>NC_133986.1:18125000-20625000 GCF_047716275.1 Strix uralensis
CCCAGATAACACTGCCAATATTAAGTAGAGCGAACATTCTTTAAGAAAGATAAATACTGCATCAACTGCAAAAGAAGTCTATATCAGCTTGTTTTAAGTGAACTTGATCCTTTCCCCAGCCCTCACAGTGTAACAAGGTGTAGGCTGACCTAGGAAAGGTACTGCGATAACCAAGTGAATCAGCAGAATGAAACAGACACAAGAAGTCAGATCTTGTCTAATGAGAAAACCTTGACTTTTTGACTGTTTATCCTAGTTTCTGAGCTCCAGGACCAGCTTTTCTGGAAACAGAAGTACTACACAACACACTACCAAGTCTAATATTATTTTATATGAAATAGCTATGTCTTAAAACCAAGGATTTGTTGGCTACAAGGCAAAGCTGAGCTGCTGCTTTTGTTTAGTCTATTCAGGAGAGTGGGGGCAGCGTGACAACTCACCCTTCAAAGTGTAAGAGGATCACCCAAGAGATACAGTTTTGTTTGATATTGTCTAAAGCTCTACATGAGGCAGCTACAGATGAGGGACTATAACAAATACTGACATGTTTCCAAGAAGTTTCTTATGCTGTCTGTAGAGGAACTGAGAAAGAAAAGGTTCTCCTCAGATCAAACAGCAATAAGAAAAAAACCCAGAACCCAAACCTGTTAGAGGTCCCAGACTGAGAAAGGAGCATGCAGATAGAAAGAGGAGAGAGGAAGGTATCAAGAGATTTACTCCATACCTTCCTGCAAATAGTGGGAATGTTAAAATTACAGTGATTTTTTTTTTCACCAAGGCAAATCTATTTCATCTGGCCTCTGCCCCAATGCATGTACACACATGCATAAAGCCATAGCAATTTATTCTTGTGTCCAGCACCATTCTTCTCTCCTCCCACCTCCTTTTAGCACTCTTAGGCTCTTTTCAACTCCTTCAGCCTTGCAGAAGTCTCTGGTGCAGCAAGGAGCATCTGGCAGTGCTCAGGCTTTGCTGCCACCATGCTGTGCCCTACACAGATCACTCTTGCCTTACATTCATTTTTAAATTTTTTTTCTCTTAAATCACAACATCTGTTTGTCTACGTTTCCTTCATTTGGCAGAACTGTTTAGTGAATGCTACCACAACAGCGAGGAGAGAGCATTTGCTCTGTTGGTGAGGAAAAACCAGTACTGGAGCAAAACCACCTGCCTTCAGCTGGCTACAGAAGCGGATGCAAAGTCTTTCTTTGCACATGACGGTGTCCAGGTAAGTTTGACAGACCCTTCCCTCACCACCTCTAGCCCTGGGGCCTTTCAGCATGATGGTAGACACAAAAGAAGATAACACAGTAACTGAACGACCCCATGAAATGTATTCCCCTAAGAGGCATTCTTCAGAGGGAACTCTTCCCTCTCCCTAGCACCATACGAAGAGGGCGTTATACCGCATCCTTGACAAAACAACACAGTTTCCCCCTTCCCCTCCCTTTCATCCAGTTGGGCCGCAGACCAGTGCGCTGAGGAGGAGGTTTAGCCCCTAATCCATCCTGTGCTTCTTCTTCCTTCCTTGCTCACAGAGAAGCATCAGGAAAGCACTTTTGCCTGAGGCATAACAAAGCTGCTCTAAGATGTGAGGTAACTCCTTGTTCAGATTCAAGGAAGAGCTCACTGATAAAAGTTAAATCAAATTACTGTTCAGCTTTGTCCTCACAACCTGAGTTCTCTCCATATATGCAAAGCTAAATTAAGAGTGATAGTGCTTTTAGCTCCCAGTGCCTGACTTGCACTTTCTTAGTACTACAGATGTTGCTTAATTCCGCTTGACTTGCTGTTCTTTCCACTGTCCTCTTCATAACTCTTTGCATACTCAACAACATCTGCAGAAGGATGAGCAGAGCACCTATTTGCTCTGAAGGTGTGCCTGCTCTTTAGGTTTCCGGAGCATTCACTGCCTTAGAAGCCACAGAACATAGGTGCACTTCATCTGCATGTATGTTTTTGTGATGTTAAAGCCACCTCTTATTTTCTTGACTTTCAGGCCTTCTTGACAAAAATATGGTGGGGAGACATGTCTACGAGCACACAAATCCTGAAGCTAATCTGTGGATTCTGGTGTCCTTTCCTAATCTACACAAATTTAATAGCATTCAGGTACAAACATAACTATTTGGGTGCGAGAGATAAGTAAGGGATGAAAAATAGCCATAAAAAATATCCAGACTCAAAATTTCTCATCTACATGATAAAAACAGTAATATTGCCTCAGAGTGTCAACAGAAGGACTGCACCACTATTAACCAAATCAGTTTTCTATGGGACTGAGTGATTTGTGTGTCCTGTGCTAGTGCCTATTCTAATACTTAAAAGATCAATGCCACGGTTTCATAAAGATCACTTCTATTTTGCACAGTCCACAGGAAAGCCTGTTGGAATTCTGTCAGCTCCAGTTTCTACACAGTAATGTGTAGAATATCTCCAGGTGTAGCACCATCTGCTTCTAGATTTGGAGATGCCTGGTTCAAACCTCAGCATCTTATCTAGAAAAATAGCCATCATAAAGCAGCATTATCAGCCACAAACCTTGATAACTGTAAGTCAAGCTTAAAAACACAGGACTGACATGAAATCAATTAAGATTTTCAAATTCAACATCTTATGAGGTCTCTGTTAGTCTTCTGCAGGCATAGCTTTGGAGTTTGCAGTTTTCAGCTTTTTGTCACAGTGAAGATGGTTAGAATCTGAGGTTTTCTTAAAAAAAAAAACAAAACACCACCAAACCAAACAAACAGAAAAGAAAAGAAAAAAAAGCAGCCAAGATGCTCAGACAGCCATAAGAATCCAGGAACTGAGACTTTAAGAAAACCTCCTAATATTGTGAGAATCATACACAAATCAACAGAATTGGCATTATGGAATGACATCCTGTTATGAAATGTATGTTTCTTAACTGCTAAATTGCTTAAAAGCAAGAGGAAAACTTGTTTGGCACTGCTGACTTAAGACTCTCCTTCTGTCAGTATCACTAAAGATGACCTACTTGTCATAGCGGCTGCCAGATTCACAAATTCAGGTAATCTCATGTGACATTTTGGCAAAGTTTTAATGGAAAGGTTTAAATTATGATTCATAATCAAAGAGAGCCTTTCCAAATTTGTTCTGTGGAGGACATTTTTTGCCTCCTTTCCCTGGAAATGCAAGAGTTGACACCATGTTCCCTACTGCTTCTGGCATTTTCTCTCAATTGCTAGTAAGAGTAACCAGGAACAGAGCATTGGGGTATTGGCTTCTAGGACTGACTGAGGGGTTTATTTCTGCTCAACTCCTAATTAATTTGAGGAAACTGAGCATCCTGCTCCATTTTTGTGAAGCATGCCAATTATCACTTCTCTGAATCTTGTGGGTGACTTCAGCCTTCTCCTTACATATAAACAGAATTTGCAGAGGTAATGATTATGCATCATTTGATAGATTCCCTGTGGAGCAAGTCCAAGAGAAGTCCATGCTAGCGGATCTGTAAGAATGCCATTTAGTAGTGGAAAATTGCTAACCATCATCTTTCAACTAATGAGTTTATTTCCTTACAGTGAGGAAAAACAATCAAAGAATGAATCAGAGCCATTTAGAGAGCTGGACAGTTTAGATACAGAGAGGACTCTGTTTTTTTCCAAGGAAGAAGATCGGTAAGTTTAAAACCATCCGTTAATATAACTTTTGTGACAAAAATCAAAGAACAGGACACTTCTTGTAGATTAGTGACCAGCTAATGATCTAAGGAGCAGTTGAAGGACCAAGAAAGATATTGCTCCTCAGAAAGTGCTGTGCCCTCTGATTACTGCTGTTGTTGCTTTCTAAAAGGAATATAGAAAATAAACAGGGATATATCACTGTTTTAAGGAGACACAACTTTACTTGTTCTGAGCAGGTAATTGCTACAGAACAAGGAATCTGCTTAACACCCAGGGAATCAGAAAGCATTTCCTGAGATTCCCTTCAGCTTGTGATGGCTGATATACACTGGATTTAGGAACTAAGCCCCTATCAGATTACTGAGCTGAGCAGAAAGAAGGTTCTCAGCAAAACCTTACATTATTTGAGTGCATCACTACATACTTTCCTACAAAGGCAGCAACTTGCAAAAATCAGCACCTGGGAATTTTATATTAAGTCAGCTTCTCACCATACCAGTGTTCCTCATTTATATTTTTAAAGATGGGCCCTGAGGAACCCAAAGTACAACACAGACATGAGTTAGAGGGAGTGTTACACAAATGAGTAACTGAGCACAATGATTTTGTCAGTTGCTTGTGGTCATTCATAGATCTGTGATTCAGAACTTCTGTGTCCCACCCTATACCTTTGCCACACACTCATCACCAAAACCTGAGAGGCCACAAGGGCTTAAGTCAGGACAGGAACAATTTTGATTAGTACAAAGTCCTCTTAATGGCTAAATAGTGCTAAATAGCCACTTGTATTAAGCATGTGTTTTCAATAATTTAAAGAGAACTTCAGAAATACATGAAAAACAGTAGTGAGGAAGCATCATCCTTAGTATGAAGTGCTGGACCAAGTCAGAGTTATTAGGTTCTATTTTTACCTCTGGCATTTAACTGCCAGTGTATTGGAGAAAATCATTAGTTCTTCTCTCTCCTTCCCTAACCTATAAAACAGGTGTAAAAGCATCTGCCTCTTGGGAGCTATTTGTAAGCAATGTCATAAAGCACTTCCATATCCTGAGTGAAGCGTTGTTTGGTCATTACATTGTGCATTCCAATTGCCATTATCTTAGCAATTTATTATAACAAAGAGGCTCTCTCCCTCCCAGATCTATTTCAGCATCTTACAGTAAAGCTGCAATTATCCGTTTATGATATTAGCCTGTTACCATGGGAACGTATCTTATGATGTCATAAGATGAGAGGTCGTACAGAATCAGGCACATAGAAAAGACTGGCCGTGAGGAAGAACTTTTCCTTGTAACAAATGTATTTAATAATTAGCAAGAATGTCAGGGGAAATTAAAGAACAGTGAAGAGTCATTGTTTATTTTTTGTCAGGTGAAATCAAAAACATACCCTAGTGTGCACATCCCTTGTTACAGATCACACCTCTCAGAGTCAGAATTGCAAAATTAAAGATCCAATAACATCCCTAGTTTACACAGGAGAGCAATTTATGTGGAAACAAAACCTCACACTAAGACCAGATTGCTATCAAATACAGGGAACTCGCATTTTCTGCACAGGATCATTTCCATTGCCAGTAGATAGCACTTCATGTTTCAAAACACAGCAAAAACGACTGTAGATGTACAGGTCAAATTTCCCTTCAGTTACCAAAATACTTGTGTAATTCCACAATAGTCAAAGACTACCTTAATAAATAATTTATGAGGTCAACCTTTTCTACTAAAAGGTATCTATATTACTTTTTCTGCAATTTATTCTAATTTAGTTGTAAAGGGCAAGATACCAGCACTTACAGTTGTGTCAAGGTCTAAAGTATTCCTTCACTAGTTCTCTCAGACTTCAGTAAGGGTAGTCAAGAAAAACAATGCTTAGCATGATCCAGCACTTTAGGGACTGGGTCAAAAAAAAAAGGAATTGCCTAAAGCCACAGCAGCAACAAGAACTTCTGCATGCAAACACTACAAGAGTTTTTTAGAGCCAAAATAATTGAGAACTGACTCGCAACCTGCATTGGCCATTTGCTTTTCTTTCCTCTTGTTTAGGAGGATGAAAAGCAATTAGCCCACTTCTCCCTCTCCCTGTGTGTTTGTACTACATGCAGGAACACAATGAAGTTACAAATCAAATTAACACAACAAAACTGAAATAACAAGAATATGCATTTAAGTCTGATGTGACTTTGTTTTTTGAAACCTTCTTTTTGACTTATTTCTGCTATGGTAATGCGATTGCTCTGACTTCTATAGCCTTCCTCCCTGCCACCCCCAGCATCTGCCTGTTACTATCTTACAAGAAGCTTTATATAGAATAACACTGAGTTCCCATGAACTAATTTTATGAAGTCGTCATCAAGCCTATATTCTTCTTGTTTTGCAGAGGAAATGGTAAATTGGAAAAGCAGAACCCTTCTGAAAACACAGCGTGGGCGGCATTCATGTTTACCCGGTGGAGAAAATTCTGGAGTGCCCCTGTAACTGTATTTATGGGGAATGTTATAATGTACTTTGCTTTTTTGTTTCTATTTACTTATGTCCTTTTACTGGACTTCAAGCCACCTCCACCTGAGGGTCCATCTGCTAAAGAAATTATACTTTACTTCTGGGTTTTTACCTTGGTCTTGGAAGAAATCCGACAGGTCAGTAACCTACAACGTCTTAGTAATAACACAGTAAAACTTGAAGCAATATTTTGAATAGATTTACAACCTGTATAACTGTACAAAGATTTCCAGTGTCATTTTGCACAGAATAGCAATACAGAACTTACCTTATCCAGAGCACTCCACCTCTCTCTCCCCCAGGGCAAGCTCCTCCTCCACCATATCAACCTGTAGCTCCACCTCTGTTTTTCCATCCTGCTCCAGCTGTAGCTAAGTCAAGCAAGCAGCTAAGATTCAGGTGTCCTTCACTTTGCAAAGTGTCTCTCTGATTTCATTCCCCAGAACTCGGTCCTCCCACCACAAATAAAGTAAGTTGGAAGTTATATTCTACACCTGGAAACACAGCAGACAACTCTACATCATTTTAAGAGATTCTTCCCCACTGGGGACTGTTTAAAAAAACAAGTAAATTAATTCAGATTATTTGTGTTTTTCCTAATATACTTCTCAACTCAAAACATTAGCAGATATCTTTTTGGTTTGCTTTTCCTAAAAAAACCCAAAACAAAAAAAAACCCCTCTTCTCTATTACTCTCCCAGTTACTGGCTTTGGAATGTCCTCAGCTCAAGAACTGAAATAATGTGTGAACAATGGTGCTAGTGTGTTGCCAACTGTGGGTGCATAAAGCTGTCCTCTTTAGACACAAAAAAGCAGTTATAAACATTTACTCTAGAGGAACAATTAGGTGTTCATTATTTAAGCAATAGGAACAGTGAGGGGTCCCAGTTTGTTACAATTTATTTGAAATTACACAGCAAGGCCATAACCAGAGGAGGACGTGGAAAATATTTGGATCAAAGAACATTTCATTATAAACCTGTAAAACATGAAGAGTGCCAGGCTAAAACCCAATTAAGACACCCAACCTTTTGCCTAGATAATCAAATGTGCACTCACTGACAATTCCAGTATACAGATGCCAAATCTGTTCGTGCTGTTTAGCTAGCAGTGTCTAGAAACTGAACTTTGACTGGAAGGTCTTGTATTGTTTAACAGCCTGAATGCTGACAAAATCTTAAATCAGGCCTCAAAAATTCTTAAGGCTAATATCACAAGAACAAAAATATTTTTTTTCTTTTTCATCCAACTTTTGTGTTTTAAGGCAGTAAAACGAGCTTGTTTTCAAGCATTTTTTCCTATTACACAAGGAATTTCTTTTTGCTTTTTGCAATGGAAGAGACAAAGGAAACAGGTATTATGTTAAAACTCACAATGAAATAGTGAAACTGCAAACAGATCGATACCAATGATTATTTCTCTTTTTCAGAGTTTCTATACAGATGAAGACACAAATTTAATGAAAAAAATTAAACTGTATGTGGAGGATAACTGGAATAAATGTGATATGGTGACCATATTCCTCTTCATAATTGGGGTCACCTGCAGGTATATGTCTGTTCCATGTGATGTAGTCAGGCTCAGTAGCAAGGGCTATGTATGTCAACTGACAGGAGAGTCTCATGTGCACATGAGGACAGGTGTGACATTTACTTTTACAAGATTTGAGACGTGTTTCTGCAATGAAAGCCTCTAAAATTCTGTGGAATCATAGGAGTTGCTCCAGAGCCCACAGAAAGTCATATTGGTATATTCAAACACGTGAACATAAAAGCTCTGTTTTGGCAATCACTCTACTCAATGTATAATATCTTTTTTTTTTTTTTTTTAAATAAATCTCATTGAAGCCCAAGACAGAGAATACAGTGTCCCTCCATCTTTTGACTATTTCTCATTGATGTACAGACATTATGTTCCTCTTACAGGCTTATGCAACCACAGCCCTGAAGCACTTGCCTTTTTCTAACTAGGCTATGCCTGGAAACTGAGTGTAATATTTGAGAAAATACTTCTCAGCAGTACTTGTTGAGATCTGATATTTCATTTCATGTATTCTGCAGGATGCTGAACTCGACTTTTCAAGCTGGCCGAACAATACTTGCCATTGATTTTATGGTGTTTACACTTAGACTTATACATATTTTTGCAATTCACAAACAACTTGGACCAAAGATCATAATTGTGGAAAGGATGGTAAGTGTGCAGACTCTCTCAGATCAATATTTGTGCTTTCAAAAAAATGGAGAGTAGGAAATCTTCTCTTTACAAAGGAAATCAGTTTATAATCTATCTTTATTTTTATATTTTTAAGGCTTGTCATTTTGCATATATTCACTTATTTGGCATGAATATTAGATGCAATGAGTTTGAAATAGATCCTTCCAAAGAGCTCTGTAGTTTAACAAGTTGGTCCCAATTTACTTATCCTTGTACCTTACCTAATCATTTATCCTCAGATCTGGTAAATGAAGAATAGAGTGTCTTTGATTTACTGCTATTCCTCCCACTTTATAAGCTGTGTGCATGCAGAGCAAAGACCCCAGACAGACAATGAGCCATTTACAGAAGGGCAGGGCATTTACTGAACAACTCTGCTCTGCTTGGGGACATAGATTATGTTATTTGCAAGAAGTGTGAAAAAAAAAAGCTGTGGAAAAGGACAGTTCAAGTTTCCCACAGGAGTTATTCTTACTTGTTCTTGTCCAAGTTACAATGAAACCATATTAGTACTCTGTGAGCATATGTTGGAAGATGTTGATAAAAGATTTTTATTTATTACCACTCTCCTGCAGGAAATGAGACATTAGGACTACGGTTACTGTGCTTGGGTATGCATTGCTATGTTGAAGTAGCATTTTATTTAGGCATGTTAATCCTCTAGGCCAATTAGCTCATGGTAACTGATTAATAGGAGTTCATCTAAGTGTAGGTGCTATTATAGAATCTACAAATATTTGATTTGTGACTCACAGCAGAGCTCAGTAAAAGCCCTAAAGTCTAAACAAGCCTATACATTGAATAAACATAACTACCAAGCTATTTGGATTTGTCTACAAATGCAATAACTGGAACTCTAACATGACATTTGCCTGGAGTAGCAAAAGGGTAGATGGCAAATAAATATTTGTTCTTGAACATTATCTAGCTTATAGCATTAGCAGACTTTTATTGTAAGAGAACAAGTCAGACCTACAGCTCCACTCCTAACCCTTCCTTGCTACATACCAAGCTAAACCAGGGCCTTGAACAAATACAGGGATGTGTCTCCTATGTTGGCATCTGAAGTCATGTGAGATAACACACAGATTAAGAAGATGCAAATAAGAACATAAACAGCAGCCTAGACAAAACCATAAAATGGGACCTTTCATCTTCCCCCCATCCAAGCCAACATATTGCCTTAGCATTGGTAGTTCAGTGTTGAACCCTACATCAAATGAAGGAACAGTGAAAGTTACTTCGGTGAATGATACCTTCTTGAAAGGTTCATCAAGTGGGTTCAAGCCAGACCATTTCCCTTACTTAAACAGAGAAGCAATTCAAGATGGTCTCTTATTGTCTTTCTCCTTTTTAACCTTGCTACAGAATTGTTGAAACAAGTCTGGTAGCTGCTAAAATGGCAGTTCAATGCCAGAGCAATGCCTGTTCACAGAGGGACTGCAGGTTGGAAAAAAATATTTCTAGACTTGCCACCGTTCTCTCTTAACTATAACACCATTACTGTCCTGCAGCATTGCTAAATTTTAAATCATCCAGAAAACAAAACAGATTGGTGAAAGTCTGAGAGACATCAGGTATGTCTTGCCTGACTGAGATACTGTGTTTCTTAATAGAACTCCAAGTAACATCCTGGAGGTCTGAAATGCCCATGCTTTGGGGTAACTGCACAATCCAATAATCTAATTGAAATGAATCTACAGTCCCTAATGAACTCTGTCAGATTAGATGGGAAGAGGATGAAGTGTTCCTCTTCCACCAGGGAAAAATTAATGCACTTGAAATACATATTAGATTTTTTTTTTAAGTAAGTGTTTTAGGATTTGATTACTTCTGCTTCTGTAGAGAAACACAATGTTTAAAAGCAGGAAGTCCTGAAAACAATCCCTCAGATGCATTACTTAGCTTGAAAGCCCAAGACAGAAGCTACCTGATCCTTGCAGCCTTCAGTGTCTGCTGTATCAGTGGTTCAGTATTCATCAATGAGCACTGACTGTTACCAGGATTCACTGCTGCAGCAGCAATCTTGTAATTCACAGTAAAGCAGTCGATGGATCTCACAGAAAATCTGCATTTGGAAGGTACATGAGATTCACTTAAAAGATAGAATGTGTTTCATTTTTAAATGTTACATGATTGAAAAGCAAGGTTTTGATTTAAAACATGCCTTTGTCTAAATGAACTACCAAAGAAAAATGCTCATTACAGGCCAAGAACAATATAACAGCAGCAAGGTCAGAAGAGGAATTCTGTGCATGGAACTGTATCCTATTCCACTTCCTTTAACTTAAACGAGCTTGTAAAGAAACAGAATTATCTGAGCAGTTTTCATGTAGAAAGACTACCGCTCTTTGACTATGCTATTACAGTCACCTCTCCTCCTTTTCTCCCCTCCCTCTCTCTTTTTTAGATGAAGGATGTTTTCTTCTTTCTATTTTTCTTGAGTGTGTGGCTCATTGCCTACGGTGTGACAACTCAAGCTCTACTTCATCCCGATGACAGCCGAGTGGAATGGATATTCAGAAGGGTGCTTTATCGTCCCTACCTTCAGATATTTGGCCAGATTCCACTGGACGAAATAGACAGTGAGGAAATTTCTTTCCTCCCCTAACTTGGCCATTTTTGAATGCACACTTCTGATTAGAGCATAGAATTCCTTCCCAGTATTGTTTGTTTGTTTGTTTGTTTGTTTGTTTTCATCTTTGTCCTGCAGACCAAAGCTTTCACATTACTACGATATTACTACTATTTGCAAAGAGCTAATGTGCATTGTGGAATTACAGTAGAGCATAAGGGTTGGCCCTATGTAGACAAGCTCTCTGAAATATTCACACAAGGATTTGCAATTTTAAAGGCTGGCATACCTTCTTTCACTTCAATCCATTTCCATTCAGTTTAACCTAGACCCAGATAACCCTGTGTAAACTGAAATAATAGCATCTCCATACATTTTGGCAGTAGTTTTAACGTGACAGTGTTAAAGCAGTACAGCTCTGCCCATAAGCAAACACTTATGTTTTAGAATAAATATTCCTCTAGAGCATTTGTTGACTCTGGAGGTAAAGCTGCCCAAATCAAATAAAGCTTGTAATTGCATATGTGCAACATTTCAAACAAAACAACATAAAAATAATAACAAGACACAGAAATACTTGGGCCTAAAAGTTCAAAGGCAACATTTTTGATAGGTAAGCAGGTAAAATACAGAATAGGTCATCTCCCAAAGAAGTCTGAAGTAAAGCCGTAGCATTTAGCCAGAATAACAGTGCTAAATGTCAGTGGTAATATTGAAGTAGGATTCAAACTTGATGTAATATAGATGGAACAAAAAAATCCCGTAGACAGAAGCAAACCAGTAAGCATTCCTTCATGTTCACTCTGCTTAATAAGAAAAGGCATATGTCTTAGAAAAGCCAAAAAAGTACTTAACTTTAATTGCCTATGGTGTGAGCATGCACAGCGCAACCAGTCACTCTTATTTCCATTAAAGTAATTGGAGAGAAACGAATATTTCTGGAATAGGATTAATCTCATTTGGAAATAGGTCAGATGTAGCATTCCCTAGAAATGTTTGTTTCTCTCCAAAGGGTATCGTCACCTGGACAAATAACTGGTTGAAAAACAGAGAAAAAAAGAATTAATTACACAGGCAACTTCCAGAAGGGAGTCATTTGTTCTGGGGCTCTCTGGGGCTTACTCTGTTTGACATCTTTATGAAACATTCAGAAAAGGAGATGGGTAATGAGGGGGACAAAATTTGCTGACAAAACTACATTACTGGGTAGTAAAGACTAAAGCTGACACCTAAGAGTTGCAGAGGAGCCTCGTGAGTGCTAAATCATCAAATGAAATTCAGTGTAGATAAATGTAAGGTAATGCACTTGGTGAAAGCAGTCCCAGCTGTGGTGAGCTTTGATACAACTGCATGCTCTAAGGATTATGATCGTGGGGTTATCCGTGGCAGTAGGGGAAAGAATTATTAGTGAAAAAATGGAGAACAAAAAAAGTAAATAATCATTATGCTAGTCTTAATCTGTGGATTTAATTCATAGCTGGAGACAGGAAACAAGGCTAGACCTCTAGTTTGATGCAGTAGAACCATTCTTACTAATCTTGACTGCAAGTTCAGATGTACAAAGTAGTTTAAATTTAGAATGAGGAACCCCATTCCCAGCTTTTACTGAGTTTTCTCGTCTAACATGCATACCACCATGAAGACTGCGAAGACAAGTATGTGGGGGAACACAACTGCTAAATACTCAAAGTTGGTTTGACTTCGGACCTCACAACTAGGCTAAAAAGAATACAGCCCCCCTTTGCTGAACGTTACTAAAAAGCCAGCTGTGACAGCCATGTTGCCCCTGAACGAGCAGCCAAGGTCTCAGGTCTGCATTGTCCTAGGGTTGCAAACCTCTTGCACATTAAAGCAATGTCTCTTCATGTACACAACATGATTACGTTTTCACAAAATTAAGATATTGGATATTAGTTCACATAAATGATCTTTCGACTGCAAGAATTAGCTCAGTAGCTCAAGCAGTCAAAGAACTGTCCTTTTAGGGTTAAGAGAGTCTCGTACTTATGGTCCTGCTAGTAGTCAACAAGGGCAGTACAAAAATACTACCACAATATTGGGTTTAATCTTCTAATGATTGTAAAATATTCAGAACAAAATTATGCTGCTGTTTATACGCAGCCAAGATTAAATCTCATTTTAGTAATCAGTATCATCATTGTCCTTGATTTATATCTTAACACTAAAGGTACATCCATCCATGTCACTAGTTCTTAAAAAAAAGACATGTTTAGAGATATTAATTCAGTTTTTATTTGCATTGAAATAGCTATGAAATGCATTACTTCAAACCTTGGGAACAATTTGTAACTTTTGCCATTTGTTGAGTCAGAGATTTTGCTCACCAAAATGCAAAGCTCTTGTCTCCACTCTAAGAAGAAAATGTGGCAGTAGGATTTGTCAAAACTATTCTTTTATTTCTCTATCTTCCTTTGCAGCATCACGAATGCATCCCAGGAACTGTACATTCAATCCACTGCAGATTCTGCAGGAGAACCCACCATCATGTCCTAACAGCTATGCCAACTGGCTCGTCATACTTCTGTTGGTCATCTTCCTACTAGTCACCAATGTTCTCCTTATGAATCTCCTGATTGCTATGTTCAGGTAAGAGCCATTTCAGTAACTATCAAGACAGAGGCTGCAAAGGTTTAACTGAATGCCCACATTTACTACATTGCTGCTGGCTGTTCATTTTGGAATACACTAGTAATTTTCCAAATTAATATTATTTGGGGATTGATAAGTAGACTTCTGTGATCATACAGTTCTTAAGTTCTCATCATCCTTACTCTAGCCACATTAAAGACAAGAAGAAAAGCAGCTTTTTTTACTGCTAAACATTCGATTAAACATGCGTGAAAGGGTCTGGATCCCTGGCTGTGCTGCAGCACAAGTTTGCAGGTGCAAAGCAGCTGTAAACTTGGCAGAGTTAACAGTGGATAATCTGCCCACAGGGGAAATGCTCGATGTCAGCACAGCTAATAATAATTCATTTGGTTGAAGAACTGACATGGCATGTTCGCTGGTCTTGCCTGAGTGAAGTGGAATTACCTTTTTTTTAAAAAAAAAAAAATCTAATGTATTTTTTAACATTTGAAAACTGAAACTACAATTATTTTAATATCTAAGAATTTACACAAATTTTAGATTACATTAACACTACTTGCTGAGCTTGCTGTTCCTTTTTTAAAGTAAATATGGGGCTAAATTTTGTAATAAGCTTTCGCTTGTTTCGGTAAAAACAGTTATATACTTTTTTCCCCCCCTCAATTACAGTTACACTTTTCAAGTTGTTCAGGGCAATGCAGACATCTTCTGGAAAATTCAGCGCTACAACCTGATTGTTGAATATCATGGCCGGCCTGCCTTAGCACCACCATTTATCATTATTAACCACATCACTCTGGTTCTCAGAAGAATCTTCAACAAAATGGAACATAAAAAAGAACATCTGGGTGAGTTGTTAACAAACATCTAGCAACTGGAGACCCTGACACTACCTAGGATATGCTGCATAGGCAAAACAGAAGAGCAATTAAGATTTCCTTAAGATAAGAGTCACTATTTATTTTTAACAAAGAGTTCCAGGAGAGTACAAATGAAAAATTGAGGCTTATAATATAGCCTCTACTATAAACAGTTTCCCACAATGCATTTCTTTATGCACCATAGTTATTACAACAAAGGTATCAAAATAAAACTGGTTAAAGGGATTTGATTTCTGAAGAGGTAATAATGGATAGGTTTAATGAATAGTTATTTAATTCACTCCTGAATTTTAGTAATCATTAAGTATGGACAACCCTAAAAATATATACCAAGTCTACTAGGATCAGTGGAATTTCCCAGTACAGACACGGACAGAAAGTGAGCGCGCTTAGAGAAATGGTGGTCCCTTAAAAGTTATAATTAAAAAGGCAGATGAAGTTCAGCTAATTCCAGGAGGTATTTGGGGGCTTTCTCTAGTGATGGCAAACTTGGCCCATCTAGTTTAATAGTGTCTGATAATAAGCCTATTTACTCCTCATTTTACACTGCATTTTCATAACATGACGCTCCTGCAATGGCAAAGGGCCTGCAATGGCAAGACTTCATTCTTCTTTAGCATAGCAGCCTTCCACTACTAGTATAAGAGAAAAGGGAGTAAAATATAATTCTTAATTTTTTTTTCCTACAGAAAGAGATCTTCCAGTTGGCCTGGATCAAAAAATCATAACATGGGAGTTGGTACAAAAAGAAAATTACCTTGTAAACCTTGAACAAGAAAGAAAAGCAAGCAGTGAAGAAAGGCTGAAGGCCACATCTAACAAGTATGTTATTCTGACCCACAATAAGTGCACCTTGCAAGTCTTCAGCTTTAAATGAGATGAACGTTCAGATGCTTGTAAAGCTTATATGAAGAGCCTAACTAGACTGCAGTTAGGAAATACACAGTCCATGAAAAAATGTGAGAAGCCAGCATCACTACAATATTAGAAGAGTTTCTGGCACTCTTGAAGTATGTACAATTACAGACCTGTAAGGTCCAGCCAAATCTGCAGTCAAGTTCAATGAAAATCATATTCATGAAGAAATGATGGAAGAATAGTTCCTTTGCTATACTGCAGTGCATGTACTTCCATCCCCTGTAGGGATACAACACAGACTTTTGCATTAGACTTTTGAATGGCTTAGACTTTTGAATGGAAGTTTAAGATATCTTGGATTACCCCCAGCCTACAGGTGCAGAAGAACAACTATTTATGGCTTTATGGCATGAGACTAGTTTTCCACAAGAATGTGTTAATGATACTGGCTCTAAAACTGTATTTAATTAACTGACACTCCATTTAAATACTTCTCTAAAATATCTCCCCACTAGGAATATCACATAAATTGGTTTAGTATTCTAAAGAAAAAGTCTGACATCATTATTCAGATGTTTACTCCTTTAAGTGAGACACAAAGTTGTTATATGCAGGGAAAACAGTAACATCTAAGGCAGTACTAAAAGCCAGACACCAAACCATTCTTTAAAGAAGCTTTTAACACCTGCTTCAGCTGTTTCCTGTTATGATAAAACTGACTTCAAATAGAGGCGCAATGCGTGTGAAAGTTATCGTAAGAAAGTTCCGTGGAAATGCTCTTGTGCTGTCTGTTTTCTTTCTGTGGTGTCTTTCAAACCAAACCTCCATCTGCCTGGCTCATAGAATAGCTGGAGGCCAGAACAGCATACTTGAGTATGTTCTTGGAAAATACTCTTCTCCCTCTAATCTACATAGACTCTCAATTTATAATAATTTAGAATTATAATCTACACAGACTCTCAATTTATAATAATTTAGAATTATAATCTACACAGACTCTCAATTTATAATAATTTAGAATTATTATGTTGGTTTAAACTTTATTCTCATAAGCATATCGCTGACAAACCCTAGAAATGAGAGCTCAATTGTTGAGATCAAAGCAATAAATATGTGTGTAATTGCTTCCAAAGGCCACAATTATATTCTTTCTAGCCTTAAAGCTAGAAAGCTTTAAAGATGGTACATTGTAGATGAAGATACTGCTTGGAGGGGAAAATTAAGGATCAGTCTGGCTTCACAGTGTCAGGTATAGCAGAGCCAGAAAGAGACTGGAAGAGGTTCAGATGAACACCACTAAACCCGAGGCTTTTTATCTTTGCTCTTAGGTGGTAGTGGTGTGTATTTGAAATCTTATGAAACCCGCAGAAAGAGATTCTTTGAACTTTGCATTGAACCAACCCCAAAATGCATGAGAGCCACCCAGCAGCAGCTTTTTCACATAAACCTGAATGGAATATAACCTGTTAGAGGGAAACTGTGAAATAGTAGTTAGGACAAAGCAGAGAGGGATTTGAGTAGCCTATGGGGAATCAGATGCTAAGAATAAGGAACTGCTGGGAGAAGAGGTGAAGGATGCAGCATGTGGACATGACAGTGATTTGGAGGCGCTGTATGGAAGTTCTCTACACAGTCCCTTTGGACTGCATGGCGAAAGGGATTTGAATGTCAAGCCAGTTTCCAAAAATTAAACCTTGTATAAATTTTAAATGGCTCATCTCCCCTGTGTTGATGGAAAATATTGTGGCTTCAGTTCCCACAGCAGGATCAGTTTCCATTTGGTACAGGTGGGACATACATGGCAGAGCTGGACCTAAGGCTCCTTTCTGCTCTCCTTGACTTCCCCAGCAGCTGGGGCTGAGTGCCCCCCACCAGAAGCTGCACAGCTGCCGTGATCTGTGTGACTGCGAGTGTTCCAGAAGTGCTGCTCTGTTCAATAAACACTCGTGGGAACACCTCAAAAGGACAAAACTTTTAGGGGGCTGTGGGATGTCTCAGCAGCACAGAACTGCCAGCGAAGGGCCCTGGCTCCAGTAAATTCCGTGGGGTTTGTGCTTTAGGATTTCTCCTGAGGCCTTTGCTTTTTGCTCAGCACGTCTGCTTTGTTTCCACAGGGTCGATAATTTGTCTAAATATTTTAGTGGATTGAAAGAACAAGAAAAGCGTTTTAAAGTTATGGAAGCCCAGGTAAGTAATAGATTTATAGGCATTTATATCAGCTTTAGGATTTCACCGTGTTTCTCTCATTTAATGGTGGTTTGGCAGACCCTGTTTAGGGATAAAGGGAGAGAGAAATGGATCTCTAGTACAGTTTCACTTTCCTTATCGTTTTCTCTGTGGTGATAAACATATGTAAAGAAACATAAAGACCTCCAGAAGGGAGAAAGGGGAATAGAGCATTTTTTGCTCTCTGTGTTAGTCTACTTGACAAGTGTCTATTTCTTTCATTAAGGATGCTTCTGGAAGCAAATGCTTCCTCTTCCCCTCTCCATTCTCTTCCTTCTCCCAACCTTTTCTTTAAATTGTCAACTGTGAAAATACCCATATTCTGTCTGACCTGACCCAGACTTCTAGATCCTTTTGGACATCAGTTTTTCTAATTTTCTCAGATACCAGATACCAACATCTCAAAGGGAAGTGTCTAACATACAAATGTGAAACACAAATAATAGAAGGAAACCCTATCTTGAGCTTTTGCTGACAAACCCTTGAAATATAAACAAACATTTTTTCAAACAGTCTGAAAACGCTCAGCATACCACGTGCTATGTAGCACAACTGTTATTTTCTTTGTCCCTAGAACTCTCCAGTGTAATTTTGGCTGCACTGAAGTTCCTTATCTTAATACTCCCATTGCAGTTTCTCTCCCCTTTCTTATCCATTTTATGGCTTCCTGAATAAAGTCCTGCTATTCAATGAACAATGTTGACACCATGTCAATGAACAATGTTGACACCAAATACAGGTCCAACAGGAACACACAAGAAATGCTTTAATAAGTTTGTGCCAGCTTGAGATAATGCAATATACTCACAAAAAAGGAAGGTATTTAATACAAATCTTCCTCTAAGAGTTCAACTATATCTTAAAAAAAAAAAAAAAAGTGGTATCTCTGATGCTGCTTCAGCCTGCTGCCTAGATTATCTTTCTTGCAAATTTAACAATGGATAAAGTACTACAAAAATTAGCTGATGCAGAAATCACTACCTATTTTGTAGATTTGCTACTGTACAGCTGTTATCTCCTCAATGGCAGAGGTTTTAACCAAAACCAACCTCTTGTGCAACCAACCAGCTCCAAACTATACATGTAAGTATTGAAAACAATCATGGAAAAGCTAATTAATACAGCTGAACAATTTTAGTTTAATTTTAGTTTAGTTTAAAAAAATGCGAGGAAAAAAAAATATTGGAAAAGAGCCACATAAGGAGGTACCTAGAGCTACAAGGAACAGAATATTCATACTTCAGAATGAAAAAATCACCTTTTGCAAAATATATTTAAAAGCTTTGGGGAAAGGACTGTTGCTTAGTGTGAGTTTGAATGATCTCACCCAACTTTAAGCATGTAAATAAGTATCTATTTGCCACAGGGTTTCTTGACAGAATTGTCTTGAGGATTTCCTGAGTCAATGAGACAGTACTACCAAAGTATTACCAAAACATTTAACATGGATAACAATAATCATTAAAAATAAAATTAAAATTGAGCAAGCCTCCTACGTTGTTTTAATCAACACAGCTCATTTGCCTTCAGAGCTGCAACTATTTCTGTCAGTTAAGAATCTTGTCTTGTGTCCCAGGGCTCCACTCTTTGGAGTTTAAAACATTAGAGACAGAAACAGACAATTTCTCAGCCACCACAGGATGTCCAACACAATAAAGTTTTTGGATGTTCTTCTTAATGATCTGTTGCAGTATCCACCTATTACTATCTATTACACAAAAAGCCCCCCAAACCCCATAAACTGAACATATACATACTACATGGGAAAAAAGAAGTGGCTGGAAACTCAGCAAGTCGTGACATGACAAAACCTCCAGTCTCTCAGACTCAAACTAACCTCAAACTTGACTTAATTCTGTTAGAAACTTATAAAACACATATGTAAATTGCTTCATTATCAACATTCCAGTAAGAAAAAACATCCTGTAGCATGATCTCCAGACATTTTAATACTGTAACTGCATAAAAATCAGAAACTTAAATAGCTGAAAAATAAAGCAGCAGCCCGTTTATATCATTTACTGAGAAAACGCACAGTAGAATCTACAGTATCTTTTTACTGTGGATTATTTTCAAGATTTTAAAGTTTCTTAAGCAATTACTATTATGTGCCCCTTGTCCTGAGGCTTTTAAACAAGTACATGGCTTTTCCAATCCTATTAGGTGTGATGAATGTCAACACAGGAGTGCCTTTGCCAGAAAGAAGTGAAAGAGAAGAACGTGCAGATCAGTCCGAGACTGACATCACATACATTGATAATTAAGTTTTATTCTCATTTCTTCAGATTAAACCTTTTGTCCTACTGAAGTACTGTAAAGTCTAATCTTATGAAGGCCTAAGGCCCAGTTCTCAAAGCCTTTACGCCAAGCACTGTCAACCTTTGACACTACTGAGGATTTCTTGGTCTTCCTCCTTCCATTTCTTGGAGTTTCTCCCCTCCTGCTCCTGTATCACTTGCTCCTTTCTCCAAAACTCCATTCTGCAAATAGCGCTAAAAACTTTCCCCTCCAGGATGATTCTACCACCTTATTTTCTAAATACAATCTGTCTTCTGTTCTCCAGACACCACTCCCTCATCCCATCACCATCATTGCTAACTTCCACGTTTCTCTGTTCAAGGGCGTCTCCCTGTTGAAGGGTGATCGTTTACACACTAAACACCAAGGCGCTGCCTTGGCCAAGAAAGCAAGCTCGTATTTCTGAGCTGCTTAGGAAGGAAATCAAGGAATAGTTTCCACAGGAAAGGGTCTGGGACACTGAACTATTACAGTCCATACAGTTCCTGGAGCTCTTACAACCCTCAAAGGATCGCACTCACCGTCCTCTTCCCGCGCTGGCTCCCGCCAGGTATTCTTTCACCGGCGTTCCTCAGCGAGGGCTCCTCTCTCATCCCCAGGGACTGCAGTCTCGGTGCGGTGGCTTGTGGTCACTTCCTGAACACGAAGCAGGTGCCCCCCCGCAGCCAGGCCCCCCGCCGCTGCTCCTCGATTTTTGTTTCAATGCCAGAAGCTCTCAGCTCACTGCTCTCAGCCTTTGCCTTTATGTATCACCCCGCGTGGAACGCCGCATCTACGCCTAAGTGCTTTTCTGACTTCATTTCACTTTTCTCTCTCAAAGCTCAGGAAAAAGAAAAAAAAATCACTTAGAGACTTTAAAGCAAGAATGTGTAGCAGGAATTCTCCTACAAACTAGGAATTTGGGCTGTTTGTCATTTTTTTCATTACTTAAAACTGGCATGCACACTTTTAGCATACAAAAGCTAGCTGGCTTTATTAGAATTTTGTATGAAAAGATACACCAATAAAATGAATATTACTACTATTCTTTAAAGGGAAATTTCTTTGGAATAATATAAACAGCAGCAGAAGGGGGAAGTACTGGATTGTGGTCTTTCTTACACTGCTAAGCTTCAACTGAACTTAATTTCCTCACGCATACAACACTGCTTCTGTGCAACGTAAATGTAGGTTGCACAAAGGCTTTGTTACCAGAGGCTGAAAGGAAAAAAAAAAATCTCAGTTCTGATAAAAATACCTTTCTGACTGGAGTCTTTTATTAATAGATATTAATCTTGCTACGATGTCTTCATAAAATAGGGATCTGTAGGGTTTATTCAGCTGTGCCCCCGCCCTCAGTGCTCCCTGCTAATTGGGATTTCGGTACTGCCCGACCTGCTCTTCACCCTGAGCAAGCAGCAGTCAGAAAACCAGTGAGTTTGTACTGAGCCACGTTTTTTGTTAGGAAATAACGTGTCTCTTAACAACCAGCGTGCCCTCCTCTCGGCAGCAGCTACTATTTTAATGGTGATCAGCACATTAATTATCCATTGGAACCCAAAATATCCAAAAACTTGGAATTGCTGCTACGTCCCACTCACATGTACCACAACAACTGATGTATTTAGCAATGACCCATTAATTAACGTGCATCAAACTGTACACATGAGAAAATACATTCTGCTTTTAAAATTAAAAGGTGAATTTCAAAAGATGGAGCAATATTACTCATTTTACATTGTCTTCTGCCTCTGCTGCCCAATCACACATCTGTTCAAACACAAAAGACCCAAATGATTTGGGCCCACCAGCCAATTACTGGTAAGATGCTGACACCCCCCCAGAGGAAGTAACCTCCTCACCGATCCCTGTTTGAGCAAGAAAAGTCACAAATTCTGAAGAAGGAATCTTTCACTACATGGTTATAAATACTAACATTGGGGTTGGTTAAGTTAGAATACTGGCAAAAAAATGACAGTCCAAACTGACCTGAACTAATTTGAGTTTCAAATCATATAACCATTCAAAGAATTTCACCTTTTAATCTTATTTATAAAATTTATTAACATTCTGTGTGAAAAACTACTATTATTTGACATTCATTACAATGTGATTTATTGTATGAGGTGATTCATCCCATGAGGTGATTATATATTGTAAAATGATTGAAAATGTTAAAAATGTGAATTTTAGAATCTAAAATATAAGACTTGAGGGAGAAGTTACAAGATAGTAAGCTTAGAGTAACATTCTAGAAAATTTTCAAGACCATTCTCAAATCAAGTGAGTATTTGTTAAAACTCCTACAGCTGCATTAATGAGCATCATTCAAAGAGATGAAGAAATTGAAGCAACAACTGAAAGTTTATTGAATCCCAAAGAACAAAAAAGTACCCAGTTTGGGTATAAATACCTCATTCCCACCAAATCCACACACAGCAGTGCCACCAGGAAAGGCCATACAAACACGCAGGCCAAGAACCATCACATCGCAGCACACCAGCAAGAGGAAAAGCTGCTGCCCAACTTCACTGAAGCTCTTGCCAGTTCTGACCTACACAACAGGGCGGGACTTGGCTGAAGCCATCCTGAGCATGTCTTCACCAGGATGTATCCAGAGTTGTATCTCTCCACAGGAAACACTGTGGTTTTTAAAATCTTTACCATGTAACACTAAATAAGGTAAATATTAAGCTAACCTGAAAAAAATATTGGGTTTGCTAGTTTCCACCTGGGCCCGCCAAACTCATGACTGCGCACTGTCGTGCCTTCACTCTCAATGGCAATGAGGAAGGATGTATTAAAATTTTTAAAAAAAAAAAAAAAAAAAGGTTTTGTTCCCTGGGAGTGGGCCAGGAGAAATCACATCTAGTGGAATACTAGGTTTTATTTTCATTGTTTAAAAATCTCTACATAACGAGCTCATCATCTTTGTTCCAGGATTCCACAGGATTGCGGAACAGCTCTACACCTGGGGCTTAGTAGGAAGCCTTGAAGCCTTTTAGCTAACACATCTTTTTGTTTGGCTACTTCAGCTCCAGAGCAAGCCCAGGCAAACAAAGCACACCTCATGCTCTCCTGCATCTATAGGGTGCAACTATCCTGTGCTTGCAGACTTCTCACAAACAAGAAGTGTATTTTAGGCAGCTAAATTTCCAACCATATAAAATGTTCTTGGTGGCTATGATGCAAACTGTTAGACAAAAAGCTATCCCATGGTTTCCAGACCAGAAAAAAAAAAGTCAGAAAAGAACAAACATATCCAAAGACAATACAAGTCCTTAGGTGTCTCCAATGTGCTCCATCCTTCAGGACTCTTCCTCCTCCCCTTCATCGTCTACTTTAGGTCGGAAATTTTTCCTACTCTTCTTCTTACTGCAATGGAACCCAACTGTTTCCACCGATGGCTCTTCACCTGTGCCACGAGGCCTTGCACTAAGCTTACCCCCTACATTCAGGTCCCCCGCCATCACACACTCCTCCTCCTCTGTTGCCTTTCCACTTCCACTATCTAAGTGCCCCAGCTCTACCTCATCTTCCTCCCTCAAGTCATCAGTCTTCTTCAGAGATTTTCCTTTCACATCTGTTTTCTTGTGTTTCTTATCATCCTCCCCTGCTGATGTTTTCTTTTCCAGTCCATCAACACTCCTTTTAACTGGTTTGGTGAAGACAATCCTCCCAGCTCCACAGCTGGAAGGGTCCTGGTTGAAGTATGGGGTGTAGCTTCCTTGGGTACCTGAGCTTTGTTCCTCCCCTCTTTTCTTCAAACCCTCTAGAAATTCCATGGCCACGGCCCTGTTAGTCTTGTCACTAGACTCTGAAACGCCATCGAGGCTGTACTTGGTCCAGCGCTCCGGGTGTGCCACGTAGTCAGGCACTGCCCCGGAGGTTTTGGGAGCCTGCACTGGTCTGACTTGCTTTCCCAGGCTTTCTGCAACCATGTTACTGGAAACAGGGGTTGGAGGCAACGGACGCTTGAACCTCCCATCAACAACATTATCTTCAGGCATCGAGGGCACAGACAACTTGGCCGCCTCTTCCAGGCAATCAAAAATGCTCTGGCTACGGAGAGAGAATGTAGAACTCATGCCCCTCAGGTGGAACGGCTGGGCGGGAGATCTGTGACTGCTGTCTGAAGAGTCGGGGGTCTCCCCTGACCTGTAATCCCCATCATCTACAGACGGCTCCTCAGGAGATATCGTATCAACTTCTGCTTCATCCACTAACCCCAAATCATCGGAATCAGAATCGCTGAGCGACACTGTGTCTGAGGGCAGAGCTCCTTCATAGTCGGTGGCACCACCAGCCACTATCCCCAGGAAGGGTTCACCTGCATCCTGATCTCCCATCTTTGAGCTATCACTCCACTGAGGTCTTGGATGTAGGCCCAGGAACAGCTGCAAATACGGTGTTCCCAATGCTCAGCCAGTTCAGTGCCTACAACACAGAGCAGCATAAAAATTAACTGTGAAATGAGAACCAAGTACGAGACCATCATTCTGTGCCGTGCAAAATAATTATTACTCCGATACAACAGGCAGCTGTGCTTCAGGGGTTCCTAAGCAATTTTGCTTGAAACAAAAACATTATTTAAGGAATGAACGCACATTAAAGACTGACACAAGACTCAATACAAGATTATGAGGTAATTAAAAATAGCATTGCAGACCAAATTTCATTAGAGGTTACAGCAGGTCCAGTTACTAAAAGATGAGCATAACGTTTTTGAGCAAATCTGAATACCCCCTGTCTGTTTTAGACATCTTCCAAGAGACAGCAATGACCTCTCCAAATTACACTCTGCATTTATCACACTGTGTAAATCCACAGAAACACATCCTAATCTCTCACGCTTTCTTGTGGCCATTACGATCCTTTATTGCATTAGCCACTGGACCTCCTGTCCCAATAGTCAAACGTTCTGCCTATTCTAAAGGGCACTATCACTGATCAAGGCATCAGGGCTACAGTTTCAGGATTGTGTTCAAGTGACATAAAGTACAAGCTCCGCTCCTTCCCTGCTCTCGTGTTATTACTAGATTCTGGAATCAGAAAACGAGCCAGCTCAAGAAATCAATCCCACTGGATTACGAAAACTAATCACGCATGCACGGAAACAAGGGGAGGGTGCAGCTGAGGGCCTGCAGGAGCTGGCCCTTCAGTTGGTAAAAGGCCAGTGTGATTGGAAGCCTGACTCCCAGTAGCGGCTGGAATACCCGAGTCACCCTGCCACCTGCTTGAAGGGACCCTCGCAGAACTGAGGTGGTGGATGATCACACTACCGCTTGCCAGGCAATCAGAAACAGAGTCGGCAAACACGCACCTCCGTTCAGCCTGCAAAAACGTGAATGACACAAGCAGTTCTAATATATTATTAGAATAAGCTCAACTACCTAATTATAGGTTCTTCTGAAATGATGCAGTAAACAGACATGGAAAGTCTGTTAGTCACTCACTTTCTCTTGAGACTGAGTCAGCTTCCCCTCCTGAGGGTCACTTAAAGCCACCAAAGATCTCAGCACTTCCACCCTAGAAAACAAACATTTCCATCAAGATACTGGAAATGTAGTTTTAAAATGCGCTTTAAAAATAATTCCTTTCCCCTGAATCATCCATCTAAATCTGACACAGTCATGTTGGTATAAAAATCTGCAGATATTCCTGGGTTTTTGGCAAAAGAACAACACACAGCCTAATCAAGCAGGCATCACTATATTTACTCAGTCTCCACCTTCACATTGCCAATCTTATTCTGTAGAAGAGAGGTTTTAAAAAAATAAAACTGTAATTTGCATATGCAGTAAACCATTACTAAATGAACTGTATTAAATGCAGCTAAGAAAATATAAAAATAATAGTTAGCCATTGCAAGTACTAAGTGCTGCTAAAGACTAAGACCATGGATACCAGAGTTCTGTTTTCGAAGAAAGGTCATATTCACAGTTCAGGCCAGATCTTCATGAGGCATTAAAACAGACAACCTTCTGAAGAATTCAACACACCAAGTGCTATGTTCCATGTAAATCTGTCTGTCTTTGACAAAAGGGATCTGATGGCTGCTTTCAAAAACACTGCCCTCAGTGCAACCCCTAAATGGGAAGTAATCATCTGAAAATCATACATTCTTCCGTTTAGTTCTATAACACAAAAAAACTAACAACTACAACCCAAAAGAGACATTAAGGCACATAACTAAAACAGCTGTTTTCAGATGGCAGTGTGTGTTCATCACAGGCTGCAAATCAGGGTATCTCTTGTCTGAGGGAATTTACACAGAAAGGAGAAATTTTGCTCCTAAGGAGATGTTTTGACCTTAACAGCTAGCAGCCAAACCCTTACTGACCCTTTTGCTGTACACCAGACTCACAGGTTTGTTATGGTGACGTGATCACAGCACAGCTCGGATAGGATGGCAGCTCTCTGGGTGGGAAGGTCCCCGTTGGACTCTTCCATCCTGGTGTCACTCAAACAGGCTCTGTGGGTCTTCGTGCAGCCTGTGAGGTAAACGGAGACCCCAGTCACCCCGACCCACGGCCGCGAGTCCGCTCTCATCGCGGGGACAGCGCTGCGGCCTGCCAGCGCTGCCGTGCCGGCCACAGCACACTCCCTCGGGTCGGTGCTCACGCAGGCTGCCACGCCACGGGGGAGGGCAACAGCCCCGGGGCCGCAACTCACGCCTCCCGTGGGCACCCCACCCCGGGGAGGGGGAACCGACAGGCCCACGGCCTTGCCCAGCATCACGGGAGCAGCCCACGGCCTCGGCCGCCCTTCCTGGGCGCCCAGCTCCTCCCCGGGCCGGGATCCTGGTGGATACAAATACCCACCGCCTCCCCCCGCAGGCCTCTGCGCCCCGGGGGCTGCCGCCCTCCTCTACCCCACACCTTTCTCCTCACGACACAGGCGCGCCTGGAGCCCGCCGCGCCGCGCAGGGAGGCCGCCAGCCCCCCGCCACCTCCAGGCACACAGCGCGAACCGACGGGGAAGGAGGCGGAAAAGGAGGAGGAGGAGGAAGAGAGGGGGGAGCGCCCCATACCCCAACACGGCGCGGGCCCAGCGTCGCCTCACGCCGCCCAACCGCTTTCCCGCCGCCGGCCCCGGCGCGGGGCGCGCTGGGACACTGAGTCCCCGCCCGCCGCCAGGGGGCAGCGGCGCGCGGCGGCGAGACTACAGCTCCCAGCAGGCAACGCGGCGCGGGGGGGGGCGGCGAGGGGGCCGACGGGAAGCGGGAGGCCTCTGCCCCTCCCCGCACCGCCTCTCACCGTCGCGTCCTGGGAGCTGTAGTTGTCCGCCCTTCCCCCGGCGGGGGACATTTTGAGAGCCGGGGCGTGGGGAAGGTGTCACGGCCCCGACGCGAAACGGGGCTGGGCTCTGGCCGCCGCGGCGGTGAGGGGGGATTACAGCTCCCAGGGTGCGCCGCAAGGGCCGCTCGGCCGCCATTTTGCAGCCTCTGAGGAGATGAGGAGGCGCTGGCGCTGCCGCCTGCGCCGGGGCGAGGCGGGTGCTCACCGCGGAGCCTGTGGTGCTGGCGGCCGCGGAGGGTCGGCCGGCGGGTGGCTGAGGCACGACGGCCGCCCCTGGGGCTGCCTGGCGCCCTGAGGGGGCTGGCACAGCGCTGCCTCCCTGAACAGTCTGGAAAAAAAACATGTCAAGCAGAGCTTTTTTATCCTCATCAGAAAAGCAGGGTTTGGCCACAATAAAAACTTAAGAGGAAGCCTGTTTTTGTTTTGTTCTTTTTTTTTTTGCCTTTAATTTTTATGTATTTTCTAAGCAGAAAACCCCAAGTCACTTGGGGCATAAAACCACAATCCATAAAAAAAAAAAGTTTCCATTTTCTGTCCCAGAAGAACATTTTTTGTGTGTGTGTCAAGAAGCAGAATTCTGTCTGAAAATGTTTTATTGGTGTTGGCCGAAGATGCTGGATTACTTTTTTTCCCCTTCTTTCAGCAAAAAAGTTAAAATTTTCAGTGGAAATACATTTCCCAAGTGGCTTAAATATTTAGCTTGTTTACCTTAAGGAAAAAAGAAAAGGCAAATTTTGCTGTGCCAGCCTGTGGCCCAGCAATCTGCAGGGCTGGTTTCCCCCCTTTCCCTGGCTCGGGCTCTTACTGCCTTGCCTGGCCCTGGCACTTCATCCTTAAATTAAATTAATGCCTGCAAAGGGCCTGAGCTTCTACAGGTCACGCCTTTCCCGGATCACCCTGCTCCGAGGGATTTGCTATAGCCCTCGAGTATAAACAAGGCTCACCTATACCATTGTTCTGCAAAAAAAAAAAAAAAGAAAGAAATTACCATGTAGCCCCACTTTGTCTGATTTTAGTGACACTTTAATTTTCCCCCCACAGCACCCCAACCCTGCAGCATCACCGGTCGCTTTGCAGATGGGTGTGCCAGGGGTAAGGCTGCGGCCGCGGCCGAGGAGACTTCGCTGGATCCCTTCAAGCGGGGCCTCACTGTGAGTCACCCATAATATAAACTGCAGCCACTTCATTTGCATTGTCAGTTTTTAAATATATACTTTCTCCTGCTGGAGTGTTGCTAACTACGGCAATTTATACAACAAGGGCTGCGTTTGGAATACATTTGGTAGCAATGATGAGGTTAGTGCAAAATGTCTTCCATCTGGCTGGAGTCATGCTGTAGTTTTAAAACAGCAGCTCTAGAGGTGTTTCCCCATTTGGTGATCCTGGTTTTTTAATGTATACACATATAGCAGTACAGTCACAGGCGTTCAAATGGGTTCCCAGCTGGAGGGAGGAAGAAAGGAAAACATGAGTCTTCTGGTAGGCGAGCAGGAACGGGTATGAGGAGGAGGGGAGTAAACAGGCAAAGGGAGCCAAGAGTAAACCATGGGTGAAGGCTACCAGTGCTGTGTAACACTGTCCAGGGTGTCGGGGACGCACCAGGAGTGAGCCTCTGAGGGCGGTAAGGAGCAGGCAAGAAAAGGATGTGGAGTGAACGGTGACATGTCCAGTTTTCGTAAGGCTGGAGACAAGCAGGGTACGCCATAGACTGGTGCAAACAACGGCTCTGAACCCTGATTCAGTGCTAGATTGGGGGCTCAGAGGGGCAGAAGAGGGCCTGGGCAGCACCACCTCCATCACCTGTAGGTGGGGGGACCCTCAGGCTCAAGCCCCATTCCTCCATTTCCAGAGGCTACAAGGTTTTTTGCCTGGATGCCGTGTATGCTGATGACCAAGGTCACCTTCAGAAGCCGACTGTACCCTTTCCCTCCTTCCTGTCCTTTTGCAGAAGATGTATCGCACACTGCGGAGAACTGGAGATGAGCTGTTTTTTCTCTGGTGGCTGAGGACAAGACAGTTTGCAGCGGTGGATGTACTGGTGTGTTGGGATTTTCACTATTGCTTGGCGACAGCTGAAATAAAAATAATGAGTCAGACTTTGAAGACGAACAGCTGGTAAAGCGTTTTCCCCTCGCTGGCATGAACTAAAATGGCTTGAGGAGGAGTGGGGGGCTGGAAGGCAGATCTGAGCTGCAGCACGGAACGTGGTCCAAGGGAGCGGGCCGCATCCGGGCTGCGAGGGGCCAGCTGCTTCGCAGAGATGGCCCCATGTGTCTGCAGGAAGCCAGTGCGTCCCCACGTGGGGGGGGCAGGGTTTGCAAACGCATACCAGTCTCATCCCCGTTGCTGGGCGCCTCACGCTCCTTTCTTGCAAATAAATCTGTCGTTTGGCCCCCGTCCGGTGACTGTTTCTGCTGCTCACTGGCAGGCTCCTGCGGCTTCTGCGCCTGCTGGCCCCTCTCCACGTGGCTACAGGAAAGCGATTCCCTAGCAGCCACCCAGATCCTGCAAGCCAGACAGAGTGTTCGGATGCGTTTTTACCATCTCCTGCATCCGGAAGGAGCATGGAAGTTAGTCTGGTATGGCCACACGCAGCTGATGCTGGAGCTCCTGAGGGGAGGTGGGGAGGGAAAAAGAGTATTTTCCTGCAGGCAAAAAGCAAAACCACGGTAGTGCCTGCCACATCCTTCTCTGCTGGGAGGAGGCAGTCACACCAAGCCAGAATGGGTACAGGCTGAAGGAAACAAATTGAGTTGCCCTCTCCCATTTGCAGGAAGAAAAACCTGAAGATGACCTTGAAATCCCCCGTGGGGTGTTTCCAGGATTCAGTGCTTGGCGCTGCCTCTCTTCTACACCGAGCTTCTCTTACCTGTTTTACTTTATACTTTCATTTGGTCCTGGCTCACCTGCAAGCAGGTTTGATTTATTCCAGTGCTGTTTACCCATGTTGGTGCTTTTTTTCCCCAAGGTAACTACGTAAAATTAGTTCCTTTGGAGTGAGTTTTAAAGCAGGCGAGCTATGAAGGTCTTTATCAACTTGATTCTTCACAGTAATGTTATTGCTGTTAGAGACACTGCAGGTGTGGGAGGGAACTGAAGTCATTTAAGAGCAAAATTAATACTCTCTGAAATTAAAATTTTAAAAAGAAACAAAACCAATAGGGGGTCTCTGTTCATTTTGATTTAGCTACAGAATACTTGTACTAAAAAAGCCCTTCTCCTAATTCTTGCTTTGTTTTTTTTCTTTCCTATCATTGACCCCAGTGTGCCTGATGCTAACAGCAGCAGTGAAGGGCTGAAAGAGGTCATTGGAACCAGCTGAGGGCCTTGAAGTTACCATTAAGGAAAAAAAAACCCAAACCACAAAACCCTGAAAGTCCCCATACCTCTTCTTAGAACATGACCTGTAGGAGCTTCATTAACCAACACAACTTTGTATCCAACACAGAGCTTTGTGTTTAACACCACTAACCCTTGCCTGATGAAATCTTACTAGTTTACTCGCAGTGGGCAGACAGGGTGTTGTGTATGCCCCGTCTCGCCTGGCCTAACACCAACACCTCTTCTAACATGAGGGAATGCCCTAGCAAAGAGGGGCCAAGAAACACCTTGTTTTTTTCTTTGAAAGGAAAAGGTGTGATTAAACACTAATTAGAAATGTTACTTGCAACCACTGGCACTTGAGCTGGGTCATCGAAACCGGTGAGAAAGGCTCAGTTACGCAGCAGTTTTAGTGGCTGGGAGGCGTTTTCTCTTTCCTCCAGGTCCCTGGGCTCTGCAGTGAAAGCGCCAGTCTGCCTGCGTCAGCAGCCAGAGCTCTGTGCCCTCCTGCTGAGGTTATGCCCCGTGCCAGGTGATCTGATGCTCGCCAGGCTGAAACAGAGAGGAGTGGCCAGACACAAATACACCGACTAACACTGAGCTGCTAGTTCAGCCGCAAACGTGGTACGTACGGGATCTGGGGTTTCTAGCCTGTGTCTTTATGACTTCACCAAGAGCTGGTCAGGTAGTTGTTTCCCTCTCCCCTTCGGCACCCGCTGATGGCAGATGTTCCCTCACTGGGGGCTGTATTTCCACTCTCGCCTCCTCTCTGGCACAGCCGTAGCTTCCTGGCCCTACCATGGCCTGGCCAGTAAATGAGGCTGTTGAAACATTCACCTTTTCTTTCAGAACAGTCTCCTCTGTTGTCAGCAGCTTGCCCTGGAGCCGAATCTCTCTCCTCTCCCCTAACTGGAAGGGCCAGGCTGCCATGTCCAGCAAAGGAAACAGCGGTTGGGAGCAGGAATGTGAGCACAGCCGCTATCTCACACATCCTTCATCAGTGAGCCTGGCAGGCGGAGCTGGCAGCAGAGGGAGGCTGCGGCTGGGAGCCAGCAGCGCCGGTGCTTTCCTCTATACAAACCTCTGCCATAAACAGCTCTTGCATGGGAGAGCTGGCTGGGTTTTTTCCCTCCTGTGGGAATGTTGCAAATCTTGGTTAGAGCTTAGACAACCTCTTATCAGGGAATGGACAAAAGCAATTTATACATGTTAGTCACAGCTTAGCCTTAGTAGGAAACAATTAGGCACGTGGCTACTTACAACACAAACAGCTCAGAAGAGGCTTACGAAATAGAGCAAAAAAATACCTCCAAAACTTCTTGTTAGAAACAGTCTGGAGTGTTTGTTTTTTTTAAAAAAAAACAGTTTGGGAGGGGGGAGGAAAAGAATTCCACTGGAAAAAATCCCAGCTTGGTCTAGTTTAGAAAAATTCACACTTGTATTTTTATTTTGTGAATCCTTGTTTCACCAAAAAAAGATTCCACAGCCATATTCCTAGGCATCAGAAGTCCACAGTAAGGTCTCCAGTGACTTTCCAAGTCCTTCAAGCCTCTGGAGAAAAACGTTTTGGAGAAGCATAAGCCAGGGTTGTCGGTGCAATATGAGAACAAGCGGGCTGCAAGCGTTCCACCCACCCCTCCCTTCCCCTCGCAGTGGTTTATCCATGTGGCCTCACATGCTCCTACACAGCAGGACTGCTGTTTTCCAAGAATAACCTGTATCTTCAGTTAACAGCCCCTTAAAGGGGCCTGGTTTGCCCAGTCCTCTCCCAGCATCACATACAACTCATCTGTTCTGAGCTCGTCAGTGTTAATACTCAGCCCCGAGGCGCAGAGGGGACTGCATTTAGCCAGGGAGGGTTTAAGATCCGGGCTGTGCTTCCAGGCCGAGGTCCCAAGGCACACACCCTGGATGCCAAATACACACTGTGCTTTGCCAGTGAGTTTCCACTATCATTTCTCCCGCTGTTGAACACCAGCCTGAGTCTGAGAGTGACTCACATCAGCTTAATCCTAGCTCCAGAGGCAGGAATAATTTTATCCCCATCTGGAGCAACAATACAGCACCACAATCCAAATGTTTTAAGGCATGAATCAAAGAGCATCACATTCATGGGAAACCACCTAGAGGGTCAGCTAAGGACTGCATTCCTTGCAGCCTGAATTCTGTTTGAATACAAGAACGAGACAAGCTTGTTCCCTTGGAAGACGTGGCAGAAATCTGTATGCGATGGAAAGAAACAAGATCTGACAACACATCATTAAAAATCCACTAACAAGGGGGTTTGCTTTGTTTCTTTTTTTTTTATTGTTTTTAAATATAACTTCTTTTTTTTTTCTTTCCAGAAGTCATTATGTCCGACTCCATTAACATTCAGGTAAACAAGTGAAAGAACAACAGATGGGCATGATCTCGTAGCACGGGCACAGCCGCTGGGAACAGGGCTTGCCTTTCTTTGCGGCAGCTGAACACGGCTCCCCCTCACCCGGCGTTCCCTCCCTCTCCGTCCCGGCACGGGCGATGGCTGGCGGCTGCCGTGGGACATTCCTGCCTCAAACACAGTGAGAAATCCAAGACAGGGCAGAGGAAGGCAGGCAGTTGTGGGATCACAGCACTTGGCCTCCCCCCTCACTCTCAGCCAGGCTGTCCCCAGATGGTGTGGAGGGGCAGGCGATGGCAGCAACAGTGGCATTACCAGACCATCCGTAAAAATCAGATCAGTCCCTGGCCAGATGGCAGCAGAGGGCATTCTGGGGCATTTTCGGTCACTTTAGGAGAAGCCCCTTTGGGTGTGCGCAGTACTGTCACCGCAGCCCCCCTGAATTTCTGCACAGTCACCCTAATTTGCAATCCACATCAGCTCCCTCACAGCTGTGCCCCCCTTCCGTTGAGGGGGGGCACAACTGCAGCAGCCACCACTGCTGGCAAGTAACCTTGTGCCTTCCCTCTGCACCATTCTGGATGCGTCCCCAGCCTGCCTCCAGCCCCCTCCCCGAGGCTGGAAGAACCCATGCTGTTGAAGCCTGGTTCACAAAGCATCCTGGTGTTAAGGTTAACTGGTTGTAAAACTGCAGCAGTTCATCACACTATGCACACTATGAGAAACGTTTATTAAATTGATTTTTGTTTCATTTCTTTAAAAAAAAAAGGCAGAAAGAAGTTAAACACACTGCTTTGTGGCATGCTCCACAATATGAAAAAATCCTGAGCATTCAGTTAAGCTGTCAGCGGCTCTGTTTGACCTTTCGATGTGGTCTTAGAACTTAGATCTGGACGGTTGACTCCCCTCTTCCCCGCCAGCCTCCCTCTGCCCCCCTGCCTCAGCTCACAGCCATTTTCTCAGCTGTCACTAGCTCCAGGAGGATGCTTCCCTGGAGAGGGAGGGGTTTGTGTTTACAGCCCACAGTTTCAACCTTTGTTTGTTTTTTGGGGTGCGGAGGGGAGCAGGACAGGCCCCATGCTGCACACACAAACGCACAGGTATGCAGGAGAGGCCTGAGGCAGGGCAGGGGTCCAGCCTAGTGGTTTTTCCCCTCCACCTCAGCCAGCTCTGGGTCCAACCAGCTGGCAGGAGAGCCCTGTCGCCTTTGGATCCTGAGTGTTTGCAACAGGGCGAGTCTCCTCAGCCCTTCACAGCTCCCTCTCTAGGTTGTTTTAGCTCAGGTCCAGCTTCACAGGAGGCCGGACTAGAGGAGACCCAAGTGGGTAGTTTTTTCTGTGAGGGTTTCTCAGCTACTTCGTCATCCTTAAGCATGATGGTTCCTCTGTACCTCCTCTCCCAGGGCGGACCCTCCCTGCTACAGCTGATTCCATCGAACATGGGGACTCTCACCTAGTAACTCTAAAGAAAGCATTACCCTCTCCCTGCAAAATTCCTTCTGCTCCCTCCCACGACCCTCCCAGCCACTGGCTGTTCCCCTCCTGCAGCAGCCACAGGGACAGGAGGTGGCCCAAGGAGCTGCCTCTGGAGCTCCCCACAGTGACCAGCCACCTCTGAAATGAGCCAGAGAGCAAATTGCAGCCCGTGAGGGACGTGGCCTGAGCAAGCGTCCTGCTCTCCTTCCTCCCACAGCTCTCAGACTCCCTCTCCAACTACCACTTTCTCCCAATTGCTCCTGCCTGGGACAACCCAGACCCCTACAGCTATGATGTCCAAGGACACCCCTGACCCACACTGAGACCCAGTCCGTCTTCAAACAGAGCTCCAGCGACATACACAGCATCAACTGAATACTGAACAATATCAAAAATACGGTATAAGGAAAGAAAACAGAATTGAAATGCTTAATGGCATATTTATACACATTTATCAACAGTCAACAAAAAAGGCGGCAAGTTACACATCCATTCTGTATGCGAACAATCCCGATGCACATATATGTAAACACACATGCTTGGTTGATGCATATACATATAGCCACACAACAGAGTAGGTGACCTGAAGGAGCTATGCTGGGGAGCAGGGGAAGGGGTTACCTACAGCAAAACCTCGCCTCGTTCTCCATGTGCACAACGTGGACATTCAGGGCAGTGTTGCTTTAAGGCTATTTCTAAGGCTGAATCTTTTCTTGTCCAACCCCTCAATCCAAAGTTCTGTTGAAGCACTTCCTCCTCTTACCCAGCACAACTTGATATATATATATTTACCTATATACTTTTTAAAGGCCCTATATACTAAAAGACAGGAAGAGGAAAGGGGGGAGTGGAAGGGAGGAAAAGCTTCCGAATGGATCAGTTTGCCCCAGTGCAGGAATCTCCCACCCTGTAGTGGCAAAGGCCACAGCAGCCATGTGCAGTGGACAAGGTGCTAGTTTAAAATGATCACGTGTCTCCCTCCCTATCTGATCTGAAGCTCTTCGTTGCAATGAAGGGGGAAAGTGAAATACTTTAAGAAACAAAAATACTCCTGAAGTGGGGAAGGTGATCACTAGTTTCAACTCCTCCCCTTACCTGCTTCAAGGTGGCAAAGAGCTGAGAGATACTATAATTTTTAGCTCAAGTGCCTGTATGGCTAAGGAAAATGCTTTGCTTAAAAATATATATCTATAGAACTATACATATAGATCATCTTTTTAGAGACACTCTGATTTTATTACATAGCTCCTGGGTCACTCTCCCCGTCTATCTACATGGTAACGGAGTGGCATACAAGAAAAGCCACATACATCAAATTAGCAATCAAAGCTTACCAGGTCACAAGAAAGTGTTTCAACTGGTGTGATCTAAAATCCTGAATTCCCTTGCTTTGATAAGCTGATCTCCTGCTGTCGATATAACTGGAAGTGGAAGGTCTTAAAAATAAACTACGTTGGGGTTTTTTTCAAAATCAGGTTATGACAATTTCCCAGCAACGTTACAGTGTGTGACAATATGCTGTAAGTAAGGAAAATTTCATTGAACAAGAGAGTGATGCAAAGATGAAATTTTAAACATGTATGCGTATGGCTGGGAACCCCCAAGTGTCATCCTGCAATACATAAATGCAGGATTTCTAAGGTTAAGGACATTTTTTTTTTTAAAAGTTTTCTTCTTGTTTCCAATAGCATTTGTATGAAAGCATTAGCTTAACAGTGGAAATTTAGTACAGAACTAGACTCCCCCAAAAACATACGTCTATAAAGAAACACTGAAGGAGGTTAGGAAAGTGACTTAATTTAAAACTCGTTATATTTGAAAAACTGGGACTAAAATTAACCCCCAGCCACTGACCCTTTAATGTAACGAATCAATGGAAATGAGTGAATTTATAAAGTTATAGCCCCAAGAAAAAACCCTCAAAAAGCCCAAAACATCCCCACTCTTCAGAGAATAAAAAAAAATGTAAGCATGACTTCTGTTAAAGATTGACCTAGCGATGCAAACAGGTCAGAGAGGAACAATGTGCCTGTGTTTCCCGCGGGACACATCGCACCCAGGCGACGGGGGCCGTTTCCTCTCCTCTCCTCTCCCAGGCTTCGGGCAGTCAGCCAGGCTTCCCTACGGACAGCTTGGGAACGCCAGGGAGTTGGGGTGGTGGTAGGAAAAGATGAGTACAAATGAACAAAAATGCTAAATCCTGCTTCAGCATCCAATTACATATATAAAAAAAGTCAGTGTTGAAAAAGAGAGTAAAAACCAAGGCAAAGTTTTCTGCTAACAGGCTTCAGCCTTCTCCTCTGTACATCTTCCACCAACGTTATTTCTGAGTTACGGGGGTGGGGAAGGGGGAGGAAGGACTCGATCTCCTGCTACAGCAGCTTTCCCCATCACACAAAACTGATGTGTAACTAACTCAGCCACAAGGATACGGGAAAGTTTTATTTATTAAAAAAAAAAAGTACTTCAAAATAAAAATGATAAGTACTGTACGGTAATATTGGAAGTATTTATATACATAGTTTTCTTTGTCTTTTGTTGAAATGTCTCCTGGTCACTTGGTGGCACTTGGGGTTCCCTCTAGCGCCGTCCGCCCTGCTCCCCCCCTTCCCCTCACCGGCTCTCACGGCTCAGTAGACGGAGCTGTTCCTTATGCCACAGCACAGCACCATGCTCAGGATCATTTCGAAGATCTGTCAGGAGACACAGGGGCACCAGTGAGGCACTGACCAGCACGATGCTGGAACTCCCCCACATCCCGAGGTCCCCCGCTCCACATAAACACTCTCATGCTAGAGATAAGGGCAGAGATGCTGTGTCTGCACTGCTGTTTTCATTAGGAGTTGGCCAATTCGAGGTAAGATGATGTTCTCCCCTCTCCTGCTGGCAGCAGTGGTGCATGCTGCAGGCCTCCCGGCTGCCAGCTACACAGCAAACACTTCAAGACCCCTCTGGCACTACGCCCAGCCTTCGCGCAGGCACTGGCTTACTGGTCCACACCACCCACCGCTCGTGGGGAGCAAACCCACTGTGGCAAAGAAAGCAAATCCCTTCCCACTGCAGACCCCAGCAACGAAACACGGCGGCCCAAGAAACGAGCGGTTTTGGAGGCAGCGAGGAGGCTCGATGGTGCTCTGCTCTTCTGGCTGGGGTTGCAGGAGCTCCTGCTTTGCCGGGCACCTGTCCTAACATCCCACCCCCTGGGGGGATGGCGAAGCCCTCGGTCTCGCCACATCCCAGAGCAGCTGGGGTGCAGGGGACTGGCACTGCATGCTGAGCCCCAGGGGCATCCCGAGGAGAGGGACGGATCCAGCCCAGCTGGAACAGAACCAGGTCACCTCGAGGCAGCTTTCCCCCATCCCACAAGAGCAGGGCACCGTGTAGTCACGCTTACCATGATCACAGCGACCACAATGGCAGCAATACCGATCAGGTACAGCTTCCCAGAGAACAGCTCATCGATTTTTTTGTGGCAGTTCGAGAACTGAAGCAGAGAAGCACACCGGTCAGAGAGCCTGCTTTCCCCTCGCCCGCCTCTGACACCCAGAAAGGCAGGTCTGCTTCCCCCCAGTCCTGCTGGCCTTCCTGGGTCCCGCCTCTAGGACTTCCCACCAGACTTCACCCCTCTGCTCCTGCCAGCCCCCTCAAGCAGTAAGAGCAATGGAAGAACTGATGAGAACCTCCGACATCCCTTTACACCATCCCCAAATAAATGAAATATCCACCCTATATCTAATTCCCAATAAATCCCCAAATTTCCCTGGCAGCCGAGTTTCCTCGCAGGAGCTGCGCTGAGCAAAGAGCAGCCATGCCTACCTCAATAAGGTTTTTCAGGATGGTGTCCTTCTTTGGGCAGAGGTCATCTCTCCACAGGGGAGTGATAGCTCCTATTGCATTATCGGGACCACAGCAGTCCAGCTACACAGAGAGAAGAAAAAAAAAACAACAAAAAACTAGTGTTAGCAGACAGCAAACACTCATGTAAGGCTCTCCCCATCATTAAACATCCCTGAAGCCACCCAAGACCGAGGAGGCATCGTGGAGGGGGAAACAAGGGAAGGGGAGTAACTCTCCAAATTCAAATTTTCTTTCCATGCAATGCAGCTTCTTCCTACAGTAATCCCAGACAGGTCTGGCACTGGTATCCTGGAAGAGAGTGAACCCATCTCTCTCCAGAGATTTTGTTTCCTGCCGAGCAGAGGAAGTATCAGGATTAGTTCCTCAGAGCAACATTTTTCTTCCACTGAATTTTACTTAATCAGGGGTGCTGAGGTAAATGAAAAGCAACTTCATTAGAGCTGGGGCCAGATTTCCCAGCACAGTGCGAAGGACAGAATGTTGAAGAGGGTACAACTCTGTTTCTTGGCGTGTAACAACAGCAAACTTGAAAGGCTAAGACCTGAATGTAGCACCATCTGCTTTAGACCCTGCTTTTCCCATTCATTTTCCTGACCCCCACTTCTAATTCTCTTAACTCCCACATTCTCATTTCCTCTGGCTGCACTAAACTCCTATAGGGAGGAGATTTCTACATAGAACTTGGAAAGCAGGCAGCAAAATCCCAGTGCTGAGAACACATTTGATCCAGTTCACTCCTAAACATGAAAAAATTCAGCGTTGCCTTCAGTCCCTGCCTGAGGACTTATAGTTCAACTTATTGCCTCTGCCTCGGTGGGGAGGATCAATCTATGCTCCTCACCACTTCCCCCCTGACAAACCGCATGCAGAAGTTAACGGGGTGTAGTCTGCAGCACGCAGGATCCTATCCACCAGCGGGTGCTTTGGCCAACTGCACGTAGCCTAAGCAGAGCGTGCAGCGAGACTGCTGCTGTCTTACCGTTTCATGAAAGGTCTTCACTACAGCTTTCCCGTTGTTCGTCTCCGAATCTGCCATGAGCGCTTGTTGAAATGCTTGATCATAGAACTGCTTCACATCTTTGGCTATCTAGGAAAGACAAAGGAAAAACTCCCTTTCAGCCAGAGGAGAAGGAGGAAAACCGGCCAGCAGATGTGCCTGAAGGGGACAGGTTCCCTCTAATGGCACTTGCAGGTAGATGAGCAGTTTTTAAATAGATTTGGACCCTGTTTATTTGCACAGGTGTGTGAAAAAAGGCCTGGCTTTCATAGGGCTCAAGTCCCTCCAGCCATAGCAAATATTAAGAACTTCATCCACCAGCCAGCAGGTTCCAGCCAAGCTACCCAAGTGCTCCGCCAGCTCTCTGTAGCAGGCAGAGATGGCCAGGGCTCGGAGGATGCACTCAAGATCTGCGATAGCCTTCAACCCACGGGGATTTGCTGTCGGGCTCAGGAATGCAGAAACGGCTTGTTCTGAACCACCCCACACATGGAGACAAAGCACACAGGCAACTCATTTCCCACCGAGGCTGCAGGGGCAGGACATGCTGGGGGAGTCTGGAGGAGGTGGGGTGCTCAAGCAAGGCCATCTGTAGGTACAGGCACCTCGGCTCACTGCCTGGCTTGGAGCAGATGGCAAGAATCAGGGAGACATTGCACACTAAAGCCTAGTGAGGCAGCTCGTTTGGGTCAGGAAGCTGAGGTGCTTTTAGGTGGATGTCAAACTCTGGCTGGGTCCCCACCTGGAGGGGCACCCCCATCCTGAAAATGGTTCTATGAAAAGTCTTATCTGTACTCTAACCCTGCCACCTGGGCTGGTAAACTGCAGCCACCCATGGGGGTCTGCTCCACAATGAAAAAACCCTCATTTTCAGGGAAGCTGGCCTTGTGGCTTCTCATCTAACACCCTTCAATAATTTGTGAGAGATAGATGAAAGGAAGACATGCAAGAGAAGCAAAAAAAACCCACGAGCAAGTATGAAAGGGAAAAAGCTTTTCAGAACATCTGCTCTTGGCAGCACAGGCTGGATTAGCACACGAAAAAAGAAACTGCAGCAAGAAGGAGTGTGATTTCAATCAATTATCCCAACATTTCTGTCACTGCTCAAAAAAGTTTGCTTTGGAGGGCGATGTTCTCTGATCAAGCCATTTGAGTCTGGTACATGGAAAAAAAAAAAAATCCTACTTCTCGCCTCCCCATCCTGTAACTAAAGCATCTCCAAGAAGGCAAGCTGAGGGAGAGACTGCCTCCAGTTTTGTGGAAGAGCATCCTGTGCCTGTGTGATAGGAGACGACTGCCCCTGCAAGGGTCTGCAAACCCCGGGGGATCAGAATCCCCGTGGGGAGCAGCTCTTGGTGCCTGGGATCATCCCAGCCCGCGTGGCTCCTGACCAAGGCAGGGAGCAGCAAGCCGCCCGCCTTGTAAACTGGGACTCCCAAACAGCCTACTCATCATCAAGGCTGCAAAAGCAGCTGAGGCCAACAGACTGCCACCATTCATTTTAAACGGCAAAATTAATTTTAGCGGATGAGGTCATCGCTCTCGTATTGGCAGATCCTAAATTTCTCATCTTTATGCTCTGATGGCCAAGCACCTTCTCCCCAGCACAGAAAGCAACAGCCATGGGGTCCCTCCTTACTCAAGCTTCACTTTTTTTGCTGTCAGTTCAGTCACACATCTTGGACTCTAGGATTCACAAACTAACATCTACAGGAGGCACAGCCCCTCTGCAAAAGTTAATTAGCTCACCAAAGTTGCTAGGAAACAGCACCCTGCCTGTATAATAATATGTTTAGCCACGGAAGAGTTTGTTCTGGTGAAGTCATGCTCTCTCTGGTGGGTGACTACAAGGGTGTTCCCATTCAGGGCTGAGCTGGTCATCTGTGGCCTACATGCATGTGAAAGCTGAGGAGGCCACCACCTACTTACACAGCTGGCTTACGTCTCTTAGTAAAGTAAACACATTTCCTACTCCGCCAGAGTCTAACGTTGGCTTTGAGCACAAGCAGTCCCCTTCTCTCCTCCAAACCCTTGATGGCTGAGTGATCAACACTCAGCCCACTGCTTGCTGCAGCGTGGCCACGGTTCCCATACACTCATAGCTTTGCTCTTTGAGACCAAACTCTGCATGTGTGTGAGCAGAGGTGACCATAGCAAAGGGAAGATGAGCAGAAAGGGAAGGTGAAAAGCTGCAATTTTCAGTCCTACCATTTATCTGACCCCTTCCAGCCAAAGGACCTCATCCCAGCAGTCCCTAGCAGGTCCCTGGGACAGACACGACTTCTGCCCCTTATGTGTGCACAGCATATTGATCAGCAGCAAGCTCAGTCCTGGCAGACGAACAGCCCGAGGTGGGTTATATGATACTGGCAAAGAGCAGGCAGCACGAAGCAATCCCGTTAACACAGACGCAGGCTCTCCCCACAGGGTATTCCCTCCCTTCAGGGCCCCGCGGCTGGGCTCGCCCCTTGCCCTTTGGCACCTCGGCCATGCAGATGGCTTTTCTTCATGACTTCATACATGAATCAGCTCACACTGTGACTGTTTGGGAGCAAGGAGGAGACCCAATGAGACGGGGCTATTTTTATTGCAGACATTGCACTATATACCGTAAGAGGCAGCTGCTACTATCAAGTGCTCACATTTAAACTTCATCAGTCCAGCCAAGGGGAGTTAGGTGACCTGTCCAGGCCACACAGCTAATCCAAGCCCCCGTGACTTAGTCTGGGAGCAGCTCGCAAGCAAAACATGCTGGGATCTGCTGCAGTTCTGTCCCAGCCTCCCACTTCCACAAATGAAGGTTTAAGAGTTGTCTTACTTGGTCTTTGTTGACAAATCCCCAAATTCCAGCCGCAACTTCGCAGGCAAACAGGATCACCAAGCAAGTGAAGAACTGCAAAGACAAATCAAGAGAGGGACACTTAATGTATTTGGCTACAGACAAAAGCAGCAATTAGGTGGGTAGAGGTGTGGAGCGGCTCTCCTACTGACGGAAGAGATCAGAGCAAGGTGTTGCCTGACTTCAAACCATTTTCTCTCTCATACACACACTTAGCCCCAACATATTTTCCTAAAACCCATCGGATGTCACTCCACATCCAGACCTCCCCTGGGATGGCTGAGCGGGGTTTAGCAGAGCCTTTCCCACACAGGGACCGGCAGGGATGAGTATGCCCTGGGCACTACAAGACACATTGTTCCTCTTCATGCACCTTCCAGACAAGCTTCTTGCTCTGCCCCAGATACTCCGAGGATGGGAATTGCTAGTTCAGGGTTAAAAGCACATTTCAGCTGCTGAGGAGCTGCGGGGCGTCAGGGTGTGATTTATGGCCAGCTCTCTTGGCATCCACAGCCCTGCAAGGCTACTGCAGTTTTTTGCATAAATACTAACACTGATGTTTTCCCACAGTCCCACCCTGTTCGTGCAGTTCCAGCACTCTTCCCCACCATCCCCCCAAAGCCTCCCTCCATCTTTTTGTTCAGATCCCAGGAACACGTTGTGATGGTCAGTCTGTTAGACTGGGAACGGGAAGCTGTAAAGCTCATACATCAGAGTCAAGTGGGAAGGCATGGACAGGCCTCCATGACAACATCACCCTCAGCGACTTCTTCCTGGGAAAAGCCCCAAACTGGGAGACTTGCTGTGGAAGTAAAGAAGCAAAGAGGTGAATGTAGTCAGGGGATGACATAAAATCATGGCTGGACAACAGCCCCTGGATCCTAGGCAGTCTCTGTTCCAGACAACATTCAGGACATTTTCTTCAACAACAGAGGGAACGGGAGTTTCCAGAATGATGCTCTCGCGTGCAAGAGCAGAGTTATCAACAAAATGGAAACAGGACTATTGACGTGACAGCAGAAAAGGACTTCCAACATCCATGCCCCGTCCCAGAACAACCAACTGTTTTTCACACACCTATGTATCCCTGGTTCTCCGGGAACATCTTTGGGGGACTGGGTCCCACATGCCCTCAAGGAATCACGTCACCCTAACCTTCAGGCACAAGGTCACTGTAATTCTCTGGTCAGGCACTAGGGCTCACTCTTGCAGTGGTTACCCTCCAGTGAAGGATGGCTCATTTATCTCAGATTTGGAGGTACAATTTCCTGCAGACTGAGTTCTGCAAGCTGACGGCAGAACGCCAGAGATACAGCTGGACGCTACGGGAACAGGGAGGTGTTCCCAGCCAGGCGTTTGGATGTGCCCCAGCCCCTTCCCGGGGAGCAGCACCCGCTCCATGCCAAGCAGCTCCCTTCTGCTTTCCTCAAGTCTTGCTGCTCAGCTTCCATGCCACCTTTGGACGGGATTATGATAGCGTGGAGGCTCCTGGTACTTTCCCCTTTTGCAATAAGCCAATAGTCACTCCATCAGCTGGCTGCAGGAGAGGGGAGAGCAGCTGCTTCCCAGCAACACCCTGAGGAGGCTGCCTGGAAATGTCCTTGGAGCATGGTGGGAGCCTTGGCCAGGGAAAAGCGTCATCACAAGGCGTCTCCAGCCTCCTCTTGGCAGCCAAGGTGTGAGCAAACACAGGCAGCACACAGCAGCTAGAGCTGCTAATTTCAGCTGAAGCAGCCGGCTTCCCTGTCAGGCCTCAGGTACCTTGTACCATCTGCCCTTCTAATCCTCTTTCCAACTTCAAGAAGGAGTAAGGGGTAATTCAGGTTCTGTAATCACTTGCATTAACAAAAAAAAAAAAAATAATCCAAAGCTGCCAGACCTTGCTACAAGCACCCCTGTCGGATTTGTGTGCGGGCTCCTCCTATTCTCGGCAGCAGTGATAATGCAAACTCCCACAGCAGCTCTCATCCACTGACGTTCAGATATATATGTTTTATACAGATAAAAGCTGGTGAGAAGCACCCCTTTCTTACAGGGAAACAGAAGCAACTAGAGGTGAAGCCATCTGTGAGAGCAAGGGAAAGCAGCTCCATTTCCCTCTGTCCACACCCAGGGGTCACTACACCATGAGTGAGAATCTTCCAGCCCAACGAAGCCAAGTACTGGAAAGTACTTCCAATTTTTTTCTTTTTAATGTTTTGCCCCTCCTATTTTATTTTTATTTTTTGCATTGAGTTTAAAGCTGAATCACATGTGAGAACGTGCTTTAAATCAATGGGTCTCCCCTACCCCCAAGGCAAAGGCTTTTGGTGTTGGCTACAGTTTATACAATTAAGCTCCTCCTGTGCCAGAAATCCCAAGCTGCTGCCTCACATCAAGGACGCCTGTAGCACTTCAGTAATTGATTTTCCAGGATGTACCTAGACATCCTCACAAAGATATTGTGGGAAATCTTTGCTGTTTCCTCATCCAAACAGATAAAAATAGCAGATGATTCCTTAAAAGAACTGGAATCGCCACAGGCAGCCTTGAAACAGGGTGAAAGGGAAAGCTGTAGGGGACATCAGGTAAGAAAGAGGGTTTAGTGGGCACTTGGTGAGACAACCAGACCATGGAGGGGGATAAAAGCATGGCGGGTGTTCACACGTAACAGAGAAATCCTGCTGTTTGCACCTCTTCTGCCATGCTGCTGGCTTCAGGCTCTGTCCTGCAGCCAGGCAGAAGCGGGAGGTGGCGGCACGCCTGCCAGCTCAGCCAGGGCTCCAGCGGGCTGGGCAGAGCCTGCGGCCAAACAGCGCGGCCTCGCTCCTCCACAGAGCTCAGCCAGGTCCCACCTACGTGCTCACACGTCCTCCCAGCCCCGTTCGTCAGAAAAGGCTCCAGCAAGAGAGGCACGGCCGGCTGCCGCCAGGCAGGGACGTCCAAAGCTTTGCACCTCTTACCGTTCCCAGGAGGCACTGAGACTCCTGAATAGCGCCATAGCATCCCAGGAACCCCACGAACATCATGACAGCTCCGACGGCGATCAGGATGTAGATTCCTGCAAGGGAGAGCGAGAGGCAAGCGTGTTACTGCAGAGCTTCGTATGGCAGCATCCCAGCGCCTGGCCTGGCCTGGCCAGGTCCCTGTGGCAGCTGATCATGGGTGTGTAGGGCTAAGGCTGGCTGAACATGAGCCAGCAGTGTGCCCAGGTGGCCAAGAAGGCCAACGGTATCCTGGCTTGTATCAGAAATAGCGTGGCCAGCAGGGACAGGGAAGGGATCTTGCCCCTGTACTTGGCACTGGTGAGGCCGCACCTTGATGACTGGGTTCAGTTTTGGGCCCCTCACTACAAAAAGGCCATTGAATGACTTGGGCGTGTCCAGAGAAGGGCAACAAAGCTGGTGCAGGGTCTGGAGCACAGGTCTGATGGGGAGCAGCTGAGGGAACTGGGGGGGTTTAGTCTGGAGAAGAGGAGGCTGAGGGGAGACCTCATGGCCCTCTACAACTACCTGAGAGGAGGGTGCAGAGAGGGGGGATGAGTGTCTTTAACCAAGGAGCAAGCAACAGGACAAGAGGTAATGGCCTCAAGCTGTGCCAGGGAAGGTTTAGACTGGATATTAGGAAACATTTCTTTACAGAACGGGTTGTCAGGCATTGGAATGAGCTGCCCAGGGAGGTGGTGGAGTCTCTATTCCTGGAGGTGTTTAAGAGTTGGGTTGACATAGTGCTTAAGGATATGGTGTAGTTGGGAACTGTCAATGTTAGGTTAATGGTTGGACTGGATGATCTTCAAGGTCTTTTCCAACCGAGATGATTCTGTGATTCTGTGAAGGCCGAGGACATATGAGTAGAGGTGGCGGCAGATGTAGCAGAACAACACAAGGTACATGAGTCAGATCTCAAAGTGTTTGAAGCTGCTAGCACCAAAACTTTAAAAACCCCACCACCCCCAAAATCAGAGGAAACGCAGAGAGCTGGAGCAGTAATAGGCAGAGGATGTAGCAGGCAAGGCAAAGGCTCTATGCTCTCCTCAAAGCTGTAGTATGCTTTGTACATACTACACAAAGCAGAGGAGATGCAAACGATTACTCAGCATATCTTTTAAAATAAACAATAAGGCATATGGTTTATTTATATTAAACATCATACAAATATTTATCTGGCTAACATTTTAAGGACAGATGAGCCACAAAATGAAGGGAAAAGCTCTGCTTAAGCATCTCATTTAATATAATCTGGCTTTTGTTTGTTATAGGTTCTTCTACAGAGAGGAAGACATTTTTTACTTCAACTTATTAAATCGGCACAGTCAACTTACTCCATAACACGTTCAAAGCTTGGAAATTAGGCATTAGGGGGGGCTCAGAAACCAGATGAATGAAAGTTTATTCATCCAGGAAACAAGAGCTTAGCTCAAGGCTCAGGTCTGCTGCTCCCAGTAATCACCATTGTCTCACTGACCATGAGACTGGCGAGACCTTGGTGATGACTCAGCCAAATGCTACAGCTCAGTTAAATTTGTTTCCTTTTCCAAAACCAGCTTTCTTCTGGTGTGTCCCATATATTTAGTGCATTTTTGGTTGACTAATATTCTCAAGTATTGTGGTCGTACTGCTTTGTAAGTGAATTCTACCTTCCATTCAAAAGAAATTTAACACGCAAGAAATAATCAAAGAAATGAGGCAAGACTGCAGTCACCATTTTTAACTGACAGTAAAAAGAAAAAATCAGGATGAGAATAAGCATACATGGGTCATTCCAGAGGTAACAGCAGTACAGCGAATCCTCCTAGTGCTTGGGAGATACGTCCCCTCAACGAAAGGTTTTCTTTTGCGTTGAGCCAAAATGTTTTTATAGTTACTAATCAGTTTGTCAACTCCCCTTTAGGAACAGCACTAAAGTATAAACAGAGCTCAACATTAAAACTGCTCTACGTGCCCCTCATATTTAAGGTTTTTCTTATCATTGTAGCTTTTAAACAGTCTTCTGATAATTAAAGTGCGAAGTCTAAAGGGCATGCACTAAGAGCAGAGCTAAGCCAAGTGAAACCATTCTCTAAAAAAAACAGATACATAATAACAGCCTCAACTTGTTTAAAATCCCCTTGCGGATACGTCAAACTCGGGAAAGGGTGAACTTTCGTTCCTGTTTCTTCACTCGTTAAAAGAAAAGTCAGCAGCACCCAAACAACGCCAACGCCAGCACCAACGCAAGGGCCAACTCGGCGAGGGGTGGCAAGGGAAAGGCCTCCCGGCAGCCCCGGCGCTGGGACCCTCCGGCCGCCGTTCCTCCCCGCTATATTTAGTCACCGCAGGCGGGCGGGAGCCAGCGGCAGGGGAAGCGCCAGCACAATGGAGCACGATGACCCCGCCACAGGAAGCCCCTCTTCACAGAACCTGACGGCATCTGTGGCCGGTGACGCCAACATCCTCGCGGCAACGCGGCCAGCAAAAGGGGGAAAAGATGCAAATTGCACCTCCTGATGTGTACTGAAGAGGCTTCAGCAGCACCCAGCAGCTGCAAAAAACCAACAGGCAACTGGGCTGTTGAAGCTCCCCAAGTGGGGAGCAGACACCTCCTTACTTGGAGGCGCAAAGACAAGGGAAAAACAAGCAAAAAAAAAGATCCCAGGAGAGTTTCTTGGAAAGGACAGGCCAGCAGCTCAAGTTTTGTGGGCCTGCCTGAAGCAGCATTAGGTGTTTTTATCCCAATGGCTGGGGATGAGGCGAGGTGGCCTGGCAGCAGCAGCAGCCGGGCAGAGAGCCAGCGTGGCGAGCAGTGGGGCAGAGGGGCCCTGAAGGGGCTGGGGGTGATGGGAAGGCACGAACGTGTCCTGTAAAATGAAGGCTGTTGGCTGGCTGCCTGCCAATCTCCAGAGAGACTGATGGAGATTCTCAAATACTACATAACTGCTGTTAAGAAGAACAACATAGCAGTAGTGGTCTCTCAGAAAAAGGTCTGCTTACTGTCACCAGAATCTGCTTATGCCCAAGAACCAGCCCTCACCACTCCAGCCTGTACCAGTGATGTCGCTGGTTTAGGTTTTCAAGCCAAACTGGCAAGTTTTTCCATCTTACTTGGGTGGTTCCACTGGAGACTCTTCATCACTAATCACTCTGGGAAAACCAACTTTGCTCATCCCTGAGTGCAGCAGCTTCTGACTTCTCCTCTCATTAGCTCGGCAGAGACAAGACAAAGCTGGGCTGGGGACAACTCATTTCAACATCTGAGAAGTCACTAGTCATGCTAACCACCCCGGCAGAGGCAGCACATCTGGGGACCAAGAAGCATGATGTTGCAGGGACCTCAATGACCAGGTCAGTCCCACGGATGGACAGAAGATTTTACTCTCAAGTAGTTCAAAATAAACACTGAAGGCAACTTCTAGGCTGAACAAATATAGCCAGGTGATCACAGAGTCATAGAGCAGCCCAGGTTGGAAAGGATCTCAAAAGATCATCTGGTCCAACATTCTGTGAGAAAGGGAGCCTAGATGAGACTATCCAGCACCCTGTCCAGTTATACCTTGAAAACCTCCAGTGATGGGGACTCTACCATGCCCCTGGACAGATTGTTACAGTGAATGTTTGTTCTCACTGTAAAAGTTTTTCTTATACTGACAACATCAGGAAAACGTAGGAGCCACTGGCAGCTAGGAAAGTTTTGCTCTGAAAACCAGGAGATAAAAGTCCAGCGAGAACCTCAACTGGTGGAAGAGACTAATAGGGAACAGAGACATTTGCAGTTTTATACAAGTCTTCTGGAGGCCCCTGTCCTTGCTTCTTGCTGGGATCTGTGCAGCTTTAAAAAAACAAAACCAAACCCGACCTGCTGAACTCCCACCCCAGACAGGATGTGCAGACCTGAGACAGACAAGCGAGGTCGCCGCTTCCCACTCCTCTCCCCACTTGCACTTTGCCAACTCCTGGTCAGAGCCAGCGCCTCTGCCAAGCAAGCAAACAGCAAAAGGTAAAGGAGGGAAGGGAAGAAGACACGCACCACGTGTGGCTTCCTGACCGGAGCCCAGCGGACGCGACTGGTGGGGTGGGAGCAGCAGGAACGTGCAGCCAGGCGGGGGAGAGGGTGGCAATGACTGGCCTGAACTCGGAAAACCACAAAAAACCCTGGAAGGCTTTTGGGATAAAGGCCAGCTTCATTCCCAGGCACAAACAAATGGCCGTTATGGAGTTGCCTTTTGTTACTGAGGGCCAGAGCACTACAGCCTCCTGGGAGGCAACAGAGCAGGACTCTGCTCCAGAGTTTATTTAAAAACAAGAACAAAATATTTAATGCAACAATAGTGTCTTGTACAATGAGTGCTAGCGGTGTTTCTCCACGGAAATGCCACGCTGAAAGCTGCAAAATGAAGGCAACCAAAACGCTCAACCACACGCTTTGGATGGTGTTTGTTTTCCCACACCCATCCTTCCCCTCAAGGCATGGGGCTGGTGGGGGGGTCTCTGCCTCTAGACTGGGTGCCAGGCAGCTGGGGGGCTATTTCATGGCAATCACAGCCCAGCTGGGAATGACCAAGCCCTCTTCCCAGAAAGCAGCCTGACACATCTTAGCTTGCATTCCTGGCAGACAGCGAGGATGACGGCCAGCGTGGTTTTGGGCTCCGTGTCAGTGAGCAAGGCACCTGTCATCCCTGTCCTGAATGGCACATCATCCTCCTTAAAGTCAGAGGAGACTGCCCCCAGCACAAGTTTCCTCACTATGTAAGCATCAGAGATGGGATTAACTCCTGTTAGCCTGTCCTGGGTGAGAAACTCTTCACCAAAGGGGTATTCGCTCCAGGGCTCCACCCGAACTGGCACAATTCTGCACCAGCAAGGCTCCATCTGCCTTTCACATGCCACTTCCCAGCTCATTTGTATTGCAGCTCTCTCAGGGGTTTTAAAACAAGAAACGCTGCTTGCCATAAACAAAAAATAAAGACAAGAGAGGTATAAAACACAAGCTGCAGTGCCTACAGTCATACTGCTCCCTCCAACAGCAGCAGTAAATAATCCTGGGAAAAGCCAGAGCTGCAGCAACAGGTACAGCCTCCACATCCCTGAGCAACGCTACAGTGTGATTTCTAACCCTACGGCACAGTTGAGGCAGCAGTAAGCAAGAGTGCTACAGCTGCCACGCATAACCAGCCACCCACGAAAGCAAGCTGTGAGCCACAGGACCTGTATCCTGGAGCTGGGGAAGTCACAGGAGGACTCGCAGAGACGAGCGGTGTCAATATTACCTGGAGTACTCTATCTCCTTTTGAGATGGAGCCTTAAAACAGAAAGCTTTAGGAAAAAGGGCCAACCAGTCTTAGCTTCACCTCTTCATGCCACACCTTCAGTATTGTGTCCAGTTTTGGGCACCTCAATACAAGAGAGATCTTGAGGTGCTGGAGCGAGTGCAGAGGAGGGCAACGAAGCTGGTGAAGGGCCTGGAGAATAAATCCTGTGAGGAGAGATTGAAGGAGCTGGGGCTGTTCAGTGTGAGGAGGAGAAGGCTGAGGGGAGACCTCATCACTCTCTACAACTACCTGAAAGGACATTGTAGAGAGGTTGGTGCTGGTCTCTTCTCACAGGGAATTAGTGACAGAACAAGAGGGAACAGCTTTAAACTGCAACAGGGGAGGTTCAGACTGGACATTAGGAAAAAATTTTTGACAGAAAGAGTGGTCAGAGAGTGGAATATGCTGCCCAGGGAGGGGGTGGAGTCACCATCCCTGGATGTGTTTAAGGGTCGTTTAGATGAGACGTTGGGGGACGTGCTGTAGGGGAGAACTTTGTAGAGTAGGGCTGAGGGTTGGACTCGATGATCTCAAGGGTCTTTTCCAACCTGAATGATTCTCTGATTCATTACAGAGAGATTCAGGGCCTGTCTGAATTCAAAGCAGAAGAACAGCAACTGTGATACGATCTCTTTGCTCAAGAGCATCAGGATGTGATGCATCAGAAAAAACAGCAGCAAAGGACCAAACATCATTCCCCCTTCCCTGTTACAACTAGGGCACGTGATCCTTTGGGCTGCAGGGCCCTCCTAAAGCTTTTAGCCACACAGGAAGTCCCCGAACATCAGACCCAGGGGACTGATAGTAATTGAGCACTTCTCTCTGGATGGTGCTAGATAGGAAATAAAAAAGGGCAGCCAAGAGGCCAGCTTAGCTCCCAGCTCACGCAGATGATACCTCCATGGAGGGCCCTGTGCCTCTGGGCCAGGTGGGAAGTAGGATGCTCAGTTCTGGAAGCAGGGAAGGGAGAGAAAAAGGCAGTATCCAATGTCTTGCTCTGGCATTATAGCATAGCTGGTGCCTGCAGGGTTGTAAAACCCATGTCCTGCCCCTGCTGAGGAGTAAAAAAACAAGTAGAAAAAACAAACTTTAAAAAGGGACATGATGAAAAACAAATAAAAGGAGGAACAAGCACAGCAGAGTCCCTCTAAAACAAGCAGAGAGCAGGCCAGCTCTGGCCAGCCCTCCTCCCCTGCCCCACCATCCCCATCAGAGATGCTGTGCAGCTCCAGGCATGGGCATTCCTGGCTGTGCCCTACCTCTCCCCCCCATTTTGATCCTCTCCCAGCAGCTTTAACTCGTTAAGTTAATGGAAGCCAGTCTTTTCCCCCAGGTCACCATGGCAATGTTTCCAAAAGACAACAAAGGAAAAAAAAAAGAATCCCCCCAGCATCACACCATGTTTCCCAGGAAGCCTGGGCAGCTCTCCAAACCGTGCCTGCTCTCCCCGCGGGATGTGCTTTAAAAAGGGGCTGAGACTGGAGGGAAGGGAGATTTTTGTGTTTACTCTCCCGGCAGGCAGGCTCCTGGTGGGGGGACTCTTCACATCCAAGAGTTTTGGAAGCCTCCGGGGGAGCTGTGGCTCCTGGCCTGGAGATGCTGAACATCACGGGGCTCACCACCGCCCTGCTGCAGGGAAGGGTAGGACCAGCAGACGGTGGTGGGAAGGAGACTCCGTCCTACCCACACCACCGATCCTGGAAGAACACCCTCTCCCTAGCCAAAAAAATGACCATGACATACTTCCTTGCAAGGGGGCAAGATACAGGCAAGGAGTGGAAAGTCCCTCCAGGATGGGGTAGGAGCAGGAAAGGGGTGGCTGCACCAGCCAGCCAGCAAGGGAGGGTCTCCTGGGTATTTTTGTCCAGGTGCCTGGTGGAATTGGCCCAGCAGAGCCGACAGCACTTTCTTGGAAGTGGGGTGAGAGAGAGGGGGCGGAAAAAGAGAGGGCTTGCTGGAAGACGATAACTGGGAAGCCCCTCTGTTCCCCTCCACCCCCTTTTCCAAGAAAAACATTGCTGCTCTGTGGCTGCTAATGACTTTCAGATGGAGCAACAGTGTCACAAAGCACGGAGAGCTCTCCTGGGGCTGCGTAGCTCACACGGGGAGATGAAAGGCTGTACGTGCTGCCCTTGTCTGCAAGAACAAGGCAAGAAGGAAGCAAAGGACACACCTCTGTAAGGAAAGCAAAGGGGAGGTGGAGAAGGCCCCAAACAACATCTTTGTGTGCACACACCTGTACCCAAAACGACTCCCCACAGAGATGCCACAATCAGATTTCTTCTCTTCTACCTACACAGAAAACACTGGAAGAAGACTGGAGTTTTGTAACATCAGCACACCCATGAGAGCTGGGAGGAGGTTTGCTGCACATCTGCAGGACTGGGATGGATGATGGTGGCGCAGCACAGGAGAGACAGGCTGGAACACGCCAGCCCAGCCTCTGCGGCCCCAGCCTACACCGCTTCTGGACATCTTGATGTGCCCTGGGGTCTGCCCCACTGACAGAGCCCAAATCCCGCTGGAGGATTTCTTGTGGGCTTTGCACGCCTAAGCACGCGGCAGGTTTTCAGAGGAAAACCGTCAAAGCGACGGGTTTAAACAGCTCTGAAGAGCAAGAAGCCACCTTTGGCACAGGTCCCTGGTGGCAGAGCCAACGGGAGGGGACAAAGGAGGAGGACAGCTACGTTATTTGTAGTTGGATAGATCTGAACCCAAAATAAATTGATGGTACCAATTTATGGCCTTAAGTCATAATCAATTTTAGTCTGCAGAGTAAATGAACTGCAGGAGTTGGTCACGATGAAGGTAGATCGAATTGCAGCTAAATACAAGTTCCTTTTTTAATAGAAATTTAATTCTATAAGAATACAAAAAACGATTGTTTGTATTGTCAGATATATGGTGTAAGCCAGATACTTAGAGGGAAGTACTGACTTTTGCCTCAAAACTACTATTTTTAAAAGAATTCTAGTATTATTGAAGGAGTTGATCTGACATTGATTAGAAGAAAATCTTGAACCAGCAAATCTAGTAAATCTCAGCTTTTTTTTTTTTTTTCTGTAAGGGACTAAATAATTAAATTGCCCTTAACTGTAAATAAGTTTATTTCCAAGAGAGAAAAATGCAGGTACTTCTATTTTTTAAAAAAAAATCCATATATACAATATTTTTTAAAGAATCTGTTTTGCTCACTGCGGTTCAAGGCCAAATGCAAACCTTGGTTTCCACTCCCAAGCATGCAAGCCTGGCCACAGCTCACGTCTCCACTGGCAAACCACCGATACACAGAGCCTTGAGAAAGTACAGCAGAAACGGGTGAGAGAAGAACCCCACGCTGAACCAGCTGTGTGTACCCACGGGGATTGCTGCAGCACCTCATGCCAAAACTGAAGGTGTTTTTTCGCTAGTGTTTATTACAGGACCTAGAGACCACAACTCTTGGGCTCTTCTCTAGCCCTTTCACAACAAATTTAGCAAGAGATTTGCTGTTGAGTCTAACCCCACGATATACAGAAGTTGGCACCACCTTTAAAAGATGCTTAATATTTCTGGAGGGATGGGGACAAGGATGGGAGCACGAAGAGGAACCAAGAACACCCCACTGCTCACAGCAGGACCACGCTCCCTGTAGCACTTCTGGCTTCCAGAGCCTTTGCAACAACACACTGGAGCTGAGCGCAACCCCCTCTGCAATGAAAACCTCTCTGAAACCCTGGAAATCACTGCTTTTTGGCCAAGGTAGTCCTGAAGAGGCTAATGAAGAAAGCAAGATGCTGTTATGGATAGAAGGGACAGCTCCTCCACGACTGCTTAGCCAACCCGAGTCCGTTTGGATGATGTGCTGGGATGCTCAGCACTGCCGGCCCCACCTGGGACCCACGGCAAGAGCAGCAGAAGCATCCTCCCAGGCCTTAGGGACAGCAGGCGGGCCCTGGGGAAGCTCAGGCAGGCGTCCCGAGCCCTACCCACATATGCACTGCCTCTTGGCAGTCCCTCCTCTCTGCAAGGGTCAGACCCCCTGAGGCCAGCGAAGCTTCATGACAGTACTTCCAAAAATCCTGAGGACACCCAGGAAAGCCAGCCAGCGATGGATGTTGTGCTGGCTTCAAGGAGAAGCGTGCAGATGCAATTGCGGTTCGACTCAGATGCATACTCGTTTGTGAGAAAGACTTCAAAGCACCCTTGTGCATTCTGGCCCATTTCTTCCAGCCCAGCCTGTGTGAAAAGCATCTTGAACTCATTTCTAGAGCAGAAATCATCATCCTGGACTGTATTTGTACAGAGCAGGATGGCGAAGGGAGTCTGTGATTCACCTTGTTAGAAAGCCTGAGCTCCTGTTAGCCAGGCTCCCCTCCAGCACCACCACCGCACGCCGCTGCCCAGGCGCGCTCACGGCCTTAAAATCAGCCCAAAGCCATTGCTGTCCCCGCCTTGTCTCCCACAGGCTTTGCTGCCTGACCTGCTTGGGAGCTAGATCCACATTCATCAGCCTGGTTGCTAGGGCAAAAATCCAAAAATAAAAAAATAAAAAAAACCTCAACCCTTTCTGTTGGGGCAGCGATACCCAGCGGGACGGCGGGGAAAGGGAGCAGTGGCAGCAGGCTCGGTGGCCAAGTTTCACCCACCACTGTATGCCTGTCCAAAACCTTCCACCCCTCCCAAGGAGCGCCGGTGCTGCTGTGCTCTGGGGAGGAGACACTGCCCAGCAGAGGATTTACTAATAAGACACAAAAAAACTAAACAGAAGCAAACCCAACCCCCTCCTTATCCTCAAAGCTACACGGAAAACCGCACCCCAGCTCTGGATGCCTTTGCACTCTTCCTCGTGCCTGGCCCCGCTCCCAGCACCGAGCTAATTAGAGCCACGGGTCGTGTCACCCTGTCACTTGCCGTGAGCAGCTAGAGGCAGATTTCCTATTTTGGATCCGGCAGGAGAGAGAGGAGCTGAGACCATCCAGCTGCCACATTCCACTCCTCACCGGGCAGCTTCGGGGAAAGCACGGGAAGGGCGGGCAGCAGGGACAAGTGCCTGGCGATGCTCCCAGCACCCAGGTGGCCCAGCAAGGGGGGTAAATGTGAAATCCAGGGGGCGGGGATTTAAGGCCAACAAGAGCCAAGGCTTTTGTCCCCACCCTGCTGAAAGCATTTCACCCGCAGCGGCTGTCTCTGGGCATCACATAACCAAATCCTTGAAGGATGGGGAACTGGGCTTTCCCCTATCACATCTTCACTATCACCCCTCCAAGATGGGGCAAAAGCAGTAAGTCCAGTGGCACTTGCCTCTTCAAGATCCCCAGGGGATCTTAAAACCAGTGACACCGCAGCACCAACTTATTGTGGAGAGATCAGACTGCTCCAGTTTGTACTGGTATTGCAGAGCTGGACCAGCTCAGCCTTTTCCCAGGGGCTCTCATAACTCATTTAATCACAGGTTGATTTTTTTTTAAAAAATGGTACTTTATGTGTAGGGTCAATAAACATTTAAGAAGTGGTTAACCAGTTGTTAGCATCCAAGTTATCAATGCCTCTAGCTCTCTTGAGGGATGTTTTCTGACCTGCCACCAACGCCTTGCTCAGCCTCCAGACGCACAGAGCACTTCAGATGCAGTGTTATGCAAGGGCAGCAGGCAAGAAGGATTTTAGTTTTTCAACTACAAACAAAGCAAATAAACGCATATTAGACTATAAGCCTAGCTCAGATGAAGAGCAAGTATTTTCCTTTATAGTCACAAAAACATGAAAGTATGGTGCTCCAGCTGTCCCCATCACTGCGGGGGGGGGGCCTTTACAGTGCTGAAGCAGTTAACTTGCCATTTGCTGGAGCGTTGGGTCCACAGCCAAAATGGAAGCACAAAAGCCAAGACTGCAACAAGTGGTTAGGGGATCAGATGGTTTGCGAGCTGTGCTGAGGAAAAGCCTGTGAACAAGAGCTCGTTTAACAACCTCCCCAGGCAGCCCACAAGACGATTCGCTGGATGCAGTGCCAAAGTGCCGGGAGGGGCATGGGGATGGGGGGCGCTGCTTTCAGGAAACCCCAACCCCAGGAGCTTCCTCCTCATGGGCTGGCAAGGTGAGCAGGGAAACAGTTGCCCACGCCCGTGGGGGCTACAGGAGTGGCTGCTGCAGTGGTCCAGTCCGGTCTGGCTGCAGGGGAAGCTGCCAGCAGGGACTTCTGCTCACCTCCTGCTCCTGCAGCAGGCTGGAGGCAGATAAACATCACACCTGGTACCTTGGTAGCTGCCTGGCTTCCCACATCCTCCTTCCACTTCCCCATTGCTATCAAATCCCACACAATGACCAGCTGTGCTAATTATTTTTCCTCTCCCACAACACACAGACACCCTGGGAAAACAGCCTTTAACAAAACAGCTCCAACTTTGGGGCAGGGGAAAGGACATGGAGGGAAACCAAGAGACACCAAAGCTTTCCTACTCCCCGTCCTCACTAAGTACAAACCCCACGGTGCAAGTTTTCCTCCCCCAACAGCTTTTATTGCTTCCTCCTGTCCTGCAGCACCACAGCAAAGCCTGGCCAGCTTTTAAAAGCCTCCTGACAAATCCCAGGACCAGCGCCCCATGCCAGACACCAAAAAGTGGTTTGTAAGGGGAAAAAAAAAACAAAAAACAGCTCTGGAGGCCAACTCCAGAGAGGTTCCTGCTCCCGAAGCAGGAACATTGTGTGCATGTGTATGTTGGATGCCAGAGGAGAAAAAGGAGGGAGTATCAGTTGTAGGGGGGGGAAAAAAAGGGAAAAAAAAGAAAGAGCAAAAAGAAATCCCAGCCTTCAGACTCCAGAGGGCTGGCTGGGAGAGGCAGCAGCTGAAAGAAATGCTCTGCCATTATTACTGCATGGAAATTACAGCCACCAGAAGGAATCCAGGCTGATCTGTTGCTGAATATAACTTTAAAAAGACAGCCAGCCTCAAATCATGGGCCATTCATGGGCGTCAGAAAGCCAGCGCAGTGGTGGGACCTGCAGTCTGTTCCCCATCGCCTTCTAAATAGCAAAGGCTGAGGACAAAGACAAAACAAAGAGGGGTGGAAGAGCCAAAGATGCCCAGCAAGTGGGAGGGGAGCACTCAGCCCCTGTGCTCCAGGTCCTCCAGGTTTTGGGAGAAATGTGTTAATTGGGAGACATCGGTTGTTGGCCCCAGAAGGAAGGACATGTTTGGGCTGGTTCCTGGAAGGGGAGAGTTTAACTTCTTAAGGGTTCCATTCTCTCTTTTTAAAATTGAAATCTACAAAGGGGAAATGCTGTAAATACAGCTCAGGGCATGAGGCAAGAGAGGAAAACCCACCACTATGTACAGCAGGAGCATCTACTGTAACCAGGCACAGCCAGGGAGAGGGCTCAGGCATGCTGTTCCATGGACAAGCAGGGAACACCAAAGGAAAACCCTTTCCAGAAGGTAATTTCAGCTACAGGTGGGAAGAGGACATCGGATCAGACGGGTCCTCACCCCAGCCCTGGCAGCCTGCACTCCAAGCCAGCCCCTCCTGCAAGTTGCTCCCCCTTGTCTGCGAGGGATCATTGGAGAATAGGGAAAAAAATAGGGGTTTTCATCTTCCAGCAAGCCAGCGTGCTGTCAAATTAATAAAAATCATGCTAAGCTTAACCATAACACACAGAGGCTCCACCTGCCCCTCCTGGAGAACATGAGTCACGAGCTCGCCGAGCTTCACTTTCCACTGCCAGCCGCTCCGTCGGCTACTTTTAACATCCCTTTGGCTAGGGAACAAGACACGCTTCCCAGAAGTCCCCCGTCTTCCCAAATGTGCTCCGGGGGAGCCCGCAGCGCAGAACGGCGCTGGAGAAAACCCGCTACGCCGCGACACGTCTTTTTGCACTTTTAGCTGCCGTGACTTTGGATTCTGCACCTGGGCCGCAGCCAACGTTTAATGAATGCTTTGATTGGCACGGCAGGGGATATTCTGGGGAGTACAGGGGGAGTGGGAGGTATTTTTAGTCTGACCTCCTTGCTGCTCGCCTGGAGCTTTCCGCCCAGCTTTTGGGCACGCTGCAGCCCACCGTGGGGCGCGACACCCCCGCGCAGCGACGCCAGCATCCCCAGAGCTACTTACCGACATAGAAGGTGTTGGGGGCCTGCTTGTCCCCCAGCTGCAGGTAGAGGATATTTGTTGTCTGCGAGTCATGCCGGAGCCACAGGGCCACTCCCAGGATGATGCCTCCAGCCAGCTGGGGAGAAAGCAGAGGGAAGCAGGCGTTACCCACTGCTCCGGCCGTGCCAGACCCAGGGCAGCAGTTTTCAGGTGGGAGCAGAAGGCTTGCTTTTCATCTTTCTGCAAATTCTGATTTACTCCTTTCACATACAAGAACATCCTTCCTAACCATCGTCCCACCCCTTCAACAGGCTTTGCGCCCCATACTACACGATCTTCCCTGCTTTATGAGGGGACCCCTCATTCCGGGGATGTGCAAAGCCCTTTCCAGTTCCTGCAGGTGATTTCTTTCCTAAGAGTTATTTTATTACTCTATTAAAATGGAAGGCTCAGCCTTACACAAGAAGCACAAGATGTGCGACCGAGGCTCTTAGGAGAGCTTTTCAACAGAAGTTAAGATCAGCCCCAATTACTCCCTTTTCCCAACAGGCTGTTATGACCCCATGTCATTTCTCTGTGATGTACAAACAGGGTTTTGGGTTTTCTTTGATCTGCTGAGAACTGGCTAGGAAGGATGGGGAGACTGCAGCTCAGAAAGTGGGGAGACCATCAGTTTTTCCCTCTGCCCCCAGCCTCACATGCACATTATTTCCCATCCAGGGTCAGGCTTCCAGTCTGAGCAGACCTAGCAGGACAGAGCTTTCTGCACCCCCAAAGCTGCTCTGCCTCAGGGGAGACTTGTCCAGCCAACACAACCCCAAAAGGCAGTAGAACTGCTAGTCATGCAGAACAAGAGCAGAAACATCATGGCTTTGAACTGCTGCCACACCCACTTGTAGGGGATCCAAAACACCTTCAGCCCCACCAAAACACACTCTTCATGATGTCCACATCTTGACATTTAGCAAGCTCAGTGTTTAAAGAGCATGCAGATGACTAACAAACCACAGTCAGTAGGACCTGGTAACATTTCCAGCAGCATCTTTGTGTTATATCCCATTACTCCCCTCCCTGTGGGTCTCAGGGATGTCCCACATCAGGAGCGACAGACAAGGATTCACACCAGCTGCCCTCACAGCATCGCTCTGATTAATAGCTAGTCTTCTTGCAAGGTGTCCCATGAGCACGGGAACCCCTGCAGCCATCACTGCCACTGCTCGGTTCACTCTCCCGCTCCTGCAGCACGTACAGCTTTCCTTAATGTCCTAACACAGGGATTGAAGCAGAGCAAAGGCACAACCAAAACGCTTTTGGAGGCTGCCATGAAGATGCTCAACAGAGCTGAGCAGCTCTGTGAGTCAACGAGGCTGAAACTGCTGCCTAGCCCGCGCCGTTGTCCAGCAGAAGAGCAGAGCCTTCGTGCAGACACGTGCACACGTGTGACAGAGACCCCAGGGCAAGGATAAAAACACGCTTCAAACACGGAAGGAGATGTTCTGTGGATGGAGCATCATCCCAGCTCACCACTGGAATATTCATGTCCAAATAATGGCAAGTTTTATGACTGACTTCCTCACTGTTTTCTCTTTCAGGGAGGGGCTGGGAATGGCAGTGGAGGACGGGGACACATTGAGGGCACTGCAGCGGGGAAGGTGTCACTGAAAGGAACTTGAGTTGGAGAATTTCCAGCAGGACTTGCTGTGTTCTCCATGACCCCCCGCCTTCCATTTAAAACCATGAGAGAGAAGGGGGAAAAAAATAAACACACATGTAAAAAAAAAAAAACCCTTAAGAATTCAATACCACTTCTATGAAAGGCTGGAAGCACCTATTCAAATGCTGATTTAATTTTGAGCATCCTAAATCCTCAAAGCCACTCATCTTGAAAAAGGGAAGATAACTACCAAAGAGTACAGAAGCAGAAACATTATTTTTTTCAAAAGGGTCAGGTCAGCCACAGGCATGAGAGGCACCATGAAGGTCACATTAAAAAAAAGAGAGTTTGTCCAGTAAAAGTGCAAAGTCTCCAGTTGTGCAAGTGCAGCAGAGCCTCAGCGAACACACGAGGACCGGGATCTGCAAGACAGGCTGTTGGTGAGAGTCTGGCTTTGCCCCTTGAGAGGTCAGGCTGGTGGTTTTCCTCCTTGCTCATTTCTGCAAATCCCAGCCAAGAGATTTTTACAGAGGGGCAAAACCACACAATTTGTGCAATACCCACAGGGCAAGTTGACCTCAGGGCTTTTCCACTTAATGGAGGGAGAAAATCCCCACCAGCTTCCTGGAGAGGGAGGGAAGATTTTACAAGTCTCTCTCCAATTTGCCACCAGAATAATCAGCTTTTAACACTTCTCCCACAGCAACTAATGCAACTTCCCTGCCAGCACAGCCCCTCATCCCTCTCGCACTTGGGAGAGCCCAAAGTTCTCCGAACACTGCCTATGGAGAAAAGTCACAAAAGCCAATCTGTGCTCAAATCCAGGTCCAAATAAGGCAGCTCGTGGCTTTGCAGAAAGTTACCCAAATCCAGCCTGGCATGGCTTGTTCATTGTCTGAAGGCCTAATGAAACCCATGTTTATCTTCTCAGGAGAAGGAGAATGTCCCGAAATTAATCAGTGCCACTCTTAAAGTAAAGGTCTCTCAGTGGAAGAGATCCCAAGGAAGATCTGGGTTCCTGTGCTGGCTGGGATAGGCGAAGAAAAGGCTGCAGTCTTTTTTGGTTTGTTTTATTCCCTGCAAGGAGGGGTCTGCCCCACACACCATCCTCCGTGCCCAGCAGTACCCACCCCAGCACCCCCTGCCACCCGCGGCGAGGCTGGGGTGACACCAGTGCAAGGAGCGGCAGCTGCTTTCCAGTCAAATTTGCACTAAAACACCCGACAGAACCGAAAAGCAGGCTGCAAGCTATCCTCAAGATCTTTCTTAATCATTTGGGAGCATCAGCTGAAGGGATAGAGCCTCCTCCAACTCATCAAATGCACCCCAGTGGTGAGCTCTGCCTACGGCAGCCAGCTGAACCATCTCCAGATGGTCCCAGTTTCATCCTGAATGCACCCCAGGAACACCCCATGTCCCTCCCGCGCTGCCTGACTCCATCTGCTCTTTTAACAGAGCACGGAGGACCTCCGAATGGAAGTTTTAATCCAATAGCAGCTGGATTTCTGAGGAGAAAATGACATTCGCTTACTAATGAAAACAGGGTTTAGGCTACAATGAATAACTTTTTCCATGAAAACCATACATCCTTCCACCACCAAGAAGCACAGAATGTAATTAAGGCATCTTTCATCCCAAAGGAAAGAAGACAAGAGAGAGAAAACCTTGTCAGCTCGCAACAGTAACCCCGACTTCCACTGTACCTTGCCTGGGATAATCTCATTTTTAATACAATAGCTTGTTCCAGATATAAACTCTGTATTCTCTTCCCCTCGCGTCCTACAACCGCTGCTGTTTGCCAACAGTAGAGCCAGAAGAGCTCCAACCACTGATGGCAGTGTCATGCTCATCTCTAGGCTGCATATCCGCATGTATTAAATATCCCTGGCTGTAGGTATCTGCCATCTCATGCAGGTTACCCCCTTGCTCTCTGCCTGCCCAGCTCATCAGATGGACACATCTCAAAGACTGGGGCCGTCACTCGTTGCAGATATACCCCGAGTGCCCAGCACAGGTCTCCATTTAAATTTTTGGGGACTGCTTTCATGAAAGCAGTCATGTAAAAGCTGCAACTTCAGCAACGCCAGCACTGCATCACTCTCAGATCTGCTTTCCACAAGCCGGCCGTTCCCCTGCCAGCACGACAGCACTTGCAGAGGTGCATCACTAGTGCTCCCCAGGACGGGGGGATCGCACCCTGTGCATCCTGTCAGCACAGCAGAGGTGGAGCAGCAGGCTCCGGAGTTTCCTCTTTACCGCTATTTTCCAGCTTCCAGAGATTTATTGCTTCTTCCACAGACAGCCAGACTTTTCCAGCTGGATCCTGCCTGCCCAAGGCTTGCTTTTCACAGGGACGCTGTTCCCACTTGGCACAGTGGGGGGAAGCCCCCCTCGGATGCTGCCTCAGGGAGGAAAAAGGCAGCCCCCCAGCCCCCTGAGAGGTGATAGGGCAGTACCCGATGTGATGGGGTATCACTGTCTGAGCACCATGATGCTGGTGGGTGTGCAGCCCTAGTTTGCTGCCCCATCCACCGTGCACATAGCAGGGCTCCCCCCAGATTGAGCCTCACCGACTGATATGCTGCTCACCCTAAAATTTCCCAGGATCAGCTGTGGGGCACAGGAACAAGCCCATCTTTCTTGGCTTAGTCACTCCTCCCCTCCGTAAGAAAATCCCATAATTTACAGGGGCAAGGAATGGCCCCGTTCCCCCCTTTAATGCAGGACACCCCATATCCGAGCTGCCCCCACCTTCGCCTGCTGCCCCCCAGACACCGGCGTACGCCAGGACGTGCATCACCTCCCGTCCCTTCCACCACCCCCAACCCTTTTCCTCCTGCTCCCTTCCCCCTGCCCCTCTCTGAAATAGGTTTCCTGGCAGGGAGGAGGAAGAGGAGGAGGAAGTAGTCCTGGCTATAGGGCAGCTTGCTGGGCATGTCAAAGTGAAGCAGACATCCTGCGGCTCAAGCCAGCGGCGGAGGGAAGCGGAGGTGCCAGCAGTTTCACAATGTTGTATTTTTAGCAGCGCCGCTTCCCGCTGCCACGGCGGGTCCCGCTGCCGGGATGCTGCTCCCCAACCCGCCCGAGCGCCAGGCCCGGGAGAAGCTCCCACCTTGCTGCAAAAATGCTGCCGGCAGAGCCCGCGCCTCGACGCCTGTGAAATACCACAGTTACTAGCAAGAAGCAGGATGCTGCCAAGAAAGCTTAATGGATTTTAGCTGGTTTATGATTCAGGTAGATGATTAGGGATTTTTAACAGGTTTTCATGCTGCACAGGCTTGCAGCTTCCCTTGCACCGCCTGGGAACGGTGCCCTTTGTGGGGGCAGCACCCAGACCCCACTCTGGGGAGCCCAGCCAGGGCTCCCCACAGCTCCTCTCCAGCCCAACCTGCAAAGCAGCCAGGATGGAGTAGAACCAAATGCCCCTCCTGTTAGGCACAGGGAACCGGGGCACAGAAGGACAAAATGGTTTGCCAAGGCTGAAGCATCTTGCCATGCAAGCAGCCCCTCACGCAGCCAGGAATGAATTGCTAATTTGGGGTTCAGTGCTTTGCTCCCACATCATCTGTAGGTCTCTGGGTGGAGCAGCAGATACGTTATGTGCAGCGTAAATAATGAAACATCATTTTATCACCGCACCTAGCGTGAGTGAGGGAAAAAAGCAAAGAGCTAGAGATTCATATCTTGATGGAAATTACCTTTGAAAGGGTAATACCAGCCCTTACAGGATGCGTGCCAGGACCTTCTTACAGGTTCTGCACTACCACCTTGAGGACCGAGGCGGGCATGTGGCCGTTGGTGGCAGACACGTGTACAGGCAGTGCCGAGCCTGCCTGAGCGCAGCACCTCGCTTTCTAGAAAGCAGAAGTGGAATTTCTTTTCTACTGCAAATAGATGTGTCCTGCAGAAGTGCTGAAAGGGCTCGGGGTGCAGCAAGGGGCTGGCAGCTGAACGGCAGCCCACGAACCTGGAACTTTGGTTTGATGCTGCGACAGTTTTCATGTTCACAGAATCACAGAATCATCTCGGTTGGAAAGGACCTTGAAGATCATCTAGTCCAACTGTTAACCTAGCACTGACAGTTTCCAACTACACCATATCCCTAAGTGTTATGTCGACCCTACTCTTAAACCCCTCCAGGGATGGGGACTCCACCACCTCCCTGGGCAGCTCATTCCAACACCCAACAACCCCTTCTGGAAAGAAATGCTTCCTAATATCCAGTCTAGACCTTCCCTGGCGCAACTTGAGGCCATTCCCTCTTGTCTTATGGCTCATTACTTGGTTGAAGAGACTCATCCCCAGCTCTCTGCACCCTCCTTTCAGGGAGTTGTAGAGGGCGATGAGGTCTCCCCTCAGCCTCCTCTTCTCCAGACTAAACCCCCCCAGTTCCCTCAGCCGCTCCCCATCAGACCTGTGCTCCAGACCCTGCACCAGCTCTGTTGCCCTTCTCTGGACACGCTCGAGTCATTCAATGGCCTTTTTGGAGTGAGGGGCCCAAAACTGAACCCAGTATTCGAGGTGTGGCCAAATGTTATGATGACGGGATATTATCATGGTATGATGACGGGACTTCATGCCAAGAATTCCTGTAAAACTTCGAGGTGAGAAGCGCTACAGATTGCCTCCGCACTGATGCCCTGGAGCACCAACACGTCAGGACCCCTGCAAGGCTTTTCGGGAGGGTGTAAGCAGGGGAAGTGACTTAAATCAGACTAATGTGGTTGCGGTTTGACAGCCTCACAATGGAAAAGCTTCTCTGCCGAGCTCGGCGCAGGCACTGGCAAACCGCAGCGATTGATAGGGAGGGCCCTTCTTGGAAAGTGCAGGCGAGGCCTTTCTGCTGCCTTCCGCATCGATTGTGCTCGATGGCTGACACAGGTCAGGCTGAAAGTTTGCAGGCAAGGCCTGCCCAGGAATTGCAGAAAGGGCGTCTGCGAGGAGCCCGGTGCTGTGCAGGCAGGCGGCGGGAGGCAGCCTGCAGCCCCTGCTCCGCTCCCAGCAGCGCAGCCGCCGCCACCTTCCAGCAGCAGCTATTAATAGAGCCGCTGGCCGGGGTGAAATTCTCCGCTGGTGCCTATAGTTACCAGCCCCACAACACTGCGGAGCTTTTCAAAACAAGCTCCAGAGGAACACTGCTGGAGGAGCAGCGCGCCAGAGGCCAAATAAAGCTTGATGGATGGAGGAGAGTGGGAATCCGGCACCAAAATCCAGGAGCGGGGTCCTCTGACGGGAGCACGGAGCCTGCAGGCTGCTCCCCCCGTCACAGCCTGATCCCCGCTGCGGATGGAAGTATCACTGTACATTGACACCTACCAGCAGGGTTCAATCAGCAGAAAGGAAAATAATTTCAGATATTGCTTTAAAATTAATTTGGCCCCATACATAAGCATTAAGCTACAAGGGTAATACAACCGCTTTCCCTTTTTAATAATACAGTGAAAGGCACTCGCACAGTACAGGATCAAAGTGTTTCTCAAGGCATCATACATGGGTTAACGCTCTTGCAGGAGATAAGCATTACAGTGGTTGATAGAATAACCTCAGGAAAATGGAGAAATCCTCCCTCCAGCCAGCCGATGCTCCTGCCTTGCAACTGTAGCCCAGCCCATCAACTGCAATCGGGTACCCCCATAGGGCAGAGCACCCGTCCCTTCGAAAGACCACTTAAATAACCTTCTGCAAGCAGAGACTTCAGAAAATGTTTGTAGGTGATAGGTAGGACTGTGTTCACTTGACAGAGAGTCCAGAAGCACAGCCCAGAGGGCTATCAGCAGGAAAACTTGGGTCCAAGTACTGAGCCTGCTAAGAAAACCTCTCCCTTGCCCTTCAAAGACAGGCATTAAATAGCTGCAGGGTGGAACACACACAGAAATAGGCTTGCCTGTACATTGTCCCAGGACACCAAACCCAAAGTTGGTGGAAGAAGATACTGGGCCAGTGTCACATCCTTGCTGCTCACAAGGCTCTGCGATTCCCAGGGAGATCAGTAACCAGAGCCTCACGCTCCGCAGCAGAGCAGCCTGCTAGCCACTACCACTAACAGCATTTCAGCAGCACTCAGTGCAAGCCTGCACCCGAAACAAAACACAAGCTGCTTTGTGAGTCCAGGGAGTTATTTCAAACCTGTGCTTCAGAGCTGCGTGCCGCATGAACCACCGGCTCTTCCATTCTCCGTTTAAGCTGTGAATAGTGGTACCCAGCCACCCTCATCATCACATCGAGAGGGTCACAAGGCATTCAGCAGAGTTGTCACTGTGGGGCCACCACCACAGAGAGCTGCCACCTCCCTCCACCATCACCTCTCATTACCAAAGCCAAATATCTCTGTGCACGCTTTTTGGACTCCAAGGGACAGCCGACAGACTTTCCAGCATTGCACAAGCAAATACTCAACCCCTCCACCTCTGCCCTTCCAATCACCACTGTCGAGACAGACTTTCACTTCCACCTTCCCTTTGCTCTTGCCCTTCTTCCCCTTTGCACCCCAACTGCACCACATCCCCTCAACACAAGTAAGAGAGAAGAGTTATGTGGTGACTGGAAAATAGCATTAGGAGCAAGCTCTTCCTTTTAATTAGACACCTCTCTGGTAGGGCAGTCAGCAGTGCTCTAGACCTGGAAGGCTGCCACAGGCTGTATTAGCTAATAACCTGGGCTATTCTTCTCTGAGCAAGCCAATTTCTCCTTGGTTATCTTTAATTACATTTTAAAATAGCTCTCTGGCTTCCTTTGGCCTCTCCAGGGACTCTTTGCAATGGTGGTCAGTTCAGCCCCACGCACTGAGCCCTGCTATCGCATCTGGATAATTCAGGAGAGCAGTTGAAGTCCGGTCATCTACTGTGAGTGGGATGGAGAAGCAGTTCCACACCACCACGCACCCAGCGCAGCCCCGCTCTGGGCTGTGGGGTGAGCTGGGACTGCCCACTGCACCAGTAAACCCCCCAGTAACGGGTGCTGCTACCCACTGCCCTCTCGCAGGGCAGGGAAGCGGAGCATCCCCTTGCCACCAGCCACCCCAAGGTTGCAGGACAAGTTTGCAGCACAGACAAGCTTTTCTCGTACCAGCCCTGTGTTTTGCTAACCGGGTGAGGTCCCCAGGTGCTGTCCCTGGCTTCCTCCACCGCTTCAGTAGGTGGATGCTGCTGTGACACACGCGGGGACCCTTTCTCTCCTGGAACAGGCACCCATTTGTACACACGGTCCGTGCAGCAGCCGCTGCTCCCTCCCTGAGAGCCACCCTGGACCAAGCATGTAACCCTGGCATCTTCTTCTCAAAAATGCACGCACAAAGGAAAAACAACCCGAGAAAATAAAATAAAACTGAAACATCTTGGACAGAGAGGGCTGCCGAGGCGCCCCGAGGAGCTGGCAGCAGGGCTGCCTTTTCCTTTTGCTTTTCAACACAGGAGCTTTGTGAAACTCCCCCTGTGCTGCCAGGGGAAGGAAGGTGGAGGAAGCTAGAGGGGTGTCAGCTTATTTACACTCCAGCAGGACAGCAGGGCTACTTGAAGTTATCAGAGTTTCTTTCTTATTTGTTAACACCATTAAGGTTGAGAATTGCTTCCTTTCTTCCTCTCAGGCACTGGAGCAAGCTCCCGTGCAGCACGATGCCAAACTTCGGGCTCTGCCTGCTGCTTGTTTTCATCCCCAGCGCCTGACCTCGGCTGGGCACAAGGCAAATGAGAAGCAAATGAGCGTGAGGAGCCCAGCTGCTTTTGCATGCTAACCAGCTGGCAGGACCACAGGGCTGCGAGCGCCCCATCTCACACCTCCCTGGGGTCCTGACAAGGCCACCCTGCAGCAAGGGTGCTCAGCACCACGTCCAGCCTTTAAATGTCACCCCGTGAAAAGAACCTTCATGCTTCAGTGGCAACCGAGGCATCCCTCCCCAGCTGGGGATGCCAGGTTGGCTGCTAACCGTGTTCGCTTGGTGGTAAACCTAAAATTCCCCTCGACTACTGGTTTGAAAAACAACACAAAAGGGCTTGAAAAAACCGTGAGACCTGGTGTTCAACCATGCTTCAGCTGGCCAGCCTCGCAGAAAGCATCGTTAATTCTAACGAAGCCCAGGCTCCCCATGTGCACAGGAGGTGGGCCGAGGGGACTGGCTGCGGGCGAGCCCAGCACTGGGAGATGTTTTGGGGAGCCGGTGGGTCCCAGCTCACAGACACCCCTCCTTGGGAGGAGCTGGAGCATCTCCCCCCAGCGCTCGCAGGGAGCGGGCATCAGGCTCCCTCCGAGGGGTAGGACAAGGCACCAGAAGTCCTAACATGGAAATTAAATAGATTGGCTGTTCCTCTTGGAAGCAAAACGCCCGTTTCTAAAAGATAGGCTGTTTTGCAAACGCAGATTGGGGTGAGCGAGCTCAGGAGCGGCGGCTGTGCAGAGCCCCCAGCATCCTTCCTGCCGCCCAGGAGACCCTTCCTCCCTCGCATCCACACCCGGCGGCTTCAGCGACAAGAATGGCAGGAAATTGGGACCAGAAGGGAAGAAAAAGCCCCGGGATAAGCGTGGTAACTCGGAAGGAACAACACTTCAGAGAACAGCCTCCCCGCCTCCGTCCTGCCATTTTAAGGGTGGAGGAAGAGGTTAAAAAAAAAAAAAACAACACCAAACCCAGGACTGTCCCGCATTCATCTAGCAGCTGGCAACGCATCAGGTATCAATTAACACCGCTGTCGTCATCTCCCCCTTGGTCAGTGTATACCCAGAAACAAGGCGAAGAGGCCTGAAATCAGGCCGGCTTTGACAGCGCTCGCTCCCACGCAGCGGTTAAGCCGTCCACTCCCAGAGGTGGGGACCCCCCCAAAAGCTTCACCGTGCCCCCCTCACTGGGGAGAAGGCGGCAGGCGAGGCTCCAGCCAGGCCGAGCAGCTCTGGGGCAGGGTTTGCTCAGGAAGGCATCGCTCCCCTCCCCACCACCGTAAGCAAACATTGAGAGAAACCCCAAATTCCTTGTCAACAAAGCGGGGGGTCGGACAAGGGGCACATCCTGACCACGCAGCCAGTGGTGCCTTGCTCAGCGGGGTGGGGCTGGGCTTGCTTGTGGGAAAAACAGCATTTTGGGGAATGGAAAGTAGCCTATTTAAAGAATAAAAAAAGCAGCCTGCTTGGGCACATTTCAGGGTGCAGGAGCTGGGAGAGCGTTTCTTGCCACACCAGCCCCTCGCTGCCGGAGGGTGTTTCTAGCCAGGACAAATCCCGTTTGCAGGAAAACCAGGATACGCCGCTTTTTCCTAAATTAGCCACATGTCTGGAGGGATTATTTCATGAGAAACTTTCTCAGGGAAGGCAACCTCTCCAGCCTGGCTAAAATTTACATCCTAAAATAACTTCCCAGGAGGCAGCGACCCCCAGTTTGGGCTCGACCCAAACGCAGGCGTCGAGACCAGCTCCCGACACGGCGCCGGAGCCGTCGAGCCCCGAGCGCTCCCTGCCAGCTCCCGGGGCAGCGACAGCAAAACCAGCCCCCATCACCCATATTTTTTGGACACCCTCTCCTCTCGGGCTCCTCTCCTGCAGACGGCTGGGCCAGCACCTCTTCTCCCTCTGCCTGGCAGCATCCCTCCCTCCCTCCCCCCCTCCCTCCCTCCATCCCTCCCTCCATCCCTCGCTCCTCGGCTGGCGGAGAAACGCCGCTTTCCCCAGCACAGACCCACGGCAAGAGGGGGCTTGGGGGCAGCCCCCCCACCCCATCTCTGCCCCCCCGCGCAGGGACAAGGCACCCCCTGCCCTCCCGCTCGGAAAGGAGGCGGATAAACATTTCTCTCTATACATATCTATCTATATATTAAAAAAACACACATACATGTGCAAATAAATAAATATATATATGCATGCATTAAAAAAAGCAAAGGATAAGCAGCTCCCCTCCCCAAAAAGCAACCCCTAAGGCAGCCAGTGTGAATGCTGGGGAGGGGGGGGAAGAGGTGAAAGCCAGGCGCAGCGGACGAGCCATATTGGAGCCCCGATATTTCAAGCGCTGGGGTGGCTGAGCAGCCCCCAGCCCCCCCCCCCCCCCCGCTGCCCGGGGCTCACCCAGAAGATGAAGTTGAAGACGAAGAGGAGGTATTTGATGCACTTGGTGCAGCCTTCCACCCCCATGGCAGCGGCGCCGGCTCTCCCCAGTCTCTGCGGCCGGGCTGGGGCGGTGGCGCGGGCGGAGGAAACACGCCCCGCCCCCCGCCGCCCGCCCGCCCCCGGCCCGCCCCGCGAGGGGGTCGGCACACCCCGCCCCCCCACCTGCGCCCGCCTGCTTTTTTCCCCGTTTCTTTCATTTTTCCTTTTTCTTCCCCTCCTTTTTTCCTTTTTCCTTTTTCTTTTCTCCTTCCCGTTCCTTTTTTCTCTTTTTTTTTCTATTATCTCCCCCCTTTTTTTTCTTTTTTCTTTTTTCTTTTCTCTTCCCCCTTTTTTCTTTTCTCCCCCTTTTTCCTTTTTTCTTTCTTCCTTTTATCTTTTTCCCTTCCCCCTTTTTCCTTTTCCCCCTTTATCTTTTTTCTATTATCTTACCTCCTTTTTTATTTTTTCTTTTTTTCTTTTCTCTTCCCCCTTTCTTCTTCTCCCACTTTTTCCTTTTTTCTTTCTTCCTTTTATCTTTTTCCCTTCCCCCTTTTTCCTTTTCTCCCTTTATCTTTTTTCTGTTACCTTACCCCTTTCTTCTTTTTTCCTTTTTTCTTTTCTCTTTCCCCTTTTCCCATTTTTTCTTTTTTCTGTTTTCCTTTTTTCTTTCTTCCTTTTTTCTTTTTCCTATTTTTTTTAATTTTTTCTTTCTTCCTTTTTTAAATTTTTTTTTCCTTTTTTTTAATTCCTTTTTTTCCTTTTTCTTTTTCAGGGTGGTTTTCTTTTGTTTGTTTATTTTCCCCTTCTTCTCCTGTTTTTCCCACCCACCAGGGGCAGCTCACAACAACTAGTTCCCTACACACAAGTGGCAGCCACAGGGTCAGGTGTTGGGGAGCTGTAGCACCAACTGCTCCTAAACCTGACCACCACCCCTTAAACCTCGCTGCTGTCCCCTAAAACTCACCAGGCAGCCCGGGGTGCAGGGAGAAGCCACTGTGAACGGGCGCAGGATGCAGCAGAATTTGTATTTCTATATACAGAAGTTTTAGGATGCATCCATGAGGGTTCCCCCCTCCTCCCCCAAAGAAAAAGAGAAAAGGATTTTTACATTAAAACTTGCAGTTTGAAATTCTGAGAAGCATTTCCTCAATCGTTTCCCCCTCCTATTTTAGCCTAAGCTCTGATCTGCCAGACACTTTTTGCCTAAGCTTGTGGCTTTATTACTGCAAGCAATTGCACCAAGTTCAGCAGAACCATCAGGATGTTTTCCCTCAGTTACTGGGTCGTATGAGCATCTGGGGGGCTTCAGGGCTGCCCACCAAAGAGATCTGGGTCACACGTGTCAGCAGGTCAAGTAAGCCTCACATTACGGCTTAGAAATTTTAGTTAAATTTTCGTTAAAAAAACCCTAAAGCTGTGCAACAGAAGTACGATGGCATTTCCCAATCTTTTGGTGGAAACCCCCTTGGGCCCACTTGCTCATCCCTAGAAATACAGATTGCTCTCACCCCACCTTATGCTTCCAGCAAGCTCATTCACTTCTTCTCAGGGCAGAGCGTAAGAGGACTTCTGGTAAAGGCAGCAGCTAACAGCTCCAGCAAAGGTCAGGACCTTACCATGATAGATATGATCTCAGCACCCGCCTGCAGCGTCGTACGTGGAAACCTGCCCTCCTTCTGCCTTGGCACTTTCCTCTAGTGAAAGTATTCCAGGGAGCAGCTTCTCAGCCAAACCTTTTCACACTTGGAGTCTTCCCTGCCATGCATCCCGTAAGCAGGAATGTGCTGTTAGCTAAGCACACATTTCCTACAAATGTACGCTGAAAATCAGTCAGCTTGTTCCAAAATCATCCATTGTCCTCGGGGATGAGTTGGTCCAGGGCTCCCTTGTGTTCATCCAACCCTTCTTTGCCCCTCAGTCACAGCCCACGGTGCTCCGTGGTGGTGGGGACCGGGGATGAATAGAAGTTGGCCCCATTCCCCAATTACTTATGCTGAGTACATCCCTGATTGAGGGCTTGCCGTGGATGCATAAACCCTTTGTCTCTAAGCCACAGTCACTGATCCAGCCTTACCAACGAAGCTGGAGGTTCATGGCGTTATTTATGCATGTAACTACTATCCCAAATTATCAGTATGACCCATCTGGTTACAGCAATAGCTTTAATCCTGTGTGGCTCCTGCTCATCAATCCAAAGGATAATGGCAGGATCTCGAAGCTGCTCACTTGCTACATCATAACATCCCACAACATCTTTTATTCTGCACCTTCATCCTTTCTAGCTATAAATATTAAAAGAAAAATACCCTCCTCCCCCCCCAACAAAAGGGGAGGTTGAAGATAGGAGGCTATCCAAACCAAGGAGCCTCTCGTGCACTTAGGTGGCTGTTTCCAGAGAAACTTTTGGAGGCACTGCTTGGACAGTCTGTGCGAGGGAGAGGAAGGAACCAGCTGCAAACCGATAAGGCCTTCAGCAGCAGCAACCCCGCCAGGGACAAAGGAAAATGACTCTCAAATCAACTTTTGTGCACTGGAGAGCAGGCAACCCCAGCTGCAACCACCGACACAAAGTTGGCATTGAAACTGCTTCTAGGGAGCTCAGGATTGCCTTTTTTTTTTTTTTTTTTGTCACTGCTGCTTTTCTTTTCTTTCTTTTTGCCTTTTTTTTTTCTTATGTTGGGAAGTGCAGGAAAATGAAATATGAGAAATAAACCTTTTCATACCCTCCAAAAAGTGTTTTAGTAAACAATTTAGTTTGGACCTGAGACAGTCAGGTTTCTGGGACCTTCCTCCAGGCTGTGTTGGAGCTCGTGCTGCCCAGGGCCCAGGTACAGACGTGGCTCTGGCAGGAGGAGCAGGGGCACAGCACCACCATCTCCTGCATCAAGAAGCTCCCAGTTACAAGCTAAAGCCTACTGGGTCTAAACTGGGTTCACCCATCTGGCTGTACCACCGAAGTCCTCACCAAAACTTGGAAGTGGAAAAGGATTTCAAGCTTTATCCAATTTTTGTTTAGTTTTATTTTGATTTTTCTCTTTTTAAGCAGCTCAACTGGGTACATTTGAAAACTTTGACCTTAATGTACAGAAAGTAAAAAAACACCACCATGGCACAGCGTCAAGATAACATATACTGTTTCCTAAATTATGTGTGATTTCAGATGTTGTATATTCATTTGTCATTCTGTACTACTTGCTGTACAGTCCGTAAAGTGCCAGAACTGCATTTCAAAGACTCTCAGTGGCTTTATCAGCTCTTTATAAAATGCTGTGGTATAAATAAGTAAAACTAATTTGCACAAATTCAGTTCATGTATCGGTGTCACATGCCGGTATCGAGTGTAAGCGCTATGAATAGGGCTGATGACTTCCCTCTTTAGGAGGACGGGCTGGGTTCGAGTGCTCAGCAGTGCACCATGCTAATGCAGAGCCGTTTCCCGAGCAGCCAGCTGCAGGCGGGTCTGTGAAGAAGCTGCCTACCCCCCAAGCCTTGCATCACTGAAAGTAAAAAGTAAACTCTACAACAGCAAAGAAAAAGAAAAGCCCTGGAACTCCAAATTAAAAAAATCTCCCTGCCCCGCTTTGAATTTGCTTTCGCAGTTGGGTTTGCAGACAGAGTGAAGCAGAAGAGAGGAGAAGCACTTACAGTGTTTTTCCTCTGTCTGCTGAGCATGGGTTGTTGGGGGTTTTTTGTGAACCTGTTTATAAAAGTCAGTGTCATGCCTGTGGGTTTTGATGTAGCTGACTTGTACGGGTATGACTCACAAGGGTCTGTTAGAGCAGGTGTGGCTGAGCTCCCTCCCTGCCTGGGTTTAGCAGACAGGCCCCTACCAGCAGGACTCGGTGAACCCAGTCCCTGGGACTTCAAGCCTGATTCTTCCTGGGAGATGCCCACCAGCTTTCCAGCAGCTCCACCTTAAAACCCCTTGTGTTTTATAAAAAGCAATGGATCTGCGCCCTCCCCACCTCATACGCGTGCCTGGAGAGCTGTCGACCAGGGTGTGAAATGATTAGCATCTAGGCAGGCTCTAAACACCTAGCACCCAGGGTGCCCAGGGGATTTGGGAGAGCAGGTGGCAGTCCCTCGCCCACTGGGGACCACGGGATGGCTGCTGAGGTGGTACCCCAGCCGCATGGCTTGGGCTTGTGTGGCAATGCCCCTGCCCTCCTCACACCGGCACAAAAATGATGGACAAACCATGGGAGTAAAATGCACATCATATTGCAGGTGAGGTCCTAGTTAGCTTTTAACCACCACATCTTATTTTCTGTGGAAAATATGACAAAAATAGCCTGGATTTCCAATTTACCTGTGGTGTTAAAAAAACCCCAAACCAACAGCAGCATCACCAAAAATCTTTAAATAGGACATTTTGGAGATGCATGAAAAGAAGTTCAGAAATTCATCCTGTGGGACGCTAATAGTCCCAGAGTGCATAAGAATAACTTCCTAGGCAGCCAACACCCGGCAATACTGATTTTCAAGGCAGGGGCTGAGCAAGGGCAAGCTGCAGGGCACGGACTGGCCTGTGGCAGTGGGAAGGTGCGGCTCCATCGCCTCGGGAGAGGCCCACCTGTACCCCTGGAAAGCCAGCTGACGTCTTCATTTTGAGTAGAAAAAATAGCATTAAGAATCTCATTCATGTATCTAAGGGGACATCTCCAGAATATCTTTTCTGTGCCCCGGAGGGAGTGGCTGGTGCCTGCTCATCCAAAAATCCCTGTGCCCGGTTCTGCAAATTCAGCCGAAGCCCCTTGACAGCCCAGGGGTTGTGTTTGCCTTGCAGCCTTTTTGGGGGATGCGACAGGCAGAGACCTGTAGCTGTGCCTGAAGTTTCTGTTTCTAATAAACTCAACAAATGGTTCCCGTCTGCGTGGTCTGTCTCTTTGCCATCTTTAAATATTTATGTCAACGTATCTATGGTGATGGGTCAGGTTATATAAAGAAAAAGAGGAAGCGGGGGGTGGTGGGGAAGGACAGCATCGGATCCCACCGGAGCTAGGGCAGAGGGAGAGCAAACCCGAGTGGGTTTCCTCGTCCAGCCCAGACGCTCCCTCTTCTCAGCTCAGGCTCTGCAGCTCATGAGACCAAAAAGCGCACGTTCGTTTTTCTCCGGGCATCGGAGAGGGCCAAGCTGCAGCTGGGCTTAGCTGAGCTTTGCGAGATGCCATGTGGGAGAGCAAGAGCACAGCCCATCGATGCAGAGAGCTTCTATTGTATAATCAATGTATAATTCATTAGTAGGTGAATAAAGACTGGAATAGCTTATTGCTGATGTAACGGGGCTAAAAAGAAAGCGAGCACGTCCGTGAGCAAGCTGGTGCACACAGGGGTTAAACAATAGCACTTAGTGATGCTGAGGGGAGAGAGGGGGGATTTTGCCTTGGGAGAACATAAACAACCCAGCTAGCCGCTGCCAGTGGCTCCAGGGAGAGCGACGCAGGGATCTGCATCTCCCTGGCAAAAATACTGGGAAAGACCTTTCCTTTTCGCTTGCTGCAGTCTAAGGGAACAGCATCTGGTGGACGGGAGGGTATTAGCTGTGGGTGGGCACCTTAGCTGAAAGTATTTCTCCCAAGATGTGCCGATTCCTTGCAAGCTGAGCGACCGCCCTGTGTCTCTTCCACATAAAGGGATGGGTATTTTTTCCTCAAGGCCCTCCTGGCAGGGGTAGATATGCAGATTGACTCCAGGCATTAAGTTGTTTGATGGACCCCCAAAACACTGTTTGACTAAAGTCAGCACTGGGTTTGTGCTGGGGTTGAGAGGGCCAGCATGGCAGGGAGGGGAGCAGCCTCGCCAGCGGGCCTGCAACCGGTCACGGGTTTGGCAGCTATGGTCCAAAGCTGCAAGATACGCACTGCCTGTGTTTTTCCAAAACAGCCTCAGAGGCTGCTCTGGGGCTCCCCCTCGTCGCTCCTGTGCTCTCCTCCACCATCCCACCCAGTGCTACATCTCCCAGCAGGCAGGGTTGATGCTCGCTGCCAGTTGCTCACCATCCCAGAAGAGGAACTACACAGTTAAGAAAAAAAAAATCTCTTCTTACCCCAGTATAGCATTTTACTAAAAGAGAGAACTGCAGACACCTCATGTGAGAGCTGTGTGGCATGTGTGATCCGACCACGTATTCAAAACAGGTTCTGATATTACCTGTCTTCAGTGGTGCTGGTGGAGATCTCCTGCATGGAGCATCTACCACCTCTGGCTGCATTTCTAGAGAATTATAGCCAGCTGCTTTTGCAAACGCATTGCTTCTGCGTCTTGTTAAAAAAAATACATCTATGAACTATTTATTCAAAAAATTATTTCCTATGTCTGCAGCTTGGAAATGCAGCTTTACCTTGGCAGGAGATGGCTTCCCTACCACCCCAGTGCTGCAAAGGTCCACCCAAAGTTGCCAACTTAGACGGTTTTGGAAGGACTTGCTCAGCAGCATCTCCTTTAGGAGCTTGCTGCAGGTATGACTCAGAGTTGCACAGCACAGGGGCTGTTGCATGAGGAAGTTGTATTCGAGGGCAGTGGGAACTAGCAGACACACAGTCAATAGGGCAGGAAACAGCAAAACATTTTGGAACCAAGCCAGCACACCAGCAGGCTGAAAGATTCCCACTCTCCTCGCCACCAAACCCCTCTAGAGGGTCAGTAAATTGCTTAACCTGTGCTTTTCACAACTTCTCTGAGCTCCTCAGATTTTTTCCGGGTAGTGAAAAGCTCGATTTGCAGAAGCCCTCTGCTGCTGTGCAAAGCTGTGCCCTGCTCACATGCAATCCTGCCTGAGCAGTATATTGAAAAAGCTGTCGGAGCAGGCGTGGGAAAGCTCCCCTGGCTCGTGAACAAGCTGTGGTCAGGCCACCCACAGGCAAGCGGTGAGCCCCACGTAAAGCCGCAGGAGAAATTAATGTTCATGAGCAAGGCCTGAGCCGTGCGTGGGCAGCGAAGGATGGAGAGCAGCACAAAAGGCTTCTTGCTGCTGCCAGGGGCTGATGCTCCCCAGCCCCATAAGTAATCGCCTGGCCTTAGGTTGCTCCCTCTTCCCATGTCCTCAGAGCTGGGTGTCTGTCTAAAACCAAAGGAAACTCATGAGCACAAGCTAATGCATACCCATAGAGAGGCCAAACTGCAATTGCCCAGGTAACCTTAGCGGAGCTAATTGATAATTGACAATTAATTGGAGCCAATTCACAGTTAAATATTTAATTTTGCATTTTGGGCTCTTTTTTTTTTTTTTTCCTCTTGCATATGCCTACATAAATAGAGATTTCTCTCCTACCAGAGTTTGAGTGTTGACATGCTTATAACAACCAGCATCCACTTGTGCAAGCCCTGGGAAGGCTCACTGGCTCTGCAGGTGTCTCCCAGCCTGGCTGTTGGCTTTATATCCCCTCTGCTCAACTCCATGTTCTTATCCCAACAAAATCTCTCTCCTGATCTTCTCAACATCGGGTAAATCTTGGCAGTGCTTACAAATAGGTTCCTGGGGTTTGGTTCTGGTTGCATAAGAGCTGTAATTTGCCTATAGCAAGCAGCAAATTAGGGACTAGCAAGTGCAAGCACCTGCAGGACAGGGATTTTTCGTTGGCACAGGTGTAAAAAAACCCACTCAACAGCCGCCTGCCTCGCAGTTTCCATCCAGCCTTCCCTGGGCACTGCCGTTTCTGCAACCGTGAACAAAATGGTAACGCTGCACTTCTCTGCAACAGGTTTCTAAAAACCGAGGAGTTGAAGGTATCTGCTTTCCTGCTGCTGGAAATGGTGGGATGCCACAGCAGGACAGCAGGAGCTCTGGCAGAAGAGCATGTCCAGCCAAGCACTGCTCTCCCACCTGCTCATTAGAGATAATTCCTCCTTGCAGGGGAACTCCAGAAGCAGGTGAAATGGGAACAAAGATCACGAGACAGCCAGTGCATACATACAGAACAATGGGTTTGGTTTTTTTAGTTTATTGGAGTATTTTGTAGCAAAAAAATTACCTAAACCCCATGATTAACTATCGGAGGAAGAAAAGGGACTTCCAGCTTCCTGGGATGAGAAATTGCATGCTTCCAGTCTGCTGCTTATTGGGAAGAAGAAATGATTCTCTAGGTGCATTATCCTCTCGTGAGATGGTTTGGTGCAGGTCATGTTCTCATCCCTGCTGCCACTACCACAGAAACCAGTACAGAGGTGTGAAAACCACAGCTACGCATGAGCACACCTACATGGCCAGTGCTGAAAGGGCACCTGATGCTTCTGATGAAGTTCCAGCCATCATAAGTGATTAAAGGGATGTGAGAGCTGGGGCAGAGGGATGCAATAGCCTCTCAGGTTTCTTTATCATAGTAGTCCTATCCCTAATAATCCCTTTACATCAGAAATTGACCTGGCAAGGAAGAGCACCTAAAGCTTTAGCAGTCCTGGTGGTGAAGCTTTACTGGAGATCTTTTCTACTTGACTTTCAAGTTGATGCAGCTTAAGCAGGTAACCCACACTGATAACATACGTGCCACTGATTTGCTCAATCTCCCATGTTTTTTGGCATGGCAGAACTTCATCAGTTGTCCCACCAACACAGAGCAGTAGGGCAAGACCTGACTACCTAGAGTTTAAAAAAGTGAAACCGCAGAGATTTCTTTCATACAGATACTTCAGTCTTTATTGCTTAAATGTGTCCTTAAGCTTTTTTTTTGCTGCCCCTGCTTGTGTTACTCTGCGTGAGGTACACGCCTGCTGCCCCAGCAGCTGGTCAAGGGTAGGATGAGTCTGATGAGCAGCTCCTTTTCCTCCAAAGGACCATTGACATCCTCTCCCTCTTGGGTTCTGGGACAGGCAAGCACCAGCTGCCCAGGGAATATCTCTTCCCAGCACTGAAAGAATTACTTGAGGGCTCTCCCATGATGCAAACCCCTGAGCAATGCAGGCAGCCTCATGCACAGCAGAAAAAGAGAAGGAACGACAGCCTTTTGCAAGAAATTCATCTGTATTGAAGCAACCATGAGTCACATGAGTTGCCAGCTGGCCTGGGGAATAACAATAGCAGTGGCCTGGACAATACCAGCTGGAGATCACAAGGGAGATTGTCTCTCTCCAGAGAGGGATTTACTTAAGAATACCCATATGCATGTAAATGAATCCTTCTCTAGAAAGCAGGTATGTTGGCAAGTGCATATCAGCACTAAATCCCTGCTAGACCGAGGCGTGGTGGTGACTGCCAGAAGGTGGCTTGAGTAACACTCCGAAGCAGTTTGAACTTGATCCTGCTTCGAGTGAAGTCAGTGGTGAAGCTCTGCTGGTTCCAAGGGAGTGGGATGAAGAGCGATAGACATTTCCCACCCCCCTCAACGTAATTCTTTCCAATATAAGATATTTGCAGCCATGTTAAAATGCTAACCAGGTGCTGTACTGCTGTTCTTGTACATGCAGCAGCCCCTGCCTGAGGGCCAGGACCTGTCCTGAACTTCAGCACGGGGGTTTCCACATTTATCTCAATAAACAATTGCTACTTACTGCTTTTCCTGGCTAAAAGCCACAACAAAGGAGAGGGGTGAAGGCTGTTGTTGGTTCAACAAACATTTCACATAGCCAGGTAGTTTCCAGCAGGTGCTAAATCTATTGCAATGATGGGTTTCAGCTCAGGAGCAGCTCTGCCTCCTTGCAATGAGGGCAAGGCACGCCGGGGACCTATGGTTTGAACTAGACTGAGGGCTGAGTTCTTCAGCTGATTGATGCTTTTAAAATTTCTGTTTATTATTGATAAGGTGATGTAAAGAGGACATGGAGTTGGACATTGTATTGTTTGACCTGGCTGGAGATCAGTCCTGTTCTCTTACAGATTTAAACTTCAGTCATGCATCTATGTGTAATATCAAAGTCCTTTTGTATTGCACAGCAGCACGGTGGGTTAGTGAAGCTAGATAAACACGGGGCTAAGGCTGGAAGTTGAACAAGCCCCTGTGAAATCAGTGTGGCATTAAGCTCTAGGAGGTTGACTAAATCCTCAGGATTAAAAAATAATGGTGTATTGCATTAGCAAGGAGGAATAACAGAGGGATATGTCCTTATTTGTTTCAAAGCTAGTGCTTTCTGAGTTTTGCCCTGATCTCTACCAAAAGCGCTGTAAATCTGGCAATATTTGAAAACAGGGAAAAAACAGTAGATGGTCGTTGGATGCCTACACACTTGAGTGTGATCCAGCATGTGCCCAAAGTCAATCATTAGGAGTGTCCAGGCTAGGAGAGCACATTTCCCATCAGCAGTGACACACTTTGTGTCCGTGTATTTGCTGATAGCACCAGATCAGTGCCGGGCTGTGATCCAAAGCCATCTTCCTAGACACATTGCATCTTTGGGGGTCACAGGGAACTGCTCGGACGGCAGTGCAAGAGAAGTTTGGTTTAATGCTGTGATTTGATTTTTGCTGGGCTTTTCTCTCTGTTTTTGCCATAAGGCTCTGTTTGTGGCCTGCCTGCAGAGCTACAGCCCACGTGTCCCCCGGCGAGGCGATCTGCACGTCCGAGCCCAGGTGCATGTCTCAGTCCTTGTCCGTTTTCGGTGAAGGTGTGGGACCGTTCCTCCGCAGAGCATCGTCCGCTCTGACCAGCTTGGAAACGCACAACAGCTCGTAGTGCAGGAAGGGGAAACACGAGACACGCGTCCCACCGCCTGCCCCACTCAACACCTTCCCGGGGGATTTTGTGGGTGACTGCAGACATCCTCCTGCACCAAGAGCTGGGTCTACCTGGTAGAGACGCCCAGGTGATGGGATTCTACCTTTCTCGCAGGATGTATTTGCCTTTCCGGTCCAGGTTGTTGCTGAAGTGGATGGAGAACCAGAGGAATGAAGTCAGGATCATCCCATAAACCTAAAAAGAAATGAGACAAACAATTAAATGCTGAACTGATTATGATGCTCCATCTGGGCAGATACATGATCATAAACGTTGCCTGTGAGTCCACTTGGCACTTCTGAATTTATGTATCAGGATGTTACATTTTTCTTGAGAGCTGTTTTTCAGTAAAATGGTGAACCCCAATTCCAACATAGGAGAAAATTCCGCCCCCCCCCGACACATGGTTAAAGCATCTGATTGAAATTAACACAGCGCAACTCAAACCCAGTCCTAAAAATACCAAGAAATGAGACGAAACCAGGAAATTCAAATTTCAAATTCCTGCCACAAAACATTCCTCTGTGCAAACAAACATATCTCTCTCATAACAGCCTTTTGTAAAAATAACATAGGGAAGAAAAAAAAAAAAAACACCAAACCTCATGCATTGTTTGGAGTAAAAAACCCCAACAAAACAAAAAGCCCTAACAAGATCCAAACCCCACCCCACACACGTGCACAGCTGGGAATGCAGAGGACAGTATACTTCCTTTGCATTGTGATATTCCGCCTCGTATATCACACACCAGGATTTACACAGGCAACATATCAAAGGTAAGGCTGCTGTGGGAAGGATAACGAGGGCTGCAACAACATGCTTCTTCCTAAAAGTCTGCCTTAACGTGCAAGCGCCTTTGCTTGCGGCTTGATCTGGGGACATGTGTGCATTGTTGGCAGAGGGACAGTGACATCAGAGCAGCTATAACCCTCATCGTGCATTTCCTTTGCATCCTGCCATCACAATAGGGAACCGTGCAGTGAGATTTCCTCTCACACACACTTCAAAGATAGCTGCCTTATCTGGCTATAGCATCAAGCTGTGAAAAAAAGATATATAATAAAAACGCTCCCTCTTTTGTCTGAATATAGCTGCAGTGAAATTCCTCCTATACCTGAGAAAAATTAGAAAGCGACACCAAATATTCACACATGGCTTTACATTTATAGCCACATAGCAATGCCTGATGGTTTTCCAAATTTACTACTAGCAGTATAAAATACAAAAGCGTTTGTTCCTCTGGATTTTGTTTAGATGAAGAAGAGTCTTCTCACCCATAACTGTGCCAAGGTGGACACAAGTAATAAAAAACAAAATCTCCAAAGACACATTCAGTCAGGAAAGGTTGCCCCAGCTGGGGAGCAGCATGGAGATGTTACCAGACCAAACCTCCCTTCATGGTGAAGTAGTAAGTCTGCTGGCGTGTACTCTTTCCTGGCGTGCCTCACCACACATGCAGGGCCCTCACATAGAGGTAATTACAGTGATAAACCTTTGCCAAGCAGTGGGTGGGCATATGAGCAGCCTTGTTTTAATTAGCAGCATTCTCCAGCTCCAAAGGGACTGTCCCCATGCAGCTACCGAGCCCCCTCACCACTGAAGGACACACTCCTCTTACAACATTTAATTTTTCCTTTTGTTCTTCCCCAAGTAAGACTCACAAATTCAGTACAGACCGATTCTACCCAAGCCATCCTCTGAAGATGATCCTACCCCTAACTCTGCAAGATCCTCCTTGACAGACGGCACCCGGGAGCCCAGGCAACATGCTCTGCCCCTCTCCTTTTCAGCTTGTGCCTCACAAGCCCACGTTTCACCCACCACTGCCCGACATACACCTTACCAGGTTTGTTAGGGGTCATGAGACTTTCCTTCCCCTTCCTGCACAGCTCTCCAGCTTCACTGCTGGTGCTCAGTAGCTTTCAAGACCTTCCAGCTCTGGCCGCACAAAGCGACTTCCCAGGCTGAGCTGGAAGGCAGCCAGAGAGCACTGGGCAAGGAGAGGCAGCAAGTTTCCTAAAATATGGAACTTTTACTGCATCTCCTTTTCCACAATTGTTGCTGGCTTCCCAATTGATCCGCAAGCCGTGCGCCAGGCGACAAGGCGTCTCGCTTGCAGGAGAAGATGCGCAGGCGAGCCTGGGCAGATGAAATGTAAACACTGCTGCAGCCCGCTGCGGTGCCTAGTTTGGGCAGAAAACCCATGCAGTGAGCCTATTCCTGCAGGAAAACCCCTCCGACCATCAGCCTGGCCAAGACAGGTCCAGGCCCTGTCTTAATTTCCCATCTTAATTTTCCTCTACCACCACTTGTTTCTCTGCTGCCAGTCTCCAGAATCATCTGAAATCCCAGCTTCTGGGGGCTAATTTAGAATACGCCTCCCCCGTTGGAGCCTGCCTCTGGGGGCCAAAATGCAAAGGAACAAACATAGCTACCGTGAAGCCGATGGTGACACCCAGAATCGTGGAGACGAAGTCCATGTGCTTCTTCAGGAAGTCCTGGATCTCTTGCAGGCAGTCCTGGGAGGAGAGAGACACCCCTTGCAGCACAGCAGCAGCCTGGGGCAGGGTGGGGGGGCTTCATCCCCCCACAGCGCCACCATAATCCCAAATAGAGGCACGGGGGGGACACAGCATTGCACAGCTGGGCTGCTCCATGGGCAGCTCTCCTTTTTTCTGCTGCTTGCTGCAACTTGGGAAGACAAACACCTGCAGTATATTTTCTATTACTACAATACACCTATGATTTTCTTGGCATGATGACTTTTGGACTGTGGGGATGTGTGTGAGCACTGGTAAGTGTGGTCATGCAGAAGCTTTTTTCTTTCCACCCGCTGGAAATTGGAAAGAGGGAAATAAAGATGGAAAAGCAAAGCACATAATGCTAAATACATTCCCCAAAGATACTAATGAACAGCTGAATTTTGCAAGGTGTCTCAAGCATTAATATACATCAGCCTTAAGCATGCCAGTGGCCCCATGGAAATCCAGGAGGTGTTAGCCAAGACAGCCATTTCAAAAATGCAAGAGCATGCCCTTGATGAAGTGATTTGCAGAGTGAGGTAAGAGTGCTCAAAGCCGGGAGCAGATGTAGTGCAGCTACCAAACTCTGTGGTTCCCCAGGTTGCATAATGCATCCTCCCATCCACCTGCCCGGGCTCACAACCAGAGGAATCACAAACCATTAGCTGGGGGGAACAGAGTCACCCCTACAGTGCCTGGTTTTGCTCTGCTCTCCCTTCCTGCTCTTTGAGCCAAGTCCAACCCTGCTTCGAGATGCAACATTCCCAGAAGCAGTGCCTTGAAACGCTGCCCCGTGGGCTGACACGTGACTGTGCATCACAGCATGCTGTTAGCACTTGACGTCTTCGCCTAACAACAATGTTTTTGTATAGCTGTAGCAACATGGTTTTGTTTTTCCTCGGGACAACATACATATTGATGCTGGTGGCTTTAGCTACTTCAGCTGATTTGGCTACTCCAGTGGAGGAAAAATAATCATACAACAGATTTGCTCAGAAAGTATGAAGTCTACGCTGTGGCTTCAGCACAAAGGCAGTCTAATACTGGTGGCTTCTCCATCAACTTCATTGAGATACTGCAGAGAGGAGGAATGAAGTGTACTTGATGAAGCTACTGCTGTGCATCCTCATCCTGCTTCATTTCTCAATTTAATACCTATTTAATGCCACGGGGAAAAGGGAGTACAGAAAATTCCACATTTGCTGTTAGTGGGACATTTTTAAGCCTCAGAAACTAGTGTCACATGGAAAAGTCCAACAGGGTTTTTGAGCTTAGGTACATGCCTGTGATATCTCATGCTCTCTGCACATGCAAGAGGAAGGTGGAGGGAAGCGACAGGCTGCAAACAGGTTTTCTCTGAAGGCTTTCTAAAGTCACGAAAGAAACCACATCTGCAGGTCTGAGACCTGCTGATCCACCGAGGCTCCTCCAGCCGGTGAGACAACTCCTTATTAAAACAACAAACCCCAACCCATAGCAACCCCAAATCATGAAAAAGCCACAAGTCTCATTAACACTTAAACACCAGTGAGGTTTTAACAGCTAGCGAGTAGCGGCACAACCCCACTGTGAGGTGGAAGAAACCTTTCCCTTACCTGTCCTGCATCGTGTGCCGGGCCAGGTGGGCATGTCTTGCTCTCAATGTTGGCCGTGTCCCCAAACGGAGAGTGCTTCCCACAGCACAGGAACTGGAAGAGAGGGAGAGGTCTGCCAGCTGCTGCGGCGATGGGCCACCCTTCCTCCCTGTCACCCCAGGCAGGGCTATACAACCAGGGCTGCGAGGAGCGAAGCACATCGGTATACAATTGACAACCACAGCAATGGAGTTGCTTAAATTCAGAGGAAGGGAATGAGTCTGGCCCCAAACTTGCCCGTGCTCCTCCAGGAGTGCTGCCCGGGGCTAGGGCCAAGCCCTCCCTCCATAGCCACACCAGGTCTCACAGTGGCTGCTCTGGAAAACCCAGGAATGCACAGACTCACGTTTCCAGCACTTGTTATGGGTTGAGGTGGTCCCCTGCAACACCCACTGTGGAGCTGGTTTGCTATAGCCAGGGTGAACTGGCCAGCTTGGAGCTCTAGCAGAAGGAAAACATAAAGGAATAGAAGGACTGTTTTTCCGTCAATTAAAGTGGCTAAAACAAGCAACTGAGGAAGCTGGGTATTGTGCCTGGTTCTCCTTGCTGAGCTGGGCTCTGGGTGTGCTGCTCCACAGCGCTGCAGAACAAGCAGCACCACGTGTGGTCACGGCTCTGAGGGTCACCACCATTGTTGCAATGAGAAGCATTTGTCCTTTTCTGCGTTTTGAGAAGCACGCATGAAAGCGGCTTTGGAAAACTACTTGTTATCATGATTTAAGAAAACACAGAAGGATAAAGGGAGTTGCGTGGGAGGTGTCTGGAAACAGGCGAGCAGAGCTGACCTTCCCATCCAGCCCTGCTGCGTGCCATGAACTCACTACCCAAACAGGCCCTGCTGCGTGAGGAGATGGCATCTCCTTTACTCAGTGGGGACTCGGGAGTTTCTCACAACAGGGGACATCCTCACTCATCTCCTGTGGCTTTGAGAGTGAGCGTCTTCCCTGTGCTCTGGGCAACCACCCTTAACCACCTACTGAGCTACAGAGAAGTAGCTGGGTGGTGGTTTTGTGGAGCTTGCTAGCAGTCTCCAGCACTGCGAGAGGCCACGTGGCCTCCAGTACTCCTCAGCCATAGGCTCAAGGGTAAACAGAAACAACCAAGTCTAAATAATTCTGCTGGAAAACGTGTAACTACCCTCCCTCTACCTGACACGGGGCACCAGAGAGGTGTATACCCATTTTCTCACACCACAGATAAGGAGCACAGCAGAGGGCCTGCTGAGACAGACAACATATATATCAGCCACAGCACAGAAACTTTGAAGGTCTTGCATCAGGGTGATGCTCAGGTAGGTGTCCCTTTCCTCCTGTTGATAATCTGATTGGTCAAACCTAGAAAAGGAAGAGTAGGAAGGCAGGAGCAGACTTGACAGCAGACTGGAGGACTCGCTTCTGAGGGAAAATGGCATTGCAACATCCATGAGGCAGAGCACAGGCATCAGCTTCAGCCTGCCAAAACCATTGGGGAGATACCCCAGGGCAAGGTTTTCTGCTAAGGCTGAAAGACAACTTACTGCTTCGTGGATGGCAGTCAGCTCGTGCCTCCTGAAGCTGGAGGTGTTCCTCCTCACCTCCTCGTACACAAGATCGTACACATCCATCATGCTGTCTTCCACCTGCGATGAAAGCAGAAATCTGTACGTGCAAAACACCAACCACAGACATCTCTGGAGGGAAATATGCTCCTCTGGCGTCCCCCTAGAAGCTCTCCCAGGTACAGCAAGACAAGAAGTGCAGCTATTAAGTGATTACCACAGCAGCAGGAGCTGGTGTATGACCCACCACGCACCAAGGGGTGCCTATGACATGGTGAGTCCCAGAAGAAAGGCTGCAATAGTGCATATGTACCACCTTCTGCTAGGTGTGGACCCTTCCACATCACACTGGAGTCTCACCAGCTGACAGCTGGAGCTTTTGGGCTGTTTTGGGTTTAGTGTCAGAGAAGAACTCAGGTGCCTGTGAGCAGTGTGCCTCTGAGTCCCTCTGCCAGGCAGGGATGACACCATCTCCCCATCCTGATGGGGGACTGTGAGAACAGGCACACATGACCATGAGATGCTAAAATACAAAGGTAAGAGGACCTCAGAGGGCTGGTGTTATCCCAGTGATGGAGCAGATCCTCTGAATAGAGCCAAAAAAATAACAGAGTGATTCAGTGGTGAATCAGACCCTAAATATTTACCAAATGTGTGAGAACTCACAGCTTGACAGATCCCAGCCAACTCCTGCTTGGGTTTTGAAGGAAAAAATATTACAATTGCCTTCAGTGTCTGGAGTCAAACCCTTATTTCTTCCTTTCGCTTTCCCTCGCTTCCTCAGCGGCATCCATCTGAGTGGGGCTGCAGGCAGCGCTTGGCTTTTTGGGGGAAAAAAATCAAGTGGTAAGACAGACGGAGCAGGCGGCTGCACGGGGAGGGACAGGCACTCCAGGAACAGAGCCATCTCTCAGTGAGGCTTTTCAGCTCAGTCTTAAGGGGCTGTGCTTGGAAATTACTCTAGGGGAAGAAAACCCCAACGCTGTCTGCTCAGGGGTGAAACCAGGGTCATTCAAGGTGATTACAGCCACTATTGTATTATTGCTCTACCCTGCTTGGCTGTCCAAAATGCAAGCAACTAACGGAGGCTGATAACCAGGAGGGGAGAGAGGGAGGTTGAGAAGATTACTTGTACCCGACTTGGCTCCACGCTGCCAGGAACAGAGTTTAAAGGCTCACATCTGAAGATTTTCCACAGCTATCCACATGGCATAGAAGTGAAGGGCTTGGGGGTTTCTCTGTATTTATCTGCAACAAAGCTGCCATCACCCCTGGATGCTCCATCACCCACCACGGAGCAATCAGTAGGTGAGGCAGGAGCAACACATCTTTAACAAGAGAGGTCCGATGACGGACGGGGCACAGATATTCTGGGCCAAGGAAAAAACCCTCCATAGCAAGGTGCGTGATGCTGAGCACAGGTGAGGAGGGAGGATGCTCATTTTGTCACCCCCATGTATCAGAGCACATCGGTAAGACAAGATCTCTAGCAGACTTGTGCACCATCCTTCCTCTGAGCAAACCTTAAACCCCAACAAAAAGGAAGACACCCAAGCTTTTCTAGCTTCTTGTGGGCAATGAAATAGCTTTCCAGCAGCAGCGATTAAATAAAAGGATTCAATAAAAAGAGGGTCCATTTCCACTGAAGAATTGGATTAGGAATAATGAAAAAAGAATAATCTTTTGACCTCGTGCTGCTGAGGAAGGAAGGAAGAACAGAGCAGCCAGCTTCTTAACCCAAGAGATTATTACTTTACAACTGTATTCAACTTAAACCAAGGTAAGATGAGACTTTGCCCAGTGATGTTTCTTCTGTAAAGACCATCTCAGGCTCCCTAGCAGCAAAGCTCTGACCACACCACCAAAACCAATTCGCTATGCAGGAAAGTTCATGCTTATCGGTATTCTGTGCTGGTAACAAACCCCAGGGCCCAGCTGAGCCTAATGTCCTCCTCAGCAGCTTCCCCGGTGGTCGTGGTACATTAAGCAACCTGGAAGGAGGGCAAGTGAGCTGCCCAGATGTTGACAGCTGCTGGCTGCTGCCCGTAGCTGCCTGCAGCAGCTGCCAGACTAGCGAGCTCCTCCGGCTGCATGAAACCACAAGAGGATCAATTTGATCAGCAGGGGTCCTGCCTGACGGAGTGGTGCAGCTTTGCAACTTCCTAATTATTTTACATGCCATGCAATGACATTAAACATTGAGACTAAGGCTGTTTGAAGGGTACGAGTGGGTAGAAAAGAACTGAAGGAACAAGGTGCCCATAACAAAGCTATGGCAGAAAATGATTCCAACTGTTGGAAACAATTAGGGAAGAAACCACAAGCAGTCACCATTTCACAGCCAGCTACAGACTACAGTGACGGTGATGATGATGAGGGTAATCTCCAGGTACATAATGACTATTAAAGACCTCAATTGCACCCTGTTTCTGAGCTTGCTTCTCAGTTATTTACTGATTGGATTTGGGTTTTTTTTATTTTTTCATTTTGTCAAGCAGCCTCCAAGAGCTGAAAGCACAAGGGATTAAATGGAAAATGTTTTATAGCAATAATTTCCTTTAGAATGTGTGTCTGGGCAAGCCTGCGAGTACAATTTGCTGATTAGTCATTCTCAGCATTTCTATCTAGCAATTATATCTCGCATTTATATCCAGCTATTATCTGAATACACTATTCAGATCCTAGTAAAGGAATATAAAACTACAAAACCATTTTTTAAAGAGTGAATTGACTGTAGTTCCTCCACATCATCTTTCTGATTTTTGCTAGAATCATTTGATTTTGGAGGGGAAAATTGCTGTCTTCATACAGCACGGCGGTGTGTTTTCAAAGATTACTGCAGAGAGCTCTCTCATTTAAATATTTCAGAGGTAGGTATGAAGTACTAAATCTCAGTTATTTATTGCTGGCTGCTTCCTTCTGTGCAGGAGACGGTGACACAGAGCATATGAGAGGTTCTGGTTTAATAAGAGGAGACACACAAGAGCAAAAGGTTGCGCTGACGAAGCATCATCTTTGCAACTTTTCTGCCTGGGATGGGGTTATGTTTATACTCAGAGCTGCAGCCAAGCTCTAAAGCACCAGTCACACGGAGCAGCATCTATCCAGCCCAAAATGTCATGCTAACTCATGCATGCCTAATGATGTAAAAAATAAAACCTGAAAGCATGAGACAGTCACCAGGTGGTTTCATGACCTGTCCTTATTTGCAACAGTATTTTATCCAGCAGACACAAGTTCATCCCTATATATTCCTTTGATCTGGGAGATAAGAGAGTGAAGAGCTAGACTGCAGCACTGCTTTGTGCTCAGCTGCTGTCCTCAGCAGATTCCCATTGCACACTCCACTGATGGGCAACTTTGAGTCCATCACCTCAAAATAATTTTCTTTTTCCATTTCTTACACCAGGTGTTGGAGAAAAAAAATTAAAATAATCAGGGTGCTTTCTCTCACGTTTAAGCAACAGGATGCCTTTTGAGTTTGAGTGGTTATGCTGATACTGTTAATAACATGCTTTAAGAAAACCACAGCTGTGCCCCATCCCTTAACTCAGACAGTAGTTAGCACGTAATGGTCTGACACAGCTGGAGAAAGGGAGTGTGGGCTTCTTTTTGAAAGGTCTTACACTCCCCCCACATATATGCATCATTACAGACACATGGATTTTCCTGTTCCTAGTGACATGCTATGACCCACTGCTGGAGGGGTATTTCTGGATGAAGCTGTCCCTTGGAAAGAGATGGTGCCTGCAATGCTTGTCAGTAAAAAAACACCAAGAGCTGAAGATGAAGCATCAGCTGGGCTTTGGCTTAAAAAAAAAATCTCCAGGTTAAGTGATATGGAGGACACACCTTACAGCAATTCTTTTCCTGGAAGAAGCTGAGTGAAATGTTCCAGCTTTAAATTGGTCAAATAATTGCTGCCTCCCATTTCTGTCTGCATTCCTCAATGAAACATTCATTTAGGGATGCTATCAATGGGTTGCTGGATGCAACAAATGGAAAATCACCGCTGAGATTGATGCGGCTGACTCCAGCTGACTCAATAGAGTCGCATTTTTCACTTAAAGTAAAAGAAAGAAGGAATTTTGAGATTGTTTATCATCCTCTAAGTCCTTTATCCCCCAAGAAGCAGGATTTATGACTGCAGGAAGGCATTTACTCTAAGCCATTAGTGTTCTTGCCCTTGGCTATTAGAATCTAAAGCAAATTTCAGTCTTACCTCCTTCAAGAGGAAAATTGACATTTTTGACTTAGGTTATTTATCAAGGAGAGTTTTTACCTGTGTCATGGTTTAACCCCAGCCAGCAACTAAGTCCCACACAGCTGCTCGCTCACTCCCCCCAGAGAGAATCAGGAGGGTAAAAGTGAAAGAACTCATGGCTTGAGATAAAACCACTTTAATAGGTAAAGCAAAAGCCGGGTGCACAAGCAAAGCAAAACAAGGGATTCCTTGCCCACTCCCCATGGGCAGGCGGGTGCTCAGCCATCTCCAGCACAGCCGGGCTCCATCACGCGTGACGGTGACTTGGGAAGACAAACGCCATCACTGCGAACGTCCCCCCTTCCTCCTGCTCCCCCAGCTGTATGTGCTGAGCATGAGCCATGCGGTGGGGGATACCCCTGGGGTCAGCTGGGGTCAGCTGTCCCGGCTGTGTCCCCTCCCGAGTCCTTGTGCACCCCCAGCCTGCTCGCTGGGGGGTGGGGGGAGAGGCAGAAAAGGCCTTGGCTCTGTGTAAGCCCTGCTCAGCGGTAACAAAAACATCCCTCTGTTATCAACACTGTGTTCAGCACAGATCCAAACCACAACCCCATACTAGATACTAGGAGGAAAATTAACTCCATCCCAGCCAAAACCAGCACAACCTGTAACTGGATTTGTAACAAAGATCAGACAAGGAGGTCAGCCTTCAGTTCCTGATGCCTTTGCAAGCCAGAAAAGTCAGTAAATCCCCTCCCGCTGTCAGCAAATACCCATGCCTGGGCAACCTGAGCTAGTTGCTTAGACATACATTGGAAAGCTAATGTAGGCTTGTACCAAGAACAACAGTCTGACACTTACTCAGTGAACCACCTTTGCAACAGTCATTGGCCAAAAATCCCTCTGCAGAGCTGGAGGTCAAGGTGAACATAGTGAAAGGAGATGTCAGGATTGTCTCAAAGACAAGCCCATCTTTCTCCTTTCTCCTTAACAGGAATGCTCTTGACATGGCAGAAGAAGAAGAGAAGCACAGCAAGCAGAAGGAGGATCTTCCTCTCCTGTGGCTCTTCGTGCCTTCGAGGCATCAAACCAAGCACATGCATGGCAGCCTCCGAAGAAACTGCAACCTCAGCACTTCATGTTCTTTCAGCATCTCCAAGGATGTACTCACTAGCATCCCTTCAGTGGTGGCTACTGCAGAGTCCCTTGCCTAGCTATAAACTGCAAGTTAGTTAAGGTGTGAAACTGAAATGAAGTGGTTAACTCACTGGAAATCCTTCCTTGCTCCAGTAAGAAAAACACTTCTGCATTTTGCTATCTCCACCTTCCCTTTCCTCCCCGGTGTGCAGAAATCCATGTGTTCACAGCATGTCAGAAAGGGAAGGGGAGGGACAGATGCAACTGCTTGAGTTTGGATAAAGCAACAATACAACTGCAATGAAACAGAGGGAAAACTGCTCTGGGTTCCTCAGCCAGGCTGCAGAGCAGCTCTACCGCATGGATTGAGCACATGGTAAGATGCAGTCCCCCTGCCCCATGCTTGACCAGGCCATCGTGGCCATATCTAACAGTCATTACTGCTTGCTGCAGCTTTATATTTCCTTCAGAACATGTCAGCTCCTCTCCTTTCCAGCCTTCCTCAAGCCAATCAATCCCAGCTGAAGAAATCCGGCCAGTGCTGCAAAGCAGAGTGGCCTTTGAGGCCCCCACAGAAAAATACACAAGGTAAGAAGGTACTGCTCCCCCTTTGACTGCCAGTGGTCACTGGAGACCACTGGTGCGAGAAGATGCAAATGAGGCTTTTAGCTAAATGGTTTTCATCTTTTCTCTCTGATATCTATATATAGATTTTATATCTCTCTCTATATTAAAAAAATATATATGCTCTTCCCCCCAATTTTTAGTATTGCAAGAGGACCAGGCAAACTCTGACCAGCTTTAGTCTGTCACTGAGGGAATACACGGAAGGAGAGAGAACAAAAAACATTGTGAAACAAAAATTCAGGAAAAGCAAAGCCTTACAAAGCTGTTTCTCTCCCAGTCCCAGTGTTTCCATTAGGTCCTTCCCCAAAACGTTTAAAACATGAGAAAGTACTGATGTGTTAAACGGCTCACCTTCTCCTCATTTCCCATCTCCACATCCCAAAACAACAGCAAGAGTCCAGATGTATGGGTGCTATACCTCCTGCTCAGCCAGCAGGCAGGAGGACATCAGAGCCTCCTGCTCCACCAAGCCATAAACACCCAAGGCCACCTTGGTGCTACCTGGATGCAGCCAGGAGCATCACTGTGACTGGGGCAGAGCACTACATGCTTTACAAGGAAGCACAGAAAACCCAGGCAGGCAGTTAATAAAACACCAACAAGTTTTTTCCCTGAATTCTCCGGATATGGAGCAGCACCCCTTCTGAGTGACACCAGTCTCAGTCTATCAAAATCCTCATGGTGGTTTTTTTTTTTTGTGTGTTTTCTTTTTGTTTGGCTGTTTTTTTTAAACAAACTTTAAGTATTTCAGTCCGTTTTACAGAACTGCAAAACCAGCAGGCTGCCAAGGGCCCACACTGACCCTCTATGCTCCCATCATTCAAGACACACAACCCAGCAATTTATGAGCCTCCCAACATCATGGTCAAATTATCTCAGTCATCCCCACTCTCTCACCCGTAGTACTTGAAACCAGGGCCAGGAAAGACTGCTTCCAACAGAAAGCACTGAAAACTGTTTTAGCTTAAAAAAAGTTGTATCAGCAACAGAGCTAGTCCCAGGGCAACACTGTCATATCCAAGCTGGCAGTGGCTGCCTCGCTGCAGTGAGTGCCTACAGCCGCGTGAAGGCTGGATGTGCCACAGTGACAGCGACCATCCGAGTGGCCTCAGGTACCACGGCTTATGCTGCTGGAGACGGGAGCTCCAGCTAACGCTCTGCCATGGAAAGCAGCAGAAACAGGCTGTGTGGGTTCAGCGTCAGGGCAGCGATAAATTATAAAACCCATGAGTGCGAGTGCCTGTGTGGTGCCTCAGACAAAGGAGAGCAGTGTCTCGCTGGGGGGAGTGGGCTGTTATTGTGTGATGAGAACATAAACACTAGAAAAGAGTCCTATTTAAAAACACTAAGGAAGGGGGAGGGGTTTTCCCCTTTTTTGTTTTTCCCGTGCACTTCAGAGACTGAGAAAAGCTCAGTGCTTACCTTAAAGTGATTATGCCTGGCAGAATAGCAGCAAGAGCAAGGAGGATGTCAGATTATTCACAGTGTTTTCACAGCCAAATCTCTGCTTTTTGAAAATGCTCTTGAAAGACTCCGATGAGTGTCTACAATCCTGATCCAGCCCCACTGAATTACAGAATCAACCAGGTTGGAAAGGACCTTGAAGATCATCTAGTCCAACCGTTAACCTAACACTGCCAGTTCCCATCTACACCATATCTCTCAGCGTTATGTCGACCCTACTCTTAAACACCTCCAGGGATGGGGACTCCACCACCTTCCTGGGCAACCCATTCCACTGCCTAATAACCCGTTCTGTAAAGAAATACTTCCTGACATCTAGTCTAAACCTTCCCTGGCGCAACTTGAGGCCATTCCCTCTTGTCCTATCGCTCATTACTTGGTTAAAGAGGCTCATCCCCAGTTCTCTGCACCCTCCTTTCAGGGAGTTGTAGAGGGCGATGAGGTCTCCCCTCAGCCTCCTCTTCTCCAGACTAGACAACCCCAGTTCCCTCAGCCGCTCCTTGTACGAATTAACGACCAAAAGGAAACTACCGGCATGCTTTGAGTCTAGTTTCAGAAAACACCTGAAGCTTGTGTTTAAGCCCCATTAAAATCTCCAGGACTTAAGCCTGCATTTAAGCACTGCCTTCAGCTGAGATGGACCAGACCCTGTAAGAGTTTGCCCCCACACACACCAGTGCAATACTGACAGATATAAACACGCCCTGGAAAAACCACAGACGTGGTTTGCCACTAGAAGGACCTCTGCAACCCCATTTAAGAAATTACCTGGGAAGTGCTGGGTCACTCTTTGTAAACCTGCAGAAACAAGAGACAGCACATGCAGTGCTGGCTTTGTGCATGCAAAGGCAGGATTTGCCTCCTGGAGACCCTGGCAGTGCTTTGCAAAGGTGCTGGTTGGGAGGAAGACCAGAAGAGCACGGCTGATCCCATGTGCAGGGAGGGAGCAGGGAAGCTGCTCTTTTCAAGAATGGGCCACAGGTGTAGCAACGTTTGTTATTTAACAGCTGCAACTGTTAATTCCAGCTTTGCATCCCAGGCCCTGTTAGAAAATCACCATCTCAAAAGATACCACCTTGCTCACTAACAAAGCATGAAAAAACTCTGGTTCCTCTTCCCAGCATGAGGAGGGTGGAGCAAGCAGGTTCCTCGGAAGAAAGTTTCAAGCAGAGCAAGGCTGCAGGAGAACTGGAGTGTGCACAGGTGGCTTGTGTTCCCCACCCATGAAAAGCTAAATCCTCAGGTTTGTTCTCCAAGTACAAGCAGTGCAATGCAGAGGCTAACGCCTTTCTACATGAGGAGCCAAAAACCACTGGTGAAACCTCCTTTTGAAATCACCCAGCAACCCGAGAAGCCATTTGATAGTTAAGAGATTGCCACATCACTGCAGCCAGGGCAAATCCAAGTGACCTCTTCATCCAAAGGACATGGGAAACGGGGCTTTTACTCCAGAATTATGGGCAACTATTTGCACCAATTTCAAATTTTCCTGAGTTGGGAAATCATAATTTAATCGGCTTTAAGCTAACATTTGCCTGTGAATGAATCTCTGTAACTAAAAAGCTTGTTCTGTTGCAAAACTCCTTTCATGTTGCAGCGATTTTATTTTCACCGATTCACTCTGCCGTCCTGACCGGCTTATGGGGCCGGTGTTGTGGGGCTGGTGGAAGGATCCTCTAAACTGCTGCAGAGAAGGGGAACAGCAGAAGATGACACGGCATTGAAACTCCTCCAGCCTCTTTCGGAGCGGGGCCCAGAACGAAACCCCAAACCTATTTTTGTTTTGGTTAGTAAGGGTACCAGAAGTCTTGTATACTGCAGGTGCAAGGCTGCCCTTTCCTCCAGCCTCTGCAGGCAGGCTTTAAAAGCAGCAGTTAAGGGGTGAGAAGGGATGCTGAGGAGGAGGAAGAGGAGGAAGCAGCAGCCTTCCCCACCAACTGTGCCAGATGTGGCATAAGTCTCTCCCATGTCCTTCTCTGCATGCCAGGTCCCAGCTGCACTGGGCCACACTGGGAATGACTAAGACACCTCACCTAAACATGCCGCGGTTTGTGGGAAAGGAGCTGCCGTAAAAATAACTTTGGAAAACAGGACTCAGCTCTTTGTCTTCAGGAACCGGGACTTCCTAATGTGGCTAAAAACCATCCTAAAACATCATCATTTCCATGGTTGCACAGCTGTTCCATCAAAGGTGCTCATGCAGAGGTCATCCTCTCTGCCCCCGCCCTTGTACGTCGGTCTCTGGTTTGCTTTGATTGCACCACCACTGTTGTTCCTCAGACAGGTTTGTGACATTTTCCTAACAAGGCCACATCTCCCACCAAGACCACAGTTTGGCCAGGTGGTCCATAGGGAGGACAATCAAGCGTGCTCCTCACCCTTCCAGAGACCCTCGTCTGCACTAGGTCAGACGTGGGAAGGGATCGACTCACTTGAGTGATTTGGGCCAGACAGAAAAGCACATTAGAGTTTTGTAGGGGCTTGGAGGCTGGGCTGGGGTGTGTCTGGAGCTGTGGTCTTGAGAGCTTGATGGGACAGAGGTGAATGAGGAGTGCTGGGGGCAGCAGGGGAGGATGGGGCTCAGGAACAATCTGAGCTAGAAAATACTGAACAGCTCAGCCCTACGGCTAACAGGAGAAAAGGTACTTCAAAAACCTCCAGATTACAAATATTTTCATTTCAGATTTTCCTCCGAGCAGCTGACCCTCCCAGAGAAGTTTTGACACCTCTCCAAGTGACAGCAGCACCTTTTCTCTTGGTGCCACTGGCTGAGAGGCAAAGGGTTTCTTTGTAAACTGGGGTTTGACCCGAACAGAAAGGCTGCATGCAAGACAGGCAGAGGATCTGGATGTTACTCTGACTTATTTGTTCTTTCCCATTTTGTGCACCATTTTCTTTGCAGAACCTACCAGACAAACATACTTTGGGAATGTGTAGGTTATTAGTTCCTTGTTAAAAGTACTTTAACACAGACAGATGGATGAAGCTTGGACCTCACAGAACCCATTCACTGGCCACATGGATGCATCCCTAGAGCAGGAATAATTACGATGCTACACAGAAGGATCAACCTTTTAGGATAAAGCACAATAAATCTCAGATTCATGATTTCTGCATGTCTGGTATATGTTATTTTAAGAATAAAGACTATGGTGACACCAAGACTATCTGGAATGCAGGTAACTTGAAATTAAAACACATGGCATCTGTCTGAAAGAATTCATTCGGGAGCTATGGAAGGTCACAAAACCAGAAAAGAATGGGAAATGAAAAGATTCATATTTTCTTTACAGTGCCCAGGTCTGTAATATCAAATATTTACAAATAACTCTTCTTTTTTCCCTGTCTGGTAAGAAGTAAACACAGCTCTGGAAGAGTCACAAAGGCAAAAAGGGCATCTTGCTTTCATCATGTTCAAACAACAGTTCTATCTACTGCCTCTTGAAAACAACCATCAAAATGATTTTTCAGCTGAATATTGGGCTTTTCCATTTCAGATGATTTTCTGTAAGAGGGGTCTGCTTTATGAAGAAAATTTAGGTGGTGTTTTGGGGTTTTTTTTTTGATCGAGAGCAGTAAACCACTGAGAGCACCTGCGGTGGTTTGGTGCAGGAGGGACCTCCCGTGCCCTGGCTTGCAGAGGGAGGGGAGGGCTCTGCTCCCAGCGCTGCCTGCGTTCAGCACCTCACCCATGGGGAGGGAGAGGATGGGATCTGCTGACACCAGCTCCCAGCTGGCATTTCCAAACTGAACAGGCTGGTTTTCTGTCTAGCTTTTCACTGGAAAATCAACGTATTTTGCATGGGGAAAATGCAAATTTTTGTTTCAGCAATGAACGCGGGGGCAGTAGGCCCTCAGTGCTCTCAGGGGCACTGATTCAGGCACACGTGATGGGCATATTCATCCATATTCAGTTTTACATCACCAAATTCTCTTCCTTTCTTGATAGCTGTGTACATCACACCAGGCTTAAAAGACACCCGTCAGTTTGGCTGAGTTTGATTTTTTCCCCTCGTATTAACCCAATTAACTATTGCTGACAGTACTGACACGCTGTAGGCTGGGGAGGACACCTGTTTTAATTTTGCTCTTTACTTTGAGAAAGTCAGACAAACAAATGGCTCCATAATGAGACTCCAGGAGGCTCCATTCAGTTTTCTGTACGGTGGCACTACCTGTTTTTCTGTCCTGGAGGGGCAGTCGCATCTGCATTGCTTTCTCACATGTGCACTGCTCTCACTGGTGACACAGGTTACCTTTCAAACTAAACTGAATTTCCATATGTTTTGTAAGTGACACTCCTAATTAAATCTTTCCTCATTTACATTCCCTGTTTCTCTTTGCATTTTAGGAAGCAGAGAAACCCAAGACGATCTCGAATAGTATTTTAATTTTTCTGTTGTCAGAAACACTGCTGGTTTTCTTTACCCAGAAAGTAAACATTTTACAAGAAAACCTCATTTTGCCTAGTGGAAGCTGTTTTGCTTAAAGAAACTGAACCAACTACTAAAGCTAACCATAACACATGTGTGCAATTATGGGCCGGGCACTCAAAGCAAAAAAACCCAGGAAAATAATTTGAAGTAAAACAGATGTAGTGATTAAAAGATATACAGAGAAAGTAATTATTCTCCTTTAAATATTTTCAGCAAAATATTTTTTTGAATGGCACATCCCTATATTAACCCAATATACAACGTTTTCTTGCAGCCTTTGTACAACCTATTCCATGCTTGTGGATTAAAAAGTATAACTAAATAGTCTGTTTGGATAATGCAATTTCCCAAGACCAACCAGACACACTTTCTGGTGCCATTTCTCCTTTACTAACACAGCGTTTGTTTCAATTTCTCATTACAAACTTCTGCAGAAGGAGGAGGAAAGTGCTCTGTGCTGGTCATGAGAACAAGATTATTTCCATATTAAATTGTTAGTGTGAATATAATAAATGTTGATACTTTAGCCTGAAACCAGGGAAAATATATACAGAGGTTGTGGAAAGACTTTTTCATGGATGTTTCAGCTCTGACTGAATCCGCTTCAGCCAGGTGAGTGTAGAGAGAAAAGATGCTGCTGTGCCATCGGTACTCACCCTAACGTTTCCAAAGCAGCTGGACAAATTCACGGAAGAAAAATCCACTGAGAGCATTAAAGGCAAAGGCACCACCAGGTGCCACCAGCAGGAACCTGAGCCACAAGCTGTTGGCATCTGAAAAAGCATGGCTTTGTGCTCACTGGGTTTTTATGCTCCTGCCTTGGCCAACAGCGGGTGTGCCTGTCTCAGAGGAGGTACCTTTGGTTTGATCCAGCGTAGCCATCTGCGTATTTCAGAGGACTTTCAACTACTGTGGCCACTGGTCAGCTCTGGGCAAACTTTCTAGAGAAGCAGGACCTTACCCCTCAACCTTGACTTTGCCCTTTAGACTTCTGCTTCCAGAAGGACTGGATTTTAATTTTTTGCATAGGACACTGAACCACTATGGGACAGGGCTTCTTGTCCCCAGGAAGTGCAGTTGCCACAGTCCTCGCATGGATTGACTCTCTGCGGTTTTGATGGAGTTGTGCTCCTCCAGCACAGAATGAAATCTCATGGCCAGCCTTCTGACACACTGGTCTTCAATCCCCCCCAACATCTGTAACCCTAAAGAGATGAGCTGGCAGCATCAACATGACCCTAATCCACTGGCATGATGTTTCACATCACTCATCATCTCACTGATGGCCAGAACACTGCAGGCTGTGGCATGTGCCTGGGGCTGGGGAGGAGCAAAACGGAGATAGGGATTGACCCACTGCATGAAACATCTATCAAAGGCCCAAACACTTATCTGAATTACTGTTAGATACTTTGGATACTTGCCTAAAATATCAATGTTCTGCTTTCAAAAAAAAGAAGTTATGATTTTTTTGCACTCCTACTTCTCTTAATTTACTTTTTTTTTGAGTGCAGGGATGCAGGAAGGGGAGTTAAGACCAAGCAACAACGAAGTCCTCTGAATGGGAAGAGGAATAAATATACAAAAACCAAGTTTATATCAGATAAGAAAAGGGTTAAAAAAAAGTCTAAACTTCTTTAGGCTACTAAATATTAAGTTCAATTTCTGCTTTTCCCAGCAGCCTGCTACCCTGGTGCCAGGGGCATCCCAGCCCCGGGGTAAGGGCACCCACTGTGATGCTGTCCCTTAGCAAAGCTGCATGCCTCAGCTCGACTTCCCCAGCACCGTGCATCTCCAACAGCATCCACCTACCACAGTGCCAGCAAGCTCTGGGTTAACAATTCAAACCCCAAATTTCTTGCAAATTCAACCTCACACAATCTTCTCTTTCTGGTCCAGTGTGACAGTTGACAGCCCGAGACACCATTTTTCGCTCTAGTGTTTTTACTGTACCACTGCTGGCGGTTAATAAAGACATTTCCTGGGTGTTTATCCTGGCCACTGCCAGAGACAACCTGAACAGTCACAACCTGCCACCGCCTTGGAACAGAGGCTCCCAATTGACGTTAGCAGGAATTAGAGCTGGCTGGAAATTACTTTTCAAAAGTCAAACATCTCATTTAAACCAAAACAAAGCAAAACATCCCTTGCAAAAAGATCCAAAAGCTATTTAAAATGAGACTAGCATTTTGTTTTGCCTTCAGGACAAAGAGTTTGCCCTGCGTGGGGGTTTCCATGGCTTCTCCCTTCAGATGACCCCATCGGAGAGGCAGCTGACGAAGGCGGCTCCGTTCTTGCAAAGGACGGATGCGACAGAGCATGCATCTGATAGACTTCAGTATGGACGGCTTAATTGCCACCAGATGTCCCTTTTATGGGAGAAATAGTTGCTACAAAAAATATCTCTATCTGACGAGATGCTGGTGGTATTTCCTAGCAGCCAAGGCTTACCTCCGTGCTGTGTGTGTATCTCCAGCAGGCAGCTGGGATCAATCCGCAGAAGGCCAGAGCAAAACAGAAAAATCCCTGAGGATAAAGAGGAAAAACACCATCAGTTACAGCATGGGGAGAAAAATATCCATTTGAAAACACCGTCAGGATGTATTTAATATGCTCATTTGAACAAGTTTAGTTAAAGTTAGAGCTAAACATCCCTCATAATGCTGGTTACTTAAAACTAATTAGATGGATAATAATGTGATTCTTCATCAAGAACCCTCTAATTACACTGTGGCCATCTGAAGAGGTTTACCGAAAAAGCACCTGGCTTCCTGAAGAGCAGTTAACCTACCCTGTCCAAACTCCCCTTGGGGGGAAAAAAAAAAAAAAAAAAAAAGAGAGATAAACCCATTATATTTACAGTATGCTCCTCTTCTGCAGCAGTGCTTTGCCCCAGAATAGCATCTCCTTACTCATGGGATTCAATCCTCTGTGTTTAGAACTCAGCTATCGGTTGCAAACAGGGGAAAACCCCACAAATAGTCCATAAAGAAGCAAGTAATCAGGACAGAAAGCAACCTGAAACTGAGCTGAGCTTTACTCCTTTAGCAAGGTGACAGCTGCACGGCCAAACCGCCTTCCTTAAATCAGCATCATCCTAGTTAGGCAAAAGGATGACAGAAATATAATCAAGGCCAGCAACTGACCCTGAAGTGTCTAAACAATAATGGCAACGACGCAGGAGGCAGCTTGACTTTTGTCTTCTTCCCTAGGCTTGCAGAGCTGGAAGTTACACACATTGTCTCTTTATTTGAACAAATCTGGTCCAAAAAAAAGAATCCTGATGTAAACAGCGCTTGCCTGTTGTGACAGCTGGACCAAAGGATCTTGTTCACATTAAAAAAAAAAAAAATTTAAAAAGGAAGAAAAAAAGTGCCTGTAAAAGCGTCTGAAGGCCAAATGGGCTCATCAAATATGAATCCACAGCTTAGTCTTGGAATGGCAAAAGATGATGAATAATCACCAGTTGAAAAATATTGCCCTTACAAGTTTTTCTGTGAAACTGTCCCTCTTCCAACATGGAGTTATGTAGCAGGGGAAAACTACCCAACTGACTGCAGCCTATTTTGGTTTCTAAATTTTTTCTATGAGTGTTTTAATAGTATGATATACCTGAAATCACTTTAAAAAGATTAAATCTTTCATGAAAGTTTAACAAATCCAAGTTTAAGGAGAGGAAGAAGAGTGTTGCTGCTACCAATTCTGCTTCACAAAAAAACCTTCTGCTTAAAAAGTATGGTTTTTTTTTAAAAAAAAAAAGCCCCAAACGCCTCCGTATGTAGCAAGAAAGGAAAATGTGATACTTCAAATCCTGGAAATGAACATGAACATGCCAATAAACTGCCTTTTGCTGGTTCTTGTCCATCTGCTGCCTGCTGTGTTTCTCTGCTCATGGCTGGACAATGCCCTGCCCAAGGGCTTTGCTCCAGGAACAGGACTGCTGTTGGCATTTCACCACTTTTTCAGGGCTGCCTTGTTTCAGGCTCTGCTTCAGACGCTGGGGAAAACCCTGTTATGGTTCTTATGAAAAACTTTAAATTATGTATGTCCAGCCTCTCCTTTTATTTTTTTGGCAGCTGCCTGGCCGTATAGGTGGTGAGATCACTCGCTGCCTTGCCAGGACCTAAAATGGGATAACAGAAGACCCTAAAGGAGATGAAAGTCTGATCAAATGCTGACGTGACAAGGGGGTTACAAGTAGAGAAGATGGGGAAGAGCATGCAGGGTGAGATGCCATGGACCAAAGCATGGCATGACCAAGCACGAACCCAGCCGGGGTTGGCGGTTCAACCCCTGCAGGTACAGCACGAATTGGAGGGGGGAGGAGGTGAAGTTACAAGGGCATTTCACATTGCTCCTCACTACCACCAGACCCTGCATTTCGCACCTCCTCCAACAACTTCCCCCCCAAACAAACAGCATAACAAAGTCCATTTTCACCTAAATCAAGCTCAAAGACAGGAAAAAAAAAGAGAAAATTATGGCAGAGGAAAAAAATAGCTCTGACAGCAATGTGAAAGCTCTTCCACACATTGTTCCAGTAAGGAATTAATTGAGAGGACTCACCACGAACCTGGAGAGTGAGAACAGTGTTGTGAGTGGGACCACCCAGATTTCTCCCCCCCTCCCTGTGCTCTCCCTTCCTTCTCCCACCAGCTCCAGCACTTACATCTCTCTGGGGCCAGAAACCCCAGCAGATTAAAATCCTCCTTCTCATCTTCCCTTTCTCAGCTCCACCTCACATCTCAGTACTTCACCTCCAGCATCAGCTCTCCCTTTATTTCTGTCTAGCTTCTCTGGGAATACCAAGACACGGCCCCTTGGGAAGCTCCCCCTGCGTCCAGCCGGTGCGCAGCAATTACATGGCTCCGAGAACATCTTATAAATTAATTATAGGCTGCTTTTTCCCTTCCCAGCCAAAAGGCTTTTGGAAGAGCAACTTTCTAATTACATTAGAAGACATTTGGAGGAAAAAAGAAATAGGCAACAGATAGTTTGCATACAAAATGTGGAAGGGTTGAGGCTGGTTCACCATCTCCCAGACCCTCGGAGCTCCTCGGGGCTGGCCGCAGGCTGCTGCCTGCTGCCCTTGCAGGAGGCAGCCACATCAGCCCCACAGAGGGATGTCACCAGCCAGACATCAATTACTCTTTTATGAATGACCTTGTTTCCATCCTTGCTGCAAGGAACAATTTGTCTTCAAGAGACTCGGCAGAATCCGCAGGAACAGCGTCTTGTCTGTTGGCTGCTGTATCTTTTAATTCACCTTTCTGAAGTTTCCCCTTTGGTTAAGGGGATCTGCTTCGGACGAGGGAGGGATCCTTTAGCTCAGACTGGGTTCAGTAGCTCTGCCAAACCCCTGCACTCCCAGGGAAGGGGCCGACCTGTGCCCTACTCAGCTCCAGCTGCTTTTTGGTGCTGCTGTGGCCACAGCAAGGGCCAGCTCCCTGCCAGACTTCACAGCCCAGGGCCAGGGCAGGGGGAGCTTATTTCAGATTGCATCCATCAGGTCGCATCCCTCCCTCCCTGACCCAGTTCATCTAAGAGCACACAACATTTTTGCCTTTCCCCATAGCAAACGCGAGCCAGTGATCTCAGTCCGAAGAAGGAATCCGTCCTCAGCTCCAGCTGAGCACATCGGCTCTGCCTGCGCCTGCTCCCCTGCACACGGATGCCTCGCTCAGAAGTGCTGCACCACGAGGGAGAGCACGGGAGACAAACCAAGATGCTGAAGTGTGCTGCAGTGTTATTAAGGACCCTTTACACACTTGCCTGCAATGATGCACCTGGGAACAGTAAAGCAAACAGCCTGTGCTGTGTGCTGGCCCTACTGGCACATCACTCTCGCTGAAAAAATGGGTTATATCAGCCACTCACTAAGGCTTTTTTACCACAGAAATTGTTTGGAATCTGTGCTTGGAACAGCTGCTCCATCCTGAACACAAATTTTGCTCTATACAAGTGTTTTTTAGGCTGGAAAGTTTAGATGTAAGAATTTCAGCTGGGATATTCTGGTTGGCATGTTGCTCCATGGTTTTTTTTTTCCTCCCCTCTCTCCATCTGACCAGATAACAGCACATAGTGCCTTAAACCCCATCGGAGAAAGAGTCTTTCCTTTGTACAAGCAGTACTAGCAAAACTGCAGTTTTCCTTCCTTCTCCTCCCCTTCCATAGTGACATGGCCTTCATGGGCCTGAGAGCTGCAGCATGTTTACATTCAGGACTGATGGCATGATGGACCACAGATCACCAAAAAGTGGGGTTTGCGAGAACTGGAGGACAGTCAGTAAACCTGTCACCACTCTCCCTGTTTAAGAGGAGCTTTGGAGATGATAGTCTAGGATTTTAGAACATAATTTTTTATCCTTAAGTTCTCAGTTACTCTCTAGAAACCAGCTTCCTCACGAGCATCAGTGGATGCACAGCCTGGCTGGTCTGGTGATGCTGCAGGACGAGCTCCTGAGATACATGTGCTTTAGCCAATTTGACCTGCTCTGGTTTCTAACCACTGCACACCCATTACTGTTATTAGGACAGCACCAGTAAGGCCTGCAAAGACTGAGATCCCTTCTCTATACACACAAACCTCCAGAGAGCCAAGCAGGGTGAGCATTTATAATTTAAATAGACAAAAGAAAAAAAAGGCCAGTAGGGAAACTGAGGCACAAGAAGGAGATGGGATCCACCCAGCAGTTCAGTGACCAGGGCAATGCTCCTCTAAGCCCACCTGCATCCTGGCTAGCATTCCCCCGGGGGAGCTGGTTTACCAAGTGGCATTGTGGTGGATTAGCCACATCGATGCAGACATCCCCCGAGCGTGGCTTGGTTTCCTCTACAGCCACAGATGTCAGGAACCAATACTCCGGTGTCTTCCCTCTTTGATTAAAGAGTGAATTAAATGGTCTTCTAAACAAGACACATGATTTGCAGGAGAGGAAAAGTCCTTTAAAATCAATAGCAGGGGGAAGGTGAAAAATCCTCGCTATTAACAAGCAGAAAAAAAGCTACAAGCAGGGAGGCTGATCACTTCTGTGAGCTACAGCCCCGCAGGGATCAGCAGGGCAGGAGGTGACACCGCCAAGTTTCAGAGCCCCACGGGGCTGAGCCCCATGCCTGCCTGCGATGACACCTCACCGCAGCCGGCAGGGCTGGCTCTCCTGTCTGCATTTCTTGCTTGCAGATCAGAGATTAAAGACGAGCCTTGGGAGGGGGTAGGAACTGGTGGGAAAACAAGCAGCAGGCTGGCCCTTGCTGACAGCTAGAACAGAGGGGGGGCAATTTGTAGGAATAAGCAAAGCTGCCCTGTGTGATTTAAGATGCTGATGAGCTGCTTGAACAAAGAAGAGCAGAGAAGAAGGTGCTGGTGACCAGCTCTTGGGTATTTCCAGTTCATTTCTGAAGGGTTGGGACCACGGGGCCACCCCTGCAGTGGTTCCAGCAGCCGCTGCCTTACCCAGGGCCTTTTCCTGCATCTCCCGGTGCTGAGTGCCACGGCCCTGCGGGGAGCAGGAGGGGGACCCCAGCGGGGACTGGGGATCGGGATCAGGGATGAGGAGCCCGGCGGGGATCGGGGATCAAGGATCGGGATCGGGGAGCCCGGTGGGGCAGGGATCGGGGATGGAGAGCCCATTGGGGCGGGGAGCAGGGAGTGGGGATTGGGGAGCCCGTCGGGGTGGGGATGGGGAGCGGGGGTCGTGGACGGGGATCCCGTCCGGGCGGGAATCAGGGATGGGAAGCCCAGCGGGGATGGGGGATTGGGGATGGGGAGTCTGTTGGGGTGGCGATCGGGTATCGGAGAGCCCGTCGGGGTGGGGATGGGGATTGGGGACGGAGATCCCGTCGGGGCGGCGGCCCCCTCCAGTGGCGAGCCCCCCCCTGCTCCGCCTGCACCCCGCCCTGCCACCGCACACGCCCGGCCGGACCCTCCCCGTGCCCCGAGATGGTGGAAACGGAGCTTCAAGGCAACCAAGGGGCATCCCGTTATCCCCTGGTGAGCGCGGAGGGGGATGCCCCATGGCTGCCGCCGCAGGGAACGCACCTCGCACCCGTCCCCCCCTTCCCGTGAGGCACGGCCTCGTGTCTGCACCAAACGGCGTCATCCAAGACCCAAAATGAACGTGGCCACCTCCCCCAGAGGCCCCCACTGTGAATGCTAAAGCAGAGTGAACAGGATGCCCCAGGAGCCACAGAGAAAAGTCCAGAGGTAGTTTGGGGGTTCTGCCAGCCAGGGGTTTCTTTGGTGGCCAGAGCTTGGCTGTGTCACACCAAACCGGCTGGGCTGGGGGGGACAATGGGCGGCTGGAGGAAAGGACCTGCTGGTCCTCACCCCCACGGCAAGGGCAGCATCAAGTGGGCTGTGGAGGAGGGACAGCAACATTCACTCGATACATTTGTCTTCAACTATTCCTTCAGGAGACAGCTATAATTTTAACAACCTAGTGGCACATCCCAAACTATACTGCACACAGAGTAAGGCAACCAAATAAACATTAAAGAGAAGTTCAACTATATTTTCAGGCAGCCTTGACAATCTCCCCCAGCCTCTACACACCCATCTGTTGTTTTAGACGTGGTAACTGCAGACACACACTGAAGTGTACGTCAGCAAAAGAGAGGGGAATTAGACACACTCTGCTAGCAGTATTCCTGGGAACTGTGTCACTCAGGCCCCTTTGAGGATCTCAGAGAGGGGAAGACTGCATACTGAGGAGGTGAAAACATTAACTTCAGTAGCTGCTTTGCACTAAGCTTTAAAGGTGTCCCCTTCTCATTTCCACCATCAGCATCGTTTTCCCCAATTACATAGATTAGGTAAATCTCTTGAAAGCTAGTTTATGTATAACAGCAATGCAATTATTTTATATTAAGCACAGGTTCATGCACAGCAACCTACCTGTTAACTCCTGCCCTTCACACAGCACTGGCAAACATGCAGGGAGCAGTGCTTTTCTGCTCCTCCCTCCAGCCCCAAGGCTGGAAGCTGCTCTGTTCAAACTAAGCCCTGTGTGCAGGCTCTGCTTTTAAATGGAGCTGAGCTCACAGGCCAGTTTACTAATGCAGGCATGGTCCAGGCCCAAACAGGCACTTCACTGTGGATGATGGGGAGGTGGCATTTCAGCTCCTGGGGTACCCCTCCACCTTCTCCCTGGAGGCTGAAACTGAGGGTCCAGCCCAAAGCCCCCATGCCTGCTGCCATGCTTTGTAAGCCTCGCCCCACCACTGTGGTGGATGTTTGCAGCGAGGGGGGAAGGAGGGGAGCTAACTTTGCTGTCACAAGTCAGAGGAACAACGTGGGACTCAAAATCACACTGCTAAGGTTTTCCCACACAAACCACATGTTGACTTGGCGAGAGAAAAAAAATACGCTGGGAATCGTCATCACTGCAAACACTTTGACAGAGAAGCACCTCCCTTTGACCCCGCTCTGAAAGCTGCATGCACAGCACCTCAGCAAAAGAAACAAGGCGCAGAAGGATGCAGTCCTCGGCTAGAAGAACTCTGCAAGGTCATGCCTTTTACAAAAATGTCCCCTTGCAGCACAGGGTGGAGCAACAGGACATCCTTCCCCAGGCGTGCATGCTCCCGGGCACAAGGCAAACCAGCCCCCCCCAGCACCACATTTGAAGGGTACCAGCCCAAGGTCACAGAAAGCCCCTCCTGGCCGGTCCCTCCCCATACGCACCACGGCGGTGAGGCACGGCGACTCCCGCACCGTGGCAGCGGAGCTCAGCAGGGCTGCGAGGATCAGGGTCATGCTGAGGCAGATCCCAAAGTAGAAAGCTGGAAGGAAGGCAGACATGGGAGCTGCGGTCAGACACCAAGACTTTAGGGCTAACAGAGGCCTGGTCTGATGCTTTCGCCCAGAGAGGGACCAAAAAGTGCATTTTGGGGAGCTGGTCCAAGAGGACCAGGTTGCAGAACTGAAATTGTTTTATAATTTATTCAATACCCCTCATCTGTGTATTGCTTGTCTGGCAGGGCTGTAAACCTCTGAGCGGTTCCCACAGCTCCAGCAGAGCAAAGCACCCTGAAAGGGTGTCGGTCCACCCGACAGACCGCAAGCTGTCAATTATTACAGCACTCTGATAAGGATCTCCCCAGACAGGGGATGCAGATGCACAGCGGCTGTCCTGTGGCCCGATCAGGACGTTGTGCGTGGCTAATCTGGTGCAACACTCGCCCGCTGGTTTCCTCCTGGCTAAGGCTGGGTCACAGCCGGTACCCTGGGACAGGGCTCAGGGACCCAGGGGCTGGGAAGGGAGAGCCTGCAAGACTGTGTTAAGTTCCAGCCTATCTAACCCCTGGTGTCTGTAGGAAAGGGGGAGGGCTGTACCTTAGCTTTGGACTAACATAGTTTAACACGTGCCTTGTTAAACTGAAATTGAGAACCAGCATCTAAAGAGTGTATGAGCATGTTTAAGCCCAGAGTATAGCTCTGAAGAAGCAGCAGATGTGAGCTCAGCAGAGAGCAGGGTATTTTAGTATCTGGGCTGTTCTCATCTCTTTGCTTTAGCCTTGTATCTGAGATTCAGTTTATATTTCTCCCTTGTGTAGGGGAAAAACCCCACATTTCCTCCCAAAACAGGTGTTTCCACGCATTTCTCCTCCCAGCCTCAATTTTCTATGGTCTGCTTCAACTCCTGGAACAGTCCCTCTCCCCACGCCCCCAGGGCCTTTCCAGCCCCACTGCACCTTTAGGTCCATCGGTGGCTGAGCTCCCCCGGAGCTTTCAGCATGGCACGGGGGAAGGACGGGGAGATGGTGAATAACGGGGCAGGAGCGAATGCAGCAGCACCTGAGCACCCTGTGCCCCCACAGCACCCCTCGGTGCTGATACAGAAAAAAGTGCCTGTGGGACTGTGTTAGTCCTAATACATCCTCCAAAAGCCAGCCCCTGCCTCCTCCCGCAATACCTCAGCATTTCCTTCAATCGCTTTAGGGGATTTTGCAGCTCCTGCGCTCTCACTGGGGTGCAACCCCGACGTACCTGCGTGGTGGATGACCCTGTAGGAGTTGTTCTCCAGGGAGATGTTGCTGATGAGGGTGAAATGGAGCCCGTAGTGAGTGACTGTGCTCAGTGTGGCAATGGACAACCCCAGCAGCTGGAAGAGAAGGATTTTAGGAAGGGATTGACAAGGCAGCAGCTCCTGCTGAGGGCACACAAAGCTTAGAGGTGTATACTGCTGAGCCCCACGCAGATGCAGACAGCCTGATCCAAAGACCACTGCGTGTACTCCAAAATGCATGTAGAAGGACAAACCCCAGACACTTCAACATACTAAAGCTCTTTTTCTCTCTTGCATAATGAGTGCACACGACGCCACGCAGCCCACAGTCTCTTGGCCAGTGTCCATGGATGAAATTCCCAGCACGTAAAGAAAACCCAGAGGATCAATGCTCTTGCAGCACACCCGTGCGGTCCCACCCTGCTCCGCAGAGTACGCACGTGCAGTTATGAGGGCTGCTAGCTTCAGCAGTGGTTTCAGGCAGGGATGATGTTCTCTGCTTTGCTCTTTGCCATGCTAGTCCCATTGCCTGATGTTGGCTGTATTTCCTACTGTAGAGTGCAAAGAGCTGAGTCTTGTGCTATTCTTAAGTAATCTGTGCTGGTTTCTGTCTCTGAGACATGCTGCTGGGCCGTCCATGTTTCTGTCCCATCTCTGAGAGTGTTGGTATGCCCAGGGCATGGGGTGACGGCCAGCACGTTACCCTCTGTGTTGCCCAGAGCAAGTCCAGGCAACGGAGAGGGAACATCTCTGGTGGCACCTGGCCCTAGGGCAGGGCTCCTTGCAGCATGGCCAGTGGCAGAGCTGGGACGGAGGCACCGGCAGCAGGATGGTTAAAAACAGCTCCAGCTCTAGTGTAATGAACCTGGGAAATACAAGATGTGAGGCCACTCCAAGCTCCTAAGATAAGGTTTCATCATTTTCTGCCTTTATGGTACAGAAACACAAGGGAGTTAACCCTGTGTCAAATGTGACAGTCTGGTGTCAACATAATCCCCACTGTATGTCATTTTCTAATACATTTTGCTGGAGACTTATAGTTTCAGATGCTCAATACATCCAAACCATAGCATTTTCTCCTCATAAATAACCTAATTTGTGGCACCTACTGATCCTGCATGCTGTGCATTACTGCCTATCTTGACCCACGCCCAGCAAAATGCTAAGTGCATCATTGTTTCTGAGAAACACCGGTCTAAAATCTTCCCAACAGCAGTAACATGCTTTTAGCCATCCACAGCAGCTGTGCCTTAACATCTCTAAACATGCTTGCTACCAGTCCTCCTTTGACTGCCTCCAAATGTCATATCTTGTTGTTTGGAAGAGTACAGCCACTACAGCCAACAGTCTTGAAATGTTGAAATTTGGACAAACTATAAATTTCATGTGTGGCCCCAAATAAGGTACTACCTTTTAATTACACTCTTTCCAAGCCATCAACCCTCTTTGAACTAAACACAGGTTATTATTATTTTTTTAAGCTTGCAAGTTTTGATGAAGTGAAAAGGCAACAAGCACATACAACTCGAAAACACCCAGAAGAAGCATTCCCCGGTTTCCACCATTTCCCATCAGCTTTAACAGAAAATGTCAAGAAGCTCCCCTTGAATTTGCTTCAAAAGCTGATAAAAAGGATCCCTAGAATAGCTTTCACTTTGCGGTGCGGTTCCGCAGGTCTCTCACACACACTTCCAGCGAAGCCTTGCAGTTTCATATCCTCACTGATCCCACCTGCAGCCGACCACCCTCCCAGCAACGTGTGACTGCAGAAGATCCATTCTCCCTCTTTTGCTCCGAGGAGACAGGAGCAAATATCTTTTTGCTGAAAACCACCCATTCTGCTGGCAGCGACCTTTCCTTTCTCCTTCGAGGGGGCTGCTGGGTTGTGAAAGAGCTGCAGTGGTGTGACAGCCCTGAGAAAGGAGAAGTCTATCAGCAGAGGGGGGGGCGATGCTGGCGGCCAGCGATAACTGCCCAGCGTGCAACGATAACTCAGGCAGTTGGCTTTGCTTGTCCTCCACCCGCAAAAAACAGATCGTGGGAAAACCCGACCCTCTCTGAGCGGGGACAGGGAAGGCAACAGTTCACCTCGATTCTGCAGAGATCCCCTCAAACCTGCCTGCTCACCATGACACAGAGGCTGGTCACCATCAGCTGGCACTTGGTGGTCCTCATCCCGCACCTCGGTCCCATGGCTCCTTGTCCCCAGAGAGAGCTGGCAGTTGGTCCCCCCAGCTCTTGATAAAGCCTGGGTTTCCACCAAAGGGAGGCATGGCCACAGCGGGGCCTCTCGGGAAGTGTAGTCCCCACCACGTGCTGATGCACCTCCTCCTGACTGATTATTAAATCCTGTTTAGAGCAGCTGTTTTCTGCCCAGGCTCTCGGTGGGCTGCCATCGGCTCCAACACACAGCCAGCGGGGAAAGGAGGAAAGGCATACAGAAAAACAGCCTTTCACAGGGTTCGGAGCAAAGCTCCTTGAAAAAATTTTTGAAACTGTTCAATCAAGTTTCAGTATCAAAATACCCTGTTTTTCACTCTCACAGGGATGCAGTTTTGCTTAATGAACACTGTCACTAACTACTTTAAATCTTCATAAATAGTATCTTGGGAAAAAATTTAGGAAAATGTTATTTTGAAAAAAATAACCTGTTGTTTAAAGAAGAGATCAAAACCCCCAAACAGATCTGCATGAGTCTTCCAAGACTCTATTAAAACTTATTTGCAGGCAAAGGGAAAAAAATCCCTTTGGTAGTATTTTATTCAGAAAAATGGCTATACATAAATATAAACCCCTGCTTGGGAAACCCTCACCGTCCATGGACGTTTTGACTCTGTCCTTTCCTCTCTCCTAGCACTGAAGACCCCATGGACCCACGGCTACAGAAGACTCAGGTGACTTCTGGTCTTCAAAACCAGCTGCCTGCTGGATGTGTGTTTCCCAAAAGTAAATACCAAAGAAGCCTCAAGAATGATCAGTCCAAAGGGAGACTGAGTGCCTTAATCAACTTTAGTTTCGGAGCTAGACTGATGGAAAAGAGGTAAAACAGAATAATGGAAAATAGTTGCACTCCCCCCAGGTGGCAAAGAACGGGCGGAAAAAGGTAAAACCCTCCCACATCAGTAACTGTAGCTACAGGAAAATGACTAAGAAGAAAGAGGAGGAGAGTGAATAAAGCAAGGAAGATGCATTTTGTAGAGCAAAGAGAAGCAAGAGAAAGTGAGTTGCACAAAGCCCTGTGCACAGGAAAAAGCATGTCATGATCTTCTGACTACATCACTAGCTTTTCTGCAAGTTTTATTGCAAAACATCTTGGTTGCAACCTCCTGAGACACCAAGGAGAGCTGTCGCAGCTGTTTCCAAACACATTCCCCATGAGTCGTGGGTCCCTGCCGTGGGGGGTCCCCGATGCCCAGCGGGAGCCACTGATGTACCCATGTGCACAGAGAGACCTTCCTACCCCAGCCAACAGCTGGAAACCACCTGAGAAAGGCCAACAGATGGGCAGCAGAGCAGGGACCAGTGGGGAGAGCACTACAGAGAGAGGGCAACAGGCTGGGGAGGCAGCTCATGCCCTGCCACACAGGTCTGGGAGCAGGGACCAGACGTCATCCACAGCAGTGCAGATCCCCTGGGGACAGAAGTACAGCTGCAAGGTGAGCAGCTGGATTTAGACTGACTCCTAGGAAGTTCTTCTTTCCAGAAGGGGTTGTTAGGCATTGGAATGGGCTGCCCAGGGCAGGGGGGGAGTCCCCATCCCTGGAGGGGCTGAAGAGTCGGGTTGACCCAGCGCTGAGGGATCTGGTGGAGTTGAGAACGGTCAGTGTGAGGTTCATGGTTGGACTGGAGGATCTTCAAGGGCTTTTCCAGCCTGGATGATTCTGTGATTCTGTGATATCCACATGGTCCCCACGATGGGCCAGGTGGGGAAGGTGCCTTATGAAAAGCTGTGGTGGAGTTAGGGCTGCATCCAAAGGCAGAGCTGATAGCAGCCGTCATTCCTTCTGGCGCTATGGGACGCAGACGGTTGGGTTGTCACCCGCATTTTCAAGGGGACTGACCACCAAATGGGCACGGGTACAGAGGCAGCAGGGTTGGTCCATAGGTAGAGTTACAGGTTAAATCTGGAAGGGTTGCAAGAAGGTTTGAAGCACAGCTCCGGGTCTAACCCCAGCTCTGGGTCTAACACTGGGTACAGAAGCCCAACCAAGAGCGACGGCGGGTTAGGAGCGAGGGCAGCCGTGGTCATCCCCTGTTTCACAGCCGGGGAAGTGAGCAAACCCATGCAGCCCATCTTCATTTCCCCCCAGACCCCAGTTTCCTTCCCAACCCTAAAGGCACACCACCCGAGACCTGTGCCAAGCCAGATCTCACACTAGAGGTCCCCACAGGCCAGCAGAAGCCTTTCCCGAAGGCCTGGGCGATTTCTGAAGGAAATAGATGGGCGGTTCCCTTGCCAGTTCCCCAAAGGTCTCCTCTGTCAGTGCAGGAGCCTCGCACCTCACTGCCGGACCACCTGAGACGTCACAAAATCATCACCGACACCCTTGGAAGGGCTCCTAGTCTCTCCACAAAAGATGCTTTTGTCCCCAGCCATAAAAACAGGCACCTTCAGTGCCTCACCAAGCTCTCAAAGCAGATCTGCAACTTTAAAAACCTGAGTTTTAACAGATGTTTCCTCTGGTTTGGTTGCAAATGCCTATTCCTGGGTAGCTTGCCCATGTCCTCTGATGCTTCAGATGTTTCTCCCACCTCCAGCGCTCGGCGCTCTGCCTTCGTGCCTGCTCCCTCGGTAACCTGCTCCGGCGCCGTGCTGGATTTGGGGGTAGAGGCATTTTCTGCTGTTTTCCTTTGTCTTACACTTTATCCCATATAGGTATGGCTTGAAAGATTTCTCTTTGGGGCAGAACATATGTGAATTTCTCACATCAAAAAATAATAGAGCAAAAGAAGTTTCTCCCTCTGCCCAAAAGAAAGTCGATAGTAGGAGCATTAGTAGACCTGGGGCATTAAGAGGTTGGGCTCTGATTGAGGGAGGCACATTCAGCACTCTACCAAAGTGAGCACAGGGGGGGCATGCACACTCATTGTAACTGTGGCCACTGAAAGGGGCTCTTTACAAAACCTCCCTTTCTCTGGGATTAAAATTCCTCTGGGTGCCATGTCATGGGCACACGCCTGCCTCAGCAGCCCAGAGAGCCCTGGCCAGAAGCAGGGTGTCCCCCCAGCCCCAGCCCAGCAGGCAGAGAGGCAGGACTGGATGGCAGCGTGGCTTTTCCAGCAAGACTCGGCCTCCTGCCCGGCCTGCCGGCTGTTATCAGTTGGTCCCCTTTGCAAGAGCACAACTTACCGCTCCCAAATGTGGTGCAAAAACCACAGGTGACCACAGCTCCCACCTGCGGCTTTGTCCCTTATCTCTGCTTATCAGCCGGAGCGTGGAAAGAAGGTAGCGAGGCTGAAAATACCCGGGGGAGCCCAGGTGCCCTCTTCCTCTAGCCTTGGGGCAGCTTGCAGCCTTCTGTTAGGCTGTGAAAATACACCCTGGCATCCCCAGCTGCACGGGGGTCGGAAGGACGTGCCACGTCGTCCAGAAGGAAAGGATTGATTTAAAAAAGGGAACAAAGCCAGATCACATTTTTTGCAGAGCTAAAAACCTCCAACCCTCTTCCGAGCCGGAGGGAAATGCTGCCCACACTGTCAGATGGATGTCCTAAGAGAGCTGGGGGATCTGATGTGTTAATGCTGCACCGGGTGAACTTGGGAGACTAAACATAAATGGAGGGGAAGAGCCTGAATTCATGCTCGTGCTTTTTCACCATCCACTTTTCTGACTCTTGCCCCATCGGTGCAGTCACAAGTGATGCAACAGCAGCACCCCAGCCCCAGCTGCTTGAACTCCAGCTGGGCAGCAGGTAAGAGAAACCTCCCCCTCGGGGTTGGGGTGCTGCTACTTGTGCTCCTGCGACAGGATGGGCTGGAGGCAGGGGAGAGGAGGTCGCCCCAGGAGGCAAAACTACACCCATGGTCCAGGCAGGACACATCCATGCCGGGTCCCTGCCGCCTCTGGGGAGCCTCCTCCTTCACCAGCCCGCACCACCATTAGGGAAAATAACTCTCCTCCAGGGAGGAAAGGAGCTCCAAACGTGGCAGATTCACAAGGGTCACTGGCTCAGCCCATTGGGTCCCTCAGCTACAGCCCGTAACACAGCTATATTCACCCTGCAGCTTGCTCGTAAATAAAACATGCTCACATCAAACCGCACCGAGGCCGTATGAATGAGGGGAAGCCAGAGAGACCCCACAGCCCTCGTCTGCTTTCCCGGGCGCATCACAAGGATGCATTGTAAAGGCTGCTTAGCATTCATATAGCACATACGCACAATCAAAGCTAAAAATCAACTTTTAAACCCGGGGCTGCCTCTTTTCAAGAAGGGAAGGAGAGAAGAAAAGGGGGAGGCGCTGGGCTTTGCCAAGCTTCAGATGCACCATACAACTCCGCTGTGAATGGAAACAAGGCTGGCCAGAGGCTGCCTTGGAAGAAACAAAACCGGAGAGAAATCATAAAATCTCCAAAGGACTTTTTTATTTATTATTATTTCCAAAGTGTGTCTCAGAAATCCTTCAGTGATTCCCAGGTATTTTGAAATTAATTATAGATGAGCAAAAAAAAATGTCAGAAGAGTTATTAAAAAAAAGTTCATCAAGCGCAAGAAAGATTACATTTGAAAAGAGCATAAGCTGAAGACAGGGAGTCCCCTTCAGAATGAACTCAAATAAGCTTCTTTCCCCCCCGAAAGTGAAACAACTGCACTCATAGCTCTAAAGCACACCTCCCTACTTAAATTTTTTTTCTTTTCCACATGGTAACTAATTGCATACGATAACTGCCCAGGAGGCAGCTGTGCAAGTGATAGACCTGAAGACAGGACTCTAGCCCTGCTCCTAGCAAAACCAGCGCGAGCAGAGCCCAGCCTGGCAAACGGGGATTCACCTGCTCACCGAGAACGGGGCTCTCGACTGCCCATCACCATTTATTTCTGGCATTCACCCTCTCGAGCCTTATTGCAATGGGACTGCTTTCCACTGAGGTCCAGAAAGTTTTGGCCAAAAAAATTAAAAAGCTCACGTCAGCTGCCCGTAACGCCTGGGTCACGGCGGGACTGAGCCAGCACCTCGTCTGCCACGTTCCCGCTGACACACGTGCCAAGTCAGGCAGCAGAGTTCTGCTCTCACCTCTGGCAGATGCAAGAAATAACACGTGGTGTCAGGGCTCGGGGGCCCTTCCCCGCAGCCACCCTCCCTCCGAACAGAGTGCACCCACCTCGCACCTCGCTGGCCGAAGCCACGCAGGGCTTTGAGGCGTCCACACCAACTGTGCATTTATCACTTTTGCCTTACCTGTGCCAGGAGGGGAGAAATTCTTCTCCCCACCCTCTGGGGATGGGTAGCACATCGCTGGATGCTCTCTCTCCCCAGATTACGATCAGGAAGTTGATTGTGAACACAGACAGTGTTTAATGATGTCTTGTTCTACTGGATCTTACATAGTCATTAGCTTCATAAAGAGATTTCAAATAAGATTACATTTCTCAGAGTAGGAGATGTGCCTACCTTCCTTCAGACTATCAGGAATACAGCTGTGTTGTTAAGAAAGCGTAAGCAGTTGCTTTGTGCCGTGCTCAGGCCCAGGTCCAACAGCCACATCTGGCTGGGAACTCGCGTCGCGATCAGCAGCCCCGAAGCCGATTTGGACAAGGCAAGTTCGTCCCTGAGCTGAGCGTGGAAACGCTGGGGCTGCAGGCCGCACGCTGTCCCTTGAGACTGGTTTTACTGGTGTTTGAACTGTGCATTATTAATGACAAAAAATTTTCCTGTAGTTATTTTTGTACGATAAAAATCCAGTTATTAGTCTTGAGCGTGGCTCTTCGATACAGAAGGTTTTCTCTTGAAAAGCTTCAAAGCCAGCAGCTTCCTCTTTCCTGTGAGAAAGGCTTGCATCAGAAATTAAAGACAGGTAATAAAAGAACATCACTATTACTCCATTGCAGTAACGCCCTTTCTGCCTAAGCCGCTATCGCTGCGGAGGGCACGGGCAGCCCCTGCGCCAGCCAAGGCAGCTTGGCAGATGCCGAAGACACGCGCCAGCGTTCCACGGCTTGAGCTGAGCAAACCCTCCCGTGACACAAGCACAATTCGAGGCGCAAGCAGCTCCCCTGTGCTTCCCAGGAAACCCCCCACCAGGCAGCAGGCGCCTGCCTGCGCCGCAGGCCACGAGCTGCTCCTCTTGGGCCAAACCCTTCCGAGGAGCCGCACGGCTGCTAGCCGCTTCTCCTCCACGTCGGGGGCCAAGAACGTCTCAAAAGCCACCGAATTTGGGCGCGAAGCCTGACGCGTGCTTGCGTGGGATTACCAGAAGTGCAAAGTGCTCACAGACTCCTTCCCGTCACTTCCAGGAATTTCAGCCCGGCTGCCTGCGACGCTGCAGCGGGACTCGCTCCTTCAACCTGCTGCTGTTGCAACTGATCCCTGGGAAAAATATTTCTCTTCCAACATGGTGGAGCCTGGCTGCTCCCTAAATACCCCACGCAGGTAGAGAGCCCCCTCCGTGTCACATCTAGAAAGCACGGATGGCTCTTTGTAGGAATATTTTTGGTTTAATACACCCTAGGGCAGCACCCGAGCGGTTCAGGGTAGCCAGGGGGATGCCGATCCTTGCCCTGATCCCCGAATCGTGCTGCAGAGTCTCGCTGGCACAGTCTGCGCGGTGATGGCTCTGCCGAGGGCGCGCGCGCGTCCCTGCCACCCGCTCTGGGCATCTTCCTGAGAAGGCGTTATATGTTCCCTGCCAAAACATGAAGCCCCAGAACCGAACTGCCTCAAACCTCCCCACCTGCACACCTCTGGGCGCAGGGAGACCCTGCAGAGGGCAATTAGCACTTCTCTAATTAACAGCTGCTGCAAAGCTTCAACCTGGCTGAGCATCCTCCACCTCCTGCAGCCGGTCAGGCCGAGGGGCTGCTAGCCCAGGGGCCAGCGCAAAGGTCTGTCAGGGCTGTTTTAGCATCGCAGTTTTGTTGGGTTTGTTATTTTTTTAAAGGCTGCGCAGGACCAAAGCCCCCGGGACAGCACATCTCGGAAGCCGAGCCGGGGCGCGGCCCCCGGGCAGTGGGTGCGTGTAGCACCCCCTCAGCCACCCCGTTTATTCAGCCAAACACCCCCCCAGTCACTGCTCCCCCCAGGCTCCCGGGGGCACCGAGAAGCGGCTCCTCTGCTCTGCCCTCCCCGCCCCGCCGGCCCCGGCAGGGGCGAGCCCGGGGTCGACCCCCGAGCCACCCAGGCTTCGCGTTTTTCCTCCCCTCGCCCTGCCTTTAGCCTTGAAACCCTCCTTTAGGGAGAGTTTGAGGGTTTCAGAAGCCGGCGCGCAGAGAACGGCCCGTGCGAGGCGACTGCCGTCACGCAACTGCCATCAATTTTTATTATTTTTATTGTTATTTTTATTTTTTGGCACACGCAGCACAGCCCCTCGCTTTGCAAAGCAACCGGGTGCCCGCACGGCCCCGACCCCTCTGGGGGATGGAGGGGGCGGTGGCGCGTCCACCCACCGCCCCGCGGGGGGGTCCCCGCGGCGCCCCCTCCCCCGACACCATCAGGAGCCCGGTTTTGGGGGGAAAAATGGCAGATTTGGAGGGGCAGGACCCCGCGCTGGCGCCGCACCGGGGCAGGGGGAGTACCAGGTGTGCGGGGAGAAGGGGGGGGGGGGGGGCGGGGCGGGAGGGGGAGCCCCGCCCCCGAATGATCATGAAAATTAAAATATTAAAATTATAAAAATAGAAGCGGTGATTCAAGGGAAAAAAAGTTGCAAAAGGAGGGACGGGAGCGCACCCCCGTTCCGGCGGGCGGGGTGAAGTGAGGGGGTGGGGGGGGTGGGGGGGTTTGCCGGGGCTGGCGGCGCCACGCGCCGGGCGCGCGCGGGGGGCGGGGGCGCGCGCGGGGGGGGGCGGGCGGGGGTGGGGGGGGCGCGCGTGGCGCGGCGTGCGCGGCGCGTGCGGCCGGCGGGGGCTCGCGAGCGGCGGCGCGTTGATAAGGGCCGGCCGGCGGCGGCGCGCGCCGCAGAGGCGCGGAGCGGCGGCGGGAACCGGGACCCGCGCGCCCCCCGCCGCCCTCTTCTTCTTCTTTTTTTTTTTTTTTTTTTTTTTTCCCTTTAAATTTAGCTTGTAATTATTTTTCTTTTCCCCCCCCTTCCTCGCATTTCTCACTCCCTTCGCGCGCCTTCCGCCAGCCGCCGCCGTGGCCGCCCGGCGATGAACGGCGGGGCCCTGCCGCCGCTGCCCCCCGCCGCCCCCCGCGGCCGCCGGCGGCCCGCCTCCCCCGAGCTGCTGCGCTGCAAGCGCCGCCTGGCCTTCCCCGCCCTGCCGGGCCCCGGGGCGGCGGCGGCGGCCGCCGTGGCCCGTCGGAACGAGCGGGAGCGGAACCGCGTGCGCCTGGTCAACCTGGGCTTCGCCGCCCTCCGCCAGCACGTCCCGCACGGCGCCGCCAGCAAGAAGATGAGCAAGGTGGAGACCCTCCGCTCCGCCGTCGAGTATATCCGCGCCTTGCAGCGGCTCCTCGACGAGCACGACGCCGCCGCCGCCGCCTTCCCCGACGGCCGCGGGCGGGCGACCGTCGGGGAGGGCGGTGGCTACTCCTCCGCTTCGCCCTCCTTCGCCTCCTCCGTGCCCGGCTCGCCCTGCTCTTCCGAGGAGAGCGGCTACGACGCGACGCTCAGCCCCGAGGAGCGGGAGCTGCTGGACTTCACCAGCTGGCTGGGGAGCTGCTGACCCGGCGGGAGGTGAGGGGGGGACCGGAGGGGGCGGGGGGGGGAGCGGAGGGGAAGGGGGGGGCCGCTCCCCCCGGCGGAGCGGGACACGCACCCATCGGGGCTCTCTGCACATCTCTCCGCAGCCCGTTCAGCCCGCAGTACCTCAGCGCCCTCGCTCTCCGCAGCAGCCAGCATCCCACCCCCCAAAATACTGCCCCCCGCCCCGACCCCGGCGGGACCCCGCTGGCCGCTCTTCTCGCCGGGTTCACCCGTCGTCTTCGGGCTGTGGAAAGTGCAATGGTGTAAATGACCGGCGGGGCTCCGGTACCGGCTCCGGGGCAGCGGCTCCACCTGCCCGCCGGGAGCTGCCGACGGAGAGGAGGCCCGAGCGACCCCACGCTCCCCCCGGCTGCTGTCTGGTGTTGCTTTGGAGGGGTGGGGAAAAAAAAAAAAAAAAGAAAACCACTTGATGCTTCCTTGTTTCTGGAGGGGGAGGGAATTTTTTATCATGTCAGATTCTATTTTATATGTAACTTGAACTGCCTATGGGAACACTGGTGTATGAAGACTTATTTTTGTACAAGAAACCTTAGAGAAAAGGGGTGAGGAGATGGTTCTATTTTTAGCAAGTCCTATTCCCTTGTTCTTGAACACTGCCAGCTAGAATGTTTTGGGAACATACATGGTTTAGATTAAAAAAAAAGTGGTGTCTTTTTCTCTCCAAACACTTTAGTAAAAGACTGTAAAGTTATGTTGTGTCTTAACGTGGTGTCCAAGTTTGCCTGGTGTGAAGGTCCACTTCTCTGAAAACTGAAGTTTTTTTTTTTTTAAAAAAAAAATGTATTGAAGGCATTTTTGTATGCACTTGCTAGGATTTCTTAAGTTGTACATATGCAGTTTTTAAAAGAGTATCATATTTTATGTAAATTGACTTTATAAATAAAAATCTATTTATAAATGGCTTCGGGGCTGTAAGATGCGTGTGTTTGCCAGAAATGCCCGTGGTAACTTGTGCCTGGGGTGGGGGACAACACCAGGTTTCATGTGCAGAAGGGAATAAGGAGCAGCAGAGCATAACCTCCAGGCTTGCTTTTTTTTTTTTTTTCCCCCCTCATTCAAGTTTTAGGAACTCGGCACTTGGTGCAGGTACTGCAGGGATGCCGTGTGGGGAGCGGCAGCTGGGTATAGGAGGCAAGGCAGGTTCGGTGCTGATAACTCCCCTGGACATGCAGAAGGTGCTGCAGGCTGTGCTGCTCTTACCTACCGTGGTGGGAGAGTCACGGGAAGGTAAGGAGGGAGTGGGTGTCTGGAGTTTGTCCTGGCAGCTACTCTCAGGAGCTAGGTTGGGGTGCCTTTATTCAGGGGAGCAGCATCTCTGAGAACAGCATGGTAAATCAAAACCCACACATAACCAAGTGTCTCACTCTGACCTACTCTTAACTTCAGCTGCACGCACATAAACTTTATCTAAAGGCAATAAGCAAACATGAATTGCTCCTTAGAAACTATTGTCAGGCCCCATTTCAGTCCATTACTTTTGGGCTCGTGCTGAAGACCTGTGCCAGTGGAGGTGAGCCCAGGGGTAAAACAGATTGCTGTGAAACAAAACGCAGTGATGATGGCGTGAAAAACTACAGCAGGGGCTGTTCCTTCCCGTCAAGAGCTCTAGTGAATGATACTAGTTGAATGGAGCGAAATGGGCTGGCCTATAGAATATGCTGAGTGAACACAAAGCAGAAAGGGTTATTAAAATTGACCTACTTTACAGGGACTGTGTGTGTAATCTTTCCGCTGCATTAGTACTGGGAAGGTAGAAGTTTTCACGAGCATCATCGCTCAGCAGTCCCAAAGTCAGTAATTGCAGTGGGTGCTCTGTAATACAAATCTGTAAGAGTGTTCCACATAACATGATTCCATTTGAAGAGAAAAGAAACCCCATAGGAAAATGCAGGCTCTAACAGCAAGTGGCATTTAGAAGCCTGCAAGGAAGAGCAATACTTACTGTGCTTCAATTTCATTCCCTAATCAAAGTTGCTCTAATAAACAGTCCCTTTGAAAGGCACTGGGAATTCAAGTGCTTAATAAATTGCTTGCAAAGGTTTTGCCCTGTATGGCTCTTCAACAGCCCCACAGGTAGGAGTAAGAGCTGTGAGCTGACCTGGGGGTTGTGGTGGGCTGGGGGGGTGACATGGTACCTTTCCCTGGTGGGGGTTTAGGGGCTTCATCCTCACAGGTAACCTCCAAAAATTCAGTCAGGAATAAACCCATGCAGATTCCCACATACTTATTTTCAGCCTAAAACAACAGCATGCCATCTTTTCCAAGCAATTTAGAAATCAGGACTGCTGTGTTCAGCTGCACGACTGTCCCATTATGGCAGAATGCATTTGTTTGGAGTTGTACTACTGCTTGGCAGGGTGTTTGTTTTCCTTCCTTAGGAGCACTGATCATTTTCGTATTTTCAAAAGCAGTATTTGGCTCTCAGTCAAGTAACTCCCAGCATCGTTACTAGGTTCATCAGATCACCCAGGATTCTGTTGCAGCAACATTAAAGCAGCATCAACTGTAACTGTATTGGCAAGAAATTAGCTGTGAAGCGTTTTCACTTAAGCACTATTAATAATAGGAAAAAAAATAGCTTAGTGTCTTAGTTACCTTAATGCTGTCAGCCAGTGTTTCAGCAGAAACTAAATAGGGGGAAATCAGGAATGTACAATTTACTTTGGGAAAAACAAGGTGGTCATGAGTCTTCCAAACACTTGAGGGGAAGGAGGGTGCAGGGAGGAGGATGTATGCCTGTTTTAGAAACACAAGATGGACAGAGGGACTTCTTTCCCCATCTGTGGTGACCACAAGTCACTAGCAGATTCTGAGACCAAGCTACTAAAGAGGCTACACCAGAGAGAAGGGTAGTGAATCATTTTGCCTTTTTAAGAAAGCATTAGGGAGGATGCAAGGTAGTTTCTTGGGAAGTTGTAGAGACAGTAGGTATCTTCAGCCAGCCCAGCTTGCTCCTGTTCTCTTCAGCAGCCACATGAAGACTGCTTGGACCAAGTTGAGAAGACTCCTGACTCTAAAAGCTCACACCTAGACCTTTCTGCTCCATTTATGCAAAATAGTGCTGGAGCAAAGACTTGGAGATGAAAGCCCTCTGACTGTGAGAGTCACCTGTAAGCAGCAAGAGTAACCCCAGATCTGCCTTCACAGCCAGGTGCTTCCCCTGCCTGGAGGAGCTGCCTCCACGTGATGGTGAGACTTCCAGTGTTTGGGTCAGCTGCCATTGAGGGCTGCTGTGGGGACTTCCAGGATGTCTGGGTGCCTGCCCAAACTGCTACCCGAAACACTTGGGGCAGGGAGGGGAATGTCTCCGATGAGCACATCATTTCTCTTTAGATGTATAACTACAAATTCAGTGCCTAAAATGGAAACTCCAACTCCCCAGGAAGACACAAACCCAGCCCTAAGGTACAGGGCTGCAGGAGAGTCAGATTCAGGCAGAACAAATACACTGAGGAATTCTGAGAATTAAGCAAAAGGGGAAAAAAAAAGGCAGCAGCAAGCCAAGGGCGCAGGAGCCACAGGCTTGTCAATGTGCAACTACAAAACACACTTCGGCAGACCTCTCATATCTACATACACCCATGGGTTCCCATTTTCCTGACCAGCATTTCACAGGTCACACACATGTCTAATGGAGCAGAAACAAGTTGCAGGATGGTGTCAGGATTAGCTGTCCCCTTCCCAAGGCTGGAAGAACACTCTAATTTTCAACCACAGTTCCATGGGCATTTTGAGTTGCTCAGGCTGAAGTTTTTCTTGTTAACGCAAAGCACATGAAGCCCAGAACATGGTGAAAATAGTTCCCTGCAATGAACCATGTGTTTAGACGATGCTGTCACCCCTCATGGGCAACCTCAGGTTCAACTCTAGGGCTGCACTCCATCCAAATTTCTCCACTTGTTATTAAAACAGTAATTTTGTAGGAAAGGACTATACAGCTGGCTTGAAGGCTTGCACACCACGAGAAGCACTAGGAAGCAGGCAGGGGGGTGCCCTGCAGCATCTCCACGGCAGGAGAGCATTGCTGGGCCTTCTTGCAGGGCAAGCTGCTGCGGCAGAGCCCCAGCACTGCAGGGTCTCCAGGAGAGCGCTGCCCCGGGGCACATTAAGGGATGAGAGTCCAAGGGAAGAAGGCTTTCTCCCATTCCTACCACCACATGATATCACCAGCAAATACCAGCTTTACCACAGATCCTCCTGCAGAGAACAGCCAACGGTTGGTTTCAGTGTGTAACAACTCACTTTTGCATTAACACCTTGTAAAGATCTTGTTACACACCAAGCACAGCAGGCAGCGAGGAGAGCTCCTGCCTATCGACTTGCTTCTGCCACCCCTCCCGGCTGTGGGGAGCAGCCGCCAGGAAAATACTTGTCCTGCCAGCCTTTGGTCTGGGCACCCAGGCTTCTCGCCTGCCACGGTTTGTGGGCAGACGGCTGTGTGCTAAGACTAGTCCCGGGGTCATCTCACTCTTTTCATGCAGGTCACAGAATAGCCAGCTAACAGTAACAATTTTCAGTCATTTCTTATCTGGATTGGATGTGAGCCAGGAGCCTGGGTGTGTGCGTAGTTAAGAGAGAAAGGCAGCCCCTTGCACAGTCAACGGCAGGCAGAGCTGGCCGGGCTTTGCCCAGTTTGGGCATCGGCCAACAAGGGTTTGGTTTTCTTCCCAGAAACTACCATCAACCAAGCGTTAGCCAAAGGTATACCGGGGGGTTATGGCACTAACAATATTGAAGCAGCACCAGCTGTAATCGCAAGTTAATGTTGCACCCTTAAGAGGCTATCGGGCAGTGTAACAAATGACTTAAAATCCTGGGGACACCATGAACCCCCGTCTCCTTCTGAGCTCTGTGCGTGCCCTGGCACACGTGAACGGAGGAGCCCTGCCAGGTGCTTTCAGAGCATCCCCTGGGACCTCACCACAGGTCTCAAGCTGATCCCTGGGGTTTGTTCTTTGGAGAAGTGAGTGGATGCTCCTGTAGCTGAGTCTGAGGACATGGAGAGGTTTTACACTTACTAGTGCTCAGTCTTTTTATTATATCCATATATTTCTTCCATCCTGTCTTTTCCCATAATAAAGATCTACTGAGGAAGAGGCTAAAGCTGTGCAAGAATGGGAGAAGTGGCATCCTAAGGCACTTCCCCGTAGGAGGGGCTGCTTTGCACCTCTGCTGTCACCATCATCAAGAGGGGAAAATTGAAGAGGATCATCAGCATCCCTAGCTTAAGGAAAGTGTGGCAAAACCATCAGAGACTGGGGTTTCTGCTGTATTTTAAATGGAGATTCTCCCCTGTTCTTGAGAGCCTACAATCAGACAGAGATCATTCTTCAGACCAGGATGAATAAATCCGCATTTCCTGCAGAGTGCTGCCTGCCCCCTCACTCCTGTTGTCACCTCTCTTTTGTCCCGGGGCATATCAAGGTGGCAAAAGAATAACTGAAGTGATCCTGAACTGAAGTCCTAGCATGGCTGTGCTGCACACAGGTGGGGCAGGAGAGAGATCCTCGGAGAAACCCCAGCGAGATGGTAGGCTCCCACACCAGCATCCACACACAATGGGCAGGAAAAACCCAAGACCAGACAGACGTTTAATATCTGCTCAAATTATCAGTGTTGCTTTACAATAGAGGAGAAATAAACAGTCATGTAGAGGAACATGGAAATGAAAAGGAGAAGCAAGTGGGAGACAGTGGTCGGCAGTGGAAGGCATAATGCATTAAATCAGAGCAAGAAGCACAGAGAAATGTCTTCAGGTATTAGGCTGTGACATCCCTCCCCCCCAACTCTATAAATGCGTCTGTTTATGGGTTAGATGTTAGTAAGATCAGAGGTATAAACAGCAGAAAAGGAGAAACTTCTGGTAAGGCAATGGTTTGGCTGCAGGGACCAGGGCAGCGCTTCAAGCTTTGACCTATGAGCATCCACCTTGCTGCTGGAGAAGCCTCAGTTCTCTCCCTTCTTGATCTCCTTTCATCTCCGGCCTCAGCCCCACCACTTAAAGCCTGCAGTACAATAGTTATCCAGTCACCAGACCCAGTAAATTGTGCTTGCTTTTTAAGTTGTTTGTTTTTGTTTTTTTAAAGGGGAAGAAAAACCAACAGAGAGAGACATGATAGCCCCAAGGGGAATTTTCTGTTAAAGTCACTGCCAAAAGAATGACCAATTCGTAAGCGAAATGTTGACACTTTTATAACACAGCAAATATCTATCCCTTGAGTGAAGCACTTCAAGATTTTTTTTTTTTTTTAAATGATGGATTTTGTCAGGCTATTAAATACTAGGAGGAAGTGTTGCAATACTGTAACAGGCTTTCCCTTTCTCTCTGTTTCCCACTTTCACACACACAATTCCTTCAAGGCTCCACAAAGAAGCCACAGTCCCTTTAGCAGAACCATACACAGAAAGAGCAGGTGAAACCCACTGGGTAAATAAAAATCGAGTTTAGAAGTATTAGTAAATACCATCATCCTCTCACCAGAACAGTACCTGCAAATCCCTCCTGGCTCCCACATCCCTGGCACCAGCTTGCCTTCGGCATGGGCTTGGTGATGTCGAAGGGAGGCCAGCCGGTGTCAGTGGAAGCGGCTGCTCCCCTTGGTGAAGCACCCTCATGTCATTCCCCGCCGAGGGGGCTCTGTGCCAGCCAGCCCGCCCCACCACTGCTTCTCCTGGCCCAGGGGACGCCTGGCACCAGCGCAAACTGGGCAACGGAGGGGGTGAAATGTGCCTTAAGCAGCTCGAAGTTTGCAGCGCACACTGTATTTGGGTCAGATTTGAATGGAAGCAAGGATGGGGACCAGGTCTGGGTGCACCCTGGCACAGCTCTGCACCATCTCCTTGCCTGATTCCCCCCAAACCCCCTCTCCAGCAGCCTGCATGACTGTCCCACACGCTGCATCCCCACATGCTCCATGGACCTGGGGTGCTGCTGAGATAGTTTATACCCTTTGGTCTTTGGTCTTGCTAGAGGACAGCCAGTAAAGAGGGGTGAGAGCAGAGAGGCTTTTGAAGTGGGGAGACCACAAAGCTCATTTAGGATGCATACACCACCAAAAAAACCCCAACCACCAGACAGTAATAACTTCAAACCAGTGCTGACTGGAGTTGAAAACAGTGATGTACTGGCAGAAAAACTAGTGCCTAAGCCAAGTTCAGACGTGGTGTAAGCTGAATTTGACTCTGTTTATGATGCTGAAGAGAACTAATGGTTGCCGGCAGGCAAGTCTTGCCATTTAAAGAGAGGCACAGAACTTGTTAAAGGGACCTCTGAGCACTCTTTCAGAAATCATAACCAACCTCCTCAGTGCAGTAAAACCTGCTGGAGAAAGCAAGGGCACTGTCCATATCTCGCACATCCCATGGCCGGTTGGGCCTGAGCTACATGGACAGGACCCTTGGTGGGGCCTGGGGTATAGGACAGGGGCTGCACTTGGTGTGTGTGTGGCAGAAATCATGCAGGGAAGGAGCAGAGCTAGACAGGAGCAGAGGAAGAGGGCTTCTCAGGCTGCTGGGGGGACAGGCTGGGGCAGGACGCAAGACAGGCTACCTGCAAGTTGTTTGCTTCTGCAGTGTTTGGGGAGACAGGACTGGGGACCATTCCTTGTGAGTGAACAAAACAGCCACCCGCATCATGCTGCCGCCTTCCCATCCCAACTTCTCACCACCGTCAGCCTTGACCCGATGAAGTAGCATCGTCACCACCTCAGTGCACCAGCGCATCGCTGCATCCTTGTACAGGGTACAATAACCAGATCCTGCAGCGGCTCTCCTCAGCCACTGCGGAGGGCACTCGGTACAGAGAGAGCAAGGAGCAGCTTAGGCATCCCTGAAGGAGCTCAGTGTAGGCTACTTCATCCTGCCATGTGGCTGGATTAGCCCTGGTGCCACAGCGAGCTTCTGCGTAGCCAGGCAGTGGGTGCGACACATGCCTGCTTGAACACAAGCAGTCTGAACAGCTGTATAGCTTTTTTCTAGCAAATTGTGGCAAGCCGGCAGAGTTAAGCTAAATGCAAAGTAACTTTCTTGTGTTCATTTATTCGTGCCCATTTAGACTTCTATTCTTCTATTTTAATAAGGGAAGTGAGTTGAGACTTCTGTTGGAGAGTCAAAATAATTCACTGCAAGCATTGCTTGTTAGTGCGCGACAAAGCAAGTAATGAACTTCCAGCCAAGTTCTGAGCTGAGCATTATGGAAGCTATTAGTTTACCAGAGCTGATTAAGTTATTTATTGAAAATAAACTAAGTGGAGAATTTGTTGCTTCTTTCTTTCCCCTGATAATTTATTGTCTGAATTGAGATTTTTTTCCATCTAGCTTTTATTCTTCAGTGAAAAAGCTGATGCGGTGAATAAGAAGAACTTTAGAAGTGCAGCATTTGGGTTACAAACCATTTCAGGAATTGTTTAACGAAACGACTTTTAATTCCAAAATGGTAAACATTTTATTGAAATCTCCAAAGTTCTGCACGGTGAAAATGTACAACAGACTGTTTGCTGAAGCAAAGATTCCATTTTGCATCAACTTACTTATTTTAAAATTTCAGTTTTCTGGAAATTTTGAAGCACCTCTGAATTATAGTGTCAAAGTACAGCGACAACATCTGAGCTACCAGAAACACCCTGGGCTCTGCCTCTGTCTTAACAAAGTGGTAGCAAGTCTGTGATAGAAAAAGTCAGGTGGCCGGCTGAAAATTGGCAGGTTGGAAGAAATAATGTGTGTGGTGGGGTTTTGGTTTTTTTTGCTTGCCTTATGTCTTGACTTGAGGCAGTAGGCCTTTGGACCTCCTTCCTTATGGAGGGGCTAGAAACATCGAGGAGGTTCAGGCCAGAAATGAGCCCGGACATGTGAGGGGCAATGCCCCAGGCTGCAGCCAACCCTGTGGCAAGAAGCTGCCCCCAGAAAACTCCGTCAGAGCAGCTGGGGGCATCTGTAGAAGCGCGGGTGTGTGGGACAGTTTGTCCCCAAGCTCCTCCAGCCACGGGGGTAGCTTTGATGCTCCAGCTTTATGCTCTTAAAGCATCTCAGAGCGCACTGTGTGGCGTAACAGCCTCAAGCACTCTGCCCAGGATTCAGCCCTGCCATAGGATTTGCAGCCCATAGCTTGCACCAGAGACAAAAAACCCATGCTGAAACACAGACCTCATGGCTCGTGTGTATGGAGGTGGTTCCCTCATCGGGTCTCCGAGCCCATTTTTTTTCACCGCTGCCTTCGGTCTTCCCCTCTCCAACCTCTACTTAAAATTAACTTTGCATCATATATCACCCCACTTTCTTTCTTCATGCTTCCACCATGGGAGAAAGCTGGAAGTGGAAGGTGGAGCAGGGGGAGCAAAGGAAAGAAAGAAAATGGAAAAGAAAGTGAGAAGCTGAGGAGGGAGGGGAGGAGGAGGGAGGAAGGACTTGAAAGGGGTGGGAGGGGACAGGGGCAGGGTGGCCCCTGGCTGCCCTGCATTGTGTCTGGCTCTATCCATCTAAATAAAGGGACCGTCCTGACTTATGTCCCAGCTGGGAGACATTTTGTTGCCTTTCGGGTTTTGGTGTTGTTCCCTCCCTCTGTTTGCTGCCCCTCCTCTCTTCCCATTTTCATCCAGACTGCATCAAAGTGCTCCCGTCTCCCCGGGCCTTTCCGCCCCCTCCCTGGAGGCACAATGTCCCCTTTTGTTGCCACCACCCAGGCGACCTTTTCTACCTCCCTATCCCCATTTATCCCTGCACCCCTGGGTAAACAAACCCCCGGGGTGAGAGCAGGGTGGAAGCTGGGAAGGCGAGTGCTGGCCCTGGGTCAGATTCTCCCTTTTGCACCCCCACTAGCCCAGAGGTGAGCATGGGGTAGTTATTAGGGGATGGCGGTGCAATGGGGTCCCTTCAGCGAGTGCCACAAGCAGTCCCACTACTCCTCTTGTTCTTCCTCAGGTCAACTGAGAAACACCCCCCTGTCCTGCCAGCCCCTTGCTTCCCTGCAGGCAGGCAGGCAGGCAGGCAGCGAGGCAGCTCAGGGCACCTTGCTTTCCAGGCAGGGATGCATCTGGGAAGCTGAACCCACCACTGGGACTGGTGGCATGGCATTGGCCGTGATGAGGAAGGTGGTCTTGTTCACAAGTGTTTCCCATGGGGTTATTTTTCTCCTTGAAAACAAGCATCTGCACGCTGGGCTCTCCTTGCACATAAATTTTAAAGCCAGTGAAGGTATTTAGAAGTGATGCCCTGGGCATGGTGTAGCTGGGAGCGAGATGCACAGGGCCACACTGGCTGCTGCGTGCCTAGGGCTAAAGCTAGTCAAATGGAGTCAGCCTTCTTCTCCAGGGTACTTAACAGACATCCATATCACCAAGAGATAGATAACACCTGTGCCCTGAAGTTTTTACGCTAGGCATTTTCTTTTAGAAAACCATGAGCAGCTCTCTGTTGTGAACTCCATATTTCCCAGCCCCACCGCCAGCCTGGCATGTGTCCCTGAGCAATCACAAATGTGCAGAGGCATGATACAGCACTCAAGCTATGAAATCTCAGTAAAAACCCTTATTCTGCATGTTTGATGCTTTCAGGCCTTGACATTCAAGGAGCCATGGTGAGCTCTGGTGAGCTCTGCTCCAGCTGTGCACGCTGGCTGCCCTGGAAAGGCAGGGCTGGGGTGGGCACGTGAACACCTCCTGTCCCCCAGGGCAGATGGGGACATCAGAGGGGGCTCGGGTGGCTCACTCTGGCTGAGCATCTGGCTCATGTTACTTCACCGCCTTTATTTGTGAAGGGAGAGCTCAGATCCATGCGGTGCCCCAGGTTGTCCAAACAGAGAAGTCTCCACCCCAAAGTCCTTGTCTCCATGTGTTTCAGATCCTATTTTGGCTGCCCAAGGTGATACAGTCAGATCCTAAATAAGCCTCTTAAAATCTAAATTGAATTTAGACACAGAAAATCCCCAGCTTTCAGATGTTTCTGGTTACACAATAACCCTGGCTCTCCTTCTCAGAGGAGTGAAATGGCAGGATTTTGAAATTCCTTGTTGGTTCATGTTTGCATATAAATGCTGATTTTATCTTTTCTGTACACAAAGTAAACACAAAGCTGTTTTACAATAATGTTGCCGTTGAAACATGCACCCAGGATGGCAAAACAACCCTGACTTAGAGATGTTTCCAGGCCCAAAGACCATGCCTTCCTGCACACAAAGAAGCCGCCCGCTCCAAGATGCCCATCCCACCCTCATCCCTGTTGATGTAGTTCAACAGGCAAATTTCGTAAGGCAGGAGTAAGATCCAGAAGTAAAAGTGAGGCGGTGATGGTAAAAGATGTCGATTCACCCAGACTGTCCAAGCCAGTGAGCAAGCCTAAGCACAGGTTCCTAATGAAGTTGAATTTTTCTGTAGACCCCCAAGAGCCGTGGACCATGCTGGAAGTGCCCAGACCCACTGCAGCTGGGCAATGATGGCACTCACTTTAATGGGGATTTATAGCTCTTATCTTTTTTTAATGCTGGTCTACACATGGAATGTAATTCAGATTAAAACAGGGGTTTAAAGTAAGGTAGCTATTGATCACTAACTCTCTGGGGGAAATCTCTTAAGCTAAAAGATGCTCTTTGTGAAAGAACTAAATGCAGTCATGGCCAGGAGCAAAGAGAAAGGGAGAAGTGCTGCTGGGAGGAGATAACTGATGCAGAGTACGTTAATTCAGCATAATTCCTGAATTACAGAGCCCTATCTGTGGATCAGAGATGGATACACTTAAAAAAACAACCATGTCCACAAGCCTGACAGCCTTAGTCATAGAAAGAATATCATAAAATCAAAGAAAACCACATTTTCTGATGATTTCTTCTCTGTCAGTGGATGTTGCAGAAACTCCATTTGAAAGTCAACAGCCTCTGGTGAAAGAGGCGCTCTTGGGTGCAATGGGAGAGGATAAAAATCCAGCCCAAATATCTCACTTTGGCCATCTAGGAGTGTGGTGTCTACTTTAAGTTAGTCATTTGACTAGTCATCTACTTAATAGCCCATGAAGACAGAGGCATTTTCTGAGAGCAATTCATTCTGCTTGCTGAAGGATGACTATTTGACATGGGATCAACTGCCCCTGGGTGATGCCTGTCCCTCCGGATGGCTGTAGGTGGGTCTGTGGTGAGTAGATGCATCGGTTGTAGCCAGCTTTAGGTGGTCACGGGTAGATGAGTCGCCTCCTGCCCTATATACCTGAGTGCTCATGGCGTCTCAAGCACTTCCCCCCACATCCAAGAAGTCATCTCTGAAATAACAGCCCAAAGTTCACCGAACTCCAGCTTTCAGTGGCCTTTGCGTCGCGTCTGTACTATCTCAGGCAGTATCAGAAATGGACCCTGCTTTATTGCTGGTGGTCACCATACCTGATCTACAACACGGATCAGACTGAAAAAGCCCACAGCCTCATCCACTGGCCATCAAGCCTTCATCTTTAAATGTATTTAGATACATCCAGCAAGAGCTAGGTAATATGTTTTTCATGTCCTAGCAGTCATATGGGATTCAGATGCTACTGCCTTTGACATTGCAAGAGCAAAACCTGAAAATGTCACACAGCTGTTTAATGGGAAACAATTATATAAGTGAACTGGCAGAATATTTCTATTAGAAGCCACACTTTCCTTCTTGTTGCTTTGGACAAGAGGCTTAGGAGAAGGAATGGTGTGTGCACATGTTCTTGAGGCACTAACACCCGTGGGCAAGACAAGGGACATCAGAAGGTGGGATGAAGAAGACGACTGAGAAATGTGAGACCATTTAGCAACAGGAGTTGTTCTGCAGACCACGTCAGAAGCAATTGCAAGAAAACCCAAGCAAATCATCCCAAGGCTCTGGGCAGAGATGCCCGAGCACGGCTCATACCTCTGCAGTGGAAAGCATGGCTTGCTTCTGTAACACAGCAGGTTCCGTTGCAGCATATCAAGCCCTGCTGCAAGCCCTTGCTATCATTTGCACCCAGGTAGTTAACACTGATGCAGGTTTCATTACTACAGGTAAAGCCTCAGCCTGTAGTCTAGAAGTGTAAGCATCTGCGAGGACCACTATGAAAGAAAAAGTATATTAAATTGTCAGAAATGATAGAAAATGCACATGCTGGTATCCTGTCTCTAAATGGAGTCACTTGCCCAAACAAGCTCCTCATCTGACCTCACTTGGGTGGCTTTTACTGCCTTCATTGTTCCTATAAAAACCTCAGATGGATTTCAGGCCATAAAAAAGATGGAAACTCTATTAATTGCCTTATGGCTGAGAGACAAGCCCACCCCTGCCTTGTCCTAAGCCCTCCTCCTTGCCAGTATCCCAAATCCTTATCCTCCACTGAAAGTCACAGGCAATTCCAGAGGGCTGGAGAGACCTTCTCCTCTGTGCCTCTGCTTCTGCCTTTGCATTGCACAGCGAGTGAAGGGACAGATACATTTCTCTGCCTTTAAAGAAGCCCTATCATGTATATTTTCTGTAGTAGGGCAGATGTGGCAGCTGTGTGTCTCCCAACCCATGCTGGCTGGGTGTCACAGCTCCCATCCTGGCACCCTTGCCCTGTCCCCGTAGCCCCCCCCGCCCCGGTGCTCCTGCCTTACCTCCAGCGTCTCTGGGCAGTGATTAATGGTGCCCATCAATCAGGCACTGCTTCGATGAATGCGGCAGGCAGTTTGCGATTAACCTTGGGGAACCTTGTCCCCCCCCCCGCTCCCCCCCCCCAGGCATCCCCCTCCGGAGCCCCCCGCTGAGATTATTGGGTGAAATGAGGCGGGATGCGATGCGTATGTATGGGGGGCCCTGGAGAGCAGGTCTCCTGGTCTTTTCATATTGAAATGGTGAGGTCTCAATCGCTCCTTTGAAGTTTGTTCTGCAGGGATAAAAAAACCCCAAACCCTAGTGCTTTTCTTCAATAATGCAGGAGGGAACCAGGAGTGGGACAGTCCGGGTTGGTGACAACGATGGTGCTGACAGGAATTGGCTCGCCTTCCTTGGAGAAGAGAAAGTGTCAAACCGTGGGGTGATTATCGCAGGGGATAGAGTTTCACTTGACCTCTCCCTGTTTTCCCTCCTGTCTGGGTAGCATTAGGCGGCCCTGGCTCTGCCAGTGCTGCACCAACACAGGATGAAATATAGTCCTTGCTTTCAAGAAGTGATGGCAATGATTTCTTTGTTTATTACAACGTCATTTAATGGCTTCATTGTTCATCCCTGCCACTGGAAGGGGGTGGAAAGGGAAGGTGCTCCCATTTCTGCCAATGCCAAGTGCATGTATTGGGGGTTGCTCAGATGAACCCAGACTAACGTCCTTGCAAACACCAGCACGGCTTGCCCCGATGTGGTACAGCACGTCACGCGTGCCCTGGGGATGGAAGTACCGTAACTATATGAAAACCGTACCTATATGAGAAATATGTGATTTGTTTCAGGTTCCTGGTTACAATGGAGCTGGTGCCCTGAGCTCAGCCCATCCTCAGCAGGGTGCGTGGGGCTCCCAGGCGCTGCGGTTTGGCACGCTGCGGCAGGCTGAGGAGGAAAAGCCGACGAGACCGTTTGAACTACACCTGCACTTAACACCCGGTGTTTCGCCGCTGCACTCTGCGCTAACGCCGGGTATTTTCTACTTGAAGGTGTTCAAGGCCAAAGTTTACACCTCTGGGTGAGGGTTTGCTCGGCTGCCTGCCTGCACGGTGGTGGCTCATTGATGGGATTGGCATTTCTCGGGCAGGCAAGGCTGTCGGTTTGGGGCGAGCATCCGATGGGTCACACACTGTCTGTGGCAGCAGGGGAGTGTGGAAAGAGCCAGCACCTTCAGTAGAGACCAACCCAGCGCTTGTAATCCCAGGAGGGAAGCTCTGGTGGGAGAGATCATGCTCCGGCAGGTGGGATGCCCTTCTCCTTTCCCTCCTCCAACAGCCCTTAGCGCTCCCTCATTTGCTTATAATCACCAAGAGGCTTTGTTGGGAAGAAATAAAGCTGCACGTGCTCCCATTAGAGGCCCACGGGGCCCTTTTTGGTCTTGTCCCTTGCTGATAAGTATGCAAATTAACAAACGAACTGCAATTAATAGCCAAATCCCTTTCAAGAAACAGCCTCAAGCTTGAGAATTTTTGAACAGGGTTTTACCAAATATTTGTCTCTTATTTGAATGGACATTATGAACGTTTTGAACTGTGTTGTTCATTTATATATAGATAGATATATACTTGCAGTCCTGCATGCATGCAAATGTTTGTGTCCCGTCGGTGTTTTCAAGCTCAGGAAAGCTTGCTTTGCTCATGGATTTTTGGGGAGACACTTGGGTTAGCACCAGTTCAGGGGCTGGCCCCCAGCACTTCTTCTCCAGCCACCCCATCCCTCCTCACCCCAGATTGTGGGTGCTTGGAGGGTGCCACGGGGCTGCCCCTTGCAGGGGAGCACTGAGGGGGAGTGGGCAGGCTCACCCACCGAAAAGGCTGGAAAAGTGAAGCCGAGATTTTGCCACGGCACCCGGGGAGGTGGGGCAAGGTGGGGAGGGTGCACAGCTATTAAGATCTCCCTTCAAATGTTATTAAATAATATTTTGTTGCTGCAGCACGACAGGTGTGGAGGTGCAGGCAGGTAAACACAGCCCGGAGCGGGGCAGCCCGCCAAGTCTGTTTCCTTACATAAATCTCTCCACTTCAAGGTATGCAATTAATCCTGGCTCCAGCCTCTGTTCACCACAGACCTTCTTTGTACACATGATGTATTAATCACCAGAAAGGACTTTTCCACCTCTGCTATCGTTCCCGCTTTGCAGGCTGCTGCAAAGAACTTCGAGGACCTGCAAAGACCCAAGGACGTGGTGGCAGAGACAGACCGGCGATGGCATCTCACACCAGACAGCCGGAGGATGAGCATGTGTGCGTGTGTGGGTACACGCACGTGCAGGTGTGGGACTCTCTCTGCCATACTACGGCATGCTGCAGCCCATCTGACGCTGATTTTGCCAGCAGATCCCCTGTTTCACTTTCCCTGGAGACAACGGATGTTAATAAATAACAGCTCCCCACCCTGAGTTTTACAGTGGCGATTGCAAGAAGTTCTCATTAAAAAACCAGGAGAACAGCAGATCCCCATCAGGAAGCCTGAGCCTGCAAGAGCCTGCATGTACGCCTGCATCCCCGGTGCACGCAGGCTGCTGGGCGAGCCACAGCCCTATCTCCTGCATCTCAACGGAGGGAGAGGGCTCGGCCGGTGGACTGGTGGAGCCTGCCCGCACCACGCCGGTTCACAGCACCCCACTCCTGGCCCCGTTTTGGCAAGCCCAAACCCTTCGTGCTGCCCAAGGTGAGCTCTGATGGGAAATGCCTCTGGGGCCACGACAGCATCCAGCTTGGACCAAGAGCCCAACCCAGCCAGGCAGCTCAGGGGTCAAGAGCCCTCTATTTTCCCTTATATTCCCCATTTTCCCTCCATGTTGCACCCTATGTATGTTTTACATCCCTTTTTGAACAGGCAGCAACAAGACTCTGGGAATCACACACTTGCCCAGACCCTGGTGCCAGCTCTGATGGCCGCTCTGGTCTGTACGTCCCCAATAAGCCCTGCAGCAGAGCAGGCTGGTTCTTGGAGGCACAAAGCATCAGAGCAATGACAGATTGAGGCCAAACAGGAGACACACACACGTGCCAGTCTTGCTCATCTATTTGTCCTGCCACCCTTTTGGCTGTGGATGCTGACTGCACTCCCAGCATGGCCGTCCCTCCGCTCTCCTCCCCTTCATTACCTCCTTCCCAATTGCCTTAGGAAGGAGCCCAGGACCTTGAATTTACCTGGCTCGCTGTCGGCAGGTACGGCCCTATAAATCTTCACTGCGACAGCAACAGCTGCAGCTTGGATTGGGTCAGCAGGGAGGGATTTGGGGGAAAGCAGAGGGAGCGGGGACCAGATGGCCGGCAAGGTTTAGCATGTACCCGGAGTGCTCCTATCTCCAAGGCCTCGTAAAGATTACAGATGATCTTCTTCAAAGCGGCAGAGATTGGAGCGCTGGGCAGGCGAACGCCCACCCTGCTCCCGCCGGGGCCACGGAGCCCGCAGGGACGTCTTTTCTCCCCATCTGCTTGCGAGGGGTCAAGGGCTGAGCCTTCAGCCTCCCCGATAAGTGGGGTGGGAGGGAGCCAGGAGCAAGGCTGGAGCTCACCGCCTGCTTCCAGCCGCCTCAGCTTGGCATTCGGTGTGGCCAGTGCCATGACACCGGTCGGGAACATGCTTACACGGGGAGGCTGGGTGGCACGTCTCCTGCTTCGGAGACTTTACCCCAGTGCTTCTCAGCACCCCTCAGAAACCCGGCTGTCACCTCAGGGTGAGGGGTGAGGGCTCGGCACCTAATTCTTGTGGCTCTCCAGCTATACCTGATGCTTTTTCAGATGTCACCAGCCAGTGCCTGATTTATACTGGGGAGGCTGTGCAGCCCACAGGTAACCCCCCTGCTCCTGAACCTGCAGTGCCCTCCCCTGCAGTGCTGTGCTCCTTAGGGACAAACGCATGTCTAATGTTTGTCCCTGGGTGTACTCAACCTCTATTCCCAGCAAGATAAAGATAGCTACTGGGCTTCTCCGGCTGCTATTTCTCTTGCTGTAGCCTTTCTCTCAGGTCAGAAGCAATCTGCAAGATGCTGGTTCAAAGTCATTTGGTAGGAGCTTGAGCAAAAAAAGAGACTTTCCCATTTGCAGAGCAAAGACTTGCCCACCCCAGCCACCGAGGGCAAGGCACAGCGTGAAGACAGAGCACCAACAAAGTAGCCACTCACCCCAAGATAAAGCTGCTGAAGACTGATGTTAATTAAATGAGGAGAACGTTTTTGTTTCGGCATGTTTATTAATTATTATTATGACTATTTGCAGTTTATATTGCAGTAATGCCTACAGGTCTGAATTAGCAGCTGGAGTCACTGTGCTGTCCGGTGAGCAAGCACCCAGGCGGGCAGAGTCCCTGCCCTGAAGAATTTACACATGAAAACACCATGAGCTCAACCCAGGTTTTCAGTCCAGGTCCTGACAAAACTATTCTTTGCACCTTGGGATGCACCTGAAATGCCCTCTTTTGAGCAGTGGAGGACAGATGTGTGTTGTGGATCTAGTCCTGAAGACCATGCTGGATCACTTCTGCCATGGGGCCACCAGCGGGGACCCGCAGAGCTCACGGAGTGGCTGGGAACCAGATCCAGAAAGGACAGCGAGTTACCACATCACCTATTTTTGTCAGAGTCATTAGTAGCAAAGGGTTTGTCTTCTCAATGCAATGTTTTCGCCCCTCAGGCTATTTTTTCACTGGGTTGTGATGCAAAGGCCACAGAGAGGGAGAAGCAGGAAAAAACAAAAAAAAAAAGAAAAAGGAAAAAACCAAAGAGGTGTGACCTGCAAGCACTGCAAAGTTTGGGAGCCATTTCCCTCCTACCAAGGGAGCCTTTTCTCTGCCTGACAGTCCTGAGACAGGAGCAGAAAGTGGGCGTGGATGGGAGGGCATCACGGTCCTCTGCAGCACTCCATCACCAGTGGTTCCCATGCAGACAGGGTGACACCTTGCAGGTGAGGAGAGAGGGACGATGGGGATCCCTTGCAGGGCAGGAGGCAGCCAGGGATGAGCGAGTGAAGCCCCACAGTCTGTGGCTTGTAGCTCTGGGCAATGGCAAGAGGTGATGTCTCCTGCATACTCCGGGGGTTGCAATAGCAATCCCAGAGCTTGGGAGATGGCAGAGGCCAGAGCTCCTGCTGCTCTCTAACTTCCTGGGCATCATTAATTAAACAGGGGGTGTTTCCTCCAGCCACCGTCCATCACTGCTGCAAAGGCAGGCAAGCCTGGAACCTTTGAACAGTGATGGAGAATTTCTGTCGAACTGCAAATCTCCTGCGTTTCTGCCTGCCTCCTCCCCTGTCTCACAGCTTCCCAATGAGCTGCCACTATTTAAAAAGCAGGCAACAGCCTTTGTGGTGTCCCCAGGACAGCAGAGGGACCTGGAGGGCGCTGGCCACTCTCAGCACTGGGGCTGTGCAGGCACCTGCAAGTCCTGCTGCCACTGCCCTCCCTGGGGCTCCCCACCTTCCTCCTCTCTCCCAGGGCGAGCCCTCCTGTCCCAGGACCTCTCTGTTCAGCAGGTTCCCTCCACCTCCTTCAGCCGACTCTTCAAATCAGAGCTGGGAGGAAAATGTTATCAGCCTGTACCTTGAGTCCCTCCAGGATAAATAGCTGGCAAGCCTCGGGTAACCATCTAGTGAGGCTATTTTGAAAAAAAAGCCTGAAAATTGGAATTTTCCTGGTTTTTTTTGTGGTTTTTACTTCATTTAAGACAAGGAGATACAGCTGTCCAAGTGCCCTGGCTTTTGAATGACATCCTTGTAACTGGGGCACTGCTGGGGAAGGAAGGGGAGTGGATGCTGTGTGTAGCGTTAGCTGGGATCGGTGGAGGAGGAGGCCGTGGAGGAGCCCCCAGGTCCCCTGGGCACGGGGCTGCTGAGCAGCTCTGTGCTTGTTCGTCACACCTCCTGCATCCTCAGGTCCCCAGTGGGACAGATCCCAGCAAGGGGAGCACCCACCCAGTCCTGGGCAAAAGCTAGGGACCTCAGGAGCAAGCCTTCTCTCTCATTTGCTGCCCTTTGTCATGCTAATGAAGAACTCATTTTTTCTTTTGAAGTTTCCCTCCTCCAGCTCCAAATAAGCCACCTTCTCACCTTGTCCCCCCTCTCCCACCACCTGAGCTTTTCGAGCTTGGCTTCTTGAACTGTGCCCGGCTCCACACCATTGGCTGGGAGCTGGAAGATCCCTCCTGCTGCCTCCTTTGCACTGCTATCAGGTTCAACCTGTTCAATTAGTGGTGCCCCAGGCGCTGCGGGTTCCAGCTTTCTCTTTCTGCTTCATTTAATTTGAACACACTCACCTCTCCCTCCCTCCTCCTCCCCTCTCGCTTCGAGGCCCCGGGCTCTTCACAGTGAAAGGCGCAAGGCAGGGCATCACTTACACACCTGGAATATGTTGTAACAAGCCCAACAGCCTTTTACAAGGAAGTCTTGGGCCCAGACGATGAGTTGAAGTCCTTTGCAAAGCCACCTTGCTTGGGTAAAAAAAACGCACAGCTAAAACCCATCCACTGATTTCCATTGCTCCTTGGGGGATTGGCTTTCTGCCATGCTTTCTTCTTTTTTAGGAGGGGTTTAACATTCCCCTGTGCACACGTGGAGAGCCAGCCAGCCATGCATGTACACAAACAACATACGCACCGAGGGATTAGCTGAAACTGCTTGCTGGCTTTTTTTCTGGTTTCAAAAGGAAGCCGCTATTGAAATACTTCAGTTGCTTGCCTGGCTGGGAAGAGCCTTGCAATGGGCACCTCTCTTGCCCTGTCCTGGAGCCCAAAGAAGATGCAGGACGGCTGCTCAAAAGCGTAGATCCGACCTCCCCAACTGTCCAACCCAGGGTTAAAGCCTCTGTGTGGGGTGCAGCCTGGAGGAGCCCTATGCTCCTGCCAAAGGTGGAGGGAGCTCCCTGGAAAACCTCACAACATCGACAGCTTCTCCTCCCAGAAAACACCTACCCCTGAGACCCAAACGTGCAAACAGATGGATGCACACGCTATATATGCAATGCACCTCTCCTGGCATTGCTGGGCAGAGAAGCAGACCCCGTGTTGTGGGCACGGTCCCTGTCCCTTTGCACTGTCACACAGGGCTATGGAGGAGGCTGAGTCTCGTTTGGTTCCCTCCGTGTGTTTTGTGGGCAGCACTGTCAGGGCTGGCACTGCTGCTCCTCTCCCCTGCTGTGACCAGCTGAGGAGGTGCGAGCTGCGACATGGCAGCTGCCTGCCTTGTTGGTCTCTCTTCCAGGTGTTATAGCTGCCTTCCTCAACAAGGACCAGCATCTTGGTCTGAAAATGGACCTATCTGCTCAGCGAGAAGTATTTCTGCATTGCAACTGGCCTGATTCAAAACCCAGCTCTGCAAAAAGAGAGTGAGGATTGCAAGAGTGAGGCTACATAGATGATGGGCAGGCAGCACGGGCTTCGGCGTGAGGAGGGATGCTGTGCCTGTGTGCGGTGTGTTGGAGCAGGGCTGCTCTCGGCGGGGGAAATCTGGTGGTGGCGGGGGGGAAGCAGGGTGCGCTTTGCATGAGCAATGCGACCCGACAAGCAGCAATGCTGCTGCTGGGGGCTTCGCTCTGCCGCGGGGTGCTCGGAGGCACCAAGCTGAAGGGGGTGACTGTGAGCATCTGAGCCGTGCAGTAATCCCCTGCAAAGGCACAGCCACAATGCTCCGGGGTGATTAAGAAATGAAATTTAGAGCTAAAAATAAAGAAAATAATCCGACCCATGAAAGCTCATGTTCAGGTGCTGCCTGGTGTTGGCAGGGAGGAACCGCGGCTTCAGGGAGCTGCTGGTGGCTCGAGAGCTTCTTCCCTGCCTGCAAGCCCAGCCGAGAGCCTTGCCCAAGCGGAGGAGCCACCTGCAGCTTGCTGGGCAGCTCTTTGCTGGGTGGCTGCCCAGGGGCTCGTGGGGCATTTGCCCTCACTGCCTGGCTGGTTGGAATATTTCTGCCATGATAAACTTGCTAGAGATGTCAAACCCAGGTCAGCAGGGTAAATGAGACAAAGTACTACCAAAATCAATACAGCTAGACCTATTTTCACCAGCAGAAATGCTGGGTGCTGGGCTAGGACCAACAGCAGCAGCAGCAGAGACAACAACCTGACAATAACAAACTGATGGAAAGTCACTGGGCCTGTCATTTCAAGATGAAAATTTAAACATTTGTCTTGCTAAAGACCCAGCTGGAAATATTATGCCAAACTGTGCAAATCTCTTCTCCACTGCCACTACACCCAGCTGTCCTGCTCATGTGGTGGCCATACATTGCAAAGCATAAAAGCTTGAATGTCTCATTTTGTGCTGGGCAGTTTCTTCACGTGGTTTCTTAATGCCTTGGGACTTTATTCTGCAATCTGCCATTTTTTGCTACCAGTCAACAGTTTTTTGTTTGCTTATTTTACAGGCAGAGAAATATTTGGCTGAGCTATACTGCTGCAACAGTTTATCCAGAGCATCCTTTGTTGTTTACCAGAACTCAGTGACTGGGTGGAACAAGAGTTCAGCCTGGCGACCGCTGCTTGGGAGCTGAAAGGAGGAGCTGAGTGGATGCAGATGCCATTCAAGGTCACCTTCTCCCTCTGAGGGAGTGTTAGGGATGCTCGCTTGGCATTTTGTGACTGACTCCTTCAGACGAGGAGCTGCCAGAAGCCCCCCTCTGCACTGCAAGGAGGAGCACGGGCTGCTGCTGAGCAGAGCCATCCCCAGCACGTGGGGCGAAATTTTAGTGGAGGTGAAGTTGATAGGAATTTTTACGACAGATTTCAGTGCCACCAACTTCTTTCCTTTTTTTTTTTTTTTTTTTTTTAAAAAAAAGCAAGTGTGCTGTTGCCTTTTGTCTCAATCTTTTGCAAGCTTCAAACACTGCCTCAAACCTGTTTTGGCTGCTTTCTGTTTTGAAACAGTGAGAATACGACCATAAAGCTCTCTATAATCTGTCTGTCTCACCTGGGTGACTCACTCCGAAATGCCACAGGCCTGTGAAGGTGGCTCCGTGGTCCCCAAGGGGGACTCAGAGCGAGGACCAGGCAGGGGCAGACAGGAGCTAGGGGTGCTCCCGAAGCTTCACCCCCATCTGCCCGGCTCCTGGTGGGAGCATTAGGCAGAAATGTGCACTCAAGTGAGTGGATTTGAAAGGCAATAAAGGCTTTTAATGCAGGAACTTGGGTGATATTTTTGTTTTTGGCAAATCCCTGTTTTTTCTATACATACCTCTCAGGAAGGTGATACAGCCAGCTATCCAATTTTTCATGCATTTTACCATTAAAAAGGCATGCTTTTAAGAGGATTTGAAGAAAAGAGGCCGTGCTTATTTCATTGACCCCATGCTATCTCTTTATAAACATTGCTGAAAGATTTCTATGGCCGAGATGGGTAACAAAGGCAAGTGAAAAGCTCTGCAGAGCCACAGCTGGGATTTTTCATGCTCCAGGGAGAGACGAGCATCTTGCATCCCCCCGAGGGCTTTGGTTGGAGCTGCCCCACTTGTTCTCACCTCCTGCCCCTCTCTTTCACCCGGGACAACCTGTGCTGGTGCTCCCTGAGCTGGAGGAGGAGGATGCTGGTGCAGAGGAAGGGGGGCTGGAGGAAGAGGAGAGGAGGAAGGGCAGGAGGGACAAGGAGGGGGCAGGCAGCCCGAGTGCACATTGAGTGAGAGAAGAAGGGAAGGGGTCCGGCAGGCAAGGAGGGGGTCCACGGTGAAGCGGAGGGGACAGAGGGGATGGGGAGCTGCCCCTTTCACATGAAAGCGGCTTTTCAGATGGAAATGGCAGGGTCAGCAGCAGCCCTTGGACAATGGCCCCCTTCGCTCCGCTCCTCTGCTGCCACAAAGAAACGGGGGGACGCTGCTGGAGGAGCCCCTCTCTGCTCTCCCCAGGCTTGAGGCAGAGCCTTGCTGGGGCTCCCCACCGCTTCGCAGGCTGCAGCCAGCCTCGTCGCCCAGGGCCCGCAGGGCATGAAAACTGGCTGTAAGAATGCTACAAGATGGGGGGGAGGGAGATGGGAGGGGAAAAAAAAAGAGGGAGAGACAGAAAAGCCGAAAGATTTCAACACAAATAATCTTCAAGGAGTGTTCTGTAAACAAAACGGAGGGCATCGCGCCAGGAGCACCTGCCTCTCTGCATTGACTTTAATTGTTTGGGGAAGGAGAAGAAAAAAAAAAAATTCCTCTTGCCGCGTGTGCGGCCGTGTGCCCGTGCCCCAAGCAGGCGGGGAGGCATCGTGGTGGGTGCTGCACGCCGGCGGAGGCAGGAGGGGATGTGATGCCGGGTGCAGGGCGTGCGAGCGAGCCCGTGGGTGCTGCCACAAAGCCAGCCCTCGCACCCAAATCTGCCGGGTGCCAGCCCCACATCCGCTCTGCCTTCCCCTGCTGCCTGGTTCCTGGGTGATGCATGAGGATCTGCATGCTTTCTAAAGCTCTTGGTGGTTTAAACCTCTTAGTGTCTTGTATCACTCTTGGTTCCTGCTATTGTTTTCTCTCCGTGTACCGTGCGTAATCCCTTGCCGGGCGCTGCCAGGCTCCTGACCTCGCGGCTCTCCTGCATCGCCGAGTTCCTCAGGCGCAAGTTTTGTCCTGTTCTGGAGGTGGGTATAAAGGAGCTGAAAGGCTCCTGCACCCACACAAGCAGTGGAGAAGGATTAGACCGTGCATGAACAAGTCCCTAATCATACGGTTTGGCAATCTCCTGGCGAGCCAACTCACCCCTCCCGGCGGGGAGTTACTCTCCAGCTCTCAAATGCGTGGCACCTCTGGCAAGGAGCACCAGTGCTTGCAGGGGCTCGGGGGTGGATGATGCTGTGGCAGCTCCAGTGCCATTTCCCTCCCCCGTTTCCAGCCTGAAACCTGTGCCAACCTCGGCTGAAGAGCTCTCTGCCTCTTGTGAGCGTGGCTCCAAGGACTAAAGCATTGACACACCAGTGCATGCATTTTAGGTTGAGACCCTAAGGGCACCAGTTATGCAAAGCATCTCCAAGCAACAATAATCTGGGAGCTGCTTCTTCCCTTTTAGCCATGAAGGACTTCAAGGCACACAGGGTTATGTGATGTCGGCGGGGATGTGAGTGGGCTGGACACGATGCAAATGCAGATGGGGCTCGAGGCTGAATCCTTGTCCAGTGCTTGGAGTGTAACCGTGGCTGCTGGAGCTGCCTCCAGGGCACCTCCTGTTTCCCTGCTTAAACAAATAACACTTGCCCGAGGCACACAGCAGGCCCAAGCAAAGCAATCAAGAAATCATCTGCTGGTGCTGATGGATTTGTTAGCTGGTGTAAAGGGTATACTGGTTTCATCCAAACACCATGGGGCTGATTATAACTCACTAAAGAGCTTTCCTGGCTGTTACATTCAAAGATCTTCCTACAGATGCAGCTAATACCAGTGAACGGCCGGCGGCTAATGCTTGTTTGCTGCTCTACCTTGGAGCTGCACTACATGACCAAATTTTGCAGACATTGCTCAATTGCCATGAAACAGCACATCAAAACCGTTACATTTGCTCATCTTATGCACATAGAAGAGTCTGGGTAGCTGGTGTCAATGGAGGTGGCTAACTGTCCAAGGAGTCTGGTTTGGCAACACAAGCCGAAAAAAGAATAGCCAAGGCCCTGTGGTGTGGAGCAGTTCTTGTAGAGCTTCGTCAGGAAAGGGAAATCTGCAGCAAAATTGTATTTGTGGTGACATCACCCACCTTAAACTAGAGTTATGTGGACGCAGCAGAGTGCTGGACACAGCATGGTGCGCTGTTGGTGTTGCATTAGTCCGAGGTGCTGGCATTGATCAGGTCTCCAAAGCTGGAGGAGAGCTGCTGAAGGAAAGCACTACTGAAGTCAAATGTCTCCTGTCCCTTTCTTCAAAACTAGGTTTTGTCATTTTATGCACAAGCTTTCAGTATTCTATCTCCAACTTTCTCCTCTTGATAGTCACCCATCCTTACTTGGGACACTCTTAGACCTCACTTTCTTGGCTTGCTCTTCAGTCTGCCTTAAATTTTTTCTCTCCTGCCTAATGTCCTCCTCTGTACATACTAAGATGGTCTCTCCCTGCCCCATCTCTCCTCTTTCAGAGATGGCTGTCCTACCCCACACCTGGCACTAGATGCTCCCCAATGAATTGCACATCCCCAAGCAGCCAGAGACCATGCTCAGGGCCCCCAGATAACAGCAGGGACCCATGCAGACCTGAGAGCCCCTGCAAAGGATGGGGAAACCTGCAGATTTGGGGAGAGGAAAAAAAAAAAAAACCAGGCCGCCTGTGGCCAATGCCTCTTCCCCCCCATCCTGCCCGCTCCCAGTTTAACCATTAACAGGCTGGCTGGCCCTGCCGAGACAATGGTCTGTTTGTTTAACGCTGAGGGAGCTCGTATCGGGGGCCTGGCAGATTTATCAAAGCGGAGTGATTAGCTCTATTAGAGAAGGGATTTGTGTAAACAAAAAGACAGGTGCAAAGAGACGATTCCAGCTGGCAAAGGCTTCACAGAGCTTGAAGCATTTCAGTGGCAATAAAACTTCTTCCAGGAAACAAGAGTCAGACCAGAGAGAGTAAGTGTGTTTTTAACTTATTTGGCTGGCCCTCTCGACCACTGGTCCTCCCAGCCACTCATCCTCACTGGCCTGGGCAAGGGGGACGTGGTCTTTGGTGTCCCCACATCCCTCACCGCCCTCCTGACTTTGCAGTGTCTCCAGGCTTCATAGGTACCCTCCATCTCAGATGGGATGGGTTGCACTGCTGGTGCCTGGTAGCATAAGCTCTCCCTTGGGGTCATGCCACTTGTCACCCCTGAGCCAGATGATGGACTCCACTTTGTAGTGGGAAGGCTAAACCCCATCCCGCCATCCCAGCAGTCTTCCTTCCTTCAGTCATGTCCTGCTGGAGGGATGCTGGACCATCATGGTCCCATCAATCATCAGCGAAGACGTTTGTCATTTGTTTCACCTGTGCAATGTGGTTTGTTACAAGCCTGGTGCCAACCTCTGTGAGAAGGGATGAAGGCTGAACCCCCAAAATGCCCAGACCTTGACCCATCTTGAGAGCTTTCTTTGGAAACAGAATGGGAAAGCTCTATTGACAATATGAATACCATAGGCTACTCATTGAAAACACCTCCTTCCACCGCATTTACAAATTTACCATAATAACTGATCTGTGGCATTATTATTCAGTTTAGACTACATCAAGACCAGAATAAGCATGCTTTTCATCCCCACTGCCGAAGTGGATAAAGCTAACTCACAAGAAACACTTCAAAGCAGAGCATGCAGCTCTTCCAGGCCAGCTCTTTGGAGCATTGTTGAGCCAGAGTTGAAGTTCTGATTGTGAAAGGTTGTGTGAGTGAAGCAAATCAAAGCAACAGGAGGAACCTCACCATGGGCTGAGTTTCTGCTTCTCTGATTTGAGATCTCAGAGAACCTGACCCAGGAATGATTCAGAGAAGAGAAATTTGTCACCCCCACCCACAGTTCATTGTCACAGCAGAGGACCACTAACAAGAATCTGTCATTTTTTCCTTCTGCAATAATCTTTCTTGCAATAACAGATATGTTTTCTGCTTCCCATGATACCTGTGTGCTTAAAGGATCTCTTCAAAGGAGCTATACTGATGCTATAACACTTTACTGAGTGTAACATGGATGAAAATGTTTCTTCAGACGTGTTATATTGGCTAAGTACGTATTAGCAATGTTGATCGAGGGCTGGGTTTGCTAGCTGATTCAGGCCCGTATGGCAGCTGAGCACCTACTAAACTTTTCAGAAACCTACTAGATTATAATCTACATTTTTAGGTACTGACTTGTCTATGTCTTTAGGCACCCAAGTCAGAACTTCAGCCCTTAAACCTCTTTTGAATGCTCCAAAGGCTTCTAAAGCTTTGTTGTGTGTCTGTGCATATATATAAAGTTTCCTATATGACTCAGTTTTATGATTTTAAGAAGTCCTTTAAAACAATCTCCCTCCAATTAACCCCAGAGCCAGGCAATTTCCCATTGCACGCGTGTCTTGCTGGGCTAAGGGCGAGGCAGGCGCATCCCGGCGCAGGCAGGCTGGAGGGCGGCAGCGCTGCCCGCCTGGGCGCAGCTCCAGTCCCGCTCCCTCCTTGCACTGAGTTGAGGCATGTAAGGAAAGGCCCCAGCAGCTTGGTTAAACTGGTGCAATTTGGTGGGTGAAACCTCATCTACGGCGGCGGTGAGGAGCTGTGTTATAAATGCGTTCAAGCCCTCCTAATGGGAAGGTTTCAGGAAGATGCCTGTACTTGCACTGGTGCCCAGTGAAAAATCCAGCCCTAAGGGTGGCTTCTGAGCCCTCTTTTGTGCACAGGTCACTGGTGTACCAAAAGTCTGCAACCAAGGTGCCACACTACACCACCAATTTACTGCACAACCTTTGGGGCTTCACCTTCCCCTGCCTTGGTTTTTTTCTATACCAGCAGAGATGTTAGGGCTGATCTCTGTTTGCAAAGTATGAAAGACTTCATGAGCTATTGCTCTGCTCACAGCTGGCCACGCTCGTAGCTGCATTCTTCAGCTGGTTGGAGGTAGTGTTTGTCACTGAAGGCAGCTATAAAATAAAGCCCTGGGGCTATGTTTTCAAAAACAGGTGCCTCAAATGCGGTCACAAAATATGCACATCTCAAAAGAGAGCTGTGTAGCAAGCACTGGGCCCTGTGCAGACACTACCCATGTTGCTTGAACAATACACGTTTCAACTGCCCGAAGTCTGGTGTCACTTAAAGTTACCCTTCAAAGTCCAGCTTTTTACAGTTTTGCTGAGTGTTACTTTAATAAGAAATCCAATGTCTCTCTCACTGCTTCTGTGCCTCTGTTGCACTTGCTGTATGGATGCCTTTCACGTTTCGGTCCATGGATGAGGGTGATCATAATTCATCTTGCTGCATTTTCCCCCACTAATGGTGACCTGCTAACATCTTGCTCCACTCTGTTTCTCTGTTTATGGGACATGTGGTGCTAATAATGTCACCGATGCTAAAAACAACGCTCTAAGCCTGAACAGGTCCCACCACTGCAGACCTGGTAGTGGTGCCTTTTGCACCTTCCTTCATGCTAATATTGTTTCGCCACCCACGAGTGTGCACGTCCTCTCTCCTTCTCCATTCCCATCTTGCTGATTTATGACCGTTTGCTGTTGTTCATCTCAGCTGGAAACAAAACAGAGAGAAAAGATGTATGTGTGGGAAATCAGAGATTCAGGCAGGGAGAGCAGAGCTGGTGTCAAACCAAAGGAGGACCTAAGCAGAGCCATGGTGCTCAAGCACTGCACTTGGTTTCTTATATTCATGCATTCCACCCAGAAAACAAGCTTCTCTCCATCTTATAGCTAAAATCTTTCTTGTAAAAGTGTTTCTGTTTTACCAGTATCACATAATTTGCATCGAGGGTCAGTCCCACTTTGTCTTGGCGTTTTGAAAGCAGAAAGCTCAGAGGCTCTGCTCTTGCATCGGTCTTCAAGGAACAGAGCATATTTCACCCCATTAATGCAAAACCATCAGTTCTCTTCTGCATTCAAAATAGATCCATCAGCATGACAGAACGATCTGAGGGATCTTCATTTATGCCTCTTCCCCAAGGGTCAAATAGTGGAGATGGGCAAGAATGGAAAGAAAACCGGGCTCATGAAAATTCATGCAATTATTTCTTGGCAAGTCATTGCTACCATGTTGCTTTTGGGTCAGGAGAATGTAGAAATGCTGGTGACTGGGCAGAGACCCTTCGAGCCTGGGCTGCTGGCTGCCTTGCACACCCCAGTAGGGAGTCTGAGAACAACACACCGCGGTGAGGAAATGGCATGAATGAAACCTGTGATTTCCTACGGTCTGCAATCCTTCTGGGCTACGCTTTGCCAAGGGGGTCTTTCGTTGCACCATCAGAACCTTAGTTTGCACAAAGGCAGGAAGCGAATGAGAGGAGAAGGCAAATGAGATGTTCTCTCTATGGCTTCTCGACAGAAAAGCTCGAGTCTACTCTGCCACATAATCAAATCCATGCAAATGCTGGGCGTCAGCTGTGTCTAATGGTGGCTGTTTCATAAAAGGAACAAGGCTCTGTTTGATGAAATGTGCAACAGCACCTGTACGTTCTAACCTATGGATGACCCGTCAGCAACCTCAGGAATTGCATGCATGTGCAAAAGGTGCATTTTGCATTGCCTGGATGCCACAGACCACAGTGCTTCGGTGAAAGGACAGTGGGAATCCTGCGTGCGGTCCTGGAGGTGAGTCACGGCTGACATTGCTCTGGGTGGACTTGGGCTAGCTGAGAAGATGCCACTGGCCCTGTGCAGCCTGTGCTTGGTACCCAGTAATGTAACATACAGGTTGGTTATATCTTATTCTGAGTGCAACTCATGCTGCTACCTCCATCTCCCCATTCCTCCAAGAGATACATTTTTGGCAGTCTGTAGGTGCAAGTGAGTTGGTAGCCTACACTCACACAGGGTGAGAGATGGGACCAGGGACAATAATGGTCTCTCACGGCAGTCAGAGGGCTTCCAGCCCGGGACATCCCTTGGCCTAGAGCAGCCCTACAGCAGTGTGTTATACACTTCACCCTCCCTGTGCCAGGCACCAGCAAACCAGTGATTTACACTGTTTCTAGGAATGGAGCAGTGCAAACCTGCAGATGCCTTATTTCTGGGTGTCTTATTTGTATTTTAGACCTCCTTAGACATGGGAAAACAACAAAGTGGAGACTGAGCCTGATGCAGCCTCTCTTCTTGAAAGCCATCCTGGTGCTTCCTCGCAGCATGGAAAGGCAGCAAGGCTGCCAGAGCCCTGCACACCTCTTGTCAGGAATATATATACTTGGAGAGGTACAAGTGCTTCCTCTTTGGTAAGTGCTCTTAAGAGCTGATTAGAGCTTGCAGACACCCGCAGAAATCCCTGGGAGGATGGAAAGGGAGCTGCCACCCAAACCCCTGCTACTTGGGATTAATTTGTGCTTTGTGGCATGGTTCCCTGACAGAGCAGCCGTGGCCCCGCGGATCCATCCCGTGCTCGCTAACCCTCTGGCTGGCCCCAGCCCCACTCCTGCAGGCAGGGTTGCTGCCTGGCAGAAGGACCTGCCCCTGTTGCTCCATGGCCCCCAGTCCTGGGTTTCCATCAGAAAGGATCAGCTGTGATGTGTGGTCTGCGGGCAGGCAACACAGCACATTAATACCGTTCTCTTCACTGGCTCGGAGGGGTGAGTGTTTCCTAGCATCCATCAGGATTTGCTATAAGAAAACAAACCTAACAATACCAACAGGAACAAAACCCAGTACATCCCTAAAGCAGAACTGACAACATGGCTCATGTGCCATTGTAGGATGTGAGACCCCTTCAAGGACACCCCTAGATCTCAGACACCCCTGGGGACATTCACCGTCCTCCTTCTAGGAGGACAGCCTGGGGCCCAAAGGGCACAAGTACTGCAGCTTTGTGATAAAGAGGTGTTGGGCTGCTCTGAAACCCTCCTGCCAGGCACTCGGCACCTTTGGGGGCCATGCAAAGACCTGCTCAAGCCATGATGATTAGGAAGAAAGACTTTAAAAAGAAGATTTGAGTATGTGGGAAGACACAGAAGTTATGAAGTCAAGAAAGGGTTCCCTCACTCTCTCTTATGCACTGGCTTATGAGTCTGGGTTGGCTGTTCAGGTGGTTTGTAGGGGGTGAGTATCAATGATTGCAATGGCCTCTGATGGTCTTGATAAAACCCTAACTTCAGATCATTCTCCTCTCCTCTCCTCTCCTCTCCTCTCCTCTCCTCTCCTCTCCTCTCCTCTCCTCTCCTCTCCTCTCCTCTCCTCTCCTCTCCTCTCCTCTCCTCTCCTCTCCTCTCCTCTCCTCTCCTCTCCTCTCCTCTCCTCTCCTCTCCTCTCCTCTCCTCTCCTCTCCTCTCCTCTCCTCTCCTCTCCTCTCCTCTCCTCTCCTCTCCTCTCCTCTCCTCTCCTCTCCTCTCCTCTCCTCTCCTCTCCTCTCCTCTCCCTTAGTTCCTAGGGATATTCAAGCAGCTTTTCTTTACCCCTACACAGCAGCAGCCAACCTACAGAGAAAGGTATGTGACAGAAGACGAGAGTTGCAGCCTGGTGAACCACGCTGCGATGAAGGGGTAATACTGCTTATGCCAGAGCGCAGCGTCGAGCCTGCCAGTGCAGCAGAGCACAACTTCTATTCAGAAGTTCCTGCGTTCCTCTTCTGTGCCACCAAATCACAATTATATTCATTGTTTGGTGCAGATGTTGGGCTGGAGAGCCAAAGGTAGTATGTGGAGGCAGCAGCTGTGGGGCTGAAGGCCACCCGGGAAGAGGATGGCAGGGTCCTGCTGCGCAACAGTGATGGAGACAGTGGCAACACAGCTCTGCTCTTGTGGGTGCAAAGGTGTATGGGTGAAGTGGTGGCCCTTGCCGAGGCAGTGGCCAGCCTCTCCTTGCTGCAGCATGAGTGCTTGGCCAGCTCCCTCACCCTCAGCAATCCAGAAACCCCTGTGGGCCCTTCCACCTCCATCCCTCCACGAGTGGCTCTGAGCCTTTCTCTTATACACCTGCTGTTGGCTTACTGGCCTTTTATTTTATTTTATTTTATTTTATTTTATTTTATTTTATTTTATTTTATTTTATTTTATTTTATTTTATTTTATTTTATTTTATTTTATTTTATTTTATTTTATTTTATTTTATTTTATTCTAGGCAGCTCCCTTATGGTTTGTCAACATCTGCAGTGAACCCTGGCCCATTGGAGGGTGGGGGTTCTCATCTGGCAAGGGCTTTTCTGGGGACCAGCTCCACGCTGCCGGTGGAGCATTCCTCATCCACCCTTTCCATAGAGGTGTGCATGCCTTTTGTTACCTGCCAGGGAAGTGGAGGAACAGGATTGCTCAATTAACATATATGTACCTTGGCAGGGCACCAGCCCAAATCGCTGGCTCCACCCTGCCTTCCCTTCCCCGTAGCCATATCGCTTCCCCCCCTCCTTCTTTGACATACCATTCCTCCTCGCTATCTAGGCTAATCTTCATCAGTCATTGCCCCGATGCTCTCCTGCTCTGACACGCTCCGAGTTTCAGTACAATTCCTGCGGCAGGTTGTGTCACGTCCTTTCACGCCGGCTGCTTTACATGGATCCCTGCCGAGGCACCGCACAGCCTTGAGCAAGACTTCTTCTGCTCACAGTAATTTAGGGCGTCTTTCTTTATTGCTGGCTGCTCAGCTCCCTGGGAGGAGGAGCTGGGGCTTTCGGTTTGCTTTGGAGAGCTGGCTAAAACGCGGCACAGGGCAGAAACCAGCCAGCGTGTTCCAGCTTGAGCTCCCGCCTGGGTGATTTAGACACTGAGAGATGCAGATTTGTTATTTCTGGAATGTCAGAGTTTCACTTGGGGTGGTTTTTTGTTTGTTTGCTAGAAGGGCCTAACTGATACCCGGTTTATGGCTAGCACACTGGGCTCTTTTGAGCAAAAGGGGTCTGCTTCCACAGTGCTCTCCGCTACCACAGGAGGTACATCACTTCCCTCACCAGCCCGCGTGTGCGGAGGCAGCGACTGAGGCTCTAGCAAGGGAAGGAGCCGATCTGCACCATTCATTCCTCCCTGCACTTCCTACTCTGCCCTGCCCTGTGCTCCCCTGCCCGCCTCAGTCCAGTCCTCCATCCCTCCCTTTTCCCATCCTTCACTTGCACTCTCTGTTTCCGTACATCCTTCCTCACTTGCCTCATATCTTTGTGGGGTTGTGCTTTATCATGTTAGATGACACTTGGCCTTGTCACCTTGCAACTCAGCTGTGCAACCCTCAGCATGGCATGTAAAGAGGTGCCCCTCTTTTTTTTGGCAAGGGGTCTGTGAAGATGTCCTCCCTGTCCACTCGAGCCATGTCTTGCGGGTGGAGGTGAGTTTTGCAGAGCACCGAACAGTGCATTGCACTGAGAGATTGGTGATGGGGAAAATCTTGGTAGTTTTGATTGTGCGGGTGAAGGAGAAGAAGTACCTGAGCCGGTGTGAGGATAAGTCACCCAGGTCTGGAGGACACAGAGGTGAAACATCTCCCAGTACGGGAGCAAATCAGGAGGCTTGCTGAAACCGAGCTGGCATGCCCATGTCCGTGATTGCCCTGGCTGCTCAGTTAACATGCAAAAGAGATCGTGCTGCCTTCATGTTTACATCTGGTATCGCTTCCCCGGGCAAGTCACAGGGCTGGGCAATGGCCAGTGTCACGGGCTGTAATCTGCGGTCTTTGTGCTTTGTTATATAGCGGTTACGCGAGCTGATAGTGCAGGGTGCTTCGGTACCGTGTTTGCATGGTATCTTTTGCCCTAAGTAATTGCAAGGGACCTGACAGACAAGACATGGTGAGAGAAGGCTGCCCGGGAGAGAGGACACGCTGCATGAAGAGGGGTGTAGCCATGGAGATTGGGACCTATCCTTACCCTTCGGTAAGTTCCCAAAGGAAGTTTATAGAAATATAATCAAACCAAGTTATAAATATACCAAATTGTAGCAGTCCCACTTTAAAATTCCACGTGTTTCTTTCTTGGTGGTGTTACTGCTGCTGAGTAATGAATAAACTCCTGTAGACACCAGAAATCCTCTTTCATGATGGACTTTGAGTTTCCCAAATCTGTGGCCTCTCTGACCTGGAGCTGTTTTCCCTGTGATCCTTTTAGCTCAGGTGAAACCTTCCACATTTATGCTCTTTAGGGTTGTATGTCACCAATGACATATAAAACTCCAACCCCACACTGAAGAAGGTGGAGCCGCCCCCAAGCCGCAGGGTCCCTGGCTGTCTCACCTGTTCCACAGGGGAGGGACAGAGCGGAGCAAGGAGGAAGAGGACACCCCATCCCTGACAGGCGGTCCTTTTGTGCCTCCCCTCTCTTGTTTCTACCCCGGCAACTGGCAGTTACTATTATTTTAATTAACAATAAATAAGGAAGAAGGAAGTCCTGAATGCAGGCATATAAAAATGCTTGGCTAAAAAGCAGAAAACAGAGAGAAATGAGTTCGAGGAACTAATTTCCTTTCATGGTGACAGTTTTATCCCCTCCTGAAAAGAAAAAGGCAAGAATGAAACATGCTTACTGCAACCACTTAAGCCACTAAAAAAGCCAACAAAAATTGGTTGCTTAACAGCTGGACTTCAAATAAAGGTGGAACAGAGCTGTGCTTGTTGCAGGCCTGCTCCCCTATCTTTGCTCCCGATGACTAAGACATTTATCATGCACTAGCCCCAGAGCGAGCTATTGCTCTGCATGAGCAGCGATGACCCTAAATCTGAAGGTACTCTGCAGTGGTGTCTTCAGACCCGCAGTCCCAAAGCCAGCCTGATGCAGGTGCTTCGCTTAGGCTCACCAGATCTGAAGAGCTTTTGGGACCTGCATCCACCCTGGGCTGCAATCCCGATGATAAGGGACCCGCTGAATCCTGCTCCCCTTGTGCCTGCTCTGCCCCTGGCCCCTCTGCTCCCTGTGCAACCGGCCATTGCTTGGCCCCTGAGACAATGCGGGGGAGGAGGAGGGCATTAGGCAAATATCCCCAACTTCTTAAGATTCCTGCTTAATGAGCACATTTTCTTAGTACTACATTGCCCCCCCCCCCCCCCCCCCAAGTAATCTTATCAGGCTGAGCCTGCCTCTGCCACCTGCAAGCAGAGATATCAGAGGGGGGGGCCATAAACCAGTTTGTTTTAAGTTCCTAGGCGCTAAAGTCAAGAACGAGTTTCAAAGTGAACTTATCGTTTTATTTTTGTCATAAAAAAAAAAAAAAAGAAAAGGGATAAAACACGACCGGCTTGCTTTATGATTCACTGATTGCAGATGTTTCCTGTCGGGTGGCCGAGGTGCTCAGCTTTCTGTTTGCCACTACCAACAGGCGAAGGTGCTTGGCACCGCTTCGGGCACGTGTTGAGCCGCCGAGCCTTGCACGCCACCTCCCTGGGAGGTGCCAGGTCCTACGGCTTCACCTCTCTACGTGCCTGCGTGCGCACAAAAGGACTTTCGTATCTGTACTCGGGCTAGAAGCACCTTTCCAAAAGGAGTCATAGGGACTTGCAGAAGAAAACAAAGTGTGGTAACATGTAACTGCCCACTGCCACTTCAAGTGGGTTTTAAAATATTTTCTGGCCAACTGCTCAGACATCTTACTCATACCAGGTTCAGGCTGGATCCTGACCAGCAAACGGGCAGAGGATTACACTCGACCTCAGCTGTGGGCTCACCGCGTCCTGCAGTCTGGGAGCCCGGGCACAGTCCAGGGGTTCAGTGCTGGCCCACTCCTGACTGCACTTGCCTTGGAGCCTGGCACAGGCTTTATCACATCCAGGAGCAAACCAATACTCTGGCACTATCTTCATCGTGAAAGAACAGAACAAAACATAAATTCCTTACTTCTAGAAATATATTACAAATATGTAGGACCTTGAGTATTTGAAAGTAATCTTGACCAATTCTGTCATGCCTTAAGCAGATGAAAATTCTTTTTTTTTAAGAAAGTTTTGAAGTCCTCTCCTTTTTTCAAGTGGTAAGTTGCATCAAACATCTGAGAGATCTGGAATGATAGAAATCCCAGAGAAGACACGTGCTGGACACACGATGCTGGTGACATGAAAAATGTGGTTTTCTCTCTTTAGACTGTTCATCTTTTAGATAACAACAGCATCACATCCAGGTACTGCCTACCCCTTCACTAAGCATACTGCATTGAAGGAGTGTAGAAACATGGTATAGGGAAATATCGCATGTTTCCAGGCGTACGTTTGGCTGAGCAGCAAAGCTCAGCATCCCCCAGCAAAGCAACGCAGCATGTGTATGTTCCTGGTGCGCTGCCATCGAGGGCATCGCAGCCTGCACGAGCACAAAAGTTCACGCTCTTTAAGCTCTTTAGTGGGGTCTGCCCAAGGATGAGTGGTGGCAGGGGCATGCAAAGCTGGACGATGAAGCAAGGAGGGGATTTTCAGTATCCAGCCCTAACTGCTGGCCCGTGCCTCTGCCCAGGCAGGCATGCCAGTGCCGAGCAGCCAGGCTGCAGGTATGCCGGAGCACTTGCAACCCCACAGCTTTGCGTGCAGAAGTTGCTGACACAGGTCAGGATAAGAGATGCCAGCCTGATTCTGGAGATAGGGAGGGAGCTTTTTCATCTCGGGGATTGCTGTGAGCAGCTCTCACACATGGGCTCAGGTCTGGGAGCAAACCCTTCAATGAACATGCTGCTGAACACACCACTGGGTTGTCTTCTCAGAGCTGAGACCTGCATCCAAAAGCTGGTTCGCTGCTATTTTTGAAAGGGGGCAAAAAACCCCCGAGACAGAAAAATGTGAGGCTCTAAGGGTTGTTTTTCCTCCTCTTTCTCCCTTGCTGAGCCATGAGGACTTGAGGTAGCTGGAGGCGTAGTTTGCTCAGGATCTGTCAGCTCCCCAGCCCTACCCTGCGCTTTGAACAGGACAAACAGGTTATGACATTAAAGTTTCAAAACCTGGGGGGGTTCCTTGCACGGGAGAGGTTAACGCAGGGGCACTCCAGGCCCCTGGAGAAGGGGAGGGGATGCTTTCAGGTTTGAAATGCAGGCACAACTTTTCCAAAATCCAAGCTGGCTCAGAAGAAAACCAAACCCGCTCTCCCCACCCACCACTCTCCACCGGCAGCTCTGCAAAGCGCTGTACCTTGGCAGGCGGAGGCTCAAAAACACATCACCCCGGGCGAGGCTCTATCTCACCCTGATCCCAGCCCCTGGCCAGGGCAGCCGCCTCCAGACTGGGGCCAGGCTTCATGCACTCGGCTGGGGAACGCTTGAGCATCCAGCTTCCAACCGGCTGTGAGGGGAAACTGCGCTCCCCTCGCTGAGCACCATCTGAAACAGCCTAAACATACCCAAAGATGGATAGTCTTAAACTCAGAGCCTGTGGAGATGCTGCCGGTCAGGTCTCTGTGCCATTCCCACCACCGCGGTGGAAGTGATGCTGGAAGCTAATGGGCACAAGCGGGTCTTGGTTTTATTACTCCAGCCATGTGTTGATGTGGGAGGGCTGTGGGCAACCCATGGGGCTGTGAGATGAGGGGTTTTGATGGGATGGAGGGGAAAGCTCATGCCCTGGGAGGCAGGGAAGAAAGCTCTTGCCCCTGGGCATAAGATCTCTTCCCCACCATGCTCCGAGTTCCTTGCACAACCAGCAGTTTATGGAGGGTGAGAGGAAGGAAAACTGCTTTTTGGCTGCCCCACGGCCTGGGGAGCCCTCAGCTTGTGCCCTTGCCTCCTTGCTGTGGGGGCTGGAGCACAGGGAGGGGCACTCCCAAATTCAGGGTGTCCCCATGGCCTCAGGGCAGGACCCTCCACCATAGTACAGAGCTGTCCTGGCGGGGCCAGTAAGCAAGAGCTGGGTGCCAAAGCCCCCCTCTGCAGGGTGCATTGCTGCGCCCGCTCCAGCAGCCCCAGAGCAATCTGCGAAAGAAGCACGTTCTTGATAAAAGATGAGAAAAGTCTTGGAGAACTTGGAAAAGTTGCTTGCAAGATATTAACTGAACTGCAGATTGGGCAACATACCTAAAAGTTGCTGTAATGGGAAGGACCTTTTTGGGGTCCAAAACACCCTCTAAGAGACGCCCCGGGAATAGCAGCGTCCAAGCAGCCAGCTGGTGTTAGCACAGGGCCAGCGGCTCGGGAACTGCCTGTGCTGCCTGCGAGCAAGGGAGAGGGGGAAAAGCAGATTTTTGGGACAAGAGTAACCACTGAGCATACGCATTTTGCAGGCTGCAAGAAGTACTCGTTATACTCCAGAAGCACCCACGCTGTATTTTGCTTCCTTAAAACTGCTAGGACCCTTCCTGTGGGATTTAACGTACAATTTTACAAGAGAACATGATGTTTCCACTGGTTTTCAGTGCAAAGGTGCATGGCATCAGGAAAGTCACTGGTGTGCCTGGTCCCGGGGATGTTTGGTGCTCAGGGCACAGGATGTAGAGTGGGAAACTCCCAGGGATTCCTGACAGGAGCCCCAGAGGCTGGCAATGGAGCTGGGCTCCCTTCCAGCTCTGACACAACTCCAGGAGGTCCCCTCCTATGCTCAGTGACAAAACAGCATTTTTTAGCCAAGCGATGGTGTGGGGGGAGGGCAGTGCTGTGTGTGGGTGTCCCTTGGCTCGGCTCGGCCACCTCTGTGTGCAGGATGCTGTGCACACACTGGCTGAGCATCCCGAGTGCCCCAGCTGCTCTCGGACCGTGGCGGTGGAAAGGTCAAGCAGAGAGCGAGCAGCCACCCTGCTTCAGCCCCCCCCGCGGCCCGTGTCCCCCTGCTGATGGGTCCCCAGGCCCCGGGAGGGTGACACCCTGACATTTCCTCCTCTCCTTCTGTCTCCAGGTGTCACTTCTCAGCACAGCCAAGAAGCCGCCAAGTTCCCTGTCCCCCACGGTGCTTTGGAGGGCACCCACCCACCGCAGCCGCTGTGCCCGGTGGCAAGGAGTGAGATAAACAGGGGCAGAGCGGGCACAGGGGTTTGGAGATGACAGTGGTTGAGAACCCCCCCATCTCCAAGCTGATCAGGCTTTCACTCCCAGACATTGTGGGAACTTTCTCATGGATCTATATATTTATTTTTTAAAAAATAATTTCTTCTAACTTCTGAAGCCCTCCAGTGCTAAGCTGTCGGTTTGCTCTTTTAATTGTATTCTGTGCTTATGCTGCTCTCTAGGCAAGTCTGCAAGCTGCTTCCAAGCTCTCTCAACACTTAACCATTTACAGCCTGAAAGGCATGCTGAGATGTTTTTCTCCTTTCTGGAGGACAGATTCTTCCCCCTTTTGCCTCTCTTTCAGAGACTGCTGGAGCTGGTGCTACAGTTTCAGCTTATTTGCAGCAAGATGCCTGTGAGGGAGCAGGGGGAGCATTTGAAGAAGAAAAGAAGGGCAGTTCTCCAGGAAAGCCCCTTGTGACTCCTGGTTTAGCTCAGATCTAGGGCCAAGGGAAGTAAAAACTCAAATCTTTGCTGTTCTCAGCAGCTCTCCGAAGGGGGACAAAGGGGTGAAATGGTGATGTGGAAGAGAAAGCTAAAATGGATTCTGTAACACACAGTTTCTGTTTGGCAGGCAGCAGTTACCAGAAGCCCCAAGAAGAGGTACCCAGCTCCTGGCATCCCTGTGCACCTTCAGCTGGGTTTTCTCTGGTGTAAACTGTACGTTACTAGCAGAAATTCTTGAAGGCCAGAGGTCTGCCAGATCACCTGGAAGCATGAGCCCTTCCAAACAAGCCTAGGGGCAAGGTGGCAGGATGCTATTTTAACCCAGAAGATGCTTTTACGCACAGCATCTGCTTGATCAATCTCCAGAAGTGGCACTCAGATGCCCTGGCATATTTGCAAGTGCCAGGGAGAGCCTACCAAAGAGATATTTCTAAATGCTGGAAGAACTCACCTTCCCCTTCTTTCAGCTACAGCTCTCCTCTGCAGAGTTGTCTCTGCAAAGGGGCACCTCCGAAACAAGAGGTCTTGCTGCACCTACCTGTCAAAGTCCCGTCCACTGGCTGTAGCAGCAATGATGTTTAATTCTCCCCAGCCTTGCAAAGACATCTTTGGCTTTCAACCCATCAAGTGGATCAACCAGTGGGCTTATATTACTGTAAGCAGGGGCAGATGGCGAGGACGAGCGTGTTGCTCAGGTATAAACAGCAGCAGAAGGTGATGAGAAAGGTGGTGTACTGGTGCTGCGGGAGACCTTTTTACAGGCTGCAATTGCCTGTAAAAAGCTCCTGTGAGATCCAGGATGAGTTTGCAGGGTTGGTAGTTAGATTAATAACGTTCTCCCTCACAGGACAGGAATTTGCCCTGTGGCAGATCCCAGCCTCTAGCTCTGCAAGATGCACATGCATCTGGCTACATAAAATGTTGCTGGATTGCATCCTTGCTCAGAGCAGTGGCAGGGCTGGGACACAAGCCTGCACCCCCAAACCACCATGTGCTCCCCCACCGTGCAGCATCGCTGCGGCCTCTGCTGCCTTCCCGCTTCTTTTAGTTGTGCCCCACATGCTTCTCTGTGAATCTGAAAACTTTGCCTGCCCCTTTGACTTTAGAGTGAACAGGTCCTATTTACTCTTCATTATAATAATTAATGCTATTACTTTCATTATGGGACTACTTAGAATCTGCCTTCGAGGGATGTATTTGAGGAGACGATGGCTAAACACACGGGATAGGACAGGCTCTGCCCTGCAGACTTGATAGCCAGTGGTGTACATCTTCCCTGACTTGGAAATGTGCTGCTCGTGCTTCTGATTGATTACGGGTACCAATCTGGTAAAACACAGTTGTTGAACACAGCTTTATGAACATGTTCCTTCTTTCGGATTCTGTTTCCCACTTCCCTGAACAAGTCACAGATAAGAAGACCTTGTCAATGCTTGCCTGAGAGTTTCCAAACCTGTTTATTCTGGTCTTGTTCTGATCATCCAAAGAAAGCACCGCTGGGATGGAGATACTCTGTGTGCAAGAGCAGAGCGAGGACAATGGCTCTCTTTGGATCCCAGCCTTTTCTGATTCAGCACCTGAGCTCTTTGCTCTCCTGTAGAGAAGGTAAAATAAAGGAGCATATGCTGAGGGCAGGGGGAGTGGGGGGTGATGGTGTGGCGGGGACCCCCAGCCACCCCTCCGTGAGGAGATGCACATTCATCAGCCAGCGCTGATGCTAATGGGTGACCGTTTGTCCCCTCTCCTGGGCATGTGACAAGGGAGCTGCATGCTTCCCAGCAGGCCCTCTGCTCGGTAGAAAAGATTGTGACACCATCACATTCGCAGCAAACTTGACATAGTTTTCCCTTTCTTCATACCCCTCCTTCCCTACTGCCCGACCTCGCTGCAAGTCGCATCTCAGGGAAGGGGCTGCGCTCCCCCCATAGCTCCAGCAGAAGAAATGCAAAGAGACACGGAGAAGCAGCCTGTGCTGCCACAGCCCGGCGAGCCCGTCTGTCTGCCTGCTGAAAATGATGGCAGGGTTTCCTACAATCCTTCAAGCACTTAGACTGAGACTGGGAAATGCTGCAGCCAGCAAGGAACAGGGGTGCGTGGTGCAGTAGCAGGGAGAGCATGAGAAATACATCGGTGAGTGAGAAGGGCTCAAATCCTGCAGTGGTGACAACAGCGTGGGACCGACTGGGCACATGGTTAGAGCTGACTGCTAGGATTGAAATCCAAACTCTGAAGACAGCCCTGGAAACTTTGAAGCATCTTTAAAAAATCCCCAAAACTTTGAAGCCAGAAGTAGCCCTGGTGCCTCTGCCAGTGTCCTGGCAGAAAACGTGCCCTCTTGGGCGGGTGGATCTGCCCGGCGTGTTTACAAAGCACTGGCCAGTCCCGCTGCGTTGGCAGAGGGAGCTGCTGCGGCCACATAGCCCTAAAGAGAGCAGAAACCAGGAACTTTTATGTTCCAGGCAAAGGCTGCTTTTTCTTGGGGTTCAGAGGGTAGAAGAGTGGGTTGTAAAGGGCCAGGAGCATCAAGAGAGGAGAGGTAGCACTGGGCATGGCTTGTGGCTGTCACAGTATCCTCCGGGAATGTGCCCAGGTCAGGACTGCTCTCCTGCAGCTGGTCCAGGGTAAGGTAGCTGGACTCATCGGGCAGGGCTAAACCAGTGTCAGAGCAGTAGCGACAGCCTTACTCGGGGGGCTTTGCTGTGACAGTCAACAGGAGGGGCCTAAGGGGTGTCTGAGACGTTGACATGGGCGCCCACCTCCTAAGAGCCTGAAGTGCTGACTGGCACGGCTGGGTCCCTCAAAGCCACCCACCCCCAGGGAGGGGAGGGACCCAGACTGCTGTGACGGGATCAGTTTGGTGCCAAAAAGCCCATCTTCCATTTCAGAGCTAAGGGAGGGGTCACTGGGCATCCAGGGGAGGGACTGCTGTAAATCATTGCCCAACCTCTTTCTTGAACAACTTGTCACCTGTGTGCCAGCCATCTCTCTGCAGGTCCCCACTGAGCAGAAAGAATGGGAGCCCAGCAATGCCATGGGGTGCCTGGGGAGGGCAGATGAGGAAGAACTGGCTGAATTTTGTAGGGATTTTGGTTAAACTGAAATCAGAGAAAAATTCCTGAGAGCCTTTAAGGCCAATTGTTACAAACTGGAGATCACTGTCAACTTCAGGAGACTGCCATAGGATTACCAATACTTGTATTATACTTCAGAAGTCAGTCACTCTTCAAGTCTTCAACTGACAGACTCGTTCCTTGGGTTATTTTCCCTGCAAAAATAATTCTGCAAGTGCAAGCGGTGCCCTCGGGCATTTGCAGCATGTAAATTCAAAGGAGAAAAGGGCTGTCTTTATATCTTGTAGTAAACCATGAAATGCTTTGGGTGGAGGCTGGTGGGGTCTGGAGAGGGGCTCTGCAGCTGTGCACTGACAGCAGGAATAGCTGCAGCCCCCAAACAGGGACACCCGGGTGGTGTCACCGGGCCGTCCCTAACCCCTGCACGGCCCATCGCGCTTTTAGCGGAGGGGCTCCTCCTCCGCCACCGTTAGCGGGGCTGGGAGCGGGGGAGGGCGGCACCGCTGCCGCTCGGGAGTGCCTCTGCCTCTGCCCTCCCTCCTCCCCAGCCCGGCCTGCAGCTCCCCAAAGCCTGGGCGAGCGGCGGGGGGGGCCGAGGGGGCGGATGCAGGGGCCGCCGGCGGAGCCGCAGCGCCGCCCGCTGCGCTCCCACCGTACTGCGGCCCGCTCCGCTCCCGGGGGGGGGCACCCCCCGTCCTGGGGCACCCCTTGGCCCATCCGCTCCGCTCCCGGGAGGGGGGCACCCCCCGTCCCGGGGCACCCCCCGGCCCCTCCGCTCCGCTCCCGGGGCACCCCCCATCCTGGGGCACGCCCCGGCCCCTCCGCTCCGCTCCCGGGGTACCCCCCGTCCCGGGGCACCCCCCGGCCCCTCCGCTCCGCTCCCGGGGCACCCCCCGCCCAGGGCACCCCCTGCCCAGAGGCACCCCCCTGCCCCTCCGCTCCGCTCCCGGGGCACCCCCCGCCCAGGGCACCCCCTGCCCAGAGGCACCCCCCTGCCCCTCCGCTCCGCTCCCGGAGCACCCCCCGTCCCAGGGCACCCCCCGCCGGCCCCTCCACTCCGCTCCCGGGGCACCCCCCGGGCCCTCCGCTCTGCTCCCGAGGCACCCCTCACCCAGGGGCACCTCCCGCCCCACTCCCGGGGCACTCCCCGGCCCCTCCGTCCCGGGGCACCCCCCGGCCCGGCCCCGCCGAGCAAGGCAAGCCCCCGGGACCTCCCGTCCCCTAACTGCGGTCCCCCCCGCTTCGCCCTCCCCGGGGGGATGCAGCCCTTGCCGCAGCAGGATCTCTCTGCCGTGGGGACGCTGAGGCACAGGGGCCACAGTTCGCCAGCCCCGAGGGATGCGACTGCAGCGCACCGACAGGCGGTGCGGCGGGGAGGCCACAAGATGATGACATCTCCCCTTTGTGCCCCGGCACGTCCCTCCCGCCTGTCACAGACGCTCCCCTGCCTTGGTCCAGCTCCAGCTGGGCAAAGCCTGTGAGCCCCAGGTGCTGGCGGGGGAGCCCCTGAAGCAGAGCACAGACGGCTCGCACAGCAGCCCCGGCCCCGCAGGAGGCTGGGGATACCCACCGAGGGAAGTAGCCCACAGGAGCGGGAGGATTTTGGCAAAGGTCTCCTCGCTGCTGGGCTGGCACCTTCCAACCCCTGCCCCTTCCCCAGCACCTCTCAGCCCCTCACAGTGCACCCTGTGAGGGGTTCATCACAGCCAACGCCCTCCCGATAGTCTCAGACATGCAGAGATGTCCCTGTCTTGCAAGAGTCATCCATTTAATCCATTTTCCATCTTAAAACACACTGCACAGGAAACTACAGATCTCTCAGCATTCACTGCGCCACCAGTTCATTCCCTGTCTGCAAAGTTTACCAGCCACCAACAGCCCACTGGTTAAGATATCAAACAGCACTGACCAGAGGGGACGCTGTCCTCTTTTTTAACTAAGCGTGCTTTGCTTTGGGCTAGTTCTCCATGGTTTTTATACTGCACAACTGACCCTTCTTTGTATTTTAACTCCTCACCTCCCTAAACAGAAAAGCTTTCAGCCTGTCATTTGGGGTACCTTAAATTAAGACTACGTTATTTGGAAGGGATTTGCCATGAGACTCTCCCAGACCAGCTTGGGTGCGCTGCCTCACACAAGGTGATGGTGCCATGAAGACCTGCCCTTGCACCGAGGCAGCAACCCTGTCTTTTTCCCATAAAGAGATCACATCTTCCTATTTTCCTGTGCCTCCCAATTCCAGCTGCCTCCGGTGTCACTGCAAAGTGTGACCAAAAATCTATACTTCTTCAATACCCTGTGCATCGCCCAGGAAAGGGCTAATAGGAGAGGCAGACCACTTGAGAGGCCGATCAATAGACCTGCCTGATTTTGATGGTAAGTGTCTCGCAGAGCGAAGCGCTGTCTAAACCCTCAATTACCCTTCCCTCACCTCTCCCTGCCTCCTGACAACCGCAGCGGTTAAGACCTCTTCAGCATCTGTAAGAGGACTGCTGCCTAATAAAAGGCTGCAAAATGCCAGCACATCCCTAAGCCACTTCAAGAGGTCACTATTTAACGCTGAAAAGGACTGTGGTGAAGGGAAATTGCCCCATGCCTCCAGTTAACAGGGAAGAAAGGAAAAAGCAGGTTTTAAAAAAAACATTCAGAGGAACAGGGGGTTTAAGGCTTCTTAGAAGCAGCTTCAGGTGAAGCCTGTGACCCCATTTTTCACAGCAGACAGATAATTTTTTGAAAGTTACCTAAATGTCCAACCTTTCAAAACATCAGGCCCAGATCAGTCATTTCAAACAGGTGTCTGAACTGAAGCCTTTTTGGGTGGCCTGGGTTTTGAGCGTGGAGAGAAGGAGCAGAGAGGCTGCAAGCCCTGCCCCGCCATGGGGCACTCTTGGCTTCGGGGCTGTTCCCTGTCTGCGCTGTGACATATCCCAGGGCTGCAGGTGGGGCTGATGCAGGTGGGGAGGGAGAGGCAGACACCCATCTGCAGAGACAGTCACCCTGAAGCGAAGCAGAGTCTGAAAAAAAGAGGAAAAACAAGGGAGAAAGAGGGCAAGCGAACACGCTGTCAAGAGCAGACGAGGGACAGAAGGCTTCTGCGGGCTGGGGCTGTGCGCCCAGCTGGAGTCAGCACACTCAGCTTCCTGGAAATTTGGCAAGGGAATGAGATTTCAAGCTCCCTCGTGCCCATCTCCACCCATTAAACAAATGAGTGTTTACTGAAAGGGGAGAGCTGTTCCAAGCCCCTCTTGTTTCAGGAAACCACTTCTTCCTTACAGACATCTCCTGGTAGAAGCGTTTGTCAGCGGAGAGGGGGGAGAGGAACAGACCTGAGAGCTGCTGAGGTTTTGCAATCCTCTGTTGATGTGTGTCCCCCCTCCCCACGCAGAGCTTGCCTGCTGTGAGGACCCATGGGAGCAGCTCCGGTTTTCTGCCTCCCAGTTCAACCCCTGGCTGACCACCAGCAACCCGCGCTGGGGCAGAGGGAAGGCTCCGGAGGAAGGGTAAGGAGAGACTTGCAACATCAGGCACATTATGAACAGTTCCTTCTGTGTACAGTGAGTCACGGTGGAGAAGGGAGCTGAGAGGATGGTTTGGATTTCTCTTCTTCCCAGATGCGTCTCTGATTACAGTTCTTTGAGACCTAACAGGGTTTTGATATCACTGACCAAAAGGCAGGGTGGAGATGGCTATGACTTTACAACTGCTTTACATACAAAATAGGCACAGTAGGTTTCTAGACAAACTTTAGCTCCTATTTTAGGGCAAGTTGGCACTCAGAAGGAGATTTCAGGTTCAGGACCATCTCGCAGACATCTCCAGGCCACCACTTCTCAGGAAAACACCAGAATGGAGTTTGTTTCAGCCACGCACATGGGGCTGTGGGCAGAAATAAAACACTTCTAATGTCCTGCACAGCTCTGGACTCTGGGAGAAGGGGATCTGCTTTTCAGTTCTTGCTAGCGAGAATGGAAGCCCAGACACTGATCTACCCATGGTCAATCCTACCACCTACAGTGAGACAGGACAATAACGGAGAGATGATGAGAGCTGATGAGGCATTGGTGGGAACACAACCTGGTTTGCTTACTGATGTTGGAGGCCTGATGAGGCAACCATTATGGGAGACAGGGAAGGGAGCAGTACATGGAGTCCTAATTGCAGAATAGCCTTAGAAAGGACATGACTATGATTTTTCGTGCTACTCTTGAACAGAAAGGCAGCATATTGCTGTTCTAGGATCTCCAAAGCACCTTGCAGAGATGAAAAAATACCAGCCATCTTTTGGAGAGGCTCTGGAAGGGGACGGGGAGCCTTCCCCGGAGATAGCATCAGCCACGTGAGCCACCGTTTCTCCTGGTCCACCTGTGCCAGCAACGGCTGAAGGATCGGGGGGGCCATGACTCAGCGTGGGGCCAGCCTGGAGCACTGAGTCACTCCTGCCACCGCCAGCAGAGGTGACAGGCCACCAGGCACGTCACAAGCGGCAGCCGGTCGCCCATTATCATGCTCGCTTGGCCCCTCCACGGCTCCGTCCCCACGGCTCATGGCTGCCCCGCAGGCATCAGGGATCCAATGGCACCAGGCAAGGAGCCCTGCGGTTGATCCAGAGCAACTCCAATGTGTCATAGCAATCAGAACAAGGCGTCGAGGTGACATATTATTTACAAGAAGACGAAGTGATCCTTATATAAAATTTTTCCCAGCAAACTGGAAAGCACATTGTCCAGTTAACAGCTGGAGGGCGGGAGACTCTTTTTTCCTTTCTTTTTTTTTCATTTTGGAGGTTTTTGAGGTGGGCTTTTCAAGAAGATCTTTTTCAAGAGCTACTATTTTAATATTTTTTTACTTTTCTATTCTCTCCATTGACGATCCCACAATGGCAGAGTGGTTGAGATTGGAAGGGATCTCGAGATCACCTGGTCCAGCCCCCTGCTCAGGCAGAGCAGCTGCATGGGTCTGGGTCCAGCCAGGTCCACCAGGACCCCTAGGGCCTTCCATGCAAAGCTGCTTTCCGGCCAGTTGGCCCCCAGTATGTGCTGGTGTGTGGGGTTATTCCCCTGCAGGGGCAGGACTTTGCACTGTCACTTGCTGAGGTTCTCATCTGATCACTTCTCCAGGCTGCTGAGGTCCCTCTCAAGGGCACCATGACCATCTGGACATTCAGTGTGTCACAGGCCGTTTGTGAAATGGAGGCTAACCTCTATTTGAATCTAACTTTTAAGCTCTTCCTGTGCATGAGGAATCCCCTTGGTCCTTTTTGGGGCTGTAGAGGTGACTAAGGCTCAAAAGGAGACCAGTGGGAACTACACCCAAGGTGTTTTCCATCTTGGGGCATGGACTTCCCTGACAGAGGAGTTCAAAACACATTCTCAGCTGACCAGCCCCAGACATGCTGTAAGAGCTGCTTGCACAGAACGCCTTTCAAATAGATCTGAACCAGGGGGAGATGTTAATTTGGGAAAAGAAGAAGCTAGGAAAGAAGCTAGGAAAGATTCTCTAAGCATAACCGGTCTCAACCTTGCACCCAAGCCACTGCTATGACTCTGAGCCTAAGGTGCACTGCTTTGGCTGTACTTTGGTGCCTGCCTGCTGCTCTCTAGGAGAGACAATAGTGCCAGGAGAGGAGGTCTTGCACCCAGCTGGTGCACAGCTGTACCCCACTGCCGGCTCCCTGAGTTGTGCTGGAAGAAAAGAGCATGCTCTTTCTCCAGAGCTTTATTCTGAAGGAGAAAAACAGTGAGCAGTATTGGATTTCAGCCTCGGGTCTCTGCTGCCTGGCAGCTTCAATTGCCATGGGGACACCCCAGAAGTGGAAACAGGTGCCCCAAGTTGGGGGGTACCACAAGATGGAGATGGAGACCACGTTTTCTGCCCATCTGAAGTCTGGCATGAGCTGTTTTACCCCTGCCCTGAATGATGTCCCTGAGACCGTGGGCTTCTGTGTGAGGAGGGTCTGGCACTGGGAGGGTGGATGGCGAAGGTGGGATGATGACCCAAACCAGACAGCAGGGCCACACCAGCTCTGTACCATCTGCTCATTCAAAGTGCCCGAAGGTGTTGGCCTCCCCCAGCAGAGATGCATTCCAAACAGCGCTGGCTCTGATCAAACAGGGGCTTAATGGAAACCTTCTCCAGGCACTGCCAGGGCTGAAAAGCATCCCTGCGTCATGGGGCACGAGGAACAACAGGCAGCTGTCTCTGCATCCACCCTGCACTGCTTATCGGCAGGGCAGCGGGAGCATCTCCATTTAGGGATGTGTTTGCTTTGCCTGACTGCGGCAGTGCGATAGGGGCCAGGGCGAGACATGGGGGCCCCCGTCGCCCCCCGCTGCCGGTGTCAGTGCGCACAGGCAGACCCTCGCTCCCATCCCAAACCTCCACCGGGTCTAGCCCACGGCTGTGTGCCCACCTTCTCCATGATTTCAAATGTATCTGCACTGTTTAAATTTGTCCAGTCCACCCCACCCTAAACTCCACCACAGGGTGTGGGAATGCCCCCTTACCACCTCCTAACCCCTCCATCTCTGAAGAGCAGAGAGAAATGCTCAGATTTTACTCAGTCATTTGCAAAACCCTGGCACCAGGATGAGAATCTGATCCTGCATGCAGTGCTAGGATTGCATCCCAGCCTTGGCCGCCTTGGTTCCCCCCCCTTGGCTCCCCCTCACCCCACCCTCAGCAGTTGCTCGGCCAATTTCAGGAGTAAACAGCTGGCTAATGGCAGGGCACTGGGAGGGCTGATCTGGCTCAGTGTGCACTGTAATGACAGGTTATCAGGCACATCGATCCTGCTCCCATTTCTGAGGGCTGGTGAGGAGGCTGCAGCATCCTGCAGCCGCCAGAGAGTGAGCCCATGGCAGCCACCGTCCTGCTCTGGCATGGACAGCTCGCTCAGGATGACCCAAGACTTGGGGCTGGATGTCTCTTTTGTGTGGGACTGACTTTCTGCATTTTGGATGCCCTGTTGAAGCACTGAAATGGGGGGTCTGATGGGCTATTTATTACCTGTCCCTCACCTGCCAGGTAGTTCCTGAACTGATGGAGATTAGTGCACGTTTTCCCCCAGTGCTGGTGCACTTCTGTCTCTTGGGGATCAAAAAGTGCCCGGAGCTTTCTTTAAGGTTCCTTTGTGGAGACGCTACTCAACATCTATTTTAGTATACAGAAAACTACTGTAAGATGGAATACCTGAGGATCCAGAGAGATAAGTCAGGTGTAGTTGTGCTGAAGCCAATGGGATAAGTCCTTTTACACCCAAAGTAGTAAAATTCTCAGTATACTAAAGCTCATGTTGAAGAAAAATTTGGAAAAGATGACCATCCATGGAAAGATCCTTGTTTTCTAATCATGGGAGTCTTTGTTCATTCCAGTCAGGCCACGTGAGTGACTTGGGAAGCGCAGATTTGGTTACAGGCCTGAAAAGTGCTGGATCTGTAACAGCCAAACAAACTGTAGGAAAGTGTTAAACTAACCTTCTGCCATCCTATTATCAAAACGAAAAGAATAAAAAAGGAGATAATCCTTGTTTAAATATCACAAGCAGCAGCTGAGTCAGTGGGAGCTTTAGACTGGAAATGTCAGGGAGGAATTTAGATTTTCAGAGCAGTTGCTGCTCTGCAATTATCATAAGGCACTTACAAGGACCCCTTGTCTCTCATTGCCCTCAACCACGCATCTGCAGGGAGGGGGAGCAGAGACAAAACACATGGCCCTACCGGGGACAGATAAGGGAAACCAAACGCCATCCCACTAAAGGCACAAGGCAGATCCCTTCAGGCTATGGCTGGGCTCCTGCCACTGCACTGGCGGGGAGAAAGGGGATGGGGAGCTGGGGGAAGGCAAACCCATGGGAGAGGCAGGGAAGCAATGTGAGAAAGAGGAGATCGCTGGAGAAATCGCTGGAGAAATTCGCTGGAGAAAATCACATGCTGGCTCCCCCCAGAAAGGCATTGATGTGCTTCTGGCAATGCTTTGGGGATAGGAAGGGGAAGTGAGACAAAGCAATAAAGATCTGGGGGGGGTTTAGCCTCTTCTTTGTGGTGCTTTTCCTCCTGTACCAGCATGCCTCCATGCCACCTAGCACGTCTCTGATGTAAATTAAATAAGTGAAAGTACTATTAACTCTCCTGAGGCAGGCACTGTCTGCACCAAGGGGGAAGGGGAAAGGATGAGCACTCAAAACACAATTTCCACCACATTAGGTGATGCAGTGACACACATTTTCCCAGCTGGTACACATGGGAAGACTTTCTCTGCAGGGATGGTGTTTTCTTACCTGTCTTTTCTCACTAAAAATATGAGGTTTCCAAGACCAGTCTTGGGCTGGGTGCAAGGTAGAAGGACCTGAGCCATGCTGTTCTGGTGGGAGTTGTTTGGGGTCTACCCTGCCTTCCTGGCTGAGGACAGTAGGTACCCCTGCTCTGTGGCGATGGGCCATCACAGCCGTATCTCCTCCTGCACAGCACGTTGGCTGTGCCATCCCCGTCGGTCTTAGCCTGTCCCATCTCTGTGCACAATGGACTCAATCTTCAAGGGAGGTACCTGTTCTGGTTAAGACAGCAAGCAAAGGGGAACATGACTTTTCCAATGCCCACCATCACTATTACAAATGTATGTCCTACTGCTGACTTGAACTTTTCTTCTTTGCCTAATTTTTATCTAGTTATCTTTTTGTTCTCTTCTCCACTAGATTAAAGGATCTGTACGTGTAGAGGACAGTCCTGTCATTGGGATGATAGGAAATGTAATCTCGTAGACCTTCTTTTTCATTGCGTCATCCCAGTAGCTTAATGGCAGAGTTACTGAAGTCAGGCATATTGTACCAGTATGGATCTCAGACTCTTTTCTTTCTTTACTTTCCATGACTGTGGATCAATAAAACATTGTTGATACACCTTGAAGATCCAGAAGAGAAGCACAGGGCTTTGATGAGTCATCCTCTTAAGCCTGGTGGGTGGAATGAACCTTGCCATGGGTGATAAATTTACATTCATCCTCTAAAAAGGAGAGGAAAATATTTTCTCATGCTCTTTCCCATGTATTTACTTGATGAGTACCTGTTAGGAATAACAGATGAGATCCTTAGCAGATGTGAATCAGTAGGAAAGCATTGACTTCATGATGAAATGCTGGTGACGATTTCCAGTTCATAACTGGTTGTGTCTCCATAAGAGATCTCATCCATTCGACGCTGAATGCAAAACACCTTTCTGCCTATAAACAGAACGATGAATAAACATTTATATGAAGTCAATATGGTGACATTTTCATAGGTCTGAGACCCTTTGTGTGACTCGTAATGCTAAAATCACATCAGACCTTTTGTTTGATAGGCAGATGGTTTTTATCATGCAGCGCCCGAGGAGAGAGGGAAATGAGTGGGTAAGAAGCCGGCGATTTTCTGTTCATGCGGAAGTAGCACTGAGCTGCATTTCGCTGGTCCACCTTGCTGACCTGTAGCTGCTGTTACGGAAGATGAGAAAGGGAATAGGAGGAGGGGGAAGGAGATGTATCTACATCAAAGAAGTGACATGTTCTTGAAAAAGGAGAGTGCTGGGCAGACACTGACAAAGCACTGATGGAAAATCCTTGGCTGCTTCTACCATCATGTGCTTCCACAGCTAGAGCAGCGAGGGGTGGGTGAGTGGGAAATCGAGGGGAAAACAGCACTCAGGGGAATGGCCCAGCAGCAGATGTGGGGTCCAGATCCATCCCAACTGCACTACAGGTCCTAACAGCCACAGGGTACTGGTGGCAATGCATCAAAGTCCCTTCTGGTCCCATGCCATCAGCTTTGGCTGTGCTAAAACCACACCAACACAGAGTGAAGTGTTTCCAGTTCTGAAAGGACGATTGGAACTTGCTTTGGGAACTTTACACCACGGCTTGTCTTTCTCCATTCTGATGCTGTCATGAGTTAGATAAATTATGTCTTATTCCATGACACAGGTGGACGAGCAAGAGGATTAAACACATCAGGCCAGACACCATGGTCACTAGCAGTGAAGAGACTAAGTGCCTCAAAGCCCACTTTCAAGAATGACTAAATACAGTAGGATTGGGACTTAATGAATATGGCAGTAAAATGGGGATATGCCCTCAACTTTCTCTTTTCATCTAGAGAAAGAGTTGGAGGATTCAGGTCACTGCAGACCTCTTAGTGCTGGGACTCCCAAGGGCCTGGAGAAAAAATAAGCAGTAGCATGAGTCCGTTTTCCACATATATTCAGCAATGTGAAGCCCTGATCAGTGATCAGACTACAGGCAAGAGGACTGAAAGGAGGCAAGAGCCAAATATTTCCATTGATTTCTGCATCTGTTTCCTACTGTTAACTGGTTCTTCCCAGCTGAAGGTTACAGCAATTACCAGCCTCGAGGCAGAAGGCAGGAAACAAAGGTAGTGAGTTAAATGACTTGCTCACGGGCCTGTGGTGAACAGTCAGAAAGGCAGCCCCATGTTTTCTGTGCTGGTTGTTGGCAATAGGATTAGTGTTGGACATTTGATTTTTCTTGTCATAATGTTTCTGATGTTTTCAGGCAGTTGTTTACCTTTGCAACTTTTTTTTTTTTTCCCAGAAAAGCAAATTCACTATCAAACTCAAAGTTCAAAACTTCTGTGCCAGATCTCCATATGATAATTACTGTTTCTGAAGGGTTTTTCCACCTCTCCGAGGGCTTCTAGACTCCTCTTCAATCTTTCCTCCCTTCTCGTAAGGGCTGCGTTTATTTTATTATTTTTTTTTTTTTTTAAAGAAAGCTGACTCCAGGAGCTGGGAGTAAAATATTTGGTATCACAGACATAAATTAAAATCACAAGGACTGGTAGGGCAGGAGGAGACCTGTTGCATAAGCTACCTTTCCACACGAAGGTGACATTCCCTAATGACCTGATGAGAAGTTGTTTATGAGTTGAAATACAGTGGGCCAGAGGGGTCAGCAATGAATTTTACAACCCCACAAGATGTCATGCTCCAAGAGACGATGCATTTTATTCCACAACATGCTCCTGACTGTCTGCTTGCTGCCCATATTTCCAAAGAGAAAATTGCTCCTAAGTGCTTCCCCATTGATCTGAGACAAGATGGTTGTTTTGGATTCTGTCGCAGTGGTGAATCATCAATACAATATTTCTGAATTTTCATTCGCCTGTTCCAGGTCCATTTCCTGAAAAAGAGAGGGACTCGTGCTGCTTTTCCTTCCAAAAACTCAGGGCTAAATTCTCAGTTCCTGGGGAGATGCTGAGTTTTTCCCTCCATCCAAGCATCCTCCCTTCCCTCTGAAAACCCTTTCCCCAAACCATTTTTTGCTGGAAATCAGGTTATTTTTCTCTGAAAAGTTGATTGCTGTAAAAAATGTCCATAATTGCATTTTTGTTGTTGACCAGTCAGAGGAGATTCAATGGGTTTTGAGGCAAAATTTGAGCAGCATGAGTACAAAATTTTGTATCTGAATGTGGAGATGAAAACAGAGTTGTGGATCCATGCTTCAAAACTGGGGGTGGGAGGGCAATTTTGCCTAATAGGAATATTCTCAGATTTAGCTAAAGACTGATCTGGCCTTCTGAAATGCGAAATCTCTCTCAGAGACAGAGGTTTGCATTTAGCTGCTGAGGGTATTGGCCTTGATCCTTAAGTCATTGGTTTGCATCTGTGAAGCAGATCTATCCTGTACACTATGCTGTGAAAATGTACTGGCACATACCAAGGCAAAAAAGCACTGGAGGATGTTGCATAGTCCTACTCCATCTTCTCTAGGAAAGTGATATCTTTTGTCATTTTTTTTTTTTTAAACGCAGTTGGGTTTTTTGGTTTTGCTTTGGGATTTACCCACTGGCTGGAAGAACAACCCCTGCACTGGGGCTCTTCATATCCCAGTGGTCACCTCTGCAGTGGGGAGAATGGAGGGCCAGAACCATCTGATCTGGCAGAGATTTCTTCCCAGGGTGGCAGAAAACATCTCGCTGTCCTTACTGAAGAGTTAACACATCTCTGCAGCTTGCAGCCCTGCTTCCCCCGGGCTCATCAGTTGTGAGAGAGCATGAACACAAAAGTCAGTGTTTTCTAGGTAATAGGAGGCTGCAAAGTTAAGAGGGAGATGAGGATTTTAATTATCTTTTTTTTCCTTCTTCCGCTGCCCAGTCCTAGGGAGACTGCAATGATGTGAAGGGAGGCCTTAGGTGTCATTATGGGTTATTAAACTCCTTTGTGGCACTCAGGGATGTTGAATGGAGCTGCAAAGGAAGAGGAAAAAAAAAAATCTCTTGATGGAGCTGGTTAATCCCCCTGTAATTGCTTCATGTGGCAGACTGTAATTATTCAGGCTGTGGAGGGGAAGAGGGAGAGAGTGGGTGGGTGGGAGAAAGAGCAACAAGGGGGCCTGGGCACCCCACATGGCCATCAGGGTGGTCTTGGTTGTGATGCGGGGTGGCAGCTTGCCCTCACATCAGCATACACCATCCCTTTGGCCCTTGGCGGGGCACTCTCACAGTGCAAACACTATCCTTGCAGGTCCCTGGGCCACCGGAGAGACCCCCGCCCTTGCCAAGCTGGGCTGTAAGTGCTTTTGCCACTCATTCACCCTGGGACTTGTATCAAGACCACAGGCTCTTGCACGGAGATCTCTCCAACTCCCATGATGAGGGATGACAATTTAGCAGATGGGGTTTTCCTCTTTGTCCCCATACACGAAGTGCTCGGGAGTGGTGATTATCACAAAAAGTGCTTGAGGATGCACAAAATGACCACATGGATCCAGCCAAAGAAAATAATAACTTGCTCTTCTCTCTGCACCACCAGTCCTACATACAGTGGCAGGTGAAATGAGCTTCCAGAGGACCAGCAGCGCTCTGCACCTTAATGCCACTTCTGGATTCTTTTGGGGTCTGCTTTACTCTTGAGCTAGGCACAGTCAGAGCTGCCCAGTTTATGGGCTTTTCTGTCTGGGGACTAGTGCAGCAAAGCAGTGTCCAACAGTGTTTGCTGTGTCTGCTTTATGTCAGATTAATCCCTTAAAACACACAGCTGGATACACATGGCACCCACACACATTCATGGGGATGGAGTATGAGAAACAAAGCAGTGATGAAGACCCATCCATCTGTTGTATTTCCTTCATAAAGCTTTCTAAAGGCTCCTCTTCCTCATTAGCAAATCTGGTAGTTAGTCAAACATGACAAAAGCTGAGACAAGCCTGGCTTGGTTTGACCAAACAGGCTCACACGCCCCAGCAGTCGTGTCTGATAGCAGCAGAACTTAAACATGGACCCAAACAGGTTGTTTATAGATTTAGACACACGAAGAGATGGAAATGTCCAAGCTGTGGGTGGTTTCCAAAAAGGTGGGACTTTGCCTGGGAAGGACACGGGTGAAAAATGAGTTAAGGAGCTTTGCACTGGACCGGCTGGGAAAAAGCAATGCCTGTCCTCTTGCAGCTATGCTGATAGCACTGCTCTGAAGGATGCCCACCTGCTGCTCACCCTCCTGCCCAAAAGGAGAACCACGTGGTTTCTCCCAGCTCACCTCCTCTGTCAGCTCCTCCAGGACAGGACAACCAACCTGGTTTTTCCACTCTTATCAGAGGGAGAAATTCTTACCATCACTCACAGCAATCTGGAAGTTTTGCCCTTGGTTGCATGGAAAGCAGGACTACACTTTGGCTATGTGGAGCCTCCATGCTGGAGACTGTGCCCGTACAATGTAGGACTCATCACCAGACAGGGATGGGCAGTGACAGATTAGCAGGGTTTAAAGAGGAAAAGAGTTGTACGCCTGTGTCATCAATATAAATAAGAGGGATTAAAAATCATGGGCTTTGGGATAACTAAGTAGAACTGGTGAGCTTAAATACCTAATGAGACAAAAGGAAAACAGAAAAAATATTCAAAGAAATTCCATTTATTCAAACAATAGTCTTGAAAACTTGTCTGATGTTATCGATGCTTTTTAAAGCTACTGTTTGTCAGAAGAGCCTTCACATGTGATCTCTGAATATGTTACAGCCTGCAGGAAGGCTGAGTGACTTGTTCTGTTCCCATATTTATTAAAGTACTTTACCAGTTTTCTCAATTCTTTACATATCCTTTCAGAAAATTAATTGCAAATTTGGATAACCGGAACTTGCTTTGATGGCTGATTTTAGGTTTATCATCCCTGGCAAATGCTGTTCTAAAGAGACCTTTAAACTAAGTCAGTTACCAAAAATAAAAGGTCTAGCAAAATGATTTATCTTTCTGATTTTAAAGTAAGAAAACAGTATGAAGCAAAAAAGTTTAAATTCATTAAATAATTTGAAATTTGTCTTTGTCCTAAAATTGAACTGAAAACCTCAAACAAAAATTGCTGAAATTCCATATTGTACATGCTGTTTTAAAGGTAATGCAATTCAGAAGAGTTCATCCAGAATTAAAAGTTTCTTTGATAAAAGTATTCAAACACAATTCTTGTAACTCTCATCCTACCCAAGTCCCTTTTTCCTTCCCACATGAAATCCCAGTGAAGCTGGCCCAATCTTGGCAAGGCCTTTCATTGACAAAGCTCATATTGTAACACTGTATCACACTAGCAAAATCTCTGAATAGTTTTAATTCAACTTTTCTTGAGTACTTAGCTTAAAGGGCAAAGCTTTCTGCCCTTAACACCTTTGCAGCTTCACCCTAGACTATCTACCACCACCATTGTGTGAAATGGCCACGTGTGGCTGTAAAGCTGCACAGGACAACTTCTTCAGCAAAGTGAACAGGCAATGGCTGCGAGAGGCATCTTCTTTGCTTTCTTTATGTTTCCTTTACTGGCATTAATGGAGTTACAGAATCCCCAGTGAGGTCTCTTCATTGATGTATAACATGAAAGATACGTAAGTTTTAGTTTTGTGGTCTCTTTTGGAGTTGGTTCTCCTTCCTGCCAGTCTTCACATATTATCTTTAGATGACCAATATGGTCTTAGTTTGCTTTTAACTCATGTATTTCCATACAAGATCTACTTCCTGCATACTAGGAAGCACTAACAGCAGAGTGGATTCAGTCTCCCTAAGGCAAGACACTGGTGCAACCCAGGACAGACACCTGCTTGTTTGAAGGAGATGTTTCTGACAGTCTACTGACCTACTGCTTATCTCTAATCCCCCCTATACCAGAAAGGGTACTGAAGATAAACTTAAAACCCCACAAAAATCCAAGAATCTTTCCCTTTGGTCTTTGGAGAGGACCAGATCTCTTGTGGGGTAAAAATCAGGATGGATTGCTGTGATTGATTGACTTCTGCAGGATTGTCTGGGGTGGGCATGCCTTTTCACACACTGTGGCTGTGAGACAGAAATGTCCCAGCATGGGAATGGGCATCATACTGCTTGAAAGTCCTGTCTATGAGATCTGTGAGGAAAACCTTGCTTCAAAAATGTCAGGACAGAACATGGAAACATGAGACAGCATGGGTGGCAATCTGCATGAGATTCTAATCATCTTAAGTTTCACAGGAAGACTAACTTCAGCAGGAGCTGGGCTGTGTTTTAAATGAATGCTGCCTCACAGTCATCCCCAGCCCCTTCGTTCCCTTAGCCAGGAGGCAATCAATTCCTGAGCAGATCGATGAGTCTGGCCATCAATGACAGCCACCACTCCTTGGGTGACAGCGATCCCTTGGTGGCAGCATGAAGCAATGCTGAAGATCTTCTGTTCTGTGCACCTGCTGGAAAAAAGAGTCTCAGAAGGGTTGTGAAAAGGTGCAGCTTGCAGCAAGCGCAGCTGGGACGCCTGGCTAAGGTGGCGGCATGGGTATCTTAAGCAGTGTTCCCCACAGCCCAGCTTGTCCAGCTGCCATGGTCCCCCTCAGCACAGAAAAAAATCAACCATAGGATTGTGCTAATTCGTATCCCGCAGTAAGGGGGTCCCCAAGGCCACCCCAGGAGCTAGGAGGTGACTGAGCTTGTAATGCTGCTCCTTGCCCAGCTGCTGCGCAGCAGGGATGACTCAGGACCTGCCCCAAAAATGTTTTCTGAGAAGATCCTGCAACACCAGGCAGCATTACCTTCCATCAGTTTGGTGGGTTTTTATCTTGTGTTCTGAACATCCAGTGTTTAGCACAGGGCAGATAGGAGGTTTAGGAGACTCCGAGGGGATTAGGGATGAAATTAAAACAAAAGCAAGGGATGGTCTTGGTGTGCTGAGGTACCACACGAGAGGACGCAGAGGCTGGGGAGAGAGGAGCCCTGATGGCTGTTTAACTCCTTCCTCTGGTTTCCACTTTACCAACGGCAGGGTGTCCTCAGCACCTGCAATAAGAGAAGCTGCTCCACCTGACTTAAAATTACTTTTGGCTGACTGCTGGACCAAATCTTTAGCTGCTGTCAGCTGCTTGCTTCAGTTTCAACTTCTATGAACCTCTAGCCATCTGGGGCTTCCCAAGGAGCCTTGGTGGGGCTGGCAGCGTTGATCATGCTGCCTGCTCCCTGGTGTTTGCAGGAGATGGCAAACATCAAGAGCTCTGCAGCCTCGAGGACTCAATGGGATGTTGATCCTCCAGGGCTTTTGGCACTACAGAAGTCATCATCATGCTGGCACAAACTCAGCTGTCCCGCCACTGGGAGGACAAGCCACAAACGCTAACCAGGTGTCTTCAGCAGACGTCTTCCAAAGCAATGCTGCCGTCAGCAAGGTTGTGGGTGAGCTCTCTGGCAGTCAAACAGTGAAACACCAGTGGCTTCCCCACCGCAGGGATTTGTGCCAGCCGGTGGCCTGTCCCCAGCATGGCAGTGGCTCACACAAAGCAGGACCGTGCATTCCCATGGTGCTTGTTTGGGGTGCAAGAGCTGCTGCAAATCCCCCGGGAGGAAAAGGCCACTTTTACTCACAGCAAAGCAGAGACCCGGGATGGGTCCTGAGCTGCCACCCGCTGTGACAGCCCCAGCTGTCCTGGGGAATTTGGTATCTTCGGAATTACTGCAAGAGGGGCAAAGTCCTTGGGAAGGCAGGATTGAGAGGGTCTTTCCAGCTTATCTTCTCTAAAGCTTTTTTCATGTCTGAGCACTCAAGGGGCCTGATTCTGCCACCTTGCTGTCAATGTTATGTGGCCAAACCAAGACATGAGGTGGTGGGAGAGCACTGAAATGCACAGCATTTGCAAGAGCTGGGCGCTGGGAGGTGTGTACATGAGAACAGGATCCAGTCCCATGGCTGCCTTGGGGGAATCAGTGTTATTTTCCTATTCCTTTACTGTCTCAATGACAAAGCAAACAAGGGGAAAAAAGGGTTAGAGAGGGCTGAATCTCTTCCTTTCTTTTATTTCATCCTTTCACAGATCAAAATCCTTTCATGCAACTCCCAATCTGGGAAAGCAAATGTGTTGGACTGAAACACGGCACAAGAATGAACTCCATCAAGAAGAAGGGAGGGAAAAAAACAGAGTAGAAATCTTTTGGGCACAGGCAAACAGGTGGGGGGAGCGTCTGGTCTGCGAAGGCAGGGTGTCTGCAATCTTTGTAGCGATTAGATTTAATGGGACAGAAACGTTTCTCTCCTTCACGTCCCCTCCTCCTCTCAGCCTGAGGGGGAGAAAGGAGGGAGGTGGGGATGGGGAGGTGGCAGGGGGAGAGAAGATTTGAAAGAGTCTTTGACGTCAGCCCTGCCCTATAAAAAGCTGGCAAGGAGCTGGAAAGCAGAGAGCAGAGCTTGTGGAAGAGCAAAGATGCCAACCCCGAACATCTCCACCTCTGCAGCCAAAGGCTTCCGCAGGGCGGTGTCAGAGCTGGACTCCAAGCAAGCTGAGGCCATCATGGTAAGACAACCCTACCCCACTTCTTCCCCCCTCCCGAAAACCGCAGCCTCTCCCATAGCTATAGGCAGAGGCAGGCAGGGATAGATGGACCAACACTGCCTTTGTCGGAGTTCCCTCACATGGGCGCCTCCGGGCTCCAGGCTGGCAAAGGGAAATTACCCAAACAGTTCTCTCAACATACTGGTACATGTGAAATGAAAACATTAAGGGGGATGAAAGCTTGAACTAATGCAACCCCCACCCCCCAACCAAAGCAAGGTCAATAACCCATATACCTAAGGCAGGAATAACAAGGAATCCCCAGCGTGAAAGGCAATTTGAAAATCTTAATGCTCTCCTGGTTTCAAGGCAATAAACTGCAGAGATTTCACCTGTTCCAGCATAATGAAAAAGTGTGGCTGTTATTTCAGACAACATACGAGGCACGGGCAATTTAATCAGTTTGTTCGCTGCTGCTGTGTCTGCAGTTTCATCCTCTCCCAGCACATCCTTCCCCCATTTCTGTTCCCAGCCCTCCCTGATGTGGTCTCAGCCCTGGGTTTAGCCCTGGGAATGCTTCTGCACACACCAGCTCTGTATGTGTCAGGGAAAAGAGAGGAAAACTTCCTTCTGAGCTCTCAAGTGCCTTTAGAAAGACGAGTCTGGCCAACCCATTGGACTGGCTGTAGGAACAGGGACATTTGACCTCCTAACCCAAATGCCAGGGCAGGCAGGAGGAGCCTGGAGACTCCTGGCATGGGACAGTCCTGCGGGTCGGAGATGTGGCCAGGCTGCTGGTGACCCTGGGGGAGCCAGAGCAGCTGGTAGTAGCGGGTGCACCGGGAGGGGACCCCCTCAGGATGCTTCGTGGGAGGAAATCTGGGAATAGAGCTGTGTTTGGCAGATGTCTGCAGGGTGACTCCAGCACCAAGAGCTCCCCATTTCCCTCCCCTACTCCTCCTGCTTCTTTTATCCACTCTCCTCTTAACCTTGTGTGGTGCTCTGACTCGGTAAAATCAGCCACTACAGCTGAGGTGTTTTGGTGGGTGGAGTGTGCTGGAAAGGAAGGGAAACATTTAGGAAACAAAGAGGTAAGCTTGCTTTCTCTAATAAATGGAAATCCAGGAAGGCTTCTGTCTCACACAACCGTTTTCATTCTGGCAAAATAATGAACACTTAAGTGGTTCTTGAAAACCCGGTATTTTCCAGGCTGCTCATCAAATTAGTATTTGCGATGCTTGCTGCTGTCTGCAGAAGGGGAGAGTGTTTGGTTACTATATACTTTGGGTGCTGCTTCATGTTTGATGGGAAACGGGCCACTCAACAATGGGACCAGAGGAATTTAGGTTTACCAGGTGTGCTGGCAGGAGTGTGGCAACCTGCTTGGGGTGAGCAGCTGCTCCAGCCTGGGGTGGACGTAAAACCTCAGCCCATCTTTGAGTCCCTTCTTTGAATGGAAATTCTCAGAAAAATAAATAAAAAATAAAACTTAGCCCTGTGAGGATCACTTTGAGAGTGGGCTGCGTGAAAGGCTTTGCCCTCGGCTCTCACCTAGCACAGGAGATCTCCACAACTCTGTCACCTATTTTGCTGGTTTCTACCAGGCAAGAGGCATGACTCTGCATTTGCATGTGACATCGTGTGTCCCCAGCCCCTGTGGTGTCAGTGTGACCGTGGGCTATCGGCCACCCAGCTCCTGCTCAGCACTGCACCAGCTCTGGAGGGTCTGAGGTGTTCCCTTGCCTTTAATCACCAGGGACCAGCACCCTGTTGAAGGGGAAATTGTGCAAACTGAGGGGGAAAAAAAGACCTTTGCAATCCCAGAACTCATCTACACTGGCAGGTTTTTTACACGTCAGCTGGGCCAGCCAAACATCAAACTCACACTGTGGAAAAGTCTTTTGTTATATATTTAGTTTTTCTGCTGCTAATAGTTTTTACAAGACACCCTGGGACTGTAGCTGGAGCAGGGTTTGGTTACAGAGCACACAAGCAGAGCCAGGCAGGAGACAGCAGTTGGAGGCAAACCAGCAGGAAGGAGCGCCTGGGGAAGCAGCGGTGGGGCGTTACTGTCCCCACGCTGCAGGGAGGGAAATAGTCTTTACAATCTATCCTGCTTGCTGCAAATAATGAGCCTGGGGAAAAAAAAAAAAAAAGCTAAGTGCCTTAACTCAGAACACAGTATTTTTAATGGCACTATTCAGACTGGGCACTCTGAGTTGCAGCAAACTCAAAGAAACAATAATGAACTAATCCTTCATAAGAGGTGCAAACTAACCCTTCATAAGAGGTGAATGGCCATATCAGACTCAGGCCCCAGTTAGGTAAATAATTGCTTTGCAAAATCCAATTAAAGTTTTCACTGTAGCTAGATATACACTCAGGGAGCTAGTCTGCAAGGCAATTTGGAAATACCATGTAAAGGCGCCTTCCAAAGAAAGGCAGGCATTTATCATGAGAGATCAGTTTGGTTAGTTTATATGCCAGATTCCTAATTTCCAGCAAAAGGAGGTAATACCCTGATAAGAGTAAATATAAGGGACAGGAGAGGACGATGAGATGGGGAGCGCACAGCCAGGCAGCCTCTACCCAGCAGAGGAGGCAGCAGGCAGCTCTCTTCTCCCAAGCAAAATTCAGCCTTTTTCTTTCTTTTTTCTTTTTTTTTTTTTAAATATTTACCCACCCAAAACATACCAGGACTCCTTGACAGGGACCGAAACCTCCCTGCTTCTGCCTGCCTGGGGCCACCCAGTCCCAGCACACGGGTCTGACTGGTCGAGGCTGCCTCTCCTGGTGCGGCTTTGCAGTCACACAAGTCTTCTCGCTATTTAAATGCCTTCCAGTCAGATATTAAACCTGATTTACAGCTTAAACATGGGGCTCTAAATTCTCTCCTCTCCCCTGCTCCACCCCAGAAATAAAATCCTGCTGCCCCTCTGCACCCTGGGGCACTGTGTGCTAAAACATCCTGAGCTAATGCACTGCCTGGCTGGGGACCTCTGCAGAGCCCAGTCACTGTGGTGAGAACAAGGCTGTTTGCCCTGCTTATTGCAGGCGCTTTAAAGTAAACACTGGCTTGGCTTTGAACACACTGCTGATATAAAACACACGCTTAAGCCTGAGCACATGCTCACAAGATTTTTAAAGTTATGACTGAGGATACTTATTAGATGTCTTTTCTCTTTGGGCATGAATACCATCAATTTAGACAAGCAGCAATATGTGCTTATTTGTTAGAAAGTGGTTGTCTGTGCCACAAGGAATAAAGGGGTTGAGGATCAGCCAATATAATTTCAGAGGGGAATCTTTATTAAAAAAAGACGGCTAGAAATGCGTGGGCTGGTGCCTAGATGTGCTGCATTTTTCAGGCTGCATTTCTAATGTCAGCTTTACACCACTAAATCCTCCAAGAAGATTTTCACAGGAAACATTAGTTACTGATGGTGGGCTTTGAAAATCAGAGAGAAAAAGGGCTTAGCAGTTGAGCAGGCTGTCTTTTTAACAGGAAAATATTCTTCAAATTTTCAAAAGGTAGGGAAGATGCTGCTTGGTTAGCATCTATCTCTTTTCCAGATATTTTCAATGTAATCAGAGGGAAAACTGCAGTCAGTCCCACTCTATATGCTGCTCCTTCTTCAGCGCTGCCCCAGGTTTCTTTTAGCAAGTTCTGAGGGTTTGTCATCTGGTTTGGGTATTGAACACAGAAAATTGGAACCAGCTGAGCTGCTTCTAAATGGAAAACTGGTTGTAAAAAGTTCAAGAACAAATAAGTTGGTATACGAGCTATTTGTATAACAAAAGAAATAGCAGTGATTGAAATAGTTTGTAGCTCACTAGAAATATAAATGAGTGACCTAACATGACCCCAGGCACAAAGTTGCAGTATTTTAGGTGCGATTATAAGTAACAGAAATCTGCATGAGTTTGTTGGGAGAAAACAAATCTATAGATCAGTGGGAGCAATTTATTTTCTGGGGTATATGGATGCAGTTCCAATTATATTTCAGTGGGTAAGCATCCACTTAATGCCAGAAGAAAATGTAATTTTGGATCCTGGGAGCAGTTTAGCTAAGCTGCCCTGCTAATACACCTGCAAACAGTTCATGTTTCCTGGCCAGACTACAGCTGTGAGCTTCAGCTGTCCCTCATAGCGTATCTTTTCTCAGATGACTTCATGTTTATCTAATGCTACTTCACTTGAGTTCATCAGACACTGGAAAACTGAGTAAGATTGTTTCTGATTTTTATTTTTTGAAAGATATTGAAAACTGTTGCTAGGAAAGGTGAGGGGAGAAGCCCACTCTCCAGTCATGTTACAAGGATATTTTACACACATTTTTCCTAAAGCACCACATTTCAAAAAACTCAATTCTAAAGCCTCAGTCATCACCAGATCTTCCTCTACAAAGCCAGGCAAGTCAGTACCACCTTCCCATTCTTCCTCTGCTGAGCCATATTTGTCACACCTCATCCAGCTACCAGCAATGTCTCTGAGCTCCCCGACAGCTCTATCAGAAGTGTTACTTATTTCTGTTCTGCCTTCAGTCTCCGCGGTTCATTGGTAGACGTCAAAGCCTCATTGAAGATGCCAGGAAGGAAAGAGAGGCTGCAGCTGCAGCCACTGATGCTGCAGAGTCTACAGAGACCATTGTCTTTGAGGAGAAGGATGGGAGAGCCATGCTGAACCTCTTCTTCATGCTCAAGGGAGCAAAGACTTCACCACTGTCCCGTGCACTTAAGGTATTTGAGGTGAGTACCTAACCTGTTGTATGGGACTCAAGGAACACACTACAAGTTTCATGGCTGTTCTGTGAGAAATATCACTTAAGCCTACTAAAGAAGGCTCAGACTAGGTCTGCCTACTGCAAATATTGTCTGATGTCCCCACAGTCATGCTTTGCTCATGCCCCAGAGTGCCCTCACTTTCCATCACTAAGAATGAGCCATACCTCTGTCTGGTAGTGCTGTTAAGCTCTGGGCTTATATTTGCTTAATTACAGAATCCAACCACACAGTTTCACACCTACAACACACACCCCTGTGCCTTGTAGTGTACTCTGACAGTTCCCTCCACTGCTCAGCACTTTAACTTCATGCGCAGGGCTCTGATCCCACATTCAAAGCAAGCTGTGTGCCCTGCATGGCTAACAGATCAAACCTGCCTTACATTTGGGTCAAGGCTCTGGCAGTCTCTGAATGGCATTGCCACATTGGTTCTTGGTCAAAGAGTTACAGGAACAACTTCACCCTGGGTGTAAAACTGGTATATTGATTTCAGAATTACCTCTCTACTTCAGGGATGAATTGGATTCACATGTTAAAGGTTCTGTTGGTTCTCCCCAGAGATGTGCCCTGTATATGGCTTTGATACCAAAGAATACTGGTAACTAATTGAGCTTTTTCCTCCTAGCCAGCACTATAATGTTGCATTATCTAGCATCTCAGAACCATGAATGGAAAGACTGACATAAGTGCTGCCTATTTAAACAGTAATTAAAATATGACAACTTGCATTTATGTAGTACATTTTCATCCAGAAGGATTCAAAAGTGTTTTGCAAACTGAGGTTCTGAGATATGTTTTATCTACAGTATTTTAATTTCATTGACTTCATCAGTGAGAGGACAATTTGTTCCTATTAATCAGTCATGTGGGTTGTAAGAGGCCTCTGAAGTTTTTTAGTCCAACCTCCTGCTCAGAGCAGGTCCAGTCACAGCAAGGTGCTCAGGGCTCTGTTTGTTGCATTTTGAATATCACCAAGGTAGAGATCCCACAGTCTTCTTGGACCCCTTGAGCAGTGTTTGACTGTCTTCATGGTAAAAGCATTTTCTTTCTTATTTTTCTTTTTAATGTCCTTGCTTCCAGCTTGTGCTTGTTGCCTCTTGTCCTCCCACTGTGGACTTTTCAGATGAGTCTGGCTCTGTCTTCTTTTTGCCCTCCCACCAAGTACTAGTAGACTGTGAACCAACCTCCCCTGCCCTTTCACTTTTTAAAGCTGAACAGTTCCAGTTCCCTCAGCCTTTCTTCATATAACTTTGTGCTCCAGCCCCCTGAGCTTCTTGGCAGCCCTCCACTATACCTGCTACAGCACATCAATGCCTTTCTTCTATGGGACATGGTACTCCAGGTGTGGTCTCCCTCATCCCAGATAGAGAGGAGGAATCACTTGCTTTGGCCTACTGTCTACAGTCTTGCTACTACAATTCAATATGTGATTGGCCTTTCTCGTCACAAGAGCATGCTGCTAGCTCATATATTAATACACATTATAATTATATAACACCTCCTTCCCCATGAAATGCAACCACTTCTGAGGTAAAAACACATCACCAGCAACATTATGCAACAAACCCACTACCTAGCAGATGTAAACGTACAAAAAGTGTATTTGGTGGATAAGTATTTCCCTGAAATTGTAAGGACTTCTAGGTATTCATTGCCCAGGCCTTACTAGCTCTGATAATCTTAAGAAAAATGTATAAGATCTTCAGCAATTACAAACCATCTTGCATCTCCTCTAAGAGGACTGTTGCAAGAAAAGCTGTTTTCTGGGCAACATATGGTTCTTGTCTCAACACTGAATGAATCTCTGAGACAAGCTTGTTAGACAAAAACCTTGGTGATGCCATGGCTGGGGTCTTCTTCCTAGAAGTGCACAGCTCCCAGAAAAGACATGAAAAATCCATCAGCATGATATTTCAAATACAACAGACTGCTTAGCATGTATGAAACATAGAAGTGTAGTGTAGGCTCTTGTACTCGGTAGATTTTGTGTTATGCTGCATTTAAAGTCTATAAATTAAATGATTTTAAAAACATCAAGCAAGAAACAGGGGCAGCTCATGTTCAAATATTATTTGTTTCTTCCTGGAACAATTTACTTGCTGCATCAAGAGCTTTCCTAGTAAAAAGGCTTTTTGAGCTTGTCTCAGAGAGAGCTTTAAATATAATAAAAAGACAAGCATGTCAAGCCACAACAGAGGAAGATTCATTTCGCAGATCCCTCTGGCAATGCAGGTACAAGATATGAAAGCAGATGGGCATAATGACATTTGCCTCATCATGAACCAGGCTGCAGGGAAGCTGGTTTCACTCTTCTGTATGTGTTACATGCAGCCAAAGCATAGGTAATGCAATCAAGGCTGTCAGATTAATGCAAAGGTATTGATTGTTGAGGGGACAATGTAATAGTGAAGTTGGTAGGTACATTAAAAAACACGGTCCTAAATTTAATTTACCTGTGGCATCGCATCTGTTCCTTCTCATCTTTCTGCCTCTGATTAACAAAAGAAACCATGTCCCTTCCTCTCCCAACTTGCAGAGACTTTGGAAAGGTTGGGTCATTGCCCAGGGACTTGGGCTTGTACTGCCAGTTTTCACTGAGCTAAAGAAAATATCCACGAATCTACCAGGGTCCTCTGGAAGAATATGGACTCTATTTTGTTTTCTTCTTATTCTTCGGGGAAGGTCAGTTCTGATAATGAGCCCAAACGATGTCAGTTCTGATAGCGACCCCCGAAGTAACGCTGCCGCCGAGCGGGGAGGGCTGAGCCCCGCCGGTTCAGCACCATGGCCAGCGCGCCGCCGGTTCAGCACCATGGCCAGCGCCCCGCCGCCGGCCCGCGCCCGGGCAGCGCCCGCCCCGCCACGTCATCGCCAACCCCTGCTCCCACCCCCTTCAAAAAACACTTTTACCTTAAGTGGGAGATTAAAGGAGAGGGGGTCATAGGAGGTGGCATTCTGCCACATCAATTTCCCCGCTTGATACGATCTTCTTTGCCGCTGTGGAAGTCTTCCATTGCTAGTTACTGACCAGCCCCACTGGTTGTCTGTCCAGAAGGAAAAACTGTGGAATTAATGGATAAGTGTATTTATCCCAGTGGAGGAGAAAAAAAAAAAGAAGAAAAAGACAAAGAGGAGTCCCCCCAGTGTATCCATATGGACATCTTTGGGAAGTATCAGCAGATGTTTAAAGTGTTGTTTAATGTTTTTGTTCTCCTTTTGCATGTCCCCAAAGACATTTGAAGCTAAAATTCATCACCTGGAGACCAGGCTTAGCCGAAAGCCCCGTGAAGGGACCGCTGAGCTGGAATACTTTGTGCGCTGTGAAGTCCACAGCTCTGACCTAAATACTTTCATTAGCTCCATCAAGAGGGTAGCAGAAGATGTGAGGACCACTAAGGAAGACAAATGTAAGTAACTTACAAACTGTTTCACTTTTGTGGAGAGGCTGAGCTGTAGAAACAGGGCAGAGGCTTTGTTATTCCCAGAAAAGGGGAAGGGCTACTGTATGCTGAATTTGAGCAAAACAGAAAAGACTGCCTCTGGGACACCTGAATCCTGAAAGCCACTTCCTTCCTTGTCCATTTCTCAGTGGACTCCAGAGTCCATAGGCCAATTCTTCTGGTGCCAGATTGAAAAAACAGAAATAGGAGATGAAATTTTGTATTTTGTTCACACCTGTCCTACAGAGTTCTCCATCCTTACGCCAGTGTTTTATATTATAAATGTAAAGTAGCTTCCTACCTATGTGTCAGGAAGTCTTTACAGATCTAGCACTAAATGACAAGACACTCCCCATGCCATCCTGTTCTGAAGACAGGATGACTCTTATTGTAAAATATCCCTAGAGATCTGTAGTGATTGCTCTACAACCGCTCGGACCTCTGGATTTGTTTTTAATGAAAATTCTAGAATCTTTAAATAAAATAAAATTTTCATCTTCTTGTTTACTTCTGTCACAAAATACTCTGCTGAGAGATGGGCAGGGAGGTTATGAGATGCAGATCATGGCATTAGACCTGACTCTAGGACAAGAGCATTGAGAGTGTGGAACTACTGCCCAGAAGGGCATTCAACCTCACAACCTCTTCTCAGCAGGGGATGTTCCATTTTCACTTCCACAGCCAGTTTTTCTCTTTCTCTCTCCCCACAGTTCACTGGTTTCCCAGAAAAATCTGTGAGTTGGACAAGTGCCACCATTTGGTCACCAAGTTTGACCCTGACTTGGATCTGGATCACCCGGTGAGTGAGTCTGTGTGGGCACATCCTCATGTTGGAGTACTGAGCCTTCCCTCAGAAGCAGGGAGCTGGAGAGCACCTATTAGCGCAGCTGCTCAGGGAACTGCAGTGCAATCACCACCATGAGAGAAGCTTCTCCAGCCAGTGATGAACTTTGTTGGGTGAGAAATTTTGGTAACTGATTAAAAATCCTGTCTCTGTTCCTATTTATCATCACAGGGCTACTCTGACCAAGTATATCGCCAGAGAAGGAAATCAATAGCAGAAATTGCTTTTCACTATAAGCAGTAAGTCTCTTTCTAACATCCATGCAGGGATAATGCCGTGTCAATGTAACCTGTTGGGAAGTCATTGTGCTACCTGCATGAGACTTCTTTTATGTTTTGTCTCCCCATTCAGCCTTGCCAGCTCTTTTTGTGTCCCTCTTCTCTCCATATATTCCAGTTCCTTTTTAATTAAAAAAAAAATGTCTGTGGTCGTTAATTCATACACTTGTAAAGCCAGAATAAACCTCCTGCATAATAAAAGCCATGTATAATTCCATCAGACCTCAAACTTAATTTTGAAATGGGCATCTCTTTTAGAATGACACCTATTTTTGACTTTGGTGTTTCAAGTAGTGAAAAAGCTACCACATGCCCAGAAAACTTGTTTCAATGGTTCATTATCCTGGCTGTGAAAAAGTGTGGGTTTTATTTCTAAACTGAACTTTGGTAGCTTTAGTTTTCACCCAGTGGATCATAGATGCCTTTTGTCTGCTAGATTGAATTCTGCTATCAGATTTGGTTTGCTATGAGAGTATTTATAGGCTAAATGGTTCACCTCCTAACTCTCTCTGATAAATTAAATAGATTCCAGTAATGGTCTCATCATTGTCTTATATAGATTTAAGACTATCTCTTGTACTCCTGCTTAATACTCCTGTTCTGATACATGCAGTAATAGCACTCAGCCTCTTCACTACAACATCAGAGCTCTAATATTCAGTTGAGTTTGTAAAATATTCCCTAGATCCTATTCAGGAACACCACCCTCCACCATAGCGTCTCCCTCTCTGAGCAGGACTTTAAACGTAGATTTCTGCAGCGAGCTGTGCAGAAAGCAGGCTGTGGAAATTATATGGGTCACTTTCTTGAGCTACCCCTGCAACCGGTGTGATCCCAGCATGGCTTTCTGCTCTGTTAGGTTTCATGTTCTTTGCAGGTTTGAAGCCCAGAAAATAGACATTGATGTTTTTGTCCTGTACTAATACTAAATGCACAGAAAGTCACTGTGCCAGCAAGAGAGTCCTGAGTGCCACAGGAAGAAATACTGTCCTAAGGTGATGCATCCATTTAAGATGTCTTCTCTCACATCTCGCCTGCAGGTTAGCATTTATGAGTCACTGTGTAGCATCCCTTCAGGCTTTTCATGGGAAAGGAACTATGCTTTATCGCTGTAATATGTGAATAGCTCATTTGTTCAAATACAGAACAGAAGGATTTAGGAAATACAATTGCCAATTATGATGCAGAAAAGTTAAAAGTGTCAGTCTTCTTTAGTTCCCACTTATATCAATGTTAAGATTTTCTTTTCTTGCCATCCTTAATCTTACTGACAACATATTTTTCTGCAGTTCAAATACATTTAGTTTTCCTTATTAGACGCTTTTATTTCCCAGCCACTGATTCATTTTTGGGGCCATCAGCTCCCTGAAGTTCAGGCACACGAAATTAATTTATTTTCACACAAAGTTTCAAATTTTTCCAATGAAAACCATTTTTTTTTCCCTGGAAAATATTATAATATTATGTCTGCTAAGCTTTTGCTCATTCCTTGTCTATTTATAACCTCTGGCTAGACTAACGCTTTCCTCTGTGTCTGTGTATTTGTTGCACCTGTACAAATGACCCAGTGCTAAGGCTTTGTCTTTCCTGCCACCCCCTTGTTTGGCTTAAAGAAGATCAATCAACATCATGCAGAGCTTCTCCAAAGTGCTTCCTTCTCAAAGGGAAGAGGAGCCTGGCTGGTGCTCTGCTGCTGTCAGTAACGGTGCGTTTGCCTTGCAGTGGGGACCCGATCCCTCATGTGGAGTATACGGCGGAGGAGATCGCTACCTGGTGAGCGCTGATTTATTCTGTGGCCTTTATTGGCTTCACCACTAGAAGCTGAGAATCAAAACCTGAGCGGTTAGGGCGTGACCTCTCAAAAAATGAATCAGGAGTACAAGCATCCTACTTAATGACTTGTTATAAAATCCAGTAACTCATTGCACAAAGTCTTACGGTAGGGACTGCATTCGGGAGAGCAAGCTACCTCCAAAACAGTGATGCTCTGTCTCCTCGTCTCTTGGGGCTGCCCCAAGAGAACTTTCAGACTGCAACCCCCAGGATTTTCCTCCAAAAGAGCCTCCCCAGAGAGCGTGGTAGATAATTTGGAGTCCCACTTTTCTAAGTGGACCTGGCTTAGTAGCAGCCTCCAAACAAAGGGCCGTTATCACAGCTGCAGAAAGAAGTACAAGGCCTGTGGTGAACATCTGCATGGTACCTGCTGGCTTCACTTAGGAAAACGCTTCCTTTGAACATGATTATTTCCAGGAGTGTTGCTGCAGGAGTATCTCTGAAAACAAGGCCATATGAGCTATAGGAGCTGAGTACACAGGCTCCTAAACAAGGTCATCTCCTGGTTATATTGACTGCCTTCATTGTGCAACTTCAGGAGCTAACCTGCAGGGAATATTTTAATTCCAGTTAATACATTTTAGACAATCTTCTGACCTTCAAAGTCAGAAATAGGTCTGTGCAGATACAATTGCTGGCTTTGCAGGCTCATTTGGATGTGTGTCTGTATGTTTACATACTCCTAATCAATGTGCACAGACAGACTTAGTGGTGAAGAAAGGCAAAGGGACAAGAAACCTAGAGGTGTGAGTACTTTCTAACCAGAGGACAGGAGGGGACTAGACACATTAAGCCACTGAATGTCTGCCACCTTTCATCCTGAAGGAAAGAGGTGTACAGCACCCTGAAGAGCCTGTACCCCACCCACGCCTGCAAGGAGTACCTTGAAGCTTTCAATCTACTGGAGAAATTCTGCGGCTACAATGAGAACAACATCCCTCAGCTGGAGGAGGTCTCCCGCTTCCTGAAAGGTGGGTACAAGCCTGGGGGACCCATGTCCCGGGTCTGCCAGGGCTCCAGCACAGTAGTGGCAGCTACAGCTGGGAAACCCAAACCTGAAGGATGAGCGTCTGAGCTGAGATTTGAGAGGAGAGGTGGTGGAGGCTTGTGCATTGCCCACAGAGGACAGGGGTAGACCCCAGGTGATGGGGACTGCAGCTAAACACAACGGGCTGCAACCGAAGGTCAAGCCCATCATCAAATGATCCCATTGAGCACGTAAGGAGCAGATGTTGCTCCCTAGCAGGAGCAAAAAGATTAGGCTTGGCACAGCAGAAGCCCTTTAGTTTTCAACACTGATGCTTTTGCTGTCCACGCTGGGAACACGGGACACCGGTACAGCCCGTGGACCATGCGCCCCCACAGAGATGGTATGTGCTGTTTTAGAGAGGACCGGCTTCCAGCTCCGGCCAGTGGCTGGCTTGCTGTCAGCGCGGGACTTCCTCGCCAGCCTGGCCTTCCGCGTCTTCCAGTGCACGCAGTACATCCGCCACGCATCCTCGCCCATGCACTCCCCTGAGCCGTGAGTATCGCCCAGCCCTGATGGCCTCCTCTCCCCAGACATCCCACCTGGCCAGTAATTAACCTTCCTCCTGAACGGACAAACTCTGTCTGCTGCTGACTGTGTTTTCCTCCTTTCCCCCTGGGCATCGGCAGGGATTGCTGTCACGAGCTGCTGGGGCACGTCCCGATGCTGGCCGACAAGACGTTTGCCCAGTTCTCTCAGGTAAGATGGTCATCTGCTTCCTCGTCCCCAAGAGGGCAGGGCCCAAGGTAGGAACCCGAACCAACCCTGGTCTCGTCATCTAAACCCTTCTTGTTCTAGATTATATTAAACATGATGTACTGGAGCCCTAGTGATGGATTGAGAACCCTAATACAGAGTAAAAATATCAAAATCCGCATCAAAGTGGTTTTAGTTTGAGCACAATGAAGCCCCAGCAGATGCATGGCAGTGCAGGGCAACAGTTTCTGTTGTCTCAAGGCAATAAAGCAGAGGAACCCATGCATCGTCAGGCCCTCAGACCAAATCTGTCCTGATGTTCACCCCTTCCCTTCTATTCCCAGGACATTGGGCTGGCGTCTCTGGGAGCCACTGATGAAGAAATTGAGAAACTCGCAACAGTAAGTTTTCCTCTTTGCTGAATGGGGGCCCCAACCCCTCCAGCAGCACTTCTGCAGTATCAAGGGACTGGTTCAGCCTGGTCTCCTCAGATCTGCAGGCTCAGAGCCCCTACCTGAGCTGTCCCAGCCCTGCTCTTTCATGATGACTGTGCAGAGCGGAGATCAGTTAAACAGCAGAGCTCGCTTGCACATTAACCCAATTTTCTCGGGCACCAGGGTATCATCAAGCATCGTATTTCTAATGACAGTACTGCTGGGACTCTTTGGGATGGGATTAAATGACATCCACTTCCTTTGGCTCTCCCTCGGCAAGGTGACCCGTCCTGCTACAAGGGCACCGAACAGCAGCACTGCACAGCAGCCGGGCATGCAAGGGACCCAGGGACAGTTTCATCTGTCCCAGCATGGCAGCAACTTAGTTTAGCACTTTGCTCTGGCAGTGATGGGTGCAGGGTAAGGAGAGGGGACAAAGTGCCAGGTGCCCATTCATTTAAACAACCCCAGACTCCAGCCACAATGCAAGGGCTCAGAAGTGACAGGCAGATGAAGATGAGGAGCTGTGTCCCCTATGCATTTCTCTTTCTCCTTTCACAGCTTTACTGGTTTACAGTGGAGTTTGGGCTCTGCAGACAGAACGGGATAGTCAAAGCCTATGGAGCCGGGCTCCTGTCTTCCTACGGGGAGCTCATAGTAAGTCCCAGCATAACTTGCCTCCCTGCTCTAGATCCTATACAGCAAAAAACTTTCTTTCTCTGCATAGCTTCAATGACTTTACCCGCTCTGTTCTCCTCCTCTGCCTATCACATACGTGCTCTTCAATCCCCTTAATTTCATGATGGCATTTTTCTGATGTGTCCATAGCACTCTTTGTCAGATGAACCAGAGGTGCGGGACTTCGACCCCGATGCTGCTGCTGTTCAGCCCTACCAGGACCAGAACTATCAGCCTGTATATTTTGTGTCTGAGAGCTTCAGTGATGCCAAAAGTAAACTGAGGTAGGACTGGGCAGTGAGAGACACCCAAACAGAAGGAAATTAAGCTATGGTATATTGAAACAGGGCTTGACACCATGGCCGCTTTCAGTTCAAGGTCAGAAGTACTCTGGAAACTGTTGTCAGGTCTTTCAAAGTAAAGTCATTCTCCAGTTCCTACAGGGTCCAACTTCAGTCCCTTGGATTTGCCCAAGAGCCCCCCCAAAATATGCTGGACTCAAGGCTGTGGGTGTGGAGGAATGGAATGGAGTGGGAGGCACTCTTGGAGACAAGGCTGAGGGAGCAAGAAGAGGGACAATTCTAGCTCATCTGCCTAGTTCTCACAGGAAGGAGTTACTTACTATCTCCAGTTCCCAGGAGAGGCCAAGCAACATAACAGAGGGCTAGTGGTCCAGAAATTGGAGACCCAAACCACCCACCAGGACCCTCCCTGCTTTCTTGCTGCAGAAGGGCCAAGTGATACAGGTCAGGTACTGGCTGTCCTTCATGGGAGCATCTCACCAGCATGTGTCCTTCTGAAACAGGGGCTTCCGCATCATGTAAAAGTTTGCTCTGTGGGTGAAAGTTTTAGGAGAGGGGTGAATAGATGCTCAAAACAGTGGCATTCTCTGAATTTAGAATGCAGAAAGATGTTTGTCTTTCTGAGCAGCTGCTGGACAACTTACCCACTTATCATTCACCCAGTAAAAAAAACCCAGGCTTCGTTAGTAGCTTGTATAGAAACAAAAAAGATTTGCTTGGTGTGGGTAGATTTATCCATGGAAAAAAAGGGACTTTTGCCTCCTAGGCTGGTTAACATGGGTTAGCAGACCCCAGACAGAATGCCACCAGTGTAATTGGGTTTCCCAATCCCATGGGACTGCAAACAGGATGGAGAGGGGCAGCTCTACCCATAGACATCCGTTCAGAAGAGCATTTTCTTGGTCCTACCCAGAATTGCCCACAGGAGGAAAGCTCAGTCCTTTAACATTTGACTGACAGAGGAAAACTTTGCCTATACCATTTTATCTTAGTTTAGGAAAGGGATAGGATGAGATGAAGTATTACACAATGTACATGACTTTGCAGTTCCTGCAAGTGGGGTATTTCATACAAATAATGCGGCAAGGACTGCTGTATTTCAACTTCTGCTTTTATTAACCTCACTTGCACTGTTCATACAACCCGGAGTTCAGCTGCTCAAAAGCAAGCACCTGGGGAGCCCGTCCTCTCACACACACTAGGCTGCTTTAAAAAAAAAAACCCCAACTGTTGCCTAATGAGTCATTTCCTTGCATTTACAACAGAAAAATACACAGCCAAGATTAGGCTAGAGGGTTTTGACAGTGACAAGCACTGTAAATGGTCCTCTTTAAAGAGCTCAGAGACCACATAGAGGTTACTCTAGGAGGTGAAAACATTAAAACATTTTTTGCATTACTGGCAGCTGCCATCACAAACCTGATTATCAGTGGTATCCCTCAAGAAAAGCCTCTTTTCCCAGAAAGAAAACTTCCCACCAGTTTTCTAGGGTGGACACACACCCTCAGGGCCCTTCCAGCACCCATGTTGTACTTGTATGCTTCAAAAAGGTGTCAAGTGAACACACCATGTTGGAGGGCAAGCTTCCAACCATTGGCAGCTCTGTTGCGAGTCCCCACTGTGGCTGATAGCATTAATAAACGAGGTGAGCTGGACCTTGCCTGGTAAAACTGAGATAAACCACATATTTTAGGAGGTGCACAATGTGAGTATGAAGAAACCCCTTTCATTTGCACTTGGTTTTGTTGCCCTGCAAGCGTGGCAGTTCCCTGCAAGCGTCAGCATGTGGCTTTGGCCATGTTGCCCCTTGGCCCTGTCTGGTGTTTTCCCCCAAAGCCCAGCAATTTGGGACTGGGTTTCCCCGCCACAGGCAGCACCAGGCAGAGGAGCATCCCTCCGGGAAAGGGATGCGCTTCCCGCGCCCTGCGCCGGAGCAGACCCACGGTTGCCACAAGAGGGTACCCTAAGCTAAGCAATTCAGGAGCGAAAGGGTGAAGCCTCAGCGGAGGCGAGGAGCATGCCTGTTGCTAGTGCTGTTTGTCCCCTCATCTTCCCAGACCTTTCCAGCATGAGATTGTAGCCATGAGTACCAAAATACAGATTTCCAGCTCCATCTTTACACAGCCACCAAAGAAAAAAAATCCCTACTTTGTCAAGTGTACAAATCTTAGTGTTGGAGGCGAACATGAGCAACTTTAGGGAAACCTTACCCTTGATTTGTTTTCACTTGACCATGTACTTCTTCATTAGAAAGGCAGCAACAAGGTCTTGCTCTTGAGAGGTATCAGGTAAAGTCAGGCTCATCACTGAGATCTAGACTCCAGTGGGTGGTGGGTACAGTAGCGCAACTTTGCTCAAGCACATGGCTCCAGTGACACTATTCCCATCCTCTCGTCCTGGCCTGAGCCATTGCCTGTCAAATCCATCCTTAGTACAGCTTGCAGCTAGTTCCCCCCTCCCCAGGCAGAGATTAGTCAATAAATGAATGTCAGAAAGGATTTAGAAATATAATACTGTAATACCACGGGCTTTCCCTGTAATTAGCTTCTAAATCTCCTTGGCATTTTTGAAAAAGAATTGAAGTAGAGGATACCTGGCAATGGCCACAGAGGTGGCCAGTTCAATGTACCCTCCAGTTTGATGCAAGCCCATGTGTTCAGCCCACAGAAACCCACAGTCAAGCTCACGGTCTTCCTTGCTGAACAGGAGAGATTTCAACTACTGCTGTAGTCCTGTGGAGCTGGAAAGGTGTGACACCAGAGCTTTGGTGCTAACCTAGCGACTCTGCCTAAAGGAGGCATTAACCTGTTGTGATCTGGGTAAATGTGATGGGTAGGAGGGAGACTCAGGACCCATCTCTTGTACCAAGCCCTCTGCACCCTTTCCTTGCAGGAGCTACGCAGCACACATCAAGCGGCCCTTCTCGGTGAAATACGAGCCCTACACCCACAGCATCGAGCTCCTGGACAGCCCTCAGACGATCTGTCACTCCCTGGAGAGCGTAAGGGATGAGCTTCACTCGCTGATTAATGCGCTCAATGTTATCAGTTAATAGGAGAACTGGGATCTTTCCTTCCCCTCTTCCCTCGCAGCCCCAAAACCACCCGCTCTGCCCTCACCTAGTTCCCACCTGATAACTCCTCCCTGTTTTCTCTAAACATTTGCACCGCTGCCTGTCACCATGCAACCCCAACAGCTTTCCACTTTTGTATGTAGGGCCAGCTCGGAGGAGGGCAGAGGGACAGACCCAAGGCCTGCTGGCTTTTCAGGTAGCTTTTCTATTGACTGCTGAAGAGGCTTAGCACAGACCAAAAGCATGGCCAGGCTACAGAGTTGAAGTCAAGAGCCGTGTGCTAGGCTCCTGGGTGCAAGGAAGAGAAGAAAAGCTTCTTTATTAAAAAAAAGAAAGAGAGGAAAAAAAATCTATTTTTTTTGCAGTTTGAGAGAATAAATTAATCTGCTTTTTTAGCCCCAAAGCAACTCCTATAGCAACTTCATGAGGGACCCTCAGTCCCCACCACCCCCTGCCTCTTACAGCCTTGTACGTTTGGGAAATGCAGAGCTGCTCTAGAAGCTTTTCTGCCTGAACCAACTCTCTGAGGTTTGAAATTTCAGCTCACAGCCTCCTACCCTCAGCTTCTCGCACAGGGGGATGCTTAGGCACGAACCCCTTAACTGCACCACCCCACCAGGCTGCAATAAGCATTGCAGCTCCCCTGAACCTCTAAACTGACCTAAGCCAGGAGTTGTCTGTCTGGCATAGAGCAGCCCTGATCTACTTGCATCCTCCCCAGCCCAAGCCCCACAGAGCAAGCCCTGGCCACCCCAGACCAGAGGGTGGGCACTCCCTTTGAGCCCTCTTTTAAAAGCTCCCACAGCAGGGAGTGCTCAAGCGCCCAGCTGCCATCCTTCACAGCAGATAGCAGTCACAGCTACTGAGGTTCCTGTGTGCTGGTGGCCCTGGGCAACCTTGGCAGCTTCTTGGTGCCCTGAGTTTATTGGTTTTTGCAGACCAAGTGGGGCCACTGGTGTCCTGAGTTTGCCAGTCCTTGGGAGGATTTCACATACTTTCACATTTCCAGTCTATTACACAGGTACAGCATCATCTTGTTCTTAGATAGCCCGATATCACTGTCACCTGGTGTAGCTCAGGTGTGTCACTAATGTTATTGCTGGCCATTTCTGAAGAAGGTAACATATGGGTAGGATGCTCAAACCCAGTTTCATCCAGCTTTCACTGTAGGTATTAATGGCTTGATTTAACCCAAAGCTCTCAGTTTTCCTCCCCCTGCTTTTGCCCTTCTTATCTTCTTACAGGCTATCTCATAACTTAGCAGTTTGCTCAGAAGTTTGGCCCAAGGTTATGCAGCTGTGCAGTATCAGAGCTGGGCTTGCGATGTGTGGAGGCAGCTAAACAGCTGTGGGGGACAGCGAAGGGAAGAATTACACATAGTTGTTTGTATGACCGGTTATAACATTTCTGTATAGGCTTTTACCATCTTTATCCACTATATATGACTTTTATAATTTTCTCTTTAAAGAAATGCCAGGCTTAGCAGTTAAGTTTTGGCTATTAGGTGTAAGTATCCTCCAATACTTATATAACATCCTTCTCTAGTATTACTTCTACTGTGACTCAGTCATAATAATTTACAATCCATTATGCTTTAGTTCATTTCAGACCTTCACATGCATGTCCTTAACCCCCAGTTCTCTCAAATTTTAACTGTTTAGCTACTGACAGCACTTAGTCTCCTACCTGCTTCAATTCCTCCTTTCTGTTTCCTTTCTTATTTGACCTCCCTCCTAAATTCCTCCTAAATTGCTTAAAAGGTCATTACTGAAATCAGCAGTTCAACACTAGGGCTATCTGCTTCTCCTCAAGTTTTTCCTCCTAAGAGGATTGTCCTGTAAGTGAATAAAACTACTGAGTTCATTCAGTTATTGTAATTTTAGAGCACTTTTTTCAAAGCTTCAGCTATGATTTCCCAATCTGGGTGGATCCAGAACTTGAGCTATAACACTCAAGGCTCCCTTAAGAGCTGTAACAATTTTTAATTTGGGGTCTTAAGTTATTACTATTAGATTAAGTAGCTGGAGCAAGTTATGCAAGACTAAGGCAGGTTAGGTCATCTAGCCATGAGAATGTTATTGGTGAGTCCAGTAAAACAGAATAAAATAAAGAAAATAAAGCTCCAAACAGGCAAGATGTAACAATGAAGCCTGTATGTTAATGCACAGCTCATGGCCTTGTTAGCAATAGCAATGCCATGTTACTGGCCTGCAGGTCGCTGTTCCTCCTCTCCTTTGGTAGTCTCCAGCTCCCGGGTTACTGCCCGCAAGTGCAGCAAGGATGCTGCAAACCCTGCAGTGATGCCAGGCAGGAGCAGGACTGAGCAGGGAGTCTCCGTGCAGGCATTCGCTTTCTGGTCTGGCCTCAAAACCCATAAAGGTCTGAAAGTGATTGCCTCTAGTTCTCCAAAACACTTCACAGTCATTATCTGCCTTGTTAAATGTCTAAAATTAATGCAATTTATAAAAAGACCGAAGCTATCAATATGGAGTGAAAAGCCAAGTTAAAAATCCTTGCAACTGCAGGAGCCCTCAACTCCTCCGCCTTGCCTCAGAGTTTGCATTGCTGCTCCGTGACTCTGTCAGCTGTTGCTTGTTCAGGGAGCTGTAGTAAAATCTGTTGCCCTACGAAAATAGAAAATAAGCAAAACTCGAAGCATAAACCAGCCCCGTTAGTATGCAAGCATATAAACAGATCTACTGCAGCCATGCGGGAGGTAAACACCCCGCGGGCTGCACCCCCTCGCTTCCGAGAGCTGAGGTTGCGCTGGGGCGGGCTGTGAGTGCGGGGGCTCAGGCTGAACAGGCGCTGGAGGTTCTTCTTTGGGGCATTTTCTGTGTCTGTGTTCTTGACAAATTCAGGACAGATTCCAGAATTTTTTGGCCCCTTAGGGGGACATCTGAGAACCATGAAGCTGTTCGTATTTACCATTGCACTCATCTATTAAATATCTTAGAGGACTTATCCTATTAGTAACATAATAGGTCCCCTTCCATTTTGTCTCTAAGGCTTGTTCATTTTTGTCTGATTTCAAATACATTACTTGGCCCCTTATTTCATAAGCTATATATGAATTAGAGTCTTCCTTTCTCATTTTACCTATTTTTCTCATGTTGCTTCTTCTACCCAAGCCTTGTTTTCTTCTTTATCCTGCCATAATATTTTACGGTCTTGGACACAGGGCCACCAAGGAACAGGCTATCCAAACAAAATATGCTAGAGTTATAAACCAGTCCCTAATCTGTCACTTCTTTTTAAAGCTACTAATATCGAGGTTAACTTTTCTGCCCATCATTTTGGATATTGTCCTACAATTTTCTTTAGTCTATTTTTAATAGTCTGACTCATTTCTTTTTACCAGTCTGGAGGATTGCAGGTGGTAGGGTATATGCAGTCCTTGCTGAATCCCCAGGTTACTCATTAAGGCTTGAGTTACTTCACTTACAACCCCCTCTGCTCTTCATCTCATCCTATCTCAGCTGCTGTTCCAGACCTATGGACAATTTTCCTTAACAGCATTTTTACAGTTCCAGCAGCTGTATTCCTTTAAGGTGGAAGAGCCTCAGTCCATCCTGGAAAGATATTCATGGTGACAAAGAGATACTGATACCCTTCATTAGTCTGTGACAATTTATCTGGATGATCCCTTTGCAGTATTTGCCAAGGTCTGGGGTTTAGCCAATGCAGTAGAGTTGACAGCTTTCTTTTACTAGTCCTCTTTTGCATCATTGCACACCTTATGCAGTTTTTATTTACGTCCTCCATTTCTTGCTTTATTTGGGGCCAAACGTAAATTCTTTTCACTCTTTTCAGGGTACCTTGTTCTCCTTTATGTAACTTATTACGACAGTCTAAGATAACTTGCTCTCATTCAGCTGACCACAGTATCCATCCCATCTTCTCTTTTAGCTGATTCCTGCTTGAGGCTGCAGTAAACAAACTCTGAGTCAATTTATCTACTTGCTCACTAAATTGTTTCTCAGTACTGCTTTCAGTCTTCCCATGTGCTTTAACATCCTTTACATATATTTCATTCCCACCCTCCCTCTAAGCTTGTAAAATAAACCTCCTGTTTTCTTCATGGGTGTCCCATTCTGTGCTTGCCGTCAGCTTTCTCCCTATCATGCATCCAGTATTTTATTCTATTATCAGCATAGTAGCTATCTGTAGAGAGATATTGTGTAGAGGGGATTGCCTTTTACTGACAGCCTCTATGCTTCTTGGCATGTTCCTTTCTCTAGTTTCCCCACTATTTATTCCCTCATTCCACTAATAACAGTATCTTGGATTATTTTTCCTCCTTGTTCAAATTTAGCACTCCCATGAGTACACAATACCTTTGGTTTACTACTGGTTTCCTTTAAAAGGATATCCACATTAATATCCATTTCTTCTCTTTGTGCTTATGAGCAGAGTATGAGTAGATGGGTACAACTGGACTGTGGAGGGGAAAAGCATCAAAGACCATCACAGCCCAGACTGACTCTAACTAGGCTTTATCATGGCCAGGGAAATTTTGTCCCAGACCCTGGGGAGGGGAGGACTCATATGCTACTGGTATCCATTTTCCTTCACTATTTTTCTGTAACAGTACTGCTCCCACAGAATCAGCTTGCATTGAAATTCTTATTACAAATATTTTTCCTTTGACTGGGAATTTTAGTGCAGGAGCTTTCTAAGCAGCTTCTTTCACATTAGGTAAAGCATTGTCTTGCTCATTGCTCCAGCTCCCTTCCTGATTCTTTTTCTGTCATTTCCATAATGCTCTGCTGGTACTAGCAAAGATGGATACGCTGCCATAAGATACTAGCACAGCTATAGATATGCTGCCATAAGAAATTAAATCCTCCCAGCACTCTTCAGAGTTGGGACTGATTAGTGGGAGTCTTTATTTCACAGAAAGCTTAAACTTTCTAGCATCTATCCATCTTCTTGTTTCACCAGTTCCAATTCCCAAACAGTTATCCTGGGGTTGTGTTAATTGTGCTATATTCAAATTGACTTTAAATCCCATTTGGTCTATTAATTTTAAAACTCAGCTACTTCTCTCTTGTACCTCTTCTTCTGTAGCTGCAGTCCCCCGAATATTATCCACATAAGACAATTCATTTTCTTTGTCCCCCAGATACCACCATTCAAGCACTTTCCTAATGCAAGCAGGGCAGGTGCTCGGCCCTGTGGGATGCAAGTAAAAGTATATTGTTTGTCTCTTAATGTGAAAGCAACTCTGTAGATTGCTTCTTCCCCTGCATTTTGCCATATGGGAGTTTGCTGTGAATCGTGGGGGTGCATTTGTGCTGCTAGCTCTCCTAATTCATCCACTGTCCAAGGAGCCTGACTCAGCCTCAGGGCTGCCAGGGGCAATGGAGATACCTGTGCTCTGCTGGGAGTGGGTGGTTGGTACATGGTATCCTGTCCTGCTGACATTCGAGCAGCTCCCCATCACTTCATTAAAGACTCTCCATCTTCCTCAAGCTTATGGACTGATGTTAATGCTGCCAATTGCATCCTTGTCTTACCACGCTGCCGGGCAATTTGAGTAAATGCCCATGATGGCATCATTAAAAGTTCATTAAGGAGGTGCCCAACGTGCAGTGAATAAAAGCTGGTGGAGCACATGCTCTAATCAACTTAACACTTAATCTCCACTTAATTCAAAATTTGAAGCAGTTTCTCTAAGTCCTACACTCCACTCTACTGTTGTGCTTTCTTTCAGTGGCTTCATATCTGCAGCTACCCTCCTTGGGGCCACTTTTTTTTCATTTTAACAGCTACAGCAGTTTGATCTGCCGTACCTGTCTGCCCCGGGATGGCACTTGTAGTCTTTGTGGGATATGCTGCTATTCTCGACTTCTCTTTCTTTTCCCATTTACCCATATCATCCTTGAAATCATCTTCCTCTGATGGCTCCCGATCCAGTTCTCTCCACCACTTCCTGCAGCTACAGCAGTTATTTTTAATTTTTGCATCCCAATCTGCTTTTGCAAGTGTCTAATTTTAGCTTTGCATTTACTATGATCAGGTCCCTTTTGAGCTCTCCCTTGCTCCAGGGTGAATCACTGCACTATATATGTTAATCCCTCTCCTTACTTTTGCAGTTTTTCCTTCTTTTTTTCTAAATTCATCTGATTCTCTAATTGCCATTGCACCTCTTTATTGCCTTTTTGGGCCACTAGATGGTATTCCTTTTCTAAAGACAAATTTATTTCAAGACACTTGATAGGCTCTTTTAAAACACAATTTTCCCTTTGAAGCAGCTGATAGTCTGATGTTGCCTTGGCTTGGTTGGCACAGATTATTGCTGCTTCCCATACCAGTCCCACTAATAGAGCCAGTGTGTCCTTGAGTCTCCCTTCATCCGCTCTCCCGTATCGGGGAACATTTGGTCTCTATCACCCATCGGTTTCCTGTGGGCTGGAGAGGCGCCCACAGCCCCTGCTGTAATCTCTGATATTGTTGGGATTTCCTGTAGCCCTCCAGTATTCCTGTTTTTACACTTTTTCCTGAGTCTTTTTAGATTTTTCCCATGCTTTCAATTTTGTCTTAACATATCCCTTAAGTATCGTGCACAAGGCTGGTCAGATTTGTAGAGCTGCCTTGAACAAGATTGCTCAGAGGAAAAGACTTTGAGGATCTACCCAGTCACACCCTCCACCAAAAGATGCTATAAATTCCCTTTTCCTGACAGTGGAGCAGATTTGTAGGATTATGTGGCTGCTTAGAGCTAAGCACGAGCTCATGTCCTTCGGGTGGGTCATGGGAGCCTTCATGCCATTTCCCCAGACCTCACCAAGCACGGTTGCAAGTTCTATAAAAAGTGACCTGGAGAAAGCCAAGGTGATGGGTCAGTCCAGGTTAAATCCTCCCGTAGATGGAGCATGGGCTGGCGAGGGAGGAAGGAAGGAGAAAAGCCTTCCTTGGAGCCAGGCCCCATCATACCTGCTGGTATCTGCGTGTCCCAGTGCCTCGCTGAGTGGTCTCTTGCTGTTGTTGCTGCTGTTGCTGTGGGTGGATCTCTCTGTCTGTCTCTCTGTGTAAAGAAATATAAAACAGAATTATTTTTCATTTTGGAATCGTGCTGCTGCTGACATGATATTAAGAATAAAAAAAATATATTTCTGGTCTAGCATCCTGAGTCTGGCTCTTGCATCCTTCTGCTGTCCACATTCAAGACGGCCAGCCTGCCTGCCCCAACCTGGGGCCCATTAAGGCAGAAGATCCACAACTTGCGCTCGTGCAAAATGTTAACTTGGAGGTGGAAAATGGTCCCTTGTTGGCAGACGAGCTGATCTAAGCCTTTCTTTGCCAGGATATTACCAATTGCACAATTATGCATGGAACAGTAGTTGGGAGGTCTCTTCTAAATAGTAACACACCAGGGGGCTTGCCTTCGCTACGTGCTTTCTCTCCCAGCATTTCTCACCATTTCTATTCAGTTCCAGTAATGCTGGCCATGGAGGAACGCCGGTGTATGTACTCTGCCTCGTTATGTCGTATGGTTTGCATGTAACCAGGATCTGCAATCTCAATCCTAAATGTGTTGAACACCCTTTTAAGAGTAGGATCCTGCTTACTTAAGTATAGGGACTATTTCAGATGACCTAAGGCACCTGCTGCATCCATGTGGGAGTGGCAGATGGGATACAAGATGCCCAGGAACTGGAATGCACCCCCAGAGACCAAAAGAGATGCCCAAGGCCACATAAATGTTTCCTACTCCAGAGTTATCCTTATGTTTAAGAAAACTAACTCCAGTCACTTCTGCAAGCTTGGCTCTTACATGAAAGCTAGACTCTTTCTCTGGTTAAATTCCTTCCAGAATCATGGACAGAGGTGGATTAATGTATTGCCAGCACAGGTCTGGACCATGCATCCAGGCACCCCAGCACTGTCTGAGAGGGAGTTTCCTAATTTAGGACTTGTAAGGATACCCTGTATCTTCACAGTGCTCGTTAAAGTGTTACAGCTGTAATGAATTCATCTTCATTACACGCTTGGGAGGTAGAGGAGTACTCTTGTCCCTGTAAAAGGCTGACAGATAAAAGGAAGCAGAGAATCAGAGAGACTCAGACCAGGCACAGAGCCTGAAAAGTAATTACATGCCTAAACAGCTTTGGGAAGAAGTGTCTAAGTGGCAGATCTGGGGCTTGAACCTCTGTCAGCCCCTTCAGGACCAAATCTTTCTTCTTGTGCTGTGATGCTACGGATCAGAAGAACTCAATTATTTACAAATCCTATAGCCGCAGGTATGCGCTCACACACCCCCCACCCCACCGGAGACGGGAATTGATTCGGATAAGGCTGCAGCTGACCTGAGCTGTCATTCGTACTGCTAATCCAGCTCAAATCAGACTTGTTTTTTTCCCCAGGGACCAGAAAAGGTACTGCACTTTCCACCGCAAAGAATTTGTTTTCAGTTTTCCTACACTTGTTCGTTACAATGTTTGGGGAAATGCTAAGTTTTCCAGGGGAAAGATGATCTTTTGACATTTTTCTGGCACGGCTGAAAGCAAAAAGTATCTGAAAATGTCTTGAAAACTGATCAGGAGATTTTTTTGTTGTTGGTTTTTGGTTTTTTAACTGAATAGAGAGGTTTGCAAAGATCAGGCAAGGGATTTAAAACCCCATGTGACTGCACCCCAGATGTGCTACCATAGCCTCGCAGCACTCTCATTGTGCAGCTGGTAGGGTTGGCGGTGGCAGGTCAATAAAATGAGCATTTGGAGATCAGATATTTTTCAGACTTGCAAGTGCTGTGCTTCAAATGAATAAGGGTTTCTTCATGTCTCTGTTAATGAACTCGCTTCAACCATCTTGTGCATGGTGTATATCACCCAGGAGCAGCTGGAGTACTTGTACATGTTGATTTCTGTACTGCAAGCCTCCCAAAACCATATATGTCCCAAAACAGGGCTGGGACCCACCCAGACTCCTCACGCATTCCCCACATCCTCTCCTCCAGAACTGTAGAGGGTTTGGGTCCTGACCTAAATTTCCCCAAATCCAGAATACTCCCTCCAGCTCCAACCAGCCCCTATCATGTGTTTCTGTATGTGACATTCAGAGGTTTAGCTTGGGATGGAGCAACTGGTTTTGAAATTCACATGAAACACAGGTTTGAATTAGGGCTGAACCACAGCGATGCAAGACCAGACAGGCTCAGTGGTGAGCTCCAGCACCTGATGGGGTCAAGGCCCATCCTCTTTGATTTTCCTGGAGGGATAACAATGCAAAATCCATTTTTTCACTCCTGACATTAGTTCTACTTGGTCTCTTTGCAATTATTTTCTCTGGGCACAGCAGGGTGAATTGATCTACAAAATATTTGCAGGGATGGTAGAGGATTAAGTATCTCGGACAGATAGTTCAATGCAGCAGTTGTTACCCAGGACAGTGGAGAGAAAAACAGGGTGGGGTAAGGGAGTTGTTCATTTTCCTTCCACTAAGGTCAGACTTAAATAACTCTCCCACCTCCCTTGGAGGCTGAGACAAGATAATAAGGACAAAAATGTCAGAGCAAAGCATGGGGCCCCTCTATTTACAGCAAAGGCCAAATCGCTAACCAACAGATCGAAGCTTGCTTTCTAAACACCGATAAGCAGCAACTTTGAATTAACAGCCCCAGTTCCTCTGCTGCTGTAAATCAGCCTGACCCCGACTGCCCGCAGCACCCCAGTGCCTCCCCCCATCCAGGGGCTCCCCGGCAGGAGGAGGGGGCTGCAGCAGCGGGCTCACCCCTCCGGGCCCCTGGAGAGCCCTGTGCCTGGCTCCAAACACCCCCCCCCACCTCCCCCTTCCCAGCCCCCTAACACTAACAAGCCTTATCAGTAGGATTTACACCTCCTTGTCTAGGAACCCCTAGGCAAGTCTACAGACCAGTTACCGGTGTGCATCCAAATCCTTAAAGTAGCTTTAAGTGCTCAAAACAATCCACTTACCCAGCAATAATTAATGGTATCGGACCTGGGAGTCCCCATACCCTGGCAGAGGAGATCAGAGAACTCTATAGTGAGGTCGGGCTGCCCATGACCAGGGGGGGCTCAGCCCTTCTGCAAGTCCTTGACACCTCCTGCCCCAGTGGAGCATCCTGGGAGAGAGGAATAACCAGCGTAGCTGGCGAGGTGGATACCTGGGAGCAGCCACCACTCGCAAGAGCAATGGTGGGTTGGGTTTTATTCGCTGCCAGATGCCGTGTTAGGAAAGGTTAGGTTCTTTGGTGCAGAGCTGTGCCTGTTGGCGAAACACCAATTCCCACGCGGGTGATGCTGTGGGAGTGAGGGGGAAGGAGGAAGAAATCACAGCTCCTGTCTTGAGTCCCAACCCAGCTGGAGGCATCTGAAGTGCTAAAGCTCGGAGCACCCTGAGAAGGAGTGAGCGGCACCTCCAGATGGCAAGCCACATCTCCTGGAGAAAAGTGGGACCTCAGGGCAGTGGCATCAGGGCAGCACTAGCCAAAATCTTCAAGAGTATCTTAATAGCAAAACAGGGGCTTTTAAAGTAAAGTTTATTCTAGAAAACAGGGTCTCAAAGATTCATATTTAAACACAGCAGAAAGTGTGGTGCAAGAATGAGTATGTTGGTCCTCAATGTCCTCTTACAGCATCACTTGCAGGCCCCAATTTTACCACTGGGGAAACTGTGGCAGATGTCCACGATGCACCCACAGCTGCAGAGATGAGCAGTGGCAGAAAACACAGAAGTATGTGACTTGATCATTTATTGCCAATCCCTGAGACCCCTTTACTACAGGGGACAAATACAGTCTGAGACAGCGAAAACCATTCCTTCATTTTTTGGCATTTCTCTCTTTACCCCCTTGCTGCCTTGGCTGGTTATAGCACCCATCACTTTCTGCTATGTCTGCTGCTCTCTGGTGGCCTGTCCATGCTTTCCAGCATCATGGCCAAGGACCAAGTCTTATTTTACCAAAGGTTTCTGCAGGTCACCCATGCCTTTGCTTTCCATGTGGTGCCTGTGATGCCACCTGCTGTGGAAGCCATGGTGGTGGCACCAGGAGACTTTAGTGCCTACACTTGTGGATGCTGGAGAAAACTCCCTGATGGACTCAATGGCCCCTCTCATGGCTGTTTCCTGAAGACCAGGTCAAGATCCTCTTTGGTTGTTCTCATGGAGTTCCACAACGTGAAGAAGGACAGATGTGGTATCAGTGCTGAAAATGTGTATTTTTGGATTCATGCTGATCAGGCTACTTTTCCATCACTTTCTCCACTCTGTGTGTTATTTGTTACTTTAGTTGTTCATTACTTGTCCTCTAGCAGGGTGTCATCACCTCTTCTAATGTTTCTCTATCTACGCCAAGGATTACTTTTAGGCCATTAATAGGCACAGATTTCATATTCTCCTCATTGATAAACAAACTAATTTGTTCTGCTGCATCTGCTAATAGCTGTGTCTAGGAACTATTAGCAGCTTTTAGGTGCTATTTTCTCCTCTAACTTCTCCAAAAAAAAAAAAAAAAAAGTGCCCAGTAATATTTTGATGGAGTTAAAACGAGCATACCTGTTTTTTCCATCTATGTTTATAACCTTGCATATGCTCTTCCCAAGGTAGATGGGAAAGATTTTGGAAGCTTTACTCTAGAGATCATTAAATTTGGTCTATTTCGCTTGGGCAGCTCTACTTGTGTAGAGGTTTGAGCCTGCAGAGACCGGGGGAGCTTGAGCAGGGTGCAGCCAAACCAATTTGCAGGTTCCATGGTTCCCAGTAAGTTGGGTGGCCAAAGGTCAGCATTACCCTGGAGAGATGTGTGATGTGATCAGGAGGGGTGGCCAGAGCATTTGGGTCGCAGGAGGCTGTTCTCAGAGCCACAGCACACCTGGGAAACTCCCTTATCCTCTAATGAAAGCTAATGGCTCTTCAGAGTTGCTCCCTGGAGCATCTTTTTCTACCAGTGAGCTGCATCTCCAGAGGTGTAGATGTACTCATGACCCTCCCTGCTCTTAGCAGCTAAGCCAAAGGTGATGGAAACCAATGGGTCAGACCTGGTTGGTTACGCTGATCTTTGGGTTACACCCTCCGTCTTATGAATCAACCCTTTGTGCTCTAAGAGGCAGCAAGATAATGTCCCTGGCCTGGAAGGGCCTGGAAAATTGTGAAATCCACGGTCTGGCAGGAGCATCTCCCTTGGGCCTGGTGGATGGCGGGGCGATGGGGTTGGCTCACATGCCCTTCACCCAGGCGGCCGCCTGGATTAGTTTATAGAAGCTGAGATTACTTGTATCCCAGTGAGTGGCCCCCTTCTCTGCTTGCACAATGCCCCTTTTGAGCAAGGGCATCTCTCATTGTGTGGCTCCAGATAAGCTGCAGAGCCTCACCCTTTGCTATAGCAGCCCCCTCTCCCCCTGAGCCCACGGCAGCTGCCCTACCTGCCACGTATCTCTGCAGGCTTCGCAGGATTTGGTTGCAAGCATTCCCATGATTAAGCACCCTCCTCGGTGCCAGGTCCACCTTCCTGTCCTTCGACTCATCACTGCCGCTGGTGGGGTGGTCGCACGCTGCCACTCCATGGGTGCTGGGACACGTCAACAGGAGCAGAGCTGCTGGAAATCACATGGAGACAAAAAGCACCAAGGATGCCGGCCACCCCACTCCGTGCCATGCCACTAGCTACTGCTGCACCTCTGCAGGGAGCAGAGCAAAGCCTGGAGGGGGTCACCGCTGGACCCGGGGAGGTCCCCATTTCCCGTGCCGAGCAAAAAGCAACACCTCTGTAGCTCAAATAGCCCATGTGCCTGAATTCATGGCCCCAACTACAGATCCCCAGATACTAGTGGCCATACTGGGGCACCTCCAGGGGCTGGCCATCCCCAAAAGCTGCTCTTCGGGATGCAGACCCCTCCGGATGTCTCGGGGCCGTGTTTTGTCAGGCTGCTGGCACAGCACAGGGGTGCATTGGCAGATGGTGCCTTCTCCAGGACTATTTGTTTCACAAGCCACCAAATTTGCTCTCCAGGGAACAGGAGGCACATGGTCACCTCTGTGTTGCTCTCTGCTCTGCTTTTGGGACAACACACATGTGGGGATGGGCAGAGCAGCCCCAGCAGTGGCTGCCGAGTGTGAGAGCAGCGTTGGGGATGTGGGTGGTGTTTTGGGGTCCCCAGGTGCTCTCTGAGAACTTGCTTGTCTCCGGACCTGAATTTTGCTGTCAGTAAAACTTGCACAAGCTTGTAATTGTTAACTAGTTCCCCTGTAGTGGGCTTGTTATTTTTTCAGGACAGGGTTCGAAAATGCTAGACATCTACAGTAGTAAAGATTTTATTGTGCTGGCAACAGACTGTAAAACTTGATTACATGACACCAGGGATTGCCTAAACCTTGTTCCCACTGATGCAACTGCTTGGGGTCGGGGGGATGTGAGTGAGGGAGGTGGCTTTGAGTCACGTCCAGAGGTGGTTTAGCATGAAGGGCAGGAACCAGGAGCAGCCCACTCCCAACCAGCTGCTCCCACCCTTCGCCCAAGGGAGCCCAATGTGGAGCTGAGGATCTGGGGGGATCACGAGAGGCACACATAGCTGAAACAATGGATGAGCATTTGGCCTGTCACTGCCGACTCACATGAAAATCATGGGAAGGAGTGAGCTGAGATTTTTCTGTAGAAAAATCTTTTCCATCGAGAAATGGGCTCCCCTGTTGGCCCCCTCTCTTAGTTCACTGCTGACATGGGAGTTTTCCTTCTAAGACAAAACTTTCCGCAGTTTATATCCGTTTTATATCCATTTATATCACTGCTAGCATTTTTCATATTCCAAAGGACCATTTATGGTAAGAAAATATGGTTTCCAATAAATAATCAAAGTGATCATATTTTGGAAGGGGAAAAAAAATCACAGTAGGAAACTTTTGCAAAAAAAATTGGCCCATGCTGAACTTTGAGCCAGAGTGATATCTTTTTTCCTTCCAATAAATCTTCTGGCTTATTTCTTCACCCAAACTACAGCGAGCCAAGAGGGATTCCTGAATGCTTGGGTACAGTCAGCCCTTCCCCTGCTGGGGCGTGCTGCAGAAATGCCACGAGCTTTTCGAAGCTACCTCCAGGATTTGGTTAGCCAAGAGTAAGAGAAACAACAGACTAATACCATGGCACTTTCAACACAAAATAAAGTACTTTTTTTACTACATCAGTGGGGTAATCCCTGGGGAAGGGGGAAGCCCATCAGGGAAGGTACCCAGAAGGGAGAAGATAGCAGATAGAGGACCCTCCTTACAAAATCCCACTGTCAATAAAACATGAGTTCAGGTGAGCTCAGGTAATGTTCAAAAGTGCAAAAGGGAAAACCCTAAATGGCAAATCTCAGCATGTGATTAACCTGGGTGAACACCCTGCTCCGGAGCCTTTCCAAGGTGACCACTGGACTGAGGTCTACCAGTGACCACAGGAAAATGACTGCTAAGGAGATCTGTTGGGTAATTCTGCAAGTTGTCTCCTTTGTGTGAGATGCCGGGTGTGGGCTCCCTGCTCTGGAGGAAGCGTGAGTGACATAAGGCTTCTGCTCCTGGCTTTGACAACCTACTTCAAATTGGGTAAAATGCCAGGTTTTATCCTGTATAGCTGCTAATTCCCCATCTTTTCTCGGTAGAAAGAAGGTCTGAGTAAGTGAATACCCTATACTCATATCTTGCTGAAACCTGAGACCCTCTTCATGGGTATATCGCTAGGTCATTCAAGTACATCCCATATCTTTTTTGAGGATAAGGGAGACAGAGATAGTGTTACACATTGTGCAGAAATGCTATTAACTGTAGTTGAGCATCACAACTTGGATTTATTAGTGGCAGGCTGAAAGACCTACATGGCAGGGGATGTAACTGATAACCTTGCCTTGCATCCGTTTGAGCAAATAAGTCCCCTCCCTGTATGCTCATCAGAGATTTAGCACTTCTCATGAGCCTTTTTGCAATCGCAGTCATTTAGCAAACATATGATACTTCACACTTAAAGCCATGACAGGGGCATATAGGACTTCCTACCTCCTAGATGCTGATGGATGGAATTGCTTTGGCTACTCAAGAAATCAAGGGTCTGGTTTGAGCCTCAAGGCGTTCTGCTGATTTCGGTGAGCTTCCTTCTGATTTATACTGTGTGTGGAGAATGAGGCTTCTTCTAAGTTAAACAAGCAGCAGAGTTCAGACATGAAAATGTCTCCTTTCAGTGGTGCTGAGCACTCGTAGTATCAAAATTTAGAGCAATAGGAAGTCTGTCATCCCCAGCATTTAAAATAGTCCTTTTCAGGCAGGGGGAAAAAAAAAATAAAACAAACTATTGGTGGCAGAAAAGTTGAGCACAGAGGTATCAAAAAAATCGGGTGATGTTGTGAAAGAGAGAGGGAGCTAGATCTATTGCCAAAATCAGGCCCATGAAAGCCAGTGGACTACCCATGGCCCATCATCTCCTATTAAAAGTGAACCAGCCAGAATGAAGACAATCAGCTATCTCCTAGTTTTCACTGGGATTTACCAGAAATCTTTCTTGGTGTTGAAGACACAATTTTGGGCAGCGCCCCAGAGAGTTGCTGAGGTTCTCAGAACTCTCACCTGCAAACGGCAGAGCCTGAGTCTCTGCTTTGCTTAATCCCAAACGGGAGTTGGAAGGGGCACCTGACAGATGAAGGAGGGGACCAGCCTTTCAGTTCGTGAAGGGGCAAAGGCTTATTTTTTCACATACAAAATTTCAAATGCTCTAACTCTAGCCCCATGCTGAGCTAAAACGACCACCCAAGGTCTCCTGCAAAATGCAGATGTTATTCCTCCCCCAGCCCAAGCTGTGGACGCGTGTCTCTCGCTGTGCTCCGCATGGCCAGTGAGTGGGGCCGCAGGCAGCCTCAGCACTATAATGTGTTTTCCTTCCTCTAACACCTGACAGTAGCATGGTCTCACCCACAACTCGGTTCAGTCACTGCATACTTTCCAAGGTGATACTAATCAAACAGATTAACATGTTTGCCTTTAATTTTACATTTTAGAAACAGCTGTTGAGCCACCTCAATGCCAGCAGTGCCTATTGCCAGCATTAGTGTCATTAGTAATCATTGCAGCTGTAATAGCACCATTATCTCCTGCTAAAAGGGTCACTGATGGCTCAGGACAGAGCTTCAGGGAAGCAAAAACAGGTCGGATGAAATGAGATGGAAACTGCAAACTGTTGCTTCTATCTTAACTTGCATAAAGGCCTGTGGATGCTACGTAGAGGGAAATTAATGTGCACAAGCAGCAAAAAATTTGGCTAGAGTGTCATCGAGGAGGTTGGGCTTGTGCTAGCTCTTGTGTCACTTAGGCTAATGTAAAGCATATAAATACGGGAAAGAGAGAATGGAGATATTACTACCACCCAAACAGTCTCCAACTCTCAGAGCAAACTTCTCTCCATCTCTTGCTGCCACTTCTTTGGGTAAGTCTGATTCATGCCCTTCTAGCTTCTACCTGTTTTGCAGAGCTGTTTTCTTAAGTTGATGTAGTGGTGGTGACAGGTGCTGGCTTGCTAGTCCAGGAAAATGAGGTCTCCTCAGGTCTTTGAGCACATTGTGCTGTTTTGGGGCCATCATCATAAATAACAGCCCCTTCTGACTTGGCAGCGAGGGGTTTTCCTCTGAAGGTGTCTGCTGATCTTGGCTCTCCTGGGCACATATGCTACAGGGCTCAGTGAGATAGCTCTTCCAGTCTAGTTTGGCTTTTTTGGGGGAAGACAGCAGGGAGGCCAGGACCAATGTGCACTTGTGGATGGGGAGAGTTCTGGTTATAATCGTTAGTCATTTTCTGTGATTTGCAAAGCCTGATGCAGAAAGCTTTCCTTCCCTCTCAAGCTAGGGCATCTTCAGAAGGTCCATCTGCTACTTTGGTCTCATTTTCATGCCAAAGGTGCTGGAGGACATAAGATAATTGATGACAACTTATTTCTTCCTCTTAGACTTCCCTGTGTCTCCTCTGCCTCTTAACCCTAGGCCTCACCCTGCCCACCATGGCTCTCTGGATTCGATCGCTGCCTCTCCTGGCCCTTCTTGCTCTTTCCAGCCCCGGGATCAGCCACGCAGCTGCCAACCAGCACCTCTGCGGCTCCCACTTGGTGGAGGCTCTCTACTTGGTGTGTGGAGAGAGGGGTTTCTTCTACTCCCCCAAAGCCCGCCGGGACATTGAGCAGCCTCTAGGTAAGTTAGGCTGACCGTGAATGCAGTTGTATGCTATGCGATGCAAAATGTAACAACTGCCTATCTTTGACAGTGACACAAGGAATGTCCTTGATGGGGAATGCCAGGAATACCTTTAACATACCAAGAGCGTCACATTGCCAATGAAAAGCTCTTCAGGTTAAAAAGGCAGATGGGAGGGCAGACAGGGAAAGAGGATTTATGAGGCAAAAGGAATTGTGCCTGAAAGCTCAAACTTGTCTATTTGTCTATTTCTTTGTGTGGCCATTACACCAGCCTGGGAGTGTTCATACAAAACAAAGGTGGAGGGAACCCAGGAAACCACCTTCTGCCGTAAGACAGGCTCAGTTGTCCCCATCCTATTCCTGACCCATGCTTGTCTAGTATGTTCATAAAAATCTCCAGTGAGAAAACTTCTTCTGCCTTCTGAAACTGCCTGTTCGCATGCTTAACTGACCTTCTTGCATGTTTCTTCTCAATATCTAACCTGAACATCCCTTGCTGTAAATTATTTCTTGTCTTCTCCATAGTGGACATGGGGAAGAGTCTACTCCTTTCTTATTTATGGCTGCTTTTCAAAATATTGGAAGACTGTTCCCATGTCTAGTTTTAACCTGCTCTCAGCTAAATCCCCTCTGCACTCACCCCCTACCTTCTTAGGTCTCTGTCCATGCAAATTGTTCTGCATTTGGTCCACATCCTTACTGACTCCTGATGCCTGGAGAAGTGCACAAGACCCCTGCTGACGCCTTCCCGGTGCCAAATAAAGCGAGCAAACTGGAAGAACGATATTATATGTTTTTCACACCATGTTCCTGTCTACACAGGTGGTTTGCCTTTTTCAAAGCAGCACTGCAGTGTTTATTGGTAGTGATCACTGTCTGCCTTGGATGCCTTGGCCCTCCCTCAGGTGGATCAGCAGTCCCAGAAGGACCGCTACCACGGTTAAACCCTTGCCTTGGATGTGCAACGCAGTCTTCCTGCCTACCTTCAGCATCTTTCCCATTTCTTACTGAACAGCATCCCATCTTTTCAGTGTTTCTATAGTTTCAAAGGTAATTTTTAGTACTAATCTTGCCCTTCAAGAGGCTTGCAGCCCCCACAGCTTTATATCATCTCTTTTTTCATGGTGGTGAAATGCTGGTGGAGCTGCTTTTGTTCCCCTTCTTAGGACTCCTGGACCACTGACAAGTGCGAGAGCCAGGAGACAGGAGGATATGACCACCCTGCCTGCACACCCTGTGGTGCTGGGTCACTGCCCCTGGTCCAGCACTTTGTGTCTGCATGGCAGTGCAGGTGGGATGAGGCAGTCCAGAGATCTGCCCTTCAGTGTGGTCTTTGTATCTAGATGGGGCCAGGACTTGTAATGCTCCAGGTGTAATGATGTCTCTCCTGGAGATGGGTACATGTAGCTCCTCTCAGCTTTGGCTCTTCTGTGAACCTAACAAGCACACTCCCTTTTCTGTCTTCCAAACAACTAATGGAGACTGTGAATAGATGAAGAATAGACCCCTGTCAAATCCCAGCCATTTCAACCCTCTCATTTCAAGATGGACCATTACTTAACCTCCCCTGACTATGAGACACCTCTCCCACCATTTTTCTTCCCATCACACACTGGTTTCATTTGTATCCAACTCCTTCTCCTGCATATGTAACCATCCTGTGAAATAGTCTGAGAGGTCTTTGGAAGGTGAAGCAAGGTAATGTCACAGCAGAGGGTTTGCCATGGTTTGTTTTGAATAGCCAGCTGGGCGGTTAGTTGCTTCCTTCTCTGATTATTTATTTCTGAAGACCACCATGAATGGGTTGGAAGTTTCATTAGCCAAATTCTCTAAATACTGTACAGAGGATTTCATCAGGGCCAACCAGTTTGAAAGTATCTGAGGACTTTCTACCTCTTTTTCCAGGACTTTTGTCTGAGACACCATCTCTTTGTCACACAAGCTGGTTCTGTTTACAGTCTGCTCACAGCTGGCTTGAAGGATGAAGACAAGTAAATCACAGAACATTGACTAGCTATTTCCTCTTCTACTTAATGTTGGACTAAATCTTTCCTAGATTTTCCTCCTAGCACACTAGCATAATGATTTCTTGTTACTCTTGTGCCTCGTTCATTGCATCATGCTTTGGGGGCTTGGGGATTTTGCATCTTGTGCTGTACTTTCATATTGCCCTAGAAACCACATCTCATTCTCGCTTTCCAGGCATTTTCTTTTTGTTGTTAGCAGCTCTTTACTTCCTACAGGAAAAATCTCTTTTATTTGCCATTTTCTGTATTTTCATTGGGCAACTAAAACCTGAACAGTTTTGTCCATAAGTTTTCAAGTTCCCACCAGCAAACGAGACATTCTGTTGAGTTTTGTCTGTGTCCAAATACCCCAATTCATCATTTCTTCTCAAAACTCATCCCCAGCTGTGAACATGGACACACATGAACGCTTTTGCCATCGGCTTGAGGCTACATTCAGGCAGCCAACAGGAGCAGGCTGTTCAGGACCAGCTGGGAAATGCATCCAGCCCCAGGACTGGACTGTCCTTGCAATCCTGTGGACATCCCAGTTGTTTGCCCAGGCTCCCAGAAGAGTGGGTAACTGCCCAAGGGGAGCTGCAGTCCCAAGCAATTCATCTCTCTGGAGCAGACCAGCCCATTTTATCACCTTACTAGCCACTCACCCCAGGAAGGGTGCAGTGTTTCTCTTCTTCTCCACACACCTTCCTCAGTAAAGCCCCTGTATCCGTTTGTCCCTCACACTGCTGACATCCACTCAGCTTGGCTCCTTCTGAGCACCATATGATTATTTTGGGAGAGGAAACACAGAGCCTGAAGGTGCTACAAGCAGCACCAAACCAGGGAAACCTTTGCAACTTCCTCCCTATTTTCCAGCCAACTCTGGCTTAAAAATCTGGTGTCTGCAAAAGGGGTGTCTGCAGGGCTCAACAGCCAGGGCTGATGCTGTGTGATGTCCCACAATTTATCTTTTTCTTCCCTGGCAGTGAGCGGCCCCTTGCATGGCGAGGTAGGAGAGCTGCCTTTCCATCAGGAGGAGTTTGAGAAAGTGAAGCGAGGGATTGTTGAGCAATGCTGCCACAACACGTGCTCACTCTACCAATTGGAAAACTACTGCAACTAGCAGCGATGCCAGCGGCAGGGAGCTTGTGGGCCACGGGTAGAAACACGCACTTATGCTACTGCACCTTCAAAACAATTGAATAAATATTGTGGATCTATTTGAAGGACTGTGCTGGTTTGTGCGTCCGTGTCTTGGGGAAGAGGCACTGATGTTTACTTTAGGGTGTTGTCATCCGTGCTCGGGTAAGGCAGTCTTAAAAGGTCCTGGGGCCACCCATCACTTCATACTACTCTTCTGCCATCCAAATGAACTTCCTGGGAGGAAGAGAGGAGGATTATGCAGTGCGGGAGTGGGTACGCAGAGCATCCAGTACCCTCAGTGCCCAGGGCACAAGGAGGAGAGGGCAGAGAGGTTTGAACAAGATTTCTCATTCTAGGGAAACTTTACTGGGGAATATCTGTGGCAATGTCACGCTGATCAACTTCCTGCAGTTCACAGCCCAAATATAGCCAGGCAGCTGGGAGACCGAACTTCCTCAGCTGTGTAATGGAAACAGTTCAGATTAAGCAAAGAATTAAGTCACCTTTTAATTGTACCCAGAAAAATCGTGGATGACTGCCATGGCCAATTTAGAGAGTGTGTCCAGCTCCCCCTTCTTCACGTGGGAGGCCCAGGCAGAGTCCCTGCTGTGTGACATGCTTGTCGTTCACAAGTATTTGACAAGTCACATGCAGAAAGCAGACTTCATCCAGAGGAGTTTTGAGTGTATTGTCCAAGAGCTGAGCATTTCAAGGCAGCATCCCTGCTCCTGTTGCAGCAAACCTCTTTCAAGTATCTGGCCCCAAATTTGCCACTTTCTGGGAGGAAAAGCTGCCATGGCAGTGCCAACTGGCTGGGGTAGCAGAGAGCATGGGGAAGGGTCACGTCCCCTCTGCTGAGGGACACCCGTGCCAGTGAAGTGGAAGCCATGCAGGAGATACCCGTGGGATGAGTGCAGCCTAGCAGACGTGGCAGCAGTGGCTGGGGCTGCATTGTGCTGGTGGCAGATTTTGAAAGCTGGTCTGAGAGGAGGCTGTGGTTTTAACAGCCTCTTGTCCCAGACCTGATCTGACTGCCTCCATCAGAGCCGCACAGATGGAACCTGCCATCTCCTCCCTGCCAGGATGCATTGCTCCCACTCCTATCATGAGCACAAAACTGGCAAAACCACTGCAAACTGAAGGGCTGGAAAAGCAGCCGGAGGAGCTGCTGAGAAGAAGACACAGCCATAAAATAAAAAATCAGAAAGCATAAGTGATTCCCTGCAGTAACCCTCCATACGGGCTCCCTTAATGCATCCAAGAGCCCGTGACAGGGCCCCCTACTGCAGTTGCCACACCTGTGCTGCTCTGCTGGTGCTATTCCCCCCCGATCACCCTTCCATCCCTCTCCATTGCCCCTTCTTCTGGGCCCTGTTGAATATTGCCAGCTTGTAACTGTGACAGGCAGACTTGGGCCAAAACCTTGTGGTTATGAAAGCATGGCAAGATATTTGCTGCTAAAGAATAGCAATTTCATCCTTCAGCCTGGCTCAGTTCTAGTTCTTGTGGCCATTAAATCTTTTTTTCATCTTCCCTGTCAGTCCGTCCCTGAGAGCCCTCCACTTTAGAACTCAGGAGGATGCTTAACTCATGACTTTTTCCAGGGTTTAGCTCCTTTGTATCACCACTAGCCTCAGGCTGAACAGGGAGAAAGTGGTCTGATCCACTCAAAGGTGAGGGTGAAGCTTCACATAATTTTTAGCTGGTACAGTCCAAAGAGCCAAGAGCTATTACTCATGGTAAGGCCACCATCCTATTCAGGCACACAACAGAGTTCCAGCAATCCCATATACCCATCCACTCCAAGGAGATACCACCCTGATCCCAAAGGCAGAGTGTTGGGTCCACTTGCAGTCTGGAGGGAAAGCACATCCAAGAGAAATGCTCCCCTCCACAGCTGAAAACCCAAGACTTGTTGGAGTCGCCTAGTCTTGTCCTGCATCACCTCGGACTGAGATCCTGCACTCAGCATCAGAGGTCCATGGAAAGCAAGTGAGCAGAGGAGCTTCTGAGACAAGACAGAGACTTTCTAGTACAAATCTGAGACTCCCATCTGTACCTACCTGACAAAATTGTATAGGTCTCCTGATGGGAAAAGTTGGAAGTATGAATACTGGAAGAGAAAGAGGTGGTGTAGGAGGAGCCTAGAGTGCCTGACTGCCAGACTGGTACAAGCACTTCTCCAAGTGCTGCATGGTGATGATGGAAACAGCAGGAAGAAGAGGGATATAGCCAAGTCTGTGGAGATACCTCTGGCTTTTCTAGGAATGGGGCACATGGGTCATGCCAAGGACAGGAGCAGACCAGAACGGTCTAGAGCCCTTATTTGTAATAATATCAGAGATACTTCTTGCATTACAGAGATAACCTACACGTGTTCAGCACCAAAGGGACCAGCAGGCACTTGCAGCAAGGTTGAGCTCCCCGCAACAGAGCACGGGGTTCCTGTCTCCATGCCAGAGCTGATTATCTGCTGGCACTTCTGTCCAGGCAGCAATGCTCAGGCAGGGACAGCTCTTCAGAGATGCCCAGCTTGTTTCCTGCGTCCTTGCCATTGTTTGGTTTGCTTGTTTGTTTGTTTGCTTTTTCTGAATGCTCTCAATTAGGACTGGTTGGGAAATTGCAAATGCCACATTTTTTGCTGGAAAATGTTGATTCATCAAAATCGGCGCTTCCCGCAGGACAGGACTGGTTTTAACAAAGCAGGATTCAAAGGGATGAAGGGACGCGGGAGGTTCAGGTACCCGCTCTGCAGGCATCAGAGCAGGGATTTCACCCCCTGTGCCTGATTGCCCAAGACCACATGCTAACCGCCAGGCTCTGGGCTACCCCGGGGTGGACTCATCTCCTGCTGCTGAAAAATTCCAGGAGGTTTCAGCAAACACAGTGGGAATTGTTTTGAAATCTTAAGATGGGGCAGGACCATCCCCTCCTACCAAGCTCAAGATGCAGTCCAATATTTTCTCGGTAGTTTTGGAGGCTAGGTGAGATGGGGGTCTGGACACACTGGAGGCCCAGCTGGAGATTACCCAGGGCTGGAGGAAAAGAGAGAAGGATGAGGAGCAGAAAGAGGCCATGATGGATATTCCCCACCATTCCCCTGCCTTTGTGCCTTCTAGGAAAAGGAATCAGCAGGCCCCTTCGTGAAGGGAAGAGGAGGGAGTGTTGACCATCTAGGGTCAGGGATGGAGGGATGGCCCCACATCTGCTTTGGGGACCCCATCAATCTGAGCTCTCTGCAGAGTACATGTGTAGCTGCCATTGCTCCCTTCCTCCCCAAAGCAAGAGCTGTCCTGGAGGTGTACAACATACGGAGAGCTACACCGCTCTCCGGGAGGTGCAGGAGAAAATACTGCATCAATTTAAATGCTGCAGAAAACCTTAAAAAAAAAGAAAAAAAGTCCTTATGAGTACACTTTGCTTTCCAGAACTGAAAATAACATGAAGGGCCAGCTCTTCACTTTTTAAAAGCTGCATCAAGGTGAAGACCAAAGAAGAACAAAGGTACCTTTTCCCCTTTTTTCTGGGACTCCAGGGAAGGAAGCCTGAAGGCAACCCTACGCACTTTCCACACAGGAGCACACGGCTCCTTGGCTTGTAAACGTGATGCTGCCAGCTTGCTGACCCTGCGCTGTGACAGGGCAGGCAGCTTTAGCCCCCTACCCCACCCAAACCTGAGGATGTGCAACAGCCCAGGGTGTCCTTAACTATGGTCCAGGATGGAATTTCTTTATAAAGGCCCCCTCAAATCCCTGTGCCTTTGCCCAGGCTATTCCCTGCTCTCAGATGTGCTTGGGAGATGCCAGATCTTAGGAATTCCTGCAGAAGTGACTCAGGGACAGGGAATGCTGCATCCATTGACCTCCCTCTCCGCTCCTCCTCCTGCAGGGCTTTGCATTGTGATCCTTGGGAAGCATATGCATCCAGCCCCCTTTATTCTGACTCAGCAGTTGCTTTGAAGTGATTTTTGCGGTAGCGGTGGGGCATCATGCCCGGCTAAAATATCTTGGCTCTGCTAGTCTTGCAGCAAACTTCCAGAGGTCTCATGCTCGTGGTGGAGGGCAATTTGAAGAGAATGCAAATAAAGGCTTGGGTTCATTCATGCTGCTTGAATAGAAAATTGAAAGCTGAGCCACGGAGGGGATTGCAAGACAAATTCTTCCGGCTAACGAGTTGTTAACATTGCCTAGAAAAGAAAGGACCAACATTGTCCCTGTTTACCCTGTGTCTGAACCCTTACTTAAAAGGGGTCTGCTCCAGTTTTCGGGAAAGGGGAGCGATGTGCACAGAAATAGGAATGGAGGGGAGTTGCTTGCGGGGCACCAACCAGCACCTGGGGGCTGGGTGACAGACCATGTCCTCCGGGCTGCTGGATGGGCTGTGCTGCTCCAGCTTATCTGGAGAGGAAGGGAAGGTTGCCACTTTCCCGGAGCTAATCTGACTGTATTATTTCCTTTTCCGGGAAGCCACAGATAGAAGAACGCGTCTATTACCCTGGGAACTCACAGATTCACTTTATATAAGAAATAGCCAGGCTATATGCTGGGATTTTTTTTTTTAACCATCCTAACAGCTTTGTAGGAAATGTTAAACCTGCTTACAGCCTCTCTCCTTATCTACAGTGTGATTCCTTAATAACTGACTTGCAGCGATGACTTGAGTTGGAAAACATGCACTGAGCAGATTCAGTGTTAACACCCCAAATGCCCTCTGATTTAGACCGACCTCACCAAAGACACCTATTTTGAACAAAAAATAGCCCTCGTTCCTTCTCCTTTCACCCTGGGCAGGAAGAAAGCTTTAGGTCAGGCTATAAATTGATCTGGAAAGTCATTGCCAGCACATTGTCTCTGGGTGAATTATTCCTGCGTGCCATGGGGAGGAAGGAGGCCGTTTTTTTCCGAGCCCAATGCCAGGCTGGCTCTCGCATCCTCCCAGTCCTGTAGGGCAGAGCAGGCAGAAGCAGATCCGGGACAATAACGGGAAGTGAAGCAAAAGCCCGTAGGAGTGCACAAGGAAATGATCTGAGCCTCACTCCTTTCCCTCCATCCCCAGACAGCTTCAGGAGCAGCAGTGGGAGGTTGACGAACCATTTGGGCTCCTCTGACCTTCTTTCTGTTGCTGAAAGAGCCGGCCAAAATATGGTGCTTTTTTTCTGCCTGGTAAATGCCAGGATTTCCAGGATGCGCATGGTTGCTCACACTGAAATTTCCCACAAAACGTTTTCAGATTTTGGAAGAAAATTAATAACAGAAATAAATTCAGCTTTTGATTTCCAGGTTGTTGTCATTTGGGCTTTGTAATGCTAGATTTTGGGGGTGGGTGTGTTTTACAGAACTGCCAACTTCTGAGATGTAACTTTTTGACAGAAAATAATGCAGCTTACTCTTTTCTAATCAGAAAACAGAAAAGGAAATATAAATGACACCACCCACCCTACATTGATGATAAACCATTCTGTGGAAGTTTCAATGGAAAAAAATTCTACCCTTTTTTCCACTTATCAGAAACCTCCTTCACTTCAGAGTCTGGGACCCAGCAGGGTCCTGGCTCTGCAGATGTGCCTGCTGGCAGATCTCACACACCCAAGGTTCCAGCTTTTCCTACCTGGTATGGGAACATTTGCGGGGATTTCTAAAACTTATCCCAAATAAATACTGTCTTGTCCCCTGAGCTTCTGCTGATTTCAGTGGCAAGAGAGAAATCATGGTGAAACAGCTCAAGACCCGTAAAAGCACACCCAGGGCGCAAACTGCCGCGTGCTCCTCTCCCGCTTCTGAAATTGCTTTCTCAGTCACTTTTTAAATGTCTGCAACCTAAGACTGGCCACATTTTTCCAAATGCTGACACCTTGTCCTGAAACAATGAATTTCAACCCCAAATGAGGGAAAACTCTGACCCCACAGAGTTCTGATGAAATGTAGACAGGTTATTTTTCAGTCCTTGTCCCAGTGCAGGTGTTACAAGGCAGGTGTCCATAGTACCTCACTGTGTACCCACATGTGTTTTGGCTGACTGAAGCATTGGGGGTGAGGAAGCAGCAGTGAGGAGGGGATGAGGTTGCCTTCTGGCTTATGCAGCCATGTTGGGGTTGGGGAGGGGGCATCTGGTTTATGCCAAGGAGGTGGGAGGACCGCCAAAGGCTGCAGCCCCTCTTGGAAAGTGCTCCTCCAGCAGCTCCTTTGCTCCTGCAAGATCACTGACCTCACTCTGGGGACAGTGAGCGGCACCGAGCACTGATGTCATGCCCATTTTTCCTTTATGGTTTTGACTACAGAGCCCTGATGTCATTCTCGAGACGCTTGTCCTTAATCTTCACCCCGCAGAGCTGTGCACCCCATTTAAGAACATAGGACTGGGAGCAACTTTCAAGCCATTCGCCTTGGCCCTTGTTAACCTCACATCACTGTGCCTTCTTCATCTCCAAAAAGGCTTTTTACATCCTGATTTCTTCCTTTAGCCTGTGTGCAGTTTTAGTTTCTGGAACCTTTCCTGAAGAATTCATCCTCTCCTGTTGGGCTTCACAGTCCTCACAACCTGGACAAGATCCTAAGGTTTCACATATCTGTTCAGAGCAAAGCAATTATCCGTGGCTCTGTCACCCAAATAGGGCACCACAAAAATGCTGGGAATCTGTTAAAGCCAGATTCCTGCGACGGCTTTCCCTTCTCCTGCAGTCCCAACTGCTGCCAGGGGATGGAGCGCAGGGCAGCCCACAGCTGGATCCGGCACCCCTGCCTGCAGCTGCCTGGCAGCACCGTCTAGGGCAGGGCAAGGTGGCATGGGCACCGGGGACCCCCCCAGAATAGAGGGGAAACATTAATAAACACAGACCGTGCCAAGTGTTGGAGAAAAACTCGCTGGAGATGTGATGCTGGCGTAAGACTTTGCACCAAGGCCATGGGACCAAGCAAACTGCCCGTCGACCCACGGGTGGCTCCAGACAGTTATGCCAGCCCTCGCTGGTGTGGCCAGTGACCTGGGGTGATGGTGAGTTGGGTGGCTGCTGCTCTTGCTCTGGTCTCTGTTTAAAGGTGGTATTTCTCCAAGAAGGATTTTGGTTGCCTTTCTGAACCTCTGGGCTCTTGAAGCCAGGACCTCCAGCCCGGATCTCACACCCCAGGGCACCCTCACTGCCGGTTCACTTGCCACCCTGCCATGGACCTGTCTGCCGTATTCTCTGGGGAAACCTTACCTGTCCAATATTTTCTCTGATGCAGCATGTACCTATGGAGCGCTTTGGGATGGATGGGCATGTGTTTTTGAGCCTGAAATCCCCTTTTGAGCAGACCTAGGTTTAAGTCCTGCGATAACATCCTGCCCCAAAGAGCTTGTGCTGTGCAACTAACCCCTGAGCTCTTCTGGCTTGCCCTGGCAATGAAGGACTGTCAGAGCATAGATATATATCTTGAATACAGACATTAATGTTTCAAACTAAGCTGGGATGTCTCCCCACCCAGCATTACCACAGGGCTGGTGCTCAAATCCTCACTCTCGCCCTGCTCACAAGGCATTTCACGGCATCTCCGTCCTCCTCCTCAGCCTTGACACAGCTTTGATGAGCTATCGTGCCGATGGGGATAGCCATTACCCCGGCCGCATCTCCTCCTAGCGGGGCCGAGGCCCTGATGAGTGGTTATGAAATGATGTTGTAGCCAGCAGAGGGAGTGCCCAGGGCTCCAGCCGAGCGCCGGGATGGCTTGGGAAGCACCAGGAAAATTTATTAAACCCTGGCTGGAGTGATAGGTGCTGAAACAAAGGTTTTCCCTGGCACAGCCACCAGCCTGGTGATGCTCAGCTGTGAGAGGATGGGTGAATGGATCTGCCATGACTCCCCTTGAAGACCTCAGGTACTGGGTGAGCCAGAGATGAGGATCCCCAGTGAGGGACACACTTGAGCCTCTTAGATTTGGGTCATTCTGCAATGCCTGCTCCAAGCTGTCAAGTGAAATTCCCCCATTAATTTAGCTCTGGTTTTGCGTTCTTACCAACTGAAGTCATTGCTGCAACTCAATTATTAAGGAATCACTCCTACAGCATTTTATATCCAAACCAATTTATCCCTCCATCCCAAATCAGCTCAGTCCTTGTGCCTCATGTCAGTGCTGGAGCCAGGAGGGACGCGGTGGGCTGGGAGCTGTGGGAAGCTCGGGCTCAGCTCTGCCCATCAGCAGAGCATTTCAGCCAGAGCTTCGTTTGAATTTAGGCCAAACAGAGCAACACACAGCTAATTTGTGTTACTTTAGTGAAGTAAAGACTTAACATCTGTCAGTATCTGTAACAGCCTCTTACCTTAGGAAAAGGGTCTAAATTATTCTCCATGAAATGCCTCAGTGGTGGTGGCACTGCTCCACTCACATACGATAATAGAAATATAATTAGTTACCCAAATGCACACCAGCAAAGACTTGTGCCCAGTCCCCTCCTAACTGTGTGGATCCCCCAGGTTTTTAAAGGAAGGTTCTTCAAGCATCAATGGGCAATTTTGCAACTTGTCTGTAAGCAGATCAGTAACTAGAGAGAGTAATGTAACTAAGTCAGGTGTCTCTGGGATTGAGTTAGGACAAGCCCACCAGGGGATCCTGATGTGGATGAGATAAATATGTCATTAAATCACTTGCAGAGTGAGATTATGTAGGGAAAGCAGAGCACTGAGTGTTAGGAAGATGTGTATGGTGAGCACCACCACCGGCTGATTAACACCCCTTGCGAAGCCTATTGCAAGCCTGATAAAAGACAATGGGCCACATTTTCACAGCTAAATACATCAGGGATGAAAGGGAGCTGGGGGAAGAAGCAGAAAAGAGCAGCAGGAGTGACATGACCTGACCTGCCTCAAACCTGTCTTTCTACTGGAGAGCAAGGAAGCTCTCTCTACTTAACCAAAAAAAGTTTGAAAGAGACTTGGTAGGTGTGAGAAGAGTCCTCGTGGTGCACAGTGGCCAAAAGCCTTACGAGATTTAATGTCTGGAAGGCGAAGCTAAGCCCGTCTGGACTGGAGTGGTGTTTGGTGGGAAAGAGATAGCTACTCATTGGGACAGTTCAGCTGGCGACACAAAAGATTTGCATCACTTGAATCGATGGAGGATGAAGCTTGTTCAGTGGGACCTGGTTGCTCACCCCAGCATCAGGTGCTGGCTCTGGGAGCAGCTGGGCACAGTTCTGGCCATGGCATGTAGAAAACCCCCCTTTCTTCGCTCAAAACCTCTGTATGAGGCTTCCTATGTGCCTGATGCTCTTGCTGGTGCCTCAGACACATTGCCCCTCTTTCTGCTTCATCCCCTGAGAAGAAGGTGGGGGTGACTGTGAGTATTTACATGCTACAAAGAGGGGGTGTGGGAGGCACCCGGGAGTGATGCTGTTGTTGTGAGGGGCTCCTCTGCAGAGCAAAGCGATACACGGATGAGGGCAGAGCCAGGGGCAGTGAAGATTTCTGCTGGAAAACAACCCTGTTTTGCAGCCCATACCCCCTCACAGCTGAGACGTGGCGGTGAACCCTGCCACCAGCTCAGGCAGCCTGCTGACGTTACTGTTCCCTTCCCAAAGCCAGGATCAAATGAGGAGAATAAATCCCTGGGAAGGAAAAGTTCCCTCCTCCCTCCACTTGCTCTCCAATTAATCTTCCTCGCAGTCAAGAGAAATCTCATGCAGCTTTGCAGCAGAAGACTCTCTCTGCCTCACCAACTATGTTGTGTGCTGTTAGCTGGTCCTAGCTTTTAGGTGGCGATGCCTTGACCTAGGACGGCCTGGTATTTCTAGTGTATATCTACACAAAATAAAATCTGAGAGAAGACCCAGCACTTGCCTATGATGTGGGCGACTCCTTCAAAACCTGAGACTCTCTCACTCACAGCAAACCGGGACTGGGAGGCCTTCAGGAAGATGGGATGGCAAAAGCTGCGATGGGTTCAGTGAAGTAATAGGGAAAAAAAATCAGTACAAAATGGCTCAAGCAGTGATTTGTTTGGACTTCTGTTATGGTTAGCTCCAAATCAGCAAGCAGAACCAAGCTGTCATCAAATCCATTTTAGCTATGAGTAGCCCTCTCAAATCAGTCTTAGTCCATAATATCATCCACATGCGCTAATACAAACTCCCTTTGTGACAACACCCGATGCCTGGTGCACAAGTGGCAGAAGACTTCATTCCCCAGGGATCTGGAACGATCCCTTTCCTCTTGGCTACCACACCGTGCCTCTGTAATAAAACCTGTGCTGCAAACCATTTTATCTGACTATTTCTGATTGCCAAAGAACGTACACTGTGGGCAGCCCAGCAGAGATGTGGGCACCAGTGTACGCGCCCTTCTTGGGCACTCGGCAGGGCACAGCGAGGTTCAATGCACCAGTGAAGGTCCTGCGGGAAACCTCTCACCAGGTCCCCTGACTTCATTTTAGGGCTGTCTTACCCTGCTCTGTTCGGGATCCTGGATGCACACTTTGCTTTCCCTCCCTGACAAAGTCACAAACTGCAGCAGGGTGACTTCAGAGCCCAGAAACAGCCCCTGGAAGGAAGCCCCGGGGGGAAGTGGTGGTCTGCCGGAGAGCCCCAGAGCAGCTCGTATTATAAAAAAAAAAGGCTGTGGTTGAGAGGTTATGTCCCCACAGCCTGCGCTGTGGCAAAGCTGGAGAAGAGGCAGGTGAGAAAGTAGCCGCTGTTTGGGTAAAGGTGTGGCAGCGGTGCCTTCTCAGCCAGGCGCCGAACGCTGAAGCTGGCTGGAGCCCGGCCAGGTTAAACCGAGAGAAGTGCTCACACCCCACGGCCTGTTGTGTCTGGTCTGAGTGGCTCTTGCAGCCTCATGTTGGTGTCCTCCACCTCCCACCCCACAGCTCTGGGAGTCCCCGTGCAGGGGCAGCCGGGTTTGGGATGCTGCTGCCTGTAAGGGAGCTCCATCTTCCCTCTGGGCTTAAGAGCTTGCAGTGCTCTTGCCCCTTGCAGATGGTCTTTTAAAAGCATCACAGGATCAATCCTGGTGCTGGAAACTGGTGGGCAGAGAGAGGTAGGTCACAGGGGCTGGCATGTTTGGTAACCAGAGGCCACATGCCAGCAGCAGGGAGAAAAGCAATCCAGAAGGTGGGAACCACTGCCAAAACCCTCCAAGCGTGGTGGAAATCACTTCTTCTGCCCCAGTCTTCTGCGGTGGATTGTGCAAATCACACAGCCCACTTGCAAACTAGCACTGTTCCTTGGCTCTCACCTCCCCATGAGTTACCCATCGGCCAGGGCAGACCTTCCAAAGCAATTAGTGAAGCTCAGGGGCTGGTTTCCCATTTTACTGTGGGGTCCTGGGACTGATTTCTCTCCCAAGACCAGAACCTGGCTCCAGCCATTGCTATCCTGGCAGAATCGTGCCCAGAAAAGCACGCTTAATTAAAAGCCAAATGCCAACATCCCAAGCCAGTTGTTTAGACTAAAACGTTTTCAGAAAGGTTTTCAGAAAAAAAAAAAAAAATCAGTCTGACTTAAATTCCACCCCCCTTCCCCAGGAGATTACTCCCTATCTGGTTGCCTCCCGAAGGTGGGAGCAAAGGCTTCGCAGTGAGTCATCTTTTACTTTGTATACCCCGACAGTGCTATTACTGCTTTCATGTGGGTCTCCGGGAACGGCGAGGGCGGCGGTGGGTGGGAGAAAGCGGCCGTGAAACAGGCATCAGCCACCGGAGGGGTTTTGTGCCCCGATTGCATTGCTGCATGTGGGAGGACCAGTGAGGCATCCCCGGAAATATTGCCCTCCCCAAGACGGTTCTGGCTTGGGGCAGGACCTGCTGCCCTACACGAGCGAGGTCTCAACAAGGAATTGGGATGGGAGCTCCTGAAGCACCCCAGTGACTCGGGCAAATATGAGATGATGCTCATGTAAGTTAATTAGGGAGTGACGGCAGTACTCAGCTTGCCCAAATAAGCCTGAAGCCCCTGGGCTGACTCACTGGAAACAGAGAGGTTCACCCAGAAAGGGATACCGAGGCAGCTCGTAAGGAGCAGCAGTTGCAGGCACTCATCACCTCTGATGACAGGAGCCCTGGAGTGGGACCCAGTGGGTCTGGCCTGAAATCATTCCCTAGCTCCAGCACTAAGGTTTCTTGGAGGGAAAGCAACTTTCCCCTAAAAGTCCCTTTTAGGGGATGCCTGCTATCCGTTGCTAGATTTTTCTCTCTCCTATATCACACGCAGAGACAAAGGAATTCATTCTATCTCTGGAAAACATCCTTTTCTTTTTTTTCCCTTTGGATTAGGTTAGTGGAGAAGAGGTTGTTCCAGTCTGGCACCTCTTGTGGTTACTGTGCTTGTTTTGACTAAAAAACACCCGTGTGATCTGTACATATTTGAAATGGTTGCCTTTAATGCAAAAAAGTCTAAACAAAAATCTATGCAACTTACTTCCAGGCAAAAACTATCTTCTTCTGCATGAAGATCTACCTGGTGAACCGAGATGGCTCAGCAAGACACCCACCTGGAAAAAGAAAGGGAGGAGTGGCAGGCAGATTTGAACCAGGGATGCAATTTCCATTGCTGTAATTACACTTGCTAATCATTAATCATGTCCAGGTATTTGCGTAGCTGCAGAGACTCACCGCAGCCACCTCTCATGACTAGGGATGCCCTCAGCTGGGGCCTGCAGAAGTCCAGAGCATTATTTCCACTAATTTTTGTGTTGTCTCATGGAACATTTTTTCATGCAGGTGTTTTAATTGCTCTCTGGCTACTGTGGCGTGAGCAGCGTGTCCTTGCGCTCAGCTTAGAGGCAGAGGGTGGGTTGCAGGGTGAGGGAGGGCCACGCACAGCACACAAGCAATGTTGCAGGGATGGAGGGGCCCCCTTCAGCTCGTAGGGGTCAAGGCATTAGGGGGTTGATCGTAGGGGCTGCATCCCTCGAGCTTCACCGGGAGCAAACTCATGGAGGGTTAGAAGCCCAGCGCCACAGGAGGCGGCTGACGGTGCGCGTATCCACGTATGGATTATGCAGGGAAAGGTTCGTGGGGGGTCTCCCCTGGCCATAGCGATATCTTGCATTACAGTTTTCTTTAAACTGTGGGGAAGTTGGATTAGGTGAGGAATTCCACAATTTCTTAGCTTTTCAAATAACATGTCTGTGATATCACCCGGTCTGACTCGCGTTCCCACCTGCCTTGGGAATTCGGTTAACCCTTTGCCTGTTGACTTCGGGGCTTGAACTGGGGCTTCATGGAGGGCCTTTCTGGAGCCTGTGATCCTCGGCTGATGAAGAGATGGGGACTCAAGTGGCACCACCAAAGTGGTGCCAGAAATAGGGGGTAGCATCTGAATCACCTGCCATTTGGCTCTACCTACTTAGCCAAGCACTCGCTTCCCCCTCAGCACAAAAATACATGTGTGCACACACACGCACGCCTGCACGTGCTATGCAAGCATACCAGCTGCTGTTTTGAAAAGCTACATGCACTTTTTTTTGGTGGGGGTTACCTTCCTATTAATCAGTAATTAGCTTAGCAGTCCCAAGGGTCCTACCCTGTGAGGTCTCCTGCTCCAGGAGTGCTGGGATCTCTACAAAACTCTTGGTTGTCCCACCAGAGCCTTTCTGGAGCACAATCGGCACCATAAGAAAGCTTGTCCCCCATCACACTGTATTGCATTGTATCTATTTGCCCTACAACACTACTTGGAGATGCCAACCCCATCTATACACCTGCCCTTGGAGGTTAAATAGCCCCGATGGCCAACAGAAGAAAGGAGAGATGATGCTTTCGAGGGTGCGTGGTCCCAGGTGGAGCCATGTGCAGAAAGCCCAAAGCCACCCCCGTGCACTTTCCTCTGTCCCTCCACATGCTGTCCCCATGTGAGAGACCCTGGGAGCCTCCTGCCAGGACGAGCTGGTGACATCCCCAGGCCCACCCTGGCTGGGACCTGGCTCGGGGCGCAATCCCCACCTCAGCTGCCTCTGCTCTGCCAGCGCCGCACCACCCTATCGCTGCGCTCAGTGGATTTTTCAGTGGCAGAGTATAAACATTTCTAGTGAAGTGCACTTAGTGTAAGTTGCTTTGCCAAGTGCTGTTGCCTCCCCTCCTTCGTTATGATTATGAGAGAGTGTTTTGTTTAAGTGAGAAAACAAATTACCCACACCTCCTACCTCCCTGTGGGCATCCATCACCCGCAGCAAGGGCAGCATGGTCTGGAGGGGATGGTGGCAGCACAGGTGGGCGCAGGGCATCCCTGTGCCACCCGCTTCAGGAATGGGCATGAGGGGAGGGTGCAAGCAGTGGGGGCTTTATGCAAACTCCCATATGCCCACTGCCAGCTGTAGGTGTAGAAAGTCCCAGTCCCTAAGGGAACGAGGCAATGGGGGACAGATTTATTCCTGCCCCGAGCTGATGGGTGGAGATGCAAACCAGAGGGAACTTAAGTGACTTGCCCAAGGTGATGTGTGGACGCAGTGGCGGAGGAGGGCTGCACCTGGGGCACGGGAGCCCTGTGTGAGCCCCACGCTGCCCCTTCTTCCCACGTCCACCGCTGCCTGCCTGTGGGACCTCAGCCCCACATCCTCCTTTGGGGTCTTCACTGCTCAGCTCAGAGCCGAGGGTACCAGTGGCTGGGCCCGGCAGCCCATTTATCCTGCCCAAAAAAGCTCCCAGCCTGAAGGAGTGATGGGGTGGCCCCTGCCCTGACTGGAAATTGGAGGTGGAGACAGGGGTCCCTGATAAGGGGTGAAGCCCTGGCTTGGGGGAGATGCTGCCACCCAACCCTCTGCCCAAAAACAATAAGAGCTGCAAACAAAGACCTGCACTGAAGCACAGCAGCGATGCAAAAAGAAAAAAAAAAAAAAAAAAAAAGAGGAAGAAACGCCTGAAAGATACATAGCTGGGATTCCTGAACCCCTCAGAGGTATTCGGGCTTAGCCAACAGGCTTGGGTTTTTTTTTCAAAGCCATTAATTACACAACAGAGACGTATCTGCACCACTCCACCTCTCCATGGCAAATAAGGGCCCCATGTATATTCCCCAAAATCCATCACCCTCTGTGTTCAGTGCCATTGCCTCTCTCAGGCACTTGGAAAAATAACCCATTGCAGGGTGATATTTCCAGCTGGCACTTGTGTCTGATTTTCTGCAGAGTATTGAACGGGCACTCAAAGCACGCGCCTCCAAAGGGCACGTCTGAAATACATGAGCTGCATCAGTAGCGAACGCTGGAGGATGTGGCAGAGGGTTGGAAATACCGCCCCTCTCACCTGGGCAGCTTTGCTGAGCGAGCCGACTGTGCGACAAGGCCAAGGGAAAGCTCTCCAGGAAGCTGCACCAAGGAAAAATCAATGCAAGGACTGCATCCACCTCCGGCACGGCCCATCGCAGGCATTGCCACCAGCCCCTCAGCGACATCTGCTCTGTTGAAGCTGCTGGAGAGGACCCCAGCAACAACCACTGTGTCTCTTTTTTTGAGGAAGAAGAATTTATTAAGAGCTCGCCTGCTTTCACTCATGAATCCAGCAACATGCAACCAGGCTGACCTGTTCGTACTGATGCTCCCAGGGGCAGGATAAAGCATTTTTAAGGGTGAACCCTGAGTTTTCCAAGTGAGGGCAGAGAAGAGTGTGTGAGGGTGCCGTGCTGGGGGGTGAGACACAGACACCCTTAGAGGGCCTCCATCCTGCAAGGGTGGGTGGCACCCTTGCAGCCCACCTTCCCACTGCTCAGCTCCTCCCCGGCGGACATGAGGATGCCTGCTACTAGTGCTGCCTTCCCAGCGCATCCTCATCAGGCTGTCCCTGCAGGGACATGGCTATGGGGCACAGTCTGCACCCCAAAGAGCTTCTAGTCCAAAGGGTTTCCCACCACTTCCCGCAACGTGTTTTGACTCAGAGCTTGCTCCGTAGATGGACCCGTATTTGCACAATGCTATAAAGAACCAACTTCATCCCCTGGTGCTTGGGAAAACTAATTGTACCTGCTTGAGCTTTTATTGGTCCTGAAATGAGCTTGGACCTTTTCTTCTCTAATGCATTCCAGTGAGTATTTTCATGGAAATGCTTTAAAAAAAAATAAATAAGGAAAACAGGAAATGGTGATGTGCTTAGCTGTTAATATAGGCACAGACCCATCTTCCTTCTCCGCTACTGTATTTGTTGCACATTTTTGACACAAATAATCAGACAAAACTTGGAGCCTTCCAGGCTCCCCTTGCAATGAAAAGAAGCTGGGGAGAGGGCAGGCATTTCCTCTTATCTACCCTATTCCACCCTTCTCAGAAATCCCTTTTGGGAAGCTGTTAGCTGAGCTGGAGTCCACTTTGGCAACCAGGGATGACCAAGAGATGTTTGGTGTTCCACAGATGATGAGGAGAAAGGAGACACTTCTCTCCCTTTCTGGCATCCTCTGACCCTAAGACCCTTTGACCTCCTTCTTTTGGGCCGCGCTGCAGACAGCATGCCGACAAGCAGACCCACTGGGTTTCACTTGCTGAACATCATTCATGCTTTTCCAATTCCTACCTCGCCCTCAGCCACTGTGACAACTCCCTACCCCACATCCTCCTTCCCGCAGCCTCTTGAGACAAGCAAAGCTGCTCAGGCTGGAGCTTTTCTCTAATCTCTGGGGATATTGAATTTTAAAAGATGCTACAGCAGTACCAATTCTGTCCAGCCCACAAAAATGCATAGTTTGTCCTCCATATAAACAGAGGTGAAAACACTTGTACCTTTTACCGCTGTCACAAATTCCTCTGGCACAGTGCAATAACTTACCTTGGAATAACTCCATTTTTGCTATGCTCAGCACCCTCCAGGTCCTCAGGATGCATCTGCCAACACCCTTCCTGAACACCTAAGTCCAATGAGTGCTCCAAGGCATTGGTAGACCTGGGCAGGAGTTGCTACGAGAGTCCCTCGTTTGCTCTGAACATGCCAAAAAAATGTCCTCTGCTGATGCCTAAGGGCATTCCACTTTTCCCCTGCCCATATAACAATCCTGCAACAGAAACCCTCTGGACTAGGAGCACGGCCCCAAAATGCTCTCCTCACCCAGGGCTGTCAGGAGCCCTGAGCAGACCTGCCCAGCCTCTGCTCTTGTTTCCTCCTTGTTTACCAGGGGCCCCAGGTGAATTATTTCTCCCACTCTTAGCTCTTTGACTTCAATTTCACACAGGGACCTTCCATATATCACATCCCCTTTTGCCAATGAATCTCTCCTGTTCCAACAGTTTAGTGTGCCCCAGGATCAATATATTTTAGCAGCATGCAAGGACACAGTGTTATTGCCAGGTTCCTGGGTTGTACAAAACAAAAGGTATCGCTTTCTTAAAGCCACTGAAAAATGCTCTGGGCCCAGTACGATTACTCCTCTGCCACTAAACAGCTGTGTATAGGAGTCTGGATAATCACTCTCTGTTCTCACTGGGGATGACTTTTTCTCCTGTTCTTCAGACAGGAGACCCAAACCCATGGCCCGCCCTCGCCCTCCTTTTGTCTTGTCTTGGTGCCCAGATCTGGCGGGCATGTCAGTAAAGCAGGCTGATTTCTCCTGGTTGTCCTCACTCTTGATATACAAGAATATAATGTGCTTTACAAACTGGGGTACCTTTGTAACACTGCAAGCACAGCACCTGAACCATGCACCTCAAGTCCCCATTCTGCTCACCTTGTAATTTATGGTATAATTGTGAAATAAGCCAAATGAGCATCGCAGGGTGTCTTGGTTGGGCTGGGATTAGGTGACCTCTCCCCTCTTCGAATTATAGGTGGAGAGGAAGGGAAAAGTCATGTAAATGTCCCCTTCCCTGAAGGTATCCGCTTGGCTCAACTCCCCCCCAGCATCACTAACATCAACCCTGGCCTCCGATTTCTGCAGCTATTTACATTCTTCGGCCCCTGCTGAAGCTCACATCCCTGCCTGCAAGGTTCAGGCTGGCCCAAGTTTCCTATTCTTCCCCCTTTCCCTGGAAAGCTTTCCGGCCCATCGCCACGTGTTGGTGGCCACCCACGAGCCGCTTTGATCAGCTCAGATGGGCAGCGCCATCACGGGGCTTTGCAGTCTGCCCATGGACACCTCCACAGCTGCTGCGCAGCAACAGAGGTTTTCTCTCTGAGTCCTGGGCATCCCCTGGTCACCTCAGGGCACCTTTCAGATGTTGCTTTTATTCCAGCTCCCACTTTAGGTTCATTGAGCTTCAGCTCGCTTTGGCTGACTTTGTTTTGCAAACGCTGTCCTTGCTCCTTGTGAGTTTAATGGGAACCACAATTTCTCTCCCAAACCACGCCGACGACCAGGCACGTCAGACAAATGCAAGACGCGGTGGGCTATTTTTATTGCATTTCCAAGGGTTTCAGGTGATACTTTGCTGCAGCCCCATCCACTTTCAAACCAAAATTCTTCCTGGGATGCTGTGTTTTGCAAGCCCCTTGGTGGTCAGTGCTGTGGACCAGAGGCCTTCCTTTCCCTCTCTTTCTGCCTCCCCGTCCTCAGGTTAGCTACTTCCTTTACTTCCTTGGCTTTACTGGTCCTCCTCCTGTTCTCCTTCACAGGCCCTCCTTGCAGGCAATGCCAGGGGCTGGAGTTTGGGGTGGAGGCAGCTATTGTTCCAGCTATCTGCAGTGTAATGTTCCTTATGACTGTATTAAATGAAGGGCGGAGGTCACACATCCCTAGTTTAAATTAGGTTTAGGCTGACCTTTAACAATATTACACTCGTGGATCCTCTCATAACTCACCGAATAAACTCCCAGAGGGTTTTACCACCTCCCTCTTTTCTTCCTACTGTAAGGATGCCCGAGGCTTAATGTGCTTCTCTCCAGTTTCGCTTTGATTTCTAATCCTATCCCCTTTTCCCCCTTCTCCCCCCCCAAATACAGATATATTCACTCCTTTAAAGGTGGGGGGAAAGAACCTGTTCCTTTTCTCTTCTGGGCGACAGCTCTTTCTTTTGTGTCTCTTTCTTCCCTTCCCCGCCCCCCTCCTCTTTCTTGACACAATGCACTATTTATTTGCACTGAAGGATAACTAAGAAGCAATTAAAAGATCAAAAGGCACAAACACAAGTAGATCCAGTGGCAACTTGTGGGGTTTATTTTGCTGCTGCTGCTGCTGCTGCAGCTTCACCAAACTGCTGCCTTGTTTTTCCCCCAGCCAGAGAGACACCTCTCTTACTGGGTCGCCTCTTCCTCCGAGCAGACTTTTTTATGATTGCTATTTTTCACCCCCATTGTTTGCTATTGCAGTTGTTTACTGGAAAATCACTTGTTTTTCTCAGGGAGATTAACCCTCCAAGCTTTCTTTTGTCTACTCTCAGGAGGTCCTTGTGGTGAGCTGGGGGAAGGGAGCTGGGCTCCTTCAGCTATTAGCAGTAGCTTACAGCCCTGCTTACCCCCCTGCCAAGGTTGGGTCCTTTCCTTTGATGGGGTTTTGCTTTTGCAGTGGGGAAAGGTGGTTGCTCTTTGTTAAGGAGACCAGCTCTGCTGAGCCGTTTGCGAAGACCCACGGTTGGGATTTACTAAGTCCTGGGCATCTAGGAGAGACTCCTAACGCCCAAGGTAAGCATCGATGGAGATGCTTCTTTCTGGGAGAAGTCTGGACACACGCTGGCAGACGTGCAGTCTCTTTGATGGCCAGGCCACTTCTTTACGTGCTTAAATATCAATGTAGGTGCCTGTGTTTGAGTCTGGTGTGCACAGAACCGCTTCCTCAGCATCACCTCTCTCTCCCAGGTGAGCCGATGCTCTGGCCAAAGCCCGCAGCCCTGGCACCAGGTCTGCCGGGTGCGATACGCAGCGACACAGCCCAGAGGCCAGCTCAGAGGACAGGAGGATGCTGGGGAGGGAAGGATGTCCAAAGCCTAGTGAGAAAGGACAAGTCCTGCCCACGTTTTCTTGGGCATGTTTCGGGTAATTCCGACTGTTCAGACATGCACCAAGCCCCCCATCCTTGAAAGAAAAAAGTGCAAACTTGGAGAAAGGAGAAAAAAGACGTTTTATTGGACGCGGGGGTGAGGGGCTGCTGCATCCTTGCCTTTCCGCGCCACTACCTATGGCGAGCGCTGCCTGAGAAGGACCAACCTGCTGCCCGATGTCGGGCAGCTCTGCTCCTCTCCGCCCCGAGGAGGGTGCGTGGCCGTGGCGCAACGCGGGCTGCGAGCCCCTGCCAGTGGGCACCCACGCGGGGGGGCAGGGCGGGGTGGGGGGGTGCTGGCCGGGGCTGCCTTTGCTGCCGGCGGAGGGGGAGCGGGGTCCCTTCCCCGGCGCAGGGATTTGGGAGAAGGCGCGTTCTGCGCGCTGCGGCACCGCGCGTTCAGCCGCGCAGGGCTGGAGGCGCACGGCGAAGCCTGGGAAAAGCCCCTCTGGTCCCCCCGCGGCGGCCGCGGGAAGCAGGAACGGCCCCGGGAAGGTGCTCAGCGGGTGCCCAACCCATCGCGGGGCCGCTGCCTTGCGAGGGGGCACCCCCCGTGTTGTCCACACGGACACGCGGGGGGGTCGCTTCTGCCGCGGCGCGGGCGCGGAACGCGGGACGGGGGCAGGCGCGGGAGGGGGGGGGTGTGCGTGGGGCCGGGCCTCCTCCGCGGAGCCCTGCGGAGCGGTGCGGGGCAGGCGCGGACACCTGTGCCCCGGGCGCGCCGAGAGCCGGCCCCGAGCGCTGGGGCGGGGGCAGCGCAACCTCCCGCTGCCCCCGCCCGCCCCCCCCCCCGGGCCTGGGGCTCGCCCTCCGGCAGCGAGGGGCGCTCAGGGGGTGCCCCTCGGCAATTCTGGGCTGGGGCTCGGGGTGCGGACCCTCACCTCCGCCCCTCACCTGCGGGGGTGGCGGGGGATGCGCGTAGCCCCCTTCCCGCCCCCCCCCTGAGCCGGCCGCGTGGGTCAGAGCCCCCCACGCGGGAGCAGCCCGCGAAGAAACCGTGCGGCAGAAACTTTCTGTGCCCTCTTCCCTCCCCGAGCTGGACTCCGGAGGGTTACGAGGGAGAAGGAGGGAAGAAAGGAAGGGAGGGAGGGAAGAGAGGGGGTTAGACCGCTCTGCAACATTATTGGCTGCGTGGCCGGGCTGGTGCTCGCTGGGGAAGTCAGAGCATGCCCATTGGGGGGGTATAAAAGGGGGGCAGCCGGAGCGCCCTGCCTGTCTCCTCGCTCGTGGGGCAGCCAGCCGGGAGCAGCGGGCAGTCAGGCAGCCGGCCCCTCCGTCCCGGCCAGGGGGACGCAGTCAGTAAACACAAAAGTGAGAGCCACCCAAGGGGCAGCCAAAGCAGGAGGAGAGAAAGAGAAGAGGAAAAAAAAAAAAAAAAAAAAAAGGGAAAAAACAGAAAAAAAAGGAAAAAAGAAAGGAAAAAAAAAAAGAAAAGGAAAGCGCTCGCTCGCTCTCTAGAATAACAAAATACCTGATCGTAACAAAATAACATCCTTCAGACAAAATCAAGCAGGAACTTGACATACCAAAAAGGCAAGGCCAGGAGAGCGAGCCAGGGCGCGGGGAAGGCGAGCCAAAGCCGCGATCGCTGCCCGGGCAGGAGAGCAGCATGTCAAGCGCCGGGGCACCCACGGATGAGCGCTGCCGGCAGCCTGCCTTCCTCCCCGGCCCGCCGCCGCCACCACAAGTTGAGAGTAGCAGCGGCAGCGCCAAGGTAAGCGCCGCTCGGCTCCGCGCCGCTCCGCTCCGCGCCGCTCCGCGCTGCCCCTCCGCGGGCGGAGGCAGGAGGGCTCCCCCGCTCCGCGCCGCTCCGCGCCGTGCCATGCCGCGCCGTGCCATGCCGAGCCGCGCCGGCCCCGCTGCCCGCCGTCCCCACGCGTGTCACTAGAGGGACCCCGAGAGCCGGCCCAGCCGCGGGCTGGCGGGGCGGCCCGCTGCGGTGGGGGGGCGCGGGGTATCCCCGAGGGGCGCGGGGACAGCCCGCGCCCGCGGACCCCCCCTCCGCACCTTGCCGGAGTCGGGGGGGGGTGGGGGTGGGGGGTGATGCTGGCAGCGGGACCGCTTGCGCGCTGTCTGCGCGCCTTCTGCGCGGCCGAGCGGCGGCGGGGAGCCGGCGCGGCGCGGGGCGGTCCCGCGTGGGGAGCCGCCGAGGGGGCTCCGCGGGGTCAGGCGGGGCTGCGCGGCCCCTGGCTGCCCGCGGGGGGTGGTTTGGGAGCGGGGAGACGGTGGCGGCGGCGGGGAGGGACCGGCGGTTCTCCCGCTTCGGAGACCGGGGAGGTTGTTAAACTCTCTTCTGCAAAACACCGCGGTGTGTTCGGTCTCGGAGGGATAAAAATACAGAGAGGAAAAACAAGAAAGCGAAGCCAAAATGGAGTGAGAGTTAATGGTTGGCATGCAGCCTTCGACTTTGTGTGATTTTTTTTTTTTTTTCTTCTTCTTCCTTCCCAATTGCTTTTCCCTACAGTAATTGTTTTAAGAGCACAACTTGGAAAGGTTTTAGCACTCTGTTGAGCAGTAGGGAATTGGGGCACATGAGGAAACTCGGATTTAGCGTAACTGTACCAGCAGATGTGGCTGCCTTGCCTCAAGCCAGTGGTACTTTAGCAGGGTTTCGGATACGCCAGGTCTCGCTCAGGCGGCGTGGAGCAATCAAGTGTAAAAACAAGGTTTGTGTGGGTGGTTTTAAATAGAGACCTCGGGAGAACCGCTGCTTTCAACCCTCGAGTCCAGGCTTCCTATGCAAAGTCTGTAGGTTTCTTCCAAATGCCGGGATGTGCTTGGGAGGCCAAGGCCTGGTTTTCTTTGGGTTTATTTGTTGTCAGGTTACGTGTGTGTCCGTGTGCGTGTGTGGTTTTTCCTTTTACTTCGCAGGGTTCAGCGTGTTGGGTTTTTTATTCCTCCTCTTGCCTTGATTTAGAGTGGAGTTGAGGAGCCTGGGTCATGGGGTTTTGTGAGGGTGACTTTGTGCTAAGGACATCTGGAGGAATAAAACTGACTGACACTTCTGATTTGAGCTTCACTGAGCTGTTTTGGACCCAACTTGACAATTTTGGTGGGGGTGAATGGGTCAGAGCTGTAAATCTTGCTCCATGTTGTCGACACCCACACAAGTTCACTCAGCCTTTCAAAGGGGCTATCCCGGCTCCTGTGAAAATTCATTAAGGGATAAAAGATTTGACACCGCAGGTCCCCTCCCACCGCCGCATGAAATTTGAGAGCCAAAATGTGTCTGCATGTGTGTCCCAGCGCTTTTTCTGACAGGTGATCCTTTTTGCAGCCCGGCTGGAGGGCTGCTGCTTTGACCAGGCAACCCGGAGGTGTCAGTGCGTGTCTTCCCATTGATTCCTATAGCCTTCGGCGCGAGCCCGGCTTCCTCGTGGAGCACCAGAGAAAAGCATTTCTGTACTTTTCTTTTTTTAAATAAAGCAAACACAGCAGGTGAGGTCTTATTTTTAGAGGGACCGAGGTGTTGGTGCGTTTCCAGCAGTGCATACGAGCACTGTAAGTGGCCCACCCTCTCCCTGCTCGTGTCCTGGGACTGACCTCTCCGATCCTTCTTTGGATTGTCTTTGCTTTTAAAGGCTGCTGTGTGTCTTAACGGGGCAAAGAGATACCGGCCTCCCTCGACACGTTTGCGTGAGGGGTCAGGAGAGGTGGGGGGCACCGGGGGAAGAAATCTGCCTTGGGTTGCAGCCTGGCTCTGAAAGGGTTAAAGCCGCTCTGCCAAGACATAAAGCAAGTTCAACGTGTTGTGGGAATATCACTTGCCAGTAGACTCCAGTCACCACAATTTCTGATTTAACAGCTTAACTTGCTGTTAACTTTCCCTGATATATTCCAGGTTTTGGATGGGAATGCAGAAAGGAGAGAGGAACAATAAAGAAAGGAGTTAAGTGAGGCTACTAAAATGGACTTAAATCCCTTCACTGGGTCCTGCCAGCTGTCTTTAGAAGAGTTAAGCAAGATTGCATTTCCTTTTTTTCATGCAATAAATCAAATGTTTCTGGGCTGCATACCAAAATTTGTGCAATACACTCTTACTCCCCAGTGGGGTGAGTAAATGGTACTGAATACCCCATTCACCTTTTTCAGCTTGATTTTTCCACAGCTACAGTAGTTCTCGCTGCGGCACGTATAGCGGCACGTATAGCGGCAGCGCTGCCCTGCCCGTCCCAGCCCCTGTCCCGCAGGCAGAGGAGGCAGGTGGCTGTCCCCGCTCGCAGGACGGGAGGGGGAAAGGTGACCCCCAGTGTGGGGCGGAGTGGGCTGCTGTTGGGGACGAGCAGTGAAGACAAAAAAGTGAGCGCTAAAAATAGCAGCAGCATTGCCAACCTCAGCCATATGAATGTCATGCGAGCCAGGTGCCAAGAATCATGAGGTTTTTATTTTTTTCAAGCCTGAGCTAAACAGCAAAACCCCTGGTCCTGGGTTGGTTTTATTTGCCTGACAGCTCAATGGTTGAAAGTTTTGTGTTTTGAAGCTTGCTTCTTCCGAGCTGTGGGTTGGAAATCTCCTCCTTTCTCTTTCAGATGAAATGGGAGGCTCTTCTGCAGCACTGCACGTGGTGGCTCCTCTCCCTTCGGGTACTGATGGGCGCCTCATCCCGTGCCTCTGCCCAAGACGCAGCCCCGGGGTGGTTTTTGGCTGCCAAGGCACCTGCCTCACCCCGCCGGCCTCTGCTAGCCCTTTGCTACTTGACACCTCGGGGCATGGTAGCCCGGTGCCCTGCGTGAGGTTGCCCATGGGCAGGGGCAGCGTTTGCTTGGCATGTGTGAGCTCGGCACGGGCCCGTGTCCTGCCCCTTTGGGAGAGCTGCGCTTAAAACCGGGTCAGCTCCCCGCTCTCCTGGGGCTGCCCACCGAGAGGAGTAACACAGGGAGAGAGATGCCCAGCATCTCTCACGGGCAGTCACTGGGAGTGGTGAAACATCAGTCTGCCCGCTTTTCTTTGGAGGGGTGGAGGGTGATGGAGGCTGGGATGTGCAAACTGGGGTTTTCCCCTCCTGTACACGCCACAGGGTTTGGGCCGATGACTTTTCGCCCTGCTCCCTTTTAAACGCTGCGCTGCTCCACAAAGAAGCGAGATTTTTTTTTTCTTTTTGGTGTCCAAATCCAAATTTTGCAGACTGGGCCATCTGTCAATTCCCTCCTACGTTGTTCTGTTCATATTAAACTGTAATGAAGGCCAGACTGAAGAAGGAATTAGGTCAGACAGGAGGTTTAGTCTCTGTTTTTGGGGAGATGTTTGTTGCCCAGGAGAGGCACCGTGGTTTGGTTGGCTCAGCACAAGCCTGGATGCGAGGGATGCCTGAGCTGTCCTCTGAGATTTGGCAACTGGGCCTTTTAGCACATTGTGGCCTCTTGGCCCCCGACTCCCCAGCAGCTGGACAGAAATCACCGATCCAGCTGATTCTGCAGCAAATCCTCAAAAAATCCTTTAACGGCCTCGGGTGGGAGGGTGGCTCCGCTGCAGACCTGCCCTGGGGCTCGCTCCCGGCGTGCCGCAGCTGCTCGGAGAGATCCCTCTCCATTGGTGTGTCCCCGCTGGCTGGCGGCTGCCGAGCGGTGTTCGGGGGTCCCCGGCCATGGGTGCAGCAGCGTGTGCTGCGAGGGGGGAATACACGGGAGTCCCAAGGCAGCGGCAGCATCCCCCGTGTGGCAGCTTGCAGCCGAGCTGGCTCCAGCGGCAGCCTGGCTCCGTGCCGGGACCTGGGGATGCCGGGGAAGGCAGGAGAGGGACACGAAAGGATGGAGAGCAAAGCAGACCCTCTCTGGGCATGGAGAGGCCAACAGCCTGCTCCGTTGGCTTGTCTGAGCCTCTCCTGCACCGAGAAGGTTGCTCTCGTACGCGGGTTATTCAGAGAAGCTTCAGGTGCGATTCCCAGGACAGTACAGGGCACCTCTGCAACCAAGAAATTCCTCTTGCATCACCCTCTTGCACACTGTGTGGGGTCCGAGCCCTTGTTAGGAGGAGTTTGGTGCTCAGGTTGTTGGGCACCCGGCACGTCTCGCGCTGCTGTTTCCACTGCCCCGGTTAAAACCGCATCCTGAAGCGTTTGAGCTCCCCGTGGGCACATGAGGAGGAACGGCAGCCGGCGCGGCTGATTCAACCCACTTTGGCAAGAATTAAACTTCGGTGGGCGTAGCCTCTCTCCTAGCAGAGGTGGGACCCTGTCCTTTAGGAAAGTGCCCTGTTTACCTCTCACTGTCGTATTCCTGTTACATCTCACGTCAGAGAGGCTTTCTAATAAAAACTGAAGGTTTTTCCAGCCATCGGTGTAAATTTACTCCTGTCTGAGGGGCCTGTCCCTGTCCTAGTGCTTGGACTAGAAACCAAAAGCAGTGCTGTCCCACCTTTCCAGTGGAGAATGAAGGCTCGGAGGAGTTCACAGGGCTTCGATTCATGATGCTGAGCAGGATTTGGCCATGACAACTGAAGTTACATGCAGCATGGTGCTTGTGCCGGGTCATGGGCTGTGGGTACCCAGCTGTGCCGTGCCACCCCATTTTGGGGAGCAGCACCTTCTCCGGCAGCTGCGGCGGGGCATGTGCTAGCTCTCCTGCATGGGTGCTGCTCATCCATGCTAAGGAGGAGCAGGAGGGGGGAAGGATTGACTGGAGGGTCATCGGGATGCACTGAGCAAGTGATGACACCCTGGTAGCCTGTCTAGCCTTTGGGTGAAGCCTGGTGGCTTTTCTCTGCAGGGTCAGTAGGGCTGAAGCGAGAGGGGAGGGCTTATGGGGTTGGGTTGCAGCTCCATCAAGCTGGAGAGAAACTGCAGCACCGGGTAGTAAATAAAGATGCTTTTTGCTTTGCTGCCCGGTTTCTCATTACACAGCTGCTGGAGGGAGTGGGGACACACCAAGGTGACCGTGGTGGAACGGGCTGGCGGTTGATGCGTGGGCAAAGGGGGACTTCATCGCATGGCACGCCGCCATGTTAGCCTGGCTCTGGATGACAGCGTTGGGGTCATCCCTGTCCTCGCAGCTTCAGGGGGGCTTCCTGGCCAGAGGTACGGGGTGTGTGGGCACCCTAAAAGAGCTCTGAGTGGAGGCAGGGAAGGCTGCCAGGGGCCGCCTTGTGCTTGCGGTGTGGGTTGCGCAGGAGAGGGTATTTTCCGAGGAGCACAAGTTCTTTTCCACAGTAGGTATCAGGTCTCCCCAGCATCAGATATCGCCCTGCCGACAAAACCTTGCTCTCCCCTTGCTTCAGAGCATCTCACCCCTTTCTTTAGACTGAATGTAGAGAGGAAAAACTGTGCTTGTCACCTGTGCCACCAAGCAAGCCCCTTCTGGGGGCCAGCTCTGGCTTGGGGGAGGCCATCATGCAGCCTGCTCGTTAGCCGCAGTGCTCGCAGCCAGCAGGAGCCTAATTGGGGACGGGGGATTATTTGGGTGTCCTGAAGTCCCACGTCAGCGGCTTCGACGGCTGCACTGGCTGGCACACATCTGCCGTCCCGGCAATGAGCCGCCGGCGCTACCTGCGCCCCGGGGACACCAGCGATCAGGAGCTGCACGTAAAAAACAGGGGGAAAAGGGAAAGAAAAAAAAGGAAAGGGGGCGGGATCATTAGTCTCTTGTCAGTTGGAGATCCGTCTGCTGATACTGCTGTACCAAGGGCATGACTCAAGCAGTGAAGGTGATGCCTGCGGTCATGTCGGGGAGGCCCAGTAAACACCCATTGGCCACTTCATAAAAAAATCAAGGTGAAAAGGTGTTGGTGACAAAACACTGCAGCTTGGCAGCATGGTGCAATCGGTCCCCAGTGCCATCCCTCTGCTCCTAGTGTAACATAGACCAAAGCCCCCGCAGTGTGCCAAAGGGATGGGTGCTACTGAAGAAGCTGGTCCCTGTCCCATCACTTGCTGGTTTGAGCCCAGTTTGTTCCCAAAGCTGCTGCTTCTCTTGTCCAGAGCCCTGGAGGGGCTTTGCCCGCCTTGCTGGTCTCTGCCAGCACAGGCTAAGCAATACGGTGGGCACTGAAGCTCATGTGGGGGGGATGCCCCCCTCAGCCCACCCAGACCTTGCAGCCTCAGTTTTGGCTTTTCTTGCTGCTGATCCCTGTCTCTCCCGCTGCTCAGAAGAGCTCATGACTTGTAGGCACGGCGTGTTTCTAGCAGCGATGATTTGAGCTACGTGCTAGTAAAAAATTGGTAGCAAGGGTGGCTTTATTGCTGGCAGGACCGTAGTGGGGCCCCGGGGGAGCTGGGCTAATTTCCTGGCTGCGCTGCAGACTTCCCCCGTGACCTTGGGCGAGTCATTTAATCTATCCTGGGCTTCGGCTCCATCTCCGAGCATCCCGGGGGGGTGAGGTAATATTCATTAACTGATATTATTCTCGAGTTGCTCAGATGCTATGGTGATGAAGGCTGGATGTGAAACTCAGCGTCTTGGCTGAGCGTTAGCAGGGAGAGGGGATGCTCCACTTGAGATTTAGCATTACCCCACGCTGGCTCCTATTTTGCCACACTTCCCCTCTTCATTTTGAGCCAACCTGTCTTGGCCACCATTGTTGTTTGGCTGTATATACACAGTGATGCTCGTCACTGAGGGGCTGTAACGCCTGAATGATCCATGGGTTTTTGCTCATCCGGTGAGGCAATAGCACCTGCAGAAGCTGACACAGAGGTAAAGCTGTTTGCTGGATCTGAGTCAGGGGAAATCTTCAGGTTAGTTAGCAAATATCCAGAGAGTTTCTTTTTTACTCCTCTGCACCGGCTGATACCCCCTTGGCCCTCCTTGGTGATGCCTCAGGCGTGTTTCCTGTGGGACCACTCTGCTCCTGAGGGATGTCTTCTCAGTCCCGGCTCTCATCAGCAAACACGGCTTGTGCAATCAGCCCCTCGATTGCCCGAGCCTTGGCCATGCGAGTCTCTCACATGCCCAGGGTGAAGGCCGCCACTCCCTGGCAAAACCCAGCTTTCCTCAAAAGCAGCTCTAGGACAGTTTGAAACTTCATTTGTTTCTGCTTTGGGGGAACATGTGTTCAGGTAGGGCATGAAAACCTGTCATCAGAAATGAAAAAAAAAAATACCTCTGGATGATCATTTGAATGATTTCCCATGGAAAAGGGGGAAAAAATCACGCTGTTGAAAGAGCAGGGGAAATAAAAGCCTTTCAGAGGTAGGCTGAAGTGGGAATTTCCAATGGAAAAACTGCTTCAATGCAAACTTTGTCTGTCCGGAGCGGCTGACCAGCGGGGCGAGTGCAGGGAGCCAGCCTCACACCAGCGGCCGGCTCAGCGCTGCCGGTCCTTCCCTGCAGCATCCCCACACGTTCAGGCATCGACCCCCAGGCGTGCTGCGGGTGGGGCCGGGGTGGGGGGCACTGCCCCGAGGGGAGGTGTCAGAGAGGGGTCTCTCGCGCCATGTTAACACTGTGCCTCTGTCCCCAGGTGCAGAGGATGTGTGCGGCGAGGCAGATGCTGCTGCTGCTGCTGGCTTTCCTGGCCTACGCGCTGGATTCGGCCGCGGCGTACGGCACGGCGGAGACCCTCTGCGGCGGGGAGCTGGTGGACACGCTGCAGTTCGTCTGCGGGGACAGGGGCTTCTACTTCAGTAAGTGCCGGGCGGCTGCCGGTAGCGGGCAGGATGCTGCCCCCACCCCACGCCTTGCTTTGATGGAGCCAGGCCGGGAGGGAAAGGAGGGGTTTTCCAGCCCAGTGCTTTTTGTGATTGCCTCGCACATGGCAGGAGAGGAGCGAGAAAAGCGATATGCTCAGGGTGACATGCATCCACCTCGTGCCGATTTGGGGGACTGTCTAGTCCCATGGGGAAACTGGGTCCTGCATTTTGATGCTCAGGAAAGTCAAACATCGCTGGGGAGCCATAGCTGGTTGGCTCATCGGCGATGCGGGCAAGTCATTAAGGTAACGAGGTTGTCTGCAGGCAGCTCTCTGCTGAGCTTGGGCCCTGACTTATTTTTAAACCTTGCTGCCTAAGTGCCGCAAGGAAAAAGCTGAGCACTCCCCCTTTCTGGGCAGTCTTTCCTTGGGTATAGCAGCAGGTTCTAGGCTGCTCCCAAAATATGCTTCGTGGCCTCCTGGCTACCTGCTGTTGAACCTGTCGCTGAAGAGTGATGTCTTACCCCTTTGCAGTGCCAAAAAACGCAGGGTTGCTGTTGTCTGCAGGGTGCAGGTGGCTTCAGGAGAGTTGGCTGGAGCGGGCTTTCCACCAGAATGCTTTGGGGGTTTGCACCGTTGGCATTAGCGTTACAGTGGCTTAGCTTAAACGGGGAGGAGGAGGAGTAACCGGTAACGATGGATGCTCGGTAATCTATGGGCAAAGGTGCCTCAAATGTGACACCTTGTCTGGTGTTTTGGTCCCCTGCTCTGCTTGGGAGAGGGAAGACCCTGTGTCTTGCTGCCCACTGAGGACTGAGCCGCAGAGTGACTGACTACAGGAAAGATGCAAAGCCAAGTGGGGGAAGAGGACGGAGATACCAGCTGCACGTGGTGCTGTGCATTTGGCAGTCTTGCCTCTGCCTTGGAAAAAGGAATTTAAAAGTCACTTTCAAGTAACAGGGTGTTTTTTGGAGTAGTGGAGTTGAGAGCCAGCCCCCCTCTCATCCCAGTCTGCCTGTTCAGGGAACAGGGCGCTGCAAATTTCAGAGACAAGCCTGAATGTCCCTTCCCAACTTGGATGTCCCTTCCCAACCTGGATGCTCAGCCAGACTTGGCTGTCACTGCCTGCTGAGGCTGGGCAGGGAGAGGCGCAGGGATCCCACATCCAGCAGCAGCCAGGGTTCGGGCTGTGTAATTTTGGGCAGGCGGCTGGGCTGCAGGTGGCTTTGCAGCTAGCTGGGGGCGATTGCTGCCCCAGCCCAGCCGAGCTGCAGGATGTTTTCACAGCCCCCCGGGTGCTGCGGGCAGGCGGCACTTTTGGGGACGCCCTGGGCGCGCTTCCTTCCTCTCGCCGAGCCAAGCGGCGAGGGTTTGCACGTCAGCTGCCCTTCCTCTTCTCATCTCCCCCTTCCACCTTTCCTCTGCCAACGAGCCCCGTGCTGGAGCTCGGCGGAGGCAGTGGGTCTGGGACTGGCCTTACTGGCGCGGCAAGGAGGCGAGCTCCTCTCCCGCTCTCACACCTCTTCCTCTCCCTCTATATATAGAGGAGCATCCGTCTCCCTCCCGTGGTTTCTCTTCCCTCCTCCCCCTCTCTGGGGATGAAAGGGAATGGGGCTTTTGTTTTACGGACAAACTGACCTCCTTTCACCTCAAATAACCCAGCCGCCCAGGCCAAAATAAAAACACTTTTGAAGGCAGACAAGTCGCTTGGTGCCAAGTGGCCAGTCTGGTGCTTGCAAGGGGATTCTTGCTTTTTTTTTTGTCTTCTCCTGTCCCCACTTCTTCTTTTTGAATATTTCTGGAGAGCCCAAGTGCTGGAGGATGAAGCAAAGTCCCCCCAGTCCCACATTTTAACCCCTTCTGCCTCTGACCAGCCTGTGCTGTGTAGAGCTGAAGATGTTTGGGTGATGGCTCTACCTGATGGAGGTTTGGGACATCCCCAGCTCACCTAATTTTTTCCCTCTGCCTCCATCAGCTGGCTTCATAAAGTGATTAATTCTGCTGACCATATTCATCTTCACTTGTAAACCCTCATGGCTACACTACTGTCACCGTATAGGCTCAATAGGGGCATAATTATGTTGCATGATCTTGGGTTTATGTCTTAAAACTGGGCCTGGGTTTGTCATGAGTGCTTCTCAGCATAGGACGTGCAACCTGATGAGCAGCCTGCGCTAACGCAGTCATTCGTATGGGAGGTAAATGACTTGGGCAGCCTTGTCCTGCAGGTACAGGTGGGCCCCACTTGCTGAATGGGGCATCCCACTAGTAATCTTGGAAAAAACAAAAATAGCACGAAAATCCGTCATCAGTTCTCTGCTGCAGTGGTGATTTAAGTACTTAAATGATGCTCTGCATTCTTACAAGGGCGTACTTATCTAGCAGAGCTAGCTCTGAAATACAGCACTGTCTGCATCCGTGTGAGGGGATGCAGTGTGCCCACGGTGTTTCATCCCCCCAGCATCTGGCGATGGGGAAATGCACAGCCTAGACTGAGGAGGGTGCACCCCTGATAACCGGGATGCCCATCTGTCAGCTGGTGTGGGGAGCGAGTCCCAGCCCCTGGGTGCCCTTGGAGGCATTGTGGCTGGCAGGTGCCTGGGGCTGAGGATGTTGAAGCTGCCCCCAAGAGCTGGGGCTACAAAAGAGCTGCAACAGGGGCAGGAGCTGGCAGCACTGGGGCTACCTGGCCATGGGACGCAGGGTGGACGTGGTGATGTGCACCATGCCAGCTCTCCACTGCATGCTGGGGGTGCCTGGGCAAGCTGCAGCCGGAGCCGTGTGTGCTTTGCTCTCTGCTTCTGCCATGAGTCCCCCCCTCTGTGACTTTTAAGGCATTTGGGGCTGGCCTGCAGGTGCCAGCAAGGTGGTGGCATCCCACTATGGCTCTGCAGCAGGGTCGGGACCCCCTCTCCCTGCTTCCTGGCACCCACCCTGGGGATGGTGGCACGGCCCGCAGAGGGATGCTGAGCGCAGCCCCGGGTAAGAAAAGTGGGGCAGGTCAAGATGAAGCCCCGGCTGCGAAGTTGCTGTCATGCAATGCTGGCAGGGAGGGGAGAAGGGGCTGCAGGGAGAGAAGCGTCCAACTTCTCTGTAAACAACAGCTCCTGTTTCCTCCTTTCCAACAGCTGATAAGAATTTAGCTCTTTGCAGCCGCTTGTGCTGACGGGGCACATTCTTGTGCGCCCGCCGCTCCTCCGAATAATACTAGGAAAAAGCAGGGGGGAAAGTGTGGTGCCGGGGTGGGGGAGGGCCAGGCCGGGGGCACTGGGACGGGGCCCGGTGCTGCACAAAGGCCCCCTTGTTGCTCCCGACATTCCTGCGACAGGGGCGCGGGGACTGTTTACACCCAAAGTCCCCTTCCACTTGGCTTGCCGTCTGATTGACCAGAGGAGAGGGGACCCGGCCAGGGTGGCACCGGCACCGCGCACCCCTCCCCGTGGCATCCGTCCGGCCCCGGTGAGGGTGGGGAGCCTGGAGCAGCAGGGTGGTGATGCCAGGGAAGGGACCCTCCTGTCCCCCCTTGGCCACAGCGGTGTCACCGCCTCCGGCACGGAGGCATAGCTGAGCTGCAGGTACGCAGCCTCCAGGTTCTCCCGGGAGCAGGTCTGGTTTTGCAGCACCGCCAGGATGCCCAGCTCTCCCTGTCAGGATAGCTCGCTGCTGGGTGGGAATAACCCCGGGCAGCTGGAGGGCTTTGCCTCGCTGGGCTTTGCGTTGCCAGGCTTTGTACCGCCAGGCTTTGCATCACTGGGATTTGCATTGCAGGGCTCGGCCCCTCAGCAGAGATGTGGGAGGTTTTGGTGGAGCACAATTTGGGGAAAAAGAGAGCACAGCCATTCATTGAAGGCCTAGAGGAAGTGCGTTTCCTTGGGAGGAGGTGGTCAGCACTGCAGTGGGAAGTGCTTTGTGCACCCCAGCGGTGCTGCAGCCCACACAGCTCTCCCCTGCGGGCAAGGGAACGCAGCAGCAAAACCCTCCCTGGGTTTGCCAGGGGTGGTAAAGTGAGATGCCACCCATGGGCAAAAGCCAGGAAATTCAAATTTTAGTCTGTGCGTAAATCGTTGTTATGGAACAAACGCTTTTCTCAATCCAGGTCAGCAGCGATATTGCTGTTAACCAGCAATGCCCTGGCGTCTCTTCCCTGGATTGTTGTCTCCAGGTGCTTTCTGGGACTAAATCCCTGTTTGTTATGGTTGCCTATTTTTTTTTCCTAAAGTAACTCTCCCACAGAGGATTGTATTGGCATTTGGCGAGATCCGTACGGACAATTATGTAATGGGAAATGTGCCCTATGGGACGGTGGCAGCGGAGCTGGCAGCGGCGCCAGCAAGGGGAACGGCACGCAGCAGCTTTACGCAAGAGAGAAGGGGCAGTGCGTGGGGCTGGGGGCCGCGTGTGTGCCCACACCGGTGGGGCAGGGGCAGCGGGCGGGCAGGAAGGGGCTGTACCGTCACGGTGGTCCCTGCCGGGAGCTCACCCTGGCGGGGCCACGCCTGGGCGTTTGCAAACATGTGCTGTCGTGATCTTCCTGCACGCTCCCGTGCTAGAAAGTGCCCTTGATGGCAAGGTGGTGAAAATGGTCCCGCTTTGCTTGTTAGTTTTTTTCCCCCCCACTCTTCTTTCCAAACAAACACATAGATGCAAGCGGGCAACTTCTGTTTTCAAGAGGAGACGTGTAACCTTTCAAAACCTCAACTTCTCCCTGAACCGTGCGTGTCGTCACTTGTGCAACCTTCTGTTCAGCGGGAGTGTGAATGCAGCCCTCTGGGGATGTGCTAGCAAGAGGGGGTGACTTGAATTTTTTCTCTTTTCCTTCCAAACTCTCCTTCTGCCCGTGCTCAGGGTGCCTTTCTGGAGCAGCCTAATGCTTCAGCGACCTGCCGTGCGGGCAGGTTTGGGCACTGGGGTGGATAGGTGCGGAGTGGGGGCCATATGCGGGGCGGGAGGGATGTCGGTGGCAGCGCACATCTCCCGTGGACCTCGCTGGGCATGCGTATAGAAGAACACATTGCATGCCTATAGAAGAATACATGCACCTGGCTCCTCTTCCCTGGCTCCCTTGGGCATCGTCACCCAGATTGCCTGCACCGGCATCGCTCTACAGCTGCGGGCACCCAACACACCTGCCCTGCCTTTAAAGGGAGGGCCCAAGCCAGCGTGCTTGTTGGCCACAAGCATTTCTAGAGAGAAAATTAAACTCCTAACAGTGCTCCCTTCGCTGAGCCTTTACCAAGAGGGAACCATCCTTCTCACCTTCTCGCAGGGCTGACTAAAGGTCGTGCCTGAAATTTTTCCAGAGAAAAAGAAAAAGAAAAGGACGGTGGTGGCACAGGGGGGACAAACGTGGAAAACGGAGCATTTGAAATGACTCCTGAAGGTGGGCTGCATGGTATGAGTCAGCTGCTCCATCGCCCTGCACCCTGATGCTGCATTTGCTCTCGCGACCTCCGAGCAAGGCGGGAATGCACCAGCATGGAGCACAGGGGCACGGCTGGTTTTAGTAGAGAGGGGTGTCCTGCTGCCAGGGGCTTTGCTATTTCAGAGCCCGCGGTGAGGTGTGGTTGCGGGGTTTTGCATGCCAGCACTGCAACAGGGGGCTGTATTGAACATGCAGGGCTGTGTTGGACGCAGAGGGCTGCGTTGCACACGCCAGGCTGCATTGCACATACATGTTTGCATTGCATGTATGGGGCTGCTTTTCACATGTGGGGCTGTGCTGCATGCACAGAAAACTCTTGTGCTTTGCGCTTTGTTCCGAGGCATTTTGGGTGGGCACCCAGATGGGGTACCCCCCAAGGAAATTGGTCAGCGCCTTGCAAGCCAGGGCCATTAAATCTTCACCAAGGCCAAATACTTGAGTGCCTGCCTCATCCAGAGTATGGGGGAGGATCGTGGGTCATGCACAGGGCTGGTGTGGACCATTTTGGTGTTCCTGCTGGGAGGTGGGGGCTGGGCAGTGTGGTGAGCAGCATCAGGCATCGTGCTTTCACCACTCACTCTCAGTTTTTCCCATGCCCAAATTCTCGTGGCCATGATGTGGTACCGGATCCTGTTTGCAAGCCCCGCTGGTGCCGGCCTCTGTTCCCCTCCCTTGGAGCACCTTGCGCTGGGAAGAGGCGCTCATGGCCGCCTGCAGAGCCCTGGCTGCGAACCCCACAACAGCACAAGCACATAACATGCCACGTGCAAAAGCGTGGAGAAAATCCTTTTGTTTCGGGCTGGTTTATGTTTTGGAAGTTGCGATTCCCAAGCAAATTTGTTCTGCATCAGAAATTCAAATTTGCTCATCTCCTTTATTTCAAGAGGGGGAGGAAAACCTGTAAAACTGATGGAAAGTTTTCCTCTGGAGCGCTTTGGCCCTCATTAAGCAGTGATATGAAATGCACTCGGTTGTTGCTGCACTGGACACGGGCTTTCGCATCCTTCTGCAGGCAGAAATGGGAGAGGAACCCTTATTAAAAGATTAAGTTTAATAGCTATTCTTGGCGGGTGCAGGAGCCTGTATTCTTTCTGCAGCTGTCTCAGAGCTGTCCCATCTGGTAAAATTTAGCCGCCTTGGTTCGCTTCACCTGCCTGAGCGCTGACCCGACGGAGGGAGGTTGGCAGCCACAACGCCGTGCTGCTTCTTTCTAATAAAACTTGCTTGCCAGGATCAACATCGGAGACGGTCGCAGTAATCGGCACAGCGCTGGCGGCCGGGCTGGGCTCGAGCTTCCTCACTTTAGCTGTGCCCAAAAAGGCCGCCCGTGCCGGAGGCATAGGAGGGGAATAAATCATCGCCATATAAAGCGTCTTTAATTAGCACCGCGCACACGCGGGGAGCCCTGTTGGCATCAACAGCATTTGTCTGGGAAAGTCTTAACTTGAAACTCGGCTGGTCGGCAGGTGCGTGTCGGCTAGTTTGGGAGAAGCACTGCTATTTTTCAAGCGTGTGGGACCCACCGGTCTCTGGTGGCTGGTGGAGGGATGCCTGCAAGGGGATGGGTGCCGTGGAGGCAGGGAGAGAGTCTAGTCCAGGTTGGTGGCTAACGCTGGGGTCTCTGCTGTTGCAGGTAGACCGGTGGGACGAAATAACCGGCGGATCAACCGGGGGATCGTGGAAGAGTGCTGCTTTCGGAGCTGTGACCTGGCTCTGCTGGAAACCTACTGCGCCAAGTCCGTCAAGTCCGAGCGCGACCTCTCCGGCACCTCCCTGGCGGGTCTGCCAGCGCTCAGCAAGGTAGGGGGTTGCTCTTCTCTGGAATAAATAGCAAGAGAAACAATGGGAAGGCCATGATGGGAGAGGACAAACCCCAGCTGCAAGGTCCATTGCTTCTGCAGAGCCTCCAAGAGAGGGCCACTGTTGGCAACTCATGCCAGATACCAGGCAGAAAGTCAGCTCTGAATAAGGTGGGGGACCAGGTGGGCTGGATCAGAGAATTGTAGAATGGTTTGGGTTGGAAGGGACTTTTAAAGGTCATGTAGTCCAACCTCCCTGAAAGGAGCAAGGACATCTTCAACTAGATCAGGTTGCTCAGCGCCCTGTCCAACGTGGCCTTGAGTGTTTCCAGGGATGGGGCAATGTTTCCAGGGGATGGATGGATGGAGCTCAAAGAGGGGATCCCCTGTCCAGCAGGTGGGCAGGCTTGCGATGAAGCTGACGTTGCTATCCCATCCCCTTGCAGGAGAGCTTCCAGAAGCCCTCGCACGCCAAGTACTCCAAGTACGACGTGTGGCAGAAGAAGAGCTCCCAGCGGCTGCAGCGGGAGGTGCCCGGCATCCTGCGGGCTCGCCAGTACCGGTGGCAGGCGGAGGGGCTGCAAGCAGCCGAGGAAGCCAAGGCGCTGCACCGTCCCCTCATCTCCCTGCCCAGCCAGAGGCCCCCGGCAGCACGAGCCTCCCCCGAAACGGCTGGTCCCCAGAAATGAACCCTGACCAGCCGGCTCGAATTTTGATCTCCCGGGGGAGGGCGGGAGGACTGACGAGACCCGGCCCCCGAGCCCCTCCGTCCCCGGGGCCGCCAAGCTGAGGAGCGGGGCGGCGGGGCACCCTCACGCCGCTCCGGCCCCAACCAAACAACTGACACAGCAAGGAGGGGATGGCGGCGGCGGCGGCGGCGGCGGCGAGCAGCGCTGCTCCCGCGGCATCGTCCTTTCGGGGTGGGGGGGAGGGTTGTTTCGTTTCCCAGGCCTGTTTCATTCCCCCGCGCCCCCAGTATTTCCAAGCCTGTACTTGCAAACGGACAGTTTGGCACTTGAACTTTTTGCTGCCGGGCGCTGCGTGACATCCCCGGTGCCAACGCCAGAAGACAAAAGAAAGAGCAAGAGGGAAAAAGGATATGAAGTTAAAATTTTATTTTAATCTTTTTTCTCTCGAGAAGAGTCCATTCCATGTCTTTCTTGACAATAAAGTGAAAAAAAAAATAAAACGGGGAGAAATATTGAGGGAGGGATATAAGTTTTTCACCTCATTCCCACCCCACTTTTTTCTTCTTTTTTTTTCTTTTGGTTTTCTTATTTTTATAACTTTCTTTTGCACCTTTAAAAGAAAAACGTACCTGAGAAGAAGTTCTGAGGAGCCCCCATCTGCATTTTTGTGTGTGTGCTTCATTACAAGATTCCAAATCGACTTGCACCTTTTTGAAATCATCGATGACGTGAGAAAGAGAGGAAGAGGAGAGAGAAAGCGAGAAAGAGAGAAGAAAAAGGAAAGGGGAAAGAAGAAAAAAAAAGAAAAAAGTGAGCTGATGCTCACTTTAAATGGAGGAGGCGTCTGCATTGCACATTTGCCACGGATTTAGTTGATTTATATATATAATATATTATATAACTTTTTTGGCAAAAAAGCACTATTTTTATGGGACATTTTGTGTAGTATCTGAAGAGGGATTGTAATGTTTAAAATGTGTTATGGTGCTAAAGTAAGTTGGAAGGGAAAAAACCCAGAAATAGCAAGGGAGGGTGGGGAGGGAAGGACAAGATAGCGAATACTGAACTTGAAATTTTAGCTTTTCGTTTTAGGAAAAGTGTGATAAATGTGTTTCTTTTCTCTTCTGAAATATAGCTTGGTCATGACCATATGAGCTAGTTGGCTGTTACTCATGTACACAGATGCACGCACACACAGAAATACATCGACACGCATCCTTTTTTTTTTTAAAAAAAAAAAAAAAACAAAACCACCACAGTTTAGACTAAAAGGGAACTGTTCTGGAGACAAACTATTTTGAATGGTGAAGGTGTTGCCAGTTACAACTTGAGGCCCTGCTTCTGCATGGACCCCTGACGGAGCTTGGCTTCCCGAGCCACGGGGGACCCACCGCTTCCTCCACACCCTGACAGCTTGCTCGCACACCGATCTCCGGCGAGCGGGCGGGCGGGTGGTCCTCGCCACCCAGCCCCTGCAGAAGCACCAGCTCCGCGCCCCACCGTCTCCTTTTCCTTCTCTTGCCCTTTGCATCCTTCTCGCCGGACCCCCCCCTCCCTGCCCCGCGCCCCCTGCCCCCCTCCCCTTGCCCCCCCCCCGGGGCTGCGGAGGAGGAGGGCTGCACCCAGGCGGCTGCAGGGCTGGGACCGCTGCACGGGACAGGGGGGGAAAGGCGAGTCTCTGGCTTGAGGCTCGGGACTCGGTGAGCGGATGGGTTTGAGAGGTGGGCAGAGGGCTGTAAAATAGGTTGGTTTTAAAATAATATATATTATCTGTCTAGGAACCATAAAAAGGGGGGAATCAATTACATCTCCCTATAATATACTCTCACTTGCTAATAAAATGGGGTCACTCTGTTAACCAGTTCTGTACTTGCTTTGTCTTATATATCCATACATTTAAAACATAAAAAAAAAAAGACTACTTGAATTGTATTCTATTTCGTGGTTTGGAGGGGAGGGCTAGGGGGAATCTTGAGAGGGGGAGGATTTTAATGTATAATCCTTTTGTTTGTTATTACCTTGCAATGTTGAGCCATGAAGCCTTTGTTTAAAAAAAATGGCACTGCAATACACGACAAAGAAAATCCTTTATTTATTTTATTAAATATATATGGAAAAGAATGAAAATCGGTCCAAATTAAGAGGGGGGGGAAGGGAAGTGGGTGGGGTGGGGAAGGCAGAATAAAACCAGAGCAATTGCAAATAATTGACTTTTTTTTTTTTTTCCTTTTCATGTGTCTTTTTTTAAAAGAAACCTAGTTTTTATTTTTTAAAAAGAGAAGTAAAAGCTTTCCTGGATGCTTTGTACCAAAAAAGAAAAAATGAAAAAAAAAAAAAAGAAAATCTGTTAAGCAAATAAATATCCATCCAGAATATGAAGCCTGACTTTCTCTTTTAATTTATTTTTTGCTCCTGGGTTGAGAGTTGGGTGGGAAGAAGGCCATGCCAAGCGCCACTCTTCATGGAGGAACAGAGTGCGTTGCAGCTCCTCTTTCTGGGGCTCAAACCTGCAAGAGAGGGTGAAGTGCCCTTAAACACAACCCTGAAACCACAGTCCCGCGGCGGTTGCCCCCTGAACCCACCAAGATAAATAAGTGGCCAGTGATTCTTGGCGAGATTTGGGGGTGTTTCCCAGTGGCTGTTGGGATTTGTTTAGCTTTTACTGGTTTGGGCTGTTCCCAGAGACCTGAAAAAGCTGGACAGGAGCTGAAGACGCATCAAAAGCAAAAAGGAGAAAAAAAAATGTATCATGTAGGTTAGGTTTCCTCGTAGGCGGTGCTTCTCTGGCTTCTTGGGGTAGATAGAGCCTCTCTTTAAGTTTTTAGGGATACCGATATGCTGCTTTTCATCACATAGAACCATCGTGCACCAGTACAAATGGGAGGTAAAATATTGTGGTTCCAGTTTGGTAGTAGCGCAACCACTGGGCAAAACAGTGCCCGAGCATCCCTAACGCCGCCGATCAGCCAGGCAGCACACTGGCTGCGCATCGGTCTCTCTGTGGGGTACGGGACTTGAGAAAGGATCTCGCCGAGCCCATCTTCCTGCCCCAGACAGCTTGGGCTGGAAGAGATTTTTCACCTCAAACGCGGAGTTGCTGATTTAGGCACTTAAAAATACATGGTTTAAACCAGTTTCTTTTTAAATTTTGCAGCAGCAAAAAAAAAAAAAAATTAATTTTTTCCTCAGAGTTTTTTCTCTTGGGGTTTTTGTGGTTGGTCAGGAAGATTTTTGTACAGATGCAGGGCTGGCTGCTCCCTTTGGACATGTACTTTATTGCAGGTGAAGAAAAGATGTGTCTGTCTTTCTGTCCCTTTCCCGCCACGCACCGCAGACATTCTGGTTTTCTTTGCACTAAAAAGTGTCTCTTTGAAGGGTGAGGACTGACTTCGTTGTGGCTTCTGGTGGCCACTGCTGGAAATTTTGCCTTTGGGAGCTTTGGTCCCTTTGTGCTCTTTGCTGTGTAAACAAATGGGGGGCATTTAGGGATGATTAAAAACCAAGCAAAGCTTCAGCTAAATCTCTTGCCTGCATCCCCCAGGGAGCAGAGCAGCGATGCTGAAAGTACCGTAAGGGTGATGATGCTGTTTCCAAGCATGGCTCATCTTTAACCCTCCTTTCTGCCTTATCCTGTCATGGGTCACCATGGGGCCAGACCAGACCAGCTCATATTTTCGGATACCAGGAGACTGTTCAGAATGTGCCAACCTGCCTTTTGGCTTGGCAAGGACTGCCTTCACTTGCAAGGAGAGACCCAAGCAGCCCCAGGAACCTCTGAGCCTAGTCCTGGCCAGTGAGTGGGAGACTGGGTGAAACTGGACCTTTGCTTTGACTCAAGTTTCTTTTGTTGCCTGCAAAGCCTCTTTTCAGGTCAGCAGATAAGTCATGGCCTTAGCTTGGAAATCTCAGACTGCAGGCTTGAGAACAAGCCCAAGGTGCCGTGTTTGCTCAGATGGGTGGGCAGAATTGACTCCGATTTTTGTTGTGATGCCTCTGCACGCAGACACAGCTCCAAGTGCTTGGCTGCTGGATTGCAGGAGCATGGGAGGCTGCAGCAGTGCCTGGCAGCGATCCCTGGGGAGGGACAACTGGCAGGTCTGGGCACCCAACGCACCTCCACGTCCAGCCCAGCTGGCCCAGGGACCTCCACCCGCTGCTCTGCTGACATGCAAGAGAGTGGGGAGGCAAAGGATAATTTCAACAGAGAAATCCTAAATGCTGCCCAAAGCCCCAGGAAGGAGAGGGAAAGTCAGATCCTCATCCTAGCCCAGCCCCAGCTCTGGCCCCTGGGTCTCAGTATTACCATTGAGCTCTGTAGGAAGCAAAGGGCAAATGGTTTTTGCATAAAGCACCTTTTCAGAGGGCATTTTCCCAATGTGATACACACAGGGGTACTGGGAAAGAGGGAAGGTGCAACTTGCTGTACAGAAGTGGCACAGTCTGCAAGGTATGTAAATCAGTGTCTCTGGCTTTGTCTGGATAGGGGGAGATACCAGGGAAAAAATCCCTGCCAACCAACGCATACTTTTCCCTTTTTTTTCCCCCTTCTACATTATTTATTAGCTTTTTTTTTTTTTTTTAATGCAGAAGGCAGCTGAGTTGTTTTCCTAGCATTCAGTGAGTTGTACTAGTGCCATCAGGATGGACTGAGCCTCCAGACTGGTTCCTCTACCTCTGTATCTCATAGCAGCTTCCTCCCTTTCATTCCGCCTGCTCTCAAAAGCTTGGTCTTTCAGTGATGTACCTTGCTGCACTAAATGAAGGGAAGAACCATCTTTGTCGTTTTTAAAAATATACCTGATTTCCTTGTTGCATGTGTTACTGTTCACCAATGTTTTACATGGCTGTGGGGAGGTCTGGGAGAGGTGTTGCTGTATTGTGGATTATTTCATTTGTGTACACTCAGTGGTAGAGAAGACTCAGATAGTTTCTGCACCTATTGCACTTCTCACTTGTAATGAAGTATCAATAAAGCAAAGCAGTTATAATAACCTTCTGGCGTCTGGTGTCTTTTTTTTCCTCCACTTTATTTTTTAAAGAGCAGGTGAGCCACAAAACATGCCAAGGCTGAGGTAGCACAGCAATTCCACAGCTCCCAGTGCAGGAGAAAGAAGAACCCCGGTTTGTAAAGACAAACAGACCCCATGTCCTAGGAGGGGTCTGTCGTTGCCACCGGGGGGGAGCTGAAGGATGCTCTGGCTGTCAGCGGGCAGCACGCTGCGGCAGACATGACTTCAACCTGCCGGAAAGGCACGGGTCCTCACAGGAATCTTGGCCTGCTTCGCTGCTGCGCTCCCAGCTGTGCACGTCCTGAGGAATGCACTTGCTCATTAAAATCATGTCAGCATTTGCAGAGAGCCCTGCGAGAGCCTCTTTCCCTGCCTTCTCCTTGTATCTGCCAACAGTGGACTGAAAGCAGAGGCTTCCAACCTGCCAGGCTCAGCAACCAGCAATAACCTGGAGGCAGGAAATTTCTGAACTAGGGCATTTTTGGGCTTGGACAGCTTGGGAGGTCAAACTTGACACTCAAAATGGGATGTTCTGGTCTTAAGCCAGCTGCTCACAGCTCTGGGTTTGGGTTTCCAGGACAGGCACAGCGTGCAGCAGTGATCGGAGGTGAGCACCACTGTAGAGCATCCATCTCCATGTGTGTTCTCCAAAGAGCAACATGGCAAGCAGCATTGGCTGGAAAACGTTAAGCATATCACATTTCTGGATGGAAAAAAGACACTATTCAAGTATCTGAGTAGTTCACAGGTATCAGCAGCAGAGACAAGTGCAGAACTCCACCCTGTCACCATCAATAAAATACCTTCTTCACTTTTCAAAATTACTAGAGATACATTCAGCTTGTACTGACTTTTCAAAACTCTCACATCTATTTCATGGATGTGTTTGTGCTTTGTTGTGGGGCAGCTTTAGAAAAGGCATAGCTCACAATTTTAGGACAGTGAGATGAAATAATACCAATGATTATAATGTAAAGCAAATTATTTGCACGCTTTTCCATGGGAGAAGTGCTGGGACAATCTCTTGCCTCCCTGACCTCCCACCAGTTTGTTTAGATTGAGACCATGCTCCTTCTGTACAAGACACCATCCTTCAGCTGTGCCAAACTTGAAAGGAACCAATTTAGGAAGGTAGTCAAGACTCAGGGGTCTTGTTATAAAGCTTTTTATTGCAAACAAACATTATAAAAATATTAAATCATTTATTCATAGAGATCCTTCTCAAAAGCATGCAGGTTTCTTGTCTCATTGCCTCTACTGGCAGGCCAATGGTGTCTTAGCCCTTCTGATGTCTAGAAACCATATCCTAATGACCAGAGGAAGCCACCCATGATGATATCTTTTCTAGTGACAGCCCTGTCTTTCATCTTCTCTCCCTGGATGGAGGAACCGTCGCCTTCATTTCACCAAGGTGCTAATCCAAGCTCTGCCAGCAGTTTAGATACAATTTTCTTAAGGTCCATGTGAGTGGCACAGGGATCTCTTGAGGGTACCCCTCCAACTTCTGGGACAGAATATCTCCCCATCATGCCCCCTCACTAAAAAAAATCACCAGGAACAGGAATTTTACATACTTGATTTTCCTGCCTCAAGCCAGAAGGGCACACTGATAACGGTAATCTTTGTTTTCTTCACAGCTGGGGCATAGCTGCAAAGGGAGGGAGGCAATTAAGAGAATATTAAGACTTCATCTTCCAAGACGTTGTTGCTCCTGTTCCTCCTCCCTCTCCCCGCCGTTCCCCATGCTTAGCAAAGAAAGCGGCAGGAGTATTATTTCTCAAGGCCTACACTGACGTCAATACGCAGCGTATTTATTTATGAAATTGAATCTAACAGTGGGGGAGAGAGGAGTGGAGGAAGATGGACGCGCAGAGCTAGCAGCTGCCAAGTTATAATAGAGCAGCAACCTCCCAATATTTTTCTACCCTCTTTCTGGGGGAGGGATGCAGTGCCCAGAGCTTCGGAGGCCCAGGGAAAGTGAGACGGAAGACAGAAACGGAAAAGGCAGACTTAGCATTGAGAGCAGAGGAAAGGCATGGTAAGGGGAGGACCTAAACAAGGTAAATAGCCCTTTTCTGGTGCTGGGATATTTAGGTTCAGTCCTTATGCAGCAAGGGTAGCACTGCAGTCTTCAGGCAGGCTCTGACCAGGCTCTAGCAGCCCTTTCCTCTCAACTGTTTTGGTCTTCACAAGGAAAAATCAAAGTGAAATTCCAGCCCAAGAAATAATTTCTCCTTTTGATGTCCCGTTGTCTCTCCCTGTTTCAGGCTCAGGCAACAAAACATCTGTCTGGGAATCCCAGCACTGAAGTTAACAAGAAGATTAAGTTGTCCCCTGCAGTCAGAGAGAAACAGTCTTCCAGAGTAGAAATTTTGTCCGTTGATGTTACCATGTGCAGAAGCATAGAAAGATGAAACTCAGAAAGGGAGGGAGTTTCTTTTCTTTCCCAAGGAGGATACAAGCCCCAGTGCAGAGCAGCCCCAGTGGAAAGGAAAGCCCGAGGAGCCTGAGGAGCACAGATGACCATGACAACATGGTGCCTTCAGTTTCAACTCTGGCAAGCACTGGGGGAAGATGCCTTTGGGCACCCCTCACCAGCCTGAAAGTCATGCATGGAAATGTGCTCCCTCAGGGGTGGAAATAGAGGAGGACAACTTTTGCCTTTCCTTCACTAGCCAGTTAGCATAGGCTAGGGCTGGGCAGAGGGGAGGAGGGAAAATGAACATGGAAATCAAATTCCTCGTCTTTCACCCTCTGGTTCCTCCAGGCTTGTTGCTGGCAAGCCTTCTCAGCCCAGCTCCTCTCCCAGCACGAGGAAAGCCCACTGCATAGCACGAGGTGCAGCTGAAGGAGCCCTGCAGGTCTCCAGGTTGTTAAATCCCCTGCCTGTCCTGGGATTCCCCTGCTGACTTCCCATTGCCATGAACAAAGAGGAAGGGATGCTCTGGATTAATTCCTCCCTGCAAAGCCTCGGTTCGTACCCTTGTAAACAGCATCAAGGTGTCAGCCAGCCCCGAACTCATTGTTTCTCCAAAATAAGGGAAGAGAGACATGTTCTGCAGATCTGTTTACAAGTCGGACTATCTCCAGTTATATAATGACACAAGCCTGGCTGCCAGCAAATTGTTGCTCTGAGCTGGGGAAGACAATTAGATCGCTTCTCAGGGCGACGAGCGCACACAATGCAGGCTTTGTGCCACTCTGCCACCAGCCTCTGCATGTGAGAGCAAACCCGGCTCACCCGTCGTCTTTGGAGGAAGAGGTGGCGGAGGGAAAGGAAAAGCCCCTGGCCGTGGAGAGGCAGCACCCGCACCAGGGATCACTGCCGAGGTCTGGGGGCGCCAGGGATGGAGCCCGTCTGTGAGCACTTTCCTGTCCTGGCAGCAAAGGGATGACGGTAAATCGGTCGTCGCGCCACAGGGGCAGAGACAGCTCTGACCCCTCCGCTGAAAATGGGATGGGAAGTTTCGGTGTTTGGCTTCCTGCGCTTCCTGGTGTGCTGACAGATTTAGGCTCTTGCTGAAGCTCCTGGTGCTGCCTGCAGAGTCAGTGGAAAAAATGTGGTATCTAGAGATGGGAAATACCAAACCCGCTCAGAAATGCACTCACTTAAAAGGGAAAGGTGGTTTCCGGGTGAACTTGCATTCCTGTCCTCAATGGATGTGGATGGCAGCAGGGCTTTGGAAAATTCAGAGTCTGGACTGCTGCAATGCAACGTGCAATAAATGATAGCTGGGTCCCGCTCAGAAATGCACCTGGGACACAACACACTTCTATTAGGGTTATGCTGCCAAAACGGCATGCCTGGCCAAGGGGGAAAGACTGCTGTCCCCGCTGTGCGGTGGGGCTGGGGCACGCCATGGAGCTGCACGTGCAGAGCATCTCTCAGCTCTCCTACATGCAACAGCGGCCCTGGTTTCAGAAAGCAATGACGCATGGAAAGGAAAGATGGTCTGAAATAAAATACCCGATGCCATCAACAACCACAGATTAATTCAGTGAAATTGCCTGTTGCTGCAAGGAGTTAGCGAAAGAAAAACACTGGGAAGAGAATGATATCTCTGTGATGAATAAGGGTACGCATAGCTGCGTTTCACAGGGGAAGTGTTGATAAACATCGCTAAACCCTCATGCTTCAGAGGAGCTGAGTGCTGATAGCCCGGGGGGCAGAGGAGACTTCTGCTGGCAGCTTGTGAAGGTACAGCAGCCGGCGCTGAGCGCTTCTACCTCATCCTCTGCAGTGTTGCCACTGGCTTCGTGGGAAGCTGAGTGTTTAATTAAATACACCACTGCTCCTACTTGCCTGGACAAGGTGCCTCATAGACTTCTTTCTGTTGAGAGCATGGCAAGCATCCTTATGTTAGTGACACCAGTTGCAAAAGCTATGTGTAAATCCACACTGCAGATAAACAGGTGCATCCTCCGCTTGCAGAGCTCCCTTGGTGTTCGTGAAGCACTCCTGCTCTGTATGCCCATCATGCAGTTTACTGTATGTCCAACCCATCCATGTGGATGTCAGTAAAGCCCTAATGGCAACCATGTACTTGCCTAAGACACAATACTACCCTCAGCTCAGCCCAGCAGAAACAGTTCCCTCTGGAAGTGAGTCATATTTCTTCATCTTTCGAACCACTTCAAGTAATTTGTCTTGCAGACTTTCTGACTACGTTTACATAAAATGCATCCTTCCTTTCTTTCTATTCCTGGTTCCATGCATGGGTTTATTTTAGATGGCATGCTCAGAGGTCACCGTGACACACATACACACACACACAGAGCAGGGAGCACGCTATGCTTTTGGTAGGTACTCAGCAACATTTATGCAGGTAGCAGGCTCTTGGTTTCTCTGGGCACTTGCGACGGATTTACATGCCAGCACAATGAGGGAAAAGGCTAAGCTGCTGGTCACTGCCAGAAACCCCATGAGTTTGTCTGCAAAGTGCAGCTCATAGACATGAATAACCTCACAAGACCCTTGGAAGTGAAGCCAAGACTATGGGCTACGGGCAAATTTGGGGAGGTTTAAGGGAGGATGGGAGTGTGGGGAGTCTTCCAGGAATGGCTTGTGCATGTGTACAGCATGGTTAGGAACTGTTCCTCCCTGGGATTTGAGTGCAGACCATTATTTATATCCCCATAGCTCTGCCAATGCATGACACTTGCAGCATTAGAGCTGGAACTCAAGCTCTGAGCAAGCTGGAGGCTTTCATTCACAACTGCAAGACACAAAGACACTTTGGTGTCTGAGTGAGGCTGTACATAAAAATAGCCCAAGTCCTTCACAAGTTCCACCTTATGGCTTAGTTTCCATACAACTAAAACAGGTGTCTTCAGGTTGGAAGAGAAATGACTGGGAGATATATGAAAGAGGTTTCTGAGCTTGCAAGCGGCATGGGAGCAAGGAGGGGGCAGGCTTTGCTGTCTCTTCCTGTACAAGAGCAGGCAGCATTACATGAAGTTAGTAGGAGTCAGGCTGAAAAACAAACAGAAGGAGGCGGCCCTTCATGCAACAGGTAGCAAATCTGTGGATCTTCTTACCAAAGGATGTTATGGATATGAGAAGTTTACATGGATTCAAGGAGAGTTCACGGAAGAGAAATCCACTGAGAGTTCTTAAATACATAGAAACTGTATCTGGCTCAGGAAGTTCCTGAGCTGAAAATAGTTGGAGGCTCGGAGAGCACTGAGGGGAAGTATTGTATACGTTTGCCCTTGTTCTTACTTCTCCTTAGGCTTCCACTCATGGGCTCTGTTGGGGTCCGGATGTTAGGTTAGACAGACCTTTGGTCTGACCCAGTGGAGCTGTTTTTATGTCCTTATATACCTTCACATTCATGAGGGATGGCTTTATCCTGTTCTTGCGTGGTTACTTCCCAAAGGTCACTATCTTCAAGCATCCTCACCCACCCTACATTAACTGCAGCTCTGGCACTGCACACACCTTTTTCCAGGTCGCAGTTTGACTGAACAGCTTAAGGGCCTGACTGCTGATAGACAAATTTGTTGAGCAACGTAAGGTTTGTGATGCCTGCCATATACATCGTCCCCAAGTAGTCCCTCACTCTCAGGGTCTGATGTTATCAAGTGTCTGGCAATAACATTGATGTCGGACACTGCTACCCCTCTTGCTTCCTTGTTGTCCCATTTGTTCCCACCTCAGCAAACAATGTTTAAATCATTGTGAACCCAGCTGTTTGCAGTAAATTATAATTCAGTTCTGGTCACCAGTTTGCCTGGTTGGTTCTGAGTTTGGCTATGGAAATTGAGCCCTTAGAGGCATCTGTGTTAAAAAATGCTGAAGCTGCCAAGACAGCGCATATCTCAGATGAACTGCTTTGGGATTTTATTCATCCTACTTGAGATAGGTTTTAAAGGGTTTACTTGTAGCAATAACAGTCAGAGCCTTTCTCACCCCTCTCTTCCCTGAAAAATAGGATTTGAAATACAAGTCTCTGAATAACAACCAAGCGGCCTTGTTAGCCTTCCCTTCACATCTTCCCAGCTGCTCCTTTGAGGTGTCCTGTCCTGGGTCTCTCACTATGACTTTGAGAAACTGCTGTGAACCAAGAGCGATCAGGATGGCAGTGACCCCAGAAGGGGGAATAAGGAAAAAATGGTCTGGAAAAAAAAGAAGTAAAAGGAGAAAAGGTGTATACCTGGAGTCCAGCCATCTTGTTCTCTCTCCCAGACAGTTAGAGGGCAAAACATACATGGCTACACCAAAAGCTATCTTCTGAGATAAATAAATCCATTCAAGATTTCGGGGACTTCATATCAAGCCATCTGTTGTGGAAACAAAACACCTAGCTCTGTCGCAGTTCAAAATTCACTGGGGTTGATGACGTCTGATTATCAGCACAGTTGCAGTACTGCAGGGATTACTTGATGCAGAATGATTGCCCTAACTTTGCCATCCCTCTTGTCACACCAACTTTGGATCTCACTGAGGAAGCTTCAAAATTAGCCAAGCGCCACCCGGCGATCTCCAAAAGTGGACTGCTGTCGCGACGGGTGGAGCGGGACTTTCGCCTCCGGTGACATTCACATTGTTGATACTCTTTTTACTTTTTGCTGCTGCTCACATAACGGCAGAAGCTATTCTTAGCTGCGGGGAGCCTAATCTTTAAGAAAAAAAAAAAAAACTACCCCTCTGTGAGCCATTTCTACAACAATAACTTGCAGCAGGGAGGAAAGGGTAGGCCAAAATATGTAGCCCTCTTCACCAAATAAGGACCCTTGTAAAGGCGGCTCTGAGCGCTGCAAAGCTTAGGAAGGACAGGGAGGGCTTTGGAGTGGAAGAGTGAATCAGCATGGCCATCAGGTCACACCCACATGAATAATACCTCTCACTTCCCTTGAATTGTACATTGTGATAAAGACCTAGCTGCCTTTTTTGGTATTCCAGCGTCTGCCTGAGAAGAGACAGATGTGAAATTAGGTTTCCTGTACCTTAATAGATTAATTTAGTTTGAACTAAAAATGAGGGCATGTGTACTGTTGGGAGCCAAGAGGCCTCAAATGACATATGTCTCCCTTTTAATCCTTTTGTGTGTGTGCTTGGTGAGTCTAAACATTGATTAAAACGTGTTTTCTCCAAAATGTCTCCAAAATTTTAAAAGTTTACCACTACAAGCAACCCCACTGATTGTGTGCAAGTGCACACAAAACCAAAGGTGATGTTCACACTGCCATCTGCTCAGCTTCTTGGGACCCCGTGGAGGCATTTCTGTACCACTGGAGAACTATTAACTCCTTCCTTTGTTGTCCTTGAAGTTTTATGTCTTAATAGCTGTGCTTGCCCAGAATACCTGAGCTCTCCTGACTTCCTTCTGAGCATCTGAAGGAGAACCCCCTGGCTCATGTTACCCTTCCAGTGTGCCTCATGGCAGGAAAGATGCAGACTCTACATCTTATCTACTAATGGATATTACAGCAGAGATCCTGGGTGAGAACAGGAAGATGAAGCCAGGGACAAAACTGTATTTCCAATAGGGAATCACAAAATCCTCATGTTGAAATGTTGTGTTTTCCTTCAGAGACCCATAACAGGTTTCCCTCTCACAGAGGGGACACGGATGGGTATTCCCATGGTGACTGTGGAGACACCATCTTTATCTGAAGGTAACTCAGGATAAACTTTTCCATGGAAAAGTTTTCCATGAGACCTGGTGAAGGCTGCTAAGTGTCTTGGACCGTCCTGACTGAACTTTCTTACACTTTCAAGCTCTGTGCTGCTAAAAGAAACATTTGCAGTTTCCTAGCTTTGTCCCTTTAGCAGATATAGGACTGGCTGGAGACTGCTGTGCCTGGTTAAAAATGAACATCTATTACTTTTTGTTTCGCTCAGAGAATACCAACTTGAGCTTTTGGGACAAGATACAATGAGAAAAATATAGCAGAAAGGTTGTATAGATAATAGGGTCACTGAGTGCAGAGTAAAGAGACCATGTCAAAATTTTCTTTAGGACTAGATGCCTTATTGCCTTCCCATCTTAAAAGCCACCAGTTCTAGAAAAATCTAAATCAAAATTGGTGCCAAGTCTGATTCATGGATAAGAGTCTATGGTATGAAGTGTTTCTGGAGTTTCCATACCTCAAAGGATATGGAAACTGGTATCTATGATAGTCTGACCCTACCTTCAAATACCAGAAGGAGTCATAAAGCTTGTCACCAATTTTTCTGCCATCTTCTTTTTGCACCTGTAAATCCCTGACACGTGCAGCAGCTCAGTGATACATTTGGGAGTGGACAGAAGGCTCTTCCTGCCAAGTAAAGTTCTGAAGTCTTACAAATAAAACATAAACCTTGCAAATCCCACCTGCTCTATATTTTGGGAGGTGGCACTGGCTAACCCACTGTGTTTATGGCACTGTTTTTTTTCTGCATTGGTTCTCTGGTTGCAGACATAGAAACTTCCATCAAGCCACCCCTGTTATGATCAGCGCCACCAGTTACCCAGTACCACCTACCCAAGCAAATGGCAGAGTACCAACCGAGGGTGCATCCCAAGTCTTCTCTCAAGGCCATGTCATATGGTTACGTACTGACATTATCTCCTGAGATGGAGCAAATTCAAACCTAATTTTTAATAAAATGTTATTTCATGCTGTTAAGAAATGCACCCTTCCCAATGCACTGCCACGCTGTATCAACTTATTGCTTCAGCCAGTTGTAATAAAAGATAGAAAGTCCCAACTCTTGTGCTGTTTGTGGCTTTTACTGGCCATGGTTATCTCCCCTGGTTTCCTTGCCTCTGACCAATATGTTTTTGTGGTCACCCACATGCTCAACTGATAAGCCCATGGGGCAAGGTCCCTCCACCTCTGGAAGCCCTGAGCAGACCAAGCCTTGAGGCCACAGCAGGAGCCCCTGTGTGGTACCACACTCATTGCCACCACCTCCTTCTCCCAGCCAGCTGGAAGGAGCCAAGAGTTTCAACTCTCTTGTCCTTCTTCCTTCTTAAAGTGGAATTTCAAGGAACTGTATCAAGTCAACAGTCTGGGACAAAGACAAAAAAAACCCATCAGGAACACCCTGGAATTTCCTAGTGATTGCTGATAGCAGATGAAAGCCACTGAACAGCATCAATGATTACGATGATTAATGTTTCTTTCCATGTGAATACTACTAAAGGAGGAGAGCTTGTGTGCCTTGAGAGAGCAGCATTCCTTTGTCTTGCTCATCTGCCCCTCGCGCAGACCTTTCTCTGTTTTTTTAAATCCAAAAACGGCTTGTAAGAAAATAAGTCCTCCCAGCCTCACAGCTTGTGTCACTATTCTAAGCCTGTTCTCTGAAGGCTGGTCAAAATTAAACCGACAATATTTCAGATCTTCTCCCTCCCCTTTATTCCCCTCTCTGCTAAGGGGACCCCATTTTAATTATTATTTAGGAAAAGACAGCTGCTTCCTGTTTGTATCATTAATTTATTTTGTTTCCTGAAGGGAAGCTTTGGTGAAAAGAATCTGTGGATAACTGGAACGTCTCACAAAATATAACTGGCTGCACGGGCCAAGGTTAAATACAATAGCTAGGTTTATTTTTAAATGATTATTATTTTTCTAAGTCCATGCCAAAGCAGAGACTAAAATTCTAGCACACGTAACTAAGCTTTTACAGTAAATTCTGCCTTTCCTACATAACTCCCCAGAAGGGAGACAGGCATTCTTAGTTACAACAAAAGCTAAAACACCAATTTCCCTCCAACTATTTTGAAAACCAAGACCAGAGGGAGACGAGGTGCGGTTCCCTTTCTCCAGTTTCTCAAAACCTCACACTCTGGTGAATTTGATATGCTGAAATCACGCCTGGCCATCATGATAGCCTTCTACAATATGATGAGTGGCTCGGTGGATGAGGGGTGCACAGTGGATGTTGTTTATGCCAATTTTAACAAGTCTTTCAACACTGTCTCCTATAACATCCTTATAGACAAACTGATGAAATATGGATGACATAAATGGACAGTGAGGTGGCTTGAAAGCTGGCTGAACTTCCGGGATCAAAGAGCTCTGATCAGTGACACGAAGCTTATCTAGAGACCAGTCACTCATGGTGCACACCAGGGGTTGATACTGACGCCAGCAATGTCTTCATTAGTGACCTGGATGATGGGTCTGAGGACACCCTTGACAACTTTGCAGGTGGTACAAAAACAGGAGGAATGGTTGATAGAGCAGATGGTTGTGGTGCCATTAAGAGGGACTTCAGGAGGCTGGAGGTATGGGTCAACAGGAATCTCACAATGTTTAAAGGGAAATGTGATGTCCTGCACGTGGGGAGGAATAACCTTGGATGTCAGTATGAACTGGGAGCTGACCAGCTAGCTGGAAAGCAGCTCTGCAGAAAAGGACCTTAAGGTCCTGGTGCACAACAAGCTGACCGTGAACCAGCAATGTGACCTCATGGCAAAGATGGCAAGGGCATCCTGGGCTGCATTAGGAAGAGCATTGCCAGCAGGTTGAGGAGTGAGTCCAACACCAGAGAGCTGTGTCCCCCAATACAAAACATGAATGTGCTGGAATGAGTCCAGCAAAGACCACCAAAGATGATTAAGGGATTGCATCATCTGTCATACGAGGAGGTGCTGAGAGAGCTGGGGCTGCTCAGCCTGGAGAAGAGGAGTGTCGGGGGCATCTTATCACCATGTATAAATACCTGATGGGGGGAGGAAAGATGGAGCCAGACTCTTCCAAGTGATGCCCAGTGGCAGGATGAGAGGCCATGGGCACAAGCTGAAAGAAAGGAAATTCCATTTAAACATTAAAAAAATAGGTTTTTTAGCTGTGAGGGAGGTTGTACTGGCACATGTTTCCCAGAGAGGTTGTGGAGTCTCCATTCTTGAAGATACTCAAACCCCAACTGGTCAGAGTTTTAGACCTGCTCTAGCTGACCCTGCTTGAGCTGGGAAGATGGAGTATACAATCTCATGAGGTGCCTTCCAACCTCACCTGCTCTGTGATCTTGTGAATCTAAGACAGCAACAAGAGCACCAGGAGAAAATGAGGTGCCAGAGATCTTCCAGACTGGCAGTGAGGCACGAGTCATACCATCAGTGCCATCAATGACTATGTGGGGAGCTGCGAGCTTCACCTTACACACATTCATGTCTGTTAGAACATTTTTGAAGGCTACTAACACTGTCCATTTCCAAGCCCTCCACTCAGCCCCTGTTCATCGTCTCACTGTTTTGTCAGCCTCATTCATTCATTTCAGCTGAGAGGCGCCCACCAGCCCCGGCAGCCTCACTGCTGTCCAGTCTTCCTGCTGCGAGGAGTTATTTGGCACCAGCCCTCTTGACCTTTTCACGAGACCAAAGATTATGGGAGGTTTTATTTATTGCACATGAAGTAACCCCTCACCCCCCGCCCTGTTTTTCCTGGTTTCCTTTCTTATGTTTGGTTCTCTCCTTCACTAGGATCTTTCACATGCCAAGTTGCTTTGATGGAAACCACTACTTGAGAAAGAAAAATTGTACAAGCCCTTTCTTCTACCCCCTCTTCTTATACTGAGTATAGCTTAAAATTGAATAATGGGTATTTGTTTCATTAGAAGAGTATTTAATGCTGCAAATTCAGCCATGAGAGGTAGGATATGCTAAGATATACTCCAAAGAATGGCGTTGTAAAGGCTTAATACCAAAGTGGGCCAGGTTTTATATATAGGGAAAGCTACACGTTATTCCTTGCACATCCAATGACTAAAATGACTGAAGGTTTGCTGCACCCTTCCCTTGGAAAATAACTTCATCTTGAAGTGAACACTTAGTTTGGCAAACTGAAAAGTACCCTTTTAACAAAAATACCAGATAACTTTTGGTCTAAGCTAGCATTGCTGATAGCAAGCTGGTGCAGGATTTTCAGCAGAAAGTGATTGCTGCACATAGGCTCATGTAGAGAAAGAAAGGTAGGGTGAGCAATGTGCTTGAGAAGACATGTCCTCCTACGCCACAGAAACGTGGCACCCTTCAGCTGCACATGATGAGCAGAATGAATGAATGAGTACTGCAACTGCACGCAGAATTAATTTCTGTCACATCCCAGGAAATGGTTCTTTCCCCAGGAAAGAAGTAATACCACAATGTGCATTAGCGAGTATTCAGTGCAGGCAAGAACCGTCATTTGAAATTGTGATTGAATTTGAGGTTACCCCCCGGGGCTAACTGCAACCAGCTGAGATGGTTTCCAGCGCTGTCTGCAGCGGGCGCTGGGTTGTGGCTCATGCCCCACCGGTTAACACGTGCAACGCTGCTAAGACATTTCCCAACAGCGCCCGTGTTGAAGGCTGGGCTCCCACTCCACTGCCGCGGCCGGGTGAGGCAGAGCCCTTGAATTAGAAAAGACTTGAACTTCCTTTTTATCCAGGAGATGGGTGGGAGTCTTTTGATGGTACTATTTCCTGCCAGAGGGACAGAATTAAGAAGAAAAATAAAACTTTAACCTCTTCACTCAACTATAGAGAAGACAGTCTCGCCGTTGGGCAAGGTTTATTCTGCTGGGAAGCTTGGGCTATTCCCATCCTGGGTATAACACAAGGTCAACAGCAGCAGTCTCCAGGAATATTAATCTTTCACCCCTCAGACCGTGCCACGGGTAATTAATCACTTGATTGCATAACTTCTTGTAAGACAGGAAAAATAAGCTGCCTTTGCCAGCTTTTTGGACAAATTATTTCACATACATTTGAACTTTCTTCCAGTACTTGTTGGGTTTTGATTGCAATGAATGAATTGCATCCAAACTCTTTCCCAGCCGTGGAGGAGCCAGACAGCATGTAGGCGCGCGACATTCCAACGCAACACTGGGGAGCGGGTCTCTGTGCTGTTTTGGGCGGATCCCTCCAGCCTCCCAAGGGGCAGGGGAAGGTACAGCACCCAACGGAGCAGCTCAGCCCAGAGGGATAGCAGAGCACCATGTTACCCTGTGTTTTACATCTGTATGTAATTGAAAGCAGGATCTGGGCAAGTTGCTGTTGACTCCAGAGAGCTAGAACTTGCTTAAGAGCGAGGAAATCCTGGAGTTTAATCCTAGAAAGTGAAGTTTTGTTTTGCTATGATCACCTGGGATGTACTGCTGCGATGGACCCAGCTGCAGGAGACCTGGAGGAGGTCCTGGACATCACATAAAGCTGCAAGGGGTGTTGAGCCAAGCACATTGCTGGAGTGGCTGACTATCAGCTAACCCCATCTCCCCAGCATGCTGTGGGACTCCCTCTTCTTTTCTATAGCTTTATTAAATGGCAGCGAAAAAGCAAGATTTTCTTTAGAAATATTTCATATCATATGGTAATGAAATCAGAAGCAATGCCCAGAGGCTACCTTGTGCCTCTTGCTCACACAGACACCAGCCAGCCCACTTCTGACCCCACGTCTCCAACTTTGGGTGGAGGAGAAGGCATCCTTGTGTGCCTCAACACTGACGCATCCTTCAGCAACCCCAAGCATCTCATCACCCCACTGCTGCCTCCCAAAACAGATGGTGGCCTTCCCTTGGCTCTTTGGATTGTCCCAGCTAAAAATTATGTGAAGCTTCACCCTCACCTTTGAGTGGATCAGACCACTTTCTCTCTGTTCAGCCTGAGGCTAGTGGTGATACAAAGGAGCTAAACCCAGGAAAAAGTCATGAGTTAAGCATCCTCCTGAGTTCTAAAGTGGAGGGCTCTCAGGGACGGACTGACAGGGAAGCTGAAAAAAAAGATTTAATGGCCACAAGAATTAGAACTGAGCCAGGCTGAAGGATGAAAGTGCTGTTCTTTAACAGCTCCTGGAAAAGCAGTCAGGAACTTGGTTTGAAAGCATTCCTGTGTAGATCACTTCGTCCTTTGGCTCTAGGTAGCCCTTTGGTAAAAACTGAGAGAAACATTTCTCTGTATTAAGTGTTTTGAGATCCTTGCAGGAAAGATGCTAACAAAGAGGATGGCTTAGCTGTTAAGGGTTACTGCATGTTAGAAGTGTTACAGGTGACACGTGGGGAAGTGGCAGAGTGAAATGCAGTTTTCCAAAGCCACAATGAGCAGGGACAAGAGAGTGGAAATCCCATGAACATGCAGGCACGCTGCACCTGCTGCTGTACAGGGTTGTGCTTGCACCTCGTCTGCTAACCTAAGGCCTCTTGGTGCTCCCCTCCCCCTGCCCAGTGTCCCTAAATGTCTCTGGAAGGAAGGAGGGAGAGCAGCTCCTCACCTGCCCAGGGTGCTGGAGACCTCCAAGAAACACCCTTCCCCTTTTTAGCTGGTTGCTCTGGATTATGCTTTGCAGAGTAAAACCATCTATTAAGTGATTTGTGATGAGAGCTGTGTCATCTTCCTGGCCATGCATATTACCATGTGCTCCTCACCATGCAATGTGTGGCCACAAGTGGCTCATGCTCCATCTGGCCATAGTTAAAGAGCCATCAAGAATAGGTCATCCATATGAATTTCCTCCAGATCTGGTATTGCACCAATGTAATGACATGACACTGCTGAAATACAGACAAATTAAAACCAAGGCCAGGCGCAGCTATTCCCCAGGTACCATTCACATGAATAAACAAGATAAAGCTTGGGAAGAAAAGTGCAGGAAATGGTTCTATTTACAGCTTGATCACACATCTTCCAAAAGCAACTGAGCCAGCTGGACAACTTACTATCTTCAACCACTCTCCTGCTGCAGGATGCTGCCCCTCCAGATTGGTTGGCAACGAACTGAAAGTAGCTTAGAAAGCAACCGCCTAGGCAGTTCAGACAGTATATCAGAAAAGATAACTTCCAACAAATAACGGTGAGATGCAGGTAAGGACAGAATAGAAGGGCTGATGCCTTCACCCAAAAGGTGAGTAACACAGCAAGCAGCTAGATGATTTTGAGACAGCAGCAGAAGAACTAGTAGGAACCAGTTCACCCAAATATCTCGCGGCTCATGGACCATGAAGCATTTCAATTTCCATCTGTGGAAACCCTGCAGCCAGCTCAGTTTCCTGGAAGGAGAATCTGCTTAAACCAAGGTTTAGCTACTCCTGTGACAGGCAGTGCAGAACCAGCTTAGGCCAGAACTTAGGAAGCTCAAAGCATCTGTAAAACTCAAGAAATAATACTTCATGTTTGCTTGATCAGTGCAAGAAAGCTTTACCCATCCTCTGCCTTGCCTTCTCTACACTAATGGCGGAGAAGAGGAACAGCATAGTCTAATCAGCTGCGGGATCACCATGACCAGCTACAGAGGCTTTGGGACAATAATATGTCATAGATGGGTGCAAATCAGCTAAGTTACATTAAAAATAAAGCAATTTTCAGCAGACTGAATCACGAGACAGCCATTTCTGTTCACCCAGTTACAGCACTTCCACTTGGAGCATGGAAGCCGAGCAAACCAAGGATTGTGTTTTCTTGAGCAAAATTCAGACAGCTGAAGGTGTGGTTGCTGGTCACTGCTGAGCGGCACCCTTATCTTGACTCTTGACCAGTGGTGGACAAAGGTGTCTTACAGTAAGGTGTTCACCAGCACCAGGTCCCTGTGCCTCTTCTCCAAGAGGCTTGATGTCAGAGTCCCATGATCTGGGTTTGAAGGAATCGCCTTGCTAAGGTCAGGAATTATTCTTTTTTTCCTAGCTGATTGCAAATCAAACGTTTTGGTAAAGTAAAGGTTAAATCACCCTGGATTTTGCACACGCTTGTAAGAGCGTGCGGATGTGTGAGTGTAGGCAGGAATTGTTGAGGACAGCATAATTAGGAAAGCTTCAGGTTGCATAATGTCTGGAGTCTGAGAGTTAATATGGGACTGCTGCTGCCTCATGCATTACAAATTTTCCTGAGCAACTTTGTAAAGCATTTGTGGGGTAGAGGAAGATTTTGCTTTTCGTATTTACAGAACAGTTTAGCCAATGATGCAACTGAATCAATGGGTTTGGTGGGACACCCGCTGCCTATAGTGGTGTCCCAGAAATAAAAATATCTCTGGAGTCCATTTTGGAAGTGAGAAGAGAGAGCTGTGAGCACACTGTAATGCTTGTGGCTGAAGATGATGACACAGTGATGACTTTACTGATTTTTTTTATTTCGTTCCCCTCTCCCCTCTAAGATGGTTGCAAAGAAATTTCAAACTCCTTAGGTTATTAATGTCTAAGTACCTGCCAAACATTTTCATTGCTACTTGTTTATTAGGGAATGGAGAAGAAATATCTCAAGATTATTTCCAACTCAGACAACATGAAGTTGGGTATCCCCTGTGGAGGACAGTGTTTTAGTTTGGTCTTCGGGTTGTATTTACCTTCTACTCTTATTTGTTTGCTTTGTTTGAGCTCCTAATAAGAACTTTTCCCATTCCTTCTAGAATTTTGCCGTTTATGTGAAGGTTTTGACACAGAAACTAGGAAGGATGTGAAGACTTACCAGCAACATGCTAGTACTAGACTGCATGGCATCATAAGGGTTTTCCTCTTCCACGGTTTGCACAGAAGTGGAGAAGGGCCTTATGTGTCTGGACAGTGAAGACTTCAAGAAAGCGAATGTCCCCATCAACATGCACATCATTTAAAAGAGTTTGCTTGAGCAAAATAGTTCCTTGAGCAAGACCTTCAAGGGTGTTACTATATTAGCAAAGGGGTCTTTGGGTCATGATTGTCTCTGCTAGCTTCCTTTCTTCAGGCAAAACTTACCACTAGCAATGGAATTCATGAAGGGAGAAGAGGATTTCCAGGAACACATGTATCTTTCCAGGGATACCCATTAATTACCCTACTCCTATATATTCTAGGCCAGACAGTCGAAAATAATAAAAACCAAACCCTCAAAGAGCTTTGCTCAAAATGAGCCAGTCACTGTGAAGACGTCAATGCACTGGGCTGGATGGGTGAGCTGTGAATTTGGCTGACGAAGTTCAGTAACCAAGAAGAATCAATATTTTGGTTGGGAAATATTCAAGTCACCGGTTTGGTTGGAAACACTAGACATCCAGTTTTTCTGCTAGGTGCCATTAACCCTCTCACCCTCCACACCCCAGTCTACGCCCACTTGAACTGGAGGGCCATTCTACAAGCTGGATGGGACACAACTGTGCAACAGCATGGGTGGAGAGTCCCCTGCTAGCTTGGCCATGCGGTCACCATTTGGGTGTCTCGGGGTTTGCAAGTGACTCCGCTGGCTTTGCTGGCGTGGTATTCTGCAAAAAAAATGTATTTAGCCCACCAACCTGACCTTTACAGAGCAGCTGCTTCCTGTCTCTGCTGCTGGCTGCTCACTAATGGGCTCCGAAATGAAATGAAATGAAAAAAACCACACCTGTCTCTTGGCCCAGAGGTTTGGGTATTCATAAGACAAAGTCAGTCATAAAATTGTTGCGACGTCAATCAAGGGGAGCCTAGGATCTAACCATAGCCTTGGCACCGCGCTCCCGCTGTAATATCCCCCACCCCTCCAGGGTGCGGTGCCTTTGCTTCCAGCCTTTCGCGTGCCAGGAAAAATGGAGGAAAGAAGAGTAAAAATAGCCATTAAACACAGGACAATTGATAGCAACCTTGCCTCCCTGCTGCTGTGGAGATGGCACATGGAGGAGACTTGGGCTGTCCCACAGCCTTTCTTGGATCACTTTGTAGGTGGATATATTTCTGTGGAGTGGATTTTCTGTGGAGTGGATATTCTGTGGATACACATGCTTTTCAAGGAGACAGTTTTGTTTGCCAAAATGCTTCTGGAGCCTGTGCAAACCTCTCTGTCAACCCAAGTGCTCACATACATGCTCCCATTGTTATTCATACCACCTTGCAGTCATCACAGTTCCTGTAGCACCAAGGAGAGCTTGGTGTGCCAGGCTTTCAAACATGAAACCCATCATGAGTGGTCTGTCTGCCAGCAATTCATCTTTGACACAAACAACCATGGGTTGTCCTGTTCAGTCAGTCATCCTGTCAGCCTTTGTCTATCAGAGCACAATCAACGTATCTGCAAGCACACATGAAAAAAAGAAGCTCATAATTCTTTTTGGCACCCACAAAGAGCTGAAAAGTGACCAGCAAAAGAAGAAAACTCAACAAACCATGTGTTAAAAATGCTTTCCTGCCCAAGGACACTTCATACAAGGTAAAAGTAAAGCTAAGTTACAACTTCTTAAAAATAGGACATAGTGTTTTATAATTCCTTCCCTCCCCCCATTACTGTGCAGAGCCACCCCACCCACATGAAACTGCCTTCTGACTCACTCTTGTGTCTTGCTTGGAGAGAAAGGCTTTCCACCAATGGGGGCACCTGGTCAAGAACATGACATTCAGGGTGGCGTTGCCTCTTTACACTTCAAATCATTTTAAATAGCTTTATATCTATGACTACAGGGACCTTTGCATAGACATAGCCATTACCAATGGAAGAGACATGTTGTCATATCCTTGCAGTGAGTAAAGAGATCAGATCTGCTGGAAAATTAGTCTTCTTGGGCCAAGCTGACTCAATGGCTTGGACAATAAGACATCTCTTCTGTATCGGTTTATTTGCAGAGTTACGCTCCTCAGGCAGCAAGTTACCCTCTGCTATTCTGGGAACACACATTTGACCTCTGTTACAGGAGTTTATTGTCAACATGTGTCCACTGGGAGCCTCAGCAACTTCTCCCATTGTCTATTGTCTTATAAACAGGCTTATAAAAGCACTGCAGGAAAGCCAATAATGCACCAAAGTGGAAATTGCTGGTAACTCAAAAGCTTAACTTTCAACTTCCACGTCTTGCAGTGGTAGGAGAGGTGAGGCAAGGGGAAGAACATACAGCTCGCTTTCCTTGGTGTCCCTATGACTTCACACGTAGCTGTGTTGGGATGCAGAGCTGCCACGCTGCTGCAAGATTTCTCGATGCATGGCGAGGAGGAGTCCACTGATGCCAAAAGCACTGTGTGAACTGGGGTTACTGATCTCCAATGTCTTCAAGGGGAAAAAATAAAAAAAGAGAGAAAAAGTGGTGGCAAAGAAATTTTTCTGGCTGACCCTAAAGCAAAGTGTAATTTCTTCTTTACCAAAACTCCCAATTTGTGGCTGGCCTATTGTAGTAAACGCAGAAAAGCTGTTTTTTTACAATTAACAACACTGAAGTCACTGAGCTTAATGCATAAATGAAACAAACCCTTGGGAGCGTGTACACCCAAGGGAAGGCAGCATCCTTGGGAAATATCCCAGTGAGATCAGTTTAGTCATCTTCAGTTTCATAACATTCAACTTCCAAACTGTGATGTGCAGAGGCAGAATCCCCTCTGATTTCTGAGATGGTCCCACCACTTCTAATCTGCTGCTGTGGCTGGGCAAACAAAGGGCATATGCAGGCATTTTTAGGAAAGAGAACCAACTTCCTCCCCACACAGAGCAGAGCAGTGTTCGGCACCTGAGCAACAGGATGGGATGAGCCAGCATTTAACTGCTTTTCTTGGGCCACCAGACCTGACAGAGGGGGGAGGAAAGGAGAAAATGGGACAACCAATGACTTATATTGGCATTGTTGCCAGGGGTGGCAGGGAAGGGGACACTGCATCCCTCAACAGCCATTGATAGGTTCCAGAGCTAACCAGCTGGCTGGTGGGACATGATGTGCTCTCAACAAGTAATGCTCAACTAGGGCAAGGGGAAACCATCAGTGTGACCTGGGCTACACAAGCATGAAAAGACCAGAATTAAAAAAAAAAAAAAATATCACTTAACAAAGAGGAAAACAGTAGGGAAATCCTAAAGAGACAGACAAGCCGCTGTGGGTTCTACTGGCCATCCCTGCCACACCTCTTCCCACATGCCACCAAGGATAGTGAGGTCAAGGAAGAGTTTTGAGCCTCTCTTTGTATTTTTAATGCACCTGGTGCTCTCCTGCTTTTGGTGAAACCTTTGCCTTCCTCTTAGTGCTGTCAGTGCCGACACACCATCTAATGCAGCAGTAAGCACCCCACTGGGTGTGCCCCTGAACTGGGCTCAGCGATGCCATGGTTTGGGGGAGCGGGACCGGGGCGTAGCCCTGGGCAGCCCTCCTGCCTGCACCGTGATCTCTCCACCGTCCCTGAGCTGTTTACTGCCCATGATCATGCCTCTTTCACCAGGAAAGCAAAGGCTTCCATCCCAACAGGGACCATTTAAAGTTGCTCAAGTGCCTGCAAAGGTTATGTTGCCTTGCTCTCTGAAAGAAAAGCAGTTTTAACTGGAAAAAAAAGAAAAACACCCAACAGCAGCAGCGACAAAAAAAAAGAACAACCCATGGTGTTTGTTTACAAGAGCATGTTCATTGGTGTCTGGAGGGTTGACTCAGTCTAAAATGAAAAGGGGTGGCACCAGGCAAGCTGTGCTGATAAACAAGTCCATCTCCCACCATGGGGTGGTCCGGGAGCTGGGTTTTCTCACCTCACCAAGCAGCCCCAGTCTCCTCCCTCAAAGGACCCTTCCCACCTGTGAAACCGTGGGAAAGCATGGCTCTGGGTCCTGATGGGTGAGCAGCTGCCACCCTTCACCATGCAGCCCCTGCAAGGTGGAGAAAGGTCTTGGCATGAAGAGCTGGGGTTGGTGTCTGCTTGGGCATCCCCATGGAGGAAATGGGGGGCCTCACACCCCTGTCTGCTTTGCTTTACAGGGCTGTGCCCCGCCCCCCCCACCCCCCAGTGCTTTGAATGCCTGACTGCACGGAGGAGATCTAAGCTAAGCTTGCTTGACATGGAGCAGAACAGAAACTCCCACGAAGCATGCCAGACCTCATCCAAGTCCGTCTGCAGCCATTTTACCAACCACAACTGTATAGGCAAGACAGAAAAGTTGTGCTTCAGCTGCTCCTGGTGCAGCCTGGTTCAGTGATCAAAGGGACATGGAAATACCATCGGGACATGGAAATACCATCAGGACATGTGCAAAGATGGGTACAGCATATGCATAAAGAAGGTTAAATAAAAGCATTTAGGGGCTCTTGAAATCTCAGAAATAGCATCTGTGATTGACTGTCCATCCCAACACACAGTTGTACTCAAGTACAATCACCCAGCAGATGTACAGTTACTTCTACATTCAAAACACCTCCAAAAGATTAACACCCAGGCACTTCTAAAGTGTCTCTTTTAGCTGTGATTAGTATCTGAATTTTGAAGTTACTAATAACCTGTTCTTTACCTGTCAAAATACTGTGGCTTCTCAAAAGCAGGGACAACTTCCTTAAATTGGGCAAATGCAGGTTTACCCTGAGCAGAAAAGAAACACTTTTAAAGTTCTTGAGTTGTAATGTTGAAAAAAAAATCTAATAAAAGGATCGAGTCTCTTGAGTCATCAGTATCTTCATACCTCACTGTACCTACAAAGAGAGAGAAGTCCATTTTCTCCCTAAGCCCAGGCAGTGGGAGAGTATGTTGCTGATATGCCTTCCCCTGGAAAAAATGTCTTCATATCCAGCCCAGCAGAAGCTGTGCCCATGTCATGACACAGGTGAAGGGAAGGGCTAGGGGCTTTTGCAGGGGAGATATTGCCTGGCTTCAGGACTACCCCATCTTCTTGACCACCATATCACCCTCTGGTAGGTGGGTATCCAGCTTTGGTCCTACAACTGCATTATGCAGCCGATCCCCTCTCAGATCCAATTTCCCTTCTCCTTAAAACTGCTTTGCTATTAAACCATGGAAGTACAGCAGCCGTTTGGACCCTAAAACTTAAAAACCTCAAGAGTCACAAATCTTCCATTTATGTCTTTCTTATGTGGTCCAGACACATTTTTCAGGCTTGTAGCATCGTCTGAACCCTGTTTTCCTTCATTTTGCCTCTGAAATTGGCACTGAAGTCTGTTTGCACTATGTAATCGAAAGGTATATTTGTCACCGCAGCACTACATCTCACATGGAAAATGGGCTCTCTCATTTCTTTCCCCCTGTAATTCTCAGAGTGGCTTGGCACCATCAGGGACAGGTGCTTAAGAAATGCTGATATATGGCAATTTTATGTTATTGCATGAAGCTGAAACTTGTTTGCAATACTGATATATCAGGGGACTACTACTGTGCTTCAACCAAACCTTGGATTTATTAACAGCATGCAGGTTGGGAATGTGAATGGCTGGCAATCTGTATCCTCTAGCATCTGTAGAAAGACATTATGAATTAAAAACCTCTTATTCCATTAAGAAATGATTTCAGAAATCCAGAGCACAAGTGGCAAGCGCTGGTTGGCTATCGGCGACGTCAGACGCATGTCAATAATATTACTTAATGGGTTTTCCTTGTCTTTATTCAGAAGTTCCATTTCATGCAGCCGTTGCCCCGAAGGGTAATTATTACACTTTTTGGGTGGTTTTGCTCTTTTGGCCTTTGGCCTCATGCCTCAGAAAACCACCCAGGGTATCCAATCTCATAGAAAGGCTTTGTGGCCAGTTGTGCTTTCTGGAGTAAGTACTTTTTTCCCCCCCTTTTTTTTTTTTCCTAACTTAAATAAGCCATGTAAACGTTTCAAAATATCCTTGGTTTCCATCAGTCCTACGACGTCATTGCCCACCCCAACGAAGAGCTACACCCAGTGTCTCTGACTGGCTGAGGAAAACAGCGCCTGTAGGATGCTCATTTTTCTTGGAGGGGAATAACAGATACGAGAGGATGTTTTATGTGAAAGGACGTTTTGGAGCAACTGTTTTACTTAACATTATATATTTACACAGTTCTAGTATCTTCAAACATATGACGCAGTTAGGAGCCTCAGAGTTGATATTTACCTGTTCTAATGAATCTCAGTATATATTTGTGGGGTTTTGTATTTTTTTTTTAAGTCAAGTGACAAGAGTCTTTACCCGTGCACTTTCAGTTTGCTTCAAATTTGAAGTTGATTTTTATACCATATTATAACCATATTTATTTAAGTTCCCACATTCTGTCAAAGTCTGTTTACACAAAGAACATTTGTTTTCACTACTGCTTGCGAGGAATGAATATAATAAGTGCCAAGGGATTTTAAGAAGTTGAGAGAATTAGTATTTGGAAACAATACATTCAGCTATTTCTTAGGGGAAGATTCATGGAGCACAGACACATTCTCCACTAAATCTATCAGGATGAAGTAGTTCTCATGGAGACAAAGCATATCCAGTCTCTTCTCAAGTTTCAAACATTTTATAAAATCAAGAGTGTTTCTGGAAAAAAACAATGGCTTTTTTCTTTTTTTTTCCCCCCAAGAAAAATGGATAAAGTAGGTTAAGATAATTTTGCTTGTTGAAATTGAAACCTGGAGTCTGGCACTGAAAACTAGCGTCCACTGCTGCCCAACAGCGTCCCTTTCCATTTCCACTGCTTTGCCATAATGTGTGCTGAAATAAGAGTTACAGCCACATTATTTGTCAGAGGTTGTTTGTCGTAGCTTTAATGCACCACTGTAAATTTCAGCATGTACTAGACTGGGTAATTTTAAGACTATCATAAAGAATATTTTAGCTAGTTGAATACGGCTTGCAGTTCTGAACATGTAGGGATTTGCTTCAACATTTCTGTGTCTCAGAGGTTGATGTTACAAAACATCAGGGGTAACTTTGAAGCTTTGGTTTGCAAATAAGGAAAGGTAAAAAGGAGGAGTCTCTCTATGCCTTATTTTGTGGTATTATTTAGAAAATGAACAAAGCAACTGCTTGTAAGGCAATCCTCATATCATTTGAGGTGCAGATTAAGGAATGGCTCCCCAAAAATCAGCATTAGCATTACCAGTTGCAAATGCTGACACATCATCAAAATTCATGTCATTTGATTTTAGATATTATAATACCCTTTACATTTCAAATATTCCTAGGAGATTTCCTCTGCTATCTGGAAAATAATGAAGTATGTAATGGATTATTCCCTTCTTGACTGTATCCTAACAAGCTAGAAACATGGGGATATTTCCATTGAAGCATTAGGGAAAAAAAAAAAAAAAGAAAAAAGAAGATAAGCCCTTTTTACCCAGCCTTCGATTATAGATTTATTCTGATGCAAATATACAGTTGACTGACGCATTTAAGCTATGCATGAACACCGGACAATACCTCCATATGCCGTATTCTATATGAATGTCTTTAAACATGACTGTGATCCATTTGAGTGCCTTTTGTAGGGGAGATCTTGGTTATTTTATCTTTTAAAGTCCATAAGCACCAACCAATCAAAAGCTGTTTCTGGAGGTTTGTTGACAGAAGCCAAGCTAGAATACATTCACGATCCATTTTGTTTCCCTGCCACCTTAAACCTGTCCATCCATCATGAGCCAACGATGCTTTCCTGCAGAAAAAGCTTTGTGGCAATTATAGTTTTCTTTACTGCTCAATAACAGATGGTTTATCTACTTACCCCAAGCCCCGCAGCCCTCTCCTGCCCTGCAATACACTAATTCCTAGCACCCCGTCTGGTGCCAGGTTCCCCACTAAAAATGCTTTTATCTTGAACTGCATTGACTGTAAAGCACGAGAGGTTGCAGGAGACAGGCAATGCCTCCCAACGAAAGCGCCTGCAGAAGACTAAATGACTTCTTTTATCCACAGTCTTTCTTAGTTGGCAAAGCAACGTGACTCGCCTCCTGCTTTTTCCAGAGCAGCCCCTGAACACCTGTAATTACTGACAGTCTTTACCCATGGAAAAATGAGTGTCATCCCCACTGGGTAAGGATTGCAAAGGATGTTTGCCACATAGGATGGCAACAAGAGACCTCGGTGGTCCAGAGAAAGTCACTGGAGAGAGGGCCAGGTCCCCAGATCTTCCCATTTGAGGTGCACCATGATGCTTGACATCATATTAAATATTCAGCCAGTTTTTCTATTGCTGGTTTCTCTCTGCACTCAAGACTTGGCCTCTCTCCTAATCAAATTTGCTCAGACAATAATTTAGTGACAGTGCATGTGTCTCATATTTTTAATATATAAAAACATAGAAATTTAAGGGGTTTCCTCCTTGAGTCGCAGGGTAAGAAGCCAGTTAGGTCCTGCTAATGCCTTGGCCAGGGTGTCTTATGAAGCTTAGAGGCGAGCTCGCTCCATCATGGCTGTGCTCATGCCATTCTCATCCTGGCTGTTGGTCTGCAGCTTATTTGCTCTTCATTTCTGGAAATCAGCTCCTAAGAGGCCTGTGCAGGTATCTCTGATATTTTCTGCCACATATTCAGCACAAGACCCATGAGGAAGGAAGCCTTTCGAGATTACAGATGGTACACAGAAAAATAACGCAACGTGCATGGAGCGTGAACTGAATTGAAACTTGCCGAGTCTTGCTCCCTAACCAAAAGCGCTCACCACCACTTGGAAAGCCAGTGGAGAGCCCTGTCATTTAAGCCAAGTCACACAACATACTTGTCTCATGACTAGATTGACATGAGCCCAATTCATGAGTGTTTTTTCCAGGCCACAAACTGGTGCAAAGCAAATCTAATAGTTCTATCAACACTCTTCTGCATTTGTTTAGGGTTTGTCATTTCCACGAGCCTCTCATTAATAAATGAGTACACAGGAATATTCACGTAATGTTAATAGCCAGAGGGCATTTGCTGGGAGATTTGGAGCGACTGGTCACAGAAAAATCATGTGAGGTCTTTCCATGGGTTAAGCAATGAGCCTGCTGGCTCCACGCAGCTGCTCTGGTTTGCTTTGTTATTGTGCAGGTTTGCAAAGAGGTTGCACCATCCGGCAGCACCTTGAGCTCGAAACCGACAGCCATGCTTAGCCACGACAGCTGTGGGAATAAAGCCAGGCGGATGTTCCATGGCTTCCCAGTGGCCCTGGCTCCAGGGATCGTACTTCGGGAGGTTTGCATGTGGAAAGTGCCCAGTGCTGGGCAAGGCTCCTGCGACCCTCTCCCATCCCCATGTAGTCATCCCTGCCCTCCCTCAGAGCTGCGGCCCCCTCTCAGCTGCTGTTTATTTATCCTTAGCTATAGCATAAAAGCTACAGAATAAATAGCCCGGGTTGGGGGGGAAGCACCAAGCTAAAATAAGAAAACTAGTCTCAACGAGGAGGGGAAAGAAGCAGACTCCTGCAGCTAATAATTCTCAGCATGGCCTAGAATAAGCTAAATCAGGTCTGTCGGGAACCATCCCCAGGGGTCTGTGCTGCCTGGCTCTCCAGGCATGAAGAGAGGCAGGAGGAGCAGCCAAAGAGCTTGTCTTGCTGGGCAGATGCCATCCGTCGCTTTCTTAAAGGGCAAGACCCTTCACTGACAGAGGTTCTGCATTAAAAAAGGGAAAGAGATTTGGGAAATCCTCTGGTGGTGTGTGCTCAAACACTCCGGCGGCTGCTTCACTGCTGCATCGGCTTCAGGACCTCTCGCAACCCGAAACAGGGCAGCCACAGCAGAGGCGCCCATTTCCCTGGACTCAGAATCCCCACCACTACCTGCCACCTTTCAGGAACTGCAGCCCTCTTCCCCAAGATGAATGTCTCTGCAGGGGCTGGTCTGGGTTGCAATCCCTTGGGTTATTCGGGCAGGAAGTGAAGAAAAGGGCAACAGTGCTGGAGGCGGCGAGGAGGATGCCGAGGAGAAAGTATGCCGACACCGGGGCCACTCGTGACACTGGTGTTCCTCGAAATTGGAGGCAGCCACACCTCTTCCTGCACGCGGCTGGACCCCGGGGCAGGCAGCGCGCCGCTTCCTGTTATTAGAAAACCTTGGGACGCTCTCGCAAGAGGCGAGATTATTAGTGAGCGAGTCAGGAAAAAAAAAGAAAGAACATTGCCCCATGCAGCCCTGGTGGTGGGGCAGTGGGCCGAGACAACTCATCTCACTTGTGGGCTCATGCCCAAGGAGTGGGGAGGAAGAGAGAGATCAGGCACACAGTGCTGGAACTGCTGCAGCTGAGTGTGGTGAATATCTAGCTGCACAAATCCATCCAAAATTCTCAAGAATAACAGGAAATCCAGCTGCTAATTTTCTGTCTCACTTGCTTTGGGGCAGGCGTGCACCCTGCAAGGCCCAGAGCTGGGGAGACCCACAGAGCCTTGGAGCGGGAGACACTCAGACAGGATAATCACATGCACCTGAGTCACGAGAGAAGACAATAATAATGATAATTAAAAAAAAGAAGCGGCTGCCCTGGCAAACAATAGCGGGGAGGATGAGCACCCGCACAGCTGCCATGGGGAGGGACGACCACAGCCCCATCCCTGCCGGAGGGGACCAGGGAGGCAGCGAGCACCTCGACTGCTGCCGCGCTCACTCGCTGCGCACTCGCTGTGCTCGTTTCTCCCCACGGTCACGCATTATCATCATTTATTCATTCTGTGACCTTGAAATCCCTCTCCCTTACCAGAAAAACAACGAATCCCCGTCAGAAAAGTGGGCTCTACAAAAGAGAGGGAAAAAGAAAAAAAAAACCCACCCTAAAAAAAATAAAAATCATGTAACCTCCCATGTTGCTTGTATTAGGTCAGATGGGAGAACTTATTTAATTAGTGACTTTTATAGGGCTTTATTTTTCGATGCCCAGTGGAGTAGTTAAGATTGGTAATAAGAAAGAAGTCTGGTCCCGTGCCAGCCCTCCTAAGACAATGGTGCGGGGAGAAAAGAGCTGAGCAGTATATGTGAATGTTTTCAGTGCCTTGGGTTTTTGTTTTTTTTTTAAACTTTATTTTTCAGTGCTGTATTCTAAAACCATTTGAAGGGTGTACACGGAGGGGAGGGGAAGGAAATTGTTCAGGGTGGCCCAAGGGGAGGATAACGATGAATAATGGAACGAACTCGGGGAAACTGTTTCTCGCTCTGGTTTCTCCATGGTCAGGGAAATTTCCCCCTAATGAGACCTGGTCCAGCACAGAAAGAGGATGGCTAGTGGGTGGCCAAGTGCCAGATTTTCGGTGTAGATGGAGGTGGATGGGTCAGGTGCATAATCATGATGGATAACTGGGAAGAGCAGGCATAAGAAAAGTGCCGATTCCCACTTGGTTTATGTACTGTCTCTTCTTGTGACCTGCTTCTGCTGCTCATTCCCATTACAAAAAAATACTGAGGACTTTTTCTTCCCATACTTTCCACTGAAGGAATAGGGAAGGAGCATTCAGATTTACAAATTTCCCACTGTGGGACTGTGCATTTCTCAGCATATGGGACCGGCTGCAGATGCTGGGGAGCGGGGCACCTTCTTCAACAGCCCTGGACCATGCAGCACACATCCCAAGCAGCTCGGGGCCACTCTCCTAGGATGAATTGCAGCACATCATAGAGTATAAACCAAACCAGATGCTGCGTTAGAGATTTTATGACAGTGGGGTTTTGCTCTCTTCAGAGCCAAGAGCTGTGCTACCTGCTCACTGCCCATTGATAGGGGAACTTCCAGAGCTTGACAGCAAAGCTCTTCAATGCCAAGTATTTGAAGGACGTTCATAGGCCACCATCTAAGACAGTAGCCTCACCAGTGGCCAAAAAGCCCCATGCAGCCTGGTTGCTCAGTAGCCAAACCTTACTACTTGGGAGGGGAGTCAGCCTGTTTCCTGACAGCAAGAAGAAAAATGTAACAGCGTTCAATAAATTCCTAGCAAATGCAACCAAAAAAAGGCCAAAAAAGAAAAAAAAAAAAAAAAAAGAAAAGGCCTGTTGAGCTTTGTCCTTTGCAAAATGAAAAATATGGTTGTTTTGCTCCACGGGAGGAACAGCGGAATCAGCTTTAAAATCGACAGCGGATTTGGCCAGATGCCACAGCCCTTTTGGCTTCAGCTTCCTTCCAATAGTCATGTCTCTGCCAATTTGGAGTGCACAGGACACAGCTACACACCTGATGATACGCTGAGTAATGGCCTTGGCTTGCAGCTATCTGGTCTGTGCAGCAGGGAAGTGGGAGGGTGGCCATTTATCAAAGGCATTCATCTGAGCAGTTGTGGCTCCCTGGTGCGACGGCCGGCTCTGCATCACCCCGGAAGGGATGTAGCTGTTGGTACCCGAAGGATGCACGGTGGTCCCCGGTGTTCAGCCGGTGACTGTTTGCAGAGACGCAAGCTCACAAATTGCTGATGGCTCTACCAGCATCTTGCAACTTCAAAGGAAAGCAAAACAGACATCCTGGCATTTAAAAATTAGGTGAATTCATAGTGTAGGGATGATGTTTGGAGGCCATGCAGGAGTTCGTCCTTCTTCTGGACCTGTCCTTGGTGTAGGTGCTTGCATCACTAGGAGCTCTTGGGCTGCTGGCTGCCATACACTGACATCATTAATGGGCTTCTCCCCCTACCATGTTAGGGATCCCACTGCAATGCTGGATGGTTTAGGGTCTCCCCACCCCCTGAAGTGTGTGCAGCATGGGGGTTGCTTCAGCCCAAGTGCCACATGGTGCCTGTGCTCCCTCCCAGCACCCAGACTGCCTCTCGCTGATGCTTCACAAACCCTTGTCTTCTCCTATCTGCCTCTTGCTCCATCCTCACCGACCACTACACTGTTGCAAAGCAGCACCCTCAACACCATTTTCTGGTCCGCGGGAGAAGGATTTGCTTGGAAGATATATGGGAAATTCAAGAGCACTGCACTGCCACAGCAGCTAAGAGGCCAGAAAGGCTTTTGCGCAACGACAGAAACTTTAGGAGCACGTCCTGGTATCTATATGGTTATTTGTATCAGAGCGCTGACAAGAAGGAGCTTTCAGCACCGCAGCTTGGGTGACAATATTTCTTTCCTCACTATTCCTGCCTTGACATTAGTGAGAGTTGGGGCTCCACAAGGGCATCGTAAGATAGAAAAGACAATTAGAAGAAGTTAGAAATGGGAAAGGACATGTCGTAAAAGTCATTATTAAGCCTTCCCTTCATTCTCTTCGCATTTTTTCATGGGGAAAAATGTTCCCTCTGCAAAAAGAAATTTGGAAATTTTCCACCTATTCTACTGGCTGCATCCATGAGAGTATTTCTGCCTCTGGCAATAGCTTCTGCTCGAGTCTCGCTGTGCCGATGAGACATACGGCTCCAACGTATGGCTCCAGTATCTTTCTTGAGCAAGGGCTGGTGTGAGCAATACAGCAGGAGGTGCTACAAATAGGCAGAAAGTTTTGCAAAAACACGGAGTGGGAAGAGTGTGCTGTTGCAGCTAAAACCTGTGCTTGCTACATCTAACGCAAACAGTCCTCTGCTTCCAAAATTGCACAAAGCCGGCAGCTAAAATAACTGCTTTTTGACCTTTTTATCTTCCCCCATCTCTAGCCTTGCCGTTCTCCTTTTGCCTGCCCCAGCCACCTGCCTTTGTCATTAGCAATAATCAGCAGCAATAAATAGGCGACATTTCATTGCTGCGGAAGCAGCCTGAGATATTTTGGGCCAAGCCAGCCAGGCTGGGGCTTGCAGAGCCTGCTGGCCAACGAGAAAAGGCACTGCTAAAGTCACCTTGCCACCCATCCTGGAGTTACAAGGTCTGCTGAGCACAGCGTGCCTGTGTGCAGCGGCTGGGAGCGTCAGGGATGGAAGCTGTCTGGGCTCGAGAAGGGTTACCACCTGTCAGTGGCTTCTGGACCAACAAATAAAAGGAGAAGAAAACAGGGGCAGCATGTCTGGGAAAAAAACCCAGGTACGAAGCAGCTCTGGTGGGACTGGTGGAAGGAAAGAGAGGACATCCCCGCTGGGGGACAGACGCTCAACAGCAGTCTGCGCAGGTCCCCCCAAGACTTGTAGAAGAGGCAACCTGTTGGGTGTCAGGGGCTGAACAGACGTGGCCAAGAGGGGAGGGGACCCCAGACTGGCAGGGAGGATGGGTCACCAGGGCAGTGGGATGGAGGTGCTCAGCTCTGCTAGGCGCCCAGCTCTACAGGAACCATCTGCAGAGGTACCTTTAAGGTTCTGGGCCTCGCGTGCTTCAGTCACGTTTTAAAAATAGGATGGGAGGCTTCTACATCACTTAGGTATTTTGGAAAATTTTACTCAGCCTTTCTGCAGCTCCTGTCAATCCTTCCTAGTGCTGTGCCGAGACACATACATGGCATGTATACAAATAGCACGCTTCCCTGGCCCTTCTCAGCCTCGGCTTGAGACACCTCAAAGGACTTCCCCGGCACTCCTCCACACCTCAGCAAGAAGGGTTTGGGGGAACAACGGCTCTGGATCTCCTGGCAGCAGTGTCCCCTTGTCCCCACAGTGTCAAACAGGACACCAAAAAGCTCACAGCACCAAGACAAAGGGCATCTCAGCAAGGAAGGAGATCCTTTTACCTCCAGGGTAGAGATGATGCTCGAATGCAACCTCCTCTGGGTTTCCAGGGATGTTCCCATCATGGGCAGGTGCTGACCCAACATGGAGCCTCTGAGGTCTTTGCTGGAACCCAGCAGAAAGATGACAGCATGTGATGTTGTGCAGGTCCCTTCACCTGCCCTGCGGTCACTGCTGGACAACAATATCAATGTGTGATTGTAGAGAAGCAGATCAGGGTGAGAGCACTGCCCGGTGTACTGCCAACCGCAGGGAGTTAGCAGTGGGGAAGGATGTTTCCTATTTGGGCTTTTTCAGATCAGAAAACTCCGCAAAGTTCAGCTCAGACAGTCCTATCCAGATTGTAGGGACTGTTTGTTCCCAGTTTTGGCAGGGTCGTGAATGATGCATGAGTAACAGCATCCCTTAATTAGTGTAATATGCTGTACCAGGTTAGAAAGCACTCTCTGGTTTTGTTTTTCCTCCACACGCGTGTGTGTATTTCTCTTTAAAGGAGAAGGGAACGAACAGAAAACATTGCAGTTGTGTTTTTGTTGGTTGGGGCACCGATGAACCCTGTTCCGATTGGGCTGGTTATGAATCACTGGAGAGCCATATCCACACCAAACAGCGCTGCAGCCAACCTGATGTCTGCTTGGCAGTTGTACTGAGCAAAAGCTCCTTAATTATTGTTTTTGCTGCCTGAATCTTAGTGGAATAAAGAGAAAAAAACCAACCACCTCTGAATTTATGAGACTGTGTGCATAGGAGGAGGTGCGTGTGTGCACCTGCATGTGTGCACATGTACCGACACACGCACGGTTTGCTTTGACTCTTGAGATAAAGGAGAAAGCTCCATCACTGGTTTTATTTTCCTTTGTCTATCTGACTCCCTTTCTTCCCTCTCCTGGCTGTTTTTGTTTGGGGCGTTTGCAACGTGCCCATCACATGCCAGCTGTCAGGAATGATGTTTTCATTACTGTGACCACAAAGGACATCGCCTGCCCTCCCACCCTTCCTCCCACGGCGCGTTCCCTCAGTGCTGCTGCACCCACGAGTGGCTCTGCCAGGCCCCAGCCAACCGCCTCTGCCTGTTCTTCAGGAAGGGACCCTTCATCCACGTGCCACCAATGCCTGTCCTCCACCCAGAGCATCTCTCCCGCTTCCACACCAAGTGGAGCCGTGCTGCCTGCCCCAAAATCCTGGGCTTAGCCCCTTCTCCTCTGACTCGTGATTTTTCCAGGAAGGGATGCCTCAAAATCTCCCTCCTTTTTCTCCTTTCCTCCAGGGCTTGCCAAAGCCACCAGAAAGGTGCTGCTGGATGATGCTGAGCCTTGGCTTGGGTCAGCGCCGCCGATGCTTTTTGCCACAGGACCGCCTCAGCCTCTCCTTGCACGGGGACCAGGGTGGCAGGGGAAAAGCGATGGCACTGAAGGCCGCGGAGCAGAGTGGCACCGGCATCTCGGACCGGTGTGGAAAGAGAAAGCTCTCTCCCACTGGGTAACCCGGCAGCAACTGCTATTTCAGTAAACATATCATTTTGTGCTCAGTAAACACACATTCCAGAGGAATGCTCTCATTGTTTTTTTGCTCTGTAATGCATTAATGAAGAAATAAAGTTTAGGTTGTGTAATGGTGACAGCTTGAAGTCATTTTGCCTAGTGTTATTTCTCAGCAAAGGCTCAGCTCTCCCTGGAACGGGAGGAAGAAAAGAAGACCAGATTTCACTTCAAACTCACCAACATGTGCAAAAAAAATCAAAACACGACAGCAATTAACTCCCCTCCACATGCCCCAATAAAACTACCTCTCTCGCTTGCTCCGAGCTTTGTCACGTATGGGGCTGTTTATGGAGGAGACAATACAAAGTGGGTTTATACAAGGCTCTTGTTTTAATTTTTGTTTTATATCCACTGGAACCCTCAAGTAGTGAATTCATTTCCTGATATAGTAAACATTTCTGATGGCCAGGATTCTTTCTCTTTTCCCAAATGAACACAAACCCCTGGTCTAACTCACCAGCAGTGCAGTCTATACAAACAGACCCATCAGCTACATTTTCAAAGAATGCATCTTAAGCACACAGCTAGGAAAATAAACAAACAGCAACGCCTTCATGAGAGCCCGGCGGACCCTGCTTCAAGCAGGAAGTTTTTCTCCCCAAAATTTGCTCGAGCCCTCAATTGCATGTGGAAAATCTATCAGCTTTTCCCCATGTTCCAGCAAACAACCTTGTTCTCGCAGTTGCACACCGATGGCTGTGGGCTCGCTGCTAAATGATCTGCGCAGTCCCCCTGATTTGTGACCCTATTTGCACTATGCAAATGTCTTCTGACAGCTCTCTTTTCCTGTCATTAAAACAAACAATGGCCCCTGTAACCAAAAAGGAAATCAGTAACAGGCGAAAGCTGTTCTCTCTTTTTCTTTGCCTTTTTTTTTTTTTTTTTTTTCTGGTTCTGGGACTAACTGTTAGTAATTACCCTGAAATATTCACAAACCTTTTCCTCTCCCAAGCTGTTTTACTCATCCTAGTGGCCAACCCAACATATCTAATATAATTGCTCATCTAAAACACCTAAAAATGAAAAAAACCCCCAATGATCAACCAGATAAAAAACACCTCCTATCTTTTTTTTTTTGATTTATGTATCTCTCTATCCGTACATATATAGACTAAAAAAAATTGTATTGACTGATTTGAGGAGCTTTTAAAATAGTTCCTAGCCTGTCAGGAATAATTTAAATATTGTTCTGAAAATGGAGAAACATGAAGGAATGGGAAATAAGAAGGTATTAGTGGCTAGGGGAAGATGTGCAGAGGGAGGAGCACCTTTCTCTCTTGTCATCTCTCCATTCTCCAGAGCATCCATCCTGTCCTGAACTATGCATCCAGCCCCAAAAAGTGCACTGCTGGTGGCCAAGCCTTCCCAATGGCAGGTGGGGGACACCTGATTCCAGCCCCTCCCAGTACACGGATGCTCTGCCTTTGATTTCAGTGGGAAAAGAGCTGCATTCAGAGACTTTGGGGTACTTACACACTCCTGGGATTCGCTTGTCTTTTAAATAATACGGTATACATGATCCTAAACTGGGCCAGTTTTCCACCGCATCACACAAGCTTTGTGCCTGTAGGGCTCAGCTGAAGTCAATGGTGTTAAAGTTGACATAAGATCATGATGACCAAGTGGGAAATTAGTCCAGTAACACTTGAATGTCTTTTGCAAAAATTTTCTAACTGGTCTTAATGGTTTTGTTTGTGGTATGTGTTGCTCACTCCTGATTGTACTTCTGCCAAGTTGTACTTTTAACTGTAAACACTGGCCTCTCAGAAAATTTCAAGTAAAGCAAACCAGAAAAGATATTCAAAATAATGTTACATCCTAATTTAATTTATCCCTTGGTAATTGCATTTGTAGGAAATGAACAACGCAAACAAAACAGAACCCAAGCCTTTCCAGCCATCGCAATTACTTTCACATGCGGACGCATTGGTTACAGCCAGCATACGGTTAAGTCTCCGACTGCATCAGGAGAAGTGTTTGGAAGCTGTGGGGGTGTGAGGTGACACCTGCCTTGGTCACTGCTTGTAGGTGCCACCTACTCAATGTCAGCTCGTCTGCCCGCCTCGGTGAGCCAGCCCAGTCAGCTCTCCCATCACTCTTCCTTTCCCTGCAATTCCCATCCTTAATTCTTTCAGTACCCATCGATCCACTCCATGTGTCTATCCCAGAGGAAATATAGCTGGACGACTACTTGCCAAACTCAATTAACCACGCAACTGTAGTCCCACCTCCTGGCCCTGTTCCAATAAGATATTTATACGCTCGCCTAATTTTAATCGTATGAACTGCTCCGAGTAAATCCTGTTGAACTTAGGCCTCTGTTTGCAAATGCTGCAGGAACTTTACAGATGTGTTTGACACGCTGTTATTACGTGAATGGTTTCTCTGGCCATTTCTCAGCCTTTGGGTTGCTTGTAAACTATGCAGCCTGAATGCCGTTCAACTATTTGTTATTTGCCCTTTTTTTTGTTTTCATTTGTGCTCTTCTCAGTGAGTTTATGCATGTGTCCCTGTTTACCTCAGCCACATGGCACAGCTTCTCTGCTTTGATTCGAGGAGTCCTGAACCCACAAGCAGCTCTCAAAACCAGTTATGCAAACCGCTCGCTGCACAGACCCACGTGAACAGATTTGCACAAGCGTTTGTCCGACAGTTCATATTTACACAAGTATCTGCAACATGTTCCCATCCTCTGAATATTTCAGCAAGTGTTGTTGTACCTGCCTGATCGTTTGCCAGAAGCAATCACTAGGAGAATCACTGTCGGTGCCAAAATAAACTCATGGTTTTTATTTGAGGGAGGACTTGTAAATAGTATTTTTCTAGCGTTCACCCAGTTCTAAGTGGAACTCCCTGTGTGATGAATGCTGTTTACAGTGTAGCTCTGTTTGTTGTGAAACAGGGAAAAAAGGCAGTTTCTTGCACTTGCCGGCAGCATGCCAATGCGGTGGAGGAAGGTACGTCCCCTCCTGCTGTCATTCTTGCACGAAAAGCCAATGCCCCATTTCTTGCTCTGCTTCGCACTGAAAGCCCACGTGGATACACAGGATTTTCATGCTCTCAGAGTGGCAAATTGTCAGAAAGATGAATGGGAAAGTCCTAAATTGGGTGGAGAATTTTGACATTTCCCTACAGGTCTTGCCATGGCTTCACTGCTCAAAGAGTCATTAGTGGAAAGACATAAAACACCCTTCAAGGAATGATGAGCTGCATGTGTTAGTAGATTCAAAGGCAGGGAAAGCCTATCCCCAAATAGGAGAAATGCAGGTAGCAGGTGAATTTCTGAAAAACAGCCCTTCCTGGGCCAGCATAAAGCTGTGGGGACACAAGGGGCTCAGGAGTGGGGCAGGACCTGGTGCAGCACAGGAGGAAGGCAGACCAGAGAGTCGGAAGCCCCATCTCCAGGGGTTTGTCTTTCCAGGTAATTGTGGCTTCTCCTACACACCCCAAGAGCCCACACTTCACAGTGATGAAATCACACTTTTCTCCCACAAGGGAAAAGGGAGTATTTTTCTTTCTGCTTGTTCCTGTTTTCGCTGTGTTCAGAGTGAAAGGGAACTCTCTTTGCAGATGGAGCGTAGGAACGGGAGCGTTGTGGTGTCTCTGCAAATGCCACATAGTCCTTCTGAAGCCCTGCATCTTCAACCATTCAAGACCTGCTGTTTTCCTCTCCATACCATCCTCAGGGAGGCGGAACAAACATCTGGAAGCTACTGGTGGATTCAGGGTGGTTTGGAAAGCTGAAGAATGTGGAGGATTATTCAGTAATGCCAGCTCAATTAAGGCCAACACTGTTAGAAATCAAGAGCGACTCTGGTAGTATGAATGGCATCAATCCAGATCTCTGAGACCTGAAGTCACTTTTGGTCCTATCTTTGACACAGTCTCAAGGTCTGATCACTCCTCCCTCAACACTCATGTGTTAAATGAGAGCTGGGTGTAAGCTCCTACTGCTCCAGGGAGTTCTTTGGTCCCCAGGCTGGGAAGTAGTTGCCAGCTTTAGAGACGCTTTAACCCTCTTCCATTTAAGACACGTCCTCTCTTCACCTTCACCTTTTTTTTTTTAATTCCCATATTTAAAGATGTTTAGTTTGCCTGCTACATTAGCCATTCACCTCTTTCTGTGACTGAGGAATGGCTTAAACATTCTTTTGACACAGTCCCTTGAAAATGGCTTGCTCTGCTGTGGTCAATGAACATAGCGTGGGAAAAATGCATTAATACTTTCACTGGTAACTCTGAGGATGGCTATAAATAAACCCTTCATTACAGTATTTATATATTATTACATCATATAGCCACTTAAAACAGCGAGCAATTGGAAGTGTTGAATAATGTAAGGATAATCGCCTCTACATTAGTTCCACTGTCATTGGCATTATGTATTGCTTGGTGATATTGCCATGCTCATTGCTTCGCCCAGCGTTGCATGACATTGGTGGTGATGTTAGAGCATCAACGGGCCCTCTGCAAATGACATACAGTACTTTGCACGACACATGTAGCTCAGTATTATGTAATAACGGTGCTTCACTGGAGAATTTTGGCAGCACGTGCTTTTTTTCTGACCGTTCCATTCAAATTAAAGGGGTTCGTTTCTTGAAGGTTTGCTTTAAAGCAGCCATCTAAACACGTCTATTGTGCAAGGCTCCAGCACCCTCATTCATGGAGAAGGGAGGTTTACATCACGGTGGCCAACTGTGCATCTTAGGAATCACCCCGCGTTATGCTGATGAGGCACATTAGGTCCCAGGTGTCTCCTGCCCACTCCGATGCCTTCTCCAGCCAGAGACATAGCTGAGAGAAACGGTGAGGGCAGGAAACAAGCTCAGAGCTTGGCAAGAAGGCATTTAGTTGGTGAGACTTAAACGCATGTTGCCTGAATCCTGTTCTGGGGCAGACTTCCTCCCAGAACAAATCAGATTACTTAAAAGTGCTATTAAATGATACAAAAGTATCATAATTCTTTTGGGGTTATTTTTTTGTTTTTACTGCTCTTTTTCCTTTTACAGAGGAGGGGAGTGGATACACGCTTGGTGTGACAGTGCTTAGGCCATGGCTGAGTAGCTTTCTTGCTGACTATGGATTTCAATTTCCTCAGTTTTGACAAGATTCCCCTTAAGGAAGTCCAACAAAACAAAAACCCTTTCTCTTGACTTGAATGTCTCACTGCTGGTTTTCATGGCAGGGATGCCCATCTCAATTACACTGTGGTCAACAGCGTTCAGTGCCTCATTGATCATCACTTGTCAAACGAGCTCCTGTGTGGCATTGAGGACTAAGTCCGTAGGAGGATCTCCACCACAGTGCTTGGAAGGGGCTGCTCCAAAAAGCAGTCATTTCAGATGTTGAGAAATCGCTTCTCTGAACCTTGTCCTCACATGACATATGACCAATTTCTGCACAAAGATCTGCAGTCAACTTTTATTACAGCTCCGATTTAGCTGCTTCTTTGATTTATCGCAACAATGCACATTCAATATCTTTCTTCTGATCTGGAGGCCAGAAATATAACTCTACTCATATGTTTGTATTCTTAGGACTTGGGATTTCACAGATTCAGAAACTCATTCATAGATTCACAGGGTTTAAGGCCAGAAGGAACCATGAGAACATCTGGTATGACTTCCTATATTTCAAAGCCATTCAGTTGCAGCCAATTAGCCCAATACCGAGCCGAGTAGTTTTGCTGCATCTTCCAGAAAAACATCCAGCTCCGGACATACCAAGATATGGGAATGTGAACACATCAGAAGTTGGAGACTTACCACCTCACTTGATTTTGAAGCTCACATTAATTAAAAAATGTGCCTTGTTTCTAATCCACTTTCGTTTGCCTTCACATCTAGCTATCAGTTTTGCACCTTTCTCCGCTTTATAACTGAGCAGCATTGCCTGGCAAGCTACATTCTTCAAACTTTGGAGTTGTTTTTTTTTTTTTGCCCGACATCTGGCCAAAAGGCTAATGTATCAGAAGTATCTGTGAGTCAACTTTACTGCAGTTTTGGCTATTTAAAAACTTCTTGCACTGTTGCTTGCATTATTATTTGTTCTTAAATAATACACAGGAAATTCACTTGGGATATTTAAAAATATTTTTCAAAATACTTTCATTTAGAAAAATGAACAGAAATTGAACTTGCTGAGGCAAAAAACAAACTGACACTTCTTGCTGAAACAAGGGCTGTGACCAGCCTTGTCAAAGGGCTTCTGAACACCTCACCCATCTCCCTGCACAGATGCATTGTACGTTGCTACTCTCTTCCCATCCCCTTTTGAAATGGAGATGGAGATAGATCTGTGTCTCACATCATCAAGTAATATTTGCAAGTTTTTAATTAGTTGTGCAATCTTATTCTGCATCCTTTATATTTTTCAGTAGCTATACCATTCACTGGGACTTCTGGTTCTGGAGGGCTTGATCTTTGCCACAGTTTGTCCTTCTGGCTATTTGTCAAGGACGTGCTTTTCTCACTGTTACCAATTTACACCAGAATCTTTTAAGCTTTATTCAGTATTATCCTTCCTTCTTCTTTCTGAGTGGGCAGAAATTTTAATGTTACACGAATGGCCTGCTGAAAGAGGCTCATTTCAATTTCATTTTCTGAACTCTATGACTTTCTCCCTTCCATCCAAATGTCATTGGTTTTCATTATTTTTAGTGTACTTAATAAATAGCAGTGGAGGAAGAACTGGGAAGAATCAAATAGTTGTCTCACATGGATTTCTCTGTCTTTTGCAGTACATGAAATTCAAGGAAAAAAGCTGATGTTTGGGCTGAGGAATGCAATAGCTGCACGCTGACAGGCAGAAATGCCCGTGACGTTAGTGGCAGGAATGTGGGTACCACCTAACTGACGTGTTGCTAATACTTCTAGCTTTTACCTCTGGGCCTGAAGAGCCACGTCATCCATCTAGCTGGAAGCCATTCTCTGAACTTGTTTTGGAGAACAGGTGCATGATTGTAAGGACTTATAGCTAAGGAATGCGGCTGTGTCTCATACGCACTGCACAAAAGCATCCAGGCTGGGGCAGGAGGGACCGTTGGCCTCTCAGGAATCATGGAGTGTGGAAGGGGAAGAAAATAATTAATATTAATAGTACCAGCCTTGGAGAAGCATCCCAGGGCTCCATCAGCAAGCGTGACCCCAGCGTGAAAGGCACGGAGCAAACAAGAATACTGCCCCTTCGCTCGAGGATGATTGTAAGACACATGTACCTGAACACTGCAGGCATGGCCAGTTACTGCATGTTCATAGGCTTCTGGAAATGGGCTATCACCGGGCCCTTCTGCAGGTTCATCTCATCAGTTGAAGGTATCCAAAATAAAAGGCTATGAAAAATGAGTCTTTGCCTGAGACCACATTTTTGCTGGTAGGAGGAGAGCGTTTGGACAGAGGCAGCCTGCCTGCTTGTTAAAAAAAAAAAAAAAAAAAAAAAGGGATGTAAAGTCTGTGGCAAAGCCTGTAATTTCTGGAAAATTCTGACTTCCTTCTTTCTGGGTATTTCTAACAATCCATCACTCAAGAAACAGTTGCACATCCCGTGCTGTTAATACATGATCCCCACATGGATTCTACCAGTTTTACAGGCGAGGAGCTGAGGTACAAAAGAAAGTGAGAGTAGCTGAAGGACTGAGCCACAGGGGAAGCCTCTGGTGAAGGAAGGCATTGTTAGCCTGCTTTGCCCCAGTCACGCTTACTGTCTCTTCCAGTCTTGCAACAGACATGGGAGAGAAATAGCCAAGCTGGGCAGATCTGTGTCCTGCTCCTGTGGATCTAGGCTCAGAGGTCTCCAAATGGCAAAAGCATTTTGGTGTGGGTGTGCAGGCTCAACCTCTTCTTCATTAAAAAAAAAGAAAAAAGATATAAAACTGCTGTGAGGGAGCCAAAAGGGATTTTTTTTTTTTTTTCTTGGCCCTCTTGCTACTTCTGTGGGAACCCAGCAGTATTGTTTCCAGAAGGCTCGGTCTCTGTCACCCAAGTCTTTGGCGTGTTTGGGGACACCCTTACTACTTCCCTTTCCTCCCCTGCAGAATAGTCCAACTCAGCTTTGACCGCAAAGCCCAGGAGGCCTTGGAGTTTGTCTGAAACAAAAGAAAAAGATTGCGAAAGGCGGTGGTGTCAAATAATGCTTCCATTTAGTAGGAATTTTGCTCCCCTTGCATTCCCAGGCAGCACCTGCTGTGTGAGGCTCTTGGCCAGCTCCTCTGAGCCTCTGTGGTAAAACAAACAAAAACAGCAGGGAAAAAAATTCCTCTTTATAACGCCTGTTATCCTCAGGCTACCTTCCAACACTGCCTCGCCTCCCCATGTCGATGATACTCTCCAGGGAAACAGGCGACTACGGGGCCAGAAAGCCTTGTGCAAATGGGCAGTTGAGCAATGGAGGAAGAGACCCTGTCTTACTGAAAACAAGACTGTTTTCCTTCTCTTTCTTCATGTCTAAATGCAGAAGGGTCTTTATTGATGTCCTAGCCAGAAGAAAAAAAGGAAAAAAAACCTGACCCATTGTTACTTCCATAGTAAAAGCAATTAGGCATTAACCTGCATTAGGGGAAAATAGGGTTGGGAAGGAAAGGGATGGGCAGTCTGTCTGGAGGGGCTGTGGGACATGGACTTTGGAGACGTTTATAACCCTCTGCCCAGCCCTTATTATCCACTGTTCGTTCGCAAGTATCTTACCCTTTCATGGTAGTTTTGGAGTAATTTTGTATTTTGGTGGAACAGCTGTGCTGGATGTTGTTTATCTGATGTCTGCCCCAAATGGCCCACCTGCCTTTTACCTGATCAGTCCCCGGCACTGCCGCACCACCAGTGATGCTGGTGGGAACTTGTGCGGCCTTCAGGAAATGGGCCAACCTCTCACAGGGATTAAACAACATCTTTCTCACCTCACACTCCCCCTGCGACCCCTGCTTGCTCTGCACACGTTTGATCGAGGAAGACAAAAGACTTTCAGGGCCTTGTTTTTGATCCTACCTTTAGGCAACACCTTCCAGATAGCTCTCCCAAGGCCAAATAGCCCTGCATTTGATATGGACATAGGTTCACAGGCTGTTGTGATCACCTAGCCTGTCCTTCGTAACACAGGCTATTGAATAACTGCTGGAATTCAAAGCAGATACAGGGAACTCATAACCCTTGCTCAGTTCACCCACACTGCCTTGATCTCACCTCAGATAGAGCTCCAAGTCAAATGTTCTCAGCAAACCTTTGGGTCTACACTTTGACCAGTCTCCTTCCCTTCCTTCCATCTTATTGCATATCTGATTGAAGGTAAAGAGAAAAGCAAAGATGCAGGAAGATGGAGGTATGCGCTGGGAAAATCCAGGGTTTGTGGAAGTGATGGGAGAAGTACATGAGACCTTCCACTCTCCTCCTCATCCGAGCCTTCCCAAGGTGTGGGCTAACACCTGTGTACAAACCACCAGGGATCCTGTTCAGGAGAGATGGCTCAGCTCCTTATTTTGTTGGAAGCAGCGTTTTAGCTCTGTAGGCTACCAGTGTGTCTGCCAAGATGTCTCTGCACCTTTTGAATTAAAGGTGCTCTACAAAGGGCTCCCACTACTTCTGTGGATTCCTGTTCTGAGCAGCAGTGCTTGGTGTCCAACGTGCCTGTCCTTATTTTTGAATGTGCTACTAAAAATATCACAGAAGAAATTCAGATGCCACCTGGAGATGCTCCGTGGTCCAAGAGTGAGGTCTTACTTCGCTGTCTGAAAGACTCTGCCTCAGGATATAGCTTCTGTTTCTGAACACAGTCTCTGTACTTACAATGTGAGACATCACTCCTCTATTGCCAAATCTAGCAGTGGTGATGACAGAGCCGCAGCCTCTTGGGCACAGTTATTCTCCACAAAGTTATGGGATGGTACCTCTGACCAGGTGTAGGTGTCCACTTTAGGATGACATGAAACACTCTGCAAACTTCTCTGTGTTGACCAGACCACTCGTGATTATAACGGGAGTTTGGATGCCAAGCTCATTTGTGAAGACATACACTGGAGACAGCTGAAGTGAGGCAGGATGAGTAGAGGATGCCTGACGTCAGGTCCCCCACTTCTGGACTGAAATCATTGTGGAAATGACTTCAAAACCAGCACTGAACTGTAGCCATAAATTTTGTGCTTGGTAAGGACATCAGTAAGTGATAGTCAACCGCCCGTGTGAATGCAGAGTCAAGCAGGTCCATTTGCCCGAGGCAATCTTGACATTATTCCTGTGACATTTTTCTGGCAGTATTTGCTCACATCCTCTTGAAACTCTCCTGCTTTGTTAACACAACCCTAGTGATTTTGATGCACGTTGCGTTGTTGACTTAGGAGTTTTAGCCATCACTTCATTTTCTGTAGCAGAAAGCTTAACACTAGCATTAACACTGGAATTACCACAAGTGCCACTGCTGAAGAAGGTCCCAAGCCACCTGTCACAGTCCACTGCTCATGCCCGCAGGAGCAAATATCCCATCCCAGCATATGTTCTCCAGTGCAGGGAGCTTCACTAAACAACTACCCCTGGTTGAGATTCCTACTTCTGACCGCATTCCTCCCTCTACACCCCTAAAACCAGCCACGGCGCATTGGTTTTGCTCAGCAGCTTTGCGATTTCAGGCTAGAGTTAGCATTTAACTAGTCAGAATGGTGCAAGGAGCCCGTATAATTACTGCTGGGATTGAACTGCATAGGCCCCGTGTAACGAACTCGCCTCAAATAACCCAGTTTGAATGTCAGAGCCTGTGCTGTATTGTGTTTCACATTCTGGCTGTGGGAGCGCTTCCCCAGCAGGAGTCAGGGTAACAAATCCCTTGCTCTCGCAGGAGGGCCCCATAAAATGAATGATTCTGGATCTCACGCTCCTGAGGAGGTCTCGGTTACTCCAGCAGTTGCCGCTCGTAGCGGGAGCGACCATAGGGGACAGAGGGAGGGGAGGGTGGTTTGGCAGGCTTTGCCGTATAATCTCCCCTGTGTTAGAGTGGGAAGGAGCACCAGGATTCTGCTCTCCCCTCCAATCTATACTTTTGCATAGATGTTAAATTAAAACCAAAAAACAGAGAGTGGGTAAACCCTGAGGCTGAGATTGAATCAAATGCATCCGCCTGAATTCCTGCACAGTTGCTGGTGACGGGAGGCTCCTGATGCCTCACAACTCAGACTTCTCTGTGAGCAGCACCAATGTCAGTATGTTTATGGGGTGACAAAAACTGAGACAGTTCCCCCCTTGCTCCACATGCACTGGGGCCAAACCCCTCCACTCCCTCCTGGAATATCTCACGGCATCCCCTCTGCCAAGTCCTGTGGCTCGGCAGCCAGCGCGGCCGCCTCTCCATCCATGTCAGAAACCTGAACTCCCCCACTTCTCCTTGGGAGAGGGAGGTTGTTCCCTGAACTATCTCCAGTCTCTTGTTATCTTGCTTTCCTTGTCAGCCAGTGAACTGTGAAGCAGCAGCGGAGAGAAAAATGAACTCTGACCTCATTTTTTCCCCCCTACAATTAGCCAGAACTGTGCCTTTTTTTTTTTTTTTTTTTTTTCTCCTCCTCACGTTTTAAATGATTAATAAGACAATTTGGTCCTTAGCTTCTGCAGTGAGGCGAGTGTGCTGACAAAGCACTGCGATGCCTCTTCCAGGTCACCCGGCAGCAGGCCATGTCTTTATGAAAACATAAAAATTGGAGGGACTTATTTGAGGAATTTGGAGACTGAGACACAGGAATTTTGCCCTTCAGACCCTGGCAACTGCATGTCTGCAGTGGTCTCTGAGCCTCAGCAACTGCCATGGAAAGGAGTAGCTGCTTAACAGCAACCTGTGAGCTCTGAAAAACAGATCTTTTTCTTCTTTTGTTATGTTTCTTTAAAATATCCAGCCACTGCCCTTCACCTGCTTTATGTGGTGACAGCCTTGGGGTGTGCAGCAAGCTGGATCCAGTGGCCAAACGCAGATCTGTAAACACCCTTGATGGCAATGCACAGGGGGATCCTCGCTATCACTCACCCTGCACCTGAGCATCACTCTGCCACGTGTGCTCATCCCTCTCCTGAGTCTCCTAAGCTCCTGTTGCAGTGGGGACAAGGGAGTTAAGGCCAGGTGGAGTCTGTTCTCTTAGATCATCCTTCCTATGTCTGCCTGCTTCATGCCACCTGATGCATTTGGAGACAGAAGAAGTCCCTGTGCACTCCCAGGCTTTGCTGGGGCAGGAAGGACTCACACTACAGGGATGCTGCTGCAGTGGCTGGCCAGAGGTGGGCAGGCAGGAAAAGGACCTTCACCGGGGCAGCCCTGAATGGGCAAAGCACTGGAGAACAGCACTGGGGAGAACAACCCAGCACTGGCCTCTTGTTGGTAGCTTAACGGCTTGCTTGGCTCTCTCACCTAACAGCAGGTAATGCCTGCCCTCCATCCTGTCAATTATAAAGCCTCATTTCAGGAGCTGCTTTTCACACTGCGCCCAGCAGACCCCTCTGTATCACTGGGGCTTGAGAAAGCCAATGCCAGGCCAATGCATGGAATATGTTTAAGATGTTTTAAAAGCAGATGAGTGCACAAGCGGAGTTTGCCAAGCCACAGGCTGCTGCGGGAAGGGCAGCAGGATTTGAGCCATTTTGAAAGCAACCTCGGCACGTTAGAGGAACAATCTGCTCTTAGCTATTGCTGTAGTGTGGCCTGTAGAGTAAAGATGCAATTCTTGCCATATTGTGATGTCCTTGTGTGCCAGTTGTGGGTCACTCAGCAGGAGGAGGAAGGCATGCTCATGGCTGAGGGACTCACTGAGTGGAGAAGCCAGAGAGCAAGCACGCAGTCTCCTCCAGAGCCATGAATGCAATGGCAAACATTTTATTACACCTCTTGATACTGTCCATATGGTTAAATGGATTTCAAGGCTGCAGCACTTGCCTGAAAGGTGTATATTCTGGGATCAAGGCTCTCATGGTTTCACCCAAAGATGACCTGCCCTGTAGGCTTTTGGTGGTCTTGGTTTCATCCATTCCATCCCCAACCTCCAGGTGACAAAGTCTGAGTTAGCCCCTGCAGCCTCTCTCAGCCTTCCTGCCTTTGATGCTGACCAGCTCCAAGGTGGAGCGTTTCCCTGCCCTTTCCAGGATGCCTCCCTGGCTCCTTCAGTCCTTCTCTGAAGAGTTTATCTGTCCAGATGTTCACGAGGGGGAGGACTCCAAGAGGAGCCTTCTTCATTACCTCCAACAAACTCTCCCTTTTCTCCGGCAGATGCTTCTCACTCCTCCCACTGTGCAGCTGGGACAGGGAGAAGAAGATGTCAAAATTTATGGGGCTGGTAGAGACGTCCTTTGGTGTGGCCATGGAAAAGGAAAGAAACAGCAGTCACTGCCCCTGGACAAGCACTCTGAAGTGCTGAAGATGTCCCGCTAATTTGTATATGCCACTTAAAAATTAAAAACTCCCATACAATTGTTTAGCAAATGCTAGTTTTTAGTCATTATTATGAATTTTTTACTGTACTACCTCCCAGGAGCAAGTCCGATCAGGCTCCCGTCATGCTATGCAATCTGCAAGCAGCCAGGGAGGCTGAATTCCTTTCTCTAGGAGTTGACAGTCCAAATAAACAAGGCAGACAAAGGAGAGGAGGGGAAACAGAAGCTCAGGGGAGGTGAAGTGAGTTGTCCAAGGTCACGCAGCAGGTCAGTGCCAAAGCTGGGAGCAGAACCCGTGCTGCCAGCTCCTGCTTTCATGCCCCATCCCTCTGGGGAAGACTGGGCCAAAATAATTTATGAGACAAAGAACTTCTATCACATTCCTGCTGGCACCATGAAGTTCTTCAGCTTGTGCAAATAAAGCACAGCCAGATAAAGAGGCAACTGGTCACTACTTATATTTTGGTTTGCTAGGTCTTTGTTTCTTCACATTAGTAATGTTAGAAAAATTCTTTACCAGCTAAACCAACCCATTGTCTGGATAGAAGTATCTGAGTCAAGGAAGAGCATTGCTTTGGGTCACTGATCTACAGATCTGGATGGTGGGGTTCAAGGTTGGACGGTATCTGTTGGAAGGAAGGTGGTGGCCTCCAGCCCCTAAGCCAGCATGGCTTGGAGATGAGATCCCCTCCTGCTGCACACCAGCACCAAGACTATGGTGGAGGTGCCGACAAGCAGCCTGGGCAGCTTCAGGGGGAGAGAGGGGAGAAAGAGCAGTGAGTTGAGATGAAGTAAGGAACCAGCCGTTCTCCACGTGATTTCCCTCTGGAGGGAGATGAAGAAGCTGATGAGGCCCCAGCGAAGCATCTTCTGTGACTGCAACCAGGCAATGGACCATCTCAATCTGGTTTTGGAGTGTGGTTGAGGTGGTGTGGCTGCTGCTCGCGGGGAGATGATAATCTCAGGACTCACCCTGTCTCCCCTGAGAAGTAGGAAAAGCCAGCAAGGAAGCACAGCAGCATTCTTAGGGACTGACCTGTTCTTTGCCTGGGGAAAAGCTGTTGAATCTGGTGCTCTCTAGATCCCAATGGAGGCATCACTGTTTTCATGCTCCATAACTCATCTTTCAGCTGTTTCTCAGGAAAGAGAAGGTCCTGCTGTACACAGCATCCAACCAGGTGCATGTACCTCACCATCAAAATTGTATTGGCCAGCTTTACTCCTTTAGGCAACAAGGTATTAGCATAATATTTATATGATTTTTCCTTTTTTTGCTGTCTTCTACTAAACTCTGGCTGATTTGTTCTTATACTGTTGTGGTAGGGAGAGATGATTGGAGACTGGACTAGGACATCTGATATGCATGTGAGGGGATGGCAAGCTCAGACTCAAGCCCTTGTCTCCCCTGTGCTATGAGGCAAAAACCTTCCTCAAACTGAACTGCCTTGCTTTCCCAGCAGTGTCATCCTTTAGGGAGCAAACATCTGAGAAGAGCTGCGGCATCACGCAAACACATGTTTGGAAAGCTGAAGAAGTGACTATTCTTGTTTTTGCAGTTGATTAAATGATCTTTCATTAACAGATGTTAAACACAAGAACTTCCATCTCCAATTCCCTCTTCCCTCTCAATTAATTTTCCTGCAGCACAAGGAGGGCCTCATCTCGATGACAGGAGTAGGCAGGTGGAAGCCGCTTAAGCCATCCTGGCTGACTGAAATGTGGCTGGTTGATGTTGTTAATTATCTGAAAAAGGTCCATTATCTCCTGCATAATGGTTTGCTGCTCAGCTGCTCAACTGCTCTAAAGACAAGTGCCACCCATGTCCTGGGTGGCCCTGATGCCCTCAGATGTCCCTCAGCCCATTTGAGACTCAGGTGATGCTCAGGGCAAGACAAGGACCACAGCAGCATCTGCAGGAGCATATGGTAATAGATCAGGGTTGAAATAGGAAAGACAGCCCAAGAGACCCCATTTATGCCATATGAGAAGTCTTTGCGTGGAAGAGCACTCGTATTGGCGCATCTTACCAGTGTACTATTCTGTGAACCAGCCTGCCTGACAGATAAAAGAGCAAGAAAAAAAAAGAAAATGAAATCATAAAACTAATTAAGTAGCATGTCAGTTTAGCAATGGAATCCCCGAAAGTCTTGGTGTTGTCCCTGAAGTCAGATTATCGAGTGCCACATCTGATTGACGGGCTGCCACAGCTGTCCAACATTGCCTCACCTCCAGTAAAACTCATTGCAAAACCTCTGCCTGCTGCCAAACACAAGCAGTGAAAACTGGCAGGATCTGCTCATTCCATCCTACATCAAGCTTTGAAATGGTGACGTCGGTGTGGACAGGCAATGAAAAATGCTGGGCCCAAATCTTCTGTTGGTGTACCTTTGATGTCAGTGCCACCAAACTCAGCAGAGAGATTTTTGATGGATCACCTGTGAATGAAAGCACTTGAAGTTGTTGGCCTGGATGTCTGCTTGAACCTTGCCCAAATGTTTTTTTGGCCTGGAAATGGTAAGAGTTAACCAGAATCAGAAAGACGGGTTTCAGCAGGGTCAGAAATTACTGCAAGACAGCGTTCCTCATGGTATTTTGGTGCCTCTACTTCCAGTCAAATCCTAAAGAGGGCAGAACAATGTAAAAGTAGAAAAAAAGGTTGACTGAACTTTTTAAACTCGACAGAAGGGTCAAGTGTTGTTTGGTTCAAGTCTTAGATGAAGGCTGGGTACGGGTCTTTGTCTACCAGAGGAGGTTCACGCATACCTGATTCAAACATAACGTCATGGCCGTTGGTCAGAAGGGACAGTAAGGAAGTGGACTCAGCTTAATCCTCATAGAACATCTGACTGCGACAGGAAAAATACGTGGTTTAGCAAATCTGTCACTCACCAGTTTCAGTCCAGTAAAAGGCTGAGATGCCAGTGGCCGAGCAGTTACCTGCATGAGTTACCAGCTCGCAGCCCCATGGCCAGGCAACATCCCCGTGACTCTGGCTGTGCCATGCATGGGCGCCCATGGGACACAGACCCACAAGGGCATGAGGCTGGCACAGCTTCATCCCCCCGTGCAAGAAAAAGGGCAGGTGCCCAAGGCCAAAAGGCTGCTGTGAGATTTGAGGTACACTAGAAGGACTTCATGGTGACTCACCTGTCATGCCAACAAATCCTCAAATCAATCCTCGTGCTGCCACCAGTTTTTTTGTGTGACTTTGAGCAAGTTAGTCAGACCTCATTTTTTAAGAAGTCCTCAGGAGACCATGGAGATAAATAAGCAGAAAACAGGTTCTGCGATACTGTGGAGATGAGGGAAGGATGCCACATAAGTACAAAGGATGGGAGTTATGCACAAATACACATTCACCCATTTCAAGACAAGGCTAAGGGCCCTGTTCATTCTTGCACTCTGAATTCAAATAAATATCCCTTAACAGGAAAGCAAATGCCACTTAGAGGTAACCTGAGGTGCTGTTTAAATGGGCGTCTTAAGGAATACAAGCAGATCTTTGGTGTTGTTTTACCTCCATTCTTCACTCTCCCCCCCACTTGAAAGAGTTTGAATTGGCCAGAAACACCAAGCAATGTGAGAGAGAGAGAGTTTAACCATTAATAAGGGCGGACAATGGTTAGGGAGGTAGCTAAGTACTCTGGTTATATCTAACCAGCCAGCTTCTTGTCTCTGTGTCATTGAGTTTTGGGGTTTTTTTTGGCAAGCTGGCCCTGGCTAAAGTCTTTTCAGGAGTTAATGAGCCAGAGGAGAGTCATCATTCCCATGGGCATGTTTCAAGCCCACAGTTCTTGTAGGTTTTCTTGGCTACCATGTGCAAGAGTGTGGCCGTGATCAGGGCTGTACATGCTGGCTCTCTGCTGAAAGGCTGCACAGCTTGGAACAAGCCTGGCTCTCCTCTCAGCAGGGCCTCAAGGAAGATCTAGGCCAAACCAGTTGGTGTTTGGGCAAAGGCAGTGTCTGATCCAACACAACATCAGCTTCAGCTGTCATCAGCAGGAGACATTTCGGGGCTACTGTATGTACATTCAGTTGCCACAGCTGAACTCAACTGAGGGCTGTTGGGGGCATAGGCACATTGCAGCCTCTCCTCCCATCCTTTGCCTTTGTCTGAATCAGTCCCTCCTGGGCAAAGGGCTCAGAGTACTCATGGCATAGGAAGGGCTGATCCTTCAGCTGCCTGGCCATGGCCGCACAGGAAGGAGGACAGCCAGCAAAGCTGCTTGCAGCAAAACTGTTCCTGGGACGTCTCCCATGTCTCAAAGAAACCTGTTCAGAAACATCCCAGGATCCGTACAGTAATACTCGTTGGCACTAAAACCTGTGTTTGTTCTTCAGCCATCTGTTTAGGATCCTCAGCCTGTTAGTAAAAGAAAAACAAAAAAGGTGCTCTGATGTGTTTCTGGATTGTGTCTGAGTTGATAGTTGCTACATAACAAGAGGAGAGAGATCGTCAGATTCATTGATCTAAAAAAAAAAAAAAAGCAAGGAAAAAAAACCCCACAATACATAACTCTTGTCAAAAAGCAGGGTTAGGGTTGGGGAGAGAAGCTGGGCAGCTCTTTTGGCGTTGACACTAGAAATTAACATTTTGGGGAGGGGTCAAAGTTTGCGATCAGGGAAGTGACTTTAACCAGTCTGGGTCTACTGCCTCTTGAGTAACACGCAAGCAGCTTTGAACACTGACGAAAACAAGTTTTCCCTAAAGTCAGCACTCACAAGCTTGTGCAAAGCTGAAAGAGGGAACTGCAAGCCAGTTTTTGCTTCTCCCACCAGCAAGGCCACCAGCTGAATCCTGACCTCAGCATGTTTTTGGTAGGTGACAGCTTAAAAGCAGGAAGGACAATCACAGGAATATGAATGCACCAAGAGCCACCTGAATCCTCCTCTCAGATGTGAACTGAAACCCATAATCAAATGTTTCAGAAATTCCAGCAAAGTTCAGAGCTCTGACACAGTCCATATAGCCTGGAAACTTTTAAATAAACATCCTAACTTCTGAATTGCATGGAAGACTGGAAGCAACCTCACTTCTTACTGAGATACCATGTGAGACTTGCAGCGTTGCCAGGTAGGGGAAAAAAACTCCCTTGGTTTAACCTGTAAACAGTGTGCAACCTGGTAAAAGCCGTTCAAAGGAAATATAGCTGTGATGTAAAGCAGTTTTGCTGAGGTCATTTTTATTGATTTTGATCTGTCATGAGGGATGCTTCAGATACTGATCAAAACCAGTTGCTATGAGAATTGCTTTTCAAATTTTTGAAAACCTTGTTCCCAACTTTTGTGTGAGCCACAGATCTGCTCCCACCCTTGTCACTGTTGCCAGACATGATTGTGTCCTAATGAAGTGATGGAACTTGGGAAGTTGTGCTTAAAATCCAAAGGGCCTGATAGGAATAATCCCAAATTGGGCTCAGAAAGAAGAGTGAGCAAGCCACACTACATCGACAGACTGGTGGTCTTGCTTTTTCAGGGCCTCATATAAGGCACTTAAGATCCCTGCAAAACCTAAGAAAGGAACACTCAGAGGATTTATTAATACAGAACAGAGTCTCAAGCTCTTCCCCACACCACCATCCCAAAATATAATTGTATTTTAGAAACAGCTATCAACATGGATACAATCTTCATGCCTTATGTAAAATCTAGTATTTCCCAAGTGGCATCAGAAAACTGCCATATTTTTATCACACAGTTCTCAGCCTGTTTAGCAGCTGGATATTAAGATAAGAAGAGCTGTAGCTCTGATCCAGTATGCGCATGTATTACTATGAAGCACAGCATGATGGCAAAGAGCCCTGATGCTTGGTGAATAATCAATAGACTAAGTGGGAAACTCTGTTTCCCAACCCTGTGAAAACTTCCAGAATATCAGAAATGTTTTTTTCTCTTTCTTCAATCAGGAGAAAGACAGAACTTGGAAAACTTTATCAAAACCTGAGTTACAATGAATAGGTCCAGAGAAGATCAATGGCAAGAAAACTTTTCAGTGTTGACCTTTCCCAACTTTTTTACTCCATGTTCACTGTATTCGTAATACTATTACTGAACCTAAAATATTTTCAGCACAGGATTCCCCAGAGCTGAAACCACTGACAAGAGACTATTTGTGTTCACTGATAACTGAAACTCTACTTTCTTCCACAGACAGTTTTGCTTTGGAGTAAATGGAATTTTCAGGTTAAAAAACGGAAACTCTTTCAAAGGAAAACTCCTGACCACATTGAAGAATGAGATCAAACAAGGGTCCTGTAGCTTGCATGCTGAATTAGCCTGCAAAGATTTGCTTCAACATACTTCCATGGGCAGGAGTAGCTCAGACCAGCTGTAGAGGAGCCACTCGCTGTGCCTCATCATCATCCCTGTGACTTGCTCAAGACCCCTGTGGAGGGACCTTGGAGAACTGGGACCCGTTTCTTGGTCAGAGCAGTAGGTTTTGTGCTGCAGAGGGGGAAGCACAGGCATATGGCAGCTCCTTCGGAGGTGGCTCTGTGTGCACCTGGCAGGGCGGTGGCTACTGTTTTGGGACTCACGGGATCTGCCCCTCCAGCATCTGCCAGTGTCCTGGAAAGTCTCCACAGGTGGCTCCATCTCCTACACCAGCATGCCCAGTGAGACTTTCATTTGCTCTCTCTCCCCCTGGTAGCTGCACTTCAGGCTACGGAGAAGGAGCTGGGGAATGTGCTGAAATTCCTCTTTCCCCAAACTGCAGTGTGTGCTGCTGCCTCTTGGTCCTATCTGATAAAACAAAACACAAAGAGCCAAACCCGCTCCGCTCGCTTCCTCCCTCTGACGAGGGAATGAGCTCAGCACGCCCCAGCGTCTCAGCCAAATCCCGCAGGGGTAATTTAATCGCATTCCTGCCCTGTCTGCCTCAGTTACCCCACTTGGACGTGTTATGTCTCCGTGCTTCCTGTTGTGGCATCCTCGGCATTCCCCACCGCACTCCCAGCCGCATTGCTCCTCTGTGGATGTCACTGCCCAGGACTCTTTGCTGGCGCACATGCAAGCTGTCAGAGGCAGTGGGATACATTCCTGGGATAGATAGGTAAAAGATCATTCAGATCTATTCAACCCAGGACTTCTCAATCATGGCAGATTTGGGGACGTGTGTGTGTTTGACTTTTGCCTTGGCACCATATCGAGAGAAGGGGACCAGGGGGAGTTTAGGTTTAGGATTGATTTTATGAAATTGATGGAACCTACCAAGTGGGTGATACCCTCCTTGTGAAGTTTGCTATCGGAAGTTTAGTGAGAGCTTTAGAAAGAGCACAAAACTCACAAGTGCTGAAAGCCACCGTAAAAACACCTCCTAATGAGCAAATTAACAGCAGATTCCCAGACCTCATCAGTCAGGATTCTGCATGCGACCCTAAATGATGGAAAAATCTATTTTAAGAATGTTCAGGGAACTTCTCAGGATGTGATATTTTTGTGTGTGTGTGCACTGAATATAATATTTTGTGCACTGCTTCAAGTACAACCTACACTTGGTACCCAGAATCCACACACACAAGGCGCTGAAAGATGGTGGGTAGGGGTCTCTTTGGGGAAATGTAAGAGATGAGAGTCCCTTTGGAAGCATCCACGGTCAGGCAATATCAGTGTCTTGCCTCGTAAGTGGATATATTAAACACAAAAAGCTTGATTTTCAAGGTCCCAAGTGATCAGTATTCTTGTCCATTTAAATATGTGAGCGAATGAGGGATAGGCAGGTTGTGTCCGTCCCATCCCCACAGCGGACTCTGTCCTGGTTTTGTGCTGCACAGATGTGGGGAGGTGTAGTGAAATTACCTTAGCCTGGAAACATGCAGGAGTGTGCTGTGTTGCAGGCCACAGTGATGCTCCTTGGGCTGTCTTTCATCACTGTAAATGTAGCAAATGGATTTAAAAATTGGAGAAACAGTCAAATTGAGTGGATAGAGGAGGTCTGGCTTAAACAAGGGAGGTGCAGCTCAGCCCTAGCGACCATGGACATCACTGAAGGTAGCTAGGGGCAGGCACATGAAGATCACCAAAAATATTGGCCAGCAAGAGGGGAGACGCCACTGTTTGGGTCCTCTTCTCTCCCCTCCTGCTTCTGTTTGTACAGTCCTCATAATGACACATTTATCTTGGCCCGCCAGACTTTGACTCATATGTGTGTTTTGGGCACCAAGTTCAGAGCCCAAACTTAGAAGGAAGATGAAAAGAAAACAATCTTCTGACACAGTTTAGTTGGACTGAAAGCGCTTCTGCTACCCTGCCTGACACCCTGTCTGGAGGGAGCACCCGCTGGGTCGCAGCTCCCCTGATCAAGCAGGCACCCAGTCTGCCCTGTGATGATGAGGGTACAAAAGCCCATGGAGAACCCTCTTTGCAGACTATCTTCTTCCAAAGACCCCCATACCGAAGACACAGTCGATGCCATACCTTTGTCAACATGGTTGTTCTGCTGCACAGTGTGCAGCTGCCTGCTGCTTGCTTCCCAGCTGGTGCTGCTTACTGCTGGCATGGGCACTCCTCACCAAGGACAGCAATTAATTATTGAATAATTATGAGCAGGGAGCCAGCTCCACCGTGCACTCTGGGAGAAGCAGATCCCAGCCCTGCTCCTGGCCATGCAGAGCAGCTGGGAGACCTGGGGGGAACAAAAAAAAAAAAAAAAAAAGAAAAAAAGCAAGCTAGAGGCAGGCAGAATAACCTGCTCCCAAAACCACTGTGAGATGCTCAGCCTCAGAAATGTGACAACTTTGACAGTCTCAGAGCTGTAAAGCGCAGGAGGGGGATGGCTTACCTGCAGCCTCAGGGCACGTCAGGGTGGGTGAGGGGATGTTTGGGGGGGCTGGGGGACCTGGGAGAAGCACTGCCTTGGATTCTGACTAGTTGTCAGGGCTTAAGAGTGGTAGAAGTCATTGCTGAGAACTTCATTTGTACATTGAAAGTGTCCTGGTGTCCGAGCCGAGCATCAGCCAGTGAGAAGCCGCGCCAAAAGCTGAGCCAAAAGAGGGGATTTTTCAGAAAGGAAAAATCAAAAAGATGAGTCCATTTGGCTGCCCCATCTACCTCTTCCAAATGAGCTGGCTCACGGGCACCTGCAACGTTCACCAAAACCTCCTGGGAACTGGTGACCCCAGGCAGCTCCAGCATTTCTGTCCCTAGCCCCGGGCACACCAGTCCTGTTTCTACTGCGGCTACTTCTCAGCACACACTTAGTGCTCAGAGTTGATCACCCTGGAATGGGAGGACTGGCTTGGATTTACCAATGCTACGTGTCTCTTACACATGCAAGCCAAGCTCTCTGAGGCTTCATGTGCCATTTGTTGCTCCAGACCGTGCCAATTTTGGCAATTCCTTGTTATTAATGTACTCTCGGTCTCTGACCTCAAGCAGTTAGCCCACTTGGGAATGGCGAAGGCTTTTCGTTACTGAGGTCCCTCTTGTACTGAAGGGAAAGGACTGCTTTCTTCATGCAGCACGTGAATAATGCCAGGCAAGCAGAGCCCAGGGTTGGTGGCATGACCTCCAAGGCAGTATCTCTGTACAAGCGAATGTGAAGGTGTCCTCCAATGCCATTATGCAGAGCGGAGATAGTGGAATGGGTCTTTTGTGAGCCCTTGAGGGAGCATCCTTGCTGCGACTTTTGAACCTGGTCAGTTTGGCAGCTGAGGAAATAACCGCAGGGCTGCGGAGCGGGAAACGAAGAGCAGACATGGGAGAAGGCAGCATGCATGAGGCTTTGTTTTTGCAGTGGTGGCAGAAGACTGCAAGTGCAGAAGGGAATGAAGATGCCTGGGGTGCTGCATGGCTCCCTGCTTCACAACACAGGGAAAGGCTGATTTCACTGCTCTCACACAGATTGTCACAGATGATGTAGCAGTAGTGGTAGCAAAGATCTCCCAAGGGCCCTTCTGCCCATGGCTCCCCAGGGTGGAGGTGAGAAGCTGAAGCGTAGCTAACGCTGAGGAGTTCAAACTGGACCCAGCACTGTGATGAGGCAGGGACCATCCTCCCTTCCCATCTCCTCAGCCTGCAAACTCCCAGCAGCCAGCTGGGACTGGGGACACATGCAGATGGAGAAGGCTGTAAGAACTGCATGGACCTTCCTGACCTGGGATCCAGCAGCTCTTTCTTAACCTCACATTAAAAACTTTAGAAGAGAAAACACATAGTCCCACATTTGTATTACAGGAGTAGCACTGGAGCAATCGGTGTGGAGTTCTGGGGAAGGGGAGGGAAGCATAGGCACAGCTTAGTCTGAGATTTGTTTGATATGCTCAGTTATTATAAATCCTGCAAGATACATGTAACAGCCAGATTAGCCTTACCACAGGAGTCGTCAAAAATAATAGGCAGTTCAGAGGTGATGCCAGCTTTACATTAAACTTAAATGCATACTGAATATCTATGTCATGAGCAGAAGTATCAGGACACCAAGAAGGCAATGTCAAGCCCTCACAGGTTAGGGAATTTCAAGTTGCCAAGTGCAAGATAGGAGAGATCGGACATGCAGAGGTTTTCAGCCTTTGGGACTGGACCTGGGGCCAGCCAAAGCCATGCTGAAGATGCATAAAGAGCTACAGAAAAGCTAATCAGGAAAATTGAAATGTATATGACTCATGTTAGGTGTCAAAATGAGTGGTTACACTTTGCTGATAATCTCTTGGTACCTCACTTCCCCCACTATGAAATTAGGGTGATGGTTTGCTCTTATCTCACAGGTAAGTCACAAAGATATATTCATTAAAGTCTGGGTAATACTTGTAACGTGTGCAGACACTAAGGTGACCATCACAGAAACACCCAGAAACTAAAGCCTAAGTTAAGACAATATTTTCTAAGTGGGAGACATTGATCTTCTGACAATGTTTAGTTACAGTGACTTTTATCTCTGCCATGCCAGTCAAACCACTTAATCATTGCATTTGATGGATGCTGGGGCAGCACAGCTGCAATTGCTCATTGTCAGGCTGATACAGAGGTCACAGGCTTTGCTAAGCTTTGGATCAAAATCCAAAACAGCCCCTGTCACGTCTGTCAGGTTTAAAAGAATAATAAAATTACTAATTTAGCTTTGGTGTTGGGTAGTAGCTGGTGCCACCTTTATCTGTTTCTCCTGAGAAAATAAACCCAGTACCATCATCCCCATTGCAGCACGGTGATGCTGCAACAGGCTGTTAATCTTCACAAAATGAAACAAAGGCTTGGGGGGAGGTGAGGGAGGGCACGAATTTGTGGGATGACTCAAAGGCTCTGCAACACCTCCCTTGCCAAACTAGAGACAGCTTCGTGGAAGTGGCCGGGTGCCCCTGACCTTTGTGAGGGGTGGTGCTGCTGGTGAACCAGACCCTGGATGCTCGCCGGAGCCTGCCACAGCTGTGGCTCAGCAGTGAGGACACTGTTATTGCAATGACAGAAAAAAAGGGATCTCCATACTGTGGCTCACCCTTAATCCTTTAAAAATGAGTATGCAGTCTCAACATTATAACTAGTCCAGATAGTTCAAGAAAGGTGTAAGAAGTAAGAATTCTGTGATTCTGTGAAGTAGGCACAGATGAACCATCTCTGATCCTAGCTGTTAATACAAAATATAATTTTTTTTAAAAATCCCCTTCCCAACTCTCGTTAACATTTGCTATCATGAAGCTGTCGACACCACCATTTCCTACATCCCCCCCCCCCGCCCCAGTCCTCCCATTCCCTTTTGAATCTAGCTGTATTCTTGGAGGAGCCCAAGGTGATTGCTGAACTGCCCCGTGCATCCAGTTTGGAGATGGATAGAGACAGGTGAGGATGAAGCCAGAGGAGGAGTGCATGGGATGGGGGACATGGGGGGCTGGGGCTGACAAGAAGGTATGAGCACAGCAGAGATGGAGGGAGGGAGCACTGTGGACTTTATTCTCTGGCTGCAGGAACATCAACATCAAAATCTCTGCTTGGATCTGGATTTGTTGACACAAAATCCACTGCCTGAATGTGGGGGGTTGGAAGCAGTTTACCTGTTACATTCCCAGTGCTATCTCAGGAACATAATTCCACGGGCTGGAGCAGTTGTAGTATATCTGCCTGTCTCTTATCTAATGTGTAACCTCCTGGACTGAAGACATAATGTACTGTCTATCCTTTCTGTGATAAAAATAAAGCATATAAAAACACACACACACACACACAATCCCAGGCCAAAAATTCCCTTAGGGGAACATACTGTGACTAGATAAGAAGGTACTAACTGGCACGTAGTTACCTCTTCGCTTCCTAACTGGGACACTCAGGGAAAGGCTGGAGTTGGGGCTGGTGGGGGGCCACAGGAGGAGAGGGGGGAGAGAGAGTCGTCATAGGACAGATGGCAAGGGAAAAAAAAGTGCCATGGAGAATGGCTCAAGGAAAAGTAAGTCAAAAGCAGACTGGACTTATTCAGGGCTTTCATAGCCCCACCAGCTAGCTTAAAATCTGACCTCTTTGGGACCATGGGCAGCAAACCCTGCTAGCACTGCCCTGAGAGACCGAACAGGAGGTCTTAGGGGCTCAGAGCATCAACTGCTACACAAAATAAAAACAGCTCCGGGGCTCAGAGCATAAACTGCTACACAAAATAAAAACAGCTCCGGGGCTCAGAGCATAAACTGCTACACAAAATAAAAACAGCTCCTGGAAAACTGGAAGGTCAGCACATGTGTCATGTGTGACAATATGTCTTCCTGGTGCTCTACCCACCTTCCTTCACACCAGGTCAACCTTCCTGGTGGGAGCAATCCTTTCTCTTCTGGGGGCTTACTTTTCTGTCTCTCCTTTGCCACCGATTCCCTTCAGCAGTCCTGGGCAAATTTCCTCATTATTCTATTGCAACGTCTTCTGCTGAATGACAGGCATGACTTGCATCACATCCTGGGCATGCGGGGAGGCTCTGCCGCCAGGTCCTGAGAGTTGTGTCCAACATGTCAGAGGCTGGCGGGACCTGGGAAACACTGAAGGAAAGAGAACTTTGAAGGAAAGTTGGCAGTGAAAGAGAAGGGAAACCAGAGGCTCAGCACCTCTACAAACCAAGACTTGCTGGAGGTCCCGAGCCCAGCTTAGCATCCAGGGTCACCAAATGCAAACCCACTGCTCAGTTCTTCTCTTGCTCTGGGTTCTCTCTGTATATCCAAAGCAATATAATGGATGACGGAGAACTGCAATCATAATCAATACTTAGAGCCAGTATTTACACAGGAGCAAGCTTAAAAACAGTCAGAGCCACACCGGTGCTTCCTATCAACACCTTCTGCTGGCACCACAGTTGGCAACAAGCAAGGCAGTGGCAGTCCCCACGCCATGCTCCTGTACCACTCTGTATCCAGCAAACCCCCCCAAATGCTTCCTTTCCTCAACATTTCTTGCCCTCAAGCACCTTCAGATAGATCAATTCTTAGAAGTCCAGCAGCTTGATTAAATTTTTGCTTTATCTTACTTTCGGACACGAGGTGATAACCTGGGTTGCACCCTGTGTCTGCTTGACGCTCCCTGTGCGGGGAAGCCAACAGTGCTGGTACCCTGCCCAGGATGTGTTTTACAGGCGGATGCATAGCTCAGCTGGCAGGAGGATGCCAGCAGCCTGAAAGAACACCAACCGTGGGCACAGGTCTTTGGAAACGTCTTTGTAACTAACTGGCTTAGCCAGTGGGGGAAAACATGCATTTCCCAGAAGAAGGCATCTATTTTCTCTTTGATGGATGGGCTCAAGTCTTGAGTCAGAGTAAAAAGATAAAATTTGTAGAAAGCCCAAGTACTTTAGAAGAACTTAAAACTTATTTTTCCTTTAGTCTCTTTGTAGTATATTTTTATGAAAAAGTTAATTCAGATTTTAAGAACTGTGCTAGGATGAAGTAGCAAAACATTTGGTTCTGAAAATGTCAATATTACATATTTGGACATTTTCTACGTTTGTTTTTTTTTTTTAAAAAAACCAAAACATTGAAATTTATACTGGCTTTGCCAAAAATGTCAGTTCCGACAAAATGACATTTTGTGATGAGAAACTGGTTTATGCTTTTTTCCCCCCTTTTTTGGTGACTGCTTGCACTGAACTCTTCAGAAAAACTGGCTGCCTGAGTTACACTGGGAACAAACACTGCGTATGCATGCAGGGTGTTTGCACGCGTGAAAACACCTTTAGTTTTCGGTGCCTGCACGGGAACTAGCACATCAGGAGAATGCAGCCCCTACTCAGGGAGCCTTTGCTTGCAACTTGCTTGGGTTGAGTGAAGGAGCTTGCAGCCGATTCAGGAAATAAATTCAAGCACCCTCTGCCTTGGGTCTGTGGATCAGCCTTCCTGGGAAGGAGTGGAGCGCTTTACACCTGTGGAGCCAGGTCCAGCGCTGGTGCCAGCCGGGCCCTGCTGCTGCCCTGTGATAAGGACACCCGGCCACACAGGCCCTCCGGCAGGGCCAAACCCGTGCTCGCCCTGGGCGCTCCGGCAGGACGCTGTCAGAAAGGACAGCTCAGGGCCAATCATTAACACAGGTTGCACTGCGAACACGTCTTCAGACCATTTGAGTCAGTGAAGCATACTTCCCATGGGAACTCTTAGTCCTGGCTAACTTGAGGCAGGACCAATTAGAGCAGGCAGTAAATACACTTAGCATGCTCAGGAAAATATATCTAAAGCTGTTTATACACATTCCTTTGGACCAGTCAGCAACAAAAATGTCCTTACAGCTGTTCCCTCCTTCCCTTCTTCCCTCTCTCTCTGTGCTGCTTCAAAAATAAAACTCTCTGGCCTCACCTAACCCTTGCTGGACTTACTCCTATTCACTCCCAAGTCCATCAGGTCTTGTGTCCCACCAGCCCCTTGACTGGTGAGTTTCCTAACTTCTAACTGTTGCGTTTCTTCTGGCTCCCCCCAGGATTTTGTTATACAATAGGAGCCAAGAGGAAAAATCCTTGCACATTTCCTTATCATTGAGGAGCTGATACCAAATCACCTTCATCACCTGCGGCCACCTTTGTCATCAGGCTTGGGCTCTGCGTACATAGTGCACTTAATCAGTACTAATGGCATGTTGACAGCCATTGCCAAGGCAGTCATAGCTGCGGGGGACTGTTATCTAATGAGGATGATCTCAGGTGATGGGACCGCAGCCACAGGGACAGTTTGCAGGGAACAGAGAACCCGGATCTCATGTCCCAGACCACTGCCCTACTGACGGGGTTGTTCCTCTTCCTCACTGATATCACACTTGATTCGGTCTGCATGTTGCATGATTGGCCACATTAGCTACATGGAACTTTTCCTGTTTTCCAGGTGGGGGACTGAGCCTTTTGTAAGAGAACTCCAACTGAATGACATAGTTATGTAGCATTAACAGGGTTTGATCCTAAAGCAAAATCTTCCCACTAAGTTCCACGGTGGATCAAGACTTTGTTTCACCAAAAAAGTAAGGGTGTGTAATTTGGACTCACTCAAGATCAGAAGGATTTTCTCTTCAAAGCCAGGATAAAACCTGAATATGACTAAATCTCTGTGGGAAAAAAATAAAATCTTTCTTTTCAAATCTGGTCAAGACTGGCTGAACTTATTTACTTTATATTTTATATTACCTAATGCACCACATTTTAAAAAGTTATTTCAGGATTAAAAAATAGCACTTTTCATCCTAAAAATATTTCAAGACATTTGGAGTTTTGACAGAACTTCATTCTCCAAAGGAAAACCCACTCTTCCTGCGTTTTCCCTACCAGCTCTTTAGCGATTCCATGCACGGCACAACAGAGGTGTTGGTGTGAAGCAACCCAAGGTTCATACCGACCAAAACCAACTCTCATGTCCCCTTCCCAGTGCCAGTCACAGGGACACAGACACATGAGATGGGAAGAGGACGTAGGAATCTGAAGACGCACTGGTCAGCTCTACTTCTGGCATATTAAGTTGCTGTTATCTGGTTTATGGCCCCGTGGCCCTCTCCCCGTTGGTGCAGTGTGATGGCTGGGGGATCTGCAGCATCATGCCCTCCCCAGCATGTCAGTCTGCAGCTTGTCCACCGTCTCCCTCTACCTGTGTTGCTGTGTGATGAATCCTGAAGTTACCAGCCAGCAAAGAGAGAAGAGGGTGGTGAGACACAAAGAGATGTAGTGAGATGTGCCATCTTTCCCTGTTCTCTTACTGCTTCGGCTGGTACTCTGAAACCCCCCTCTTCCCCTCACAAGAGCAGCTCGTACGGGGCTGGGATAAAGCAAGCATGGAGCAGGAGAGGTGCCTGTCCCTCTCCTACAGCTTTGTAATGATCGGTGTCTTGGAGTTAAGTTACTTCAGAGGTACTGGAGGCCATAAGACAGCTGATGGACATGTCCTCTAGGGACAACAAGAAGCCTTCTGGCTAACAGGCCACACAGCACGTACAGCCAGGGAGCAGCAGGAAAGAGGCATTTTGTTCCTGGAGGCTTGCAGCTCCAGAGCTGGGCAGGCAAGAGGGAGGGATGCATCTCCCACAGCTGACAGGTACTGGCAAGGCTCTTCGGTTTCCAAAGCTTTCTCTCACCAGTGTAGCTTGCTCCCAGAGCAGCCGTGTGGTTAAATGACAGGCTGATATCTGCCAACCAAGCTGGAGACCAGCTCAGAGGAAGCCACTAGGTGCTGAAGCCACAGGTCCAAGTTTCTGAAAAGAGCCTCTGCCATGCTCAAGGAAGCTGAGCCAGAGCATCTGGCTAAAACACACACATACACGTGCCCACACACAAAAGCAATTCTCAGAACTGGGCTAGGACAATATTTGCTCAGGATATTTTAAAGCTTAATTCCAATGATCACAGTGGCTTTGTGAGGACTTCTCATTAATGGAGCAGTTCGAAGCTTTATCTGATCAACCTTCTCCACCTTCCCTCATGCTTGTACAGCAGAGCAGAGACTAATGAGCTGGATGTGATGCAATGCCTCACTTTCTGGTCCATAAAGTAGGAAGCCCGTGGCTTTGATAAGAACAAAGACATGCTCCTCTGTGTGTGTTTAGGACTGGAAGCATAACAGTTGGCAAAGATTTGATGGAAGGGGAAGGCAGGACCATATGTGCTTGAATGAGCAAGAAAGAACAATCTTGTGGTCAAAATGCAAGATTAGACACTTGTGTTAACTTCTTGGCTTTGTCACAGATTTCTACACATCTCAAGAGCAAGTGAAGTGAACCCCCCTGTCTTGGGTCCAAAATGGCTAGGAGAGCTCCCTATCCATTCAGATATTGCCTCTCTAACACAAAGGAGTGAAGACTCCGGTTATGGTTTATGTGACCACAGCTAGTCCACACTGAAAGATGGAAATGGTAACTAGATCGAGGTTTATGCTGAGAAGAATTTAAGTCACACAATTCCACCTGACTTCCAAATAATAACACCTCTTTTGAAACAATGCTTGAAGACCATCTAGATGATCGGACAACCAGGAGACTCCATCAAGACCAGAGACCATTTTCATATGTGTCAAGTCAACCAGCAGTGTAGGACAATGATGTGTCCTAAAGGGGTGGCAAGAGGTAACCAACACAGCCCAGAAAAGCAGATGGCAATGTATGTCACAGCAAGCCTTATAGTCATCCTGCAGGAGCACCTTTGTAATAGGGAAACTATTCAGTCACTAGTGAATGTAAGCAAAGAGCAGTCTTGCTGGAAAGCTGGGCATTCACCGAAATCGACGTATTCACAGTGATTAGTGCCTTTCCTTGAAAATTTGCAGTTATTTTTCTTTTATTGGAAATCTTAAAAGCCTTAAAGTGAAAGATCTTCAACAGCTGAAAATGTATCTTTCCAATGGAACCTGTAAATTTCCATGGAATAAGTCAATGAAAACAAACATTTTGTCACTCACATCAACATTTTCCAGGGAGGAGGGAGAGGAGAAGGGGAAACATTATTTTTGACAAGGTCTACTGATTGGCAGAGCTCTTTAATAAATAGATCAGGCCAGAGTGCAGGACTCTAGTCCACATGGCAGAACTGTTGGTCCTTGAAAGGCTGATAGAGATCTTGTTGGCTGAGTTTCCCCCTGTGGTTGACAGAGCATTAGCTAAAGACAGGATACAGGCAACCAGTCCTGCTGAGAATGACTGGATGCCAAACCAATGGCTGGCAAGATCTCTAAAGGCTTAATGACAGAATGCAAATGCTCGCACAGAGACCTGACCAGCAGAGAATTTGCTAGCTGGGGAACTGCAGGCTAGCCACACACCGTAACACTAGTTTGCTCTCAAGGAGTAAGAAAAAAATATAAATAATATTGAGGAAAAAAAAAAAGAGAGAAGTTCTGCTCTGCAAATATTTCCAAGGTGGCTATAACCTTCTTCCAAAAAGGCAAATCCAACATTAAACATCAGGAGAATAAATCAGCTGCAGGGACTGGCAAAAGTCTGAGAATCTAAATTACAGCAAGGTCAAGAGGAAGCAGGGGGCTGCTCAGAGGGAGCCAGAGTGAGAAATTCAGCACATCTGGTAGGTACAAAGCAATGCCCTTCGGGCAAACTCAGACCCCAGCCCACCCCTACGTGGTGCCTAGAGCTCAGCAGAGGGAACAACACGTGCGGAGGCAGCCACGGGGAGGTCCTGTCTGAGGGAAATCCATCTGTGTGAGGGTGGAGGGGGAAAAAGAAAACAAAAAAGCAGGTGAATAAATGAGAAGCAGCAGCCTTAAGACTGTGCAGCTCGTGTGGCCGCCTGAGCAGCCGGGAGCTGCTGGCTCAGGGGATGCTCTCCTGCTCTGGAGACAGAGCTGATCATGGCACGTTTCCTCAGCGTGGCTGCACATGTGCCACTGGTGTGGCCGTGCGTCCCCTGGCATGGCCAGCTCCACCACAGGCCTCGTGTGAGAGCTCCGGGGCAGTCACATACAGCCCTGCCATAAGGCGCAATGCGCTTTGACAGCCCTCTACTTCCCAGGGCTCCATGGGACCTAAAAATCAATGCAGAGAATCCTCAAAGCTCCCCTAAATGTCCATGGGGAGCGGGCAGGCCTGAGCATTGGCTCAGCAGAGGAGGGAGTCCAAGCTGATCTCTGGAGAAGAAAATAAAAGAGTAACGTGCGGTCGATTTTTCTGTCAATCAAGTGTCCTTTGGATGTGTAACTGGTGGGTTGCAGCCAAAAAACATATTTACAAGAAAAAGTCCATAAAAAGAGTATAGGTCCTGAATCTACATGCAGAGGCATGGCATGGAAAGGAAGCAGAAAACCAGGGCAAGGAGCAGGAAAAATAAGAATAGAACAGGTTTTGCTGGAGGTAAAAGTAGGTCAGGGACTGATGGTGTTTTGGAGGATGTACAGAGGCACAATTAGCTGGCAATGCAACGCTGAGTCTGCCTGGACTGTGGGCCACCAGTAGTTAGGTGGCCAGGCTCCCCTGGAAGTGTCACCGCTGTTCGCACACTGGTGGGGTAAGGTCTGCTCTGCCAGGGTTCAGCCAGGTACCCTCACGGGAAGGCTTCCCAGTACCGCAGCGCTTTGATTTGCTCTTGAGTTTGGATGGTCCCAGACTCATCCTCTGACCTCTGGCTGGGTTTAGACTTGAGTTTGTCACAATATGGAAAAAGATAAATTCAAACATTTATCCCAAAGAGTGGGGAAATGCTATCAACACTTACAAGTATTCCATTAACATTTGAATACTTTACAGTATAGGTTCCTTTTAAACAGTGCATTTATCATTTCTTGCTTGCGTTATTTTTTGCTGTTATTTGTCACTGTATCTAAAGAGATTGCCCTTTGTAATTTAACGCAAAAGAATGCAGGAAGGGGAATATGCTTTGAGGGGGACATGGATGAGACAGAAAAAAAAAGAACAATAATATCAAACTGGATCAAATCTGGGGTTCTGCTTAATTCACCTTGACGGTGGCAAGGAAGGTGCAGGAAACCTTCCAAATGGCAGCTCCTGTGTGACCTACAGGAGAAAGCCTTTCTCTAGGTCCCAAGGGAGCAAACAGGGATGTTTTGTGTCCCTCCCACTGCTCCCAAATGCAGGTGTTGGTACAGCAACAAGCTGCTGTCTGCCACGAGGGTGTGACCTAGCACAGACCAACACTGGGAATGGATCCTTTCTCCGCAGCTCTTCAGTCCAGATTTGAATTAGCTCAAGATATAGGAACACCAGGATGAGAATAATATTAAGATTTAAATATATAGGAACATATAGGGATATCTATGTATTATTTAAATGTGAATATATATAGATATTTACATTACCTTTTTGTTCAGCTGTAGCTCACACTGCCAACCTCCACTTAGCCCATCCTACAGTGACCTACTGAAACAGCAGCTCAGGTGATCATTTTGCTCAAGGGTCTGGAGGAAGAGGGGAGCTGCTGCCCGCCCTCCCCCCCCCCCCCCCCGCCAAGTTCCTTTACACAGGGAAGGGGGAGCAAGGAGGGAGGCTGAGCCACTCAGAGCTGCCAGGATGAAGCCAGTTGGGGTCACAGTCCAGCTCAAAAAGCTTATAAAGCAGCATTTATAAGTTCTCCAGAGTGGATTTAAAGCTGGCCGTGGATGTAGTGACTAAGACTGCGATCCTCAAAGGTATTTAGGCATTTGATTCCCCAGTCAAGCCAAACCTTTGAGGATCTGGGCTCCAGCGCAAGGGCTTTCTACCTAGACAAGCATGAATAATAGTTTGGGCAAAAGCACTGGCCACGTGGCCCTCAGGCCAACCCCCTCAATGGATGTGGTCCTAATTAATGGCTTAGATGCTCCAGACAGGTGGGTCCTAATTCCCCAAAGCCTCTCTGAACTGTGTGGGTTTCCCACATATCCCGACGTTTGTTTGTCTCTGCTTTCGCCAGCCTGGCCTTCCCCCCAGCCTTCTGTTCCTGTGGCAAGGCTGAGGTTTTACAGCACTAAGAAAGGCAAGGAGACTTTCTGGGAAGATGGACAGATATGGAGAAATGCAGAGACTAAGAAAAGACCATCTCAGTTAAGCAAGTCAACCAAAGAGTTGCTTTAAGGCAGGATGGTAGGTGCATATTGAGGATGGGAAGAATCTTTAAAGTATAGGGGCTATGGAAACATTTTAATTAGAGGTGGCTGTCACCTCATCTAGTCAAATATACTGTTTGGCTAAAGTTGATGCAACCCTGTGGAACATTTCAGCTTCAACCAGTTTTATCAGGAAGCTTTTCTTGGGAAAAAGAGAGAGAGACGACTGACTGATGCTGTTTAGCTGGTGTTTAGGACATTGGCCACACTTCAAATCCCTGTTCTGCCTGATTCAGAATGATCTCAAAAACCTCTGAGAGCAGAAAAAAAATGAGGCTGGGAGGTGATGGTTTAAAAACGCTGCATTGGAATGTTTAAAATATGTCAAAACCTTTTTTTCTTTCTTTTTCTTTTTTTTTCTTTTTTTAATGGGAAATTCATCAAACCTGACACTTCCCATGAAGAGTTCTGGCTCCAATGAATCGGTATATTTGGACACCCCCTAAGTCCCCCCCTCCACCACCATTTCAGCCAAATATTCTTGGCTGGTTCTAATTATACAGCCATATATTTTTATACACACATACACATGAAGGCTCGGTAATCACGGATCGGACGGGGAGGAAAGTGTTGATAAGACCTTAGTTGCTTCACAACACGAAAAAAGACTGAGAACTCTTTTTTTGCCCCCTCTCTTCACCTCACCCTCCCAGGAAAAGCCCAGCACCAGGAGCTGGGGGCTCTGCAGATGGCAGCCACATGCACTGGCTGGCCAAGCCCCCATCTTGACATTTCTGCACTTCACTAGTGCCCTCCTCAGGTTTTGCAGAAGCTTACTTTCCTCCAGAGGCAAGGCCGCATCTGGCCTTGCTGTCCCGCTGCCAGGCACCCAGCACCCTTGTGGGAAGGTGAGAATGGTCCTTTCCACACCCAGTGAGAGGCCAGGGAACCTGAAAAGTCCAGGGAAGGCAATGTCCTCAATGATAAAACTCATCATCAAGAGCTTCAGGCCTTTGGGGTGTGTGCACAGCCCTGGAAAAGGGTCCCTGCCTTGAGTCCTGGGATTGCCAGTGAGAGCCGAGAGCACTCAGCACCCAACAGGATGCATCCAGCACCTCTCAGGATCAACCCATAGTTCAGGGCTGCTTGACAGGGCTGGTACGAGGCATTACCTGAGCCCAAAGCTGCTGATAAGGTTTCAGTGGGGTTTCCTACACCACGTGCACTGAGAGTGACCCTCTTGAGGGAGGGGAGTAGGGGAAAGGGTTTTCTCTGCAAATGATGAAATGGTTAAAGTCGAGAGCAAACAGGCCACCCAGCTCTCCCTTTAACTCTCCTGCATCAGGAGAGACCCGAGGGCCAGCCAAATCTACCAGTTCTAGGAAATTATTTTTAAAAAAACAGACATACACACATGGGGGTGGGAGGGAAGACCAATCTATTTTCACAAGAATCTGTCCTTGATTAGAGCAGAAACATGGCAGTGGGGAAAGAACCGATTATTCCGCAGCGAGTTCAGAAGAACAAATAAAAAAGAAAAAAAAAGGCATATTTGTTCAGGGTGTGATAGAGAAACTTCCAAAGCGCATGGAGACAATTGGAAATTACGTCTATTGAAGTGGAGGCATTTGCCACTTAGGGTGAGGAATCAAAGGGCAAGTCCCAGGGAGGCAGGAGGGTGGGGTGGCCACCCCCGGGTGGCCAGTGACAGACAAGCTTGAGCATGTGACCTCTCATAAAATCCTTCCAGGGGGCTTTCACATATTGTGTGGAGCATAAGCTGATTTCCACACATGGAGGCTCCTAATGAAGACGTCCTTCAGGAGGCGAGTGGAGGAGATGGGGTAATGAAACCAGCCTGTTTGCCAAGCAGATGCTTCCCCCCACTGAAGGTGGCACGAATGTATAACAGAAGATGTGAAGGGATGGGAAAAAATGCTGTTGACAGCAATGCCATATAATAAAAAAAGGGTCTCCATATGCATTAAATCCAAACTACCCAGACACCAGAGGCTTGAGGGAAGTTCAAGGGTCCACACACCCCTGGTTTCTTATTGCAGACCAGACCTGGGCAGCTTCCCCCAGCTGGTTCGCAGAGTGCCTCTGGTTAAGGAGCAGTTATCATCTGCCTTGGATTGACCTGGCCAGAGTTTGAACCAGTCTGAACAGAGATTTATTAACCCTCGCAGTCAGAGATCAATAAATTGCTTCCTCTCAAGCGGGCAAACTGCCTGAAATACAAAAACATGGAACGAGCCCACCACCAATCTGCTCTCCCCCTGTCCAATAAAAGGATGCTCTAATTCCCCAACAGACAGCAATTTCTAATTTCTATAGTGTTTCGAAGCCAACTGTAATATTTGCATCTAATTACAGGGCCCTGGATCACTGCCATGTAGAGTAAGGTTGTTAACAACACAATTTCTATACTTCTCTGGGGTCATTTGGAAACTATCCGTACTTACACCCTCCCCATCTCCTCTGCTGAGTGTATGCTGGCCACTCAGTCGTACCACTGAGTCGTTGTAAAGGGCAAGGTACAACATTGAGATTTATGTGTAGAAGAAAGAGCAGAGAATGTTCTTCAGGGACAAAGCCACACTGCATTTCATCTCTCCAATTACCCACTCTGCAAGGGAGAGGGTAGAGATAAGGTTAAAAGTGGGGTGGAATAAATGATCTAAATTTGCAGTTTGAGATTTTTTTTTTTTAATTGAAATTTCAGTGGAAGAAAGGGTAAAGGTTTACTCAAAAAAAACCATTTTTTGGACACAAGTTAAAAACACAGGGCTGGCATGTTTGATCTAGAAGTCAAATGTGGATAAGTGAAAGGTGGGGAACAGAAAGATGCTCCTACAAACATGGTGCCACAGGATCTTTTCCATTAGCCCCAGTAAGAAGTTCCACTTGACTTAAAAAAAGTCACAATTATTAGATTTTTATCTGTATTCACACCACATTTCAAGATTTCCTAGTCATGACTTTAAACAAAAAGGTGAAGCTCCTGGCTCAAGAAGCCCCTGAGCTGCAAACCTCTAGAGGCTGGAGTCTCCACTGGGGACTCACTTGTCCTCTGCTGCAAAGCTCCTCCGTGCATTTGCTGCCAGTCACAGGTGATTGCTTGGTGTGGACCTTCACACCGAGTCATCCCTAACTTCTTATTTCCCAATCCTTTCTTACACGTCATTATTCTTATTCATTGACTCCTGTCTCATAATTCTGTTTACAAATCCTCCTGACTGACTCTAAGCTCCTTAACACATCTCCCTCTACAAAATACAATATAGTCTATTTTAGAGAATTTTAAGAGCTCACGTCAGGAATAGCTCCCTGTTATTCACTCTTCAGAGGCTATGCAGGGGTGTGACAACATAAAATACCCTCTCTGGTAAATCAGATCACAGCTTTTGACAGTCAGCATTTTAAGACATGTTCAAGCCATAGCTAAAGCTTGGCAGGGAAGACTTTCCCTTTCTCATAAAAGTTTTTGAAATTTCAATTGATGTTCCCCTCCACATCAGAAAGAAAACTGGAAGGAAATCTCAAAAATGCTCACAGACCACCAGGCAAAAAACAAAAACAAATCAAAGCAAAACAAAAATCGGTACAGATAAAAATAATTTTCGATTATTTGATTTGGACCTTTTCCTCTTTGTTTAATCTTTTTTCTCTAGTAAAAATTAAATTAAATTAAAAAATGAAATGTTATTTCAATGTAAAAAAACCCCAATCCTCTAATTTATTTTTTTTTAAAAAAAAAGGAAAATGGTTTTAGAAGAGTTGCAACCTTTTCATAAGCTGGAAAATCTGTTAAAACCATCCCATTTCCCACAAATAATTTCTGTTTGAACATATTTGCCTTTTGTGGCAGAAAGAAACATGTAAAATAAATTTTCCAACCAGCTCTAGCAATGACTTCATGTTTTTGTAACACTTTTCAAGGTGAGCGATGCACCAAAATAAATTCCTGACCTTGCCCAGCCCCTGAAACTGGTTGGATCTGAGGGTGTTGGTCACCCCAAAGAAACTGGTGGACCCAAGAGTGTTGATGGGGGAAAGAGAGAGGGTCTGAACTGAACCTGAGCAAAACCGCTTGTGCCAGCAAGGGAGGCTTAACCCTTCTTTCCTGAAGCTGGCTGGTCCTGCTGCGGAATGTGCCCATCAGCAAGGAGATGCAGCACAGAGCCATCAGCCAAAAGCGGCCAGCTGACCTTGAGCGAGCATCAAATTCAGCAGGGGCTTGGGAGGACTGCAGGGAAGCCAGGAGATGTGGTACTTGCCCTGATGCTGGCCGTGGTGTACTTTTCCAGTGGATAAATAGTACTGCTTTCTAGAAATTTCCACCAGCTTTCCAGCATTTTTTCAACCATGTTCAGTTTTCAACGGGACATCTGGCACTTCGTAAATTCTAAAAATTGATCCTTTCAGGGCATAAGGGTTGAGGACAGAAAATGGTCAGCAGATAACATGCAAGCCAGATGCAGTGTTGATGTAAGGGGGAGGTTGCCAAGTAGCTGCTGAGGGATGGGACAGTGGTGTGGCAGTCATTTCTCCTTCAGCAGAGCTGGCAAACAGAGGCAGAACATATCCAGACTTGCACTTGAGGACTTCCAGGATTCATTGGCCCTGACATCTTCTGACAGAAATAGAGGGAGACATTCCGGAAACCACATCCCTGTTGAAAGTACCACCCCGGCTCCGCTGCGTGCCTCTCCTTCTGTCCACTGTCCTCTTCTTTGCCAGAGACCTATACCCACCTCCTGGCCATTGCTGAGGAGGTATCCACTTGCTTTCTCAACCACAACCAAAAGTGGCTGGGATCAAAACAACAATTAGCTGAATAAATTTTGAGGTCCATTTTACGTGGAAGATCAGGTGCTGTGATTGTAGCAGCTCCTTTGGCCATTAAAAGTAATCAGGATTTCAGGGTCTGTCATGTTTCACTTGCACAACTCTTATTTACACTAGTGGGACTAGTAGCCCTTTGATGAATGCACAACATATACCTAGTAAAGACCTTTTGGGTGGATGGTACAGAGCTAAGTCAACTGTTGACCCTGTTGGAGGCAGGATTGCATGGAAGAGAAAGTGTTTAAGAGACATTTGGCAAAAACACCAAATTTGCTGGGGTCATTTTGCATGTTGCTTGCTCAGTGGAGACCACAATGAAAAACAGGAAAGTTCCCAAACCTCATAAGAATACAAATGCCATATTACATAAGACCAAATGTCCAAGCAGTGTAGTATTTTGGGTCTCACAGTAGCTGGTAGTGGGTATGTAGGGAAGAATGTAAAGAACAGGGCATGGACAGATATTTAGCTTCTAGGAAATATCAGCATAAAGACCAAGCAGAAATGGATGTCTGTGTCCCTTAGAGATATCAGGACATGTTAGGGAACCTCCTCCTACCCTGAAAAACAAACAAAAAAAAGTCACACAGCGAAGTGTGCCCAGTGGCAGTGAAGAAAATGTTATAAATGACTTGGAGCCTGGCTCCAGCTAACCATGGGGCAAGACATTTCTTCTAGCCTGTGCCTCGGTTCCCACCATGAGATAGAGATGTCGCATCACCACGGGATGGGGACAATAAAACCATGTCATGACTGAAAAGTCCTGAGGTGTGAGGGATGAGGACCAGATGGGACAACTCCGGATGGGTAGGCTGTACGGGTGTCCCCTTTCAGTCACTTTCCCTTTGGCATCTGGATTTTAATCCCAGTGACGTGGAAGCATTGCAAAGGCATTGTTCATTGCACAAATAACTCGCGATTGCCATCCATTGTACATTATTTCCTCTCCCTTACTCACTATTTCTTCTTTTTAAGAAAGATAAAAACAGCTGCCCTCATCCAGGCAAGAGAAGGACACAAGACTTTCAGCATCCAGTCAAAATGAGTGAATCATGTTTGCACTCAAGTTGTTATTAATCTGGGGCTGAAACTTGTCTGGAGGAATGTTGCGACCAAGTGTTGCACAGTGGGTAAATTTAGGAAGTTCCTCAAAGCACCTGAGCACGTAAAGGGAAAAGACATCTAATAAATGCCATCCCCCCCTGCCCCAGCTAAACATTTCACCCAGCTGTAATATCAAATGTGATTGAGTAACACCAGAGCCTGAGATCTCCCTACCCAGCTCATTGGTTAGTGGGTAACAAGAGTTAGGTGTGCTGCAGATGGGAAAAAAGGATTTTTCATCCTCCTAGCCCTGCCTCAATAAAACTAGGGAATAGGGTTTATACTAGCATATAACACTTAAGGATCTTTTATTTAAATATAATACCCAGGGCAAATGGAGTGAGCACCAGACTCCGCCTAAATTGCTTACAAGCTGAGTAAGTAAGATAGGCAAAGGAAGCAGTGTTGCCAAGCGAGGAGCTGAGGCACACACTGAGGTTCAGTGCTTTCAGAAAAGTCCAAGGGAGATCTGTGAGTCCCACACCAAGTCCCTCACCACCACGATGGGAGCACTGACCACAAGTGCCCTACCAGCCATCGGGTCCCCTGTAGCCATCTACTGAGAACATCTCTGCAGGTGCTGCTGGGTCTACAGACCCCTCCTAGCCCTTTCTCTCTGTGGGAAAGCATCATGACTAAATAACTGATAAATGACTAAATGTTGATTCGCTCTTGGTGGGGGAAGTTGAGCTGTAAACACCTTGCTGATAGATGGGGAGTGATCATAAGGCCTGAAGAGCCAAACCATTCTGTAAACTGCAACTGATTTGCATCACTGTTAGACCCCTTTTCCCAAAACTAAAAGGGCCACTAGTTTAAATTCATCCAGGTATTAGAGGAACCTCAGCTCTGCTATAGATGAAACCAAGCATCACTTTCTACTTTTAGGTGGACTATTCTAAGTACTCCTAAACCAGCATGCCTCAGCATCCCAAAATGCATCCTCTCTGCTGAGCATGCCAAGGTTAACAAGTCAACTTTGTGGTGACTGTGCAGGGGAGGACCAGAGCCAAGACTCCCTGAAAACAACCAGACAATAGTTTCTCTGTTTGAAACTACTGCACTCAAGATCTGAACTTGTGCTTTTGTTGAGGATGCTGTGGACAATCTCAGTGTATTTGGCTCAATACAGATGAATTAAAAGAAGTCTGAAGGTTGGTATAGATAAGGTTAGAGAGTCTAGCAAGGTCTTCCTGGCTTTAAACTTACAGGAAGCGGGTATGAGGAAACTTAATTAACACACTGCTGCCTCCATCTCTCTTAATGGGATATGCTCAGACAAAGACAATATTAGTCTGTACTGGATGCTTTCATGTGCCTTGCTTCTTGAATTTTCCCTGAGATTCAGCCTGTATGAGCATATATAGCAGCAATTCTGGGAAGAGGGCAGAGTTAAGGTTATTTTGACAGTGTAGCATGAACCTCTATATTTCCTACTTTTCAGAGTTTAAATTTGCATTAATTTTTCATATCCTGCTGAGGATTAATCCTCTATGCATTCTGGAACAATGCAAGACACCATTAGGCAATGCTAACTTTGTGCTGAAGTTTTTGGCATAAGATGCTGTATGCTCTAATCTATTTGCAAATCAAAAGCCAATGCTTTGCACACTTCAGTGAAAAGCCAGAGGCAGCCTGCCCCACCAGAAAGGTCACCAGATTAGGACTCAAGGGAACTCTTCGAAGTTTTGCCACTGATTTACTGCTTAATCTTGGCCAAGTCATCTCTTTTCTTTGTGCCTCTAGTTTTCCTCCCATTCTCTGTGTTTTCTATTCAGGCTGCAAGTTCTTTAGGGCAGGAGCAGCCCTCTCGTTACGTGCTGGTCCTGTGCCTTGTACAGCAGGCCCCCTCCTCCTAGCTGGAGTACGCCTACTAGATGCTACTGCAACACAAAGAATTCAGAGCCTTAACAGTTTAAAAGAGTTTGGCTTTCACACAGGATTTTCAGTCTCTCTCACTTGCCTCCTTAGCATAAAGCTTTGTCAGAAGAGGTACCAGCCACCAACTGAGTAAGTTCCCAGTCAAAGGGTTAAAATAACCAACTCCATTAGGTAAAGAGGAGAAAGGTGTAAGAGGAACTCAGATCATATGGCAAACTAGGTACTAGTTAATCAATAGTACTCAAAGGTGAAGGCCATATGAGGAGCCAGAAATCATTGCACAAGTTAAGCAAAGTTTAGCAAGCCTGATAAAGCAAAGCTTTAACTATTTTCTGTGAAAAGTTCCACCTTTCCTCTAACATAGCTCTGGAACAGGGACCACATACACCAATCTTCTCTGTGACTGACTCATGCACTAAAGGGTTCAGTGGAAGTTTTGAGACCTACCCATGGACAATACCTCTTTATTGCCCTGATAGTTCATATACGACATGTTACGTATAATTCTCCTATTCACTGGACTCTCGATCCAAACTCTTCTGGTAAAAGGACTTGTGGGCAGTTTACTTTCTGTCCAATGACTTCATTGCAAAGGATTTTTATTCTCTGTTGAGCTTGCCATGTGCAAGTTTTCCTTCCTCTTGTTTCCCTCCTCTTGTTTCCCAGTTTCTGGAAATAATTTGTGGTTTGGAATTGGAAATGCCCTCATAGGCTTCAAAGAGCTTAAAGCCTGCCGTACCAGATCAGTTCATTGGATCCATTTAATCTGCTCTTTCCAGCCATGACCAATACCTGGTACTTCAGAAGACAACACAACTTCATAGTGGCAACAGGACACTTCAGCTTTAGACAGAGTCCCTCCTCTGAGTGGGTGAGGAGCTGCTAAATCATCCTTCCCACTTCCACCCTGAACTGCCCCAGATTTTCTGGGAGGGTTCCTCAAGGAATCAACTAAAGGGCAGAGACCCCCCCCCAAGGATAAAGAGACTTAAGGGGGACAAAGTACATTGACACATATCAAAAGAGGGCTTCCCAAAACATCGCACAACAAACACAGCTCAACCCCTTCCAGGACTGGCTTGGCTCGCTTCCCCTGTTCAAAGAAGTTGGCAAGCAAATCTTTATTGTAAGAGACAGAACAGAAGCCGGAGGGGAGGTACTGAAATCTGGGGATAATTCACAAAATCCTGGCCTGTGGTGTAGAAGGAAGCTAGTGTTATGTATCTATCAGTTGTACTTCTTTTGTTATTGCTGTTAGTTTTAAGCAGATATAAGGAATTTATCAATGATCACACCTCATTTTCAGCTAATATCTTTCCTGGCTGCTTTTAAATTAATGGGGAGCAGGTATAAGCTAGAACAGACATTTTTTGGCTTGCTCATTCATGTCAAGGTGGTTTTGTGCCTCACAGATATCCTACATACTGCAGCAGGAGTATTTTTTCAATAAAGTACAATTTAGTATTACAAAGATACCACATTTGGTCTCTTAAAAGTCTGACATTTTCCCCAAAGAGCACCACCATTCCTCTCCAGGCCTGGTGACTCCATACACTCATGCCTCATCTTTTCCCATGGCCAACAAGGAGTGGCAAAGACCCATAGTTCGTCTTTGCTCTCCATCTCTGAAGACTTGGCAGAGAACCATCAGGCAGACCACCTGCATTCACCTCAATCTGAGCCGGGCTTGCATTCCTGCCTGTGATGGGTGCATGTAACCAAGGGCACCACTCTTGGGATGAGGGAAACTTCAACCAGAGGACATCTGCCAGAGGAAATGGTGGAATGTGTGGTGTTACATTGCCACCTTGTGGAGAGCTCCCACTGGAGATCAATGAAGAAAGATGGCTGACTAACGAGTTGCGGGCCATCGCGTGCCGCAAGAACGTCCCTCCCTGTTGTTGTATGCCCATGGCTGGCTAAGCTCTTGTGCCCTTGCCATGACTGAATGGGCCATTACACATTGCTGTTATTTCTCCTCCAAGTGGTGAAGCATGGGAGCTCCATGCAAGGCCTGGAGGTCCTATCCATGGGCAACATCAACCCATTGTTTTAGTGCCTGGATTTGCAGACTTGGCATTAAAGTTTTGTATAGATGTAGCCAATGTGAAACAAGAGTCTGGTCCTAGGCCAGCCTTTAGGAGGTAGGAGTCTGTGTTATCACAGTTGCCACCAGCTCTTGCAGTCCTGCTATCCACAAAAGAAGAGCGTAGCTAAGCTCTGTGAGTCCAGGCCTCCACAAGCTCAAAGAGAGAATGAAGGAAAATGTATTTCCTTTCATTAAGTGCAGAAGAAGCCTCTGGTGGCAATGCTTTTTATATTAGTGGTGTCCCCAGAGAGGTTCAAATATACAAACCCACAACATGCTCCTCCTGTTTGTGTGATGGAGTACTGCGTTGACAGACTGAAAGAGAATTACTGACAAGTGCTACCATGTGGACTCTCACAGTGATGCCATGTATTGATTTCTATCTGGTGATGATTTGCACTTTTGCGATTGCATTGACACTATTCTCTCTCTTAAGAATCTGCAGAATGAGTTTTTGGAGTGAAAAGGATTAGCATTGTTTATTATTTATTCAGTACTAGAGGAGGTCTGTGACTTTATGGGCCTTTACAATTACAATGAGAAAAAAAGAGCAAAAAGAGAAATCACAGGTCCCTGCCCCAAGGCACTTAGCAAGAGAAATTAAACATGACAGAGCAAGGCAGGAAAACCCTGAGAAGATGGGAAGATGAGTTCCAAGAGCAACAACATACAAAAAGTGTGACACACTGATAACTCCTTATTGCCTGCGCATCACGTTGGAGAACAGTAATGGCTCTGTAGGAGGTAAAATATATCCAGCACTGATTAGAGGGAGCAAGCTGTCCTCCCAGGTTGTCCATTGCCAACCCATCCTCCAGTGAATATCTGGAAGTAAATAAGCAAATCTGTCAGATTTGGGGAACATGGCAGATCACGCTTACAAGTATCTGAAGTGTGGGCTGAAGTTTTCAAGACCTTGAAAGTCTTTGATTTCAAGGAAATCTGATACCTCCTCAAAGAAGGGGTCACATTCTTTGAAATGAAAGATATGGACAACTATGGAGATGCTGGCCAACAACAACAGGACGTGAATGCCAACATCTCCTGATGGGAATAAAGGCAGTAAATTTGAGCTCCCAGAAGTTTGTGATGGGACTTCTGCTAAACCCCGGTTGCCGGGAAATTTAGTGTCTCTTAGAAACAGGCCAGCAGAGATGTGAAATTGCTCTGGTACTCAGGAGAAGCACGGATTGTCACCTTTCTTTGGAAAAAGGTCTATCCTGATAAAGGCAATAAAACTAGCAGAGTATATTTGTTTTTCTCCAAGGCATATAATTTGATATCTCATGAGATCTTAGTTAAGAAACTAACTTTGCACTGTGTGGAAATAGTAAGGCATGTATTAGACTTACCAGCACGCGTTTCAATGACAACTTTCAACACATAGTTATTAATGGGGAGGCATTATAATAGATGGGACCATTATTAGCAAGATGCTTTAGAAAACTTGTTAGACGAATAAGGTTTAGCATTTTCAGCAATAATCTAGATAATACAAAATCTGTGATAGTGGGATTTGCAGATAGTGTATAAATTACTGAAATAGTGAAGAAATAAGAAAAAAGACAGGCTGGATTAGGGGTGTACAAGAATTACCTGCCTAAATTATGACAATTCAGTATGTGTATTTTATTAGAGGCAAGTGAAACCTATCACATCTGGCAATAAAGGCTGAGATTCAACCCCACCCATCTCCTGCCCCTAATAGAGGCATCTCAACTAAGAGCCTAGTTGGCCTAGGCTTCCTCTACAGTAAGTGAAGAAAGATGGCACCTCCAGGGGGACAATCTGATTGAAGTTTGAAGGGCTGAAGCCAAGGACCTACATTCAGGGTGAAAACCTCTTTCTTGCAAAGCTGTACATAAAGAACATCAAAATTAACCACCTCAGCATGAGATCTTGGTGCAGTGTTTGATGACTAACACAATACTCAGGTGTATAAAAAAGGGATTATTGAGTAGAAACAGGGAAGTGGTTTTGTCCCTGGGTTGGCCACTATTAAAATCATTAGAAGAATGATCTTTAGTCTTGGCATCCCCAATTCAGGAAGGATACGGATGTCTTCGAGTTCAAACTAAAGCCACAAAAATGATATTGCAAGAGAAAACAAGTCTTGCAAAGCGATGACTATAAGCCTTTAATCAACTGCAATTAGGCAGAACATGACTTGATATTTTTATATGTAGGTACTTTGGCGTGGAAAATATGCCTTACAGACCTTTCAAGTCTTTCAGCCAGAGACGTAAAAAGATTCAGAGAGAATGCAGGCTGATGTTAGTCAAATGCAACTGTGAAGAAAGATATGATTTCCTTGCTGTGCACGTAGTTTAATATAAGAGATGTAATGAAATCACAAACCATTTGGAGTTTGTCAGTTGCAAATAGACATTTTAGCAGTTCGACACATATGATTACATGGGACTACTTAGGTTTAAGAGCATGTGTTTGGACAGTTATTGCAGAGCAGCTGATGCAGGGTAACTCATCAGCTGAAGGTAACCTGTTCTTGGATCAATATAACTCATAAAACATTCACTGCATAGCAGCTCCTACAAAATATTCTCCAATCTAACTATACCTGAGGAGAAAAACACAGAGGTTCACCACAGTCTGTTCTTACCTAGGGATCAAAGAAAAAGAAGCCTACATTAGAAATAATGGGATATTAGGAAAAGGAAAAAAGGCAAGCTGCATATCTTTCTATCAGAAAAGTAAAAGTTACTTATGGAGGGTGAGTGTGGACAGCTCCACTACTCCAGGCTTAGGCTTCTGCACCGCAGGAGCTCCACGCTCTCCTGAAAAACCCTCCTGGGATGCCAAACTTCATTTTGTGATCTTAGATATCCTCATAAACACTAGAATAACATCTTTGTGAAGAAGCAGCTCTGACGGATGGGAACTCTCCTTTGAGCCAATGGTCTGGCAAAACCCAAAGGCATTAATTTCAATGGCAGTTGGTGCATCCTTACAATTACCCCAGCAACAATGCCAATTTTATATGCTTCTCCCTGTTCTTAGACTGCTTCTTAAGCCTCCCAAGCCCTACAAGCTCTTTCTATTCTCTTCCTCCATTGCTGAGCCTCCAGCTTTTTTCAAATAATCTCTACAAAACAGCTCCACATTCACTACACATAAATCTGTGTGACTCTGCAAGTCAATCATGGGGGAACAACGTAAAATAAATGGAATTGAATACCAAGATGACACAGAGGAGATTACACTTGAGTGTATTATTCATTTCCATATTTAATTCATTACGTTTCTCCTCCTTTTTTTTTTTTTTTTTCTTCCCCCTCTTCAATTTATACAGAGCTGCAACACATTTTCCAGCCTGCTGTGCTGGAACGCTGCAGTGTCAAGGGACTTCGCAGTTAAATGTAAGACCTTGTTGTCGTATTGTGCACTGGGCCTTTGTCCTCAGGAAACCGACAGCTCCAAGTTAGATAACAGCTGGTAAATCATCTTTGCTAAGCGTTTGCAAAGGCAGGTAGGGGGGCAGGAATGAGGTTTCTTTAGAGCAGGAAAAGAAAGAAACATCTCTCCTAAGGGATTAAGAACTTCTCTGGCCACCTGTCTTTGAAGTCTTCTCCTAAATCTTTGTCTTTCCTGATACAGGTATTTCTTGACCTGCTTTTCAAGTTGGAAGAAGATATCTGTCTCGGGACTCTCAGCAGGGTGTGAAGGACAGAGTTGTGGTTCAGAAAGAGGAAAAGATGCCTTTTTGGGGTGGGGCAGGGGATGGGGGGAAGAAATACAGAAGCCAGTTTCATTTTGTACTTCAGCAATGATCATTCATTATTCTCTAAGGGTTAACCTTGCCTGGAAAGCCCATGGGAGGAAGCGTACGCTGGTTGGTTGCAGGGACCGGATAAGATGACTTAATACAACATGTTTTCTTTTCTAGCCCTGATTCCCATGATTTTGTAATAAGCCAACCTTGAATCAGCTAGTGAAATTTCCCTTCCTTATTCTCTAACTCTTCTCTAAATTCACCCTCGCACGTCTGGAATGACCCGAAGTTTTACATCCTCCCCCAACAAGCAGAGAAAGCTGCTGACTTCTCCCCCCTGCCTAGAAGTTAGTGATGTGCTCCTCACACCTCTGCTTCAGCCCTGAGAAGTTTCTACTTCAACCCAGCTGAGATTCCACTTGAGTACTAGTAATTCTTTTTTCTTATTTTTGTTCATCTGCGTATGAAGTAATACAGTCCCATGGTGGCATGTTGATGCACGTAGAAGAGAAAAACAAAATACTTAATCCTAGCCAGATGAAAGAAAAAAAAAACCAACCAACCACCCTGAGTTCCCCCACACTCCTGCTTGGTTAATTTTTCTTCTGAAGCCAGCTGTTTGACAGATGACTTTAAAAGTGAAGTTGTGTTCACTACTCTTAGATAGGCTGAAGGTCTCATTCTGTTTGTTCTTTTTTGGTTTGGAAAACTGCAGTGACAACTGGATGGGAGTCACTGCTCGCCAGATTAGCAACTTCACTGTACAGCAAAAAACCCACTGCAGTGACATAGGTTGTATTTAGGATATAGGAGTCTGGATCTGGAAGCAAATTAGGATGAGGAGGAGAGGCAAGTCTGAACAGGGCTTTTTCAGTTGCATTTCCTGCTCTTAAAATGTCTACAGGTTGACTTTCAGATGGTAGGAGCTCAGTGAGAACAAAGATTTCTGTCACCTTAAAAGAAGATGTTAACCTCTGAGATAAGTGGGTTTTTTCAGTATCTCCGATTTTACTTTTTTTCCACTGGACAAGAGGGAATTGCTAATCTCCAAACATTTTTCAAGCCAGCAAATTCCAGCTAGATCAGTTGCAATACTTTATTCCAATAATTCCACGATGTTCTGCTTTTGTCTTGGGACATAATCTCACCAGGGTCCCAGACACTGTCAGTCGCTGTTCTCTGCTCCTTCCATTACTTCCATACACTTGGTCAGGCTCCTCACCCTCTTCATAGCTTCCTCCCATTCCTACATGTCCTCCTAACGCTCTATTTCTTGCAGAAAATTCAAACAACCGTCTCTCTCCACACTTTCCCTTGGCCTCCTCCTCCTCAACAGATCCCCACAATTTTGGTTGAAAGAACAATTAACCCTAACCATTCATAACACTACCAACAGCTACTTGCTCTTTTATGTTCGTGGAGTCTGCCCTGCTCCCCACCCCAGTATCTATGGTTCACCCAATTAGATCACCAGCTACTCAAGGCAGAAATATCAGATTCATAGGTATGCTCAACACACTGTGAAGGTGCAAGGTGCTGACCCCAGGGGTAAGGATCTGTTAGATTCGTATTTCTACTGACCACAGTAAGGTGAACCATCACTTGGGCAACCGTAAAACAAGGGGACTAAGAAGAGAGAAGGATGGTGCAAAATGTCTTGTGATAAGGAGAGAGGGTGACCATATTACTGCTTTTGGCTTCTCTCTTCATTCAGCCTGCCATTCAGTCCTGAACAAGCACCTTTCTGAATTTGATGCATCTTATCCCCCTTTCTAGACTTCAGGGCAAGGTCTGTCTATTATTTTGTGCTTGCGTGTAATCTGTGCTACCCAAAAGGCAGTTCTGGACCAGCAAATGCCAGTGTGTTGTTAGCACTCATCACAGACACGGGAGGGACAGAGAGTAGGAGAGGGAGCAAAGATGACACAGATAGCACATATCTGTGGGATGAAGAACAGACAAAGGTGGAGAAGAATGGAAAAGGGATGGTGGAAAACCCTCTCAGCACAACCTGAATGGGTCTGTTTGCACAGTGTCATACAGGGACAGATAAGAGTTGCTGTATGGCCAGTCAACAGCAGTCACTATCCTCCAAGGAAAGATAACACCTGGTATGATGGAAGAATACAGATCTGACACTTCTCAGGCTTTCTCTGCTCACAGGGCTTTTTAAATTGCAAGATAGGTCTTATTCATTGGCCACTGGAATCAAGAAGACACTGAAGGGAGCCACCCCACAGCCACACATTTTCATTATATTTCCGCACTCAATTTCCAAAACTCTCTCGTAACTATATGGAAAGATACTACAAATCACTTTGAGAATATTATATGATGGTGAAAGAGTTACGACACAAGACCTGTTTCTAAATGGTATCGCACTTTTAAGACTCACGCTCGGTACTAATAAACAACGTATTTTCTTGCTTGCATGCTCTTACAGAGCAAACACAGAGCAAACCTGATTGGTGAATCCTGTTTATCCATTAACTGACCCACGTACAGTTCACTGGCTGAAAGTCTATTGCAAAGCAATACAAATGTTACATGGGATCAGCTGTGCTTAAAAGATTTGTGAAAGAAGTGCATTTTGCAGGAAGTAATTGAAAGATGAGATAGAAGTTGTTCAGCGTGCAAGGGATTTGCTCCAAAGCCCACTGAAGCTGGTGGAATGACTTTGGTTGATTCCAGTGGTGTTTGGATCAGAACCAAGGAGGGAAGAACTAGTGCCAGGCATAGAGGGCAACATAAAAGAAGGCACAAAAAATAAAATTAAAATTCAAAATTATATACAGTGGGAGAAGTCCTAGCCATACTGCAAATTGTTAAAAGTTACTGTTATGGATCTATTGCTCAAATGGTCTGCAGTGGTGAAAAGTCCCAGATCCAAACCTTCTCTGTCACCATGATTCATACACTGATACCACCAGTCATAGCACATGTTCCTCAACCAGGAGATAAGAAACTATGCCGCATAAGAAGAAAAATCATCTCCTGTACCTATGAGGTGGTGTCTCTGCTGAGATAGCCAGTGTGTGCTGGCTGTTGTGTTTTTCATCTGTCCTACTGCACTGACATACTTATTTAATACAGACCACTGCCATCAGATGCCAACAGCTGTAGCTCATCGGCCTACGGGTGTTTCTGATGAAGTGATTTTCAGATCAGAATATGCCAATCCATCAAACCCAAGATTTTTGATGGGGGGAGAGAGTTTAACCAACTCCCTCCGGTTTTAAGTTCCCCTTTTGTTTTTAAAATTAAACCACCGGTAATAAAAGAGTAAAACACAAAGAAGTCATCAATATTGAAATCCAATGTTTTAGCTGATGTTAGAGGAAAAAGATTCAGAACTTGGGTTTTCATTTTGCAAAAATTTTTGAAATTCTGGCTGTTGGCCCAAGTTTTAAACCCAGGTTCGGTTAAAAAAAAAAATAAATCCTGAAAATGTTCACAGGATAGGAAAGCTGTTTCCTGCCAACTCTATATTGGCTTACAGTTCTGACGCATGCAAGCTGGATTTGAATTAGCAGATTAGGCCCAGATCCAAAAAGGGACCTAGGCACTTAAAGTGGGACTGAGGTATGCGAGTCCCAGACAAAGGTCCTCAGTCCCTGGAAACCACTGAGTTTTCAAAATTAATAATTCTGCTTTGGAGCATGCCCCAAAGCACCTCAGCTTTGACAGGCAGCTCCATGCCCACCTCCCCTCTTGACCTCCAGCCAGAGTTTCCCAGGCTCCCTTGGAGCGTGCCCACCAACGCCAGGGCCCTTCAAACATTCAACAGCAACTCCACTTTCTTCCAAAACACAAACAGAGGAAGAGGTGGTACCACCTTATCGTACAATAGCTCAGCGCTCGGAGCACACACCCAGGCAGAGCTGGTTTCCCTCTCCTACTGGCTTGTGAGGATTCAGCCCTGTGCCGCAGAGGGTGCCCCAGCCAGAGCCCTCCCTCTCCTTCCCCCGGCACTTCGGTCACATGCAAAATAGATGTTCTTGGCCCTGGTTTCCTCTGCCAAGCTTTGTTTAAATACCTGATCTCGTTATTTTCAACGTGTGAATATATAAAGCACTGTCGGAGGGAAAACAGACCTGAAAACAATATGCTTTCCCTTCAGGAGAGGATTTTGGATTTAAGACATCCCTTGCCCTCAGCACTGTCTTTTGCCTGTCTCAGGCATCTCCGCAATCAGCACTGGCCTTTCCATTTCCCATTTTTCCCCACCTTTTGTAAGAGGGGCTCAGGCCCCTGGTTCAGTGGGTCAGGATGAGACTCTTTGGGTCAACCCTTGCACCCTATGACAGACACAGAGTCAGTTCAGCTCTCCATCACTTTTGCTGGCTGGGAACCCTGGGAAGAGGACACAGCCTGCTGCCAGGTCTCAGAGGCGTGCAGCCCCACTGTGCTGCTATTCCTGCCTGTGCATATACGGAACGGGGAATTAGGCTTCCTTGTTTACATCTCCTATTTTCTTTTTATCTTCCCCACCCCCTCCTTTTTTCCCCCCCCCTTCTTAATAAAGTACGGTTTTAAAAACAAGTGCCTGCATTTGAGCTGCTGCGAACTCTAGTTTCCTTGGAGAAATGTTTGTGCTCTTTAACTTAAAGAATTTCCGAAACATATAGGAAAGGAATTTCATAAACTGCTCATTGAAAAACATTCCATACATTCCCCTCTCATCCAGAGACACCCGTGTGTGGTCTCCAACAAGGTCAGGTTTGGGGCTACGTAACGGGGACAAAGATTCCAGCGCTCAGAAAACAACAGATACCACAGACCATGGGACGGGGGGGAAAGGACCTCGTGACTCCTGTTGCTGGAGGCTGGGAGACCACCGGAAAGGCAACAGACAGTAAACACTGTGCGTTATCCCAGGGAGGAAAATCCCAGTGAGAACCTCCTGCATATCTGTTGAGAGAGTGACATCAGGCTCTGCAGTGTTAAGGAATGGAAAAGGGGGGGAAAAAAATAAATAAAAGAAAAAAAGAAGGAAAAAAAGGAGGAAAAAAGGGCTTTCCACTTATTATTTTGTGTAAGAAAGGTGAAGACATTGAAGAAGGTCCTTTAGAGGCAGATTGGATGCCTGTTGCAAATGGTGGGCAGCCAGATAGGGAGATGATTACGGATGGATACTGGGGTGGGAAGAGCACCCTGGTTTTAGATTGCTTTCTCCCTGTTTTGAAATCAGGGAGGTGCGTTTGCCAGCCCTGCCATCCCTTGGGGCATTCTGAAGCTCTAGGAATGAGTGCTCTGCACATCTTCAGTTTACACTGTTTGCAGAAACCATAACGTTATTTCCAAACCAAGTACTCTGAAACATGCCAAAGGCACCATTCCTAATCCAGTACGATGGACATGACTCACGGCAGGTCTTAAAACAAAATTATCCAAAGTGAGGAAAAAAAAGCATCAGGGAAATAGTCTCTTGGAGAAAGTCCTTCTCTAGTACCTGATGAAATGTCACAAGATGTATTTTATTACACAATTTTCCACTAAAGTCTACATGCTAGAATTGATTTCTGAGTTTAGATCAGCTGGAGACATGTCAACTCAGAGGAGATGTTCTGAGAAAATCACGTATATAAATAAGCCTGAACTGGAAACCTGCTTTTTGTGGAAATTGGAAAGCGAGTCCACACCAGGACCATCATTCATGTTGCCCTGCTTATCTTGTATCACTATGCACACTAGCATGGATTATATACAACCAGTGGCATGTAAAGTGCAATTGTTTCAATTTGGTGGGGTATTGTTATTTTCTTAGAGCTCATTAACAACCACACCAACTGTCAGGCTCACTCAGTGCAACCAGGATTCAAACCTTTTCACCTGCTCCTCACGCCACTCACGTAATTAAACAAATCTTTCATCCTCAGCAGTCATCGGTACATTAGAGAGACTCGAACCTAGGCTACGCATTCCTGCTTGGACTTAGCTCTGTTCATGAATGGGGAAAAAAAATAAGCTTCGGCTGGAGATGTCAGATCCTTAGTCACCTTTACAAAAGTATCACATTGCAATAAACTGACCACAAACAATAGCCTGTCTAGATTTCTGTAGCAAACCACAAGGAATGAAAAATGGCTGACAACAAATACACACTCATAATATTACAGTTGCTGAATCCTTTAAATGTGGGATCCTGAGTCAGGAGAAAAGAAGTGCAAGGAATAATTACAAATACCCAACTTCATCTTGTGCATCATCTTGAATGGATGAAATGGCTGGCACGAATAAATCTCTGCTAGCAAAGCACAACACATTGCTTTCATTGCTGCTGCTGAAGGTTGTTTCTGCTCTCCTGATTGTTCTCTCCTAGCTCTTTATAAATTCAATCCAGCTATTAACAATATCCATTAGCTTCTCCAGAAGATTATCTCAGCTTTAGTGACTGGAATGCAGGGATTAGAAAAAAAACCATTCGGTTTTGTTTTTAATAAAAGTATATGTTGATTTAAACTGATGGCTTTTAACATCTGTTGTGCAAGTCTTTGTGGTAATAACCCTCAGAGATTGTTGGAGAGAGAGATCATTTAGTAGGTAATAAACATCAGTGATTTCATTAATGAAATATTCTAGCATAGACATTACAAACGGGAAGAAGCAAGCCTTCCACCTGCTTAATAATTGCATTGCTGAGGCTAAAACTCTGGCTGCTGTTGGCAGGGCAGGAGATGCCCTGGTAACTCTCACCCCAACTGCAGGCACAGCTACATCAAGGCACGTGCAGTGGAAGAAGGGTTGTACCCAGGACCCATCAGGAAGCTTCTGACTACCACCATATGAGGCACTGATTTCGAAATGCCTTACCAATAAGGGGTTGTCCTCAGTTCCTGACATTGCTGTAACCCAGCTGACAACACTTTCTTGGAGCACTGGATGCCTGTTAGCTGGAAAACGGTGACACAGATTGAGCAGGGAGTATGGGAAGCCGTTCTGCCAGCTGATGGGTCACTCAGCAGGTCCAAAGAACTGCAGTTCCTGGCAGAAGAGTTGAAAACCTTCTGTAGCAATCTTTTTGTTTTCATCCATGGGGAGAGGTTTTGAATGCAATTTCCAGCCAAAACCAAATTTCTTCTGGAAGTCTTTTTATTGATCATCTGTGTGAATGTGGAGGGGGGATCCTTGAGAGACCAGCTTTTCAAACAACAAAAAAGTTGAAACCTTCAAAGACAAGATTATAATGGGGTGTGGGAGAGAATTTATTTCCTAGATGGGGCTATCTTACAGGGCTTTAGAGAGCCAGACAGAGACCAAATGACAGGGAAATGCCCCAGCCCACATGAAAGGCCAGGTCCCCCAGCCACCCAGAGCATGTTCTGGTGTCCGTTCATATCAGGTCTCCTTTCCCTGCACACCAAATATCAGGGCATGAGGGAGGAGTGCTGTGCATTTGGACCACAACACATCAGGGAACCTGGGACCCAACAGTTTAGGCTCAGCCAAAGAGGAGCGGTAAGTTTTCTCCCTCTTCTCTCCTTTATCTGCTGGTCAGCAGGAACAAAAGAACTGGTCAGCATGCTCCTGTCCTACCTGAGATACTTGTCCTATCTCAAGAGTTTAATCCCTTTTTTGTACCCTGCTCTCTCCTCAGTGAGAAGGAAGGGGGCTCTGGGGTGCCTTTCTCCAGCCTTGGCACTGTCACAGAGGTCAGCCCCACAGGTGCAGTGCCGGTGCAGGCTCTATACACCGGGGAGAAGGTCAATGCTCCCCTGGAAAGAGCACATGAAGGGAGCGTGGTTTCGGCCAGAGCATGCTGAATCAAAAGCATCTGAAAGGTTGTCCTCCCCTGTGGCTTTGCGGTGAGCTCAGGAAACCCTTTCTGAGCTGTGCTGAAGGATCCCTTTGAGGCTTCCTGCAGCCTTTTCCTCCCCAGCAGCCAGTCCCCAAGACATCAACTGCTTTCTGTTATTTGGGGGCACAGGTTTCCCCACTTCTTGGTGACCAGGACCTAACCCAGCCTCCCCTACAAACCTACGGTTATGCAAAGGAAAAATGTTGCTCAGGACTGCAGGGAGAAGGATCATCTGTCTGCCTGCATCCATGGACTCTGGCTGTGGTCTCCAGCCAGAAGGACAGAAGACACTGATTTTTGCTAGGAAAAAAGAGCATTACCTAAGATTAATGAAAACAAGTTAGTGTGGGTGAGACCAAGTGAATGCCTTGGGGAGTGAAGATGATTTATACATTTTCAGATAAGCTAAGAGGCCAGCCAAGACAGCATTTTCTTGATCTGGAAAATTAGGCAAAAATGGCAACTTCTATGACTTCCCTGGAATTACAGCTCTTAATGTTTTGACCTGTTACTTAGCACAAGTCCAGCATGTGCCATCCCATTTTCTCCCAGTGAAGACAAAGCCAGCTCTTGCCATCAAGGCTACAGCTAGGGAGGGGTTGAGAAAGCAAAAGAAAGACAAATCACTCATTTTCTTTGTTTAATAAGATCTGACAAACTCTCAGTTATCCCAGCCATTAAGGAAACTGTTACCCAACACGTTTCATGCACTGGGTCTGTAACTTTTTTGTCACACAGTATTCAGAAAGAACAGGCTGTCCCTTGACAGGGGATGTATTGTTGGACTAGATGATCTTCAAGGTCCTTTCCAACCTAGATGATTCTGTGATTCTGTGAGGCTGTATCTAAACTGCATGGCAGACTCATGCCATGATGTAGCCTGAAGTCATGGTGACCACAGACATCCGGGACAGAGGACATGGCTGGAGTAGGACCAGCCCGTGTGCACAGATTTCCTTCCCATGACCGCTAGGACACGTGGAGAAGAGAAGATGATGTGTGCCCTGACACAAAGTCAAGGAGCTGAGGCACAGTCCCAGATCCTCTAGTTAACTAGACAGATCTTATCTGTATACCCCATTTACATGCAGCAGCTTCTCAAGGACCACTCATGAGCTCACCTCCCTCTCTGTCCTAGCCGAGCTCTGGGCATCCCAGGTGGTCCCACAGAGCAACCATGGCCCTACTGTGAAATTTTCCACTTTCAGTAAACAGGCAGCTATAATACATATTGACTAGCAGAAATACTCTATCCATCAAAGCCAGATCCATCTGAGAATAGACTCGGTATCATCCATAAAGCTGTCAAAATTTTTTTCACAGGTTTTATCAAGTTTTCTGTGCTGGACAAATCGCTCCTGAAGGTTTTTGGGAATGAGACAGGTAGGGGAAGTCCCCATTTTTCTGTCTGACTATAGGGAGTTTTGATATTTCAAGCTGTGAGGAAAACTGCCACCACTTTCAACAACAACTACAGAAATCAATATTGGTTCAAAGATGTGATTCTTGTTTGTTGGTTTGGAAGATCTTTTTGATTCTCTACAAGACTAAACAATTATTTAGGCATCTAGACCATAAATAAAATATTGGTAAATATACAAAAGATTACATTATTTGCAACTACTTCTGCCAGTAGGTAACTGCGACAGCTTTTGCCATGGATGCTTTTGCCACCTGGGTCCCTGGTTGCTCCTTCAAGCCTCTGCACTCAGTGGCATTGGAAGTAATGATACACAACGCAAAGAGATTTGCCATTTTAATAAGCCATTGAGAGGGGCCACTGGAATGCAATGTTTCATCCCCTGAACACCCAAGTTGCAACCAAGCTGCTGATATTCTTTCTTGGTACCTATAGCTTAGCAATTGATGCTTCATTCCTGTTCCTACAGGAATGACCCTGACCAAGGGACAGCTGCAGAGACCCCAAGCAGAAGATGCTGCAGAGACAAACCTCATTGCCTCAGCTGCCCAGTGTGTTGGCCTTCATGCTTCGCAGCACAGAATCCACATCTCAGAAGTGCATTTAATCCATCACAAACTGCAGAGACTAGAAGGGGACAAGAACAATGAGGTGAAATGGTGAAAAAGCGGTTAGTCACTAAGGGAGATGCACAAAAAAAACCCTTTGTTCTTCCACAGGGACTGGGTAAAGGCCTTTGATTGGATCATGGCTCTGATGAGAAGGATGCCTCAGCTATCCCCAAGCACACAACACCACTGGTGCTGGTGGACTAAGATACCCAGGGACCCAGGCCACAAAAGAGAGAAGGAACCTCAGCAAACAGTAATTAAGGAGGACATACAGTTTTGCTGCTTCTTTTATCTTTTCTTAACAGTCTAATTGGAGTGTAATGAATTTAGGGTTGGTGCTTGCTGCCAGACTCACTTCTTTGATGTGTTTTTGGCCTCTGCACTACAAAAATGCGATGGAAACCCAAACCAAGATATTACACCTCCATAAAGTGTCTCTGGGTTTACCATAAGATTCCGCCGTTTGTGCCAAGTGGCCAAAGCCACTAACAGGCCCCTGCTCGCCAAGATGTTTGGGTGATGAATAAGAACCAGAGAGAGATGCCACTGTGAATCAGAACGAAGAATGTGCGCTAACGGCAACAGAGGTGGATCCTGGGCTGTAATGTGGAACAGAAGAGCACTGTGGTCATGCTTCTCTGTGGCTGTGGCCAGCAGGAGCTGCTGGTGATGTCTGAAAGCCTGTGGTGGGTGAGGAGGATTTCAGGAGGTAGGTAGAGTTCTGGCAGTGTGGGGACATGCCGACACAGCACCATGAGCTGGTCATACTGCCAACAGCTAGGTCACTCTTGGGCCTAAGAGTCTTTCCCCCACCCCACGTTAACCATTCCTGCCTTAGTTCTTTGCAGGTAAATCTCTTCCCCACATGAGCCTACCATGCCTCTCTCAGCTCTCAGCAGGGCATTCCCACTGGCAAATATTAGCCGCTGTGTAATATGCAAGTCTCCGACACATGAACTGCCCTGGTTTGAACGGTGCATGCTCAAGAGGCTGTTGGCACCCGCTGCCTGCCGTACCTGCTGCTGGGGTCACCATCCTGCCAGTGAGGAGGGCACAGTCAGCATAGTGTGCGTGCAAGCAGCAGGCAAGGCTCCAAAAGGCCTTCCTGGGGGACATCGCACCCTGCAGACTGCAAAGGGGTCCCCACCACCTCCCTTAGACCTCCTAGGTCTGTGATAGCCTGCCCTTGGGCACACCTGAAAAACCTGGGGATGCTTACCAATCAAAATATCCCAGGGTCCCACAGTCAATTTTCTCTTGGAGACGAACAGATAAATTATGGAAGGTTGGTTCTGAAAAGGCTCCATTAAGTACAGATGTTTACCTGTTTCTATTCAAACACCAACTAAACAAGCTCTTATTAGATAAACCAATGCATCGACCCCAAAAATCACAGCCCAAAGAAAAATCCAGCTTCTTATCTGTTTCCCTGTCTGCAATGACCTTGCTCACAATAAAAAATGATGTGTCTCCTTGGAAAAATTCTGGCCATTGACGGTTCATGTACTTGCAGAATATCCAGGGCTAAATTCCCACCCTATTTAAATCAATACAGCTACATCCATTTTAGGGAAGCTACCTCCAATTGACAGATGCTGGGAAACTGGCCCTGAGTCTGCCTCTTACTAAAACTGCCTTTACCCTGTGACTGCATGTTTGAGACATGGACTGCTGATAAGATACACTTCTATTTAAGCACAGCCCTCCTTCAGGGATGATTCACATTTAAGAGCAGTTAACTGGTGCAGCTGTTCTGGACACAAGCCTGCCCTCTGCAAGAAAAGCATTTTCTGGAATAGGTGTACACAAACAGCTTTGCTAGTAAGCAAATTATATACCCAAATACCAGGAACTGTGCTCTCAGAGCCTGACAGTAGAGGCAGGGACAAGCCCTCTTTCTGCCTTGCAATGACCACTGTCACCTTAGCTTTATCAGATGCAAGTGGAGACCTACTTTCCACCTTGCTCGTTACTCAGGTGGGAGACAGGGGAGAAAGCAGGGAGGCTATAACTGAGCCTCTCCGTGCTCTGGGTGCCTCAGGTATCCACACCAGCACTGTGTGGGTAGCATTTAGTAGGCCAGTAGTAAACTAGTGTTCCCTGGGACTAGCAAGGCAGTTCCTGTGACCAAGAGGTGTGCCTGAGTCACAGTGTCTTCAGGGCACACATGTTCTGGGGCTTCCCCTGCCCTGACAGTTTGGGCCATAGATTCAGATGCAGCTTCTGTGATCAGAAAGCATTTTCATCCTCTTGGTGAAATACAGCTGTGTCAAAGCAAAATGGAAATGGGGCGCCATCTGAATGAACATTAACCCTGTGGTTCCCCTGAGTCCCACAGGGGACTCAGGGCCCCGTTCACTGCTCCCAGGGACCAGGGACTGTTGCTCAGCCAGTGCCACGAGCGCACCAGACCATACACGTGCAAGCAGACATACGCAGCTGAAGGGTTGGAACAGCTCCTTCTACTGAACATCTGGACTTACACATATAAACTACTCAACACTCTCATCCAGAATTACAGAGTCTTTCATATCTTATCTCTCAAAAACCACTTATCAGCCCACGGCTTTCAGACTGCAGTCTCTCCCGTCTGCCAAAGTGGAACCCAGCCATGCAAAAACATGAATAACAGCAGCCCCTCTCTCCTCTCCCACGCTGATGGCTGCAGCTTCCCTGATGGGGGCTTGAAGTTCAGGGGCAGTGGGAATAGCTCCATCTACCCCACTGTTGTGGACTCGCAGAGGAAGTTTAGCAGAGTTTAACCACAAGGCAATAGCTCACTGGAGCGTGAATGCCTCCTCGCATCCCAAGCTGAGGAAGGCAACAAGCTAAATGTATGTGTTTATGTCCTGCATTATGATGATAGGCAATAAGTAAATATTTGTAAGCTAACATTGAGGCGCATCACTCATGCTGCTGCAGCACTCAGAGGCTTCAGGCATGCCCTGAAGTCTCTGCATCCTAGATGCTGTTCAAACATGGACAAAAAAAAGACAGGTTTATGTCCATAAATGAACATTTAATAATGGGAACTAGTCCATATTTTCTGTTAAATAAAGATGTCTTTTTAATGAAATATCCCTTTTGTTTTTAGCTCTAACAAAATTCTTGAGACAAAGTTTCATCTATGGGTTGACATTTTGCAACCCTTGTCCAGGAGGGGAGAGAATAACTTATTGTCTTTTGTTTTTTCTCCTCCTTCTCCTTTTAAAGAAGAGAACAGTGCAGAGGAGGAAGTGCAGGAAGGGCTTTTAAGCTTGTGAGCCACTTTGGGTTTCAGATTCATGGGGCATCAAAACTTCCCCTTCCCTCCCCAAACTTTTCAAATCTTTCCATGAAAACTCTGAAACAAAATGGAAATTTCTTCCTCTGAGCCGTAAGAGACGACATCATTAGACTTCAGCATGGTGCTAAAAACATGCGTGCATACTGCAGCGCAAGATACCGGCCTAGACATCGCAGTAACAAGAACCGAAGCAGACAAAGGGGCTCTCAGCGAGCTAAGGGGGCTGGTCCTGTGTCAGGCAGGAGGTGGACAGAGACGAGGCTGGGAGGAGGAAGGCAGTGATCTTACAGCGGAGGAAAGCTTAACATAAAACAGGATCATCGTTAGCTCCGGACTAGCTTAGCTAATGTCATATTTCTCAGCTGTATGGACCGCACATGAGTCGTACATGTTTTTATTCAGTCCAAAAGAGGTCTGTCGCAAGAACAAATGTCTCTGCTTTTATTATGAAACTGAAGTTCAGGCACAAATCTCGGCCGATGGGTCTCGTTCCAGTGGCCAATGATACAATCCAGGGAACAAATGTGATCATCAGGCACCAACTGGGAAACGGTGTGAATAAGAACCCTAATAGCAGTGGCAGGAAGAGAGGGTACAGGTGCCTTCTCCTCCCCTCCCTGAGCGTCCCCCAAGCCCACATGCACTTTGGCCCCCATCAGCCAGTCCTTCTCTGGCAAAAAAACATGCTTTCAGATGCTGCTGCCAAACCTCAGAAATGTATATTGCTGTTCTGGCTATGTTCAGGAGGAAGGGGAAGGGAAAGCAGTGTGCAATTTTCAACAGTTTCTCCTCAGAGAGGGGCCCCCTAATTTTCTGAAGAGGGCCATGGAGGAAGGGGGGAGAAAAAGAGAGAGGCTCTGTCCCATTTTAATCCCTTTTCCCAAATTAGTTATATATGGGAAATTTATGATGGAGTTCCCCCTTTGGGCTTTGAGCCTCAAAACATTTCATAACACGCAGAGCCCTTCTGAAACCTTTTGATCGCGTCACTTCTGAGGTTGCCGTGTTTATGTGCATAGCTGTGCACACGGGCAGATGTGAAAGGGAAAGACAGGCAGATGAGGCATCCTGTGCTCGTGGCACCACAGGTGGGGCTTGCAGGACTACACCGACAAGGAAAAAAAAAACCACCAAAAAACAGAAAACAAAAGAACTGCAGGACAAAGACCATTGATGTTACTGTGAGAGTTCGGCAACATCAATCACAAATCTCTTCTGCACGGCTGTGAGGACAAAGCTACCTGGAAACTTGCAGCCGGCTCTTTGCCTCATTGAAACCTAGTGCAAGGACTGCCTAGTGCTTTTTATTCAACAGGAAATCACCCAGGCTACACAGAAACAACCCAAAATAAGGGCATTCACTCAAGCTGATGGGCTGTGTTGACCAAACAGCACATCAAGCAAGCACCACTAAACCCCAAGCAGCCACGCGTGGACATGATTTCCACAAGCCCACAAGAAACTGGAGACTTTGGGATTGTGGAGCATCTCCCTGCCCTATGTGTTTTGGTTACAGTAGTCCATAGCCTCGAAACCTAAAAGATACCATAAATTGCTACTAGGCTTAAGTCATTTCAGATCCCACAGCTCTGTCAAAGTTATTCAGCTGACCAAGAAGAGCAGAAACCTCCCCTCAGATTAATAGGAATGAGGTCTGTGAGCCAAGATCCTCAAAGGCATTAGATCCTCTTTGAAATCAGTGGTGCTTAGACATTTCAATAAGTGTCTTCAAAGACATTTCAAAAACACCAATGCCCACCTCCCTTCCCCTCCTCCCCACCCACCCCCCCAAAAAAAAGATGTTAAGCATCTGAGAAAGTTTACAAAGGTGACTGGGAGACTCTCCACATTTCTGGGAGTCTAAACAGGGGTATTGGTGTTTTGGTAAATTTTGCTCACTGCTGGTTATTAAACCAGAGCTCAACTGGTTTAATTAAAATTCACGGTAAATAGATTTACTTTCTCCAGTGCCAGTGCTCTGTACGGACACATTATTCAAAGGCATTTACTTCCATTTAGCTAAACTTCGTAACTGAGTCTTCTAAATGTTTCCACATGGTGGCTTGAATTTTTTTTTTTTTTTTTTGAGAACTAAATCAATTTTAAACCAATTTTCATTACATTGGTGGTTTTGCATGTCCACAAGGCCTGCAGGCGTCTTGGATTTGAAAACTTGGCGTGAAATGCAGCCCAAAACGCCAAGCACTGAAACCCGATGAAAATGAAACTGCTACAATCTATAGGGGAAGCTGCCTGCTACTCAGCCCTGCCCACACTGCCAGCCGGGCTGAGAACACCTTCCTCGGGGCATCAGTCCTGCACAGGACTGGGGCCTAGGCATGGCTGAAACTTGCCTCTGGACGTCACCACTGCTTGGTCCCAAGCAGGTTTGGGATTTGGCAGCGGTGAGCTCAAATCCTGGCTGGTGGAAATTGCTTGAAGCACAGCCTGTGGGAAGATCAAAATCCTGATCAGGAGCCTCTTTAAAAATGTGGCTTCAAAGCTAACTGGAAACCTGGCCCAGGGCTTCTTCCAAACCTGGCCCAGGGCTTTCCTGCAATTCAGCCTTGCAAACTTGGCTGGCGTTAGGTTTCTTGCACCTAGTTTGGGGCTTTGCTGTGAACATTTTGTGGAGATTCAGCTCTTGAAGTTAAATGGGCTCTGTTGTTCGGAGCCTGGACCAGTGTCCCTAACATCCATAAACTCCACACCAATCTATTTATCTTCGTTTACAAAGGTCAGGCACTTTATTTTCAAGGGAGTGGTTGTTGCTGTGTATTATCAGTAAACCAAATCATTGAAGTCAGACATATAAATGGACGAGATGAGGACTGCTTACTGCTGCATACTGGAGGGCTTTGACTTATCAAAGCAACCTTTTAAATTGGTGAGCAGCCAGGTTTGTTACAGTCTTGTTTCCCCACCATGGTGTGTCTATAGTAAGCAAACCTCAAAAGTCTTGTAGAAGCACCCAGCACTTGGGATGCTTCAAAGCAGAGGCAGCAGCTTTAGAAGAGACATTTGTCCTGAAAGACACCAGCAGAGGTGAAGATTTTCTGCCTCCTGGTAGGTTTGGGGCAATGAAGAAAACCAACAATACTTTTGGTTTCCCAGCACTACTGCTTTCAGTACCTCTAGAACTAGAAAAGAATGGGTTTATTTACTGTTGAATTGCTATTCTTCCCCCCCAAAAAACCTCAAAAATGGTGACCATTCAGAGCAGAGCCAAGCTGGTTCTTGGCAAAGGTTCAGCGTGGCTCTTATTACTGAGGGGAATGTGGTCATGTTGCTAAGATAGTGGCCTGGGAGTCAGGCCACTGTTCTTGGCTAGCCCTCCACCCCACCGTGTAACCTTGGAAAGTCACGTCTCCCCTCCATGGCTCCACGTTCCTTGCCATCCTGCGCCTCTTGGCTACTTAGGCTGCCAGCTTTATGGTCCAAGGTCTGTCTCTTACTATTCTAGTTATCACCACCATAATTATGAGAATTTGATACATGCTGCTCTCCAGCACCCCTTCCCACAGAGCTTCATTAGAGTAGCTCTGTCTTCATGAGCAGCAGGGCAGAGACAGGAGTTCAGGCATTTTCTCCATGGATGTTTCTCACCCCCATCTCGACATGTGTACTTGTGCTGCACCCAGGGTGATCATCCCTGTCACCTTTCTCATTCCCATCCAACAACCCTTCGAGTCATTTGCATTTAGTGTGTTCACATGGTTTTCTCTTCATTCATGTGTGCCCAGCTGGGACGTTATGCCAGGTTCTGCCATCCCTTCCTGGGACATACATGTGCTGTGAGGGACAACCTGCCCCCATCAACCACCAGAAGCACCCCAACATCCAGCCCCAAAGGGACTATAACCCAGAGAGGCACTGCTTAGTAGTGACAATGCAAAGGTATACACTTGAAGCACAAGAAACGTGAGGTTTGTGCCCTGAGGTGCACCTCTACCCCAGCATGCATTCATCATGACTGCTTGTGTAAGGCAAGGGTTTATATCTGACCTTGAAGGGCTGCTGAGCTTTCTGGCAGCCCCTTGGACCCTGCAGCCTGACATGCACACACCTTTTTGCAAGCAGTACTGTATTGCTTGCACTTACGGGGTCCTTTCTTGACTGAACAGTGTAGCCCAAAGCATCAAAAGAAAGTCTGGGTATGACACTAGCATCTCTTTTTACAGGGGGTAAACCTTTGCTGTGCCAGAGGCAGGACTTCTGCAACAAAGTAGTGAGACCTTTTTATTCACTGTTTTGCACCAAGGATCCTTAACTCCAGGAGCCACCACACCACTAAGAGAGCAGGTCCTCCTTTTGCTCCAAAATCTCTTTGGAAGCCGTTCCTCAAGATGCCTTAAGGTAGCAGCATGCTCAGTAGCTGCTAACTCTTATCTCTGGTATTACAGAAGGCCCAGCTAGGGTCAAGGCCTCCCATGCTGGACACTGGGCATGCAAACACAAAGGGACAGTCCCTGCATGGAGATCTTTCAGTCTCAACAGAAGAGTGACACAAAAGGAAAGAGGTTAAATAGTATTAGCAAGATCACCCTGCAGGGAACTGGTGGAGCTGGAATTAAAACTCAGAGAGCACCAGCTAGCTGCATTGCACAATGGAGCACTCTGCCTTCACTCCTTTATGTGGCACTTCCATGCATGTACATCAACATACACATGTATATATGAGTGTGTGTACATTATACGTATATATAAAGACTACCTGAACATGTGGACGCACATGCATGCTATGTTGACAAACACTAAATGTGCACGCACATGCACATCACCGCTGCAAGTGGCACATTGTGATTTGCTCTCTGCTACCTGTCAGGTGCTCACAGTCCCTCGTGAAGCATCCCTCCTGATCTGAACTAGCAGGAACCACGCACCATTTCAACTCCTCCAGGTTAAGCCAGCACAACAAACTGGGATTTCTGAAGGTGCAGGTGGGACAGGCAGGCGATTGCACTGAGATACTGTCTATCTCAACTCCTTCTCCGAGTTTGGTGTTGTGTGTTTTATCAACAAATAACATGTCTTTACTATTGCCAGCCCTGCTGAACCACTGTAGCTGCAGACAAGCAAGCTGTGTTTGCTTCTCTTTCATTTGTCATCAACACAATGGCCAGCCAAGTTCTCATTCCAGCATCTTACTTGTTGGTAACAACAAACACAGGCAAAAGAGAAATGCTGAATTTTGGCTGGCTGAAGGGATGTAGAAGCATAGGTTTGAAAGTGAAAAAGCCCCAATATGAAAATCACTGGGGAAAAAGAAGCATAAGGAAGCAAGAGTTTAAACACAAAAAAGTAGGCTGGTTCAGGTTCTCGGATTCCCCTCTTTCTGCTCTTCGGGATGATGTTGTGTATAAATGCCCTCCCTTCACCAATACATGGCCAAGTCCAGTTTGACTGGCAGCTCCAACAAACACATGAGATTTGCAAGTCGTTTTGAAGACGTTCACCCATTTGTTTTCAGACAGCAATAACCTTCCCCTTTCCCACCCCTCTTACTCTTGCCAGCCCTCAAAAGCCGTGAGGAGGGAGCTTACACCCACATCACATCCAGGACCGCCCTGAGGTTTGTCGACACTTGAGAAGCAAAAGATATTCAGAGAGTAAAGGAAACTGGAGTGGCTCCCTCTGTGCACTTATCAGCTGTGCTTATCAGCTTATCAGATTTTGCTGCTGTCTGACTGCAGAAGAGGAGAAGGGGGTGGGAGAGACATCTTGAATGTGACATGTTATCATCAGAGACAGGACTGAAGTGTGGAGGAGTTAGGCATCTTCACCCCTGCACCCAAACCTCCCAGTGTGCTGCTGCTTCCTCCCTGAGCAAGTTGAGGAAAGGCAGCAAGACTTGGGCAAAGCTGGTGAAGCACAAGAAGAAAGGGGCAGTTGCCTACAGACTCCTCCGTTCCCCTCATCCCACTTTCTTGTCCTGCTTCTGTGCCCAAAGAGGTTCCCTCTTGCAATCACAAAACCAGAGTAGGCACCATTCACCCGCCTGTGGTGAGCAGCTGATGGACCAGGAAGCTCTGGATCTAGGCAAGAGCCAAGGCAAAGGAGACCCTGAGAAAAGAAACTTTCCTATCCAGTGCCTCTAGAGAGAAGGGGTCACCTGGCCTGAAGCACTAGAAAACAAGATGAGAACAAAACACAGGCAGAACCTGTCTTCTTCCCCTGGGGTAGCTGTTCTCTGCCAGATGCTTTACCAGGCACAGAAAGGAAAAAGGGCAGATGTACAGATTGCCACACAAAAGAGAGCTCAAACAGCATGCCATGGACACGATCATGCTGCTTAATGTGTTTATCAAGTATGTGGGGGCCAGTGCAAGAATAGCATGTACAATACGTTGTAAGAGTAGAAGAGGGGCTCAGATTTAGGTGACAACTGAACTCAGTCAAAAGGAGATTAAGAAACCCTCTACAACTGTTTCACTTCCCAAGGGCTGCACCCAGGGGCCATTCCAGGTCTGGATCACAGTCCTACTCTTTACAGGGCACAGAGCTCAGGGCAGGGAAAACGCAGGAAAGGACCATGGCAGACACCACGGATGGGAAGATCTCTGGAGTACGTTAGTAGGTTGCTATAAGAGAGGAACAGTTTTGAAACATGAGCACAGAGATAAAAATCTATTCTAAGGTGAAGATGAGCTAAATATGTCAAAGGCCTTTCAGCACAATCTGGGCACATGTGAAACCATCCAAATAGTAAACAGCGCATTTACTACTAATAGCCTCCAAATTTATTTATGGAGCCCCATCACCTCACAAATCTCCATCATCTGCTTTGCACTTGAATCGCCCCAGCACCGGGGGAGTGGTGCAGGAGCTCTGCTCTGCCCAGACTTTGCTACCTGTTTTCGGAGATAAGTGCTAAATAACAGAGCCCTGCAAAACACGATAAGGCCCACGCTTCAAGATGGTCGACTGAAAATACTCATTTCCCAAATTGGGGATGTTTCACAAGCTGTCTTAGTGCCTCGGAGCACCTCAAGCAGGGGAAGGAAGAGGAAATACAACCACAGAAGTGCACAGAAGCCAACACAATCAACGCCAGGGTTGGGGAATCCCTCCTCGCATATATACACGTGCATACATATATATATCCATGTTAGTCACTGCTATGGCAACTAAGACAACAAAGATACCCTTTTAAAGGCCCTGCGGTAAGGAGGAAAAATATTTTGCTATATATATCATTGCCTATTGACGTCACAAAATAATTTGAAATAAACTAACCTTTAAGTTTGGATCGCACTGGTCCTCACTTCTCCTCTGTAGATATTGAAATAATGTTCACGTCACAATGAGCATCTGTTACCTTTCATGGAAAAAGTAACCAAAGAGAGCTGAGCTAGAAAGTTTTCTATCAAACCCTCTCCTACACCCTCACTAAAGCAACACAAAAAACCTCTCTCCTAAAATCTATGGAGTGCTGTATCCAGAAGGTGTCATTTAGTCATTCCTCAGGCAAAGCCCATGCTGGCATCAGAGGGAAAATGCCAGCGTTGGTGATTAGTGAAAGTTAAGAACCTGAGGTCAGCTGTGACAATTCATTCAGCTGAGCATCTAAAGAGTTTGCTGGGAAAAGGCAAGCTGACAGAGCTGAGTCTGAGCTGAATTGTAAAAATAAAGCATTCCATGTGAAAGTGATTTTAGGAAGTTTGTTTCCACAGCCAAAAGCTTGCAGATCAGAGCGTCCCTACCTCTTGTGTACGCATATGTAACACTGTGCACAGTGGGCCTTTGACATGACTTCTGCTCTTTGCATTAATATCATTGGTGTAATTATTTTCTTAACAGCACTAATAAATAACTGCTGCTATACATCCAAGAAATACAGGTAAATGCAGTTAAGAGGCAGAGGGGAAGGTAGAGAGTTTAGGACCTTAGTTTGCACTGGGCTGTATCAATGCACCCCTACTGAAGTCAGAGTCCAACATAATCAAGCACAAACACTGCAGTGGAGCATCAGCCCCTCATGGGAACAGGCTGATATTGGTGATGGTTCACGCATGCGAGGCATGGGGGCATCTTTGGAATGGGACAGCTCTACAGTTCCTTCCCCAGTGCCCAGAATCAACAAATGCAGCATCTCTCATCTCTTGGTTAGCAGGAAGATGTAAAAAATACACCTCAACTTGCTATGCTCCTACCCAAAATGATCTACTTCGCTCCCCTTGGGAAGATCCAGGGGAGCTCTCTGAAGTCACTTTTGGCTCAGTGTGTTTTTCAGCTGGCTTGAAGGAAGCTGATCTGCCTGCACGTCCTACCAGAGCCCTGCAGAGTGGGTTGAGACATTCTCAGAGCACGAGATATGCCATACTTCTCTCAAAAGCACCATGGATATTTCAAAGCAACAGAATTTATTAGAGGTTTTTTGATGGCAAATCTCTCTTACTCAATATGGTGAGCTTGAACAGATATAGCAAAGGCAATGAGTCACTTGAGCATTGTGGGCCGTTATATACTATTAAGTCATCTGCAATCCCATGGTGAACCCATTTGCAATGAGCTATTATACGGCCACTTGATGTGGAGAATCAGCAATCCCATATGTTTTTAGAGGTTTAGAAATTTGCCTTCTCCCATCTTCTCCCAGGTCACTTGTTTTCCAAAACCTGTGGAATTGCTGTAATTTTGACCCCTCCCTGCCCATCTGCCAAGTTTCCCTGCAAGCACAGGGAATCAGAGAGTTCAACTTACCCTGGACTGTTGAGAAGCACTGACAGTCCAACTCCAGCAACATGGTGCTTCAGGTAGATACAGCATCCTCATACTATTTAACTCCTAACTGCAGTGCATTTAGATACACATCCAACTTTTCTCACATCTCCTGTTATCACCCAAATTCTTCTGCAGCCTCTTGTGTTATCAGCCACTTCAGCTCTCCCCTACAACAATTTTCTGAAGTACTTTGCCTAGAGATTGCCTTCTGTGGCTCAGGCTGCAGGCCTTCACTTTGCAGACTCGCATAAAAGACACCATGGAAGCCCCTACTTATTTTTAATTCTTTACACCCTATATATTTTCTCTGATGATAGAGAAAGGCAGATAGACATCTTCCTGAAGATCTCATCCCTACCTTTCCTCATCTGCTTATGCCTATACCAGCTTAGAAAGACAACATACTAATATTTCTACTAACTATAATCTTATTCAGCCCTGATTGGTGGAAACGGTCAGAGAAGCACCTCAGCCACAGCACCATCCCTCATCCTTTTCCCAGAAAACACCTTCCTTTTCTTTCTTCTACCCCCATTCCTAACTCCCTCCTTCATAGGAGATCATGCAGACATCCAAAAGCCCTTCTTACTGCTTCTTTCTCCTTTTATTAATGCCAGGTGCCACCCCTTCCCACCACCCTAATCAGGTCCAGATGGGATGTGCCAGGCTCTCAAAGGGGCTCTGCACCTACCTTATCAAAGGGGAAGCCACCCTTGTCCTTGTTGGAAGGAGATATAGCTGAGATAGGTTTATCTAAAGACTACACAAGCACTAGGTGGTTGCTGAACACCAGAACAAGAAAAAAAGGCTATAGCAAGTGGCTGAACAAAGTAGTTGGATGTTTTACCAAGGGTGAAGTACTAAAAATATGGAAAGCTTTTATAGCTGTATATAGCTTTTATAGCTCCATGCTGTACCTAGAAAGCTATAGGATTGCTGGGGGACGAGTCAGACAGGCAGCCTTATGTCTTATGCCTGACAGCTGCTAGTCCTGAGGTGCTTGATCTACTTGGCAAGGAGAAAAGCCAGCTCTGATACTACAGGCCAGAAATCAGAGGAATGCCTTTTTCTCTACCCACAAAGAAGAAACATATAAGTAACATGCTCTAAAGCAGATATTGCACAAAAAAGGCTGGCCACAGAATAACTTACAACTGATCTCAAGCTGAAGACTGAAACAGGTTGCTTTGAAGATGTTTGTCAAAGCCCCTGGTTGCAGCCCCAATTGTGGTTAAGATCCAAGAGAAAGAGAAACAGAGAGGGGATATGGAGAGGCCTAGACTGAACAGAGCCATTTGTCAAGAGAATTGAAGTAGAAAGGCAATGTGGCGTTCAAAGCCAGCATCCGGTAAAAAAATGGCCAAAACAAGCCAGAACAAAGACGGTGGGAAAATGCTACAGCACAACTCTGCCACACATGCTCAGTGTGGACAGCAGCTCCCTGACCCTGCAGAGTTCCTCCTCGGCTGCAGTGGAGGTACCTTGCCAGTGGAGGGAAGTGCTAGGGGAGACCGGCAGGCTTGAGTGGGATGGTGACGAGGAGCCAACTATACACATTGTTGATGTACACACTTTGACACTCTCTCAGTCTTGGGAAAATCCAAAATGAGTGGATTTATTCTCCTCTTTGGGTGAACCTCCCCGAAACCACCCATGTTTGATTTTTACCCTCTTTGGGGCGAACCTCCACTTGGCTGTGGACATTTTTGAGGGCTAGCATGCTGTGGCTTTCTCAGCCCACCAGTGGTACTTTTCCTTACCTTTCTAACTCTCCGCTTTACAGCAGAGCAGTGGCTTGCTCATCTAAAAGCAAATGGGGTTTGTGTTACCTGAAGTTGGCAACGCTATTTGTTTAGACACCAGTGTCCAGAAAACAGTGGCTCATACTGGTAAGGGTATTTTTTTAAGGCTGTATGCAAACTAAATGCATAAGTAAGTACAAATTGTAGCTGTACTGGGGAAGGGAGTGCTCACTGAAGGACCGGATGCTTGTCATGCCCTTGATGAGAGAGCATCAAAGAAATTGAGCAAAAAGTTGAGACTCCTTCAATACATAAGAAAGCCCTAAATGGAGGATGGATGATCCCCGAAGGCAACACAAACAGCACACTTGGAAAAGGTCCCCTTGCCTGAAGGCACAAAGGATGGGGACTGGATAGGTTCAGTCTGGCAACCAAACAGGGAATAGAAGGACTAACTGGTTTCTCATAAAATACAAAAAGATGGAACCCTCTGCTTCTGCATGCTAAAGCATTAAATAGGTTAGAAGAGGATTATCCAGAAACTTTTCAGGATATAGCGTATGCTGCTTCTTTTTTTATGCTGGATGTGTCAGCAAGGTCTTGGCAGGCTGTGGGGAAAAAACACAGTGTCTATAAGATTTCGAGGTTGTCACAGATCAGTAACCCTCAGTCAAGGTCTGTTATAGTCATTCAGAAATGACCCCATCTCTTCTTTCATTTTAGGGATTCCACTAGTTTCAGCCATTTGATTGCTTTTCTTCCTTTTCAAGTTTGTTTTGCAAAACAAAACACCACTGCCATGTTCCTTCACTGGACCTTCATTAAGACTGGACCTTCTCAGTGGAGCTTTGCCAGATATGTTGCAAAGTCACGCAACACATTGCCACGGAGGAAATGTCAAGTAACACGATGCTGTGGACCTGACATAAAGGTGAGGCACTTTAATCAGGTTGGTTTATAAGATACGGGTAAAGCTCCACAAAACCAAGTCCTCCCGGGTGGGTGTCAGTTGAGTTGGCCAGATCTTCAGTGGATATAAATTGTCATAGTTCCATGCAAATCATCTGGAAAATGATACCATGGTTGGCAGGCTGCTAAGGTAACAAGTATACCACAGGGCAATGCCAACTAATGCTGGCTGTGGATCTGGTCCATTAGCTGTACTGGTAGTATCAGCTTATGTGAACATATTTGCGGCTCTGGTAAACCTGGAAAAAATGATATTTCCATGGGTTTGATGAGAAGTGAAACATTTGATGCTTTGGTCTCAAATTTTCTGCTGTCTTCCACAAGAAACAAAGGGCAATGTTTCACGAATGGCCTTCTCTTTTTCCCCCCTTTTGGGGCAAATGTAGGAAAATGTGTTATCTGTGGAATTTCAGAACTTGTTCTTTAATGCAAAACACCAAAACCACCAGAAATAACATTCTCCTGGAAAATGTAAGATTTAGCTTTGCCCTAAGCCAAAACTGCATACTGATTGCTATTCATCATTCTGCTCCCCTCCTATGTACTCTATACATCTCCAAAAGCCTTACCATGGCAGTCAAGGTTCAAGGAGTAGCAGGATGAAGCCACTCCTTCCAAAACAGGTATTCCCCACATCTGTGTTCAGAAACGTCCTTCTCCACAAGAGACTGGACAGCTGCTCTCTGGTGATACCCAGTCTCCCAGGACCTTCAGCAAACACATCCAGGAACCTGGATATGGGCTAGGATAATATTTCCTGCCAGACTTGTCAGGATATGACGGGTTTTTTTCCAAGTTACCAGTGCGTGCATGCAACCTGAAGTCCAAAGCACAACTCCGTAGCCCTTGAGCTGGTTGTTGAGCCTGCAACCCACCATATTTATCTGGCTGCAGGACTGATGCTTCAGTACTGGACCTGTGAAAGCCTTTACAGATCTTGTGGAAATCCTGAATGTGAACAGCTGCTTCTCCTCATCCTGGCAGTAGGAAAATTCAAAGGGCCAGTGTGCATTATGGCTTTCTCCAGCAACTTCTACCTGCAGTGTTTTTCTTTGTCCCTCTCTCCCTCTACTTCATCATTTATAAAATGGGAACAGGAACATCTCCCTCCCTCTAAGGAGACCAGATTAATTAGGGCTCTCTTCCCATGTCTTAAGTCTTAGTCACCCCCCTGTGAAAGGATTCCTACAGGTGTCACTACAGCTTGAGCCTCAAGGAAGGGCCATGTGCGGCTTTAGAGGTGTGTCTGTATCATTATTTACCCTAGGGAGGTCTGAAAGTGGTCCTTGCCTGAGGTCTGACTGCAATAAACAGTGTGGGTATGTGTGCTCTGCATAACAGGCACCACAAAGGGCTGCCAAGGCCCAACTTATTCAGAGTGTATTATCTTAGCACAGCACTGCACCACTGTACCTCTATCCTCTGGGCCCTAGTACGTTCACGAGGGACCGGAGATCTTCTGCACTGCACTGGGCTCAGTTGTCCTCTTGGTGCTCAGCACCAGCTGAGCACATATCTATGCATTGCTTTGCTCTCTTCTCCCTGTGTTTATTCCTAAGCCAACCAAAACTCTCTTTGTGCTGGAGAGCGAGTCACCTATGACATGGGACCCTTATTTTTGAACCAGAGGTGAAATGAAGATATGAGTCTGCCAGATCATCTGTAGAACATGCTGGTGGCAGATGGTATATAAACATTTGTTTTCTTATTACTCAAGAAGGGAAAACAGTTGGGAAAGCAAAAGTTTCTTCATTTTTTGCAAAAATTCAAGTTAATGAATGGAAAAAATCAACAAACTTCTGAAATTCTTTTTGATAAACAGGATTTTGTCTTTAAAAAAAAAAAAAGAGTGACTTGGCAGAGTTGAAGGCTGCTATTTTTCATTAGGACAAGATGATGGTATGGCAGGAATGCAGGACAGAGGGGTGCAGATGTGTGAAAGCATTTAGGAAAAGACACCCAGGGATTAGAGAAGTGCCTGTTCCCAAAAAGGGTTGATCTAAGGTAAAGGAAACCTTTGGGACAGGAAGATAGTAAACCCTCCCCCGCCCCTTTTATAGTGGATATAAACAGTTTTACGGTATTTCCACCAAAGAGAAGAAGAAGAAAAAAAAAAAAATAAAAAGGTTTCTGCAACACACACATGTTCCCCATTAATTAGGAGGACTGCTGTTAACAACACGTTGCGCCAGAGCTGCCAAGAACTGTCAGACGAAGGACAGGGAAGCCCACAGCGGAGGCTCTGCTGCCTCTCGGGGGGGCTGGCTGCCCAGCCAGCAGCCCAGTCCCAGCTCTCGGGCTGGGTCAGCCCCCCATCGTGTTGGGGTGGCAGCAGGTACAGCGGGCAGCTGGGCTGAGGGCAAGGCAAAATGCCTGGGCAGCCCCTGTCTGATTTCCCCCCCCCACACCCCCCTCCAGCTACAGACATTTTCCACAGAAATCCTGGCTATGTTCACTTTTGGTTGAGACTTTGGGACTATTTTTGGCTTTTTTAAAACATGCTTAGGGGAGGTGCCTTCTACTTTTATTCACATAAAGGATCTTTATTTTTATGTATTAAGGGACATGAAAAGATGGAGGGTAGGCAGGGCGAGGGGAGAGCTGCCTTATGCTTTGATTGAACTATACAACAACAACACAAATCTACGTTCAAGCTGCCTTTCCTCCTTAGCAGGCTCCAAATACACATTTTGCTGCTGCAGAGACCACCCCTAGTGTCCTGGTTTTCTCCAGCCATCACTGGGACAGAGCGCTCAGGGCTGGCTCTTAAGCATCTCTCACCTTCACATCTCCTTGCAGCCACTTCAAGGGCTGGAAGCAGCTTTGTCCTTCTCCTACCAGATCCCCTCTTCTCGCCTCCCTCCTGAACTACACCCCGAGTGCCGGTTTGGATTCACCGCTGGATGTGACCAAGGTTGCACACTGTTATGTGAACACAGGACTGACTCACATTGGGATGAAAGCGGGATCCTGAATTATTTTTTCCTCTTTAAACGAATGTAGGAAATAATGTTGCAACAATGCAGCAAAGTTCATTGCAGGACTTTAGAGGAGGAAATGATCTTATTTTACAATAAAAATTATTTCCCTCACACTTGCGTAGTCACAGGCAGGGAGACATGACCAAGCGGCCAGTCCATCAGCAGGCACCAAGACACTAATCTCCAAGTGGCCAGCCCAGGATCCCTTGTGAGGGCACCAAGGATGAGAGACACTAGCTATAGTGATGTACTCATGTCTCCTGGACTCTTCAGAGCTTGGTGACAATTTTGGATCTGCCTTTTTGTACTCTTTAGGAGTGACAGGGATTAGCCTCTCCATCCTGTCCCACCTCAGTGAGTCATTCGAATTTAATCACCGTCTTTTGTCTCCGGATCTGGGCATCCTGAGAGGTTGCATGTAGATGTGCTGAAATCTTGATCACCTGCTAATTGAGGGGCTTTCTTGCAGTCCTTTTGCTGCTGCCTCCATGTCAGACACCATCTTCCTCCTCGCCTCAGACCAGGGAGCACCTAGCACCTACAAGTCTCCATAGCAGAAGCAGTCAGAGAGAGGAATGCAAAAGACTTTCCTTTCCAATAACTGCCCTGCAGATGCCCATGAGCTAGTGGCATTTCTGTACAAACTCCAGTCCTCTCAGTGCTGGGATGCAGGACTCCATGGTTGCTTGCCTACATTTCACAAACTGGACCAAGAAAAACATCTAAAGCACAACACTCGTCTGGGGTGAAGAGTTTGGGATACTGGGACGCTTTGCTGTTCTCACCCTTCCTTTCAAATCCCTAAAATGCTGCTGTTGAGAACTGCAACCCTGAGGTTTTGTGAGGCTTTCTATCTACAGTGGTGCACATGGTTCTATGCCAAAAAAGCACTGCTCTGTTAACTACATGCATTCAACATCATCTCTACAAATATCATGTGAGGAAATGTTTGTAGCTGTTGTCCAAAGCATCGCTGACTTGTTCTTGGAAGGAAAGTCCTTTCAGACATGCAGCAAAACACCCTGTTCCGGATTTTTAAGAACAGGTAGTGATATGAGCGGGTTCCCTCTTACACATCCAAGCTGAGGACATCTGAAGAGCTTTATTTTCAGGTTATGCTAAGAGTAACTTTCTGCTAACAGCTTTCCTCCTAGGCATCTTGAATTAAGAATGGAAAAAGCCACCAGAAACATATGAATATGAAGGACTAGAGCAGAGTGGACATTTTTTCCAGAGTGTAAGTCAACAGGAGCCATTTGACAGTGTGAATATAGGAGCGATGGATCTCCGTGCATATTGGGAGAGCTCCTCAGATCACCTGCTCTGATCCGTGTGAGATAAGGGGAACATTCAGACTGAACTGCAAAAGGGCACCACAGTGCTGTTTTGCAGAAAATGTACTAAGGTTTTTGGTTAAAATACTTCAGTTTGGGATAGTTTATCTTTTGGAAAATAGAAATAATTTCTGTAGAAAGCTGACAATTTTCCCTTATATACACCTAATCCTTTTATTAAAAAACAATATTTTTTTTTTTTCAGGGAGAAAAAAGCAGCCTATGTGAAAACTTTCAAATATGTCTTTAAATACCCCTTCTAATGACATTTGAAAATCTAATTTACCATTTGGGACACGTTGCAAGAATCGACAATAGTAACAGTTTGACGTCTGTCTTGTTTCAATCCCGTGGGGGGAGGGAGGTTTGGCAGAAAGTACTATTGTCATGTGGGAGTCTCAGAAATGAGTTGTCTCCTGGCTAATATTCTTCCACTGCAATGGTAAGTCAAATAGGCTAGTAGCCACGGCAACAGCCCAGAATCCTATCGCTATGGTTATTTCACATCACTTCGGGGCTACCCCAGTTCATACCGCTATCGCTCAAGACATTATTTCATAGTGATTTCATTAAACGAGTGCAATTTGATATATGAATAACACCCACATTCGTTTTAACAGAGATCATGTTAACTGCACTTCTGCCTGAAAATGTAGAGAAGTCAAGCTAAAACAATGTCACAGTTTTAAAATAAATACACAGAGATGGGCTATAGTCCATAGGTGCTGAACAGCCATGTGACTGCTCTCCTTTATCTCACAAAGTATGTATCCTCCTAAGGAAGGTATTGGGAAGAAGGCGAGGGCTACGGAATCTTTAACCCCACACCTCTCATGTACCTGGCAAGGAGGGCTGCTCTGGGTGAGGGGCATGACGTGTGAACAGTCAGTGAGAATATTGCCTGACAAAATGAGGAGTAGCAGGAGGGATCTGTGGCTCTTCCACCACCAGCTTTTAACAGGGTCCTAATGATGTACATAATTTGAAGAAGTTACAAAATGCTACCAACCCTGAACAAACCCTTAGCTTAGGAACCCTTCCTGGTGAGACAATGCAAATAAAGGACAGAGGTAACCATGGCCGTAGCTGATGGAGTAACCTGACCATGCACAGAAAAGAGACCAGGAGCGAAAGGATAAAAAGAGGCCAAGTTTCCAAGACACCATATTGCAATGGCTCTGCATTGATTTGCTGGAGGCCTAGCACAGACTCCTGTATTGAAGCAAGACAGCAAATCCAAAAGGCTTCCACATGGCACTTCTTGGTGATGTTTCCAACCAGAGTTTGCTTTCCTGCCTGACGGCACTGATGCCCAAGAAAGTCACAACACTCCTGAGCTGGCCAGAGCTGCACAGCTGATTAAACAACAGGTGATTCCTGGTTTGTCTCCTGTGTCCATGTGTATTGCCATTCGTTGCTCTTTAAAATGTAGACCAGGTTTCCCAAAGCAAACTTTTGGAGAACCAGGTGTCCCCCTCCAGAGTCAAATTACATAATTTAACTGTAACATCTGAGCCTTCTCTGACCAAGAAAGCAAAAAAACCAACCAACCAACCAACCAAACAGCCCAACAACAAACAACAGCAAGTTCAAAACAGGAGGAACCAGACCCATTTTTCAGAGAATTGAATAATGATGTATTCTGCAAATTCAAACCCTTTAAAGTGTTTTTGGTTTCAGAAATATTACAAAAATCCCAGTGTTCCTGGTGCTTTCCAGAGTTATCTGAATTCCTTCAAAAGCCCACTCAAGGTTAAAGAAGAAAAACAATATTATTCTAATTGAACAAAGCATTGCTTTTTTTTTTTTTTTTATTTTTACAAGATTGGAAATACAGTTGTAAAAGAACAGCTAGAAAACCAGAAAGACTCAAGTTTAGAGTCTATTTTGTATTAATTTCTTGCTCTTTTGTCACCTGGGATTTTTTCTGAGGTGTTCTTCCTCCAGAGAGGTACTTCAAAGCAGCTCTCAAAAAACCCCGTTGTTTCTTTACTACTGTAGGGAACCCCACTTTATTCTGCAGCCTTACTTTAACAGCTTGAGAATATGCAGGGTGGTGATTTTTCTACCTAAGCTCATAATTTCTTTTAGGAAGTCACAGAAATTGCAGCTAGAAGCTCACATTATAAATATACTAATTGTATGCCTTAAGATCATTTCTGTGTACAAACAATTTCAGTTCAGTTTCAGCTACTGCAATTTCCCCGATAACAACTTCCCATGTTTACATCCATCTGAAACGTTAAAGCTCACTGGGGAACAGTGTCAGTTCCTGATTATTTAACTCTTTGATCGACCTGAACAACCTACTCATGATATTTTCAAAAGGCTGACTTCTCAGCAGCTAGAATGCTGGGGTTTCCAGTACTACTTGTCCTTCTTTCCACAGCTTCCTAATCTCCCTGTCTGCCTCTTAGTGAAGATGTTAATTCAGAGCAGAGCTGGCAGTGGTCCCCCTGCCACCCCAGGGGGTTCCTCCTAGCAGTATGCAGGCAGTCATTAGTCTCTGACTATAGTCTGTCAGGCAGTCTAAGTCACTGGTCCCTCGTTCAAGCTAAACAGGGATGTCACATCATGCCAAGTCATGCCATAAAACAACAGTGGAAATAACTTACGTTTTAAATCCCTGAGGGCAGCTACCGCATCAGGCTGGCTGATTAGAACACACACTGGGGTCTCTTGCCTGCACAGGAGTGAAACGGTTTAACACCAAACCGAAGAACAAAAGAGGTGCTTGAACTAGGTTCAGCCTAAGCCATTTTAGGCACATAACTGATCTGCCTAACTGAGGACCTCATTTAAGTAGGAGAATAATATACCACCTCAGCTGCCAGGAGGTGAGACAGCTACAGCTAAGGATCATCTGGATCCTGGGGTGGGGATGAACAACTTTCTAAGAGCACTTGTCTCTTTTCAGTGACTACAGGGATCCTTGGGCATTTTGTGGCATGCAGGGCAAATTCGGGCTGAATATGTACTAGAGTACTCTAAACATTTTAATAGAGTGGAAAAATAACTTGCCCTTAGCACAAGGACATGCCCATAACCTTCAACATGCTACTGACATGAGCAGCGTCCCATGGAAATACATACCCACTGTAAAAGGAATACATGACAGTAAGAGGCAAAATGGAAAAGAAATGAAACTTGGAACAAAAAAATTCCAATAAAATAGTATTTTTCCCCTCAAATTGAATTTTCCAAAAGTCTATAGGGTTTCAAAAGCAAACCGGGTACTCTTGAAAAGAGATTTTCTGGTAGCAAACCGTTTCTGTAAATATGTGTACATAGCTCTCCCAGGGATCAGGATGATTCAGTACTGTTGGAAATATTTAGTAGTTATCTGTAGTGAGATGGCAATATTTGGGTTATTTAGACTTCTTACGAGCATGGATCATTACAAATAGCTCATTATGGAGCATATAAAATGAGGTGGTAACTGGGTAACTTGACAACAAATTATTTTCACTATACACAAGTGCAAGACAGTCTATATTGGAAAATGATAAATTAAACCATTCATGTGCCCTGAATTGACTGTAATCTCTCAAGGGGGGGAAAAATAGGTTAAATAACGGGCAACTAAACAAAGACATATGTTCAATGTGCATCACAGATCACAAAGGCAACAAGACGTTGGAAATCCTGCAACAATATCTTTTCTCAAGCTAGAGCTGTCAGCTGAAACTGAGAAACACAGACACTTCTTTTTCCCTGATAAATCCTCTGAAAGATCCACCTCTCCTTCCACTCCACTTAGGCACCAAGTTGGGAGCACTACGGGACTCTGGAGGAAGCGTTGCTTTGATTTCCATGCTGCCACACGTGGCACTGGCAGCTCAGCCCCGTTCCTGCATGCCCCATGCCATGGCTCCAGCCACCCATCCGAGGCTGCTCGGGTACTCACAGGTGAGAAAGCAAGTGTCTGATCACCTCTGCTGAAACCACCCAGATCACTTGTGCCTGCTACAGGCCTTTGTAAGGAAAGGGCGCAGAGCTGACCCTTGGGGAAGGTGGTTTTTTGCCACTGATGGAGGCAGTACGGTACGGTGACGCTAGAGGCAGATGCCGTCCAGATTGCTGGGGGAGCAACGGGAGAGATGGCTCCTCCAAAACCAGCCCAAGCTAACGGAAAACCTCAAAATTTTCTATCTCCACACCTTCTTGCTGGGTGTACCTCCAGGTTGCCCATCCAGGTGGAGGGCAAGCTCCGGAGGGGAGCGGCGTGGGCAGAGGCGGCTGCCCAAGGGGCAGGCAGGGCAGCGGGGAGACGGGGTGAGCCGGCCCCGAGATGCATGCGTGGCTCTGGCCCGGCACTTCGTCTGTGCAGGAGGGGGGCCGGCGGCGGCGGGCGAGCCAAGTCAGAGCATAGCCAAGCGAGAATGTTCTGGCAGCCCTTCCTGGCGGCCCGAGCAAAGTTATTTATCACTTTGTGCATTTTCCTTCTCATCTGTGTACACCCGGCTCCAATGGCTCAGCTTGCGTTTTGCCTTACAGAGCCAAGCCAGTCCCTTGGCTGTGCTCGATCTTGGCTGTCCATTCACGCCTTCTGTCTCCTCCAGCTCTGCCTGGAGCAGCGCAGGATCCCAAATTAGGGGTAGGTGTCTATAGCCAAGGAAGAGATCGAAGCATCAGCAATTTACACCAATGGCAAAGAGCACATCTCCCCCCCGGACGGGTGAACGCCGTGCTGCTGTTTACTGTGGCCGAGGATTCATGCGCGGTTGTTTCTGCTGCTCCCAGGCAGCCTCTGCTGGGGAGCTCCAGTGCCTGCCGGTGGCTACGAGACTTTTTCTTTCATTTATTTTAGGGATTGCGCCTTCGCACTGATTTTTTCCAAATCGGTGGATGTAACAACAGTGAATTTACAGCAAATGTTTCCAGTTCTATGGACTCTTTTCCATACTGCTGGTGTATTTTGCCAAAATGTCTAACACGGGTGTCTAAACTGGGCTTGAAAATAATACCAGCTGGATTCAGATATTTATAAGGCTCATATTTGCTCTTGGTTAGGGCACACCACACTCTTCCAAACACTGAACATTGCAAAAGCTGATTAGTGTTAACTCTACTAAGTCTTGCATCATCAAGGGTCCAGGCCCTATTCTGTCCTAGGTTTCAGGACTTTGCCTAAAGAGAGCATCCCTGAATTCAGCTGTCATTCCTCTCCTCCTCCCCGACTTGCCCATGCGGTTTTGTCTGGGGCTGATAGGTTCATCAGCAAAGCCCTCTGAGTAAACAGCAAGACTGTGTTTGACCTTGCCAAGCTTTGAGCAATGTGCTTAAAGATTTATGTTTTTCTGCTGGATGTCACACTCTAGAAGTTGGTAGATAATTCCCAGCTATGCAAGGCCAGATCTTGACTACTTTCTAGCCAGCTTGGTCCCAACAGGGTAAAACCTCCCATTGTTTTGATCAGACATTTTTTCTGATGGAAAGCAGAAAAGCAAGGGGAGCTGAAGGGGGCACCTGGTCTGCAGCAGATTCCCAGAAGCACGCATGACAAAAAAGTGCCTTGAACAGCAGCTTTCCATCACGAGCCCCTAAATTGCACATCCTGAGAACTTTCCAAAATTGGGCTGCAATTTCTCAGACTTGGTCTCTGCCTGAAGGTAAAAGAGGAAGTTGAGTAAAATCCCTTCAGACCTTCTGAAATGAGGAGAGAATGAAAAACTGCATTTTCTTATTGTAATAAAAATTCTAACCATTTTTTTCTCTGTAAAAGGCCACATCAAACTGCTTGAAATTTGAAGCTTCATGTGGGTATAGCTCTTGTTACAGTCCAGATCCAAAGCAAGCTGAGGTCAACAACTGTGTCTCCTTTGATTTTGCCTAGCTCTGAAGAAGACCCTACAGGTAGGCAAACAAATCGTAGAGAAAAATCGTTCAGAACAGTTGTGCCTATTTTCTACTTGGGAGTTGCCTGGGAACAGGCTCAGATTGTTTGCAATGTGTCTAGGGTTTGGATGTATTCACCAAAGACCAGCTTTGCTCCATCCTCCTCAATTTTTATTTTAGAACCTTGCTCCATGAATAATCTCCTCGAAGAAAATATCCACCAGCAGACGAAAGGACATCTTTAGGTAAAGAATTTGTAACTAAATCATTTCTACACCTTTTTTTTTTATAGCTGGGTCACAAGCGGATGATTTGTCAGTATTATGCATCCTTCATGCATACCCCGGTGTATCTGCGGTCCCGAAAGCTGCTAACATTTCAGTGCCCTGCAAGGTACAGTGCTCCTACATGGGGAGTTGAGGTGCAGCACTGCTGACTTCCCGTCCAGCAAAGCCTTTGGTGGACAGAGGACTGACCTCCACATCTCCTTGCAGCTTCAACTTTTGAGCCATCCTTTCTTTGGCATTGGACCTCCAAGGTCTGTCTTTGTTAAATTCTACTTCAAGTGGTTTAATTCTGTTTTGTTGCTGGAGGAGGATTTAGAAAAACAAACAAAACATCTTACCAATGTGAATATTCACAATTAATGACAAAACTCTAAAACAGGAAGGTCATTTCTTGGGGAGGGAGACTGGTATTATTTTGAATGAAGGAAAGAGTGCAAAGATCTTGCAATATTTGCTGTAAATTGGTTGTTATGGTGAACATTCCTGTCAACAAGTTCATTAGCTCAGAGATCCACGAGTGAACAGAGACCAAAAAATATGTTTAAAAATTCAAGAACAGATTAATGGACAATATTTTGCAATCTTTGTCTAGCTCTGCTTCTCACTGAGAATTAGTAACTTTACTCCAGGCCAGATTCAAATAGTCTTACTCATGCAGAGCAGCACCATGTTTTATGAGTAACCCCAGTGATATTTAGGGCTGGTTTTTGGAATGAGATTGGAATCAGAGAAAGACAGTGGGAGGCATCGGCTGAATCACCTTGATTAATAAGTGTAAGATTGTTGGTTTTATATGTGTCTATATAAATAAACATAACAGGAATAAGGAAGCATGTCTGGATTGACAGGCATGTGAGGGAATTTATAAACATCTTTTTGCAACATACAGCAGACTCCTCTTTTAACAGAAGAGGACAACACCCAAAAGTTACTTAACATCAGGAAAAGGGGAATTCGCACCTTCAGAAACAATAGAAGATCAGGCCATTTTGTGGGTTTTACTCTCAACAGTTCTGGCTGCCGCCTGTGATATTACATAAGGCCTACGCTGCTCTTGATAGAAGTGATGGATGAAGTTTTCAGAGCTGCCCAAACGCCTTGAAAGCATATGGTCCATTTTCCAAAATAATAGGGTCCTTGTGATTCTAAATCCCATTGAATTTCAGCACTTCTGGGAACAGTCTCATTAGCTTCTAAATCAGTATGCATTTTCCAGTTTGTTATGTTCCCCATTTCATTTTATCTCAGGACTCCAGCCATCACCATACATCAATAACAAGATCATCAAAATGCGGTATTAAAAATCAAAAGCACAGTTGTGCCAAACTGCTCTGTCAAAATGCCTCCAAGACCCATCGTGGACTCTTGACGTTACCAGTGAGTGAGGAAGGAACCAGTGCAAAGCTCGCTGATGTAAAGAAAAGTCCAGTCATTTCTATGGACTTCAGTGGGGCTTGGATCAGGCCCTGGAAGAATAAGGATGACATAAAAATAACATGACGTCTGCCAGATTCACCAATATGCTCTGATGTTTTGCCCAGCCCAATGATGCAAAGCAGATGGAGCATACTGACAATCCTGGCCCACTTCAATCACTTATTCCATCTCTCAGATTAGTTTTCATCAGGCGTTTTATTCATGGCATAAATACATTTATCTCATTAGTGCTTCTGCTGCAGTACTTCAGAAGAAAGATCACCACTTTTTAGCTTTATCAGAGAAAAAGTTTCTATATTTTATCACTTGGTGACTACCAATTTTCAACGAGGTTTCTGAGATGATTATTAGCAAGTCTCTGAGTTTTGTTGTACTTATGCGGGGCTCCTAATTAGTTGGGCTTAGCTCTCTTTGTCTGCTGTACTAATTTGGCCCAAGCGGGTTGCACAATTGAGCAGTTTCACAGTTGCACCCTCAAATAAGACATCTGGGACAATTATTCTCCTAAATACAAAGCTTATCTTTAAGTTTAAGTACATGCTATCACAGATAAATACCTATACACTTTGCTGAATCAGTGCCAGAAGATGCATTTAAAGGAAACTAGCCTACCGTGAAAGTTACTCCACTCCATCTCTACCCTCTCCTGCCTATTACTACACAAAAAGCGGCTAAAATCCATGGGGATTTTACACATGAGGAATCTGTGCACTCAGTGTACCAGAAAACAGAAAAGGCATTGCTCTGACTAACATTATATGCCAGTAACAAGCAAGAAAGACCTAATACAGGCTGGTCTTTCCATATGCATGGTTATAATAAATATAGGCATTAATACACATTAAAAGTTGCTGAATGACTGAGAAGTTAAGTAGATTGGATGATGTCCCTCAAAATGAAATAATCTATATTTGGCTGGTAATTCATTTCTTCCGAGATGTTTTTTGCTTGACTCTGCACATATTCCTCATTGCAGAAATAACTTGCATGATTGCAGCCTGGCTCAAACCTCAAGCCAGCTAACCCGGGAGTGAGCATTAGTGCTGAAAGGCAAGATTCGGAGTTTCCATATCCACAGCAGACACGTCTCTATGAAAATGTCCCAAACTCCCTGGATAACAGCTGCACTGCTCAGAGCTTGCTCCCCGGCACAAGGACTTGACGGCATTCACACCCCACAAGGGTTGAATTGGCCCTGATGTGGGAACCATCCTGCACACGTTTGCACTCACACTTCACAGGTGTTTCCGGAGCACGTTTTGCTCATCAGAGCTCAGCACGTCTTGGGGTGTCTTCTCCCTGGAGGGACAGTCCGCTGCCAGCTATAACACAGACCATCCACAGGTTCTGGCCTGCAGCGGCATGTGTATGGCTCTGCTTGAGCTCACAAAGGGACAAGGGACAACATACAAATGCACAAGACCAGGCACAACACTCACGCCCAAGCCTGGGTTACCTTTAAAATGAGTATTTACTTTACAACGATCATTCACGTTTTAGACGTGAAAACTGGACTGCATGCAGAAGGATGGGTAAGGCACTGAGACAGACACACCACACACACTTTGGCCAAGTGGCTTACAGTGATACTCTACTCCTGGCTGCAGCAAAGGTCCTGCTGACTTGCAAAGGCAAAAATTTAACCCTTTGTACCCAAATTCTCCCTCTGAAGAAAAAGGATTACAATTCTTGTCATCTCTCACTTGTTGTCTCTCTGGACTGTACACAGATTCAAGGCAGGAACTGTTTTAGCCATGGCTGAAGAGTTACGCATCGTAACTCTTCTTCCTTCAGACTGAACTGCAATTTTGCCATGTCTGATTTTGTCCTATTTCTCCTAACATTATAGCACTTGGCCATACTTCCTCTCCCCTCCATTCTGTTTATTTGTAGAAAGGAAGAAATGCCACAGGATAATGGTTTCGTGCTGCTACATAAAGGCTAAGGCGAGTCAAGTTATTGCTGGAAAACAAATAGTGAGAAAAAGCTGAGATGTTTATTTTCTTGTCAGGGCACAGTGATGCTGAGATCATGTCCCATCACAGTGCATTTTAACTCTGCTGCACCAGTAACACACCTAGACCAAATCAACCACTGGCAGTCCAGTTCCACAGTCTTTTGGGCAGATTTGAAAGTCCTCGTCTTGGGTACTTCATACAAGACGCAACGTAGGTGAATAAATGGTTGAAATACAACGGACCTGCCCTAAATAGACCAACAGAAAACAGATGATTGGCAAGGGACCAGGACGCAGTACCTCTGTGTAAGCTAACAGTGTGGTTGTTACCTCTAGGAACTCACCAATTCTGAGGGCATTCAGCCAGGAGAGTGATTTACCATCTGATCTCTTACAGAAATCTCTCATTTGGCTTCCACCGTGCCTGGTCCCACTCCTGGGCACTGTGGAGAAACAGGAAAAGCTTCAGGAAAATACCTCTATGACACCGCTATGCTGTGGTCTCTGATCAATTTGAAAGCAAGTTCTCAGCCCCAGATGCCTCACTGACTCCTGCTTCACACCCTGACCCAGCCATATTTATCTACCTTGTTTGTTTTTGGAGTCAGAATGTATTTTACATGTTTTGAGCGACCTTGGGTGAAGCAGCCTACTCCAAGGTTCCCCCATCCAGACAGGACTATAAAACAACTGTCCTCATTTTCCATGAAGACTCTGCCCAGCAGCAAGAAAAGCGCAATCAAGAGATTATTCAAAAGCTCTCAGAAACAGCCACTGGAGTAGATTTAACAGGCAACAACGTCAAGACTGTAAAACATGTTTGATGGAGCATTTTACACTGCTTTAAATTTGGAATTCTTTGGAGAGTGTCTGAGGGTTTTTCAAGAAACAAACACAACTCTCATCTCCCATGCACATACACGTACACACAAAAAGCTCCTTCATGGCATGGGGAGCTGGCATCCTGAGGCTCTGACCTCAGCTCACTCCTCAACTTTATCAATCACGTTATATAATCAGTGCAGACTGAACAGCATTTGGAAAGTGGGCTGGGCTCGGTTGTTTCTTTCTTTTTTCTTTTTTTCCCTCTCCCCCCCCATCTAGGGTATTCAAGGAAGAAAGTCTGTAGCTGGGATATGGCTTGGAAAGGATCTAATGAGAGCTCTTAGCTCTCTAAGATGAGGTGCTGTGGCTGTATCTTAATAGGAGGTTTGGAGATTTCCTTCCCCTGGGGTAGATTCTCAGAATATTTTGAGGTTGTGTCTTTAGAAATGTATAATGAAAAGGTAGTTTTGCTGTTTCACAGATTCTTTGCATCCTTGCCTCCCAGTAATCAAGTCAGAGCTAAAACCACCGGGCAGGATAAAACCCCAAAAGGACAGTCCAAGTTACAATAGCATGAACTGGCAAGATGCTCAGCGTCAGCACATCAGGGTAGTGCCCTGGCAGGCACAGCCACCCAAATCCTGCACCTGGGAGGAGCGAGCCCCACCACCGCCTTCACTTTCCAGCTCTGCAGCGTTACCAAACCCAAACCTCCACGCCGCTTGCTGGAAAAGACAGCAGACAAATGTCCGTTCTCTATCCCCGTGATATTTTCACAGGAAAACTGAAATAAATTGACTGAAGACAAGAGACGTTTTGACTAATTTTCACAGCTCACCCTCACTTCAGCCTTCCCCTGCACATCCATTCACAGCCACTCCGAAGCTTTCCCAAGCCTCATCACTCAACTTTCTCGGCGCTCTACACTCAAGGCTTGGTACAACATTTCCCACACACTCTCCCTGCACTCCAAAAACACACTTTGCTTGAAGTCCACGCTCGAGCCTTGTCAATGGCAAGGAGACTAATCGCATCTCAGCATTCAATGCTTTCTTTAGTAGCAGCTTTCCCGAATCAGGGATCCCCTTCACAAAGTGCTCACAGTTCTAATCTGGTGGCAGCTGCCTCAAATTATGTACTACTGTATTTAAACAGACTGCAGGTTGATTTCTCTGCTTAGCTCAATTCACCACACATTAACATGTAAATTAACAACCAATACTTAAAACATGCCCTCTCTGTAAAGGCACCACTATTACTGCCAGTGTGGGCAGCAGGAGTGATGCTTGCTGTGGAGCAATGCAGACCTCTAGCAATCCTGCTCAGATCTTGTAGTTTATTATACAGTTAGAGATATGTAACTACTGCAGACAAAACAAAATCAGAGCCAAAACTTCACAAAAACCCAAGTCTTTATTATGAGTCAAAGAAGTTCGACTAATTCCATTGATTTTAAACACATTCTTTGTTACTTCCTCTCAGCTGGAAGCAGATACGTAGAGGGAAAAACCCTTCTGATATACTCACAGCCTGACCTAAGTTGTTCTTACAAGATTTCCAATTTCTGTTCTGCATCAAAGACATGTATTATCCATGAGCCATCAGCAGGGACAGAACCCAAAACTTTGAACAATAAAAACCACAGGGTTTTTTTTTTTTGCTATTGGAGTTAAAGGGCTAAAAAATGGGGTAAATCCTTACAGCTTCCTCTAGGTGCTAGAAATTAAAACCTTAACCACTATAGATACTGATGACTGAAGGGGAATGTGATGTATTTAACTAATAGATTAGGTCACTATATTACAACAGTCATCCTTATTAACAAATGGGTTTTTCAGTCAGGTCACTGGGAGTGGTCCAAGATCATGTACCTGTATAAAATCGGACCCTTAAACCACACATGGTCCCTGTAAGGTCACACTTCTGTCTCCATTTTACAGGTGAAGAAAGGCAAGTACACATCTGTAATTACCATTTCAGATACTTGTCTGGACCGAAGTGAAATTTTTACCCTTTCAGAGGAGTTTATTGTCACAAAAATCCAACAATGTGGCCTTTTTGTTTGGTGTTTCTGATTTCTTTCCATCTTTGCACACTCTGTTGCTTCCCAGAAGCACCACCTTCACCCCCAGCACAACACCCATCTTGACAGCAGCTCTGTCTGCACTGGGCCACTGACTTCCCCGCTGCCAGCAGGGAGGTGATGAGCGATTACCCAGCTGAGAACCTGCTCAGAGCGGGAGAGTCCTGAGCCAATTTCTCAGGTTTGTCGTTTCCCTCTCCTGGGTGGCCACTGGTGGGATCTCTTTGCTTCAGCCATATGGACCAGATAGTCCTTCATTCCTCCTGATTTTTACAGTGTCAATCAAGATGACAAACGTTTATCTTCCCTGCTTTTGTACAGCAGCAGATTAAATGAAACTTTAATGTCAGCTGGAGCCCCTTGGCGCTATTAATAAAAACAACGTTAATAACAAGGGAGGTTTGCAAATTAGCAACCCTTGCTACAAACAGAGATACACCCAATTTAGCACAAATCATCGCAGGCTCTTGCCTGCTTAGTGGCTATTTTAATCACTGGTGACTAATGCCTGTGAGGGCTATTCCAGGGTTTGACGTGCCTCAAACACAAGAAAAAAGGGAAATTTTGTGGGGAGAGAGGGGAGAGGAAAAGGGTGAGAGAAGGAATTGGCTGAAGTCAAAGGTTCATCACCAAAAAGCGTTCAGCTCGTACCACCCATTTCGCTGCCATTGCTACTGCATTTGCTGGGGTCACTGGCTAATTCATCCTCTGAATAACAGCATCGTTTCTCTTCTTTTGGTGCAAATCTAAGAAAAACAGTCATGCTCTGGAACACAAACAAAGGCTACCTGTCCTTTCCTTGGTTATGGAAATGGGGGTCAGCCTTTTTATTTTCAAAGGGGGCAGAGCTGGAATGCTGCTTGGCACACTACCAGAAAGGAAATCTCTGCTTAAATATTTGACGGGAAGAGAAAAAGAGAGAGGAGAGAAAACAATGCAAATGGGGGCGGGAAGAGGGAACTTTTGTTTCACATGGAGGAAAAGGGCTGCATGGCAAATGAAGTTGTGGCTCACCTCTGCGATGGGCAGTGCTGCACTTCGCCTTCACGGAGTGAGCACCTTTGGGTCAGACCAGTCCACTTCTGAACAAAGGGCCACTGAGCACTGCATACCTCAGATAACGCATGTGCATTTACCTAAGCCACACTGATGATCTTTCCTGCAGTATGTTAAGGCTTACAAGCACTTGCACCCACCTGACAACACCCAGATCACATCAAGCAGCACTTTGAAAAAAACTTTCTGAAAAAGTTTTGGAAAAAAATTTGAATTTTAAACAAAAAATTGCAGGGGATGAAAAAGCATTCTTTTGGAGCTAAAGGGCAAGACAATGCTTGATAACACAAGCGACTGAAGTAGGATTTGGCCTACAGCATCCAAACATCATCATTATTTATCCAAAGGCCATCAGAGTCATAGAATCATAGAACAGTTTAGGTGAGAAGGGACCTTAAAGATCACCCAGTTCCACCCCCCCTGCCATGGGCAGGGACACCTTCCACTAGCCCAGGTTGCCCAAAGCCCCATCCAACCTGGCCTTGAACCCTTCCAGGGAGGGGGCAGCCACAGCTTCTCTGGGCAACCTGTGCCAGGGCCTCACCACCCTCACAGTAAATAATTTCTTCCTAATATTGAATCTAAATCTACCCTCTTTCAAGTTTAAACCTGTTACCCCTCATAACACTCCCTGATAAAGAATCCCTCCCCATGTTTCCCATAGGCCCACTATAAGGTCTCCCCAGAGCCTTCTCTGCTCCAGATGAACACCCCAACTCTCTCAGCCTGTCCTCACAGGGGAGGTACTCCACCCCACTGATCATCTTTGTGGCCTCCTCTGGACCTGCTCAAGCAGGTCTGTGTCCTTCTGATGTTGTGGGCCCCAGAGCTGGACACACCACTGAAGTGGGGGGTCTTATGAGAGTGGAGCAGAGGGGCAGAATCCCCTCCCTCGACCTGCTGGCCACACTTCTCTTGATGCAGCCCAGGACACGGCTGTCTTTCTGGGCTGCGAGTGCACATTGCTGGCTCACAGTCAGTTTTCCATCCACCAATACCCCCGAGTCCTTCTCCTCAGGGCTACTCTCAATCCACTCATCCCCCAGCCTGTATTTGTGTTTGGGATTGCCCTGACACATGTGCAGGACCTTGCACTTGGCCTTGTTGAACTCCATGAGGTTTGCATGGGCCCACGTCTCAAGCCTGTCAAGGTCCCCCTGGATGGCACATCCCCTCCAGCGTGTTGACCGCACCACACAGCTTAGCATCATCAAGAACACCAAGAATGGGAGACCAGGACTTTTGCTTTCTCTGGTATACTTCATCTGGCCAAACAGCAGCATAAAAGCCCTTTACTCAGGTCATGCCTGGGTCAAAAGCCACCCCTGAGTACCCAACACCATTTCCTTCAGCACCTAATTTCATGACAGCTGAGGAACCCCACAAACTCTCCAGGGCTAAGGTGGTAGACATGCAGTAAAGTAAAAAGCCTAGCAGTCAAATATTACAAATGGTAGGACAAGAGTTCAAATAATGCAGCATACCATTCCTGTCCTTTGAGGGCTAATGTGCAGCATAGCTTTTAAAGGGAAGATGTGGGGAGACTGGTTCAAGTCCTCCAGTTGGCTTCTCCTCTCTATTACAGCATTGCAAACACGCATATACCTTGTGGCCCTGTAAAATCTTTACAATCACTCAAGTCACTGTAGGTTTAGTTTTACAATGTTGGAGGCTCCAAACAGGACTGATCATAAACAGCTGCTTCTGGTTTTTACTAAGAAGGAAATCTTTTTGGTTTATTGCTCTTGTGGCTACTGAGTACTAGCACTGGAAAGCTAGTCATCTAAGTTGCCTTGGATCTATTTCTCAAAGTTCTTTTTTTTTTTTTTTTTTCCAGTACATGTTTGTTTACCAATGTGGCTCCAGATTGTTGGCTAAGATTTGTAGACCCCTGGTGTAGCTACAGGAAATATTTCTAAAGTGTTCCTTTTCTGAGAAGTCTGCAGCTTAAATAACCATCTCTTTCCATGAAGCTTCTGCATCAGCTAGTTGCACTAGAAGTGCTTTCTCTCTCCTTTCCCTCCTCTCCACCTCTCTGTCCTCCTAAGACATATTTTGGAGACAGTGAAGGTATCGCTTCTGTAGATGCTGGTAGCTAGGAAGCCATCGTGTGTCAGACCCAAAGCATAAGTCCAATTTTCACTCATGCAATTCTTGAGCTGTTTCACTTGGCTCTTCCAGTTGTTACTCGCTGTACATTTGTCTTCAAACAGCAGAGATGACAGGCTGTCTGCATGTACTTGTACTTCACAGATCAGACAAGAACCTCCTAAGTGACAAGAGGAGGAACTGGAAGTTCTGTGGGTGGCCACGGTTGGGAAAGTTCACACTTTCACTGGTAACCTCTCCAGGGAAATGTACCCTACAGCTTGTTCTGGCCTGCAATTGCCAGGTACTCCTGAGTACAGGGTCTTCTGTGGTCACTCCATCCTTGGCCAGATTTTTCAAGAGAACTCAGTGCAGAGATGAAGCATTTGTGGCTTCATAAAAGGACCCTTTGGAAACCTGGCCTGTATTTGGGTGCAAACAGGGACTTTCTTGGAAATCTGGTCCTAACAATCATGAAGAACGCTGGAAAAATTACTTTTGCTTCTTTTGACATGAAGCATGACTTTTGCAGGTGCTGCGAGCTCTGATTTAGCTGTTTCATCGATGCCTGTGCTCTGCAAGGTGATGACAAAAACAAATTTCCCATTTTTTGTCATCCAGAGATGACAGGGGTCCCACGTACAGAACTGTATCAAAACCAGGAGGTTCCAGCCCTAACTCAGCTGAACTTTCAGAGCTGCTTGGAAACCTAATTCACATTAAACTTTATGGGAACTGGACATCCAAATTCCCTAGGTGGCTTTGCAAAACACAGCTGTAACTAATTGCTATGCAGAAAGGTTTGGGGAAAAGATTTTGATCTAGAAAAGGAGAGAGAGATTCCAATGCCAAAAAATCTTTTGCAATAGATCTTCACATGGTATCCACAGAGCTGATTCTGGGCTATCTCTTCAAAGAAGTAAATGGAGCCATTTTACAATAGCTAATCCTGTCTCTGTAACTCTTCATGCACCTGCAGAGCTTATAAACTAAGTGGGAGAAAAAATTTCTTTTACAGAGTTTCTAGTAATCCCTGCCACTGCAAACTATGGGGCTGAAAGGTTAAATAAATCAAAACGACTGATGAACAATTGACGGCCAACTCATTCCCATTGAAGAAATTGTCACATTCCATCAGTGAGGCTGGTAAAATCTGTGACCATCTCAACCCTTATCAAGCCTTAATTTCTTCTTCCTGTTTTGGCAATACTTTAACGTTAAAGGTCACAGAGTGAAACGCTCAGAGTCAGGAAGCGGAGGAGTTCTGATTTGATAACAACATTATTTAGCCCCACGAAGCCCCACTTGGTATTTTCTCCTCCTTTGTTCCTTTTCAAGACCAGGATCCATCTTCCACTGAAGACAATGGGAGTGTTTCCACTGAATTTAATGAGACTTGGATCAGGCCCTAAACGTCAGTATTACTCTATTAATATTTATGCTGTTGGAAGTATGTCAGAAAATATACAGGATGTGCGGAGTGGCTGAGCGAGCTATGAGAATCATAAATTTTCCTGACTTAGTCATTTCTTCACAAATCCTTAACATTTCTAATCTAACCATGGCAATAATAAAATAGCAGGATTCTAACCTTCTCCTCTTACTGTACAAACCCTTCTCCACTGTAATCTGTCTGAGTTGGCTCCAGAGCTGAAAAATCATCTGCATTGTAACTCCCTATCTAGCTCATGCCTAGTCTCTCCTTTTCTCTCTCACGCATGTATATAAGAAAATAAAACTGTTATTTTAGAAGTTGCACATTAAGTGGTCAAAATTAAAAGGCTCTCAAAACCAACAAGCTGCATGATTTACAGTGTTTAAAGATCGTTAGCTTAGCAGCCTTCACAACCTTCAAAGGTGGGGAGCTGAGGAACTAAACCTGTTACTGCAAGGCTCCCACAAACATGACAAGTGGCAACTGCTCTGAGAAGGTTTCTCCAGGCTGTTTTCCTTGGGGTTTCCTCTTGACATGAGGAAAGGGCCAAATACTGTGGCAACAAGGGGAGCCTGCTGGCTTGCCATGGGAATGTCTGTCACTGAAGGGTGTGTGGCAACCGCAGCGGTCAGACCTCTTCGCACAGCTGCTCCAACCTCCCCGTCGCTGGAGAAGTGATGGGCAAAACAGTCCCAAAGGCCTGGAATTTCTGTTTCCCTTGAATAAGTCCCCAGACGGTCAGATTCCTCTCTGCCTCACCGCCCCTTCCCAGCGGGCAGTGCTTGCCTGAGTGGGTGGAGGAATGCGGGCAAGCTCACAGCATAATAGTCAACTGACCACCAGAGCTGTAGAGTAAGGTCACTGGGGAAAAACAGTCATTGAAGAATGCGGCTGAGCTATGCCCAAGCTATGCGGGAGGAGGCTTTGTCTCCTTTGGCATGCTGAGCCTGGCCAGGGCCACAGACAGGGTGGCAAGGGGCTGGGAGGCACTGAGAAAAGGACAGGAGCCACTCTAAAGAGATGACCTGGAAGGGGTGGCTGGCAGATATGTTTGCAGGACATCATGTCCTAAACCGGCTTAGCTACCTGCAGGTTGGTCTAGACTGAACTGTAGTGTGAGAGAACATGGAAATAACATACAAATGAGCTAGGTAGAACATCAGAAAATTAATACAAGGTAATTCTGAGGTACTGTTGCAGATACGTTGCTTCCAGTATCCAGATTAACCCACTGCAGACTTGGAAATATACTCCGAGTTAAGGGGCTGAATCACATCATGGTTGAGGTGGAAAGGGACTTCTTGAGATCCTCTACTCCATTCTCATGAGACCCTACCTGCAGTACTGTGTTCAGGTCTGAGGCCCCCAGCATAATAAGGACATGGACCTGCTCGAGCAGGTCTAGAGGAGGACTCAAGGATGATCAGTGGGCTGGAGCACCTCCCTGATGAGGACAGGCTGAGAGAGTTGGGGTTGCTCAGCCTAGAGAAGAGAAGGCTCCAGGGAGACCTTATAGCAGCCTTCCAGTAATTAAAGGGGGCCTATAGGAGGGATGGGGAGGGATTCTTTATCAGGGAGTGTAGGGATAGAATGAGGGGTAATGGTTTTAAACTGAAAGAGGGTAGATTTAGTTTAGATATAAGGAAGAAATTCTTCACTGTGAAGGTGGCGAGACACTGGAACAGGTTGCCCAGAGAAGCTGTGGCTGAGCCCTCCCTGGAAAGGTCCAAGGCCAGGTTGGACGGGGCTTTGAGCAACCTGGTCTAGTGGAAGGTGTCCCTGCCCATGGCAGGGGGGGTGGAACTAGATGATCTTTAAGGTCCCTTCCAATCCAAACCATTCTATGAGGTCATCTTGTCCATCCTGCCCTGCTCATACAGAGTCACCTAGAACATGTTGCCCAGGACAATATAATGAACTTCAAGAAAAAGCTGTTCAATGTGCCCAACTGTCTCAAAAAAAATTCCAGGAGATTTTCAATGTCCATGAGACACTTGTGCAGTATCTAGCAGTCACCTCAGGGAAACAGGGATGCTGGCACATGTTTGGAGAGCATGGAAGAAGTTAAGATTAAAAAAAGCTCTCCATAACCTCCTCTCAAGGGTACCAGAAATAGAACATGATATAGAACATTTCTATACCCCAGCTTAACATTTCAAACACCTTTATCGTCTCTTGAGATCCCCCATTTTTTTCCTCTCTAAATCTTTATCTCTCCAAAGTCCAAAACACAATCTTAAGAACACACCAGGAGAAGAACATGAGCTAGGCTGGGAAGGGTGGCAACGTGCGGAAAGCAACCAGCAAACGTGCCTTTTCACATTACTCAATTCATACTTTAGTGATTAAAACTCCCCCTTCAAATCAGCACCCTTACTCTCAAACTATCAGACCTCATGATCAGGATAGCCAGTTTCCTTCCCTCCCCAGCATTCAGCAGCTCAAAGGGTAGATTTCTCCTTATGTGAGCTGAAACATATACACCAAGCTGTTTTTCCCCAGACTCAGTGTTATTTTTTGTTTAACTTGCCCTAGGAGTACCTTAGCTTATTAAGTGAGGCAAGGTTTGAAGTAGTATCTTTTATTGGACCAACTGATAATGCTGACCTTGCTACAAACCTCTCCTTGCTTACAATCATAGACAATCCCAGCTACAGAGACACTTCTAGGACAACTTGTCTAATTGAAGCAGTCCCACACTTTGCTGTGAAGTATCACACAGACCAACTTTTCCTACTGGAACCACAAAAGAGCTCTATCTATGGAGCCCTGGATTTAGGGAAACAGAAAAACAACCAAATGGAGAAAACCACTCTCTCTCTCTCTGATCCAGTATCCTACCTCTAGCAGTGATCTAGATCAAATGCTTCAAAAATGCCATAAAATCCACATCTGGGTGGATTTTTTTTTTTGTAACTGCGCAGTGATCTGTTCCTAGGGGCAGTTTCCTCTGCTCCCGCAGTCCAGCTTCTCAGCTTGAGCCTATCAATCCAAAACCCCAAATCTGAAGGATCCATTCCTTGAGGGACATTTTTATTGGTGCAGACATGACAGGCTAAACCATTTCTCATATTGCTAAACAGCAGTCTATGCAAAAACAAAATGTAAGCATTGAGGCTGGGATTTTCATCAGAGCATAAAAGGTTTCAGCGACCGAAACTCTTGAGACGCTGGGCACTTCAAATCAATACAGTCTCTTTGAAATTCCCCCCAAACCAGCTTTTGCAACATTACTTTTTAATTTCTGAAAGTATAGTAGAGCAATCGGTTCCACAACGCCTTTGGACGGGTGTTTTATCACTCTGGTGATGGGTGAAAGGGCAGGAAGCAGAGGGACAGGATGGAATTTGGAGCCTGACCCAAGTCTCGCCAGGACACAGGGGAGGGACGCTTTCCGAAAAAAGAGAAGCTATGCCATGGGGGGAAGTGGGCTTCCTTGCCTCCATATCCTGTGGATCCAAACTTCCCCCTAAGCGTGACATTTCTTATGAAAATATGCATGCAGACTTCTTCACACTGCTTCCCGCTCCACTCCAGCAGAAAGGACAGCTCTTGACAGCCTGAGTTTTTAGCAAAAATAGGTCTACCCCTGCCACTCAGAGGGTGTTAGTGCAGTGGAAACAAGGGAAGATCACGCCTAATATTATGGTTTGACTGGAAATTTCCTGTGGAAATCTTCAACAGGAAGAAAATAAAGTGTTTGATGAGACAAGATGTGTCACAGAAAGCATCACCTCTCCTGACTGCTTGAAGCCAAACATTAAAATAATGTCAAAAAATCCCACAACAGTTCATATCATCTGGGCATGAAGTTTTTCCTGCTTTCTTCTACAGAGTCATCATTTCCTTTAAGAGAAAGATCCCAGACCAGTCCTCCTCACTGCGTATCTCTTAAAAGATAATGATGCTTCACAAAAGCAGTCTTTGGTCTTTTTTCTCTCTTTTTTTCATGGAAAACTGTAGTTTTATGAATCTCACTTTGGAGCATCTTACAAGAGCTTGACTCAGAAAGCTCTAAAAGCTCTTCAGAAATCTTGGCTAAAACTAAATCAAATTTTGAGAAGTGCTTATGTGACTGGGGTTAGTATTTCAGCTTCTACAACAAGTTACTACTTATGAAAAATACCATTCTCCTTGAAGTGTTCAATTTAACCAAAACTGTTGTTTTCAGCACGAACAGTTTGGAATTGTCCACTGTAGCACTGAAGACCAGACTATTAAAGGTTATTTATTTCTTAGTTGTTTTGGAGCCCTCCCTCTCTAACCATTCACTAAATATTCAATGAATATCCCTGAAGTCCTTATCAGGCCTGAAATGGTAACAGAACTTTAAATTTGAGGAATTTTTGCTGAGTTTTAAAACTTGTGTTGAGACTAACTCAACGTTTACAGTCACTCTGGGCCACCAGTAGGTCTTCCAGGCACTTTTTTTTTTTTAGAAAACATAACATGCTAGGAATTTAAACAAAGGTGATGTATCAGCAAATGACCCTCAGACAGTGTGATCTCATCACCCAGCCACTCAACATTTGGGAACAGGGATGAAGTTTGTTGCCCTTTAGCAACAGACCAACAAAGCAGACAATAGTTAAAATACCCATACCATTTGAAACACAAACATATCTCCTCAAACCTGGCACCTCCCTTCCTTTCCCACCCCACAGAAGATAGAAATGGACAATTTGGCATCTAATAAAAGTTCTGTGAAGCAAGAGGAGGGATGTAGGCAATCATTTTTGGTTTAGACATGGATGCAAATACTCAGCACCTAATTTTTCAAACACTAACTGCAGGACAGTAACACCAGCATCATAATAATAGCTCAGTAACAATCTGGGCAAGCCTTTGGGGAGTTCTTACAAGGGCAGCTGGAACCACATGTCCCCTGGGGCTCCTGCTCAGGAGAAAGTAAGTTCAAAGCCCTCAAGCCTGTATGCAAACCTGGCATGTGAGCTGGTGACCCAGTTTCACTCCTCAGCCTGCATTTGAAGTTTTAAGCACTTCAGACCACAGATTGTCTATTATTGTGTGTGAGATGGAAAGCACCCAAGACAAAGGGATCCTGATCTCTGTTTGGGCATCTAAGATCTATTGTAATACAAGTAAAAAAAAAAAGTTTTCCTGCTATTTCTGAGACTCTGTTTCCATTTGGAGCTTGGACCTGGATAAGCAGGGGTCCAGGGAAATAACACAAATAAGAAAAAAACCTGTAGAACTAATGAAACTTGGTATCCAACATACTTGCTGGGCCCAGGAAACTCTTCCCATGGCTGAGGTTTTTCCTAAGATCTTCTCCCTGTGTGATTTTTCATGTCTGAGTAAGTGTTGAGTTTCACACCCATTAGTGGGACATGTCTCCTCACCAGCTCTAAATTGCATTGCACTTGTAGAAACTGGATTATCCTTGAGATCTCTACCCCATTCCCAAACTAGGTTGACACCAGCTAAAGAGTCCTAAGGAAGGAGACTGAGGGACAAGCAGGAGCACAAGTTCATACAGAGAATACATTCACATAAAGCTTACTTCCTTAGGAAATTAGCTAGAAAAACTTGCAGAATACTTTCTCAGCTCTTGGATGCTGGAATTACATCTGGCCTGGTTTGCCTACATCCATCAGCCAAAGCAGCAGGGTTATGAACATACCCACTAATGCACACTGCAAGAAGTTGTGCCTGGTTATCTCCTTCCGAGAGGGGATCAGGCCACAGAAATCTGAGGGAGATGGAGAAAACAAAGACTGGCCTTACTAAGCGAGACTGAAAGTTCATCTAACTCAATATCTTGTCTCTAGCAGTGGCCACAATAGACACCTAAGGAGGAATAAAGTTCAGCAGACATAGTTGATACTTTCCTCCAGCGTCCTCTTCCCTTTCAACAATTTCTGCTCAGCAACTTTTGAGGAGAACGCAATGACTATGCACTTAGCAATCTCTACAGATTTCTCTTCAACAAAATTCTTCCCTTGAACATATGTAAACTTGTAATTCAGAAAAGTTTGCTTGGATACAAAGTTTTGCTGTGTTTGCTGAAGACACTGGCCAGTTCCAAAATGTAGCTTTTCAGCTTGATCACTTCTGAAGCCTTGGCAAGGAGGCAACAGCTACAATGTCACATCCCAGATAGCTCCTGCTCTCCTGCAGCACACCAGAGGAGAAAAACTCACAGGCAGCACAGTGCAGACCCTCAAGCTGGACTGGGCTAGGAAGAATTAAACCTACAAAGTCTTTCAGACAGTAGAGAATTTATGAAGATAAGAAAAGGTCTTGTTCTTTTGCATTTAAACTCTCTCCCTGCATTAGATAAACAAAACCAGGTAAAGGATTCTTATCCCAGTGTAGGCTGCACCTACAAAGGGTTTTCCTGGCACAGTCAAGCTGGTCAAGACTGCAACTCCCTGCTGTACTTGAATTCATGTAACCAAGTGAGTAAACCTTTGGAGTGGAGACCTGGCTGTGATTCAGCCAAAAAGCAGACATGAGCTCTGAGCAGGCAACTGAGCACCTACATTTGCTTTCTGCTTGTTTTCCACAAGCCGCTCCCCAGACAGGACTCTGACCCAATTCCCACTGAAGTCCACAAAGGCAGCCGACCAGCTTTAGGAGCTGGATGGCACCCAGTGCCTGGCCAAGTGAAATGCTATCCGCTGTCCCACAGCTCCAGGTCTCCTGCCCCTGCAGCTCAAAGCCACCAGGACTTCTGCATTCCCTCCCAGCTTAGCAGGATGACCAGCACCAGCCCTGGTGCAAACACAGCTGCTCAAATCCGATGTCACCATTCACACAGAGCATGATTGCCACTGTCCCCTGGCTCCTTGACCTCTCCCTCCCAGCCAGTCGCAAGAGCACGTCGTCGCACCCTGTGCCCACAACTTCTTTCCTAAGAAAGCCCTGAGGGGCTGCTTTGGCACAGCTCACACTGCTGGTGAACAGCTCCCTTTGGCTTCCATGTTTACATCCTTGTGGTTGTTAATTTGAGAGAAGCCTTTTATTTTGGACACCACCACCCCAACTCCCTCTGCAGGGAGGGGGGAAATGTGACCTTTAAGATTGTTTATACCAATCAACAAGAAGCTCTCACGCTGCCGGATTCCAAGAAACATGAGACTGTCTTGGAGCTTGGAAGAGGGAGGGGAGCATGGGTGAGAAGCAGGAGCAATCAAGGTCAGGAGTTCACAGACAGGATAAAGCAGAAGGCAAGGCGAGCAGGCAGGGTGGCAGGGCATGCCCTCTCCATTCAGAGAGGCAAGGCAAGCGCTGGCAGCTCCGTCAACGATGTGCAGCAGACCAGCGTCACGGGGCATGGAGCCGACATCCCAAGGCAACAGGAGGAACGAGCTGGTTGTGGTGACCTTGCAGAATGAGGGTGGCCGTTTCTTCCTCGCAGATCCCTTGTGGGTCTTCTCCCAGCCTTGCAGCATTTCACCAAGGACCAAGGGAGACCCAGGACAAGGAGAAATTATTATAGTCCAGTTTCGCACTCTGGTGCCCGCTGTGATGAATAAAGTGGTTTGACAGGACAAGGAGGAAGATAAAAATATTTTCCCACTGTTGAACACAAAAGTAAATAAATAAGTAAACAGACAAGCATTCAAATCCAGGAATTTCCTTTCATTGCCAGCATCAGCCTTCAAGGGAGTAGCACCACAAATTTTTTCCTACCATTGTACTGAGCCAAATGAGCAAAGGTTGTGGCTTCAGGGATCCAAACTTCAAGTGTCCTAATAGGCAGAGAAAACACCGGCAGCTCAGGACTGGCATGAAACCTACGCGTGCCCTGTGCACAAAATGCCAGTGCTGACAGCTGGGAGGACTCGATTCAACTTCAAAGGCAGCAACACCGCCATCTCAGTAGGTTCAAGACTGAGGCATTAAGGGGAGGAAGAAAAAGGGTGAAGGATCAATAAAAACCACGGGAGGACAAATGTGGTGGGATAGACAGAGATGCTGTGATACAGCACACCACTTTTGGGCAGCCAGCCCAGTTCAAGGCAGGGGTTTTCAGGACAGAGGTATGTTTCTTCCTTTGAGTCCTCTCCCTAAACAACACATCACAGTGGATGTCAAATTCAGCCCCGAGGTATCTGGCACGGAGTCATGAGTTTGACAATTTCAGTCACTTTTTTGTGGTCAAAGCTCTCTATGAATCTATATAGTTACAATTATAAGACTGTGTCTTGTTCTCATTTACACTTATCTTCTCCATTTGGTTACACAATATAACCAGAGGTGGTATTTGGCCTATGCGTCGCTTTTATTTTTTATGTTGTCTGACCAGATATATTATTTATGACCCATTAGATACATTTGTTTCTTAACTAATAAACCTCAGAAAATATTTTTAATGAAAGACTGTATTTTTTAAACAATCATGTCACCGCTCCTCTATTAGCACTCGAGGATTAAATAAGACTGTGAGTAGTTGTTAACTAACAATCGGTTACTGAAACACATGGACTGAGGTTTTTGTCTTCCCATTATTGAGGCTAAAGAAACAAGGTTTCTACAACCACATTGATATTGCCCAGCTGAGTTCTCATTTCAAGGCACATTTAAAACCACCACATGGATTTCTCACCCATACCTTCAGCAGCATTGGACATGCTGTGAAGGAGAAAAGCAGATGGATGTCACAGCTGGCTGTGCAGACATCAAAAGTAATTCTCTTTTTAAAGACAATTAGTTAGTTGTTCTTGTTTTTTTCTTTTTTTTTTTTTTTCTTTATGGTGTTTTGTGTTTTTTTTTTTAAGCAGTGCTACCACTCCAGTTTTTCTGCTGGGTAATGCAGGGCTTTGACAGCATCTGGGATGTGCATGCTAGGACAATTACCCTGTGCTAGCCCTGCACAGCTGCACTGCTACTGGAGTGACAATTGTACTCACTTTCCTTGCTTGACCAAACAGAAGTCTGCTTATGAATATGAGCCTGGAGTAACATTTGTAGGCTAAGGTCAGTCATGTAATCTCTGATATTTATGTTCATTCATCTGCCAACATGCTGTCTACAATCTGAAACATGCCTCTGTTTTATTCCTACATTGTCTCATCGATGAAAGAAATTTCCAGGAGAGAGAGCACTGGCCTACAGAGCCAGCAGCTACTTGTTCTTCCCTGGGTCCTGTTTTCAATATAAGTGCTTGGTTTAGGTTATTGTTTGTCCTTTTTCCTCTTCATTCATTCTAGCATTCCATCTTGCCATGCAATTGGAGCTATTCAACTGAAAGATAAAAAGGATTCATGAAAATGCTTGAAGACCAAGCTGGGTTGCTCATCGAGGCAGACTCTGTGTCCTGTTTTATATGACTTAGGGAATAGTAGTTCCTCTGAGAAATTATTCTCCATTCAGATCCTCAGGAAATGTGTCCTGATTGGATACAAATGAGAAAAATGAAATGCAGATGATTCTTTTTTGGCTACATCTCCAAGGAGGCCCATGCAGCATGGATATCTTTGGTCAGCTACCTTCTGGTTTCTTCCAACTCAGGCATTGTTCCTACCTGCTCACATATGCAAGCATCACCCACGTTTCCTCTGAGTACTGCACCGCCAAGATGGACAGTGAAGGAAACCAGGCATCTCTGTCTTTCTGGTTTTCGAGGTCTAATTCTGTCAAAACCTTTGAGAGTCACAGTAACCCAGTTCCAGGAGTCAGCTCATCCTTACAAATGGAAATGCAGATTCAGCCTGCCTACATATTGCCAAACTCCATGTACACAGAGTTTCCCATTTGCTGGCACCAGCTCTTCGGAAGTGCCTGTGAAGCAAGAAATACCAGGCACAGAGATTTAGCTGGAAATCAGTGGCAATCTTATGAACTGCAACTTCTGCTTCCCTTGCTATTTTGACTTCTCTCATAGTGTTGGAAAGTCAAAAGGAAACAACATAAAAGGAAAGAACACTCAGAAAACCACAGACATCGACACAGCAAAAATCAGGTTCCTCCTTGTTCCCCAAGATACTAAGATATCAAACCCAAAAGCATACTTTCGGTATTTCAAGACAAACATTTAATGGAAAAGTTTTACTCCATTCTATAATGCTTGTCCATCACATCATAAGACACCATGTACCCCCATCAGAGGAAAGATTGTGACAGAAATGTCAAAACACTATCTTCTCTTTCACTTGTTACCCCATCCCAGTGGCCCCTCCAATTTGGTAATCGGGAGGAAACACCAGAAAAACTTTGTCGTTGAATGAACCTTTCTGTTGTAAGAACAAGGATGCCCTACTCATGCTCCCCCTCTATCCAAAAAATGCCAGACAATCTTAAATAGACCTCCTGAAATAAACCAACCTAGACAGAATATAAGTAAATCTTAAAAAAAAAAAAAAAAATTTAAGAATCAGTATAATAATAAAACTATCTACAATACAGAGCTTGAAATCCCCAAAAGCAGGACCAGACAAGGGACTCCACGGACTCCAACGTGGAGTCCACCCCACTGTTGAGATTGAAAGCATTTCACACCGCGTAAAGATAGATTATAGCATAAAACTAACGTAAAGGTAGATAGATCAGCAGTCTGGTCCATGGCCAAAATCTGATTCCACCCCTGGAAACCCAAAACTGCAAAGGACTAAAGTAAGAAATCTAATGATATATCAAAGCTACCTGATACCTCCCAAGCTTTCTAGCTGAACAATCTTTACAGCCAGGGAACAGTCTCAGAGCTGTACTTTCTTTGTGACCATACTCTCAAATGTCCAGTTTAGGTAAAAGAGTTTACAATTCACAGGCTATGATAGATATGCTAGCCGCAACCACAGCTGTAAAGACACAGTCAGGATTATTTTGAGCATCCATCACCCACCCGACTTCAGCCTTGTGTCTCGTGTCACCTAAGCAGGGGGTGCAAATCTCATTATAACCACCAGAGTGAGTCATGTGTTACAACTTCTGTGCATGTCCATTACATTCAAGAATAACCTCCCAGCTCCTCCAGAGAGGATGGCAGAGATGGATGGACAACTCTCTTTGATCTGTGGAATTCTTCCTCTACCTCCAGTTTGTCTCCAATTGCCTCCAAGGTCATGCTGTCAGGACACGGGCAGCATCCCCCCCTTGCATATGAATCTCATCTCCTCTCCTCGAAAACCACAGTCTACACGTGTTTGCTGTTACTTCCAGATGTGTCCACAACTTGAAAGCAGTTATTTCAGAGGAAAAAAACCTTTAGAGCTAGCGGAGCTGAGTCCCCCTTCCCCTCCCTTTCCTTCAGCATCTGTCCAGGTCATCTATGCAGGCAGCACCAAACATTTCTAGGGGACTCAATAACATTATCACGGGAGTGTCTGCACGTGGACAGATTAGAGAGACAATGCAACTCCTCTTCTCCCCATTATACTTAAAATCTCTCTTCCAGCACACTACCTCATAATTCACTCCTAGAGGTCTCTGGCTAAAGCCCTGCTAACAGATATCTAACAAGAAACCATTTTGGTGTCCTTCTCCATGCTGGAATGAAACAGATGCCTGCAGAACAATGGAAGTGATGGCACTGGCTAGAACTTGATTGCCTTGATAGAGGCAACAGCACGTACGACACTAATATATCTTAATGCTACTGTCCTCACTCATGCAACCCTGGCAAAAAGCTCTGTCCTGCAGACATCTCCAGCCCTGGGTCTTTAGTAGCCAGACTGGGGGTCTCTTTTGGTGGCCGGTCATGGGGATTGTGGTGGGCAGGCACACAATGTCACTTCTGTGTGGTACAGCAGGCTTTTAATTTCCCTTGAAGAGGACAGGAGGAGGGAGAAGGGAGACAGCCTGACTCACACCAACACCTGGAACATTTGCTCCATAGCCAGAGTGCCACTGACACAAGAAGGGTTCACCCCTGCTTTTGGGAGTTCTCAGAGCAGCTCTCTTCCCCATCAGCTGGTGACAGACCACCCCCTCCACGCCCTGTGCTGTGGGAAGTTAATTTAGAAGCCAGCTTTGCCATCTGTGGACTACCCCATGCTGGGAAAACCCTCAGCTGGGAAGATCTGTTGTCTTTCCAGAGCAGCGCAAAGAAATTGGAGCGTGGGAGAGAACATGGACCTAAGAATCCTTCTCAGTCCTTCACAAATTCCTCCATGCATCCTCCAAACTACACCTCTTCCACCCAAAGTGCCTAAATATCTCCCTATAGTGATGTCTGCTGTTGACATCAGAGCAGACTCACAGCAGCACTCCTGCTGCTGCCCTCAGCCGAGTCATGACTCATGGACAAAGGGGATTTTGACCATTGTTATTTTATTATTTTCATTATTTCATTCATCATCTTAATTTCCCTCTCTCACTCCTGACCAAAAGAGAAAGACATGCACACACATACACACATACAAAAGAAAAGAAAAAAAAAAAAAAGAAGAAAAAAACCACCAACATGGTCCACATCTGGAAACTGATTTCCCAACCCCAGAACAAAGAGCTCTGAAATTGTGGCTCCAAGTCTCCTGTTTGTGTTCTCCCATTATGTAAAAAGTGCTATAATAAAATCTAATGGAGAAGCCCAAGAGTCAGCAAGAATTATTTGGAATTTAGTAGTGAACGAGATCCATTCAGAGGTTCTTGTAGAACTGTGCATTGGACTTACAAAGCTATTAAGCTTGAAAAAGCTGCAGGAGCATGACAGCTTTTGGTTCCAGAAAACTTCTCCCTATAGATCAGGCTTGGCTTAAATCACTTCTTTAATTCCAGCTAAACTACTGTGCCATTTCTATTACTTTCCATGTTCAGAAATATCACTCTTACCAAAGTTTAGCGCTGTACAGGGATGAAGAAAAATTACAGAGACACAAAGAGAATGCTAAGAGGAGAAAAGGGAAGAAAAACAATTCTAGAAATCATCATTTTTCAGCAAGAGAAACAGGGACAAACCATTCCTGAGAGAGTTTAGGACATCAGTCATTTTTAACAGAAGGAAGTTTCTTAGAGTGGGTTAAAAAAAAAATAAAATCTATTACTGACACTTAACAGAAAAGGATTTTGCAAGTCAACAGAAATGTTCGTGTGGAAAAAAAATTTCAAAAACATTCCGTTTTTAATTTGAAAAACTGTAACCCCATAGCATTTCAATGGAAAGAAAATACATGCATTGTTGAGAAATGGCACAGTGCACCCCACTGGGACAGAAAGAAAAGCATTATTAGTTGAGAATTGTTGAGGAGAGGATAATTGAGGGCTTCAATAGAAGATGCTTCTCTGACCTGCTTGATCACATACAGATATACCCAAGAGCCATGAGTACCTCAGCTTCCATTTCCACCTCAGGTCTCCTGAATGGCAGCCCAACACACTGGCACTACATCAAAAGCCAGGACTCACATACAACATGGATTTATCCTTTAGCTCCAAGCCAAAGTGATGGAGGAAGAGACACCACAACTGGATGCACATGAAGGCGGCCACATTGTTCAACAGTCTCCTGGTCATAAACCCTTTCCTCCCTTCTCTCTTTTCTTTGATGTTACTTCGTTGTGCTTATGTTCAGCGTTGAATCATTGGACTTAATCTTTCATCTGGACCCTCGGGATGCATTACAAGGATGGAAAGAGAAAGGCACTACTTAATAACACTTTCCAAGTACAAGGGAGAGGAGATTCCTGGAAAATCAGGTTAAGACTGTCCAAAAAACTTCTTCGAAGAAACGTGGCAAACTGTATATAGCTAATAACTATTTATGGTGGAGATGGAAGTTAGACTACCCTTGAAGGCAAGCAGCTGCTGTCCAGACAGAGGTCTTAATCATCATTCCAGTTAGTCATTGAAAACTAAACACATCATAAGTAGGTGGGGAAAAAAAACTATTCCAAATAAATAGCCTCATTATTCTGCAGGAACTGTTCTAGATCATATGTTTACCTACATTCATTAAAAAGAACCATGGATCCAGAACTTAAATTCTGAAACCAGTCTTCTTTCTCCATAAGTGGAATTGCTCAAACAAGAACAGAATTAGTCAAAACATTTCTTTATTTTTTTTAAATGAACAGTGGTTTTTCTTCAAAAGAAAATTAATTTATGAGCATTTTCTTCTCCCCTCCCTCAAATTTTTCTAATTTTTCAAGTAAAAAACAGAAAACAAACTGTTTTCAGCTTTGTTTTTCTTCATTCTTCCTGTTGCCTCCCTTTTCATGGCAAAAGCTGATGAGAAGGTGAGGGAGAAAATAATACTTAAACAAAATATTTGCATTTACGTCTTTTAAAACTGGAAGTTCTAAGAGCCATTTTCTGCTGCTTTTCTGAGATGGTTTCCAAATTCTGCCTTGCTTGCATTTTACTGTCAAATCAGAAAACTGAACTTTTTTTTTTTTTGAGTGGTGCTCAAAAGCACTTGCAGGAAACACTATTAGGAGACTCACTGTATTGCTCCTGCCTCCCTTAACACACACTATCCATGCAAGAAACATTCTTGCTATCTGCAGATATGCCCAGCTCTCAAACACAGCCCAGATGTGGTCCAGCAGCTCAGGTCACTGGATACCACATGCTATCTGTTTTTCTCTGAAGCATTTTAATGCCGGATCTCAGAGGAGCCATCAGTCTCTAACACATGACCGCAACCTCCTGTTACCAGACCTATCTCTGCTGTAGTTACCCTGCCCAGAGCAACGCAACTTCAGCAGAGCGTACGCTCAGCCTCAGGCCTCCACAGTCTGCAGCCTCCTTCTCTCTAAAGTCATAATTTCTCTCATTTATGAGCAACAGAAACACACACTCAGCCATCTGGTTTCCTGCCCAACGACCTGAGTTACCGAGCTGAAGACAAGGTCTTGCACCCCTCCATCACTTCCCTGCACTACTTGTGTCCCTCCCAGGCTGCCAGCTCATCTCAGCATATGGCAGTGCTCTCAATTTTACCCTAATTGTTGCAGCAGTCAATCCATTTCTCAAGCTCCAGGTCTTGCAATCAGGTAAAATGTACGATTTAATTAATAATGTACAATTTAATTAATAAAAACATTTTCTAGCCTTCGTGCTCGTGCAGGAAAACTCGGAGATGACATCTGAATGTAGTTACAGGCTCACAAACCAGGCTGCAGCAGCAAAGAAGTAGGTACATATTTCAACCTCGTCATTTTTCATCCAGCATCACAGTTTGTCAAGACTTGACTCATGGTTTTTGAATGCTGCGGAGGCTGGCAATACTGATCGTGATCTTTGAGAGTTTTCAACAATTTACTGAAAGGCAAGTGGGGACTCGAGCTTGTGACGCTGATGCCTTTCAGCGCTGTGAGCAAGTCAAGTCTGTTGTGCATCTCAGCAGAGTACTGTCCCGTGCAGACAGCACGCACAAGTCCCATCTCACCCACTCTTGCCCAAGCCAGCCCTCTCCCTCAAGGACATGTGCAGGGTAGAGCAATCCTCCACGGGTGCAAAGGCAAGACCCAGTCCTGCTGCTCACAGGAGTCCATGAGTATTTTTGCCTTTGGCACATTCATGGAGACAGGGTCTTGCCCAAAGCACATACCAAGGGAATGAATCTTCTAGAAATATGAATTCTCTTTGCCTCATACCAAAACATTCATAGTAAGACCAGGCAGCACTCCACAGCAAAACATTGGCAAGAGGAAACGCTAATAAAAAAAACACCAAGAAAAACCTCCCAGAAGAAACAAACATAAGAAGAATATGCTGCCCATTCAGTCAAAAAATGCTAACAAACTAATGCTGCCTCATGATGAAATTGAAATATTTACAGGAAGAGAGCACAGAATTTTGGCTGGCAAATACAAAAAGTATCTATCACAACTGTTTTCTGTGCAGAACAAAAGGGAGAGGAAACCAAGGAGGAAAAGTGGGGGAGTGAGGGGAGGGTGAAAGAAAGAGGACAGAAAAGAAGGGAGAGGAATACAGATTAAGAAATTGATGCCAAACAAAAAAAAAAAAGGAAGAAATGAGGAAAGGCAGAGAGCAGAGTTCACACTAGGAAGTCCTGCTGCTCCCTATTTACCTGCCTGTAGCCAGATTCATTGGCAACTCCCTGACATGATAGAGACTCATTCACTTCCCCCACAAAAGCAGCAGATTACTAGTGGAGCTTGCCAACAGCATGCACAAAATGTTAGGCTGCCCAATGGGACAACTGGGGCCAAGCGAATGGAAAGAATATGTCAGTTATTAATTAATTTGTTCTATATTCATGTAATTATAGATAATTACATGAGTTGATTCCACAGCCTGAGCCTTCCTCAGCCAGTAATCCCTGTGATTCATGACCGACAGTTGCACAACGCGGCTGTCAATGACTTCATCATGTTGCATGGAAAATCCTCTCTAGATACGTGCGTGCGCAGTGACTCACTTTGACACCTTGGGTTGACATTTGCAACCTGGGCCAAGTCCGCCAGTAAGACAAAGGCACTTCTAAGGAGGTTTCCAAGCCATAAGGTTGGGTATTGAACAGTGGAGCACACAGGAGAAGGTAGCCCTCAAATATTCAATTCACATATGCAACAGCCAAATGCATTGACACAAGAAAATATTCAAGGGCAACAGCTCTTCTCTGGCAACAGCCAATGACAGTACTAAACAGCACAAGGCATGTAGTTCATTTTGATGCCATGAGCAAGGAAAACAAAAGAAATACTCTGAACAGCACTTGAAGTCCTCCAGTAGGAATCCCAGGAAGCTCTCAAAAACCAAGACAGGCCTTTCCATTTAGAGAGAAGAAAATATTTCCAAATTGAGAGTCAGCAGAGACAGCAAAGTGCTGCAGAACAGCCTAAATCAGAAGAGGAAACATTACATAAAATAGCGCTCAGACATCACTTGGGAAGAATAAGCAAAATACACTGTAAATCCAGGCACATGGGATATGAGAACCTCCAACCAGGGCCAGACACCAGAGCAGCTCTTTGAAGCCATCTCCGCTCTGGAGACACAGGAAAAACGGGAGCTGTAAACAGAAAATTAAACAGATGCTTTCTCCTCTCCCTTGGAGGAACTGGGACTGAGAAGGTCTTGATCAGTTTTCCCAGTTCATTCTGCACAATCCTTTGTTAACTCTTCAAGAAAAATCAAAAAGAGGATCTTGGAAGCAGGGTGTAGCGTAAGGCCAGCCATGCATCCTGCACGAAGACAGCATGATGTACAAGGACACCCAGAGGGAGCACTAACAGAAATGTTTCAGGGAGACGTTTTCACTGAATAATGGTTTTAAGGAGTGGATGAAGACTATCATCACACTCCTGCTGATTTTGGTGACTTGGTTCTTTCTGGAAGAAGATAAGTGAGAGTGGGTAAAAATCAAGTCTTTTTATTTTGCTGAAGAAAACCTGATTTTTCTATTTGAAATGAGATTCTATCTTGATATACACTTCTTTGTGTATGTTAAGTCTTTACTCCAGCGCTTGAATGCTTCATTCAACATGGAAAAAAAAAAAATCCTTGCAGCTTTTAGTTCAGCAATGAAGCCAAAAAAAAAAAAAAAGGTTTCTGGATTCCTCTCATCTTCCCTGCCATTTCAGTCATCCACCCAACCCAACTCCCAGTCATTTCTAAAGAGGATGCACCTGCTTCCCAGGCATCCTGGAACTGAGGCACCCACAGGAGTCTCAACCACAAGACAAAAAAACTTCTGGCAACTGTGTAAGGGGCTGCAGGTAGCACCAAGACCTCTAAGAAACCCAGAGTTAACGCTAAGAAGATAGGCACAAGCCAGGTCTGTTGCAGCTGCAAGGGTTTCCAGCTGTTCTGGTTGGATCGCCACAGATGCTCTCCAGCAACACAGGGAGGACAACCTGATGGAGGACACACATCTCCTAAGTGAGGATATCCAAGGACTCTGCTGCTCCTTCATAGGCCTGCTACTCATATCAGCTGGATTTGCAGTTGTCCTCATCTCCTCATGGTATAGCTGTGGGGAAATGTCTTTTTCCATCCAACTTTGAACCCTTCCAAGCTGGCCTTGACTCCATGGGGAGAGAAATCATAGCTGCTGATCACAGCACCTATTTGTTCACATTTTGCCAAGCCAATGGTGAGCCAAGGGTAATAGTAGTCACTTCAAGGAGCCTTAAATGGCATTTTAAGGCTCTCACCTTCATAAGGGCACAAGAGAAGGCATGACAGAGCCAGATCTCCCCACTGTCCCCCAGGGAACACTCTACTCACCACAGCAATGCCCATTTCTTCCTGCATCCCTCTGGCCCTGCTGCAATAAGTGACAGCCATTCACATGCCAGGCAAGCCATGCTGCTGCTCCCCTGACTGAAACTACTTGTTACCCTAGATCAATACAAAAAAAAAAAGCTCTCCTTTGGGTATCATGCAGTGCATTCCAGTTCCTCCCCAGTCAGTGTTTGTGCAGTGTTTTAAATATGTGAAGCGTTATATAAATGCTAACTATTATTATAATGTTCCCCTCCTTCCAGTCAACTCCCCCCGCAGACCCACAGACACATTCCCCACCTCCCGTTTTAGCACGTTCATGGCATCAGAAATTACCCTGTTTTCATTTACCCTGCCCTTTGCCATATGATCCCGGCCCTCAGAAGCTTTAAATAGTCTGCATTATTACGAAGGCTTGTTAGAACTTGTCCCTAATCACTCCAGGAATAATCCTTGATGGCTTGTTTCAGACTGAGTGTGAATGTCTGTGCAACAACAGGGCTCTGGCTTGCTTAGGTCCCTCCTAGAATGGGAGTTAAAACGTCATGCCCAGTACAAACGAATGGCACATCCCATACAGGGCCCTGTACGGCACTGAACCCATTGTTGTGACTGCATATGCTAAAGTCCTTTTTAGGGAAGACCTGAAATGAAAACGTACCTTTCAAAAAAGAACAAGCTGACCATATTATGTGTTTATAGATGCTGAGCAGCAGAAATCAACCTGCCCTTTAAATGCAGGGACACTAAAAATGGTGCAGCCAATGCTTCCCAGAACGGGGCTTGTTACAGCTGGTCCCAGAGTTTTGTCTGGTGCACAAGAATTCCAGCGTTAGATACTGAAATATAAGCTCTCTCTCTGCCATGGTTACAACCCCTGTTGTCTACCTTATGATGGTCATACAAATTGAGAAGAGATGGAAATCTGGTGCTCGATAAATCTGTTTCTCAAAGGCTGGCAATTGCGATTTCAATGTCATCCACAGGAGAAAATCCAAGGCAGAGATAAATCTGCTTTTCTGGTTTGGGTTCCAGCTGCAAACTTAGAGGAAAACAAATCCTACAGTAGCATGACAATGCTGAGACTCATGCCATGTAGGCTGCAACAGTCTCTATCTCGACTATGGAGTATTGGGCAGGGCAAATGGATTACCAGACCTTTGTTTACCTGGGGTCACATTAGTCCACCAAGATAAAGCTGCTGGTGCTTGGAGATTTTGCATTCATATTATGCATTGACAATATTATCTCACCCATTACGTTCTCATGACACCATATATACCAAAATGATAAGCGAGAGGCAGCTGAGAAACACCTGCTAAAATAATATCATGACAAAATGTCTTTGCACCATAGCTCAGCATCCAGTCTGCCTAACAACATGACCTTCATGTTTTTGGATGATCTTGGAACATTTTGCTTGGCATCTCACCATCTCTAGAGCACTAGAAGAGGTATCTGAAGGAACTAAGAACAAGAGTGGAGGCTTTGGTGCTTGTCTTTCATCTCCCAAACTCTTCACAGGTATCAAATAAAAGAAAGGCTATATAGGTTTTTTTTTAATCAGGACATGCTGACCATCACATCAGCAGGATGGTTTGGAGATTTTAGCTGAGATTAAGACCCTGTAGCTTAGTGCTTGGTCAAAAAAAAAACCCCAAAGGCAGGTCATTTGCAGCACTTCTATTTATTATGTGGGCTACCAAGGTGAAATCAGTGCTTGACAAAAAGGGAACAAGGGAAGCTGCCTAAATGCCTGGGTGAAAAAAGGGCAGGAAATGGAAAGAGGTGCTACGTGAAACCACATGAAATGGAACTAAGATACATGTTAAGCCTTGAGACACTGCACCAGGGGTACCCATGAAGTCGGACTACTGAGGGGACCACAAGCTGCTAAAGACATTTGGAAAAGCTTCCAACCATGCTGGAGAAGGTCCATATTCTTGATGTGGAATTAGCTCACTCACAGGAGTGCCCACCTTCTAATACAGACACAGCAGGCAAAACTATGAAATAATATTAATAAAACTCTTTAAAGGCAAAATCCTTACATTGTTGAAGTCCATGGAGGATTTTGCAAAGGAAGTTTCATTGTTCTGCAGTGCAAACAGTCACACAGAGACAGGCAAAGGTGAATTCATCTTGCCTAAGAACACCCAGAAAATCAGTGACAGAGCTGAGTATGGAGGAGCGTTGATATTCTGATCATGAAGCAAAATGTGGCTGTTCAGTCCCCTGGCATCCTAGGCCACAAATCTGAGGTCACAGGAGTAGGAATACTCAGACTTCTTAGCAAGCCAGGAATTTGTGCTGTATCACAAACTCAGGCTCAAACCAAGTTACTGCAGGAGATGGACTTGGCTTCCTGATGGGCAGAACCACCTGAAGGGCAGCACTGTCTGCCCTCCTTAAGTAAAGGTGTTGGCAAGCAGGGAAGGAACTCAAGCACACTCAGTGCTAAAGCATAAGACAGGTTTCTCTGAGGTGCAAAGTCAAATTTTGCACAAGGATAAACCTAGAGCAGACACCCATGGAGACATAAGCTCCTCGCAATGCTGCAACAAGCGGGCAGTTACAGAAACTATAGCAGTGACACAGTCAAGAAAACGATGTTCTTCAACGTATGCAAGGAGAACCCAGCCTGAAGAGGACACAAAAAAGAGCTACCCCTAAAATAAATACATACATACATAAATCTGTGAAAGCAGGTTCTACTTTGAAGTTGGACCTTGAGATGAAAAATACAGTAACAAGCAGTCATTCCTAGAGAAGCTCCCCTCAGAGAGGAGCCTGAGGACACTGTGAGCACAGCCTTATTCTAATGGATGTTCGAGTAAACACACAGGGGGGTCCTCACACTATTTCACCATGTGGACCTTGCTGAGATGTCCAAATTAGAAACTGAGACTCCCTGCAAACTCCACAGAGAGGCAGACATTTTTTGAACATGATTCAGAGCCCAGAGGGTAGGAACCTAGCTCCTGTTCTACTTATGTGGTCCAAACCACCCCCAGAAGTGCCTTCCCCTCTTCTTAGTCCACACTCAGGGTTTAGGCAGCCTGACTTAGGCTCCTACGCTAAATGGTGAATATTACACAATGACAGCAAATTCCTGAAATCTCCTCTATGTGGCAAGCACGGTATGAGCCCAGAGGGAAATGGGGAACCTGATGCTGCCTTGTAGGCTGGAATGGCAGGACTGTAGCAAATGCTACTTTTCTTTATTATTTTTATTTATTTTAGAACTTTGATGAAGTCTGGCACATGTAAAGGTGGAAGGAGGAGAATAGACTTTGTCCAACACTAGACATGCATATAAACCAGAGTCCTATTCTCAATGGGAGAGAGAGTAAAAGCTCAGCTAGACCAGATGATAAAATCAGATCTTCTATAGAGGTGCTACAGAGAGAGCATACAATAACTGTAAACAAGAAACAGAAGATTGTACTGAACTCAGAAAGACTAAAAGGTGTTGACTAAAGCCATACAAACAGTTGGGGCGGTCATGACTGAATTTAAAAAAAGAGCAGTTTCAGCTCTGGATGTATTGAGCATCAGTTGCCACTGCCACAGAGCACATCAATTATTTAGCCATATTTAACCATTGTTCTCTTGACCGGTTATCAGCCAGGAAAGCCACATTCTCTTCAAGCATGAAAAAAAAAAAAATATATATACAGGAACAGAGGAGGTAAAACTGCCGAACAGGATTTTGTACGTTGGACATTGTAACACCTTATCAGGCCCCAGACGCATGAGATCAGAAATGCCAGCTGGAACCCATGGGGCTTATCTGGGCACTCAGAAGTGTAGGAAGAACGAGGGCCAGAGGAGTTTTATTCTATATGAATCCCTGAATGCTGCCACTGTAGATAAGGAGCAAAGTCCCAGCTTCCACTAAGTCAATGACAAATCTCAGTTTGACTTCATTTGGGCTGGGATTTCCTGCCCAGCATCCAAGGGTAAAACCCACACTAAGCACAGGAAAAGGGCAGCAGAAACTACTGAAGCCGTGCACAGATCCTGGCTGCACTTGTTTTGAGGTCAGCGTGAACCTACCTGCGTTAGATGGGAAAGGTGGTTAATTTTATTTTTTTTGCTCAGCTAGTACCCAGCCTGGTTTTCTAACGTTTAGGGTTGGGCTTTTTTGGGGATTAGGAATCAGTTTTGGTATATGAGGACATTTCCCTATGCACAGAGTGACGAAGTTTTACAACTTGCCTGCTGTTGGAGGAGGCTCTCAGATGACCCAGGGCTCTCCAGCTCCCAGGGCAGGAACCCCATGTGATGCAAGTGGGGGCAGTGTCAAATCCCAGAGATGTGCCAAGAAGAAAGAGCTGTTGGACTGCAAACAAATAAGAAAATAAAAAAAGCATGCAGCAATCTGCCAAAGCAATAGCCTGGCATCTTACACAAGGCACCGGTTTGCTGGAAAGAAGACCGAGGCTCACAGCGAACTGTGCCAGACTCAGTCTCCTTCAGGTGGGGGCTTGCAGCATCACCGATGGGCTGGGGCAGCATCCACACACAAGAACCACCTCCCTGTTGTTTGAGGGCATCCAAAAGGCTGCAGGCTACACTTTCCAGTGGTAAGAGGTAGATCTCAAAAAACAACAGGAGAAACAAAATAGTATTTTCTAACAGGTATTAGCAGAGTGAAAAACCCACCTCTCATTCAGTGCTAATACACTATCTGCTTGGGGGGCCCTACCTACTGCCACATGAGACAACATATAACAAACTTCAACCTGCTGTTGGCTTTGGGGCTGCTTTTGAAAATGATCCAAATTTCAAGGAGAGGCAAACACTCTTCCAGTTTCTTCTGCCTGCTTCTCATGGATTAGCAGACCTTGACTTTCCTGTAGTGGCTGTGACAGCAGAAGGAGCAGAGGAAGGAGGGACCCCACAAGGGTGCTGCCTGCATTGCCCATGAGCTGTGCCAGCAGAAGCCACACCAAGGCCAGCAGGGACCTGGGGAACCTTTCCCACCTCTTCCCAGCCACCACAGTGACCTTCCAGCCCACTCCAGTCACCTCAACCCAACCCCTCCCAGGAGGGGACATGGCAGCTGCCTAGAGGGATGCGAGGCACCCTGGTGCCACAGGAGGGATGGGCAAGGGCTGGTTTTCACCCTTCGTTGGTGCTCCCTCTCCCTCGCACTGGGTGTGTGGGCTTTTTACGATGCCAATTAAGTGCATGCTGGGGCCAGGGCGGAGGTGCAGCGCGCCGAGCCCCCGTCTCGCTGCCTCCACACTGTCACCTTCCATTAAGCAGCTGGCGGCTGGGAGAAGGGGAGGGAAAAGCCAGCGGCGTGTTTGGTTTGCTGTTTTTGTGGGCACTTTACAACTTCAAAGGCTTCCCTCTGGTTCACAGGGGGCAAGGGGCAGAGGTCAGTAGGCACGGTTTGACCTCCCTTTCACCTCCTCCCCGAAAGGGAGAGACACACACACACAGAGGAAGAAGAAAAGGAAGATGAGATCCTGGCAAACACTTTTATTCTCTAATCTTTCTTTGCCTTAGTGCTGCAGAGGCTTTGTCCAGCAGACAAAGTGCCCTTCGGAGTCTGACACTTCCATGCTGGACTCTTCCTCCTCCTCCTCCTCCTCCTCCTGTCTGAGGAGGAAATAAAGCAAAGCAGCAGCACCACAAAACAGAAAAACAAACAAACAAACAAAAAAATGCTGCTCCTGGGGGCTAGGTTTTCTCATTTTTGATTTTGGGTTGGGTTTGGTTTTTTTTTTTCCCCCCAGCTAGATATCTATCCATCTATATATAAGCCCCATGATTGCACATGAGGGAGGGTGAAAACAGGCATGATTGTTCAAGATCCAGCCCGGGATGTGAAAAATGCATTTTCTTGTCTTTAAAGACAGCATTGTTGTATTTATTTATTTATTTTTAATGGCGAGGTTGCTAGCCCTGGGGCACTGAGGAATAAGTTCGAGTTTCAGAAAGCTCTCCACAGCTGGTGATTATATCCCTTGCAGTGCATAAAAAGACATTGAGAAAGCAGCAGAGAAAGTAAACAGTATCACTTCTGGGGATGGAGGGGGAGAGGAGGAGGGGGGCAGAGGAGGAGGAGGAGAAGAGAGGCAGATGAAATTTAAACTGGCGATCAGCCCAGCCACCAACTTAAAACAATACAGTGAGAGGAAGCCAAAAAGGAAAGAAAAACAGAGAGGGGTGTGTATGGAGACACACTGTGTGTGTGTGCGCGTGTGTGTGCGTGAGAGCGCGCGAAGCGAAGCAAGAGCAAGGAAAGAAAGGGATGGGGTTGTAAGCCGAGGTTTTGGAAGTCATCCCTGGGGGTCCATCATGGAGCAGAACAGCTTGCAGGGGGAGGTTTAGGGGGCACAGTCATCACCCCTGGTGTAAATACATCTAATGAGCATTTTTAATCAAGCTGGCAAAGCATAGCTGTTCACCTCTCAAGAATGAAAGAAGGAAAACCACAGGGTCTAGAAACAGCAGTCCTAGCTTTGTCACCTCCTGGCATCCTGAAAGCCAGAAGGGACAAGAAAGTGGCAGATAGATTCGGACCAAGATCTAGTGACTGATGCTCTCCTGGTTGGCACAACGCAGACTCAGGCTGTGCTTGTCTTTCAGCTGGCTCTGGGAATCATGCTCCTACTCCGCTTGCAACAGTTTCTTGTTAAGCTACTGCCTTTCTCAAGCATTTTGGTTTGACAGTATGGGAGAAAACACAGAGACACAACTGGGTGGTGCTCTGGAGCTCCAAATGTTTTGTGTGTTTACAGCACAGGACACAAACTAGATGCAGTTTGGTCCAAGCCTGTACAAGCCCTCCTCACACAGACTGGTCCTGGATGCTGGCTGAGGCTCAATCCTCACCTTCCAGAATAGGTCTGGCTGTGTTAGATCTTCTCTGGTCACGTTGACCATGATCTCACTGGAATGAAGTTAGTCATCTTAGCGCGGGGGAAGGGAGAGGCAAACTTTTTTGGAACATCCATCCGCCTGGGAAAGGCTAACAAGCCCTCCTTTATAGATGTCTATATGTGGACCTCAGCAGAAAGACAGTTGGAAAGTCTCTGAAAAGACAGTGTACCTTAAAAGCACCAGGCCAGCCTGTTCTTCGGGCTGCCTGTCCAGCTTTCTGCTACCTTTCACACCAAGAAGAATCAGGCATCCTGCAGGTTGATGTGTCCTCTAAAGCGCTCCAGCAATTGCCTTCTCCAAGAAACAACACAAATCTTACAGTTGCAAGCCCCCGTGGAACCATGGCCCTCACCTCACATGGGAGCGCAGCAATGCAGCTACACGTCTGGCTGAGCTTCAGCACCCTTGGTGGTACTTGATGGGACAAGTTGGTCAAGTGCCATGAACTCCTGAGTGCTTGCTACTTACTGTGTTGCTCCTTTGAATTAAAGGTCTCCCCAGACAAGCTCTTCTGCTAACCTCACTGGCCTCTTCTGCATCAAGACTAGCTGGCACAGCCCTTCTCTGACTGACAGTTAACCCTTCGCTGTCTGTCACCAGTTTGGGGAGAGAAGGTGCATCATAACAGGGGCTCATTTGTGTTATACTTTGCAATTTCTACATATGGCCCAGACCTGAACCAGACATCACTGATAAATACAGCAAACAGCACTGTACTCTACAAAGGATTCCTCAGTTCCCCCCACCTCAAATCTTTGTGAAGATCTGGTATGGAATCAATTGATGTGGCAGCTTCTCCAAGGGCTTTTTGCCCCCTGTCTCCTTGACACAAGGTGCATTTAAAGTCTGCTACCAGAAGAAGTTTCAACTGCTACAAATGATGCTTCAAGGTACAGGGTGATGATAAATTAGATCCTCAGCATCCCATTGGGAATGGCCAACAGTTTAACGTTTCTTATAGACCAAAGTGACTGATGGTAGTGAAATGAGATATCATCTGGTTTCCACCACAGACATTCTATAAGTTATGCACTGGTTACTCAGAAGTGGTTTTGTGCCTGAATGATGCAAGTTGCAACAGGAGAAAAACTAGTTAGATACTAGGAAAAAAGATTCACATTTAAGGTTAGTCAAGCACTGGAACAGGTTGTTCAGAGAGACTGTGGAATCTCCACCTCAGAGAGGATCAAAATTGGACTGGGCAAAGCCCTGAGCAACGTGAACTCATTTGGTCCTGCTTTGTAAGGGCTTGAACCAGATGATCTCTCAAGGTCCTTTCCAACCCATATTAGCCTGTGATCAGGAAGGCCACGTCAGAACCTGCCCAAGATGCATACAGTACCTCACGTCCAAGTACAAACACCAGCATGGAGGCACCCCTGTTGTGGGGTTTCCAATACAAATATTGCCGTGGTTACCTTTTGACTAAAACAAACTCGGTGCTACTTGTCTACTTCCCAAGGGTAACTACACAGTCGAGCTGAAATAAGAGATCCGAGTGCATTACACCTCCAGGTGTTGAGTATGTGAGCCCACAACCACTGTATGTACCTGACTGCATCCAGATCCTACAAAGGGGGAGTCCAGATGGCTGAAACCAGCAGACCAACACCTGCACACTTCAGGTGACCCTGCCACCCAAAATGGGCAGAGCCTGGTTTGCAGATGAGGGACAGGAACAGTTCACTGGCCTCATCCCCATTCAAACCTTGACCAAAAGCAATCTCACTCTCCATTCCTACAGTAAGAGCAAATTGTTTTGGCTTCAACCAAGTGGGCCCATGTTCACCTTCCTTGCTGGAAGTGCACTGAGGTCTCTTGGGGGAGGGGGGGTGGGGGGGGGGGAAAGAAAAGGTTTTATAGGAAAAGTAGTGTCTTCACCTACCTGGGCACGTGGCTAACAAATATAAAGATCACCATCTAGTGGCTTACAGGGAAGATACCATCTGTCTTATGTCTGCAAGCTTGATGACCAATAAAGTTGTTGTTACAACATATTACAAGTGTTTCTTGCATTCAGCTCTGAAGCGAGTTAGGCACCTACACAACCACAGACATGGACAAGTTTCTGACCCCCAGAAAACTGATGTTCATCCCTCCCCACAGACAAACGCTGATGCCTTCCCCATCACCCCTGCATAGGACTTGGGAACATGGTAGGGGATCTGTGACTTACTTTAAGGCCCAGAATTTAGGTGTCTAGTGTAAACTAGGCAAACACCTAAGGTAGTTAATATAAGGAGTCAGATACAACCAGAGGTTGATGCATCCCATCCTTTTGTATTAGGGGGGAAGGCAGATCGGATGAATCCTGTTTATGAGATCCCACAGCCTGGAAAACAAATGACTCAGCAAGCATGAAAACCTCTGGAGAGCTTGATCTGTGAGCAGCCCAAGGGATAGTCTATGGCAACACTTTTCCATTTGCCTCACTAGAAATCAGTCAGGTTGAAATATTTCTGAGATACTCCCCAATGGAGAGACAGATCTGCAATTTCTGACAAAATCTTTGTTTCACTGGAATAGGCCTGATAAGCTCTACTTCTTGTTCTTTGAGAAAAGATGGGGAGAGCCATCATTATGGGTACTTCTCTAAAGCCCTACTTGACCCAGGGAATGTATTACACTAACATGGCTATGATGCTCTCCTAGTACACGAGCTAGCCCAAATGTTTCTTCAGGTCTTTGTGCTGGAACACATAGGCCATCCATAAAATATCACATGCAACCATTTACTTCAGAGACATGTAAAGAGATGAAGTAATACCAATGAATGGGTCAGCCATTCTAGTGGCACTGAATGCCACCAGGAAAGGCCAGATTTACAGGTAACAGAGGACACAGTTTAGTTCTAGACTGCATACCCCCAGGTACTCCACAAAAGCAGCCCTCCATGTTTTTACAATGGCTTAGTACCAGCACCAAATCATATATCTAAAGTGCCATTTTGGTACACCTTCATGTCATGTTCCCAATTTTTCAGGCTGTCAAAACACATGCTGCTTTGCTCAGGGGAGAAGAGAAAGTCTCTACATAATCTCAAACACAAACTACACACTCGTACACACTGCTGTACACAACCTCTTTTATACATCACGTTTCTAACAGCCTCCTTTAAAGCTTTAAGCATACTGGAAGCCTTAATGCAAGTAGATAGCATCCATCCGCTGGTTGAGTTGGCATCAGTCAAGCTGGCAGCATGCCCAGGTGGCCAAGAAGGTCATTCTGACTTACATCAGAAATAGTGTGGCCAGGAGGGACAGGGAAGCAATCGTCCCCCTGTACTCGGCACTGGTGAGGCCACACCTCAAATACTGGGTTCAGTTCTGGGACCCTCACTACAAGAAAGACATTGAGGTGCTGGAGCGTGACCAAAGAAGGGCAACAAAACTGGTGAAGGGTCTAGAGAACAAGTCTTAGAAGGAGCAGCTGAGGGAACTGGGGTCATTTAGTCTGGAGAAAAGGAGGCTGAGGGGACACCTTATTGCTCCCTACAACTATGTGAAAGTAGTAAGGTGGGTGTCAGTCTCTTCTCCTAAGTAATAGGTGATAGGACAAGAGGAAATGGCCTCTAGTTGCTCCAGGGGAGGTTTAGATTAGATATTAGGAGAAACCTGTTCACCTAAAGGGTTGTCAAGCTCTAGACCAGGCTGCCCAGGGAAGTCGTTGAGTCACCATCCCTGGACGTATTTAAAAGATGTGTAGATGTGGCAGTTAGAGACACAGTTTAGTGGTGGACTTGGCAGTGTTAGGTTTACGGTTGGACTCTATGATCTTAAGGGTCTTTTCCAATCTACGTGATTCTATGATTCTATTCTATGACTTCTTTGCATCACCCAAGATGAAAATTCAGCCACCCATTACACAAATCTGTGGTTAGCTGGAGATAAAGAAACCAGAGTTTCAAAATCTGTGTTCCTCTGAATATACAAGATAAGGAGACCTGAGATCACTAAGACACAAGAGAAACCACTTACAGAAGCCACCAAATTTGTATGGCATTCATCATACCTATCTCTATCTGACAAAAATATATCTATCTATGCTAGTCAACTACCCTCCTGTTACAAGCTCCAGAGAAATTAAGTCTTACAGAAGGAAGTTATCTTGGACAGTTCATGTAAGTTGGGACAAACTAACCTCTGGGGGTGCTCATCCCCTTCTCCTTAGAGGATAGGGAGCCTAGATAAGCAACTTCAAAGTTGAGGTTAGAGAGAAACTCCATGCTTTGAGAGGGATATGGTATCTCTTTGTGATCCTGGGATCTGAACAGCAATCAGCATGAACAAGAAGTTCATCAGCACTCCTAGTGGCTACAGTGGCCTCCAGGGGACTTTGCATCCTGCCCAGACGATGGACAATTTTCCATAGTCTCAGCAATAGCTTTTGTGGGGCTTAAAGGCAGGTCCCCTGCAGACCAGAAGTAAGATTCAACTCAGTAGGCCAAGAAACCACTGCATGCCTTTAGCTAAATTTGGCTGCTGAAGGGCAGCTCTAGTGGGGTGAGGCAAAGAAGTGCTATTTTCCCTCAGGAAAGCTAGCTTTATTTTCTAAAGGTTAATGAGAAATAGAAGAAAATTAGGCTAGCCAAAAGAATGAAAATAAATGTTTTTTTTCTTCTTCTTTCCCCCTCGTTTTTCAGAAAAATGCATGGCTTTGGTTTTTCTGCAGGCAGTTGCTTCATATCAGTGTACCATGTGGTGACTCAGACATTTTGTTATAATAATCCAAGCCAAAGGGGAGATATATTTTATGAGATCCATGTCTCCCCCTTGTCTCTCCATACTGTATGTTTTCCTGAGTGAGGAGAAATACAGTCAAAACTTTGAAGACAGTTCATAGTGTCTGTTGGCAGGTTGTAGACTGCCTTTGCTTTCAGCTAGCAAAGCTAAGAGCAACGCAGGTTTGCAGTGAGCTCACATGTAGCATCAAGGGCAGAATTTGTTTCTAAGTCCCTTAAAGCAGTGGGGGCAGATATACCAGAAAACATTTAGAACTCTTAACACAAACCTAAAGAGGACTATGAAGAAAGGGGTTTTGGTGAGAGCTGAGCTAATGCATAGAGCCTCACAACTGGGATTCAGTTGCCTTTGCTCAGCTGACAAGCAATAAAGCAGCTGCAGTAACTCCAATGCACTCAAAATGGATGTCCAGAAGAGCCAAGCCCACCTGTAAATCAGATTGCTCCTCCTATATTTCCCCCCTCTTAAGAAAACCTGAACTGTGTCTCAGTTGCACACCCAGATATGAACACCAAAAAACCAGTTATATATCCTGAAAACACTCCATGAATGGCTGCAAAAACTGTCAGCGATTTGAGTGGAATGGCCAAGAGTTTGCCCCAGATCCAACCCTCTGGTGTAAATCCGCAGTGAGTAACTACTGTGCAAAACTAATCTAAGGCAGGGGAAAAAAAATCTGACCTCCGGCTGACAAGTTTGTTTCCTAGACACAGGTCTGCCTTTTGAACTCTGAGACCTTTGACCATTGTGAAGCCACCAGACCCCAGGGGTACATGAAATAAAAATAAATAGAAGACTTGAGGTGCCTTTGGTGGAGCCAGTGGTTTCAGAGAGAGGTTACAGAGGAAGCGTTTTGACAGTGCTTAAGTGCTGCACAAAGCAAAAAGGGTTAAACTCCCATCCCTCACACACAGGTAGAACGCAAAAGCTTTTAAAGTTTAAAACAATCATTGGATCAGAGATGTTGGATGACTCCGAGTAACAAAGACATATTCTTTTGAGTCAAGTTATGAGAAGTATTTCCCAAGGGAATGCTATACAAACTGTCTGATCTACTGGATGTTTGTGGCACTCACCACATGCTTTATGTTCCTTCCCAGAGATGATGTTTCTCTGGCACCAGGAACATCGTCATTCTCTGCTGCTCAGCCTACTCTGACAGGCCAGATGTATGCAAATAAAATGAAAGTTCAATAAAAATCTATCTCCCAGACTTAGATGCCCGAGTTCTTTGAGGGGAGAGAGAAGAATGAATTCCCATTGCATTTCAGGAGGGCTGGGCATCCCAGCACATATTCGCACGGGCCAAAGATTTTGGATAAAGAGTAAAGAAAAAGTTTTGAATTATTCCAGAACTCCTTCCACTACCTCACTTCCAGACAGATATGAAGTGACAACACCCTGAAACAAAGCAACACAACCAAGGAGAACATTATCAGATTATTCAGAACAATTCCCATTGTTAGTGGCCCAGAATTCGTGACTTAGAACAACCTAGAATTGGGATCTTGGCAAGTCCTCAAAGACACTTAACTCTTTGAGTGGTGTCCTCTGCACCACCACAACAGAAGGGCTTTATTAAGCAGGAACATAAAAAGAAAGCATCTCTTATCACAACTGGAGACAGGCTAAAAAGAGTGAGTAGATGACTTTTACTAGACATAGCACATTCTCCAAACAACATCACTATAACCCGAGAGAGGAAAAGCCAGTGATTCCAGGCCTGCCAAATTATTTGGGATTGAATAGGATCCCATATCGTGACAATGAGTGATAGTATAAAGCTCAAAGACAGAAAGAAATACTGTATGTTTTAAGTAACTGGCAAGAGCAGATTCCACATTTCAGTGTTTTGGCAGGAGAATACAGGCTTGTTCTGGGACTACGTATTCAAACCCCTCATTGATTTAAAGATACAAAGTATTGCTAATGCAACCTAAATATGAGGAGGATTGTTAGGAAATCTATCAATAATGCTATTTTTTGCTGTCTTTTGCATAAGTACACATACACACTTTTTTTTTTTTCCCCAGCTGCTGACTTTCCGTTAAAGCTCAATTAATAGGAAAAAAAACCACTAAAGGACTTTATTTTTTTTTATTTTAAAAGGGCCAAACATTAACATGACCTGCTGTGAAGCACTAAGGTGAAAGGTAGCAGAATTGCAGACTTGGCGTTACTCAAAGCCAAAGGTGAAGAGCAAGGAAGAGAACTCAGCAAAAGCAGCCTGTGGTGACCCAGGAGAATGCCCAAAATAATCTAGTTTTGGCAACACCCTTTCTGTGCACAAGATGGGGATCAGAAGCGTGCTTCTGTGACTTGCGTGCTACTGACCTGTTGAGGAGCAACAGGTTTTGAATTCCAGCCAGGACACCTGGACTTCAGCACGATGATACACTTTACAAACAAACACTGACACAAATAGGATACGTTACCTCACCTCTTTGAAGACTAGTGGCATAAAAATCTAAGTTCCCTGGAGACTTCAGGTCAGTGGACGTATTCATGACCTACTTGTGAAACAACAGTCACAGTTGCTAGCTGAACAAACTTGTAGAGTGGCATTTTCTGTAGCACCTATTCAGTTCTGTGGTCGAGGGGCACTTCATATGTGTGCTTAAAGCCAGTAGGTCCTACCAATTTGGGGCTCAATGCACATGCTTGAACACCCTCCTCCCTTGAGGCTAAACCAGAAATCCATAAGAGCTTTAGGTACAGTAGGAAAGTTTCACACCAGACATCCTCCCCATCAGCGATCAACTCATACAGTTGGGTACTTGGTGCACACTCCCTCTTCACCTTCAAAATGGCTTCCAGCAGAAGAGAAGCTGGACTGTGAAACACCAAGCACTCACACCAACATCTATCCTGATGAATCAATGCAGCTGTATAATAATGCAACAAGACAATCACAAAGATGCAATACTATGATCTGAGCTCAGGAAAACCCCAAAAAGATGGATTGTCCCAAGAAATGCCTCCCTCTTCTCAGAATTCTTTACAACATGTTAATGAGCGGTTTGACTACCACTCAAGTATGCAGAAGACACGTACACAATAGACATGGGTGCACAAGTCAGAGGAACAAGTACTTGATCCAAGCCATGGCAGCCACAAGCAACCAGTCCACTGTGACAGATGTCTTTGTCACACTCCCCTGCTAACAGTTCATGAGAAATTAAGATCTTAATGGAGAGCAGCCAGAGTCACTCTATCTAGGACTGACTCTGGGTCATGTATTTTATTAAAGCAGTTCTTCGAGGAATCAGTAAACAGCACAGAAAAGAATAGAAACCTCTTAAGTAAGATTAGTGCAAGAAATCAAAATGCAAACACAGCACAAATGCACAGCAGACTTCTGCTCCTCCATTGACGCATGCTGCACTCACATGAGTTAGATCTTTCTTCACCCAAAATTAGTTGATACGTGAATACACAACAACAACAACAGGGACCACAAGACCAAACAGTGACTGGCTAATGGCTCCTCACCTTATGCGTCATGTTGCAGTAAAGACCTTCCTCAATAAAACCCAGAAGATGACACAACTGCCACTTTGCAGTGATACATGGGAGACACCTCACCCCCCGTTTCTCACAGGAGGCCAGTGTGGACTTCTAATCCTAGACCCCCTCCCAGAGGGAAAGCCCCATTGTGGCGAGCAGAGCAGGAACAAACTGCTCTCTGTAAGAAGTGCCTTCACCTTCGCACAACCTGATGAGAGACTGTCTGACTTCAAACAGCTGTGGCCTGTCTGGGGCACCGACAGCCATTTCAGATGTGGGATACTGAGCCACACAGCAAACACATACAAACAGGGGATTGAGCACAACTTTTCTGTGCAGCTACAGTAGAGCTGAGGCCCCCACATATTTATAAAATGGCTGCTAGCAAGAGGGACTTCTGAGCCTGCCTTGCTGCCCAAGGCTAGGGAATGATTGCAGCATGCAGTGTTCAGCTGGGCCCCCCAACAGATTTTATTTACGCATTTCTGCTTTCATCTCCCCCGGTACACAGTAGCTTGAACATTGTCTCCATACAACTTGCATATTTATAAACATCCCTTCATCTTAAGACCACAGACAGATTGCTCTTAGCTCATATAATAAGACAGAATTTAATGACCCAACTACCATATAACCCTGCCCCTGCCTTTTTTTAAGGAACAACAAAAAAACTGATTTTTGATGTCAACAAACAATCCCAGAACCTGATTTCTTGACTGCTTAGGAAGACCTTGCATATCCTTTTGTCTTGGGCAAACATTCCTCATAGCTAACCAGCACATGCTTTTTCCTTGTGTGTTAATGTAAGCCCAGAAACCCTTCCCCAGTCCTCTGCCCTCACCTGACACACCAATTCCCAACAGCTGCAGTGCCCCGTACTTGGAGAAATCCTCCACATCTAAGTGGCTGGGCCCCTTAATCCAGCTGAGCATGCTAACCTCTCTGAGAAGTTCACCCTTTTAAAATTGATAAACTGAGCTGCAAGGATAGTTTTATTTAGTCTTCCATTTAATTTAAAAACTAATCAACTCACGGTCGCTAGCCCTTCTATAGCTTTCCAGTTTCTGTACCAAAAAGAAGCAATACCAAAACTGACTGAAGGAGAAAGATCTGTTTGAAAAAATAATTCATCAGCCATTCTTGCTAAAAATTTCTTGAGGCTTTTCAATCTATATCTGAGAAATCAAAGCCACAACAACATATCAAATGAGTCTGGGCCCTATGGAAGAGCATCAGTGCTAGAAACTCATAGCCAGAATTGTTCTGACCAACACACATCCAGTTCTCATCCATGCTACCCTTACCAGTTTCTTCACAGAAATATAGCGATATTTCTACATACATGGACAAGGTTATATTCCATCTCTGCCTTTCCTGAGCAACCGATTACATTCAACAATATTTATGTTTCACTGTCCTTTCATTTACCCCAAGATGTTCACTTTCACACCTAGTATGATTAATATAAATTATATTTTGTTACCGAGACTCACAACATTTTACATAGATATAATTTGGCTGTCTCTTATTGATCCAACTCCATACCCCAAACAGATTAGGCACTATCTTACCACTAACATATGACCCATGCAAACAAGCATCAGTGCTTTCTTTCTCTCATCTACCCATCCATTTACCCACTGATATTTATCCATTACCACATGCTTATGTACCTGATTTTTCTTTCCTGAAGCTACAGATATTCTCCTCCATCTTCAACATCCTAGTTTCTCTGTGTCCTTGCTCCTTCTTCAGCTCCATTCCTCAGCTACCACTGTGGGTCACACCTTTCTTCTTGTGGGGCTGGTTGCTCTTCCCCTTTGCTTTACCGACATGTCTTTTGTTCCTATTTCTTTCACCTCCTCAGCAAAACCAACCTTTATTTTTAGGTCTCATCCACTAGCAATCCCCTTCCTCCATTTTACCCTCATAGTCACACAAGTACATGTCCTTTGCCCTAGGTGAGCACCTGCCCTTTGTAGTCTTCTGCTTGTTAGAACTCCATCACACCTGTAGCCTCCTCACCTCTCCAGCTTATCAGCTGAAGACAAGTGGCCTTAGCTGCAGCTTCAGCCTTCAAACCTTCTCTCCCATGCACTCTAGCTGTTCCAGGCCTACATGGCCTCTGCCAGAAACTCTAAGTAGGATAATATCCATCCACAGCCATACCTTTCCCCAGTCTCACTTCTGTGCTCCACCAGCCTTTGAACCTCTCCAATAACCATAACTATAATCGTTATTTTCCTCTTTTGAAAAGAAAGGCACAGCCACACCATCCTCTTCCCTACCTAGTCCCTTAGCCACAAGCCTTCAGTGAGCCCTAGCTAGTTGGTGGTAAAAGTCTTTTGCCTGGGTCAGTTTAATTAAGTTCATCTAGAAGCAGAGGTAGTCCCTCAGCAGTAAGGCTGCTGTGACTCTCCAAAGACCCATCAGACACACCTGTGACAAGCCTGTCTATGCCCCTAAACTAGGATTGTCTCCTTTGTCTCAGGAGCAAGTCCCACACAGCCCCCTTCTCAAACACTACACCACTTGCTCACCTGCTTGTTGGCCCTCACGGGTTGGAGCTTTTCCTACCTCCTAGTGCCACAGAAGGGACAAGTAAAGCTGAGGTTTACTGGAAAGATATATAGGAAATTTCAGTCCTTTCTCACAAGGAAGTATCTCTGTTTCATGGGGCAGTCCACAGGCCCTTCTGACTGGGGGAACCAGAGGTGGCAGTACCCTCTATGATAGGAACGCCTTCTCTCTGAGCAAACGGGCATAAGTCTGGTGCACACCATGTCTCTACATGGGCTTCAGAGATGACCCTGTGAATGAATGAGGACAAGTGACAGCAGCTCTACCTCCACTAACAGCTGCTGTGTGTGGACCAGAGAATACAGCACAATCATCCAGCACAACTACCCCTTCAGACCCCATCCATCATCCAGCAGTTCAGATTTAGATGGATCCTCTTTGCAGGGATGAAGGAAAGTGACTGTTTCCAGCTCCATGGTCTTCTTGACTCATATTCAGAATTCAATACTATCATCACAGTCAGTTCTTCTTCCTAGTATCTCCAGTCGGAAAAGGAGAAAGCAGATATCCCAGATCCAGATTCCTGGCATGGCCCACCACTGTCAGCAGTCCCCTTCCAAGCAGAGACTTCATTGAGGGAGGACAGGTGCTTAGACAGCACCAGTGAAGAGGTAACCACTGTGTCCATTGCTGCACAAAGACCCGGGAAAGAATCAGAGAGCAAGAATGATATGATGAAGTACAAAGGTACATGTGTCAATCCACAGTTAGTTCAGTTAATCCCAGAACCAGAAATGCTGAAAATGTCAGAGATCAGCCTCTCAGTGCATCACAAAAAATAAATAATTTTTTTAAAGGATGGCAGATCAGAATGAATGTAAGAGTTAACAAAAGCAATGCAGTTTTTAGGAGGAAGTTCACTACAATGTTACCATCAGTTGGGTGCACACAAAAGGTCAGATTCTCCACTGATACTGCTCCATTGACTCCAATAAAACCACTGATTTGCACTACTGATGAGATTATACCTGACCCTAAATCTACCTACCTCTTTTTATGATCTCAGATTTACTGGCAAAGTTCTGCTGAAGACAATAGGGCTGTGCAGCTATGCATTTACACAAGGATCCAGTCCAAGTCTTTCCCTCTTTATCTGGAAAGTGTAGAAAATCTGCCACTGCTGATGGTGAAGGAGCAGAGGAAATTTCCTCTTTTCTGGTATGGCTGGGCTGTGCCTGTACTCTTCTCTTCTCTACATCTGGGTAATTGCATTTCAAGTGAAGGCTTTCTAGTCAGCAAAGGGAGGCCCTGCAAAATGAGTTAGAGGAAACCACAAGTTTGGCATCAGAGCCAGCATCCTCCTCTGAATCCTCACACCAAGTCTGGCTGTCTGAAAATCTCTGCTTCAAAAGGAGCACAAGATTTCTTCGCGTGCATGTGACAGCAGCTGCAAATATTTCCCTTTGGTCCATCACGTGCACACAAATCCATGCTCCATTGACCCCCAGACATGTGAAAATATAACCCATGTTAATAGATACAACAAACACCTAGACACTGAGGAAAGTGTGCAAGTCCATCATACCTCCTTGTGAAGACATGCCCATTTACACACGGAGCTTTCACCTCAGATACAACCGAACGATGAGCACACACACAGCATCTGTGGACACCAGGCTGGACCCAGCCCCTGTGACCTCTGTCGCAGCATAACTCGTGATGCCCAAGTGGAGCTTTCATCCTCCTGAGTGGCAGAGGGGTCCACAAATGAGGCTGCTGCTACTGTCATAGGAAAGGTTTTCAGCTTCTAGCTCTAACAATAGAGGCTTGTCCTTTCGGATCCAGAGGCTCCAGGTCCAGTTCCCACAGATGATCCACCCAGAGTGGTTGTCAGAGCAACCCTGGCCTTAGAGGTAGGGACTTACTGGAAATGACTTTGTAATTACTTGAGCTCACTCAGGGGAATGGTCCGAAGTTGTGCATATGCAACCCTCTCCAGAGTGGTGTCGAATGATCCAAAATCCCACTCAGCCACCTATCTGCACGGGCTTTTACGCAGACCAGAGCCACAACCAAATGCTGTGTGATGAAGCAAGAAATCTTTCCTTGGCACCTTCTGCATCCTTCCCCTTCCCTGCATTTACTTCTAAGTGAATGCCATGGTGGTGGAACCTGCCAGCCCCATGACACTGATGTTTTGTGTTTATCCACACCAAGGGGAGCTGCTGCATGTGATCCTCTTCTACCAACATCCAACCTGTCCAAGTGGTAACCTCTCAGTCTAGCCAGCCACTCAACTACCATAAAAATAGCGGAAGAAGTTTTGTGAGACAAACCGAGCCAACTTAGGAAACCAATGGGTAATCTCTCAAGGGAAAAGAAACAAGCAACAACAAAACCAAAAAGACTGAGGTTAAAAATCACTTCAAAAACATGAAACTGCTAGTGCTAAGCATGCTGTGAATCTGTTTACCATGTATTTTAATCATGTAACTGATCAGTCCACTGTAACATACACCACATGTTAAGATAGATGCGGCAGATATAAAACCAGTCTGATTTCACACAGTAAAAATGTGTACATGCAAACAGAAATATATTAAATGCATTTCATACAAAGAGTTTCTTCTTATCATTTTAAATATGTATCTCAATTATTTTGCCCACTTGAATATTCTGGGACTGTCCCAAATCCCATACGGGTCAAGAGCTCACTGACTCCAGTGGGTGTTGGATCAGATCCTACGAGATCAAAATTCCTGTAAGGACTAGTGTTTCAGTGTGGTTGGGTTTGCATTCCGTACAGAATACACTGTAGTTACACCATCCTTACAGTGTAGCTACAGCATAACGTTAGAACTGAACTGCTACAAACATGGACTGAGAACAAATTTAGCAGTCTGGATGATGAGCAAGTCCAAAATATGATATATCTGTTGTCCACCTCTGCCGAGGCTCTTGTGAAGCATCACCAGCAAATATTCAGCTAGCGTGTTTTGGCCCCTTCTTACCCATACGAGTCATTAATCATTCATCTTAATTATCTCGGTGGTATTTTGTGCTCCTCCCCCACCCACGCCGCCTGTCTGTTTGTGGTATCCATCTGTTGTTCCTAATCATATACTTGGACTGCAAGATCTCGGGAGAAAGGGCCATTTACTCATGACGTGTGCACAACACTTCATGCACTCCAACCTCAGCCACCAGTTGAGACCTCACATTATGTCTCACCACAAATCATAGTAACTAATGATAATCGTCAGATACGCTGCTCATGCACAGGCACATATACACACACATATCACGTCTACCTGCGTGATAGTAGGAATGCACATAGGAGTCTACTGGAGACAGGTATGCCTGCAACGAAGGCAGGTGCCACCGAGATCAGGGGACGGAGGAAAGAGAGCGGCAAGATGAAAAGTTTCAAATGTGAAATTTTAGCTGAAACTATCTTCTGCCTGCTCACCCCCTCTAGCTGCAGTCCCCAGCCTTGCAGCACCAAACAGAGCAGAAGCCACTCGGCACACTTTGGTTACAACACAGTTGCCCAGTGCACGAAAATACCTTTCTGAATTGCACTATTGCATCGTGCGCAATGTAGGGGAACATCTAAGGTGTTCTGGGGTCTGGTGACAAACACACTAACACTTTCATGGACTTCCATGGGAGCAGGGTTAAGGAAATGAGCGCTTTTGCAAAGCTCACCACGTGCACTGTGGCATAGGAGGGAACAACAATGTCAGTGAGACTGAACAAGTCTTGCCTGGCTTTAACCTACTTGTCATTTCAAAACTTCCTTTTGGTTTGTTGGATATAGTAAGAAATGGCTTGAAATGTTACTGAAATGTATTTTTATGGGATCTGTACCTGAAATGGAACATTTAACTGGAGTGAATGATTAGACAAAAATGTCCAGAACTAGTTGTACTCCACTGATACTATTTTCTTTCATTTTTTGCTCACTGAGATGCACTTCTCCTGCTTTCCCATATTCACAGACAGATAGGTATCAAGGCAGGCAAAGACAAAGTGATCTTCTTTCTTACTCATACTGCAGATCAAACTAAAGCCCATCCATATATCCTCTGCCAAGTCCCAAGACTTAAGTCCAGTCCAATATTTCATGCAAAGACAGGAAAAGTCTAGGAGGCACAGAGTGTCAACAAAACTTAAGCCCTTGTGTAAGCCTGTGTGTGCTGAAGAGGAAACATCCCCACAGCTAGGGCCAGGTGTGCCAGCTCCCTTCAATATCCTGTGCTCCACACCAGTCTTATCTGGGATATGCATGCTCAGAGCTGGGGGGAGAGGCTGTGATTCTGCATTTCAGCCAGGGCTGAGTACCCAGCAAGCGCCCGCAGCCCGGTCTGATGGGTCTTCTCCCAGAAAAGGATGTTGAGGCACTCTCCATCACTTGCGGCACCATCTCGCATGATGGAAAAGATGACTGAAGGATCTGTTGGCAGGGACAAGGAATTGATTCTGTTCCATGAAGAGACTCCCTGATTGTTTTCTGAACAAACAGAGGACTTAACTCTGAAGAGCTGTCATTCTCCCTCCAACACTGAAGTCACTTCAACAGAGATGGACCCAGGGATTAAAAAAAAAAAAGCTCCAGGACAAGGCATATACAATGAGTCTGTCTGGTACATTGCTAATGACTATCATCTGGGTGCAACAACGGTAGGATGAGAAACTATTTCTTAATGTACACAGAGCAAAGGAAACCCCTTAAGCAAACATACCAGCAGAACAATTAGATGGTTAATCACAACGTTGGCCATGAGAGGTTTTCTCCATTTTTCCACTTCAAAGGAGCATTGATTAATAAACAGTGTTGCCTCTTCTGAAGGGATGAGTCAGCCCCCTGCCCACGCTGGGGTTATCCTCACACCGCTGCTGCTGCTGTTCAGAGCATGTGAGTGTTCCCCGGGGAGGAGAAATGCTTCATTTCGCTTGCGGTGCTCCACACCAGATCACACAGCATTGCTCTCCATGGCCTCCCTCCTAGCACTCCCAGGAAGGTGACGTGCATGTGGATGGGGAGGGATCTCCAGGGCGGGTTCTCCTACACAGCAAGTATTTTCCAACTCCAGGTGAGGACAATGGAATAAAAGCCACTGGATGGATCAGAGGAGCTATGGTACAGTTCCAAGATTTTGCTACCTGTATCCGGCTTTGATCTAGGACAGTAGTAGGTTGAAAGGTATCAGCATTCACTATAATGTCCATGAGATAAACTGATCACCTCCTGCTTTTTATTCAGGTCAGTTAAAGGTGTTGTACGGGTGCTGGGTAACAGAGTGGACTAGCAAATAGAGTCACTTCCTTGGTTGCGATTAGCCTTGAAGGAGGTTACCTAGACCCATCAGGAAGTGAGCTCAAGCAGGTGCACATGAAGGGCACTTTACACAAGTCTCACCTAACACTTCAGAGGGAAAGGTCCAATCATAGACATGCTGTGATCACGGGAGACAGACGGGTCCCACTCTTCTTTCCAGCATGAGGAACAAGTGCAGTCCACGGTCTGTATCAATCTCTGCCTTCCTCTCAAGGAAAAGTGGATCCATCCAGGGGGAGGATGACACCAGAAGCCCAGGCAGCAGCAGCAGACAAACACATGGTGTTGCTGTTGCCTGTCTCGGGAGACACCAAGGAGCTGAGAAATGGAAGGGGAAGCCTGCCTGTCCTGAGAGGACCAAGTCTGTGAGTGTGTCTGAGAATTTAGCAGCAGGCAGGCATCCCACAAAGTAATCCCCCTTTTCCCCTCACACTCCCTTTCCTTCATGGTCTTACACCAGCAGTAGTTACAGAATCTCCTGCCTGGGTCTGGTGATGACACCAACATGAGCTACGCCACTGGTGCATGCCTATTCCCTGCCTTTGTAAAACTACTTCTACATGGCACTCACCATCCACTGTGCCAAAGGCACGGCCACCGAGACGGCACACCCTTCTCAGCCCTGCTCCTGCAGTGTCTGTGCTCAGGGGGTCCCACCTGGTCTGAGGTGCTCTACAGGGTGCTGCCAACAAACCAGGTCCTCACCCAGTCTCTCCACCATGGAACTATCACAATCAGTGGAGAAACACCAAGCCATGCCAGCTGCAAAATTAGCCTGATATTTTAACATACTATGGTCCTGTTACTACCCACAATAACTGAGATAGACATTAGATTCTCCCTGCCTCTGCTACGAGGGCATCGCTACCTGAAGTGCCCTTCCCTAGCAGCTCCCTGGCTCTCCAGAGGACACTGCACTGCAATGACACTTGTTCCCTTCAGCTGCTCTCATTCTCTTAGCAGGGCTTTTCTTTCTCTGCTGGAGCTCTGGGTGGGAAGGAGCAGTCACAGAAGAGCTGGCTTTGCTCAGCAGGGCCTCCGCTTATTTCCTGAGCACTTTTTGACGTGTTCCGTTTGTGACCAAGATTGGGCTGGGATCCCAGCTGATATTTTAACTTCAGCCTCAATAGATTTCAAACTTCAGCCACTGTAAATAATTCCCTGACATGCACTCCGCCTGCATTTTGGCAGTTTTGCTTGTGTACAGTATATTTCATTTTTATTTTTTTAAAATGTTTCTTAGCTTTCTCTGTGTCAGCTGTCAAGAAGATGGCATCTTGGTGAAACTGCCTGATCCTTGGTGAAGTCTGGAGACACCAGATTGGTTTGACAACTCTGTGCTTAGTAATAATAATCACATTCTCTACTTAACAAGAGACAGATGAAGCGGTGTGCCATGTTCTAGGAGATGTTTACAGGACAGAGAACATTGGAACAACCCCATGGCTTCAAACCAGGGAGCAATCTACATGAGGAACCTGATTTCAGCAGTCACCAGGATCAGAAACTAAGCAGTCTGTAAACAAAAAGGATGCTAAAATTCTCTGTTGTGGTAGTCAATAAGAAATTTTACCCACTCAGACTGTTTATTCCTAAGTCTTCTCAGAGTTGTCTTATGCCTTAAGACATCAGAATTCCTCACTCGGTGTAGCAAAGCACTTACTAAGCATTTATTAAGCTTATGCTTTATTTTACATATGCAGCCAGCTCTAATGGGATCATTAGTGTGTTAAAAGTTTATCAATTCTTTGCTTAGAAATCATCCAGACTAGATTTTGCTTAACAGAAGTGAGAGAGCTCTTGCAATTTCTCTGTGTGTCTTGTGCTTCTGTCGTGTCTGCTAGACAAGAAGGAATCCTCTCATACGATGTACACGTAGGTACAGACCACTTGGTCTCAGATTTTAGCCTCTCCTGTGATGCAGGTGACAACCATCATTGGGGAAGCACAGCACTGAAGAGGTTAACAGAGATTGGCCTTCCCCTTTTGACCGCCTTTCCTAGCCATCGCAAGGAGGGTTAAATTCTCTGGAAACAAGGACTCTACAGCAAAAAGCCATCAAAACTGCTGCACACGCCTCTTGTTGGGTGTCATCCATCCCTCTGCCTTAACCTTTCATCAGGGTTCCTTTCACAGCGTTTAAGAGTTGCACAGACATCTGAGGCCTCCTTCCAGGCTCCCCCTTCTCCTGGAGCTTGATCTGAGGGCAAAGAGTGGAAATTCAAAACAAACAGTAAACAAAAACAAGCTCTTCTAAGTGTAAGCCACACATTTATTTTGAAGCTCCTTGGCTAATTTTACTCCCTGTCTCCTGCTCACTCTGGAATTTCTTTTTTCTTCTTTTTTTTCTTCCCTGCCTCGGTAACAAGAAAAACAAAGGATCAGGGGGGAAAAAAAAGAAAAAAAGAAAAAGAAAAAAATTAATTACTCCACCAACGATCCTTTGTCCTGTGTCAGGGACATGCCCAGCTCTGCAACTGTAGAGTCAATGGACGAGGCAGGGTGGTCTTGTCTCCTCCTACTAGATGCCCATAGGTGTCTGATGGGAAACCACTTCAAACACTGCTTCTTGCTCCAGATCCAGTAGGTAGGTCTGTTACTGGATGGCCCAAAACGAAGCCCCAAACATCTGTAGAGTTTGGCTTCAAGTCAAGGTCTGATCTGAGCTATCCTAGAAATTCCAGTTTTGTCTGGCCCAGAAGTTGTTGGCCATCTGCAGAATGGAAATGGGAGTGGAAACCTGTCATCACAAGATGGGAGGAGTTGGGAGTGAATTCTAGACGGGCTGCTTTAAGCTCTTCAGGATGGCTTTCCAGCTGGCAGAAATCTGGCTTAGCTGCAAGACAGTCAGTGGAACCACATGGATTCACACCACCAAGAATCTAGCCTTCTTCAAAAAAATCCATGGCACTCCAGGGTTTAATGGACATCTGACAGAAAACTTGGCATTTATTAAAATGCAATAGCTCTGTGCCTTCAGCTTATGGTGGGAGGACATTCCCAGTACCCATGAGAGAACTCCAAGAAGTCCTCCAGCAAGCTCAGATTCCTGACACCTGTAGTGCTCAGTTTCCCAGCACATAATCTGGAAACTCAACCCCTATTCTGGCTCAAGGAGACAGGAAAAAGATGATCTCCTTCAGAGAATTTGAAAAACCCAATTTTTGGGACATTTCTTTGTACATCATAAGGACCCAAAGAAATACACAACCTCCAGTCTTCTACCAGTTGCATTACTTGATAGTCTACCAGACAGTCTTTCCCCATGGTATTAAACCATTCCCTTAAGGGGAATGTGGAGAGGAAAGGAAGGCTTGGGAGGGAGCTATTTTTAAGCCAGGACAGTGCTCCATCACACCATGTTGCTTCCAGTTTCAATCAGAGGTCAAAATGTTTTTTCACACCTCCTGAAGCTTGTGCTGTCCCATATGAGGCTGTCACAACCTTCATGCCTCCTAGACCACATTTGTCCATAATGGACATGATTATTTGAATGAAGATTCTCAGACACTGAAGAAAATCTCTGAGGTTTGATTTAAAAAAAAAAAAAGAAAAAAAGAAAAAAAGAAGCAACCAACTATACAAGGTGACTCTCCATATATGTTATAGTTGTTTGCATAGGTTAAGACATCATTAATGTACAGAGTCAGGAAGAAAAGATGCCTGGCATTGAGTTGTCATTGAAGTGAAAAAGCACAGACAGAGCCAGCAGTGCTGAAAATGAAGGGGAATGGAGTGTGCAACGATTTTTTCTGGGGGTAAAGGGTGAACCAGCAACATATCCTTGCCACTGTCATAGGTCCAGCATGTCCTTTACTACATATTTCTGTGTCAATAGCTTCTTTCAAAGTTTGGTCACCAACAAAGGGGTCCACCTATTCGGTCTGCCTTAGCATTATATGGCTCATGGATTCTGGAGGAAAGTCCTAACCAAGATCGTTAAAGTAATTAAGCCTTGCAGAAGTTATCATGAGCAGTTTTTCATTAACACTGATTTGCCAGCAGGGAAACTGAGGCAGCAGGAGGTAATACACAACACAGTGGTAGATGAGAAGAGAATGCCTTGCCCCAGACTTCCAGCCGTTTGGCTCTGCCTACCAGACAGTGTTGGCTCCTAGGTAAATAATGGAGCTGTCACACCCAAATGTTATTTTTAAACTCGGGTACTGGGTTTGGCACAAACTCCAGCAAAGCACAGCACGACCAAGGGAGTCCTGAGGAACAAGTGCCCTGCACAGATGGAGCTGCTTTGGGGAAACCTTGTTGTTCTGCTACATTTATGCAATCGGTTGAATGGGAGCCCAGACTCCAACCTATCAGCTGCTCAAGAGCACAGGGAGAGTCTGAACGAGGAGGATGAGGCAGGGCCAGGCCGGCGGAGCTGGCCCCATCGGCCACCACCAGCCACCCCATCGGTGCCCTGGACCCAGCCGCGCCGGGCAAAGCCATAGGAGGGCAGCAAACCCCGCGCAGTCATGGGACTCATTCCCAAAATAATCCTCTTCCACACGCTGTCCTGGGCAGCTGGAGAGCCCCACACGTACACAGCACCCTTGGGAAGGGCAGCAGGGACTCTGCATGCTCAGCGGAGGGAAGATGGCCCTGCAAAGTCTCTTTGAACTGGACGTGGGTGGCCAGTTCAGCTCAGAGACTCAGCCGGGGGGGGGGACATGGTGTGTGTGAGCCCATCGGTAGGGCTAGCAGGGCTCTGGGGAAAGCAGGTGAGTTGTGCAATACACAGCTGGGTTCAGGTTTGGACAGAAAAGCCCACACTTCCATGTAGGACTGCCAGAGCACTTTTATGGTTCAATGGATCTGGGGATCCCTTTGAGGGATTTGAAGCATACAGGGACCGAGGTGCTCGAGGCTTTCGTAACTACATCGATACAGTAACAACGCTAGGACAGCCACACCAGCTCAGAGCAAAGGTCCATCTACCTCCATATCCAGCTTCTGTCATGACCAACAACAGAAATGGAGGAAAGAGCACACATGGACTTACTCCACCCCAGGATGCTCTCCTGCCTCCAGAGGTACACGGCTCCAACCAGCTTTGTGGTACCCCATGTCCATACGCTTCCCTCCCACAGCTCCAGCTTTGGCACAAAGCAAGCCTGTGTTTAAGAAAGGGGCCAGAACTTGCATTTAATCTGTTCATGTCGACAGAGCTCAGTTGCAGAAGCAGGTGAAACTACTAGAATGAACACGAACCCATTGTCAATTATAACTAACCAGCCCCCGAGTAACCATGAATCTCAGGGCTCAAACTGTGTTTCAAGATCCATGCTAACTGTATCCTCTCTCTCCTCTCAGAGGTCTCCGGCCAAGCATCTCTAGAAACTTGCATTCATGTGATGGAGGGCAGGAAGATATCTGTGTTGTAGTGGTGACAAAAGCACCAGTGCAGGCAAGCATTTAGAGACCCAGTGCTAAAGGACCACTGCGCAGAGAAGCCCAAACAAAACACTTTCCTACACCAAGTCACCCAGCAAAACTGAGAGCTGGATTTGCTCTCTGGACAGGCAAGGGAGAACAGACTAGGAAGGCACACAGGTGACTTACCCAGTATCCCACAGGCATCCAGTGGTGGAGCTGGGATTAGCTCACAGCTTTCCCGACTTCTCCCTGCCCAAGCTCCAGCCACACTGTCCCTTTCCTGCTCGATTTTGCTTCTCTCCACACAGCTGTCTTTACTGAACAGGCTTCCTACAGTGCCTTTTAGGCAGCTGTCAGTTTTGGATGAGTGTCTTCACTCCATCAAATGGGCTGTCCCCCTCTGCGCTGTCCCTGTGTGTGCTGTTAACCCTGATTTCCACTGAAGCAAACGAGGAAAAAGCAAGACAGACAGTTAGCTCCATGGCAGCTGGACGGGAGCTTGCCTCTCCTTCTTTACAGGATACAGTTTTCCCTCCCTTTTACCCTGTCCACTAACAACTTTCTTCAGAGATCCTTTTGTCTTCAGCTCCCTCCCAGGAAAAAAAAATATTAAAAAAAGATACTTTAAAAAAATATTTTTAAAATATTAAAAAATTAAAATAAAAAATAAAATAAAATAAATCCTCCTTTTCCCTCTACCCTCCTAAAAAGAGCTATAGTTCCTTTCCTCCCAGCTCCTAATCCCTATGACATGATTCAGACAGAAGATTAACCCTAGGGAGTGGTAGACAGGTGACAAATGGGCCCACCCTTGTGTCTACTTTTCTTCTTAGTGTGTGTGTGTGGAAATTGGTCCCACCTATTCCCTCAAGCTGCTCGATCTTAAAACACACGTTTCCCCTCCCTCAGCCCCTGAGCATGCTCTCCAGTTGCTGCTTGCCTCCACTAATAGCATCCCAGACTAAACAACTCTATCCCCCTTTCTGTGGCTCACCTGCCTGCTCTGGCTCCTGCCAGCCTCAGGTCAGGGAAGAGACACAGTTGCTACAGCAGTTCCTAAGCTGTACTGGGCTCCCAGGGAGGGGAGGAGAAAAAAATCCTGGAAAAAGGAGAGGTTTTGGGAGCGAGTTAAGAAATGAGCCTGCAGGTGCAGGCAGATGCAGACCTAGCAGAAGCCAGCCTTGTCAAAAGATCTCTCCATGCTGACGCTTAGCAGAGGGGTGCCTGCCATCCCCAGATTTATCTCAACCCCTCTGCAACTGTGACCTACCCAACCACATCTCCCATCTCCCTTTACCTTACAAGAGCACAGCATCCTTCCCCCAGGATCCCAAACAGTGATGTTTAAAAAGCCTCCTGTCTGGCACAGCTGCGCAGATGCTCAGGACGAATGTAGGAACAGAGGGGAGACTGCCTGACCCCGACGTGAATGTGCCTCACTCCACAGTCGGTGCTGCACTACGCCAGACTAAAGGACTTTCATGGTTGCTTCTGGCCATAAGGATCTAAGCACCGAGGGTAGTGATGGCAGTCCATGCAAAACGCTTGCAAAGCATTTGCCTGAAGATACCCGACTTGCAATTGTCCGAAACTTCACAAGCAGAAAACTGCCCTGAAAAATACTAAAATAACAATCCCTGAGCTCTGAGGTTCAAATAGCAAAAGGCAGGGCCAGATAAAATTTTCCTCAGCGTTGCTCCCTGTAGTGGACACCGAGGCTAGCTACCTGGCGGATGGGGGGAAAACAGCCTCCAAAACTCGACTGTGACAAAACCTGGGGTTGGATCCAAGAGGAGGACTCTACAGAGTCCTCTGCAGGGAAGAAAGGTTTATCAAGGTCTTTTCTGTCTATCCCAAAGCTGGGTTTGATTAAAGAAGGAATTACCACCAGTTCCCTTCCCTTGCCCCAGTAACACATAACACACCATCCCCATTTCCTTCACTGCCAGTTTGCTCTAATAAAAAGCAGAATTATGCCTGAAAAGCATGTTGCACGAAGATGGACCCGCCAAGCAGCCAAAGAGATGCATTCGCCAGCAGTCAGTCAGACACATGCATACACAAATCCCGCGCTTGCCTGTAAACAAGACAGATTGCTTTCTCAGCTGCTGTATATGAATTTCAAGCTGCTGTGGAAGAAGGCTCTCTCCTCCTGGGTTTTAGTGCTGCACACAAGGTGATCTGGAAGGGCAGACATGCAGAGCTACCTGTCTTTGCAAATCCAAAGTCCTGTTCTGTGAAAGCTCTCCAGATGCCAGTGGTTTTCATTTCAGAATCTATCATTTGAGTTATCTTTGCCTGAACGACCACACAGGTCAGCACCAAGCGGAGGTAACCTCACTGGCATCCATGTGACATCTGACAGAGTCACTCCGGTATTAGACCAACACCCCAAAGGGTGCAGCAAGATCTTGCCATCATTCAAAGGAGGCTTAGTTAAATTAAGCACTTAAAATGTCATGCTTCTCAGACACCAGCTATTTAACATATTTATTATACAAAAAATAACAAAGGGTCTGAAAGGAAAGTGAGGCATGGTTTCCTCCAGGGTTCTCCTGAGTAATTACCATCAGAAAAGCTTTGACAGAGTCAGAGAGATAGAGTAAAAGTCTTGACAATAGCCATTTCCACCATCCTACAAGTTTACAGCCCAGGGTATAACCTCTGAAAACCATTCAGCAGTGTCTGCCAGGGAGGAGAAGAGAGGAATGAATCCCACTGAATCCAGACCCAGTGACACTGTAGTGCGTGGCGGTGAATCGGTGAGGCAGAGAACAGCCTCTAAATAATTCGTAGCACTATGGGACATGAACACAGAGCAAGACAGCCAAGTGGCACAAGCCCTCCCTGGTGAGAAACACCCGTGCAGGCAGTAGCAAGCAGCAGGAGAGCTTGGCAGGACAACGGGTGCTCCCGCCCCAGCCAGGCAGAGGGAGAGGTGAGGGCTACGAGCTGTGCATGCTCCCAAGGGCCACTGTCAGTCCAGAGCAGTTTGCTCTCTCCAGTTGCTGATGGGGCTAGGGATTCTTCAGCGATGCAGGAAAGATGCTCCAGGAGCAAATGCCAGCTGCACGGCACAGGGACAGACTCACAGGAGCCACGTCCTCTCGCTCAGGGCAGCCTGCAGCTCCTTGTCCCTCGAGTGCCATCAGCAGAGAAGTAGCTGCCCATCACATGGAGGCAGGGCAGCACTAGACACCACCAAAACCAGCATAAAGCAAAGATGCATCAGGCAGTTAGCTCTGATCCACCCTCCTGTCCTGGACCTCAGCCCCATGGTGGGTACAGCCCAGTCATGGCCAGCTGGACGCTAAGGGAGGAAGGTTAGGGCAGCCCAACTGCAGAGACTGTGGGGAGCCCGGGCAGCCTGAGAAACCCAGCACAGCTCTCCCTTCCCTCCCATGCTTTCCGGCTTCTCTTCCCCCACTCCGCCCCCCTCCGCACCAGCAAGCATATCTCAGCGGTCAGGAACTGATCAAAGCCCTCTTCCAGCAAGCTGTCTCTTCTCCTGTGGGACAAGCCCCGAGGCATGCTGCAAAGGGCGTTTTTCCCCTCCAGCCCCCCTTTTCTGCAATCAGGCGGAAACGCGAGGTCTTCCCTCTCTTTCATCTCCCAGTTTGATTTTCCCTTGCTCTGGTTCTTAGAGCTTGAAGTCTGTGAATGGTTCATTAAAAGAGAGGGAAAACAAACCATACCAACGCTTGAATAGCTCCATGGCGAGATTCCCTTGTGGAAAGCATGACTGAACATAACAGGAAGGGGTCTCTTCTGAGAGGTTTTTTTAACCCAGCTATGAAACATAGGTGAGGGTTATACCCCAGGTTTTATTATATTGCCCATAACAAGGGGTGTTCTAAGGAGTGATCTCAGCATTTTATAGGTGCCTGGTCGGCGTCACCAGCTCTATGGATCCAAATATCATAAGACGCGTTCAGAACATTGAGAGACCAGCTTTAAATAATCACAAGCCCTTTATTATTTAAAACCCCCAAAGACAGACCTTCCTTTCTTTGCCATGTGTTTTTCTGAGGTTTTAAGATTTATGCCGTCAAACTCTGCATGTATAAGGGTGGGGTTTGGTTGGGTTTTTTCCAAGCTCAAACTTACAGATCTCATATAAATCCCGTGACTCCAGGAGCTTAGTCTTTGGAGAAGACAAAACACCAAATACAGGAAGATTGTCCCAGAATTGACAACCCTGGTTGCTAACTTCCTTCCTGATAAATTATTTTGCATCTTTCTGATGGCAGATCACAGGTTGCTCTAATCATATGGCCACAGCTATCTAGAAGGGACAAGCATCTGGGACAAGGTTTTGAAGAGGAACACTCATGTACATATAACAGAATAACAAAGTCGACATGTTCACCCAAAACTGTATCTCTCTTTTCACTATTTCAAGGCACATCATGCATGATAACATTGTGTACACCACATCCATCCTTTTAGTAGTTGGGTGTACCAGATTTCCTCCCAACATTGCAATTACACCACCGATAACAGGAGAAATCAGGCTGGACTCTGCTCTCACTCCTGGTTCTGTCCTACCAGACAGCTCCACAAATTGTCCAGCCTTACACTGGTGCAACGAGCAGAAAATCCTTTCTGCCCTGGGAAGCACTGCTAAACTCTCCAGGCCACAGACAGAATGCCAGAGTGTCTTAAACAGGATTAAGCATTGCTTGAACTTTGCAGTCCATCTTCAGAAGTTTAGTGGCAGCATTGTAACAGGACCTGTAGAGCACAAAGCAGTGGGCAATGCTCTTCCTCCATAGGTCAAGGATCCTCCCCAAAAAAAGAAACCATCAGGGCACAAAGCCACTGCAGTGATGCCTAAACTTAGCATCAGCCGCAGAAACGGAAAGAAGCTGTGGCTGGGCTGTTTTTTACTCCCTTTTGATCCTTGCCTGACTCCCCAGGAGTCACCAGCAACCAGGAGTAATTTATAATAAGCTTTAGGCTGCTCTGATTTATTCTGGGAGCTGAAGCCAGGTGCAAGGAAGTTAAATAGCCAACATTTCTTGGCTTTCATTGGGGGAGCAACACACTAAACGTTACAAATCCCCAGTGTGGCATACTTTGGACTTTACCTACAATGGGCAAAGAGAGCACATTAAGACAGCATGTAAAAAGGGATCAGGCTTTTTGCAAGTAGGATGCACCAATCAATTCTGGCAAGTCCTTTTTCTAGCTGCAAATACTGACCCTGGAACAGCACTCAAATCATGCTGGGGCACTAGCAACAGAAAAAATAAAAAGCACTGAAAAAAATAAGGCTAAAAAAGAGTAACTTTGATGACTTTCAAAAAGAAGAGAATGAGGGTTTTTTCCCCTGTGTATTTTCAATTTCCTGAAATGACATGCAAAGAAATGGACAACCCAGAGTTTGTTTCAGAAAGCAGAACTGCAGAAGTTATTCATTATCAGTAGGACTGATTGGAAATTCAGCCGCCAGCTTGGCTTTTTCTTCCACTTACAAATTGTTCATAAACTGATCCTAATTTTTCCCAAGTGAATCTACAACTTTCAGAAGTATACCCCTACGGGTTAGGAAGTCCACAAACGTAATGGGTCAGCAGTACCTAACTCCCTTTGACTTCTCTGAATAACTCAGCCTTCACCAGCCCATTGAACAAAACCAGCTGCTCTTTTGGAGTCACTCACATGCTTTCCACTTGGATTTTCACTTTTTGCTATTCAGGGCATGTGACTGCTCATCTGTGCTACATGGTTTGATTCTACAGCTCGACTGGATGACCAAAGTCTTTTAAAATAAGAGAACAAGCAAGGCTGAATGATGAAGAAGTCACTTACAGTTCACATTTTTTTGGACAAAACAAGCTTTTGTGCTAAAGTTTGCGAAGCCTTTTAGATTCATAAACATTTTCCCCACTGCCCAAAGGTCATCCGCATACTCATAAATAACCAATAATATAACTCTTTGGAGACCAGTGAAGCCAAGTCAAACTGAGAGTTTGCCAACATGTCCACAATACTGTTTATTCCATTAGTGCACCAGACCCTGCACCGAAGCACTTGACTCTGCCCCTTCAAAATGAAATGAAAGAAATTAAATCAAACAGAAATCAAAATCCATCTGAATGAGTCAGAACACCACGTGATGGCTGTCCCCTTGCAGACCACTCTGCAGCGTGTATTTCCACCAGTCTGTATATGAGATGTCAAACCATTCAGTCTATAAACCCACTTTATTATAAATACTAGCATCCTGTCCCAGTGGATTTGAGGATTTTTTTTATAAAAAAAAAGTTTTAATTCAAGCCTAGCTCCATCAAAACAGCAATGTTACAATATTTCAGGAGCAAGTGGTTTTGATTCCAAGCATGCCAAAAGGCAGAGGGAGGGAGATAGTAAAGGGGAACAGCTAAATCTTTTTGCTTTCTCTCCTCAGCACCATTGCGAAATCTTTCTCCAAAACATAAGATTCAAGTCAAGTTGCCATGTTTTAAACAAACCACAGTGTGTTATTGTACTACACTTCTGAAATGCGGAATGTAGGTCAAGAACTTTTGGACCTCTCAGATTTTAAGGTATACAAACTCTGGCAGCATTGCTATCTGCACTTTTTATTTTCTTTTCCTTTTCTTTTCCCCTCTTTTCCTCCCTTTGTTCTCTCCTCTCCTCCTCCCTCTCCTGCTCTTTTCTCTCACTCTGGTCCTTTTCCCCTTCCCTTTCCTCTTCCCTTTCCTTCCCTTCCCCTTTGCCTATCATTTTCCCTTTTCCCTTCCCTTCCTTCTTCCCTTTTTCTCTCCCTATCCTATTCTCACTGGAAAGCAGCTGCAAGCTGCAGCTTCAAATAAAATGCTCTGAAAAGCTCCATTATGTTTACTGACACATTTTCCATTCTCAGGTTTTCATCCAGTAGGACACAAAACAAGTATTCAAAAAATGCATATGTGTGTGCAGAGAAGCATGCATAAATATATGCATGCACATATAGTATGTGAAAACACATGAAAAGCGTGTTTGTGCACATGTGCTTATGCTTGCATATATATTTTTTTTTCTTTTGCAGCCTTAGGGCAATTTGTAGGCTGGATGCTGCAGGCTGGCTCTGTGCATTACTAACCGTGTCAGTATGAATAATGGGGGCAAGCGATTCTGCCAGAGGGTCATGGAACAGCAAGTGCGTAAAAAGGCAAGATTGTCCAAGTACACACAATATCGGCCGGGGTTTGAAATGTGCTGCCAGAGACCAAGATCAAGTCGTAGACTTTAAGGCCAGGAGAAGCACGATGCCCATTTCTGCTGACCCCTTTCAAGGGCGTGAATTACAGATTGCCACCCAGGAATCCCAGCAACTTTTTGCCAGCAACTGAAAGTACAAAAGCACTTAAGCAGGTGTTTAAAGTCAAACTGTACCTCGGACCTTGTAACATACTGCTCTTGGTCTCATTGAGCTGGAAGATCAGGGCCAGATCTGCTGATGAAGCCCCTTTGATTTTAACTGTTTGCTGGATTATCATTTAGATGAAGATCCAGGCATAATGCGGATACCCAACACAGGGCTGACTGCTGGAATGGAATGACTGCGTCCAAGTAAACAGATGATAGGCTCTTCCTCAGACTTTTAAGGTTATTTTTCCTGGAAACCATTTTCTTATGTATCTTTAATCCAGCTAGTGAAAGATGAACACACTTCACTCAATATTTCAAACCACTTGAACAGCATATGTTTGAGAGTTCAGCATAAACCTTCTTGGGCCCAAAGTCTGCACATGAAAGGCTGGAAAAAGCAGTAGAGAAAAACACTAAGGAAAGGTTAGCACAAGAAATAGAGCAGAGAGAAAAATCCAGATGAAAAAATACATTAACTCTATACAGTATTATACCCACAGAGGATGTTATATGCCAGGAGCTAGAAGCCCTGTAAGTGCCAAAATCCAGGTTATTCACACAGCAGTAGCTGGTTCCCCTGAACATGGTCGTTGTGACACAGCCAGTTTTTTCCACAGGACATCCCAGATCATTCTTCCCTGGTTCCCATCCAAGCCTGAATTTTTCTGCCTGTCTCCCACAGCCCGTCCTTGTTCTGCCTCTTTCTGTGCTGCTGCCTCCACAACTGAGTTTCTTGTCCTCTTGGACTTGGTCTTTCTTGAATTTTGAACCTCTGCTTACCACCCTGACATTCCTTGCCCCATCAACAGCCTCAGTTGCTTTCCCTTCTCATGTGTGCTCTCTCAGTTTCACTTTGTCTTCCCATCCTTCCAGTTCTCCTGGTATCGGCCTCCTCTTCCCTGCTGGCTCTCGGTAGCATTTCAAGTCCCAGACCTCCTGCCAGACCTCACTTCCCCCTTTGTCTTCCTGTGTCAGGCTTCTTGTGTCTAGCTGCTCCCTTTGTTGCCTTCTCCACCACGTTCAGCTCCCAGAACTCCCTCTGCATTTGAAGTCTGGTTGCATACCTCCTCCATGTCTCCTAGGCACCAGCAGAACTGAAGCCACCAAGACTGCAGGAGAGACAGAAGCTTTTTGACCTCCTCCCTAGCATCATGATACCATGAGAGTCGTTAGGAAGGTTCATGCATGAAATACACCCTCTTGTTTTTGGGATAAGTGCCACAACAATGCACTATTCCAGTGGACTCATCAAAGCATTTACCAGACTCTCACCACCATGAGCAAACTGATACATCTTCTTGTTTTTCTTTTCTCCAAAACATATAACACAGCTGAAAACAATCAGCTTTTCACAGAAACAACAGCAGGCTCTTCCTCAACCTCAGAGGGTTGAACTCATCTGTCTAAAAATGAGGAGTCTAGTTTAAACATTTTTTCTAAACTATCTCTGTCATTAACCTCCAGGGTGCAATTCATTTCACTTCTATTAGGTACCTACTTTCAGATGGGCTGACTGAACATCTCCATCTTTCTCCAGAGAGGATGGAAGAAGCTCAGCTCAGACAAATTACCTGGAATGAACGTCTAACAAACAGCCAGCATTAAAAATGAGGTGAGCTTCAGCAACCTGTGGTTCCTCAGCAACATCTCAGCCTCTCATTCAGAAGGAGAAAATCAGGAGAGTATCTCAGTGAAATGACAAAAAAAAATAAAAATCTTGCTTTCTGAGTTTTTTCAAACATGGAAGAAAAAAAAATTATTTTTTCTCCTCATCTCATTCTTGGAAATGGTTGAACCATTTCAGATGACACCATGCCAGGAAAAATCCAGCGTAAGTCACATGCGTGGCACTAAAAATGCCAGTAAGAACAGTTAGAGATTGGACTAGTGATAAGCAACTGAATAGAGGTCTTATGATAGGAAGTGTTGAACAACTTCCTAAGAGGTACTAGTCCCATCTACACCTCAAGTAGGATATAAGAAGGCAACTGTCCCTTGCCTTGATTTGCAATTGTTCTTCAATGCACAGTATGTCACCTCCATTCCTCTTTAGAGAGGGGAGTGTGGCGTGAAGACGGTTGTATCTTTCTTTAAACGAGTGTCCCTCTTGAAGGGGGGGAAAGAAAAGGGGGAGGGAGAGCCGCTAACAAACTTGGAATTCAGTTACAAGGAAAAATGTGCCTGAAAAGCGACTCCAAAGCCAAGAGCTTCACAGGATTCAACAGTTCTTCCAACGTTATAGGATATACAGATACGTATCACTCACAGTAACATTCTGCAGGCTCCAGACTCCGCTGCATTATCGGGCAGGCTTTCCAACAATTAATGACGGAGCTGTCAAGTGTTTAAAACAGATCACAGTGACTCCTTCAACGCAGTCTGCAGAGGTGCACAGCTGTGTACTTCAGCATGGCGAAAAGAGCGAGCTTTGTTTCTTGTGTGAAACTAAAAGACAGTAAGATCAAGGAAACAACATTCCCCCTACTCTCTTCTGAGCTAAGTCAGTACAATAAGTAATGAAACGCAGCACTGCAGGCTCACCCCTGCCTTCAGCTTCACTGGGAGAGGAGTTCCAGCCTTCAGCTCAGGTGCTTTGGTGGTGACGGGTTTACCAGATATTCCACATTCCTTTGCAGCACTTCGGCCCATCAGCCACACAGGCACTAGTCAGGTGAAGCCATGGGAAACCTACTACAAGAGTAAATGCAAAAAAACAGAAAGAGCAAGAAACACCCCGCTTTGGTGCTATTCTGCACATGGAGGTGGCACCAGGGATACCCCAGCAAAACACCCAGCCATGGTGGTCCCATCCATGTCTTCAGTGGGTATCCCTCTCTTGTTACCAGTAGGAAATGGAAGAGAATAACTTACATACAACCTGGGAAGCCTGCAACATGCTGCACACTTCTGGATGCCACCAGACAGCTTTATGCATGCCTCGCCAAGCCAAGACCGCCCTCATCTTCAAGAGCAGTTGCCTACGAGCTGCTCTGGCAGCTAAGACTCAGCTTCCAGCCTTCTGACCCCAACAGCATCAACCATAATTGGTGTCATTTGGTAGGAAGCCCTCCTCTACAGAAGGGACAGCCAACACCATTACAGAGGCCAGGAAATCCTTAGGTGCTGGTTGATGGCAGGTGTGAGACACTTCTGCTTTGCAATAGCAGAGCAAGGGCAACAGGTGTGTGGCTGAGGGTCCTGAGAGCTGTCGGGTGAAAGCAGTAGGTGCCAGGAAGGGGGGGGGACCCACCAACAAGACAAGCTCGCAACTAGTGAAAAAGCGTTGGCTATAGCCAAAGAAATCCCTTTTCACGGAATAAACCTGTTCTGTTAGCAGCCTTCACCTAGCAATCTCAGCACTACCCTCTGTGGCCACTCTAAAGCGTTCACCTTGGAAGATGTGGCCTTTGACAATCAAAATACCAGACACTTCAGGTTTTATTGCAAGCCCTCCTGCCTTGGAAAGAGCTGATGAAGGTCCCACTGTTCTTCTGGGCCTGTGAGCTCCAAGACCTCATGCCTGTGGCTTGGTGGTACATAGGTCTGCCTATAGCAGCCACGTTTCTCTGCCTTGCCCCCCCTCCCTCCAATCCCACAGCCCCTGGAGGAGCCCTCTGACTCACGGCAGACACTTTTTTTTTTTCCTCCTCTCTCTCTCTCTTTTCCTGTGCATAGTTTGCTTGCTGACATCCAGAAAGGGATTTTTACCTCTCAGAAAAGAGACAAGGCAGCTCGCAAGGGCTGTCAGCTGCAAGCACAGGATGACTTGCCATCCCCATCTTGTCAACCAGTGACACAGCCTGCGATGTTTTTTTGGGCGTGTGGAGATAGAGTGGAAATCAGGCACCGGGATGCCACAGCAATTCTTCAGACAGTGGGGTGAGCTCTCATAAGCTGTACCTGTAAAGCACGTACAAGCGCACCTGGTGGGATTTGGGAGCTGACCAACATCACACAGGCACAGAAGGAGGGTGCCTCCAGATCACAGCCTCACGGCACCTTCCAGGGCAGCGCTATCCCATCCCCTTTCTGGCTTTAGGAGAGATGTGAAAGGGCTAGATCGCCACTACCTTGCTCAAACATACTGTTTGCTGACCTAAAGGTAAGCCCAGATCTCCCTTCGCCATGCTGTAGGAGTTGCCTGGAAGGCGCAAGAGCCACATGCTATGTCTATGTCCATGTCCTACTATTTGACATCTTCAAGCCTTCCAGTCCCAGCTCTGCTCTGGTTTTCACCTCCTCCTACATTTCTCTGCAAGGAATTGCCATTACCCAAGAACAGGGCACTGTGGGAAAAGCCAACACACTAATTTTAAAAGGGAAGACCAATCTCTTTAAGTCACTTTGGGTTTTTTTTTTTGGTAATCACTCCAAACTCCACTCTGCGTCAGGGCCTCCCTACTTCACATTGCTGAAGTCAGGGGACCCTCTTCACCTCCCAGAAGCTGTGCAGCAGACTCCTCACACCCACGTTGGGAAAACTTGCCCAGCTGAGTGGACAAAAACTCAGCAAGGGCAGAACTGTCACAGAGGGTGGGCACTCACTGAGTTTTGCTGTCAAGCTCCATCATGAGTGTCACAGGGGCAAGTCACTGCTCTGAAGATCACTCCTTGGTTCTGTTCCATCAAAAGCATATGATGAGCTGGAGGCAGAAGGAGGTCCCCCCTCCTCACAGTCCCTGACATACCCTACTAGAGGAGCACAGACTGCAAATGAGAGGCTGTCGGGAGAGGAGTGACTCCCCAGCCCCACAGTGTGGACATCTGTACTGCAGGGAGGCTATCCCTCCTCAACAACAACCACCCAAAAAAAAAAAAAAAATGGTCACTTTTCTTCTTCCCCCCTCTCCCCCCTCCTTCCAGAAAGTCTTGGTTTCATCCCACTGTGGAACGAAAACAAATGCTTTAAACCACAACATTTTTCACAAACCGGAATTTCTTGCAGTCTGGCCAGCTTTGGTGGATCAATACCAGGCATTTCTTTCCTCCTCTGCTCTGGCCTTTCCCTTCCAGCCTCCTCCCCCCCACCCCACTCACCGAGGGGAGTAAGGGAGCCGGAGGTGTCGAACGGAGGAGTCGGGAACACTCCAGCTTGGTTTTAAAAGGGACAGAAAAAACACTGGCGTCAGCCGGAGCACCAGGGCAGGCGCTGAGACCTTGTTTTGGATTTCGCAGAGACCATCCCTGGGGAGAGCTGTCTTTTTTTTTTTTCCCTCTTTTTTTTTTTAATGCATGGTTTTGTTTGTAAGTTAAAAGTCTCAGGATTTGCAGTCTTTGAAGCATGGTCAGCCTGCCAGATGGAATTAGTCAGTGCCTTTCAGTCGGAAATCCCAGGCAGATGAAGCGGGATGGAAGGACAGTGTTTTTCTCATTTACCAGGAAACCCTTTGCGTCGACCCCCACAAATTCAGCCAGAGAGCTCCCCAGGACCCCAAAAGCAGGCAGGACTGAAACCAGGAAAGCAAGCAAAGGGCCAAAGCTTTCACGTGCATAAATCGGTGTGGCACCACTGAAGTCAGTGACCCCCAAGCAGATTTATACTGCTTAAGATCCAGCCCAGATGTTTTTGCTGGTACTTGCCTGAAGCTATAAGATGTCAGCGGAGTTTCCTCTGCTTAAAAGCAGTGCTGAATTTGGCTCTCCTCACCTCTGACTCATACCATCTTTCCGTCTCTTTCCACCATGGCCTGTCTCAAATCTTCCTTTTCGTGGACTCCTCAAGGTGAGCACTCCCTCTCCCAGGTGAACAGACTCCTTCTTCCATATTCCTGAGTGAGTCTTTGCCTTCCTTCACACATGTCCTCATCTCACGTCCAAGCCCAGGAACCCAAGTGCCATCTTTGAAGTTTTACCAATCTATTTTCTCCTCTCTTCTTTGTCTTTCTCTCTTTCCTGAGCCCACCCTTTACTGTTCCCCATGTCTCTGCTAAAAGCTTCAAGTTGTTCCTCAGGCAGTCCCCTGACAAAATTACACTTGGAGAACATCCACTTATTTCCACATCATCCAAACCACCACCCAAGGGGAGAGTTAGTACCGCTTGTTCCAAACATGCAATGTATGGATGACAGCCCATCATAAAATCACAGAGTGACATCAGTAGATGTGGGAAGAGCTCACAAGTGTTAGATTGGAGCTGACAGTCTCCTTGCAAGAGACCAGTTCTAATCACTCAACAGCTGAGACTTCATTTCTCACGAGGGATGGAAGGAGCAGAGAGGCTTGCTGTGAAGTTGGTGCACAGTAGTGCTATCAAAGCAACCATGCAGACCCATGCTCAGAAACTGTCCGTTTTACCTTCAGATTCTCCAAACCTCTCAGCAGAAAAATGGTTACAGCAACACGGAGGTCCAGGCAGCACACCACTGAAGTGACCACAGTGCTCAAATACTTGAGGAAGGGACTAAACAAGGAGTGATGGAACTCCGAGCAAGGTCTTTTTTAACAAGGCAACAGGTGATACCTCAAGAACAGCAAGCATGAGGCAACAAGCATCTGCAATTTAGTACTGGCGTTATATTAGTAACTGAACAATCAAAATCAAGGCCAGTTTTTGAAGCCATCTTCAAAAGCCTTGTGGTCTACAAAGGCAAAGGTAGATGGAGATGCAGAGAGGGGACATAATCATACTGCAGGTGGGTCCTAGCACCAGGAACCCAGGCTCCACTCTATTGCCCTGGAGAAGCAGCATACCCAAGGGGCTAATGGCACCAGTTTGGTAGAGCATTCAAGCAATGGGTGGGAGCCTCAAGACCTGGCCTGACAAACCTGTGGAAATTACTGCTTCGGGATTTTGGCTGAATCCATATAGCATAAAATGAGTCCAAAAGGATTAGCACTCCGGATTAATAGAAGCACAAGGAGAGATACATGAAGCCCAGTCATCACCTGTGAAAACTGCAGGCAGACCAGTTTGCAACCAGATTGAGAAGTGCATATGCTCAAGAAAGACTTAGCAGGGTGTACAAGTTGCATTAGACTGCAGAGTGCTTTGACGGCCAGGCGAAGCTAAAGAGGGATCTTCCTTTCTAACATGATATACTGACTGGTCAGCTGGGTGTCTCCTTCCTAGAGACCAACACTACTCTTCACAGAGGAGGCACACCACTGACCTGTCCTGCTACAAACACTTCCACTCCTGAGCAGATGGGCTCAGTGGGGACATAGACACATAACAGCCCAGAAATCCTGAGGCAGATGTTCTCTTTCCTCACCTCCTGATGGCGGTCCCTGTAGAAAAGACTCCTCTTGCTACTATGTGAACCAGGATACTGCTCATCTCAAATAAGAAGAGCTCAAAACGGTCACAGGGACCTTCTCTACAAAGAATAAGTTTTGCCTACCTTGTGTGAACTTCAGTATCAGCCAATGACAAACAAACATCTCCACCATCATGCTAGCAGAAGCCAGACTGTGAGATAAATGCTGGCTATCTGCAGGGATGAACATCTTCCTTCCTGATCCTATCACCCCCCACACCAGCTCCCCAGAACCCCCCGGCACATCCAGAGAGTAACAGTGTCCTGTGGTGACTAAATGCAGAACCAACCAGATGAACACCCATACCACAAAGTCACCTGCACCCCTGGGAAGGTAAAAACCAATGACAAAGAGCTAGAACCAGCTCACAGCCATTGCCAGCACCGTTCTTGCTACTGGTGAACACCACAAAAACCACTAGCAATCAAGACCAGTCAAAGCAATTCAAACTTATTTCCACTGCTCAGAATACATGACAACTCAAAGCTCTGTCTACCTTATACCACCAGATCTATCCATAAGCCCAAGATGCAGTTTCTTCACTTCCTTGCTCCTCACAGTGCCTTCTCTAGCCTCCTGCTGTGCCATTGCTTGGGCCTGACTAGTTCTGGATCTCCAAAAACTGAGTCCAAGCACAGGAAATTTCAATCTTTAAAGAAGCAAAAGCCTCTAGAAGAGGCATTAGTGTGCAGCTGACAGCTGGGTTATTATTTGCTAGTACAGGAGGAATCTCTGAGGCTTGCTCAACTGAGCAAGCAATGCATGCTTAGGTCAGATAGAGCAGAAGCTGGACTCCTGCCTTTTGACTACATCCTTACTGCTCAGAAAGATATGCCACCGTAGAGCACAGCATTTGGCTTTCGCCCACCTCACACCTTCCCTCCACCCTGCAGCCTCCCAAACAGCCTGGCCCGACCCACACAAGGAGTCCACGTGCACATATGGAGGAGATCCATGGCAGGGCAGGGGCTGCCCTCACCAGACAGCGGAGGGGCCCACACAGGTTTCATTGCCTCAAACAGAAGGGGAATGAGGAGAGCAGCGGTGATTTAATTTACTGGAGATCTGGCCCCATTATGTACTACTCTGTGCATATTTAAGGGATGCTATGAAGCTGCCAACATGGCCCAGGGCTGGGCAGAATATGAGTAACCCTGGTTTAGAGGAAGAGGCAACAAAAGAACCTAAGAGAGGTCTGAAACCAGGAAAACAGGCTTGTTTATGAAGCCAAAAAGAGAGTGCAGCATATTCCAAGGCCAAGGGAATTTTTCTCGCAACGTTACTTTGCCTTAGCTACCTGGCCACTCTCACATAAACAATGGAGACACACCAAGAAAGCAAGGAGACTTCACAGAGGTTACAAAAATATCACTTGTGTAATTAGACTGAATCAAAACTCATGACTTTCTGGTTGGAAGGAATGCATGTGTTTCCCCTCTCGTTTCTTTTTCTCCTCTTTTTTTTTTTTTTTTTTCCTCATAAAAATCTAGATAAACAAAAGCCCTAGGATATTGGATGGTTCCTTGCATATTGTTTTAAAAGCAGAAACAACAACAACAGCAACCACCGTGGTGAGGAGGAGTGTCTGCAACTGGCGCTGTGCAGCCCCTGTTTTTCTCCGTTTGCAGGAGCTGTTCTCGCCCTTGCTCTGCCCCGCACAATATTCGTCTGCGCCTCTCGTCCCAGGACACGATGAGGCACCGTCCTGTTGTTAAGCACCTCCCCGCTCTTCCCACAACCGCGGCACTGCTTTGTCGGTGGGTCACATAACTAACTGCGGCAAATTGGATTTACATTCCTACCTCTCTCCTCGGCTTCATGGGCGATTCACTTACTGCCTCCTTGTAGATGGATAACTGGAAACAGGAGAGGGGAAAACAGCGCTCGAGACTCCCTTGCCTACCATGATTAGTTCATGAACTCTGCAAGGCAAGGACTGCGTGCTGCCGTGCACAAGGAATCCACAGGCCTGTGAGACACTGCTTGCAATATCACCCCCACACACCCACATTCACGATAGCCACTAACATTCACACACTTTGTAAAATCCTTTGGATAAAAAGCATGAGTGCTGCCAGCTTTCAGCTTTCAAAAATGTTGTGTGTGGCCCTAGAACAGAATGATATAGGCTTCAAAATAATAAGACTTAACCAACCCAAAAGTATTTGGAGTATTTTTCATCTGTTTTCTCATTTGGACCCTCGAGGCTTCATATTTTCAAGTGAAGTTGTTTTCTTCCAGGATCAAGAGAGCTGGAAATGCTAGTTTAAAAAAATAAAAATAAATAGAAAGCTGAGAATCTCATTCAGCCTCTTGATTCCAGGAGCTCAAATAAAGACCACAAGTCTCAAATAAAATCCACAAACATCACAAGCTTCATGATGATATTCACCAAGAGATGCCAATGTTCAGAAGCATGAAACGATAATTCCCACCTCACTGGATCTGGTTTTATTTTCTTTTCCTCACCTCAGATTCTGTGGCTATTTTTCTCTTTCTATAGGGACTCTATTTCTGGGCAAACAAAACGATTTCTTACAATACAGCAGAGGGTGTCATCCTATCTATCTGTCAATTGCTTTTAAAATTCTTCAGTCCTGGAGATTTCATGAAAACCAGTAGTTCAAGAGAAGAAAAAACCCCAAATAATGGTCTTCATGAGAAAAGCTGCATCAGGAGTCCTACATTTATCCCTTCTGTTAGTTTACTACTGCTCAGTCAGCTCTTGTGTGCCTCTAGGTTGCTCTCTCCTAAGCCAGCGGATGATGGATATCAGGACAGGGGACTGTAGGGCAGACTCCTAGGAAATCAAGAGACCCTGAGAGGGAGGAACCACAGGCTTAGTACCACCTTTGGGGACTCAAAACAAGACAGTGGGTTTATCGGGAAGTGTCAGGACTCTCAGCCCTGCACAGGAGATCTTTTTACTTTTTGCGCTTTTTTTTTTTTTTTTGCCAAACCATCATAGATAAGGAGAAAAAAACCCAAACCGACCCACATTTAGAACAAAGACCTTCCTTTGTTTCTGTCATCAGAGCAATAAAAATTCTTCTCTCTTAGAAGAGAAAAGGGCTTAGAAAAACAGTGATTCCTACCTCCTTTATACATTTGCCCTAAACACACTCTAAAATCATGCTATGTTACTTCAGGGCACATTTGGCTGTGTATGGAGGCTCACAGGTAAAGGACCCCCACTGAGAGGGACATAGAGACACACATTTCAGTTGGGTGACTGTATATAGACATATCATCGCTGCCTTCTAGAGGTGAAACCAAGAAAAGATAGCAGGGTGACACACTGTCTCCAACTATTCAAATACAAGCAGCTTTAACTGCTCTTAAAAGGTGTTGATCCAATGAAAACATGAAATAGAAGTCAATGGATCTGAGTGGAAAATATTATAGCAGTCAAATAGGCTGCTCCAATAACACTACATCTACCCACAGGTATGTTTGAAGGGGATGGGGAGAGAAGGGAAAAAGAGAGAAGGTTCTGTGCTGAATATCTGAGAAGTTTGGGCTTGTTTGGGGATGAGGGTTTTTTCTGTAGAAATCCCACCCACTACTGATGGGTGATGGAAATATCCATCATGAACTGCTACAAGCAGCCACAGGGCCTTTCCATAAATCACTGCAAACACAAATTAGGGTCATTAACATATAACAGGGTCATGGCCCAACCATTTCTGAATGTCAGTGGCAGAGCTGTGATGAGTAAAGTCAGGCAGCACCACACCTCGCTGCAGGTTATCTATGCCCACCAACGTCCAGCCTCCCGCCAAGGGGCAACACTCTGGGTAAATCAGTCATGTGCAAAAGCTTGTGTTGCTCCACAAACAAATCAGAACAAGTTTTAGGTCCAAAAAACTTGGTTTACAGGCTCTCTCACTCTAAGGAGCAACAAAGTCAGTTTTGCAACGTGTAGAAGTACCCCTCTTCCTAATACCCTCTCACACGCACTTGCACAGAGACATCCACATCGAGCTAGACAACCCCCAACATATGGCATATGTTCGTGTGAAAATGGCCAGAGAACAGCCCTGCAACAACCTCGTGGTTCCACTGGCCAGCAGAGATGGCTGAGACACTTCACAAGAAGAAAAGCTCTGCTTGTGCAGCAAGAAAGCATAGCTGCTGTGGCAATGGCATTTTAGCAGGTCAGATCCCAGTCTGAAAAACAAGGCTCCATCTTGCCTTGACCCACCCTTGCCTGGAGGGTTAGCAGTTCAGGAGAGACCTTGTACTACAAGGCTGCAATATACATGCAGCACATCTGCTCTGTTATCTCAACATGTGGACAGCTCCCACTAGTACAATCCATCCCTTATTTTTTCATGCACCAAAATACACCGAATTCCTTCCTTTCCCCTTAGAAATCCAGCGCTGGCCTAGCTCGCCACCTCCCTGTTGGACAGCTCAGTCACACCGAGTTCATCCCGCCCATGATGGTGAGAGACGAAACCAGATCCTGGGGCTCCACGGCTGAAAGCTGGTCCTCTTCCAGGTCCCTGAGAAATCCTTTGCGGTCTCAGGGACGTCACTGCTGAGGTGGGCTCTACCTCAGATTGAGGAGGGCTGCCTCTGGTTGTTATTAGCTGTACTGAGGATTCGAAGGACAAGGAGGCATCAAGCCAGCATCTACTCCAAAATGCAGTGATCCTACATTTGCAGAACATGCATCTGGCCTTCATTAATTCTTAAATGGTCCAACGTGGGTAGAGGAATCAGAGTTGGGGGGGGAAAGGGAGCTAATGTGCTATGCACTGAACAGGGCAGTCACAGGGGACGTTCAAGCAACAGGCTGTTTTGTTTTGAAGATGTTTCTGATCAGGGAGCATCTTTATCCACGTCATAGCATCAGTGGGACCGTGCATGGTCCTAGCCACATGTGTGGGACAGATAGCCTCCAGCGAGGACTTGGCCTCGAAATTTCTCATGGTGGTCATCACAAACCTTAGATTGATAGCCTGGGGGACAGGCCAAGGAAGGACACTGGAAATTCAGCCATGAAATGTAGATGAGATGGTCTTTCACCCCGCCAAAAGGAGGCAGAAGAGTTAAGTATGCTGGTACCCTTCAAGAGCAGATCTTGGAGCATGGGTAGGCTGGAGAAATAAGGTGTCAACATTCACCCTTTCTCTCCACGTGGCTGGAGGCATCATCATCTTTTCCCCATGGCCCTGAGAGTAAAGGGGTGGTTGAGCAAACACTACAAAGGTCTGTGTTTCCTCCAGGAGGGAAGAGCATCCCCTGTCTTTAGAACACAGAGGTGGCAGATTGACAGAGAACTTCAGTCTGGCTCACGAGGATCAGAGTCCATCTGTGAGCATGGCTATGAGTGTACATTGAAGGGTGATTCAGCATGTATGAGTATCTAGATAGGTGGGTCGCTGTGCACGCAGCTGAGCGTGCTTGTGTGGGCAGCAAAGCACATGGCAGAACAACAGGGCACAGGCAGCCCGTGGATAAGCAAGTGTGTCAGAAGTGGAAGGACACAGCATGACAGAGGACTTGTTCAGAGGAACAAGTCAAGAACTGTGCCAACTTCTGTCTTCCATTAAACCTGGGACATCCCATCGCATTGCTGTGGCACAACAGCATACAGTTAATGGAGGGGGAAGGGGCCAAGAGCCCGTATCTCCAGGGTGGCATCAGATGGAGACACTTGCATGGATCTGGTGCTCAGAAATGGGGCAGACCTTGGGCTGACCTGACCTCTAAATGAGCAGAATGAGAGCTGCGGGAAATGACGCTGTAAACAGAAAGGCATGTGATAAATAAGAGATGGGGATGAAAAAGATCTATTTAAAGTGGCAGTTGCATTTCAGCTCCATTTCCCCTCTTCTGCTCAGCTGGAAATGAAGGCCCCCACCCTTCTCTTCTTGCCTGCTAAGACAGCATACACTTACCACTTAAAATGGTTTCCTAGCCCAGGCAAAGCTTGCTGTACACCCCTGTTAACAACACTGCTGAGGATGTCCAGGAAACTAGGGAGAACATGTCTATATGCTCCAACAATCTGAAGGAGAAGACTGGGTATGAGACTTCCAGCTAGCTCCTGTCTTAGGTGAGCCAAAGCTGTTATATGCAGGATGACAATGCCCAGTGATCTCCTCTCCACCTCCTCAAGTGGAGGTTGGGCTAGATGCTGCACAATCATGCAATGTAAGATGGTGCCTCTTCCTAAGCATTTGGGGTGGTTAGAGGCAACAAAACACATCAGGGAGAAGTGACCAACTCCAAGTGATGTTGCAGTGGAATTAAGGGGACAAGAGGGAACAAGTCCTCTTCTAGTTCCATCCCGGGTTTGGTGTCTAGGAACTGAACCTTGCTCAGCATCAGTCCAACCTCAACTTCTGCAAATTCCAATCTGTGCCCTTTAGGGGCCTTACTCTGCCCTGGTCGTCTCAGAACAGAGATCAGACTTCAGCTTCTGCAGCCTAATGAAACTCTAATTTTAAACCATTTTAACCAGAGCAAATCTACATTTAGATATTAGACACCCACAGTTCTGTGTTCCCACTCCCAGGTCACAAACACACACTTTTCCCATTCTGATGCACTAACAACCAGTAAAAAATTCTGGGGGAATCTTTTGGTCAGCATAAACATTTTTGTTGCATTCTCAGAACTGGATGTTCCTTGCCTAGAATGAGATTTTAGCCCTGCAATTTCTGATCACTCCTGTTGGCAACTGCCTTTCCCTTTACTCAGCTCTCCCCTGATCTCTTCCATTAGGGAAGCAGCAGAAGGCTGTGCCCCACATTTCCCAGGGCAAAATACAGAACTGTCCCAGGACAGTTCCTGTATGGAAGGGATCAGCCCCATTTATCTGAAGGAAAAAAAAAAAAAAAAAAAAAGGAAAAACCAAACCCAACCAACTCAGTCCTGTTACAGAAACCCAGTTAAGTAGACAAGCTAAACAAAATACAATTAGGTTTCCTTTGGCCAGCTTGGAACATATGGTATTCGTCAGCCAGTCGTGTTCCTCTCTCGATTCTGGCAGGAGATAGCTAACTTGTTCCAAGCACTAAGAAAGCTCCTGGAAAGTCAGCATGCTGAGCAAACTTTTGGAGGGGGGCTAGCTGGGGATATAATAGCTCACACAGACACAGATTTGACAGCATTTCTTCCACATTGTTCAGCGCGGCTCTAGGTTACAATGCCTCTGGCTTTAGTACATTCCTGGTTCACATCGTTCCCTGTGGTATTGCATCTGTAAGTCCTCATTTGCTAAGCACACACACACAGTTCTGGGATTGAGGGCTCCTACCAAGTAGGCAAAGGTGTGGAAGGAAGAGAGGTTGCTGTGGATTTGGGCTCATAAAGAAATCCTAAAAAGGCAAATTGCGTCAACGAGCAGCGCACCAAGCCCTTTATTATGTTACTTTTCTGAGGCAAGCTTAAAATGGCTGCTGCCATCCCAGAACAGACCAGCGGGCAGTTCCCCAGCAAGAAAATGGCAATAAGTACTGCGGTGTCATGGAGATCGGTTGCTGCAGAAAGGAATAGCCTCTGAATTTGGTCATCAACCAGAAAACTGTGTGAGGAGTCTGGCTCTGTGCTAGGAATATTCTGCTCTGTTGCAGTTTACAAAGAAGTTAGCAAAGAGCTGATTCACAAAGAAATAAGCCCATGTTTTAATAGAGGGAACTGGAAACCGTGCTGCGGTAGAGTAATATCTGTGAAACAACTGTCCCAGCAAAACCAGTTATGTCTATGGGAAAAGGAAGCTGATAGAGGACTACTGATTTATTCCGGTAACAACAGATACTTCAGACTGGAGTGAGCAGAGTGCTTCCCACTGCACACTCTAGGCCTGCGTGAGAGTTTCAGCTGCTTTTTGAGTCCACATAGTTCAGCCTCATCATTGCCAGGCTGGTCTGACATCTCTTGCATTGGTTTGCTTGGTCTGCTATAGGCCTTTTTTCAGCAACGAAGCCAAATTATTCCCTCCAGTCGAGTTACAAGACAGCACTGCCCCCAAGTTTCTGCACTGTCTTTTATCTTCCCAAATCCACTTGGCCTTACTGCCTATCTCTTCCTCCCCTATCCCTGTTAATGGACAGCCTGACTGGCTCAGGCCAATGCAGCCTCAGCCTAGTTTTCCTTGGACAGTGAAAAAGTGAGAAATGTGATTGTAAAGAAGAGCAAGAGGATTTCTTCTCACCATTCCTGTGCTCTTTGGTCCACCTGTTTGCTGCCAGAGTCAGGCTTCCTCCCTCTTTTACCTGCTAGGCATAGTCACTCTTGTTCCTTCATTGCAGAAGACCAGGGTATTTCAACCTCTGTAACACATGGCTCTTCAATTGACATTCTTGCTACATCAATAACACTTCAGAAACCTTGACCTCTTTTACCCCTCCTTGTAATCCTATACCCTTTGTAACAGAAGGTATTCCCTCGCTGCCATTCCCAGCTTTTTGGCATCCAAGACCTGGCTCCATAGGCTCTTGTACGTCCTCACTGCATCCACCATAGACCCGCTTGTCAGGTTTACCAGCATTGGGAAAGCATTTCCCACTCTTCCAGGTTGCTATTATGAATCAGCAAAACTTGCCATGATCACCAGCAATGTGCTGGAGCACATCAAGGACTGAAGTGCTCGCAAAAAGCCTTTGCATCTGTTTCTGCTCCCAGGCTGCTTAGCCCCATCATATTCAAAAGCTCAGCTGCAACGCACAGCTCTGATATGGCATTTCTTTGGGATTACACATATGCAGTCAGCTCATCTCTTCCGCACGCTGGCCTATCAGATGTGTTGCTCTTGCTCTACTTTAAGATTAATGGGAGTGATTCTCCACCGAGGTTAATGGGTGTAGCACAATGCTCACAACCATTTTTGGCACGAGCTGCACTGATGCAGCCAGACAAGTCGCCTGTCCTGTCCTTCACAGGGAGGGACCAGCTGAGTTTTACTTTCAGGAACTGAAGAATCAACTGCGGCTTCGTCCTTCGAGAACACCATCCATCACCCACCCAGGAGCTCTGCGGAGGGAGGCAACGGCGCATCATCATCCCCTCCCTGTGACATGAGCCGAGTGTGGCTGGCTTTTGTTCTTACCCACATCACACAGACTTTAGCAGAGCCTGGTCACCGAAGGCCATTCATCTCTTTTGCTCTCAGGTCCTGCTCAGCAGTACCCTACTGGGCTTTCCTCATCCATCATTCCTGGCAATTTCATCTCCGTCTCTTGCTGGGCACTTCCTCCCCATGCCTTTGAATTGTAGGGGTTTTTTTCCTCCCTCAAAGGAGCTTATAACATTTACTACATGATATTGGAATCTCTGGACTGAACTGAGTCATAGTTCAGCAAAATTAGACTGGTTTCATCTTCCTCACAGTAGGAAATTGTCCATACTGCAGCTGTCTTTCTGTTCTCCTGTTTAAACCGTCTCATCTTCCTGCGACTCTGTCCTCAGTGGCAGAGTATCTGAGGCACATGGCTTCCAAAACAGGAGATAAAATGGCTTTTGCCAAAGGTTGTTTGCAAAGCCGCTCAAAGCAAGAGGGGACTTCACAAAGTTTCCAATCATTAAGCAGAGTTACAGCATTTGGCTCCTTCCTGAAGTCTCCCAGTATCTCTCATTAACACCGGTTTACTACTGCTCTTCTGGGAGTCAAGACTGAAATTTCACTGGCTTCCAGGATGGAGGATGGCGCTTTCTAATGCAAACCCAGTGCAATGTCCCTGCATGCCCTACTCCAGCCTACGTGACTTCACCAGAGACCACAGAACCCCCTCTGTGTCCTGCTTTTAGCACCATAGGACGCCGTGCATTATTTAGGTTATTTCACATGTCAGAAAGCATCATGCAATATTTTAAGGGTCTTCAAAACCATGCAGCAGATAAATAATGAATCCACACATACACTGAGATCTCAAAGGGCACTGTTATGTTGCCTAAGCCTGTGCCAACAGTTTTCAACCTGCCCTGCATCCAGGATTCCTCCCCTTCCCTGTTAGTTCATTGAAGTCACACAATTTTACACAAAAGAGCGCAGTGCCAAATATTCAGGGCTGCCCAGCACGGGTTGCTCATTGCCATGATCCAGAAGGGCACACTATACAAGCTGCTCTTTCATGCAGGGATCCACATTTCTGTGCAGCAAGTGAGGTGAGCTTTCAAAGATGGGCATGTGCAAACATATGCCACGTTTGTTTGTTTTCCTGTACTGGCATTACTCAGTAGTATCTGCCTCGGGAAAAGCGCTTATATTTTGTGAAAACACCTAAGCACAAACATTACTTTTATGTACGTGAACAGAAGAATTTGAGAGCCTGAATTAGCCACTTGTAAATGAGTGTGCCCACCTCGCTTTAAAAACTGGCGCAGCATGCAAGTAAACGTAAGCATAATAAAAAATAATAGGAAACAGACAGGCAATAGAATTAAGAGCAGCAGCCAGCTGGGATCTTCTAACCAGTGACATCAAGGGATTGCTGAGGTAATACACTGATGGGTTTTAAATTAACTGTAACCACTCAGGAAAAAGATCTAGGCGTCACTGCGGACAGCTCAATGAAAACATCTGCTCCACGCATAGAGGCCATCAAAAAAAAAAAAAACCAAAAAAACAAAAAAATGTTAGGTTGAATAGGATCAAGAACAATACCAAAAATGTTATAAATGCCACCACATAAATCAATGACACGTTCACACTTTGAGAAGTGAGCTGAAGTCTGTTCACCCCATTTCAGAGCAGGGATAGCAGGAACAGAGGCCAGAGAAGGATGCCAAAAAAATCGTTAGAGGCACAGAAAGGTTTCCAAGGTTGTCAGGAGGAGATATTAAGGTCCAAATGGTTCAAAATAGCTTGTTCTAGAAGTGTATAAAATGATGAGTGAGACAGTGAAGGTTTTCCCATTTGCCCTTTCTTATGCTAAAGAAATAGTGGCCACCTAAACCACTCCAAAAATATTATTACAACAGGAAAAAGAAAGCTCACCAATGTTTTACAGATTGCTCAGTTAACACATGGAACTTGCTGCCACAAGGTGCCAGGCTGAGAGTTAAGCTGGTATCCAGAGAGGGATCTGCCATCTCTCACCACGCTGCCATCACACGAGAATGAATACAGATGATACATAGGTGCCTGCTGGCTCAGGTGCCTGGGCAGGCACGGAACTCCTGGGGCTAGGAAGAGACAGAGAGTAACCAAAGGCAATGAAGAAAGCCAGGGAGGAACCTGATACTGGCAGGACTGCTGGGAGAGGCTGAAGGAGAAGCTGAAGGAGAAAAAGGCACCTGGAAGAGGAAAATGAGGATAAAAAACTTCTAACACTCTGGAAAAAGGTAAGGGAGGTGTTTTGTGGGGTTTCCTCCTTCACTCTCCATGTGAGAGAGGGGACATTAAGATGCTGCTAGGCTGTGTCAGAGCATATACCCCAGTCCTCTGGATGAAAGGAGAGGTGGCAAATGTCAGCCACAGGTGAGTTTACAACTGCAGCAGGCTGGGCTGTGGACAGACCAGCCAAGCCATGACAGAGGTGCCCCATGTGGGACTGCTGTGCCACACTCCAAATGCCAGCATCCAAACAGTCCATCCCCTGACACCGTAACCCCTTCACGTCCTGGTTCACCGTTCAGACCTCCAAAATAAATAGGCAACATCTGAATATCCTGCAGATGGGGCAATTTCAGGCAGTGTTGCATATTTTCAGTCTATGGTTTGATTTAGGCTGACATAGAGAGACCAGCTTCAGCACCTGGCCAGCAAGAAGGGCTAGTCAGCAGCAGCGGTACACATTTTGAGAAGCATGTGGAAAAAACATTTTTTTTCGTTACCCACACTGCCTCTAGCTCCACCATCCAAGATCCTCAGTCTTTGAGTGTATCTGATAGGTACAGAGCAGGGTTTCCCTCCACCACGCAGGGACCCTTGACAGCACAGAGCATCTTCGGGTGCCTGCAACTAAGCAGATACCTCTGTTAGGGCAAAGCTTGCACATCACTGTGCACAATCCCAGCAGTGACCTAACTACAAGGGCCAACCAGCCTCTTCAGAGAATGGGTTCTGTATTTGCTGTAAGGGTCAGCCCGAGCTGCACATGTCTCTGACTTCCTTTTCAAGAATGAGTGTATGGGCAAGGACGGCACCCTTACAGCCACTGAAATAGAGCAATTTTTCCTTTGTGTTCAGGGATTTCTCCCAAGTTCTCCCCAGCTGGAGTAACAAGAGCGGTTGGGGCAATACTGTGAACACATGGGAAGCATTAAAACATGACACCACACCACACTTAGCCCCAACCACCCTGCCCACATGTACTACGGAGCACAGGGCCGCCTGCTCCTCTGTCCATCGCTGTGCCCATGAGATGTCCACAGCAGGGCTTTCCTCCGCTTATGCAGGCCTGGCAGTGGGCTTTTTTGTTCGGCTGTGCATGCCTGGTGGTGTGGATATCCACCCAGGCACACCACCACGGGCCTGAACTGGAAACGTGTCAGCAGGAAAGCCATCACACAGATGGATGGCAGTGGATTTACAAGCACATGCACATCGAGCAGCAGACCTGGTCCCTGAATGAGACCATCGTCCCCAAAAGCCTGGCTCTTGTCAATCTTTCCCCTTGGAAACAGCAGGTGGGTAAGAGCTTGCCCTATGGTCCCAGGACAGTGGGACCTTTTTTTCCTCCTTCCCCTCCCATGCATTCACCTCTACCTACCCTTCTCCCAGGAAGGGCACAGCATCACGACCAGAAGAAAAACAACAATGCAAAATCCCCAAACAACCCAACAGCTACTCATACAACCTTTGACATCAAGCTGCCCACTCCCGGCTTCCCCTCCCAACCTGGGAAGCGGGAGCCTCAGCACAGCGACCCACAGCACGTATCACCCATTGCCCAAGTTGCTCTTCTCCACACCTCCTACTCCTAATCCCACCTGCCCTCCCTCTCCACCAGCGGTCTGCCAGTGGGGATTCCCACCAAAACTACCGTGCGCACAACATAATAAAGCAACAGAGTCCAGTGTTAAGCAAGGCTTTTATGTGCAGCCAGCATTTCAAAAGGCACAGTACATGCTGTATGCTCAGTGCCGTCAGACTCCAAGGCTGAATTCTCCAGTGTTTTAGGAAAAAGGTAGGGCGGGAGGAGAGTGTGAGAGGGGGGAACAGACCAAGCTTTGTGGAATTCTTTTTAAGAGTGTATGCATGACTGTATAAAAGGACATTTTTTTTTCCTGACCTCAAAAAGACAATATTATTTCACACAGACCTATTTCCAAGAGCAGCCGAGCTATTTCTACATGAACCAGTGCCTGGTTGAGGCAGAGACTGTGAAGGGGAAACCCTCTCTCCAAGTACGACATGGAAATTCCTTGACCTCAGCTGCAAAGCTGATCAACACGCGTGCAACGGGCCAATGAAAAAGAAATTAAAATACCAGAGTGGCCAACGCAGATGAGGGCAGGTGTGTAAGGGAGAAGGCACAGCCTGCTTTTTCCAGGCAAAGGGCCTGACAAAAAAAAAAAAAAAGGAGACGTGCCGGGCTGGGAAGAAGAGGAAAGCAGGGCAAAAGCAAAGGTATTGAGACATTGGTTAGAAAAGCAAAGACTTAAAATGCCAGGCAAACAGGTTCTGATTCATACCCTATGGCCTGAAGGTAGAAAGGCAGGGTGAACAGGCACAGAAGGCAGAAATAAATATTTATTTTAGGCCATGCTATCATTTGGTGTGCTTCATGGAAAAGGTTGGGTGTTCACTATGAGCCCAGACAGAGGCAAATAGGTTCATCATCAGTCTAGACCTGGTAACACCAAGTAGTGACTACACCACAGACCTGTACCCTACTCTAAAGCTGTGTTTGCTTCCTCAGGAGGCCACTGGAGAAAACAGCTCCAGAGTCAAACTACTTCTCCTGACCGGCATTGAGGACATGCCAATGTACTGTCTCCAGCAAGAATCCCACAAACAAGCCACCACTGGATAAAAAGCTGCACAGCAACAACTGACCGGTGTTAACTTTCCAAGCCAAGGGAGACAGCGCCCCGTAGTTTCCTTCTTGGAGGACTGGATATCTAGAATTAAAGCATCTGAACCCTAAAAAACTTGTAATCGGGGATGAACCCTTCAGGTTAGGTGAAGCACATAATTTCTCCCCGTGGCAGAAAACTGGTGCATACCACAGCCCCTCTGTGGCTCTATAACGGGATTAAATATGCTACACAGTCAGGTCACTCGGTGTGGACGTGAACTCATGGCACTTCTGCAACATGCCAGATGCATAGTCTGCTCTCTCCCTGGGATAGATGTCAGTCAGAAGGGATCTCCCACTGCCAGAATCATTTGTCTTTTTCATGGCCCACTCCCAAGTTAACAGCAGGAAAGAGGACTGCAAGGTCTCGGCCACAGACCTTCCCAAACTCCAAGCAGTCTGCATGAAGCAGAACAGCAAATATAAAAAGATCTAGTGGCATCCAGTTTTGGTGTACACACAGGGACAGGGATGCCAACCTTCGTCAGGGATGTGAGCCTCTTCTAAGATCAGCCATGGCTGCAAGCCACAGCTACAAGCCTTATTACAACTGTGCCCATGTTTAGGAAGAGAAGTAACAGCAGTCCATCCTTTTCAGAGTCCCAAGAAACTCCACTTAACAAAAAATATTCAGTCCTGACAGGAAGAGTGATGTGGACTGCAAGGAACAAGTCTTCTGGTGTTGAGATACTCTGCATTAAGAATAAAAGCAACCAGGTCCAATGCAAACTAGACCTGTGCTCTGAGACCTAAAATTGTGTAAAAACCTGGCCCATCTTCAATGAGTGCTCAAAAAACCCACCAGGCTGCTCTGCTCCTCATTAGCTGTAGCTTCAGTACCTTCTGGGTTTCTCCAGTGAAAGACAAGCCCTTGAAAAACAAGAGTGACATCCAAGGAACTTGGTTTTTACTGAATCTCCAACATGGGTTTCTTCAAATGCAACACCTGTTCAGGATATATGGCCTTTCCGATTAGGCATCTAGATGCATTGTGGATACTGATCCAGTCTCTCCTCTTCTCCCCTGGTCACCTGCCCCTCTTCTGCTATCGTCAAACTTTCCAAGGTCCCCCAGTGCTCCTAGTCTAGGACAGAAATGTATTTATTAGGGCAAAATGAACAGAGTGTGTATGAATTAGAAAATGAGTCCAGTCTGTTCAACTAGGGTTGGGCAAGCTTGTTTTGCCTAATTTAGAGGCCATTCAAACATTGTGGGTTTGAACATTACTGCATTAGTGTTTCACTTAGGAAAAACTGGGAAAAAAAAAAAAAAAGAGGTGAAGAGAAGGGGAAAAAAAATCCAATGGAAACATAAATAGCATATAACGTATATGGGGCACCCACTTGTGCCAGCATAGACCTTCTAAGTCCTAACACATTGCACAGGCTTCCCTTCAGCTAGAAGTTCTTTTAAAATACTTTTTGAAAAATAAAATTAAAAAAATCCTGAATCACCATACAGAGGTAGAACAGGTCAAAAGAGATGGATACACATGCCAAGGACAGCTGGTCCTAACACCTGACCTGTCTTCACTCAGACTTTGAAATCAAGCTCATGTAGATCAAGAACAGAGAGCTGATTTGCAAAGCTCCAAGCCCCTCAGACCACCTTGGGTGAATCGCAGCAGCCCTCTGCATCAACAGAACGTGCTGCAAACTCCCCACGGATCCTGCAGTTGGTTCATTAACTTTCTCCATCCCTCAGCTGCACTTGGCTGCGTGTAGCACTCCCAACAGCCCAGCTTCCTGGAGATAATTAGCATCATTCATTTCACATCCCTCTTTTTCTTCTGTTGTGTCTTGGTTGCATAATTTGTGTTTGGGTGACAAGTAGCAATCTGGGGGCTCCTTCCTCAAGTTAAGTGACAATGTATCAGTGTCCATCAGCTAAAGAATAAGGCCTTCAGGTTCAAAAGCTAACCCTATCTGAGGAGGCAGCTGGTCTCTTCCCAAAACGCACCTCCAAAACAGCAGTGGGGAAAGATGTGAGGACGGCTGAGGGGAGACCTCATGACTCTCTACAGCTCCCTGAAAGGACATTGTAAAGAGGTTGGTGCTGGTCTCTTCTCACAGGGAATTAGTGACAAAACAAGAGGGAATGGCTTTAAACTGCAACAGGGGAGTTTCAGACTGGACATTAGGAAAAAATTTTTCACAGAAAGAGTGGTCAGAGAGTGGAATAGGCTGCCCAGGGAGGGGGTGGAGTCACCATCCCTGGATGTGTTTAAGGGTCGTTTAGATGAGACATTGGGGGATGTGGGGTAGGGGAGAACTTTGTAGAGTAGGGCTATGACATCCTTAAAACAAGGAGTAAAAACAAGAAGAGGACACACGGTGAAAGAGAAAAGTGGATGCCAGGGGAGAAACTTAAGGCACTGCAGGAACAAGGCCCTTCTCACCAATCTGATCACATTAAACCACCTCCTCTGTCACACATCTAAAAGCCAAGAAACCACAAGAAACCAGGTGGAACTCAAACTGAGAATAGCCTACCTCCAGAGGCATTTTCTTTCTCCTCATCCTAAAGGTTGCTTTATGTAAAAACAAAGACAAGAAACAAAGCGATGGGGGCTGGTAATAGACACTGCTTACCTGCCTGTGAGCAAGATCCAAGGGCAGAGAGCATGGCCTGCCCAAGCAGCTCTTGCACCAACAGCAACCTGCAGCCCTCACCAAGCCAGCCCAAGAGAGACCTCACTCCGGGGACTAACTCCACCTAAAATACCACTCCTTTTGTCTCCCCCTTCTCCCCCAAGCCCTTTAAAGCCCCACGACCTAGATGGGTTCATCCTCTGCTCCCATTTACACCTGGGCTACACCCCTTCTCACCAGCAGCTCCCATATACTGCACCCATAAGAAGAGACAGGTTGTTTTCACCAAGGAACTGCAGATGAGATACCACCATCATGTAACACCATCCTTTCACGCTGGCTCTGGGTCCTTTGTGCCCAGGGGATGCCTTCAAGGCTGAAGCGTGGTCACACAGCGCAGCCCTGCCCTCGCCTACAGCACAGAGGAAGGTGCTGCGAGCCCTGTATGGCAATGACCCCATGCAGGAGGAATCCCTTTTCTTCTCCATACCATCTCTGACTTCCCCCCCCACCTAATGTATAGGTTTTTTTCCGGCCCCATGTATACTTTCCAGCTCGTTTCCTCTTGCGGTTCTCATTTCCCGCTCCTAGGAGGTGAGCTCATGTGTTTCTCAATTACCAGCCAAAGAAAGGGAGAGGGAGAAAGCAATCTTATGGAAACAGATGAAGTCATTCCTGTATAAGGCCATATTACGGCTCGTGCTCACGGAGCCATGATGCAGACATCGCTGCCCCCCAACCCTAGCAGGGCAGCCTGGCTTCCCAGTCCCCGGCTCAAGTCGTTCTCCTCCTTGTGCCGGCAGAAGATGCTACGCCGACACACAGGGAGAGCAGAGCGTGTTTGTCTGGCTGGCTTCTCCCTCTCGTCCCCCCTCCGCCCCTGCTTTTGATCCTCCCGCCCTTTCGTCCACCCCCAGCGATCCCCACGGATCTTTGACTCATTCACAGCATGCCACTGAGTCAATAGCGAGCCCACAGACCATGTGCAAGGCTCCCAGCGCTGCGCGCTCTGCCTACGGCTATGCGGACGCCAGAGAAGTTACACAAGGGAAATCTAAAGGCAATTAAAAGCATAATACAAGTGGTTGTTTAGAAAAGGTGGTGGGGAGGAGAGAATAAAATTAAAATAAATAAAGGAATGTTTTAATGAGTGCAGCAGTGAAAGCGGGATTAGAGGTGCCTGAATGGCATCTCTATATTTCCCGTATGGAAGGGAGGGCCGCCCAGCGCAACCAGAGCTGACAAAAAAAAATTAGCTGGGCCTCAGGCTCGGAGAAACATTTGGCTAGAAAGGAAAGAAGGTAATTGCTGCAAATGGAGACTAATTCAGGAAGCAGCCAGCCCTACACGGGGCCGGTTCGTGTGCCGTTAGAGCGCTATGGACGCTTCATGAGTGCTGGGTTGAGGGGCGGAAAAAAGCACAGGGAAATCTTAGGGAGAAAAAAAACAAAACACAATAGACAACAAATCTCTCCTTCCCATGGTTTACACATGCTTAGCATTTCTCTTCCGTCATTCCTCATTCCCTAAGGACACTTAGGACCTGTCCTACTCAGCCTTGTCTTCACCAGTCTATCTGATGGCCATGGAGGGAGCTAACTCAGTGGCTCCCAAAACACGGACCATACCCCTCCCTTCCCCCTGCCCCAGGAGAGGAGCAGGCTGGAAGGTGAGGCGCAGGGCACGGAGGATGTGTTTACTCTCATAACACCCCTGTGAGGTGGGGAAGTCATAGCCTCATCTGACAGATGAGGAACAGAGGCAAAGCGAGATTAAAGGATTAGCCCAAGGTCACGCAGAAAAAGTTTGTAGAAGAAGTGGAAATTAAACCCAGGTCTCTCGGTCCAAAATCAGTGCCTTAAGCGCAAGACCAGACTTTCCTAGAGCTGGACAACCTTTTATATTTGATAGTTTGTTTTATTTTCAAACAGAAAAACAGTTTATTTTCTAAATACACATTTTCATAGAAGGGGAGATGGAGGAGCTAATTTCCTGGAGGGAGGAGCTGCTTAAGATCTTATTTATTTCTTTTTAACTTAATTTCTTTTAGGTTTTAGCATTTCTGATGGGGAAAAAAAATGCTGCAGAAATTTCAAAGCACAGGAACACGTTTCTTTTCATTTATAATTCATCATGGGAAATACTTTCCACTTTCCAACCAGTTCTGCCCTGCCTCTCTTTGCCTCACAAGGTTTTTAATACCTTTTCATTATTATTTTTTCATAGCCTCTACTAGCTTAGAAAGCCCGCATCTTCTAAACAGAGGCCTTTGCTGGACAACACTACAGTCACTAAAACCCTGTTGATCAAAAAGGTACTCTACAGACAAATACAAGCAACAGGTCCATGCCTTGACATACGTAAGCTGCAGGGCCAAATCCAAGTTAGACCTCAGCTGCTGCTGACTCTGCCTATCCAGTCCCTGTCTGGACCGTGCCTCCCTCTGTTGCTGTCTCTGAAACTCCTTATTTTCTTCCTTTTATTGTGCCACCAAGCCCAGTCCTTCCCAAAACACATCTCCCCCTTGGCTCTGAAAGCCCCTTGGCAAAGGAAGGCAGTCCCACTGCCCTTCACACATGGGCCAGCTGAGGTCCACAGAGGAACAACTACTTGTCCACAATCAACTAGGAGACCAGCAGCAGAGCCGGGGAAAGAAGATGGGTTTCATTAATACAGAGCCTCTTTCCATTTAGACATGTGAAATTCAGCCTCACAGAGGCCCCTAGGAATTTACCATCACTATCCAAAATGGGAGGTTTTTCACCCCAAGACAGTAAGCAGCAAGAAAGCCATATGAAGTGAATGTGATCTGAAGCTGGCATATTTAAAGGTGACTTAAGGATCCAGACACTCAATTCCCATGAAAACAAATGGGAATCAGTAGGCAGAAAAGGGCTGGGTTATATTCATGCCAACCAAACGGTTAAAATTAGCTACAATTGGTAAAGCATTTTGAAGAAAATGTGGAACACTTATATAAAAGCTGAGTGTTGCTCAGAAACAAAGATCTCTTTTCCTGTAATTGTGTTTAATGATCTTTGAAGAACAAGAGGACAATCCACAAGGATGACTACCACCATCACACATGTTCCTGTGACAATGAGGGAATTAGGCTGAAACAAAGACTAATATGCTATCCTTACAAGGCAGTTTTCACTCAGTTTGCTCCCCCCTTTACTTAAAGACTTATTTGAACAAGCAGGCAAACTTCATCTATTAATGAAGTTGAAGTATTTCACCAGCAGAAAAGAAAGCACACTATAAACTTATGGACGGTACCAGTCCAGCTTATTACATGTCCTGGAGATATCTAAACACTCACCTACTGCACACAAAAGGGTTTCGGTCCCCTCTCCAGCTCCCAGCACAGCTGGGCTGTGTCTAGACCACAGTACATACCCACTAATCTCTGGGCTGGGGAAGGCTAAGCTAAGAGCAGAGCTTTGGCAGCATTGCAAGGGCAGGTCTTGGATCTCTCGGCTGATCTTCATACACTGAAGACTGTGCTATGAGCTCCAACAAAACCCTTTTCAGACTCAGTCCCAAGGGAGGGCAGTTTGTCCCCTCTGGGACAAGCTTCTTGAGGTTGGCTGACTTCTACAACAGCCCAGAGCATCCTGCACTGCCAAGTGAAGAGCTTCCTTACAAATTCTGACTCACCTGAGCCAGTGCAGATAGCAAGAGCAGCGTAGGCCAGCACGTGCTAGCCAGGACACGTCCAAGGCCACCTGAAGACTTTCCCATCTGGGCTGGGACTGCACCCTCTCTCTCTTATCACTGTTTCCCTCATTATCAGCTTAATTAACAGCAGGTGAGAAACTAAATTTACCAGAAGCCCATGTGCTCACACACAGGTAGCATAAAGGGCAGGGTCCTTCCTCAGCTCAGCTGATTTGTTGTGGTCTGTCTCCCATGTTGCTTCTTGAGGCTATGCCCACAGGGAAGAGGTGCAGAGAGACCTGAACACACTCACAGGGCTGCCTGGGGGAGGTCTGGGAGCAGCTGGTCCAGGGAGACAGGCTAATGCACTAGCCTTCGTCTTATTTTGCAGGTCAGGTCTGGATCTAGGACAGAAATACCTGGAGGAAAACTTCTCTAGCCTGGAACTAGCACTATAAAGGCTGAATGTGGTTTTCACTTCTTTGTCCCAAGTTCTGGGTAAGATGAAGTGAATTCCTGGAAACTGAAGGGTTTGGACACTAGAGTTGTAGACTTGGAAAAATACTACTTCTGGCTACGATGATTTATTTATAGTTGCAATTAAGAACAAAAAGGCTCTTCAGAGAGGGAGCATGAAGTGGAAACAAGGCCAGGCCTAGAAACCTAAGACTATGGGGATTCCCAGAGCAAAATTAATCAGGGGACTGAGTTGGTTTTTATTTATTTTTTTTCCTAAAGGTTTATCTCTTTATTTGGCTTATCTGGCCCAGAGCTTTGCAACAACTACATTTCTGGCCTCTCCCTATGGGCTAAAAACTGGAATTGAGATTGGGGATGGGTCTCAAACTCACAAGAAGGGCTTTGAGACCTCAGTCAGAAAGGCCACTCTACACTTTACCACTTCTCCACTTGGCCACAGCAAAGGTAGTGATGGCTTTGGAATGTGGCAGTGGAGGGAAAAAGCAGAACTGGAAATTACCAACTGCATGGAAGAGTAAGAAAGTACAAGAAGGCAAGAAAGAAGCCAAAAGTCCTTGCAACTACAAAAAGAAATAGTGCATGGTAGGATTCTCCCTGTGCAAGACTTTGATCTACAGCCTGCCTGGGTATATATTATTCCAGCTCCTAAAAGAGTAGGTGTGGCGAAAACCCCAGACAACCTGTTGCTCTGGAGCTTTGTAGATGTCTCTTCATCTCCTTTAGATCATTTTTGGCTGTGCCAATATCCCCTGTTGAATAAAAGATCTGGCTCCAGCTACCATGACCTGGATAACAAAGAAGGTGGGGAACTGCAGACCAGTTCAGATAGCAAGACAAGTCAAAGGAGGTGATTTTTGCTACTGCAGTGGTTAACAACCCCTTCTGACCAAGGGCTCAGGCCAAGACCTCCAGGCTAGATAGGACCTCCGATCACTTCAGAAATCAGAAAAGTGCCCAGGCAGACCAAAACTAGGGACAATCTTTTCCCTGGGGAAAGTTTCAGAAAAGCCAGGACTGCTTTACTCCAAGAGACACTGAGGTCACCTCTGTTTGTCCATCCCCCAGTTTGGACTCTCAGACCTCAACTTTCCTCTCTGGACTGGAGTAAGAGCCCTAAACAGCCTCCCAGGTCATCATCATGTGTAAGTGCCTTCAGCTGAAAGGCTGCTACATGTTCTCCCTTCAACCTGCATTTCCCTTGTTTAGTTACTGTGTTCCAGCCTGGAAAAAGAGGCTGCTACTCCCCATCTATATACACTTTGCTCCAAGAGAGGTTTTTCAGTCTGTTATTGTTGCCCAGCTTCCACACTGTGACAAGGAGCTGCACTGCACCACCTCTATGCTACTTTTCATGCATCTTTTTTCCCATGCTGCATCCATGAGACACTGAAACATGAATGGATTTCTAGCAGCAGTTATTGCTAAACAGATACAAGCAGCACAGCTAAAACCAACGGCAGAGATGTAGTACCTCAACCTAAAATGGGGAAGGAGCACCACCTGATGAACTTTAACTCACAGGATTTGGAGAACTTGCTGAAACAGTTAGCAATCACCTATGCATCTCTTGTCAAGCATGGCCGAGGTACACAACAGAGAGAACAAAGCAGACTTCATGCCCTAAATAAAGTAAGCTTGTGGATTGCAGAAGGAGAAAAAGTCGCAGAAAAAAGAGTCTGAAATATAAATAATTAATAAATACCACGAACTATTCATAAGCACAGAAGATAACAAAGCAAAGTCTTAGGCTAATATGGATTTAATCAGAAATAAATTGCATCAAACGAAGCTAATTTCCCTCTATGACAGGCCGCGTGGATAGCAGAGAGGCTGTTGACATTACATGCCTTGACTTGTAAAGCTTCAGATGCATACAGCATTCTCCTAAGACATCAAATAAGTGGTCTCAAATAAACTTTTCACATAGCAGGTGCAGAAGTGACTGGAAATATGATACTTGGACGCTAACTATCAGTGGGTCACTGTCAAAACAGAGGGATTAACCCAGCAGAGTTGTACTGTGTTTTTCTTCAAAGTCTTCTCTAACAACCTGGGCCATGAAACAGATCACACACTTTTAAAATACGCAGCTACTATGTGACTGGGAAGGACTTCCTGAAGACAGGTTTGAATTCTGTTCTTGGCAGTGGGGAAAAAATCTGAAAAAGATTTTGATCCTGTTCAGTAGAGATAAGGATGGGGAAAAACTGTCTACAATTCCTTGGAGGGAGTTAAGGTGGACCGCAAGCTGAACATGAGTCAGCTACATCTCACTGTTACAAACAAAGGACAAACATTGTTCCTGGGTTGTACAAACATGAGTCCAGCCTGTAAACCATGTGGAGTAACCCTCCTGCTCTGGTCAGCATGGCAAGGCCTTAGCCAGAGCAACCCATCTAGTCTTGGGACAGCGAACTTCAGAAAAGATGTGCACCAACTGGAAACAGTCTGGAGGAAAGCAACAGGAATAACCAAAGGTTTGAGAAAACCTCATGTGCAAGGAGAGCTTGGAAAAAACTGGGGTTGTCCATCATAAAAGAAACTCATCAGGAGACAGGACACAACAAGAGTCTTCAGACTACTGAAAGTCTCACCTGCCTTTCTAAGCCTGGGCACTGGACAACCTCCACCTTAGAAACATGCAGCAGGTAATTAATACACGCTTTAGGACAGTACGTCACGTGATTGAGGGTGGTCCAGTGGAGACCATAGTGTAAGTAAGAACTTGTGGCCACTGCTCACAAAGAGCAGGAGCTACTGATACCCTTTGCATCCAACAGCCCACCAAAAGACATTGCAATGAAAGCAGTCTCTGCATCCTGTGAGAGCAGCCGGGCCAGAGTGCGTGTGAGACCTTGATTGGAAACAGGCTGCTCTTCACATTTCAGCTCTGCTTCTGGCGATGTTTGAGAACTTCCTCATTCCTAGATGGTCTCCTCATCCCAGATGAGGGAACTGGTGTCTGGGGAAGACCTTTAGTATTCACTACAAAAATGTTTCCACCCTCTCATTGGTTTCTCTTCACTTCACCAAAGCATGTGGACAATCTTATTTTTCAGAAGCACCCACCAGCTCTCCCTTCACTGGCTCTGGCACTGCTACTTGAATGCCTGGCTCAACTCCTATCGCTGTCAATGGAAAAGGCTTCCATCGATGGAAAGCACTCCACTGGTTTCAGTGGGATCTGAACAGAACCCCAAAGAAACGATAACAAAATGTGAGGAAGCCACAGCTTCCACAGGTGACTCATCAGATTTCAGAGTAGGAGGAAAACTCTGAAATACAAGCAGAAGAGCGTTACGCTGGACCTGAATCATGCAGAAGGCACAGCAAGACCGAGCTGCATTGCTCTGTGGGTTTGGGAGTGGTCTCCCCTCCCCAGACACACCAAAATGCAAAGGCAGCATGGCTGCTCTCCTAGGGGATGGATGAAATGCCGGTCCCAGTGGAGCGGCAGGTTCCTGTCCCCAGTCACAGCGGATGGAGCAGGCCACACTCCCAGTTGGAGGGAGAGAAGCGTCTCCAAACACCAAGGGAGGGGTGTCTCTGGTGCTTACAAAGCCTGGAGGAAGGTCCAGACGATGAGAACAACAAGCAGCAACCAAAACCCCATGGAATATGAAAGGGAGAAATAAGCAAAAGCAGATGGAGTTGTGCCACAGAGGGCTCTTCCCTCACATTCCCAGCATACTAAGAATGGTCAGCTCCCCTGCCTAGATCGTCTCTGTCCTCACTGAACTGGGTAACTCTGCTCTCAGTTGTCTGGCAGCCCTCGTCCATGGGGAACACTAAACCTCACAGCCCCAACACACACATTGCACACACACTGCAGACAAACTTTTAACCACCTCCCTTGCTCCAAAGCAAAGCCAACCACACTGGAGTCCCAGGACAACGAAAGCACAACACAGGTACAGAATCACAGAATTGTCTAGGTTGGAAAAGCCCTTGAAGATCATCCAGTCCAACCACAAACCTAACACTGACAGTTCCCAACTACACCATATCCCTAAGCGCTGGGTCAACCCGACTCTTCAGCCGCTCCAGGGATGGGGACTCCATCAAAACAGTGGAGGTACAAAATGGGTCAAAAGACGTCCAAAATTTCATATAGTACTTTGTTATCATCTCCATTGTTTTTCCAGGCAGATTCAAACCTGGTCACACATATTCTGGTCTAGTCATCAATTTAAATATCACTTAATGCAGAATTTTACATTGATTCCATTACATCAGGGCAAAGACCTATCTGAACAGGGTCAGCTTGACCTGACCCACTTCCCAATTCACTCACAAAGTATTATGCAGGGGTTTAACTAAGTTCTTTAACAATAACTTCCACTTAACAAATGCAAGTCTTCTGTAGGTCAATCCTAACCAGTCCTTGGTCTGGACTGGAAAGATCTCTGTATGTTGGGTACCCTGGTGTAGATGTTTGACAGCATCCCGAGCATGCACAGACCACATCTATACTCTCAGTGAGATACTGGTGTTACTTCATCACGTCAAGAAGTTACATTGCTTTAAAAGCAGCAGCCCAAACAGAGTGGTATAACTTTTTTCAACAAACTCCCAGACCTTTCCCTGAAAGCAGAGGCCAGTGGTTACTTCTGAACCAAGTCAACCATGCAACAGTGGCACAGGATGATTTAATTTGTTTTCTGGAAAATGCTGCATTCAAGCCAGGCTGATAAAAGTGATCCAGTAGCCAAGGCGCTTTTGCTGTTTGTTAAAAATGCCAAATTGTCTTTCCAGTTAATTTACTAGCATAAAATCCAGTACATTTTAATTGTTGACTAATTAGCAGAGATCTTACTGAGTCTGTGCCTTAGGCCTGCTCTGAAGCAGGAAACTAACAGAAGTGTCTGGGAAAGACCAATGAAGCCTTTGCAGGTTCAGAGTTGCCGCCCTCAAGGAAAGACCTCACCAGCATGAGAAGCTTGGCTGTATCTCACTGGCAGGCTATAGGAGTCCATGAAGAAGCATGGGTGATAAATGAGTGATAAATGTAACTCCACACAAGTCCTTGGCTAGCTGAAAGTGAGGCAGCTCTGCTGTACACTGCACAACCAAGGGTCTACTTCAAAGAGATCATTCCCAGTTGAACATTTGGTATGTACCCACAGCATTTGCAAAGTCCCACTGTTGCAATTCAGTATCAGTAAAAAGAATGGCTTCTGAGGGCTAAAGATGCAGGCTCAACACAAAACACTAAACACTCCTGCTTGTCTATTAATCGTCTTACAGGCATATCATGGAAATAGAGGCAAAATCATTTTTAGCAGATTTTAGGCAAGAGTAGCTATGCTTCTTCCAATGATGACTTAACACATGCATTTTGCCAAACGTCTGGCTAGGACCACTTGGTGGTGTTCCACCATATTTGGTGCTGATCTCCACTAACCATCAATACAGGTCAATGTTTTTATGTAGCTGTTTGTATCCTATGCAAGTAGCTGCACTAGATTTGACCAAAATTTTCAAGGTAGGCACACAGAGAATGTTTAAGTACAATTTATGGTTATCATGAGGGTAAAGGGAATTGACACTCCCTTCTGATATTACTCTCTGCTATGCAACGTGGCAAAGACAAGCCCAGCTGCATCAAGTCTAGCACATGCACGTGTCTGGGAGACTGAGCTGAGAAATGGGCAGCCCAGGAGAATCACCTACCAACTTCTGGCCACCGGGGATTCACATGCTCAGCTCACAGGAGCAATTATTCTTCACAGAGATTCCCCGAGCTGACTCCAAACAAGCTGGGACACCCAGCCAGCGTGATGGAGGCCCGTACAGAGAGTCTAGAGTATTCTGAAGAGCAGGAGAGCCACATCAGCGTGGCCTATGGCCAAGCCCAGCCTGCCTCCCGAGCTGCTTGGCTCAGCTGTGGTATCCCACTGACACAACTACATCCCTCCAAGCGCTGGGGCTACCTTGGGCATCTCCGCAGGGTGCTGCATCACACAGGGTAGAGGCGCTCAGAGGGATCACAGTCTAAACAGAGGGCAGGAAAGGGAAGAGAGACGTGGAGTCACTTGCCTGAGGTTACACAGCTGGTCAGCCACAGAGCCGGGTACTGCGCCCAACTTGAGCCTGCTGTACACTTGACCACACTGTCAGTCTGCCAGCAGAGAGTTCAATATACAGTTTAAGCTGCCTGCACACATGGTTGCTGGCACATTGCTCAGGATGAGGAAGACAATAACACACCATCTAAGGATAACATAATACCGTATATCAGATAATGCCGAGAGGGGCCCAAGCCAAGTATGCTTTTTTTTCCCCTCTTCAATGGAATTTTCTTGTGTATGCATGTTTTATTCTGAAGAAGACATTTATTTGCCTAGGAGAGGAGATTATTCTGCAGACTATTTTCTTTAAAGAAATAAAAAAAAAAAAGAACAATCTTCCAGATCACTAGAAACATTTACAGGATTGTTTTAAAAGGAGAGACCAAATACAAGAAAGGCACACAATGAGAAGTGAAATAACAGAAATCATGGGAAGAAATTAATCCTTCAGGCTGGCAGATTAACCCTGTATTTTCTCAGCCATGCTCAATTCATGTATATTTTAATAACCTGGTTCTCTTCTGCATCCAGGGCCACCTGGCCCTGCCAGGGAAGTTACTTTCACACTTCCCCACTGATAAGGTGAAACGTGAACAGAAACATGGATGAGTGTCACCAATAAGATAAATAATAAGAAACACGGAAGAGCCTCACCTGTAAGATAAACAGCCCTGAACAGTTTTATGTTTCCAGTCAAGATCATACCTTGTATTCTTTCAGCTCCACTGCCTGTCCCCATAGTCAAACCACAGACTGACCAGGGAGAGACATGTTCATGCAAAAAAAAGACCTTCTCTCTTCTGTGTATAAGAACAGCAACTCCCACATCACTTTACCAGGGTCATTTGGGCAGCCATGCTCACCGTTTCCCAGCCTGAAGAGTTCTACTGTATGTTTCAGCCCTTTTTGACTGCTAAAGGTTCTTCCAGTAGACACACCTTCTGCAGAGTAAGTGGAAACCTGCAGACAATATCTTTATTTTTCTTAACAACTCCTACCCCTAGACTGTAGGTTTTTCAAACATAGGTCAAAACCTGCTTATCTAGTTCCTCTCCCTCACATACTTCCAGCACTCAAGCAGTTTAATCCTGTTCATCGTGCTTGTCAACTATCTCTGAACCTTGTGTAACTTTGCAGTTAACTACTATTTTCAGTCTCATCACATTCTCCCCCTATATCTCAAAAATTGGTACACCTTATTATCAGGGGCTATCTCAAGTCACAAAGGACCTCTGGAAATCATCTAGTCCCACCTCCTGCTTCAAGCAGGGCCAACTCAGAGAAGGTTGCTCTGGACCTTGTCTGTTCAAGTTCTGAATATCCCCAAGGGTATCGATCCTACAACACCCATGGGCCCCTATTCATGTGTTCCACGATCCTCAAAGTGATAATATCTAACAGGAACTGCCCTTTTTAGAACTTGTGTCCATTGCCAGCCCTATCACTGTCCATCTCTGAATCAAACAGCCTGGTCCTCCATCCTCCCATTGGGTACTTCTAAGACAAAAGTTGGACTTTGCCTTGGAAATGAGAGCAGTTCCTTCCACATCAATATTTTTCATTACTTTCAGCAAAGGTAAGATAAACACTAGAAGCATGATGCAAAAGAATTCCTAACCAAAATTTAGTGAAGTAACTGGGAGTCTTCCTATCATGCTCAATAAGCTTTGAAATAAATCCAGGAAGTGGACAGATACCACAGTGAGAGGAGGTTTAGAGATGCATTTTCTTAGTGGCTTAAGGCAAACTGTTTTTAAAATTTGTCCCTGCATGCATGGATTGTGTAGCAGATCTCTTTTTAATTCCTACTTGCAAAAGCAACAACAAAAAATATCTCAGAGGAATATCATCTTAGTACTCAAAAGAATGCTTGGTGTAAATTGGGGAGGATATGGTATAATTTTTCACAAGTAATAAATGTTTTAAGTCATGCTTGAAGTGCAAAATTCAATTCAACTTTAATTAGAGAGGCGTCACTAAAGATGTTATTATGATTTTATAGGCCACAGAGGAGATCAGATCAAATTCTCAAGTTACGCTGAACGGGGCAGAAAAGGCAAAGAACAGATCCCATGCAGGACGATTCAGTTCATCAACAATGCTAATTTTGTGTGTTAACATTCTAATCTACTTGACCCAGAGAGGACCACTCTTTAAGGATCCCTGGTACAGGCTGCAATACTACTGCCCAGGAATGCTCCAAGAGCACTCTTGCCTGGCTTACACTATGCTATGGAGTAGATCTTTGGGAGGAGCTGGGGCATGTTGTGCAAACTCCACTAGGCTATTAGAACAAGTATGATCAGATACCTTTCCAGCTGCAGCAGCAGCAGCTTTGCAATAGCCTGAGGCTGTTGGTACATGTGCCTTTTTTTTTTTTCTCTCCCCAAAATAAAAAAGACACACCTGCATTAGCATCAGTACGCAAATACGCATACATCATCTTCCACAGGCATCACGACAAGGCGGCTCTCTGTGATGACGCAGCAGATCAGCCGGCAGAATATAACGAAGCAAGTGTAAAACGATCAAGATGGTCCTCCAATGCGCAGAGCCAGAGCTCCAGCAACTGCAGCCAAGGAAAGATACAGTAATTATACCACAATGCACTGTCTGGATTGTTTTACTGAGATTAGGAAATAATATTTCTGCTTAAAAATAAAAAGCTGGGACCGCAGGGACACAGCCGTAGGTATGACATCACTAGTGACCCCTAGAACATGTGCGTTAGATGGAGACAAGGTTCCACCATTATTCATTTCTTCTGCCACTTAAGGCAATAATTCATCTCTTAACTTTGGCTGAAGACACGCAATTTTATGGGAACCACAAATCAAGGCACCGCATGTTTTAAAGTCTGACGGGGGCTACTTTTTTTAATCAGATTTCTTCTTTGATTAAATAGTTTTGTTTTGAAAAGGCAAGTGAAGAGAACGATCATATTTGCAGCAAACATGATAGGTAGTCACAGCGAGTCCTACGACAATGTTTGACAGTTGTGCACTTTTCTGCATGTGTTGCAAGAATAACTGGAGAACAGAAAAAAAAAAAGAAATCAGAGAAACGTACAGTAAGCCATAGAAATCAGAAGAAAAATGATGTTACAGGTCAGAGGAAATATTTGGACAGCCAGAGAAATGTCATCACACAGTAATGGCATCAGTCTACAAGTGTCTGCAGCACTGTTATAGCAGTAGGTGTAACAGTGACCCAGTTAGGCCAGATGACAATAGGAAACCATACCTTGGACAGGCCCCATTAAAAATAGAGAGGTTCACCTTGCACAGGCCTGGAGTTCTTGAGAAGTCAAGCAGTGAAGTAGCCTCTTCCCAGCTCCTGGGCTGCAAGAGACACTGAACAACAAGCAATAGTGTGGCTGAAAGAAAACTAAGATATATGGAAGGGAAAGCTGGAGCAAATTAAAAAAAATCCCTTCTGGAAAAACAGAATTTTAGACAAGGCTTTCCTGAGGATCGGCCCATTCATGCAAATCAAGAGGAAGTCAGGGCTTTAAACCACTCAGCTTTCAATAGCGAGGCTTAAGCCTCTGAGGTTCAGACTATGACTGGCACCTGGAGCAGAGAAAAGCACCCTGGCAAAGCAGTTAGCAGTCAGCCAGCCCAGCACAAACTGTGTGGCAGATGGACAATGCTCAGACACTGCTGACATGATAGAAATCCAAAATATGCCACAAAGGCTAAGCTCAGAGACCACTGAAACAACATCTGGAGCAGGCAGGAGGTGGGAAAGATCAGACACCTGCAGAAGAGCATGTGGTTTTGGAAAGTGCCTTGCCTGCATGGAGTTTGGACAAGGAGGACAAGAGGTCCACCGAAAGCTAAGCTGCAGCAGGAGCCGAATGCCTGCCAGCCTGAACCACAAGCCAGGATATCAGCCCCTGTTCTCTGTTGTTGCTGTGCAAAGATACCCAAGCCAAGGAGGTACCAAGAACCATGGTGGTATTCGGATACAGCAGCCAACAGGCAAAAGAAGGAGATGAAAAGCTCTGTTGAAGCTCCCCAAAGGAAGACATGAACTGTATAGGGGAAAGGGTGAGCTTGAGTGGGTTGGAAAGAAGCTCTTTGCTATTAATGCCTCACAAGACACTACCTTAAGAGGTGGAATTGTCCACAGGTAAAATCAGGGAATGACAGATCAAAATCCCTCCCTTCATGAAAAGTAAGAGCAGGCTCCTGGTAGCAGCAGTAGTACTAGCCTATCTGTAGGCTGGTTTATAGAGTCTAGACAGAAAGGCATGGGAGGGGATACGAGTAATTTACATTGCCTGTAGGTCCAACCTGCAGAATTATGTCCACTATCTTTGGCTTTGAAGAAACCATCTGCAAGAAGGCAGCACTGCAGAGCATTACTATAGCAGGAAGGACAAAAGCCATTGGATGCTTTCTTTTAGTTATTCTTCCTTTCTCATCACATGTCTTTGCAGTTACTGTTTGCTCAGAGGCAGAATTCCTAGCAAGTGCTGGCAGCGACGTAGATCAAGAGGGTTATTCCCACAAAGACTTACTTTGAAAGAAGTTAGTCCCTACACTGGAGTTGACTTGTCCCATTCCACACACAGAAGTAGTCATGCATATTCAGCACATTTCCTTGGCAAACTAGTCTGCAAATTTTGCCACCAAAACAGGTACTAAGGCACCAGATGTTATTATGCACCAGAGTCAAGAGGAGAACTCGGTGCTTTGATCCATCTCACCCATCTAGATCCCATTGCAACATACCACGCTTCTTGATCCCTTCCTCCCTCCACCACACAACCCGCTTTCCACTCGGTTGCACGCTGTGCCCCTACATCCCCTCTCTGCTTGCTTAGACGAGGAACCAATTAGTTAAAGCAATGCACTGAAACAATTAGGCAACTTGTTCACCTAACCCAAGAGACCTGACTAGTAGAAGAGAACTAACTGAAAACTTTGGAGACAGACAGACATGTAAGAAAGATCACAGTGTTTCTTACCCAACCTTTCTCCTGGGATCAGAGAGTACAGTTGTGAAACATATCAGAATTCTGTTTTCTTCTTCCCTTTCCTAAGTTTGTGTCTGAGGGCTTAATTTTTACTGGGATGGTGTTGCAAACAAGCCAGCCAGGGGCTTCAGGAAATGTCTCTATCCCTGATCCTTCACAAGCGAGCCCAAACATTCTCCAGTTGGTCTTTGGAAATTATCTGGAGCAAAGGGGCTCTAACTCTGATGTGGACGTGGTTAAAAGCTGTAAGAAGCTCCCTAGGCTGGAATGGCACCTACAGGCTTAACGTATTTACATTAATCAAGATTCAATCAAAGGCTTATTGGCACTCTCAGTCTGTGTGCCTGCATTACAAATAGCAATAGAGATTTCTGGGAAGGTTTAGTCAAGGCCTTAGCATAACTTGCAGCTACAGTACAAAAATACATAAACCATATAAGGTTACATACTTCATTAAATGTTAGCAATATGCTTAAAACTAAAACTATGGCATGCATTTTATATACAATTTTGATTGTCTATAATCCGTGTCAACACAGCTGTGCTACAGACCTCCTAAGTCAAGTCCATCTGCTTCACTGAACTGTGTCTAGTTTTCAAATAATGGCAATTTCTTTTAACGTTTTATGATTCCTGACTGTGAAAACTGCCTCTTGCGTGAGCCAGTGTCAAAATCTGACTAATGTTGCAAACTGTGTGGTGCAATGTGATTTTGTTGGCAGTTGGAGAAACATAAAAATGTTAAGACACTTCGCAAAAGTTTCAAAAAGGAGTCACTGAATAAATCTTTTAATCTCAAGTAGCACGTACTTCATTACATCAGCATTTTTCAAGGAATGTTCCTATTGTCAATGAAAATTAGCTCCAAGAATTTGAAAGCATGAGGACTTAACAAGGGAACGAAAATCCCAGAATTATGGCTTTTGTGTCAAGCATTCTGTAAAAAAACAGACTTCTGAAAAGCTGGCTCTTCCGCTTTACAAACGCAAGCCTTTACTACCCCAATAAGACCAAAGCAAATAATCTTTACAGGAAGATTTTTGATAGTTCTCAGTTAGAAAAATGTCATCACGCCCATCCATTTTGCTATGCACCATATCCACGGAAACTTCAATGGAAACGAGAAGACAAAACAACTTCCCATCATCGGTGACAGGACTAGGTTTGGGACCTTAACTCCCAGAGTAGACTCTCTACACGCTCTACAACAATAAGTGTTTATAATGATGCTCTGGTTTTTATATTTTCCTCAACAATAGCTGCTGTCCAAGTTATTAAGGAGATCTAACTCTACAAAAACTTTGAGGAGCTGGTGGTAAGTTGTTTCTGAGAAGAAGGAACCAAGTATCAAATTCTTAAATCAAAATAATTTTTCATAACTTAGGGACTGACAAGCACACTGGCCAATTTTTTCCTCCCCTGTCTTAATTCAAACATTATCATTCACTTTCAGAATAGTGTAGCAAGTCTCAAATCAAACCTGGTTTTCCCAAGGATAGAGAAAAGCTGTAACATAACATTGCATAGAAGCAGGTTGCAACTTGCTTTATAGAAAAGTCAGCATTTCTCCATAACAACGAGATCTTTAAATAACTCGGTCACATAAGACAAGAGGCCATGTAGCTGCCACCTCTTAAAAGTACCCTTTATATTACAAACTAAACAAATCCAACCTATCTGCAGACTCAGCAATGGCTGTGGACGTCTGTCCTGCCTGATATATGGGCACTAGCCAGTGGTGTAGGTGTGCTCTCAGTCTGTTGCACAAGTTACTGTATGCTTTTTGGATTTCACTCTGTTCCTTACAGGAAGCCTAGACATTTATACCTTCAGTAGACATCTCAGTTATTATTTCAAGTAAAATGAATAATATCTAGCCAGCTCACTGCTCAAGTGAGAGAACCAAGAAAAGTGATGCAAGTGAGTCAGCGGCTAGGGCTATTGCTCATAAGTGGATATTAAGTTTACGCCTGAGACCAATGTAATGCATGTGTGGAGGTCTGTCTTTCTGTGCCATGTGCATAGTGGGCTGATCATTACTAAAAAGGCCTTTCTCCTTGCCAAGGACTAGCCTTCAGGGTGACATAAGTCTTCCTCTTGGCGTGAAGGCCAAGACAATGCTACAAGAGCTTCACAGCTTGGGAGGAGGTACCATCACCACAGAGCATCTCTGGGGAGAGGGTGTTTCAGTGGCCTCTCCGCTCTCTCCATATTTCTTTGTCTTAAGGAGCTTTCCTCCATTGCTTCAGCCTTTCATAAAAAACAGTTTCCCCCATCATGGCCCTCCACTTTTCTCCTTGGAAAAAGAGGGGGCAGAGCACACAGAGCAGAGGCCCTCTTCTCTCCTCCACCCACCTGGCTCACGGCAGGGAGGCATCCCAGCCTTCAAGCTGTGCCATGACCAACCTAGTGCTCAGAGCAGGAGAGCAGAGGTAGCTACTCACACCTGCTTCCTGGCACAGCTATCAGGTGTGCCGACACGGTCCTTCACTGCATCTGCTTCGTCACACCCTAATTGTTTCCCTAAATGCACACAGAGACAAGCTAGACCATTATAAAGGGACAATTCAGGGAAGAAATGATTTAAATGTCCGCTTCTCTTCTGCTCTTCGACTTTCTCCACCCTCTTCCCCCGGGAATAAATCCATCCACGTTTTCCCCCCACACTGACACTTTGGATACCCAAGGCAAACATCTCCAAGTCAGCTGGGGAGATCCCTGCGTGACTGCTGCCACGTGCGCGGAAAACATCAAGCGCCCAAATCCATCACAAGCCGTAAAGCCACCTCACCAAAAGGCTTTTGCAGTTCTCAGAAAGACGATGTACTTGGAGTAACTGGAAAGACCTTGACCGGGATGCAATGGCCCAGTGGTACTGCTCAAGCGGGGATCAGAGAGAGGCAGGGGCAGCGCTCCAAGAGTACTGCGCTGAGAGCCAAGATACACACTGAGACTTGGGACCTGTTTTAATTATTGTTTCATTTCTTTCACTGCTCAGGAACATGTAACAAGCTGAAATGTGCGTTGTGCCTGTAAACATTTACTTTCTTTTGGTCTTGTGCAATTCTATGTCTCATTCTCTTGGATGGTGCCTGGAATGCAAGAATAGCCATAACACATCGACCGAGCGACTGTCGACTCAACCGTCCATCTCCGACAGTGACCAGCACAAGCTGCTTCAAAGGAAGTTGCTAGAAACCCCACATCGGGCAATTGTGGATTAGGTTGCCTCTGAGGGAAGTTTCTCCTTTCTGCCATGCGATTCGTGTTTGACTCATGCCCTAAAAATCAGGAAAGTCTGCCTGTCCACCCGATAATTATTTTTTTCCCATGACAATTCAAGCACTCAGGGTGCTTTCCACCCATGCATTTGTCAGTTCTTTTTGGTGGTGTGCTACACAGGGTTGAGCAGGTTAATCACCCCATACCTTGCACAGTCAGACACGGGGAGCCATAAGCCTGATGGCACACAGACACAGAAATCTGAGTCAGTCTCAGCGCGCTCTTTGCAGATCCCAGACGCACTCTTTGTACCCATAGCCTGCGAGCACAAGGCGTTCGGGGATCCTGCCCCTCTCGCTCGCAAGAACGGTTGTTTTTGAACGGCACAAGAGAAGGGGCATGCACGCCATCAACAACTTGTGATCTTCTCCAGGCCTTCGGCAGAGAAATTATCTCGCAATTTGGCAAACCTCACCAGATGCACAAGAGGCCGGCTGGGGCCACAGCGAAGAGTCGTCTAGTCCGGGAGCGCGCCGGTCTCCCCCACCCCTCCGGCAAGGCTGTCTGCCTCGCGCTGAAAAGGAAGGGAACCTTTGCCCCTTCTTCTCAGTCCAAAGGAGCATCTGCAGGACTGAAACCAATCAAAGCCAGCTGTGAAAAATGAAGGGGGGGGAAGGCAGGGAAACGCTGATTATTATGACTAGGAAAAACGCTATTAAAAAAAATAAAGAAAAGGGAAAAACTGATCCCATATGGGAGGCAAATGAAATACAAATTCAAAACAGGCCATTACGCAGCGTCTGTTGTAAGGCTGCCGCACTGGGGGCTGCGTTCACGTGTCAAGATGCAGTGCTCCTGGGACCTCTGGAGACGCCCCTCTGCTCTGCGGCAGGGTTAGTGTTACCTTGGAGCATCCTGGGCTGCGACCGGCACTGGGGCCGTTGATTACACAGCCTCTGCAGACCAACCAAGAAGTTATTCGACTCCCCCGCAGACGCACACACAGAATAACCTCGGGTTCTGCCAGACCTAATCATTCCACTGGCCCTTTTCTGCCTCAGCCACTTATTCCAGGCAATTTCACTGCTGGCCCCTCGCTCCTTCCGAGATGAGTTATTGCCTTCCTCCGCTCCCGCAGGGTCACCCACACGGCTGCCCTTTTATCGTTCCCCTTCTCCAGCAGATCATCTCCATCACCCGTTCCATCTGCCTACCCAACATGTGCCCTTCAAGCTGCTCCTGAGCTACAGCCAAGCGTCTGCATCCAGGCTCTCCAGGGCAAAACATCTTCAGCAGCAAGGAAGCCTTCAGGGTGCGGGCAGCAAGCACAGTCCAAGCTCCGTCCCCTTGTACACACCCAGGAGGAAGGGAAATGCCCACCCAGAATCACAGAATCGTCTAGGTTGGAAAAGACCTTGAAGATCATCCAGTCCAACCATTAAACCAGTCTACCCTACACCAGCCACACTGTGAGGCTCACTCAGGATGTTAGTGGACCAACAGGGCTGAAAACCAGCTCTCTTTTCGTTCTCAGGTGTTTCTTCTACTGCTCTCGAAGCACAAGGAGAGTCACTGCAATGGGGGCTCATTTCTTTGATGGTGGTGGTGATGATCACTCATCCACAGAAGGAAAAACTGGAGGACAGCAACATGACTTCCCATGTCTGTGGGCTGTGCTCCCCAGAGACAAAAGACTCTCCAGATCTCGAGGGACAGATGGTTAAAGGGTGGGTGGCTCAGTTTGCCCTGCTCTTGTGATTCTGTCAAACACTCGCAATATTTGGTACCTTTTTTTAAAAAAATTTTTATTTTAAAGAGGCCCCTGATCGTATGTGAGTCTCAATGTCTATTTAAAAGACAAAGAAGTAATTTCTTGCGTACTATAATGGAGCTAAAACATACAAAAATCTGAGCTTCAGAGTTCAAACCACAGAAAGGAAAAAGAATCCCTTTAAGAAAATCCATAGGAAACCCTCCCATTATAAGCCAATCTCACATTTTTGGAGTCCAGCTCAGCTGTAGTAAAATCCCTCTATCCGCCAATGGGAGGGCAGGAGGCACTTCAGCCATTCAGAGGCACTGCTCTGCAGACATCCTCAAGCCTGGCTTCTTCACCCACCCTGTGCCTGGGCAACTTGGACCTGCTTTTTGAGAACCATCTCTCTGGTGTCTGGATTTGGGGGAGAAGCAGGAAGAGAGGGGGCCCTGAAGACACTCCACTTCTCAGTACTAGAGTGTTCCACAACATATCCAGGGCCACAGCCAAATGCATTAGACCGCAGCACTCCCAGATCCTACTCAAGAGTCTTCATAATTCCTCTTCTCAAGCCAAGAAAAACAGAGCAGGCAGAAAACAAATAACAGTGGGCAAGCAGGAGTATTTGTCCCTTACTACAATGGCCTTAAGCAATCAGAGAGGTAGGGCTGATGAACCTTTAATTACTTGTGCAATAACGACCTCTGCTTCCAGCATTCCTTGGCAGGCAGGAAGTGGCTGGAGCAGTCAGAGACCTGTTATGCTCTCCTCTCCACAGGCCTGAAATTGATACGAAGGCCCCTCGCCCAGCTGGTCACAAGTTTCAAGACACACTTCACATAGAGGTTGTTTATAGCTATTAAAAGCAGTGAAAAGAAAATACAATCAAAATAAACAGCTCTTTTACTGAGGAGTTGTTACTGAATGACATGGCTCTACAGCTAAGGTAGGTGTTCAAAGGTCCTATACTACTTTTTCCAGATAGTTAAAAGAGTGATTAAGAAAAGAGCAAATTATGAAACCAGCCTTCAACCCCAGTATATCAATGTTTTATGTAGTATATCATACTCAACCATAGAGGGAATGGAGGGGGCACTTCTCACTAAGGACCCCTAGATGTTAGCCGGAAAGAGAAGTGGGGGCAGAGGACAGAGATCACCTCTAGATAATTTCTACGACACAAAATGAAGGCAGAAAGAGAGGTTAAGGAATTGACCCAAGCTCAGCTGAATACAGTTTGGAAGTTAAGTTCACTCTCCTGATTCCCAGGCCACAGAAAAGACCCTTCTTTTTGGGGAGTGGGCAATCAAGACATTCATCGTTGACAGCTGAAGAATGCAGAAGGTGCTCTACCTTCCTGCAGGGTCTAACACACCTAACAGTTGGACGTTCTGTAGCCAAGACAGCTGCCAAACTTGCCATCTTTCCCAAGCTCCATCTCGGCTGGGATTCTGCAACACAACAGAGGCTGATCCAGAGGTCAGAAAAAGAAACCCTGCAAAAGACAGTTCGCAGGCTATTTCGCTTCATAAGGAAATAAGTCTCTTCCTATCCCCACCTCCAGCTGCTGGAGTCAGCTTGTGTCTTGACGCATGTGGCACTGACAACTTCCCAAAACTCTTGTTCTTTTAATATTACCATTAGCTCTTTGATATCTTGGTTATCCACAGAAACAGCCAAAGCGTGTCTGCATCCAGCAAAGTTCTTGGCCCTGATATTTTGTGGCAAAGAATTGCACAACGCTAATCTAACCCAATGTCGAGTGAAAATATTTCTGTGTCAGTTTCTATCTTGCCCTCTTTTTTGTTTCACTGACAGTCCCCACTCACATATATCATTAAGGGAGGTAATTCTGCATAGCCCACCTCTAATCATGTTGCCTCTCACTCCTTCCTCCCCTAGAATTAATATTTACAGGGTTTTCAATCTCTTTTCAGAAGAAGTCTTATTTTGTTTCCTTAACTACAATCACAGCTGGCTCCTGAACTCCCCCTCCTCTTGAAGTCAAAGTGGCTAAAACAACATGGTGTGTACCAGTATTTACGGGATCCTTTACAACACAGAAAGACATCCCAGGATTGCTGAGCAGCTTTTCTGTCAGTTAAAACAGGAAACGTGGAGATAAAAGGAGTCAACTCCCTCTGCCAACTGAAATGTCTCTGTTCTGCTATGCATTAGGGCAGTATAGAAGAACCGACTTGGCCTAGAAAATAGCCACTTCAAACACAAGACCGAGGCTATAGGCAGACCCATCAGTTCCTGTTCTCTCTCACCAGTCAAAAAGGATAAGAAAACTGCAAATGGCAGAACACCACATAGCTCCAAAGTCTGCTCCAGCTGAATTACCCACTGCTTTCATCAACCATTCCCCTGACCTGCCTCACGCTGCAGTGAGCTGCCTGCCACGTGCCACCGCTCACACTGCCCAGAGCCTAGAAAAATGCACATGAAATAAGTATCCCCAGGGATGTGCCCATATGTTAATCTAAAGACATTCACCCCCCTTGCACAGCACCCTTAATTTTCTCCTCATTGCCTCTTTCTAGTTGTTTCAGTATTGTAAGATGTGGGGAAGATCCGGCTGGACAAAGCTGCCTCAACCACTCTGATGCCAGCAAGCAAAAGTAATGCAGATCTCCACTTCCCCTCCTTCTGCTGGATCTCGTCAGGTCCCAATCACTATTAAGCCCAGCTGGGGAAACCAAAGCATTCAGAAGTTGACTGAGTCATCTAAAGCAACAAAGATCAGCAGCAGCAGGCTGCCACACAGCTCTGGAAAAGTCCTCTTTAAAACACTAAATCCCTGGAATGAAGGGCTGCATTGACTCATCCATGAGAGTATCTCAATGGCACGGACAAATTCACCCCAAACTTCAGGGCCAGTTCACTGAGAAGGGTTAACAGTGGTGGGAGAGAGCAGCACCACCTCCATTTGAAAGCAACCTGCCAGGAGAGATGCCAGGGGCAGAGCCAGGGGCACTGCGGTGTTAGACAGCTACTCAGAGCTTCAATGTCAAGTCTCAGGGCTTCTCAGGCCTCCTCACGCTCACCCTGTAGAGATTTGTCTGATCAGCCCTTAACAGCAGGACCCATCTTTGAAGTCCATGGCCCAGCCATGTCTGCATAAGCAGTAGCAACATCAGGCCCAACATGCATTGGGCAGAGAAGCAAAAGAAACAGCCCACAAACTCTTTCAGCTCTGTTTCAAAAGGCTTGGAAGTTCCTCCCCTTCTCTTCCCCTCGCCCCTTCCAGAAAAGCTTTGCATGCAGAGTAGCGTCTCTTGGGTCCCTCATTCTCTTGAGCAAAGTAAACAGACCTCCCGTGCAGCGACAAATGAACAACAAACGGAGGGGGAAGGAAAAAAAAAAAAAAAAAAAAAGAAAAATCTCACTGCCAACTTGGGAGATTTTTTTTTTTTGGCTTGTTTAATTTTTAAAAAAAAATCAAAATGTGCAAACTACGCCCCAAGGGTGACCCTGCAAAAAGCTTTCTGGCAGCTCCAACGTCCTCCGTTCCCCCCTCACACCACCAGACACCCCATCTTTCCCCATGCTCTTCCCCGGATGCATGCGCACACATACGGAGCCCTAAGAATCCTGGCACCCAGACGGCTTTTTCTTTTTCAAGCATGCCAAAACAAGCTAAGCTCCTAAATCCCTTTTAGAATCTGGCCTTGTGTGGAAATGTGTTTGCCTCCATCCTATGTTTATTTTCTTTTGTTTTCAGGTTTGTTAGCCCAAGGGCAAATGTTGTTCCTAGCACCAGTTTTGGGGTTGGGGTTGGGTTTTTTTTTTTGGTATTTATCTTTCAATCAAGTGTTCCTCCTTGCAAGGATAAACAGGATGTTTAGAGACTCTGGGTATGATGACCAGTCTTTGACAGCTGTTGTGACACACCACACACTGGGTTTGCCATGTGTGCAAGCACTGGCACAGCTTGATCTGCAGCAGGCTCTCCATTTGAGGAGGTGGATGGCATGACCTAAGAGGCCTTCACCAGCTCTATCTTTTCAGCACAGGCTCACAAAAAATGTGCCACAAGATCCACAACAACTCCCTGGCCTCTCCCTCCACTTATGAGGATATCACCTGCCCGGCCTGCAGCTGCTCCCTTTCTAGTCGGCTCATTTCACTTGCTCAGCTACACTAAAGTATGCTCTGCCTCTGAGAAATTTTTCTCTTCCAGGTACATACAGACAGACAACAGTAAAAATACTTCTAAACCACACTGATTCAACTGAGGGAGTTTCCCAAGCCTTTTTTTAGGAAAGGAAGTTTTCCAAGCCTTGAATCACTGACATTGGTCTGACTCTTAAACCAAGAGCTTTGGAAAATTAATTGTAGATAGCACTAAGGGCCAGATCCCAAGCAAGACCTACCTATCTAGAATAACATGTGGCCTCAAGATGCTCTCTAAAGTCCCCGTCACTACAGAAGAAAATGCAGTGCCTAATATTGCACTGCACAAATTCTCCAAAATTTTAATCTCTTTTCATTTGCAGCATTCACTAACAACTGAAGGCAGGAAAGGTTAAGAGACTGAGAATTAGTCCTGGTTTGTAATTAAAAACAATTAGTTTTGTACCAGGCCCCACTTAACTGTGTTCTCAGGCCACAGAGTAAGTGACTGTGATATATCTCCTGAATTCTGCAAGCTGGGTGTGTCCACAACAGCAACACACACACTTTGATAAGCCTTACTATAGACAAAGAGCTAAATTCAATCTAAACAGCCATAAATCACTCTAAAATAAATGGCTCAGCCACGATGTCATCTTAGCTAGTCTAAAGCCTTTTGCATTTAAAGAAAATAATATTTATAAAAATTACCTCTCTTCTCTACAAACACAATTCCTAAACAGCAACGCTGAGTTTTTCCCATTACAACCACTTTAAGAAATTCACAGGACAGATGACAACGTGTTGCTGACTTTCATGCTTTTTGGGCCCAGCTTATTCAAGGAAACTTACTTCGTCCTGCAACACTTGTCAAGTTCAAGCCCTGAAATCCATTCCAGGTAACATTCAACCGCAAGCTTCTGGCCTACGCACACTAACTACGGCATGAAATTTTATGGTCTGTGTTATTCAGGAGGTCAAAAGGGATTATCACAATGTTCCTTTTTAGCCATGGTACCTATGAGCCTTGGCATATAAGCCACTCTGGAAAGCCATTCTCAGACAACTGTTTTAAATTGGACTCTGAGCAGTCCTTGAACTCTACTTCAGGAGAAAGCAGCATTGTCAAGATAACGGTTTTACAGCTTTCAGTCCTCCTAGCAAAAATAGTGCTTGCTTTGTGCACCTTGCCCCGTTTCACACACTAAGCAGACATCCTCTATCCAACCCCTACCGCTCTCTGCAAGCCATTCCACAAACACGCCAGGGCTGAAGAAGCAATAGTCTGTCCTACAACCTGAAAATTCAAATAAGTAAAATAATTTTCCTGAGGAAAAAAAAAAAAACCAACAACTTTGATGTACTTGGGATAACCTGGATGGAGCAGGAATTCCCCAGCCATGAAGACCTTTTCCACAGCAAGATGGCCTTGGATAAAGCAAGCAAAATTTTCCTACCGTTTCATTCATTCAGAAGTGCTAACAACAGTGGGTCAACAGTGGATCAAATCGTTGAATACCTCTTTCTGTCACCAGATGTGTAATTTGGGGGTCCCAGTATGGGAGCAGGTATCAGAAACTCTGGATTATCCATTCTCAGGCATGTTCAGGCATCAAAGTGAACAACCTGCTCTCCCTGTGACTTGGCTTTCCTTTGCACAGAGCAGGAATAGTTGCTAAATGGATTAGCATATACTCCATATTTTTCTGGAATCCACCACAAGGTTGTACTTAACTTATTTCCTATCATTTATTTCATTTAGCTTTTTCTCTTTTAACCACCAGTAGCCTGACAAACAGGGAATGATGCACAGGACCATAAAACCAGCCACCAGTGTGCAGGCCACACGTAATCTTTGACATAGCTTGGCTAACACACAGAAGATGAAGCTACCACGGCTTTGTGTCTAACCACTTACCAGCTGAGCTGCACTATATGCCTTCCTACTCCAAGGGAACTGTGAAGACAAACATTTGCACCCTCTGAGGTCACGTAGCAAGGCTCAGGTGACAAGTGGTTACAAGACACTGTAATTTTGTCACCTGTAGACACCCACACTTATGTGATCCACTTCAAGCAACAAGGAACCCATCCCTAGCACCCAACCAACCAAGCACGACCTACAACACAAAACTCAATTCAAAGCTGTAATGTTAGGAGAGCCATTTACACAGTCACTTCACTGCCTCTGCAATTCATTCTGGTTTGTTGTTAAAAATAATAAATACAAGCAAACAGAAAAGCAATTGCATGTTCCCTCTGAAGTGTACTGGTATTGCTGGGACAAGGCTCATCGTAGCCGGATGCGTTTCTCCACCGGAGTGGCCAACGCAGTCAATCGCGCATCCGCTGACTGTTCCAGCACATTCTCTTTGGGGGGGTTGCACACGTTCAAAGGGGAAAGAAACTGTGTTCAACGTCTCCCTTGGACGTCAGAGAAGCCAGCAGCTGCAGAGGTGTGCACGCCAAGTGCGCAACGTGGCTTCTCCTGCACCTCAGCAAACATCAGCCTCTTCAACCAAGTCATTACTTTGGTCCTTGGAGAAGTTATTCATACGTATATCCAAATCCTTGGCCACAGGTATGGCTGCTAACACAGCCAAGGACAGCTCGACACCTCTGATAGCAGGGCTAGATGTGACCTCATAGGATCTGCTGATCCCTTGCATCACCCAAAATAAACATCAGGATGTGCTAGAAGGATACAGTTCAGTGAACAAAACTACATAATTCTGAGTCCTTCTCCTTGTTTCACCACACATTTGCAGTACTTCCCTCTGGCACATGATACAACCTCTACCTTCATATTCAAGTATCATCTCCATTATCTTCCAGCCTACCTGTTTGGGGGATTTGTGAAGCAGTGAAGCACCACATCGTATTAAACACTGGCACTTCCTCAGAAACGCTGGGCAACAAGGGACTGGGAAAGGCTCAAGATTCTTTTAACCCCAATTCCATGGCAATCAGGAGCATTAAAGCAAATTAATGGTGGGTCAGCGGCTTTGAATTATTTTTTTTTTTAATCTTACCTTAATTTGACAGGAATACTCTCAAATCTTAGAGGTAGCTGGTAACATTGCTCTCTTAAACAGCTTGAGTATCTGCCAGAATTTGGTTGCAGCAACTTCATATAGATACATGTATACTCGTCTCTCTATTTCCTCCCTTTTGTGGCACTCCAGACAGAAACCTGTCTCGAACATGAGCTGGAAATTAATCATCCACGAAGAAATCAGAGCAGCAAAGCATGGTAGACCTACCCAGGAGCTTTTGATACTCACTCAGCCTAGAGCATATTTGGAACTGCAAATAAACTCCTCTCAGCTTGGGTCCTCAATGCCAGTACAGAAGCTGGTGACTGCAGCCTCTCCTGAGGACCATAACAGGGAAGGCAGAGAGGTTGATGGGTAATATATCTCTTGCTGTTACACCTAACACATGAATACAGCCTCTTTTATTCAGAACTATCACATACCTGACTGTCTGCTTGCTCAAGGCCGACCAACCAGTTCGGAAGATAAGATCTTTTCAATTTATCTTCACCACGGTGAAGAAGATGGAGTGAACCTACATTGGAGGTGACCACAAAGGAAAGTGAAGAAAATCCGTAATACTATATTGTAGGAAGAAAGCCCCAGCCCCAATAGGGATCAGCTCCATACTGAGCTGGGAGTTTGAGAAACAGCCTCTTTAAAAAAATATATTTAAAAAAAGACAGGGTGGGGAGGGAGGCTGTGTACAGCAGAGGAGAGACCCTTGCATCTAGACAAATTCAGTTGTCCTACTTCAAAGCTGCAGGCCAGCTCCTGATTTAACCTGGAGTTTCACATGTCACTACAAAACTCTGGAAGTGTTGGCTTTGCAGATATGCCAAACATACAAACTGTTTTCAGTGAAGTCAGTATTTTTCCACATCTACTATTGTAACTCTGCTGGCAGGCTGGGAGTAGCAAATCCTCCCTTATCTCCCTCCTCTCTGAGAGCATCTCTCTGTTTAAGCACCAGCTAACTTAGATCATCATGCACAATCCCCCTTGGAAACTGGACAAAGAGGGGGGTGGGAGAGTCACCGGGATTGTAAGCAACAAACCACAGGAGGAGATGGACTGTCGTGTAGAAGGGAAGTAGCAGGGGGAAAGAGGTGACTAATGAACAGAAGGGGGTGCGTAAAATCCTACTTGGATTGCCTCTCTGGGGAACAGCTGTTTCCTTGTAAACATCTTGCTAGCTGTCCAAACAAGAAGTTCAGACACAGAACAATAAAGGAGAGCACCCGGGTAGAAGCGTTCAAGGCATGGGCTCATTCACTACCCTGCCAATTGCTCCAAGAGGCAGAATTCAAAAGCTGGGGAAACATCAGCCATACGTTTAACCCTGCATGTGCTGGTGTTACAGCCAATGGCCTGCAAATATACATCCTTGTCTATCTGTGGTGAAGCCCTTCTTAGCCCTCCTTTTCCCCCCCACTTCTGACACAACAGCAGAGCACATTACTTGACAAAGGAAAAGAGGAAATATCCTCATCAGAGCATGGAGAAACAGCCATAGAGCCAAGAAATTAAAAACCTGAACGTGGCAGCCCTGAAGGCCTAGAAAAGCTCTACCACTGCCCTGGCATCAGCAACTTGGAGGCAGACAGACTTGCACCAGAAAAAGTAGAAAGAGTCTTTTTATTAGTCCTGAGCACAAAACAGCCTACACTGGCAGGAGCATTGCTATGCCAATACAACTGTGTCCACACAGGACTCCTGCCAGCACTGCAAGGTAGCTGCGGACAGGGGAAGGAATACTAGCACAACCGTGCCAGTAAACATTCCTGGGGCAGGCTGGCCACAGAAGGCAACTACCTGCACTGCACAACAGCAGGCAGAGACTGTGCAGCACCTCTGTCTGTTCCTTGATGCTTCTGGGGATCAAATGCACACCTGTCCGGTCACAAGCCTATCCTAGAAACCCCGTCTCCAAAATGCCACACAACCACAAAAGGAGTGGAGTTAAGATCAGGCACACATCTCCGGGAAAGGAGGGGTCACTCTGCAAGGAAGGCAGCGCACAGGATAGAGGACACAATCACTGACAATAAGGGAACCCCGTGTCCTGAGCCTATAGTCCAGTTATCTACACCTTCATGCCCACCTCTGACTGACTTATCTTGACTTCTATACATTCTATTCAATGCAAACTATGCCTACCCTGGGAAATGAAATGACTCCTACTCAAAACAACCCACAGAAGCAGGAAGAAGGTAAGCACAGTGACACCCTCAGAGTCAGAAACAACAACAAGCAATTCCACATTTTAGAAACGGTCCACAAGTTCACAGAAAAGACCTGATGTAGTCAGATTTATTTTACCTTTTTATTTCTTTAGGGCCATTTTGTTGTAGTCGTGCACAAACAGCCAGGAAAAAAGACATGCTAGCAAGGGCTGCTCAAGAATAAGCATTCAGTCATTACAAGAAGGGAAGACTGCAAGTTCTGCTGATCAAAATCCCTCTGAGCCTAAAGAAAGGCAGCTGGCTTGTTGCATCAAAGTCCAAACCAATCAGGGACTCCATCTCGTCTGGGGTCACCTTTCTGCCTCTGCTTCTCCCTCTCCATATATTTATTCTTGAAGTCCTCAAAAGAGCGAGTTTCTGTGTCTTGTTCTTTCTCTGGAAATAGGTTGGGAAACTGAAAGGTTTGTCCTTGGCCCTAAAGAGAAAACAAACGGTCAGAGAAACATTCCAGCCTTTCTGCAGTAGCTATGATGCATATACTTACAATGAAAGACCACCCTGAAGTTTCAGCTAGTGTAAAATGGTACCTCTTAACCTCCCAAGATCTCTTTCCACCCCTCTCCCCAAGATACACATATATCCCCCACTCCCCCCAACCCACCCCAAAAAAGCTAATTTTCAGCCTTTCCTCTTTTGTGTGCTAATTAAGACACTGACTTTTTTTTTTTTTTTTTTACAGCTGAATGGTCAGGAGATGGACACCTCTTCAAAGACTTTGAACCAGCTCTGAGATGTTGTATGAGTCATACAGTAAAAGCAAGATGAGGAAAATAAGTGATTCTGTTAAAGTAACACCACCGGGGAAATACATGGTGGAGCAGGCATTCCTTACGTTAAACTCAGGATATGAGCAGTGGTTATAGTTGTTTAGATCTCAGCTCAGGATAAGAGAGCAGTTCTAGCAGCTGTTATTGCAGGGTGTAATGTGGGAATACAGAATAACAGATATCAGAGGTCTCTTATCAACAGGAATAAAGACTATAGTGTAAAACAATTACAGTGGGAACAATCTGTCTAATACATCACTAATGAGATTAAAGTGATTACATCTGCATCAGTCATTCTGCCTAACAGACAAGTCATTTTAGTGAAACATCATCATCAGATCTATGTCTCCCACTTGGAAAGTAAACATTTGCTTGGTCTCTGGTTTTTATCTAACAGCAGGAAACCATTATTCTGTGGAAATGTTCTATCCCATTAACATTACCTACTTACTTTTTAGTGGTGTTTGCACTAAGCACGACTTCATTAAACTCAACAACATCAGCCCTTCCATTCTGTATGGGACTTTGCATAATAAAACTCGTAACTGATAGCTTGTAACTTTAAAATTACTCTCCAAAATACTTACAAACGTTACCATACATTAACTTCATTGGCAGAATACCACATACAGAAATCTCAACAAAAGCATTTAATCACTTCAGATGAAAACAGTTTGTTTTTTTCAGATTAGCTATTCTTTACATTTGTGCAATAAATATAATCAAACAAGAGGCCCGGTTATGAAATGGTTCCACAAAGGACATGAAAGGAGCCTTCCACAACACAGCTACCTATACATTTTGGGATCAGAAATGTGACATAATTAAATCCAAAAAAACCATCACCACGTCCCTGACCCAGCTGAATGTGTGCTATGTTTCATTTAGCCATATACACTAAACCGGGTAATTTACAGGTGTGAAAGAATTTAAACCTCAAGCATACACTTTGGAAAGAAAAAACATGACTTATCCCAGTTGAGCTTATCCAGACTAGAATCTAGGAAATATCAACTCATACCCAGCAATGCTCTGGTTGTTTTTGTACTACATACTTCTTGGGGGTTTCCTAAAAGCCTGACCATACTACAAAAACAACAAGGGAGCTGCTGTGTACATTGCTCTTTCCTTGATTCTAGGCTGGATAAGATGAACTGGAACAAATCAAGGTTTTCCTTTCCACAGTGTATACTCTGGGGTTTCAACTCTTTTGTACCTTTAAATTACCAACAGGTATGCTTATAATAGCTGTGCTATGACAAAGAAAGAGTCATTCCATTTCGAGGCACAGAAACTGGCCTTATCAATGTCCTTGAGCAATCCCAAAGCTGTAGCCTACTGAAACTCTTCCTGTAGTAGGATCAGCAGCAAGCACCCTTGAGGCCAAGCGCTGCCCAAGATTTTAGCACACTGAAGCATTTGGAAAAGAATTTGTTTATATTACAAAAAATTACTGTGATTCAACTGCACTGCGGGTGGGTCACTCAGCCCCATGGTACCTATAGAACAGACAGGGCCAATTCTAAGGACTCGTCTGCCCTGGAGAGGAAGCCATTTTAGTTAAACAAGTCAGAAAACAATTCAGGCTAACATGGTAGGCATACCACCTACACTGAAAATTTGAGAAGTATTTATATTGGTAACAGTGTAGTAAGGGACTGTTCTTGTTATGCAGCACTTCCATTCTGGTATGCTTCCAGGACCAATGCACTTCCCTTATTGGAGAATGAAGGAAAGCTGTCCCTAAAGCATACTAACAACATCCATGGTAATTCACTAAGCATTGCAAAACAGTTATTATTTTAAAAGGAGGGAAAAAAAACAAAAAAGAAAGATATGCACAGAGGCTGTAGCAAAACCAGACAAACCTTTCAGCTGTTTATCAAAGTGCTCGCAGTTCCCATTTCAAGGCTGGTGAAAGTCAAATATTGAGCTGAAAATGTCAATCTGTATCTGGAGTCTTCTAATAAATCAAAATCAGCACAGACAAGTTGGCTCTTTCCACCTCTTGCTTTGTGAAGAAATTCTGATTTTGGCTGGCAGCCAGACACGATTCGAAACAGCCAAGACATTACACCCTGAGAACTGGAGGTTGATAAATCTTAAGTAACAATACTATGCAGTAATACTGCACTGTAAGACTCTGGTGTGATGAAAGCTGTATGAAAAATAGCTGTTGTGCATGCTCAGTAGCTAGTTTTCAGAAGAAGCCTGTATCTTGGGTATTTCAAAATTTCAAAAATACAAAAAGGCATCAACTTACATAAAGGACTGTGAGTCTGTCCAGGCATATTTACATTCAGTGCATCTTCCACACGATGCCAGAGGCTACTGAGGTTCAAGCTCATATGCCACCTTCTCAAAAAAATGCCTACCAAAGGAATGAAGGGACAATCACTCCTTTACGCAGTGCTGCTTTTCCTTACACTTTTTCTTTGTAAAAGTTTTCCCTTCTACACAGCAACCATTTGACAAGCATATGACAAATACACCCTCAGAATGAAATCCTCACTGAAATAAAGCAAAAGACTAAATTTCTACCAAGTTCATAAGGGCTTTATCTGGTTTGCAAACTGCTAGAACATGAAATGCTGGCATATTCAACCAGAAAGCAAAGTTTTGGCTTATTCATAAACCTTGTATTTGTTCATTGTTTTACCTTCTGCAAGCCATTTAACCAAGGTCATCCTTCTAATTACTGAATTATTGAAATTCACATAAGTCGAAATAAGCTCTAAAAAAAGCTATGGTCCTCCTTTAGAACTTCTGCCACCATAATTACCTTAGTTAAAAGGGGGAGAAAATAAGAACATCTTTTTACCTGACGTAGCTGAGCTAAAAAAAATTCCCATAAAAAAGAGGGACAGTGGCAAAAACCCCATTTTGCTCACATAATTTAGCCTGTCTTGGAACCGAGTGCTGCACTGCCAGCAAAATAATTTCTTCACCAATGTGAGGCGATACCCTGATACTCTGGAATTTGTCAGGATAAGCTCTACCACCACATGTTCTTACATTTAAGTGAGCCCTTAAAATGTCCAAAAAAAAGAAAAACCAAATAAGGCAAGTCAGAGAGAGGTGGTATTGAAACACCTAAAAAATAAAGGCAATGTGATGATTTTACACATTGCTATTCTCAATTTAGGGTCTTCCCAGAAACCTCCCTTTTTCCTACAAACTCTAAGGTTATGTACAAGTGAGATGTGTGGGCCAGTGTTTAGGTAACAAAAATGGGACCCATTAAACTTCTGCTCCTGCAGAACTCTAATCTTCACTTCAGCATTACCCTAATGTAAAACTGATCTATATAAAAGGCCTGATGAGGGTTCAGCTGTTAAATGCTAACATCCTTCAAGATAAAAGGTGATCTAAGCATCAAACATTATTTTCCTCTTAGATTTCAAGACTTTAGAAAGAGTGAAAACACACCTTGTTCTCCAAGTCTGTAGAAGGAGTTACCACACAGAGTGGTACAAATTGCCTCCATTCATTTTAATGAGAGGTTAAGTGACCATAATTAGGTCTATGAAGTCAAGTGTTAGCCCTTCCACCGCTGAGCCTCTTGTCAGAAAATTGCTGGAAGGATTATCTGTCACAAACTCACTTATAGTTCTCTGACCTTTGCGTCCCTTGAAAAGTTTAGGAATGGAAGGTCAGCACAGATATTATTGTGTAGGAATGACGCAGCAAACACTGATCACGTAAACAACTGTGAGATCTTCTGATTATTTAGATAATTGAAGCACTTACTACTGTCCCTCAGAATCAGGAGAAAAGTGATGTTTATAGTATCGTTAACTAAAAAAATGTTGGACTCCAAGCAGCACGGGATTCGGTCCAGCAGTAGCAGCAAATGCAACTAAGTTTAAATAATCCACTGCATTTGAACAATTCTCCTACTATTGCAGTGGTAACATCTGATGTTAAAACCCATGTCAAAACAGCACAGAAAACAACTTCAAAAATCTATACAGGAATGACACAGACTACAGAGCATCCAACCTTCCTCTGAATTCGCTACATGTCAAAAGAAAGCCATTGTCACATCTGATGTGCAAATGGGTTAATTACTATCAATGTACTGGACACTCTAAACAGGGTTTGAGGAGAAAGCATTTGCAAAAACGTTCCCACCGGCGTCATCATTCATGCAGCTAAATAGGTGTTAGTCCTAATGTTGACAAGGTCAGACTCCTTTTTACAGCCATCTACATTAGATTTCTCAAAACAGGTTTAATTAAAAATAGGTCTAGATTCCAGAGGCTTGTCTACAGTTGTGCTCCCACGGGTGCTAACACCTGTTGAGCTAAACCACTGAGAACAGTGAAGGAGGAGGAGGGGATGTTGTTGTTTTTTTTTAATTTCCCTGATGTTGATGCAACTGTAAAGTTTCCCACTGGCTTTCTTTTCTTTTTTTCATTTTAAATAACATTAGGATAATTATAACTGCATTGGAGTAAGAAGAAAGGTTGCTGTATTACATTCACTTTATCTACTCTGCAAAGCTGTATCGCCTTGTTTTTAATTAAAAAAATAAGTGTAAAAAAGTAGCATTTGATACCCAGGGCTGTAAGTCTCTAACTTAAACCTTTCTCACCACATTCCAAAAGGGGAAAAAAGACAGGCAGGCTCTGGAATGGCAAGATATTGTTGATCCACAACCTTCTATGATTTGAGGTATTTTTTTAGTGTGAAAATATTATGCTTGGACAGATCATGTATTTGTCCAGTTACAGCCTGAGAATAAAGTAAACAGCTCTGAATCTCCAAGAAATAGTATTTGGAAAAGAAAGGACAACAATTCTTACATGTGGAACAGCTGGGGCACTAATCTGACACCTAAGGGTATGTTGACTATGACTTCATACACCTTCCACCTCTGAGACACTTGCAGTAAGTTAATGGATAGGTACGCTGCGCTGGGACACATAAGGTGATGTTTTTTGAAGCAGGGAAGCCTAACTGATCATGAGAATATACTCAATTTCATTCAGGTGAACTACACCACAGCTGCTAGCAAGTCACGCTGGGAAGAGCAATACTTCCACCTAGTGGGCAATGGAAAGATCAACCCAAGACCTTCCAAAAACACATCCTTCTTTTTCCAGTCATAAGCAGTTTTAACTTGAAACTGGATTAATGAGAGAAAACACAGCTGGTAAAAATGGTGGGAAAGCCCAGCTACTCTGACTCACGGCAGATGCAAACTAATTCTCATGAAAATAAGGATTTTACAGTGGTTACCAAAGACTTTCCTAAATTAGGCAGATATTAACAATGGACTGCATGGGGCCTGTTACGGCCTGAAGCACAGCATGAATGAGAATGAAGGCAAAACCTTCAGTTTCAGAAATGACACTGGGTTTCTGGCCTCACCCACTGTTTAAGGCTGGTGTGAACACAGAACTGGGAGCTCATTGTCTGAGACATCAGAGCTAGTGATGAAAAGCAAAGAACAAAAGGAAAAAGAGAAGGGGAGAAAAAAAAAAAAAAAAGGACAGACAAACCTAAATGTTAAAGGAATTAACAGACACCAACAACAACAGAAAAAAGGAGAGCAAAGAGACCAGGAATGAGGTGAGGTGAAAATACACAGACCAAGCTTCACTGACAAGAGTTTAGTAAATGGTCAGGATTCCCTCACTTGAGACCAAAAGGTGGTCCCCTCATCCCTTCCACGGGACAGATGGAAAACATGGCATTCTTTAAAAACTTGTGATGATACTATAGTATAGAGTGATGCAATAGGGGACACTTGCTGTCTCCTGTACCAAGAGCAGTCCTCAGCCACAGCACCCCAGGGCTGGGTGCACTGCCCAGCTGACAAAATGACCAGAGTTGCTGCTGTGCGACTGCCTCCAGCACCAAGCTCGTTTGGGTAATTCTTCACTCCACCACGGAGCTACCCTTAAGGTAATGGCAACTACTCTAGGTTCAGAGGTTTTATGTGAAATATATGCACAAACGCACTGCCTTATATGAGTGGCTTGCTCCACAGAGCAGCAGCATTGTGCTTCCCACTCCTTCCCCCCTAGTATCTATGCGTTGCAAACTACCTCCTTCTCAACTCAGCAGACAAGAGACACAAGACTGTGTTAAACACAGTGAAATAGTATTTGAGAACTGACCACAGTTCACTAAAGATCCATGTCTTTGTATCCATGTCTCCAACCTTGGAAAACAAGTTTCTAAAAGCAAAGAAGTCTCTAGCAAGAGGCTGTGACATCTGAAAGTGCCTGCCATTAACTACTAAGGAACAACACTCAAAGAAAGCAACTTGTAAGATACATCATCACTCCTCTTAATGATCGTCCATACCTGATCTCTTGCAGAAAAAAACCTAGCACAGACAACCCAGGAGAGAGAATTTGCCCACCAAAGCAGAGACTCTTCCTCGAAAAAGGAATGTGCTTTTTAGCCATCGTAATGCAAAATCCTCAAGGAGATGAGGCTGCCATTAACTTCAGCAGAGTAAATCAAGGTTAACCTCATCTAAATACAACTCTATTACTTTCTATTAACATGGTACTTTATACTGTTCTTTTAAAGGTAAGGGCTGTGTAGAAGAACACACTCTACTCAGTTTTCTTTCCAATCCCCTTGCCAGAAGGGTCTTGGAGGAAAAACTTCTAAGCACATTTAAACTTTGAAAATTTAAAAAAAAAAAAGAATAATCATCAGATTTCCCGTTGCCTGTGCCTCTTTCGTTTGACCCCAAGTCTATATGAAGTTTCATGCAGTCTTTAAGATCACAGTGTTCCCCCCACACTGAATCCTTGTCCCAGGATGGAGTAACACTGAGGTGGTGTTGCCAACTGCAATTTTGAGCTTATGGTTTTACAACCATAAATAGCACTCCTTTAATGTAATTTTGGTATGTGAGGGGGTTTTCTGTCACTGGTTGCATTTCTTTTTTAGATAGAGACAGGTAAGCCCAAGAGAAGTCTAAACTGTAATATGTTCCTGCTATGAAAGAAACTTGTAAGGGCATGAAGCTCCTTTTCCACTGGGCAACCAACACACGTTTCAGAACCCAATTTAGCCACAAAGCAGGCTTGTTAGACATGACTAAAAGCTCTCCAAGGAATATGCCTTAGTCTTCTATGAAATCCAAAAAGCTTTAATAAGAAGTTCCCTACCCTTACAATATATTCTTTCATTTACTGGACATTTCAGCAATCAACCACACAAATCGTGAACCTTCCAGCACACAGAGTACAGGGTCAGCATGAAACTCACTGGCGAAGCAGCACCGTATGACATCAGACCATAACTTACACACAGACCTCAAACAAATACGGGACTTGAAAACTAACCATCTGTGTGAATTTGATTTTCTGACTAAGTCATTTAAATCTCTTTAAACATTTTGGAACATATTTTTAAAAAAGTCATTATTGGAGGATTGGCAGAAATATTCAGCCAAACAGACAATTCACTGAACACTACTTCTAGCTTGGCTGGTTAACAGTCCCTTCCTCTTTCCCCACAAGCATCCATGTTAACTCACCAGCTGTACATAGGCAACCTTGTAATCTGGCTTCTTCTCTCTCTGATTCCTGTGATTCCTCTTGTTGTTTGCACCTGCAAAAATGGAGAGTCCCACCTTTTATTTCCCAGGACTTCCAAGTTCCCCAAAGCAAAGTCAAGCTGAAGGAGGGACTTTACTGGTTCTGATTTATTGTTAAGAGGAATACTCTTTCTTTAGTACCAGCACAGCATCACAATTACTAAAATGTACTGAAATTGGTAGACACTACTGTCCTCATTTACAAGTAGGGAACTGAGGCATCATCAGACTCAGGTTGCCGACAGTCACTGTGCCATCACGTCACACACAAAAAAAGTTTGCAAAGAAGGAGATAAGTCTCCTGAACCAGGGGGGGTCAGGAGCAATAAACTGTCCTCCCAACATCAACAGCTTCAGGAACACAAGGAGGAAATGACCCCTAACCAGCTTCAAACTTGTCAATTTTTACTATGCAGCTAATGAGCTGGATCTACTGTTTATACACCAGGAAATTAGACTCCACATCCAAAAAAACCAAAGCACCTCAACCTTCTTAGCTGAAGGGGTGACTGCTGGTCACAACTGAGTGGGAAGTTCAATTTATTCCCCGCATGTTAGGCAGACATTAAAGCTCTCAAATTACTAGACACTCTAACCCCCCTTCCTCTTGTATCACTGAATACAGACATACTACCATCACTTCCACTAGCAGTGGGGGATGAAATGGTTATAAGGACAAGCATGAATATCTTTCAGTGCTGTTTGGAACTGCATGTGTTTGGTAGTTAAGACTTTATCTAATTCTGTTTTTCACATAAGCATATTACAGATTATCTTTCCATTTTCTTCTTCTTCTTTCATATGTTCTGAGTTTTACAACCTTATTTTGAACCTTTTTCTTTCATTCTCCATTTTTCACTATTACAGCTCTTTTTTCCTATCCCTTTTTAAAAATCATCACTACTCCTACCATTATAAACACATCAATCAACTCCTTTGCTAGAGTCACTGCATGAAAAACTCTGGCATCAAAGATGTCCTAACCAACAAGTCACTCTCCATTTGATTGACGCACTGCCTGGTGATCAAAAAGGTAAATAACACAAAAATGATATTCCTGACTTTGCACTGCATCCAAACTGCAGAGAAGCTCTGGGGAAGGAAGCATTCATATGTAAAGGCGACATTATATAAATTTAGCTTATTTCAGTTAGAGATGGATCCCTCTGCTCCAAGTCCAAGTTCAGCATAACTGAAACTAGGGATGTTTTTTCTTTTTCTCTTGGGTTGGTTTTATGTTGAGTTTTTGGTGGGGCTTTTTTTGTAGGGGTGGCACAGAGGAGAAACACCATGAGTGGAAGCATACTAAGTCTGTAGCAGAAATGTGATAACGACCGGTGATAAAAAATTGGAAGCTTGTCAAGATGTTTTACTGACATTATCTACCGGTCTAGCAGAATACTTTTCTTTGCTCTACAAACTTTGCCTTTTGTTAGACCATAACACCTCCTCTGTGTGTGTGACAGGTAATCTCAACTCACACATTTTTTTTAAAAAAGGCTATGGCTGAAATTAAGTTTAATTATTAATTTTATTAAAACACATGAAGCACTTCCTTCTGAAGTGACACACCCACTGGTCTTCAAGGAGCAATAGTACCAACTACAAAAGCATACAGCACAAGCTAGATAACTGTCAAGATGATACAGCTTTTTAAATTCACATTTTGCTTTTTAAAACTAAATTTATGTCATAATCTAATCAAAGCATTCAAATATGAAATGGTGCAGGGGGACAAATAAACAAGTATGCTGACAGACACCACCAGCTAAGCACCTGGAACCAAAGATTGTTGAAATCTAATGGACCTTTTGATAGGAAAAGTCTATTATGGCTGCGCCGGGATCTTGTATTCGTCCCTTTGGATTATTCAAATGCACTTACCATGCTGTATCCTGGTCCTTACAGCAGCTACTGGCACATTGTATATTTTTTCAAGGTAATTCTTGATATCCACTTTTGTCATTCTAGGCAATGCAAAAATATTTTGGGGAAAGAAAGAAGTATAAATTTTTAAATAAATTAAAAAAAAAAAAAAAGAACCAGAGTATTTACAGACTGGCTGATACTCTGGAATAAATACATCTTCTCCTTTTAACCAAGGTAGCTTTACTGCACAAAAGTATAAACTCAACATAGATCACACGCTGCTACAGAAATTCATCATCCATAAACTGTAACAATGACAAATATTTTATCCTCTGTAGCCTCAACAGTGAAAACCCCACATATATTCTCTATTCAGCAAGAGTGTGTAGGCTTTCTCACTGCCTGAGCTGAAAACCCTTTCTAATCTTCTGAAGAGCAGTTTCTAATCTTTTCAGGGCCTGCCACTTGTGGGCTTTAGTGTGTGCAACCAGACCGGTCAGGTTGAAAGGGACAAACACCTGGACATCACCTTGTTTCCTCTGGATCATTTTCATAAGCACTTCCTTCTTCCTAAGCCCGTCCTTGGGAAGGCTGAGCCTCACTAACACTCGGGAAGAGGAGCCAAGCAAAGCTCGTACTTAAATTAGTGCTCTCGCAGCCCTCTAAAAGGTCTCCCTGAGGCAGAAGCCCCTTCCCCCAGCCCAAAGGGCGCTATCTGGCACTTCGCCTTCCCACCCCCTCAGCTAACAGGACAAGCTGCAGCCCAGGAGGCGACAGGCGGCAGCGGGCTGGGACCTGTGGCAGGGGGGAGGGCGTGCGCTCAGGGTGCAGCGGGGGCCCCTCTGCACCCCCGGGCCCCTGCCGCGGGCAGGCCCACACCGCGACGGCTCCCGCAGCGGGGGGGGCTATGCCAGGCCGTGCCCCGTCCCCCGCCGTCCCCGCACTCACTCCATGGAGACGCGGAACTGGACGGTGTCCTCGGGCTGCGGCACGCCGGGCCGCACCGCCAGCATGAAGAAGTTGGGCCGGAAGATCCGCAGCTGGGGGCCGCCCAGCTGGAACAGCGGGTACCTGCGGGGACACGACGCCGCTCACTCACTGACCGCACCCCCACACCGCCGCCCCACCGCGCCCGCCCGGCTCCCCCCGCCGCGGCCCGGCCCGCTCACACGGCCTTCCTGGCGCCCGTCGCCATGGCCCAGGCCCGGCCCGGAAGCGGCGCGACACCAGAGCGGCCCCGGTGGGGCGGCGATGGCCGCTCTCGCCCCCTGCTGGAGCGGAGGAGCGCGGCGGGGCGGCGCTGGGCGGGGGGGGGTCGGGTCTGAGCCCCGCAGCCCGGCGGCCCCGCTCCTCCTCACGGCTGCCCCGACAGCCACAGCCCGCCCCGGGGCTCACTGAGGGCGGGGGGACGCAGCCTGAGGGGGGGACGCAAGGCCGTGCTAGGCTGGGGGAAGCACCTGCAAAATGGCGCCTCCGTGGGGCTTTGCAGCGGCGGCTGCATTTCACACGGTCTTTTCCTCGGGGTTACAGGAGGGAGGTGACTCTTCTCCTCTACTCTGCTCTGGTGAGACCCCAGCAGCGGTGCTGTGTCCAGCTCGGGGGTCCCCAGCACAAGACAGGCCTGGGCCTGTTAGAGCGGGTGCAGAGGAGGCCACGGAAATGGTGGGAGAGCTGGGACACCTCCCCTGTGAGGACAGGCTGAGAGAGCTGGGGGTGTTCAGCTGGAGAAGAGAAGGCTCCGGGGAGACCCCATTGCAGCCTTTCCATATATAAAGGGCACTTATAAGAAAGACAGAGAGAGACTTTTTACCAGGGCCTGTTGTGACAGGACAAGGGGCAACGGTTTTAAACTGAAAGAGAGGAGGTTTAGATTGGGCATAAGGAAGACGAGGTGTGGTGGGACACTGGCACAGGTTGCCCAGAGAAGCTGTGGCTGCCCCCTCCCTGGAAGGGTTCAAGGCCAGGTTGGATGGGGCTTTGAGCAACCTGGGCTAGTGGAAGGTGTCCCTGCCCATGGCAGAGGGGGTGGACTAGATGATGTTTGAAGGTCCCTTCCCACCTAAACCACTCTCATGTGATGCCACAGCATGCACTAAGAGCCAGAGTGTGAACATAGGCACCAGAAACAGCCAGAAGTTTGGTAACATGCAGGAGAACCACCATTTCTGGTAGATTTCCCTCCAAGATAGCATTTCAAGGGTTGGCAATGACAAGAGGCCCCACAGAATAGCTCGCATCCCAAATGCACTAACTGCCATTTGTGTTTTGACATCTACACTGAATAACCAAATAATTCACATGTCAGTATTGGGCTTTAACATTATATGTAGGGTAACTGCCTCAATAAACATTTTAATTTAATATTTGAATGAATCATGCTCTATATTGCACTGTGACTTGTCTGCATTTAAGAAATGCTGTGTGCTTAAAGCTACCATTTCTATGGATTTGTTGCTTTATTCCTGATTCTTTGATTTCCTTCATCACTCAAGCTTTTAAGTCAATTGCAACTACATTTGGCACCCAGATTATGAGCTCCCCCAGAACATTCAGCTTTTGTTGATTGCCTGTATGGTGGCTGCAAAACAGGCCCCCAGTCCTGGGTCTCTGTTGATGATATTGAGCCTCATTCCCAGTTGTAGAGCTGGATCAAGTTATATTAAATAAGGATTTGGACCAACTCCCAAATCCTTGCAAAGTGGGATGCTGTTAAATAAAGTATGGAACACCATTCCAGAGGGCTGTCATTGGAGTAGGTACTGGTCGTGCTTTATTTACAAAATCCAGAGATTTGTACACAGCAATCTACAGGACAGCATAGGGCTGGTATCAGGAGGATAAAGGACATGCTCAGCAGGAATTGAAGATGCCAGCAAGGAGTCATCTCAGTTCCACAGGGAACCTGCTTCCTTTTGACTGAGGAAGCCACCAGACCCCTCCAGGAAGAAAAAGAAGAAAAGCAGCAGCAATAACCAACCCAGGCTGATGTTGCAATTTCTGTTATCATTGAGGCGTGGGAACACAAGTGATTGGTGAAGGAAGAAAGAGGAGGCCAGCAGGGTTTCAGCATGCCACTAACGGCCATCCTGCCTGGTTCTTTACTTCCAGCGCCCGCCAACCTTGCCCTTGGCTCCTGCCTTCTTGCTGCTACAATAGGAAAAGAAAGAAAAACATGTCAGCACGATGGAAGCAGTGGGGCTCTGTGACCACTGTGCATTCTGACTCTTAGATTAGGTTCGAGCTGCTTTCACTTCTCACATGTTGGGCACACCTGCCATAGAGCACATCCTAAGAAAAATATTGTCAATATTGTGGAAAGAGATTCCTCCGCAGGCTCTTAGTGAAAGGCCAGGATGTGCATGCCTGAAAGAGGTGGACCCTCCCAGATTCCTGCATTATCAGGACAGAAGTCCAGGTGGTCTCAAAAGTAAATGACAGGCCTATCCAGGCACAGACTTGATGATCTGGATTTTAGGATTTAGAGCTGTTTCTGGAGAAAATTCCCTCAGAAAATTCCCCAGATGCTCTAATCATCTAGTCGCTGAGGAAAAAAGCTGAGCAATAATTTGAATACAACTAAGAATTGCTTTGCTCTAGCAAAGGCAGAGTGGCTTCTTCCTTATATCATGAGAGCGAGAGCCTCCAAAACAGTCCAAACAATTTTTTAGGCCTCCCCTCATAGCAGTATCCCCATCTTGCTCGTGGTGTGTGTGTGGGAGCAGTCCAGCTAAATTCTGCACGCAAAGCACGTGAGGCAAACTCTCCAAATAGTATCTTCTTGCACACAGAAGGGCAATCCTACATGCAAGCCACTTACCTTCTGACTGAGAAGCAGGCATGCCTGGAGTCAGAGAGGGGCCACGTGTGAAGTTAGTTGAGTTAGATTCTGCACTGGCTCCCATAGGCAGCACCTTGGCTTTTGGGGCTCAGCACACCACCAGACCTTTCCGTCTCACACACACAATGATGAGGCTGCTTCTTGAACCAAAGCACATGCAAACTGGGAGCAGGTCTTTGACATGGCAGAGCATGGGGTTGGGGGCCAAGCACAAGGTTGTGGCGCCTTGCTATCAACAGAGGGGCCTTCTTCAGAACCACTGGTTCCTCCAGGGAGCAGAAAAAAATGTGGATGACACATCTGGGGTGATTCTTGCGGTGCTGCCCCATGGATTGGTTCAAGAGCACTAGCCATATTTACAGAAGGATGTAGCACAGTGACACAGACGTACACATAATGGATACTTTACCTTTTGACCAAGTTAGATTTGGTCTATTAGAAAAAATGACATTTTACATGGGAGACAGCGGAGCGTTTTCTGCTTATCTTAAATTCATCTCAGTGTCCTTTTTGCCAGCCTTTCTGCAGGTTCAAAACCCAGTATAAAAACTGCATAGCTCCTCAAATGAAGGCAGAGTCCTTTTATCTCCACAAGTGCCTGTGATGTTTGATGTTATGCCTAACCTTTAGAGTGTGCTTAAGGAGACTTAATAAATCTGAAGCAAAAGGATCACTTGATCCTTGTATAACACATTAACAGGCATTGCTTTGGAATGATACGGTCTAGTGCGGATAGGAATTTAAGTACACAGAAATCTCATGAGCTGTGAGCTTCTCAGTGCAACCTTTTCAAATGATGTCCTGAGAGAGTATCATGTCTTTTGGGGGAACAAGCATGCAGTAACGGTACAGCCTGTTGTGGGTGGTGTGGTGGTGCCTCTCAGAAGAGCAGCAACACCCAGACAAACCATGGCATCCTTCTGCAGCTGCACATTCTGCTGAGGTTTATCAGCCTACAGCCCTGTACAGAAAATACCATGGGAAGGTCAACCCTTATGTTTGGCATCTACAGAGAACTGAGCCCCCAGTGTTACATTCATCTGATAGGGCAGGGTGGCTTGGGGAAGGGGTAAGGCAGTGTCTGGTCACTCCCATCATCCAAGAGTGTCACCAAAGACCACCGCTTCATTCCTGGCGTGGCTTTGCTGAGAAGATACAGAAGCACAGTGAAGACTAGATCCCATCACTGGAGAGCTTGCCTCCCTTGCTTCCCTGCCGTTCCTTCTCTGTGTCTGTTAGTTTTCTACATGTCCTAGCCCCCAGGCTTCGTTTAGCCCTGGTCTCTCGTAAGTTCACTGGGAACACCTAGAATAGTTAAATATATAAGACTCAAAATATCTAATGAAATAGAGGTCTTGTGGGGAAGGAAAGTGGGAGAGAGATGAAGAGTGAAAAGAACTCACAACAGTAATCCCATGATGTTAGTCTTGTTACACACCATTCCTTACAATCTTAGCAACCACTTGGTTACCCTTCGTAAACAAGGGTTGTATTCCCTCAAGTATTCAAAGCACCTCAGTCAGGTGTTTGAAAACCCCAGCAATAAACAGATGGAAATTTTGCAGACATGGTGTGAATATGACTTTTTTTTCTTGTTAGCTGTTACATTCACTTCAGTTTCCCCTTCATTTTCTCAATGTGAGGCAGGATGGGAGTTGCCCTTCCATCTCTAGCCTCATTTCATTGCAACAAGAAAATGTCGGTGTTGAGGCTGAAGTGACTACTTTGAACACTGAAAAAATATCCCCAAGCCAGGAGCTAGGAAGGGGATATAGGTACTTACTGCTTCTGAGCCTGATCAATCCGGTTCCTGAAGGTGACAATCTGCAAACAACATACATGACCAGGGTTTTTAGAGATACAGAAACCTTGTCCCCTCACAGAGAGGGGAGTTTTACCTGCTGAAGTGCTGGAAACAGGTGCCTGTGGCAGGGATTAATACTTCCCTTGAAATAAAATCTCACCCTTGCTTGAAGGAGAGAAATGTTGGTCCTTGGCAATAAATCTGCAAGCCAATTTCACATGTCAAGGGACAGAAGAGCTAGAGTTTTATAACCCTTATTAAAAGATTCCTGTGTATACAAATTAATCTCCTATGAACTCACATGTCAAACTGCAGGCAAGTGAACTGGAATAAGTGTCACCCTGGCCACCTGGAAAGCTCTTGGATGACTCCATCACCTGTATGTGTCAACCTCACCTTCTCACTCTTTCCTTACTCCTACACATTAGGAAGTATGCAAGCTCAAAGAGTTTCAGTGGTCTTTGGATGGGGACCTCAAGAGTGGAAGATGGGTGTCACATTCTGCTGGACTACCTTTGCTGGCTGGCAGAGCAGGAGGTGAGGAGCTTACAGCAGTCACACGCCTAATAAGATGACTTTAAAAGGCACTGAAGAAGAAGATATGCAAGGAGAGCTTCAACAACCACAGAGGAAAAGGTTGGAGTGGGGGCTCTGAAGACCTTCCCAAGCTCTGTTGATGACTGCAAGCCACTAGAGAGTCTGTTCTACAAGACGGAGCGTCTCTTTGTTTAGCCATGGGTAAACTGCATATTTCAACCTGATACATGGGAAAGCAAACACCTACCTTGCACAGGATGAGCACCTTATGGCCTGACTTAGCACCTCAGTCCTGGACCATAGCCCTGGATTTGCTACTGAAATCTGGGGACTCTTCCAGCTCAGGTACCGGAAAAGCCCTCAAGAACTAGGGTGTGATAGAGAGTCCTCTTTTACCCCATCACCTTCTCATTTGTAACCACGTCAGGGTTCTACCTATTTTTCCTGGAGTGGAAAAATGCACTTGCCAAGACATATGCATTGCTTCTGCTTTTGGTGTAATTCGGAGTCCTCCACTGGGTCTGCAGGTCCAAGAACTGATGACCCAACATTTGAATATTTAAAGTGGCACTTGAAATTCCCCACGTGCAAAACAAGAAAAACAAAATTCATACATCCAGGTTGGCCGAACAACTGGTATTTCCTGGCTCTTGTCTTTCCGTGGCAAACAGAAACAAAATGAGACTGAAACATTAGCAGGAACAGGACACACAAGGAAGGAAAGATCAGCAGATCACCTGCTTTTGTACTTACTCATGGAAGTTTTAATATCTGTTGCAGTGGTTTAAATTATTTTTTGCAACCGAGTATTTTTCCCAAGTGTGGAGGAGAACCAGCTGTCTTCAGTTTGACCCAAGGACTTAAGACTTACCTTCAGTGATAACTTTGTGATAGTGACTATAACACTTACTCTCCAATGAAGCACCAAAGAGCAACAGACACTAGAGCTAAAGAACAGCTCCACTCCTGTGTGTCTCAGTTCCTTCCTTTGTCTCTCCCTTGCATCCTTGCTTGTGTCTCCTTCATTCCCTTTGCTGGTTTTGCTTACCTTTCTCCTCACTTTTTTTCCTGCTAGCATCTTCCCTTTGTTCTTCAAGTTTTCTATCCCATCTCAGCTGTGCATTTTCCTTCTGCTTTGCTCATTCTTTGTACTTTCTCTCCTTGCTTTTCATCAGCAGGCACCCATCTCTTTGTTTATGCAGAGGTTTCATTACCATAGCATGTACGTCTCCCCTGGCACTGCCTTAATTCCTGTTTTTCCACACCCAGTTGACCTGTTATCCTTAAGCTAGCCCTCTCCAGTATTTTGGATCTGGATAAGCACGTGCCACAAGGTGGACAGTCTTTCCAAACCCCATACCATTCTTTTGTGTGAAATCCAAGCTATTACACATGCATCCCATAGCTTCTGTGTGTATCCCAGATGCATCAGGGTGACTTGCCCATGCACACAATACCAGAAGTTTGGATAGGGAATTATTTTAGAGATGGTCTAAGTGGGTTGCCTGCTCAGTTCTTTATCTACATCCCTGTTGGACCCTGACTAATCTTCCTAAATTACTGCTTCATCTCTTTTCAAAGAATGGAAGGGGAGAGAAAAAGGAAGTGAAGGGAGAGACACCCAGTTTTCTCTTTTCTTTCTGCACTTGGAGCCAAGTGCCAGTTTCTGTCTGGCACCTAGTCTCTGACCATGCGGCAGGCTCATGCATTTGGTAGCCTTTGCTGCTGCTGTTACACAGGCAAGTTCATTGTACTTACAACTTGGAAAGCTCCTGCAGCCTGCAACGCATTGTTAAAATCTAAGAGAGATTGAGATAGTTACATTGGTGTTGCTCATTCCCTGTCAGCATGTGTCTGTGTGATTGAGAATTAAAAGGAGAGTGAGACAGGCAGAGATCCAGTAGGATTTCTCAGCCACTGAAACTTGACATGGGTGAGTGCTGCCCTGTCCTGTGACTGTCTGTGAAGGAAACGTGTCCACTTTCTGTTACCATATGACACTTCAGTCAGATGTTCCTGTCTGGAGACAGTTTTCAGTGACTCCAGATTGCTCAGTCCACAAGGAATCTGTCTGGGATGGGAATAAAACTTACAACATTCAAGTGTGAAATCAAAGATGGATTTAAAAATATTAGTTTGCAATGCAGATGAGTGAATTGAGAGTTACTGAATTTTTGGGCCACAGTTACCTATAGATAAACAAGAATGAACAAGGTGTGTTTGAGCAGAGGGTGGGGAGACCATTTGCCATTGGGATTGTCTTTCCATGGGGCACTGAAAACCTTCTATTCAATTTCAGCCTAAAATGTGAAATCCAGTCCAAGTATGTACATCAGGGGAGTGCAGTTCCAGGTGTCCTGTCTTGCTCCTTAAATATTGCAAAGGGGCATTGGAGACCCAAATGATGCTACCACATTGCTTTTGCCAGAGGAGTCCGAGATTTTTACATTTTGGACCCAGGGCCATTAGTGAAACGGCTTCTCAACTCACCTCGTATTTTTTCCTCTTGATCTGCTCTGTAAAGTCATACTTTTCAGTCTCCAGCTGGTATAACCAGTCCCACAGTTCCTTAGCCTTGTCCCTGTGTGTTTATGGGCAAAGAAAGATGGGAGAAACACATGACATCATATATTTTCTATGGTTTTCGCATCACTAGTAATGAGGCTTTTTAACGTTTTATTTAATGCAGTTCACACATCTGCCTGCAAGCCCTTTCCATTCTCTGAAAGCTACTCACCATTGACAAGGTCACATTTTTCTCACCTTCTCACCCGAGAACCTTTTAGACTTGCACTCTTGCACGTGCTACACACTAACATATTTCCTATAGATTTAATTTTCTGCCTCTTAATGAAAGAAAAGAGTCCAGGGGAATCAGACAAGAAGGAAGGAGTACTCTGAAGGCCACCCAGATGAGCAGAGCAGCTGCCATTGTGCAATCTCACCTCTTTCAGGGCAGAGGTGAGCCAGCCTCATCTTTCGGTCGTGTAAACTCCAATATGTGGAGTCCAGACTATCATCTGATGACTGCTCTGCACCAAAGCACTCAGCTCCCAAGCCTCCAGCCTCTGTGGAGATCTGTACTCATACCTTAGCAGCTCAAACTCACCCCTGGGAATGCTACAGATACCAGTATGTAGGTTTGTTCAACTAATCTCAGAGCTGGGTTTAAAGTTTGTACCTAGTCCTGTAAATAACTAATCCTAATTAGTAGGAGAGGCTAACCAAACTATGCCAGGGGCATGGCTAGATGGCTACCAAACCATTTCAACAATTCCACACATCCCCATTTCCCCTCCATTCTCCAGAAAGGCACAAGTTAACATTGTCCTGTACTGAATTTCAAGGAAGGCCGTCTCCTTTACCTCATTTTTTTCACTAGAGAAGACCCCAGGACAGTAAGACCAAATTTCAGTGGATTACATTCAGTGAGCTAGGATAAGCATGTTACCTCAGCTTGTCTTCATTCAGGTGGTCGATGTTCAAGGGCTTGCGCCTCTCTGCCAGGACCTTCTTCTTCGTCTCTCTAGCTGTTTGCTTCTTTCCTCTCTTCTGATCAGCCTGTTTTCAGAACATCAGTTAACATCAGACTGTAGAAATTCAGGCTGAATGAAACAATTTCAGTGACAGAGCATGTAAGACAAGCTGCTAGGGATCCAGAAGAAGTAAAGTTGAGCTGTTTTCTCAACTTGTAGTGAAGACTGTTCCCAGTCAACCCCATGGTTTAACGTTTCCGTATTTTGTCCACCAATCCATGCTTTTTACCTTAGCCAGATAGCTGCTGTATGTGGCACCCATGGAGGACAGAGCCTTCTTCTTCTTGAGATCATCCTCAGCTTTTCTCTTGGCATCTTCTTCCTCTCTCCGTGCCTTTTCCTCCTGTGGAGCCACCACACAGAAGCAAGTTACTCTAGGGGAGACTCACATCTTCCCCAGAAGCCAGTGTCACTGCAGGGAATGTGATCAGATAAGCATGTTGATGAGAGCTGGCAACTCCTGTTTCCTGCCCTTGCTTTAAGTGGGTGGTCATTTCTTCTTCAGATCGAGACAGGCAGAACCTGTAGGGTTTTTTCTATCTCTAGAGATCTCCTCCAATTTGATGCTGAGACAAGGAGAGAGATGTAAAGACACTTACCGCAAGCCTTGCCTGACGCTCCTTCTCCTTCTCAGCCCGGATTCTCTGTTGCTCTGCTCTTTCAGCTCTGCGCTTCTCCTGCAAGAAGCAGTGGCAAAAGCATTGAGTCATCATTGTGGCTTTATCTACCTCCAGTATTACGCACCACCACCAAGAGCTTTGGTTTGTAGCAAGTGAGCCACCTACTCCCTTGGCAGAACAAGCAGAAGGGTCTCGTGTGGAATTCCCAGATGTAAAACAAGAGGCTGAAAGAGGGGACAGATGTGAAGAGAAGCCATTTGGTGGTGACTTGAGCAGTCACTTCCATACATGGCAATACAGCTTTCTGCCAGACAGTGGGCTAATGGATTCCGCTTCTCATCTACAGAGGATCTCTCGATCTAGTACAGGGAAATGGCAGTACAAGGACTCACAATCCTCTCCTTGAGGGCAACCAGCTCTTCCTCTTCCTTTCTCCTGGCTTCAAAGTGGCTGTCAATCAAAGCCTGCAGTTCAATCAGGTCTTTGTTCTGCCTTTTCTTTTGGATGTCCTAGAAGAGCCAGAAATTGCATTAAGTAAGCCCTTGTTGCTCTAGAAGCATACCCTGGACATTCCCAGCAGCCTGCCTATACAGAGAAACAAAAGTAGGAAGTGTCTGCAGATACCCATGGAATTCTATGGGATTAGCTTAAATGGCTGTTGATGCAGGTCAGAGACAGGCAGAGACTGGCCCAGGCAACAGTCAGGAGCCCAGAAGGGAACAAAATCCACATCTCCCATTTCCCTACATCGTATTTTATCCCTGGCTTTGCTTAGCTACCTATCTTTGCATAAACTTAGCTGCCTCCTCTCTGCTTTGGGAGATGAATCTTACCTAGAAAATGTTGCTGCATTTTTGGGCAAAGCAGATATTTCTGTGTAGATTTTCAACACCAGAGGTTCTTATTTTTTTGTCAACTTTCTAGGAAGGTATTTGGATCTCTGTTCATTATTAAAATTCTGTTGTCATTTTAGGTGCTGTTTCTCAGCAACAGATGTATATAGGCCTGCTTTATTTCAACCTGCAACTTTCAAACCAATTACAACAATGGGACAGGGAATCTGAGATCTCCTAAAACACTTACTTTCTCCTTTCTTCATGTATTGGCTTCAAAGATTCAAGGAGAAAAAAAGAAATACATGACTTTAGCTTAGTCACATTAGCAATAAATGCATCCAGAGAGTTTCAGGGAGCAGAGTAGCCTTTCACTGAAAACAGGCAGCAAAGCATCCATACTTTTGTCGTTGAGTTTATCCTCAGCAATATCCAATACAGGAGGAGTTATGTGGGTTTACACACATGCGTATGCCTCAGGTACAGGCAGACAAACACAGCCAGGCTCAGGAATACTTACATCAAAGTCTACTTTCTCACCCTCCGGTATTTTAGGAGCAGTTAGTCTGCAAAGAGTCAAAAACAAAACAAACAAAACAAAACAAAAAAAGGATTTTCATCTTAAAGAACAGGCAGCTTTTTAAACAGCATGTCCTGACCTGACCTGCCCTCAGGAACGATGATGACAAGGAGGAATGTTGATGGAGATACAGAGGGGTAAAACAGCAAGTCAATGGAAAACTACTCCAGAATAGCACTAAGGACCATTGTCCTCCCTGGAAGGTCATGCAGGGCAGGGAGTTACCCCTAAAAACCCTTTTCATTCCCAAAGCCTGTGGTCATTCCCTACCACATGGAAAGACAAGACTGTTGGTGGAGTGTTGCACAATCTGTTCTGGGAAGCTGGTGGAGTGGGAAAGTGCTAGGATCCAGAGCCAGAAGGTCCATAGGAAACCTTAGTTGAGCTCAAGTCAGCCCAGCCCAACATTTACCACCCTTCCTACTGTCAGCGGTCCTGGATGGATGGGTAGTTTCCCAGTCATGACCTCTCACAGAGGATTTACTGTTGAGCCACCTACATCTTGGGATACTGTGAGACTGCTGTATCTTGGACAGTTCATGAGTCCTCTGACTCTATCAGGAACTGGTCTTAAGACCCTGGCCAGTAACTACTGCTAAGGCATCCTCTGGTAGAAGCAGACATCCTGGAAAGGCATGCAGGAAGAGCTGGATGTTACACGAGGGAAGGTTGAATAAAGGCTTCTGGTGGCCATTTGCCTAATAGACAATCTAACAGCTTCTGCCAGAGCAGAAAAATGATGCCAGGGTTTTGAAACTCCCTGCCCTTCATACTTACTTTATTCTGGGCTTCTCCTCTGTATTTGGAAACATGGAGCAAAACAAGAAGGGAAGAAGAGGGAGAACAGTTAGAACAACAGAGATCATGCCAGCTGCTAAAGTAATAGGAGGGAAGGGAAATTAATCTTAGGGGAAACATCCCAGAGAAACTGGTTAAATCTCAAGCGCTTCAAAAAGAAATACACACACTCACACACCCCTTTTGTTAGGAGTGAATCTGTTTTTACCCTTGAAACAGAACGTGGCAGAAAAGAATCAAGAGACTGTATAAAAGTCCCCAACATAACATCTGGAAAGCAACAGTTTCATGTAAATGCAAAATTATTTTTCTCAAACCATCCTGACTAAAGCTCCTGACAGCTGGGCTGGAGGGTAGAAGAAAATGTTGCCTTTTTCAATCAGCACTTCTTTCACTAAAGTTAACCTGAATTCACAGTCATGTCAATGATAACTAGGCTTTGCCAGGTTTGCTCCAATGCCTCACATGGAGGCCAGGAGGGAAAAAGCCTCATGACATACATTATCTCCAGGTTCATTGACTCCTAGGATAGCTTAGGGCACATGTCCCTGAGATACCTTGGTGCCATGGGGGAGATACTTATTCTTCTGCACTGTGTGGTGCTCCTCAAACCCAGCTTGGAAAGGCCATTCTCTCTTAGCAAGCATCCTCTCCTGCTGAGGTACATGCAGAATTCCCATGGCCATTAATGGGAATGACCTTTGCATCTCCAGGAGAGGTATAATGCCCTGATAGGCCATGCCATCACAGAGGCTGTCAGCTTGGGCCCTGTGGCAGTCAGAAGTGTTCCCCTGCAACAAGTGACCTTTTCCTGGCTCTCAGAAATATGCTGTCTTACGAGTTACTTCCTTAACATTTGTCCTTGTGATCAATTCCCCTCCCTGCTATGCTTTTAAAACTTCAGTTATTAACTCCAGTGTAATGCCAGTAAGTTCAGCACGGTTATTCTCACAAACAGAAGTAAATTAAACCCAGTCTCACAGGAACCCAGGTTGACTTTCATAACCACACACTACATTTGAACTTTCAGAGATGCTTCTGGATTCTGCAGTACAAGACTCTCCCTGTGTTGGTTCACTGGGAGGAACTGAGGTAAAAAGCTCACAGCCTATTGAATCTGGTTTAAAAACCCAGCTTTGTAAAATAAAAGTAAAACCAGCCTCCCTTGGGAGTGGGTGCATGAGCCCTGCTATCCATATCATGATACAGAAAGCTATTATATTATATTTTTTCAAATGATTATTTGCATCCAGCTGTTTTGGGACTGACGGGGGAAATTGGGAACAGCAAATGGAAGAGAATAGGATAAAATAAAATGAAACAGTATAAGAGGAAAAAATAGCAAAAACTGCTACTGGAAAATATTTAGTGAAGACATCAGTTGCAAGGATGCTGGATAATAAAAAAATTGAGAAAGTGTCTGGAAATGGGTTATTGAGATAATTAAGAGAAAATACATCATAGATGTGTAAAATACATCAGAAACCAACCTCTCCTTTCTCTCACACTTTCTCATACCAATTTCAGTAATGAAATTTTGGGGGGTAGGCTTTTCTCATTTACTGCAAGAATACTGCTTACCAAAACATATCTGAGTTAAGGCCTCTAGATGCTAGAGTAATGCTAACAAAATATACAGCATGTAATTAGAAAAGTGTTTTAGAGCACATGTATAAAGGAAGCCACGAATTGCTGCTAAAGAAAAATACCATTAGCCAACAGCGTTCTTCTATATTTCTCCAGTTATTTTTTTTTATTGTTTTGCTTTTCAAATAGCCAGTGAGCTTCTTAACACATTAGTTAAACTGGGTTTTTTAGCTAAAGAGAGGAAAAGTCACGATTAACCAGTCCATCAGGGATGTTATTCACCCAGGATTCCCTTCCCTCATGACATACCCAGATAATTTTCGGAAACATTCCTGTTTAGCTTAAAGCTGCCGGTTAGTAACACTTCAGAGAGAGGGGAAAAAAAAGGAGACAGGAAACGACTGGTTTTGTTTGTTGATGGTGGTTGCCAGGATGGACACCTGTTTGTCAATAACTGTGTGTATTTGGTTTCAGCTGCCACCAAATCAGCACTTTAAACTTAATTAAACCAACAAACAATTGTAAAAATAAAAATGAAGGTTAGTTGTTCTTGAAATAAGAAATCATAGTTAGAATATTTAAAGGTACCTCCAGAAAACCAGAAAAGGGGATAACAAAGTAATAGGAGCTTTTATTAATAAACAAACAGTAATAAATCTGTCCTTTGCAGTGCATGACCCAGCACTGGTCCATACCTTATGCACCAAAACCAGCCCAGGAATGTGATTTATTTTGAAATGTCCCTTCTTTCAAGACACCAAGTCAAGGAACTGGGCCAAAATTTGTTGACAAGCAGGAATTGTCATAGCAAATTCCTGTTCCTGTGGTGGATTTTGACTGAGTTTCTGGTCATTCTGCCCATGAACCATGGGGCTGTGACAAAATCCCCATATATAACCCTGCCAAAAGAAGGCAAGAGCCACTGGAAATCCAAGTTCACTGCCCTGGTGATTAGAAAGTCTCTGAGTTTCTGGTTTCCAAAAGGGTTAACGTGGGAAGAGTACACACCACCATAAATACAACCTTGCTTTCTCCTGCTCAACCTATGAGATATTCACACACTGCTCCCCCTCTCTGTGAATCCATCTGAACTGCCTTTACTTCATTCAGAAATTCCTAAAAACCCACCCTTAATCCCACTCCTCAGAGGCAACATATCTAACTCACGGTGTGTCCTTGGGAAAAAAAAATCAATATGCTATTAAAAGGAAAGAAAGAGAAAAAGGAGGAGAGACACAGGGTCAGAAAGGTCCTCAGGGCATTTCCCTAAATGAGAAAGAAGCCTGAAAAGGGAGCAAGAAAATTAAAACAAACAAACAAACAAACAAAAAAATCTACAAAAGCAAAACAAAACAAGGAAACAGAAAATGCAGAGTGGTTTCAAGTGGTGTTGGGCTTTGTCTTTCGAAACAGCTGGCCAGGTGTTCTAGGGCTTGAGGCAGTCAGAACACAACTTCAAAGGCCTGTAAAAGTCCATGAGAGTCTTTCTATACATTTACACTTGTTCTGAATTTGGCCCAAGGAGCCTGAGTTCTCTTGCCCTCATACAAGAGCAAAGCTGACCCTGCATACATTTAGATTTGGACCTTTCACAGGAGTCTTGTCCCCACCCATGTTCTCCAGCACCCACTCCACCAAGTATTATGAACACACTATCTTAAGCCTGTGTCCTGCCCCACCAGTCTGAATAAATTTATTCACATGCTTGATGTTTAGCACAACTGTAAGTGCATAGCTGCAGCAGAAGTTTAAATATCTGTAGATTCGATCCTGGAGACCATGACCTTCTAAGGTTGTGTGAGGAAGGCACATCTATGCAGGGCTCAGCTCCATTTTCAAGCATGCCACTGTGATTTAAGAGATACTTTTCTGATTTGGGGGGGGATAGAGAAGGTTTGCTGATGAGAGCTATGACAACAGGTTCTAGCTAAAAGGCAAGTCCAGAGCAAGCTTCTGGAGCTCGACTTTCACCATCTACTATAGTAATGAGGATGTACAGGATTCTCAGTGCAACAGTGCCCCCCCAAGGGTGATTGGATATGCACAGTGAGCGATTCTTTGCGGCAGAGATGTTTTGGCCCAGTTCCTGAGTTTAAAATCAAGCAAGGAACAAAAACAAATACAGAAAAAAGAGTGAGATGTTAGAAAGATGACTTTGTTGCCCTAAGACAACACCAAGCTACCATCATAGTATCCGCCTTCTTCATCAGCTGTAGGTTGAAGGATAAAAGCAAAAGAGAAGAAGCACAGTAGTTAATCTACAATCTCCTAAGAACAACTGTCCCCAGTCCCTCCCTGCTATGCTGGGAACCTCAGACTCTCTGGAGATCAAACAAGGAGAAAAACCACCTTTTTAGTGATTAGCTTTGGCAAACATATGGCCCTTTTCTCCATGTTCATCCAAAGCCGTCCAGAGAGACCATTTCCCTCCCATGCTCTCTTTGCTCTTGAACAAGGGCAGTGTTTTTAACACTGTTTCCCCAGCACTGAAAAAGAAAAAGGGTGAGAATCTGTAGGTGCATCACATACCTTCTTCATGGGTTTCTTCTGCTGGTGTCATGGTGCAAGCAGTGGTGGAAAGACAGGAAAAAGAAAAAAGAAACAGAACAGATGTTTAAACCTCTTGGAAGCCTGAGAAAGAGACCAGGGAATGCATGAAGGGGGAAAAAAAACAAAGGAGAAAAAAAAAATAAAGGAATTAGTGAATTAAGGCAGGGAGAAAAGGTATCTGGAAAGGCTGTCAGGAGTTAAAGATGCTGTAAGTTTAAAGTAGTAGTAAGCGTGGAGATTAAAGGAGAAAAGGGCTGCAAGTGATCATTGTGGTTAATATTTGTTTCTCTTGTTTTGTTCTCTTCTACCAACCCAGGACTCCTGTTCTCACACACACACACACTCTTGCGTTGCAACTAGGTGGAGTAAATCAGAAGTCATGTCACATACCTGGCTCATGAACTTCAGGTGTGAAGTGTCATGGAACAAGATGCGATGGAAAATAAGAGAATGAGAACGAGAAACCTGTTATTTCACACACCAAATGAGCTTTGAGCCAAAGGGGAGGAGGGGCAGAGAGGAAAAGGGGAGAAGGGAACGAAGTTAAGAAGTAAACCTGAGGTAAAGTAAATTAATTACATTTGAAATAGCATATAAACAGAAGTCGCAGGACAGGAGAAGAATTCGGTCAGGTGAAACAGACATTTAAAATAATAGTGCAGTGCTTAAAAAAAAACTTCTGAGCATTGTATGACATAAAGCACAACCAGACAGCACAGTGTACCAAGGTTTACCTTGATTTGAAATATGCACATGAACATAGTCTGCACTCTCACAGTGCTATTGGATCCATCCTTTTCTACAGCAGTATTTCAGTTGTTGGAAATAAACACAGCGTGCTTCGGAAACCTACTGAAATACCTGCTGTAACTCAGCATCAATGTTCAGCTAACTTCCAAAGGAGCTTGGGGGTTTTTTTTCTAGATCTATGACTCAGGCCATTTTCTTCCTTGAAGACAACTTTGATGTCTGTATAAATCTACTGCTGTTCTTCACACCCATTTGCAATGTAGAATTACAAATGGATTACTTCATAGGAAGAAAAGGTTCATTAAAAGTCTGTGCAGGTCTACATTTCATTCTTCTGTTTTTTTGGCAAAGCAAGAATCTATCAGCAATGCGGATTTGCAGGGCAGATTTTGCTTTTCAGCCATACACACACCACCAAATATTTTGTAAAGCAGGCATAAAAATAATGCAAAATCTCACAGTATTTATATTCCCTGTGTACAGTCAATGGGTCAAATTCTGCCCAAAGATTTGAAACAAAGTTTTCCCTGTAGAAAGAAACATTCATTCTCATATCGCAGTGCAGAATTTAACCCATTCCCACAAGGACACTTTTTGCTGCTCTACTCTTTCACAATAGTATTTGTGTTCCCCTAGTATTTAGTAAAATTTTCATGCAACGGGTAAGTTTCCTCCTTAGCGCTGATTACACTTCACTGAGGAAAAAAAAAAATTAAAGTAAAAAAACAACCACCCCAAAGGCATGCAAGTTCCAAGCTATCATTAACAGATAAGTTATCTCCTGTCACCTTGTATTCACTTCCCACACACACCATCCCAGCAGACAGACACTGGGGAGTTTAGAAGTTAAATCACATACCTGGAGGGGGGGCTTCATTTAGTAGGAAGTGTCAGGGGAAAAACATAGGAAAGGAAGATAAAAGAATTAGAAATAAGTTATTCAGGAGGGGATCACCTCAAACTTTGGTAAGACTGGGTTGAAGGAGTATTGTTTGCAGACTAGGTTATAGGGACAGAGTGTTAATAATGAGTGGAAGAGGAGAGTAATTATGGTGGGGTGTGAAGTAGACAGGGAGGGATGCTATAGAAATGAAAGATAAAGGGAATTTGAACGCTGATGAATTGCCACGGTTTAAATCATGCAAATATATAAACAGTGGGCAATTGTAGTAACACTGCTGATCCTTAAATTTGAAGGAAAACATACGCAAGAAGAGAGTTTTACAAGTGTGCAGTGTAACCTATGTTTCAGCTATGCACATGCCCTTTTAGCTATCAGAGCAGCTGCTGCGTGGAAGTACTGCTCTGGATGTATCTCTGTGTTTGCATCTGAAGCTCCACCATCTAAGAACCTCCTCTGGCAGGTTTGGGGCTTCGCTGTGCAGAACAGAAAATGTCTGAGTCTACACAAGGCTTGTCTCTCCTGCAAAGGAGTAGAAGCCACTTGAGCCTGCGTGCCGGGATCCTGCTGCAGGCAATGCCTGCGAGTGGAAGCAGCCTGTGTTTCTGCAGCTCGGGTACCTGCTCTCTGCCCTGGCTGTGGTGTAGTCATAGCCCTAAAAGTTTTCAGGGGCACCAAAATGTTTCTTCTAAGCTTCTTAGAAGGTGATTCTTCAGTTACAAACAATAATTATACTTTCCTACAGGGAAAATAAATTTTGGGGAATCTTAAGAATGGGTTGATTCTTCATGACCCTGGTTTTCTTCAACATCTTGAAATTTCTATGTACAGGAACGCTTCAGATTAATACATAGGAGTTTAGATGTTGCACACATGGACTTGGTTAGGTGGAAAGTGTCAGCAAAGAAAAATAAAGGAATTACAGCAAGAATCAAACAACAGCAACAACTCTGAACTTGTGCAAGCCAAAGCTCTGACTTAGAAGATGTGTTAGACAAAGACAGCATTAATAACAGAGAAACTAAATAATCAGTGATATGAAAAGCTGGGACAGCCTCCCTCTGACTTAAAAGTTTTCTTTTAAGCTTGTTATATTTACATCTTTTTTATAAACTTTCCTTTTTGTTACACTTTATGTTACAGAAGGAAAAGAAAATGTGGGGAGGCTGTAGGTATGGCTTTCTTGTTAATCAGATGACATTAATACCTGGTGTTTTGCACAAATTCCAAGATTCAAGACCAACACTCAAGTAGTGAGTAGCAGTTCAATAAATACCAGGGAAAAGAGGTACAGAGGCAGGCAAAGCAGCTAGGATGATAGCAATGACCTTTAACTTGTGTTAACCAAGGTCAGACAAACCTCAGGAGCAGATAACAGACCAGAATGAATATGGTTAAAAGGAGAAGAGAAGGACATGAAACAAGAAGCAGCGAGAACAGGAGGGAAATGAGAAGCAGCACACAGATGAATGTTGAAGCGTTAAGTCATGCAAAAATCAATCAGACAGCTTTCACCTCGCTTACTTCAACCCTGGCAAAAGTACTGATCTCGTCTAAACTAAGAGGCTGGTCTCCCTCTGTGGACAGCAGAGTGACATAGCTGGGATGGGCAGCTGCTGAGATGTGACTGCTTTAATAAAGCTACTCCAAATGGCACAGAATAATTTTCACAGACAGTTTAGAAGACGCTGCAAGTTCAGTTTCTGCTTTTCCAGATAATAAACATTATAACATTCCCATACACAGTGTGAGGATGGCTCTGGGTCCAGTCAGTGGCTAATACACTGAGATATTTGTTTACAAAAACGTTATTACATTTTTCATGCAACAGTTAGCTCTTATCCTCATTATTACGCATCACAGAGCAGAGGAAATTGTTACTGGTGGAAGGTGTAAGGAAGCTGCAAGTTACAGTTTATCATTAATATTTGATTTATATCTGTTTTCTTCCACCATCTTTGAATTCCTGAGTATAATATTAGAGTTACTGGTATAATTTTGCAACAGAAATCATAGTTTCAATTAAAATATTACAAAACTCATGTAGATTTAGCTAAGATTTTGGTTAAAAAAATATAAAAAGTTTCACAACCATAGAAGATTGCATAGATATTAACATCTCTAGAATGAAACTTTTTCATTTTTTGCCTTGTGACAATCTCTCATTCCAGATTTGTTCTTGCATTACACTATATATACCCCACATTATCCATAAAGTCAGTGCTTCAGTAGCATCTAAAATAGAATTTTCATTTCAAAATTTGGAGATCTTCCACAGAGGAAAGAGGGGGGAAAAAAAATGTTGGAACAAAATGTTTTGTTGCAACTAAATTAAAAAAAAATAATTTCAATAGCTGCCAAACAAGACATTCCTCCTTTTTGTTGTTGTTGTTTGTTTGAAAAGTTTCCATTTTGTCCCAATTCAGAACATGACCCCATTGTGAAATTGCCAAGTGCAACTGAATTTCCAGCACACAATAACCCTTCACATTGACGCAGAGGAATTCAGAAGTCACATACCTGGTTCATGGACTTCTTTAAGAGGGAAGTAGCAGGGAAGGAGATGCAAAGAAAGATAAGAGAATTAGAGCAAGAAACAGAGGATGATTAAAAAACCCTTACACTTTTTTTAGCCAGGGTTGAGGGGTTAAAGGGATAAAAACCATTAATAAGATTAAAAGAGAAATAGAGGGTACATATGGATGTCAATTAGAAAATTACGGAGAGGAAGGACAGGGGATGTTGGGAGATAAAAGATGCCGATGACTAACATATATTCATAATGTTATAAATCAAGTACCTTTGGTTGACAAAAATATGTACTTGTATTTGAATCAAGTTCATTACCCATAGGCTTGAATATGCAAAAAGCATATAGACAACCTGTTCTTATTCATGTGCATAGAAATCCCAGCCTCTGCGGAAATCAATGGGCTGGAAGGAGCTGGCATTGATTTCCTCAGTGCCCAGGATTTCACCACGGGTGTGCAGGACCACACACCAACGTGGGAAGGTAAGTACGAGCACATCACTGCTCTCCAACCTGCAGGATAAATTATTTGAGGAAGGCCTAGCTGGGCATGCAGAGAGGGGGACGCAGAAGGGCGACTGAAAGGTAAAGGGGTTGGGCTGGCAAGCTGTAATAAGCATTGCTAATCACACAGATTGCTTACCAGATCTGGACTTTAATTCACATTATAAAATCAAGCAAAAATGCAACCCTGCTACCCCCATTTTTGCATAATGCATATTAACCCAGAAAAATACCAATGGTTATGGAAAAAGCATGCAACTACATCTTTTCTCTGAATTAGCATTTTCTGCAAATACGCTGCAACCAAAATGATGCTCCTCGGTCCAATCCTTAGCCCGACAGAAAACTAGGTGTGACGTGGTGCCCCTTGTTGCTCATGACTCCAGATGTGAGTCTCTCCACAGCAGCAGACATTGCTGCAAAATTGAGTTTTGTCTCTGCGCAGTGCCGGGGGGACAGGAGGAAGAGGTACGTGGGACTGAGGGGCATAGCATTGCCACAGGGCACGGCTGTTCCACCTCCAGCCCTGGTGCTGGAATTATTTTGGGAACACTATCCCCATACCAACTGGTATCCAGACATCAGAGTGCTGGGGAATATATAAGCAATGCCCAGCCCATGCTTCAGGCATTGTTTTCAAAACAGCAGTTAGTACTTGTTACTCATCACGCCTCTTATCCTACGAGAGCGAGAGCGAAGCAACCATCAGCAAGTGCGCAGAGAGATATTTTTGCATCCTCTCCTCTTCAACCACCTCCAGAATTCCTGCACGCGTTACTGCTCCAGACAGAAACAGAGGAATTCACAAGTCATGGCACATACCTTCCTCATGAGCTTTAGCGGGTGGGAAGAGTCACAGAGCAAAATGCAAAGGAAGACAAGAGCATTAGAACCATCAGAACAACTTTTCACTCGTACAAAATGGAGGGGGAGGGAAAGCCTGAGAATATATTGCAAGTAAATAAAATTAATATGGATCTGAAAAGCACTACTAGAAGTAAGGCTGCAAATGGTCTGAGATATTAAAAACATAAAGCTGATTTAAGAGGCCGTATCAGATGACATTTGTCTTATATGCACATTCCTGCAGTCCTGCATGCAGCCCGGAGCAGCATGCCATTTCACAACCCTGATGCTCGCCCAAGGGGATTTACAACCTCAGGCCAGCAGGTTTTTGGTGGCACGTGTCTGCACATGCTACTGTGAGACGGTGGTCTAGAAACTCCGTCGCGTGAAGGAGAAAACCATCTTTAAACATTTGCAAAGCTAAAGCATCAGAATTATCACCGGTTCCTCTGTACAACAGGGTTTAAGGTGAAAAGGGGCATGTGGAAAGGCTATTGTAAGAACACCAGCCAGGTGAAGGAGGGCAAATCCTCTCCGCAGCGCTCACAGGCACATCTGCACATCGTCCAGAGGCCTGACCCACCCTGAATGGTCCAAAATAAGCCTCCCAGGGAGACCCAACCAGTCTCAGAGTGAAGGCTTTTCAACCTTCATCCTTTTAAGAGGTTTACATTTCCCAGCAGTTTTCTTACTTCTTTTTCATGCAACAATTACCACATAGCATTGCCAGTGCATTCAATGTCACAACAGAACATGAAGGAAGAGAGTACAAAAACCAAAATGGTGGCAAGCTTTATTCTATATGAATATGCCTGTTTTTAACTCCTGCTTCTTTTTACCATCTTATGGCTAAACCAGAGCTTACTCAGAAAGACGGGAATTCAGGCATCATGTCACATACCTTCCTCCTGAGCTTCTTTAGGTGGGAAGAGCCACAGGACAGGATACAAAGGAACATTAGGAGAAACACATTATTACATGGGCTGATACTACACAGGCTAAAAACTCTGTTAAGCCAGAGGGAGAAGTTCTATACCAGTAAAGAATGCACTAATGGCCAGGTGGGGAAGGAATTTGAGGCATGTGTCATTGGGAAACAACTTCACCATGTGAAGGGAAGAGGCAAAAACATATCAGAGGGAAAATCTCACAGCAAGCTCAAATAATACATGCTGAAATTTCTCTCTAATTCCAGTTTTAGAGAAACAGCCTCCTGCCATTGCCCCGATGGACTTTATGGCGAGCTCTGCACATGGCAGGAGGGACAGAGACTGGGTTACTACTGAGCCAACACCTGTCGGAACTTGCACCGAGACCATTCCCATGTGTTAGCTGGCGGCAGAGCCGCTCATGGAGGAGAGGTGGAAAGCAAAGACAACAGAAGTGATAAGGCAAAGTAACTGTGTCCTGCTCCTCTCGCACTACCCTTGAATCCCCCACCACCACCAAGGAGATGGCGGGGAGCAATTCAGAAGGCGATGGCACATACCTGCTTCATGAGCTTTGTCAGGTGGGGAGCAAGAGCAATGTGATGGAAAACGAGAGCAGTTAGACTAAAGAGTGTGTGAATGCAACAGGGGGGTCTAAAAAAGCACAGGGGGTATGAAATAGAGAAACAGAGAAGGAGATGAAATGGAGACAGGCGACCAAAGCACGCACAGGTACAAGAAATGTAAAACCTTCAGGACCTGGATGCTGTAAAAACCCTGCAAACCACTCAGAGCAGGTCTCCCATGTCATTATAAATGGGTTTGCCCTTGTTTTAAATAAAACACAAAGCTTTGCAAACGAGGAACCAACACACCCTTTGGCTCCTCATACCTGGAGCACCACATCCCAAACCTCTCCAGTGCAAAGGGTGGGTTTCTGTTCCAGCCCCTCTTTTGCCCTGCCTGTCCCACCTTGCAAATGCCGCGTGCAATGTGGGCAGCCAGCTGGGGTTACTTGCCAGTGTCTACATCGATATAATTAATAAGATCTGCATTCTGCGGTATTATTATTTATATTATATATAATGTGATATATTACAGTCTATAAATGTGTAATATATACCATATACTATATATAATATTACATATTATAGAATATGTACTATGTAACATATGGCTACACACATACCTTACCACAGATGGATTTTGATTTCAAAATCCATCCGATCATTATCTGCCAAGCTACGTAGGAGAAACCAGTTGACATCTGATAGAAACCTTTCTGGCCAGACCCCATTTATTCCACGGAGGGCATTTCAAACACCTGGGGCTAAAAATCAGCCTCGGAGCCTGCTGTGGCTTGGATGAAGGGATGGTATCTGCATTACCCATGCTGCTCTCTCCCCGAAACCAGAACAGAGGTGTCCACACAGATACTCAAGGATATGGGGCACTCTCAGTGAAACTTGTGCAAGAGACAAGAAAAGTCCTCTGCCTGCAGATCGTTTGTCCCAGCACCTTTCTTTTGCCTCTTGCTTTCTTCTACCACCTTGCAAAATTGAGGCACACATCATCACTGAGCCCTGCTGCGGGAAAGAGGGGGGCTGAGAAGTTGTTTCACGTACCTTCTTCTTGAACCTCTTCTGTGGGTGGGAAACGTCACGCAGCAGAGGGAATGGGAAGAGAAAATTAAAACAAGAAATATCTTATTGAAACATTCTTGAGGTTTGCCAAGCTCCCAGGCCATTATGGGTAAGAATACACAATGATGGAATTACAGGGTGAGAGAGAATTAAAAATAACATTTTTATGGGCATATTATGGGGTTATAAATGTTACTGAAATATGGGAATATGACCGCAAATGAAAACCACATTAAAAAAGGCATCCAATATTTTACTCTTTATTAGAGCTGGCTATAATTTCCTAAAATTGACTTTTGGTGAATTTTTAACCAAAAATAAAATTCCTGCATTTCTTTTGTTACAAATCTGTTTCTAAAATAGCAAAAATTTTCCACCAACATTTACCAATTTTTGAAATGTCAAAGAAATTCCTTGCTGAATTTCAACAGATGGATCTAAACTCTGCAGGGTGTCCCCCTCCCTTTGAGAAATTTAAGCTTTTGGAGAGAAAGGAGGGGACTTGACACTGTTGTGACAAAAAAAAAGTCAAGCAATTCAGTAAAAAAGGTAGACCAAAACAAATGTTTGTTTCCATCTACATATATACATATATATAAAAAATATATATAAGTGTGTATATTATATACATTGTTTCTTATATATGCATGTCATTTATTTTATATATATATAAATGTTTTGGTTTGGTTTTTTAAACAAAAAACCAGGCTTGATTTCCTGCCAGCTCAATAAGTGACATCAATGTCCATCATTGCATTGATGTCTGTGGCTTGGGACTGGGTCCCAGCCACTGGGTATGAACCATTTGCTCTGGATTTCTTCACACACATTCTTTCTCCATGCTGAGAGAGAAAGAAAGCAGAAGCCATGTCACATACCTTCTTCCTGAGCTTCAGGTGGCAAGTGTCATGGAACAAGAAGCAACAGCAAGCAGGAAAATGAAAACAGAAAACTGTTAGAAACTGGTATTGGGGTGAGCTAAGGCCTGGAGAAAAACGTGGTTAGAAAGCAATGGAGAAAAGTTATATGGAAAGGAAATGGATGACTTTGGAAGAGAACTCAAAGGTCAAGCAAAAGTGGGGAGCAAGGAAAAGATACACCTCAAAGGAGACAGTCATGCAGATTAAAAAAAATAGGAAGTCACCTGCCTATTAATTTCATATTAATCATTACGTTCTTGAAACCCAAAAGTAGACAGTTAGGGAAGGAAGGAGAAGGGCAAGAAGTGCTTCTCCTTTAAGGAAGGCTTGTCTGTAGGAGCAACACCCTTTGCTTACTCTTTGGACATTTGGCAAGGCATGAAGGATGGAGCATGAACAGCACCTTCACCTCCCAAACTCTGCCCCTCTGGGCAGGACTACAGACACAAAGCTCTACAACACATTTGGCATCTCTATTTTCTTTTTTTTTTTTTTTTTGAGCCCTTGATCCACTCAGAACTGGGGGAATTAGAGACATAAGGATAATGTACTTTAGGGCAGGAACTACTGTGAGCATGGCCAGAGTTGCACCTCTGTTCCCACCGCTGCTGACAGGAATTAGGCAGTTGCAGCAGTTTGGGGGAATCCGTAGGGGAAAAAAGAAAAAAAAAAAGCAGCTGTGTATAAAATCCCCAAGATGGAAATTTCTCCACAGAGGCAAGTCTCTGTCTCAGAGATGGTCTCATGCCCTCCACATGCAAATATTCCACCTCCCAGTAAAGGGAAATGGACACTAAGAGCAGATCCTGGGAGGAAGCCTCAGAGTTTGGCCCTTGTCTCTGTCCCAGACACATTGGGGAAATGAAGGATGACAACTGGCAGCTACACTTGACTGAACTGAAGCCAGTGTGTCAAAAGTGCCCAGCAAAGACAGCGATACATCTCCAAAATTTTCCTCTCCCTGCTGCCTACAAAAGCTGAAACAACTCTGGTGAGAAGAGTTTTTCATGCTCCATCTTTCCAGATCAGCGGTCTTTTTCTTGCAGCTTGTCAGATCACCTTTTGCCAGCTAAAGGCGCGTTAAAAAACTTGATCTTTGCCAGTCAGTTCTCTGCCTCACCTTTTCATCCTGGGCAGCACCCTGTTGGGTGCTCCTCAGGAGCTGGGCAACCTGCTTTTCTTTTCAATTTCAAAATTTAAACTCAAGCCATGGACATTGCCAAAATGAGGATGGCAGGATTTCACCGACGATACGCTGTGTGGGCTCTGCACCAGTCCCTGCTCTAAAACATTCAGAGTTTACAGCCAGGTTAACTCCCAGCTTTACATCCATACCCTACAGCTCATACAAATACTGCGTTTCACCATGACATGAAGGCTCTGCGCATCACGGCCCAACTGGACAGGTTTTATGTTTTCTGACTGATTTACCGATCAAGTGTTTTAGATCATGATTAGCAGCAAGCACCAAAGAGAAGGGTGAGTTACAGACAAGGAAAAAGCAGGACCAAGAATCAAAGAAAGATAAATTACGTTCCAAATTTTTTTGTTACCTTCTTCTTCGTACTCCTCTGCATTGAAATAAGGAAGGGAAAAAAAAAGCAGACAAATCAACCATTGGCCTTGATGCATTGGTAGGACATTACCCATGGCAGAGCCCTTTGCACTCACGGGGATACCGAGCAAGATGGTCTCTGAGAGGCCGCTTCTAAAGCGGCAAGTAAAATAGCAAATAAAATGACTTTGAGAAAAAGGAGGAGGTATAAAAAGGGGAGGAAGGTGATATTGAATTTTTTGGGGGCAATGGGAACTCAGGTGTACACACATGTTAGAAGGAAGAAGGTGGCAGAGAGGGTCTCCGAGTATAAGAAAAAACAGCAAAGAAAAAAACATGCATATTTCTTGTATATATTGTGGGGATTTATGTTTTCAAGCAGAAAATATTATGTATACAAAAGCCTCAAAATAACTTGCCAGCAGATGGCAGTGCCCCTACAAAAACTAAGCTGCGTTCCCTGCAACCAGGGCATCAGCGTGGGGCTGAAACCCCAAGGGCTGCCCGCAGCACAAAGACAGCCGGAGTGCTACAAGTGGTGTAAAATCACCAGAAGCTGGTGATAGTCAGACAGGCAGACACACAAAAAAAGGAACCTCAGATTTGTCTAACTGTACCGGCACTTTTTGTTAAAATCTCAACAATGGGCAGAAAGGAGAAGACGGACACGGCCAGCGAATGCTTCAGGCTTGCATGGAAGCAATTAGAGACAGATTTAAGGCTTACCCTCTCCTTGATCCCTGTGAGAGAGGAAAAAAAGTTATTGAAACTAGATAAATATTTCTCCCACTCCATATTATCGCCAAGCTTTAAACCATATACTGAAGCAACCCAATGCAGCTATTTGAAGTCTGTTATTTCTTCTTTCCCCCATTCTCCTTCTGCTCTTCCAGGATCCATCTGATTTTAAGAGTAGTAAAGTGACTGGGTTTGGGTTTTATTTTAGACAGTGTTCCTGGTTCTGAAGGTGTGTATGGATCCATATCAAGGAATAATCATAATCCTACCACCACAGGGCTATAACATGATACCCACACATGAACGCTGTGCAGGGGCTGGTGAAGCCAGACCTCAGCCGCAGTGTGCCAGGCAAGCCAGCCAGATGTGCTACACTAACCCAGATGTGCTACGGGCTCCCTGAACCCTAGGGATGTCTAATAAAAATTTGGCATAAACCAGATGCTGCTCAATCTTTATCCCGTGGCTGTAGCAACATCAGTCTCCTGGTCTGTTCCCATTCCTTGCCCCCACTTGCCAGTTTCTCCTGCTCTACCATCACCTTGCATGAAACCCAAACCCCAGAGCAGCCCTGAGGCCAGTCCCTAAATGAGGGACGTGTTAGTTAGTGATTGCCTGAAAAAGGTGCCAAGTCCCATCTTTGGAAAAAAATTTTTAAGAGCAGGCTGGACAAAATGACACAGGTTGAGCTGAGCCTGCCTTGTAGCAGAGAAGGGGGCTGAGTGCCCACTGCAGGTCTATCCATGCTGCTTCTGATCCCACGATTGCCTTAAATCTCCCCTCTGTACTTCCTGATGCATAAATGTCAAATGACCCTGTTGGGTTTGGTTATATTACTCTAGATTTGTTAAACCAGGGCAGAAAGTAGCTCCTCCACTACACTGTGTGTTTTATTCCCCCTGCTCCAGGTGTAGTGCCGCGAGCACCGCAGACAGGCTGACCTGGGGGGAGGTGTTTGGAGGACCTCCTGTGTTGGACAGAGAGGGTGTGAGGTGAACTTTGATGGACCCTTTGACACTCAAAGTCCCTTCCCCACTGCCTCGGGGTCTTTGGGCTGTGCACAGAGCGGCACCCAGTCCCTTGTCCCCACGGGGATGCCCTTGCTCTGCTGCATGGAGCCAAGCTGAACAGATGAACACGCAGGCAGCTTTCTCTCTACTTACACTTCCTCGGTATCAGACATGTTGGCAACGAGTTTCTAGACAAAAGATAAAGAGAAGGGGAAAAAAAGAAAAAAAAAAAAAAGGTGTTATTAGTGAGTGTACTTCCTAAAAATGCAAAGGCAGGAGCAGATGGGTTGACATTTGAGGACAAAAAAAGCCAGGCACCTGCTTTCCCACACAGCAGCCAATCCCCCACAGCAGCCAATCCCCCACCAACACTGCCCTTTTGGGAGCAGCACAGCCTTTTGGCAGCCAGGTCAGAGAAGAAGGAGGGGGAAAGAGGAAAAGATCATCTGGAAAGACATGTCCCATCAACTCAGCTGCTTTCCACAGGCAGGCTCAGGGGGGAAACCTGGACCCGGCTTTGTTACAAAACCTCCAGAGCTCAGGGAGACGGACGCAGGCCAGGGTGTCCTCTTGCACCCATCTGACATTTTCATCGCTCCAGCAAGATCAGAGAAACTTTTCCTTTTTTTACACTACCACGAGTGGGAAGGTGCCAAAGCATTAGTCAGAGCTAAAAAAAATAACTGAAACTACCAATATTCCCAGAGATAACTACTTGTCAGCACTGGAAAGTGTGTCTGGTTTATACAGCTGATGAATGAATGAACAATTATCTGTTGATTAGTTTAAGATGAAAACTGGCCAAATGCCTGGTTAAGCAATTCACATCAGTATAACCAGTTGTATTTATTGCAGCCAGTCCTCGCGCTACAGGGCAGAAACGAGCCCATCCGCGGCACTGTCATGGCTTGCGCTTCTGCGCAGCCCAAGTCAGGACTGCGTGCAGACCACTGCCCCCCAGAGAGCTGCAGCCGGGGAGGTGCCACGGCTGGACACGGCCACTCTGCTGATCTTTGCTGGACTGCAAATGTGTGTATCGGAGCCTCAGCTGGAGTCAGAGGGAGCGGCGCTGCTGTTCGCGGAGCATCGCGAGGATATCGCACGCTGCGCCAGGTTCGGTGATGGCAGCGGTGCAACACTATGGCTCTCCTAAAAGCATCAGATGCCCTGAGGAGGCGGGGAAGGGCCCCCCCCAAGCCTCCTCCAAATCCATGGTGAGTCTTAAATTAGAAAGCCAGGCTCCTCCTCACTGGGAAACCCAAACCATGACTTTCCTGACTTCATTACTCAGCTGATATATGAGAGACGTCTTGAAGGAGCAGGTGGGCTGACAGCTTCAAAAGGAACAACTGCAGCTCAGCAGCTTTCTATTTCAGAGGAAGGCAGTAATCCCATAGGCTCCAACCCTGCCCTATAAGGGATTCTCTCCATTCCCCAGCAGTGACCCCAGGCACCACACGTTAACACCAACAGGATTTAAAACCCTCATGTTCTAAGCAGCGATAAACAGACAGCAGTTTTTCTTCTAGTTCCTCATTTGTCCTCTTTCTGAAATTCAGCATTGTCCTGGAAGTAGTGCCAGCAATGGCTGTGTTATGACCTGATCTGAGTAGTTGGATGGGAGGATGATCTACTGCTAGGACACATGAGATTTAGTTCCAGTGATCTCTTGGTCCCAGGCTGCTTTTGACTTGGTAGCTGTGATTGCCCACTCCTCAAGAGCAGCAGCCATCCCAAGCAGTACTCTGGGGACTCTAAGCCCATCAGGCAGGAGAAGTCTGGGAGAAATGTCATGTTTGGGAGGAATTTCAGCTCTCCAAAAGGATTTTCTGCTGCATCAATTTCTGCTGCTGCTTCTGTTACTTACTTGGATGCTACAACACCTCTGGTCTCTCTCCTCTGGTCTTTTTTAATCTAGATCATCAAATCTTCAGGATAAAGACTTCCACTTGCTATCTGCACAGTGGCTAGCAGGTTTTCAATCTCATTTCAGCCTCCAAAAATGATTCAAGCTATTGGTAATAATGCTTGACAGTATGTTGGGTTATGCAGCAGAACAGCAGAGCTTCTCCTGGCAAAAGCCCATAGAGGGAACCTGCCAGATGCCCAGGTGTTGGCTTCTTCCAAAATGCACGATCTGTAAAGACTCAGGGCAATGGCCAATCCTCCCATGGATTCTGCCTTTAATTTATAAACCCAGATTTCTTCCCAAGGTGGAGGTAAAAAAAAAGACTTTTAAAGGGCTTTGGGTTAAACTCTTCTTCCCTCTCACTCCGGTGAGGAGTAATACTGCTCAATGCTGGAGAAGAAATCAGCTTGAGAGCCCTGCATATGCATACAGAGAGCAAACATCTGTTCAGTGTAGGGTAGGCACGTAACGCAGCGCATGCTGTTCTTTCCAAGGCAATTGAAGTCAACGGGAGTCTTTGCAATCAGGCTTTCCATTAACAGTTATTGGAATGAGCTCATCTAGTCTCCAATTTAGCTCTGAGGACATCTTGCCGAGGGTTGTCACATTGGCTGTTCCCCTACACCCTTCCATATTTGTTAATCCAAGCGCTGCAAATGCGAATGGGATTTTGCATGGCATCTGTCCGCATGCTATAAAAGCCTAGCGAGAACGCCAGCTTCCCTGACACCGTAAGACCCCAACCCTGAGGGGGTTTCTGGGCCCCGGATAAAATGAATTAATAACAAGTGCATTGGCAGACTCTGTGCAGAGATGAGCCAGACACAGAAACCCCACAGGCTAGGGCAGGGGGGACAGAAAAGTGCAGGGGGAGATATAGATTTCAGCCTTGCAAGGGCCAAGTGTTCAGCCAAGTTTGTCCGCTCTGTCGGGAGGAGCTGGCATTTAAGGCTGTCGCTGACTGCCACTGCCCTGGCTGGAAAGCCGAAAAGGTCTAGCCTCAAGAAGAACAAGGTGTCTTGTGCACTTCGTGGCATTCAAAAGCCATCTGGTCCCTCAAAGCCAGGGGCAAAACACAGACCATCACAGCAACAGCCACCCGAGATGAGAAAGGCTCTTTGATGCCCAGCGCTGTCCACATAGCTAACTCTGTCATCAAAGCACCCAGCAAAACCAAACCATATTTACCTCCAAAAGGCAATAAAGCAAGCAATCTGCTAAGAGCAGTATTTTTTGCAGTTAGGATTAAGTTCGCTGAAGGCAATGGAAAGTCTCCAGCTGGCTCAGGATTACCCTTTGGTGGAAATTACTTTACACACAGCAAATGCAGCCTAAGATTAAGGCTGTTAGCACCTTAAGGCAATAACTAGGTTTTGTTTGTACAGTGGCAGAAAAATGGGGTCTGGTCTTGACTGAGGTTTAAGGATGTAATAAAATCAATTAGTTAATACTGCCCACCATTTGGAAGGAAATGAAAACACATGGGAAAGTTTCACCAGACCAAAAACTTCCTGCCTGCTCCCACCCCTTAAAGGTGAAAGCAAAGGTTATTTTCTGCATTTTGTTCCAGCTAAGCGGGTCACGGCTGGAAGGACAAATACCCTGACCCTCCTCAGCCCCAGGTGGGCAGGAATGCCACGTCCCTTTTGGCCCCAAATGCTCCTGCCCTTGGCTGAAAGAGCAGAGCCAGCACATCCCAAGAAGCCTCTTAGCAGCTGAGAATGCACCCGGGAGGGGGAATGGGGTGCCTTGCGCCTCCAGGCCATCCCTGGAAATAACCTGCCCATCAGTCATCCCCTCCCAAGCCAGGCCATACAAGGGAGGCAAGGTAGCAAGAGCCGTACGGAAAGGGAGCAGGACAAACGTGGCCAGGCACGGGCAGTGGGACCTGGCAGGGACAGCTATCAGGCGAGGACTAGGGGTGTGATCCACCAAGCACCACATGGCCCCGCGTTCCTAACAGAAGCTGCTGCAAACCCACTGCATCTATTTTTATATAGGTACATATATATATATAAAAATATATGTATTGTATGTATCTATTAAATACATAAATATAGATATACTTTCCTATATAAAAAGTATACACGTATACTTTTTTTAATACATATTTCTTCTGTCCCTCTGCCTCCTCCCTTTGTTTCTGAATTGCTCAGTACTTTTAAAGCGTTTCTCTCCCAGAAGAGAGAAGGGCTGGAGAAAGAAGCACCCACCGCAGCGCTGCTGCTGAAACAAGGTAGCAGGACCCAAGCACTGCTGCAGACTCCACCGACATATAGTAAAATCCTGATTCCCTGCCCCAGAATGTGCCCTTTATCCTTGGCTTCAGGGTGATATGATCTGTCTGATCCCTGCTTGGAGTTTGCTAGGAACAACAAGGCTGAGACAGAGAACTAAAAGACAGTGACCATGCTTAGCTTAAATCCCCTGGCTTTTCCCTGGTCTCGCACCCATGAGGGATGGCTGCCTGCCCCAGCAATCACCTGTGGCCTCTCTGGAGCTCCCCCACACCAGCGCCACGGCTCCCACCCAAATCGCTGGCATCAGATCCACCTATGCTGGTGACACTCCTGCCTTTCCAGGATTCCCCCCACCCCATCAGCAAGGAGCTCTGCCCCAGGGTAGCTGCAGGCTGGTGGGGGAGATGCCCCACACTGAGGGGTCACCCACACTGGTCAGGCCAGCCAAACACAGGGGTCTGAAGCCATACATATAGGGAGCATGCCATCACTGCTCTGAACTTATCCCCCTCCTCCTGTCCACCCATGCACACAGGGAGTTTCTCTCCCAATTTTCTTCTTTTCCATAGGAGGGGGCAGTTTTCCATAACCACATTCGTGTTTCTCAGGTCTCTGTCTAGCCCCACACCCCACCTCGCCTGCCAGCAGCTCCCTAATGGTCCTGCCCTTCATCCCTCCCACCTCAGCCATCCCTTTCTCTGGGTGACAGGAGAGGGAAGGTCGGCACTTCCCTCCCGCTGCTGGAGGGAGTTTTTCACTTCATTCACAGCCCCACGCCTTGGTTTTGGCAGGGTCTTTTCTCCCACCACTGATCCTTGAGAGTTCAGAGCAACCAAATCTCTGCCGGTGACATGAACCTCCTGTGATGCCCAACCAAAGCCAGGAAGGAAAAGTGCCTTTTCCTTAGGATTCTGGGCTGGCTCCCAGATCCTGTGGACCCCAACCCTCCCCTGATGCTTCTCCATTCAAACTAAGGCTCAACCCCTCTGTGTTTTTACCCCCCAGCAGCATCCCTCGCCGGGGCTCCTGCTTACCTCGGAGGAGCGGAGAGAAGCGCCGAGCTCCCTGCCGAAGGGGACGGGCAGGCTGGGATCTGCGAGCGTCCCAAGGTGATGCAGCTCTCAACTTATAGTGACATTTGATCGTCTGGAGGAGCCGATTGGCCCTAGACTCCCTGCGCTGGGCAGGGAAGGGAGCGGGGACGGGGCGGGGTGGGGGGATGGAAGGGGAAGCAAGGGAAGGGGGAAAAAAAAGGTCATACCATGTATAGGAGCAGCTGGAAGAATTGCACAGATGATGCTAAGATGGGAGGGACATGTTTGGAAAAAAAAACCCTCTGGGGATTGTTTCTATATTTACAGCCCCACCAGGCAGGCAAGCTTAAAGAGGGGTATCTGAGGCAAAGGCACCTCAGAAACAGAGTGTGGGGTCCCTGCAGCAATGTGGTGCATGATCACTGCTTAAAACCTGGTTGATTGCTCGTGCAATCTCAACACTAGCAGCAGCCTCCGCTCTCCTGGCTGGGCAGGGGCTCTGCCCTGCTGCCCCTCTACGTGTAAATGGCTTTGGTTGAGCTGCAGGGTTGGAGCCTGCGGAAGGCTTGGGGACCCTCTACCCTCCCACGGTCTTTGAAACGAGCAGTCCCAGGGCATGTGAGAAGTCAGAAGCACGTAGCACATGTGTCAGGTGTGTGTTTGTGCATGGCTGGTGTGCAGCATGCACCCACCTCTCACTAAGACTACCAGGGCTCTGCCACACGTCAGGGCTTGAGGAGACCTGGGGCAAAACACAAGGGAGCAGGAACACAGCAAGAGAGCTTGTCTGACCTCAAGCCGCACTCAAAGACGTTCTTAGCACGATACAGAAACATTATTTAAGTAAGGACATCTTAGGGCAAACCCCAGATGGCTGGACCCCACCTGGAATCCTCTAGCCACCCAGAAGGGTTTTGCTGCCCAAGCACCCTCCCCAGTTGCATGGCTGTGCCGGCAGAGGATTGCAGTGCCTTGCACAACCCTCTGGCTCATGGTTTCCACTTCACTAAACCTCACAGGCTTCAGCTCCCCACGCCCTCCCTCTCACCCCTCTCCCCTTGGCAGGGCTCCCTGGCGATGCAGAGCGTATCCTCCACTGTGCCTGGCAGCTCCAGCACCCCCTTTCGCCCAGCCTGTAGGAGCAGAGAAAAACTTTAGGAGCTGCAGGGCAGGCGATATTTTTGGCCTGGGTCACAGATTGATTCCTGCCCACTCTTTCCCTGCCACTTGCAGGAAAGGGTCCCCAACTGAGGATGTAGACGACCTTTTAAAGCCGTGGAGTGGGAGCACAGCGCTGCAGCCTCCCATTCACCAGGTAACATGCACGAGCAAAAATCCCCTCTCCAGCTTGTATTCTCCAGCTGTCCAGCAGCTTATCCCCTCACCTCCCTCCTGCAACCCAGCTTGAGCCAATGCTTTTGTTACTTGTCGGGTGGGAAGGGGACAGTGCATCCATCCTCAGCACCCTGGCTTCAGCCAGGAGTTTGTGGGGGGAGCTGGGGTGGGCACCCTGCACTGCCGAGGCGAGTGGCACCTGCATGGGGACGCACGGCTGGACCTGGTATCATGGCTTCCACGTCCCCTCCCCAGCTCTGCTGAAAGCACTAACGCAGCAAACCAGCTTTCACGCTGTGTTTTCGGCACCATCAAGCATTTTTGCCATCTTCCACTGGCTCGTTTTCCTCAGGCGCTCCACCAGCCAGGCACGTCTCCAAGTAATACTGTATTTGCCCAAACTGGCAGCAGGGTGGGGATGTATGGGAAGGGAGTCCCCCAGCTGTTTCTCCTTTTATGCTCACGGTGGACCCAGTTTGCCAATGGTATTCACCAGCCTCCTTTGCCTGCCTGCCAGTTACAGACTGCCCCTGCTGCTGGCGGAGCATTGCGACTCAGTTCTCCCACACCAAGGATTGGATCAATCAGTTAAAAAGAAAGTGTGTGCGTACAAGCGCGTGCAAAACCTGGGCTTACACCAGGGTCGTTCTCAGCAGATGTGAGGCTGAATGCTACCAGGGTCCTGTCTGGCCCATTTGCTGTCAGGCGGTTGGCAGGAGCAACGTGAGCATCTTGCAGGGTTGTGCAGCCTCTGCCAGAGCGGTGCTGCTTGTGCACCAGCAGCAGGGAAGCGCTCCACATCACTCAAATTTCCCTCTAAGCATCCTGACAAATGTGACATTGATGCAGGCTGCGGGAGGGACAGGTAACTAGACATTTCTACCTGCTGCAGCTCTATTTTCAAATAGATGAGCTGCCTCCAGGATCCCCTTAGCTCCTGTACACAGGCACCTGCGCTCAGCTCAGTTTCTGATCTGGACATATTAGGCAACTGCTCCAGACAATGTCCATCTTCACATTATGCATCATGTCCATGCTCCGTCTTCCCCATCACCAGCCCCAGTGAGCATGGCCCACAGGGCATCTGTGCACCCTACGGGCTGTGCTTATGTCCGTGCCATGCATCTCATTTCCAGTCCCAGCACAATCCAGTTCCCTCTTCCCACAGGACTGAGGGGATCTGCTCCATCCCTCTGGAAGGAGGGTTTATCTGATGCACACCCTGTCTGCTCCACTGTCATCTGGTTCACAACTGAGGCTCATTCCCCACAGCCCATTTTATGTTTGCCCTTTCTTCTCTTTGTTGGCAGTGCTTTGGAACTTAACTATAATCCTCTCCAATATTTGTTTCATGCCTTAGCTGCACACCCTGTGCTTTTCACACATACCCTACATCTAGTCCTTATTTCACCTCTTGATGCCATCGCACAGCAGTTTCATTCACAGCCTGTGATGTTTTCATCATCAGCTTTGCCTCTTTACTGTAGATTGTTCTGCTTTAGGATATGTTTTTTGCTGTCTTGACATCATCTCTTCTCCCTGCATCAGCAGCAAGGTGTACTTGGACTTGCCTTTGAGCTGCTGCAGTACAGCCACGCCAGCCTAGAGAGCGAGCAAACCACCACCAACTACCTCGTGCTCCCTACTGGTCGCATGGACCAGATGAGGGAGAGATGATCCTGGCTGCGGCCACATTTCTACCAAAAGCTATCAGATTGTGTTAGGCAGGGTGCCGCGAGCAGCTGTCTTTGGAGAAGCCCCTCTCACCAGCTGCTGGGTTAGGAGACAGCACCAAGGCCAAAGAGAGCACACGTACAGGTCACAGACATGAACCCGTGTCTCAAACTGCATAAAGCCCAGCTGCCTGCTGACCTCAGGCCAGAGCCTGGCATGCTTTTACAGCGATGGCATCTCCACCTGGGAGAGGATACAGCAGAGCAGTGTTCCTCCCTGAATAGGAACTAGAGGCTGGGGAAGAGATCTAGAGAGGTTCCCACTAGGTAACCTACCCCAATATCGCATTTCTTTTGGGTAGGTAGGAGCACCCAGACTGGTTATTTGAGATGGGCCACAGGAATATACAGCATAGCAGGGCCACTCGCAGCAGAGCTGTAATCAGCCCTTCTCATCTTTTCTGGCTGTTGGCTGACCTATTGAAGCAGCCAGCGCACTCAGGGGAGAGATGCTTTGAAACAGAGTGCACACTCATTAGCCCTGATAATTTTACAAATTGCATAAAGGTGGGTACTTTGGCCAAATGCTTGTCTTCTTTTTTTATACCCTCACCTCCCGTGCTCATTGCACACCAGTCAGGGGGCAGAATTTCCATGGATCACTGCCTCCTACAGCTGGATGATGCTCAGCCAGCAGGCTGAAAAAGTGCTGGAAAGTGCATCTGAAAACCTCTACAGCCCTTGAAGTCTGAACCTGCAGCTTCACGTTTGTTGAAGACTACAGAGTTTGTAAATAAAATCAGCTACACTCTTCCCATAAAACAGGTGCTCTTTCGCAACGCAGGAGAGATCTAACTCCTGAAATGAAACAGTACCTATTCCTTATTCACCAACTACTGACCAACACTGAGCAAATTGATCTAATACTGAAACCAATTCTGCTTTGGCCTACAAGTTGGGCCAGAAAACCTCCAGAGGTCCTTCCTCACCCAAACTTGGCAATGACTGCACTTACACTTTCATGCTAGAGCTACAGAGGAACTTTCACTGACACCTTCTGTCATCCAAAAATGGTTAAGTTATCCAAAATGAATTTATTTGCAAGGAAAATACGTGTTACTTAAGTCATTCCATCACTCACAGCCTGAATGTTTCTTTTATCCACCACCCCACCCCCCCTTTGCCCCAAAGTCATATTTGAATGCTTTCTTTGGATTTTTTTGTATGATACAGCTATTCTGGTTTTGGCATGTTTGTCCACTTACACAGACATCAGCACTGAAACACTTGAAGTTATCCAGGAGAAGGTGTTGATTAAGCTGACTGGGGGAGGGTGGGGATGTATTTTCCTGTTTTGTCACACTCAGATATAAACCTTTTAGCATGATTCAGAGCAGGTGGGAAATGGGAATCGCAAAAGCCATTTGGGAAAGAAAAGTAAATTCTTATCCAGTTCCACCCCCCACTTTCTTCTCTTTATCCCACCCCAGAGAAAGGGGTTCTGCAGTGGGGTTTAATCAGCAGTTCAAGGTTAGAGTAGATGCCCTGTGTTCACTGAAACACTCTTCCCAACTTAATTGAAGTAGCTGCCAATAAAAAGGCAGATCAGATAATGACTAAGTAAGTACTCTCAGAGAAAGGACAGACTATATATATAATTATTTTCTGTTCCTGGGTAAAATCCAATGACCTGTTTTATGCAGCCTGTCAAGCAGAGATCAGAATAGCCTTAAACTTTAAAATCAGCTCCTCTATTTAAGTATCAGCAGACCACTGCCATTTTACTGGCGATGACGGGAACCTGAAGAATCTGAAACACAACTCAAACAGGCCAAGCAAAGACCACGCATCCTCCCTGGCTCCTCTAATACCACCACTTGGCATTTGGGCTTGGGATCTCAGTCCTCAGTTGTCTCTTCCTCCTGCAGCTACAAGAGACCTGGTGCAGTGCTTGCCACGCACCTCTTGCGGCAGCCGCTCAGATACAGGGGAGAGCAAGTAATCGCCAGGTTCTGGGTTCACCTACCTGAATCCTGGAGGGTGGCTGGGGAACTTTGGGGTGCCAACACCTTCTCCTGATGGTGGTTTCATGACATCTCAAAGGTTCAGGGGCATAAAAAGGAGAATAAAGGGTAACAAACAAGCTTTCTCTTATTAACGACCAGATTACCTAGGTACGCCTCCATCCACCTTCCTGATAGTGTTGTTCTCGCATATGGAGGACTGTGGAGGGCTCTAGTGTGTCATCCCTTTTGTGAAACTTGGTCAGCAGGAAAATCTGCCCCCGTCTTATCCCCTCTTAGCCTGTAAGAGCAGAAACTCTACATCTTTGCATAAGAAATAGGGAGGGATCTGAACGCCTCCTACTTCAGCATCAGATGCAGACATAAGCCAGCCTTGTGCGTCATTCATACAGTTCATGCTGCAAATACACTCATTAGGCTGGTGTGGTTTCAGTGGTGACAGTGGCAGAGCAGGGTACAACATGTCCTTGGGCATTTTTAAATTCTGTTGAAATTTTCTTATTCATAATGGATTTTTTCCTAAGTTTCCAGTTGGGTTGGCTCCGATGGTTATTGTCTGTTTATTTTCCCAGCAACATTTTCAGTGTTGGAGACACACAAAGTCACTAGCACTCCTAAATGACAATGGCAGTTTTGAGACGTTGAAGTCATCAGTCAGAGAGGAATTAACTGCATTAGGGTATTTGCATGAAGGATTGAGCACCTACCCCACAATCCTGCTTTAAGGAGCAGAATGTCCTGCAGATCTTAGGCGTGATCTCATCAGTCATCAGGGAGGCAGAGAGGGAGAAAGCAAATAGAGAGCTCACCTCTGACACCAACCTGAAAATACCAGCATCTGCATCCCTTCCATGAGACTGGCCACAGCTCTGATGGATGTGGGAAATGCTTTGCTACCTTGATCCACGACAGAGTGACTCAAAGTCAGATTAGAGATACATTAGAGACAGGGTCAGTGAGCAACAAGGCTTAGCAGGGTGGTACTGGAGAAGCAGCAAGAATTTGCCTTCACAGTTGACTTTCTGGCATAGCTCACCAGCATTTCAAAAGCCAGATGGAACAGACCAAGCTTAACCCGGGTGTAAAGCTGCTTTTTAGACCTCCAGAGAAACTGCTCTCACATGCCCCCATTTCCCTGTGAGCACGTTTAACCTACCAGCTGCCTTGACACCCACACTAAAAGGCTCCTGAAAGGCTGTGAAAAAGCAAAGCCCAAACTGGGATGACAGCTGGAAAGGGGGATGAAATGCCCTGGGGCCAAGGGGCAGTAAATAACTGCATGGCATTTGGGCCACTCACACGTTCAGCCAGGGCAAACGCAGATATTGGTGCCATCCTTACCAGCTCACTTGAGCAGTCTCAGCCCTGATCTTCAAGTCAAACTGCACACAAACCCCCAACCAAAATTCACCAACCCAATCAACTCCAAACCCCCTTTGCTCCCAGTGCAGCATTTTCTGCGCTTGCACCCTCTGCATACAGCATGTCCCTTGCCAGGAACAAGCAGAGACAGAGCCTGAATTTGCGCTCTTCCTCTCCAGGGACGGTAACAACCAAAGCACAGCTCCAAATTTGCATTTTGCAACCCTGACTTTTGCTAAACAGTAAATCTGACCAGCAAACTTGAAAAGCCTCCAGCTGGTTTCATTGCCTGGAGCTACTCTGCTAGAATATCTGTCCTGGCAAGATCACCATCATCTGCCCTTCAACTCTCCTGTACTTTAGATGCTGAACTTTGCAGGGGCAAAGTTGAGAGCATGCAATGGTGTTACTTGATAGCCCTTCTTCACGCTAATTTTAGGTGATTGGAACTTTTCATGCTTTCAAAAGGAAGTCTATCTATTTTTGAGAAACCTCTTGTACTTACTGGCTACTGTAAATACTCTTTTCCATCTGATGTTTTGATCTTACCAACAGGGCTCTAAAAATCCTAAGAAAACAGCACCCGAAATGATCTTGAAGGAACAATGACCTGTTAATTTTGTAAACCGAACCAAGTAACACAATGCACCCAATATGTGAGTGATTGCAGATGGAAACAAATTACACATCAGTAAGTACTGAATTTCATCTTTCTTCAGTTCATATTGATTCCTGATTTTTGTGGTTGCTCCATCACTCAGCTGTTTGCTTTGGGAGGTGTGCTTGCTCCATCTGCTTTAGACATTTAAGGTGCAATCCTTGTGGAATTCAGGAGATCCTCTCCTTGGACATCCTAGATCTAGGCTAGATGTCTCTCTGAAGATAAGGGATCAGGCTGGACCATTCCAGGGTCTCATCCTCAGGCTATTTACACCTAAAAGGACGAGACAGTCAGGCAGTGAGGTTGAAGGCTGAGCAGCAGGATGGGAGCCAGGACCAGTGCCCGGGAGCTGCTGTTTTGGGCTGTGCCCAGAGGAGATAAGCAAGGCAGGAGATGAGCAGAGGTGCTCACAGCAACAACCCACAGCCTCTCCACAAACTTGGGGAAGGACTACCTACCCAACCAAGCACCTCTCATTCAGTAATCACACCTGCAATTTGCTGCTTTCGTGCTTTAAAGTGCTTGCTCATATAAAACCCTATGATATTTTCCCCTTACTTTGCTTCAGCCTCCCCCTCTGTTCTTCCCATCACCCTCAAAAGCCCCAAGCCCATGACATTTTTTTCCTAGTTATTTGAAGGATGAAGAGTACATGTCTTTAGCATTGCTAAACCACTATTACTTAGAGTTATCATAAAGAGATTAAGCACCTTTCTGAAATTTGTGGATCTAAATCAAATTGTTCCACTGCAGCCAAAACCCTCAGGGGACCCAGTGCAAAAATCAGAGAAATTGCCTGTGGTCTCTCTCATTATCAGGATCTTTGGAAGCAAATGCAAGATCCAGTTGCACTTCTTGTCAGTGTCAGATGCATTCTTTACCTGCTTTAAAATATATATATACACTATATATATATATCATGCAGCACTAGAGAAAGTGTGTTCATTAGGGAAAGTGTGTTGAGCTGGCAAGAGTTACCAATACACCAACCTCAGAGCCTTGTTCAGCAGCATATCAGCTGCCACCTCCTTATTTATAGCCACCCTGCTCTTTGAGCTTGTTTATTTTCCTTCCCTAAGGTGGTGGTGGCGGGAGGGGAAGCTCTGACATTCAGGCCCAGATGTCTCTGAGTCTGACCTTTCCTTCAAAGAGCAGAAACTGCAGACACATTTCAAGGAACAAAGTCATTTGGAAACTCTGGACTCTTGTGTCCACCACCTTGCTGGAGGCCCAGTGCAGAGCTGCAAGCAAGGGTTGAGCAGAGATCTTTTAATTAGCCAGCACATATACATAAGGATGGTCATAAAAATGAACCTATTATTATTTTATACCTGGAAAGAGAACCAGATGAAGTCTAGCCCCCGGTCTTGAGAGGTGCTATATAAAGATGTAACATTCAAAACAGACTTGAGTTTTCCATCAGCTAAGTTTTCCCCAAGTTTAAATAAGGCTGGTTTATGGCCTGCAGGAAACAGGCATTGCAATGGTCCTGGACCAGGTTTTTCAATCCCATCTCACATATGCTCGTGTAGAATCATCTGTTAAACCTCGATGGAAAAAAAAAAAGCAGTCCTGAAGCCTGCTACAGAAAGACAAGCAGCACGCTTTAGTATTACTGTAGCCCCCACAGATTTATTTATTAGTAGATGCTGTATAAAAGAATGTTCTCCTTCTGCATAATCTAAACAGACAGGACGGGGAAAGAAGAAATTGGAGAGAAGCAACACCTTGAGGTGCGCCTCAAGGTCAGAGCACCACAGGGGTTCCAGCCCCTCTCTTTGGGCACCACTGACCTGCCAAGGGGATGGTAATTTGGGATAGCATGGCAGCATGGGGAACACAGGCAGCCAAACCTGGGATACAGGGACCAGGAAAGCATCGCTCTTCTCCTCTTTGAGGGCAAGCTTAATCCTGCAAGAAAGACTCACTCAATGCCTCAGTTTGTCCTTGTTGCGCTCAAAATGCAACAGTCCCAAGAAAAGATAGAGCTAAGGTCTTACGACAAAAACCTCAGAGATGCTAATGCTGCAAAAAATACAATGTTGTGAAAAATTAACGTGAGAAAGGTATGGAGCAGTCAGCTACTGAGTAAGACCAAACCAGTAACTGCTATAGAGAGGCACAGCCTACTCTCCTTTACTCACAGGAGCAGGATGAGTCCCCAGGAGCGCTGGCCACATCCCTAGGAGAGCAGAGGTCCCAGCGACATGCAGACACGTGCAGGAGAGCAGGTAGCAGGCTGGCTTTGCAAAAGTTGCAGCATAACTTCACCACCACACAGTGGTTTCTCCACAGCAAATTCACCTGCAGGAGCTTTTCATTTTAGTGAGAGATGAGCAGAAGCACTTCACAGATGCCACATTTTCTTCTGAAGTGAGAAACAAAAATCACCCCCAATGACCTGTGCTTGCTGCTGAGGGGAGAAGTGAGTCTTCATCCCCTCTTAGCATTGCCCAAGAAGCACATCCAGAGCACCTGGGCTGCAGCATCCCCTTTTTGGGGGGCTCTTTCACCATTCTGGTAACCCTACTGCCACTCCCACCACCATGTGCACACCATGTTACTTTGGGAGGAGAAACAGCACCTCATAAAGTTAATTTAATTGTGGAAAAATTTCCCCTGGCAGTTATAGGTACCTCATAAAGAGCTACATAGATCTGCTCCAAGCCAGGTCTTTCCCTGGTTCCTCACCACCACTACAGCTCCCTTGTCTCACCAGAAAGTTTCCACATAACCTGCTCACTTCTGCACTGCAACCAGAACCTGAATTACTGCAGTTTTTTCTGTTGAAACCACATCAAGGTCCACACAGGCTTTAAGTGGGGAAAATATGCCCTGCAAATTAACCCTTCTTAGAGAAGGAATTACACACAAGCAGCCTTTAGGGCCTTTTCTGCACTGCCTAAGCTGGCAGGACACAGGAATAGCAACAGAAGTTTCCGGTCATCCTTTCCACCATCCAGCTACAGAACAGAGTTGAAACAAATTGGTGCAACCAGTTTGCACTCAGGCAAGGGCACAGTAGTGCTGCTTTCACCTCAAGCCAGGACATCCCTATACACCCCATTGCTACTGCTCTGGCCTCGCTTGAAAATCCCAGCATGGCAGAGGAAGGGCTGAAAGGAGGAGGATGTGGCCAGATGGCACCCATGCTCCCCAGGGCTCTCTGAGGAACACAGACTCCTTGAATTCCCACCTCCAGGAGGAGCTGAAGCAAGGGCACCAATACGCAGAAAGATGACAGCAAGTAGTAATATCTGAGAACCTTCCTCTTCCTAAAACTTTAGGAAAGCATACATAAGCATAGCACAAACTATTTGCTGTCTCTACACCATAGAAATGTTATTACTTGGAAGGTCACCTCCATAAAAAGATTTCTCATTAGATGGCTCCAGATAGGGTAGTCAGCTCATTAAAGTGCTGGGTTCCTGTACAGACAGCTATATTGACCTCATCTAAACTGTACAAGCAGGCTATAGAGGATTTTTTTTTTTTTTTTTTTCATAGCTGACATCACCAGTGATTTTGGTTGAAGCCTGTGACATTGTTCAGGTCTATTAGTTGGGGAGCTAAGCTCTGTGCTAGGAGCTGGTCACTCCATGGGAGGTCTTCTGCATGCTGCTCCATCTCACCCAAATACCACTCATTCCCATTTTACAGTCAATTACCCCCAATAACAGTGAAGAATGCAGCAGGATGACACTGATCTCCTAAATAGGGCAGGCACCCAAAAAGCCCTTTTCCTGTATACATCAAGCTCCTTTTCTTCTTGTCACTTAGTCTGATGTTTCCTCTCCTCCACTTTTTGCTCAGAGAGTTGCAAGGTCTTAGAAACAGCTTTGCTGCAGGAACTCCTATATCAACAAAATCCTCAGAGTTGCCACTGTTACAACATCTTCCTCAAATTTTATTAAATGCTTACAAAAAAAAAAAATCCAGGACGCAGTAAATTTAAGCAGAAAGCACACTGATGCAGGAGGAGAAAGAAGCTGCCCTCTCCTCCAGAAGGGTAGAAAAAAGTTGCAAAATTATGTTGACATGGGAAGAGGGTAGGAATAAGACTTTAAAGAGGGGATAGGAGACATGCTAACACCATGAAGTATGAAGACATGGGAGAGTTCAGAAACAACCCTGGGAGGTGATTAACAGACCTCAGGCCCAAGGCCAGAGTGCCACTCTTTAGGGGCTCGGTTTGCCCATGTTCACAGCAAGCCCTGACCTCCCCAGACAACTCACTAGGATGCCCCTTCACCAAGGCGGCTTCCAGCATAAGAGCAGCAGCCATTTCCCAGATAGCCTGTCCTCCTCCAGGAGCGTAGCAGGCATGTTATCAACGTGCCCACCACCTCTGACATTCAGAAGAAGTGTTTCAACCATTGGCACTGGAGCCCACAGGTTAGAGAACAAGCAAATCCCTTTCCCAGAGAAGGGAGATGCCACCAGTGGTCAGCACTCCTCACCTGGGAAACGAGACCTCCAATCCATGTTAGACAGGGAGAGGAAGGCAGCAGCTATTTGAAACAAAGCTGCTATTGCCACTGTCGAGACAGAAAAGTGGCAGGAACATTTTGGCATGGGTATGTAACTGTGATTAAAGGATGATCTGGGAACTAAAGGAAAAAACAGGACTAAGTTGAATGTGGTTTGATGTACACAGAGACCAGTAGATGGAAGTCCCTCAAAGCAGATGTTGTAGAGGGACAGAGGCTGCATTGTAAACAGGGGGAAGACTTTACCCACAGCTGGCACCAACAGGGTGACGAGTGGTTCCTGCAGTCTCCTCATGCTCAGGATCTGCCCATTGCCCTCCTTTCAAACACTGATTCTTTTACTGGGTTTCTGTTGAGCTCCCTCTCTCCCACCACCCAGCCACCAAGAGCACAAAAGTAGAAATTCTTCATCATGTAGCAAAAGCCCTGCCAGCTCAGCAGGGCAGAAGATCCCTCTCTTCCAACACTTGAGGGGAAAAAAAAAAAAAAAAAAAAGAGGGAGAGAGGGAGCAGAGCCACAGCCTCCCATCTCCATAGCAGAGCCAGATTAAAAAAAAAAAAAGCCAAAGAGTCACATAGAAGGTTAAAACAGGGATGGGTTTTGCCAGCTGATCTAGTTCCTGTCATCCAACCGGAGGCAGCGTGGGGTATTGCTCACACCCCGAGAGGAGTCAGGCTGTACCAAAGCAGACTGACATTGGGCAGTAGAAGAGAAACATCCTTCAGTTATCTTCTGTGCAGCAGAGGAAATAGTGGCATTGAGGGTTGCATCAAGCCAGGACCAAGCTCAGCTGCAAGACAAGAAAAACAACAAGTTTATGCACACCGTTTGGCCTGCCACAAGCGATACCCGGGGCTGTACAGAGGCTGCATTTCATCTAGCAATTACAGGTGGTTTTCCCCCTCCCCCATTTCACAAAGCCCTGTGAATCAGCCCATAAAGCTTCAGCACTGCAGGACAGTCAACCACGCTGCACGCCCGTGGCAGAGGAGCTGCCGAGGGCTGCCCACCCGGCAGAGGTCATGGCTGCCCAGGCAGAGGGAAGGATGTGCTCCTGCCCAGCCCTCTCCTCCCGAGAAGGAGGAGATTAGCAGGTTTCCTTCCAAGTCTGAGAAAGCCACTAAAGGGGAGAGCGTGTTCCTACACCCCCGGCAGCCACAGCTCTCCATTTGGGACCATCTGCGGCGGTATCGGGTTCCTGCAATTCTCGATCTGCTCCACGCACGACAGCTGGTGCGGCCGAGGGACTCCAGCACACAAATGACTTTTCCATTGCATGATAAATGACTCCTCCATGCTGACACTGGCCCCACCATTCCCAGTTTGGGGTTGATTGCAGATGGAGCAGAGTTCAGGAGAACAGTTGGGGTCCAAGAGTGGGGTGACCTCCCCTCCACCCATGGGCACTCAATCAGCAGCAAGGAAACTTAACCCTTTGAAAGCCTCTTGACTCAGCTTCTAGCTCATTTTCCTTCCAGCTTATCACAAACCCACAGAAGTTTCTCAGGCAGTATTTTCCCTGTTGTTCCTGGGTTTTCAGCCCTGGCCTTTCCGCTGGCAATAAAGCAAGTCCATCTGTCCCTTTCCTTTTGCTTCATTACACAGCAAGGGGGAAGACACTCACAAATCTTGCTTGTTGCAGAATTTCTCCTGAGCACACAAAGCTCTGAAGCAGACTCATCAAACAAAGCCAAGCATGACAGGGAAGGCAAATAAATTAAGAGCTAATTTCCCTTTGCTGCCTCTTAGCATCTATCTGCCTCACTAGTCAAACACACAGACTCCAGCACAGTCACATGCCATGGAAGTTACCACCCACAAGGTCTCCAAGACCCACAGCACAGCAAGTTTCAAGTCAGATGGGATGCTGAGATAGTAGGAAGAGTGATTTTAAGAGCATAGACTATTGTATAAGACCACAAATCTTGATGTTAGAGGGCACAAATCAGCCTCTAACTTTGGGAACAGAGGGAAGGTTTTCCCAGTGCATGCAGATTGTATCTAAACTTCCCACTTCAAGAACCCCCAGGCCCTCCTCAATAGCATCTGGCATTTTGCAGCAAGTGCCAGGCAAGATTCTGCTCTGACCCATACAGAAAACTGCATTTTTCTGGGGTGCAGCAGTCTGTAGTACAAGGAAAACACTTGAAGAGCTGATCAGTAGTTGGGAAAGTCACTGTCCTACCTCTTTAGTATTCCCAACACACGGCTGAAGCAGGTCAACCTTATAATTATGGTTTACCAGAGCTGCTAGACCATAGCTCATCTTGTAATAAAGACTGTCCATGTGACCACATTAAACAGGAGCAGATGAAATCATTCCACAATCAATCCTAACATCAGATGCATATAGTAGCTCACCTTGCAGCAGATAAGAATCACACAAGCAGTTACCGATTCCTGTGCAAACAGAACCAGAGTAGCGTTGCACAAAAGCAAGTACGCACTTCTCCAACGGAGGTATTTTGGCTTTCTGACCCAGAAGAATCTAGAATATCCATGAGGTTGGGGAGGAGAGAAGGTATATGATGAAGGAATGGGTTATCAGCCTTTTTTCAGGCCAGCACAGACTTATTTTTAAGAGTAGCTCTTGGAACAGAGCAAGTCCTAATCCCAACCTTGTGCCTAAGGCATGAAGCTGATAAGCCACTGGGAATGCCCAACAGTTGTCACCCCCAGCTGGCACAAATCCCCTCCAAGCCCCCTCGCCGAAACAGCAGGAGGTTTCTCATGCCTGTAGCTGAAATAATAGAATCATAGAATAGTTTGGGTTGGAAGGGACCTTTAAAGGTCATCTAGTCCAACCCACCCTGCAAAAAAGCAGGGACATCAACTACATTAGGTTGCTTAGAGCCCTGTCCAGCCTAACCTCAAATGTTTCCAGGGATGGGGCATCTACTGCCTCTCTGGGCAACCTGTGTTTCACCACCCTTACCATAAAAAATCCCTTCCTCTGAATCTACCCTCTTTTAGTTTAAAACCATTACTCCTTGTCATCCTATCACAACAAGCCCTACTAAAAAGTCTGCCCACCTTTCTTATAAGCCCCCCCTTATATACTGAAAGGCCACTGTAAGGTCTCTCTGGAGCCTTCTCCTCTCCAGGCTGAACAAGCCCAACTCTCTCAGCCTTTCCTCACAGGAGAGGGGTTCCATCCCTCTCATTTTTGTGGCCTCCTCTGGACTTGCTCCAACAGGTCCATGTCTTTCCTGTACTGAGGAAATCAGCTGGTAGCAGTGCACCACTTGCTAGACACGGCCCAGACTCTGCCCACCACAGCCTCTGCTCTGGAAGACAGCTTGCCCACTGCAGCGAGGGCTTGACCTTGAAGGCTTTGTGCCCCACATGCCACTTCTTCTGTGCTTTGATTTTTTTTAAAAAAAAAGTGCAGCAGCAAAAGAAGAGTCATCCTTCTTCACCCCACCAACAACCAGTTTTGGCAGATACACCGCCTGCTTGTTTGGTACAGATCAGCTTCCCAACCCAGTGCTGACAGCAGCACTGCAAGCCCAAAGGCAACACTGGGCACTCAAGCATAAATAGCTGTTCTGGCTTTTTGAGAGTTTTATTCGGGATAGTTTTCCCGCACAGTAAGTATCATGCTACACACCCACACTAACCAGTACAGGCTGGGAGCCACCAGGAACTGAGCAGAGCACATGCAATAGCCCCTCTGGGCAACCTGGACATCACCCACCTGCTCTTCCTCGATTCAGGATGCTCAGTTGCATCCAGCATTGAGGATTAAGGGGCTCAATGATTTATGCCTCAATTCATAGCAAAACTCAGCAACTCTGTGCTGAGTGAGAGCCAGGATAGAGTCAGATTTCTTTCTGGGAGCTGCCAAAGAGTCATTGCAGGTCAGAAGCTGAGTGTTTGGTGTTTGCCAGCCTTGCTCAGGAAGAGAAAGAAGAGAACTGAGACTAGTTTTATCTTTCTATCCCCAACACGGATCCTTAGCTCCACTGTGCAGGAAATCTGAGCGGTGCTCACCAGAAAGAAAAGGAGATGGTGATGAGTTAGCAGCAGAGAGCCAGAAAAGCAGATATGCATCCCCCCCAAGGAGTAGCACAGTGTTGGCTAAAGGCGGTCCAGCTGCAATTGCCAATGGGGATAAGACCTGACCCAGACCACAACCCATTTCTGTTTCACTGAAGAATGAGTGATACAGGCAGGGCAGGGGCAATGCTCCCCAAGGAAAGAGAAAACAAGGTTTTATCTTAAATTGAGTGCAGAAGGAGAAGGTTGCCGCTGTGCTTGATGCAGCAAGGAAAGACCAGTCAAAGTTAGTGTTGTGACAAAGCACTTTCTCACCACATAAACGCAGCTTTTTTAAAGTCCTGCATTTCACAGGGATGTCTTTCTGCCAGCTGAAATCAATCAAGGCCACTGTTGACTTTGACTCAAATGACACATGTAATTTATGGCTGTTCTGCTGTACATAACATTGTATCAGAGTATTAATAACTGGAATTTGGAAAGCCATGAAACACTCCTGATTTGTGCCTCTGGAGAATGTTTCAAAGCTTCAAAATTTCAGACCCGCTCTGTTTCTCTTGACATTTTCTTCCAAATCTCGTTAGGACTTGCCAAGACACGAATGTCTGGGGTCCCAAAGAGCTCTCACTGGATTTTGCACTAACGTCAGGAGCAGAAGGGCTCCAGGTTTGGCAATACAGCTTCCCCCCAGTACACCTCTTGCCCTGCCATGCCACCTTCAAGACTGGCTGAGGGTACCTTGGGAGACCAAGGAAACCAAGACTGATGCTCTTCTCACACAGTACTGCCTCCATACTCTTAGCTTTTGGAGAGAGGAAGAGGAGGCCTTATGTATGAATGTTTCTGAGTCTACCCCAGGGCTAAACCCACAACAACTCTAAGCTTTGTGTTTTCTTCCAGGAGATGACAATGCTGATAACAGTATCATCCTCCATCCAGCCTGCTCCCATCCACCACCACCTTTCTCCCCCTCCCACCCTACCAAAGCCCGGGAAGGACAACCTGAGGCTCCAGCGGCTGCTGAAGAAGGCAGCCAAGAAGAACGCCATCCTAGCTTCAGAGCAAGCCAAGTCCTTTCGGTCCAGCCTCTCACCCGTGAATGAGGCCAGCTCTGACCTAGAGCACAATGAGACCGCTCCCCCAGCAGAGACCCCCGAAACCACAGCACCCCCCTCTGCTAGCCTCCCAACCCGCCTCTCCATCAAGCCCATCACCCACCGCGTCCCCTCCCCTTTCCGAAAGGGCAAGCCTTTCACACTGAAGGTCACCGAGCAGAGGCGCATTGCTGAACACCTCGTGCTCACGACCTCCTCAGCCACACCCCTGCTACACAAGCCAGGAGCTCCTGAGACTCCACAGAAGCCTGAAGGCACAGACACCAACCTTCCCTCTCCACACAACCCTTCAATATCAGTTTTCCCCCAGCCTCCTCCTTCCAGCGCACCCAGTAAAGAAAGGGCACCAGAGGTTTCCTTTGTCACCAAGGTACATACTTATTTCCACAGTGTCAAGCCACCCAGGGCTAAGATGCCCACATCAAATCAGACCCAAGGAACCATAAGCCATGAAGACAAAAGGCCTTCATCACCAGCACCTGAATCAAGCCGCTCCGAACCATCTCCAGGGCAGATACCCACGCCGCTCAATGACAGCGAGGCCACAGCTCCTGCACTGGAGCCTCCTGTCCTTTCTGTTGCAGAGGCAGAGCCTCCTAATGAAGCTCCCAGGTCTGCTCCTACTGAAGAGCCCGTCAAGGTCCCTTCACCCAAACCCAGCACCCCCAATGCCCACACTGATAAGCCTGTGACCCATGGAAGTGACACTGAAATATCTGGATCAGAGAGTGCTCCTGAATTACCCAAGCAAGATGGTGACATCCTAAAACCATCAACACCCAGCACTCCCTCAAGGCAAGCATACCCAGTGACAGCAACCCCCAAACAAGCTAACAGTACTGGCGCCACCTCTACGGACACCAAGGCAGAACATGTCATTGAACCTCAGTTGACCCCCAGTTTACCAAACACCAGCCCTCCTCTCAAAGCTGAGCCAGCACTATCATCAGGAGAAGAAAGACCTCCTGGAGCCAATGCCAGTGGCTGGCATCGCCTCAAGAAGCACTTGATGGTGCAACCAGAAGCACCCAACTTTCCAGAGCCCGAGCCAGAAAAGTTGGTACAGGAGGAAGGGAGCAAGGAGAAGGACAGCTCTCAAGCAATCATCAGTCAAGACCACAGGCTGTTTAAATCAAGGGCCACAAGGTTGTGGGATGCTATTTTATACCAGATGACAGTCACCAAGGAGAGGAAGCAGCAAGCAGAAGAGAAGAAGCTGCGGAAGGAAGAAAGCATCTTTCCACCCCGCCGCTTACCCATCTTTCTATGTAAGCCACGCTTTGACGCACGGAAACTGAAGGAACTGGCTGCCAAACCCATGACAAAGATCACCACTGCGTTTGAGGTGAGCCGGTTTAGACCCAAAGTGGCTGAGGAGCACACCAAGAGCTTTAACAGAATGGCATCAGGATGGTCAGTCAACTGAAGCCAGGCTGCGCCACCAGGCCCACATCTCTGGAGGTTCCTACAGGGCACCAAGCAAGAGAGCACCTATGACTAGGTTTACTGCCCAGAGCCAAGTGTAAGGAAAAAATAAAATTAAATAAAACCCCTGCAAGCCAGCAGCCTCATGCTGTGGGTTTAAGGGTTACTCTCCATATATAAGCTTAAACATACCACATCCACTGGTCAGGAGCCAGGAAAACAAACATACACTTGCTTTTAAAAGAGCCAACAAGCACTGTATGCAGTGACATGGGGAAGAGAGGGAAGGCACACAGCGAAGAGGACAAATTGCCTGTAGAAAAAGCCCAGTTTAGAGGAAGGTGATGGATCTGAATTTATTTTATTGTGTTTATTAAAGTCCAAGATAAATACTAGAAACAGAAGCAGTTGTAGAGGAGACAATATGAAAGAATCTGGGTTGCTCCACATCTCCCCTAGGAAGTCTTAGAAACTGAACTCAAAGAGAGTACACATCATCTCTTTAGCTTCTGCACTAACAGTGCACCCCACACCCATTTGCTGGGAACAAGGTGGAAACTCGTCCTTTCACCCGAGGCACAGACAAGAAACAGCATAATATATCCATCCTGCTCTCACATAGTGGTTCCCTGCCTGAAAAATGGGTATCATCATTTGACATCCTCCTAGGTCAGTCTACTAAATCACAGTTAACAGAAGACTAACTCTGCTGCAGTAATCAAGTTCTGTTATGTATTTTACCAGGCTTTCTTAAGTACAGCTGGGGGCTGGTGTTTTCATGATAATCAACAAGAGCCTGCTTCAGCATGTGGGTATCCAATTCTGTGTATTTAATCAGGTGCTGGTTTGGCAGCAGGGGGGTGGGGTCTGCTAACTGCAGTAGTCTCATTTTCAGGGTGAACATCATGATAGATGCATACCTACTGGTGCCTGATGTCCTGAAAAAAAAGGGTATTTAAAACAAAATCCCCAACTCTGTCCATCCAGAGACAACTGCGCTTTCCAGCATTACAGTCACCCTTTACATCTCCATCGATACCAGGCTTATAAGCATAAAAGCTGGAGATCAGCTATTTCTGTTTCAGAAGGGACTTTGTCATATGCTGGGATGTTCCTACACAGCTAATATAGGATTGCTATGTTTAGTCCAAATAGGAAACTTGATACACAGCTCTTTACATTCTCTTCATGTGCAGAGGATATGGAGCTGATCAAAATTTCCACAAGCCAAACTGCAAACAGACTTAGAAACAAACTGAAGAGCCCCTTCTGCTCTTTTGAAATCTTCCAATTTTGTGATGATGCTATAACAAGAGCTCAGTTATCAAACCTTCACTGAAGTTTTCACTTTGCTTGTCTTACCCTCTCTGTTTTGTAACCCCTTCCCTTTTCTAAGGAAAAAAAAAAAAGAGAAGGAAGAATAACACAAGTATCTAAAGTTTGGATTTCTCCAACCCCCCAGTTTTGCACAAAAAAACTGAAAAGAGGTAGGTTGGAAGTGCACCAGTAATCACAAATGGATCCCAGGTAAGCCTCTGCAGGATAATTCAACATGCTGCAAGAGAAGACTGTAAAGAAAGATCCACGCAACAACACAAAATCAGAAATCAGAGTGCAGTGTAATACATGTCGAACGCCTAATGCAGATAAAGATGACCTTACCAGACAGCCATAAAATGGCACCTTGCTGTAGCACAGCTAGATGGATGCCTATGCACAACAGTCTGCATTCACAAAATGCACAGCATTAGCATGAAGCAGAACAGCCAATACTGATTACACTTGGGAGACTAACTGAATCTGGCCAGAGAAGATGGTTCCAGAAGCAACTGTGCTTTAATCCACTTTGTCCTGCAGTGAGAACAACCACCCAGAACAAACCATCAACTTTTGCATCTGCTGGGCTTCCCACCAGGCTGCGTCCACAACCCAGCCCCACTGCACAGGGATGGAGGATGGGAAATTGCCAGCAGGGAAAGCGATTCCCGCAGTGGGAAGCGGAGGAAGAGAGGTCTGGCTGCACAGCTTAGCCCTTTTGCCCCAAGAGTGAAGGGCAGAGGCACAACGCAGGCGTGGCGAGTCCTGCAGAGACAGACCCTGGTACCAGAGTATCACAGAGGAGATAAGAGATGCCTGGAGGCAACAGATTTCCACCAGCGGCTCTGTGCTGGGAGCCACGGCAGCATGTCCCAGCCTGAGCTGCTGTGCTGAGCAAGGGAAGGGGAACACTGTTGGGAACAGGGTTTGGTTGTTTTTCAATGTCAAACAGCCTCAGGCAGTTGCCAAGAGCCCAAATTGCCACTTAAAGTAAACCTCTCCCTCCACAGCCTGCTCAGAGGTCCTGCAGCTCAGGAAGGGAGGGGAGGAGGAAAAACTATACCTGTGCTCAAGCAACTAGAAAGCTGATAAAATGGTGTTGAGCGAGTGACACAGGGGGTGAGACAGAAGGGTTTGGGAGCAAAAAGGCAACCATGAAGGGATCTGGCAGTAGGGAAAAAGGATGAATATAGTTCAGGGCATGGAGAGGAGCTGGGGAGCAGGGACCTCACAGCAGGCAAAACAGCCAGCTAAAACCCAAGAAGCAAAACAAGCCAAGATCCTTTGGCTATCACAGTCATTTTGCTATTTACAGTCAAAAAAAAAATTTCCTTGTGAATGAGCCCATAGGGCAATGGTGTTGTGCCGTGGCTGTTTGGAGTACTGGGTAGATCCTAGAGGACATCCCGTGACAGTCACTGGCCTTTCAAGAAAAGATGCTGGAAAAAGACCAGAGCCCAGGGCACTTTCCTTTGAGCTGCTTGCAGAAGCTCAGGTAGGGCAAAAAAAAACCCCCCCTACTGACAACCTAGCAAAACCTGTTTGCTATAAAGAACTGAAGTTCAGTAGGATCCCACCTGGTGCATCAAAACAGACTTCAGGAAAAAGAGGACTGATAAAGAAGAGACCTTAAAGTAGGTTTCCAAAAGCCACAGGAAGAGAAGCAATTTGAGGATACAAGTCCTGTGGGCTCCTCCTCCTTTACATCTAAAAACATAGCTTTGGGCAGGCTTGGGTTTGTACTGCTGCTCATCCCAAAGTGGTATTCAAGAGAGCTTCTCTTCTAAATGGGCACCACAAAAGCCAAAAAAAAAAACCCAAACAAAACAATATGCTGCACTCAGAAGCCAGTTCCTTGAGAGATTAAAAAAAAAAAAGCACAGCCCCCAGAAGAATTCAGAAACAAAAGGTGTTTTGTAGCAGACAGAGCTATTTATAAGCTTGGCTATGAAATAAAGCTTCTTTTTTATAGTAGGAAAAAAGAGAATGAGCTTGTTTTCACTCCTGACAACTTCCTCTCCTCTCACTGTGCCAGATGCTGCCCGGTTGGATCCAACCAGTTATCACCTCCCTCTACGCCATTCCTCCTTATTGCCTCAACCCTCTACTATCACCCACTCAAGATAACACCAGGATATCTATTAACATAAACACAATATGAGCATGAGATCCAAAGACCTTTTCAAGAGGGCACAGAGACAACAACCCAGCTCTGCCTTCCCTCTTGCTGCACATCAGAGGACGGTCCTTTCTGCTCTGTTGGTCTACCCAGCACAGCAGATGTGTGTGTCCTCCCCACTACAACCCTATTATGGACTGGTTCCAAGAGGCTGCTGAAATCATTAAAAAGTTTTTCCCCTGATTAATTCAGTAAATCTGGGAATTAGACCCCAGAAGCATCTCAATTTCAGGAGTAACATCAGCCCCATGCTGAGCCAGAATGACCTCCAGCTATCTACTTCTCATTGCAACATAATAAGATAAAACAGCAGAGACTGTTCCTTTGAACTAGCAAAGGCAAACACATCTTGACCCAAACAGTAGTAGCTAAGGGACTTACTCTGCAGATTAAGCTAACACAGGTATCCAGCTTTCTAGCAGCATCAGAAAGTGAGAGTCCAAAGCAAACCCCTGCTGCGTACCCACTCCCTTCCAGCTCAGAAAGTCAGGTGTTCACCCAGAAGCAAGGCTCCAGCTGCTACCATACAGAACCTTCCAACCCACCCAAAGTGTAGCTGGCAGAAATAACCCCAACGTCCTGCCAGAACAGTGCCAGAAGTTTGTTACACAACGCAAGGTCATACCCCACCTACCTGGTTAATGAGTTCTCCAGGCATGCTATTGCTCCGCAGCATCATCTATCAACACCTTCTTGTACTGGCCATGGCCTGTCGCAACAAATTTATACTTCTTGCCAGAAGGAGTGGACTGAACAGGAGAGAAAGAAAGAGCCAAAGTCAGCATTTTTCTCCCTCAAAATAGGCAGCTAAGATCAAATAACTGAAGCCAGAGGAACATGTGATACAGTTGTCTGTAATCCCAGAGGGGCTGGAGACAGCCTACTCTGTACTCCCTTCTTGCCCTTTCCACGTAAACTCTCTGCACAGACCAACCACCACTTTCTATAGGCGTAAGGTAACACAGCAAGCGCAGGATGTGTAATAGGAAAGGGAAGATCTAACTCCAGGCACCAGGAGGGAAGGCCCATCTGAGAGCCCAGACCCCCCACGCCAGGGTTGGTTTCACCAATGGCAAGAGCCAGTTTCATTTACCACATACTGGCAGCAGTACCAACCCAGGAACAGTCCAGGTATTTTGATCTTCCTCTCCCAGCCTGGACAGTTCAAGCAGCAGCTGCTTGCAGCATTTTAATAGCCATGCCCACAAATGTACTGGTAGGCACAAAACCCTGGATCCATCTGCAAGTATTGATACTGTCTTAGGTTCACTTCCACTTAATTTAGCATGTTTTCTTTACTCTCGAGATTAAAAAGCATAACAAGAGCACAGTAACTCACATTTGCCATTCAATCTGAGCCTAGAAGGCTGGGGCTCCCAACTCATGGGCTGAGAGCAACATGCTATTCAAGAGACCCCTCAGTATTACTGGTTATAAAACAATTTTTTCCCCCATTTTTACTAGGACTGAAGCAATAGCAGCTCACTGTTAGGAAGAGCTCTTAGGTATGCAATTGTGTTGACAGATACAGGCAACCCTTGTCCTACAGAACACCACTGTCTCCTCAATACTGCCAACCCAGCCAAGAGCTCTTTTCTTTTTCAGAGCAGAGCAAGTGCTTTCATACTCACACAGATACTAACTCACCTTGATATTGGTCTCAGGTTTGGGACTGCCCTTCTGTTCCCAAAGGCTTCTTTTACTCACAATGTCTCCAGCCACGATATCCTGAGAAGATGATGTTCTCATTACCCTTCACTGCTAATGCTGCTGAACATGCTTTTGTTCACATCCCTTTCAAACCCACACCTCTGACCTCCTTTTTTATTTATAATATCACATCATCTGACCTATGACAGCTGCAGCTAAAACCCATGACTGTGAAAACTTCTTCCTATTCCCAGTATATCCTGTTTTCCTCTTTCTCACTCTCTTCAACAAGAGCCTGGATCAGAGATCTAAGATGTTTATTTTCTTTAGTTCATTAACTATTTAAGACATGTTAACATCAAGGCTTTTATTATATGGAAGGAATTTTGTTCACATAAACACAGATTTGCAACCAATGCATTACAGAATCAGCCTCACTCACATTGACCAAAAAGTGAAATTATTAAGAGAGCAATACATGATACTCTTTGCATTTTCCAAGTTTACAAGACTTATGATCTTGGTACTACGTGCAAATTCATGCTCAAAAACTGGAGCTCTGTCTTAGCCCCTGCAGAAGACATACACATTCTCCCCACCAGCTGATTTTATTCCAGTTTCAAAACAGAGCCTCAACCAGCATCACAGAGGCTTTCCGAGGTGTACCACCAAGGAACAATTTGGGACCCTAGCACAAAGTGAAGCTCTGAGGTACAAGGCCTTGCATCCTGATGAAGGAGATTGGATCTCTAATACAGATGCCTTGAGAGCTGGTGGGCACCACCAACGAGCCGTACCAAGAGGCTAACACAAGCGTAATACATGTTGTGCCCAGAGACCAGCCCCTCTCCCCTTCTGCAAGCAAGGCAACTCCTGCAAGTGTCATACCTTACAGGGCTGAGACTTCACAGCAGACTGAGCTGCAACCTCTCCAGTCTCCCAGAGGCTTTTCGTGCTGGCTACCATCATGCTCGTGGTGGGAAGGTCAAGAGAGGGCTGTCGAACGGGTTTTGGAGCCTTTGTGGATGTCTGGAAAATAAGTAGTGAAAGATCACCATCAGAGAGTGTGTGCTTTTTTCCCCCCCTGTAATTGGAGGTCCTCAGGGATGAGGGGTTGTAAAAGGAGACTTTGTAGGGTCTTGCTAGTTCCTGCCAGATACTCTCACCCATTAAACCTCACCCATGAGGATACAAGGATGGGACAGCTCGCTAAAGAAACCTACTTTATGCTGCTGAGTGAGATACAGACAGGAGAAAGGGCTGCTCCCATCCAAGGGGAGACGATTCAGTTGTCACCTCCCAGATGGTAAGACTAAGAGACACGGTGGTAGAGCAGCACCCAACAAAGAAGGCTCCTTGGAGGGTGGGGACAGAGACCAGCAGCCCACCTCAATAGCCTGCGTGTACTGCTCCAGCCTGTCATCAATCTTCGACACAGGGAGAGGAGGCTGAGTCTTCTTTATGCTGTTACTGGAGAGCAGAGGAGAGAAGAGGATTAAGATGACCCCCCAGTGCCTCAAGCAGAAGGGAGGACTTTGAGAGCCACAGGCAGTCTGTCACTCCTGCCCTTCCCCATAGCAGGGCTTGCCAGCATCCTCCATTTGCAGGAAGGGACCTGCTTTACCCCAAGGTCAACCCTAGAAATACCTTTTCTTTATTGAGCGGTTCAGCGACTCAGTTCTGTCCGTGATCTAAAGTGGGAGACAGGAGAATACAAAGATAGTATTTTTATCCATAGACCTCAGATGGATGTAGGTCATCTCAGCTGACCATAATTCAACCATTTCTCTTTCCTGATCCCTCAACACAGATTTTGGTTAGAAATGCCTCACTCAGTCCCACGTTCCCACCCTGGTCAGAGACAGTGAGCATCCCCTTCCCTTCTCCTTCCCAAGGCAGGTGAGCAGAACCCCAACCAAAAGCACCAGTGCACAGTAGCAGCCCAACCAGTTTCAGGTGCAAACCAACAATGTGCAGCTTGACTGACACCTGAAACAGCAACCAAGACATTTTCTCTACTCCCTCTGCTCAAGGACTAAGTATCTCTCTCAGACACTTAGTTTCCTAGCCAGGCACAACAGAGAAAGTGGCAAATGTGGAAAGACAAGGGGGAAAACTAGAGGCACTGCCAGCCGTGTCTGCAGAAGAGGAGCCAAGCATGAGAGCAGCACAGAAATGAGTTACATTGACTTATCCACACCAGAGAAGCACACAGACAGGGCAATCAGCACATGGAGCCACCTGCAAGGCAGCCCTTTGGGTCAAGCCGTCGGGAAAGAAAGTTTTGCACAAGAGGCTCCTGCACAATAACTCTTTGGGCAAGACAGGAAGACAAGCAAACACTCCACAACCACTAAATAAAGGAAAGCTCAAATGTTGCTAAACCTTACAGCTCTTTTGTGCCCCAGAAAACAAGAACACAGAGAGAAAAACCACTTTCAAGTCAAAGGGGAGGCTCTTTCTTAACACCAGCTCCTACAGAGCCAAGGAGCAGCAATCAAGTAACAAGATCCTTCCCTCCCTGCGTAACTGCTGTCTGTGCCACAGGAAACATCATCTACCAAGTTAGCAGATAAAAAGCAGCACTAAATGCTCATTTTAAGGCTCTTTCAGGATGCCAAATTTTAGCTAAGCAGAAGACAAGACAGTGTCACAGAGATGACACATTTAACAGCTGCGTCCAAGAGCACAAGGCCCATTAGAAGAGCACAACCACCAAACAGTGCAACCGTGGCTAATAGAGATGTAAAAGGGAGAGTCACTCTGCAGGGTCCCGACATAGCAGCGTGACAGATATGCCATCAACCAACTTTTTCTGCTGGGCAGGCTGTCCGCCTTCTGCCAGCTCGCTCCTTTGCTTGGTGCTGCAGGAATTGATGCTCACCTCTGAGCTGTGACTTCAGAGATTGGGTTGCCCATCCTTCCAGGACATTGACAGGCAGGCTGCCACCTCATGGGGCATAACAGCGCCTGAAGAGGGAATCTGGTAGATTCCTGCCTGTGTCTAAGCTTCTCAACCACCAGTAGGTAAGATATCAATAGGAAAAACCCTTGCCAACCCTGCCAGAGAGATGCTGTGCAGGTACAAACCACCCACAGGTGCTTCCAAAAGGTCATGAATGAGCATCAAGTTAAACACAGAGGGGCCTAGAAAAGGCTGTAGGTGACAGTAGATCTCAGCATGACAGTCTAGGTGGGAACAAACTTTCCTTAAGCTCTTTGGAGACCACTTCCCCCTGCCCAGTAGGGCTATTCCTTGCAGCAAAATTCATGCATTTCTCTGGTCCAAAGGACTTTCTGAAGACCAGAAACAACCACAGTTGTTCACTCAGCCAGCCTCAAAAACTCAGAGCTCACAAGCAGCCTGAGAGAAAACAGGGCTGGTACAAGGCTTCCCCCCTGCCACCACATCTATTTAATCTCCCAGGCCACACTCTGAACCCCAAACACCCCATCACACTGCAACCCAACACCCACCTGCCCAGATGTGTACCTGGCCTCCACCAGCCACAGCTGGCAGGGGAGCTCACCACCCGCTGCAGATGCTCCTGTCTTTCCACTACAAGAAGTGTTTCTGCTGAGCGATCCTGTGCCAAAACACCTTCTTGGTGGTCAATGTGTTTAATTCTTCGTGCTCACACAAAGCCCTGCTAGCTGGGGTGTAAAGATCCTCCTTCCTTTGGAAAGATCCCAAGCTCGTATTTTTCCTGAACAGCTTTACATTCAGCTTTGTGTATTGGTGAGCTGACATCACCATTATAAAACACAGAGACTAGACTTCTAAACCTTTCCCTGGACTAATCCTAGCAGCAGCAGCTAAGCTCAGGTCAGGAAGCTGTATGTGTTTTGGGGTTGTAATGACAAAAGTTTCAGCACATAAAAGGCACTGGAAGCATTTCCCACATTTCCCCACCAGTCCCACTCCAGGGATATGCTTTGGCCACCCCTACCTCACTTTTCAAACCTAACATTAGCACATGGCCTGCATCCAAACCTACCCTTTCTCCCCTCTTTTTTATTTCACTTTTAAAAGGCTTCTCCATAAAGAGCAAGAATCTGATGATTGTAGATGATGAAACCTTCCTCTTACAATCTATTTACTGGTGCAAGAGGAAGTGTTCAGACAATCCTCCCCATCCAGGAAATATTGCCCAAGCAGCTAATAGCACAGATCTAAATGCAAAAAAGCAAAGACAATACCAACAGCAGATTAACAGGCTATCAACAAGCTTAGGGCTTACAAAGACAAAAAGCCATTCAGTACAGAAATCACTTATCTGTACCTATTGTATGTAAAAGCACATGCACAGAACTGAGGATTTGTAGTAAATGTAACAGAAGTCATGAGATGCAATTGAGGTGGTGTTAAAAATGGAAGTTTCTCAAGAGCATCAATGCATACAGAGATGTGATTGGGAAGGACACAATGCTTCAGAGATCAGGAATCCCAGTTTGTTTAAAAAACTTAAGTCATACTTTCTGATTTTATTCAAGAAAGATAGGGAAATTCCAGTGCTTCAAGTTTTGGGGTTTTTTTGGGGGAAGGGAAATTTTATTTTCTCATTAAGTTCATGTGTAGTCTTTGACCAAATTCACAAGCTGAAAGCACAGACATCTTTATCAGTATTACAATATTCCCTGGAGTCCTCAGTGAACTTTAGACTTCTACGGTGGTTGGCAAAGTATACACAGAGACAGTTACAGCTTCCAACAGCCCAAGCAGGCAAAAGAGGAGGAGAGGAGGTTGACAGCCAAGGAAGATGAGGGAAACAGACCAAGTGATTTGCCCCAGCCTGTAGCAGGAGTGGGATAACAGGATTCACACTCTACACTGCTGCAAGCCCTGGATCACCTTTCCTCACCATTAGTTAGGTGCTCTACTGTGACAGTTGCCATGCCTCCAGAGGGGCCCCAGCAACACAAACCTTCGTGGAGCACACTGCAGTGTGGTCAGAGCACAGCTCCTCCTCTTCCAGACTGACAGGGCTTGGGGCCTTCTGGCGCTTTTCTGGTGTTTCTTCTTCTTCTTCATTTCTCCTTCTCTTCTTTTCCTGAGTGCAGAAAATGAACAAGCCAGGAAGCAAGCTGGTCAAACTGCTTACTATGCAACAAAAGTGATTTTTCCCGTCTCCCAGGCTTCCTGCTTTACACTAAACAAACACATGAGCTCAGAAACTTTGCTTCACATCATCTAATTTTGAGATATCCAGGAAGAAGCTCATATGTCATGGAGGGGGGGTGGCTGTAGAAATCAGAGAAATTTTGCAGGTTCAACGTTCCAAAATGATATGGAAAGAGGTCCTTGCATCAGTTAAAGATTTTTTACCACTTTTGAGATAGGAAAACGTGAATTTCTCATTTAGAGGGCAAAAGGAGAGAGAGCAGCTGCCTTTAGAATAAAGGGCTAGACACACACACTCAGTTCAAATGCAAAAAGCATTCCAGCCTCAGCAAGTCAAAAATCCATTTACAACAAAAGATATGTGAAGCTCAGCCACCATAACGGCTTTGCACACCACTCAAGTTCCAGCTTTGTGTCTCTCATTAACCAGGAATTACACCTCATCAGAAGAGCAATGAAAGAAAACCTCAGCTGGGAACAATGCAAGATTTAAATACACATCAAGCCAAAGTGCTCCAAAGGTGCAATAAAGGCTGCGGAGAGAAAAACAAGCAGTAAAATTTTGATTCAAGTTTTCCTGAAGAGCTACTCACTGCCCACAAAACCACAGAAGTAGTAGCATTGTCCTCCTCTGTATTACAGGAACATGGCTAAACCATCACAATCTCTGTGAGCAAACACACCACCCTCGCAAGAGGGCAGAGACTGCCTGCAGTGACTCCAAGAAGGCACATCGGCAATAGTGGCACCAGCCCCAGGTTATGCCATAAAAGCGTGTCTACTGGGCTCAACACCCAGAAGCGTAAGCAGCAACAGTGAGCAGCCCCCAGCCCCAGCTCTCCCACCAGCCTGTGGAGAAAAGATCAGCTCCTCCTGATCCCACCTCCTGCTCAGCTCTCTCCTCTTCTTCCTGCTCTTGGACCCGTTCTTCCTCCTGGCACAGCCTCTCTTCCTCCCTGATAACAACATTCTCCTCCCGGATCTCCTCTGGGCTTTCCTGATCCAGCTGTATCTGCTCCAGTTTGACTTCAGCTTCCCTCACACCACTGTCCTCTTCTTCATACGACTGTCGTGGAGACCTAGAGGTGGAAGAGAGAGGGGTCAAAGAAGGAAGACACATTGTTATGAGCGTACAGACACCATCAGGTTCCTCAGACCTCCAGAAATCCAATGTTATCACTCCCCCCAAGCCTACAACTTGCTGGGTGTTTTACACCAGGGCTCACAGCCACTTTATGGTCCCATCCAGTTTCAGGCACCCAGCAGACACATCACTCCCACATTGTGACTGTCCAAGATGCAGCTCCACTAAGAGCTGTGGCAGACCCAAAGGTATCTGCACCTTTCCAGCCTCACCGCAGGCAAGACCCACGGGAAAACAGAGATCAGACCTGCACTCAGACCCCAGGCAGAGAGGACACTACCACCATGATGTGGTGCTGGCTCAATTCTCTGCTTGGCTACAGCCCAAATCCCAGGTGAACTAGCATGGTCTGTGGCCCTGGTGCACAGACACAGATCTGACGCTGCCCCCATGGTTCCCAGCATCAGTTCAATGTGGAGGACCAAACACAGCCTTTCAATGCCTAAACTTATCTTCCATGTTAACAAAGCCTCTCGCTGGAGAAGGATCCAACCATCAACATGTGAACATGCTTCCCAAGATTCCCTTTTGCCCTAACTGAAGCTAAACTGCAGGGCAAGGCTGCACAGCCACTCACATGGGGTTATTTTGTTTGCAAGGCGCAGTGCTCCACAAGCAATGCTGTATCTACACCTGACCCTGAGCCTCAGTTTTACCCACTGGAATAAATTACACCTCATGTCACTCACGTCATAGCCCAGCAAAACAAAGGAGTCCCATAGTGGCCAGGGTCACTCCTTGGCTTAGGTTTAAAAAAACCACAACGGGGTTTGGACAAGAAAATTCCTCCAGGTCTCTGAGGCTGCAGACAGGAGATTCAGGAATATGTTTAAGCAACCAGCTTTGCAAAAGCAGAACAGCCTATGCCTTTGGGCACAGTCAGTGGGAACACGTAACCCCAGGGCTCTCGCTGGCTCACAGCTGTGCACCAAGATGTCATTGCCATCTCACTTTGCCCAGCCAGAGAATAGCTTTCTCCTCCCACCCATTTCTTAGAAAATCACCTGGCTTGCGACAGCAAGGCTCGAGAGCTGGCTAGCAGGCATCTGCCAAAGTGCAAGGCTGACTCACCACTTCTGCCTCACCAGCCAGCACCAAAACATGAAAAAAAGTTCAAGCAAGACTTTTCCACCCACCTCTCTGCTGCTGGGAAAGCAGCTCACAGGACAGCTGCCGTCCAGCCCTCCTCATGACCACATGGGGAAAAAGCTGACGCATACACCAGCTCATTTGGCTTGCTACTAACCATCCTCCCACAACAGTGCAGCCACCAACAGCAAACAGGCTCTGAAGGCCCAGGTAACTAGTTTCTCCTAACCAGGAAGCCAGCAATGCCTCCAGCTAAAGTGCAAGCTCATATTAAAAATTAAGGCCAGCAGATATGATGCAGTCTACAGGATGCCTTCTGCACCACAGCAGTTTTGTATGGGACGCAGTTAGACTGACACAGCTCCCACCCTCTTGCACACAGCTGATAGCGTGGATCTCCCCCCACAAAGTGGGGGAACCAGAACCAAAAATAAAATGTGCCTTAGCACCAAGGCCCTCAGGGGATGCACAAGATGTCTTAGCTCCACGCAACAGAGAGCAACTGTCTCCATCCCCTCACTTGCAGCCACCACCTAAACATCTTTCACATGAAAAAACAGGGTTTGATCCCTATTCAGGTAAGCAGGAGAGAGGGGAGTTGGGAAACCCCAGCCACAGCACTGCTTACCCCACCCAGACACCCAGCATACCTGTGCTCACACCACACTCCAAGCCTATCCTTTAGAGGAGCAAGGGCAGACCTGCTGAAGGGTCTTGATAGAGCACAGCCACCCCCTAGAGCAAGCCCAGCTTTTGCAGAAAGGCCACTCCCAGCAAACCAACAGGGTCTAAGCCCCTTCAGCTGCCTCCCCCAACCACCCCACCAAAAACCTGCTCAGCCACAGCCGCTGCCTTTAAAGCACCACCCCTCTCTAACGGGCTTCACCTGCCACAGATGCCACCTTCCCTGCTCAGCACCCTCCTGCCCCGCTACAGAATAAACACAAGCATCACATAAAAACCCAAGGAGCAATTTCTGGAGAGGATAACACAACCCTTCCAGCAAATTCTCTTTTGAAGGCCAAGGAGGGAATAGCAGCAGCCTTTCTAGACAAGCTCTTTGCAGGGGGGGTGGAAAAAGGCAGCATGCCAAAAAGCAGATGAGGCCAATTTCTAATTGCTCCCACAGATGTGATAATCAACACTGCGGTGAGGTGCTCGAGCAATGCTTGTGGGGTCAGGGCTGCAACGGTACAGCTTGCAGAGTGGTTTAGCCTCAGTGTTTGGAAAAAAGTAAGAAAGAGGCGAGCTCTATTTATTTGTTCAGCAGTAAATATTAATCTCAGGCATTTTTTTCAGTCTCAGGGGTAAAGAAGAGGCTGTGTCATCACAGGGGCAAAATTCCCTATAAAATCAAGCTGCCCAGAGAGCTGAGTCACAGACTTCACATGCAGGTAGATGGTGTCCAAGGGAAGTGGTTAAGGCAGGAGTTTGGTTCGGCTCAGCAAGGGGAGAGTGATGGGAGATGGGGACTAACCAGCTGGCACACAAGCACCTCTCAGGGCTTTACTGTCTGTTTTCCCCCACTGAAAGAGGACTCAAGCACAAGGTGGGCTGGGGCCATAACACCCACTATGCTGACATGAGCCAGGAAGCAGCAATAACTTAGAACAGCTTTTTAGGCTGGCCTGGATTATGTTAGAGGCCGTTTCAGCCCCTGCAGCAGCTCAGGTGGCTTAAATCCGCTGTTGTCACTCCTCCAAACCCAGGCGTCCTGGCAGGCTGCCATCGCTTGGAGCGCAAAGCTCAATCCAAACATCCCCAAAGCCCAGGGCAGCCCCTGAGCCTGTTTCACCCCGCTAGCCCAAATGGCAAGCGGCGAGTGTCCACCCTAGCAGTACGGGATGATCTGGCCTCATTCTTATGCGTGCGAGGCTTGACTTGGGCTTGGTCACCCCTCCTCGGGGACGGTCCTTTTGCTGGGCACGTTGGTTCCCCTCCCCTCCATTCGGCTGTGTCCTACCCACCTCTGCTTGCGCTGCTCGAGCTTCTGGGACCAGTCACTGAAGCCTTCATCCTCCTCCAGCTCTGAAGTCCCAGATGGCTTAAAGTCATAGCTGAAACACAGCAAGAAGGAAAATAAGGAGAAAGATGCAAAAAAACCCAAACCTGGCCTGAAAGAGCCCCAGCCTGATATTGTCCTTCTCTCCCTCCAGTTACTGCATCTTCTTTCCTCTGGCTGCTCCCAAATCCCACTAGAAGCCTTATCCTCCATTACACCAAAGACACCGTGTGCTTAGGAGCACCCTTGTATAAAGATGGTCTCTCAGGGCACCACTACAAGATGGAGAGGAAGAAGGAGCACCCTGCTGCCAGCCTGGTCTCTGGGGCTGTACACAGGCAAGCAAAAGACAAAGCACATCAAAACCAAAAAGTCCATGGTTTTCTTCTGCACCGGAGCTGGCCCTAGCTTGTTTGGACCAGAGGTGTTTCAAACTCAGTTGCTGCTTGTCCTGCGCTAGTACGCAGCCCCATAAGAAAGACATCAGCAGGAGCCAGCCTGAACAGATGAGGAAGACTCAAAGATTAGGACACGGGCTCACATTCTGGGTTGGATCCTCACGTTCCCCTACAGCTCTGAGCCAGCCAGGTGCACTTGCATGACCCTGGCTCCCCGCCTGTGAATGCTCTACTGCTATACAGAGCCACAGCCCTCCCGGGGCACACAGCTGCTGGCACCAGATGTGGGCTGGCCATGCACAGGGATTGTTGGGTTTTCCCTATTTCTTTCCTTGCATTCACAAGCAGACTCGCCTCCCAGCCAGGGGTCCTGGGTGGGCAGGCATGTTACAAGCGTTGGCCTGAGGACGTGGCTTCACAGATGGTTTTGGGACACAAGTCGGTCACGTTGCTCGGGAACGGGAATTAGGATACAGGACTCACAGATTAGTTTAAAACTCAGAGGTTCAAAATATGTAATAAACATGGGAGATTCTTTTCTTTGCCTTTCTGGGCTTTTAAGAGGTGTCAGATGATGCTTAGCCTCTTCTGTGACCGTGGTGGCTTGAAATATAGGGCATTTCTCTGAGATTCATGAGTCTCATATTGAACTGGCTGCAGGAGCTGAGGGTTTACAAAAAGACACAGGCCCTCACCAGGGAGGGTAGAGTGGGTGAGCACCAAAACCAGCTGCTCAGCCACAAGTTTGAGCACAGCCCAGCTCCTGCTGCGCTTCAGCATCCCCTTAGACTGCCCAGCAATGATGCCACGTAGGTCTAGGACGCTTCAGCCTGGTCTGGGTTATTTTCTGCTGAGTGTGTAGCAGCAGCTTGTGGATGTCCCAGGATAACACTCAGGAAATTCGATGTGGAGCCAGGATGGGACCATGCATCTGCTGAGTCCCTGGTCAGGGCTTCAAGCAAGTTGCAGCATTGATAATGCCCAAGGCAGAATCGCTCTGGTATTTGTGGCCCTGGCAGTATGCTCAGGCTATCAGAGAAGCTCCCAGGGGGCAAGAGAGACCAGCCAGATGCTGTTTGAAAACTGGTCTCCCTTGCTCCTTTGCAAACACAGCCCCAGGGGAAGCACCAAGCCAGCACAACCCCATCAGCACCACTTAAGCAGACGCCCATCCCTCCAGCACGTCTTTCCTGCAAACCCGCCATTTTTCAGGTTATTTCTCTTTTTTTTAGTGGAGGGAAGGGGAGGAGAGGAGCTTTGCTCTGGCCCTTTGGTGCAAGGAAATGCCGAGGGTGGGTTTACACAAACAGGAGTGACATGGAGGGGATGAGTCCCAGCGCGGGAAGAGCGGGGGGAAGGAGGAGGTAGTGTTTACACAAGGGAGAGCGAAGCTTTTCCGAAGATTAATAGCCAGGCTTGACCCCGGCTGTGTGAGCAAGCCCAGGTGGCTGTCAGCAGCTGCAGAAGAAAGCAGGGGATGGCTAGAGAAGAAGAAACATCCTTCTGGTGAAGGCTGGCCCAGCAAGCTCAAGCATCATGGAGCAGGGAGCAAAACTTCTCATTTAGGAGTTCTTGTCGCTGCCCCCTTCGCAGATGCTTAAGCACTCAGTTAAATTTGGGCACCAACAGTCCTGTGGGGTCAGCAGCATGTCTGTGCCTACGCCCACAGGACTGGAGCCTGCAGGCTGGGTTACTGGGGCTGCTGCATGCTGCTCTGTGCCCGAGGCAGCTCACAGCATCTCCCGGCAAAGCAGAGACCAGAGATCTTGTCTGCCGTTTGAAAGACCTTTACGAATTATTTTCCAGCCCCTGTGTGAATGGGGGTTTGGAAAAGCTAACAATTATTATTACTTTCCAGATCTTCTGTTTGCTTTGAGGGCAGACTGCAGTGGTTTTGTCTGCAGAATATCACCGGTTGTATTTCCACAAAAGATTTTGAAGCGTCTTTGCAATGCTTTTAGACGCACAAAAAAAAAAAAAAAAGTCCTGAATAATTTTGAAAGTAAAAAAAAATTTATCTTTTAATGGAAAAAAATAGATTTTTATAAATAGCTTTTGCTATTTTTCCAGTAAAATGAAGCTGCTGCTTCTCTCTGACTGTAATCCCAAATCAAAAACCCTGCCACTGCTTTTTCATGGTGTTTAATATATTTAGAAAAAAGTTGAACACATATATAGTGGGAAGACTAGGGTCTTTAAGACCGAGTTTGGCAACTCTGGGTGCAGACTGGTTTTTGTGCCAGCCCCAATGCTGCATAGCACCTGGGCTGCTGAACTGTGGACACGGGGAGGTTGCAGTGGGATGCTGCGGATGTGACTGGTCATCTTTCTCCAGGGGTCTCCTATCTGAGAGCAGACAGCTCAGCATCTCCATAAATGCCTCCTGAGCTATTTCCATTTAGGGCCTGCACCCTTAAAGCATCAAGTTGACTTTAACCATTGGAGCTGTGAACTGCACCAGCTCAGGGGCTGCTCCCTGCTCCCCACCGCCAGGGCAGCATCCTCCGAGGGAGGAGCGAGGATCCCAGCCAGGAGAGGTGACCATTTGCTCGGCCGCCAGCACCGTCATCTGCCCAGGGTTGTGTGTCACATCCTCAGGCACATGTCTGTCTTTGCACATATGAGGAACTTCCATTAGTTTTGGCATAGGATGATTCACAGGCTGAAATTTAACCAGGCACAGAAATCCCTGGTGATAGGGACCTGCTGCCTGAGCTCAGCCTTACCCAAGCTGTCCTAGTTTAAACTCTCAGGGTAGTAAAACACCCAGCCTCCAGCCAAAAAAAAAAAAATCAAACCAGGTATTCTGGCTTTTTCTACCCAAACTCAAAACATGCTATTCGTTAGTTTGGGCTAAATCCTCCAACCCAAACCTATTAGGGAACTTCCCCATCACCCCAAACCACCCCGAATGACAGACACCCGCTCCATGGATGCAGTTTTGCTGCAAGGAGAGAGCCTGTCACTGAAGGATTTATCTGTGGGTATTTCTTACTGGTTTTCCTGTGCTGGACCCGTGCTCTCTGAGCAGGAGACGGTGCTGTTCAAGCCCTCTTCTGCCTGGGATCTCAGCTGCTTCTCCCGCTCCCGCCGTCGCCGCTCTCTGGCTGCCTCCTCCTCGTCTTCCACGCTCCACTGTGCTGTCAGCCTGCCAAGCCAGAGGGAAAACCCATCCTTAACACCGTCAGGCAGTGCCTGTGAAACCTGGCAATAATGCCCCAAGGTGCCTGGGCTCCCCCCGCAAGTGGAGGGCTCCTGCAGAGGAGCAACCCCACCATGAGCATCGGTCCTTGAAGTGGCATCCCTGCCTCCATCAGCAGGGCTCCGCAGCAGGACTGACCAACGTGCAAGGATAAGGTGGGACACGTGGACCCCATGGGAGAGGGGTACAGGAGAGCCTTCCTCAACCCTGAGGAGGATGTGGTGCGTACCCCCTCCTCCCAGACCAGCCACCTTCCTGCAGGCTGGAAGCCCACCGGGAAGCACCATTCCCTGCAAAGATGCTTTGCTCCCCAGGAAGGGTTTGTTAAGGGTCTTGCAGAGCTGCAAGAAATCCCACACCCCCATCTCAAGCTCTAGCCCAGGGAGGGCAAGATCTGCACCTGGGGGTGAGTTTCCTTAAGCCGTTAAGCTGCTACTACCAGGAGCAGAGGGAACAGCAGCAGAGGGCAGTGGCTATGTCCCGCTATGCCCTGCCCAGCTTCCTACCTCCCCTGCCGAGAAGAAAAACCTGCCCTGGCTTCTCCCAGACATCTCATCTGCTGGATAATAATGCCTCTGTCAGCAGAACAGCTTCTTGCATCCCCGAGGAAGTGATAAGGTGGCTGCCACATTCCTCCTCCACCGATAACATTGGTCCCCACGTGGGATCAGCTCCTGCTCCATGGCTGGTGGCACCAGCCAGGGTGAAGGCAGAAAGGGACACACCACCACAGCATGGCCACCACTCACCCAAAGGGCCTGCGATGGCAGCTGGAGCAGCGCAGGTCTGACTCGTGGTACCCAGGGCTGATGCTGGGGCAGGTGCTCCCTCACCCCACTCACCCCTGGCTCGGCCAGGTCCAAAACAGATCACGAAGCCTGTTTCCCCCCAGCGTTTGCAAGCCTATTTCCAGAAATGCGCTGTGCAAGGCACGCACACGGGAGTTGGGAAGGTGATCTCCCACCAGCAGCAGGACCCAGCCCAACCTGTGCCTCCCCCCACTTCAGGGACACCCCAGGACTGCAGTTCCTATAGGATGAACCTGCTCAGTAGGAGATACGGTATGACATCAGTTCAGGCTAGGGCAAAGAGCTTGTGGAAAGGAAAAAAAAAAAATCCAACAAAAATGCCTTACTTGGGACTTGTTTCAGCCCAGTTTGAGTGAAGGAGGGGCAAGTTTCAGCTGACCCCAGAAGTGCCGCTCTGCCAGCCTGCCTGGCTTTGTTCACAGCCTGGACTATGAACCAGACGAGAGGGCCTCACTTCACCAAGGGCCTCGCTGAGATGCTGTTTTCATCTGAGGTTCAGGACAGATCCCCCCCTCTCCCAGAAAAGGAAGGGGGAAAAAAAAAAACAACATTGGGATTGAGACATTTTGTTCAAGAGAAAAATTGGCTTTTCTAATTACACTGTGCACCTTGTCAACCTTTTCCAGGGAGACCCACTCGGAGCCTATTTCACACTGCAGCACTGGCAGGACTGCCAAGCTTAGCCCCAGTAGCATCCCTTTGCGGAGTGGTCCCACCGCCACCCTGGGGGGGAAGCTGGGGGGTGACCCTGCATCCCTGCCCTCCCAAACTCCCACCTTGCCCAAGGCGGCAGAGCTGGGATGCAGAGACAGGCAAAGACAGGTCACCCATCCCTGCTGAGCCCAGGAGGAGCAGAGAACAGAGCAGATCCCAGGACTAGGCCAAGAGACTGCTCTGCCGCCGTGGAATGACTTTACGCCTGCCTTACTTTGGGTGGGGTTTTTTTGCAAGCAGCACATTCAGCCACCCTTTCCCCTTCTCCCCTGTCATTGCCCCTTGCCACCTTGCTCTCCAGGGAACAAAGCAGACCCGGACCAGAGCCTGGGCTCCCCTCCTCCCTTCCCTACTCGTCCCACACTCCTATTTATTGTTTTCCCACAGGTTCCCATAGAAACCCTTGTCTGTGGGCCTGGCAGGAAGCCACCGTGTTGTTGTGGTTTTTTTTTTTTTTAATATATAAATGAAGTCATTCATTAAACTCTGCCATGATCTCCCTCCCTCCTGCGACAGCTCCAGATAGTCTCCAATTAGGAAAGGCTCTTAACCCCCTCTCGCCCATACCGCCCCAGTTATGAGAAGCAAGGTCCGTATTTATGCCAGAACAAGTTAGATTTCAATTTAATTCCTTTGCCCCCTCCTCCAGCTCCCTGGGAGGCTGCTGCAGAGGCAGTGCTACACCAAGTCCCCAGCTTGGCCGGGGTGCCCGGGGAAGCCCGGAGGGGGGTCCCCCCTGAACCACGTGAGCTTTCCACAGTGCGAGAGCAGTGTTGGTTGGCAGCCCTCTCCCTTTCCCAGTTGGATGTGACTAACTCTCTCCCCATGACCTCACCGGCTCGCTATTCTGTCCCTGCATCCTCCGAATGGGCTGAGGACAGAGCCAGGGGCGACCGTTTTGGGGAGAAGGATTTTTCTGCAAAAGTAGGGAAATATCTTTCCGGGCTCCCTTTGCCACAGAGCAAACCGGCCACCATGCCGTGATGTGGCTCAGACACGCACCGTGGTGGGGCTGCAATGCTGGGAGCTCCGTGCCTGCTCCTCTCAGCAACAAGGGCTGCGGATAAAGCCCCTCCAAGCCCCACTCACCCTTGGTTCAGAAATATCAGCACCCTCCAGCAAATACCTAAAAGCAGTTTATTAGCGGATTCAGAGCTCTCTCTCACGCTCAGAAAGGCTGGCAGCGGAGCAAGGTTTAATAAGCGATGCTTTGGGGTTCAGTAGTCACACAGACAAGCAGAGGGAAAAGGACGATTACTTTTTGACTGACCTAGCAGCACAAATGTTTGTCTTCAGTGAAAAACAAACCAGAAAAAAACCCAAATAAATGTGAAACTAAACCCTGCCAAAGTCCTTGAGTGTGGGGCAGCTAAGAGGGTTTGTTGGACCACAGATGAAATGTGCCATTTCGATTTGGACGAGCCCAAGTGTGAGGAGAGGGTCAGCTGTTAAATTGCCTTTCAAAGCAAAAAAGTGGAAGGATTTCATTTCCAAATGGTTCTGTTTTCTAAGAAGGGGCCGCGGTCTCCTGTTTGCTCTAATTTCTCGCAATCACACTCGGTAACTCAACGTGCTCAGTCCACAGCAGTATTGCACAACCATCTTTCCCATTTCTAGAAATAATTACCCAGCGCTTCAGGATCGGGCTGATACCGTGTACCTCTGCCTTCACCACCAGCCAGCACTTTCGCAGGTCCGTCCCAGGCTGGGGAAGTTTTAGAAAGAACCAGGCTCACAGCTGCCGGTGGGACTGAGACCTCCCCACTTCATTTCACCCAACACAGGACAGGGAAACGAAAAGCAAGAAGACTTGAAGCTTGAAGACTTGCAAGATGAGCTACAGCATGCTACGCTCCTGCATCCAGTTAGTGGGATTTTGCTGTGAGGTGAAAGGAAATTCCCCCCCTCACGCAAACATTAGAGGGACTGGAGAAAGGAGGGAGGGAGGGTAGAGAGACCACTTTGCTGCCCCAGCGGCCAGGAGCTGTGGCAAGGCTTGCTCTGACAAGACCCCATCACAGGGCCAGGTCGTTTCTCTTATGCGGTCCCTACACCTCTGCCAACAGCTTTTGGAGGTCTTAGTTCGGGGCAAAACACTCTTTGTGGAAGGGGCTTATCCCTTCTTGCAGAGGTGAGGAGCTCCTGCAGGTCTAAGGACAGGCTGAAAGCACCTCCGTTCAGCTTTGGCCGTGGAGTCATGGCTTGCCAAGTGTCTGGGATGCTCAGACTTCTGCTCGGACTGGGGCCGGCTCCCCGTTTCAGATCCAGCTCTTGACTTCACCTCCCTCCGGACCCCCAGCCAAGGGAGGGGTTTTATTTCCATTTGCCCCACAAAACACCTCCTTCTCCTATAGAGCAACGATACAGGCACCCACACCCTGGCTGCGCTGTTCCACATGGCCACAAACACCCACTCCAGACAAGGCAGCATTGCTGAAAAGGTCACGTTTCCTTTGGGCAATTCCTCACCGGCACTTGAGGAGATTATAATATTCGGGTGAGGGAAATTTCTGGCACCATATGAGCTGTGTTTAAGGGAAACGCTGCAGACTCGAGGAGTCTTTTGCATGGCCGACGGCTCAAAGGAAGCTTTGCTGGCCCAAACCCAACCTTCAGCACTAAAGCTAATTCCAGAAAGGAAAATTAAATGCCTCCTGGAGGCTTTGGGCTTTGCAGACCTGTGCCAGAAAAACCCAGGAACCCTCTACCAGCACGTTGGACATTCCTGTCTCCTGAGCTCGACGGGGTATCGGGCCAGGACAGTGTTGACTTTGGTTGCTGCCTCTATCGGGTAGGCTGCCTCCACAGAGCCAGGGTTCACGAGGGAAGAGGTTTTGGGAACAGGGTTTAGGAGGAGCCATGTGCAACCCCTGGCATGACAGCTGCTGCTTCCCAGGGGATATATTGCCCCATCAGCTGCAAAAGCAACAGCATCTACCACTGCTGAAGACATCACCCACAAGAGATGCAGCTGCATGAACTAGAGAAGAACTGGGAAGGGTAGCCCTGCATCCCCCGGCAGCCATCCCGCTGGCCTCTCTGTTGAGGTTAGGGGAAGGGAGATGCCAGAAACCTATGCAAGCGACCTTCCTCTTCCCACGTAATCCATTGCAGCCTCTGTTGCCCTGTCATGGCACCAAATACAGTATCAGTGCAGAGTATGGCCTGGGACTGTCAACCAGTTCATCCCGCTGCCGACCAGAGCTGCCAGGCTTTAGTTCATATTGCATTTGTCACCCATTTATAAAGGGCCCAGACATGACTGGCAGGGGTACGGAGATGTGCAGCTCACCCTGTCACATGAAATGGAAGAGGACACCCTCAAAAGGCTACAATGGAGCACCTCCCTCACCCACTTGACCTTCTACCAACAAATTAATCACTTATTAATCTCTTACGAATGGCATATAATGGATCTGTGTGACTGAGTGAAGTATACTGAAATACCCAGATAATGCCTCTGCTCATGTCATTCAGGACAACCGGTGTCAGACCACTGCAGACGTCATGGCTGAGGACCTTTGTGTGCAATGCACGGTTATGCTGCCATGGCTCAGTTTCTCTCCATTCCTGCAAATCACACACGTCCTGGCTCAAAGCAGCGTCCCAGGGGAGGCCTCACACCGCAGACACAAGCGTTAGGCATCAGAGTTCAACATCTCAGCCCTTTTCAAAGATCCCTCTAAGACCCAGGTTTACCTCCACCTATGAAGACACTTTCAGAAACCAGAAAGCCCAGGGAATTGTCCAAGGTCACCACAAAGCCAAGAAGACATCGGGAGTGGAGTGGAGGTCCACCTGGCATCCTGACCCCCTGATTAACACTCTGCCAAGAGGCTGCTGCTGAACACCAGTGACCACGGCTGTGCTCCCTGACACCAGGGGACACCGGCTGGCAAAGTAGCTATCGTACAGCCATCACCAAGTCAGACAACAAGAAACAGTTAAGCTTCTTGATGGACAGGTTTCCATGTCTTAGGAGTGATGTTGCTTGATAGCAAAGATTACAGCTGGGTAATTACCCCATTGGATAAGGAAGGGGGTGTGGATAGCAGCACAATACAGGGAGACTGGGAAAAGAAATAAAATAAAAAATGATTATGTCACAGCCTGGAGTTTATTTCAGCCTAGTCTCAGGGGAGATGGTTATCCCAGCTCTGAAAGATCAGCTTGTCAGTCAAAGACAGCCAGAGATGCTGCACAAGCCTCTCCCTCCCATACATTCATGTAATTCCTCAGCTGCATTGCTCCGTTCAGAGTCCAGGCTACAGAGTTTGAACAAGAAGGGGGGTGAGGAAAAAAATGCATATATACGCTTCACCCTCAGCCTTTTTCTCATACCAAGTTTCCCCACCCCACCCGTAGCTGTGCAGTCTCAGCCACGTCTCCCTGGTTCTCCTATAAATCATGACTCGCCTCCAAGATACGAGCAGCAGGATAGAGAGGCTTCACACCCAGGGGCAGCCACAGAGACTGTCCCTGCCGACCCGCTGGAGCCAAGGGGTGTGGAAAGGCACCACGCACGGGGCGATAAGGACACACCAAGGCATCTGAACAGAATATGATATGGCCCAAACTTTCATCAAGCAGAAATGGAAGAAAAATCACATGCAGCATAGTGGAGACTTATCTCCCCTAAAAATAAAAGCAACTCTTCTTTTTTTAAATAAATCTTGGGTTTTCTCCACAAAAGTACATCCTATTTCTGCTCCAAGAAGGATATGAAGATGTGCAGCCATGCATCCACACATGTCAGGTATAAAACTCTGCCTGGTTTACCCTTCATTAAATTCCCTGCAAAGATTGACCTGTCACTGTGGTGTGATGGGCAGGGGAAGCCCTGAGCTCGTAATTTATCACTTCCACAAGCAAAATGAGAGGCATTTGAGAAAGCTTGTGGTGAACGGCAGGAGCAGACCTCGGAGGAGGGGTACAGGCAGGGCTCATCCTTCGTCATAAGCCTCATCTGTCCCCTCGCAGCATGACAGCTCCAGAAAGGCACAAGGGATGGTCCGTGCTTCCAGACGCCGGGGGTGATGCACAGCCCAGTCGTAGAGGCACAAAGCAGCGGATGGAAACCACCACTTCTTTTTATTATTATTGGTTTTAATCATGGCAGACAGAATCCCAACGAATCCCTTACAAGATGATGGATTGCACCCCCAGGACCGTGGGTCCTTAGCACACAGATAGGCTGGTGTGGTAATGTATTAACATCACCGGTCAGGAATTTGGCGGGGTGGAGGAAAGGGCTGGAGTTCGAGCCCTCCCAGCGCTCCACGGTATTCAGTAGGTGTGAGAAATCGGTGCTGTGTACAACCTTGAACCGTGGACCTTTCTCACGGTCTCTCCATCTCAGCCCTACGGTTCAAGAAATCAGTTTTTTCTAAAGAGCAGGAAGTCTGGGCTCTGTTTTTGCAAGGCAGAAGCACGCCAGAGAGAAAATAGACTTGTCAGAGAGGTTCGGACTGCCTTACCCAGATTTTGTGTTTTATTTTTCCCCTCTCTCAGAGGGCAGCAAGCCTCCCTGCCTTGTCTACAGTCAGCCAGCATCCTTCTTGATACACTCATGCTGGAAAACAAGTCTGAGCCTAGAGAGGCGAGCAACAGCCTTACCCCTGCTTCAAGCTGGGATTAAGAGTGAGATTTGTACCAGGCGTGCTGCTTTTTATAGACCGCTGGCTTGGCCACGGGGACACGGTCCCCCCAACCCCTGCAGTCCCCAGCAGCAGGGGGGAGTTTGCTACCCGAGCACGGGCAGGAGGCAGCAGGGAGGCCGTGGGAATGTGCTGCTCCACTCCCTGGGAGAGCTGAGGCTCTCCTCGTTTATGGCCATCACTGATGAGTTGTGCTGCAACAGGAATCGGGAGTCAGCAGCAAGCCCACGGTCCCTGCTGCGCTAAAGCAGTGTGTCTTCATGAGAAAAACCAGTCTTTGCCCCAAAATACTGATTGCAACCCCTGTGCTTAAGGCCATGGCCACACCCCGGCCTCTTGGCATGGGACAGAGGCACTTGACAGCCCCAGTTGCCCTCTGCTGCTCTGCCCACCACAGAACTGAGGGATGGTGCTGCTGGTGGTCGGTGCCCACCTCAGTGTTCTCCATTGGAAGAGTTAAGTCTTACAAATGGTGGGAGGAGGTAAAAAAAATGTCTGGAAGCTGAAAACTTGTTCTTACACACCATCCCAGCTTCAAAGCCTCAGACCTCAGCATCCCCATCTAGTGCCCTGTCCAGCTGAACCACACACATACAAATGGTGGTCCCTCCCCACCACACCAGAGGATGCAGATAACCTGTGGCTGCAGCCCCAAGGAGCTCAGAGGCTCACTACAGCTTCCCAAAATTTCCATGGGCTCAAGCTCAGGCCCTAAATATCCAGTTGCTTGAGAGCAGGTAGAAGTCTGAGACAAGCAGAGCTAAAAGCAAACAACATCAGCTGGCTTCTGGGAAAAGTCAATGGTAGGTGGACTGCTTCTGAAGAAACAAGCCCCAGGGTGGGGAAAATCTGGAAATGGATCCACAGGGTACTCAGAGGGGACGAATGAGCCGCTGCAGCTGGAGAGAGAAGGATGAGCTGCCCTCCTTGGAGTGAAAGCAGAGGGCGGGCATCCCATGAGGCACCCAGGGAGGGGGTACCTGCCATGCACTGGCTTGGCCCTTACCCCAACCCTGCCCCATAACTCAGCTGGGCTGCAAAGCCCCAGGTCCCTCCTGGCTTGCAAAATACAGTGATGTTGCTCTGCAAGCAGCTGGCACCATCAAAGTCACACTGGGGTGTGGAAAGTCCCCAGGCATGCCCCACCAGCATCCAGGTGATCAGTCTGGCCCAAAGGGCTCTCCCAGCCGCTCCTCCCCGCCAGCAGCGTCTGGTCACCTCTCCCTTGCCATCCATCCTCCACTCGTGGGGTTTGCAAACGTGCCCATCAGCTCTGCCCTGGCCCCAGCGATGGGATGCAGAGGGATAAAAAAGAGGTCACTAATAAAAACATCAAAATAGGGAGGGCTTGGGAACAGGAGCACTGTGGTGGGTAAGTCCTGCAGGGACCATAGGCTCCTTGTGAAAGGTTGAGGCAGCGTTGCAAAGTATGAATTGCACCGATGAAGGCCCTGCGTCCCGCACTGTCCTCATGCCAGCACCCCTCCCTCCTCTCCCCACGTAGCAGCTCCGTTACTGGCTCATTTCTGCATGTTCATTTCCCCCATCTCCCCCTAAAGAGCTGCCCCACTTCTTCACAGCAAGCTTTCCTCACTCCCTGTACCTATCCACAAACCAGGGAGGTGGAGTAAAGAGATGCTGCAACAGCCCCTGGAGGCAGTAGCTACCTCCCAGGCAAGAAACCATGCCCAGACCATGTCCTGGCATCACCCACCCCATAAAAAAATGTCCCCTTTCAAAGCATCATCCAGCCCTCCCAAGCGCTTCAAACTCCTTGTTCCCAGCTCAGCGCTTGGGAGGTCAAGACAGAAATACTGGAGTAGCATCTTCCCTGCTGAGACACATCCTGGCAAGCTCCAGGAAACATCACATGCAGGTGGAAAGGAAGGCACCCTGCAGAGGTGGGCAAAGCCCCCGGATCCCCATCAAACTAAATATTACACTCATGACATACACCAAAATTCAAGGAGTTTGGGGAATTTTAAAGCTACCCCTAATGCTGTGGGACTCCAAGCATCGCCAGCAGCACATTGCAGGGAGAAAGAAGGGGCCACGCAGACACCTTGTGAGCACCAGGAGCACAAGTGCTGGCATCGGCTGGAGGTGGAAAGCATCTCATCCTGTGTGGTGGGCCAAAACACAGGGGTGTGCAAGCATGATTTCAGATCTCACGGTTTGGCTTCCCATGTTAATGACTCCACGGAAGATAAAGAGGCAAAAGGTCCCATCCTACAGAGGAAATAATTAGGTTTATCGCCCAATCTGATTTTCTGACTCATTTTCTTCCTCTGAGCTTTTTCATCCTCAAGATTCAGTCCCCTTTCCCCACAGTATTATTGCACTTCAGACTCTATGGCGTTGCAAGGACATGTAATTATAGACACTCGTTTATTTGTTGCCTGTGCAGCAGCCATGCTTTGGAGCCCCTGTTCTGGGCCAGGTCCCCCGTTGTGCTAGGAAGCATACAAGCAGCGTGCAAGAAAACTGTCCTTTCCTTCCCAAGAACGGATCACAGCTGACTTCTTAATGACACCCAAGATTCACCCACATGCTGGAAAAAAACCAAACCAGCTGAGACGAGAGCGGTAGTGCCTCTAACGCACATCCATCAGTACGCACACTTCACCCCTCGGCTGCACACCCCAGGCAGGCACCAAGAGCCCAGCTACGGGGATGTGGCTGCAGCGAGCCACCACCACACTTCGTGGGAGCAGCGTCGACCACGAGGCCTGATAATCCAGTTTCGAGGAGTGGCACAGCTGATTTACAGAGAGGCTGATTTGTAGGTTAATTAAACAGCCATATTCTTTTGTGAAACACTCAGAGGCTCGATAAATAGAGGGAGTGTAAAATTCCAGCAGGAGCAGATAACGAACTGAATGAATCGACATGACAGGCGCTGGATTGCTATCTTATTTATAGGAATTCATTAGAAGGGTAGGGAAAAATAGACCGTGATAACAAGATAAAGCGGCTCATGTTTGGAGAGGACTTTAAAAAAATACAAAGTCTTGCAGGCGTGTGAGCTTTGTAGCATCGCTGTTAATGTGCTACAAAGGGAGAAATCTTTCTCCAGGGATATCCTGATAGAGAGACTGCCTCACGAGGGGAGTGCCTGGGCACGAGGGGCAAAGGAAGGGAGGTAGATAACCCTGCAATTGTCCATTCTTCCCCACATCTTTCCCAGGTAATTACTCAGCCTCCCATGCTCAGTGGTCCCAAGGCATAACCCTGGGCTCTTTTCAGCCTCCAACCTTTCAGAGATAAATGGCACGCTCCTGCCTGCATCTTCTGCAAAGCTAATGAGGAACAAGGACACTAATTTTTCCAGCCCACTTCCAGGCTGGGAGGAGGTGAAGGATGTTTCCCAGAGTGCTGACTCAGCGCTTCAGCCTACCATGCCTCCGACGGGGCCCACTGCTCTCAAGCACCACCAACCCACCCCAAAGCATGGTGGGCTCTAGACCTGCCAGCAGTCGGTGGAAAAGCCATTTCATGGAAATTTGGCTCCTGGGATTGATGTTCAGGTGATGGCAGCCAGGCAGTCCTGCTCCACACACGGGAATGGGCCACTCTGTTTGAAATGCTGTCATTTTGTCTCAAGCACAAGGCTGGATGCTTAAGTATTGGGACTCAGCTCTTCAGCCCAAAATCCACAAGACTAACACTGGTTTCAGCTCAGGATCCCTTAACCCAGCCATACGACAGCCTGGCAAGCAGCTCCCCGGGCTGGGCAATGCTCAGAGAAGGTAATTCCCTGGTTATCCCTGCTGATGCTCTGAAGCAGGAGCGGCCAGGTAAATCTTGGCATCATACCAAAATCCCCAGTGCTTGCAAATATGGCTCCAAGCAGCCGTTTTCCCTCTTGTGCTCCAGGTCACCACTTCATTTGGGCACGCCAGAAGAGCCTAGGACCTACGCAGTGTAACCACTCTGCTTGCGGTCACCTTGGCACTGATACAAGCAGAGCATGACAATCTTGACAGCAATATATCTTCAAGCCAGGAGCCTCACGCCATTCACCGACTGAAGGAGCTTGTGCCCGCACCCGAGGTGGCGGGGCTTGCAGAGCCAGCCCCATGGCCAGGCTTAGCAGGGGAACTGCTTTGAGAGAAAACACAACTGCAAAACAAGCTGTGTTCTGTATGGAGCAGATCCTGCCTATTTTCTTGTTGACTCCTGTGAGCATTAGTGGGGTTATCTGGGTGTAAATCATGCATGAAATCTCTCACACATCTTCACACCCCACCTCCCTGCTCATCTGTAAGCAGCACTGGAAAATACAGCCACAAAGCCAAACCTCAGCCAGATTAAGCGTAATAACCCCACTCAGGACAAACGTCATCCCAGAGCTCCTCTGGTAAAAGCCCCTATGAGTCTCTGGGGCACCAGAAGTCCCTTATCCACAGCAGGAGGAACTTGGCTACACCATTAAGGACAGGAAAACACCCCTGGCTTGGGTTGTGCCGAGGACAGCTCTTCGGACACCCCTTTTCTGTGTATGAGGCACATGTGCTTCCCCCTGCTCCCCCCCATCTGCCACCCTGCAAAATAAGTTGCCGCCTAGCTATGAGCAGGTGATTCCCACCCCAGTTCATTTGCCTGGCCCTCCTCAGTACCAGCTGGTCCCAGATCCGAGCCCATCCCTGCCTGCTGCACACCCACACGGTGGCTTCTAGACCTCACGAGCGCCCGACCAAGCCCTGTTCTGAAACAGGGACGTGTAACCGAGATCCCAGTCCCTCTGGGAAAGAGTACAACAGGCCAAAGAGGAGATGAACAGAGAGGAGTCAGCTCCTCCTGCCTGCTTTCCATCCCATGGGCCCATGCAAACAGTGGGGGCTTTTCTGCCGACTCCCCTGGGTCCAGAACGGGCCCTGGGAGAAGGCGGGAGGGACTCAATGGCTGTAGGACCCAGTTTCCCTTCCAAAGCAAGAAACTCATTTTAGAGGAGAGGTTTAGAGGCTGCATTACTAGTCAGGGAAATCCCAAATTGACTGGAAAATGCCTGTCGAAATAACCCCCACCTTGACACCTTCCACCTCCCAGCTGGAGACCAGCAGGCACCGTCGAGCACAAGGGAGCCAAGAGGTGCCCAAGACACGGGGTTCCACCTCCCACCCATCCAGCTGCTCAACTAAATATAAAGAGGTGAGGAGTGCCTCTCTTCTGCTCGCTCAGAGCCATCAGCATGGCACAACACCATCAGCCAGAGGAGGATCCCAGAGACCCACAGAGGATAGCAGCATTTCCAGCCCCCCGGGAAGAGCGGAGTGACCGCATGGAAGGGAATCCCAGCGCCAGCAGACAATGTAGCCGTCCTCCCCGGCTCAGCCCCGGCTGACAAATGGGAATAAACCCAACTGAACCGTCCACCTCCCTGCCCTGGCAATCATACTCAGAGAAAGGTTCAAAGCACTTATTGCGATTAATTAAATCAAAAGAGCAATGTCAGTTTGCAGCTGTGGGAGGATCTGGCCCTTTACAGATCTCTGAATTGAAAATGCACATCACAGCATGCACAACGTACATTTCCTACAGGGAAAAAAAAAAAAAAAAAAAAAAAGAAAAATCCTTTTTCTAGGCAGAAGCCTTCAGCGCTCAGGGGACACAAAAAGCCACATACTGAGACATCTCTTGCAGAGCCGGGGGCGGGGGGAATCAGCCGGCTCAGGTGAGTGTCACAGTACAGTTGTGCTCAGTTATTTCAGTTGTGTGCTCCTGGAAAAGCCATCAGCAAGTTCAAATCTGCTTTTCTCATATTGCTTTTGGAGAGGAGGTGGGGGGGGGGGGGTATCTATTTTCCTTCCTTCCAACGCATCGCGTCGGCTGGAGAACCGGGGCGAGGAAGGCATTCGGCTGCTTTAAAGGGGCACGAAGCGGGTCGGCCCCGCACACCTTTCCCTTCCTCCCCCCGCGGGCAGGTGGGCTCTCACCTGATGAGGTTCTGCAGGCCCTGCTTGCTGGAGTTCCTCCTCAGGATCGCGCTGGTCATGGTGGCCACGGCTGAGCTGCGGGCAGGGTCCCGCTGCCGCCCCCTCCCCTCGCGGCGCCGCAGGCAGCTGCCCGCCCGCCTGCCCGCCCGGCGCTGCGCGCTCCCGCGGCCCCCTCTCCGCCTTCAGGAAGTTCTGCAGCTGGTTTCCTTTTGTTTCTGCTAGCCCCCCCTCTGCTCCACACCCCCGGCTTGTCTCCTCCACCTCTACCTCCTCCTCCTTCCCCCCCCCGCCCCGTGGAAGTGTCACGGGAGAGTCTCTCGGAGCGCAGCACAAAGCCCGGCGCTCCCCACTCCCGGCGAGGGGGGCTTCTCCCTCGCCCTCCTCCTCTTTAACTCTCTTCTCTCCCTCCTTCATCATCTCCAGCCCCCTCCTCCTTCCCTTATTCAGACCCTCCCCCCCTCCTTTTTTTTTTTTTTTTTTTTTTTTTCCACCTTTACCACTGCTCTCCTGATTACACAAAGCAACTTGGGAGCAGAAATCCAGGTTGGCGACTTGCGCTCGGAGGGCTGTAAATCACTGCTGGTCCATTCACAGCAGAAGTCCTCCACGAAAGGCTCACCTCCAAACGGTCCCTGAGCGCCCGGAGGTGCACCAAGAGCCAGATTAATGCGAGAGGGGCTTTGTGCTGGGAAACCAGAGAAAAACGTTCTCCCGGAACGGAGATAGCGACTGGATTTTGGGGGAAGCCACTGGGCTGCAGCCCTGGGCAGACAAGCAGCACACAGCCTGCTTCTGCTCTCAAACTTCCCCCTCACTTGCTCAAGCGACCGACTCCCCTGTGCCTCAGTTTCCCCAGCCACCAAATTGGGCAAGTGCAAAAAACTCTGGCTTGCCTCCATGAAACACTAATATTTCGGGAGATTAAAGAAGTGCGTGAGCGTTTGATAAACAACTAACAACATTGCCACCTGCTAAAATGCCTGTCTGCCATACATTCAGATGATTGCTTTTCATGCTACCTTGTCGTTGGAGCAGTCTTGGGGAAAAAAAAAAAACAGTTTTTTTTTTCCCTAACCTGCATCTCCTGGTCCACGCGTGCATTTCTGGGGGAAGAGATCGTCTGCTATACCGAACCAACAGGTGCCTGGACTTGTACCCAGCAAGTTCCAGCCCTACCTTATACTTGCACGTCATGGTGCTCATGGCATGACCTGCCTATATGCCCTGTGGTAAATGGGAATATTCCTCTGGTTGTCTCCGAGATAGGAGCAGTTGTGATGGGACCACCCTGCTTAGACCCTCACACCTTCCTTCTGCTCTCAGTCCCTCTCATCTCATTTACACATTTCCTTTCAGTCACTTCTACAGAAGTGTCTTTGCCACCTAGTAAGCTGAAATGGGAAAGTTGCCCATGAAATACACCCAGAAATCTCAATAAAAAGGACATGCATCAAAGCCAGATCAGAAGGAAGTGCCTGTCCTCCTTCCCACTGTCTCTTTATTTCAAAACAGCTTATTTTTTTTCTGCAGGTATTTACTAATCATCCCCTGAGCGATCAGGAACAACAAAACGCACTAAGCACAGACACCGATGCTGGCCTCACTCTGTGGGCTGCTCAGATGCTGTCACACCGCATTTTTTCTTTCTAAATTTGGTGTGAAGATGCAAGAGATCCACCACAAAAGGTCTCTGTTGCTGAAAAAGAACCTGTCCCAGCTCTGCAAGTACTTACAGGAGTAATTAGGTTTAAGCATGTGGACGTTCCCATTGACTTCACCACAATCGCCCCGAGTTGAAATGAAGTATGAACCTACAGGGTTTTCCTTTTGGAGAGAATCGGCCCAAACCTGCCAGTGACTCCCATGGTCCGAGCCAGCCACGGGTGCAAGCTGGAGGAGCCCTGGCAGGCAGAGACAGAGTTAGCAGCCATGGGCCAGCAAAAACTGGAGGCTGAATGAAATCACAGCAGCACTCTTATTTCAGGCAGAGATGCCGGGCGATCCGAAGGGAGCTGAGGAGGGGCAAGGAGGAATGCAGCCGCTGTCACCAGGAGAAGGCAGGAGCTTGCTGGGTGTGGGGAGGGGAAGAGGTGATGGCACGCCACTACCTACCAGAGCCAAGCTCCTCCCTGTAAATGGGCAGAGAGAGAAGCTATTGATTCCCCCAGCAAGAAAGCCTTGCTTCCACACCCGGGTTTGTCTTCTGGAGGATGCCAGCATGAGCTCCTCATCTTGCAAGCACTTGGCAGACTTCCACCCCAAGCCCAGGACTGACTGCTTCTTGGAGATGTGGACCTTCAATGAACAGGGCTGACAAAACGAAATGCTTGGATGATGAAATCCAGGACCAGAGAGAGATCATGACATTACCCCTTACTGGTCTAAGGTGCTAAAATCATTTGACAGCACCAGAAGAGCAGCAGTGAGGAAAGGGGTCCCTACATAGCAACAGGCAGCAGGCTGAGCTCTGCAGTGCTCCTGGGGAGAGAAATTCCCAGTACTGAACTCCACCTGGAAAATCCTCCTCCCTTCACAAGGTGGCTGTGCTACTTGACCTCTGGGGAAGGTTTCCTGCCCTTCTGCCTGGTTTTCATCTTTGAGAAAGACATCAGTTGCAAGAAAACTCATCCTTCCTCCACCATCAGCAGGGTCCTGCAGGACCACAGGGAGAAGAGGGCAGAGCACGACCCTCTTTCTAAACTCATAGCTTGCAAGAAGGGAGGGAACTGTGCACTTGGGCGGAGTCACTATCCCGGTCTTGGTGGGGCAGGGAGCATTTAAACCCACTATTCAAAAGCACAAAGGCTGGGCCTAAGGGACCAGGGAGAAAGAGCGGTGTGAAAGAAATCCCACACCATCGCCCTGCAGAACAGAGGCGCCTGCTGTCCCCTCTCCCTCCTCGCTCGCTGCCGAGCCCAGGTGCATCAGTCTGAGTCATACCATGTATCCAAGAACAGTAAGGTCAGCATCAGTCCCACAGCTGCTCGTATCCTTTCACAGAAACAAACCTCCTGGTCCCACCAGGAAGCGGGTAGGAGTACAGCGGACACAGGAAGAAAAACAACGAATTAATTCATCTGTTATTTTTTGGCACAGTTTAAGCTAGGAGAACCACCATAAATCTCAGCAGCAAAGCTGCAGCCCCGGACAGGAGTAGGGATGCCTGGAGCACCCAGCAACACGCTTCAGGGCACCGGAGAGCTTCCCAGAGCTCTCCCCAGCAGCAGGGGAAGCAGAGAAGGTGAGAGGCCAGGAGGGAGCGAGTCCCTCTCCATTGCTGCAGGAAAGAGGGCGGGAGTCCCAGAGAGATAGGGCTGCACCAGTTCCCGTTAATTACACAATCACTCTGCTATGTAGGACTAGTTGCAAAATCAGTTGGAGGCTAACACATGGTCTAGGAAAAAAAGAAACAAAAAGACTCTAGTCCTGCTAGCAAATACATGCAGCCCAAGCAATTTTCTCCAGTACTGCTGGGATGCAAAGCACTGTCAGCATAAGCCCCAATGTACAGCTCCTTCGAGGGCCAGTCCTTTCTAGGTGCCATCAAGCTGCCACAATGGTTTCCAGAGGTCCATGCCTGCATCCCACCCAGAGAAGATGTCCTCACAGGAACAGCCTCACCTCTTCAGCAAGGACTGAGTAGCCCTGTCTCAGCCAGAGACCCTGCACTTCTACCAGCAGCCCCCCTAGGACGATGGAGCAGATGGGGTCTTTCTGTTTTGCCTTTTAAGTGATGCATCCTTCCCTCTCCCATCCCAAACCTCTCTCCCTATCCTGCCACCTCCTCAACTTCTCTTCACCATGCACATGCAACCCCTGCTTTGAAACCAGCCTGCCAGACACCAGCACTTCTTGCCCAGCCCCCTGGGAGCCCCAGTTCAGTGAAAGGGATAAATCAGCTGTGTAGATGGTATGGTTTACACATTAGCCTGATGGGTAGAGTTTGCCCATCTCACCTTCGTCCCTAATTCCCAGTTAACTCAGTCTAGTTTATTATGCCAGCACTCATTTTTGGGCAGGCAAATACAGAGGCCAAAACAGGCAGCCAGGGATAATCCCAAGGAAACAGGGTGTCTAGCAGCCAAAAGCAGCACGTTGTCTCCTTCACACCAGAACAGCTCTTTAGAAGCTCCAGAAGTGCTGTCAGGAGGGCAGGGCATCTCATCTGCACCATTAGCTCAGGGTGCGGGGGAAGGAGTCCAGTCCCAATGACGCTCCCCAGCAAGCCTTCCTCTGCCCTGGCCACGAATCAGGAGGGGACGTTCCCAAGCCAACGCGTGACCCCATGGATATTCAGGGAGGGGTGCTGTGGGTGGGAGCTATCTTGGCTCAGAGCTTTTGCCTGGCCCACGTGCTCAGAGGAGCGCCGTGAAGAACGTGTATAATTGTGAGCTAGGTCCAAAGAGTCACCACTGTGTCATACTAAGTCTGAGGTACTTGGCTTCAGATCAGTGATGACTTTCATTTCTGCCTCTTTGGATGTCACGGGAAGAGAGGGAGAGGAAGCCAGGGCTAGAAGGAGCATCCCTCTTCCTCTACCTCTCCACTCCCCCTCACCCTCACACAGAATGACCTTCCCTGCAGGGCACTTCACGGGTACATCCACAAACCTAAAATCCGAAGAGTTTGCTTCATCTGCCAGTGAGAGGGGAAGATGCAAGCCTACAAGCCCTGTAAGAGAAGTTGCTTTTGTTCCAAGGGTGATACAATGAGGACAAAGGATGAGGGGACCGAGAGAGAAGGAACCAAAAGGAACATCTGAAAGCTGGATTTAAAATAGGGGGAGGAGGGAAGCAAAGAGAGGTGATGTAAGCATTAACCAGGCAACCCAGCATGATCAAAGGAGATCAGAGCCCCTGTTGTGCTAGGTGCTGTGCAAACAGGGGGAGATCCCACGTGAGCTGCTGTAGTGAGCTGTAAAACCCATCCGGGTTTTACAGACCAGGGCCAAGGCCAAGTGACTCGGCCAAGCGCTGGAGGAGTACAGCAGGTTCAGCACATCGAGCCAGCATGGTTCCTGCAGCCTACACCAATCTATATGTTAGGTTAAATCAACAAAGCCATTGGGAAAGAGACAGGAAGACAAAACAATGGCTGCAGATAAGACACTCCCAGCCCACGCAGGAGGGTCATTACAGGACAAGAGGAGAACTATTGGAGACGGGCTCCATCTCCTTGGGATGCCTCTCCACCAAAGGGCCCAGAAGCAGGACAAAGGACTCCAGCCAGGATGAATAAGCTGTAGGCAATTGCTGCCAAGAGGTTGTCCCTCCACCAGCAGACACTATAGGAAATGTCTAAAAAGGGCCTTCTTACAGCATCACATTGCCTTGTCACTAGTCTTTGCTCACCAAGGTTTGGAAAGCTGTTGAATGAATTTGAACTTTGAATGTCCACTTAAAATAAGTGGAGTGGCCTCTGCTTTGGCTAGGTGGAGTAGATGGACACTGGGCAGCTGAAGACACCTTCAGACATCTCCTATGTTTGGCATAAGAGGGGCGCAACCTGTAGTAGAGGCACCACCATCTTTCACCAAGCGGCATCTGTGTGATGTGTTTAAGCATCACCCAAAGACAAGCAACATATTTTGTTGATAGGCTTGTAGGATAGTACCACTGTGCGAGTACAGCCCAGGCCATGCTGCTCAGCTGACCAGCACAGCACAGCTTTCAAGAAGTGAAATACAACTTCTGCCCAATATAAACTTATTGGCTCACCTGCAGAAGCTCTGATGTAGTACCACATTGTGTAACACAAGCAGTTTTAGCAGCCATTAATCCCTGCCTCACACTTCTGGGCTGGTTACTCCAGCTGGGATCAGGGTAGACTAATGGATAAGAAGGAACCCCCAAGCATCACCTGACAGTTCCTGCTTCCAAGCTATACCCTCACTTCAAGCTGCACCTTGTCCTGGGGAAAGGCATCTAGTCTCAGCTTGCCATTATCCACCCATGCCTCCCTCACCGAGCTGGGCGAAAGATGGGAGCTGTTATGAAAGGGCAGACAAAAGTATCATCTATCCAAAAAGCCTGAAGACCAACATGTGCCTCCGTCAAGGGGGTGGATAGTCATTAATGCTCCAAAGTGAGGCCCAACGAAATGTTAAGATGAGCCTTTCCGCACAAGGGGCAGCTAAGGCTGTATGCGGGAAGATGGCAACTGGAGTGCAGAAGCAGCAGAAGAGACAGATGCCACCCCAAGGAAGGAGAAGCTCCACCAAAGCAGGGGTGCAGAGCCTGTATATCACATTAGTCTGTCCCTTCAAGACATCTCAGCTCAGACACTCTGCTGTCAGCTCCTGTTACATGAAGCTAAGTGACAACTGCAAGGAGGCACTTATTTTAAGAGGAAATAATTATTGCCATCAACTTTATTGGGGGAGAACTTTGCCCCTCCCAAACGGCTGGCAGTTGTGATTATTTGGGCTCTGTCAATAGTTCAGGATTTGTCAATGCTAATGGCTCCAGAGCAAGCTTTCACTGGAAAGGAAACTGCTTTTGCAGCAGAAAAGCACATGCATGCACAAGCACAGAAGAAGAGATCATATTTTCCAAACTGTCTGGCAAGGGCTTGATAAAAGGCATTGCACATACTGTCTCTTCAGCTGCAGCAAGCAACAGATACCTAGAGCTGGGAGAGAAGCTTCTTGGTAGTGCAGAATGAATCCCTAGCAAAGGATCTATTTTCAAAATGAGCATGTAAGCAAAAGAACCGAAGACCTCCAGCTGATGCGAACTGGCACAGCTTTATAGCAGACAGTGGGATGGTGCTGATATACACGAGCAAAAGCATTTGGGCCTACACATCTGTGCAATAGCAAGAGAAATCCAAATAAACTGAGCTCCAAATAAACCCAGTCTTGCACGTTTCAGACCAGCTGTTTCCAGGTGGCTCCAAGTTTTTAGACCACTGGGTGCAAGTCATCAATCAAGCTACTAATAGAAGTCCACTGACTGCCATTTCCATTCATGAATAGATTCAGCTGCGTTTGCTCACATATTTTCTTCTTTACCCATGTATTCCCAGGACAGTTATCTCACACACCACGCTGGTATGACCCGCCACTGCTCCTTTCAGATAGAGTGCACCCAAGTAGCTCCTGGGTTTAACACTCACCCCGTATGACTCAAGATGGAGCTAGCAATCAACATCAGCTCCGCTGCCAGCCCCAGCAGCCCATCCCAGGAGTGACTTGTTTAAAGCAGCAAATAACAGACGATATTTCATCCCGCCTTGCTGCAAATCCTCCTGCAGAGGATGAGGGCTGCCAGCCTCCCTGCTCAGGCATTGCAGCGGAGCCCCCAGAAAGTCGCTACAGACCTGCCCGTGAGAAAGACAACTCCGAGTGCCGAAACCTGGGATTAAGACACTCCAGTGGCTGCCTCACACATCTGGTGTGTGTTAGGATGGATACACTGGCAAGGAAAACACACACAGGCTCCAAACAGGGCTGGTTAACCCATTCACGACTGAGCCTCTGTGGAGCACCCTGACAGGCTGAGTACTGCAAGATGCCTGGCCAAGCCTCAGGAGAGCTCGGCTCAAATCTCATCAGTGATCTGTGCCTCCTACGTGATATTGGGAAATCAGGGAGCAATTCAGGTGCCTAAACATAGGTGTCAAGTGCCACTGAGGATGCCTTGGGTTACCTAAAACACCTGCCAAGGCCTGGCAGATGTCACACAGGTCCAATAGGAAGCCACCTCTTCTCAGTACCCAATCCGCAGTGGGTGTCCTACAGTTAGGGCATCTCTTTCCCTTCCTAAACATCTCAACCTCGGCTGTCTGGCCTTGCAGTAGAGATACCCTGTCCTGTTCGCCCTGAGGCAGTAGACCAATGGGATAGCCACAGAGCACCCACCACAGTGACACCCTGACTTGGTTGGGCACTGTAGGTGCTGCTCTAGTGCCGATCATCCTCAGTCATGCCCTGCAGGACAGCTGCCTCCCCAGCATGCGCAGCACTTCCTAGGACATATTTTTGCCCCATATACCAGATGACCATGATCCAGAGCGCAACCTGGGTAGATGCCCCATTGTCCCTATCATACAATTACCCCCCTGTATCTTCCTTTCATTGATATACAATCTCAAGGTTTCTCCTTATGAAGGGCTTGAGAACAGAACCACCCCATGAGAACCCATTCCCCATGCATTTGGCTTCAAAGGATGCCAAAGCACCTCCTCAGTGAGCCCAAAGACTCAGCCTGATGAGGAGCTTGTTAGACTCATATTAAGGGAACAGAAACTGCAGCTACAGGAGGTCAAAGCTGCTGCGCAAGCTAGGTGTTGCCTTGGGCAGAGCAGAGCCCTCCCTCACCTGCAAGTGGGCACCATCCTTCCCAGACAGGTCCATGTAGCCAGATGGTACCAGGAGGGCTGCACGTGAAGGATGAAGTGAGAGCAGTAAATCCTTGTGGTGTTTCCTCAGAGCCCCTGAGGGCCACAGCAGGTTTGCACTGTCAGTCAGAGCCAGATTACAGTCCCGGGAGCCTGGCAGCTACCAGTCCCCCCTGGAGCCTGGGCAACAGCTTTCTTCAGGCCAGGACTCCCACCCCCCACAAAGAAAAGGCTGTTCCTGATGAAAACATGGTACCAACGAGGCCTTGGAGTACCTCCCAGCCAGGCGATCTGCCCAGGTGCAAGTCGGTGTCCCAACAGCGGCAGCAGCCAGGCTGGATGAGTGCCTAGCTGGGAGCAAGCCCAGCTCCATGGAGAGCACCGAGATAGCAAGGAGCCTGCTCAGCTGCTTCATGGGTCACAGGGGTGATGGATGTGAAGGGGGGATGCAGGCAGAGCATCGGCCAGGGCTGGGTTAGCAGGGTCAGTGGGATCCCCAGAACACGGCAGATTAATCACTTTGCTGCAGCTGAACCACCCATGATACCTTCTGCCCTTCCAGTTACTGTGAGGAAAAGGGCTTTCAGATTGTGGGAGAGGCCTGAAACCCTCTGATGCAGCACACCATACAAAACCCACATGTCCAGGGTGGATGCCCAGACAAGGGAGGTGGAAGAAAATCCCTTTTGTCCCACCATCCCAAACCAGCCCTGTGCTGAACTCAGCTGTGCCCACGGAGCAGCACTCGCCCTGTCTCAGCCACAGCAAACCTGGGAAAGCCCACACAGCTTCATCCGTGCAGGCAGCAGAGCTGCAAACAGACCCTGACCTGTCCCAGGGCCAGGACCCCACCCTGTCCCAAAGTGCCATCGTGTCCCCTGCCAGCAGCTCTCCCGAGGGGACATTTCCAACCTGGGGGATGGCTGCCTGCTCCATGCAAGTGGTACAGCCCTGCTATGCCCCAAAACTCTGCCTGGACATCTCTGCTTTCCTCATTGCTGCAGATTTATCAGTGCTGTTGGATGAAGCATGCCAAGCAGAGCTCGCCCCCTCGTGGGGTGCAGACAGGGGATGCCTGAGCCCCCCACAGCCAGAGGGGTTCAGTGCCCCAAGGGTGCCTCTGCACACTCTCCTCCAGAGGAGCAGGAGCCCCAGCACCACCTCAACCAGCAGAAGTGCTTCTTCACCCCACCCCAGCAATGCTGGTCTGGCAAAACCTCCTCCTAGCAGCCCCCAGGATGGTCCCTGCCTTCCCCATGGCCAGGTCTCTCCAAAATCCAGGAACAAGGGATTCCCACAAGCTCCAGAGCCAGACCTCACCCCAAGACTTTTAAAACAGCCAGCCCTCCAGCCAGCAGAGTCTTCTGTGGTTTAAAAAAGTAAAATTCAAATAAAGGCTGCTGGGCAATCCCCTACTTTAACACACACACCTCCAAACCCATAGCTTTACATTGCAAAATAAGTTCAGAGGCAAAGCAGGCTTTTTTTTTTTTTTTTTTTTTTGCAAGGAGAAAGAGGCACTGAAGGCACCTGATACCTCCCTATAAATAGAGACAGTTCTTTATCCCTAATGCCACTTGCCAGAGCACCTATATCCAATTTGGAAACACTAAAGTATTGCCCAGCTTCATTAAATTATCCATCTGGCCCTCCCCTGTTCATTTCCCTACTATTTTTCCACTTTAATGAGCCCAGCTGGATCAAACTGTGAGCATTTACTCCTGAGCAGGGATCAGCCATCCCTCCATCCCTCCCCTAAGGAATCCAGTGTCCTGAGGGGTCCAAAGACTCTCCACATATCAGTTTTCCCAGAAAACCTCCTTCAAACCACGGGTATACTTAGCAACAGCAGTCATCCTAGCAAGGACCCTTGAGACTACCCTAGGGATCTGGAGAATTCAAGACAGCTGGGGACACACATGGCAAAGAAAAGCCCAGGGCTTGCTAGTGCAGCAGGTGGTGACCATACATGGGCTGCCAAGGGCTCCCTGCAGCTTACGGGGTGGGAAGCCCCAGAAGGAAGGTGACAGAGGAATTTGGGAGAAGGCAATCTCTCATCTCAGACCCCACAGGCAAGAAAAACCTGCCTTATGAGCTATGCTGCCCCTCAAGTGCAAATACCCTGTGGGACAGAGCCCAGGCTGTAGGGATGTGCACAGCCATGGGTGGAGCAGATGAAGTCAGGGGCTGCCTGGAGCTTCCACAGCTTTATGGAGAGTGCTCTGAGTAACAGACCCAGAATCACAGAATCATTCAGGTTGAAAAAGACCCTTGGGATCATCGAGTCCAACCCTCAGCCCTACTCTACAAAGTTCTCCCCTACACCACATCCCCCAATGTCTCATCTAAACGACCCTTAAACACACCCAGGGTGGCTCCACCCCCTCCCTGGGCAGCCTATTCCACTCTCTGACCACTCTTTCTGTGAAAAATTTTTTCCTCAATTCCAGTCTGAACCTCCCCTGTTGCGGTTTAAAGACGTTCCCTCTGTTCTATCACTAATTCCCTGTGAGAAGAGACCAGCACCAACCTCTCTACAATGTCCTTTCAGGTAGTTGTAGAGAGTGATGAGGTCTCCCCTCAGCCTTCTCCTCCTCACACTAAACAGTCCCAGCTCCTTCAATCGCTCCTCACAGGATTTGTTCTCCAGGCCCTTCACCAGCCTTGTTGCCCTCCTCTGCACTCCCAATACATCCTGGGTTATCTAGTCCTGGTGAAAGGCAGGCCTCCCCCATGCCTCAGGCTCCCCACCTCCCACCCTCAAGGCAGGAGGGTTGGCTCCTTCATCCTGCACCACGTTGTCCCATCAGGGTAGGAAAACCCAAGCAGCCACCTCCCCAAAGCCCCACCCCAGCTTCTTGCTTCTTTTGGGAAGGCTTCACATCGGACTCACACCACAGTGGTTTCCTATATAGCGATTGCAGTTCATGGAAGAGAGCATAACACCAGTTTGGTTTAGGTGGTGTTACACTGACATCAGCAAGACTGCCAGCACGTCCCCATTTGTATGGGGGAACAGAGTAAGCTATGTCCAAATTAGGATTTCTAGGACTTTCCTAATGCAAGATCCTCTTCTATAGACACTGGGCACAGTTAAATAGATCAGGGCCATTGTTTAAGCAAGCCCAGCACCTTTTTTCTCCCCATATCTCCTCTTTGTTACACCAGAGAACCTTGGGATTGACTTTCCTGGCAACTCCACCACAAGAGCTCACACCTCCAGCATGCTTTAAGCTGGTTTAGGAGCACTGTCCTGCCTCCATCCATGCACAGGTCAGCTTGAAAAGAGCTTTGTCTTCAAGGAGAGGAGATCGGAGAGCTGAGCTAACCACAGGGCGAGAAAAGGTAGCCCCAAACAGTAAGTAAACACTTCCTTCCTCCATTTTGGGAGTGGAAATCACCAGAGCCTAGCAAGCACTTAAATAGCACAAGTAAAAGCAGGAGAAGTTTAGAGCTGCACATGAAACTAATACCCAAATTGAGAAAGTCATTCTCCATATTTTAAAAACAAAAAGGAAGTTATTTTTGCTCGCTACTTTTGGCATCAGGTTTCATATCATTAAAATTCTAAAATGCAGCTAGAGAGGAAGGGATGTGCCACCCTGCTATCAGTATTCACATACACACTTTTTAAACACGTTTCTAAGGGCTGTAAGAGTTGGAGTGCTACAGAACAGACCCCTCCAGACAGCCTCATATTTAGCTGAGACGCCAGCAGGAAACAGAAAGGAGAACAAGCTGCCTCACAGCAGCCCCCGCCGCTGGCCCTGGCTGCACCCACATACCTGCGCCTGCAAGAGGGGAGTGGGAAGGCGCCATTGCCTTGGGCCACCCCCAGCATCTGCTCCTGGCTCCTGCAGGATAAGCTGAGCCTGTGACAGAGGCACAGCCAGTCTGAAGCAGGGCTGGAAATCGCATAGATCACTCTGAGAAACCCCATGCTCCCCCAGCACCCAAGGCTCCCCCTTTGTTTCAGCAGAAAGCCATGTAGAGCCTTCCAGCACCTTTTGAAGCTTCCAGTCAAGACTTCAGCCAAGGCTAATTGCTGTCAGATGTCAGCCAAAACACTTACTGCAACCATTAGTGACAGGAGATGACACACCTTTCTCCTCTTATTGTCACTCAAGGGGTTTTTTTTCCTATCAACATTAACTGCACTGTCTTTCAGAAGCCTTGGGGAGAAATGCTAATGCGAGCTTTGAAGCTGGAGGTGAAAAATCAGGCAACCCCGCAAGCTCCCTGGATGCTCAGCCTGAATCCAGTCCAAACACTGCTGGGTGATAGACCTCGGAGAGCTTATCTCTGCCTGCCTCCACCACAGATAGATGTGGTCTCTGCTACTGATCTGTCTTCTTTTAACCCCTGTGGAAAGCTGTCTGTGTCGGAGCGAACAGACCCCACATTTTACAATCTCTGCTGATAAAGAAACAAAGCAGAGTGGAAGCACAGGGAGATGTGTAACCATAGAGCAACCAGCCTGAAACATTGCCAGGTTAATTCAGTTAGAGATGTAGGGGACAGAGCAAGAAATCAGATGTACCCAGTGATTGCTGCAAGGAGAAGAGGCAGCTGATCTCCACCCACTGGTCTTAAAGATGGGGCTGATTTCAGCTGCGGAGCAGGTCCAGGTCGCCAGACCCCTGGCTGAGCTTGCCTGCTGCTGGAGCTGTGGTTCCCCACTTGAACCACCCCCTCCCAAGGGCTTTGAAGTTCGAAAGAGATGAGGCCTTTAGGAAATCTAAGTCTCTCGCTAGCTGGAGGAGCTTGTCCAAAGCCTGCTGGATCATCTGTCCCATTTCAGCCTCATGGGTCATCACCGTTTTGGCCGCGCATCCTCCTTTCCCACCATCACCTCCCCCGTTTCCCAGCCTCCCAGTTTCCCGGGACTGTAAGGCAGCCATGGTGTTGGGGTATTGGGTCTCCAGGCCTCACCTCTCGCTCTCCCCAGGAGATTCATCTCCTACTTGGTTCACACCTTCTGCACCCTTCTGGCACCCCTCCGAGTCTGACATCTTCTCCCCTGGCCGATGCAGCAGCCCCACGGACAGCTCCGGTACAAGGGTGCTGCCGCCGTTTCACTTTTCCTGTGCTCGGCAGAAGTGAGCTGTGCCGGAAACTTCATGGGCTGAGGGTTTGGGGGGATGGGAGAGGGGCAGAGGGAAGGCAAATTTGGTGGTTTTTTTTCTTTTCTAAAACCATTGGGACTATTTTAAGGTTTTGCCTCTGCTAGCAGCTCAAAATCAGGAAGTGCTGGACTAACCCGAAAGAAGAGCGGGGGTCACAGACATCCCCACCATGGCAGGGAGAGGAGTGACCTGCCACTTCCCCAGCTGCCCGTGCTGCTTTGGGGACAGCCAGCATCTCTGAACCTCAGCACCCTATAGTGCACTGGTACCAGGGTGCTGCCACAGGAGCTGCCCAGGTTGTCCTGACTTCACAGCTCTCAAAACCCACTGAAGCTGTAGGGTCTGCTTCTGCCCTGCAGCCATCACCCCTCACCTCCCTTCCCGGCTCTGCTCCTTTCCCACAGATTTCTGCTGCTGCCACCATGAGTGGAGGTTCTGCAACACCTCCTGGGGCTTGGACTCATCTCTTTGTCTCTTCATCACTGGTGAAGGACATGGGGTGGTACAGCCTGGCAGGAGGATGCCAGCTGAGGGTGGTGACATGGCCTCACCCTTTCCTCCTGACAATGAGGGGCACGAGCATTCCCAGCTTTGGAGGAGGACCAACAGCAGAGAGGTGCCCCATCCCTTCAGCAAGACCCCCACCAAAGCCTCCCCATCCCCACCAGGACCCCCATGGCAGGGGCAGACTCTGCTGGCATCATGGCATGGGTTGGGGTCCGGCCTCCCAGGCAGGCAACACCTGTCTCTCCCGCCAAAGCTTTATTTACACTGCTGCTGTCAAGACACAGCTCTTCGCAAAACCAGAGAGGAACAGCACCCAGTTGGTGCCCTTGAGCCCGGGGGGATGGCGGGGACAGGAGGGAGCGGAGGACAGGTGTGGAGAGGCAGATGCTTAGGACTCGCCAGCCTCGAACATCTTCTTCCTGCCCTCCATGCCAGACTTCTCCTCAATGTTCTTCCTCCAGTCACCAACATCGCGGAGGTCCTTCTCCTGGGGAAGGGATGGGAGTGTGGGTGTGAGCAGTGCCCCTGCAGTGAGAACCCACCCAGGCAGGGCCCTTCACCTGTCCAACCATGGAAAACCCCTTGGCTAGAGGAACCCAATTCCACCCATGCTGTACATCTTTTGGGGCTGCACCCTCCTTTTTCAAGATCATGGGTGCCAGAAGAGGAAATATTGAGCAGGAAGAACATTACGGAGATAGCCTTATGCTCAACCCTTTCTATCACACAGGGAGGCATGAGCCCCAAAAAACAGGGGACAACTGCTATATGGGCACAGGGGAGAGGGAAGGAGTACCTTCTCGGTGTCCTCCTTCTTGACTTGCTTCAGGTTGGCTCGGAGGTCCATGCAGACCTTGTGCTTGGAGCCCAGCAGGGCCCGCAGCATGGCATCGGCGGACATGCGCACCCTGCGCAGGGGTGGCCTCTTGAACTTGCCCCGCAGGTCAAAGAGCTTCTGGCTCAAGTCTTCCAGCTGCAAGGGGATGAAATGAGGTGAGGGCAGAGAGAGAGAGCAGGGCATGGGTTTCGTGAGATGGACCCAAGTGGTGTGGGGAGGCACAAAGGATGGACTGGAGACTCCCCTGAAGGATGACTCCAAGGAAACTCACCTCCTTGGTAGTCTTCTGTAGCTTCACCTCTGTGTCATATCTCTCCTCATCCACTGACTCTATCTTGGCATGAAGCTTTTTGCACAGCTCCTGGGTGGAAAAGCAGAGAGGGGTGTTGACGGCTAGGACCCACACGCACGGTCACTCCCTCCTCACTGCTCTGGCTCTGAAAGACCTCAGTCCAGAAGACCAAATGGGGTCAAGACCAGATGGCGAAGGGTGGCTTGCAGGCCAGCTCCTGGTCTCCATGCTACTGGTTTCACACAAATGCTGCCTCAACACATTGTTAGAAATGCAGCTGTCCTGCCAGCCAGACCCCTTTTTTATTTCAGAGAGACCCCAGCTGCCTCTCAAGCCAGCTTCACATCCAGCCAGCTCCAGGGCACCCACAGGTGAGAAGGCCAATCTAGACCCACCAGGCTGATTGATGGAGCCAAATCCTTTCTGCTCTGGCACAGTGAAAGGGTTAAAGAAGTCTCTACCTGAAGTTCCTGCATGGATCCTGGGAGCGACAGAGGAGGGCAATGCTCTGCCAGGTAATTTTGCTTCTCCACTTCTTTAGCAGCTGCTTCTTTTTCTATTTCAGTGGCAGCAAGCTGGAGCATAGCACTCTGGAAGGCAGCAGGATGATGGTCAGCACAGGGTGGAGGCAAGGGAAGAGGGCAGGGAGGGTGGGAACGGGAGGGAGAGCCCTATTGGAGAGGCAGCCTGGAGAGCTCCCCATCAATACCAGCATCTCCAAGCAAGGTATACTGGTGGGGACACAGTAAGGAGTGGGGTTGGGGGCCTCCACATTGTGGATCATGGCCTCTTTGAGGAGGGAGAATGATGAGAGCTGGCTGGCTTGGGATGGGAGATGGGATGGTCAGGACACACCTCACCCAGCCCCAGCAGTGCCACGTACCTTCAGGTGCTGCCGACGGGCAGTGGCTGCCCTCCTTTTTTTCTGCAAGTGGGAGGAACGAGAGAAAAGCAGGTTATTGGGTGCCCATTCCTCTCTCCATTCCCCTTCCCCATGCAACCCCACAGTCCACCGAGGAGCTGCAGCCCTGCCAGGGAGCTGGCTCCAGCCAGAATGGATGGTTTGACACAGAGTTTGTCCCCAAACCAGTGACACTCAAAGAAGAGGCTCCCTGCTGAGCCCAGCTTTGCCAAACCTCAGGTAGCTAAAACCTATGAAGTGCATCAGGAAAAGGTAATAAGGGTAACGAACTTGAAGATATGCATATAAAATATAACTTCAAGCTTGGCTTCTTGGGACTTTTGGCCTTTTCACTCAGACATGGGTTTTGCTTTGCACTCAAGCTAACATCACCAATGTCCCTGGGCACTCGGGAGCTGTGGGATGTCTTTCTGAGTGGCACACCTGGTGAGGACGGCCAGGCAGGTGAAAACAGGAAGGTTGTGTGATTTCTTGGAGCCAAAAAGACCCAGCACAGGTGATGCTGAAGGGGGTTTATCACAGCTGGTGGACAGACATGACTGCAGGGTCTTCAGATCTGGAGGCTGCTCTGGCCAGGAGGCTGTGGCTGTAAGACACAAACCAGGTCCCTCTTCCCTGGGATGTCAGGTGAGAAATAATTTGGGGACTCTGGAAGACCAAGCCTGCCCTTCTGTACCCATGACATGCTGGAACAGCAGCAACAGGTCTCATATTTATAAAAGAAACCACAACTTTGATGTGCCACTGCATTGCAGCTGTTTCCTCTGTATTTTGCCCAGAAGTCTGAGCAAGGCTGAGTGCGGCTAGCACAGGGGAAACACACCCTGACATCTGATGTGCGGTGCTGGGGGAGTAGAAAGCAGCATTCGGGTGCGAGTCTGTGCTGCATAGAGAAGGAAGTGGACAAGGATCTGCAGAACAAAATCTGACATGCTTTGCATATGTAAATGGTGCTAAGGCCCTCCTGACAGGGCTGGAGGGCTCTGCAGAGAAAAGGCATCCAGCTCAGAGATGCAGTGCACCATTAACCAGCAGGATTTTGCTCGTATGAATCCAGGCATGGTCCGTGACAGAGCAGATCCCTTGAGCACTGTTAGCCCAGGGTTTATTCTCCATCTGAAAACTGGTATCTTAGCAAAGAGTGCTGTGGGATTTCTATGAGTCTCTGAAATCCTCTTTTCTCTCAGTGAGGACAAGCTTGACCTTCTCGTGTATCGGACATATGGAGAGACTTGCTAAGAGGAGATGGGGAGTGACAAAGCCAACCCTCCCACACCTTCCCCTGCGTTTGCCCAGTCACCACCAGACTTCAAGCCGAGCCCCGCTCCGGCTCTGCCAGAAGCCAGGGAGAACTTGCTAAGGATGCAACCTCCACCCTGCTCATTCTCCCCTGGATGGCCTTTGAGAAGCATTTTGGCAGTGCTCAGTGGGCAGAAAATGAGGGGCTATGTGTGGGGAAGGATGAGAGGATGCTAGGCCAGGGGCTGGGTGGTGGATGGGTGATGGAGGAGAGGTGGCTCTGGACCACCGCCTTCCCAGCACCATCTCGTGGCCGGCTGGGGAAGCAGGAAAGGAGGGAAAAAAGCATCTAACTCCAAGCCAGGAGGCAGAAAAGACCTTCAAAAGGAATTTTTCTTCTCCTTCCCATCTTTACCAGGAGGAGTCAGCAAGAAAGCCTTGCCATGAACCATTCTTCCCCCCCCCGCCGCGCCACCCAGTAGCTGCTTTTCCTAAAGAGGAACTGTGAAGCCAGGATTGATGCCATGAGCATCGCTAAAGGAAAAATCCCGGGAAGACACACTTACCTCATCACTGTTCAAGAAGAGCAGATGGACAAGGAAGGGAAGGAAGAGAAAGGGGAAAGGGGAGAAAAAGGCAGTTAGCATCCTAATTGGAAACAAGCAGAGGAATCTTAACAGGCACAAAAAGTTGGCAGTTGAACAAAAGTTTTTAAATGCCAACAACATATTAGAGAGAGAAAAATGGGAACTTACTCAGACATCTTGCTTTAGATGGTTGTGAGCCTGCAATGAAAACCAAGAAAAAAAGTTCACAATTATTCACGCTGCTGGTGACTTTCTTGGGTTTAAAAACAAAGCAAGATTCCTCTACCAAAAAAAAAAAAAAAAAAAAAGAGGAACAGGTTTGCTCTTATTTCCCAACTTCTCCAAATTTTCATCATATAGGGAACTAGGCTGCAGTTTGTGGATGAGAACCAAACACATGCCTACTCACAGCCACACAAACCTCAGCATCAGGGGACTTCTGGACCAGACCAAGTGGTGCTGGGCCAGAAAAACAGAGATTTGTGACAGTAGTTCCAGCAGGTATATCTCTTTTTTGACTCCCAGGAAACCATTTTATGCAATGAAGTAAGAGGTAAAAGCTATTTTCAGTTTACTGCTTCACTTTGCCATGCAGTCTTGCCCCACTTCATGAACAAGAAATACCCCAAAGCCTGTGAAGGGTTGGCAGTGACCCCAGGTGACAGGGAAGGTCTTTGGAGGATGCTGCTCCCAGTATATGCACCCAGGGGAGCCTGTTGCAACAGTCTCAGCACAGATTAGGTAGGATGGGGTTGAAAGTTGTTGTTGAGTTGGTAAAGGCACAAAGAGTTTCCCCAGACAATTCCTTGCATTTCCTTTAAGTGGAAATTTAACAGGTACAACGCAGCATCTTAGAGAAGAGATGGAAAAACACCTTTGTTTTGCTGTAAATTATTTCCCTGTAAATAGAATTTTACGTTTCTAGCAGGGCAGTATCTCTTGTTAATATCTCCTAATGGAAGGATGCAGGAGTGTTGGCCAAGCCCAAACTAAGCTAGTCCTTTGCAGAGCAGGCAAGCCTCTGAAACACAGCCACCTGCAGACCTGGGAGGCTCTGCTGGGAGGTGAAGTGTTAATGGGGGCTCATGCCCGAGGGAGAAGGCACAGCTTGCAGGGCCAAGGAAACTTTATCCTGGAAAATGTGCAGGCCCATCACATTACTTTAGGGAGGAGGAGGGGAAAAGTGCTTCTAAAAATGGTCAGGGAGCTGCAGAAGGAGCTGCAGCTGTCTCCTCGGACGGCAGCCTTTCCCTGGTGCCAGCCCCCGTGACTCAGGGAGGTCGGGGCGATGCGAAGCAAAAGCCAGCGCAGGTGGCCAGGCTACAGCTGAGGGACGGGGCGGCCGAGGAACGCCGGCTATTTTTACTTACATCCCTGCTCCGCGCGTGCACGCACCCACTTTGGCGGCAGCAATGCCGAGGAAGCAAGGGGACGACGCCAGGCTGCGGCTCGCTGCCTGCAACGTGGGTAAATCACCTGTTCTGGGGGGGGACACAGTAAATTTGGATGTCAGTCCCTGTCCGAGGGTGTTTTTGGGGAGGAAGGCGCTGCAAGGACCGGGTTGGGAGCTGGAGGAAGGGGTGTAAGTAGGAAGCATTGCCGAGTTACCGCAGGCAAGGAAGGATCCCCCGTCCTATGGCCCTGGGGAGGTCAGCATTAGGGAGCCTGCGGCTCCGCTTGCCCTCGCCACTCAAGTCGGAGAGCAGAACCAACCAAGGGAGGGGAAAGCATGAAACCAAAGAGAAAGAAGGTCACTGGAAAGGACAGAGGGAGACTTCATGACACACAGACCCTCTCCAACAGGCAAAAGGATGGAGAAAGTTTTATTAGCAGCCCCATTTCTCCCAGCAGGTCACCTCCACCTGGTATTTATCTCCCTAAAACTCAGGTGAGTGAATCTAATCCCCGTTACCCCATAAGAGCAAGCTGTGTCATTAAGAGACATGCAAAATGGCTCACCCAAGTCTGGAGGAGAAAATCAGAGTCCCGCTGGCTGGACAGGACGACTGGCGAGCTGCAGGCAGCTGGCTGAGTAAGGAGGTATAAAAGGGCTTCTCGGGTGGCTCAGCAGAAAATCCACCTTCTCTTTAAGGGCATGGAGGCCTTCTCAGACCAATGATGTGCAAGAGTCCCTTGTGCACCTCCCTTGGCTGGGGCAGGCCAGGCAGGCAGCCCCGGAGGAGAGGACAGCCACCGGGGATGGAGGGGTGGGGAGGGGGAGGACATCTTCTACCCATGGGGCGGGCAAGCGGAGCCACCCTGGAGGAGCCCCGGAGGTGCTTTTCCTTGGGTTTGCTGAGGAGGGAGCCTTCCTCTCCTTCTTCCTCCCACCAACCAGCCACACTAGATAGGGCTTCAAGGTTATGGGGAGCCCGGGCTCCCTGCACACAGCCATCCGTCTGCAAGGCCTCTAATAAAATGTCCTCTTGGAGACACAGAGCGGCTTATCCACAGATAAGGGCACGGCTCTGTTTGCCTCTGAGGGCTTGGGAGCAGCTCTGCCCTTCAGGAATGAAGAGAAGGAGCCTGCACCCCACAACCTACCGCTGATAGCATGTGCAAGAGCAATCCCTGAGCGAGCCATCCATCATTAGCATGCTCTTTTAACCTCACTTACCTTACGGGAAACATTTGCAGCTCCTCCCCATGTGAGATATTTCAACACAGCTAAGGTTTTTTAAAAAACAAACCTGTGGAGCCACTGTAGGCAGCCCTAAGGCTCACTGCAACCCCGGGGACTGGGGAGAGGCAGCAGAGCATGGGGGAGCAGCCCCATGCTACCAGCAAGAGAGATAATCTCTGCCGTGGGACCCAGCCCCATATCTCTGTGGGTCTGAAGGAGAAGCAGGTGGAAATGTAGCTGGAAATATTCACCAGCCCCGGTCACAGCACATGTAGTGTTCGTGTGTAGGGGGTCCCATGGAGACAGGAACCCAAACAGCTCCCGCCCTCCTCCCCCAACGCAGGCACTCCCTCCCCTTTCAGCTGGGGCTTTTTAGGCTGATTCAGACATGGCCCTGACAATATTTTCCAGGTTCTCTCAGATGTTATATAGATAGCAGCAAATCTGCTGCTGCAGGCTTCCTGTTTCACCACGTTTAGCATCGTGCAAGTAATGCTGCAGGTACTAGTGAAGGAAGAGTAAAGTCCTTGAGACGGGGCTGGGGTCTTGCAGGGGTTTGGCCCCATAGCAGGTGGAGGAGGGAGAAGCCCCTAGTGTGGGCAAGGCTGGGTCTGCTCAGGATTTGTCCCTCTGAAATGTCAAGAGGTAGATGGTTTGGGTAGTGAACATCTCGGTGTCAGTGTATGCTGCCCTGTGGATCTGAACTCCCCCCTTGCAAATCCACCGTGAGACTCAGTGAAGGTGCAGTTCAGCAGAGGCTTTGGCCGGCTTTGCCCTCACCTGGGCTCCCATGCAACAGCCATGGGTCAGCACCCAGTGAAGGAGTAATGCTTGGGAATAGCTGTAATGAGGATCAGCCCAATCCAACCCTCCTCCCCACCCACCTCCTGCACATCCACGTCTCCCAGGGTGAGCTCTAATGGAGACAGGGGTCTTCAGCTCCAGGCAGACCTAGAAAACACAGAGGTTAAACTCCAGCAGCTTCTGCCCTCAGGAGCATCCCTCATTGCGGCCACTAAGAGGCATCATTACACCCAGCACCCATCTCCCATCTGGACTTCAGCAAAAAACAGACAGTTTGGCAGGAGGAATGTCTGCTTGTCCCAGCTAAAGCTAGTTTCTCAGAAAACAAAATAACAGAGACCAAAGCAAGCACATTTGCATACAGACTGCGACCACCCTCAACAGCCAGCAGGGGAAATCACCCATTCAGGGACAGCTTAGCTGCTTCACTTCTCCTTTCAGTGCCAACTCCATAAGCCATGTTTGACTCTAGAGTGAAAGTGACTCTATTATTCTTTCCAAAGTCTTTACAGCCATTTTCTTTAGCTCCCTACGCAGATACACTCATCCCAGCCACTACTGGCCCACCGGTCCTCCAGAGAGCAGCTCAGCTCTTGGTGGAGGGATCAAAACTGGGGGAGTTCTCCATTCAAAAATTCCCCACACCCAAAGAGTTTCCTTCAGCCCTGTGAAATTAAGGTTTTCTGAACCTCCTGGAGTCCAGGCATGCAGCACAGCAAAAGAGATTCACTCTGAGTTCAAGGCTTTGATTGTCAACTTGTGATAGGGAAGTGTTGGCCTGAAAGAGTTGAATGAAGAAGTTCAAAGAAAGAAGTCCCATGAGCAAAATTCTGGCTAACAGATGTGTTTGTAGGATACGGAAGGAGTGGATGGTGAGGTGTGGTAATAGGGTGAGCAGAAGGTCAAGCTTGAAGTCTGCATAAGGCTTTCCGTGGAGCTGCCTTGCACAGAAGTTGAGCTGTAGGTCAACTCTTCCAGAAAAAGAAAGAGGGCCCAGACCCAGAATGTCATAGAAGAAACCCGGTGAGGACCAGGGAGAACAGAAAAACAAAACCATCCCAAAGTTAGGAGCTATAGTTAACATTAAGAAAGACAGAGGTTTCCAAAGGAAGTAGTGTAAGTGTTTCAAGTGATGAATGAACAAGTTCCTTGCAAAAAAACCCAAGGAAGACATAAGGAAGCTCCAGGCAAGTCCTTCAGAGAGGTGCTCAGCTCTGTGAAAATGGAGCATGAGTGAGGGTATTGCACAGGGGCTGGGAGTGGAGGCACCATTCACACTTGGGTACCTTTCCTGTGGAGCAGATGATCTTGTTCCCTTCCCTTGTTCCCCTCCACTTGTGCTAGAGGAATGCGCCATGGGTATGGTCCACCATTCCCAGAGCACTTTCACCATCCTGCGAGGCCACACAGAGGGAAGGCCTGACACATACAGGAGGTCCTGCCCTATGCTTTCGAGAGACGTAGGTGTGGCACTGCTGGGCCAGGCTCCTCCAGGGAATCATCATGTGTTGGGAAGGACTAGACTGATGGATCCATGCAAGCTGACCCTCATGGCCATCTCCTACACCCTTACACCTTGCCTCCTCTTCAACATCCTACAAGCATCAAGTGGACAGGCACTACGGAGTGACAGGACACCAGATGACACTATGACTTTTTTCCGAGGATGATACTGTTAGCAAAAAAATAAACCTTCTGCTCAGCAGCAGTTGTGCTCATGGTAAAAGCTCAGGCAGGACCACTGAGCAAACCAGTGTCTGACTGCCCTTTGCCTTCCCAAAATCACATCCGACCAAAGCAAAGCACATGGCTCCCATCCTGCCCAGGACATTCCCTCTCCCTCCAGTGTACCCCTAAAAGAGCTCCCCACGCTCTACTTCTGCTGACACCAGCCTCTAGGAACTGCTGCAAAGGAAGGCCATCACCTTCGCACCTTGTGCCAGTGCTGCCCTACATACCCCACTGCTACAGTCACCTCCTTCACCCATGAGTTGGAGTTAAGGCTTTTGGCTTTTCCTCTTCAGGGCTGCTGCCAAACAACACAGCCATCCTGTCCATTTAGCTCCATGCCATCTTCCTTGACAGGGAGTGCTTCAGGCACATATGTTGATGCCCCTAGGCTGCAGGGACATCTCCAAACCCACCAGCAGCTCCTGATGACACTCCTGGATGTTCAGCGGGTGCCACACCCTCATGAACTCGTAGGTTTGAACATCAGATACTGAATGACACAAGTAGGATATAGAGAGTAACCACTCCTGCAGTGGATGAGAGCACACTTCCCATTCTCCAGTGAGGCTTCAATGCACTTGAAGCAGGGTTGCCCCATTCTGTGACAATCTCCATGGAGCAGAATCTGGATGTCAACCTTGAGGCATGTCCAGCTGTACCTGAACACTCTCCGTGGGCAGGTGCAGGAAATGACACTCCGGCTGCGGTCACTGGGCAGGCTGCTCATGTCGATGACGCTGTCAACGCTCTTCATGCATAGCACCCGCCAGCTGTAGGCAGTGTTGAGGTTCCCCAGGTAGATGCAGTCAGTTATCTGACTGATGATGGGTCCTGTGAAGGGGGAACATGCAGGCTCCCCTGGTTTCAGACCAGTGGGGTCCTTGGGATGTGGGTTTTTCTTCCAGCTCCCCCTGAGGGTTTTCTTGGAGCTGGCATGGAGCAGCAGGCTGGAATCGGGCTCAGAGCTCAAGTGAGAAGAGGGAGAAGCAGCTGGAGAGCTTGGCCTTGGAAGGGGAGTCTGCTGGACAAGGCAGGGGAGCAGCAGGCATGGAACTGGATCTGTGGAAACAAGAAAAGGAAGCCTGCACCAGGGACCCCATGATGTGGGCTGAGCCTCCGCTCCAGCCTCTTCCATCTGCAAAAAGAAAAAAAGGAAAGGACTGGTGAGACCACTGAAACACGGCTCTCCAGCTGCATGAGCAAGGAGACACAAGCTGCAGCTGACTTTGCCCACAGCAGCACTTGGAGACACTAGAGGCCCTGAGGACCTTGCACATAACCAGCCTGAATACCCAGCCACCCTGCTGCCCTGGGACAGGCACAAACACACCACAAAGGCTCACCTGGACCTGCAGACTGCTCTGTCAGTCCTGGAGTGCTGGCTTGCTGGTCCCCTCTTGCTGATGGCACTAAGCAGAGTGACCAGTGCATCCTGCCAGGTTGCGGGGTTACAGACACCACATCCCCACCCTTCTCTTCATGTGCTGCACTTCTATCCATCACCAGGTTTGGACGAGAGCCTGTAGGAACAGAACAACTCCCTAAGGACACACACAAGTACTCACATGCAGGTACTTTTGATATAAACACTGTTCTTGAAGAGACACAAGGCATTTTAATGATCCTTTCCACTCCAGAGGGACTGTCTTTGGTGTGGGCTGCTGGAGGGGTTTGCAACTCATTGCAAGCTGGAGCCAGGAGGAAGGACGGTGTTTCAAACTGAAAACACAAAGGGGTGAAGAGCAGCTGCAGGGAGAGGACAAAGAGCAGAAAACCCTCTGGATGAAGCCCTTTTTGACCATGGTAGAGCCTGGGGCCTTCAGTCTCCAGCGATGGAGAGGCTGTGTTCATAGCCAGGGTTAAGATTGCTTGGTTCCCAGCTCAGCCCCAGGCACACACCTCACTCTTCACAGGAGCTTTTCCCACTTCCACGCAGGACACTTGGACCAGAAGGTGCTTCAGACTCTACCACATTGTGGCCCTTTCTCCATGGCCCCAGGCTGAGTTGACAGGCCCTCTGGAAAGCCAAGATGTGTCCAGGAGGTGATCCCTTTGGCATTCCCACTGAGCCTGCCCCTGGATACTATTACCACAGTGACCTGACACCTGATCACAATCCTCCATGTATCTGCGTGTCCTCAAAGCCTGCTAAAGTCCAGGACATGACCCAGAACATGTCTGGAGAACAGGCTGACACCTCTGTATACTCAGATGAGTATGGCTGCAACATGCCTCTGCTCTCAAAAGGTCTTTCAGGCTCTCTGCATCAAAACAAAGCAGCAGTGAGAACGTGTTATTAAAAAAAAAAAAAAACAAACCAAAAAAAAGTGGCTCTAGAGCTCAAGCAAAAGAGTGATAAGTCACAAAGCTCTTCTCTCCCCAAGGTAAGCAACTGCCCTACAAACCAGTGGCTATGCATAGGGAATGGTTCTCCAGAAATTATCCATTTCAATGTCACTGGCTTTTCGCAAGTGTTGTGTGACCCCAGACACCATATCTGATATAAAAGCTGGCAGCTGCAAAGACCCTCAGCAGCCTCACCTACCTGCAGAACACAGAGAGCGCCATGGGAGAAGATAGCTGCAAGGAGACAGGCCTCTGGAGGTGCTTCTCAGTCAGGCCTGGGAAGGGAGGGGATGAGCTTAGACTAGGAGTGGTCTGAGCCAGGAAAACTCAACACCCAACCCCACCGAGTATCTTTCAAGATCATCCCCAATGCTGCTTTATTCAGGGGGTATCCGAGACGTGAATTTTCCCCTATGGAGCCTGACCTGAGTTTAACACATGCTCAAAAGTCAGGGGTGGTGTGGGATGAGTGTAACCAAAGCAGAGAGACCTTCAGAGGAGGCCTTTGCAGATGTGAACATATCCTTTGTTACATCCAGAGTAAAGTTCCCCACCAGCTTTTTATAACTCCAAGGCCAAGTGTTTTAACTGGGCTGTCTTAAATGACACCATTCATGCCAAAATCCAGGCTCCTATGTCTGAACTGCTCAGACTTTCACGTAAGTTAAGAGGAAAATGCTCTCCATCCAAGGCAAACCCAGATGCCAGCTGGGCAGAAATCTTCACCTGAGCCAGCCACCTCCTTCACTGGCTCTTCCAAGGGTGCAATTTTTCTCCTTCTAAGTGAACGATGACTGATTCACGGCTTGAAGGGTCCATTTCCCACAGAGGACTAGTTGCCCCTAGATAACTGGCTCAGACAGGGTCATCTGCAATGTCCATGTTTATGAGCAAGGTGATGAAACGCTTGTTTGCAAACCTACCATCTTCCCAGGCATTGCTCACAGGACTTAAAATAAGATATAGGTTCGGGTTTTTTGCAGGTCAAGGTCTCATTTCAGCTCAGTTGAACTCCTATTCTTAATTGACTTGGTGCTTGTTTCTGCTCAAATTGAACTGCAGTAAGTACCCATAGGGGTTTCATCACCTCTGCGTGAAGTTAGCAAGGCTGGTTGAGAAATCCCCACCTTGTTGACAAGCAACAAGTCATCACTGATGGGTACCCACTCACCCGTAACACTGATCTTCTTTGGGGGGCATTTTTTGCCTGACAGAATGAAAGCTATGAAGCCCTTGTGCTGCTTCTTCCCTGGCTGTATCCTGCCAAGACATAAAATATGGAGAAATAGGAGGTTTAGGTTTTTTAGGTCTGCCCACAAAGTTCATATGGAAGGAGCCATCAGAGAGCATCTCCACACACCTGTTATCAGTCCTGTTCCTCGGACCAGGCTGTTTGGGGCAGGAGGCTGCTGCCCCCATGAGGGAAACCTCCCTCTCTCCCTTCCACCCATGGCAGTGAAAGGTGCACCGGGATGTAAAGTGGTCCTAAAAATACCTCTGTGTCACCAGACTGATCCAGAAGCAAAACAAGGCCAGTCTGCAGCAGGAACAGTCCCAGATGCACAGCCCCAGCAGCAGTTGGGGCAGGGAAAAGGGCCAGGGAGGAGGGAACAGGAAAGAAGGGGAAAAGGGTAGGAAAAACGGAATAGGGAAATGAGTAGGGATAAGGGTAGGGATAGGGGCAGGGCTCCTTGCCTCTGTCTGAGAAACTGAAAATCACATCCACAGCAGACTCAGCCAGGGCAGAGGAGGAAGCAGACACCCTGAAAGGCAGCAGTACACCATCCCACAGCCTCCCTCCTGCTCTCTTCTCCCCCCACCCCTGCTCCTGCCTTCAGCACAAAGCCCCCATCCCCTCCCTCCTGTGCATCCCCCCTGGAGACCCCAATCCCCAGGCATGACATCTCCCCTCCACCCCTTTCCCATCGGTGCCTGGAGCGGGGGCTCTCCCAGCACCCATTCCCAGCACCCCCTTTTTCCCATGGAGTTTCCCAGAGGCCACTTGGCTGACAGCAGCCATCTCTCCCACTCTGTGTCGTGCCGGACCCTTCAGCAAAGTTTGTCCCCACCACCACAGTGCTTTAGTGTAGGCAAGGGCAGGATGCCGGGGCCAGCAGGTGCCAGGGGGCCAGCAGCTGTCTCCAGGGCAGCAAGCTGGGCAGCCTGGAAGATGTCATTTTGGGGGGAAGCGTGGCCCCAGGCCCTCTGAGAGCAAGTGGCACACAACAGGGCTCCAGGGGGATGAGGCTGGCTGCAACCCACGCTGCCTCACCTCCCCTCCTCTGCTCCAGCTGAGGGGTAGAGGCCGAGGGGGTCTCCCCCTGCCATCGCACACCACCAGCCTCCCACGGTGAACCCCCGGCTCATGGCATGGCCAGGCAGCTGCCAGTTCCCCTGCTCCTTTGCAAGAGCCTTGATCAAAAGCCAACCGTCCTCTCTGTTCACCTCTGGGTTTTGAGTTGGGAGGCATCCTCATATATTTCCACCCCAATTTGCCCCTGACCTGCAGCCACAAAGGATAAAAATGTGCTTTAAAACAAAAAGCTGCAAACCTGCATAATACCCCACAAATCCAGGAGCTAGAGCTTTTAATAAAGAAACCCATGCATGACAAAATACACGTTTTGCCCATAAAATTGCAAGACATAATGATGCTAGCTAACGAATCTTTATAAAACGGGCACGTTTGCTCCTGGTGAGAAGAGCTTAGATACTCTCCAGCTCTCAAAAACTGTAAGACTAGCCAAAAAATCTGTGGCTGGAGGACAGCCAGCCCATACCCAGGCTGAACGATGACAGCCCGTAATCATTTTTGTCTCACGGCAGACAACTGGTGACAAGTACGTATAAGGCTGAGCCTTCTCCTGGTGCAGTTCTCTGGTGTGATTTCCTGAAGTACAGGGACAAACACCATAAAAATCACTGTATGAGGGAATAATTTGCTTCGGGAGGGACTTCTGGAGGTCAGAAGTCTTGGATCTGGATGTAAATAATTGAGATTACAAATCTTAATAGCAAACACCTCAATTCTCAGTACTCCTTGTCTCCTTTAACAGACCTCTGCCTGGCCCAAGACCCACTTTTTGCCTTGCCACTAACCTTCAAAGCTGCTAATTAAATGTAGAGGGACTGTCCCTTGCATGAAGCAGAGGAACAAACTCCCCAGCCACCACCTGGGCACCTTGCACCGTGCAGACTGGCTTTGGATACCTGCTTTTGTCTCCCTTAACCCACCAGCAAACCCCCCTTTGCACCTGTGGTACAGTGTCAGGCAAGGGCTGGCTCCTGCCTTCTGGAAAAAGCCACCTGGACACCCCCAGCATCGCCACACGGCTGCCAGCTGGCTCTGTGGCGATGAGAATGGGCTTGCACCACAGCATCACAGCTTTCTCTCCCTCCTGCACATGCACTCCATCTCCAGAAGAAGAAATCTTGGCTGGTGAGGCTCTACCCGGGGCTACAGAGCAGATGACAGAGAGACCCAGCTCTGAGCACGTACCTGCCCTGCCCTCTAGATGCAGACACGGGAATCCAGCACAGACACAAGCTGAGGAGGAGTTGCTTTCCCCCTCCTTTAACCTCTCCTCTTGTTGCGTCTTCTGCCAGGGAATCCTCCTGCTCCAGGCCCTCCAAGTACGCAAGGAGCATTGGTCAGGCAGAAGATGCTCGGACATCTGGCCTTGGTGGATGAGGGACAACTAGCCTTGCCAAGGCCACGGGGAGGTGCAAAGGAGATGCTTGCACGTGAGACGGGGCTGTCTGCCTCCCTGTGAACGGACTCCTAAGCAAGCTGTGTTCACTTTGAGTGAAATAAGCCATGAAACGAAGCCCAGCTCCACCAGCCCTGCTTCAAACAGCTGCCAGCAGATACTAAGAGGATCCTGCCAGGGGAGGAGAGCGCTCAAAGCCTTGTTGTAAGAGCACAAGGCAGGTTGAGAGGAAAAGCAATGACGGAGGAAGAAAGCAACCTCGGTGGTGCATTAAAAACTGAGGCTGGGTGGAGATCATCCCCACCCGCTTGCCTCTCCCTCTTGAGCAAACAAATCAGTTTGCTGAGTTTTACTGCACCAAGTCTCACCCCAGGCTGCCCAGAGCCAGCCCAGCAGGGCGCTCACTCCCAGCTTCCCTGGCTTCCCCCCTAAAATCACTGCAGGCTTCCCTCATCAGCTCTGCTCACCCGGGACTGCACCAGCAATTCAGTCTCTGAGCAGGGCCAAAGCTGGAGAGAAGAGTGGCAGGCACTGGTATTGGGGGTAATGTTTCTCAAGGAGGGGATGTCCCTGCACCTTCTTCAACCACATCCATTTTGGGACTAATATCCGCATGCTTTTATGCCTGGCCTTGTAAATTATGCAGTGAAACTCAAGGCCATGACTTCAAAAAAGGGCGCTGGAAAAAGCACACACACACACACGCACGCAAATAAGAAATGCCTGTTCCCAACACCTCCAAAAGCCCTTCTGGGTCCTGAATGGCCCTAAATTACTGTACTAGCCTGATTTAAGGCTGAGACTGGAGGTTGAGGCTTTAAAGCATCCCTTTACATGTCTTTCTCTGATGACTGATTTCCTCCTCCATCTCATTAGCGGCCACCAGCAGATGCTGTTTCCCCAGCAGAAGCCACACTCCACTTGTTAGAGCCATCTCAAAGCCACCCTGTCATTTCTTCCCTCCTTACGGCCACAGCAAAGCCTGGAGAATATTTATCAAGAAGCAGACACAGCAGCTTTTTATGGTTAAGCTCTTGTCTAGTCATTAATCTCTATCAAGAGTTTTCATAATCTTCCTCAGCTTCACCATGTTTGTTTAACTCTCGGATGGTCGCTCCATGGAGCTCCGGGTAATTGCAGATTAACTGCCTTTCAGTATTAATGGCTCTTCATTAATGCGCCAGGCTCTCTCTCCTCCAGAGCCCAGGCAATAGCTATTAGCATTGTGCCTGCAGCTCCCCATGGTGCAAATTACTTTTGTCTTTTGGGCCAAAATTCCATAATATGAGCCCAAATCTTCTGTGTGGTATGGCTGCTTTGTAACAGAAGTAATTTGAAGCAAGTGTAATTCGCTCTTCCAGCCCAATGCAGTGAGCTTCCTCCTGCAGATGGCTCAGAGGAGCTGCTCTCAAGCCATCCCAAACTGCAGCACACTCAAGGATGGGTAGGGATGACAGCACCTCTGCGATGCCCTCATCCTTCTAGGAGGGATCTTTACTTACCTAGTCCCTACCCCAAGGCCTCGTGAAGCAGGGCAGGGCAGGACATGTGACCACAAAAACCTCCCAGATTACATGAAACCTGCCCAGACGTGACATGAGGGCTACGACCCAGCCTTCATCAGTGTAGTGTGACCATGGCATGGAAGTGAGACCCTCAGCTCCTCCACCCTGACAGCACCTCCAGGTGCTGGAGGTGCAAACCTTGCTGTGCTGGTACTGTAGGACCATGCGGGATGGAAGGAGCCGACACTGTGCATCCTCATCTGCATGATCCATGGGCATGGTCTCTGGTAAATCCCATACCCTGAGTCACATCTTGGGGTGCACAAGTCAGCACGGGCTGGGAATGGGCTGAGTGATGCCATGTGGACAGCCAGTGGCTGATTTTGCTGTCTCTTTTAGCCTCTAGCCAGGACACAGAGCATGCTTATCGCAGAGGCACTAAAGACATAATCCTGTATCTCCAACACCTTCCTTGTCAGCCTCTCCTTTTTCTCTCCTCCCAAGCCTCTTAGGATGCTTCAGGATCTTGGTCTTGTTTAGAGGCCTTCAAATACACACATAAAGCCTTCCCAAGAACTCACCTCTTGATGAGTTATTCACAACCAAAGAAACACCCCACCCCAGGCCACCAGGATGTTAATCCTCTGCTTTAAAAATATCAACGCACTCAGTGTTTTTGCATGAGCTTGAAGCTCTATGTATTTGTACCCCTGGCCCACAAGCGACTGGGATGAGCCGGCTCCTGTGCGCATGCCTTCCCCTGTAGAATCCTCTGCTCCACGGCCAGCCTTGCCCTGGGGTGCCGAGCTGCCCCGCTTTGGGCATTACACAGGGCATGAGCGGCACCAGCATCCAGATCATCTCTTGGCCAGAAAAGGCCCCCAGTCCCCTCTTTGCTGACACTGTGTTGGGACCAACACATCTAGATGGTGCTGAGCAGAAGCCTCTCACCCACCCACAAGCCCTCCGTTCTGCCCCCTGGGTGGAGGAGGAGACCCCCCACTATCTGTGGGGCAGGGGCAGCTTGAGGTGGGACTTCAGCCCCAGGGCTTTGTCAACCACATCTGGGGGCTGCAGGCTGTGCCACTGGGCCAGGGGCCGGCGTGGGTTGGACAGCATGTCAGACCAGTGCCGCAGCTGTTTGCCCGTGGCTCGGCAGCCCAGGAAGAGTTTGCCGATGGGCTCGTTCTTGGTCACTTTGTCGTGATCCCAGACGGAGATGACCACGTCCACATTCTGAGGGGGGACACAAGAAAGAGGGTCAGTGGGAGGGGGCTCGCCGCAGCAGGGACCCACTCAGCACTGAGCACTGCAGGGAAACCCACCTGGATCTGATTGAAAGGCACCTCAAAAACAAATGCCTCATTGAAGTAAGGGCTTAAGGTGTTTTTCTTCACACTTGTTTTCTTCTTCTTCCATTTCTTCCTGTTCAGGATGAGATGCACCTTGACAAAAGGATCTGGGGAGAGAGAGGACACAGCTGGTACAAGTGACAATTTTTGACTGAGGAGCTTAGTCAGGAAACAGCTTCCCTGGGCCATTTCCAAGCAGAGCACAGCATCCCACTTGTCACTCCTCGTGGTGAGCATCCACCCCTCTTCCCCTTGCCAGCCACCCAGAGCTCATCTCCTCCTGTCTCCTGCCACAAGTTCCAGGTACCACCCAGCCATGACAGCTCCTCCTGGGAGACACCTCCAGCTCTACCCAAAGCTGAGGAAGGCTGGGAGTCGCCTGAGGGCTGGGTATGGTGGTGGCAGCAGGAAGCAGGTCTTGGCACCAAGAGCTTTCAAGGCTTTGTAACTCTTGGTGCCATCATTAAGGCCCGGGCAGGAGTAGGGATATCTAGACATGAGCAGCCCCTGCTGACCTGAGAGCCCATGGGAGTCCATCCGCTTCAGCTTCTTGGCTTCCAAGATGAGCACCGTCAGCTTGCTGGTGCTGGGGACGTAGCGCAGCGAGAAGCAGATCTCACCCAGCTGCTCTTCCTGATGGAGAGATGCCAGTGATGAGCACTGGGCAGAGGAGCCAGCTCACCTGGGGCTGGAGCATTAGGCTGGCCCCAGGTTTCCTGGGTCTCCCCCACACTCCTGCTTGCCCTTAAGGGCCTGCTTCTTGGGGTGGTGGCAAGCGTAGCAACAGCGCATCCCTCCCAGCAGAGTTCCCCACCCACCAGGACCAACCTCCACTTTACTGGCCGCCACCAGGTCGCTCCACTGCTCGATGACGTGCTGCAGGTTGACACTGGCCAGGGGCAGCCGGACCTCGCCAATGATGTCGTGCTTGGCAAAGCGGTTGAAGTCGTAGATCTGCATCACCAGCGTGGAGTCAGGCACCTCTGCCTGGGGTACCTGCAGGGGAGGACCCAAAAGCCTGGACTCACTCTTCAGTGGCAGCCCTGCCCCACGGGACAGGGCAGCAGGTGCGGTAATGGGTCTTTCCGATGCTTCCCCATCCCAGTTGCAAAGGCATCTCCCTGCCTGGAGAGGTTTTGCCCAGGGAGCAGTGCCCATGCAGTGTTCTTGGTGGGACCAAAAAGCCATCATCAGCTATAGTTTCCTACCTGAAAAGTGAAGTTCTCATTGAAGACAGGGTTCAGGGTCTTGCGGTAAACCTTGGTCTCATATCTCTTCTTCATATCAGATGTAAGGTAGACAATCACGTACGGATCGGATGTGCCTCCACTGTCCATGGCCTTCAGCTCAGCTGCCTGCTTCACGCCGACTTTCAGCTTAAAAGGAGCGATGCACAAGGTCACCAGGTGGAGGAGGATGGGGACAGGTGACCAGGGGCTTGGTGGGAAGCGAGTGCAGCAGGGAAGCCACCTCCACTCCACACTGGTGTGAGAGCCGGCAGGCTGAGGGCTGGGGGAGAGGTGCAGGAGGTTATCACAGAATCATCTAAGTTGGAAAAGACCTTGAAGATCACCTAGTCCAACCATTAACCTCACACTGACCATTCTCAACTACACCATATCCCTAAGCACTATCATGGTCCACCTCAGTGGGCAGCAAAGAGGGACCATGCAAGAGCAAAGCCTTTTCCCTGCTGTGCCGCAGACACAAGCATCCCTACCTCCTGTGCACGGAAATTGTACTCCAGGGAGTACTGCAGCTTTCCTCGCCCTGTCTGCTCCGCAGCCCGCTCCAGGTCCTCCATCTCTGGCTGGACCTGCGGCAGAGAGCAGCACTACCCTCAGGACGTGCTCAGCCACATCCGCGGCCATGCCGTGCTTCCACCACCCCTGGGACCAGGCAGCGTGGCACCAAACCACTCAGGGAGGAGGGAGGTGGGGGAGAGGGGAAAGCAGGACGCACGAGGCTGGCCATGGTGGAGTTGCCGACGGTGTGCAAGCTGACTCTCTCCTTCTTCTTGGGCTTCTTCTTGCGACAGCAGCACCTGATGATGCAGATGAGGAAGAGGAGGAGGAGAACGGCCACTGCCACAGCTACGGCGATGAGTGCCCATTTGGGTACTGGTGCAATGTTTGGGGAGCGGGGATGGACAGAAGAGTTAAAATCAAGCAAAAAAATATAGAGTGCATTTAAACCTCTTCCTGGTGCTTCAGCATTAAGGAGTTGTACTTTCAGAATTGCCCCTATAATCCTGGACAGGCCCCATGCAGGGAGGCTGCAGCTGGACACCATTCCCCAAATGGGCAGCAAAGACCCTCCGCAGCAAAAAGGGGTTTGGAGGGAGGGAGAAGAGGGCCTCAGGGTCCAGGACCCCCACCAGATAACGCGTACTCACGTGGGATCCGGCTAAGCCAGCCGCCCAGGAAGCCCGGCCGAGCCGTGGTGGTGGTGGCCACGGGGCTGCTGGTGAGCAGGGAGGCCGTCGCCCTGCCTTGCCTGGCTGCCACCGCCATGGCTAAGCTGGGGTGACCTGCGGACACAAGCAAAATTAACAGGGTGGGGATTTCCTTTCCAGTAGTGCTTGTGCTGCCGGTGGCCCAGGGCTCTAATGAGAGCAAACACAATTAAAACATAGACCTCAGCGTAAGCATTTAGGGCTTGGCCACATTGGCAATGAGGTGTGAAATGGAGCGGGAGGGAGCCGCAGGCAGGGAGGGCTCCCTCACCTACAGCCTTCCCGTTTATATCCCTGCATGCCTGCCTTGGGAAAGGGGAGGGAGCGGGGATGGATTAGGGTTTTCCTTTGTTTTTAAGAAAAGGAATCACTTGGCTGCAGGGGAAAAAAAAACCAAGAGCTGTTTTGTGCTGGTTTCTCCCTGGCCAGGCAGCATGAGCTGAAGGGTTTGCTCAGCCCTAGACAAGCCCCACCATTAGCTAACACCCTTTTGGGGCTATTTTCCCCCCTGTCACAGGGCTGAGGAGCAGGAGGGTTTGCTCCTGGGCTTGCAGCAGGACTGGTGCCCGCGTTGCAAGTGGCAGTGGTGCCACCAGACTGGGGTCACGCCGGCTCGGAAACTGCGTAAGCCCGACCCGTGCACATGGCAACGCTGACGCAGCTTAAGGGAAGGCTTCAAATTTAAAGCAGAATGATTTTTCACTACTGCTCTCCCCGTAGCAAGGCTCTTATTCTAGCATGAATGCTTCCTCATAGCCAAAACTTCCTTCTTTGCCTCCTCTCGGGTGAGGAGCAGCAGCGGGAGAGGCACGCCAGGAGTCAGGCTGCACGGCGAGCGGGTCTGCAGCCATCCTGGCGCTGGCGGCACCCAGCCCCGGCGCTCTGCCTGAGCCTGGCAGGTACCTGCCTGTTTGCCTTGGCTGCCCCAGCCGCCTGCCCCATGTCCCAGCGGGTCCCTGCTCAAGCAGCCAACGCCACCTCGCTCTGCCTGCGCTCTGCCCACGTTCTGCCCACCCCACAGGGCCATGGCTCCTTGCACAGGGAACCTCCTGGGGAGAAACCATCTCTGTGCTTCTCTCTGCTGAGCCCATAAAGCCAGCAAGAGGCTTTAATTTTTCCAACAGCAGGATTTGCCACCTGTGGGCATAGGGCTGGAGGGACAGGGGAATTGCTGTCGTCCCTGCGGCATCATCGCTGGGGAAATGAGGTGCAGGTTAAGTGACTTGCCCAGGGCCACCTGGGACATCTGTGCTGTTGAACACCTAATCTCCGCTTGCCACCTCACCACCAGCAGCTTTAGTGATCGGTTTCTCCTGTCTCCACATGCGGAAATCAGTGGCTGGTGACGTGCCTGTGATATTTAGGAGGTGCCAGGCTGTGGCTTTGGGCTGTGGCAGTGGGTGGACACGACAGCATGGGTGAGCAGGCACCCACCCAGCACAGAATTAGGTGTCTCAGCATTTTTTGCCTGCCAGACCCCCATGGGCTATGTCATATTAGTCTGGCATTGGCCCTGGTTTTAAAAAAAACTCATTCCAGCCCTGCAGGGTGACCTGAGCCGCTGTTTTGGGGATGATGGGGACAGCCCTGCTGTGGTCTGGGAGAGGCAGCACAGTCTCGGTAGGCTCTGAACAGAGCATTGAGCATCTCTGTTCCTGGAAAAGGGGCTGGGGGAGTCCTGCTTCTCGCTCCCACCCTGCACTGAGCGGGCCCCTGAAATCAGACTTACCAACAAGTCTCCTTCCCAGCCTCAGTGTCCCTTCCCTGCTGTGTAGGCTCCGTGCCCAGCCGCCGTGCATGGCAGGGGCATGCTGTGAGGTGAGACAGGACCCCACTGGATGCGGAGCTGAGGGTGCAGCAGGGACGGCGGCTGCACCGCACGGCCGAAACAGGAAAGTCTGCTTTGCCAGCCCAGGAACCGGGCGGCCCCAGCAGCTTCCTCGGCCCCACCTCACCGCTGACCCGAGAGGTGCTCATGCAGGCAAAAAGCCAGTGGGGAACTCCCTGCCAGACCAGGAAGCAAAACCTGCCCTCCTGCCTGTGAGAAGCCGGTGAGCATCACTGCCCACCTCTGTGCCCCAGCAGATTTGCTTCTCCAGGTTATCCCTGCAGTAGTGCTGGGCTGGACCAGGTGGCCACAGACACTTAGCAGGAGGGGATGGATGCTTGCAAGGGGATGGGTGCGTGGCTGCATCCCTCCCTGGAGAGCTCTGCATTTGGGGAGCCCAGCTCTTTGGCCCACAGGGGCACACAGTGGTTTAATGCACCATGCGAGGGCTCAGGAAATGTGTGCAGCAGTGGAGATGAAAAGGGATTCTCTGCTCCAATGCAGCAGAGGACAGGCGGGGCGAGGGGGTACTGCTTGGGTGGCCTAATCCCCCAGCACCAACAGGAGCAACACCAGCCACGTGACCAGAACCAATTTCACCAGCATCCCTGTCACATTAAATCTATGCTTGCACACTCCTTACCTTGCTGCCAATTCAGCAGTCAGCCCAAAACCTGCCTGGTCACCACAGAAATTTGGGGCAATGCCAGAAGCAAGGAGCAGAACTGCCAGTGCCTGATGGCTGACGTGGAGATGAAGAGAGAGGCCCTGGAAACTGGAACCATCCCAGCTCTGCCCAGCCACCCTGGCTCACCAGTCCTGTCAGATTTTCATATGGCCACCAAGGCACTGCCACAACAGGTGCCTGGCCAGGAGAGAGATGCTGGGACTGCCCCTCGGCCACCCAAAACACGGCCCCGCTCGCAAGCACCCTGCACTCCTGCTGCTCAGAGGAGCATCATCTCCAGGAGCAGGAGACACTGCAGGAATGATGCTGCAGCAAACCTCTGGGAGGGAGACATAGATGCCAAACACTTTTTGCTCTAAACTGGCCTTCCTGGAGGATGCATGGGAGAAATGCATAAGGAGGACAGGGGTAAAAGGGAATATGCCCAATAAAATCAGTCAGGGAAAGGGGGTTTGCATATGCATGCTAAAAGCTGAGCATATCAGCAGCCTTTTTGACAAGCTGTTTGCTAGAGGCAAGCATCTCGGTGCAGCCAAGCTGCACAGGACCAGTTGCAGCCCACACTTTGGGAGATGTGGTGATGCTCGTGATAACCTGGTGCCACAAAGGGGGATGGCTTCTTGGCCTTAACACAGGTGAGTTTGGTCTCCTTTGGCAGGAGCCAGGCTGCGGAGGCTGCTGCTCTGGGCCATCTCCCAGCAGCAGGGCAGGGACGTGCCCTGGCTGGGCAAGGGAAAAGCTGCAGAATGGCAGCTGCCTCTCTGTGTCAGCCCCCTGCCCCCCCCCAAATCTCACTCCTGGTCAAAAAGGGGATGTTGAAATACCCCGGCACCATGAGCTGCACAGCCTACCCAGAAAAGCAAGATCCCAGCCCCAAAATCACCCCTGCTCAGGGCAGTGTGTAAGAGGCAGCTTTCAGAAAACAAGGGAAAAGGGACTCAAAAACATTACAGTAAAAGTGCAAATGTGGTGAGCCCCGGCTGTACCCTGCCACGCTCTGCACCAGCCCTTCTCCCTGGCCCAGCTCCCTGCAGCTGCCTGCATATGCTGCAACTGCTCTTGAACAGATACCCCTATATTTTCGGTTGAAAACACCACCATTATGTATTCAAGGGCTGGGAAATGAGAAGTCTGGAGGCATGCTATAAATACCCCAGCTACAGAAATAGAACATCGCTGCAGCACTTGTGGGCAGCGAGCGGCGAGTGAGCACAAGCTCTGAGGGACCCCAAAAAGCAGGATCAGGGCTGAGCCCCTTTCCCAGAGCGTGGCCGTGACCGTGGCTGTGGCCGTGGCCAGGCCTGGGCAGCCGTGAGCCGCCGGTGCGGCGCCAGCTGGGAAATGCAGTCTGGCCTGGGCACGACGCCAACCTGCCCGGCTGCCTACAAATCCCAGCACACCGGGGAGCTGAGCTGCACCCCAGTTTGGCTCCTGCCTGCTTCCTGCCAGCACGGGGAGGGGGAAATATAAACAGCAGCATCCTGGGCAAAGTTTGGATGCTGGCGCTGGACAGGCTGCGCTGGGGAGCAGAGACAGCGCTCGAGGTGAGTTTTGCCTTTTCTCTCTAGCAAAATCTGTGTGCAGTGGGACAATATCTGCTCCGTGCTGCGCAGCGGTAGGATGGGCTGCTGGGACCAGCAAGCATCCGCCTAAAACGCTTCCCTGTGTGTCCGGCACTGTGTGCATGGGGGGTGCTCGCAGCAGAGATGTGTGCACGTGGGGATAGGTATATCTGTATGTAAACAATGCTGCCGTTGTTAGGGGCAGGTCGATGGAAAGCAGAAGTCAGACTTGGTTTGCAGCGCTTGGGAAAACAAAGCAGAAATTCGAGGCGGTGTTCTCCCTCCAGGAAGGGCTGCTCAGCTCTGTTGCCTCCTCTCATTTAATTTTCACTTTCAGAAAAGTATTTGGCTGAAATTCTGTCAGAGGAAAGCTTCACCCTGCTCAGCTGGGCTGGTGGTTGCCACCCCCTGCCCTACTCTCTGGAAGGAGACCCCTTTCCAGCATGGGGTGTGGGTGGAGGAAGCGGAGGGATGCTCAGCATCTCCTGGCTTTCCAGGCACCCCTGGCTGGGGGGCATTTGTGCTGGCAGGGCTTTCCACCCCCAGGCAGTCAGGGAGTGCACATGCAAGCATTGAGCCCCCCATGGCAAGGCTCTCGCTCTCCAGGCTAGCATTAGCCAAGTGCATTTCCTACTAGCCCAGGCACCACTTTGCAGTCCCTGAACAATAAAAATGAATTAAAGAAAACTGGGGCAAAAGACAGGTCTCCCTGGAGACCCTGACTTGGCCTTCCCACTGCATACTGGCTTTGGTCTGTGCTTGCACAGCCCCACAACCCACTAACTAGGTAGCGCATGAACTGGTAAATGAGGTTTTAACCCCCTTGCCATTCCCAGCACATCTGTGTAGAGCAGTCATAGCTGCCTCTGCTCTCCAGAGAGACCCTGCAGTGTCCTTGTAGGAGCTGCTGGGTGGAAATAACCCTCGTGGAATCCCCCTTGGTGGGAATGAGAACAGTTCCCATCCTACAGGCTGAATCCTGAAAGTCCACTTCTAACACTGACTAGTGCATAGAAATGAATTGTACAGCGTGGTGGTTACAGAAACCACAGGACTTGAGTGTGCAAAAAATAAATGGGATTTATGATTCAGCCGCTAGGCACAGGCAGACCCTGTAACCCCCCCCAAGACTTTCATCTGCCAGAGCTGGTTTAGCCCAGCCTGCACCAAGACCTTCAGTGGCTGGCTGGCTCACAGAGCTGTGGAGGGGCAGACCAGCCCCATTCTGCACCCGAGCCCTCACCACACATCTCCACTTACTCAGGCCTTTTACAGCTGCAGATGAGCTGCTCGTGCAGTGAACTTGCTTATTTGTGGATACAAATTCAAGCAAAAGTAGCAAGAAAGGCAATAAGGATGTGAACTAGAAGCCTACCCATAAGATCTGACCTATTTTGGCTTTTAAAGACGGACTTATTTTGCTGGGAAAAGAGCTCCACAACTGCTTTCAGCAGTTCCCCCCAGAGAAAAATGCTCCTCAGGGAGGGAAAAGAAAAAAGCAGTGGTCTGTGGTTGAAAAGCCACTTTTCCATATTTAACTGGAATTTTTAGACTAGGTTTTCTCAGAGCAGAGCTGTTGCCAGCAGAAGCAGGCTCGTTTGGACTGCTCCACTTGGTGGGTAGGATGTCCCCTCTCTCCTTTCCACTCTTCCCCCTCTCTCAATTAGCCAATATTATAGTGTATTGGTTTAACTGTATACTTTCTCTTTGAGGCTGGAAGTCGAAGATGGCAGAGCCTGAAGGCACAGTCATAAACACTGACGTGAAACAGGTAAAAGGTTGTTCATTACAAAACACACATCCTGTATTTCTAAAGCAAGTTTTGAAATGCCACTGCAGGAGAGTACACACCACAACCCGGAGCTGCGGTGGCCTGAATTGCTTGTGCCTAGGCTTCAGCAGAAGTGGCCTGTCCCAGGGCTGCTGGGCACCTCGTCCCACTGAGGTCCGTGTGATTTCCACATGGGAAGAGGTTGCAGGGCTGAACCTCCAGTTGCATGGACTGGATGGGTGCATTTGCTCACACTTAAGTTTTGGAGCAGCCAGGGAGAAAGCAGCAGCTTCTGTACATATATAGAGACTTTATTAAACTCTCCAGAACAGACACAAATGAAGGGTAAAACCACCAGTGCATGCAGAGAAACCCAGCAGTGCCCAGCTCAGCACTAACAGTTGGCCGTGGCTGTGCTGTGCACACAAACAGCAAAATTATGAAGCAATCCCCACTGGTGTGAGCTGTCCTCAGAGCATATGGCACTTACCAGACAGGTTAGGGTTTCACAACTGCCTGCCTCATCCTTGATGGCCTGAAAATGAAGATTGGGCTTGGTACCTCTTCTCCAAAGGCCCTCTGGCATCAGGAACTGTGACGCATGGGTGATGCCTCCAACGCCCACCCCACCACCCTGGCCGGTGGAGCCCTGTGTCCCCCTGCCCACCCCACCTCCCCAAGCTCCTTCTTCACTGTCCCCTATCCCCTCTTTCCTCCCTGTCCTGCAGAAAGACCCCAGTGAGGCACTGGTCATTGCGGTGACCACCAGAGCCATCTTCAACCTAGAGGAGGAGCACAAGCTCTACCTGGAGAAGGGCAAGGAAGAGTACACAAGGCACCAGAAATCCAACCAAGACAAGCCCCTGCAACCAGGCACAGCCTTTGCCTTCATCCAGGTGAGCCCCACACCTGGTCAGGGGCACATGCAGACACTCGCAGGATGGGGTGAAAGCTCAGCTTTCCCAGCGTTAGGTCTCAGCTCCCATCACGGAGTGCAGATATGCCTGTCCTGGCCTCTTGGCCTCATTGCAGGGGATCGAGACCTGTGCTCCTCACCAGTTCCACATGTCCACCTCCTCCCTGGTGGGGTATCCTCTTCCCTGCCCTCCTGATGATGGCTTTTGCAGGATGGTTGCTCTGTCTGGCTCTCCATAACATGCTGGCCTTGCCATAGCCAGCAGCATAAACCACTGACCATTAAGGTTAGTGCAGAAGAGCCTCAGCAAACCATTGCAGTCATGCCCTTCCAAAAAAGTCTCATCTTCACCTCACAGGCAGCACAGTATGTGAACAAGAAGATCCTGGAGAGCAACCCAGCAGAGAAGGACCTCTTTGACATCCTGGTGCTCTCCAACAACAGCCCAGAGAGCGGCGTCCGCATCATCAACAGCACCAAGCACTACGGTAAGGGGGACCCCATCCCCCGGGGTGCCTGCTTCCCCCCAGAAGGCTGTGAAGCAGATAAGGCACCACAGTGGGGCATCAGTGGCAAATACAGAGCCAGGGGATACAAGGGGAAGGGGTTATTTTGAAAACAAGCCCAATTCCTGCCAGCCCCAGGCAGCTTGCCCAGGGTGCTGGAGCACGCCCAGGGTACAGGCTCCTTGGTGGCACCCGGCTCCCTTCAGCCATATCCTTCCCACCAGGGAGTCTGGCAGCATTTTGCACAGCCTGGGCATCCTCAGGCAGCAACTAAAGAAACAGAGTTCTTAAAAAAAAAAATATCCCAGAGTGCTGTCAGGAAGGCTCATTTAAGGGAGGGATGAAGAGAATATTTAACTGCACTCTGCAGCTTTGTAGGAGCAACAGGGCAAGAAGATGCAGCAAGAACATGGGTGGGTTCCCCACACAGCACTGGGAAATTAATTGCCCCGAGCTCTGCAGCAAAGCACGCCGAGACCTGGGGAGGGGAGGTGGGTGCTGCGAGGAGGATGTTGCCCCATAACAGACTTTGCTCACATCCCCTGACCCGAAGGCCTGGAGATCTCGAAGTTCTGCTTCGTCAGCGACGAGGACTCCACACAGTACCTGAAGTCCCACGGGGTCAAGCTCTTCCTCTCAGCTGACAGGACAGATGTCTGCAACGCCCTCCGGAGAGGTACGTTCTCCCCTCCATCCCATGTCCCCAAACCCACCACACTTTTCCCAAGCAGCTCAGTACCAAGAGACAACACCAGAGCCCATTCTGCCACATGGGCAAGGGGGTGAATGGCACATTGATTACCAGGACAGTCCTGAACAGTTCAATCTCTGTCCCCACCAGTAGCCTGCAAATACACCAGGGTTTCTTAGATGCCTTCACAAGTCACCAAGTTCTTTATGCATAATTCTGGCCATAGCTCTGCCACGAGCTCGTCATTCCCTGCCTGACATTTAAGCCTTTCTAACCAAAGATGCTGCCCATGGCTGCTCCCTGGATCAATGTGAGTACATCGGTGATTCCAAGGGCTTTGTGAGGATGCTACAGAAATTTGCTTTTTTGGTACCTGCAGTTACCATGTGCTCCATGATATATGTAAGCACATGCTTGACCTGCATCGGAAGGAGTGCAGTCTCCCCAACAGCTCTAATGGGGTTAATTGCCTCCTTATTAATTTGCTTGAGTATGAGCACATCAGCTGGCCAAGGTCCTTCAAGGTCAGAAGGAAGCCATCTGCAGCCTGGGCTTTCCTTCACTACACAGCACATTCCTGGAGCCTCCTTGAAGAGCATCATTGCTCTGACAAGAGTCTCTCATCCGGGGGCCTGGGTCCATGGATGAGGGCGGGCAGGGAGCAGCTTGTAGGAAAAGACCTGTAATTAAGCCAATTACCCCAATCAAGTGGAGGTGCCAGTCCCTATTACTCACAGCACGGAGTGCTAAATCTGGGCATTAAAGCCAGTCTTGGCAGGGTGAGCGAGTACCAGGAGGAGGGCTGCTCGTGCCTACACAACTACCCATCACCTCTTAGCAGAGCTCAGTATCTCTGCAGACATGAGTGTCTGAGCAGCACGTTTTCTCATCCATTCCCATCAGGGGATAAAACACAGCCCTAGATAGGCTGGGGTGGCCCCACCGAAAGCCCCTTGGTTTGGAGACCCCGATATTGTGGTGTGGGACGGGGCCACAGCAGATGCATGGGGAGGAGCTGCCCCCAGAAGGGGGTGTCCCACCTGAGGCCCAGCTCGCTCTGTCTTGCAGGGGTCTCCGCAGCACTCGTCTTCCAGCAAGAGGTGCAGGCCCCCAGCACCCCTCTCCGCGTGGTGTTTGACGGGGATGCCGTGCTCTTCTCCGATGAGACGGACCAGGTCTTCCAGGAGCAGGGGCTGGAGGGGGCAGTGCAGTACGAGCGGGCGATGGAGGCTGTGCCCATGGGAGAGGTGAGCAAGCCTCTTCACTGTCGTGGGCACCCACAGGCTCTGCACCCACCATGAGCATCTCTCCCGCTAGAGCTTTGCCATGAGTAGCCAAAAAAAGCACAAATTCTTATAGGTGCCCTTTGCATCCACCACTTGGTCCCTAGTGTGGGCCTGATCTGGAGTCCCACTGGATATGGATCTGGCTTGTTGTCTCCTATAAGTGAGCATCCTCTCCCAAATATCCAGGGTTGTGGTTACCCCCAATGTCACCTTTTGTAGGCTGGGACGTCTTGCTGTGCAAGTCCCTGCAGGACTCAGACCTAGAGGCACTGCTCGCTGGGACGTACCTTCCTGGTCACTTTGAGGTTAGGATAAGCACCACAACTCTCACCTTCCTCCCGAGCACCCCAGTGCACAGCACCAGTCCCAGCATTGCCCAGTCCCGCACCCCACAGGCAACCCTGTGCTCTGCAGAGCACGGAGAAACCCTGGAAGAGGAACAAGTGGCTTGTACAGGCAGAGTAGATGTCTCCTTGTTTCCCAACCACACCCAAGTGTCTTGCTGTGCTTCCAGGGTCCCCTGAAGGCTTTTGCCATGCACCTTGGGAAGATGCGCAACAAGTTCAGCCAGGAAAAATCCCCCATCCGCACCTACCTGGTGACCGCCCGCAGCGGCCGGGACATGGGCATCCGAGCCATCAAGACGCTCCGGGAATGGGGTCTGGCCATTGACGAGGCTTTCTTCATGGACGGGGCTCCCAAGGGCCCCATCCTCGCCCAGATCCAGCCCCACATTTTCTTTGACGATGGGCTTCATAACATCCAGGGAGCTCGAAATGTGGGTGTACCCTCTGCCTGGGTCCCCTCCTGCTGCTGATGGGCTGCAGGCCAGCAGTCCTCCCTCCCAGCAGCACAGGGGACCGGGCCAGTTGAAGGCAAACCTTCTGGTGGAGAGGGAAGGATTTCCTAACCCGCAGCAAGCAAACCTCAGGGAAAGGGGGTGAGAGCATTGCATGAGAGCAAGGACTACCATGCAGACTTGATGCTCATTTCTGCTCCTGATAAGGGGTCCTTTAGGTCTTAGGATAAAGCCAAAAGATGCAACTGCTCCAGGAAGGAAGGGCACCTTTGCTGTGGCACTGAGGGCTACCACCTACCTGCCCTGTACGACCTGGGGACTTTTCCCTTCTGCAAAGAAATAAATGAAGCTATTGCCCCACACATGAGCTAAAGGAAGCATGAAACCAAGCACTAAAAATGCTAGTGTTGGCTGTACTCAGACAGTCTCCAAGATGTATTCCCAGGACCTCTGCCCAAAGGAAGCCCTCAAAACCCTGAGTCACCAGACACACTCAGCTTGGTTTCCTGAGGAGGATGATGTGCTAGCATGTCCTTCAGGAAGCTCCAGCCAAACTCAGCAGAAGGAGAAAGGCTTCAAAGCTGTGAAGGACATACAAACTTTTTAGAAACGGGTGACAAGGTTGAAGAAAGCAAGCCCAAGCTATTCCCCCTTATAGAAGATATTATAGCACACGTCACCTTTCCTTAGGCATGCAGGCTGCTCACAGAGTGCCCTTAGGAGACCTAGACCTGTAGGACACTCAGCTCTGAGGTTCACCCAGGCACCAGAGGTGCCCCATAGCTCCCATGTGCATCTCCAATGGGAGAGAGCACAGGAGATGGGCTGCCCACAGCACAAGCCACGCAGGGCCGGGGCTGTGGGCTGCAGGCCAGCCCTGCAGGGGCCAGGGCAGGACTGTGTGCCCAGCCTGAGCTTAAACGGGACTCCAGGGCCATGGGTGGGGGTGCCCGGTGCAGCTGGTCAAGGCAGATGGGGTCCGTGAGTGTGCTCTGGACCCTGCCTGGCACCAAGCCACCCACCCATGCAGGGATGCCTCTCCTCTGGCAATTTGGAGTCTGCTCCTAATTTTCCTGGGGAGCAAGCAGTCCCCAAGATTCATTTGCAGGTTTCTTTCCCCAGAGCTGGATGTGAGCGGTTGCCACTAGAGGACACTGTGCTGCCCAGGGACACGGCACCCCAAATCCCTGGGAGCTCCCCAGAACAGCCTGGTAAAAAAATACCAACTGGCTGCTCAGGGCAGTGCCTGCTGGGCGGCAGTGGGATTATGGACGGAGGAGAAAAAGATGACAGTGGCTTTGTTTTTTTAATCTTCATGTAATCAGAAAGGTTTTTTTAAAGGCTTCACAAGCATTGCTCTCACCAATGCTTTCTTCCCCCCAGTAAATAAATAAATGAATGAATGAGCATCCCCATGTGCGCACTTGTCATTCACACCCATGTTCAGCAGTGTGGGAGGAGGGTTGGGGTAACTTGGTGCTCCTTTACGGACATCCAGCTCTTTTATCTGGTGCATCAAGCTGGGTTAAATACACAAGAAACCTTCAGTGGGCTTTGAATTAGGCCCCCAAAATATCTTCTTGCATCCGTGTCCCCAAGCCCACTCCCACTCCTGCTACCCCAAGCCTGGGGGCTCTGCACTTCTCACCCATGCCACCAGCACAGGTCCTGTCCCTGCCACTGTGGCCACCATGTGGGTCCAAACTCAGGGCTGCCAGGGCAGGCCAGGGATGCCTGTGTGCAGGGCTTTGTTAGGAAGCCACCTCCAAAGACACAAAGCCTGGCAGTGTCTTGGCACCAGCAGTCTGGCCCCTGGCCCTTTTGCTCAGTCCAGATGCTGAAATTAGGTGTTTCGAGGTAGCAACATCAACATCAGCTACTCATCATTTGCTAATAATGCTAAGCATCTGTCAGCCTCAATTGCTGAGCAAACATTAATTATGGGATGCTCAAAACATGCCCAGTAAGCAGGTACAGATGTTCGTCCCACTTTTATGCAGGTCAGATACCGCTGGGCTCGGTGCAGGGATCCAAACGCCCATCTCCACCCATGCTCACCGTGCAGAGCCAGATGCTTCAGTGGCAGCTGGTGGTGGGAACACAGACCCATGGTGGTGGTGATGGTGGTCCTGGACATCCTCTGCCGCTCAGACCCATCGCCTCTGCCGATGCCTGGACAGCACCAGCAGGAGCTTGGTCAACGTCTTAGGCAAAGGGGAATTAGCTGAGTCAAGGGTGGTGGGGACAGGCACACGTGAGCTGTCACAGGGAGCGAGCTGCTGAGGCAGGGGGAAGGCGCCACGTGCCTTCCTCCAGCACTGTCAGCACGGCGGGGGATGATGGGGCAAAACATGTCCAAAATGGGAAAAAAGGAAGGAAACTCAGAGTTTGTGGGGTTACATCATATAGGGTCAAGTGCAGCTGCTTCAGGCCATGGCTCAAACATGTAGCATCAAAACTGCTCTTTATTGCCCTGCTCCAAAGATGTGGCATCAAAACCTGCCCTTTTCTGCCCTGCTCTGAACATGGAGCATCAAAAACACCCTCTGGCAAGGACTCCTGCAGCTTCACCTGCTGCTGCAAGGGCAAACTTGTTGTTTGTGTCTTAGAGGCATCTGTAATAAGTTCATTAATGCTTGGGATGCTCCTCAGGTCTTGGCTTTCTGAGGCATTTTAATCTCCCTCATTCAAGGGGTTGCTGGTGCACAGGGGTCCCTACAGCCTGAAGCGGATTTAGCTGCTGGGACTGGTTGCAGGATGCTTCACAGAATCACAGAATCATCTAGGTTGGAAAAGACCTTGAAGATCATCCAGTCCAACCATTAACCTCACACTGACCGTTCTCAAGCTCACCAGATCCCTCAGTGCTGGGTCAACCCGACTCTTCAACCCCTCCAGGGATGGGGACTCCACCTCCTCCCTGGGCAGCCCATTCCAACGCCCAACAACCCCTTCTGGAAAGAAATGCTTCCTAATATCCAGTCTAAACCTTCCCTGATGCAACTTGAGGCCATTACCTCTTGTCCTGGCGCTTGTTATTTGGTTAAAGAGACTCATCCCCACCTCTCTGCAACCTCCTTTCAGGTAGTTGTAGAGGGTGATGAGGTCTCCCCTCAGCATCCTCTTAAATATCAGCTTCTCTGATCTCAGGTTTGGGGGCCAGGGCAAGGCAGCAGCAGCTCACAGCACCATGCCACCCACAGGGACAGGCTCCCTTTGAGCCCTGCTGTGTTTCACACCTTTCCACCCCAGGAAAAGAAATGAACACGTGCACAGGGGTGCAAAGGGGGCTCCAGGGACCTGCACTTGACTCTGGCCATTGACTTTCCAGCAATCCTGCACCACCCCAGCCAAAGCTGCCTGGTGTCGGGGACCGCCCCCAGCACTGACCTGCCGCTGCTTGGGACTACCCCAGGACATGTGAAGAAGGCGATGCCCCTGCCCCACTCAGAAGCAGGCAGGCCAGCTGCCTTCTCCGCCGAGCCCAGCCTTGCCAGTGGTGCCGAACAAGTGGCCCTTGTTTCAGGGGGGGCGCGTGACCCCAGAGATCGGAGGCTGCAGCCAGCTGGCCCCGAGGAGTTTGTAGGAGACCTTTGCCCAGGAGCATGCCCTTAATCCGCCACTCACTGTACCAGTCAATTTAGAGTTGCACTGATAAAAAAAAAAAAAAACCAAACAACTTAGCACTTTGAGAAAGGAATTTTTTATGAAATGGTGGCGCTGCAAGGAGGGAAGATTGGTAGGTATTTAGCTGCTAACAGACATCTGCATTGGCAGTGTCCGAGCAGTTTGGCTTTATTGACTCCTGGCTGCAGTGGGAGAGGATGCTGGAGGCTGCAGGACCCCGGCGCAGCTGCGGTGTCCTGCAGGGATGCTCCCACACCTCCCTCCACCCATAACCTACAAGTGCATGCGGGGCAAAGCATCTTCACATTTGTGACCATAACCTTAACCCTAAGCCACCCTGGTGGCAGAGCGCCTTGGGAAACACTCAGGGGTTCGCAGCCAGAGAGGCTGAGATGCCAAGTCCCACGCTGCAAATAATTATTAACAGGGTGTTTTGTGTGTAGAAGCTCAAAGAGAGGGTGTGCAAAGCCGCGGACTGTGTTTGCTGAGGTGCTTAAATGTGGGTTCAAGATCCCAGGCAGGCACATTGGAAAATGCTGGCCGTGGCAGCAAGTGAAACTGGAGCTTAGAAGGTGAAAATAAATAGATAGGAATTAAGAGCTTTTATGGGCATACTCACACAGCAACAACTGCCCCAGGAGCTCGGGATTGATTCACCAAATCACCAGTGGAAGCTGGGTGGTTGCTCCCACTCCAAGGAAACACATTGCAATTTTAAGCCGATCCTTGGGTCACCACGGGGTGTTGACCCTCGTCTTTTTGAGCCCACCCTCCTCCCAGGACCAGAAGGCTCAGTTGCTTCAGTGCTTTGTCACACGGAGAAGATGTGACTGCATAAATGATGGTCTTCTCAGGGAAGCTTTGGCTGGAAATTAAAGGAAATAATTAAATGGCATCTAGCGCTGGCAAAGAAAATGAGATGGATGGTGTGCTCAGATGTGGCTGGAGGCGCATCTCTGCATCATACATGGAACCCCCACTGGCAAGCCAATACCCCCCTGCCCCAAGCCAGGCTTGCATGGCCCCGGGGACTGCAGCAGGGATTGCTCAAGGCAAGTGACAAGGTGAGTCGGGTCCCGGTGCTCCCCATCACATCCTGGCGTGGGAGGCGATGAATCGATGCCATCATTGCCGCTTACCACCCCATCCCGTCAGCCGCCGGTCACGCTGCCTCCTGCCAGCGCCTGCCAGAGTTGTTGTTGCCCATCCCCAGTAATTTCAACCTGCTGCAAAATAACTCGGGTGAGGCAAACACCACGAGATCCCTGCCCCGAGGAGCGGACGGGGCTGGCAGCCAGGGTAAGGCAGGTCCCCTCCTCCCCAAGGTGGGTGCCAGGCGTGTCCCCAGCCGCGGGGGAGGACGGGCCGGGGGATGCGGAAGGATGTCCGACACGGAGCGGGGTCAGGCGCGGGCAGGTGACGCAGGGGCGGTGGGGATTTGGGCGGGGCCACAGAACGCGTGGGACATGGGGACAGGCGATGCCAAGTTTGGTGGCAGCCCGGCGAGGCAAGGCAGGGACAAGTAAACCCTAGTGAAGACACCAGGGCAGCTCACAGGCTTAAAGACCGTAAGCATTTTGCTGCATAAAGCCTTTTTTTTTTTTTTTCAAATAGCTAGGGGAAAGGATGAAAGAGAAGGATCTGGTGGAGAAGGTCCACTGGGGTGAAAGCACACCCTGCTCAAAGGCTTCTGCAAACAGCCCTGACGGGGATGGAGCCACAGTCAAGGCTTCTGCCTGCCAGTGACACCCAGACCGCCGCCGGTGAGCCACCCTCACCCACCACCCGGACCAGGGTTTGCAGGGTGAGAAACACCGTTCCAAGGGAACAATTACCACCCAGCCTAAGCCTTTTGCAACTCCACTTAGTGTCTCCCCAAGGTCACTGCAGCCCATGCTGGCAGCCAAAAAATGTTTAAGCAGGCTGCTGGCCAGCTCTGCCTCAAAACCAGCCTCAGACAGCTGGCACCGATGGACCAGGATTGCCACTGCCCATGATGCCCAGGACATTTCCCCCAGCACCCGCAGCGCTGGCACACGGTGGCCAAGGGCCTGGATGAGTCCATTTGCTATGCTCAGTGCAAACCCTTCCCTGCTCCCAGGTTCCCCATCAGCTGGAGCTGCTACTAAAGCACCTTCAGGTTTGCTTTTGCGGGTGTCACCCAGAAAAAGGGTGTAATTTGGGATGTGACAGTGCTGCTGGAAAACGCGCTCTCATCTTGTGAATTGTACGTCGGTTTAGGAAACGGTGTTGGGAGTGGGTGAGGTCCTGGCATTGTGCCGGGAAAAAATTACCATGGCATCGCTCGGGGGCTCGGGGCTGGTGAATCAGGCTCTGCTAATTAGCTGCATCCAGCAGCTTCACATCGGCACTGGGACCTTGAGTCGGAGTCAGGGTGTTTGCAACCAGACCTGCCCAGGCTTGTGCACCTGTAGGCTCTGCTAGGCTCAGACCGAGGAATAGTTTTCTTTTGTTTTTAGCAACGAGCTGCAAAATCTCGAACCCATTTTTCTGAATTTGAAGATGTTTGTCCATTAGAAATCCCACCTGCAGCTTTGCATTTGATACCTCTTGGCCGAAAAATAATCGGCATTTCTGAACTGAAGCTTTCCTTGGTCGTTGTAATTCAGGGCATTGGCTACCAGTGTGATAAATAAATGAAAAAAAAAAAAATCAAGGAAAGGGCAAAGGCAAACACACAGCCATACGTAAGGAGAAAGAGGCCACCGTAGCATCCCCACCAGAGTGCTGCCAGACTGCAAACAGAGGAGCTGCTAGAGCCCCCAAAAATAAAGAGTTTGAAACTAAGCAGCATCAAGCCCCTGGTCATGTGGCAAAGGGCAGGTGGGACACCCCAGCGTCACCCGTGGAGGGGACCCCAATCTCCCAGGGCTGGGGCTGGGGTGCTCCTCCCTGCGGGAGCCGCTGGGGCTGAGTCATTCAACCGTCCCCTTGGGAATCCTCTCCGGCAGGGATCGAGGTTGCGAAAGCGTGGCCCGCTCCCAGGGGCGCGTCACCCCACACCCACGGCCGTGGCTGCGGAGGACGGCGCTTCAGCTCACCCCCCGGAGCCAGGGGGATGAGTGAGGCCAAGGAGACAGACCAGCAAGGAAAGGGGTTCATCCACCATGCCAAAATTAGGAGCGAGGAGGGACAGGTTCCTCGGCCATCTCTCACATGTCTCTGACTGCTCCAGGTGTCTCAGCCACGGCACTCCAGGTCTTGCTCTGCAAACAAGGAAAAATGGGTAAAAACCCCTGAGTCCAGGCTCATGCGGGTCTATCTTTTGAAGATAACATGGTGCAACACTCATGGTCCCAGCCTATAAATACCCAGACGTGCTCCTAGCTCCTGGTTAAATATGCCCGCTGCGCCTCTCAAGGCCTTGACATCAGGGCAAACATCCCACGGGGGTGCTGAGGGAGCCCAAAGGCAGAAATCCTGCTCCTTGCTGGGGCCACCAGTCCCCCCATGTGAAGGCACAGTGGTGTCAGCTCTGAAACCACTGGTGCCAAGGGCCGGAGCCAAATTAAACACTCTGGGGATAAGCTCCCCTGTCCCTTCCCATCCAGCGAGCATCCAGGAGAGGATCAGTATCTTAACATTCCCTGACATGGCCGTGTCCTCCGTTTTTCCCAGTAAACCAGTGGGAAGTGTCTGAGCTCACCGGTGTGATGGATACATAAGTCACTTAGAGAAGCACGTCTAAAAGCAGCAACCCTCTTGCGCTGGTATGAGAGCAGCTCCGGGTGCAGACACAAGCCCTGCTACCACGAAGCCCAAGCAAAGGCTCATTCATAACAGCTTTGCTAACAGCAAAGCTTGCCCTTAATCCCTCGGAATTAAAAAAACAGACACAGACTGGGTCCGGACTGCTTGACCCTGCTGAAAGACTTTGTGCTGCGTGATGGTACGGGGCTAGCATGGTGTGCTGTCCTCACCACCCATCCCCGAGCCCGCTCCAGAGCCACGGGATGCTGGGACAGACTGGCTGGACTGGAAACACTTGCGGAGGAGCTGTGGGGCCAGATGCACGTTGCCTGGCTGGCTACGGTTTCCTGACCACTTCAAAGAAGAAGGAGGAGGGCTGGTACCTTGCCGGCTCCACCACGGGCTCTGGGAGAGCCTGAAAGGGTGCAGGGGAGCCCCAGGCCTGGCGTCAGGACTGTCCTCTTTGTCTGCAAAGCACATTTGCAAAGGGGCTTAGAGCCCTCGGGGAGGGTGGGTTTGCTTGGGTGGGACCACAGTTGGGTTAGTTTCTGTCTCACCCACTCCCACCCGCAGGCACTCACGAGGCTGCCAGTACCCTGGGGGACAAGAGGATACCCCCGCGCTGGAGCCCACGGCAGCAGCGATGCCTCTGGGGTCGGGCTACAGATGTGGGGGCCCACCATGCCTTGGCTCCTTGCCCAAAAAGAGCCACACGGGGTTTTGCTGAGTCACACAGCGCCACGGGGCCGGGAGGATGCCAGGTTTTGCTGACTCAGGGTCAGTGGCACTCGCCTTGACCACATGCCTGCAGGGCAGGAGGGAAGCGGGGGCTGGCCGAAATAACGGGATCCAGCGGGCTCAGCTAACGCCTCCAGCCATCGCTCTGGAAAACCTCATTCCAATGGGTGCCGTGTCCCATGGGGAGGCGGCAGGTTTCCCGATACCCCCGGCTTGACTGAGGCACGGCAGTTTGGAGAGCTAGTGGGACAAAACACAGCTCAGGGAAGAAGTACCCCCTAAAAACACTGGGCTCAACCGCAGTCGGGGGGCAGCAGGCACAGAGCCGGGGCAGCGGGATGCTGCTGGAGGCCGCGGGAGGATGGAAGAGGCTCAGGGAGGGAGGGTTGGAGGAGATGGCGCAAGCGATGGTACCAGCGACATGACCCAGCGATTTTCCAGTAGTTACATGAACACGAAGGAAGTGGGCGAGGGACAGGGACTCCGCCACTCCAGCAGCGCCCAGTTCATCCCACGGCCTGCTGCTCTCCTGTCCCTGAGGCAGGGCACAAGCAGGAGCAGAAAACAAACACCCCTAGACCTCAGGACTTGGAAGGAAAAGTGTCTGTAAATCCGGTTGTGGGTTTTTTTTTTTTCCAGCTGGTCTCATGGCTCTGTAAGAGCTCAGTTGGGGTGAACTGGGCAGAGATTAGCTCTGCCTACTGCCTCCCAAGCCGGTGGGGTGGCACCTCTGAGCCCTGCCGTGACACCTCACTGGTGGCAAAAAGCCCATCCTGGTGCTCCCTGATGCTCGGCCCTGATTTGGGGGGGGGAGTAGGGGGGTGGACCTCAGGGTCTGCTGGTGTCCGGGGCCCCCCTGGGCTGTGCATGGCACCAGCACCATCCTCGATGGCTGTAGGTGGGCTGGTACCGCCACGGTGCCATTTCGAAGGGGGGGGCACATCTGGATTGGCACCCCCTGACCCCTCCCAAACAAGCTATGGTTCAGGATATGCCCGTTTCCCCCAAAAAAACCCAGCCTGGAGGGATGAGTCCCCCCCAAAGTGCGGGTGTCCTGGGGCCAGAGAGAAGCATGGGGCTGGGGGGCTGCCATGGCCCCCCTGGCCGGGGGGTGCAGACATCCCTGAGAGACAAATTAAACCCCACTGGTGACAGCGGGTGGGAGACTCGGGTTCAGGCAGGCTGAGCCCTCGCTAGGGGGGGGGGGGGGTGCGCTCAGCAGGGTTTCGGGGGGCTGCTGGCTGGGGAGTGCCCCCCCCACACCTCCCTAAGGAAAACAGAAAAGCCAGAAAACCTGGAAAGAACAAAAAACAACCCAAAAAAAAACAACAAAAAGGAAGTGAAAGACACGACAAAAGCGAGCACGCGCGGCCGGGCGGGCACCTCGTGATTTCTTTAATGGTGTTTATCCCCCGGGTCCCGGAGGCTGAGTCACGGGCCGGGGGTCAGGCCCGGGGACGGGGTGGGAGGGGGGCTGAGGCGGCACCCCCGGCCCAGCACCCCACGCGGTGCCCCCCCCCCCTCCCCGGCCCCGCCCGCCCTCACGTGACGCCGCCGGTTGCAATTTTAGACCGTCAGCTGACGCGAAAAATCCCTGGAGAGGGGCCGCCGCTCCTACAAAACCGGGGAGGGCAGCCGGGCGCGGCGGCGCGGCCTTCCAGCGGCGGGAGCCTGCGGCCTCTGTCCCCCCCAGCCACCGCCATGGGGCCCCGCGGCCTCCTCGTGCTGCTCGCCATGGCGGGACCCTGCGCGGCCCTCATCAGGTGAGCCTGGGGGGCTGCCCGGGCCCGGGCTGAGCCCCCGGGTGGGGTGGGGATGGGAGGGGGGGGGGACGTGGGGCAGCTGCTGGTGCCGCGGTGGCCTCCGGGCTCTGCTCGCAGGCACATCACATCCACCCCCACACCCCAGTCTGGTGCTGCCCCCCCCACCATTAAAGCAGAGGGGAGAAGGGCTGGGGCGCCCCAGGTGGGGGGTTCAGGGCTGATGCCCCGGGTTCAGGGGTCTTGCCCCGGGTTCCCCTATTCCCGGTGACCTTTGGCGGCCACCTGCTGCCTTCTCCCCACACCCATTCTCCAGCTTTGGGCAAGGCGGCAGCCCAGACCTCGTCCCCCCCACGCTGGCAGGTCCCCTGGTTTCGGTGGAACCGTGCCACCCCCTCCCCGGGGTCCCCCCGCACCCACACCCCCATTAACAGGTGGGTGTTTGCCCTCCCCTTGCAGGATCCCCCTGACCAAGTTCCCCTCCATGCGGCGGGTCCTCAACGAGGTGGGCAGCGAGATCCCCGACATGCACGCCCTCACCCAGCGTCTCAAGTTCAGGCTGGGCTTCGCTGACCTCGCTGAGCCCACACCGGAGATCCTGAAGAACTACATGGATGTGAGTAACACCCCCCACGGCAGCTGAGCCCAGCGCGATGCCGGCCGGGCAGCTGTTACTTTTGGGGGTACCCATCCCAGGGGGGTGGTGGGACATGCCAGCCTCACCACCCTGCCACAGCCGAGATGTTGATCCCATAGGAGAGATTCATGCACCCCCACGGCTTGGTGGGTGGTTGCCAAAAGTTGCTTCCCATCATTGCTTAACTAAAAATACTAACACTAAAAATTATTATAATAATAATAACTCACTGCCACCTGAGTGGAAGCTTTGCAGTTTCTGTGACCTATTTCCTTTCCCCTTTGTCACTAATCAATGATTGTAAATAGGGGCCTGCTCATTTGTGGTCCTTCCTAGCATCTTCTGGCCCATTTGGGCTCCGCTTCCTGCAAGACAGAGGCATAAAAATCATGCTCCACTCCTTGGGGCACTGGGACATAAAAAAGCAAGCATAGGGCTGGGAAAGAGGGCTCAAACTGGGCACCAGCTTGCTATGGGATTGGGGATGCTGGCCCCTTCCTCTTGCTATATTTCATCTTCTGCACAGCCTTGGGAAAGGCCACCCTGCACCTCCACCTTCTCAGCAGCTTAGGGAGCAAAGGGACCTTCGTGGTGGAATCAGCGATAAAAGGAGACGCCAAATAAAGGACATGAGATTTGGCCTTGCCCAGCTCCCAGATACGTGCGGGGTTTCCTATTTCTGGGTTCCCCACCGGGTACCCTTGTGGCTCTTGGCGGGGGTGGGGTGCAAGCACTGGCTGGCAGAATAAAGCTGGCGCCAGATATTTGGGCGTTAATTCAGGGTATTTCCCCCACCTCCCCTTCCCCAGGGGCTCTTGTCACCCAGCCAGCACCGTCCTGCTGGGGCTGTGCTGGGAAGGGCTGCGGGTGTTTAATTGGGGTGTCGAAAGCCAGGGCGCTAGCCGTTGCGCCACACTGTTGTGTCTTGCGACCACAGGTCAAGCCACCGCTCGGGCAAGGACTCTGCTCCCTTGTCTCAGGGACCAGCCCAACCTGTGGTGGGAGATAAGGGACTGCTGGGTCCCCCCGGCCCCGCCAAAAATGCTTGTGCTGCTGGAGGAGCTGTTAGGTTGAAAGGCACAACCTGCCCTAGATCACCCCGTATCGCGTGGTCCCCACCAGCCCCTGGAAGCCCTTGCAGGGCTGTGTGTGACATATGGGGCCCCTATACTGGGGGCTAATTTTCAAGCCCCAGCAATAATTACAGAACCACTGGAATTAAGTGCTGCCTCCCCGTTACAGCTAACTGCAATGGATTATTAATTACTTAGCAAGCAACCCTTGCAAACTAAGCGCACAGGAGGTTAGCAGCTTTGATAATCCTGTTTTCTTCTTCCCCCCCAACCCCCCTTGATTAAGTACAAAGGGGGGGTTGGAAAAGCCAAAGGCTGACTTCACTTGCTAGCAGCTTTCTCTCCAGGGCCCTGATCCAGCTGCTCACCAAGCACAACACAGCTCTCTGCTCCTTTCAGAGAGCTGGGGAAAACCGGGCCCATCCAGGACTTGCTGAGTATTCCCCATTCATCCTCTCCTCTCTGGATAGAGGGATGCCCTGCAAACATCTCAGGTTTCTTCCAGTCCCAGTAGAGAGAGATGCACTCACAGGGCAGAAGGGTGTCCACTGGATATCTGTACTATAGGGACTTCTCCAGACTCTCACCCCACAACCCTAAATCTCTCTCTGGCAGTGCTGCTCATGCCCTTTTCTCCCTCCAGCTCCTCTGAAGTCTTCTGATACCTGCGACTGAGCATTTGTTTATTCCTCCCCACCCCAGAGGCATGCCAGCACGCACCAAAAGCCCCAGCAGCCGTACCTCCACCTGCGGCAGGCAGACCTGCTCTCGCTGCAGCCCACAGTTTCTCTGCAAACCTGCCAGCAAAGCAGCTACCCAGCCGGTTTCAGCTTTTCAATAGTGCAGGTGTTTTCCTTGCCTTCCTCCCATCTTTTTTCTCTTCCCTATAGTGAACCACATGCCTGCGTGCAGACCTATCCCCTTCTTTTGTGCCTTGTCTCCCTGCCCCAAAAGTCCTCCCCCGCAAGCACCTGTCCCACCCCGATTTATCCTTTTCACACCTGCTGTAATGAGGTGTGAACACCAAAGGGGAGCCTCCCTTCCCCAGGACAAAGTCTGGGAGCCCATCACTGCCAAAAACAAGAGGAGGGCAGTGTCTAGATAAGAAGCTGGTCACTTTTTCAATCCTAGATTTTTTTTTTGGTCTTTAATCCTTGATTTTAGCCCGCCACCTCTGCTCATGGCTCCCTTCTCCTCCTTTGCAGGCCCAGTATTACGGCGAGATCGGCATTGGGACCCCCCCACAGAAGTTCACTGTGGTCTTCGACACTGGTTCCTCCAACCTCTGGGTGCCATCTGTGCACTGTCACCTGCTGGACATCGCCTGCTGTAAGTGTCCCCATGCCAGCCATGGCTCAACAGCTTCCCCTTCCCTGCAAAATGCAGATCCTGGCATTGCAAGAGGAGAAACCGAGGCAGCAGTGTGAAAGGGCTTGCCAGAGGCTGATGGGCTCTTTAGGGGCAGAGCTGGAAATAGGATCCCAACCTCCCGCGTCCACCCTTTATTACTCCCTTCCTGTTTTTTTTCCCCTCCAAGTCACCCACGCAGAGCTTCAAACCTTCCCCAACAGCCTTGGCCCTGCAGCTGGGGAGCAGCATCACAGGTTGTGATGTTTCTCCCCAAATTATAGACTGACGCTGCTGTTGCCCCATTGCGCAAGGCTGGTGAAAAAAATCAGCCTCTTGCCAGATCTGATACAAACTGTCCTAGTTTCTGGTTTATTGCTGCACGGAGCATGTGCGTGCATGTTTATGGATTTATAATTAACAAGAGCCAGGTAGACATGATGAGATGAGAACGTCTTAGGGACGTTCTTTTTGCTCTGTGGCATTCCTACACAATAAACCTCCGCCGTTGAAAGTGTCAAACCTGGCGATGGCAAAATGCCATTGGAAAGCCACCGGCTGTGCTGCTTAGGCAGAGTGGAGAAACCTGTGGAGCCAACAAATGCAACCATGAAAGGCGGCTCACAGTGCTTGTCGGGGATAGGGAGGAAATTTGGACTTCTTGTACAAGTAGTGCCCGGAGAGGAGACAGACCTTTTTGTGTATGTGAAATGAGGTTTAGGACACTGGTAGGGTGGCGAGGTCCAGCCCTGGTCTGTCTTGGAGGTTCCTGATCTACAGCAGGGAGCGGGTTTCTCAAGGTGGTGGCACGGGAGGTGCTGGGACCAAAGGGCTCGTTTTATGAGTATGCAACGAGCCTGACCTCCTGCCAGGCCAGGATCTGGCCAGGGAAGTCCCCGTCTAGCACTCTGTTTCCGTAGGGCTCGGCGGGTTCGTCCTCAGTCACTGTCTGCCTTGCTCAGTGAGCAGCCGTGGAGCCGGGCCGGCTGAGCCGGCCACACGCCGCTGCCCACCTCGTGACTCGGGAGGAATCTGCGGAGGAGGAATCTGCCTGGCCATAAAACCAGGCATATCTTACAGTTCCCAACCCTTCCAAGGGGAAAAGCAGCTTAGACTAAGGGGAAAGCCCTTCTCTGCAAATAAAAGACTATTCTGAGCCCTCTCTGCACAAAAAACAATGACTGTATTAAAAATTTTCCAGCTGTTCGTAGTAAAAGAAACAGATAAATCCATGAAGTGAAAATGTTCACACACAGAGCAGGCTATAATTAAAGCCACCCTGGTTCTCCATGGCACGGGGCGGGACGTTCGCTCTGCTGTCTAACACACCCTGACACACCGGCCACGTAGCCTCTAGGCTTTTAATACCCGGTAGCCAAATCCGATTTAACAGGCAAATTGGATCTGCCCACCTAATTCCCCAGATGTTAGAAGTGCTTTGTTAAAGTGGTCTGGGCGTGCAAATGCTGGGTTCAGGCCCACCTTCGCATCGTTGAGTGTCCGTTTGTCCAGATGAGCTGGATGGATGGTGTGGGGTTAGGTATCGGGGAGCCCTAGGAATAAAGGAGTGCTGATGTTGTATGTCCCCCTGTGTCCCCCTCCCTGGCTGCAGTGCTGCACCACAAGTATGATGCCTCTAAATCCAGCACCTACGTGGAAAACGGCACCGAGTTCGCCATCCACTATGGGACGGGGAGCCTCTCTGGGTACCTCAGCCAGGACACCGTCACGGTGAGTAACAACTGTCCTTGCCCTGAGCTGCCCCAGCCTGCTTTTGGCAGAGCGCTCAACGGGTCTCCTTTCTTGAGTGTCCTACTCATACAGAGCATGCTTCAGTGCAGTGTTTCTGAGTGCTTTGAAATGAGGTGGTGATGATGACTGGGGAGGTGACAATGACCAAGGCAGACAGAGAAGGGGGAAGGTATTAATCAGGAAGTCAGCAGGCTAGGAGTGTGAACCGCACACATGGTGCCCTGCAAACACGGTCTCTGGCCATCCCTCCCACCTTCTTCCTCCTGACCCTGGAAATTTCCCAGCCCAAGCGCACACCAGCACCACCACACAAGCTGCTGGTGGTGCCCAGCTTGTTCCTGGCCAATATCCACATGGTAGTGGACATCCCCACGGGCAGCTGCCCAAACACTGGCCAGAAATGGGCTCTTCGCTGCCCCATCCTGGTCTCATGTCAAGAACCCGTGCTTATGTTTGCAAAGGCTATGTACACATGGGGGGGTTCCCCAGCAGCGTTCAGGGCACAGCTTGAGGCAGCTGAGTTGCTGGTGGTTGCTTCCCATCGTTTCCTTTTTGGAGAGCAAAGGCTGAGCTTTCTGCCCTGTGAAGGGCGGGCACCTTTCCCGGCTGCCTCCCAGGTACAGATGCTCGTGAGAGTTTGCCAGCTGCTGGGCGTCAGTGGCACACGTGCTCCCAGATTACTTGGTCTCCTGGCAGGGATAAGAGCAAATGCTTGCTTGGCATGGGGGAGATGAAGCAAAAGTTTGAAATAAGCACATAAATCTAGGGATTTGGGGTTTTCTGTGTGAAAAGTACTGGCTTACCAATTTAATTGGAATCAGAAGAAAAATACCCAAGAGAAGCCCAAAGCGGGTGGCTCATGCAAGGAGCACTCTGTAGCCTGTCCTTATAGCAGGGAAATTTCAGGCTAGCCTGGAAGCACCAGCTGTTGCCTCTGTGCTGCATCCAGAGGTGTCAGCAGCTCAGACTGGGTGCAGGGACCCTCTTGGGAGAGAAGGCTTTTGATGGGCCAGGTGAACCCTGAAAATCAATGCAGACAAGGCTGCTGGGGAGAGCCGCAGGGACTGCCAACAGCTTTGCACCTCTGTTTTTGCTCTCTGCCTCCTGCAGCCCACCAAGCTGCGGGACTGTTTCAGTTTTGTTTCATGACATTTGTTTCCTGCACCCCTCGGTTCGCTTAGAAACACCCTGCCACAAAAAAAGCTGCCAATCTGAGCCTTCCCGCAGCTCTCAGCAAATGAAGTCACCGTGTACGTAGCATTAATGGATTCTCTTAAACTAGATTTGCAAAATACAGATGGAGCAGGCAGAGGCATCTGCCTTCATCCCAGTAATGGAGCAAGGCAGCAAGGCAAACAGCAAACTTTATTGTCCTGTGAAAGTGTGGGCTGGTTTAGGCACTTTCCAGCTTAATGCAGGGGCTGAAGTGAGTCAGAAGGAAAATTGCAGCTTTTTCTTTTTTTTTTTTTTTGGTTTGTAATTATCAACCTAATGCCTGCTTACCAAATAGCTCTCCACTTCCCAGAGGCTCAGAAGAAGGATTTTGTGCCTGAGCTTATTTGGGAAGTGGGGATGGCTCTTGGCAGCCAGCACAGCTTGTAACATTTGGTTTCTGTCTGGGCAGAAGCAAGAGAAACGTCTTGCATGGAGCCTGAGCAGTGTCACGCGACTCAGAGGGTCAGGGACCTTCAGCTTGGACACCAAGATGCTTCCTCTGATGCACAACATCCCGTAGGCAAGCCCCCAGTCAGGTGTAGCCTGGAAATGCAGACACTGAAACAGCCTTCAGGGTGACCCTCTTGGCTCTGTCTATTCCGATGGGTGGAAACAGCCACAGCAGCCTGTGGTATCACTGGCATCTGACCAAAAGGCGCTGGTTGGCAGGTGGTTCAGAGTCCCTCAGCCCTGAATTTTTTTTTTTTGGAGAGGGTGACAAGCTCATGTTGAACATCCTCTCTCCTTCTGTGGAGGAATGGTACCCTGTAGCATCACACCCCCCAGTGCTGCTTGCTCCCCAAAGAGTGGCAGGTTCAGCCAGCCCTCTGCTGCTCTGGCATCTCATCCCCTTATCACAGCCCGACCTTGGGCTGTCCTTCAAGGACAGCAGAGGAAATATCGCTGCCCGTGGGGCATGAGGTCTCTCCCAGGGCTGCAGCGCAGATACGCCGTTGCAGGAGATGTCCCTCCTCACCTCTCCCCTGGGCCTCTGCAGAGGGGAGCTCTGAGCCCTGGTGCCAAACCATGCTGTGAAGGCCCTCACCTCTAGCCTGCCGTTGCCATCCGGCGCTTGCCTGCTTGGGCAAGGCCGCTAAGGAGTAGGCCAGGCAAGCTGCGGGGTGCCGACACCTCTCTGCAAAGCACTGGAAGGTGGCCACCACGCAGCCATCATCCACTTGTAATGATTTTTTGATTGCTCCGTGTCTGGACCCCACCACTGGGCAGGTATCTGCCTCCCTCTTGGGATGTGCAACCAGGGCAATATTCAAACAAACCTGGTGCTTGGTTTTATCAGCATTTTACTACTTTTTTTTTTTTTAAGTGGAAGCTTTATTGAAGTTGCTGAGGTGCTGCAGGACTAGCTGTGCCAAGTAGTGGAGTGGTGACATTTGTAAACCTGCAGCGTATAACTGGGGTGCTCGCCACAGATGGGCGAGCGGATGCGTTGCTGTGAGCTGTTTCACCCCACATCCTGCTCTGTGGCTTTTAGCTTTTGCAAGGCTCGATCACCCTTTCCTAGCACAAGCCTCCAATACCGTTAAAGCTAGCACCGCCCATCCCAGCCTTGCGCTGTCTAACCCTGGGGAGATATTAGTAATTTACAGGGATCGTTATCTGCCATCAGGTAGGAGAGGCCAGCTTTTCAGTGCAGCCCAGTTCACTACAGGGCTGCTGGCTGCAGGCTGGGAGGCTGAAATTGTCCTAGCATGGATACTAAAATTGCCCATGGTCAGCCAGAAGCACCAAAACCTCCAGAACTGTTAGAGCCAGGAGCCAGCAGACACATCCTACCCCCTGTCAGCAGAGCTATCCTGCTTTCTGCGATCTCCTTCTTTCCGGGGATCTGCCCTTGCGAGGCGTTTCAGCTTTCCAACAGGGAACGCCAGTCCTTCTCATGGCTGGCAAGAGAGGTGACCTTTGCATTCACAGTGCTCCACTTGCTATTTTCATGCTTCGGGCTCAACCTCGCTGTCCTGGCCAGGTCTTCTCCCTTCCCACAGGAGGTCTCTGCAGGCTGGTGGCTCTTCGGGAGCTGCAGCAATATCCTGGGGATGTTTCTTAAGTAGGGGAGATCACAGGGGTTGTTGACAGAGGTGAGAGGGATTCGTGCTCTCAGCTGGGCATGGGTGCAGCACCCGAGAAGGTAGGACACAGACATGACTTTGAAGATGTCCAGGGTGGGGAAGAGGATTAAAGGCGCAGCACAAGAGCTTTTCAGACTGGGAGGAGGGGATGAAGCAGGCGACAGAGGAAGGCATGTAGGGGGGACAAAGTGATACAGGGCCCTCTGTGCGAAGAGGAGGACCTGCAAAATGGCATGGCCAGTGCTGGGACCCAGCAAAAGGCCCTTTGGCTGACTGAGGTGGGCAAAGGGGGGCTGCTACCTTTAGGGGTGCACTGGGCTTTGCAGGGGCTGAGGAGGTGCCACAGTTCGGCCAGAGTGGCCTCCCCTCCCGCCCCCCCCCGAGCCGAGGAGTGGCACCAGGGTGTCTGGTTTCTGCAGCTGCTTACAAATGCAAGGGTGAGAGCCCGCAGGAGTGTGGCAGCATGCTGAGGGACGCACTACAGCCTGTGTTCAGTGAGATCCTGTTTCCATTCTGGTCCCTCGAGTCAGTTTTCTTTACAATCTGCTTTTCCCTTCCCTCCCCATCTCCCCTCAGCTCGGTAACTTGAAAATCAAGAACCAGATCTTCGGGGAGGCCGTGAAGCAGCCAGGCATCACGTTCATCGCTGCCAAGTTCGATGGCATCCTGGGCATGGCGTTCCCAAGGATCTCTGTGGACAAGGTCACCCCTTTCTTTGATAACATCATGCAACAGAAGCTGATCGAGAAAAACATCTTCTCCTTCTACCTGAACAGGTAGCATTGGGTTCAGTGGCACAGCGGTCAGTGCAAGGGCAAGCCCAGCCGGGCATTTCTCTATGTCTCCCAGTAGCACCTCTTGCCGTCTGCTGGTTTACGCCCTGGCCAGCACTGCTGGGGAAGTCTCAGCAAGGTCTCCTTGCTGGAGCAGTTGGGCCAAAATCTCTTCTGTTTACTGCTTTGAAGTCAGAAGAGGGGAAGTAGAAATGCAGCCATTTTACTGATAAAAAGCTGGGTAGATCTGCTGCCAGATTTCTTAACTGATGAAGAGACAGAGGCTGTTCCCAGAGAAAAGAGAAATAAAAATAAACAGGGCTGCGATCATGAGATCGCACGCTGCTAGTGCAGTCCCCATTAGGGGGTAAACACAGCCCCAGTCTGTTGCTAAAATCCACGAGCCACGTGGCCGCTACCGTGTCACCTCCCAGGCAAGTTTGCCCCGCACCAGTCATCACTAATGATGGGGCTAATGCTCCCTCACTCCCCAGGAAATCCTCCTCTGTGCCTCCCAGTGCCTTCCCACCCACTGTCACTCCCCCCAGGACACCCCCTCACCCTCCTGGCACCGCGGGGGGCGGGACTCTGAACTACATCAGCCTAAAAAGTAGCACGCAGGGAGGGCAGAGAGGGCTGCTGCTGGCTGTTCAAGTGCCAGCCCTCCCCCATCACCATATTTCTTCCCATCTGCTCGGCAGCGAGCTTTTATCTGACAGTAACCTTGAGGATTCGGCTCCGAGGTTGTTGGCTGGCGCGGAGTCGAGTGCAGATAACCTAACGCTGCATCAGCCATGTCCAACCCTGCACTGGTGCTTGTTACAGGCTGATTATTTGGAGGGTCCTTGTGTCAGTGCTCAGTTCCCCATTGCTATCCCCCTTGTCTGCAGCAAGTTTCTTCAGGTGTCCGTGAGAAAGCACCAGGTGAAAAGCTGCAGGATGCTTTGGCTGGGCCAAAATATTCCCATTTCCCCACCCCAGGCTATCTCGGCAGTATCTGTCCTTATATTGATGTGTTATAGCACGATGTAAGTCGTCTGTCTCCAGTGCTGCTAATGCCATGCTTCACCCACAAGCACACTGGCTTATATTTTGGGAGGATGTGGAGGGGGTTGTTCTTGCCCTGCCCCTGATCTTCATAGGTTTGTGTTTTTTTTGTTTTTTTTTTTTTTCCAGAGACCCCACCGCTCAGCCTGGTGGCGAGCTGCTCCTGGGAGGCACCGACCCCAAGTATTACAGTGGCGACTTCAGCTGGGTCAACGTCACGCGCAAGGCCTACTGGCAGGTCCACATGGACGCGTAAGTCCCCCCTCCACCCGACTACATGCCTGGGGACACGTGTGCAGACAGCTTACACCTGGGGCTGGGCTGAGACCCTCCTCAAAAAGGAATCATCTCTATCCCTGCAACACATCCACACCAAAAAAAACCAGATTAAAATCCCACCCTAAGGCTGGGTTGTTTGTTGCTGGAAGGGAAGGAGAGGCAGAAAACAGTAGGAGATGTTCTGCACAATCCTTTCCTCTTGTTTATGGCTTGGCCCTTGAAAACCCTGCTGCACCTTTGCGAAGCAGGCAAAAATGTCGGCGTGTCCTCACTGCGGGCAGGGCAAGCCCCACGGATTAAACCCCGGCTTTGCTCAGCTCTCAGTGAGGTCTGAGCAGTGTGGCTCACGTGCACACAGCTCCGGAGGAGCAGGATGAGGCCCCAGGAAGCCAGCCCTTGACTGAAGGGCACAGTGCAGCAATCAGCACGCATTGTTGGAGGCAGAGGGGAGGAGAGCAGGCTGAGCTGCCGACCGCCAGCCCCACGGTCTATTCTGAGCTCTTCCACGTGATGGGAACTTAAAAGTGGCCTGTGATCAGAATGTGTCATTTTCCCGGGGATCGCATCTCTCCCCAGTGCAGGGTTTTAGTGCTCATCTTCCCCCAGCTCTGCCGCGTTGGCAAAGTGTGGCAGACAAGGGTCTGTGGTGACTGGAAGGATTTTTCTCTCCATGCTGCTGTGAAACGTGATGCAGGTGAGGAAGCCAGGCAGCTCCTCTCTTGCCTCTTTGATGCGCAGGAATGCTCTCCTTGCCCGTGACCCCCTCAACTGTCACAGCACCCCTTCAACCCTTTCCTTTGCGCAGTAGCACAGGTCATACAGGTCCCTAATGCATTGCCCTTGGATGGCTCACATGCCCATTAGCCGCAGTGCTTGCTCTGGGGACAGGTAGCAGCCAGGGTGCACAGGCAGCAGCCCAGGCTCTCTGCAGAAATGCAGTAACAGCTCAAGGCACCCACTCAATCAGGAGCAGGCAAGGGGGAGCCAGGGGGTCTGTGCACTAAGTCGGAGCTGCAGCAGTATTCCTGAGCGTCTGTCCTTCCTGGGTGTCTGTTGCAGCCCTCCCTTCCGTGCCTACATACTGCCCAGGCTCAGCCATCTTCAGCTCTTTGCCTGCTGCTTCCCTCAGCCTTTGCTGGGAGGCTGCTAAGGGTTGTTCTCTCCCCAGGGTGGACGTTGCCAACGGGCTGACTCTGTGCAAAGGGGGCTGCGAGGCCATCGTGGACACGGGAACCTCGCTCATCACCGGCCCCACCAAGGAAGTGAAGGAGCTGCAGACAGCCATCGGTGCAAAACCACTCATCAAAGGCCAGGTGAGGCCGGGCTGGGAAAGTGGGAGTCCACAGCCATTGTGGCGTTCATGCTGACGCCCTGGTTTGCACCCAGATGCTTCTAGAGACCCCAGTCTTCTGCTCCCTCTGCTCCCCATTCCCAGCCTGTGCTCCTGGAAAAGCCCCTGGCATAGCAGGGACCCCTCCATCTTTTGACACCAGGTAGCATTCACTGCCCTGCTCATGCTCTCAGTAGAGGGCCAGGTCCCGTGAACTTGAAGGCTTTGGGTCACCTCTGCCACCCATCTCTGGGAGGCAGAGGAGAAAGGGTGTGAGTTGCAGCTGAGGCCAAGGATTCACATTAATGTGAGTCCAGAGGCACTTTAATACAAATATATTTAATGCAAATGACAACCCTTCCCTGCCAAGTTTTTAACCATCATAACTAATCTCACAAGGTCATCTCTCCTCCATGGAATTGTGGAGGAGCAGAGATTATAAAGACCCTCTAGGAAGGATGCTGTGCTCTGAAACCCCTCCCAAATCACAGAGCCATGAGCACTTGTAGGGCTTTTCTGGAGTGTTGGAGACCCCGTGCTGCAGCAACCAACTGGCTTAGACCTACCACCCTCCCCAAGACTTGCCAGTGTTAATTAAACCGGCTTTGTCTGTTCATCACGCCACAAGTCCCTGTCTGTGTCTTTAGGCTGTATGGAGCCACATCTCTCCCTCCTGTGGCACAGATCCCCAGCCCTGCCACATTGGCTGCTGCGCCCTGGGGCTCAGCAGAGCCAAAAGCTGAACCCAGCATCCTTTGGCTCCATCCCCATCCCTAAAACCCTCTGGCCCCTCAGCTGGCAGCCCTGGGCAGGGAGCAGCCCGCTTACCCTAGCTCAAGCCTCTTCTGCACCTTGAGATGAGTTAGTTTTGGGGAAGACCACAGCAAAGACATGATCGTGCCTGGCCAAGACTCTGCCCTTTCCTCAGGGTGTGGGAGCTGCCATTTAAAGCCTTTACTGTTGCCGTTTCAGTACGTGATCCCCTGTGATAAGGTGTCATCTCTGCCTGTCGTCACGCTAACACTAGGAGGGAAGCCCTACCAGCTCACTGGAGAGCAGTACGTCTTCAAGGTACGTCCAAGCACCTTTTGCCAGCCCTATTCTTCTCCCCCAAGGCCTAACTTTTGCTTCCTTCACTCAAACCTCAACCTTGAAATCCAAAATGTAAGAGGAGCAAAAGCAAGGCTGGAGCTGGCACTCGGCAAAAAGTGTGAAAGGTTGGGATGACGGGGGTGGTGGCACTGCTGATGGACCCAGGCAACCTCACCAGAGTCCTGGAGGAACGAGACCCCCTGTGTGATGCTCACGAGGACTAGCAGGATGGGAGAGGAAGGGCAGGCAGGCTCCTGCATCACTGTCTACAAACATTTTGCCCTTTCCTGCTGGATTCTGGTGCCGTGAGGCCAGCCTTATCATAACAGAGGCCACCAGCCTGGCATTTAAGCCATCAGAATCAACTTGCAAGGACCATTTTGTGCAGAATTTCAACAACGACTCTAATTCAGAGCTGCGTGGGCTGGGAGGTTTACGGGCATGTGCAGCTTTACTTGATGCTTTGCTGCATAAGGGCTCTGGGAAGGGGAGCTGGGTTTGGAGCCGTGGCAGTGGCGGGTTGGGAGTTACTCTGGCAAGCTGTGGATCTCGGGCTGGGAGAGGCTGAAGCGCAGCCGGCGTTGGCGGGTGTTACTGCCCAGCCTGCAAGGTCAAGGGAAGGGGAGGACTCCTTGGATTGAAGCTCTCGCTCTTCTGTCTAGGTTTCTGTACAAGGAGAGACCATCTGCCTGAGTGGCTTTTCAGGCCTGGACGTCCCACCCCCTGGGGGCCCACTCTGGATCCTGGGAGATGTCTTCATCGGTCCCTACTACACCGTCTTTGACCGTGATAACGACTCTGTTGGCTTTGCCAAATGTGCCTAAGCACCTGACCCCCACTGCCTCTGCCACACACACTTACATGCACGCACGGGAGCCGTAGAGAAAGATTACCAGGATTAGAAACCCAGTGAGTGGAATGGAAAAAAAAAAAAAAAGTAAAAGAAATGGAACTAGACTTAAAATTACATGGAGAATAGTCATTAGTGCCCTGCTAGCTACTTTTTCCCTTCCATTGAGTAAGTGGTGCTGGGAGGTCTCTAGTTGACAACTCCAGCTGGAGTAGCCCCTTGCTTTACTGCTAGGTCTTGAAGTATTTGTCTTTAAGAATGATTCTCAGAGCTGAACAAGGCCCTCTCACGTCTCCCAGCCCTGGTTTTCTTCCTGGGGGACAGCTGGAGCCAGCCCCTGGCACCTCTGTTCCTGCAGAGAGGCTGTGCGGCTGCTCTTGGGTTTGGGCTTCTGCGCTGGGGGAGAGGGACAGGGAACGCTGTCCGACACATTCTTTACTTCTTCTTGCTTTTTCACTGATGAAGTGGGGGAGCGGGAGGTGGGGGAGAGTCTGTCTTCATCACCCCACTGCGATGGGTTGAGGCAGCCACCGCTAGGTCATTTCTCAACAGGTTTGTGCTGGCTTGGTCCTAGGAGAGCACGTCCCAGGCTGGAACAACGGGGGGTCATGGTAGCATGCCCAAGGTTGAGCTTTAGAGCCAGAGGGCTCTGGTGGTGTGTTTTTGTGTAGTGATGGCACTACTGAGAGAGCTGGAGGCATGACGTCCATGTGCCTGACCTAACAGGACAGGGATTTGTAGGGGGGCTCCAGCCAGTGGGACTCTTTGGGGTATATGAATATAAAGGGGGTCAAGATAGGATTTAATAGAGGTCACATGAATTCATGGCCACGAAGGCCCAGCTTTCTGCTGAGCAAAGTCACTTGACACAGGTTCTGTTGAGTTTGGTGAACTTCTCCCAGGTTCCCCAAACCGCAGATCTTCCCAGCTTCCTCCGCAGCTGGTGAGTTGAGAATAATGTTTCCTAAAGTGCTCTACAAGCTGAAATCACACTGATAAAATCCGTAGGTGTTTGTCAGCCACATAAGACCTTTTGGAAACATTATTCACAGCAGTTTGCCCAAAACTCAAGACAGTTGGCAGAGGCAGCAAGCCACCTGGGCTGGAGGGTGCCGTGGCAGCTGCTGGACTTGCATTTGCTTTCCCTGCTGCCCTGTCCCAAAACCCAACTGTCTTTAACACCCTCCTTCCCTGTTTTCCACCTTACTAATGCTGGTGAGAGCTCTGTTCATGTCCACCCTGTGTTGCAGATGGAGTGAGGCACAATCCTGCTTCAGAGAGGCTGTAGCTGATTTAGCTGTACTCGCAGATGCTCCCGGAGAGCGAGATCTGAGCGTATTGAGCCGCTCACTTCGCTGGGCTGGCATCAGTAGGCAAACACTGGTGCATCTGGGAGGACAATAAAGTGAGTTCTAAGCAGTACTGGAAAGCAGAAGAGAGTCTGCCAAGAATCCCAGCCGGTGCTGGGGGTAAAAGACTCTCTTCTATTTCCCAGGGCACTGGATCAGGTCCTGAAGTTAGGGAGTGGCAGCAGATGAGGGGCAAAGCTGAGGGTGGCAGGAGGACCAAATCAGCACCAGCTGTGACCCCAGACCAGGCAAAACAGACTGTAAAATCCTGGCTCCCTGAAACAGCAGTACTGGTGGGGCCAAGGAAGTTCCTGAGAAAGGTCTTTGGGCAGTGGGTGAACAGATGGTTATGCCCAGTGAAGTGCATATGCATCGTCCCCAATATTAAATTCACCACGCATTCAGAGGCACAGGTGGGGAAGAGGTCCCGAGGTGAGCTGTGGGAGAACAGTGCATACATAGCCTGCAGATCTCCTGTCCCCACCCCCTGCAGCTGGTCAGTTTGGCTTCATAACCATGCCTGGTGCCACGGAGGGGTCTGGCACGGGCAGTGGGGACAGGCGTGGGCACACCTGGGACACATGCATTGTCCCCTGCAACCCCACACGTGACAAATGCTGCTCCCAAAGCTTGCTTCTGCCTGCTCGTAGTCTTCACCTGCAACCCTGCATCTGAATGCCTAAGGACATCTGTTGTGGACTGGCTAGACAACAGTAGCATGTTACCAAAAAACCAAATCTATACGTACTCCAAAATCAGCAGATACTCAGCACATCTCTGGAGAGCCCAAGTTTCACACCAGTTAAGTGCCCAGAGCTCCTCCAAGTCCTGCTATGTTGTCTCCCAGCTGCAGGATTTCTTCAGCCTGGGGTACCCACTAATCAGAGCTGATTGGGGGGGCGGGGGGGGGGAAGCCTGACATGGAGCTGGCAGCAGGTTTTGAACATCTTCAGCGTCAGGTTTAAGCGGGATGTGCAGCGCAGCCCCAGAACGAGCCATCGGGCCGCGGTTCTGCTGGGCCTGCAATGCCTTAATGCCATCTGCATCGCAGCCTCCGTGGCCACCCAGGGCTGGGCTGATGTCTGTTTCTGATGAGACTGCTGCCTGGGGAAAGAGCTTGGCCCAAAGCCGTGCCCTGAGTGACGTACCTTAGGATAGGCTGGAGGAGTGGGTCATTGTAGCCTTCCCTGAATGGGCCTCCTCCCCTTGTTCTTTTATTTGCATTTTTAAACCAAACTCTAACCACATGACTGTTTTTTTTTAATTAATTTGCTGTCAGAATTAGTGTCTCATCATAGAAAATGGAAAAGAAAATACAGTATTTCCCCCCTTAACTCTGAGTGTGGTCTTTCCTTAAGCAGTTTGAGATGCCAAACTCTTTTCTCAGTGGCCAGAGACTGTTTCTCCTTGACCTGTTGTCCCAGTACATCTGGTTGCCCAACTGTGTGGACTCACACGTGTTTCAGAAGGGCTCCTTCCCTTCTCTCTGGTAAGGAAAGATGCTGGGAGGCCGTCGCGTTTGCCTTTTTCAGTGTGTTAAAGCATAACCCAGCCTCTGCAGGGTGGCGTGACGGTGTCACCTGCCCGACCCAGCACCACTGGGGCAGCAGGCACTCCCAGCATCTCTCCTAGCCTACAGCCTTCTCCTGGGGCCACATCTCCCTGGCTGACTATTGCCAAGGGTTGTCTTTCAACGGGGTGCTCCAGCTGTCTCCTGGGCCCGCTAGAACAAGCTCTTGCTCAACTTGCGACATAGAGTGGTCCTGTAGTGGCTAAAGCAGGACTCCAGTTTCTAAGTCCAGCCTAAAACCCACTAGGATGTGGAGTTTATGCTCCCAGAGCCCGGTGATGAAGAACATGGGGTTTTTTTCAAAATGTAGGAAAAATCCATCCCTCTTGCCTGGCTGTGTGATTTTTAGTCCTAGTGCTGCTGTACGGGAGCTGCAGACTCTGATGCAGAATGAAGGCCCCATGTGCCAGGTGGAAGATAAGAGCTAATCCCTGCTTTGAAAAAAGCATCATCTACATAAGCAAGATGGATGCAACCAAGTCCCATCCCGTCTTCTGAGCGCAGATCTAAGCACACAGAGAGCTTAACTGATTTCCCCACTGGCACATCCTGAGCCTCTGTTCCCCCATGATGCCTTAATACCCCAATCAGCTGTTCTCCTATGTTAAAGAGATGGATTTAACCCAAAAGGGCTGGCTGGATCCAGAAAACCAATCATGCAGCCCACCATTCCTCAATAGCCCAAGGGGAGAACAAGTCATCCACTGCCAAATATTTATCAACAGGAATACAAGGGCGTTGTTTCTGCTGGGGGGATTGTGTTTAAGCCTTTAATCGTGCCGTGAGTACTGAACGTTATGTCTCAGTGGGAACAATCACAGGCTTGATCTTGGCCAAGAGCTGGAGAAGCCAGGATTGTCCACCCATGCTTTCCCAGCAGGGAGCAGAGCACACCCCGCCCCGTGAGCAGCCTGCATGTGGTCCCACCTTATTTTGCCCGGCAAATCCTCAGGTTTACACCATTTACTGCACCGTCTCTGCAGAGCTCTGTGCACATGACAATTTGATAACTCACTCTTTATTAAGTGTCTCCACTGATGCAAAGAAGATACATTTTCTCATTACACGTCCCCTTGAATAGTAGGGCACTTGGCCCTGACCCTCAGGGCTGTCTTCACGGGCCTGATCCTTCTCCAACAAACTCAGCTCAGAGCTTTGCCAAAGCCCATTCAGACAAGGACCTGCCCAAGGAGAAGGAGGATGAGACCCCTCATTTATGGAGATGACTTGCTCATCTGGTTGGCTCAGCGATTTGTTCATTTGGGAAACTATTTTTACTCATCATGAATGACTAAGCACGTTGTTTTGGGGACTGGTGGCTTTTTCTTTTTCCGCTCTTTCTTGGATTTATTTATTTTTAGGTTCCTTTGGGAGGGAAAAGAAGTGGAGTGCAGACTGACAGCTTAGAGGACAGGAGACAGAGATCAAGGGAGAGTGGGGAGATGGGATTTACCTCTCCAAACCTCAGGGCACCTTACTGCTTATGGGGCTTAGCAACCCTCTGAGGAATTTTATAGGGGGAATAGGAAGGAGCACTCAGGAGGTTGTGAACTTTCTCCTCTGGAAAAAAGCAGGGGCAGGTTGCTAATGGTTTTCCAGAGAGCTGGAGTAGGATTTGAGATGGAAGACTTTCTCACGGGTCTTACAGCACTTGATTATGCTACAGCCCACGTCTCTAACATGATTACAGGAGAATTGCTTTGGGGCAAGAAACATCTTTCTTTTCTGTTTGTCCCATGCTTATCACAAGGGAACGTGGGCCTCGATGCCACAGTAATAGAGGTGATTATTCGTACCCAGCCCAGCTTTTATTTTGAAAGGAAAGTGGTCCTAGACCTTATAGCTGAGGGCTTGCACACATGACCTTTAAAGACCCCCAAAAATCAGGAGTGTTAAAATAATGTAGAATATTGAGGGGTTTTTATTCCTTGTGTCATTATTTTTTAAGTCAATTCCCTAATTTTGAAGGGTGACATGAATGGTTTTTGAACCGGTGAGGCTGCATATATGCAGCACTGTGGTCCATGGTAATAAACCTCTCACCACTCACACTTAGCATTGAGAAAGATGATGAATTACCAACCTAGATACCCAAATGTGCTCTGCAAACTGTAGGGATGACCTGATACCCGGAGAAGAGAAAAAGCAGCCATCCAACCTCCCTGGCCTTTCAATCCTATTCACACCAGGGAATGTGCCCACCTCTGTTGATCCCACATTCCCCTACACCACCCTGCTGCTTCCTCTTGCCTCCTCCAGACCCTCTCTTTGACCTTTTTCTCTGCTCACCCTCCATCCCTGCCTGATGTTAAGAAGAGGAGCAGCCCTGCCTACACAACTTTCGCAGACAAATGAACAGCAGGCTCAGCAGTAGCTCCTATGGCAGGCAGCAATCTGCATCCAGGGGGTTTCATTGCTCCTCCTGAGCCTGCGGGAAGGATGCTCTGCACAGCTGCGGATTGCCTGGGTTTGTCCAAGCCCTCCAGAAAAGCTGATGACAGCTGGACACGGCTCTGCCTCTCCTGCAAACCTCTTAATCCCACAGGAACATCATTCTCACCCCGGCACTGCTTCTGCTTCTTAGCAGCTTCTTGGAGAGAGACCCGGGTCTCGTCACAGGCAGCCGTAGCACTAATAAAACCCTCTTTACTTTGGCAGGACCCAACACCACTCCAGCAGTGATAAATCCCAAACCAGAGGGCAATTTCTCCTTTTTTAACCAGCACAGGCGCCTTCAGAGAGATTAAACAGGCCTCGTGGAAACTGGACCCCCTCCAGCCTGGGAGTGCTGTGGACATGGAAGAAGTCCCCTCGCGTCACACCGACCCACGGGGTGCCCCTGCACAGGAGCCGAACCTGCCTGTGAAAAGCCGAGTGAATTACCATCCTTATTTCTTAGCTCAGCACTTTGTGGGTAGGCTTAAGGCATTTCCAGAGGATTTCCCTTCCCTTGCAGGTACTGCTCGTGTGAACTTTTGTTTTACCAGCCTGTTTCCAGCACTGTGGGATTTCTCTGCTCCCCTTCCCCAGCGCCTCAGCCAACCTGGCTGCTACCTCAAGGCCACCTGCGCCGGGCCAGGCTTGGCTGCCGTGGGTGACACAGCGTGTCCTCATGTCCTCACCCTCCCCGTGCCACAGCTGCGTCCTCCCAAATGACCTGCAAGCTGTCCCTGCACGGCACCAGCTGCTCTCAGCATCACGTCCCTGGGGGGACGCTACCGCAGCACCCCAGAATCAGGTTTCCACACAGCTCCTGGGGCAGTTAGCAATGGGAAGCAGCAAGCACCTCCCTGATCCTGTGCCAAGTCCAGGCATGGCCAGATCCTCCCAGGCTCATCCATCCTTCGTGACACCCCCACCTCCCTCCCCTAAAGCAGCTGCATGCCCTGTGCCCTGCTGCTGGGGAGCTCCCTGCATGGGGATTTGCTCAGAGCGGCAGGATTTATCACCCCCCATGTAGGATTTATCCCTTTTTCATTCATCCCCTGCGACCAGAGCACTGCATTGCCACCACCTCCCCTTGTCACACAGTCCCAATGGTCCCCACACACCCCTGCCACACTTGCTTTAGGTTTTTGCCCAGGCCCGCGGGAGCGAACCCGCAACCCAGCTGCAGCGAGTCCCCACTGCAAAGGTCTCTGGGGGTGATGCTGGGGAGGGTCGGGCCGAGCATCCCCTCCGGATGGCCAGGAAAGCCGCTCGGCCCAGGAGATGCCCTTCTCCAGCGGAGCGCTACCAGGATGCTCCAAGCAGGAGGTGACGTCCCCGGGGGGGGGGGGGGGACACGAGGAAAAGGGGTGAGACACGGAGGAGCTCTCCTGCGTGGAGCATGTTTGGGGGTAAGGGAGGGGGCTGCAGGTTGACCTTGCCATCCCCTAACCCCCCCCCTGCCCACCCTTAGCCCATGGGTGCCCCCCCCGGCCCTCCCCTCCTCCCGCAAGCCCAGCGCCGAGGAAGCCGAGCCGGAGGCAGTGCGGAGCCGGATATGCAGCGACTCCCCGCATCCCTCCTTGTGAGTATCCCTCGCTCCTCCTGATGCCTTCGGAGGAGCCGGATGGACGGACGGACGGGCAGCCGGAGGTGGACTAGTCTTCCTCTTCCCACATCCCCTTCCCCATCCTCTGTCTTCATCCCCTTCTCCTCCTCCTCCTCTCCGGCTACGATATTCTCCTCTCCAAAAAAAAAAAAAAAAGGGGGGGGAGGGGGGGAACCTGCTGGCAGGTGGAGGGAATCGAGAAATGCAATCCCATCTGGAATCCCGCAGAGACGAGGACTCAGCCAAAAAAAAAAAAAAAATCCCCCCAAAAAATAAAACCCCCAGGAGGGAGGGAGGGAAGGAGGGAGGGAGGGCGAGGGGCCGGGCTGCTCTGCCGCACCGGAGCCCCGCTCCCGGCATGGGACAGAAAGCAGAAGGCCCCGACAGACCGACCGACAGGCGGGCGGGGAGGGCTGCGGGGTGTGCAGCTGGCAACTCCCCCGGAGCCCCCCCGGCTCCTCCCAAGTGTTTCTTTCCGCTTTTATTTGTTTCCTTTTTTTTTTTTTTTTAATGTATTCCCCCACTCGTGACTCGGGCGCGGGTCACTCAGGACAGCGAGCAGCGGAGGGGAAGGGGGAGGACGAGGGAGAGGGGGAGGGATGCTGCCCGCCGCTGCCCGCTGCTCTGCCCCCGCCGCGGGGCCGGGGCCGGCGGCAGCTCCGCGCCGAGGCGGTGGCTCCGTGGTCCCCGGGCGTAGCGGTGCTCCCTCCTCCCCCTCCCGCCTGCCCTCCTCTCCTCCCTCTCTCCTCTGCCCACTCCCTCACTCCTCTCCCCGCTCTCTCCTCTGTCTCCCGGTCCCTCTCTCTCTCCTGCCTTCTCCCCACGTCTCCCCTTTTCCTCTCCTTTTATCCCTTTTTCTTCTCCCCTTCCCCCTGCCTCTCCATCCCCTCACCCCCATTTTTCACGGGGGGGGCTTTTGCTTTGCCAGGGCAGAGCGCGGTGACGCCGCGGCAGCCACCACGGAGAGGACACAGGACCCCCCCCTGGGCCCACCGTGCCCCTTTGAGGGGGTGGCCTGGACCCCGAGACCCCCCCAGGGCCCCCCGCAGGGCTGCTTCGCCTGCATCGCCAAGCCCCCGGCTCTCCGGCAAGCTTCGCCCGTCCTGTCTCCTTCTTCTGCCGTTTATCTCATGGAGAGCAAGAGCTGCAAAGGGGACAGCCTGCGGCCGGCGGTCCCGTGCAAGCACTCGGTGGAGAAGAAGACGATGACCAACCCCACCACCGTCATCGAAATCTACCCCGACACCACCGAGGTGAACGACTATTATCTCTGGTCCATCTTCAACTTCGTATACCTCAACTTCTGCTGCCTCGGCTTCATCGCCTTGGCCTATTCGCTGAAAGTGAGTATGGAGCGCGAGGCGCAGGGTAAGGGGTGGCCGGAGAGGGGGGAGCGTTCGAGGGTCGCACCTGATGTCGATCGCATCTTTGCCACCCGAATGAGAGGTTGCAGCCGCTGGGGATGGGGATGGGGAGAGCCGAGGTGTGTTTTGGAGCTGGGGATGTTGCTTCAGGTGGGGAAGAGGCGCTTTGACTTGTTCCAGCACCCTCGGAGGCTCCTCTGTACCGCGGCGGCAGGGTGACAGGCAGGCACTGTGGGGCTGGCTGGGCTCACGCTGCGCCCACAGGCGCCCCGGCACTCGGACCCTTCTTTGGGATCCTGTCCGTTAGATTGTCAGGACAGGATCCAGCAGCATCGGATGGTCGGGCAGAAGCAGTAAGAAGCAGCTGGCCAGGATCAGTCGGCACCTGGCAAGTTGCAGGAGGGGAGAGGCTGCCAAGGTGCAGGGCAATCTTGCCTGTTTCCTTCTTGCCCTCTCCCTAATTAAAACACCAGAGCTGGTGGCCAGCGCACGCCCCCAGCCCCCCGAGCCCTGTAAATCCCACGGCAAGCCCTGGAGACCTGCCAGCAGTGTGGGAACGGGCCCCGGGTAGCCGAGGAGGTGGAAGAGAAGGCAGGAGGGCTTCACGCAGCGTTGGGCCCGGGGGGGAAATGGAGCTGTGGTGGTGGAGAGGACGATGGCGTGGGCACAGCCCATGATGGGGATGGGACCAGGTCACTCCCTGTAGCTGCAGGGGAGAGCAGCCCGGGGCAGGGATGGTGCCCAGCAAACAGGCAGCTGCTGGGAGAGGGGCCTGGGCTGCCCTCCCCTTCCCAGCCTGCCAGACACAAAACTAACTGAATGGATGTGCAGAGAGCCCGGGGCGGCTGGGTGGCCCCGGAGAGGAGCTAGTTGATTTGTTTTGGCAGGCAGCATTTAGAGGAAGGCCAGGACGCAGACAGGCTTCGTCACAGAAGCAGATCAATTAACCCAATCCAGCTCCCGCGAGCTGGACTGCAAGTGCCCAGCACTGCAAGGAGGCTGCTCCTGAGCCCGCCAGGGTCTCCATCAGAAAGGCTCGGTCAGAAAGACCTGTGCTCCAGGTTTGCCCAGCACTGGCACCATGGTGCCTGCCTCAGTTTCCCCTTCCCCGAGATGGGAGGTGAGCACCCATCCACCACCTGTGTAGCAGGCTTTGCTGCTGCCTGGGCAAGGCATTTAATAGCTTAAATCATGCCGGGGCTGAGCATCACCACAAGCAGGACTGACCCAAGGGCAAATCCAGGCAACAGCAGCCTAACATGAGTGGGGGGAGGGAGTCCCTTAACACCCCCTATTCTTTTAGCCAGTGTGGGAAGAAACTGGCTTCCTTCTTATTTTTTATGTTTGTGCTCATCTAAATTTGCCTTCAACAATCAGCATCTTTCCCGTGCAAGAGGCACAGTCACAGTGGGCTAAGAAAGGGTGTCATGTCACGGGGACATGGCAGTAGCTACAGTGGGTATCTGGGGAGATGTGGTCCCTCGGCTGCAGCCAGCAGTGGGGCAGGACAGTCTGAGGACCAGGCTGCCCCATCCTCAGGGGACAGGACGGAGTAGGGTCTGCCACCTACAAGGTTTTTAAAGGCTGGACCCTTCACTATCCTTGACACGATGTGGAAGGAACGGCAAAGCCCAGAAGTAGCCTGGAGCTAAAGCCTCATGCCAGGGCAGAGGTGCAGGCTCAGCATTTGGCTGCAAAGGTCTAGAGGACGTAAACTCCAGTGTGAAAAAAGCAGCAGTGGTGAGGGAAGACAAATGGGCAAATTTGCTCCAAATCAGGGAAAGGAAAATAGAAAATGACTGTCAAAAACCAGCCTTGGCTTTTGGACTGCAGAGGCGGTAGCTGATCGGATGTAACAGTGGTACCCAAAGAGACCTGGAGCTGAGAGGGTTGAAATAACCCTGCTCTGGTCTTGGAGTTCCCCGGTGGTTGTGACTCTGTGGCAGGAGGAAAACAAAATGTCCCTCAGAGGCACAGGACAGAGCTAGCAAGTGGTCCAAGGGATGGCGAGTGCCCTCGCGGGCTGCTGTTGGATGGGTGGTGGGAGGCCACGGGGATGCAGGGGCAGCAGCAGAAAGTCTGTCCTGGGGGACACAACTGGGATATTGGGAAAGACAGGATCCTTCCTCATTCACAGCTACTGCAGAGACCTTCACAACATCCCAGCCAGGCTGGATGTTAGGGTTATTTCTCCAGAAGCCTGTTGTTTTCATCTCTTTTACAGTCAACAAGGTTTTTCCCACAAGTTCAGAGAAAGCAGAAGCAAGAAACTCCCTGGGGACAGATGTCCCTTTAAACAGACTTCTCTTATTCCTCTGCAATTAAATGTAATGACAATTGAGCAGCAGATACTTAAGTCCCAGCCTTTCTAGGATGTCTGTGCTCTGACGAGTCCGAGCAAGGTGCTGTGGGAGGGAGAGGAAGGGAGCAGCACCTTCCCCTCCCTGAGCCTGTTCTGGGACCTCTGACGGCAGAGCCCTCGGCCAGTGGAGCACAGGCTTCCTGGCCGAAGGGCAATCAGTGCACCGATGGCATTAAACAGTTCCTGGGTTACAGCTTTTACATTTCCTTTAAATAACTGAAACATCTAGCAACCTCAGGAATCATTGTTCTCATTATCAGAAATAGCATTTTCTATACCCTGCCATAAATGTCATCTGTTTTTGCCAGATTCATACTGTTAATAAAGCAGTAGCTCCTTCGTGCTCCAAGTCCATGAGATGTTTCATTATATATCTTAGCACACCCTAGTATTTCCACCAGTTTCAGCAGCATAATGCCCACACTGGAAGCCAGATGTATGCTTAGGTACACTTGAATATTACCCTAAAGCTGTCTCCTTCCCCATGCCCACTTTCATTACTTTCAGCCACAGCGGGGAAGACAGTACCTCCATGTCTGCCTGGCTTTTTGCACATGAGCTTCTAGATTTCTTTCTGCAGGGAGATGCTATTTCATGGTGACTTCCATTTACTAAAAAGTGCCAAAACCCCACCCCAGAACCAAAGAATTTGTGCTCTTATTCAAAGAAACACATGAAGTCAGGTGAGGGCAGAGACTGTGACATCCAAGCCAAGTACTCTGTGTGACAGACATCCCAGCCAAGTGCTCTGAATAAGAGTGTGATGGCACGCCTTGTCTTTATTTACACCCGTAGCAGGCCAGATCCTCAGCAAATACAGCTTGCTGGGCTACAACGGAGTCGCACCGACTCACGTATCCCTCCGGGGGTTATTTCTAGCCTCTCAGGCTTCTCAAGGTCAGTGAGCAAGGCACTCACGTGTAACTGTAAGTGAGTGTTGGTGCTGGGGAAGAAGAGATAAACAGCAGGACCAGGGAAGGTAGAAACCCTAAAGTAACCTCAACCCCTGCCCAGCACAGATGTGAGGATCGCTCCAACAACAACGCTTGGGATTCAGTTGGTTTTGATCAGAAGAAGATGCTGTGGTCCAATATTCAGCAGCTCTCTCCCTCCCTCTTTCCCAGCTCGGAGCGGTGGTGACTGATGCATCAGCGCTGGGTGGTAGGAGATCTTGCTTCAGTCATTAGGAGATACATCTCCGGAGACCCCGGGGGGAGCCCAGTCCGTCCCAGTACCCATTACACCATGAGGCAGTAGATCAGAGGAGCTGGGATCTGAGACGAGACACGGTACAATGCCTTGTTGTGGCTGTACAGAGATGAAGATGGCAAGAAGTCCTGCTGGCTTTTTAAGCCCCACCAGCAGCCCACCGGGTTGCTCACAGAACTTTTCTGCCCCTTGAGGCCAATGAAACATGCAGTGTGATAGTCCCCCATGAGAGCTGAGCTCTCCTGCCTGCTCTCTGCCCAGCCCTTAGCAGGCAGCTCCGGGCATGGCTGTTTGCCTTCCCCTCTTGCCACTTGTTGATCTTCCCCATTACAAGTGGAAGCAGACCAGCACAAATCCATAGCTATTTATTAACCCTGAGAAGCAGGGAGGCTGCAGCGCCCAACCTCTCAGGAAGGCTCTCAGCTTGCTTTTCAGGAGGAGCAACGGCTTACGGAGGTGGGGCTGACAGCCCCATGACACCGGTGCCGGTGTGGTGGAGGTGTGCGGGCTGGAGAGCTCTTGACCAATTCACAGAGCAAATAATTCCAAGGATCCCCTCCAGAGGTCCTTATGTGTAGGGATACAGAGCTCTGCACAGAAATGGTTTTACAGACAACCAGCTGTGGGCTGCACGCTAAAAGCCAGGCTGCCTTAAATACAGCCTCATTAGGCTCGTTATCAACAAACCATTTGTCTCCTCCTGCAAGCTGAGGCAGCACTTTGTACTCAGGCAGCAAGTTTCCTGCTCCCAAAAATGAGAGGGGCAGAGCCCCAGAGCAGAGAGAGGGGAGGTGGCTGCTGGGGAAGAGACTGGGAAAGAGTGGGGTGGCAGGAAGCAAGGGGTGCGCTTGGAGAGGAAGCTGAAGGTAAACCCCAAGCGGAGGAAGGGCAGGGGATGGTGGTCAGAGGGAGGAGGGAAAGAACCCTTGGGCACCAGCATGCTGGAGGTGTTGGAGGACACATTGAGCTGGAGGTGTTGGAGGACACAGTGAGATGCAGATGTTGGAGGACACGTTGAGCTGCAGATGGTAGAGGATAAGGTGAGGCAGAGATGGTGGAGGACAAGGTGAGCTGGAGATGGTGGAGGACAAGGTGAGCAGCAGGGAGGTGACAGGAAAGCAGGGGTGGACAGAAAGGCCACCTCCACCTTTTGCTGGTGGGAGAAGAGAGGAGGAAGGTTTGCACACTAAAGCACAAATGCAGGCCGGGCATGGAAGAGGAAAGGACCCATCTAAGTTGCCAAGCTGGGCCAGAGGTGAGCTCTGCCTTGTCCAGGGTGGGATCTCCAAAGGGGCCTCCACACAGTGCTTTGGGGTGCCTGGGGAAACCCCACAGTCAGCAGATGTAATTATCCTTACACACCAGTCCTCTCAGCACAAAGCAGGGCCAAAAATCTCCATCTAATTTTAGGCAAGGTGAGAAGGGTCAAAGTGGTGATGAGAAAAGAGTCTGTGACTAAGGAAACACCACACCTGGGTCTTGGGGGTTTCAGCCCCGTGACATTGGGGACCATGTCCCATGCTTCACCTCTCCGGCTGCAGAAGGAAGCAGATTCCGGGGCTCCCAGAAGCTCATGCACCAGCTGCCAGCACATTATGGCAATGGTGGCCACAGCAGCTTGAAAATAGGAAAAGCTGAAGCTGGGCTGTGAGAAAGACACCGACATCTCCTTAAGGACAAAGTGGGGAGGCTGAAACATATATCTGCTCTCCAGGAGAGCTCCTCTTCCAGAGCCCGGCTCAGATGCCGCAGCAGGACGTTAAAGGGTGACATCTGGAAGCATCTGGGGGTGCAAGGCCAGGCAAGAGGAGGAGAGGCTGCCCTGGAGAGATGCGGGAGGCTGGGGCTGTGAGTGGTGTGGAAGGAGAAACGCCTTTCCATTGCACTTATGTGCCACAGGGGCCCTGGCACTTCTCCGGTGCTTAGAGGCTCCATTGCAATATAAATGATAATGGACAATAAGGGATCATTTGCACGAGGGTGACCACTGAAGCTGTAGGGTGTATGGGGAAATAATGAGGAGAGAAAGAGGACCAAGGACTTGGCAAGGATGAGGGATCCAGGCGACCAAGGCCAGAGTGGCTGGAGAAGAGCTGGGGGAGAGCTAGGGAAGGGAAAGGGCAGGGGGCTGCCAGAGACAGGGGATGCGAGCAGAGCTGCCTGTGTCCCAGGGGCTGGCAGGAGCGGGTGGGTGGAACTGGCCAGAGGGGCAGGGAGAGGAGGCAGCTGAGTGCCCTTTGGCAGGAATCAAAGGTGACTGTTGTACCATTGTTTGGGCCCAAACAACAGGAAAGATAAGAGATGGGATGGAAAAAAAAGAAACTGGGAGGAAATGGTGACAGTGGGGAGAGGGCAGCCCCGGGTCCCCCTTGCTAGAGATGCTCAGCAGCAGCAGGACTGGAGCAGGGCCAAAGGGAGAACCACAGGAAAGTCAAGGACAGGCGCTGCTGAAGAGTGCCGTGGGAAAGAGCTAAAGCGCCGTCACGAGTGTGAGCTGGTGTCAGGTGGGAGAGTCTGCTGGGAGCACTGGGGAGGGACAGGAGGAGCAGGAGGCGAGGAGGGGGAGAGAGCTCCTGGTGCCAAGAGGAACTGACCCCACAAAGGCAAAGCAAGTGACTCGGCTGCGGGAGGGTTGCAGAGCTCGGTGTGCCGGCCATGCCGGTCTGCTGGAGAAACCTCTGTCTGCCTGGCAAACACTGGCAGCAAACACCGGCTTGCCTGCGGCAGAGAACGACCTCTCCCAGCTGCGGCTGGGTGACAGTGGAGGAAGGGGCAAAAGGCTTTTGCTCTGCGCAGGGTTTGCCTCCAGCAGCTCTGCCGCTGCGAAGAGGAAAGCGCGTGAGAGCTTCAAAGAGCCTGCCGGGAGCCGTGGCTGGGATTTCTGGCCTGAATCCAGCGCCCCTGGGGCTCTGGCTGCAGGGACCTCCACGCTTCTCACCAGTGGGTGAGGAGGTGCCAGCTGCCCGGTGCTGCTGCGCCCAGGGGTTTTCAGGAGGATGCTAAACCTACCAAATAATTTCAAAGGTGAGTCATCCCGGACACGCAGGTGACACAAAAAGGCATACAGGCTCTCGGGCTGCTGGCTCGCTGCCTTCCCAGAGGTCATCTCTGCTGCTGGGAGCGCCAGCCGAGCGTGCCACAGAGCCACACACGGTCTGTGCCTGTCCTCTGTCCCCGCTCCCAGAAGGATGCCCTGAAGCTGCCGAGCGCTCAGCAGAGGGGAGATGGGTGGATGGCCCCGGCTCCAGCTGCAGGCTCCCAGGAGCAGGGTGCAACAGAGGCCGAGGACATGACACCACAGGATTTAATACCAGGAGGAAAACAGAGCTCTCATTCTTGCCCATGTGTCTGCCAGTGCCGGCTCCTGCCGGCCTCATGTCAGCAGCAGCCTCCCTACCCATGGTCCAGGATTAATGAAAAGCAGGAGATGCTTGTGCGGAGAGGTCCTCCCTGGTGTGACAGAGGAGGGGACATTGCTTGAGGGCCTGAGATGTGGCTTTGGAGGCCACATGAATGAGCATGGCTCAGTGGGAACGAAGGGTTCAGCAACCTTTCCCCATATCCAGCAACTTGCAGAAGGTTTTCAGGAGAGCCCCGTGGGTAAGCACTGCAGGAGGGAGAGAGAAAAAGTCACTAAGACATGGTCTGAATCCATTGGAGAGTCTTTTTGGAAAGTTCCTTGTTGACAAAAGCCTTGTAATATTTCCAGGTAGGACTCTGGGGCTGGTTCTCGCAGCCTGGCACCGACACCTCGTGTTCTGCCGGCAGGGCCTTGGCCAGGCTCGCGCCACCGGCAGCAGAGGCAGGTGGCAGAGGACACGCAGGCCCATGGGCTGCAACCCTTGGCCACAAAGCGGGCAGTGAAGCAGGCACTGCCACGCTGTGTTAGCCCCTGGATACCCGCTCAGATATGGGAAAGGGAAGTAAAGTCTCCTGGTCCTTTGGTCCCACATCCTTGTGGTTCCAGCTGCCTGGGTCTGCCGAGCGCTGGCTAAAGGGGCAGTGTGGGGACAGGGGCACTTCCCTGCTGGGAAGGGATGGAGCATGACCCCTCATCTGTTGGGCTCAAACTGCAGAGCTGCTGCTGGCGGGCAGTGCCATCAGCTGCTTGGCTGTGCCATCAGCTGCCTGATGATGCCATTGCTGCCTGGCGGTGCCATCGCTGCCTGCTCGTGGTATTTGCTGCCTGGTGATGCCATCTGCTGCCTGGTAGTGTCATGTGCTACCTGGTTGTGCCATCTACTGCCTCATAAGGCCATCCCTGCCTGCTAGTGGCATCCCGTGCCTGGCTCTGCCATCTGCTGCCTTGCAATGCCATCACTGCCTTGCAGTGCCGTGTGCTGCCTGGCAGTGCCATCTGCTGCCTGGTAATGCCATTCCTGCCTGGTAATGCCATCCCTGCCTGCTAGTGGCATTGCTGCCTGGCAGTGCCATCTGCTGACCGATAGTGTCATCCACTGCCTGGTAATGCCATCGCTGCCTGCTAGTGGCACTGCTGCCTGGCAGTGCCATCCTCTGCCTGCTGGTGCCATCTCTGCCCGGCAGTCTGGAGAAGGTGGGAACAGCTCAGTGATAGGGACATGCACAATCCTTACCCGCTGCAGAGCTGTCCCAAGACAAGCCCATGAAAGTCCCAGCCCGCAGGATAATGAAGAGAGCAGACCACGCTGTCAGGATTGAAAACTGCCAGTGGCAGAGACGCTACACGAGCCGCATAAGACCTGCAAAAGGAACTCATTAACCCAGGACTGCTTAATATGCTGGAGGCTCGTGTGCAGCCCTGGAGCTGCAGTAGGATGCCGTGCCAGGTTTTGCCCGCTCGGCCCCTCAGCGTAGACGGAGGCACGGGGATGCACACCGAAACCGCAGCCAGCCTTCTCGCTCGCCGGCCCGGTGGGCCAAAGCCCGGTGCTGCAGGGCCAAGGGGCTACAACACAGCAGGAAGGATGCGTTAGTGGCCATGACCTCAGTTCCCTTGTGTGCCCTCGGGCTCAAAACATCACTGCCCCACTCCAGGGGCAATGGGGACCAGATTTGTCTGGTTGGTAGCAGCAACAGGTCACTCTTCCAAGTCTTTTCCGCTCCCAGGGGTTTCCAGCGCACAGGTATTACAGTTCACAAGCTCCACCCGGAGCAGAGCCGGGGTGCAAACCTCACCTGGGGTGTTTTACGGCACCCCAAGCATTCACATGCAAAGAGGCAGCGCCCAGCCCTCACCCGCTATACAGGTACCCTGCAAGTGCACTGGGTTTTGTGGGTGTTGTGTGAAACAAATTACGTCTTTTAAACATCTCCCAATTATTTTATTTAATTATTTTGTTTGGTCTCAGGTCCGGGATAAGAAACTCCTCAATGACTTAAATGGAGCAGTTGAAGATGCCAAGACAGCCCGGCTTTTTAACATCACCAGCTCAGCCCTTGCCACCTTCTGTATCATCCTTATCTTCATCTTCCTGCGATACCCCCTCACTGACTACTAGAGTGAGGCCAACAGCAGCGGCTGCCGCCAAAATGCCTCTATGCCAGAAGTGTCTGCAGTTGTTTCTTGTAGCAAGGACGCAAAAAAAAAAAAACCACACTTCACCTTGATCGAAAAAAAAAAAAGCCAATTAAATTCATAAATAAAAATCAAATGAGTTTATCAGCCCAGCTGAGCATACCCTTCCTGCCCCCAAACAGTATGTGAACTGCTGTAGGAAAGGGTGTCACTCTTACACATGTACAGGGAGAAAAATAGACCAAGAAATATTTATTTTATGGCCAACAAGCCATGTGACAAGAGCGTGCCAAGCCCAGAGTGACGCACACCTAGTGACCAACAGATGAGCTCTGGGGAGCAGTGGGGTCCTGCCGAGCGGGTGGCACATGCAGTGATGGACGGGGACCACGGCAGGGCTGGCTCACAACATATCAGGTGTGTTCAGAACGCCCCACCACCCCCCGACATACAAAGGGTTCTTTTCCTTTTCCTCTCTTGAATTTCATCCACTGGTTCAAAAAACTCCCAACACCTGGAGAGCTGAGGGTGTTAGGAAATCCATGCTAGGGAGCCCCAAAGCCTCCAGAGAAACCCCAAAATGGTTAAAGGGCAGGTTTCTCCTCGGGATCTCCCAGCAATGCTGAGAAGGAAGGCACCTTCTGGAGAACTTGCCTAAGCCCCCTAAACCGAGTGCTACTGTATTTCTGTAAACAGTCAATAAAAGATACCTCTGATATCTGATGCTGCTGGGTTAATTCCTTCCTTAGGAGGGCTGCTGGCAAGAGAAAATGTTAATGTCACCAGCGGCTGCTTAGGAGAGATTTAAAGCAGGAGTGAGGGATGCTGCTGCAGGTCGGGGCCGCATGCAGCCGTGAAAGAGGGCACAGATCCAGATTTAAGAGCAGAGACCTCAGCAGCTCCCGTGATGGTTGATCAATGGCAAGCAGGCAAAGGCAGCCGAACGGGCAGGTCCCCCCTCCGCTGATAGGACCAACGTTGAAGATAGAAATAAATCACCGCAGTCTGAACCTGCTGCTACCGCAGCACTTCCCAGGGTCGTTACCAAGAGCCAGATTTCGGAGCCTTTGCTGCTGAACGAGGCAGGAGCTCGGAGTCCTTCCCGATAGCTGCCTGCAGCTGCCTGTGGTGCTGCAAATCAAGACGCCCTGACTTTGTGACGCCACACCACAAATGAATGGCAAGACCAGGACTAAAACACATCTTTTCAGCCCCTCTGACCCTTCATTTCATCTCACACATGCCACAGCTGCCTCATCTTTTCCCAGCTGTAAGATGACCTCGTGCCAAGAGAGACCAGTCGCTGTAGACCAGCCACGGAGCCAGGAGGAGGCAACAGTGTCCACCTTTGTGCCCACCATGAAAGCGAAGGTGCAGCAAGAGGTGGTGAATGCAGACAGGCCATCGTGGGATGCTTCATCCTCTGCTGAGTGCGTGGTTAAATCAACGTGCTGTCTCTGGGCTGTGCTCAGTGAGGGCTGTGCCATAGTGAGCTGTGGGGACAGGCCATGAGGATGCTTCCCTGAAAGCCTCATGAGGTATCACCTCCTTCCTGTCCAGGTCTCCATGCCTTAACCCTAGCCTGGTCTTCAGTTATGGGGGAAGCTACGGGCAGAAGGACCTGCAGTCCTACCTGCTCCCCACTCGCTGGGGGGCATTTCCACACCAGACCAGATCAGGGGTCTGTTTTGCCCTGCAGTTTCCGCTGGCAGTGCAGAGTACATGGCGCCCTGGGAAGTATCTCAGCCATGAACTGCTCTATGATCACTCCTTCAGAGGTCAAGACTCTTCCCAAACTCTCTTGGTTAATTCTTGCTCCCTTCCCTGAAGCAAGATCTGAGGGGTCATAGCCACTGACATTTTCATCCTAACATATCCAGTCCTTGTCCCTGGCAGAGGAAGGAGGTGGCCTATCACGATGTCAATGCCTCCCAAGAGGGTACAGCCAAAATGACTGTGTTGCCGCCACCCTGAGCTGGCACCTGATAATTGGAGCAAATGAAAGCCTGCTGGGATGGTGCTAGTTTAGGCAAGACCCAGACCGGCCACCCTGAAATCCTCTGAGGGCTAGGAGGAGAGCAGAGGTGAGATTGTGTCACTTTTTCCCTCCCCCTGTACCCGCACTGAGCTCATGTTGCCATTCCCAAGGTCTTGGCTCGATATCCTTTGCCACCTGGGTGCCTATCATACCTCTCAAGCTTTGCAGCCCAAACACAAGCCTGGCAGGATGGCCTTGGGGGTTAACTCACACAAAGCACTTTGTGCCCGGGGCTCAAAGTTGCAGATTTAGGTCACTGAGGGACCAAGGTGCCTGGCACCTCTTGCAACAACAAGTGCGTTCCTCTCTATGAGTTGGGACTTGCTGGAGCCATGTCACAAGTGCTTTCACAGTCGGACAACCCCCCCCCCCCCGACTCTGTGAGATCTTGCAGGGATGGTGCTGCTGTCCCCATCTCCTGTGCCACGCAGGAGAGAGCCGCCCTGCTTGGCATGCAGGCACGGGGCTGCTCAGATAAAGGCAGAGCTGACACAAAATTGGAAGTGACCCAAAGCCAGCCTTTCCTACATTTAACAAGTGTGACAAATGAGTTACCATCATCCCTTCCCCTGACGGACCGTCTTATCTGCAGGAAAATGGATGCTGGTTTAATGAACCAGGGGGAATATCGAACTGACTCTGCAGCATTTTTGCATGCATAAACCATCAGGGATGGAGAGGGTGGGCTATTATTAGTAACCATCATATTTATTATTTGTTGCCCACGTTGTAGGAGGTGTGAACGCTGAAATCGCTGTGCTGCAGCAGGTTGGAGATCCACCCAGACCTGCCTCAGACAAGAACAGGATAGCGGAGGAGGATGCAGTAACCCCGTGGCTGGAGGATGGGCTGATGGACCCCAGGCAGAAGCTCAGCTCCACCCCAGCCCTCACCTCGGCTCCACCTGCGGCTCTGGGCTGGCAGCCGCAAAGCCCCTGCGGTCTCCCCTCCTCTCTCTTAGTGCCCCCCTTTCGTTTTAATGCAGCCCCTCCCAACTCACGGCAGAAGGAAAGCATGCCCCAGATGGGGAAAATAAGGAGGGGACATAGATTTCCAAGCTTGCTTAGGGAAAAAAAAAAAGTCATTTATTCATGCAGAGGTCTTCCAAGCTCAGCAGCATGAGGGTACTTAGCATTCATTTAGCCTTGCCAGTGTCGGGGAACCCCAAACTGAGATGGCAAAACTGCGTCCCCGTATACTGGCAGGCAGGTACATCCCAGATTGCACCAACTGTGCTGTTAAGAGAAAGAAAGAACTTTTTTGTCATTTTGAGGGAACAAGGGAAAGAAAAGCAGCAGCCAAATCCGACAGGTCCTCTAATTGCCTTTTTTTTTTTTTTTAATTTTGAAAGAAAATTCTGGAAGTTCAGGTTTTGCCAAGGCTGACACCCGATACAGCAGAAGGCAGGCTTTCGAGGGTTGCTTCTCTGCCTTTTCACTTCTGCCACTCACAACGTCGCGCCGCACTCTCCAAATCGCACCTTTTTTTGGCTGCGAAGCCGCAGCCTCTGTTGCTCTCAGCGGCGGGAAGGAAAACTGAGAGGAGGGGGTGGAAGAGAGGAGCAGCCGAACGCTGCTTGAGAAGCATCTTTTGAGATGGGGAAGAACTGACGGTCACGTTGCCATATAGAGATTTAATTCTATTCCTTCAGGAAACTGAGCTTGCCAGCTTGATGAGGGTTTCTTTTTGCTTTTTCTTTAGCTCGCAGGGAGAAATGGGGAAAGGGGGGGAGTGATTGTTCCCTTTTATTCAACTCTGAAATCGTGTCTAAATTAGTGCTGCAGGTTTTGTGCCCCTGGTACGTGAAAGGCGTTTGGGGTGAGCGTGGGGAAGGCCACCAAGACTGGCGAGGAGCACACTCGCGCAGGGAGGAGGTGCTTCAGCCATGGGGCTTGTTCAGCCCGGTGGTGACACGGCTTAGGGGTGACCTCCCCCAGCAGCCCCAGCCTCCAGAGGAGGTGGTGGAGGGAGGGCGTAGGGTGCCCAAGCTGCAGGGTGAGGAGCTGTGCAGTGGGTGGCAGGTTGAGGGCCCCCCCCCGCTGCTCCACCAGAGCTCCTGCCACGTTGCCCATCCCTGCAGCCTCTGGGCAGGCCAGGAGGCCTCGGGCCCCCCGCAGGGAGGGGGGGTCCATCCCTGCTCACCCCAAATAGCCAGAACTCCCCCCCAACTCCTGCCAAGCCCCCCCCCGCTGAGGAGGTGTGAGCCCCCGTGCAGGGCAAGCACTGGCTTGCGCAGGAAGCAGGTGTGGGGTGAGGATACTCCTGCGCCCTAAAACCAGCCAGGAGGGGATGGGGGCCAGGCAACAGCCCCAGCCCCCCCGCCGGGACGTGCCCCTTCGTGCCAGCTGGGACGTGTGTGTCAGGCGAGGGCCCGGGTGCTGTTACACATTTACCCTCCACGCTGGCAGGGAGAGGTGGCTGGGGGCCAAGCAGTGCCAGGGGTGGGTGTCAGGCCCGCGTGTGAGCACAGCCCGCTGCGCTTGTGCAAGCCTCGGCGCTCACCCGTGGCTCTGCCCCGGCTGCCACGCAGGGCTCAGCCATGCCACCACCGCTGCGCTAATGCCGCCCAGCCAGTTTGCAAACGGTGGCGCCTCAAATCCCAGCTGGGGTGAACTGGTTTGGGTTTGGTCAGTTAGTGTGACCCCACGGCTCTCCTGCGGCGGGGGACTGGCGGTCACAGCATGGCGAGCTGGAGCTCACTCAGGTCCAGCGCCAGCATCTGCCAGTTCCCACGCCGGGGCTGAGCTGCTGGGCGTGCAGGCGAAGAGCGGTGAGTCAGGCCTGGAGCAGCCCTCAGCCTGGATACCCAAATTAACAGTCAGAGAGAGATGCAAACGGCACCCTCTGTTCTTCTGCGGGGTGTGTAAGCCACCAGCAAACCCCAACACCGCGCTGTAGCACCATAACTCTGCTTCCCAGGCACAGTGCGGGCCAGGAGGCAGAGCCACACTGCCAGTCTCTCTTCCCAGCCTTGTGCTGATGTCCCCTGTGACCTTACCAAAGTCCCTTCACCTCTATGTTTTCCCCTCCAACACTGTCTCATCAGTTGTTGGCTTCTCAGAGGAGCCTTGCTTAGTGCCACCAGGTCCTGCGCTTGCTTGGGACCTTGGCACCACGGGCATCCTGTGACGGAGGCAATGACGGGAGTGCCCAGACACGGTTGGTGGATAGAGGGGAAGAGCAGGGTGCTGATGGAGGTGCCTCTTCCCTCCGCCTCACCCCTGCACGCTGTCAGGCCTGTGCGGGAGGCGTGCAGCAGGTTGGACAGTCTCTGCAGGCAGCGCCGTGGTGCGCAGCCCTGCCGGGGGGAGGAGAGGGAGGCACAGATGGCAGCAGATGCTCTCATCAGTGAAAATGATTGAAGCAAAACACAAAACAAAACAAAAAAAAAAACCTAGCAACTGGTGAGCAGCCTAACAAAAACCGGCACAGGGGTAGAGAAAAAGGGTGTAGACCTGACGGACCCTTGCACAGAGCCTAATTCCATGTGGCCTTCTGGCCTAGGGTAATGTTTTTCCCATCCCCAATTCACATATGGAGAAGAAAGACCATGCCTTGTCCCGGAGCACTGGGCAGTGATTATTTTTGAAGATTTGGATATACTGAAACAAAACTGTTCGGTGTCTCTCCCTTTCCCCTGACCCTGTTCTCTCTGTTGTCCCCATCCTGCTGCCTTCAGAGGAGTGAGTATGACCCCGGACGGGGTCTAGGCACACCAAAGCCACTCGCCTACCCTCACTGCCCAGGGCAAACCCACGTGCATGCCAACATGGCATGCTGTTTCAGCAGTGGGGGCGAAGGAGCAGGCATGCTTCCTGCACCCGGCGGGTGTTACTGCAAAGCCTCTGCACAGCTTAGCTGCTGCCACTGGCCTCGGCTCCTCCAGCATGATCGCTTCGTGCCGGTGCAAAGGTCCTGCTCCTCCACCCCTCCCATCCCCTGACTTTGACCCATCGTACCGGGACTCAGCAACCATGCCCCGCGTTTGGCACATCTCCACGCTCCTGCCCAGCTTTTCTCAGACACGTCCGGGGTGGAGGGAATCAGAGGGAATTTTCTCAATGTATGATGGGTTTTTTTCCTTTTTCCCTTTGGCAGGAGTGCCTCACAGCACAGTCGGAGCCGCAGAATGAATGCTTCTGCAGCATGCGCTGAGCTGAATGGCACAGCACGCAGCCCTCCAGCCTGCTACTCCTGCAATTAATTGCGCGGTAGCTGCTTTTGCGACGTGCACGCACAGCTCCGCGCCCTGCAAGTGCTGAGCCACACTGCGCACGGGCAGATATTTCTATCGGGAAAATAGAGACAGATCCAGGGCGGCCCCGTGTGTGAGAAACACAGCTGCCTGGTGATGCTGCAAGTGCCTTTTGCCCGCTGAAGCACGTCAACTCTCTTCACTAATGGAGTGACAATAATTTGGGCTTAGCAGGAAGAAGGCATCGTGCTGGGATACACCGAGAATCTGCCGGGCTCCCTCCCAGCTGTGGGGTGGGAGAGCTGGAGACCTGATTCCCGGGGAGCACATGGGCAGGAGCCAAAGAGGCGAGTGATGCCCTTCCTATGGTGGGATGCACAGTTCACCTCAGTCAATATGTTTCTTTACAAAACAGGGCAATACGGAGCCTGGCAAACCCCTTCCTCCAGCATCTTGCCGTGCCCCACTCCAGGACGCCGTGGCGAGGGTGACAGGCACATGCATGGCAGAAATAACACACTTGGTAGAAGCAGAGTCATGTCAGCCCAAGGGTCAACTCTGGCTTCAGCCATCAGCACAGTTTCGAGGTGCCAATACCCTCTGCGGTGGGAATAGAGTGCCTGGCGCCGCAGCCAGCGCTCCCGGCTCAAGGGCGACAGGAGGCTGGCTCGGCCGGTGGCGCAAGGAACTGCATCTGAACATCAGGCAAGGTTAAAAAAAAAATATTTGGCCATTTAAATTAATTGCAGGTTGGCAAAAAGTCTCTCCTTTTTGATGGATAAGAAAGTTGGTTTGGCAGCAATTTCTTTTTCCTAGTTTTAGTTTCCTTCGTGATCAGGTTCCGATTTTAATCCCTGTAGGATGCAGGAGGCTCCACTGCACTCTTCTGCACTTGGCCTGCCATGGCAATTAGGGGGCCTGGAAAACATTTTAGTAAGAACTATTACGTGGACAGGCGTAACTCGCATTCGAAACACGTAGCTGGGATGCAATCCATCTTCGGATGTGCCTGAAATCTGGGAAAGAGGAAAAAACAGAGTGGGGCAAATTATTTTTTAAGTGCTTTACCTGAAATAAAGCACTTTCCTCTAGCACTAAGCAACTTGCTGCATAATTTTTGCTCAGCTCAGGATGGTTGTGGTGGGGAGGGGGGGTGTGTGCTGGCCCTGGGGCTGAGACAATAGATTCACATCTGGTAAATGGGAGCTTAGAGCGTGAGGCTGCTTTGTTCTGCCTGCCTGACCATAACAGCACTGCCCCTGCTCTCCCCGCTTAATTTCCCCTGGGGAAAATAGGGATGCTGCTCACCCAGTCAGCACGCCTGAGCCACCCAGAGCTGACCGGGTGCGCTCAGAGCGCTGCCGTCACTCCGGCTGGCCGCCCTCTTCCAGGTAGTCACGGGTCCACACCCGAACGCCAGAATTTCAGGTTGAACGGGATTGGGATCTAAATAGGGTTTAGCTCCTGGCTTTGGGAGGCAGGTGAGGTTTTGCAAGTCTCTGTCACCGCCTGCTCCTGGCCCCTGCGATCCCCGGAGCAGTGTAACAGCAGTGAATCATTTGTTTTGGTTTCTCCGCACCAGGCGCTTGGCTGCAGCGCCTCGCGCAGAAGCAGTGGGCGTGGGAGAGATGGATGGCTCGTGGGCTGGAGCCTCTCCTGCCGGCCGGCCCTGAGAAACGGTGTCCCACTGGTCCCTGGCCCTGACCGAGCATCTCCTCCTGTTTGCTGCCATTAGGGATTTTGTATGGGTCAAATCTCCCGTGTCCCCACCACTCAGGGATGCATCAGGGGGTCCATGGGGTGGCTGAGGAGAGGTTGCCAGAGATGAAGGTTCAAGAGGGAGCTCAGTTCGGCATCTTGCTGGAATGAACAGCCCAAGGCAGGTGTCTGGCAGTCCCGGGGGACACCCCATTCTCTGCCTCTCCCTCACCACCTCCTCATCCCTTGCCTGCTGTCAGCCCGGCATCCTTGTGCCATCTCCGTCCTCGCCCTCCTCCCTTGCACCGTGCCACGGGCCGGCCAGGGAGCGATCCTCCCGACGGCCGATCTGGGATCCTCATCTGGCAGCAGCGTGCCAGGCCCAGGGTTGGAAACATTGATTTTAACTGGGGTTTGGAACGAAACTGTTGAAATCCTCTTCCTTCAGCAGGCTTTGCGAGCTTGTGGCTCTCTGCCTAGATAATAGCTTTTACGAGGAAGCTTTGGGATTTTCAAACTCATTCCTTTCCCCTTCTTTTTTTCTATTTTACCCCTGAAAAGGGGTGTTGGGCTGGGGAGGAAACAGCCTTAAGCTGAAGCAAGTCTTTCTCAGTTTTCCCCTGGCCAGGGTGCTCTGCTTGGCTGCGAGGAGGGAGCTGGGCAGGAAAACCAGCAGGAAAAGCGGAATGGAAGAAAGACCCCGGCTTCGTTCCAGCCATGCCAGGCATGTCCTGCTCCCACTGCCACCAGGACCGAGCGCTCCAGAGCTGCTAGAGGAGTGAGCTCTCCTGCTACCCCATGATGGTAACTGGGCCGAAATCTGTCCCGTTTAGGTAGTGTAGCCCTGGTTTTGCAAAAGTTTCCCTGCTGACAGCTTTGGCTAAGCTGATTTTCTGTGGTAGGAGAAGGGTATGAACTCAGTGCTGCTTATACAATGGGGAGAGTGAGATTTTTTTAGCATTCCAGTGTTTTATACCTCTGGTGCTCTATGAGAAATCACCTTTCTGGGAAAGATTTTGCTGCCAGTAACTGTGGGATCTCGACACCCTCTTGAACAAGCTGCCAACTGCGTGTCCGGAGAGATGAGAGTTAATTTTAAAACATCCGGCATCCGTATCAGCGGGGAGGAAGGTTCCCTTGATTTCCTAAGCGCCAGCAAAACCTAAGCTCCTAAACCCTAATCCCTCTCTAAGCTGGAGCTGCCAGGCCAAGGCCAAGGACAGAGAACCCTTGCTGCGTTAGCCAGACCAGCCGCGGCCCTTTGGTGCCACCGCAGCAGGACGGAGGTGAGCCCACCCGTGGGCCAGGCTCCCCCTGAACCCCCCAACTTTTGGACCACTCATTGCCACGCTCTCCTGCGAGACCACGCTGCTGTTACATCCATCCTTCTCTGGTGTGGGCACTTCAGAGTGAGCGAGTCCCGTGGGCTGACCCGGCAGCCACCGAGTTCTGAACTTGGAGGACCAGCAGCTCCAAGTTCAGCATCGGGGGGTCTGGGGCGGGCAGCGCTGGCAGGAGAGCTGCAGGCAGGGTGCACTGACAGGCAGGAGGGGTGCCCCTGCCTGCTCCAGGCCCGGCGTTGCCCGCATCAGGCCAGAGGGGCACCCCGGGAACCATCCAGGGATCAAAAATACACGAAAACTCGTTTTTTGACGGGATCAGCGCGGCGCTGGAGGTGTCTCCCGGAAACATCAGCGGCCTGGAGGGTCACCCCCCAAAAAAGCCCTTTGCCGCTCAGGCCACCGTCCCCGCGGGGTGACCCATCCCCCTGAGAGGGGGCATCACCCAAACCCACCAGGCGTGGGACCCCCCCACGCAGCCGGGCAGGGCCGGGGCTGCCCGGGATGCGCGCAGGCAGCGCGGGCTCCGGCGGGGCGGGCAGCAGCGCTGCGCGGGGCCGCGCAAGTCCCGCGCAGCTCCGCACGGCCGGGCCGAGCGGGGAGGGGGGAGCAGCGCCCGCTCCCTCCGCGCCGCTCCGCGCCCGCGGGGCTGACGTCACCCTGCCCCTGCGCCGCCCGCGCTGATTGGCTGCGGGTGACGTCAACGCTGTCTTCTTTTTTTTTCCCTTTTTTTTTTTTTTTCCTTCCCCCCCCCCCCCCCCCCCCCCGCCGTTCCCGAGGCATGACCTCATCGCCGGCGCATTCCCGGCGGCGCGCGGAGCGGCGCGGAACAGCGCGGAGCAGCGCGGAGCGGGCCCCCCCCCCCCCCCTCTCCCCGGCATGCGGGCCCTGCGGCGCCGGCAGCGGCCGCGCCAGCGGACACCCCGCGGAGCGGCGCGGCCGTCCGCGCCCGCCGCGCCGGGTCAGTGCATCCCCCTATAGATGTCTATACGGGCCGGGTCTGTGCGCCCCGCGGGGAGGAGGGGGGGGGGGGGGGGGACGGGCGGCGGGGGGGGGGACGGGGCGGCGCGGTGCGGTGCAGCGCGGTACAGCGCGCCCGCATGTGCGGAGCGGAGCCGGCATCGCGCCCAGCGCCGGTGCACAGCGCGAAAACATATACCTATAGATGTACGTGTGTATATGTAAAGAGAGGGCTTTGGGGTTTTTAGCGGGGGGGTTGGAATTATTCTAGTGCAAAGAAAAAAAAATGAGGGGGGGGGTTGCTGGGGCTGGGGAGGGAGCAGCCCTGCAGGGGCTGGGGAGGGGGGGGGCTGGCGCTCCGCGGCCGCGCATGTCGGGGACGCTGCGCTTGTTTTCGGGGGGGGGTGGGGGGGAGGGTTGCAAATCCCCCCCTGCCTCGGCGGTGTGCGTTTGCCGGGCGGTGGTGGTGCAGGTGAGGAGGGGGTTTGGGGGGGGTCCGGGCATCGCGGGGGTCGCGGGGCTGGGGGGGGGGGTGTCTCTTGGGGGGTGCTGAGGGCTGGTGTCGGAGGAACCGGTGTTACCAGCGCTGTGGGTTTTCTGATGATGAAAGAGGTTGGAGTGTCGCCCTGTGTCCTTGGCGTTTAAACGAAGCCGGCATGTGTTCAGCAGCGGGGGTTTTCATGCAACACTTCACTGCTGCGGCTCCAAAGGCGCTGCTAGCGATTAATGAGTTAAGCTGCCCGTTTAAAATAATCCCCTCCACCTCCCCTAATGTGCATGGACCGATTGATCGCACCCCCCCCCCCCCCCTTTATTATATAGTGATAAATGTTGCTTTCTCTGCTGAGCGTTGGGTGTTTTTAAAGATTCCTGGTTATTTCCCTTATTGATAAATAAGTTCCTTCTCCTTCCTGCTCCCCCCCTCCCTTTTCTCCTCCCCTAGAATTAAATTCCTGAGCAACAGCAAAAGCTGATGTCAGTGCTTCAGCTTGCATTGGGGGAGCTCTGTGCACAGGTCAGTAATTTGCGGTTTCGTTGGAAGGAAGGACGCGGTGCAGTGCTGTTCTGTTAAGGATATTTGGATTTTTCTAGGCACGGATGCGTTTATGCTTCGTATTGCGGTAGTTACCAGCAGCTCCCTGGTGGGAGCTGGGCGCTGCATAAGCATGTGTGGAAGAGACCGTCCCCGTCCCAAGCAGCTAGCGATGACAAATGCATTGGGAATAGTTGCTGGAGGTTTCAATCTCTCTCTAATTTGGGGTATAAAGGCAGGACCCCCCCAGGAGACAGTCGGGATGTCCAAGAAGCCCTGAACAGGTAGCGCTGAGGATTGCGCCTGGCAGCCCAGGGGCCATGTTAACCTTGAGAGCAGCGTGCCCGTGGAGCTGTGTTTAACGTTCGCTCGCATTGTCTCATCCTCCTGCGCTAAGGAAGGGCTCGGGGCACGGCTGCCTACGCGCCCAAACGCGGCTGCGGAGAGCTTTGTTTTCGGAAGGACTCGATGCACGGGAATTGGCGCTTACGGGTTTGGCCTTGCCTCTGTCAGACGGGGTTTGCTCGCACTGTTGGAGGGCATCCGTGCCGGGAGGACTCTCTCTGTGGAAGAGGTTTGTTGGGGTTTTGGGTCTGGCTGGGGGGTCCTGTGCTTGCTTTGGTTTTGCTTGTAAGGGTTCCCAAAACGAAATAAGCTGCAGCACTGAGAAAACCCTCCTGGCTGTAGCTGGAGGTATTTGGGATTTTAAGATGTCTGCAAGGGCTTTGCAGGTGTCTTGTCCCCAGTTTTGCCTGGCACAGCCATGCTGGCAGAGCCTGGTTGTGTAGGACTGTCCGAATGTCTGGGACCAGAGAGGACAGTTGGGCGCGTGAGCAGCAGATGGATGCCCAAACGCCTCTTTGCAATGGCAGTAGGCAGAAATTTATGCCCTCAGCCCATCAGCAGCACGCTCGAGCAGCGCAAACCTGGGGCTGGAGGGTCTCCGAGCCGAGATGGCAGCATCTCACACCAAAAGGCTTTTATTCCAACAGATTTTCCCCCCATGGCTTTCAGTTGTCCCTGCCTTGGCACAAGGTAGGGAGTAGGGAAGGAAATCCTGGATCTAGCATTGCTGTTTAAAGTCGAGCCTTGGCTACGCTTGGGAGAGCTGAACAAAGTGGCCAGAGTCCTTAGAAGCATTCACTGGAGGCTCTGCATGGAGATTATTCTTGCAAATGCTGCGCTGTGTTTGTCTGTGGAGCATGTTTTTGCTGGCTGCCAGGCACCTTGCTGAGAAAGCCACTGAGGTGCCTGCCTTTGGAGAGTTTAAATTCACCTAAAATTAAATGCAGCACCACTATTGCTACCAAAACACCCCTGAGGGCTGGGTAAGACTTCGCAGTAGTCCCTGTCCCATACTGCCAAACTGGATCTTGGGAGGTGGGAGAGAACTAGTTTCTGCCTCTGCAGCCATGTCTCCCCAGAAAGAGCTCCCCAAGGGCTGGAAACCCCTTGTGGCTCTGGATTTTTGAAATTACTTCTTTTGGCATGAATATGAGCGAGTCCCCCGTCCATCCCTACCCCTTACCTCTGCACCAGCTGCTTTAATCTACGTAAGAGATAGGCAGTGTGTTGTAGGTGCCTTTCCTCTTTGGATTTGCTTCAGTGCCTTTAAGCGAGGCTGTTCTTCGGGATCAGAGGTTAGTTTCTCCGCTGCGCAGCTCGGCTCCCAAAGCCCTGGGCGCAGGCAGGTGCAGAGAGTGTTAACACTATCAGGGATGGAAGGAGGAAAAGGAGGTGCTCCAGCACTTGGCAGCCTTGATTTATGGTGCGGGCTCACAGGACGCTGCCATCATACTGAAATGGTTCTGGCAAACCGAGTCTTGTAGGGAAGGAGGCGATAAAGAGAAGGAGCTTGCGGATGCTGGTGCCTCTCTGCCTGCTAGGACAGCGGGGAGGTTGAACTAGGAGAGTTTGTAGACCTTTTTGCCCTCCGCTGTGGGTTTAATGGCAGCATTAAGGGGGAGATGGCTGCAGGAGCACCCGGGTGCTCCTGGTCCTCTGAGCACAGCCGCTGGGTCTCACTCGCTCTCTTCCTTGCTGCTATGCAGAGAAACTCCTACAGCCACAGCAATGCAATGCCGTCATCCAGTGGGGAAAGCTTCAACCAGCTCCTCTGCATCCCCATGCCCTCCGGGTTTTAAAACCTGTTTTTCAAGCTTTACATTTCTTCTCTGAAGATACACCTGTCCCCCCGATGGAGTGGGAAGGAGGCACCTGACTTAATTACCAGCAGGCTTGGGGAAGGGAGGTGAGTGGCCTGGGAGCATTCATCAGATAAGAAGCTAAAGGAGCTCTCCACTTAAGATTTTCTCAAGCTTGCTCAGGAGACCTGGGTGTACTTCGTGTGCAGGATTATAACACATCCAGGGGAACATGAGGGGGGGAAAACCTGACTGTGCCAAGATACTCTGCACTAATGGTATCGGGGCTGCCCTCAAAGCCAGGCAGAGCTTGTGGCGTGGTGAGTGGCAGTGCAGGTTCCCTCGGGGATGGCGGGTGGTGTATTGCACCCCGGCGATGTCCTGATGGCTTTGCCTGCTCCTCCGATGGAGAGGGACACCATGGCATGTGTCACATCCCCATGGGAGAGATGCTCTGCCAGAAGTGGGCCAGCAGCCGAGACCACAATGGAACATACTCTGGCCACGGCGGGTGCCTTGGTCTCCTCTTTAGCATGAGGTCATGGAAAGAAAAATAGGGTTTTATCTCTTCCTCTTTCAAGACATGTTTGTAGTCTTTCTACCCCAAGCCTTTGGGTCAGTGCTGCCCAAGAGGCTCCTTTGGCTCTCCACCATCTCCATGTCGAGCAAGGAGAGTAAGAGTAAGGAGGGTCACCTCAGGGGGGGGCTGTGCCTGGCACAGAGCCCCGTCCAGCCTGCGCTGCAGACTGCCATGGCTCCTGTGGGATGCCTTGCTCCATCTCTCTGCTATTTAGCTCTCCTTCTGAGGCTTTCTAGGTGCAGCTGGACAAGGTAATCTAGGTTGGTGTGCAGGGGGCTTCTTCCTTTGCTTTGTCCAGAGCTTCTGTGAATTTTTTGCTGCTCTGGACCTTCAGTTTCCAGAAGTGACAGGTAGTGCTTGTTTGCGTGGTGCCTTGGAAGGATCAGTATTTCAGAAAATAGGTGAAGCGGTAGCCGAGGCTGGGATCAGAAGAGAACCTGGAGGTGCTGACTGGAAACTGGTCCAGTACATGAAGAGTCTCTCAGTGCAAACAGGGAGCAATAACAGCACAGAAATGCGGGGACTGTGTTGCCTGAAGGTGAAATAAGTGATGCATTTTGCACTGACTTAAATTAAGAGCATCCCAGCAACCTATCTGGGGCTGGAGATCCTTCCTTGAGTCCCTCTTTTCTTCCCACTCCTCCTGTGCCTTTTTCCATGTTGTTTGCTGTGCGTGGAAAGCCCTCACGGTTCCTGTTTGCCCACCCCAATGTGTGCTTGTCTTCGTTGTACCTTTTTTAAGCTAAGCCTTGAGATCTCTTGGGGCAGAGACCTTGTGTTCTTCAGGAATTTCTTCAGAGCCCTTCAGGGTGCTCTAGCAATTTGCAGAAGAGGCTCCCTGTGTAGCATTTCTGCATGCTGAGTTATGGGGAGCATAATTTCTGAGCCTGCAGATGACTGGGAACAAGTCATTCGGTGACCAGAAGGACAAGGCAACCTGTTCTGGTGTTGACATTAGCTCTCCTTTAGGTGAGAGAGGGGCTGGACCAGATGAGCTCCTGAGGTCCCTTTCAACCTAAATTATTCCATGACTACTCTATAAATACCCACCATCCTGCTTCTCCCAGGCTTTTATAAAATACCTGTTATTAGGCAGTGATGGTGAGGGGACCTGAAACAAGGTGGACCACTGCTTTGATCCTCTATGGAGATTCCAATGACAGCATGACCCTGGCATCCTCCCCTCCACAGCACGCGTCCTCCAGCCCTGCTAATGATGCAGTGCGTCTTTCCGGCTCGTCTCTGCCGACCCACGTTACTCATCTGGCATGTAGGTGTGCGGTGTGCCCGCATCCACAGCTTTTCATCTCGCCTTTTTTCTTCTTTTTAATAGGGGATTTAGTTCTTTGAGGAGTGCTGCTGTCTAAAGCTAGCACATGGTAATTCAGCTGATGCAGCAGAAGCTCTGGTAGAAATTTTGGTCTGTTTATTAGGCATTTGCAGGGTTTTTTTCATCAAGCAAGTCAAGCACTTCCCACACATTAAACCTGCGTCTGCTTAAATCGCACATATCCCATTAAAATCCAGCCCCTCATGAGTAATGCCAGGCAATCTTTGCTCCAGACAAAGAGGGTCCATCAGTTTCTGGGGTGTGCTGTTGAAAAGAAGCAACCAAGAAGTATCTACAGCATCCAATTGTTTTTGCGTTGCCTCTAACAACCCTTATTTCCAAGCTTGCAATGGCAGCCTGGTCCTCCTTGAGCCGTAGCTTGAGTGGAGTTATTCATGCCATCTTCATCTGCCTTGGCCGGCAGCCCTGCGTGGGGAGCGGATGGGCGCAGCCTGAGCCTTGCTTGGCACTTGAGGCTGTTGAGTAGAGGGCTGGTGCAGAGAGGGTGCCAGCACTGCTGACTTGGGAGGTAGCCTGTGAAAAACCATGTTAACCGCTTTGCTGCTGTCACTGGACCTTGCAGAGATGTCCCCGGCAGCTTGGTGGGGCTGAGACCCAGAAGCCAAGCCAACCTTTCCTGCTGCTCAACTCAGGTCCAACTGTTCTGGTGGAAAGTCAGAAGGACATGGCAGGGCAGGAAGGTGACCCAGAGGGATGAGCCTCCAGCCAAAACTGATCCGGGGCTCTCTGAATTGTTCTGTGGGGTGGTGAAGGGACAAAACACCTCCCGCACACCAAGGGAAGTTGACTGCTGCAAAAAACCCGAATGCAAATCTCTGACTGGGCAGAATCTCCCCAGACACATCCTTTTGTAAAGCACTTGCATTGTACCATTAAAAATAGATCAGCGCGTTCTCCGCTTGCTTGCTGAATGCTGATGCCTGTAATTCTGTGTCATCCTCACAATCCCTTCTGCTTTGAGCTTGGCTGCCTCTTTGTCTGGCACCTGAGCAAGGTTCATTCAGCAGTAACTGATATAAAGATAAGTGTTGAGCTCTGGATGGGCAGGAAGGTGAGGAGAACTGAACCGATCTTAGCTTGGGGTCAACCAGCAGCCCTAAAGGGGCAAGTCTTGGTGTGATCACCCATGTTTTCTGTTGCGTGGTCAGAAGCAAGAATGAGTGAGACCTGCTGGCGTGGAAACGAGTTGGAGGAGGTTGAAGCTCTGGGTGGATGTCATGATATATCTCTGGGGTTTTTTTGAAACTGGTTTTTTTTTTGAAGCACGATATATATAATTTCTAAAAGATTATATATATCGTGCTTCAACGTCTGCCTGGAGTTGGTGGGGAGAGTATTGCTGCTCGTTTCCCCCAGTGAATGAGTTCATCTAGTTTGCCACCCACAATAGCAACGATGATACGGATTAAGAGGGAAGGCCCATGGTACAAAATGCTGCAATACCCAGCTCTCACTGAAGAGGCTGGGCTGTAGGATTTCATACATGAAGAGCTATGGCATCTGACCAGCAAGCCGTGGCTCGGCGTGGTTGATGGGCACGTGCTCGTCCGGGGTGGTGAGGATGGAGAAAGACCTGCAAAACACTTTGTTTGACCCCCATGTCACCTTAGATTAACAGAACAAAACCAGCTGGTAATGAATCACAGCCCCCAAGGGAAAAGGAGAGAGTGGGGTGGTAACTTCAGCTTGGGCTTTGCCTGCCTTGTCTGTTTTTTCTAGATAAAGGTAATCCTCCAAAACCTGGAGTTGGTACCTCCTCATTGGCGCTGTGGTAAGAGGTAAGGCCTGAGCTGACAAGTGCTAATTCATCCCAAACCTGTGAGCAATTTGGCTATTGTGTGCATATAGGAAAATCAGCAATCCTTGAACCAGGTCAGAAAAGTCTTGCAAAATGTATTTACTGCCCTGGGGAGTGTCTCATCCTGTGGAAAACTAGCATAACCCCTTGCCTTTGAGTTGAATTCTGGGTCTCCTAAGGAGGGCCAGAGTTTCAGTGAGCGCAGGGTGGCGTAACTGTGGACATTGGCCTCTGCTGGCTGGAAACCTGCCCTGGGATCTGCACCTCAGTTTGCACCCGTTGTCATCAGAAACAGCACAAAACCTGCCAGGAGGCAACAACATCATTGTTCTTCAGTGAGGCCAGGGGTCCTATTTATCATTTAAATATGGGGACTAATGACACTGCGCTTGGCAGGTGCCAGCAGACTGCCCCTGTGTTTGCGAGGTGCTTGCTTCACCAGCCTGTCACCACACCCAGCGCTCTGCTGAGATGGACAAACTCATGTCGTTTGGGATTGTCCTTAAGAAGTGAAATGCTGGCGTGTTTATCTGCAGCCTTGAAGAACCACAGCTTAATCCTGTGCTTTCTTTCACTTAGCATGTAGGTGTTGTGGGAAAATAGCATGCAGGTCCTGGAGACCCTTTCTCCAGGAAACTGCGAACGCACCCAGCAGGTATTTATGGTGTCTGGTGTCCTAGGACAAGAGAGCTGGACCAGCCCTGCAGAAGTATCTAACTGCATACCTTTCTGGGCTGCCTCTGTCTGCTCTTGTGGCAAAAAGGCAAACAAGCTACTGGAGATCCCCAAGATAAGCCTGCTGGGCTCATGGGGCCATGCAGCACATGATGGGGATATGGGGCAGTGGGCAGCAAGGGCCCTTGAAGCATCAGTAGGATTAGATTTCCCTTCTCCAGTGTGACATGTCCTCTGTGATGTGTGCCAAGCTGCTCAAAGCAGAAGGTGCTTTCAGCTCTGAGATGAGAGCCTGGCCAGCCCTTGGCTTGGCAAGGTGAGGATGGAAATGGGATAGCTTTGGTATTAGAAAGCAGTGTGCTTGGGAGCTCCATCCTCACTGTGGGCAAAGGCAGTGGCTGGCTGGTCATGGACAACCTTTGGTCTTGGCTTTTGTAGGCTTTAAAATGAAAGCTTGTGTTTATACTAAAGGGGAAAACCATATACATCATGTTAAAAGCACAAGTCTAAGAGGAAGAGATACTGGCTTATCATGTAGACTCCCTTCCCTGCTGTCCCCATTGGTGTTTCCTGACCGGATCTCCAGACTGACCACCACGGCTGCAGTCAGAAATTTTTCTGGGAATGGCCAGTCTGTAAATCCTTAAATGCACCTGGGTCACTTTGGTTGCATTTGCAGTCCTAGCCTGTCCAAAGCTGCAGGCACAACATCGGATGGTGGGCGGGGATGAGGGACCCCATCGCTTGGCTCAACTGCAACCAGAAGAGCCGGTCTGCCTTGCAGGGTGAGGGGTGCATGGGAAAGATGCCTTTGCAGCTGGGTACGACTTGTCCCCTTTCCTTTCATCCCTGTGTTCCTGTCTGCAGCTGGAGCATGAGCAGCCCCGAGCTGCCCCATGCTGCCAGCCCCATATACCCAAGGCTGACCCCCCCCCCATGCCAGCGCTGCCACATGCCTCTGTGCTGTATCCCTTGTCCGGTGTGAATGCACCATCTGGCTCTTTGCTGAAGAACATCCTGGTCCTTCAGCCACGTCAGCCGGTGCAAAACACCTTCTGGACCAAGGGCTGCAGGTGCAGAGGGGAAATGGGAGGCGCGGGGAGGCGAGCGGGCGCTGCTCGGGCACGTGCAGCTCCTTGCAGGGCTCCCCACCATGCTGCTTCCAGCCTAGGGAACTGAAAGGAGACTGCGGCATAAAAGGAGGAGGGGAAAAAAAAAAAAATTTAAAAAAATCATGAGATCAGCAAGCAGCTGGGCCTGAAACCCTGGAAAGGTGCAGTGGCTGCCTCTGGGTGTGCTGTGGGAAGAAGGGGAGGCTGCCCCTTCCCCCCTTCCTGAAGCCCTCCCTGCATGGAGGGGGTCTGCAGCGGCTCTCGCCCTGGAGAGGGGGATGCCTGCAGTGTGCAGGGAGCTGAGATGGGGATGTGAGATCAGCCTGGATGAGGGAGGGGGGACAGTCCTCTGTCTGCCCTGGGAAAACCCCCTGTGGCTCTCGGGTGGTTGGAGCAGGGCAGCAGACTGCATTGCCACCTCCCCTACATCTTCGTACTGCTGAGGCTGGGGAGGTGTCGTTCCTCCCCATCCTTGAGATTCACCAGGGAAAGCTGGTCGAGCAGATTTTGCCTCTGGGTTAGTGGATGTGGTTAGTGGTGTTTCCCAGCTCGTTTTAAGGAGCAAAAATAAAACCCTCTCCATTTTTCCGTCCTCAAGCAGAGAAATCTTTTGTGCTGCCTTTTAAAGGGACCTTGAGTAGCTGCTAAGAAATCATCAGCGGTTACATCACCTCCAAAGCAGCTACTGCAGGCACCTGACAGCTTTGTCCCACTGCCACCCTGGGGGATCATTAGTGCTCCAAATTCCTCGCCCTTGGAGAAAGCCCGCATCTCTCGCTGGGAGGGAGAAGCCACTACGCAGTTTATGATGCTGTGAGTGGCAGAAGGGGATCAGTAGACGGGCTGAGGTTCACAGCAGAGGGGGTAGAGCAGGGGGACACATCCTGGAGTTTCCTAACCCCATCCCGTTTGCTGAGCTGGGTTCATCAGCCCATGCAGGACCCAAGCATCTTTCCGGGAGTGAGCCGAAGGCGCTGCAGTAGCATCGCCTCGGGCCGGAGACGCAGCCGTTGCCTGGCAGCTGCGGGTTTCCAGGGAAACCAGAGGTGCTAACTTGTTAATGAGCCCCGCGTCCCTGATTGCTGCTGCAAAATAATAATAATTAGTAATAGGCCTGTGATTTAGGAATCCCTCAAACAGCATGAGCCTGCCGAGGGGAGTTCGCTAAGTGCCGAAGCACTTGAAAGAAATGAGGGGATGGGGAGGAAAAAAGGGTGGAGGGCTTGGCAAAAGTGCCACGTTTTACATCTTAATAAGTGTCTGGAGAGCTGGGGGCCGGTGGGGTCCTGCCAACGTCCCAGTGGTAAGTCTGGGGCTGGTGGCAAGGCTGACCTGGATGGGTGGATGGATGGAGGAGCCCTGGCCAGGCAGCATCTCACTGCAGGGCTCACAGGACATGGATATTTCCCCAGGTGGGCTGCAGGGGGAAAAGCCAGATCACTTAGCTCAGTGCTGCTGGGTCCCTGGTGGGTATGGCAGTTCTTCAGGAACGGCTGCTTTCATGGGTTACTGGGGACAAACAAGCAGGCATTTCTCTGTGGTGCTCTTATCCCTTGGTAAACTCAAGGAGATGCCACCAGAAGAGCGTGCTCCTGGGATGAGCATTGCAGAGAACATGCTGTAGATCCAGTCTCACTTACGTGAGAAATGTGTTCACGGGGTCAGAGCTGCTTCCCGCAGCAAAGCTGGCCTGCCCGAGGCAGCGAGGGGAGCATCTCCTCCACTGGACCATGTGTGGAGGGTAGAGTACTCCAGGACACAACTACTAGCTTGGTGCAAAGAGTGAACATGCTGGTTAGTGAGGATTATGGTTTCTACAGAGTCATGCTGGCCTTCCAGTTGATTTCTCCAGTACAAGAGAAACCAGATCTGCACCCTTCCCATATCACATCTCTCAGCTGGGGCCCTTGTGCAAGATGAGAAATTGAGGGAAGTGGTCTCCACCTCAGTGACCTGTGCTGAGCCACCACAGGGATGAGTTCTCGTGATCTGTCGTGCCACACAGATAGACTCAGCCTGGGGTGTGTTTCAGGTTTTCCTGCTTTCTTGCCTGGCCTGACCAGAAGCGGGTCACAGCCAGGATGAACACTTGCCCTTTTAGCCCAGCTTGCCACACACATCTCTGTCACGCTTGTGACTCGTCTGGTCAGCACCCCTCACCCGACACGCACATCCGTGGAGGTGACACCGGGGACAGAGTCCCGATGAGCGGGCAGTTGGCCCAGCCTGTGTGCTAAGCTCTGCCCGTCTTTCTGTCCCTCAGCTGCAGTGTGGCCTCTCCTGCTTGGCTGTCCCCATTCAGCTAAGCCATGTGCCCATCTCCTCATTACAGGCACTCCAGGGAGAGGTGGGATTAAAGGATTATGGTAATGTTCTTCAGGAGCACTCAAGAAGATTAAGATGGCTTTAATAAACTGATAAGAGAGGGACACAGCTATGTTTCTGAAACCCTAATTTAGGTTCCAGGTTAACCTTTTCCCCTGGTCTCCTGTCACCATGGCGAGAAGATCTCTTACTTCAGCAGTGCTCCATGGCTATGCCTGTTCCTTCAGCTTTCCTTTTCACCCATCTGAGCAGAAGCAGGAAGACATCTTCCTTCCTTCTCTGGTAGCCTTCCTAGGTACGGAGGCATTAGAGCTTGTTCTTCTCCGAGACCATCTCACACACAGCCTGTGAGGTACCGTGAAGGTCTCGCAGCCTCTGCTGGTACCTGGGGTACCTGTTAGCTGGGAATGAACCTACCACCCCTCAGTCTGGCTTCAAAATGTCCTGTGGTTGCTGGCAGAAAAGTGGCTCATCTGCCTTTGGCCTGGCTGGACATACTTTCAGAGAAGTCCCTGTGTGTTGGGTCTAATGCCAAGGTTACAGCTCCCTACGACCGCAGTCAGTCATCTTCACCCCCCGTAAATCTCCGAGAAAGAGGGGCAGAATGAACCAACCTTGCCGTGCCTTCCCCCACATCTTTTGGGTGGAGCTGGCAGTGGGACCTGGTTGATGTGTCACACGTGCCTGCCACCAGGTCCACCCAGGCATGCTGGAGCGGACGTTTATCCTGTTGTTCTGAAGGAGGGCAGCTATTAGCTGAGCTGGGAAACCTCCTCATCTGTCTTCTCCAATCTCTTCCACCCAAGCTCCTGGTCATCTACCAGAACTTCATGCCTGGAAGGCCTCTTCCGAACAGGTTTCTCAGAGCAGTTAAGTGATCAAGGATCTGTTATCTTTCCCAGACCCCTCTATTTGTGTCTGAGACCCCCAAAGTTTACCCCTTGCACATTATCTGGAGAGCAGATACCATGTTATCTCTAACAGTACTGTGCAATGTGTCCCCCATGTTGGATCGCTCCTTCCTCCAGCTTCAGTCTTTCACTCTCATCCCTCTGCCGTGGTATTATCCCCATCTTTTTTGTCTGTCAACTCTCTCCATTCCCTTTTTATTTCTTGGATGTAATTGGAAGAGCCAAGAAGAATTTGCAGCCTGGTGTCCTGATGGAGATGGGAGGCAGAAAGTGATTTGGGGAGTGGGGTGTGAAAGGAAGATGAAGGGGAAAAGCTGGCTAATTTGCATCCTTTCTGAGTGCCCTGGCTCTATAGCCAAAGTACAGCAGGGGGTCTTCTGGCAAGGCGGTAGCGACGTAATGAGGTGTGTCATATCCCAGCAGGAGCCAGCCGCGCTCCCCCTCAGACCCCCTAATTAGAACTGTTTCAATTTTTAAGCCCCCCTGGAGGAGTGTTGGGGGGAGGCGGGGGGAGCAGGGTTCCTGCGGTGGGGGGACAGCCAGCCGCCCACCGAGGGGGCAGCTCTAATTGGAGTCGCTGTGAGGAGCCACAGAGCAATATGAGCTCACCGTGGGGCCGGGGACAGCAACGCTGTAGTGCTGTGGGACTGCCAAAACACTTTGTGCCAGGAGGGGCCATCACTATTGCAGCTTTTAGGGGATTCCCCCCACCCCCAATTTGAATTAACACATTGGCAGAGGCAGCAGGGGTGCAATACAGGGGCAGGGGAGGATTGCACATCCTATTGTGGCCTTGCATTGGGAGCTTGGATCCTGAGGCTGAAGCCTGGGACATTTACACCCTGCTTTGGGAGGCAGGTCTGGTAGCCCAGGGAAGTTGGGGCTGTTAGCACCGGAGTCATGAGCCAGAGTGAATGCTGGAATCCCCATCCTCATATTCTGTGGGTTTCCATCCTTTTTCTGCAATCTGGCTGCGCCCTCCAGGTTTGGTGACGGGTCCCTATCATTTCACCCAGTAGCATGTCCTGCTCAAGCATCTCTTTTATGCCTTGAGCTACCATTGCAGTAGGTGCCTGCACTGCAGGGGCTTCGGGTGTAAGAGCATTCAAGAACTGCTGGCTGACTCTGATCAGGGTGACTCATAAGCCTCCTCTAGTCCATGGACCAAATCCTGGCCCTGCAGAAGTCAATGAAAATCTTTACGCTGGCCTTTTCAGGCATGGTACTCATAGTGCTCCTAATTCAGATGCATTAAAGCTTCCATGGAACAGCTTGTGGGTTCTCTCTAAAACACCGTCTGGCAGGAACAAGAGGAGCCTGGTAGTAGCCCAGGCGTATTTTCTGAATGACTGCAGCGGCATTAAAACTTAATGCCATTAAAACATGCCTGCAATGACGTGTGCCATTAAAACCTAAGAAGACACCCTGAGCTGAATGTCCCCCAGCCTGCCTGTTGCTCTCGCAGACCCCGTGGGCTGTGCATGGAGGAAGCTTGTTCCTCTGGTGGCACTTCAGAGAGCACCAGGCCTGACCCTCCTCAGCTCCTAAGATGGAGCCCAGATATGTACCCCTGTATACGAGCCCCCTTTTAAAAGTCTGTGCAGCTTAGATGCTGGAAAGCAGTAGCTGCTTCAGGGCCACCTCAGTCCGAGTACAGTTTACCAGGGCTTCTGCCCTAATGCCTGGCATCTTTCTTGAAGGCAGGAGTGAAGGTCAACTCTACTTCTTGGCTTGCAAGGGCGGTCATCTTCTCTTGACTTGCCAGGGGGCAAGCTGGCAAGATACCCATGAGCAGGCTCTGATAAAAGGCAGGTGAAATCCAGTGTGAAGTGACGGACATGGGTGAGCAAACCTGATTTGGTGGTGTGTCTGATGGGCCCCCAACTAGCTATTGCCATGCAGCAGTAAAACCTTGGAGCTGAGCTAAGCTGCTTCTGTGAAACCATTAGCTCTGTGCTCTGCAGAGGTCAGAAAAAGCAAATTGAGTGCGAGGAGCTGTTGGGCTGGGAACAGGGAAAGAAGGAGACATCTTGCTCCATGCAGGCCCTCCGTGTGCCTGCCTCTCAAACATGACGTGTCGGAGCTGGGCTGGCTGAGGTGGCAAGAGGCACCTGTGCAACAGGCGACTCTGTAGATGCTCTGACCTGAAAGGCTCCTAAACGAGATCTAGATGTGATGAGAACCGTGGGGAAGGTGATTAGGGAACGGGCACGTGTAGCCTCTTCCAGTGCAAGTAGTAAGGGTCACCCAGAGGAGCCATCGGTTAGCAGATTTGGAGCAAACCAGGGGAAGGACTTCTTCACCATAGCTGGCAAACTGTTCTGCTCCCTGCCACTGGCCACTGTGCTTGTTAAAACCTGACATGGCTTCAAAAAGCAATTAGACAAATTTATGGAAGAAAGCTCCACTGAGGGCTATTAAATACAAAGAGAAAACCTCTGGCTTGGGCAGCTCTGGATCCACAGCTGCCCGCGGGCTGGGAGAGCATACCTAGGAAGTGTGGCTTGTTGCAGTCTTCTAAAGGCCAAGCCCTTGGGGACTTGGCCTAAGGTGAATGTCATGTCCTGCCCAGCTGACCAGTCGTCTGCTCCTTTCCTCTCTTTCCAGGTTCAGCACAATGAGTTGGCATCCTGGGTGTTAGCAGCGTGAGGAGACCAGGACGGGTGCTGCCCTGCTCACCCCTTACCCCCTCGCTCATTCCCCTTGGGGAGACGGGTGCTGGCGTCCCTGCCCTGCCCTTCCGCCCCTTGCCCCCCACTCGCCATAGAGGGGACGGGCCCGTTATGGCTGGGGACAGGCTCCCACGCAAGGTGATGGACCCGAAGAAGCTGGCCAGCCTCCTGAGGAACGGAGCGGAGGGCACCCTGGTCATTGACAGCCGCTCCTTCGTGGAGTACAACTCCTGGCACGTCCTCAGCTCCGTCAACATCTGCTGTTCCAAGCTCGTCAAGAGGAGGCTCCAGCAGGACAAGGTCTCCATCACGGAGCTCATCCAGCCCACCTCCAAGATGAAGGTAGGGGATCTGACCCTCACCTTTCCTGGTAGATGCTCGCACCCTCTTCCCCAGTAGAAAGGGGCAGGGTGGGGTGGGATGCAGACTGGCCTAAGGGCCGGTCTGTGCCTGGTGTGTACATCCTCCTCCTGCGTCCCTTCACCCCAGTGTCTGCTGGCACCTCTCTGGCACCCTTTGGAGAGCTGGAGCATGAACTGATGCAGCCACAGGGCTGTCCTTGGGGACCTGTTTGTTGCCGCCACCCCTTTGACGCGGCTTCCTGCTCCAGGAGCCCTCCCCAGGCAAGTCTAACAGGTATATCAGCCTTAGAACTTGTCCTATGCCAGCAAACAACCCCCCCAAAGCCTTTCTGGAGCTGTAAGCTTAATCCCCTGCTAAAAACTCTTCCCCTCCCCTCTGTCATCTCTAACTCCATTCAGGGACATGTAATCCTCCTCCCCTGTGACGCCAGAAACTCTTATCCGGTGTCATGGCATATTATCTCTCCCAGGCTCCTCTCTCTATTGCTCCTGGTTAAATAATAGAGGTGGCTCTGCGCCACGGAGCTGGGCTGGAGCTGCAGCCAGGACAGTGCTGGGTGTCCCGGCGGTGCCATCGGCCAGGTCCTGCCCTCCGCCGAGATGCTGGTGGAGGGCTGCGCCAGTGGGCGCTGGGCTGCGGGACGAGCCGGAGGGTGGTTTGCCATCACAGCCCACCCTCCCGCCGGCTCGCTTTTACCGTTCCCCCACTCCTGCCTTGTAATTTTATGGCAAAGCGAGGGTAATTCAGGCGATTAATCAAATGCTGGGCCCAGCTGGAGCCATCTGCGGCGTGTCCCCCGCCCCGCCGCCCCGCGAAGCCACCGCTGCCCGCATTGGCTGCCGGTGACATCACCCCGCCGGGATCAAGGGGACTCGCGGCGCGGGGGGGGGGCCGGCCTCACGCCAATCTGCTGCGGTGATGCTCCGGGCTGGGCGATTTGGAGGGGATTGCAGAGACTGATTCCTGAACGGCTTTAGCTGCTCTTAAATCCCCCGGAGAATAAAGCAGAATAATCAGTTTTTCGCAAGCGAGGAGGAGAGCGGTGCAGCAGCCCTCCTCCCGGCGAGGGTCACCTCTGCAGTGGCCGCCGTCACGTGGAGCGGCAGCAGCAGCAGCAGCAGCAGCAAAAGCGATGCGCAAGGGGGAGGAAGAAGAGGAGAATGATGGGGAAGGGGGAAGCATGGAAGAGTTAACGTCAGCTGATGCTGTCTGCCTGCAAACCCGCAGCTCCTCAGCCGCAGAGGAGCAGTGGCTCTCAAAGGGGTCAGCCGGGCCATCCTGCGGTCCCTGCTCTGTCCCCATGGAAGGAGCGATCGCCTCCTCCCCACTCCAGGATCATTGCGTAATGGTCCAGGTACCGGCTGGGGACCTGATTATAACCACGGATGCTAGGGGGGCGGAGGAGAGGCGTTGCCACCGTCTTTAATTCATGGTTTTTCCTTTTTTCTTTTCCGTACGGCTGAAATCTCTCCCGATACATGCAGGGGCAGGAGGCGGTGTGCCCCCGCTGCCGCTCTGCGCAGCCCCTGCCGCACTCGCCGCTGCCTCTCCCAGCGCATGCAGCCCAGGAATTAATTAAGCTTCAGGGCACCCTTCTAAGGTTAAGCCACTTGCCCTGGGAAGCTGGAGTGGGGGGGCAGGGGGGGGTCATAGCCATATCCTCATGGAGGTAGTGGCCATGGCTCGGGGTGTCCAAGCCTTTTTGTGCACGCACCTGCCAGCTTGCCTTCTGGGGTGATGAACTCTCCCCTCCCCCTTTCTTCTTACCCCACACCTCTGGTTTCAGCCACTTGGGTTGTGGATGTATTTTGTGGACCCCCAGAAATCAGTATGATCTGCTGCCTCAAGGTGCACAGACCCTCAGAGGGGGATGCTGAAAGCTGGTTTAGCCCTCCGTTACCTGGTATCATTTCCCTGCCTCCACCTGCCATCGCTGGCCAACCCCTCCCCGCAGCCCTGGCCCTGCTCTGCCCCTGGCTCCCCGCACTGGGGCTGGGGGAGGTGGTGGGGCGAAGCAGGGGGGGACGGGGGGCATGGCTGGTGTTGGGAGCAGATGGCAGGAAGGGTGACATCAGTGGCGCGATTGTCCAGCCCCATTATTCCTCCTGACGGGCCTCCCGCCCTCCTCCTGTTTCCTGCTCCCAGCCGGCCGGGGCTGCTGAGACAAAGGCGGCCCGCAGCGACGCAGGGCTGCCTGGGCAGGGAAAGGGCAGCTCTGAGCCCCCACCACGTCCTGCTCCTCCTCACCTGCCCACTGCAAAGAGAGCTCGACCTGCGCATCCCAGCTCGGCGATGCCCTGGCTGGCGATCGCCTTCTGGAGTAGGAGGCAGGGCCTGATACAGAGCAAAGCTTTTGCTCGACCCCACCTGGCTCTCCCTTCCACTCCTCCTGCCTGTGTGCAGGCAGGGGGGATGAGAGCCTTTGTCTAATTTGCTTTTCCCAGTGCTCACACCCCTCTTTCCATACCTGTTAAGGAAAGGTACCATTAATGATGCTTCTGGATGGTGCGGTTTGGAGTGATGCTGTGGGATAACAGCAGCTCCTGGCTTTTTTGGTGCACAGAAAGGTCCATTTGATAGGAAAGAATAAAAGGGGAAAGTAAAAATCCCTTTCTTTTTTTCAGTGAAATATGCCTACGATCATGGGCATAGCTAAGCCACTGCTCCCCGAGCCCCATCATCCACCATCTTCGTGTGGTGCCCGACCTGTGAAAAACTGCAGCAGCAATTCATTTCCCAATTAGCAATAGTCTCCTTCCACACAAAAATAATACCAATGTACCGCTCTCGTTTTGGTTTTGAACCCTTCTCCCAGTACTAACAATAACAAAATCTCCCAATAAAAAATTCCAATAACAACAGGAATAATTCAGCTCCTTGGTGCAGTTTCGGGGGCAGAGGTTATGGGAAATTCCTGCTTGGGGTTTTCACTAGCATTTCTTGAGGGAAATGTTGAAAATTTCACTTCTTCAAGATCCCCCTGGAAAGACTTTCCACCTCTCGACCTCTTCTCGCTTCCTGAAATATAGCTATCTCCAGGGCAGCTATAGCCGTGGTTTGAGGCTTGACAAGGGTGTCTTCAGGCAATGGGAATATTTATTTATTTGTGTTAGGAGCATGGCTCTGCAAGCAGCTGTTTTGCTTGAGGGAAAGCCGGGGCTTATTTTTGAGCCGTGTGCCTGGCTGCTCTTTATGTTGATGGAAGCCCTGTTATTTCAGTGGGGTGATTCACTGTGTTTTGAAACAATATGTGACTGAGATGTCAGTAGTAATTGGGATAATAAGAGTAGCTCGCTCTTATCTTAGCCCAGATCACCTGTAGAGCATCATCGTCCCTGCTTGGCAGCCAGGGAGAGGCGGAGCAGGGACCCAGGCTGTGTTGAACCACCCAGTGACGGGGACCGAATGTTCATAAGGGAGTTACCTCCAGCCAGAGCTGGGGAGGGTGATGGGGAGCACTGGCCTTGGCGCGAAGGCAATGGATGGTCTCAGCTGGGGTTTGGTGGAGCTGTTGGCCGGGTGGTCCCTGCTCCAGGCTGGCCATCCCCACCAGCCGAGATGTTGGCAGGGAGGTTTGTCTCTGGGAGGTGCCCTGGGGTGAGCCAGCAGCTTTTCAAAGTCATGCATGGGTTTGCAAGCCCCACTAAACATCTGCTTGGGGCCAAAAGACTTGCTGCGCCTTGGCCCTGCTGGTCCTTGCTGGCTGGATTTGGGGACCCTTTCTGGAAGGTGATGCCTGGGGGTTTGGTTACTTCAGCGGTCTTGGGGTGATGGGCAACCCCCATGGGAGAGCTCCCACCATGGAGGTGCTGCTCCTCGGAGGGAGTCCTGTTGTCAGCCCTGCCCCTGCTCTGTGCCAGCACCCAGCAGAGGCAGGAATCTGCCCCTGAGCATCTCTTCAGCAGTACCCTCCTCCTCTGCCCTGGTTAGTTTTTAACCTCCATATGTTTAAGGCCAGAGATGGGCCTGTGCATTCTCCTGCGTACCAGGAGCGTGTGAGGTTAATGGAAGACCCATGGACCGGATTAAACATCTCCCTCTCATTTCCCTTTGTGGCGAGGAGCTGGGATGCTGGTGCAGGCTCCTTGTGTGCTCCACGAGGGCTCCTCAGGACCATCCTACAGGCATCCTTGTCCCAGCAAGCAGCATATTTATTTTCTGCAGTCGGGCCATGCAAGGCCAGTGTTTGTTTGGCATTTACATTGAGTGAAACCTTATAACTTTAATAAGATGTAAACCGTGTCGCACATCTCTGCCGTCGCTCGGCAACCCTGCAGTAATGGCCCAAACAAAGCCTCCCCGTGTGGAGGGAACACTAAATCCTATTGTGGGATAATTCTGCTCGGCCAGAGCTGGTATCTCCCCTGCAGCCACGCCGGCCTGGACCACGCAGCCAGGACGAGCCCCTGCCCCGCCGCAGCTCGGTCCCCACCTCATCGTGCTTTTGGGGGAGATGCTTTCGCTGTCACAGGGCTTCAGGTTGGGGATGGGGTTACTGGGATGTGCTGATGGCATGCTAGAGAGCTTGAAGGGATAGTGGCCCTGCTAGGGACCAGTGGGCTCCTGGCTCTGAGCTGGCTCGGCAGCCACAGTGTTTCCCTTGATTATTTGCTTGGGATGGCCTCCGGCAAAACTCCTGCTTCAGGGGTGGCCGAGGAAGAGATGCTGGGGTAGATCCTCAGCTGGCTTAACCCCAGGTGGCTTCAGTCATTTTTCAGTGTCTTATTTTAAAATTCCCACATCCTTTTCTCTTCCCTCTCATCCTGCCACTGCCTTTTCATCCCGCCTGTTATCTCACTGACCTGTGGGGCCAGTTTTGCTCTCCAGTGCCTGGTGCTGGGCTCAGAACAGGCAGCTCCTTTGAGCCCCCCCCTTCCTAGTGCAGAGCTGTGCGTGGTGCCCCGGCGGGGATTTCTGTCGGTGCGGGGCTGTCCTTCCGCTGCGGCGAGGAGATCTGATGAGCTCAGCTAAATCAGTGCACCCTGCAGTTTTATTTGGATGGCGCTCACGTTGCCGAGCAGGGAAGCACCTGCAGCAGGGTGTGAAAGCAGCATTAATATCGACAGAAACCCTGAGCAAATCTGCTCTGGTGGTAAGATAGGGCATGGCAGTGAGACAGCAAAGGGAGGCGGGTGTCCACGAGTGGTTCTTAGTTCAAGTATTCTCCTTTAAAGAGATTTTGGAGAGGGCTGGGGGGGGGTGTGGGGGGGGCGATGGGCAGCTCCAACACAAGCCGGAGGAGAGAGCAGCTTGGTGGCGCAGACCTTCCTTCCCTGCCTTCTGCTGCCTCCTCCTCCTCCTCCCACGACGTGATGGATGTGCCCTACCCCGCCGGCTGGGAGGGCAGGCGCTCAGAAGGCAGGCGTATGCCATCCACCCGGCTATTCAGCGGATGCGCTGAGCCGTGCCTCTGCGAGGATTTTTATCTTCTTTTAATGCACAGACCTTCAGGTAGGTGTAGAAATGGCTGGCTGCGCCTCGAGTGCTCTTGCTGCAATCCAGCCATCAGGAGGCATGGGGGACTCCTGCCTGCAGACAGCTGCCTGCCTGCGGGGTACCCCACCATCTCACCCGCCTTGGACACCCTACGGCAGCGGGCAGCAGGGCTGGGTGCTGTTTGTGGCATGTAAAGCCACGTGAGAGCAGCCTGGGAGCTCCTTTCCCTCTCCCCAGCACATCTCTGCAGTGTGCAAGCCCTGCCATGCATTACAAAAGGAAGAAAGAGCATCCTGCTGAACATCCACCGAACTAAAGAAGAGATTTTTCCCTCTCCTTCAGCCCTCAGGGGTGATCTGCAGGTTTGGGTTGAGCTTGCAGAGGGGTGGTGCCTACAGAGGTGTTACTGTGCTGGGCACGGTGTCTCCAGGCTGAACCCTGAAGAGCTGTTCCTCCAGCCGCAGCACAAGGGCTGTGGTGGGAGCACCCCTGCCTGCAGAACCACCCCCAAATCCACATGACAGCAGCCAGGCTGCAGAGGAGTATCTGAGGGCAAAGGTTGGGTGGGGAGGAGGTGGTGGAAGAAGTCGCGGCGACTTCTGGGATGCAGTTAAGTAATGTCAAGCTGAGGGTGGGCGATGGGGAGGAGTGACCCTGTTTTGGGTAGGATGCTCAAAAGCACTTGCAGTTGGTGGGGTTGCTCCGATGGGCATCTGTACCGACACACTCACTTGTAGCCGTGGAGCAGAGTCCCAGCCTGGCTGGACCCTTCATGCTGTGAGCGAAGCCAGCTCACGGGGCAGCATGGAACTGGGGTCTCCTGCTCGTGTGACCACTAAACTCAGCTTTGCTTCCCACGGTGGTGTGGGCAGCAGCATTCTCAGTGCTCAGCCTGTTTCTCTGACACATGCTTTTTGCCATTCCCCTGCAGGTGGAGGCGGAGGAGCACCAGGACGTGGTGGTCTACGACCAGAGCACGCGGGACGTGACCGGATTGGCTGCCGACAGCTTCCTGTCCATCCTCCTGGGCAAGCTGGACAGCTGTTTCCACAGCGTCTCCATCCTCACAGGTAGGAGCCCTGGGTTACCACTTTACCTGGTGCTCATGCCCTTAGTCTGGAGTTACGGAGTTGTGGCCACACGTGTCCATCTGCGCCCACTTTCCTGGCCACCGGTGGCTCTGGTGGGGGAGGGCAGCCCCGGACGCGGACCAAGGAGGCTCGAGCCATGCTGGCATCGCTGGGTCCTCTGTGTGCATTCGTTCCTTGCAGCGTCCAGCTCCCCACCGCTGAGCCCACCAGCCAGAGTGAATGAGAGAGGAGGGTACGGAGGGGTCACGGTGGCATGGATCCAGCCACCCAAAAGCTGCCCTTCATTCCCCCATCCCTGCGCTGCTTCATCCCTGGTGAACGTGCCAAGGTCCGGATCCGGTTTGGGCTCTCTGCTCCCTCTCACTGCTATTAGAGGGAGGGCAGGAGAGGAAATCTGTGGATGTGCTAGGAAGGGGAAGGAGGGCAGGGGCAGAGGGTCATCACTCGGTGAGTCAGGGTCTGCTGGAGATGATGCTCTCCAGGCACGAGCGTGCAGGCAGGAGGAGGCACGCGCTGCCCTAATTACAGCCCTTCTGCAGAGCAGAATGGGAGGCAGGCGACTGATGAATGAAATGCCCTGGCCCAGCAGAGAGGAGGAGAAAGAGGCAGTGAGCTGCCGAAGGGAGAGTTAAAGCTGCCTTTAATTCCCCGTGGCTGGGACAGCCAGGCGTCTGCCTGGCTGGCTGCCCACCTCTGAGCTTTCTGCCCATGGAGGGGTGGGCAGGTGCTGCCCCACACAGCCCCTCAGTCCTGCTGAGCTCAGCCAGGCTTCTAGATAGTGCCGAAAGCGCAGAGATGGGGATCGTCTCTGTTCCCCAAGCCCGTCCTCATCCTGTGGCGACTGGGTGCTGCTTTGGTGCTGAAGGCAGAGGGTACTGACCTCTGTGTCTCCAGGGCATCACAGCGATGGAGGGAGCAGCCATACCTTCAAACCCAGCAGCGTGACAGGCCCTGGGGAGGGGCAGTTGTGATGGGGAAGGTGGCAAAAGCAAGTGGCATTCAGGGAGCCTTGCCCATGCAGGGCATGGGTAGGTGCTGTTGAATTAGAGTAGCTGCGTTGTGATGGGGAGAAAAGAGCAGAGAAACAGCGGGAATAAACCTTCTGGTCCAAGAGGTTCAAAAGCAAGTAGAGGCTACAGGAAATCCCATTAAAGCTAATTAACATGGCCTGTGTTGCAGGAGCTCTGCTGAGGCCAGTGCTGGAGCCTACAGCCGTGAGCTTGCTACAGCAGCCCCTGGCCCACCCCAGCAGCCATGCCTGTGGCTCCAAGGTCGCCACAGCATAAGCAAGGGCAAGGCTTGGCACATGGTACAGGAGAGGGTGTATTCGGTCTTATCTGGGAAGGAACCTGCTTAGTCACCAGGATGGGTCAGGAAACAGCCTTCGCAGCGTGACCCCTGCACCCCCCAACCCACTGTCGCTTTCCCAGGGCTGGGCGAGGGGGAGCGCTTGTCTGCACATCCCCACTCCCTGAGTCCTGGAGCAGGGACAGGGCTGGGTGAGGTGGCCTGGAAAGCTCCAGAGCTTTCTTCTCTCTGGGAAAGTGAGGGGAGGCTTGGGGGACCCCGGTAGTGCTGGTGCACCCCAGCCACATGCTGGACGTGCCGGGTGAGTGCCGGCACCGTGCCACCCCGCGGCCATCAGCATCGCCACAGCTGAGCCACACGAGCAAACCTGCACCCTGCTTGGGCACACACATCCTCCATCTTCAGGGCAGCCATTTCCACTCCCCTGGACTGCAGGAGCCCGGACTCCCAAGCAAGAACAGCTGTGCTAGGCACCGAGCAAAGCTTAAACCTCCCTAATTAAAAGCGCCGCAGGGCCATGGCCTGTTGTGGAACGCGGGCAACCAGCGGGTGGAAAAAATGGGAACCGAAATGTAGAACACTGGGTCATGGCGGCAGTGTTTTACATGGAAATCGTGACTGGAAGCGGCTGCGGAGAGCGTCCGGGGGAGGCTGGGCACGCTTGCCGACAGGCGCAGCTTCCTCCTGCCTGCGGTGCGGGCAGCAGCCGGGTTGCTTTAGAGGCAGCTCCGCAGCGCTTGGGAGATCTGGGGCGGGATGTGTGGCCAGGCCTGATTCTGACCCCTCGTCCTGGTGGGGTTTAACCCCTCGGTCTGTCCACTCTGGGCTCAGGCACCTTGTCCTGCCTCAGTCTATGTTGTGTCCCAGAAGAGGTGCCTGTGTCCTCCCTGGAGGTGGCTTGTGACCCCAGCAGGGAGTCAGGTTGCCAAGGGCTGCTGAAATCTTAGGGTCCTGTCCTGAAATTTCAGCCTGTCCCTAAATGGATGCTAGCACCCCAGGGAACCCTGTCCCGAGGGTCCCCAACCCGCTGTGGCAGCCCTACACAGCCCCTCTGTGCTCCCCAGCTCTCCTCAGCCCCATCAGATGTGACATGCGTCCATGCCTCCGTGTCCCCATCTCGTGCAAGCACCGTGCTTGGCCATTCTTGCTCGCCTCCAGCCCATCGTCCTTCAGACCCCTGAAACAGCTGGGGGCTGTATGGGTGAGGACAGGGGAGCTGGGGGTGGCTAGAGCGGCGGCGGGGACACCTCAAGGGTTAACAGCCCAGAAGCAGCGATTCCAGAGGGGCTGGGAAGGAGGAATCTGAGTCAATTATTCCCAGTCTTGGAAATCATCGGCTTCTCTTCTTTTTTCCCTTTTTTTTTTTTTTAATTGTGTAAGTATAAATAGTGCTGCTTGCTGCCCTCCATCCGTGGGAGCAGAAAGCCTGTTGATTTATATGGTTTTCCTGACATCACATGAAGTGGTGGAAAACTGAATGGAGCCAACATTTTTCCTGCATTACGTAATGCCCCCTCCCTCCCTCCCGGCCCAGCTCTGCTATTCCTGCAGGAGCCTGACTGTTCTTTAACCTTTGTTTACTTCAGCACAAACCCTTGCTTTTTTGCTTTTTTTTTTTGCTATTTTTTTGCTATTTTTTGCTTTGGTTTTTTATTTCACTCTGCTTTTTTTCCCCTTTCTTCTTCCCCTTTGCAAACCCCTGCTTGGTTTTTATTAACAGCCATTATCTGTTTATGAAGCAGCAGCAGCGGTCTGGCTCCATCGCTCCCTGATGGCTCCCGCATGCCAGCTCTTGTATTGGAGCCCGGCCAGAGCTGTAGCGTGGTGCTGAGCTGCTGGGTGCTGAGCTTCACCGGCTCCTCTCCGTTTGTGCAGCTGCAGCGGAGGGTGGGGAGATCTTCATTCAGTGACTAAAAGCGACTGCCGAGGGCTTGAGATGCTCGTCCAGATGATGCTCAGGCACCCATCCTGTCCCTGCTCCTGGTCCTGCGCTGAGCGCCGGGCTCCTCTCTCCTGCACCCGAAGCCATCTGCCAGCCGGAGACGAACCCGATGGCTGGGGTTGGGACCCCCCTCGCATGGCAGAGGCTCTTTTCATTGTGGTTTCATGCACTGGGGGAGCTTTATCGTTGCGATATCACGCTCCGACCTGAAACAGGCCCCTCACTTGCTTTCCGAACTCGAGTCATAAGCTTTTCATCTGGCTCGGGAGCGCGTGTGAGATCATCTTCAGCCCCCCCCACCCCCCTTTTGTACCAATTCTTCAAGGAATGTTTAAATTTTCCAGTCCTGTTCTTTCTAAATTTGGAGCGTCTGTTTACTCCCAGGATTCGGAAAGAATGTAACAATATCATCAGCAAGAAATCCCTCCCAGCCCTCCACTCGCCATCCTCCTCCTCGGTGAGCGGGCTGGCCTTGGCAGCGCTGGCCATGACCCAGGTCCTCTCCAGCCCAGCGGTGCCGTGGCCAGGAACAGTTGTATTTGTGCGGTGGCAATGATCTGGAGGGGGCTGAGATTTGGGGGATTTTGGGGGAATCTACCAAAGGCAGGTGACTTCAGAGCGGACAAATTGAAGTAGTGAAAAAGGAAAGGGGATTTCCATTGCAGGAGCTGACTTGGGCTGCCCAGGCATGAGTGGGTTCAGCACTGGCTGGAATTATTTTAGAAACAAGGACTCAGGGACAGATGATTTTAATAAGAAAAAAAAAAAAAGAAAAAGCCCTTTTTTTTTTGCTGCATAGGGACAGTCCTAAAAGGAGGTTAAACATCAGGGCAGCTGAATGTGACTTTGCTCATCCTTGACTGAAAATACCGTGATACTTTTGTGTGTCGTGTTGTTGAGAAGCCACATGCCAGCATCACATCTCCCTTGCTGCCTGCTCCGCTTGAAACGCGTCAGGCTGGGGCTGTTTCAGAGGAAAAGAGAAGATGAATGAAAAAAGCCGAGCTAGGCAGGTGCAAAAGCAGCGCATGGGCAGGGCAGAGCAGAGGTGACTTGCTTTTAGTCAGAGTCCCAGGGGCTGGAGACAGCATGTGCATCTGAAAGGCAGCAAAAACACAAATGAATCTGCAAAGCTTGTCATGGCTGATGCTGAAGCTAAAAGCTTAGCAGGATCCAGAACCAGGAGCGAGGCATCTTTACAAACCCAGTGTAAGAAAAAAATAATCTAAGAAAGAAAATATCCTCAACACCCACACTTTGGTTGTCAGTCAGAAGGTCTCTGATGGGAGTGGGGAAGCAGGACCCCACTGCAGCTGGTTATTTGATGGTCAGCTTGCTCTGGACAGCATCACAGTTTCATCTGACGACTTTGGTATGTGCGTGTCTCCTGGGGACGTAGCACATGCAGAGGACTTTGTCCTCTGGCTCCAGCAGAGCCTCTGCTCGGTACACGGGGCTGAAGATGCATGTGTAGGTCAAGCATTAGGGCTATTCCAGGTACCCTCGGGCTGCAAGGTTTAAGAGTGCTTATGGACTTATTGGCATGAAGCCATCAGATGTACCCACAGGTTTTTCTTCTAAAGTCTAATTACTGCCTCCGAACCTCCTGCAAAGCACCTCTGTCCACCCATGGACGTCTCCATCCCGTAGCGTACCGTGATGAGCCAGAAGAGGCAGATCCTCAGCTGGCAGGAGTGTGGGTATGGATAAGGAGGGTGCAGGGGTGGGATGAGACAGGAAAGAGCGCTCATGTGGGACTCTCGATTTCTTGCTTCTCCCAGATTTGGGAGTTTTGAAGAACCAGCTTTGCAAATAATGTGAATGGGGATCCTGGTTGTTCTTCATCTACAAACTGCCCATGTAATGCTTGGGAATGGAAGAAGGGTAAGAAGTGCTGTGAAGGGGGTTACACCCAGCCTTTTGCAGGCTTAGGTGGTGGGGTGCAGGGGGATTACCCGCAGCGATGCTTTTCTTTTGACTGTCCAGAGGGCTGGAGGTAGGGCCCTATTGCCAGCCTACTGGGAGAGGCGCTTTTTAAAAAATCAAATGGTAACACCAAGGTTTGTGATTGTTACAGTCCTGGAGGTTTAGATAACTCTCCAAACCTCCCTCCCTCTCGCACAAAACATCCCTGTGTCCATGGCACTAGAGGAGCTGCTTGCTTTCCTGCAGCAAAGCCATCTGGGACTACTTTGGCCAGGGCAGGACCGTGTTTTCTCACCCTCTAGCCCCTGTCCAGTGGGTGCTGGCATCCAACCCCGGCCACCCAGCCCAGTGGTGGCCCTAGGGAGTGCTCCCAGTCTCGCAGCTTGAGGCGCAGCGTCAGGGTAAGGTGCCCCCTTCCCACCCTCCGCCACAACCGGGAGATGCCTGGGAGGGTTTCAGCCCCGGCGGGACCAGCGGCTGCATCCCTGGGAGGGGTTAAGCCAGGTCACGTATGTGCGAGCTGATTGTATTCCAGACCTATGCTCTAAACCTCCCTGTTTAGCAACGCTGTCGTCAGACAACTTGTTTTCCCGATTCTATAATTACCCCGAGGAGCTTCCCCTCCCCCTCCAGCCGCGTTTTTAACCATCGGACCCAGAAAAGGCGAGCGAAAGGGCTGAACGTGGAGAGGCACAGAGGGGAAGGGGCTTAGGGAAGAGCAGCCCTCTGGTTGCCAAGACTCACAAAACCGCTGTGTAATTCCGTTTCTCATTTCTGGAAAGCCAACGGGAGGAAGGCAACTTCCCTAGTAAGAGATCCTGATGGGCAGGAGCTGCTGCCTAGTTATGGTTTCCTTCCTTTTGAGAAACGTGCCTCCCCTCATCTGCCTCCCCCTTTCCCTGGGCCCGCGCCGCACACTCGCGAAAGGTCACCGCTGGCAATTACTATAAGGTCCTGGCACTGGGTGGAGAGAGGAGCTGCTGGCTGCTGCCCAGCTGGGCTCATGCCAGGCTATAGGTGCTGTCACGATGGGTATGTAGGTGCTGAATGGGGGCTCGTTCTGCTCCCTGCTCTTGCAGGCAGGTTGCACGACCCGTCACAGATGTCTTTCCAGTGAGTGCTGTAGCAATGAGAGCAAAGCGGGGCCGGCGAGGCTGGGCATCTCTGCCCGGGTGATGCACCTCTGTCTCCTAAAGAGGGGCTGGAGGCAGGATGGGCAACAGGCTGGCCAGGAGGAGCACTTGGGGAAAGGGGCCGAGGGGCAGCAGCTAATGTGTGGGATGTTGCCTTTCATCTCCCTACTTGCCAGCTCTCCCCTGCCCCAGCACCAGCTCCCAACCCCTACCCTGGTCCTGGCAAAGGGGTGAAGAAGGTGGGGAGAGAGCGAGGAGGAGGATGCTGCCTGAGGAATGGTGGCTGCAGGTGGCATCTCCATGTGGCTGGACCTCCAGATGGCTTCCCCCAGGAAGGGGGTTGCTGACTACCTGTGCTTGCTTGTCTTTTGCTGAGGGGCAGAGGGATGTGGGACACCGGTGAGCCTCCAGCATCGAGGGCTGTGTGGTGGTGTCGTGCTCAGCTCCCCAGCTGGGGCTCCCAGCAGCCCTGAACTGAAAACTCCATCCAAACACATCCTAAAGGAACCTGCCAGTACCGAAATAACTTGTGTTGAGGGTTCTTGCAAGCCTGAAGGAGTCAGGCAACTGGAGGGCAGTGAGGGAAGGCAAACGCATACGTGTGTACCGCTGGGTCAAGGACAGGTTGATGATTGCACCCCTTAATTCTCCACGTGCTTCCTGCAGCATCCCCCTCGGCTGGCACAGCGCAGCCAGCCAGCCCCTGCCCCTGCCCCTCCCAGCGATGGTTTCCACCCCAGCGCAGCCCCGGCCACAGCTGACGGAGCGGGTCACAGCTGAATCGCCTGCCAGCGTGGGTCGAGCACCGCTGGCGCAGCGGTGGTGGGAGATGGAGGCATCTCCATTGACGAGAGCCATTGGCACTGGCCACCAGCATCATGCGCCCTCCCTTGTAGGGATGGAGGTGGCCAATGTGGGGGACCACAGACCCCCTGGGGAGCTGCTGTGGGAGCTGCTTCCTGAGCGTAGCTCTTGGGGGAAAGCTGCTCCTCTCTCTTCCAGCCTAGTTGGAGCACGCTTTGAATTTTATCCAACCTCTGACCCACATCTGATAATAATCAAACCATATTTGTTACAACAACAAGGCTCGTTAGGAGGCTGGCTCCGCTCGGGGTGGGGGGGGAGGGGAGAGCACTTAGTTAATGCCAATGACCTCATCTCATGTGATGTCATTCAAAGGAAAAACACTGAAGTCACTCACATATGGCTCAGCCTGGGGTTTTTCAGCCCGTAAAGCTTCAGATTTTCAAAGGCACAATACATGCCCCCCCCCTTCCTCCTCCGCTTACTATAATCCTGAATGATTTTCTGGAGGCCTGGGCTCAGACCAATAAACTCATAAGGAGCTGTGTGGAGACGTATTAAGGAGTCCCACGGGTGGGAAGGGGGGACAAGTAATTCTCTCCCCCAGGACAAATACAAAGGAGAAAACACATCAGCCCCCACCTGCTTCAGAAGCCACCGCTGCTGGGCAGACCCTGGTGGGACTGGGAAAGCCTGTTCCTACACGGCCCCTCTTGCTGGACTTTTGCACGTGAGAAGGCTTTGGTGGGGGATGCATCTCCTCCAGCCCGCAGTCCTGCTCCAGGGGGAGCAGGCAGATAACTCCATCTGATGCGGCCACGCGCAGGTGTGAGCAGCCCAGAGCCCCCCCCCGCCCCCCTTTCCCCGCCAGCTGTTGGGGCCTGTTCGCCTCCAGCTGTTTGAAACCATTCCAGGATGAGTCCCTCCTGGGTGATGCTCTCGGTAGAGATATCAAGAGGAAAGATGAGTTGGTGATTAGGGACCTGCTGGCCAGTCCCCAGCTCTGCCCTGCAGCAGAGAACCCCGGAGATGTTATTTAAGCTTTTGTGCCTCAGTTTCCCGCTTGGGAGATCGTGGCGTTGCCCTTCCTGGCACTGGGGTTCAGAGCTCAGCATCCCCCCGGGGGATGCACGTAGGCCCTGCCAGGAGCAGCTGTGGGAAGGGGGCAGGATGGGGCGCAGCCGTGGGGTGCCGGTCCCCGGACGGGGGGACAGCAGGGATGGAGAGCGGTACCACCTCCCCTTCGGCGCGGGGGTTTGATCACACACCGCCCTGGCCGGTGCTAAAATGCCGTGTGGGCATTAGCTCCCTCCCCCCAAGCCCCCGTCCCCAGGTTAACTCCGCGGGGCCCGATCCGGCGCGGTGCAGGCACGCATCTTCCGCTCGCTGCCGGGTTGGGGGTGGGGGCGAGAAAATCGCGGTTGCGCCTTTAAGCGGGGAGCGGCCGCGTGTGCCGGGCCCGCCGCGCTCCTGCGTGGCCGTGTGCTGGGAGAGGAGCGCGGCCGCGGGCCGTCACCGTTAACTGGGAGCGCTGGGAGCGCGGCGGCGGAGGGCTCAGCGCGGCGCTGAGCTCATTCAGGCTGGAGCGGGAGGAGGAGGAGGAGAAGGAGGAGGAGGAGGAGGAGGCGGGGGGCGGCCGGGGAGAGGGGGCTGCGCCGGCCCCCCTGCCCCGCTCCATTTCTTTTTAATGCTTTTTATGTTTTCGGCTTGAAGGCTGGAGCCGGGGGGAGGCTGGCGGGGCTCTGCCGCAGGGGGGGGCTTTTTTGGGTGGTTTTTTTTTTTAGTATTTTGTTGGCCCGCCAGCCGTGGGCAGGAGGTGCCCCGCCAGCCGCCGGCGCTGCCTGGATGCCGGTGGATGTGCTGGTCGCCCCCTCCGAGGACCAGTTCTGGACAGACATGCGCGAGGGGAGGATGAAGCTGAAAATAAGGGTGCGGAGGCTGAAGGAGAGCAGGGACGGGAGAGGTTTGTCAGCCGGCCGGCTCTTTTCCTTTCCTTTCTGTCCTTCCGACGGGTTCGGAGCGGGGAGAGGGGGCTGCTCGGCCGGAGCCCTGCCGGGCCGGAGGCGGCCGGGGAGCGGAGCGCGGGGGCCGGCGATACAAAGCAGCTGGCGAGCGGGGGGGATGGAGCGGTCGCCCCCCGCCAGCCAGGGGCGATGTGCGGGGGCAGCCGGCCCGGGGGCAGCAGCAGGGAAGGAGCTGGGCGGAGCGGGCAGCCCCGCGGGCAGGTGAGGGGCTGCGGGCAGCGGCCCCGGCGTTAGGCAGTTTTCCCACCCGGTGCGGGGGCCGGTGAGGCTGCCTGGCCCGGGGAGGGGCGGGGGGGGGCAGCGCTCCGGGGTCCCCTGAACCTTTCTCCGACCAGGCAAGCTTGGACGGAGCAGCGGAGGAGGAGGAGGGGAGGAGGAAGGCTGCGGGAGCCCGGGCGGGCTCTGCCGCTGGCATCTCTGTTTTTCGGAGGGGTCCCCGCGCCCCGGGCAGAGGGGAGGGCGCGGGGGAAGGGACGGGCGAGGGGGGCGAGGAGCGATCGGCCGGGAGCCCGCAGGCAGGCAGCTGCCCGACGGAGCCATTTCGCTTCCCTAGCGCGGGTGCTGCCTGCCCATCTTCGGGGGGTTCTGTCAGAAAAGGGGGTCGCAGTGTTTCCACCCCCCCGTGCCAGGGTGAGGGGCAACCAGAGGAAGGGGATATTAACAGGGGCATCTTAAAAATATGCCGAGCCTGGAATGACCTAGATTACCGAAGGGCTGAATCAAGAAACTTCCCCTCCATCATCACTTAAAATGGGAGCCTGCTAAAAGTGCTTGACAGGTTTTTGTGGCATGAAGCACATAACCCAGCGATGGTGTCATTAGTAATAAGTCACTCCTGGAAATGACACATTTTTCTTTACTTAGAACGAGTAAGGCTGGTCCAAAGCAGGCACAGTCACTGGAGGAAAAGCAAGCCCAGCAGCTCAGGGAGCATGTCCGTGTTTGTGTGGGTGGAGGGCTTCCTTTCTGCCGCTTTTCCTTTTTTTTTTAAGGACGTTTTCCGCTCTTCTGGGAGAATGGGAGGGGGATCTGGGACCAGCCTGTGAGGCCAGGGTGGGCTGGCATGGGTTGGGAGGCAGCGGGGTGATATAGCAGCAGATGGACAGAGACTGTTCGGGGTGACCGTTGGGGAAACGGGGAATTCACATGAATCCATTAACAGGGCTGATTCATCGCCTTTCCCATCCTCAGTGCTTAGAGGAAAAAAAAAAGGAGCCAGCAGTGGGGTGATGAAATTTGGTGCCGAGTGAAGGAAGGGTGAAACCTGCGCTGGGGGAAAGCACAGGCTGGGCAGGGGTGTGCGAGGGGGACAGGGGGCTAGACCAGAACCAGGCATCTCTCTCCAGTGCACTGAGATGGGTGGAAGGGACAGAGCATCACCCAGGAGAGGAGATGGCGAGCTGGCCAGGCTGCCGAGCACCGGGATTTCACCCAGGTGGGTGAGAAAGGCACACAAGCAAGTGGGCTGCCTGCACCGGGCATCGCTGGGGAAAAGCAAAGGGGGCTGCAGTGCCAAGAGAGGATGGAAGCAGGGGGGAAAACTCAGAAATGTCCCAGGCAGGAAGAAGTGCTGACAAAGCCCTGGAGCTTCCTGGAGCGCAGTGAGTAAGGGTGGCAATAAGCAGTGTTTCCTCACGCCACCCGGCTTAGCTGCCGGCACCAACGGGCTCCCACCCAGCACGAGATGGTGTTTTGCAAAGAGAGATTTTCCCAGCGGCTCTGGAGGTTGATGTGTGGCATGCCTGGCCCCTCTGCCTTCCTTCCTTCGATTCAACCTGCTGCAGAGATGCTCAGCCAAACGCTCGGGCTCACTGCACTGCCCAGGGGTTTTGCAGGTCCCCCCCAGCTCTCATCATCTCCTGCCATGCCTCAGTTCAGCAAGGTGATTTAACACTTGGGGACGGACATGCCGGGGCACTGGGAGCAGCGTGTCCCCAGGGGGCTGGGATGATGGGGAGGCATCCAGGCACCATCCTGGCCACTGAGCCGGCACAGCAGTGGGGGAGCCGTGCTGGCGTGGCGGCTCCTCCAGCAGCAGCCGAGGCGCGTGCTCGCTTGCATGCCCCACTGCCCCTCGCCACGTGCCGCCCTGGCAGCGGCTCTCAGCCACCACAGGCATTTTAATGAGAGCTGGGCAGAGCCCGGCTTTTCTCAGCCCCCTCGGCTGCCAGGAGCCTTAGGGGGGCAGAGGGTCTCCAGCACAGGCGTAAAACCCACCGGTGGGGCTGCAGGCTGCCGCAAAAGCTCCAGCACCTGCATGGGGAACTGGTCTCTGAGCAGCTCCGGCTGCTGCTCTTTTACACTCATTATAGGAGCAATGAGGGTGGGCTATAAACCGCCTCTTTAACACTGCCTGCAGGTCTCCTGCCAGCTCCTGGTGTGAGAGCTGGGGGTGTGGAGGTGGGGTGCAGTGGCTGCTGGCCCAGGGAGGGTTTGCAAGTCCAGCTGTGCCTGTTCCCCTCCTTGCTGCCACAGACTGAGGGCACAGCAGGGTGACATGTCACCTTCCCACTGCGGGGCTTTGGGTTGGATGTGCTCCACCGTGCTGGCGAACAGGACATGTCCCTGCTGCTGGGTGTGTCTCTGGGGGGACATTTAGGAGACTCATGGAGCTGGGGGTGTTCAAGAGGCACATGGCTCTCCCAAAGAGCGGTTTTAGGGTGAGGCAGGTGCCCTGGGCAGCCCTTTTGCAGCTTCTTGCAGTTGGCAGGGTGCAGCATCAAGGCCAGAGCTGTTGGGTTGTTTCAAGGGGCTCTGAAGGAGGTGAGTCTATGGGGCCAGAGATGAATGGGAAGTCTGCAGCTGTCGGACGGAGTAAGATGTGTGAGGGTTTTCAAGCCCTGTCATTTCCCCGTCTCCACTTTATGCCTCCAGCCTAGGAAGAGGACCTCAGTGCAGGGAGGGACGAAGGGAGCAGCAGGGAGCTGGGATAGCCCTGCTTAACGTGCCCCACGCCTCCCTTTTATCCCCAGCAGCATCTCCCCTTACGTCCAGTGCAGCTCAATGGATTTTAAATCTGCAAACCTGGGGCTTACCACCAGGAGGAAAACAATGCCACATCACGTCCCTGTCCCTAGCCAAGACTTTGTCACCTTCTGTGTCACCCTCCCCACACCACCACTGCTGCCCTGCCTTGGCAGAGAGGGAACAGGGCAGCTTGCAGGTGATGGGTGATGGCTGAGATGTTGTCAGTGTCCCAACCATGAGCTGGGTGTCCCCAGAAACCACCTGACAGTGACAGCCAAGGCAGCGGAGGGGTGCCCGGGTGCAGCAGGGTCCCAGCTCAGCAGTCCAACACCTCTTTCCTTCCAGCTAATGATCTCCTTCCATGCCCATCAGCCCAGCGCCAGCACTGGGGCTTTTTGTTCATTTTGGTTTTAGCCATCTCAGGGTCTTACAGAGCCACTGGTGCAAAGGGAGGCCAGCAAAGGGCTCCTCACTTTCCCATTTGCTGCTCAAAGGGAAAAGTCACAGTGCTCCCCAACAGTTGCAGCAGTGCTGGTACCACGGGGGCTTATTCAAAGATGCTACTAGCATCTCTTCACGGGCTGAGGGATGGGCTCAAGAAGGATTTCCAGGCTGTCCACGTTCCCTCTGTGGCATCTGTTCTCCCAACAAATCCAGTTTCACTGGGACGTTGTCATAGATGTTCAGCTGGAAACTGTGCAGAGGGGAGGGCCTGGCAAAGATGGAGGTAGGGGAAAAGTATTGTGTTTTTTTCCTTCTCCTCTGTTTGCTGCCAGGGCTGTGCAGAGCAGGGCTGGGGGCTGGCCCAAGGGGTTTCTGCAGGGCACAGCAGGAGATGGAAGGGTGGTCAACACCCCATGAGCAAAGCCTGGAGTGGGGGAAGAAACAAGGTTTCAGTTGTTGCACTCTTCTGGCACGAAGTTGCTGCAACACCCCGTGCCTCAGTTTCCCTCTTTCCTCTGGGGGGGTGACAGCTGCATTTCTCTTTAGCCCCACCTTGAGCTGGACACCACTAAGGGTTTTTATGCCTCTGGGGGCATTGCTGAATGAACCCCCCAAAGCTGGGGGGTGATTTTCACACCCCCAGCCCTCCCAGAGACCTGCCTGATGCTGGTTCTTGGCTCCTCCTTCCTCCATCTTCAGCAGGAGCAGTGAAGGCATCCCTACTTCTGGCCTGGTTCCCTGTGCCCAAACATCCCCCTCTCTCCTGGGCCCCACCTCTGCCTCAGGTAATTGCAGGAGACAGGAAGACACTGGCTTTTCCAGGGAATGGTTTTGAGAGCCCTCAGGAGTGCTGGAGCCATGAGCAGGGCACCGGGCCGTGCCCGCACAGGGACCAGCTCCTCCCCAGCAAGCCCTTGCCAGGCTCGAGGGGACCATCAGGAAGAAACCAGAGATCCCCAAGCACCCGCTCCACGTCAAATACAAATCCTTCCTGAGCTTAATTCCCCAAGTGCCAAGGGTGCTCCTGGCACCAGCACTGCGAATAAAAGAGGAAAGACTAGAAAGACCCATTGCTGCCCTGGCTCCTCACCTCATGGGGCTCTGCCACTCTCTCCCAGCAAAACCTGGGATCCATGGCCCGGGGTATAGAGGGGGGAAAGCCCAGGTATCGGTTGGAGCCCTGCCAGGGACATTCACTGCCTTTGGGATTGTTTTGAAGAGCTGCTTTGCTTTCTAAAAATGAAAGGCATGCTAGAGCAGCCGGCGGGGGGTGGGATGAGCATTGCTCCGAGGTTGGGATGGTGTCAAGTACCCAGCCTCATCTCTAGGGTTTTCCCCAAGCCCAGGCTGCCCTCAGCAGCTGCAAGCATGGGGAAATGAGGACAGGCAGGATGGGAGCATGCCCGGGCTCCCAGACACAGGGTTGAGGCTTTGCTTGGGACGAGCGGGGCAAGCTATGGGCATCATTTTGGGTGCCGGCATCCTCTGGTTGCTGGCAGCGTGCCGGGGTAGGCACCGCAGCCAAGGGTGTTGCTGCCACTCTCTGCAAACATCCCTGCCTGCTTCACAGCCCCCTCTGCCCCTGCCTGGACTTCCCCAGGCAGGGCTGGCAGAGGATATGCTGCCGGGCGAGTGCCGGCGGAGGCAGGCAAGGGGGAGAGAGCGGCGTGCCCCGACCTGCTTTAGTTATGAGATCACCCCATGCTCCCGGCTTTTAAAGAGCAATACGAAGCTGTACACGGCCCCGGGCAGCTCTTGATGGTGAGCATGAGAGGCTGGGGACCCAAGCAGGCACCGATCCCCAGGGCTGCACTTGTGTGCATTCTGCTCCCCCAAAAATGTGCTGGGTTCCCTTGGAAGAATTCCCATGTTGTTTTGCACGAGTCCAGGGGTCAAATCTGCACCCCATTCGACCCCATGTGCTGCAGGCTTCCCTGGGGGCAGCTGAAGGAAACCTTTCCTGCAGGATTTCTGCTTGAGCATCCGCCAGGCATCGGTGGTGTGTGTTCAAACGTGGGGCAAAGCAGGGAGGTCGCACGTGTCCATGCAGGGCTCTGGCCGGTGATTTACGCCCCTTGGCAGTGGGGACACAGCGCAGGGATGAGCAGTAACAGGAGCTGCGCTGCACCTGTGCTGGGCCTCCTGCTTTCCCCCTGATTTAATGTCCCAGTTGAGGGGTGATGTCACTTTGGAGGGAGCCAGAGAAAAGGAAGTGCTGGAGAAGATAAGGTGCTTTAACTCTACCCCTCCCAGTCTGGTCAGGTTTTGGAACTGGGAGCTGGGTTAGCTGCCAGCCAGGAAGACATAAGACAGCGGAGCAAAGAGGTTGGTTGGAGGACACCTTCCTCTTTGGGCAGTGGGAGCTAACACCAGGAGCTGCTGAGATGGAGGGTGATGGAGGACCTTGGATGTTCCCAGGTGGTGTGAGCACAATTTGGAGCACTTCTCTGGCTTCTCCATTACCTTTACCTCCCAAACACGTGGGGTGGGTTGTCTGCAGCATCAGTCATACCCTGCCAGAGCCTGGGTGCCACACCAGCAGCCAGGAAGGTGCTCCAAGAGGATCAGCAGGAATGCTGGCAAGGTGCTGGAGAAGGTAAATTGAGAATGTGACAAGGCTGCCCTACTTCTGAAGCAGAGAGACTCAATGGAAAGGTCGTTACCAAAGGCTCATTAAAACGTCTTGTTTAGCTGTGAAGATGGGCCAGGGATTCCCATGGTGTTGTGTCCAGAGACTTGGACTTTCAGAAGGATCTCGTGGGGACATCCTGGTCCCTCTGACAGTCAAAGTTGGTCAAGCCCCAATGTCTTCTCTGCCCTTTGGGTGATGTCAAGCTGCAGCTGCTCACTCACATGACTGGGAAAACCTTAAGGGAGCCTGGTGGGGCTCATATGACCCAAGGTCCTCTCTGTTGCACCAAGCTGCTACCCAGCTGTCCTCAGCTGGAGGGGAGTGAGGTTGGGCCACCACTAGCCCGACCCGGCTCTACCCCGGAGAATGGGATCAGTGAGCAAGAGCAAATCAGGATCACCAGTGGCCTTATGCAACCGCGCAGGACGTGTGACAGCACTGGGGGTTTTCCAGCTTCCCGAGCTGCCCACCGTGCAGGCAGGGCAATGCTTGCTGCCCTGCTCAAGTCAGTGTTCTTGCCGCTTGAGCTGGGGACTGCCTTTCAGGCAGACTCATTCACACTTAGACCATGCTTCTGACCGTGCCAGACACTGTGGTGATAGCTCTGGCTCAGACGCCACCTACCGCGGCCCCAGCTGGGTTTTTCTCTCAATAGCTGGCTTCGAGATGCTGAAGCTGGGTATGACTGCCCAACAGCCTGGTGCAGTAAACTGGACGCTGCTTGCTGTCACATTCAGTAAGGTCAGAGCGTGAAAAATGGCAATGGCCTGCAGGTACTGATGTGGCAGAAATCATGGGCTCAGCGGGGCTGGGCAGAGGGGGCGTCTCTCAGAAACCACAATGTGTAAGTGTAATCATCGTGGCAAGGTTTGGGCTGACCTCCCCAGCCTGGGGAGCTTTGTGCCTCGGTGAGCTTGCTTGTTGTCATCCTGCCCTGGTGGGTTTTGCTATCAAAAAGTGACCCTGGTTGTCCTCAGAGTAGTAGGCAGCCAAGAAAAGGACTTTCTCTTTCTCTTTTTGTCGTTTGTGTGAATGAAGTTGCAAAGAACAGGGGCAGGGTGTGAGATGCCTCACATGTGCGTTAATATCCAGCTGCGGCAGGAAAAATCAGAGCTGAGTCTCCATTCCTTTCTCCATGTGTGTGGCACAGTCATCACGTGTCTGCACTGATTAGCGATGACTGGTGGCTTTTTGCTCCTCAAGGCTCTGTTCTCAGTGTTGTAGGGTTATCACTGCTTTGTCCCCAGCCTGGGCCTTAGGGTGCCAGGTACTGACGGTCTCAGCCTCGCTGCTGTGAGCTCAATGTCCCCATTTTCTCCACAGGAGGCTTTGCCACCTTCTCGTCCTGCTTCCCAGGGCTCTGCGAGGGGAAGCCAGCTGCCATCCTGCCGATGAGCATCTCCCAGCCATGCTTGCCTGTGGCCAATGTCGGCCCCACACGCATCCTGCCGCATCTCTACCTGGGCTCCCAGAAAGACGTCCTAAACAAGGTACAGCCCTGTCGAGGGGACATGTCGGCCCTGTCCCATCTGGGACCCCAGCCATGCAGAGGGGTGAGGGCATTAAGGACTCAGTGGGAGGACCACACGTGGTCGGTCTGACCCTACCAGGAGGCTGAAGGCAGGGAGTGCATAGGCAGAGCCTGGCAGAATTGGGGAGGGTGGTCGCAGGATGAGTTGTCTCATATTGATGAGCTTTGGGGTGGTCAGACTCTTCCCAAGTGCCTGTGGCAAACAAGGGCAGGAGGAGCATGGCCAGGAAAACCCCTGGGCTTGGAGGGGGAGTTACCACAGCTGGAGGGAGATGTGGGACAGGAGCCAGCTTTGCACCCACCCGCCGCGCCAGCCAGGCTGCCAGATAACACCAATTTCAGCAGCCCTGCGATCCCCTCGGGAGCCAGAGAGAGTGGGAGCAAGCTGGGGTATTCAGCCGTGGCAGCACAAGGACACGCAGCTTTGGCAAGGGGCAGAGGCTTGTTCAGGAGGCCCAGAAATGAGCAAAGTTTTGCTGTGGGGAGAGAAGAGAAAAGATGGATAGTGCCCTTTTAAAGGTGCTGGAAGGGCTGTGCTGTGATGTCACGCCAGGGAAGGAATTTTGTTTAAAGGAAAAATAACAGTGAGAAGAAAGAAAGAGGAACTGCAGTTAAAATGCCGCCGGGCGCCTGCCTACCGCGGGCAGGAGGGAGCCAGCCAGGCGTCCTCGCCCAGGGCAGGCAAGGGGGAGAGGGACCACGATGCTGGAGGGGGGTTGGAGACAGAAAGGAGGGAGAGAGAAATTATATACAGGGAGTAGAAGGAAATGAAAGAGAAAAATGCCAAGAATGTGAGTCCGGGAGCTGGGCTGGCTCCGCCAAGCCGAGGCCGGGCTCAGCAGAGCCTGCTGGGGTGGGCAGGAACCGGCCACTGGAGAGCCAGGGCCGAAATCCCAGTGCAGTCTCCTGAGGAGCCAATGTCAGGCAGGGAAATTGATGGTTTCCTTCCCTCCCCACCTCCTCGGAGGGTTTTGTTCATCTTTTGAAGTTCTGTTTTCTGCCATCCCCACGATGTGGCCAGAAGATGCTCTATTCATAGGCAGCAGAGAAAGGTCAAGTGCGGAGGCCGTGCATGGGCGATGCTTCTCTTCTCCAGCACGTTGCAAAGGAGAGATCCCACATGGCAGCTGCACACACTCTGATGTGTGGAAGGACTCTCTTATCTCCACGTTTTCTCCTCCCATTTAATTGTGGGTCTTCCTTGGAGTAGTGCAGACCAGGCACTGAGACCTGGCAGCTGGCAGAGGTGTTCCCCCACTTTTTATAAACAATCTGCTCCCACTTGTACAGGTGATACCTGAACTGATGGGACGGGGAAAGAGACAGGGGTCAGATGAACCATAAATTTGGTGTCAGCACCACATATAGGTGAAGCTGACTGTAGCCCTGGAAGGGAAGAAATGGAGCTTGGTGTGGATGCAGCAGTACGCACCCAGCAAGCCAGTTCCTTGATGGATAGCCTGTGGGTCAAACTTTACCCCCTCACTGCAGTTTTTCATCTGGCCCTGTTTACCTAAGGTCTCCCTTGTGCCACTGCATTTTACTGAGTCAGAAATACGGGCAGTGATGGTGGCCATTGAGTGGCCAAAGCAGAAAAGTCACAGAAAACAAGTCCAGGTTCACTGCAGGGTCAGAAAGAAGCAAGAGGGGGTTCCCCTCGCCACCTGCCTATGTCCCAACACAAGAGCGTGTGTTCACAGTGAAGAACTGTGAACAACTATGAAATTTGTGAGAACTCCTGATGCGCTTTTGAGGGGTGTGGGAGCAAAGACATGGGTTGACATTGGTTAACATAGAGTGCTACCAATGACTCGCCCCACTCTGTTGGTGAGATGCTTCCTCTCTCCCTCAAAGCTTTCACCCAGAGTTTTCGCCAGTTTTCTTTCCTGTATTTTCGTATTCCTCTCATACTGGGGTTCTTGGGTTTTCCCCTCTGGGACCCCCTTCCAGGTGTCTTTGGTCTCACTTACTTTTACTTGGACCAAAGTAAAGATCTGCTGCGGTTCAAACCTGTGTCATCTAAACTGACACAACCTTCTCAGTTGGTCTCTGCTGTCCTACCATCAACTAGGCCAAGGCAGCAGTGGGAGACCCACAGGAGAAAATACTGGGATGGGAGAAGGCAGGGAGTGCATGGCAGGGCAGATCTTCAGCACTTGGTGCTAGCTGAACTCAGGCGGTCATTCAATTGCTTCTTTCCCACCAGGACTTGATGACGCAGAACGGGATAAGCTATGTCCTCAACGCCAGCAACTCCTGTCCCAAGCCAGACTTCATCTGTGACAGTCACTTCATGCGCATTCCTGTCAATGACAACTACTGTGAGAAGCTCCTTCCCTGGCTGGACAAGTCCATTGAATTCATTGGTGAGCTTTTGTTAATGGTTGCAGACCCTCCAGTTTTCATCTTTCAAAACATGAACCCTTCTTCTGTCTTCCATGGTCTTACTCTCAGCAACCCTTGTTCTTTCACGCAAAGGGGTTGAGGGTTGGGGAGGGAGACCAGAGTCACTTTGCTCACCATCTCTGACTGCATTGGTGCTTTTCTCTCTGTTTCCTCTACAATGGTCCAGACAAGGCCAAGGTGTCCAGCTGCCAGGTGATTGTGCACTGCTTGGCCGGGATCTCCCGGTCGGCCACCATTGCCATCGCCTACATCATGAAGACTATGGGTATGTCATCAGATGATGCTTACAGGTGAGTTTTCCCCGGAGGGCAGGGAGGGGTTACAGCGGTATGCTTCACTCCAGGGAAGGAAAGCAGGCTGAGCCCAGAAGGAGAGGGCAGGAGCTCCTTGAAGCTCTGTCTTGCTTTGGCTGAGTCCTGGTGAAACCAAACCAAACCTCCCATCATAAAGTGCATGCAACGAGAAATGGTTTGGAGCAGTGAAACGGAGCAGGGAGGCAGTCCCAGCTCTAGCCCTGGGGCATCCCGAGGCCCCATGGTTCCCCAAGATCCCATTCTTTGGAGGGTCTGGTCAGAAGGTCCTGGATGATGCCTCCTCTCCCCAAGGAGGCTGAGAGAGTAGGGGTGACCTGCTGAAAGACCAAGCACCAACCGGGGCTGTCTGTGCCTCTCGGCAGGTTCGTTAAGGACCGTCGCCCGTCCATCTCGCCCAACTTCAACTTCCTGGGCCAGCTCCTGGAGTACGAGAGGAGCCTGAAGCTCCTCAAGGCCCTGAAGTCAAAGGGCGACCGGGGCGAGGGGGACACCCAGCAGGACCTGGCAGAGGCGGCTGAGGGCAGCCGGCATCCCCCACCACCTACCTCAGAGAAGGCCGAGGAGGTGCCGAGAGGCGCCGGCTCGGCGTCCCCCCACGGTGACCCCGAGCGGCAAGGCGGGACCCCGAAGGTCCTGTCACCCACCACCCTGCAGCAGGGGCTCAACGGCTTGCACCTCTCCTCCGAGCGCATCCAGGACACCAACCGCCTGAAACGTTCCTTCTCCCTGGACATCAAGTCTGCCTACTCCCCCGGCCTGCGGCAGGAGCCCCCCGGACCCCCCGGCCCTGGGGATGCCCCCAAACTTTGCAAGCTGGACAGCCCCTCGGGCCCCGGCGGCCTTGGTCCCTTCTCCCCGGGGGCGGACAGCCCCGACCGGCCGAGCGGGCCTGACCTCCTGCTGGAGGCCAAGGTGAGGCAGCGGCGGAAGCACCGGCACCCGGCGGGCTCGCCGGCCCACGGGCTCAGCCTCAACGTCGGTGGGGCCTGTGCCACACACAAGAGCCCCGGTGCCGAGGACGGGCTGCCGCCGCGGCTCGGCCAGCCGGCCTCTGCTCCCGGCGCGGCCACCACCTCCGCCTGGAGTGGGGTGCACCTGGAGTCCCCCGGCACTCCCTCCGGCGAGGCTGGCTGGTACTTCGGCATGGACTCCGGCGGTGCCAGCGGTAGTGGCGGGAGCCTGTTTGCCAGCACCGGCCCGTACCCGCCACCGTTCGGCTGCGGCGGGGTGGCGGGCGGCTGTGAGATCAGACTGAGGGACAAGGCACGGGCCGAGCCGCGGGACGGGCGGCACAGCTGGCACGAGGAGGCCGGCGCCGAGAAGCAGTTCAAGCGGAGGAGCTGCCAGATGGAGTTCGAGGAGACCATGTCCGAGGGCAGGGCCCGGGAAGAGCTGGGCAAAATCAGCAAACAGTCCAGCTTTTCGGGCAGCATGGAGATCATCGAGGTGTCCTGACACCCACCCGGGGCACCTGGAGAGCGGGACGGGGACGGGGCGGGGGGATATTTAAGCTGGGGGGAGAGGGGAGGGGAGGGGGGCGGCGGGGTTGCGGGGGGAGTATTTATACCCGCGCGTGCATTTTCAGGAGCGCACACGCTGAAACCGAAGCGAAGGTGGATGAGTCTTTCCAGAGTCGGGAAACAGAGCGGTGGATGCTTAGTGTCCCTCTGCACCCTGCCCTTGTCCTTCCCCCCCCATCCCCAGGGGGTACCAGCCCTCGGAGACCCACGCTCGAAATTTGGGCATAAAATTTGAGCGGGAAGGGGCAGGGGTAGCAATTTTGGCTGCTGGGATGGGGCACAGTGCCTGTGGGAGGGACCATGGCTGCTCCTTCCCTGCACCCTGGTGCACTAAGCATGCGCCCCTGTGTTTCTCTGGCTAAGTACCCTAAAAATGCTGCACTGGAGCAGCCCTATACATATATAAATATATATTATATATAATATAAAGAAAAAAAAACCGAAAACACACACACAAAGGAAAAGGTAAATGGTTTTACTGCGATTTTTATTGAGACGTAAATAATATTTCAATTTTTTTGTTTTGTTTTTAATTTATTGAAGCTGTTCATTCTGGCAATGATTTGCAGACAATGTGGGGCGGTACTTTCAGCTCTATTTTTACTGTGTATGGTATTTAAATCTGAAATACGAGTTTCTAAGCAATATCTGAGGCCTGTGGCTCCTTCTATAGCTCATGTCGACGACAAAGATTTTCCCCGCCTTTCCTCCAGGCACAGCAACAAGGGGACAGGAGACTCTTCTGGGCACTTTTTCTAGAAATGAACAAGTGAATGAGCAAACCATAAAACACAAACTGAGCCAGAAAACTCTCTTCTGGAAGCTGCTGCCGCTTCTTCACCCCTTGATCTCTGTTTGCTTCTCCTCATCACCATCCCGGTCATCGCCCCCATCCTGGCCATCATCCTGTCCCAGCCATTCTCCCCATCCTGGCCATCACCACACCCCAGCCATGCCCTCCCCCCGCCCCGGGCTGCCCATCCTCACCGGAGAGGGCGAGGAGGGAGTCACCCGAAGCAGAGGGAAGGGTGCTGGGTGTCCAGCTGCGCGGGGAAGGGGAAGGGGTCAGAGGCTGCCGCAGCGGAGGCAGGGAGGGGAGGCTGGTGGTAATTGGGATTTCTTGTCAAGGGGTGTCTTGCTGGCCTGCCCCAGCCCCTCAGCTCCCCCTGACCTCAGCCACCTTGCTGGGGAGGTATGGGCACCGTTTTCCCTTTGGGAAAAGTGGTTGTTCAGGCTTCCCCTATCCTTTGCTTCACATCCAAGAAACTCATGGGGAGAGTGTTTGCAGGTGCCGGGGCTCCCCCGGCCCTGTTCCCCTCCAGGCCAGCTCCCCTCCTTCCAGCGGGTGATGAGCTGGCCAGACACAAAACTCTGCAAGCACACAGGGGGCACAAACAAATTATTTTTCAGAGACATTTGGCTGCTTTCCGTGATCCCAATGGGGAGCCAAGCTCTTGCCCCCAAACCCCAACATCAGGCTTGCTGCAAAGCTGCTTTCTGGAGCTGTAGGCACTGAACTGCCTCCGCTGCGAAGTACATCTCTCCCTGTGGCTGTCTTTGCTTTCTCCCTTGTCTCACACTAGTTTGCAAAGCTAATACCTCAGGGGTCTCTGTTCGTGCATGTCTGTCCTGTGTCATCCTTGGAGTGTTGTTTTTTTTCTTTTCTGGGTCCACACAGTTTCTCTCCCTTTCCCTTGTTCCTCCTCTCGTCGTTTGTTCCTATCTTTAAATCAAACTACACGTGACAAAACCAAATGATCTCAGGTTTAAAACTGAACACAAAGCAGAGGCGTGAGGAGCTGCAATCGTGTGAGGAGGAGCTGCTCGCTTCAGCTGGTTGTTTCCCCAACCACCTCTGTGTCCGCAGTCGAGGCGAGTCTCCCCGGAGGCTCCTCACTCTCTTCAGGCCAGCTTTAGTTTTTCTGGTTTTCCATGGGGCCATTTGGTGAGATGCTGGGGACCTCCACATGCTCCTGCCTCATTCCCCAAGGTGTGGCAGGGAGGGACAGGGCTGGGTGGAGAGCCAGGGATCACTTGCGTCTCCCCACATCACTTTTGATGAGGGCGAGAGATCTCATAGTCATCCCTTGAAAGCCCATCACCACCCATCGTTGCCTCCAGCAACCATCTCAAACCAGCTCAGTGTTGCCAACCTGAATATTTCTCCCTTCTGACCATGAAAGGACGATGATGCTATTTCTTAAGCTCCCTTTTTAGATTTCATTAAGCATTTGTGTCCATCCCATGAGCCAGGCAGCTATTCAGGAGCTGCACTCACAGCAGCGTCTCCTAAGTGGGCATGTCAAGTCCAAGAAGGAAGGGAAAAAGGTTTCATCCTCCCTCTGGTAAGCCCCCTGAGCCCAGGGTTCGTGGTGCCTGCCTCCTGCCCAAGCAGTGCTGCTGGTCCCCCTTCCCCTCCTGCTGCCCTCGGCAGTGGCATCTCTTCTCAAGCATGCTGGGGTCATTGCCTGCTGACCTCTGCTCCATGTCGCTCAGCTCCTGCCCATCCTGTAGTTCAACAGGGTTGGTGCCAGCACAGACCAACTGAGCTCAGGTCAGGCAAGTTGCTGGCAGGAGCTGGTTAGGTGTGGCTCTAGGCAATGGAGAAGGGGGCTAGATGGCTTCCTAAGGGATTTAATAAAAAGAGGACAACAAGTTGGCACAGCCAAGTGGGGAGATGAGATGAGGCACTAGCGAGCTGCTGGCTGACACAGTGTGTTACAAGCGCAAAAAAGCAGCTGGAGTAAGGCAGGAAGGAGAGGGCACATGTTGTAAATGGGACTCTGAATGTCTGCAAAGAGACAGATACGGGGTTTGCTTTTGTCATCTCCACTCTGCCATCCCCTGAATGCTCCTCAGCCATGTTTGAGGCTTTAGGCACTATGGACTCCTCTCTCCTCTGAAACCAGAGCAAAGGGAAGTAGATTTTAAGATTAGTAGATCATAACTGCCAAGAGACATTCATGACCCACCTCTGCAGCCTTATTTTGATGTACTTTCCATTCATCCTTCCCCTTTACATTGGGCATGTGCACTAAAATCCCTCTTGTGCAATATTTTAAAGCTACATCCAGAATATATGCCTTGATGGAGCAGCCCTGCCTGAGCGTCTCCTGCCAGTGCTGACCCAAAGCCATCAGGGTCACTGAGTGGCTTGCAATTAACTTAAAATATTTTTAAAAATCAGATTGTGTCTAATAGACCACTCGATGAATCAGAGAGATGTACATCTGAGTACTGGCTAGTAGTCCTCCCCATTATCTGTCAGCCAAGTCTTTTTATGGGCTCTCACAACCTGAATACCCAACCCAAAGCCTCATTGGAACCAAAAATCATCTTTCCATGCCGATCTGATGAGGATGCATTTATTCGTAGGGACCCACAGTGGCAGAAGTGTGAGGGGACCAGAGGAAAGGTCTCTCCTTTCAGGGAAGGAACCAACAAAGCTGTTGAGTGCCCCATGGCTGAGCTTTCCACCACACAAAGGACAGAGCACACGGCAGCTTTCCTTCAGGCTGGAAGGGACATTGCACTCTCCTCTCCAGCCCCAGCCTGTCCCCGGGGCTGAGCCCCAGCCGCCTCTGAGGGGGCTGAGCGAAGCCAGCAGGAGGGCAGCGATCAGGTCGGCAACACTGAGCCAGAGGCTTGGGTCAGAGCAGGCTCGTCCCTGGCCTCGGCAGCAGCGTCCCCAGTCCCTGCTGCCTTTCCTCTTTGTCTGCTTGTTTCTTTGGACATCCCTCCCCGTTACATCTGCCCCTTAGGAGACGATGCCCCCCAGAACCCCCTCCTGATGTCCCCTTCCCCCTCCCATCCTTAATACTAATGATAATAAGCTATCAGTGTTGTCATTGCAATCTATGAATGATAGATTTGAGTATTTATGATTATTATTATGATTATTATGGTTATGATTCTGTACTTTTTTGCTTCTTACTCTTTGTATGTTGCTCTTTGTTTCTCTGTTGTGAATAAACGCAAGGCCCCATCACACCTTCTCTCTGCTCCCCACAGCCTGGCTGGGGCTGCGCTTGGCACAGTTCTCAGCTGTCCCAAGCCCCAGGAGGCAAACCCTTGTCAGAGGAGCTGGAGGGTGGTGCTTCCTAAGGGTATAAAGACACCCAAACCCGGGGCAGATCCATTCTCTTAACTCTTCCCTTCCCTTCCTGCGGCTCCTCTCCCCCGTACAGGTGCCTGCTCATGTTTGCAACAGGCAGGAACCCACTGGCACCAAGAACGGAGGCTTAAATGGCAAAAGCTTAAAGCTTTTGTAACAGCTTTAAGGAGCGTTGGCCAAGCATCCAGCTCATGGAGTCAGCTCCCTCCAGGCTGTGCTCCTCGCACCTTCTTCTGCTGGCTGCTCCCACAGGCAGCATCTTCACCCACAGAGGCTTCTTGCTCTGCTGTAGCAGCTGATTTGCAAAGCTCCCCCCACTCAGCCGAGCCCGTGCACTGGTGCCCCGTTTCAGTCAGGTGCCCTGGCCTTTCTTAACTCAAGTGTCCTCCTCATGCTGGTGAGCTCCCCCTGCTCAGGGACAGCACAGCCGGGGAAGGACACACGGCCAGTGTTAGCACAGGCTCAGTGGCAGAGCAGCAGGGAGGGATGTGAGCAGCCTTTGGTACCTGGAGGGATACAGAAAGGGGCTGGAAATGGCTCACGACATGGCACTGGATACAGCCTTTATCCAACACTGATAAATCGGGGTGCCGTAAGCAGAGTCCGGTGCTGCTTTTTTGCACCCATTGCCTGGGCTCTTTGTACAACCTGGAGGCTTCCAGATGGCTGTAAGGTGAAGGAGGAGACATTAGGGGAAGGGAAGAGGAACCCTGTCTGCACCGTGGTATGAAACACTCTCCGTACTGTGCCAGCCCCATGAAGAGTCATTTTAATTTGCGGGGTTTAACTGCCCTTCTCCAAGTAGCCTGGGCACGGTCTCTTGTCTCTGTCGTGACTTTGCTTCGCCGTGGGTTGGGGTCCTTCTCATCATGCTGTGCTGAACTCATTTCCGAGGTTGCTCTGAGACCGCACCGGAGAGCAGAGACCTCAGGTCTCGCCCCTCTCTCGGGGGACCCTGGCAGACCCCCGTTGGGGTCCCGGTCCGGCGTCACCCATCCTACCTCACCTGCCTTTGGGGCAGCCATGGACAGGGAGGGAGCAGGCAGGTCCCGACCATGCCGGGACTAAGCCTCCTCAGCTCCCACCCCCATCCCTGCAGGATCAGGCCCTTCCTCAGCAAGCACAACATGGGGAGGGGGTCTGCACCTGCCCTGGCATACCTGGGGACTCCCAAGCAGGGAAGAGAGGCTCTGGCCACCAGCCCCACTGTGCTCCCTTCCTTGCTGCCCATTCGGCCAGCGCCAGATCCGGGGAGACACCCTGCCCCTGCCTTGTCTTTATTTATTACTGGAGGCTGTAAACAGCAGTGCTTTTCTACCCTCTACTTTCTTTTCCTTTCTTTTGTATTTTGGAACAACGTGTTGTAATAAATACCCAAATAGGTGTTTTAACAGCTGGTGTCAGCCTTGGTTTTTGAGGGTCAGACCTTCTCAGGGTGGGGCTGGAGGGTCCTCTTTGGGGTTTTGGGGAGGCCAATGCATTGATGGGGTCCAGAGCCACTGGAGAGCTGGACACACAGCCAGACCTGGACACACAGCCAGACCCATGTCTATGTATAGGGCTCAGCAGCTGGAAGCTGCAGCTGGACTAATTCGAAGCAGAAATAAGACTCATGGCTGAAGGAGCAGGGGAATAAAAATTAATTGGGGCATTCATGGGCCCAAGACTGGAAGCAGCTGCTCTAGGGGTTTCTGATGGTCTGGTGTGTGATTCGCTGTAGGCAGGCACTGGAGCAGCCCCCTTCTAGTGGAAAGGACTGGCCAGGTCCTGCTCCAGATGGGTATATACAAGAGTAGGGGATGGTACAGTTTGCCAAACTAGAAAACACAAAGGAATTGAGTGTTTGCATTGAAATACATTCTGTTATTAATAGGTATTAATAAATTTTTTTTTGCCTCCCAGCTATGCCCTGCTCCCACCTTCCTCCTGGCATGGTGGCAGCGTGTAGTCACACACTTGCTGCGCACTACAGATAAACCCTATAAACATCCACGGGTCCCCCCATGGCCGATGGAGCCGTCGGCTCCATCCCCACCACGGCAGCTGTGCTGTGCTCAAGGGGCAGTCGGCGGGTGCCGACCAGCAGCCCCATTTCAGCTGGGCTGTGCTCAAGTGGAGGCCAGTGGAAGCATTTCACCGCTCCCCCCTGCAGCAGGTTTGCTTTGGAGGGAGGAGAAGGCGTGAGCAAGCTCCCTGCAGCTCTGGCTCCAGAAAGCTGCAGCACTTATTGACTTAAACACAGAAGGGACATCCATCCTCATGGCTGTTTTCCACAGGCTGGGCTAAATCCTCCAGACTTTTTTAAATCCACTCCCCTCATCCAGCTGCAATTGCTGAGTCTTTTGTAAAGCCTCTCGAAACTATTGGTATCATCTGCTGCTGGGATAGAAATTACACCGCCCGGTGTGAAGCTTCAGCCTCCTGTGCAGCTGACCCCACTAGCAACCCCAGAGGGGCTGTTTGCACGCCTCCTCTCAACCACTCATTGCCATGCATGACATGGAAAGGGAAAATTATTTAATACAGAAACGTGACAGTTGCTCCCATCTCCTTCCCCATTTACCTGCTCCTGGCTTTGTTTTTCCAAACCTGCTGCCCTGAGGAAGATGTTGCAGCAGAGTCCCCAGGGCTGACATCTCATGTTGCTGCTTCCAGGGGCGCAGCTAAATTGTGTTTTAGAGAGAAATTCCCTCTGGGCCAGGGGACCACTGGGCCATTTGGTCCCTGGCAGCAGCGCCCATGCAGGAGGGGACCCAGGTGGTGCTGCAGGGTGTCTACTCTTAGCTGGGGCTACAGGTATGTGGAGGCTCTGCCCCTGGCAGAGGCACCCACGGGTGCATGACCAGCACAGCTTCCTCCCCCTGCCCCAGTGCCAAGGCTGCCTCTCCTCTCCCTCCTCGTGGTTTGCACAGCAGAAACCATTACTGCAACGAGAAACCCAGGAACGTCCTTTTTCCAGCTCTCGGGTTTTTATTGACTCAGAATGGCTGCCAAGCCTATAAATAAATGTTCCTTGAGCTAAATATAGCAGCCACTGAAATAGGCTGCTGACTATTTATTTAGCTTGTGGCCTCTTTGAAAGCTTGCCGGTCCGTACTGCCTTTACCTTCACGCCGTCCCACCCCAGGCTGTGGCCACCCACCAAGGGGGCATGGCTGAGTCAGCACAGGGAGAAGGGGTCACAAAAAGTCAGCCCCGTCTCCTCAGGGCTGGAGAGCCAGGGTGGCAGGGGCTGGCAGCCAGAGGACCTTCAGCCCCCTGTACCCCTGCCCAGAGAGCTGGGGGTTCCCCAGGAGGGACATTTGCTGGAGCAGTCAGGCAGGGGCTGAGCCAGTCACAACCCGGCTTCCTCTCCTGGGAGGACTCAAGGACCTTTTTCCAGCACTGGAGCCTGGAAAAGAGAATTTATCATCTCCTGCAGGCTTCTCAGCATTAAGTGATGTGCATTGCTTTGCCACACTTTGCAGGAGTGTAGATACTCCTGGTGCACAGAGATGCTGTGTGTCAGGACCCTGAGGGCACCCAGGGGCATGAATTGACCCCCACCCATGCACCCCTGCTCAAGCCAGGACACTCCAACCTGTACCCTGAGCCGTGCCACGGCTGTGACCTGGTCTCTGGCCCCAGGTGCCGGGTGGGCCTCAGGCAGTGCTGCAGCCATGTTCCCCGCTGCTCCTGGTGGGACCCCCAGCTTGGCCCTGCTTCACTGCATGTCTGGGAGATGCCACCTGCCATGTGGGTGAGATGAGACTTTATTAGGCACCGCACGCTGAGACCCTCCGTGGGATACGTGTTCCTCCACAGCCCTGCTGGGTGTGTATCAGTGCAAGAAGGGACGGGTTTCACCCGTCCAACACTGATGGAGAGCGAGGTGAGGACTGCTCCTGTGCAGCAGACACTGAGTCTACACCCTGAGCCTAACAGAAATAGGATGCTGCTTACCTTGGGCTGTGACAACGTTGCTGCAGCTCCATGCCAGCAAAGGGAAAAACCCCATCACTCCCTGGAAAGCCACATTCGCTCCTGGAGCAATCCAAGACATTAATAACACTTAGCACTTACAGGGAGTTTTGCTAAACATGAGCTAATCCTTACGGCACCCATGGGAAGGAGAAAAGTAATTATTGTTATTGGGCTTGATTTTTCCTTTCCCATGTACCCCTGCAGATGGGGATCAACTCTACCAAATCCAGAGAGCTCTGGAAATCAGAGAAGAATCCCGCTCACCCCAGCTTTTACAAATAGGAAACCTGGAGCAAAGACGACAGGTTTTTGCCAAAGACCACCCAGGAAGGCAGAGTTGGAGCCGAACTAGTGTGTGGGGGAAATCCTGGACCCCAATCCTGCTCCTACTCCACCAGGCCATAATTCCCCAATTGACAGGGTAATTCTGGTCCCCTAGTGGGTCCTCATCTGCGGGATGCCAGAGGGATGTGGATGCTTTGTATCACTGCTTACCTTTCCTCTCCACAATGTCACTTGATAAGGTGGTGAGATACCCTGCTCTTAGTGGCAGTAGATGCAGACAAGGCTCGTGAGCATATTGGTTTGGAGTAGTACCGCAGTGAGTCCCAAAATTCCCACTCATTACCCTCCTTCTGGAACGACAGCCATGGACCTGCTGCCACATGTGGTTGACCCACTGGCCCCCAGCCACTGGGCAAGCAGCCCCCATCGCCGTGGCCAGCATAGCGCTGGCAGCAGGGGGGAAAAGGAGCCTATGGGCCAGTCTCTGGGCTTGTCCCAGTCATGCTGCATTGGAGCAAGGCTGGCTTAGAGAGCTGAGATGCTGCTGGGGTCCCTGCTGGGGCATGAGGTCCCTCTTGAGGCACAGAAGGGCTGGACTGGGATGCCTTGCGTGAGAGTGGAGACCAAAATGAGGGTCAACTGCCTGCCTGGGTCCTTTGCAGGGTGAAACAGCAGTTTTAGGGGGTCCCTAAAACCAGTAATGCTCCCCGGCCACTCTTCTCTTCAGCTGAAACCTGTGCACTCAGTGTCTGAGTGGAAATACTGTCTGTCGGCGGTACCCAGATGATGTCATTTAGTTTTCCAGGCTTCTGGGCTGAGCCAGCAGCTTGAGCCAGTATGACTGGAGATGCTTTATTTAGAAGGAGCCCAAGCGCAACTGAGCTCAGGCCTTTGCGGCACCCCTCTGCCACCTCCCTTCCCTGCTGATGCAACCCTGGCCGCAGCAGAGATGCCAGGTTGCTCTTGAGAAGCTCAAAGTGGGACCCTGTGGGGCGGGTGGGAAGGGGGGATGCTTCAGGGGGCAGTTGAGGGTGATGCTCAATCTGTGCTGCCTGCTGTCACGGGTCAGGGAACCTCCAGGTCCCTCTGGGCAATGCGCCCATCTCCCCAGGTGCCTTTTCCCTCCCTCCAGCTCCCTAAGAATCTCGGCCTGAGCTCCCTGCCATGGCAGCAGCCACCACCCTCATCCTCACACTTGCCATCTCCAGTCTGGGTTGCTGCAACTGAACCTCGTGCTGGCTCCGGGGGCTTTTTAGTTGGAAAGCAAGTGTTTTCCACCACTGACACCCCTTAACCTGCCTCCTCTCCCTCAGCAGCATCTCCTGACGGGCTAAGAATAGTCCTGCCGCTGGCTCCAGGCTGGTGCTGTTTGCTGAGTGACTCAGAGCTGGCCGGGCAGGCACTTACTCAAAGGGCCCCATTACTCATCTGTCTGCATTGCCCCAAGGATGGGGTTTGTGTCTCTTGCTCACCTCTCCTTTAAAGATGCTTTATTTATTTCTTTTTAATAAAGCTGCCATCCACAAAGAGAGGTAATTATTCTGTTGTGAATTTACCACTAAATATGTGTGCCCCGACCCAAAATGCTGCAACCCCCATCGATCACGCTGGCAGCCCCTCGGTGTTGCTCCTGCTCACTGTCTTGCCAGGAGAAAGCTGTGTGGGCAGGAGCAGGGCAAGACAAAATGCCTTCCAAAATCGCATTTCATGGCACTAGCATAAGCATGCAAACAAAAATTGTCTCCTCCAGAAAGCATCCATGTTGAACGCCAGCGTGGATCTGGCTGTGCCCAAATCCAACTGGCCCCTCAGATGCGTACGGCATGACCCAGCTGCTCTCATCTTGCCCACAGCCCACACTAATTGCAACCCTCCTTCTTCTCCACAGAGTGTCTTATTGCCCAGTGGGTGCTGCGGTGTCTGCAGAACACCTTGGCGAATTAAAACAGGCCTCTATGTTAAAAAGAGGCTCCATTTCCAAACAACAAAAAGGCAGCATCTTCCCCATCTGGTTTGCTCCCCCGAGGCACTCTCTGAGTCACAGCCAGTCGTGCTGGGAACAGAGCTGCATCCTGACCAGCGCGCATCTGTGTCTGCAAGGCGCTGCCGTGCCAGCCCTGCCACTGCTGGGGGAGGACACGGCTCCTCCGCCTGCCCCGCTGCTGGTTGCTCGAGACGTGGCAATCGTGGCACTGGCAGCAGAGTTGGAGAAGGTGCAGGGGAATGGCATTTTACTCTCCTGTTGCTGCTTCAGCCCCGTAGTCCCTCTCTTTTGCTGTTCTTCAGGCTCTTCTTCCAGCTCTTTCAACCCTGTCACTTCATGGCATCTCTCTTCAACCCTCCCGTCATCAGGGGCCCGTTATTCCCACCCAAGATGCTTCACGAAGCCTTGGCAGCACCAAGAGATCTATCTGAGAGCAGCCAGGTCAGGTTTGTGTCTCGCAGAGATGTGCATTGGGTGCATATAGATTCATCCTGTATGGAAGCAGGCAGCTGGTCTGGATTTGGGCTGTGGCTGGGGTGTTCCTCCTCACCACCCTGCCCTAGGTCTCTACATAACAGATGCTATGGGCCTGATCCTGCACCACTCACATGAGGGGAGCCTTTCCCTCCATCCACGATGAGCAGGCCCCAGTGCCTCTCCACAAAGCCCTGCACAAGAATGCTGGGGGCTCACGCCTCCAAGGACATGGTGTCCCCAGTTCTGCAACACTGAGCTCAGCCAAGGCCGATGGCAGCCAGGGATGGAGAATGGAGGGAAGCAGGAGCCTGGACATCCACCTGTGGGCTGGAAATGAAGCCCCTGCATGCCCTGGTAAACGCATATTTATGTGCTCCCTCCATCCCAGAGACCTCCCCTCAATGTCAACCCATGGGGCCATCTGGCTGGGCATGATGCTGTAGGAGAGCAGGACCAACCTGCCAGGCTTGCTCCCATCTCGAAGCCCCGACTGCTGCCCCACAGCATCCATCACACTGCTGAGGGCTGCCAAGCAGCTGGTGGCAACCCGGAGGAGCGAGGGCACAGCAAAGCCAGGCTGCGCCAGAGGAGGCAACAGGGCATCAGTGGCCCAAACCAGAGCTTTGTGGGACACCTTTCCCTGTCACCTGCTTCAGAGCCGGGCTCTGAGCAGGGCTGGAGGGAAGTCCTTGAGCTGTGTCTTGAGCAAAAGCCGTGCCCTGGCCCTGCAGAGCCCAGCAGCCCTGGCAGCACCCAGCCTGCAGTGAGGCGTGTGAGCAACCTCTAGTGGCAGCTCCTGACGGCTCGGGAGCTCTTTAAACCACCAAAATTTTGTCTATGCAACACCAGGCATTGGGAAAGGAAAGTTTACCCTCATTTCATTCCTTCAGGAGTGCTCGGGGTGATACTCGGTGCTGGACAAGCCCTATTTTGCAAGCGTGCTGAAGCGCCGCTGCAGGCATTTGCTACAAGGAAGAGAAGGAGAAGAAGGAGGAGAAGGAGGAGGAGGAGGTAGTGATGGAGGTAAACAGCTGCTCACTTGCCTTGTTGGACAGATGCAGGATAGAAGTCTGGAGGGCACAGCTGTCTGCAAGGCAATAGCCCACGGTGGGACAGGAGCCCCCAGCCTGGCTCTGGCCCCAACAGGCTGTGCACCTGCCCACCTCTATGCTTCAGCTTTGAAATCTTTTGCACCCTACAGGTGCAAATTACTGCATAAAAGCAAGGCCATGCTGGCTCAATGTCTCTGCAAGCAACCGGCCCTCCTGCAGCCTGGCTGGGAGGGACACATCAGCTCTGGTGTCCACTGTGTCCAGCTCCCATCTCATCATCAACACCCTGGCCACGCATGGTACCGGGGAAGGGAAGGGTTCCATGTGCTCCTAAAAGCCACATCTGTCCTGCTTTATTCACCTGAACCACGTGGTTCAAGTCTTTTTTATCTCTAAAGCCATGGAGGACCAGGTTTGGGCTGGGGCACTGGCAAACTGAAAGCACCAAGATTTGGGCTGCTGACAGGTGGCTGTACAAGATGTTACAGTCCTCCCCACTCCTAGGAGACCCTGCTCTGCACCCCAAAATTCCCGTACTGACATCCCAGCCTGTCCTCTTCATCAGCAAGACAGGTCAGTGACAGGTCATCACTGCTTACCAGACTGCGTGGCCCATCTGTGACCCACGTGTGCAGTCCCCAACACCGGGAGCTGAGAGAAGCTCAGCAGCCATCCTTTCTCGCTCAGCCCGTCATTTCGGGGTGTGCAGGAATGCTGCTTCCTTCAGCCTGCCTTCAAGGCTTGGCTTCAGCTTTCTCCCGGCATCCCCTGGGCACAGCATAGTGACGAAGCGTCTGCATTCGGGCTGTGGGAGTCTCCGCACAGTCACTGTGCAGCAGACTTGGTGGTGCCCCAAGCAAGGGCCAGACTGCCTCGTCTCCAGCCAGGGAGCATTAACCTTCCCCCACCAGAGACATTCCTCAGACCTTGCTGATGCCAAGCAGAAGTACATCAGAAAGTCGAAGCGCTGCCGGGGCTGCCTCTCCCTGCCCTGCTTTCCCCATTAATTGCAGCACAGGGCATCCATTAGGGACAACAGCCAGGACATGCAGGAGATGCTCCCTGCAAGCTCCTGGCATGCCTGCCTCTCACTCGCTACAAACCTCTGGGACAGACTGCCACAGATGACCAGGATATTTTGGTCATGCAGCCCCTGAGAAAATGCCCAGGTACCCAGGGCTTTGTGACACTTACCTCTGCTGCAGGGTGAGTGCAGAGAGCTGTGGGTTCAGCCCTGGGTGATACACTGAGAGGGGGGCACAGAGGGAACGGACAAGTCAGAGATGGAAGAAGAGCAATTTTCATCAGGGTGAAGGCACTGCCTGGTTAAGCAGCGCCCGTGGGGGCTGTAGCTGTGCCTGTAATGTCACTGGGATGCATTCAGATGACTGTGAACTTTCTGCCCTCCCCTCTCTCCCCTTGGCCCCATAATTAGTCCTCTGAGTCACGCAGGGTTCCTGAAGTGCTTTCAGCTCCGATGAGTTTATGGGAACCTGAGGAAAAAAAGGAAAATTCAGTATTCCTCTGTAAATCCCATTCGCCACGCTCCCCCAGCTCCCCATGCTGCAGCACTGGGCGCAAGGCTGGCGCAGGGGAGGCAAACCCTGCCAGGCAAAGCAGGAGCAGGCAGCAAACAGGAATAGCTGAGGCTTAGGTGCCTCCTGCACCAGGCCCTGGGCATGGACTCCTGATGGTAATTGGGTTCATGCCAGTCCCACGAGCGTGCCCCTTGCACCCCTCCAAAGCCAGGCGATCAGATGTCTGGCAGAGCAGCAGTGGGAGTATGGAGATCTCTCAGGAAGAGGAATAATCTCCCTGAGCAGGGGAATCATCCTTCTTCGGGGTATTTTTATAGTAGAGTGGATTAAAGGGGACACAGCCAGCAAGATAACCCAGATCACTGCAGGCAGTCATCTAGCTCAGATAACCTCTGTGGTTTTGCCAGCTCCACTGCACGTTTGACATCACCCAGCCAAAGACCAAGACTCAATACCCCTCCTCACCAAAAAAACAGTCCATGCACAGAGAAGTAACGAAAAAAGAACTTCCTGCTGCCTCCTGTACCAGGCAGTGCTGCCGACAGAGCCTCAGAGATGGTATCAAGCTTTTATCTGACACGGACGGGCTGCCCTTGGCTCTCGCACCCACCAAGCTATTAGCAATGAGCTCACCCCTCTATTATCACTGATCCAGTGAGTCTGGAGGCTCTCGGAAGCAGCGCTATCGATCCACGCCTCTTACACGTCCCCCTCGGGCCTTCGGTTTCAGGAAACCTCTTTGCCTCTTTGCCTCTCCTCTCCTTGTCTCTTCTCTGCAGCCTCCAGGAATGCTTTTCTGAGGGACCTTGGAGTTGGGAGTTAAGGGAAAAGCAACCAGGATTGTGGAGAGAAGGACAGGGATTTAGCCTGGCCAGCACTGCCTGTTTGCTTTGGCTGACTGTGTTCTTTATTCACCCTCTTTGTCTTCCTCAGTGGAGGATGGGGAGGATATTTTCCCCCAGGTTAATGTTGCAGGTTAAGGGCGGGAAAGCCTGGTGCCTTGCATGGGAACCCTCCCTACATGGTCTCTGCTGATCCATGGCATGGACTTTCTGAAGGGGCTGTGCCCATGGCAGTGGACTCTCTTCCCTCTCCCATGCTTTCAGAGCTGTCAGCATGACTTGTGCCAACTGGTAAACAGGTGACTGCATCTCTGTGCAAACTCACCCCGGCAGCACAAGCAGACAAGCCTGTTAGTCTGCTGGGGAGCACTCAGTTATGGTAATGATCAACTCAGCAGCATCCCGCTACCCCTGAAGGACAATCCTGCACCCCTCGGGCTGCTTCTCCCATCCGTTCAGGTCCACCTTGCCCAAGCAAGCAGGTGGCAGGGTGAGGAACCACGCTGGGCAGCTGGATCATCAAAAAAGACTAGTGGAGCTACAGCCAGAAACCACGTCATCTGCTCTGGGCTCCTTTCCTAGGTATGAAGCTAACAACTTGCTGCCCGGCCCCTTATAAAATGGGCTCCCTCACTCCCCCCACAATCCCAAGAAGACTTTCAGGTGCCTGGGTGCACTTCATAAATGACTAATGAGCCATCACAAACATTACTGCTAGTGCAGGCTGCCAGGAGCAGACCAAGATCAAGCCCTCCCTTGCATTTATCAGCTCCACCCAGGAAGCAGACCTGCCTTTGACAACAGCAGGTTAAGAAACAGGCAGACAAAAAACCACCCGGTGCCCTGACCAGGCGAGCTGAGGCGCATGGGGAGGAGTGACCATCGGCAGAGGGAGGAAAACTCATGTCTTGCTACAGCCACCTTCACAGAGCTCCTCCAGAGAGGGGGATTTGGTGGTGGCTGTGTTTTTCCCTGGAGACAGGTTGGGGGTAGCAGGGAGAAGTTTCTCATTTTTGGGTGGGTTTGTGGACAACAGAGCCTTGGATTGCTCTGAGGAAACCTCCACACTCAGACAGAGCTCCAGTGCAACCAGCACAGGGGTTTTCATCTCTTTCTTTAAAAACTTCTCATGTGGCCCCAGTTTGCAGATGGGATACACATCATGGAGCCAAGGCTTGATCTCATGAAAGGACCAATGGGTGCATTTCCATACCCCCATAAAGATAAACTGCAAGGAGTTGTTTCAGCCAGTTCCATGTACATGAATGATGGTCCTATGGTAATAAATGGTGGCATTTGTTTTAAGTGATGACTCAGCCGTTGCACCACTGGATCCCCACAAATTTGAGAAATTGCCCTCAGTAAAGCTTTCTTACCCCTCACCCTACACTCCCAGTTTTCATGTAGTAGCACGTTACCGTGAGCAGGGGCCAGAATTTAGCTGACTCCTTGCATTTACTGTCCTTGCAGTTGTTGGAGTCAGAGGAGAGAGGACAGGTCGCCTCCCATTGCTAACACTGCAAAGTAGACATGGAATAAACCTGACCTTCATTTACAGCATTTGCTGGAGAAATCAACACTTCCTATACATAGAAAAATCAATGAAATGCCACTTATCAAACAAATCCCCATTGGTCTGAATCACTTGCATCAACAGAGCCTCACGCGGCCACCCATGCACCCCAAATCCTCTCCAGCAGCCCCAGTGAGAGCTCTGCCTTTCCTTCTCCTGGCTGCTTTGGCAGGGTTTTTTTGTTTCTACCAGCACACCACTTCTGGCACTGTGCACTCTGCTCTGAGCTGGTTTTGGGGAGCCTCGGCAGCACACTACATTTTTGCTGGTTGTGCCCTGGAAGTTGTCTGTCACCTACCCCCCGTTACCTGTTCCAGCAGGGCTGCTGCTTCTCCTGTGTCAGTGCTGGAGGAGCCATGTGGGGAACACTCCTGAATCCCTCCCAAAGCCTCCTTGTCTCTCCAGAAAGACCACGAATCTATCTGTGCCTAGCTAGAAGTCGTGGTACTGGTTGGGAAGAGCTTTCACAGAGCCTTCCCCTCGCAGCTCCATGTCCTGGAGCTTTTGCTGCCGGCTTCTCCTATTGCCATCAGATGGTGCCATTGAGTCTTCCTGGGAGGTGAAGCCCCGAGGACAGCAAGCTGGCACCAGGGACCACGCGGGCGTCTTGCTCCATCTCCCAGGCAGGGAATAGAGCTTTACTGCCCAATTCCAAATATGGCAAAATAAAGACATTTTTTTCTAGCATAGGTGTTGACAAAGTAAAGCAAATGAGGGATTTCTGCTGTTCCCAAATACGTTAACAAGTTTTGTCATGGCTTTTTCCATTTTTTTGCACAAGTCTTGCAAGACTGGCTATCTTCTTGGAGCTGGACTCTGGTGATATCAGTGTAGGAGCAAGTGACAGCACTTCAGCTTCCATTTCCACCCCAAAAAAAGGTGTGTTCCTTGCTGGAAAGATTTAGAGAAGATGAACTTCTCACGCAGCAGGGCCAGAAATGAAAGAGAGCAGCAGCATTAGCGAAAGCTCCCTTTCTCTACACGACAGCGATGTGGGACACAGAACTTGCCCTCCTCAGACAGTCCTAGACAGCAGGCAGCAGGCTGCGGTGCTTGGGGGTGATGTCTCCCTTCCACCTCTCCCTGCATCTTCTCCCCTTTTTTTTGAGTACAGAGTGCACTGTAAGGAGAAGAGGCTTGTGCATCAAGGCACACCGCTTGCGATGTGCTCATCACATTTGACATCTCCCCTCCAGATGTGGGGCCAGGACTTCCAGGGCTTTGGTATTAATAATTCTCTTTGTGTTGTTTTGCAACGACCAGGGCCTGGCACAGGCAGCCCCACTGTCCTGCTGAGGCCTCTACCTGGCATTCCAAGTACGCATGAATAATAACTGATCAGTGCTTTTTCTGGGTTGCTTTTCGGTTTTAATTGTGCAAGATGAAAGAGGAGAAAAATGCTAACAACGTGAGGAAGGAGGGAGAGGAGAAATAATTACAATTGCATTTAGTCAGTGATAAGAATGGCTGCTGAGCTGGGCTGGGTGGTTTCCAAGCTTCAATTTCACAGCATAGTATTTCCTGCGCCCTTAAAATAACTTCTCCCTGCCCCCAGGGTGTCACAGGGGCCGGAGAGCAATGTGTGCCCCTTGCCTGTGCAGCCCCATTCTGGTCGGTGCTCAGTTATCAGCCAGGGGCTGTTTTGAGAGTGGTCACATCATACGTGTCACGCCAAGGCGCCCACCGAGTCCCAGCGCAGAAGGCTGGAGCAGAAAGGAGGGGATGCTTTGCAGACCCAGACCTGTGGTCTCCCTGGGAAGGCAGCAGGCAGGGGAGAGCTAGCTGCCTGAGCTCTCTTCAGTGCCCGATGAAGAGCGGCTTCCCCGAACCACTCGGCAGAGATGGGACCTCTTTATTGTCAGGGCTGATTGCTCATGTGAGATGTATTTACAGAAGCGACTGTTTGTGCAGAGCGCAGCAGACAAACAGACTCCTGTTCTGCCAGGCACGCTTTGTAATCGGTGGGGGCTGGGAACACTTCAATGCAGCCATCGGAGGCCTCATTTGTACCGCAGGCACCAGCACGGCGCCTGCGGGGTGCTGAGCCCCGGTCCTGCTCCCCGACCCCAGCAGGAGTGGAGGCGCAGAGCGGCACCGCTCGCTCTCACCCACGTTCCGTGAGGCGGCTGAGGGCACACGGCTTGCTCTGAGCTGGGCGCGCAGCACCCGCACAGCAAACCCTTGGCGGTGATCCTGGCGCTTGAGTCCCACCGTCATCCCGCGGCTTGCAAATCCAGGGCTGCTTCCCTTTGGGCACACGGCTGAGGGGGGGGCAAACTCTGCCCTGCATGAGATGCGCCCCAAGCACGTGCAGATGGGCTGCCCATCTCCTTGCTCTGCAGAGACGTGACGCAGGCTCAGAGGTCACTTCGGAGGTTACATGGTGAACTGCTTTATGTGTAGTTGTACCAGAAGGAAAGACATGCCAGAAAGTTGTTGTTTTCCTTTACAAATAATGCCAAGGACTGGTTAAAAGCATCCAGGACTCTGAAAAACAGACTTACAGGCTCTTTGCTGCCTGCTGGTTATGTTCAAGGTGGAGGCCTAGGGGGAGTTTTGCCATCTGGGAGAGAGATGCAGCATTAGGAAAATAACGCAAACAATTTCCGGCACTGTCTCCATCTTCCTGCAAAACCAGTGGGGATGGGCAAGCCCTGGCTTCCAGATACGTGCAACACCTTTTGCTTGCAGGTAGCCTATAACACAACCACACCAAGTGGACATCCCTCTCCAAACTTAAAAAATACATGTCCTGTTTCTCACCCTGTGCCCTTTTCTCCACCCTGAGACAGGCAGTAGGTTAAGATACGCTTGGGGAAGGGCTTATCAGTAAGGAAAAGCAGCACCAACTGCAACAGAGCTGGTGTGTGTCTACTTCCCCTTTCCAAGGGGCCGTTCAAATTGGCTGGTGCTGGTCAGGCAAAATGAGAGCTTTGGTTTGGTTACAGCCTGTCCATGATGACATGGTATCGCCAGCGCTGGGACAAAAGCAAACCCACCCTCGTCCAGCTTACAGAGCTCTCCGACACATGCAGGTCAGCCCAGGCATACTGACCCCACGGGTGGCCATCAGTGTTTCCTAAGCTTCCTGGCTGAAGCTGTAACTCTCTTGGTTACTATTCAATTCACTTCAGCATACTTTTTTCATTCCCCTCTTGGAAGAACAGAGAAATCCACCTAATTGTGAGCATTCCTAAGCAATGAAGGTTTCTGAGCGTTCACACATTGTCTGTCACAAGACTTCTGATGCAGAGTGAAGTGTTTCTTTCATTTTCCAGATGTGGAAGTTGAGGCGTGAGGCGGGAATTGCTCAGTAATACCTAATTAGTGGGGGAAAAAATAAAACCTAGTCACCACCAGTCTCGTGCTTTAACATCCACTCATAAGTTGTTGTTTAAAAGAGGAAATGCCTAATACTTCCATTCTTCTGTGACTGGGAAAGAGACTGAACTTTGTTCAGCATCCCTGGAAATGCAGACCCCCAAGGACAGATTTTTCAGTCCTCCTCCCTGAAGCTTCAGCCCTCTCTCAGACACCTGAATACAAGCCATATTTCCCAGCTAGTTCAGGACCCAAAATGCCATGTTTTTTCCAATCTGGTCCTTGGCAGGATTGATTGTCTTGTTGCAAGACTATTATCTAAAACATCTTACTATTACGGGTAGCAATCAATATTTATAACCACTCACAGTGTTTATTTATAAAAAAAAAAAATCAAATGTTCCAACCAAGAAAGGATGCTGTTATTAATATCCAGCATGATTAATAATCACATTCGGAGTCACAGGCAGGCCCACGCTGTCAGACTCATGCACTTTGCTTTTTCTAATGGCTCTGCAGGAATTTGAACTGTAATATGTTTCATGCACAGGGACAAAGACGTTTTGTCTCAGGGAAGGAGTATGTGGATGTTTTTGACTTAAAGAGCCAGTGCCGCATTCAGAGCTTCACAAACACGCCATTTTGATCCCAAGCCCATCAGTCTGTCATGTCTTATCAATGACGGTGTATCTCCTCCTGTTGCTGAAGGCCCGGAGCAGCAGATTTGCAGCTTGTTGAGAAACGTTATACCCACTCTGTGTCAGGGCAGCCATCACCTGCTCTGCTTCCCTACCACCCCCTGAAAACACCTGAGCCAGGCAAATGGGTTCACACCTCTCTGCCTGCTGAGGCTTCTCAGCTGCCCGGGGTAAGATGAGCTCCATAGGAATGATCTTGCCTCAAATCAAGAGAAGGAAAACCCATACAAGCCTGAGCATTGCTCGCTTTCCGCCTTCGCCTGTTCCTTCAGCACTACCACAGCCACTTAGGGAGAGAAGAGGGAACATGAAAAGCTGTTGTCACGGTATGAGATATGAGGCCGCTCGGCCCCACACCAAATAATAGGTGGTGCGGGAGGGACAGGTGTTTCTGATGCAATAAGCCAGTAAGGGAGCAAAGTTCAGCCCCACTCCTTAGAGCTCAGCCATGCAAGGCGATGTTTGCCCACCTGTGCGTTGCACTTTTCCTGCTGCAGGAGGTAATGGCAATAAAATCAGAGGCAGTAAAGGGACAGAGCTGCAGAGATACTGGTGCCTTGATTACTTCCTCATAGCCGCTTGTCCTCTGCAGCACCGCTTTATTACCAGACAGGCAAAGCAAGCCGACTGAAAAGCCAATACAAAAATCAGCTGTATACAACAGACGTTGTCTGCGCTGCTATCAAACATCCTGTTTTGCACAAATCTGGTCATGAGAGCCGTGGGAGGGAAAAATAAGGAAGGAAACCTTCAGGCTTGCTATTCCAAGGCAGCTCCTAGCCAGTGCTGAGCCAGTCTCAGACTGCAGCATCTCTCTGTTCAGCGGTTACGGGACCTAGCAGAGCCTTCTGCTAGACTGGGACAGCCCTCGGGTCCATGCTGTTTTGCACCTTGACTTCTATACTGAGCTCTGCAGAGCCTTACATGACTGCCAGATCCTCATGTGATCTGCCCCAACTCCTGTGGTCTGGTCTGCATGGGTTGCCCCCCAGCCTCCCATCATTCCCAAAAAAGCTCTGGTGCTGTTGAGGAACACCTGGGAACAAAGCCACTCTGTCCCTGCAGGCCAGGAGGAGCAGGGCATGCGCTTTGCTGGGGTCCTCTTGTGCCGGCCAGGGCAGGGGATACTGGGAGAACAAGGCGGAGAGGAGCGAGAGAACGCAGTATTTCTTGCAATGCGCCACAGGCCAAAAGCCTTACAGTTCAGATCCTGCAAGTCCACGGGGTGCACCGCAGCCTTTCTGCCCAGACTGTCTGGCAATAATCTTGCATTTTAAATCCTGTTAGACACAGGTAAGCTGTGGGACAGTAATCCAGGGAAGAGTTGGTGCAAAACCCCCCAATGTCAAGCATTACAAACCTCGTGGATCCTCTGCGCTTCCCACCACATCTGTATGCCAAGAACCATCTCTTGTTAAGCACCTTAAATTCATGTCCTTCAGGGTCTCAAAAGCCTGTTGTCCTGAACAAGGAGCACCCTTTCTTTATGCATGTGCATGGGGCTTAGCACAAAAGCACACCAGGCCAGCTAGGCTTGCTATTGTCAAACAAATAACTGCTTTGATGCATTTTTTAGAGGGTTTAGAAATAGAACTGGGAGTTGCAGGACAACCACTGGAGACTGCTCTTGGATTGGCACATCCTTTGCTCTTCAGAGCTGCTCACAGAGGGACCTGACTGAATGGGGATGAATGTGAAAATGTCTGCCAGAGGGACTTCTGAGGTTTCCAGTGGCTGAGGGAAGAAGAAAAAAAGCAGTAGGTGACAACTTGACAATGGAAAAAAATTATAAAATAATCACCTTAGGTGAGATATAGATAAATGCCTTGTGCCATTGGAAGGTATGATACAAAAGATTAATGAAATTGATGTTTGTTGTCTGAGTTTCTTTTGCAGCAGCAATTCTCCTTGTGCCAGTTGCCATATATTTTCCTTGATACAATCAGGAGGAAAACAGCTAATCTGACATGACAAACTCATTGTATCAGAAGTCAACTCTGCTTTAAAACGTGTGTCATATGACTAAACACCCTACTCCTGGTACAATGCATCCCACAGTAAAATTGGATGAAGCTCATCCTCAAATGCCCTGCCAAAAATACTCCTAACAAAGGGCAACAAGAAAACATAATTCAAATGAGGGACATCTGTTCTCAAATGTTTGCAGATAATGACTGGATCAAGTGTCTGCATAAAGGATAATTATTTTCTGCAGATGGTTTGATCTGGTATTTTAGACTTTGTAAAAAATCCTCATCCCAGCCACTCAGTAAAGTATGCGGGGGTTTGCTGCAAGAGACCTCTTTGCTGCCCTCTGCTACATTTTCTAAATGCAAAGATAACTAAAACTATAAACAATTAAAAGATAAAATGTAGATGTTAAAGAAAAATACTCCATTTGAACACAGACAACATACATTTTCAACTTCTGGTCTTTCACTTCTTCTATCACACTGCTGGATACCCAAATAATTCTCAGGGTGAAGTTTTGTTACAGGAGAATGGCAAAATAAAGCAGTTACGTGTTGTGCAAAGGGATCCCCAGCAGATTTCAGAGAGAAGGTCAGTTCCAGAAATGGCAGCGCAATATAGTTTTTAATACAAAATAATTCTACCACCTTTCTTCAAGACAGAGGGATACAAAACAACCACGAGCAAGACATATTGTTATTAAATCACCCCCGTGACACCCCCTTGCAACGCATGACTGGGCCTGGGATAACGCTGCCCTGTTGGAACTCTTGTCTGAGTCAGTGTGATGGCTGGAGAGCAGCTCATCCCCCCTGACCAAGTGGGGCCACGGCAGAGGGGGTGCCTGTGGGATGAGGGGCCCTGGGGACCCCCACAGCCACAGCAGCACAGGGCTGGGAGGCCCCTTGGTGGCCCCGGCACAGCAGGGTGGAGGAAACAGGGATGAGGAGGATGGCTCAAACAGCCTTTGAAAGACAGTCCTTCCCTCAGAAAGCTGGTGACCGCAGGGAGCCCAGTGAAGTCACTGTCACTCTCCCGTAACACAAATAGCTTTTAATTAATACACGTGCTCAAAGCATGTGATCACCCCCAGCAGATCTGCCTCTGTAAACGTCTCCTCCACCTAAGCAGGTGCCGCTGATGGGGGGAAATCGGTGAAGAGAACATCCCTCTCACAGCCTGCGGAAACGCTGCGCCTCAGTGGTTTGCATGGAAAGGATTTCTCCTCTTTAAAACAGTTAGGATCATCCCAAAGAGGTGCGGTGTCAGGCTGGCTGTGGGCACGTATCGTCCCTGGGTTTGTGGAGCTAGTAGTTGGTTTGTTACTTTTGCAATTAGAGGAACTGGGAAAGGAAGGATTTTGAATCAAAGAGGAGATTCTGGAGCACAAGGTGCAGCCAGTAGTGGCAAAAGAGGAGGCAGGTGAGGGAGGCAGCCAGCCCGTGGCCCACGCCCGAGGCTCTGGGACTCTCTCAGGGTGCTGGGTGAGCAGAACGGCCGTCTTTGTGCAGGAGCGGCTGGGATCAACGCCCGGTTCCTGCGGGAGCTCCAGACTTTCATCACCCTCCCGAACGAACGCGTTTTGCCGTGTGTGCAGGGTGGCGTAACCACCCCGGCACGACCTCAGAGGCCCGGGCATGCAGCTCCCCTCAGGGAGCCCGCGGCATAGGCAGGGCTGAACTGCCGAGGCCCAGGCCCGGGAGGTGAAGCCCCCCTCCTCCCCGGTGTCCTCCCCGGTGTCCTCCCGGCGGCCCCTCAGCCCCAGCCGTGCCAGGGGCCTCGACCGCCCCGCGGGCCGCGCCCGAACTGCATTTCCCGGCGTGCCCCGCGCGGCGGCGGGAGGCGGGGCCGCTTCCGGGTTGGCGGCCCGCGCTGTGTGTTTACTTCCGGCCGCCCAGTGCGCGAGTGTCAGCCCGAGGAGGGGACCCGGCGGCCGCCCCGCCCGCCCCGCCCCGCCGGAGCCGGGCCGCGGGGGAGGGAGCGAGGCAAGCGGGGAGGAGCCCGGCCCCCGCGCCCGCAGCGGCGGCGGCCCCCATGAGCGGGCGGTGAGCGGCGAGTCGGCGGCCGCGGGAGCTTCCCGGCGCGGCGGGACCCAGCCATGGACTGGCTCATGGGGTGAGTGGGGCCCCCCCTTCCCCCGCGGGGCCGGTTTCCCCGCCTCGGCGGCCGCCGCCGGGCTTCCCGGTGTGGCGGGGGGAGCCGTGGGGGGCGCGGGGGGGCGCCCCGCGGGCGGCGCAAATGGCGAATCGGTCGTTGGCGGCGGAGGTGACAAGCGGTGTGTGCGCGTCCGGTGGCGGGGCGGGGGGGGAGCGGTCCAGCCCGCCCGGAGCCGAGCTCGCAGGGTGCTTCAGGAGGTGCGGAGGGGCCCTTGCCTCGTCCCGAGCGATCGCTCGCTGGAAAAGTAACTTTTCGTCCCTTTTTTGGGGGGTGTGGGAAGGGCAGGCGTTGCGGGTCTCCGTGCTTCCCACCAGTACGGCGTGGGGCTCGTGGCTCTGCAACAGAACATCACTTTAAACCGAAAGGCTTGCCAAGGTTTAAATGGCTTTCCGTGGGCAGGAAGGAGAGACCTCGGCGGAGATTAAAGCCAAATCAGAGCCACGCCAGGGGGCCTGGATAGCCTGGGATTAATAGTGCTAATTACACGGACACAGACGGTAGAAAGCGCTTTGCTGCTGGTTTTAGGTCTGAAAACCTCAGTGCAGGAGAGGGAGATGCAGTCGATGGGAGTGACCTGATACGCTGCCAGTATCCCGAGCAAGATAAACTCGGTTACTTCTTGCATGAATTGTGCTGGCGACCTGCACTCAAGTGAGCTGTGAATAATTACGCTTCAAAATCGCAGGAGCAGTAGCTTTATGCTTCAGCAAAACCAGTATTGCAGTGATAACTGGCTGCTGTTGGTTTCTTCTTTATAGTAGTTTGGTCCGGTTCCTGAATTTACCATCTAGGTTGGCTCCTTTTCTAACGTGATGTGTCTAGAATACAAAATAAACTGTCGCAGTTGCTAGATGTGGTGTATTAGAAGGATTGCTCGTGTGTGTGTGTTGCCTTTTGTCTGCAGCTGAACTGTTTGCTGGTGAAAGTACAGCACTTGTTACTTATCTTCAAGCTAGATGTGGCTGACTCCTGAGCCAGTTGTCAATACCAGTTATGTTTTGCTGTAAGTTTGACCCCTCAAGCTGATGGAGCGAATGCTGAATATCTGTGGGGTGGATGCTGATGGCTGGGTTTTCCTCCAGCAGGCTGAGCAGTGGAAATGCAGTATTTGTGGCATGTGACGGGGTCTATATGCCATGTACTGCAACACTTGTAAGTCAGAGGGCTTCACTCTTACTTATTACATGTTCTTAACGAAACAAATCAAAACAAGCTTGTCATTTATATTTTCATAACAACCACAAAGCACAGGCGGTCTGTTATATTTACTCTGTAAAAGTAAAAGCTGAAGTGTCAAAGTGCCACTGTAATTACAAAAAAAGGTCAAACCCGGGGCTTATGCAAGACATTTGGATGACTCAAAATGCCTCGTTTACGCAGTTGTACTTATTTTGTGTGAATTATGTTGTAAAGCAGAAAAGAATCAAGGTTTGGTTTAGCCAAACCCTCAATATGTTAAAATGCTGGTTTTCTTACTAAAAATACTTGGGGTTTTTGAAGTTGCTATGAAAAAATTGGCATTTGTTCTGTACTTTTTTACCCGGGGTGGGTGGATCTGTCCATGTGTGGAAAAAGACTTGCCTGTTTTCCCCATTGTAATGGGAATGGATCCTGAGTCATTTGTGCGTTACTTGCTTGTTCTCAGCTATTTCCTGATATGTTTTTCGCCTGACCAAACCCAGTATTGTCCCACTGATGCTCTTAATGTTTTCTCCTTTAAAACTTTGGGAGTTTGTGTGAATTTGTGGGGGGTGGGTTATGGCAGGAAGGGAGAGCATTGATATTTTGAAGGGGGAAGGAGTGGAAGGCCTCAGTGGGACCCTTTCTTATTCTGTCCAAGTTATGGCTGCTGTTGGCAACTGTGTGTCTAAATGGAAACATCCTTCTTGCTGTTTGAGAAAGAAACTGAGGACATTTGTTTGCCAGGGCAGAAGATTGGGTAATATCACTTGCTCGGCCTTTCTTTCAGTGAAAACTTCAGCTGTTTAGGGGTCTTGTGTGAGAAGGGAAGGGCTGCAGAAAAACCTGCAGTAGGAAAACAGGTCACTCCCAGTGATCCATCAGTTTGTGTTGATGTCGATGCCTCTGGAGAGCAAACTGTATTGGTCTGCTTTTTGGTGCTGTCACTCTTTACAGAATAACTGTCACCACTAATAACAATGCTGTGATCTTTCTTATTCCTAACTGCTTTGGTAACATGCTGGTTTGCATTTACAGCTTTCCGTGCTCTTTCCATGCCCTTCTTGTATGTCTTTTGCTATTGGTTGTGTTTGCTTCATGTTTTGGTGTGAGAAACACCCTCTGTGTTTTAACTTTGTATTACTGAGAACTTAACCTTCAAGTGCGTTAAATTAGGCAGCAGTAACAGTTGCTTCTGTTTAGATCTCTACCCTTCAAGCTTGTGTCGCACTTATCCGATAGACGATTTAGCGAGATCCGCTTCATTCCTTGTTGGTCCTCGCCTTCACTTGTGGTCTCTTGGAAAGTGGGGGAAAGGTAAGTTCTAATCGTACCACAAAGGGCAGCAGCCCAAGTGTCTCTGATCGCCTCAGAGTGCTTAATGTACAAAAAACGGAAGCTGAAGCTTATAAACAATAGTGAATTTATTATGGATTAACGAACAGCTATAGGCTTACGTGGTCACACAGCAAAACTTCTCTGGGTGCTGCCTTCTGGTCAGTCAAGTGCTTCAAAATCCAGTCAAGTCCTAGGGAAGAAAGCTGAAAAAAAGTAGCTACTGCTATGTTACAGTGCTCAGTTTAGCACCAAAGTAAACCCAAAGTCTTTTCTGTGGTTGGTTAGTATCTTTTACCCTTCTGCTGAATGTAGCCTTAATACTGATATTGGTGAAAGACTATGGTTTCTTCAGTGCATGCTCTCCATTGAAAAAAAAAACCAAACATTTTGAGCTGCTTTGTTGTACATAGGATATATTTTCAGTGCAATTTTGACTAGAGATCGGTGTTGCTTAATTGCTTTGCTCACCATCATCTGACAGAGATCTATATTACCCTCTTTAGAAGAGATTCCAAACTTTTGTCATAGAAATAGCATTGATCTGCTCTTGAAATTCAAAGTAGCAACAGAGACAGGCATTGTTCTTTCAGTTTTGAAACTTGCCTTTTAATTTGTTTTAAAATTCGCCATTAAAAAGGAGTAAAACATATTAATGGTACTAGTAAACCTGACATGGTGTTGGTTAGTTTTAATATTCAGCTGTGATATTCAGCCTGATGCTGAAACATGTTTTTTCATAATAGAGAAGCACTGTGTACTGTAGCCTTTTTTGTGAACAAAAAGGAGAGAAACAGACTATTTTACCAACAATTACCTGTTAAACACAAAACATAATTTGGGGCTACATCTGTACTATAAACTTTGTAGTTTAGTAGGTTAATAAACTATGCTGATTTAAACTGTTGCAGTTTTCTTAGTTTCACATAGTTGTGATGGCAGAACACCTCTGTAGATGCATCTTAAACGGGGAAAAAGCCTGCGTCTGCAGAAATGAGCTGGAGAGTTTTGTACAGGCTACTTGAAAAGCCTTCAGCATGTAGACCAGCCCTATAAAAAGGGACTCTTAGTGAAGGAAGTGGGCAGGGGGAGAGATACTTCATTTTTTCCTTTGCAAGAAACCTTCTGTTTCCATAAACCAATGGCATTCCCTCTAGACTCTTACTTGAATGCCTCTGAGCACAAGAAAAACTCTGAATCCTCAAGGAGTGAAATGCTACCTCTAAACTCTTCAATGAAGATTATTTTCTGTTGAATGTGTATCAGTATTTTCTCTGTATCAGGGGACTGTGTTATTCCAGGATCAGTGTAAGCATCTCTCATACTTGTGAGCTGCAGTGTCCACTCCTTTCACAGGCACTTCTGGCACCAGTAAAATGTTGGTGCCCTCATCCATGTGCCTTGGTTTTGCTGTGGTACTAAGGTCTCTTCTTCTGAGGGAAGACTGCAACACCTAGCAGCTTGTTAAAAATAAAATTTTAGATGCAAAACTTCTGTTGTGTAATAAAACTTTTTTCTTCTGGACAGCAGTGTGTCTAGCTCTTCTGGGGGGATTTATGACAGTAAGAAATAAGTTGTGGGAGCATGCTAACTTCACACAAGCGTATTATCTCTCTGTCCTTCTGTGCCTTATGGTGACATAACACATTCACAGCTCCTTCTCCCAGACTTAGAGTGTAAGCAGAGTAAAAGAGAAGGGGCTGTGTGCAACAGGAATTCCTCCTGTCTTTAGTTTTTAACTTGTAGGTCTTGCTATCCATACTGTCATACCATCCACTGCTCAATTACCTGCTCTTTTATATGTTGCCCTGATGACTTGGAAAGGAGGGCCTAAAAATGATTGAAGGCTATTCTTTTCTCATATCCCACACCTTCAACTTTGAGGACAGTCAAAAAAGCAAGGGCCTAGAAAGATCGGGAAAACACAGACAGCAGAAGAAAGAAGGAAAGTCCTAATCAGAATATTTGTGCCTGAAGACAGCACAGACAGAGTGGACCCAAAGGTTGGGTCTACTCAGGTGCTCTGTGATCTGCAAGATCGAGCAGGTGGCTACAGCTGTAAACTGAAGACTGGCTAATCCAGTGTAATAGCCTTCACACTTGCAAATTTTATTTTGTAATGTCAATCCATTATAAACACCACATATATACGCTGCCTTGCACAGTCTTCATCTGACCAGGATAGGTGGAAAGTATGTTGCAGTAAGACAGCACAGTAACTATGCAAATCTAATCTTTCTGAGTGTATGCTATACTGATTATTTTTAACAAATGCTGCAAGAGAACTTCTCAAGGTCTGCACACTGCTAGATTTGTCTAGTACAGAAGGCCTGTGTGTCATGCATTTATTTAGCTATAACTGTCACGGGCTTAAAATAAAGCAAGCAGTTTTTCCGCTTGTTTTGGATATAGGATTTTGCCACATCCCAGCAGTGATTTTGAAGGGTAGAAGAAAAGTAACACATACTGCTGTTTTGTTGTTTTCCATTCTGCATTTGTGGAAGTGTCTTTAAGAAATTTCCTCATAAGGCCTTAAGACATTGTCCAGTTCAAGATACACTATGGTGAAATATGAGTAGTATTGTTATGCAGAGAAGTCCTAGCCTTGAGCTAGAACAACTAAGGACTAGATGTGAAAAAAGCACGCTAGTGTTCTAGTTCTGAGTAAAAATCCAATACGCTAATTTTTCAGCTGTTAGACTAAATCTTTATTGCTTTTGAAAGGGATGCATTATCATAGAATCATAAAATATCTCAAGCTGGAAGGGACCCATAAGGATCACAAAGTCCATTAATTGTAAGGAGTGCATCTTGTAGTGGGAACAGTGAGAAATCGCACAGCACGCTGCGCTGTCAGCTTGGCTGGTGCATGATGCAGTTGAACCAAGAAGAGTACTGCTGTCTTTGCCTAGCAGACCTTGATATAAAAGGGTAGCTAATGGGCTTTATTCTAGGTGCTGTTTGAAACTTCCTAATTATAGCGAATATTTCTATAAAAAGGAAGAACACTGGAAGTCTTCAGCTGCTGTAACTATAAGGAATGCCTTCCCCTTTTTTCCCTTTAGTCATCTTCAGTGAAGAAAGTCTCCTGCCTTTATAAGGCAGTCTTCCCTCTAGAAACTCTGCTGCAACCTCTCACCTTTCACAGCTTGCATGGTGTATATATTTGTTCTGTTTTTTAACTGACCTCACAACAGGTGTTTCCCTTGCATTACATTCCCTGTGAATTCTTGGCTTCATAGGCCATTTTCCCTAGTTTGAGTGAGCTGAAAATAACTCGGAACCAGTAAACCAGACATGTCCAGTCCCATTGGGCAGGAAATATTCATGTGTTCCTTATTTACTTCTATTTATAGGTGTCACGTTACCAGTGGGGTCCCAGATTGTTCTCCCCAGATAAATCTAGGTCTGTCTGAGAGCCATGTGCTCTCAGTTCTCTGCTTACTTATGAGACTTCAATATTATTTCATACGCTTACCAGACATGAGCGGTACCTCTGCTAAACCAGAAGTTAGCTGTGAAAACAACTAGTATAACATAGTCTGCAGGTAAAAGAATATCTCCATTAAATATTAACTTGTAATATTCATTAGTATAGTAGTGGAAAGGTGCTGTTAGTTTGAAATGTGAGTTTCCAGGGCTATCACAGTTGTAGAAAAGGAGTCGGGACTGGACGAGAGCCATTTAAGCTGTTCAGGCATGTTGTTGCCTTACGTGTCTCTGGTTCTGAAAGTGCTTGGTTATATCACCGAGATTGTCGCTGTTAAGGCTTTTCTGCCGTAATGCAAAACAAATAAAAAAATAACTGCAGAGTCTTGCTCTGTTAATTAATAATAGTTAATTATTGATTTCTTGGAGAAAATACCAAATAAATCCTGCGTTTTGAAACCTGTGTTACTTTAGCAAACCACAGACTTTGTATCAGTTAGGCAGTTACTTTCCTTTGGTCAGTAACAGTGTATGTGAATACTGGTTTGTTCTTAAGAGAGCATTCTTTTTCCAACAAAGATTTTATTGAGGAACAAGAAGAGTAGATCAATCTCAAGGTCCCTAAAGTAAAACGAACTATTACTTTCCTTTGAAAAAGAGCTGAGTGTTCTAAAAGGGTAGCAGTACTCCTTCCTTGTGTATCTCTGCATGTTACCCTCTTCTCCTTTGCGCTAGCATCAGTATTCAGGAAGGATGATAGGTTCAGATGCTCATCTGACTGAAAACTAGTATTTTTAAAATGTTTTTTACCTTTTTTTCCTCTCCTAAAGTTAAGTTTTCAGCTAAGTGAGTTCCTGCAGCCTGTTTGTGTAGCTACATGGATAATGCTAATAGCACCGTGGAGCTGGTGAGAACGTAAAGCTTGGGGAACGCTCTTTTTGGTGGCAGCAAGGACTTAATTGAATGTAATCATGTAGTAATGTGATTCTTAGTGGTAAATACTCTGCAAATAATTAGGGATTTTCTGATGATGTATCCTTCTGCTTGAACTGTTTGGAAGAACTGCAGAATGTCTGAAAACAGGAGATGCTATGACTAGGCTGGTATCTTGGAGCAGGTAATGGCCTCAGAGCACTGTCACAGTTGCTGTCCTACTGTGTTACATTCAGTTTATGGCTAAACTATAAATATACTCGTAGTGAACTGGATATTTATGAATAACTCAGAATTTATAATTTGCTCTAACTCATGTTTCATCTACCTGAGAAAAGTGCTGGCTCTGTCATGGTGTGAATGTGAAGATAGGTGGTATTTTGGGTTCCTGGCTGAATCCGGCAGTCTGATTCAAGAGAGTGTTCAGGAAGCTTGGTTCACGCATGATGGCCTACATAGCTTTGCCATATTTCACTGGCACTTTCCATCTGTTACATCTACTGGATGTGGGCCCAGAGCAAGCATACTTGAAAGAGTAAAATTAATAGGAGACTGCAATTTTTAGATAGCTGTGTATACAAGTTTGAACTCGGTGTTGTCAAATCTGCATATTCTGCAATCATTGCTGACCTATTAAACAACTTTAATGTGGGTTTCTGCTAGTGGAATACTACTGAAGTAATCTTATGCATCATTTTTAACCCATGTTTAGCCTTCTACAATCAGTGATAAGTGAAACTTGCTAGGTTCAGTTTTAAAATGCCCTCCTTAGCAGTCTTTCCACTCATCTTATTCTTCAATTAAAAAAAAAAAAAATAGACTGTGCCCTTCACTGTACTAAGATTTATAATGAATAAATGTGATTTTTAAAATTTATTTTTGCAGTCACATTGTTTATAATATTACTGGAGACTGTTGTATCAGTGAGACTACTTAAGGAAGAACTGTTGGTTGGTGACTTTGTTCCAGCACTTCAAACAGTTGCACTCTAGGAGCCTCCCTGCTCCTAAGACAGTGTGCAATAATTTTAAATAATTTAATTTTGCAGTTAGATTGATGAGTGTAACTTAAATGGCTGAACAGCCGTGCTATGATTTTAGCATTTGAAGGGGAAAAAAATGGCAGTTTTGTCTGCAGTTACTTTCCTTTTATTCTGCCAGCCAAAGGAAACTGGTCAGGGTGCAAGTTCTTCACACAATCCGCAAAGCTGTTTCTGACTGGAAAAAAAGCATTGAACACACCTTAAAAAAAAAAAAAGGAAGAAAAGGCAACCAGAGTTTAGATACAATTTTCAAGGCTCCGAAGAATGTCAGAAATTAAACTGGAATCAAGACAGGGATGACTGTCATAGATCAAATTCCTTCTTACTCTGAGCATTCAAAGAGTGAATCCACTAAGCATGAATGTAAGCATGCAGAAAACTGTATTTTTAAATGATCCAGGTCCAGTAACTTGACCTCTTCAGACTATATCTGCATGCTTTTTTCCCTTCCCTTTTCTTTCTTCACTGTTCAGGTTAGAAAGGTGTTCATTGAATAATTTTATCATTAGTGTTCAGTGACTGGATCACTGCTGTCCCTTCTCTACACTGAAATGTGTAAATAGTTGGGACTTTCACCTGAGGAGTCTCCTGGTATGTATACATAAAGCACCGAATTTGTGTGAAACAGGTTGTATAGAGGTGACCTTGAGACTGATTTTTTTTTTTTTTTTTACTGCTTCATTTTACAACCTTAATGTTCCTTCAATCTAGAATTTCCTAACTTAGAGAACTTCTTTTGTATGGTTCTTCATAAAGCAGCGGGGAGTTGTTCAGGAAAGGCTTTGTTCCATACAGTGTATCTTACCAGGTTATGCAAACCTGGGTAGAGATGTTTTTTACAACAAGGTGTTTTGTGTCTACTCTGCGGATGGACTCAGGTTACAGAGTTAACTCTGTGGTTTCAAGTTTGTGTCAGGTGTGGTAAATGATAAATAGCTTTCTTTTCAGTCAGTCTCCTCTCTGATGATATCCAGGTGTTGCTGGAACTCCAGTCTGTAACCTTCACGATTGTCATGTCTAATGAAGTGTTAGTGTGTGACTGCTTTCCATCAGATAGAGGAGACCCAGTTTGTAGTGAGGGTTAGTAACTTTTATTAGACCAGCAGATGTACTTGAGGAAGAAAGAAAAAGCTGCTGGGCATACTTGTATCTCGTGTTTATGTTAATGGGCTGTGTTGAACAAAACCGTGTCAGCTGGATAAATCTCACCTGCTGATTTAGCAGGGGGTTGGTACCTTTTTAAGGAGCTGATCAGCCTACATTCAAAAAGCCACAGGTGGGCACTGGTCTTGCTATTTAAGGTTATCTGAATCTCTTCTAGGAAAGGAAGGAGATTAGAAATGGGAGTATTTGCTGGTTCTGGTCTAGGGTAGCCAGATCCTCAGATATACCTAATTCCCTCTGATTTCTTTTGTTCCGTGAGCCAGCCTTTCTTGGTTCACATGTACTTTCTGGTTGGGGTGCATGTGCTAACCTGCAGTTCTGATGTATTTACGGGCCTCATCTGTGTCTCCTTTTTGTTGTAGCCAGATAGTGGCGTTTTTTTGAATTAGCTGATTTTTGAGGTTTGGAAGAAGTCTGACTAAAGAGATGAACAGAAGAAATAGCTAAGGGGATACTTCAGCCTAATGACTATAGCTGGGGTTTTGTTCAATTCTAGCCTTAATCTTGTAAGGTAGAGGGTCTGTTGGATGCCCATCTGCTGCTTGATTTTTTTTTTTGGTCATTAAAGACTACTTCTTATTCTTCTGCACGGTATTCCTGGACAGGCATCCAACAGTAGTTGTTATTACTCTGTCCCTTCCTCACTTGATGATTGTGGTGCTGTTGGTTATGAGCAATTTTTGAAGACTAACCGGAAATTTCAGGGGTTTTTTTGATGTATTTATGAGTGTTTCTTATTAGGCGTATGATAGGCTTTTACCATGTGGTCTGACATAACTCAAAGCTAAAACCTGTGCTATGGGTGCTATTCAAAATGCTGAATTTGGTGATTTGCATTCTTACAGCCTCAGAGTGTCTGCAGTGAGGTTGTCTCTCTTGCCCCACCCTGCTGAATGTGAAGGTACTGGCCCGAGTCAATTGAGCTTGTTGAGGCTTGAGCTGGTGGAGTAAAGTGCCATGAAAACTCATCTGTGGAAGGGGAGATTCTGTGTTAACGCTTGTAACGAACACTAGGTGTTTAACTGCAAGTTTATAGGCAATGTGGTTGGTTTACTTTTTAAAGGGTGCCCTTCCTGTTTTCACACAGTACTATAAAGTGGTGGGGTTTGGTTTTTTGTGTTTTTTTTTTTTTTTTTTTTAAAGTGTTTATAAGTGTTTTCCAGGCTTGTTTCAGGCAGGATGTGCCCAGTCATCCACTAAAATGTAGGCAGCTGTTGCTATATGTGGTATAACTTTCCAGGCGGGCAAAATATTATTTACATGTTCACAGACTTGCATTTTCTTGTGATTGTTAATAGAATCAATGCTCTTATTTAAATCAAGTTCATCTCTGTTTAAGGTAGAGTGAAAACTTACTAGCTTGACTGGTCAGAAAGACTTGAAATTAGTCATCTTGTTAATGGAGAAATATTTTCTGCAGTTCATGAAACGCGGTATAATTATCCACTATCTTGCAGGACAAAAGCACTTGCTTGTGGGAAAGAAGCTTTTCAATAAGCCACACTTGCTGGTTAGGTTTTTTTCAGCAGAAATGTATGTAGTCCTTTTTCTAAGTAAATAAAATAAGAAATTCTTGCTTAGTAGATCTATTGAATTCCCACGTTTAAACATCTTCTGAAACATGGGCTCTTTTTTCACTTTCTAGTTAGCATAAATTTCTTGAGAAGGAAGTAACTTTATAATAAAGACAGACTCATTTCAACACATGGGTCCTACTTGTTTAGGGTGTGTCAGCTGTCCTCAGTTTTTCTGAGCCAAGCCAAAAACGTAAAATAAAAGGGTGTTAAATATTTGTGGGCATCATGAATTAAGCTAACATGAAGGTTGCTTAACTTCTGAATGACAACTTCTGTGAATGGTTTAATGTGTTTTAACAGATACAATTTGACTTCCTGTCTAGAAAAGCACACTTGCAATGACAAACAGTAAAAAAAAAAAAAATATTTTTTTTTTTAAACAAACCAGAGTGCATGAGAGAGATCCCTGGTTGATGGTCCCCAGTGTTAAGAACAGCTATTGCTGTTCGAGTAAGCAGATAGAATTTGAGCGAAGAGGAAGCAAATACAGGAATAAGGATAGTGCTTACACATGCATTAAAACTTTGCTAGCACATAAATCATCATTTCCTGTCTGGATATAATAAAGGAATAATTATTATTTTCCATTATTACTAAGACCTTGATATTTTTATAAAAATACTGCATTCTTATGTAGAATCACTGTTTGTAATTGAACTGTAGCTGTCAAAACAAATGCACAAAGAACTTGGATCTGTGAAATTCCAGTGTATGCCTGACCTAAAGGAGTAATTTATCATTCATCCAGATAAACGTCCATGGCCTGATTTGTCACACATGCATATTTTGCAAATAGATGCCTGCAACATGCGACCCATGTATCACAGTCTGCTGTCTGTGTTGCTGTCTGTTTTGACTTTTCAGTCGCCTGTAGCTGTGAACGTTATTCGCCTGGGGATTAAAGGGCAGACAATACTTGTTGTCCCATGGTTTGTATGTAATATTTTCTTCTACTTGTGGACTTAGCACACTTTTATTATAAGGTGTGGATGTGGTTTGTTTGGGTCTGTGACTTTACAGACAGGTTCTAGTCCTTGTAATGCCAGAAATCAGTGTATGCAATTTGATGGCATCACAAGTCAGGCCAAAAGATACTACTGATCAGTCTCAAGGGCTAAGATGGAGAAACACTGTCTACTGAATGATGTGAGATTTGAACTTCACAGCACCTAGCTACCACATCAGTGTGCCCTTTGTGGGCTACGCAGTACCTGAGTGGGAAAGAACCTTTGCTGTCTGGAGAGCTTGATTTGATAGTGTGATGGAAAATGAAATGGGATTGGGCTGGAATGTGCAACTTTGTGCAAAATCGTGTCCTCTGCCATTTCCCTTGAAACTGGAGTTTAGTAACTGCTCCATGTTTGCTCCTGTTATGTTGTTCAAGTACGCTAGAAGTCAAACTAAACATCTGTTAAATGAGCTTTTACACAAGGCTTGGAGGAGGTCAAAGGCTGTTGTAATTGGGGGAGCCAGAATGAAACCACATCCACCCAGAGCTTTTTGTTCCTAGCAAAGTGAAATGGGAAAATGTAGTACTTTTTCCCTACTCCTTTTAATTCTGCGATCCACTATCCTAAATCTTACACTTTTTAAAAAAGGCACAGAAGGATTTACTAGCTAGATGGAAGGAGTGTTCCTTTCACCTGTTTGGTATTGCTGACCAAACAGTGAAGTAGGTCTGGTCTGATTTAGCTAAAATAAGAGGGATAATACATCCTAGCTTTGGTATGTTTTGGATGAAAAATAACGCATCGTTATGAAGCGATGTTGTCAAGATGAAGTTTCTCAGAGTCTAGCTGAAATTCACTGGCCCCTTACCCTTTTGCTAGTATATGCCCGAGTATATACGGACTTTCTACATGCAAAAAAACCCAATGAGGCAGGAGCAAACAGCTGTGGGAACAACTAATCCAACTTGGATCCATGTTCCCACTGGAAGTAATAACATGGCTGCTTGCAGGAACTATCCCTGTGGCTTGTTTCCCTAAGATCCCTGGAGACTAGTGATGTGGGTGGAGTGCACAGGACATGAAGTGAAAATATTGAGAGATAAACCTGTCCAAAAAGGAGTCTAATCTCCAAGGAAGAGAATGGTTATCATATAGCCATGGGCTACTCATTAACCCAGGGTTCCTAAACCAAACATTATTCTAGAGTGACAGCCAGCTACTAACACAAAACTGTTACATACTTTTTAATCTCATTTTGGATTTGCTTCTTTGCGCCAATTTTTTGGAGTTTAATAGTAAAATGACAATGTGTCACAGCAGGCACTGTCTCTGACCTCCAAAGAAAGAATGAATTCTCCAATATGCTCTTGTTACAAAATCAGATCCAGAAAAACTTCAGATTAACTAGGTTTCAGTAAATACATGTTCTGCTTTGTCATGTGGAAAAGCAACAGCAAGCTCAAAAATGGGCAGAGAATAAGGCAAAAGTGGTTTAAATACAATTGACTTGCCAGCATACTTTTACAATAAAGAAAATTTTGGCACCTTGCTTAACAATAGAAGGTTGGAATACTAATAAATAGGAGGAATTTTTGTATACAGCCTGTAGTTGGGTTTGAATTGTATGATTCACTAAAGTAAATAATAAAGATCAACCACATTAGTGAGAGTACTAGCTAGGATAATACTGGTTTTCAATCCATGCATCAAAGCTGGGCAGTCAGAGCCAGGAAGAAATTTCTCTTGGGATATGGTGTTGGGCAATTAGCTGCATTTCCAGAGATTTATGGAGCCTTCTGAATCGCTTCAGTGTTGGCCGTTGTCAGAAATGGAATATTGGGCTTGGTTAGGGTGTTGTACATTATGCATGGTCCTGTGATGCAGAGGCAGATATTCAGAATTTACATAACAGCATGGTAAAGCTTTAATCTTCTGTTTGCAAATACCTCCCCTTTCAATGCACAGGAAATAGTTCGTAAAAATCGGATTGTTATAGAGGGACAAAACTATAACTCCCTTCTAAAATAACTTCTGTGACACTCATTTCCAGTATCTGTTTTTTCTTACAAAAGTACTAAATGTATTCGTTGGTGATTCAATTTTAAGTTTGGAAAACTTTAAGTACTACTAATGGAATGCATTTCCTCCTGATTTTTAAGCCAAGGCTATTTGTGCATTTGCACCTCCGTTATGTGTCTTACAGAAATATTAAGAAATTGATTTATCTTCTTCCTTGTTTTAAATTAATACTTTTTGGACTAAGGTCAGCTTTCAGATTTCTTATTCATGAAGTCAGCTGTCTTGTTAGCATATTTCACTCTTGCGTTGGTTTAGAGGCCCTGAATTACGGCATCTGGTTCCTAAGGATGGCAAAGTCACTATTTTCTGGTATTTACTGTTCCCTATTGTTGAAATGTTACCTTTGGGACTGTGGCTGTCATTAGGCATATGTTTCTTCTTGTAGTAACTTTTAATGATATTGATAATGCAATGATAATGAGAGAAAAAGATGAAATTGGTTCTTGGGGGAGAAGATTTGACATTCCATGGAATTAAAAGTATCCCAGGATGTTAATATTGAATCATAGTGGTGCTCTTCCTTTATTACTAGTTTTTTAGAGGTGAAAATATACCAGCAGTTTTCTTCCTTCCCCAGAAAGAAGTAAGAATTAAGGTGAAGTCTATTTTAACATCCACAAGAATAGAACGTAAATTTGGAAACGAGACCACTTGGTTATATATGAGAGTTGTATTATTGATCTACTGTTGTTTTTCTAATCTGTACTTGCTTGGTTTTTTGTTATAGCTCTTTGTCAAAAACAAATATCCGCTTGATTTGGGGATGTGTTTTCAGAGATGCCAGATGGTACATTGGCTTTGGTCATCTTGAATCTGCAGTGCATCCTGAACAATTAAAATACTTAAAACTTGCATACTACTCTTGGCTATTCTGAGCTGAAGCTTCTGAAGTTTTAATAAAGTTTTGTCACAATCTGAAGGATTGGTTTCAGTTTATGGTGATTTAAACACAATTCCAATATAATGTTAATGTTTAAGCACAGTTAGCTAATTATAAACCTTCAGTAGGAATGACTTCAGCATCTGGAAATATGAAATCATGGATTGAAGGTGCTTTCCCTAAATGTAATTGCCACTTAAAATTATGTAAACACTAAATTGAATTTTCTCTCCCCCAAAATGCTAGTGGTGAGGATCCTTGATAGAAAAGAATAATGATTACTTTTTTGGTTTCATTAGGTGAGTGCTTTACCTGTTGGTGGGTTTTTTGTGGTGTTGTGGTTTTTTTTACATATGCACAAGAGAGATCACAGCATGTGATCTAAATACACTTTGTATATTTAAAGCTTCATGGTTAGTAACATGCTAGCTTAATAATTCTAGCTTTATTTTATTTATGTAGTATAACTACAGGAGGAAAGTCTTGATCAGGAGACATATAAATAGTATCTAAGTATGTAGATGAAGAAAATTCTGTTGGGTGCTGCAAGGAGTAATATAACCAAGCCAGTTTGAACAGCCGATCAGTTGAATGCTATCTCTGATTTGTTGGTATCATGCTGAGAATAAATCAGGTTTGTGTGGTGACTGGAAATAACCTTTTTATATTCCTTGGAACCGTTTCCACTTTAGGCTTTTGAAAACCCAGTGCTCTTTCCTGGCTTCGTTCTTTAGTAGTTTTTAAATCAAATTGGTACAAAAACATTGTGTACACATTATTGTCCACACAGATTTTATGAGAATTTGCACTGATTTAGCTAACTTAGTTCAACAGATAACTAAAGTATGACAGAATTCAGCATTTGAATCTTGTATCTCAGCTCTTCCTGGTGAGATTCTGTTTCCTTAAAAATATAGTAGAACTTGACTCGTTCAGGTATTAACGTTCTCCAGAATATCTTGGAGAAGATTAAGCGCTTTATCATCTAAAGGATGACATCATATGCCAAGGGAGCAAATGAGGCTGCAGCAGGTCTTATGAGCCTTTATTATGAGAACTTGTGCAGATTTTATAGTGCTGTGACTCTTTTGTCCTTTTTCTTCTAGAAGGTATACCTTTTACCAAAACAAGTCAATGAAGAAGCTGCTGATAATGGATAATTTTGAAAATAGTTCACATATGGGACTGGAAGGGAAACAGAAGTTAAAAACACAGTTCCTGCTTCTTCAGATGCACTGTGGCAGCAACATGCTTGTAACCTCCAGGATAGACTTCAGTATGAATACATCTTGCTGAAAGAAAAGCTCTCTGGATTTTTAGTGTGGCTGTGTCAAACCAGGAAATTCCCTTTTTATAGGGGATAATTATTGCTTTCTATTACACCCATTTCTCCCTCCAGTAAGTTTACTGAGGACAGCGTTTTTCTTGCTCCACCTTGCAATATTTAAAAACAGAGCTGATGTATGCATGAACTAGGAATGTTTCTGAAGACTGATTAGCTTAAAAAAACAAGTAATAACGTTGGTATTTTATGTTGATCCATGTTAGACTACAGCAGTGAGTGTTCTCAGTGTGTTGGGTGCTGCACTAAATATATTTGCGTTCAAAAATTTGAATGATTGTCCATATGCCACAGTAGCCTCTACTTGCTTTAATTCTCATGACTGTTCCTATGAGGGAGGTGTTTTTACCTAGTATCTGACACGTGAATTTCTTTTGTGTGTGTCACTGTCATAGCTTCTTTGTCATAGCTTGATATTATGAGAACAAAAGAAAGCTAGGGACCCTAGTGAGAATGTTAGAGAGGGATTAGCAGAGCCTTGTAGCTATGGAGTTAAGCTGGGCTTCTGTTGTCACTGCCAATGACATCTTGATTTATGCATACTGGGGATGTTTTTAAACACAGAAGCAATAGGAAATAAGACGGTTTGCTTCTAGCCTGTGTTTCCTGCAGGGCTTCTTGGCTTTGCCTTCTGGTTAGACAACAGCATTCAGAGCATAATCTTGTTGTTCCGTCCTCTTATTGCTGTTTATTTGTTTTCCCGGTTATGTAAAGCTCCAGGCTTGAATCTGTTCTCCCCTTGCCCAAATCTTCCTTGAAGATGTAAGTTGGCGCATGCAAAAAAAAATCTCTTGTGCATATCCTGTTTTCAAATTGTGTTTCCTTCAGTCTTGCGCTCCTACCAAGAATGTGGCTTGAAGGATGTTTTGTGCTTGCATCTGACAAAGTTGGTGAATGCTAAGGATAGAAAGTTCATACGTTCATAAATGGTGTAAGGGTTGAACAGCTAGCAAAGTTGTTTTCACTAATGGATGAATTTGTAGCTTTTTTAGAAGTATTTTGTGATGATGCAGATATCTAGTCTAAATTGTGGTTCAGGGTTGTTTTTTTTTTTTCTCTCAGAGTGTGTATTAAGAAAAAAGTAGTCTGGTAGCAGTTCGAATACTCACGCTGTCATTATGGAACAGTGTATCCACAGATGAACTTGCACAAATACTGAAAGCAGCAGCCTGGAACAGAAATAGAAACTTCTCCCTTCCTACTGCTTTATTTATTTCAAATCTGCCGATTGTTGAGGTAAGCAAGCCTGCAAAGTTGGAGATGGGTTAGCCATAAGGTAAGTAAGCGTTAATTACTGTGAAAACAAGTCGCCTTCCATTACCAAGCACTTCTGACTGGCCTGGTGCTGGACACTTGCTAAAAGGAGACATAATTTGCAATTCTGATAGTGTAACAGCCTGTTCCTGCCATGCTGAAATACTTTTGAGGATTTCGGCATGTGCTCACTGGAAATATATTAATATGATTTTGCTTATGGGTTTAATACAAAAGCAGAATGATTGACAGAAATTAAGTATTACAAGAGAAGGAGCCTTTAGAACATATCAAAGGAGGTTTACTAGGAAGATGACTGGTATTAACCCCTAGCCCTGTCTCAGTGGTCTTTGGTATTAAATTGCTAATACAAGGTAATGGTTAGGATCTTCCCATTCAGTGAAACCGTATTGTTTCATCATCTTTTGTAGGCTACTGTAAAACAACATCTTAACTTAATGTAGTTACAGTGTTGATAAAAAGTAAAATATGCCTTCATCTATGTAAAAAGCATATGAGCGTAGAAGCTCATATGGTCCTTTAAGTGCAATTCATAAAGCTCATATGGTCCTTTAAGTGCGCTAAAACAGTAAGACTATTTTTACTACAGACACAGAATTTAACCATAATACTGCAGTATGGATTTCATCATTCACCCCTTCCATGGTGTTTGTCATTAATTTCTAATACTGTACATGGAATTTGTACCGTACCACCTAGAAACTGTGGTGTATCTTGTTTTTGAGCTGTGCTAAAATTTAGATGATAATTCTTTTTCAATAGCGTTTGAGGCTGCACATCCTGAATGAAATGGCAAATTTATAACATGTAGTTTTTTGTTTAATTTTCTTAATTTTTTTGTCCTATTAGAATTTTCACCCTCTATTTCTCCTATCGAGAATGTTTTGCATCATTATACAGGAGAAATGATGCTAATGTGTGTTTTTGTCATACAACAAATAAATCTGGTTTGGAAAGTTCCTCTCCCTAATTCCTGTCTTTAAAGTCTTTGTTATGATTCTAATTAGTAGGTATTAGCATATGTATCAAAATGCGGAATGTGCAAGTACTATTTGGAAAATTAAATGCTAGGTTTAGCTCATCATTTTGTATCATTTGGGTTTATTTTGAACAAAACATTAGCACACTGAAGTATGAAAACTATAAAATTATGGCATAAAATCAACATCAATAAAAATCTGTTTTATACACTGCTTTTCCTCTCCTAGTACCCATGCAGCTGGGCAAAAAAAGAGCAATATAACAAATGTGTTGCTGTTCTTCATGACTGAGACTGGAGAAGGTAAACGTGGAATTATCAGTGTGGAGTTGAAAATGTAAAAACATTAAAGTGCTTTTATAGTATTGAGGAGGAGGAAATGGGGTGGATCACTTTGAGGAGGAGGAGGAGAATTTTCCTCTTGAAGCAAAACAAACATGGGCTTGTTTGCCAGTTGCAGTAATGTGCCACCCCACATAAATGTTGGTACCCCTATGTCTGTAATAACCCCAACCATAGGGCTAGAAGAGCAGGCCTCAGCCCCAGGGAGCTCTGGCTACATTAGGGGTTGTGCCCAACCACTCCTCCTGTGGTCCTTCCTCTGTTTAGAAAAGCTACTCTTCTGGAGAAGGTGAGAAGAGAGGTATTGACTGCTGTGGAACTTCTTAATTTTGTTAGACTTGACATAAATATCTCGTGTTTGGTACCTTGTTCTGCTCACCATGCGCTATATCTCTTAGTTGGTTGGTTTTTTTTTTTTGGGTGGGGTGGGTGTTTTTTACTTTTTTATTTCCTAATAAACATACTTTCTCTCCAGAAGAGGATTTTAACAACAACTGAAGGATATGTAAAGGCAACCTTGAAGACTTTTCTGTGGAAGTGACCTTCAAATATACAGATTTACAAGGAGTAACAGGTCTTTATAAAGCACCACAGTATCCTATAACAAAAATCTTGGTATCACACAGAGACTGTGTATTTCATGCCACAGTTCCCTGAGCACTTTGGGCCAACTGGACTGCCATGAAGAGTGCTCTCTTCTCACTACTCCAGCTGTTAATTCCCCTCTCTTTGCCAGCTAAAGTGCTTGAGGGATCTCATTAGAAATTGGATCCTGCTAGTGATGCAGGTTAAAACTAATGGAAGGAAAACAGAATTTCAGTTTAACTGAAAGCAGTTCCTCATCCAATTCATTGTACTGCTGCACAAATACCTCTGCATGGGAGAGTCACACAGGGAAGACTGAGAGACCAGGAGTGCTGGGGGGGGGAGATCAGTTCTAATGGTGGCAGTGGCAGTTTGCTGTCTTAATGTATTTGTGGAATTTTTGACATTAGGTGCTGTGGTCTCTCTCAGAAACTTGTTATGTACTAGACAAGATGAAACGCATTTTTTTTCCCTATAGAACAGGCTAAAATAATCCATTTTCAGTTAAGTAATATGTCCCCTGAGAAATATATAATTGTACAGATGTCTGTAAAGTTGTTCCTCTTGTTTGTCACAACTGTGGATCCAGACATGTCACTATGACAGAATATGCTTCTCTTTAGGGGAAGAAAAGTAGCTTCAAATCTGATGACAAAGTGTAATCAGCCAGGATGGCAAAACCAGGCTGCCCTGGTAAATAGATGAGTAGAGGAGCCGGGGCAGTGCAAAAATAAGCTTCGTGTCAGCTTGCCAGGTATTCTACGAGGTATTGCTGCAGATTCCTGAGGGTTTATGGTGATGGTTTTGTACATATATGTGTGAATGTTCTGGGGACAATGCTAATTAGGATGACATGTTTTAATAGATGCTTTAGCACACTTTCCATAAATGTAGTTTTTAGCTGAGATTTAGCGTTTCTGACTTGGTTATCATTTTGGAAGAATAGTTTGTACATCATCTCATTTTCTGCTAAAATTTGACTAGCTCTCTTTTATATTCAAGGTGCTTTGCTACAGCAAAGTGAATGCAAATCAGACTCATTCTGTATCGTTTCTTTTGTGTTTTGTCACCCTCTATGGTAATAGCCAGAAAAAAGCTCAACTCCAAGTTATGTCTCTCTTGTGCTGACATAAGACTCCTTAACTGGGATGCTGTGTATCCTGGGGACAGGAATGGATTCCCTCTGTGGGTAGTCAGATGTCATCTTCTGGTAAAGGACTGACTTCAGTAAAACACATTGTCCATTGCTGGATGCAGCTGTTATGCATGAAATCCCGTTTACTGAATATGCGATTATAGAAGAATGATGATGAATGACCTCCCTCTCTCTTAGTGCCACAGATGGCAAACTTGTGCTGGTCAGGGGACCAAAGAGAAGTTAGGAAGTAGGATGTGCATCACATACTGTCTATTGCCACATGCTCCCAGCCAGTTTTGTGATGCAAAAATCCAGTGTGTAACTTGCAAAACAAAAATACACTTTAATATGAAATGTCATTAAGTTCTTGACTAAAATAAATTATAACAGAACGTTTTAAATTCACTTTCTCTGCAAGTTGTACTTGGCTTTGTGCGTGACTCACTGAAGATGACTGTAATTTTGTTCAACCTGAAGTTGCCTAGCCACTGTTCAGAGTACATTCATTCTTGTGACTCAGGGACTCTGTTCACTCTTAAAATTTCTGATTTTATGCACTTTTTTCCCAGTAATATTTGTGCTTCCAGGATGCACGGGGCAGTGTGTCAATACACTTGTTCCAGGACCAGGCATGCTGTGCTCAGTGCTTTAGAGGTCTCCAGTGTATTGTGAAATGCAGCCATGTAGGTTCATCAGGAGCAGCTGGTTTTGTTCTGTGGATGGATCCATCTGGGGCAGAGCGGGGAGGGAGAGTGCTGGTGGCTTTTAGAGATTAGCTGGTGACAGTTTTGCTTGGGAAGTGTACCAAGTTTTAGCAGAGCTACTGTAACAGATAGGTGAAAAGGGATGGTGGGAAAAAACACGAGCTCTACTAATCTTTTTTTGTTAGAAGCCTTCAGGATTTGGTTATCTGCATGTGGGTCTAATTGCAGCCTTGATTAGAGGAGTGCCTAACACTTCCTACTTCAGTAAAGATCTGGCTGAACTGTTACAGATGGCATTTGGACATACAAGGCCTAGATGAGGAGTCAGAGCAGCTGTGTCCTTGTGCAGGCGAGAGGGAGGCTGTCCAGTTTATTGGATTACCTCTTGTCAGATCATGGCAACGCGTGCTTCTTAAATCCCTCGGGGCAGGGAGGGAGTGTCAAAGAAGGGATGGCTTATTTTAGGTAAACTGATTTAGACAGCAGTCAATTTTCTTGTTCCTTTTCTGCTGAGAAACGTGGGAACGTTTCACGAAAGGGTAACATTCAGTCTTCGAAATGTTCACGTCTGGTGTTGTATTTTGTGGGCAGAAGCTGCGTGGCAGGTATGAACTGGGCAAAGGGCCTACAGCTTGATTAGTTCCTGTGCCTTTTGCTTAACTTCAGGAAGTGGTGGGTGAGTGCTGGCTTTTAATGCTATTCCTATGCTCCTGCTCCTCCTCTCATCCTTTTTCTGAAGCTTACGCCGGTTAAGGGTTGACAGTAAGCGGTCGTTCATCTTACTGCTTCCTTTTGTATTGAAGGGTAACTGAAATCTTTCTGTACTGAAGGAGCAATGAAAGATTTCTGGATTTAATTCTTGGCTGTTGGAACCTCGTGTATTTGAAGAAAGTGATACGGTTTTGTAGGATCTTCAGCACTCTTGTAGTCTATTATTGAGTAGTTATTGCACTCAGGTCTTCTTCTGTTAGTTTCTTAATAGATGAAGTAAATGCTTTGCTCTCCAACTGAGCAGAAGGGACTTAAGAAGAATGCCTTTCCAATAAGTACCATATTTTGGTTGATTTTCTTTATCTTGGAAGGGACAGCCTTGCTCCTGCATGTCAGAGTGCAGTTCTGTACTGTCTCTTGCTGCGCTTGGTTATTACACAGGGATGGATTACTCTTTATCAGAGAGGAAGGTCTCCTGTCTTTTGCAGCTTGGACCCTGCTGATACAGCACGAGCTGGTCTGAGAAGTGGGAGAATTATAGATATATTTTGGGACTGTAACTTAGACATAAGAGGCAAGTCAGCAAATACAATCTCTTCGGAGGGAAACACGCAACGTTTGAATTGCACAGTAGACACAGAACAACTGTGTTGTATAGGCACAGGACAAGTTCTTTACTCATTTACTCTGTATGGCTGTGACAGTCAACTTCATGTCCAGAGTTCTGCAAGTGATAACAGCTGGAGTTCTTAATCTTGTCTGTTAAGCATAATGGGTGCTTGCTTGAAAATGCTTTTAAGTAGCATTTTTCACTCCCTCAGATCAGTCATACAAAAAGGCTGATTTAGGCAGTGGTGCCACTGAGGAAAAGGTGGTGGGACTTTCCTGAATCAGTTCTGCCACTAGCAGAATATTGCTGCTTGGTGTTTGTCATCTTTAGGAGACTGCAAGATGCTGCACCAACAATTTGTGTCTGCTGTCAGTGAGTGAGGGACAAGAACTTTGTGGGATGAGGGACAGAGTTAATGGGAGGCAAAGAGATACAGGAACGCTTTCTAATGTTGATAATAACAAACTGATTGTCATTTGTAGAAAATGGTAATTTATAAATATCAGCTATGCTGAATATTCCCAGATATAAACATAAAACTGTAAAGTTTTGGAAGCTGTTTGGAAGGGGTTTGTAGAACATCACTAAATGAAGAGACTAATGGCTCTTGGGTGATGCTTTAATTTAACAAAAAACTTAATTGAAAAATTTGGAAGAAATATTTTGAACGAGTGATCTGTGTGGATTTGAGCACTTAGAGATGAGCTATATCCAGCTCTCACCTGTTTCCTAAAATCAAGGCTTATAAAGTCCTGTAGTTTAATTGTAAACTTCACAGGTTTTTTTCCTCCTCACTGTAGCACACTCGGTGTAATTGGGAACATTTTACAATGGTAATGAACTTGGCAAGAGAAGAGCCCTTTGCCTGCTGCCAGAGTAAAGCAAATAAACAAATAAGGAAAACAAAAGAAGATCCCTCCCTGTCCCCTCGGCGGGTTGCAGGAGCGGCTGGCACCGCTGGCCATGCTGGCGGAAGGGTGGCATGTCCTGCCGTGCATTCCACGCAGATGGCCTGGACCCCGGCCACCAAGCAGAGCAGAAAATGCCACGCTCTCAGCCATGCTGCTTGTGATTTAATTGGAACCGAAGCTAACTTTAAAAAGTAGTGCATCACCAATTAAAACTTTTTCTGTGTTTCCAAAAATTACACAACAGTTTTGGTCTCCTCTTGTTTGCTGAGGAGAAGCTAAATTCTTCCATCAACCATATGTTAGTGGGATCCTCATCTTAGGGATGATATCCTTCTTTTTTGGGACACCTTGCCACTAAGAAAGTCCCAGTATCCTCATCTGAAGAGAGCACAGGCATTACCTGAAGAAAGTAGTTTTTTCTGTAGTCACCACTTCTGGTTCTCGGTGAAATACTGGCCTTCTGCTTTCAAGAATGGTGAAATAATGCTTCCTGTATAGCAAATACCAGTGCTGTTGCTTAGGAGCATTTGGGACAGCCGGTTGTACTTCCAGACTGATTTATACGTATAGTTGTGATGATCAGTACTAACTCTTGATAAAACAAAAGTGAATACACTTTGTAGTACTCTTGCAGAAACTTGCACTCATATACTCTGAATCTGGGGTCTGAGTATTTTAGGCATTAAGATGGACTGCAAAGGAAATGTGCTGGTTCTTGCAAGATCAGGTACTCATCTGAGCTTATCTTGCATTTTGCTGTCTGTAGCACTGACTACAATAACAGCGTCTTTCCATTAATCAAATTTGCAGGTAGCATGAGAGAAAAATTATGCTCTTTTCCTGTAGCTTATGTATTGTTTGGTTGGTCACCGTTCAGGAAGCAAAACACCGTAACCTTAATTGAAGGATACAATAATGATGCTTTGTAGTTATTTAGCAGGCAAAATCTGACACCATTAAGGAAGTAGAACACCCTGTCCTTAATTGAAGGATATGATAATGATGCATTTAGTAGGCAAAATCTGTGATTAGTGTCACGTATTGTTTTAGAATCTGGAGAATGAGTAGCTAATGTTTATGGCATGAAATAATTTTTGGAAGGACACGGAAAATTACTTCACTTGATTCTACAGTGCAAGCTTTACAGTGTGAAATGCAGGCTGGTAGTCCAGTGCTTCCTGATGTTTGGTAAGAAATTGTTCCTCACAGCTGATGGAAGTATAAAAGCTGGGGTATGGCTTCCACTAAGCATTTAATGACTGGGACAACAGTGCTGTTTAGAAAACTTAAGTTCAAGTAGTCTGTTTCCAGCAAACTATTTCAAGAATGCTATGCAAATCCATATATTAGAATAACAAAGCACAAATCAGATTGTCTTGCTAGAGGCCAATGGCAGTTTAAGGTCAGTGCTACCTAAACAGCCACTGAAAGCCTGGTGAGACAGGGACATCCCCGGCACCGTCAGCCTGTCCCCAGTGCCAGAGAGCAGAGGGAAGGGTGAACATCTCCAGCATTCTGTGGCTTGCAAGACTGCGCTGTGGCCTGATGTATTGGGTCATGGGGACTGTGCAGCTCTGAAAGAACATAACTGGAAGCTGAAGGTGTTTCCTTGTGGGGAAAACTGTTGGAGGAGTGTCTTTTGTTGCCCTACAGAGTTTGAATATCGCGATATGGACCTGTTTGAAAACTTAGCGTTGCGCTGGAGGATTTTGACGTGTGGGTAAGTGCATGGTAGCTCTGTTATTTTCGCACTGAAAATGAAAATGCAAAAAACCAGCTCCAAAACCAGCAGTACATTATAAGATTTGGTCTGTTGTTTTCCAATATTTGTACTTCAACCTGCAGCTCTTAAATTCTTACTAATAACATTTTTCAAACCTTCACAGGACTGTTGTACAGATCAGTTTGCTTCGCTTTTACATAAACATGATTTAATTGTACAAGTTTCATGCTAACGTTGACTGTGACTATGCTAGGCCTCTAACTTACTGTAAAATGGTTTTTTTCCTCAGTTTAACATTGCTTTCGGACAGAAACAAGAGGACAAATTACTTGCAGTGCAAGATAAATGTGTACTTGGCTGTCTGATGAAAAACTATCTTTTTCATTTTTTTCCTTCTGTGTATATTTCAGAATGTCTGTTGTTCTAAAATGTCCAAAGGCAATTACCAAAACCAAATCAATGCTGGATAATTATAAGAGAAATGTACTGCCTGGAGCTATTTATTCTAGTATCACCTTCCTGCTAACTACAATTAGAGGAAAAAAATTACATTAGTCACTTGAAAAGGGCGCCAGTCCCTGTTTTAACAAGCCATATAGCTTTTTCCACTGTTCTCAACATCCCTTTGCCTGCTCCATCAAGCTCAGGAGAGAAATCTGAAACTACACTGTGCGTTGTGTTGTGAATTGCTGTTTCCTCATTAGCCAGCGTGCTTTACCAGGATTTATAATTACAGTGCTGGGAATTCTGCTAACTAATGAATTTTAGGTTCTGTTTAGCTTAGCTGTTCTTCTTGATGATGAATCAGTTTTTCTTGCCCAAGTTCCTTGGAGGAACATGTGTGCACCTAGGCCACCAAGGCTCTCCAGAAGGAATTGGTCTCTGAGCTCTCTTCTTTGGGCAGGACCTGATGGCCGTAGGCATGGTGGTGGCCGGCTTCAAACCAGCGTGTCACCCACTGAGTGGATGAAGATGCTGCTGCCAGTGCGAGCTTCATCCAGCAGGCGGTGGAGAGAAGACCAGTGGCACTGGGGCTGTTTGATTACTTCAAGGGTATCCTCAAGGAATAGAGATTTTTCAGGTTTTTGTGTGACGATTTAGCAAGTGTTAGCTGGTATTTTTCAGCAGAGGCAAATCTCTGCCTGTAAGGGTAAAAGAAATAGAGAAACATATTCTCTGTAAACACAAATGTAACAACGTGCACTGCAGCAGTTACTAGAAAAGGAGAGCGTGTTCATGAGGATGTATGGTATTCCATTCAGTTAAGGGCTGGGAGGTGTTTGTGCACAAGTGTGTACATGTATTTGAGAGAACATAGGCTGCTCCAAAACATGCCGCAGTTTTCAGTAATGTCTTGCATAATAAAGTTTACCAGTTCATTTTCTTGACAAACTAATGGTCTAAGTTCTTGAAATAACTTGTCCGTGTGAATAAATGAAAGAGGAAGTATTTCACAACAGTATTTTCGTCGGGGTTTTGTTATAAAGATGTGTAAAATAATAATTAACAAAGTAACCTCAAATATGAAAGGTCTGGGTTTGGCTTTTTGCAGTTCTTAAGTGCGGGTTCCCTCTTTCAACCCTGTTCTTAAATAACTGAAAATAGAAAAAAATGGAGAAATAGTTTATATTGAAAACATACACAGTCTCCAAAGTAATTTCTAAATCTGCTAGCTCCTCAGATAAAGAAATGAGAAGGTGAGACATGCAGTAATGTTGCTAAAAGAGAAGGATGGCTTTTTTTTTTCCACAGCCTCTAATGTCTGTTCTCCCAGCTCCCCATCCCCAGCAGCTATTTGGTTGCCTTTAGGCATTGTAATGCTTCAGGGCCAGAGAGCACTGAAAGAGAAATGGGGAGAGCTTTTGGTGCGCTCTGATTGCAGGTAACTCGTGATTTGCAGAGTAGGAAATGCATGCAAACCAGGACTCCGGCATTCTGTGGCATATCTGTTGTTGGGGAAATACTGAGTAAGGAATAGGAATGAAGTATTTTGTAGAATATTGGGTAGTATTTAGCTACTTTGTTCAGCATAACTAAAAAACCCCAACAAACATTGGAGTTCCTGGATGTTGTTGAATTTGTGGTTGTAGAGCCTGAATCAGGTACAAAGCAGGTATCTCATAGGTGGCAGAAAATGCCGTCTGCATTTGGTTATGCTGAACATGTACCATAGACCCATCACAGAGACATGAATGTGAAACATTATCTAGATCTCCACCTTCACGGAATCCTTGAAGAACCATTTCTGATGAGGAAGATAAAATACTTCTAAACTTGCTCCTTGCAAGTAAGTTCCCATATGTTTTCAGAGGGAAGGAGGAAGAGAATTCTGCTGTGTCCATATTGTTATAAATATTTGATATGAGACTTTACTAAGAAATGTTGGTGAATATGAAATAAAATACTCTTTTTAGAAGCAGAGCTGCTCTTGTTGTGACTAACTGGATTTCAGATTTTCTCGCAGTGGCTACAGAGTGCTAGTTTAGGACTAAGACATGTGGATTTTTATTTTGAATTTGGCCATTAGCATACTGGGTGACTTCAGACATGTCTCTCCAGTTCCTTTTTGCCTTTCACTTTCCATCTCTAAAACAGTTAATTCCCAGGTAAGTCATTGAGTTCTGCTGGTAAAATTAATTTTAAAAGACTTGGTTATATCCTTGAGATATTTAGGCTGCATCTTATTAAGCTGGTAAGAGGGCTGGAACATTGGTAGCTATGATAACTATCTAGATAGGCAGAGGAACAAATGAGCTTTTATCTCCCCCCCCCATGACTTTTTGACTTTTGTGTTAACGCAGACTGTGGTACCAGAAAATGCAGCACACCTTTAATGTTAGGAAAGTGATGCCACCAGTAACTCCAGACTGTGGTTAGACTGTGTCTTCTCTCCCCAGTGTAAGACTGGGCTATATAGGTTGAGTGTATTTTCAATGGGTCAGTATGGATATAGTTAACTATATGAGCTTTGCTCTCACCTGTTGATTTTGGAGGAACGTTGTGGGTGTTGGTTCTACAGGGATTGCTAGCACACCTCAGTGGTGACCAATAACCTCCATTTACCGTGGTAGCAGCACTGCTGTAGGTCCAAAGAAGGAGCAGTAGTCAGAAGAATAACTCAGTTTTCAGCTGCTAGAATCTTGCAAATCACATCAAAAGTATGTTTTAAAAGTGGCTATTCTGTGTACATTTTGTACTCTTCAGTCTAACAGGGAAATTCTTGCTTGGGTAATAGCCTAATTTTCAGAAGCAATATTGTACATAGTAGTGAAGAATCCAAGCACTCTTGGATTCCAGCTAAATGAAGGAATTAACAGCAAACCATTTGAAGAAACAAGCTGAAATTTCTGTACTTTACAGATGTATTTACCTGGATTTATGGAAAATTATAAATTATAAAAGGAATCTCTTCCCTGAACTAGCAAAAATCTGACTTTTTTCCTAAGCCATGCTGTCAAAAATGCTTATATTTCAATAAACTGGATAATAAGGAATAATTTTGCTGATGTAGCCCATCAAGTAAGTGATAGTGAGGATGATGTTTTGTAACATAATGATTTCAATTCAGCTTGGTTTGTTTATACACTTTAAAAAAGTAAGCAAGAGTGGGCAACAGAGGTACTGTTGTGTTTTGTATCTAAGTTATCTGTGAAACGCTACCAGGAATTTAAGATACATCTGGCATTACAATAAGCTGAATGAGTTCTGGCAGCATTTAGTTGAAAGCTCTAAACAGTGTTTTGAGTACCTCACTTTTTAGGGTAGATAAATCTCCTCCTTGCACCACATTTTCTAGGGAGCCTCTGAAAAAGGCACTGATGCAGCAGGTTTGTGAGAGGCATACTTTACTGTCCTGGATGATTTCCCCCCTCCCTAGAATATCTCCAGGCCTAAGTCGGAAGGAAATATGACACTCAGGTCCTGTGGCTTCAGCTTAGATTTCCATCTACGTTGTTGGTCAGGCTTTGAGTTTCTTACTGTTGCTTTACTGGTAACATGATAACTCTGAACACATTTTTCACTAATAATTTTTCCACAGTAGTCTGGGACATGCTTGTGTGACGAGAAGAGTATAACAGCAAACATCATATTTAAAATTAAAGTCACTCGTGTTTAGTTATCTTCAGAAAATGGAGGGGTTTTTAATGAAAATCGGGGCACTAATCTTCACTATTAACTGTTACATCTGTAATGCATTTGCGTGTTAGATAATAGATGATTTAAATGTAAGGTGCATGACTGAGGGTTTTCAAGGGCAGGTTCCCTCTGCTGTGAACTACTGCATCTTCACAAACATTTTTTGCAGTCCCTGAGAAAGCAATTCTTTGAAAGATTCCGGTATTTAAATAAGTAGTTTTTGGGCTGAGAACTTTAAGAGGAATACCACCACTAATACTAAGGATCTGAAATACTCATTCACCTCTTCCAGACCTATAGATGAATTGTGCTTCAATTTTTTTAATTTAAAGCCATCTTTCTGCTTGCAAGTAAGAATACCACCTGATGTATGAGGTGCATCTCATTAGACCGTGAGATTTCTGTGAGAGAACTGAGACCTTTATGAAGGGGAAACTCTTCTCTTGCCTTTTGCTTTGCTGCTGCCCTGTCTAAGCTGCTGCCCTAAATTGACAGCTCTGCAGAGCTGTGTGGCTTCTTAAGCTTAGCAAGTTATAAATGGTATTCCTCATAACGACCTTGGGCGGTGAATGTTGTGTTTCCCAGGCAGACATAGAGAAGATGGAGAGTGTTGTGCTTTGGGCCTCTTAGTGACTTATTTCCAAAGGAACATTGTGCAGCCTCAAGCAAATCAAGAAGATACGTGTTTACATGAAGGATGCTGCTGCTTCTATCACAAGTATAATTCTGGAAGTGTAATGAGAATGGGGGGAAGTGGAGGACTTCCTGCATTAGTTTTTGTGGCTGTGTGAAGGGACACTCTAAATTGCAGCTGTGTGGCACAACTGATAAAAGTTATGTTAGGCTCAGATAAGTCTCTTGAGATGTGAACTAATATACCTCTTTGTGCTGCATGCATCATGGTTAAAGTTTTATTAACCTGGAAGTCAGAAAAACAGTAATGATGAATGAGTATGCTACTGGTCTCTGTATTTTACCTCAAGTCTATTACTTTCCCATGAAATGTGTTAGTGAGAGACTATGTCCTTAAAATACAATTCACCCCTCTGGGAAAAGCTTCCACAGTAAACTAAGTACTTAGCATGTGAGTAAAGGGTCTGTGTAAGGTGGGAGAAAGAAAAGGGTAATGGGGGGCCTGTAATATAGTGGTGATACATCCCCCTTATGGGTCTCTAGGCAAGAAAGGGAGAAGTACTAAATGGGAAAGGATTCATTTTATTTGGGAAAAGCTCAGGTTATGTGTGTTGTGCTAGAAGGAAGATGGTTACTTAAATTCCTTTCTGAAACATCCAAACGACTTTTCTCTGGTTTCTAGATTATGGATTGCACTTAATGCTACCTGATTAATGATTGTATCTGACTCCTGTGCTATGGGTTTATAAACTGAATCGATGAAATATTAATAAATGTATTTTATTGTCTCTTTGGTGATGACTATTAAGTGTTAAATGTGTTTGTGTTCAATATTTTGTTTTACAATATCTTTACAGTGGTTTTAGTGAGTGTGTTTTTTATTTACTCAACTTACAGTGTTAGTTTCTTTTTCAACTTGTAAGTTTGCCCGTATGACTTCTTATTAAGGTCTGGGACCTTGAAGAACTTTAGGGTTGAAGGGTGATTTTGAGGGCAGTATGCAAGACATTTATTTAAGGTGTAAGGAGAAATGAAGACTATTTCTCTTCTGCCTTTGACCTCTGCTTTTGTGGGGGTGTGGTTTTGTACCCTGTACATAGCAGGGAAAGTGCTTTTTTTGTATCTGTGGATGAGAAGTATTACTGTGCTGGTCAGTGAGCGAGCTTTTTAGAAACAGTAAAGTGTGCTGGATTTAATTAGCTCAGCCTTGCTGTCTGACACTTTTCTTTTTGAGTGGTCATAATGATCACTCAAATAACTTACAGAATCAAATATACTGGGTATTTTTTTATCAGAAAAAAGAATACCTTCTGATAATCAACTTGACTTTCCTGTCATTGTGCTCTACTGCAGGTGTGGCTGTCCTGTGTTAAACCAGGCAAACTAGAACACTACTGTTTCCCAACAACCCAAAGGGTGTGTGTTTACCTCTGATAACTGCAGTATGTTTAACATCACATATTCGAAGATAATTGAGGTGTACTCTATTTCAGGGCAGAATGAGATGGATTAGGTCATTCTCTGTTAAGAATATAATGCTGACATTGCCAGTTAGCTAGACACAAAAGATTTTATGATGAGAAACTGATCTTGTGTTTTAAGTTACTGTAGAAAAAAAAACCCAAACCCAAAAAACCAGAAAACTCTTTAAAAGCAGAGACCACAGACAAGGATGGCTGTCACACTATAGAAGCTGGTCCGCTATGTAACACTAGGATGAAAAGCAGCAGGGAGAAGCTGAATTTCCAGAGTCCAGCTCTTGCCTGTGTGCAGTGCTGTAGATAACTCAGGAAATAATTAATATAAATGTGCCTTCAGAAGAATGCTGAAATTTTCCAAGTGCATAAAAAGGCTGGACATTTTTAAGTTTTTCATATTCATTGCAGGCCACATATGTTTACCTTTTTGTGTGTGTGTTGATGTCTTTCTCAACAGTTTTACCCAGAGAACCAAAACATAGATTTCCTTTTCTTTAAGAGGCTCATTGAGGAGTTGGCCGTTCCCCACAGGCTGTATCAGGTGGCAAAACTAAGTTTGCTATTCTTCTTTGGCTGGCTTTAAGGTTTTAGTTATTTTATCTATGGAGGTGTGAAATTTCAAAAGCATGGACTAGCCTGCCTGTTCGAGTGCATGTGTTTATAATTCTTCTCTAGAATTGGGTGAGGACAAGGTTCAAGAATATGTCAGTCCTCTCAGGCTTCATAAAAAAGATCTCAATAGGGTGAGAGTGCTAATTAAGGAGAAAAATGTTTTCTTTCCGTACATTCATATATCAGTAGTAAATTCAGAAGAACTGTCCATTACATTTATTATATTTTCTATTTATTGCATCAATATTACTTTCCATTGAAGAGACTGAAACTGCCGTTTAGTATTTTCTCCAGATAGTTTTCTGTAGGAAGCTTGTTCTGATTGGCTATTTTAAATTGTAGTGGTCAAATTTTCTCACAGTATTACTGTGGGGGTTTGGGGTTTTTTTTGACTGCTTAACCTCCTTTGCCTGTATGGTGTTTGGTTCACATCTTCCTCCTTTTTTTGATAGTTGAGAGCTGCAGATACCGTAAGCATAAGTGCACTTTGCATGAAATCTCAGACAAGGAGTATCAGTCAGGATGCTGGCAACATAATTATTTGATGTCTTCAGTTACTAAATACATGAAAATGATGTAACTCATAGCAAGACTCATCAGTGAGACTCACATAATCTGTCACTGCGGTCCATACTTCTAACCTAACTTCCTTTTAAACATACAGAAGAGGCCTATATGGACTAAAGGTCACAGGATGTGTATTGCTGTCAGAGTGCATCATTATTGCAAACGGATGCATTTTGTACCATGCCCTCAGTCACTATGGCTTGTAATTTCTATGAAAGGTGGAGGTGAATAAACTTGTTTTGTTTTATTGTTGGAAGGTGAAACTGGCATGAATTTCTTGTGGTTCTGAGCTTTCTGCCCAGTTCTTGTACTCTGGGTGAATTATCTGCCCAGAATGCTCTTCTTGTAATCATAACATTTGCACATAGTTCTCTGTATAGCCTGGCAGCCTGAGTCCAGCCTTATTTTTATGAAGTTTTGCTTTTTTTTACTATTTACAATGGAGAGGATATACTGAAAAGTGTATTTAGAATATGCTTCTGTGTTGACAGACAGGCTTCTTCTGTGGTTCCTTGGAGGGAACTTTGGAATTTAATGGATTTTTATTCTGTAGGATGATAAATCTAATTGAAATTGTGGATTAAAAAAATTATATGTCAGGTTCTGCTAGCCCTTTCATGCGATGGAGGCTTTTCTTACACTTGCAGACTAAGTGGTTCTGCAGGCATCGTATCTCCCAGCCAAAGAAACCAAGCATATGGCAGCTGAAGTAAAGAGTGATAATGCATGGTGAGGCTGCCAAGCAGAAAGATACTGCTATAGTGACAAAGCATGTGGCAGCGCTCGGGGCTTTCGGAGAGATAATCTAGCTGTGACACTTTAGATTTCTAAGGAAGAAATTGCTAGAAACATGATGCAGTTTTATCTCAACAAGACTGACTTGGACTAGGCTAGGTGTGTTGTTGCTCTTACTGTTGCAGGAACAATCTGGCTGCATCTGTTAAAGTGCTATATATAGCCTTTCCTAAAAAAAAAAAAATAATTTACAAAAAGTGCTTCTTAGCTTCAGTATGTTCCTTCAATTCTGTGGTAATGAGATGTACCTTTCTATAAGTGAATGGTCTGTCTGTTCTTGAATGCAGTGGTCAGTGCTTGCAAGTAAACTAATCCAAACCATCTGATATTTGCACACAAGCATAGCTGAAGCAAGGTAGGGAGCAAAAGATTATTCTGTAAAAAGATATTTCAAGATGGGTAGCCTTTTTGATAGGCTCATATGGGATCAGTGTCAGAACAATGGCTTTGAAACTTTTATGTATTAGATGTCATTTCTAGACTGAAGCTTTGATTTAATGAAGAGGAATTATCAAATCTTAATTTAAACAAGGAATTTTCCCATGCCAGTGATGACAGATACTTTTGGTTCATCATGCCATTTTTTTAAGGTCTTCACTTTGTCGTTAATACACAAATGGGCTTTTGGCCTCCCATCTGTACATAGTGTTCTTGTTATCAGTGATTTTGGTCCTACTCCATGAACTATAAAAATTAAGGTAATACTTCTACGTTTTGGAATAGGGACTGTTTGAGTGAGTTTTTTTTAAAATAAAGACTTGATAGTTTCATCTTAAAGACCACAGTGTGGAAAGGTGAGGTAAATTGTACTGGGGTATATTTACTCTCTTCTGCTTGTTTTAAAATGTATTAATAAATGTTGTTTTGTTCTCCTGTATCTGGGCTCTTTTCTTAGGTAACACCCACCAACAGTGAAAATTATAGAGGACTTCATAGAGGCTGCAAACACTTTTCTTGCAGTAAAAGGCTGCCTTTAATTTATTAAAAGGGGTAACCGGGATCTTCCTTGAACAACCTAGTATGTGTTTGATTATTTTCTTTAAAAGAGAAAGTCTATCCTCCCCACAGAAGTCTTATGTGAAGTCATTCAGAGTTTGATAGTACAGCTTAGAGAACAGGAAGAATAAAATATTCAGTGTTATTTAAAACAAGCACTTCTTTTAACATAGAGTTTAACATGCGCTCTAAGAAACAGATTTGCAGGGTACTATGCAGCAACAGGTCAGGCCCTCTTCTCCTTGCCAGTTGAGTAATCGCTCTTTATTTTTTCCCCAATATGATCATTGCTGAAAAGTGAACCTGGGACTGGACTCTGGATTACTGTGTGTGGCATGATGGTCGCTGCCTTTCAGGGAAGGGGGCCAGCGGGCAGCCCCTCTGGGCAGGCAGGCAGCCATCTCCCTCCGCTGCCAGTCGATGCCAGCGTTCCTGGGGAGCCTGGTGCACTGTGGTGAGGTTGGGGTGTGTTGGATGACTTCGAGGGAACGGAGCCCACCTCCAGCTGCAGAAACTTGCTGAAGTGCACACGACATCCTCACAGCAACTTTGCAAATCTTCTGGTGGCTGCTGCCAGTTTGGGGCTGAGCTGCAGGCTTTCCCAGCTCCTGGGCATCAGAAAGCTGACGTGCCTCTGAAGTGATGCGTTCTCCATTTTAAGTGGCATACTTACATCTTTTCTACAGATTCAGAGACCCTGTATTCAACCAGTTCAAACTTTGTGCTCCTTAGTGTTCCAAGGCAATGTATTGTTCAGCCAAATTATATTTGTGTTGCTAAAAGTACTGCACTTTCAGATTTTGTACAGCATATCAGTCCTTAAGTTATTCAGAGTTTTGGATTGTTATGAATGTCTAAATCTCAAAATGGAGCAACTGATTGGAAATAGAAACATTGCAAGTTTTATAGTGGAGAAAGTGTGATTACTGCTACTAATTACAGTATATTTGTTAATTCAAGGTATTGAATCAGCGTGGATATGTTCTTTAAGTATCTTGGGTTTACTACACAAAAGAACATCTCATCTGTCGTATGACTGGTACTGCAGATGACAAAGGAAAATTTTAAATTCATTTTTCTGGGGTTATTTTTGAACACCTCACTTTCTGTTCTTTTTTTTTTTGTTTATCCGCTCTTACATTACTAAAAGCATGAGCTGTGTCTGCAGTGCTTTAGTGCAGCAGTTTTTTGGTTTCTGGAGTCTCTATCTGCTGGCATGGTATTATAGTATGTAAACTTAGAAACCCGTCTGATGCTTTTGTAGCCCTCGTGGGGAAGAAGCAGCAGGAAAAAACATGATAAAGCAGAACCTTGAATATTGTTAAGGCTTACAGAGCAGAAGGAAAACCAAGGAGAAAAGGAGGTACATATATGAAAAATAGGAATAAAAGTTGGTGCAATTTTTATGTGCAGGCTCCTCTTTCAATAGAGGGCAGCACTGGTTTAGTTTCCTGTAAAGTCCACTAGATGCACAGTCACAGGCAGCACAGGGTTGTGCTGTGCTGCTCTCAGTACAAGCTTGTAGGGATGGCTGAATGCGGACATTCAGTTGAATTTGTTTGTAACAGATGGCTGGAGGAGGAACAGCTTTCAGAATACCCGTGTAAAATTACAGTCAATCTAGTATCACAAGATGAAGTTCTGTTAGTCATTTATCTATATTTAATGGCAGGGTTGCTATATTCTTTGGTTGTCTGCCACTCAGCCAGATAAATCTGTCTGTGATTCCCTGTTTTCCTGCTTACGAATAGAACATGTCCAGCACATAGGAGCCAGCAAATGTGCTGAGAGCAAGCCCTCCTCTGGACTGCTGCGTGTGCTGTCTGCTGGTTCAGTGCAGGATGGGTGTTTATTGCCACGAGATAAAACCAGCTTTTCATTTTATTGGTAATCCCCCCCCCCACTGCTTGTTTTTTCTACTGGGGTAGAATGCATTTAAGAGGCTATCTTACTGGGTGACTGATGACAAAGTGTAAATGTCAAACACGTTATTAATTGTAAGCTCTGAAGTTCCCATCCCCCTGGAGCCCATTGGTGTATTAGAGGCATCTTCCACAAGGTGGAGCTTTAAGGCTCTGTGCCTGGGAATATTCCTTCTTGATTTACAAGCAGAAAGATGGAGTTTATGAAATCTCTTAAAACAGGTATAAAACGACCATTTCAATACTTTTCAAGAAAGTGGGTGGGTTTTAGAAAAAAACCCAACAGACTCAACAGATATTTTGGACTCTTTAATATGCCTGAGTCACTGGCATTAATTGTTGTAAAAGAGGAAGGATTGGAAAAAATAGTTCTCATTACTTATTTATTCTTTTGGAATCACTGTTTCCTTGCTTCCAAACTGACACTTGAAAAGTAGGCAGAACTAGATAGAGAAAAGCATTATCAAAATACTTGCTAAATCTTCATTTATTGGGAGGAGTTGTTTTTTTTTTTTCAACACAGTCTTACCCTAAAAGAAGAGGAGGAAACTTTAGATAACAGCTATTCTGACAGATAAAAGAAAGGCAGAAAGCATATTCCTTTCTTTTGCACAGCTGTCTTTTCAAGAATGAGCTATGTATCCCCCTTCTCTAGAAGAGAACATTTTTCTGTTTTTCACTCTGCCTGCCAGAAGTTGCATCTTGCTGAATTCTGGAAAAGTGCTACCAGTATTTCAGGTCATGTTTCAGTAATAAGTTATCTTGGGCTTCCCACATTTTTTTGAGTATCTGAACTGTATTTTACTCTATTGCCATCTTGTCAGAAATCCCCTGCTGTTAATTTTGTTGGAATGGAATTCATCATCTGCTCACTGTGCTGCTGCTGGTAAGAGAATTTTATACCTTAACTTGCACAGACATGTGTGGACATGAGCTGGTACTGTGTAGACAAACTGGGACAGAACTTAGCTGGAGGGGGGGGAAGGAGGACTGGACAGGGGGTAGCAGCAGGGAGGGAGAAGCCAAAATCTTGAGTGTCTCCTTTTCAGCTTTTCTGCCTCAAGCTAACCTCTTCTGATGACAACAAATGTTAGTATGTTTGCCACATCTCTTTGTATGAAACAAAACTTGAGGACAGAAGCAGTTTACTGAGCACATCTTACAAGTTCTCTTTCACCTTTCTTCAGTAAACTCTTATGTTACTCTCAGTATGTTTAGATCAAGAGACTTTATCAGCGCTTTCTGCAGGGTCTGTGCTGTCACTTTGTGCTTGACTTGAGTTGCAGTTGAAGGTTGTGAAACATTTTTTCAAAGTAAATTATTTGTGCTGTTCCGTTCATGCTTTGTAGGTGGTGTGCTAGTATGCAAGAGATGAGAAATCGGTTATGATTTTTCATTTTGTGTTTCAGGAGTCTTCCTCAGTTAACAAGTAGGAGCCTTAAGAACTTGGAAACGAAACAATATCAGAAATCCACTTTCTCCCTTTCTAATGTTGCTACGCCTCTATCTGATGGTCCTCACCAGTTTTAGGCACAGAAAATGGTATATGGCAAATGCAACAAAAAGCACATGTTCTTTATGCCTAATTGCAGTGAGTTAAGAGCCTCTCTGGACAGACTGACTACTATTGATTTCTAGGCTTCATGTAGGCCAGTGGCTGAACCAGTCTGTAATGATTCTGCATCTTACTAGATCTGCTCCAGATCCAATTTAAGAACTCTTCTTTAAACTTCAGCTTAAACATATATATTTATATAAATTTATATATCTCCTATATATCTAGATCTATCTGTTGGTATGGAAGATGTGGTAGGCCATTTGGACAGTTTTATGAAGAGCCCTTCCCTGTAATATAACGTTAGGTTAGATTTCTGAACCACAATCTCAGAATAGATATTTGACTTGCAGAAAAATGAAGTAATATGAGCAGGGTGTTGGAGTGAGCTTGAAATCATGGGTGGTTTTGCCCAGATCTTATGGGATATGTGGTTGTGTATGGGCAAGAATTCTTGCCCTCCCTCCCACTGCTGCTGCCAATGTGGATGTCCAGTTTCCAAGGACTCTTTAAGTACACCACCCCTTCTGTTTCCTAGCACTAGCAGAAAATACCTTTCTTTTCTGAAAGCAATAGCAATATCAATGACTTTGGAATATTGTAGATGTAAGCTTTTGCATAATCCTTAAGTTTTGTAACGGTGAGTGGTTCTATAGCAGTCAGTTCCAAACTCCAATGACTGTCTATAGAGTTGGATAAAGAATTACTCATTTCTCGCACAGCTTTATAGAAATGGTGGTTTTGACAGGGAGTTTCAGGGTGAGTGGAGATGATAAGGATACTGAGGGTATATTTATGAGGGGTAAATCTTTATTTTTTTAATATTTTACAGGTCAGTGTCCTATTGACAAAAAGACCCTGAGCAGGCAGTTCAGAGGCTCTGTTGGTAACAGAATACGGTTGTCTCGGAGCAAAGATTTTCTTAGCACTTATTAGCCAAAAGATCGTAGTTGCTTTATTTAAACAAACGCTGGTATGAAGATATCGAAATAGCTACTTAAATCAGATGCTTCCAGGGAATACCCACGGAAGGGGGCTAAGTGTAGCCTAACCACTCTTAGAGAATGGAATAGGCAGTTGGCGACTATGTAGCTGGATTACCTTATGGTCTGTTTTCACTGCAAGTCCTATTTTCAGAATAGAATGTGAAAGAAATGCAGTGTAGCCATTTACTTAGCTTCAGAACACTGCAAAAAAATCCCTGTGCAGCTTACAAAGAGAGAAGGGTGGTACAATGAGTTTTTAGGATGATAGTGGAAAATATCATGACTGGGAAGATAGGTGCTGTCTATAATAAAGCTGCCTGTGGCTTCAGCATCTGTTTTTTTTCAAGTTTACTAGTCTATAGGGTTACTGTCCCTTCTTCTGTGTGGTTATCTTGCATTATTTTTCATGTTATTGTAGACCTAGATGCTCATAAAACAGAGTCTAGCAATATAAACTTTACCCTTTTATTCCTGCTCTTAGTGCACTCTTCTCCTGGGCTGTGATACAGTTGCTATTAAGAGTTGTTCATGCTGAATTCCAAGATAACTCTTTGCTGTGGTGCAAGGAGAATGGTCGTTACACATTAAGTGCTAGACTGATCTTAGCTTTAAAACCAGAACTGAAGATGTATGTCGAAGTAATGCTTAAGTTCCAACGCAGCAACCTCTTTTATTTCCCACTACTGTGCCAAAAATAGTGCAAAATTATTTGGCTATTCACTCACCCCTAAGTGTATTACAGCTTAGCTGTAACTGCTAGACCAAGCATGTGCACTTCCCATCCTACTTTAAAAGCAACAACATCTAGAATTTAACAGATAAAGCAGTTATCTCCTCCATTAATCATAAAACGTCTTCATTCATATTTGTTCTTTTGCTCTGTTAGCGTATCCTAATAGATTATTGTTTTTTCAGGTATTACTGCAGTCATTGTCTTTTCCCCTCCACTTTTCCTCAGTTACTTTGCTCCCTTGGCCACCTTTGTGTACTAAATTCTGTATTTTTTTTTTTCTAGATTTTCTTCAAATCATGACTAATTGCATGAGTTTTAAAAGGATTATAGTTTCTTTTTTCATTCCATGCTCTCGTATTCTTAGAAAGTTTTTCAGACACCTGCTGGCTAGGGAGCCAACCAGGGGAAGGTCGGTACGAAGGCTCAGCGCCAAGGGTATTATCAGATGACATGGCTTCAGATCAGAGGCCAAATGTCTCACACTATACTTGCTGGATTTTGGTCTACTCTCTGTGAACCACCCTCAAGTCTCTAGCTTTCATCTAAGTGTCTGGTTAGTAAACCATTGATTTAAAGAGAGTCCATATTTCCAGTGGTAAGGGGATGGGTTGGGTGTCTTGGATCATAATGGGTTGGCTTTATTGTGTTTCCTTATCTTGCATTGACTGTAGCTGATGGACTTAATTTTCTACTATTTTAGTACCTGGCTCACTCCACCTATGTTTTATGAGCTAGTTTATATTAGCTAGCTTATAGGTGGTCTATAACTGATTTCAGTTTTAAATAATGTAATTTCTGGGTCATATTTTCAGTTCATGCAATTAGGTGATGTTCTAGTAGTAGCCAGCCATTGCTTGTGGAAGTATGAATTAAATTTAAATAACTTCTGATGAAGCTACACCTTTTTTTAATCTGTTGAGAAACTAAAGAAGGGAGGAGATAAAACAGGAACTTAAAACCAGTTCATCAACTACAGCTATTACACAGTAAATGACTGTAAATCACACAGTGGACTTTTCATAAGAGCAGATCAATCTCAATTAGACAATCCTAAATGTTTGTGGGAGGAGCTATGGATACCATCATGCAGTTAGTGTATTACCCTAACGAGCAAATAGATCACACCCCTGAAGTGAAAGGAGTTATCTGAAAAGGGTTGGAACTATTTGAAATTAGTTATGAATCTTTTATGCATCTGTGAAGAAGATGGGTTTCTAACAATGTACAAATTAAGGAAAATAAAAGTAATAGTATACATGGTCAAAATCTGCCCAGGGTATCTAATATAGCTTATTTACAGCATTTGGTTTTCAAACTATCCCATAAAGAAGTGGTGAATTTTCGTCAAGATATTTATTTTATGATTTTTTTGGTCAAAATGAGACTGAAGATAATCCTCTCATGGGCAGTATTATGACAAATGTAAATGATAAAAGGGACTTTTAAAATCAGTGATAAACCTAAAAAACAAGAATTTGACTGAAAACACACCATCTAAGTGTGATAGTGGCACTGCAGTACATAATACGGCATCTAGATTGTGTTGCTTTTCCCACCAAGGAAGATGCAAGGATTTTTTTTTAATTAACCTTCAAAGGACAAGGCCATGTTTTGCCTAATTTTTCCCATCCCTTCACTGTTCTGATTTCCTTTGAGGTGCTGGATTTTTAAGGTCCCACCTGAAACGGGGAAGTTTTCTGTGCTGCTGCAGCTTCTCGGTAACTTCTCCTTTTCTACCCTAGTTAGGTTTTACTGAAGTTCTGTGATTTGTTCTTTCTCTTGCAGTTAGTTCATTTCCTAAATTTTTCTAGCCAAGAGCTACATTAGAATCTTCCTGATAGCTCTAGTCTTTAAATGGGAAACTGGCTTTGCTTTACTGCATTTGGTTTTAGAATAGCTTATGCCTAAATATATTCTACTCTAAATGATCCAGCTTTTTCAGACTTAAACCCTTTTGGGTCTTGGAAGTATTGTTTCATTTATATATATATAAAATAAATCAAGTAATGTTATAGCCTTTGATATGAATAGAGTTAAAGGAATCCTGAAGAGATCTTACTAAAACTTACAAAACTGTTGTTCAATGAAGCTTCAGTTAGAAACAATTTTTTTTTTTCTTTTTCCACTCACTTTGGCAAAACTTTGACCTTCTCAAACAAGAGATCAGTCACTCTCTGAAGCTTGTATGTGAATGTATAGTGTTGGTGGTAACACTGTGTTGGTCTTTGTGACTATAAAACGCTCTGGTTCTGTTGCCCCAGTGCAGAGATAAGAAGGACTAGTTATCTCAGAGAGTCACAGTTTGAAAATAGTTCATTGTAGGGTGATGGTCCTTATTGAATTTAAACAAAAACTACTGTGTTTCTCTCATGTTGCAGAAAATCTTTTGCAGATGACAGGGATCAACAGGACTGAAACCTATCACCGACCTTTTTCTTCTGCATCTTCTTGTCAGAGTAGCATCTGCTTTGTATGAGGTAAAAACTGAGGCTCTTGTTGTCTGTTACAGCATTGTTTAAGACCCCTTTCCTTTGCCCTTTTATTGGTTTTCTGCAACTTTGTAGGGAGTAGATTGTATGCCCCTGGAAAGCAGAGGCCATTAAAAGGTTTAAGACAAATTTGTTTGAAGACAAAGAGGGCATTGAGGAAAACTGTGGAGAGGGATTGAAGGGCTTTTGCAGTGCAACAGAGCCTTGTCTGTGCAAGACTCAGCCTGCCTCTGAGTTCCAGCAGGCTGCTGAGAAGCAGGCCAAGAAAAGACTCTCCAAGACCCTGTTCCCTTCATCTGAAGTCTGCCATCTGGACAGAGGATGGCTAGAGGGTTCCTGGAACATATAGAAAGGAATCTTGAGGGCTGAAAATAAATGCCAGTGGAGACAGGAAGTGTCTGAGACGTAGGAGGTTGGAGGAGGGGAGCTGCTTAGCACCACGGCTCTGTAGGTCACAGCACTGGTAAGGATGAGAGGCAGATAAGGAGAGCCTCTGTGCTGCACAGCCTTTCCTCCGAGGCCTAAGCCACCCTCCGTTTATTGCTTTATGTATCTGAGGGCATTTTAGTTGTTTGTTACGGGGGTGGTTCTGAGTGATTTGGATCTTCTTCCCTTGTACAAAAGGGTTCTTAAATTCATAGCTCTTGGCATACTAAAGATTTTTGAACTAGAAAAGGTTTATAGAAATATAGAATGGTGCCAGCTGGTCTTGAATTTTATCTTGCTGCTGTTGTGTTTGAATTGTCGCTAAGATGTATGTTACTTCAACATGGTGTTTAGTGGGACCTGTTGCAGTCGGGTCAGTTGATGTTATGAGTGGACTATTCTGCTCTGAATGATTTTTCTCATGTAGTAAAGCCAGCAAACTGAGATATTTTATTCCTTTAGTGTGCTTTAATAAGTGTTACAATACTGGAGAACAATATTCTTCCTTTCTGGGTTATGAGGGTGGCATGGTCTTTGTACTCTTCCCAGAATGGAAATGTCAGCTGATCACACCACCATCTTTTCTTCCTATAAGAGCATCTCGTATGTCCAGAGAAACCTTACACTGAAAATTCTTTGCATCTCCTGTTGTGTGTTTTTAAGGGTAACCAGCCAGATAATAGTGATTTTTTTTGCTTTGTATGCTGTCCTGTAAGTATAAGGTTTTAATTTCTCAAGATATTTCAGGGAATGTGGTCATGAAGCAGCTCCTTCCCATTAGTGAGCTTTTCGGTGCACACAATAAGTGACTCTTCACAAGATTTCAGGGCCATTACCATCTAAAGAATGCTCTTAGAAGGCCAAGACATTGATTTTAGAGAAAGTTAGACTCTGTGCATAACTGAGCTATTTTTCTTAACTTAATTCTTCTTAAAAATCAAAATGAAGAATGAGAGTATCCTCAAATGTTTACCATATATCCCATGTGAAGATGGTGGTACATTTCTTATTACTGACCTTGGAAGTGGAGTGCATTAAGTGGCAGCACTCACTGGCCCACTAGAACTGAGCAGTAGCATAAAGTCTTTTCTGGGTAAGAGAGGAGATTTCCAGAGCAATCGCTTTATCAAGTACTGACAGCCTTCTTGGTGAGATCACTGCAGATGGTTTATGGTTTGATTGAAACTTAATGGGGTAATGAGGGCATGATACCTAAGAGTAGAAGGTGTAGGTTTGGAATGAGGATCATGTCAACAAAGTAACAGTAATTTTCAGGTTCCTCATGGTACTTGTTCAGTAAATTAGCCTGTTAGCCTAATGTTTTAATACATTATCGCTGGTAGGATTATGTAGTTGGAAGACCATATATCTAACTGACAGAAATCTTAGTCTAGAAATTCTAATGTACATGTTGATCAATAACTCTGAACACCATATGAATATTACAAACTTCTTGTAATGAAAGAAGTAAATCCTTCCACGGCAACATCTTTACTGCTGGAAGGTTTGTCTTGTTTTCATTTCCCTCTAAATTACTTGATATATCATCACTTACAGTGTATCAGTAAGGACTGTAATTATTTCAGAGGCTTTGCACACAGCTACCATTTGAATCTGTAATTAGGGGAAGTGCAGGTTGTCTGTGCTCAGGTTAAATTGTTCTCCAGATGCAGTAGGTGTTTTAAACTCTGTAGTACAGAGTATAGCTGCATAGTGTTGCGGCATGAAATACCAAGTTACAGGTTTAAATGCATCTTGCTGTTGAGGAAGAAATAAATACTGGATAATATGATCTCTGTGCCAGCTTATTACCTTACACATAGTTGTTTTTGTAAGAAAAAAAAAATCCTTAAATATTTTAGGATTGAATAGTGGTAAACTGGATTCTTTAATAGGAGTGTGACATGTTCTTTTCTCTTGCAGTTTCTTCCCAAATGTTGTCCTTTCGTAGAGCAGCAGCTTGCCAGAAAAAGAATTTCAGTAGTTTGTCAGTGTTTAGATGAGTCATCACTGATTCTTCACTGAAAGAAAGTCTTCTGTTTTTCCTGTTGTGCATATCTTTTGCTACTGTTGTTGTAAATGCCAGGATTTTAGGTAGTTGTCGCTTCTGTAGCAGTAACTTCAGAGATTTTGTAGCCTTTCTTAGCTTGTGGTATATGTAATTGGAGCAGGGGCAGTAATACAATACAGAGAGTGCAAATCTTTCTTTAGATACGAGGAAAGAGCACAGAAGTGATTTAGTATAATTTTGAGCCAGGCTTAAAAAAATCCTGTCTTCTCAAGAAGCTTGTTGAGTTCATGGCAGTGGTTTTCATGTTTCTGTCATGACAAAAAAAAAATATACAGAAAAGACCTTTTGGGTTGAATCTTTCTGCACTGTCTATAGAGATAGACAAAACATAGCTTAAAGATTATGATGCTTAATTGTTTCTAATTCACTTAATCAAAACTTACTACAGTCGCTTTTCCTCTTCGAGCACTTGCTGTTGCAGTTTTGTGGAGTTTGTGAAATTTATCATAGAGTTTTTGAGGAGCAAAATTTTGTTAAAGTACCTGGAGGTGAAAGGTGGAACTTTATGTTAAAAGATTAATGTAAACACAGATGCATGTGCTTTTTTATAGCACATTATTGCTTTATGCCTGACCCATAGTATGAACTATCTTTGTTGTCATGGAGTCTCTGCAATAACATGTTTGCTGGTCAGTGATACATGTAAGGGAAGCAATTGGTTTTTGTGTGATTGCACCACAATATGTACACTAGGAGTGGAAGAGAAGGAAAAGATGGCTTTGAAAGTAAGCTTAGTTCTAATGTGTGGGGTAAAATCCTTGTAGTATGTGGACTTGAAATTATCTTGGTCAGTAAATTAAAAAATGGTGACCTGGATTAACAAATGTCCAAGTGCTGCAGTGACATTCCCTAAATCTGGTCATGAGTGTAAAATATCAATCACTCTTTAGGACACACGGGAGACTGGAAGAGGCAAAGGGTGAGGTGAGGACTCTGGCTCTGGATTTATAGTGTTTTGTAGGTTCTTGAAAATCGTTTATTTGGCACTTGCAACTTCAGAGGTAGAGATAATGCATCTCACTTGATTATCCAAATTCTGTGGTATATATTGTTACGTAAGTGCAGTGTATGAGAAAAATGAAATGCTGTGGGAAAAATGCTGACAACGTGCAGCAAAGCTTTATAAGAACTGTTATGCCTGGTATAGGACCAAAACTGGCTCGTGCCCTGGTAATGATTCATAGAAAACTGAAGAACCTTGGTTTTTCACCACTTATGAAGAATAAAGCTTTCCATCATTTAAACTTCAAATGGGTATGTTTTTAAAGGTTAACAGCAAAAGTACAATAATATCCTTTTCTAGCTTTCACTGCTCTGAGCTGAGCTTTATCTTATTTTATTGCAATATAGTGAGTTTTTTTGGTTTTAAAACAAGCAGATAATCCATTATTGTACTAGGATGTGGAGAGTCTGGTGGTATCAAGAGTGTAATTTTTCATTGAATTATTTGTCAGAAGGAAAAAATAGAACAGGAATGATTATCTGAATGATGATCTAGCCCAAGTTTTAAAATAAGAAGTGGAGTTTCAGCTGTTGGTGTGCAAGTTGATTTGTAAATAATGTGTGGGGTTAAAGCATGATGCTCATTTGATGCTTTCAACATGACTGAACAGCTGTTCTGGGAATGCAGCAATCAGCTCAGTATCTGTTCTGGTGACTCCCTGGGATTGAATTTAATCAGAAATGGAGAGCTCTGCTAACCTTTTTAAAGATTTTTCTTTTTTTTCTTAAGAAATTTGGACTAGCTGGGAGAAAGAGATGCGGGTTGGCCCCTTCAAACTGAAGGATGCTGTGCTGGCACAGGAGCTTGAAGGGCAGGTGTGAAGGGGAGTACAATATAAAGGTTAAATACAATCATAGAGTGAGTATGGGTGCACATTACAGATAAGGAGAAAGCTGGATAGGTAGGGGAAGAAGTGCCAGCTCTGCTGTAGGCAGAAAGGTTTCCAGTTATTAGAGGTTTCCTTCTTTCATCACCCGGAGCTGAACCCAGCAGTCCTCTCTGCCTCGCTTGCTTGTCTCGGTTAGCAGAGCAAATGCCACCGTAAAGATGCTCATGTACCGTACTGAAACTGAGGGTTTACAATCCATCTGTGCAACAAGGCTGCTTTAAGGCCTGCAGTCTTTAACTGTTGCATTTTGAAACTTGACTTGCTTGACACTGCGTGCCCAAAATCACTTTAGCATCTTTTTGGATACCTACCATGTGGCTAATATCCAGGGGGAAAACACCCCTATTTATTACACTGGTGATATCCCTTAAAAGTTGCTCTGACTATACTTTTTAAAGTTTTGGTTACTGAACTAGAAGCAGTTTTAGGACCTGTACTGCATGTTAGTATTTTTTTGTTTTGTTTCTAGACATGACGGGTATAGGTGCTGATTATGCTTTTACTTTTAAATTATGTGACACTGAAGATATAGACTTTTTTGCTAATTGGACCTTTTTTTAAGGTAGAGAAATGAGATTTACAATATAAGTGAATGTCAACACTTCTTTGTAGATAAGCTTGGTCTATCTCTTTAAACATCTGTCAGCTAGACAAGGGCACAGTGTGAAAATGGCCCATTAGGAGCCACTCAGGCTACTGGAGAGTTTAAACTCTTACTCAGCAACACACTGTACTATTTGACCCTAAGCAATTTAATCCATTTTTGTCCTGTTTCACTGTAAAATTGGAGAATACTCCACATTGCAGAGATATAAATGGACTGGCTAATGATGTGATCACTGACCTTTGAAAATTGTATGCTAATTAGTACAGCTTTTGCGTGTGTCCTGGTCACAGCATTGTAGGCAAGACTGCTTTTATTACTGTAGCTTAGTAACTTTAAGCAAAATTATGTAAACTTGGATTAAAAATTGAAACAAAATAAATAGGTAAATAATAACAATAACAACAATAATAAAACATTAGATAAATAATAGATATTCCAGAAGAGCATCTGAGGAGAATTCCCCCTTCTCAACTTGCTGTGCAGGCTTTCTTTTGTACTCTTTTGCCTATCTGTTGGGCATCTAAAATTAAGCTTAGGGTGGGTTTAATGATTGGCTTTTGAATTAATTCTGCTGAATCATGAATGCAAACTAACAACTCTGACCGTGACCCTAAACGGTGTGTTTGAGCCAACTGAGTTCGTTATTCAGTCTTCAGTTGAAAACTGGTTTTCTCATCTGACCTGGGTCTTTGCAGCAAGGTAACTCCCCTTAAGTTGTCCTTCTAGGTAATAGCACAGTAAAAGCATAAAAATTCTGGTGGTAACTTAGAAATTCTGCTTTTAATGTTGAGTTACTCCATCCAGGAAGAAAAGGTTTCATTCCCAAAGTACGATTGTTTTGCTTTGTTCTCCCAGATCACCTGTTGGCTACTGAAGTATTATATGGCTGTATCTCTGAAGGCATTTAAGATCAGCTTTCTAGGCTCAACATTTTTCAGACATAAGACTGCATATAGGGATGGGATACATAATGTGAGTGAGGAGTTAGGGCTTGCCTTGGATAGTAGGTTTTCCCATTGCATAAGCTAGATGGGCTACTTCTCAGTGGAAGTCTATAAAACCAGAAATGTGGCCAGGCAGCAGTTGTGCAAAGTTTGGATGAAATTCAGTGGTGGGTGTGCAATTTTTAAATTTTATTTTCTGACTTGAGAATTGTCATGTCTAAAGTAAGAATCTAGTAACTAGGCTTTGCCTACAATGTTGCTTTGAGAGCTGAGCACCATGTTCAACAAAAATCCTTAGACAAAGTATGTGTGTGCAGATGAGAGAAAGAAGGGCAGTTATGAAATGCAGCTTCTATCTCATGTAAGAGGTATTTTGAAAGGCATGAGGCCTAAGCAGTGAGGTTTGAATTGAGAGCTGAGGTCTACTGTTTTTCATTTGGTGCTTGGCTTTAAGTGAGTCACTTTGACTCCTAAATCCTAGTCTTTTGCTTTTGTATCTTCTCAGTTTCTGGCTGTCCAAGTGCTTCCTGAAGTGGTGTTATTGTCATTTTACACTTTGGGAAAAGGAGATACCAAAGTGGAAGACATCAGCTAACTGGTAGATGTAGGAGATTATTTATTCCTGGCCTTAAACTGTTTAAGTATTGGGCAGTCTAGCATTTATAGCTACCAGAGATCTGTTATTGAAAGTCCACTACTCTGGCCTTACCAGAGTTTTACTTTCACTGCTGTGCCTTAGCTAATACAATGAAAATGCACCGTACAGATGGTGTTTTACCCTCAGTAATGTAGAAAGAAACAGCACTGAGATTTTGATTCTGTTTCCAAACCGTTTCCTTTTATCTGCTCCTCTTCATAGCCATTTCCTCCTGGGTTTTTCCACTCTACAATCACTGAGATGACACAGGTTGCAGGGGTTGAGGGCTTTCTTCCAGAGCGCTGTAAGAGTTTCCAAAAGTGCTATATAAATGTTAGTTAGTGTTCTGATGTCCTCAGATATGAGGTCCAGACTCTGACTGGGGTGAAGTATTCTAGCCTTTCTTTGAAGGATGGATGATGAGGGTTATGCCTGGAATTCATCTACAAAGACTTTTTTGGTTGAACACTTAGCGTCTTGCAAAAATGCGAATAACAACAGCTGAAGTCCAATTTGGCAAGAGCTTTGTTAGGATCACCTTAAAAGCCGGTGTTCAAATTATTTATGTTGTTGCCTTTGCCATTGACACTCACGGTGTTTTTCACTCTGCATTTAATTTCAGAGGAGCTATTTAATGATGTGCGTTAATACAGAAGTACAGCTTAATCTGCAAAAATAATTTTGTATTTATTTGTTTTGAGATAGTCAATTCTCTTTGAAGGTGTATCACATAAAGCATGTCTGATAAGTGACTCTACAAATGCAGGATGATAATTTTTATGATCAGAATTTATTCTGAAATGTTCAGTTCTCCACTTTTCTCCTCTTTTCATACCAGTCAGCAACTGATAGATTAGTTTAAAGCTTCTGATTGTAGTAGTCTTTCTGTAATAGGTGTTTGGCTTTACAGGGTTTTTTGCTCATCTTTGGTGTCCTACCCTGCAACCCCGCTTCTCACAAGCCCCTTTTCCCACACGTAATTGCTTTGGTCAAAGCCAACTATATTCCATGGGTTTGTTTAGATTTGTACTGGATACTGCATTGCAGAGAGCTGATCATTGTTTCCCTTCCCAAGTAAGCATTTTGCACACCTCTTTCAGACCCATCTGAATTAGGAACTGAAAAAGAACAACTTAGCGGCTGCCAGGTTTGTCGTCTCTTGCAGGTGCAAATGTTAAATAGTTTCATTAAATTTAGAATGTTTAGCAATAAGAATCTGCATCTGCAGTCTAAACTTGGGACTTAAGTGAATTTCCTTTACCCTAGTGCAAGAGGAGCGTTCAGTCTGTGCGAGAGGACTAGTGTGAGAAGAGCATTCAGTCCCATCGTGCTGCCTGTGCAGTGACAAGGGTAGTAGTAATGGAAGAGATGAATGAATCTTTGAGGACACTGGGGAGGATGTGCAAGAGCAAGCTTATAATCAAGTTCAAAAGGAGATTCAGAGAGGGGTGGCCTGACACTTTTCATTTGTTTCAAATTAAAAATAATTTAATGACTGAGCACATAGTTGTATATCTTGCTACCCATTGTACTCACTAAGCTATATATGACATGCAGTCTGTCTTATAAAATTTACACCATTATTAACCAATTGTATTTCCTGATACCTCTTGTTTTTAATGATTCGTTCTGTATTTGACCAAAACTACAGCCCTTTTTTAATATTTAAAGAATTTACTTTCCTTTGTAAAAGGTCCTATATAACAAGTTTTACTTGTGGAATACCAGCTTTCTGTATTGGAATCTGGGAACTGTGTCACTATTAACAAAACCAATCTAGTTTTAAAATTTTTTAGTACAAAAATGGCTTGTAGCTTTTAGCACCTTAGTGTGAGACCACTTAGCTAAATTTTAAAAAAAAAAAAGGACAGAAGCAGCTTGTGCAGTAGAAAATGTAACTACTTTTTCTTTCTGCTTGTTTTATAAGCTTCAGGGATTTGTACGTGCCTGATCGTGTGTAGTTAATTTTAGCTAAAGTCTCTTTCTCAGAAATTTCTCTCCTGTTCTCCCTCTGTGGTACTTCCAGACTTCTCCTGGATTGTATCATTAGCTAAATTTTGCAGCAGAGACTTTTATACCGACTGGGACTTACTGGGTGGGGCATTTTGGTAAGTCATACAGTTGTTTCCTGTTCTTGGACTTAAGGGGCAGTGCCTGCCCTAAATTACCTGCTTGCAGCTCTTGCCAAGAACATCAATCTTCTCTTACTATTTATTATGTTACTTTATGAGCCTTCCTTTGAGATGGACAAAGTTTTGGGGGCTGATCTGAATGGGGGTCTTCATGCTCTTCAGCCATTTGCCACAGTTATATAAATAACTGTTGTCCACGTGGCCTATTTGTGTGAAGCAGGGAAGCTTTCACCTCTCACTGAAAAATTTATTTTGCCACAGTACTTTGTTAACCCTGTGTAAGTACCTCTCTGTAATACTGAAACTGATTATTAAATTCTGTCTTAGCTGCTTCTGTTTTTAAAACCTAGAAATCATTTAAGCTAAGTTAAAAAGAATGCAATCGAGCGCTGTGAATTCTGATACCAAACTTGCATTACGTTAACTCTTTTGGACAGCCCTTCCAAAGAGCGATCTGTCCGTGTTCATTTGCTGTAAACCTACCTCCAGGAAACTGCCGAAAGTGGGGGATCAAAGCAGGCAGTGTGCCAAAGGTTTGTGTTTCAGACAGTTTGGCACATGCTGAAAGCTTGGTCTTTCCTGTACTAAGCCATGGGCAGATGTCCATTAAGAATGATTAGGCAAAATTTATATAAAGGCCTTGTAAAATGTTGTATGGGTTTTTTTGTTTTTGTGTTGGTTTCCCCCCCCCCCCCATCCTCTTACTTGAGAAGTTTTGTGTGGGTGTGTATTTTTTTCTAAATTTATAACCCTGGCTTTTGCCCTTGTCCAGTAGAGACTGCTCACCCACCCTTTTCCGTTTCCAGGCGGATTGCTTTTCTGTTATTTCAGTTCTGTAACTTTCTCCACACTGTCCTGTTTTGCTTATTATGAAGTGCTTGCAATAACCCTTTCAGTGCTGCTGTCATCTTTGCCTTAAATCAGGACTGGCTGTTGTATTCATTTAAAAAAAAAATCTCTTAAAAAGCAAATTAAAACCCCTATGTGTTACGGCTTTCTGTTTGTGCATAAGGAATGTGATAACGGCTTTCACTTGTGTATTGACCATTGTAGTGTCTCCACACAGGGTTTTTTCTTCTTTTCCATACTAAGCCAAAACCCCCACTGAAATGGGATTTCTTTACAGCTTTGGCAAAGAAATCTCTTCAGCTCTGAAGCTGAGGTAGCACTATCTTTATGTGCAGAATGAATTAGAAGAATTTGGGGAAAACATTTATTCCCAGCTATGTCTGAGTCAATCTTCCAGTTCTCCTCTTTTTCATTCCTTACCCAGCAACAATTGATATTGACCTGTAAGCTCCTTTTTTTAAGATTGGTGTTTAAACTAAGCCGGAATTAGTTAAGTAGTTAAGGAGAAGTAAAATGAACCTGACTGACCCCACTGTTTTGTGCCTGTGTGATACATGAACTAATATAAAGTGATGTAAAATGTATAATCAGACCAAAAAAGTAGACTCAAATCTGTTTCTTGTAACAATTCAGTGTTTCATTGCTTACTTGGGAATTGACTTGGCCAGCCCTTAAGTGCAAGTTATGGTGCAAGAAGGTTAAGCATTAGGTTAGTGGGTATTTTCTAGAAGAAAGGGAGTAAATTGTTCACTTCAATAGCGGGACAAATTCAGATAGATTTTTCAAAAACATTGGAGGCAATAGGTCAAGGATACATGTATAAAATAACACTAAATGCTGTAGAAGTTACTTTACCACTTGTGAAAAAGCCATGGCTCTGGAAAATAGGGTACATATGGGCACACTGGCTCCTCTCTTTCCTGACCAGATGTGGAGAACTGAGGTTGCTAGTGAGTGTTTCTTTTTAGATGTAGAAAGATGTTTCATTCATATGCAAAACTCTCCCTGGATGAATAATTAAGCTCTGAGTGTACTGTAAGTCTTTCCAAGTAGTAGAGGACTAGCTATTCTCTTCTGTACCCAGCGCTTTACTTAACATGTACGTTTCCTTATTAAACGGAGATTTTTTTTTTTAATCGCAATTGAAACAGAGATCTTTTAGTGCTGTTTTCAAAGCACAGAGTGGCTGGGAGACTGTTGAAAATGATAAATCATCCATACTAATTTCTGTTATCTAAAGAACTGTATTTTGAGCTAACGTCCAGAATAACTGGGCCAAATAGTCCTGTTGAAATTCCCCTCAGAAGCAGAGCAGTAATTGGATGAATGTTTAGCCTGGGAACAAATAATCCATGCTAAAGTTTATGGATTTTGCTTGGGGAATGGAATAAAAGAGAAGTGGGCTGTAAGAATGCTTTATTTGTCAGAAGGGATCTTAAGGAGACATAAAGATGTTTTCCCTCCTCCCATGTGTTTTCACCACAGTAATGATGATTCAGCTTGTCTGTGCTCTCTGGAATGCGTACATGTAGGGAGAGAGAGGCGAAAAGGATTTCTTTAGGTGCAGCTAATTGAAAATCCTGCAGGAGATAATGTGTATAGCATATTGCCTCACCATAGAGTCGCCTACTTCAGCAAGTTTATAGTCTTTTCTTTTCATGTTGACTAAAAATAAGGTGTTTTTTATCTTTGTTAACCAAACACATTTCTCCAGAAGACCTCTGTGAATCAGGAATTCATTGTTTCTGAAGGAGTTATGTTGTCAAGTAGGTTTTTAGCAGTGTTTCTGTGGTAAGTTCTTTTGTCCATGATAGCATTTTGGGATCCCAGCATCAATGTGGCTGGCTCTGTCTGCGATTGGACAGTTTATATTTAGTTGCTGGTTTCCTATAATAGTTTTCAGATGGAGATGTTAAAGAACACATACCCTTGTGCTGCTGTAATCCCTGAAAGAGCATGGGGGAGTGAAAAAGAAAAAAGAATTGATGTCTTTAGGCAGAAGTAGAGTTTGGAAAAAACAACAGCTGCTTGCAGCAACAGAATACTGAAATTTTATTTTTAAGAAATTAGGTAGCCGGTAAAAACAAAATGCTCAGAAAATCCGTGGGTACCTCACTTACATTTTGCGTCCAGAAAGGAGCTTAAAAAAGCCGTGGGAAGGTCTGCTTTTTTTTTTAAATTACAAAAATTGTGATTCTCCAGTTTACAATAGTAGTCAATTGCTACTAGGTAATAGTCATCAGACACCACCTCCTGATAGCTCCCGTGTTCCATATTGCTGGTGCGCTTCCAATGCAAATTAATAGATACCCCCCAAAAAAAGTGTTGTATGTGCTTTAATTATACTGCCATATGCATCTTTTCAGTGGGGTGTGATTTATTTCAGTTAAAACTGAAGACATGCCAGATTTACTCTGAGCCTGGGTTTAAGACCACCTCTCCAGAAATCTTGGCTTCTAAGAAGAAAATTGAGTTCAAGTTTTCACTTGATTCTGAGTTTGCAGAGTGGTTAGAGATGATCTTTATGTAAAATTTTTGATTTATTAGCTTTTAACTATTTTTTCTTCTCTAAATTATTAACCAAATAAATCATTCTGGTTTTCTTTGATAAGCTTCCAAGAATGTGTGTCTGCTTTATCCAGCGCTGGGAGGTAGCTGCCTGCAGGGACCTAACTTCTAGCTCTTCTGTGGCCTAGTGAATCTTCACTCACTCCTGAGGGACAGCGGGGCCCGACCATAGCCGCTGGAAGGATCAGGCCTTGGAGCCAGCCAGCATGTAGGTAGGATCTTTGCAAAGTTGATGGTTAAGAAAAACATTAAGTATAATTCTTTCCCATGATGTATATGATAAAAGCAGAGGGCTGCTACCACTGTGGTGGTAATGTATTGGACCTATTAGTCCTGGCCAGTGTAACTTATTTTGAGGAAAAAAAAATCTAAAGCGTGCTGTAGTCTGGTTTGACTTGAGCTAGTTTGCCTCATGTGGTTACACAGCACAATTTTCTTTCTTTCTTCCAGCTAGTAATGGGGGCAAATCATAGAAAGCTAGGAATGAGAAACACTTAAAGAGGTCACCTTGTCAGTCCCCAGCTCTGGAGCAAGATCATCTCAAAGGCCTGCAATATTGGAGACTCTGGAATCAATTCCCATACTTAAACAAAAAAAGTCTTGGAAAAAAAATAATCTAACCTGGTTAGCTTCTTGCTTAATTCAAGTCCCTTTGTGATGGATAGAGCAGGAAGAACATTTTGTTTCCTTTCTCTTTACACCAGTGTTCTACATTCTTGGAAAGTATTATCTTGTTTTCTTCCCTCAGTTTTCTCATCTGTGAGGTAGATAATATTCTTCTTGGTGCTCTCTGGGCTCCAGCTAATTCTACATCTGTCCTTCAACTAGGGTACCAAGGGTTGGGCATGGTATTCCAGGTGAGGCCTGACAGATGCTGAGAATTGGCTTGTATCTTGCAGATGCAACATATTTGTACAGCTCAGTCTCATTGACTTTTATCAACAGTATGACATTGTTGATTTCTTCAGCCTGTAATTCACTGTCACCTTTTTTCTACCAACATTTGTGGTCTAATCATTCAAGTACATAGTTAGGTGTAATCAAGTATACCTGTAATCTCAGGCTCCTAGAAAGAAACTAAGCAATTCTCCTATTTTTTAGGTTGTTTTTCTAGAACTGTTGATTTTTCAGATGACAAATCAGAAAGAAAAATGCAAAAATGGGATCAAGATGAAAGAAAATTCAGCTTGACAAACATACTGTCTTTAGATATTTGGGCCATTAAAATACAGAATAATGTACTCGGGTCAGAGTTCTGTGGGACACTGCCCATTCCTTCCCTCTGTTCAGGTAGTGATCTTTTATTTGGCTAGCGTGCAGTTTTTCCAATATCCTGGTTTCACCTAGGCCACAAGTGACAGTCATTTCAACATTCGTTGTTAAAAACGTTTTTCATGTGATTTATTACCTGAGTCAGTGTCAATTTGCTCACAGACAGTAAATGATCAACAATTATCTGGAGTAATTTTTGCTTTGTAGGGTGGGTTCATCCCTTTGGTCCAGCCATTAAGCTGTGCAGCTGTTCAGTTCACAGCTATCAGGGAATGGTAGGGCAAACAGAAAGGGAAGGAAAACAGCCTCATCGGAGACAGTGCGATTGTGTGATTTATGCAGGGCAGCCTGCCCAGGACTGGACTAAAGGATATTTTTTCTCTGCAGCATTCAAGCGTGACTTTGGATCTGCCTGTTTTTAACTTTCTACAAAGAAAATAAACCTTTTACCTACTAATTGTGTGTCCCTTTCCACATGTGTAATTTCCAACTTGATATTAGAGGGAGAAAAAATGTGGAAAAGTCTGAATATTTGTTATTTAGGGTTTATTGTTTAGTTGCATGTGCTCTGAGGGTAGTGCTGAATACTTGAGTGGTAGTCCCAGCAGGGCTCATGAGAAGGAGGGAATAGATCTGAAGCTGCTTTCAGACTAATTGGAAGAGGAGCAGCTCACCAATAAAATACAGCTTTCTACAAGATTTATTCTTGCACATGCAGGGAGCTGTTAAGGTATTTTATAAAAACCTCTTCCCCGTGAATTTTTGCTGCTTTTCCTTGGTGGGCTCCAAGATTTTGTCAGAGGTGTGTTGGGAAGATTTTACACCTCCAGACTCTTGTTTGGCTGCAAGCAGTTTCCTCTGGCTTCCTGCTAAGTGGCTCTGGTGGCAGTTTTGCATTGTTCCTCACTGATGACTCAGAAACAGGAAAGAGATCCCCTGGTGAACAAAAAGCGCAACCACCAAACAGGTGCCTGTATTCTGGTCTAGCAGAGGACAAACCACCTCATTCTGGATTTTTTCCTAAGATTCTTATCTGCAAGTATGAGACTCAGGAGGAATGGTTCATACACGCTGAATGGGTAAGAAAAAGCCTGCATCCTCTTTTTGAATCATCATCATTAAAACCACGTGAAAATGGAAGCCTTTTTCTTTCTACTCTCAGGGTATGTGAAGTAATGACCGAGTCTTCTGTCTTAAAAAGAGCAGAGGATCACGGCATATGAAATACGCAGCTTATTTAGCTTGCTTTCTTCTGCATTCTCTTAGATTTGCTTTTAAAGTGTGTGCATTTGGTGGGGGCAGGTTAGAGTTGTCTGTAGGTCAAAATGAGGTGGATCTGCTCAGTAACACCACCAAAGCATTAGGAAGTGTGTAATTCCCAAAGAGCTGCCTGTAGTAATTATTTTAAGCATTTGCCAGAAAACACCCCATCGTGTTTTTGATACGAACAAGAGTGAAACTTATTTAATATGATGCTCCCTGATAGGGAATACAAATGTCTTTAAATTTAGTCAGTCTAAAAAATCAGTTTAAGTAGTTTCAAGTCATAAAGCTACTGAGTTACTTTACCAGTTTTGTGGTATTAAAAATACTGATTTTTCTTCTCTGCTGTTAAAGTCTCTCAGTAACAGAGAATATACCGTTACTGGAAAGCAGATAACGAACTAGGTATTTCTTTTTTAAGGAATATTTTTGTAATAAGTGAAAATAGAGAAAAATCATGTGAAAGTGTTTCTTTTCTAATTGCATTTGATTTTACTAAAGCAGATTCTTGTATGTCTTCATATGATGTAATTTTTATTTGACAGCACAGCATACCTGAGCTGAAGAGGACTTGTACTTCTGTGGCACTGTGTTAACTGTTTATTAGTTAGTACCTGGCAGGTGACTTCACAAATGAAGAAAGGTGTTAAGTCTTGGAATGTCATTTTACTTTGCTGCTGCTGCTTTTAACCTTCTGTAATGAGTAAGCGTTGTGAGAAGTGCTTCACGGTACAGTTGGCTTAGTGCTGCATTCCTGAAAAGCCCAGGTATAGTTCAGAGTGCAAGTGTGCAGACTAGCCCAAAACTGCCTAGTTGCTTTAAACTCCTGGTCCATTGTGCACTTGATTGGCAATCTCTGCACAAGAGAGAGGCAAACAGGGCTGCAAGCAGATCAGATAGGAAATACTTTGGCAGTGTTGTTTAGCTGGTCTGCACTGGTTTTGCCTGCACTGGCTTGCACGGTGCCACTTAGAAGGGTCCTTTGCTTTGCCAACATATGTTTAAATTTGATTTTTAAAAATGTTTAGATTTGATTTGGATTAGGTTTTTTAATGGCAAAGTAGATGGGTGCTAGCATCTTCCTGGCTTATCCTTAACTTTTTTTTTATAACTGTAATAAAAATTCCATTATCTGACTGCACACAAAATCAAACAAAATTGAAAGTTACTCTATTATGGTATTTGGTTTTAAGCTGTAAAATGAGTTTGTCACTCAATGGGATTGAGTTTGTAGTAGATAGAGGTTAAGAATATATTAGCATTAACTTGTTTCTTTGCAGAGGTTTTTCACCCTCTGAGAATTTAATTTTTTGATTTTAATTTGGAGTGTCATTTAAGAAATGGTGCAGAAATGCAAAATGTAATGGAAACTGCTTATGTTAAAGGAGTTTTTTGTGTTTTAGTCACAGGAAGCATGATCTTTAATTGATTTGAGGTTTATTAAAAATGAATGTATGGTATAGAACTTCAGGGAAATAGGTTGTGCAAGATTACCCTGTACATCTGTTCTGCCTTGTTCTAACTTGTAAGATGCTGCATAATCATTTTAAGGAATTTCACTTGTGGTCCAGTGCATACCTGGCATTACATTTTACAGCAAGCATTTAACTGGAAGTGTTGTATTACAGTGAGTTAAAACCAGTGGCACCCAAATGCTTGCATGAAAAAGAAGCTTCAACTGAGTTTGTGGGAGACTCCAGTATTATCTGATTCTAACATGCTGATGCGCTTTGCTCTACTAAACAACAGATGCTGAGGAGTGAATTTATCTAATTAAAGAAATTCCTTTTATGTTTATCTCTTGCCTAGATGGTTTAATAATGCAAGGTAATGGAAAAAGAGCTTCAAGTATGTTTTCCTGTTTAGCCTAAACTTTTGGCATGTCAGCAGAAAGGCTCGTTTTGATCTTTAGGGGGTTTTGTTTGGGACAGCATGTTCCACTTGTCAGGTGGAGCAGCACCCTGTTGCACAGGTCACTTGAGGAGAGGGGAGCTCATTGGGGTGGAATGTTGTAAGGCAAATACAAGTGCTGCTGCTGCAGCAGGTACCTGCATATGGCAGGGGCATAGTTACGGCGGGATTACTCGTCACAGTGCATGAAAACTGTGAGCTTCTCTTAAAAAAAAAAAAAAAAAAAAAAAAAGAAAAACAAGCAGGTGGTTTGTACAGCCAAACACGAGTACCGTAAAATAATCAGCATGTTCAGAGATGTAACTGCAAACTATGGCAATACATTTTGAGTATACTCTGAGTCAGACAAACTGGTGTTATGCTAAATGTTTAATAATGTTAAAACTTAAGAGATTGTGCATCAAGAGCAGTAGGAGGGAAATCTTTACATCAAAGGTCACTTTGCACCTTCCTACTGTATTGAATCTTATTTTGTAAACTGGAACTATTGAACTTGCAGTAAGTTCACATTAAAGGATGTAACTTGGCATTTGTGAGGGAGAACAAGAATTCTGTTTAAACCCTCAACTTTTAAAATGAAAGTGCAACTTCTTACATACTGTACCCAGATGTTCTTAAAAAGTAAATAAACCATGCCTAACTCATTAAGTTCTTGCAGATTGTTTGATCAAGCTCTAGATGGTGTTTTTGTTTCAGGTGATGCTGGTATCTTGGATGAGGAAACCCAAAAGGGTGATTGGAGAAGCTCAATCTCTAGGATACAGGGGTTATGTGAAGACCCTTACATCTTTTGCATAAAGAAGCTCACTTTTCCTTTTAAGAGTTCTGTATTTGACATAATAAGGTGATCCCCAAAACTGTGGCTCTTTGATCCAGTTTTCAGGAAAATTTTGGTTCTTTTAATTTCGCTTGTAAACGAAGAACTGTAGCAAGAGTCATCACAATAATTTGAGTATGATTTGGTCAGCCTCTGCACTTGTAAACTCATAAAGGGGGAGGAAGACTGCAAGGGGAGCTAAGATACTTGAAACTGTTTTCAAACCTAACACCAGCAAAAAGCTCTCCCTGCCTAGCCTTTCTCCTGTTCCATTGTACCTCGGTTGATACTAGTGTAAGAACTGTACACATATAAACTGGAAACACAATAAAATCAAGAGTTTCACTTAGAAACAGTGATTTATAGGTATTCTTTGAGCAGGTCTTACTGGGCATGGGCATGTTTGCTCTTGCTTTTTGAAGCAGGTAATGGTTATACGTTTGTGCAGACGGAGGGATCTGGTGCTGAGATTCATCAGAGGACACTGCGTTAGGAGACCTACCTTATCTTGCTGAGACTGAGGTAGAAATCTTACCTGCCAGCATCTCTTTTGACAATGTTAAGTCAGCTTTGCTGTTCTGTGCTAACCTGCAGTGTGCTGATTATATTTCTTTGCATTGCAAAGTTTCTTTTTATAAATGATCTCTTTTGAAGGTCATCTTAACTTGAGATATCCTTTTATTTGCTTGGTGTTGTGTTTATTGACAGTGAAAAATGCACTGGCACTGTAATTGTTTCAGCATCATTTTTTCTCTTTGAAAATGCTATTTTTTTCTTGTCTTCTCTTGTCCCTTTAGCATTTGGAATTGCTGATAGTCCAGGTCTTTGCACACCGGTAAGGCGTCAGATAACTAATACTGTTTATTACACATCTATTTCCTCTTTTTCTCCTAGTGACTTAAGTTTAAGGAAGGATGTAAATCCAAGCAAACATTTCACAAGATGCGACCTCAGTGCACCCCCAAACAAATACGCAGCTTGAACTTTGGTGGGATCTAAGCTTCCTGTGCCTTTCAGAATCATCATGTATGGGCCTACGCATTCCTATAACCTTTGTAGTGGTGCAGACAGAGCCGTGCCCATGCCAGTTTGCCTTCGCAATGGCCATGCCCGCTGTAGAAAAGCTTCACTGCAGCGTTAAGTAGACTGTGCAATTGTAGAAGTGAAGAGCTCCTTTGGACAGCTGGCAACTTGCTGACCTTGCTTCACATATCATAGGATATACTGATAAACAGCCTACTAGGTAAAATTGCACCTGAATTGGGATTTCTGATGGCCCTGGTCAGTGAGCCACATGATGCCTCATGGCTCCCTTGTGCTTGGCATGGCGATTTTGACAACTGTCTGAAGATGACTTGTTCAAACTGAGCAGTGGGCTCTGCAACTCCCGCACAGCAGCCAACCCAAACTCATGGTAGTGGAAACTGAACAGCATGTCCAAGAGGTTATTTGCTGAAACAAATATGTAGCACAAAGTAAAATGTTTAAATGTTAATCAAATAATTTTTATCTTTTCATCATTTCCCTACCTGACTCTGCGCTGCTGAATAACTGCTGTGTGGCATGTTTTCCTGGGTCATTTTTCAGTGCCAAGGGAACATAGCTAGATTGTGCATTCGGAAATTTGCCAGGGGTGAAAGCTTTGAAGATGCTGTGTTTGCAGCTAGCATCTCAGTGCCTGTGCTGCTGAGCAGCACTTGCTCAACCTTCTTGAAAAGTTTGTTTTTGACGTGTGATGTTGAGTGTTTTAACTGAGCATTCACACAGTTTGACGTCTCCCTTCTGCTTAGTGCTGTCTTGGGCCCTTCTGAAAGTGCTCTTTGAGTTCTGCTCTCCATGAGATTTTTTTTTTTTTTCTGTATTCATCCCAGGACTATGTGTACATGAAGGTGATTATATATAATCAAAGGCAGAAGTAACCAATGCCTTGAAACAAATCCGAGTTGGATGGGGACAAAATACTTAGCAATATCTTAATGATTAATGGATGCTCAACTGACTGATAAAATATTGTTGGCCCCAGGATCTGTTTCCTCTGCTTCAAGCCACCGCTTTAAACTAATGACTCTTGATTTTGAGCCAAGCACTGAAATTGAAAAAGAATTTATTTTTCTTGTGTGCTTCCGTCTTGTAGTGACGCAAAGCAAGCCAAGGAGAAAAAGTAGTATCTTATGTTTGTTTTGCCCAAAAAAGTAGAAATCGGAAAGAGCACAATAAGTCTGTTTCAGAAGGCTTTTTTAAGTATTGTGGCAACTGCAGGAAAAATAGCATTAAAGGATGTGACAAATAGCTCATGAAAGCCTGTTGAAATAGCTCATCTGGCAGACAGAAGTAGTATGAACACCCAAATATCTTATCTGAGGAGAAGCAGCTGTTTGAACTGCTTTACAGTCCTCCCAAATTACCACAGTTTCTATCATGAAAAAAGGGAAAATCTAAGGGTAGCAATACAGACTGTTATCCTTGGAGAGCACAGCACAGATTTACCAGATTAAGGCCAAAAATGTAGATTATCCACTTCAGTTTTTGTTGGATTGGGAATCCATTTTTGGAGAGTCTTCTTTAGAATGTGTTATGGCATCAAAAAATGTAAGCCAAGATGTAATCCCAGCACTGACTGAACTCTGCCTGACTCGAGGTGATCTTAGTACTTTCTTGGTCAGCTGTAGCCCGTTGCTTGTTTGTAATTTAGTTACAGGTTTGCTCTTCCATTTTCTGAAGCTGACAGTGATTTTCATTCAGTACGCTTCAGTTACAAAGTGAGGTGGCTTCTTGTGTGTCATTAAAATGCCCCTTACTGTTTTTTGGAGGAGGAGGGTTACTGCAGTGTATGCAGGGATGACATTTCAGTAGTGCATTTGGATGTAGTCTGAGATCTGAGGATGTTCTGGCTGCTGGGTGTGTATAGAGGGGAAACAACCTCTTGAGGACAAGCAAAATGTGGCAAATGTCCTTATTCACAAACAGTAGAAGCTTCCTATATAAAATACTTTCACCCAAGCCTTCCCCTCCACTCCCGTGCATCCCATGTTTGCCATCACATTGCTGCCTGGTGATACAGCCAGATTCTCAGGAGAGGATTTCAGCTGAGCACCTCTTCCCCACACGCAGCAAGCAGTGGAGCTAGAAGGGGCTCCTCGCTACTTCTGCTGCGTGCTCCGTGCCTTGGAGATTCATTAGGGCAGGCTGTGGTTGCTGTGCTCTTCCCAGTGCTCCACCTGAGAAAGACCCCTCTTACCTTACTGTTGTCTCTGCTGGAGGGTCTGTGGAGAAGGGGTTTGGAGCCATCAAAAGCTGGAGGAGGAGAGTGATGATGAATGTGAGGGTCTTGAAAGTAAGCAGTAGGGTTGACAGTAGTCTCGCTGTCTGGTGACAATAACTTACCATTTGCAGCAATTCTACCATATTTTGGCACCGTTTATGTATCTCAGACAGTTCTGATGCCGTCCACCCCACGTGAGAAGGTGACAGTGTATTTGCCAAATAGAGGAAGTATGGTGCAAAATACCAAACCACTTCTAGAACTGTAATGCTCAATCTTTTGAGTTAATCTTCACCTTCGGGAACGGCATTTCTTTTGTAGAGGTTGTGGGTATTATTTTTGTAACTGCCGTCCTATATTCAGCCTGGCTCTTCTGGTAGCATTTGTCCTACAGCACAAGATTTATGATCTCACATGTGTTTTCTCTGGGGGTTTTTTTGTGTGTGAGCATTCAAAAGTAGTTTAAGCATTTTAATATTCATTAACAATGTATGCGTAAAGATTTAAACTGTAAGCCTTATATGGGGAAAGTATTATAAATGTAATGCTTCTAAATAGAGGATTTCATTAGAACTTGCGCTGTGAGTCGTCGTTATATTAATAGAGCTGTTCCCAAATATGGATTTGGAACTGGGCCTTCATGGTGAATGCTGCAGATGACTTACAGAAAAGAAGTATTTACATTAACTATAAAATGGTTTTTTTTGGGGTAACCTCTTAATCAGCCAGTTATTCACATCAGTGGAGCGTATAGCATAAAATAATCTTGTAATGTAATTCTGAAACTGTAGTACTTTATGCCTGATAATATTTTAGTTGGAAAAAGTCTTTGTTTTATGTGAAAAAGTGTTTAAGAAATAAAAATCTCAGGCTGGGACATAGAAAGATGCTCATTTTGACCCTTTTAGAAATAATTAAAGAATAACCTATAGAAGTATATGCTCATTTTTGTAACTTATCTATGCACAGATAACAGTAACTCTTGACAAATATTTTATTAGTGTCTATCAGAAGCAAAAATTTAATTCAGAACTTTGGAATGTGCTGTTGCAGGTTTCGTGTGTGTGTATTCTTCTCTCCCTCTTATTTTTTTTTTCTTCCCCCACAGTACATATATTTACTTACTGGAAATGCCTCACCTCTTGATATAAAACAATATTGTGGTGCAAATTCCAGAAAACTGTCATCCTTGCTCTTATACAGAATCTCAGGTGGTGATAAATTAGGATTTGAGTATTACAGAGGTGGTGTTCTGTTAACAGCCTGGGGCCAGAACAGGGAACAACAAAACGCTTCAGACACTTAACTTTTTTTTGTTAACTTCTGTGCCACCTCCCTCCCTCTAAGTAAACTGTTTTGGAGAGCATGTAGCATGGTCAGGGCTTACAATGAAGGTAGTATATATGCAGGGTAAGAAGTGCCCACTAAAAGTAGTAAAAGTAATTTATCAGTTATGCACCAGAACTATTAACATCCCAATTTATAGCTCGTTAATAATAATTAGGGGCAGTAAATTATCTGTAAACTTTTACACCAGTTACTGTGAATTGCAGATTCAGTAGCTTAATATGCAATGGACAGTTTATTTCTGCTTCTTCCCCCTAAGAGGCTCTGACAACTAGAGATTTGTAATGGGATATTACTGTGAAAGCATAATGAACAACAGTATTAAGTGTAGCCATTTACAAAGGTTTTTTTCAGTGAATTCAAGCTTTCCATTAAAATAGAATGGGAGCTTGTTTTCTTCTCTTACCCACTGTCAAACCATACCTACAATAATGATGTAAATTGAGGTTTCTTTCCTCACAGCTGTATTGAGGGGACTCTTTGATTATGGTCTGCTCTAAGGCTAAGGGAGAAAAATAAAACAAAACCTGTTAATGATTTTTTTTTTTTAATCTTCCATTCCCAAAGCTCTGTCCTGCCAGTGATGCAGGACAAGCCGTCACTTCACTAAATGCTGCTTGCTCTGCTAAAAAAAATGTGAATTCTTTGACTTATTCGATGTGGGAGAGAACAGCAGCAATGCCGATGGATGCAATCGATAACGAAGCATCGTGCATTGGCAGGAAAAATCCGAATGCTGAATGTTAGGTTGTGACAGCACCACACCGACGTTACGTGGATGTCAGGTTTCATTGGCTTGGGAGCTTTATTTCGTGACAGTCATGCAGCTACATTACGCAAAGGCGTTGAACCTGTCCTTTTCAAAGACAAGCCTGTGCTTTCCCAGTCAGTTTTAATTACAAGTATATTCTTGATACAGTAACACAGCAGTTTTGTGAGGAGAAGTTAATCATTTTTTCATTGTGATTTGACTTCCTGGAGCTTGTTAGGGGCTTTTTGTAATGAGTGGCTCATAGAACACTGAAGAGAAACTACATTGACTACATATTTAAATATTTTTATGGGGTTAAACGCTATGCTTTGTAATATGCTCAGGACTCACTGCACTTAAGATTATTGAAAGATCCTTTTTTCAGCTCTAAAAGACTGTTCAGTCTGACCTTGACAAGCACAAATTAAGGTAGCTATTCAGGAACTGAAATAAATCATTTTTTTGCAGGTTCATTCCATCTTTTCGCTAAAACAATTTGATTTCTCAGTAGTTGGAATATGGCTTTTTGAGAGAGGTTGACTCCCATTCAGAACTCCTAAGCAGTTTGGATGTTAGATGCTTTCTGTGAAGGTCGATAACATAAGTTAGTGTGTGATGCAGCCAAGTTATTTTAGGATTTTTTTCGGGTAGCTCATACAGAGGTAGTTTCAAACCAGCATCTCAGCATTTTTTTCAGTGGAGAGCCTTCCTTCTGTTCATGCTGTTTCTTTCCCTGTTTTTAGTTTGTTTTAGTTTAGTTTTTAATATATGTTCCTGGAATATGTATGATCAACAAGAGCTGTCCTTCCAGACGTACAAGTTACAGTTATCAGGTGACTGACATTCCTAGGAAGCCCTCACACTTTTCGGTCCTAATGAATTATTTTTTTTTCCCCCTGAGCTAAGGACAGTATTGCTACTAGATCACGGTTTCTGAAGTGGAGGTGTAGAACTTTTCATGTGCTCTGGGGAGCTGTATTCTGCACTTGAAACACTATGGTCTCATTTATAAAATACAGATAAAAATGTCTAGCCACTTTATAAGGAGCTTAAGAACTAATTAACTTGTAGAATTGTTTAAAAAGGTGTATTTTTTGCATTTGTTGCCTTTAGGTAAAGGTAAATAAAGTCTGTGCAAGGGTCTTAACCACCTGAAAACTCAGGTAAAAATAACTTATTTTTTCATTTATGGGTAAGTCTGCATGAAATATAAATACATTTGAAAACAGCAGTAGCAGGGTGAGTAAACATTAGTAAGCCCAGCCATCCTGTCGCTTACCTAGAATAATTACTGGTCTGCATTTGAAGAACAAATCTTAATGTTGCCAAACTCCACCTTTTTCCTGCCCAGTCTGTGTGTGGGAGAGTCTTTATAAGAATCTATTTCCTGTTTCCCAGACAAGGGAGGGGAAAAGTGTGTTTTCTCCTTGTTCTGAAAAACAAAAGCCAGGCAGTGACTGCATACCCACAGCAGCTGCCAGCCTAAACGTGAGCGTGCAAATAGCTGAAGCCTACAGCGAGTTCCTTGGTTCGACCCTTTGCACAACGGCACGTTGCTGCTGCAGTCGGTCTCATCGGGACCTACCCTCCAAATTTTATGAGAGAGAAACTGGCCAAAAGGTGATAAAAAGAGCTGGACGTGTGGTTTTTATTATGTCACTTTGACCCAATCTTTGTGAAACATGGAAAAATTGTCAGTACCTTCCCCCTTTCCTTGCAGGATTTCTTCCCAAACCCTTTGTTTTCAGTTTTATGGATTAGTTTTTATCAAACTATTAAGCTTTGAAGAGTGAGTTTTGCAAGAAACAGAGGATAGAGTGGCAGGGAGGGAACGTGTGCTTATGCCACTTACAAAGTAATCACATCCCTTCAAAAGCAGCTAATCAATTTGTAACAACTGTAAAAATGTACAGGATAAAATCAGAATTATTTTTCTTTTTCTTTTGACTTAAAGGGATATCAGTGTAGGTGTGACAGCTATGTTTCTCCAAGACCAAGTCTACTAATTTAGATTTTGATGGCTATTCCAATTCTATCCCATATTATGTGAACAAGAGTAGCTCCTGCCTTTTCCCACCTTAAATTTTGAACATTACTCATATTTATGCATCCTGATTGAAAATAGTACAAACTGGGACTGCTGTGTTTTGAAGTCAACGCTGCTGCTACAGATTACAAAAATAAATTTTACTTTCATAGAGGGGGCTTCTAACAAGTTAAAGTTCATGTCTCTTTATGCTCTCCTTTTCATGTAAAAAACCCCATACTTTTGCTCTCTGTGGGAGAACTTTGCAGTCGATAATGCAGTACAGGATCAATTGTGGAATCGCGGTGCTCAGATACAGGACAAGTAGTGTACACTGTATCAGACACTGTGTTTTAGAGAGGTCTGTGAATAAGTAACAGCTCTCCTAAAAATGGTTTAAGAACTAAAAGCAAGATTTTGAGTTTTCAGAAGGCAGTTTTGGAATTACCAGTTATCTTTTCTCTGTTATGGTCCAGAAAAGAGTTATGTAGTGTGTAAGTTTGCTGCTTTTGCTCTGTCTATCTATGCACTCTGACTGTGGTAGTTCTGGAGGGCATTTGGTGGGAGGGAGAGAGTTTGTTACTGTTTTGGAGAAATTTAGTGGACTGGATAAATAAATTGAGCTTTTGATATTTTACACGTATTGAAAATCTAGATGGATTAATAAGTTTTCATCTTCACTGCCACGACCCTGTCAATAGGAAATAAGAAGTGTGAATTTCCACTTCTGTATGTGCAGGATAGTTTATCGTGACAAATCTGCTCTATAGTGTGAGTATGATGATGATGAGGCAGTTCCTGTGTTACAAACTACGTTGAGATACAGGTTAAATATTTTCATTGTCATGTTCTTGAAAAATAATTGCAGTTTGCCTCTTCCCCTGTAAGTACATATTGTAATATGGCAATGCAATTTCAAAATAGATTCATCTCTGAGGATTAAAAAATATTTATAAACAAAGTGTCTCTTTAAGAGCATGCTTCATCTTGTCCTTAACGAGGGTAATTCCCTATTTGCCCAAAACACATACTTCAAACTTCATGCACGCTTCAAGATTCAGACATAATGCTCAGGCCTGATTTTCTTTCTTGTTACTGTGATCCTTCGAAGGGTAGTCAGAAAACTGCAAGACTGGGAGAGGATTGTCTGCTGGTAATCTATGACTGTGGTCCTAGAGCTGGTTTCTGACCTGTGAGTGTGCGCTGAACAGCTCCGCTTGGACTGCCCCTCTTGAGTCTCAAGTCCAAGTCTTCTGTTTCTCCAAGTGTTTTCCTGTGTTCTGGAGCACTTCTGACTTCCTCCTGCAGCAGTATTTGACACCATGTCCTGTCAGCATGCAACAATGGAACAAGGAGCTATGTATAATTTTTCTTTGTATTATAGTCTTATCACTCTCATTTATGGGAACTGATGTAGTTCAACACACTGGGCATTGTTCTTTGCAAGCACGTGTGTGAAGCTGTAAGCATGCTGTTCAGCAGTGCAGCTAAGCCCCTATAGTGGCAAACCTCCCTTCCCTAGCTGGCTTTCTGCTCTTTCTCATATATCCAGCAACTCTGAAATTGCTCCACGGTGAGCTACGTCACAAGGTTAAACTGACAGAAAATGACACTATGAAAATGCAGTGTTTCCAGTTGGTTTGGGCAGGGAGGAAGGAATGGGAATAATCCTCTCTGAAGAAGCTAGGAGAGGCTTAGCTGTCTCACCAAAAGATGCTCTCAAAGGGTTTCAGAAGTTCCTAGCGGCGTTTTGTGTTTGTAGACTACTGAAGAACACTGTTAAGAGAGGGATTGATGACCTTTATTTGTTGACTGCATAAGTTTACTGTAAATGGGTTTTTAGAAATGAAAAAACTTCACTTAGCAGTTTTAGAGTATCTGAATGTCAATCTAGATTTGCTCCTCTGTATCTATTCAGCCAACTTTTGAACAATATTGCAGCTTTTGGATTATCTAATACTTGTATTTGCACAGAGCAGACGTTTGTTGCCTTCATGGGAATGCAAGGCTGTTTGTGAAAGGTTATACAAGTAGAACAAATGCCAAGCTGCTGATCTGTTTCTCATTGCCAGTCTGTTTTTCTTACGCAACAATCTGGTAATAGAAGTTGTGGTACAAAAGCAGATGTGTACAGTACAGGAGGACAATCTGGCTTCCTTTGTTGCATGGTGAGAGAGCATGGGCTTTCAAGTCTTGTTGGAAGGTGATTATCTGGAATTAGAAATGAGGCAGTAAATGAAGCCCCAAAGAGGGGAAACTGCAGCTTTCACTTTTAGTAGAGGTGTAACATGTTGAAGCTGGGAACTATCTGCAAGTTCTGACTTGCATAATGGCAGTCTGTTAAGCCTTGGGTTTCTCCTCAGTCAGGCAACCCAACAATCGTTGAGTATACGGAGTGCGTTTATGGAGAGGGTGAGGGTGGGCAGCGTTTTTCAGTGAGTTCAGGTAGGGATAGATGTATTTTCTGAGTTCTGTATGTTAAAAGTCGTATTGTTAAAGCGAGACAAAGGACAATATTGAGGGAGTTGGGGGGTGCAACTTATTTTGGGGTCTTTCATTGCTGCTCTCTGAATATATTCCTTGTAAAGGATGGGAGAAGACATTTGCTCTTTCTGAGTATAAGGGGGAAGGATGAGCAGGGCATTGGAGACAGAGGATGGTAAAATGGAACTGAGCGGCTTTTCACACTAATGGTCATATTAGCAGATGATAAGACATATTCATTCAAGTTTAGGCTGTATCATCTTCCTCACTCCTTTCTACACAGTCCTTTGGGTCAGATAATTTGACTCGAATCAATACTGCTCTTTGCTCAAGGGTATTTAAGGATTACAGTGGAAGCAGTGCAGTGATAAGGAGCTAATTCTATGTGGAAGAGGACATAGTGTTTTTGCCATGTGCTCTCCATTTGTTTCTTACAACCTAATTTTGAATGATCATGCTGTGGCTTCCCCCCGCCATGGCTGTGAGTGTGAAAGAGAAGAAAATGGATTACAAGAAAAACAAGCTTTTTTTCCTCCTTGAGGTTTTTAATCAAAGGTAGCACAACCTGTGTGGGTTGAAATGATCCTAATTGTTACTAAGCTGATTAAATATTTATAAAACAAGGGCTATATTATATTTATAGCTCTTCTGTTTGGAGAATATAAGTAAATGGATGATTTTATAGATTTTTTTTTTTCCTTGCTCAAATAATGAGAACAAGCATTCTTTCTGTTGTCTTAGGATGCAAATATTATCTGAATTTCTAAATGTTAGACACTGAAATGTTTTAACCTTGCGACATTATTAAATAAAAAACGGTCCTTCAATTTGTTGGGGAATGAAGATCCAGATAAAGTTCTGTGTGTTTGTTCATCCCTACTAAGATTTTTTTTAGAACAGCTCCAGATCTTTCGAGCAGTCATGCTTACATTGTCTAGAGTAGGCACTTGGATCCCTTCTAAATTAGAAAGGCGGAAAAGACCTGTGGGATTTAAAGACTGGAAAAAAGATTTCTAATAGTGAGGCATAAGGAATTTTTTTTTTTTTTAGTTTCTTAGAAGGTCAAGAGGTGAATATAATATCTAGCTAATGAAGTTAAAAGAAAGTGGGAAGAGGAAAGCTATAATCTAACAGAGAAAGCATAACAATCATAATTGGAAACATAAATGGATGTTAAAACCGGGAGGTTTCAAATATTCAGAGGACATGTGTTTTAACAGTGGACGTGATCAGCCATTGGAACAAATTACTGAGCAAAATAACTGATTTTTCTTTCTTGTCAGACACACAAGTTAAAACCAGATGCCTTTCTGGAAGGTGTGCTTTCAGCTAATTAAGCTTTGGGTTCACGACAGGGAAGGCAGACAAGAACTAAAGGCTGGTTCTGACCCCAGAGCCTCCCGCTCTGGTTACTGCAGCGTGCTGGCCTGCCATGTACCCGAGCATCTGGGCACTGGCCGCACCGAATGGCCCTGCTTCCCCAAGGGCCCTGGGAAGGAGCTCGGGGCAGGGGCAGCTGCCCTGCCTTGGCTGCGTCGTCCGCTGCACGTGCAGTGTCTTTGGTTTGTGCAATCCCAGTAAATCAGGCTGGTCGGGGAGGTGCAGCGTACGAGCCCAGCGTGCCACTGGAGGAAATGTGTGAATCACCCGGTGGAAAAGTCGGGCGTTCCCTGTGTACGTTTTGTCTCTGCTCCAAATGTCTTCTGGCGATGTTGGTTGGGGTACGAAGAAGATTTAGAAGATTTTTGGGAGTACACCTGCACTGGAAGAAAGTCAAGTGTAGTTATAGGCAAAATGTGGTGGTTCGGTGTTGTTTTTTTTACCAGTATAGCTTGTTTTACTTGAACAGCCCAGAGCATGGGTGAGGGGTGACTTTTAAAACGCATGTGTAAAGCACAGGTTTCATAGGAGGTGCTGTGTCTACAGTAGCAGCTGCTCTTTGCTAGCATGCTGTATTTGTGTAGGCAAAATATCTTCTTGGATCAAAAAAGCACACATTTTCATTGTGAAATAATTAGAATATGTAAGCTATGAAAACCATAGCAAGGACACAACTATTTAGTTTATCTACGAGGTTAAAACAGATGAACTCAACCCCACAAAGGGGTGTGCAATGTTTGTTGTACCTACCTGGCAGATCTTGTCTCTATGTAAATTTTAAGCTGTGATAAGTATTGCATATTTTGTCTTGTCTTTAAAACTACTGTCCCCCAACAAACCATTATTGGTAAAGACAAAGCAAGAGTCATGAGGTGAAAGATAAGAGGCCCTCTACATTACCTACATGTTGCCAACAGTTGAATCCATGCCAGTTCCTTCCTTCTCCAACTGGCTGTTTAAAAGGCAAAGTTTTATCTGAGGAGACTTGTTTCCTGAAGGACTTGCTGAATCCTTGGACGATGAAGCATAGTTTCTTGTCCCTTTTCTTTTGATGTAGGAAGTAAACAGTCTTCATTTAACGCTCCCCCTGCCCTAGACCTTTCCTCCTCCATCAGGCACACCAGAGGATTTGGTGGGCTGCAGGGCCGAGGGCTGTGGAGAGGTCTGGGATTGTGTGGCAATGGGTGTCTGTCACTGCTCAGTGGATCGACAGCAGGGCTTCACTTCTCAGGGGTGGTATTTCTGTGCCTATTCTATGTTTTGACATGCACCCAAATTATAATGCATATAGGTATTGTCATTAATTAGGGGGATTATCACCAGTTTCTTTATAAATTTGGTCATAGGGCAAGCAAGAATTGTACAAGAATTGCTAGTCAACTGGCGTACAAGCAGTAGTGCTACCAGTATAGCTGTGGTCAGGTTCCAAATACGCATAAACACTTGCATATGCAAACAAAGTAAAGCCTAATCTGTGGAATAAAGTGTTTTATTACTTTCAGAAACATCAATAGCAATGAGTTTTGCATGTTGTACATTAAAAACAACTGTACTGTTTATGATAAAAGGATTCTTTTCAAAATTTGCATTTAGTTGGCCCTGTGTTCATTGTATAAATGTAGAGCATATATTGGGAAGAAAAGTAATATTTTCTTCTACCCTGTAGGGCTAAAATACCATGCCCTCACCTCTCCTTCCTGGCCCTCTGATGCCGCTGCATCATGTTGATCATGGTTCTCAAAGAGATTAAGATCCAACCTTTTAACTTCCAGTTTAATACAGCACTTGGACACACACATAAATTCTTTTGGAGGCTGATCAGTTTTATATGCATATCTTACAGCCTGGAAAGACTGGAACTGGATCCCTAACAGCATTATTACATTCTTTTAGATTTAGCACTGAGCATGTAGGAGAGCAACCAGGAGCAGTATCTATATTCTGTATTTTATCATCCTCCAGCCAAAGAAATTAAAAACTGGATTCTGAAGTGTAATCAGCAGCTTGAATGTGGAGTGCAAATCGATATACCAAGGTTAGCTTTTGAGTGCTTAATTTCTTCTTAGCTGTTCTGCATCATCTTTTAACGTGACTACTGCCCAGGTGTGGTTGCCCAGAGCTGCCTGACTCTGACAGATACACGTATGCAAGTAAAACAACATAAAGCTGCATCTGTTCAGAAGAATTTTGCATGGTTCATACTTCTGGCCAACATATGGAAGAGCTTGTAAAGTTTAGATGATATTTTCAAGAGTCTGTTATGTTTTGCTCCCGGTGCTTCTGGTTAATGTGTGTGAACTAGACATCCTATTTCTTTTGTCATATATGCACCTATCCATTTTATGAAAACATTAGGAGAAACCCCTTGACACTCCTGTTAAATATGCGTTTAAGAGTGAATTCTTTTACTGAAGTTTTAAAGATATTTTGGAATCAGCATTCCAGTTTTTTTACTCCTTTTTTACAGTCCTATCTTACAGAAAGTTAAGGGCAACTTGTGATAAAGACAAGGGAAGATGAAGAAAGCTGAAGGAGAAAAGTTAATACCCTTTTCATAACGCTAACAAAAATAAAGCTACTGAAATGAAAAATAACTGTTCCTTTACTAAAGTAAAAACAATGAAAAGATTGATGGTGCTGCCCATGTGTGGGTGTGTATGTGTTTATGTAATGTGGGAAGAATTTTCTGACAAACTAAGAATAGTGGTTAAATGTTTGTCCTCTTGGTAGTATCCTAGTCATGATGCAATTCTCAGCAACATGGACTATAATTATACAGGGAAGTTGCTATTTGCATAGTGGAACACAATGTATTTTCCCTACTTTGAAATATTTTTTTAGAGCAGAATGTCAAAAGAGAAAGGTTCACATACTGTGTATTGGAGCACTTTTGCTTGATGCATATAATGTACCTTCAAAGTGTAGAAGTAGCTCAAGATGCAGGTGAATACGTATTCTAGCACTCACTTTCACCTCCCCAATAAGAAGCCTAGAAAAATGCAAAAATACTTCAGGTAGTGTGTCTCACTCATCTATAGATAAAACTTTATCTATACAATTTGATAGATATTTATCTTGCTTTAGAGAAGGGCTCAATTTCCCTTGCACCTCAGAGGAAGTAGTGGTGGAGTTGGACTTTTGAGAAGTCTGGAGTCATCCCTCCCCTCTTCTGTTACCACACAGTATTTATCTCTGCTCTGGCACTCCCCTGCCTCTGTATCCTCACAGTAACGCTGCAACTTCAGGGCCTTTCCCTAGTCACGAAGCAATTTTCATCGAACTTTTGAAAAAAAGATAGCTTTGCCATGGTAATGGTATTTCTCAGTAGCTAAGTAGGAATTATAATAGTATGACATCATCACCCATTGATCCTAGTCTCCGTACGTACTGATATGGACAAAGTCCTGAAAGCAAGTAGTTAGGAAAAGTATGCAAAACGAGGCATGCAAAATGTAGGTTATAGTAGCTTGGTTTTTTTGGCCGTGGCATTGGGGTAGAGACTTACTTAGCAAAGTTCATGCCGAATAGGTAGACACAGTAGTGTCTTCTCCTCAGTTTCTGTCCAGTACCTTAAGTACAGCTTTTTTGTGCTTGAGAGCAGGCAAGGCTAATTTTCTTACTGCATTACTAAAACATGACAAATGGCAATCTTGTCTAACCAGAACAGCAAAGCTCTTCAGTCAGCTAGTGCTTTTCTTTGTTTCCTAGTAAATAAGCATCCATTCAGGACTTGTAATGGACTGTGGGGGAGAAGATGTAGGTCTAGCCATAGAACAAATCGTAGGCAAAACGGAGATTTTGAGCAAGAGAGCATCAGAAGAGCCTTACGTACAAAAGTGTTGCTCAATGGCAGATGTATGCTTAATGGTATTATTTTTAAACCCATGTCTCTTTCTCCCCATGATTGGCTTAAACTCAGGGCTCATCCGTTGTGCGTTCTACCATTTCTTTCTTTTTCCTTGATCAGATGAGATTTGTGTTCATAGAATATTTTTTTATCTTATCTTTCTCAAGATATAATCCATGGTTGCCTTTTCACCAGGGCTTGCAGCAGTGCGAGTATATCACAGTAATAAAAATACTTGTCATGTAAACTGATAATCTAGCTATAATTTGGAAGGCAGTTCTGTCATAAGTAGACCTTCTCATGACTTCTGTATGCTTCCAGGAGGAGCTTTTTAAAAAATTGCTTTCAAATATTTTGAGTCTAAAAAAGAATCTTCTGATGGTTTGAGATAATTCAGGTAGTTGTGTTTTAGATTATGTTTGTATAGAGAGGTGATATTTTCCATAAATTTTACTCTTTGGGGTGTTCTTTGAGGTTTTGTTTTGCTACTAGTATGCTTTCACTGGGTGGCTAGCTTAACTTGCTTTTGAAGAAATGTTATTTAGAAACAATGAATATGATACAAAACCAACAATCCTATGTATACGGGCTTTTTTAATCTGTCAGTTCCTTACTGAACTAGACCAGCATGCTTCCAGCATGTGTTAGTGCAGTGCCTGAAAAAACTGTACGGTAGTCTTAACCTTAAATTGTATTATACTGCCACGTTTGTCCAACTCTGGCCAGAATTTGTAGGAGAGGGTTGATCTCAGGATCACGTTGGGTTTTCTAAGACGCCTGAAGTTTATACCATCGAAGTGTGAGATTCAGATCAAATGGGAAAGTGAATGCAGTTACGCCATTTTCTTTATTGGGAAATCAAAGCATGAAAACTGGCTATATTTTTGTGACGAGTTTTAGGACAATTACAAGCAGGTTACTTACGCTATGCAGTTTTGTGTGGCTGTGCCTACAGAAGTGTCTTATGTCCCGCATGGAGCGGAGCTCTCACACAGGGAAGACTGGCAAGCGCAGCAAAGAGCCGAGACAGCGCTGCTGTGAGAATGTTACAGGTGCTTGTGTGTAAGGTCTTGACTATAACCAAGTGTCAAGAACTGTCCTATAAAATTTTAAGGGTTTTTTTTTCTGTAAATTTACAAATCGTCTCCTTTAACGTACTGAAAAAGACCTGTTCATTTTGTCAAACAGCTCAAAATGCTTAATCAGCAGTATGTTAGGTTTGAGGATTCCTCAAAGGCAAGATCTTGGTGCTTTTACTTTGACTGTTTGAAATGCAGCCGCGTTAACTTCAGCAGAGGTGAGTCCCTGTGACAAACTACTTGTTAGTGTCCATCTCCAGCGCACACCTTCACATGCACGCTGCCCGGACAGGTTTTACTCCAGAGCTGTGAGGTGGCCCATCCTCGGGGCTGAGCTGCCGCAATGCAAACTACTTACACAGCTTTGCAAGGCTGAAAGACTGCTGGAAACTTTTTCATCCGTTTCATAAATCCAAACTATTTCAGGTTTTAAGTTAGGTACTGTATGGGATCGTTTACATGGCAGAAGCTGTTATTGGCTTCCTGTCTCTCTGATCTGTGCTGGGCCTGCGAGGTATTAAGAAATCAAATTAGCATGTGTGTTTTGAGTTGTATGTGGAATGCAAACGTGCACTGGTCTGGGTGTGAACCAAGTTAATTTTGTGACTTCTGGATTTTGTGGTCCTGCTCTTTAGAAGTAGTAGCTAAGGAATTATTCTGTAAGTGCCAGGAATTACAATGAATAGTTTCCCCTGTTTAATCTTACATAATGTAAGCTCTGTGTGTTATATTTTGTAATGCATGCCTGGAGAAAAATCTCCTAGAATAAATTTCACGCTTATTTCATGAATTGTTTTTCCCTCGTGCTGTTGTCTAAATGTGACACTACCAGAAAAAATCATTTGCTATACTGAAATGGAGCCATTCTTAGCACCAAAAAGGAGGGAAACTTGTATTTCCTTCGTGGCTCTCCATCTGTCTGGGAAAGCTCTGCAAGTTCACTCCCAGCATTTCCCCTTTTTCCTTCTATGCCTTTCCCACCCAAGTGTAGATAGTCCTGACCAATAGCAGTGCTGACACAGATACCCTACTTTCCTGTGCTGATTACACCTTTGACTCCTTGGTCTAGAGTTTCGTGCCAATTTGCCATTAGGGCTTTGTTTTCCATGCCTTATTTACCTAAGTCTGTGAAAACAGTAGTTGTGTTGTAAAACGTACAGGGAGAGTTTTGTATATATGTAGCAAGTAGCTCCAAATATGTTAAACAATCCCCGGGGAGAACTTCTTAGCCAAGTTTTAGAAGTTTTACCTCTTTATATGAAGCTTGAGGTCCAGCATATTTGGGGGAGGGAAGGAAAAGAACAGGAGTCTTTCATTTTAGCTTTTCTGTATCAATTGCATATTGCACTAATGCTTCCCTGGAGTGCAGCCTAGTTAAACTTCAAAATTAGGGCAAGAAAAAAAAACAAGGAATGGTAAAAATGCAAGATGAAATTCTCACTTGTGTTATCTCTAAGAAGGAACTAACAGAGGCTGCAATGGTATAAATTAAGCATCTCAATCTCTGCAGTATGGTGTGAGCACCCCATGCAGCCTATCAGCAGGTGCTCTGCTTAATAAGACTTCTTCCTCTGACTTAATCTGTGAGACATGTGTTGAAAGACATCCTTTTGGGCACTCAGAATGATAAATGCATTAGGTTCACTGGCACATCTTGTTTTGTTTCCTTCTCTCCTCCTCCCCCACTGAAAGAAAAAAAGGGATTTCATCCTCTCTGAAATAGATGTTGCCTGTTACCTGGAGCTATTGCTAGGCTTTTGCCCAGCAAACTTTGTCTATATGGGAGACAGTTTTATGGGGGTGATAGATTTGAGCTGTTTGTTTGCAAATATTTTCTAGTTTACTGTTCCTTTATATAGTAGTGCCAAGCATACTGTTTTGCAAACTAGAAAGAGGAAAACTCTCTGCCTCCCTGAGGCTGTGTCATTGTGATGTTTTAATATTACAGAATGGACTATGTAAGAAAGGTACCGTATAGGGACTGCTTCATCTGCCACTGAAATAGGGTGCTATACAATGGTATACCACACCTTAGTACAGAAAGCAAAGAACCTTTTCAGTTGAAAGCAGGGGAAACTAAGCAGAATGCAGTAATCTTGGAACTTGCCCATGATTCAGAATAATAACTTTTAAAAACAGAAATTATTTTTATAACAGTGGTAAGTTTTCAGGGATACTGCAAACTAAGGTCTGAATCTGATGTTTCTCTCCAACTCCGCGGCAACTCAGTCACTCAAAATCTACTTGCTGCAAACTCGTCTGGAACAGACACTCAGGGAAGTGTCCTGCCAGTGTGTGCTTTGCAGAGGACTTCTGTCACTTGAGACTCAGGAGGACTGATTGAAATGCAGGTGATAAAAATCAGCTCTCCTCTATTTCACATCGCTTCTCCATGTAGTGTGACCATCCCATCCTTTCTTAATAGTTCTCAGGTGCTTGTTTGATGCTGGTAGAGTTGAGTATCTCCTGCTGAGCCGCTGCTGTTGCTGCTTCTTTCAACGCATTCATGTTCTTCAGCTCTCATCCATACACACTTCTTGATGAACCTGGCTTAGCTTGACATTTCGGAGGATTTTTGGAACAATAGATGTGCTTAGACACATACCAGAAATACAGTACCTTTTGAGATCACGATTTCTCTGGTATGTATGGCAGCATTCACTTTCCTTTTTCTTTTTTCTTTATTTTTTTTTAAGTAAAGTGATACTTGATGAACCCTTGATTCCTCTCATTTTGTGCATCCTTTCCAAAATGCCATAATAAAAATTCTTTGAAGTTCCTGGTGGAGCTTTAATGATATTTTGAGGTATTTTGCTGTTCTTTCTGCAACTGATTGTTTCTCATGTTATGGATTAGGTGAGAATATAGGTACCATTTTTTTCTCTCTGCCTGTTGCAGAAAAAAAACCCCCACAGTATGATGAAACCGAAGGTGGTGATTTCAGGACAGACACTGACTTGTTGTTATCAGACCTTTCAATAAAGCAACAAATGTAGGCACTTCTTCACTTACAGATAGATGTGCTGCTTTTAAGCTCGATCTTCTATGCACAAACTTTCCGCAATGTGTGTGGCCACTGATAAAGTTTGCATCACAACGCTCTGTGTGGTCAGGAAGGCCAATTTCTCCTGCTATTATCTCAAGAGTGGAGCTGGAAATACACCCTTGAAATATTTTATTTCCCCCTTCACTATGCCCACCTCCAAACGACTTTCTGAGACTGAGACAGTTTTGACTTTAACCTGTCCCCTGTCCAAAATCCATGCCTTTACTGTCTATGCGGAGCAGAGCTGCTCGTGCCATCTTTGCTGCTGCGTGAGGGTGACAAAATGGAAAGCAAATGTAATCTCAGTGTAAATACCTCTTAGAGGCAAGCTAAAGGATAAAATGTTTTCATTGCTGCTTTTGAGTGGTTCCAGAGACCTGGGGATGCACTGTGAGGTAACTGGAAAGGGTACTTGACTAGGTGGTAGCAGGGCACACTAAAGTCAAACAAAAGGGGCTAACTACCTAGCAAAATTGAAATGTTATATGTTAGGCAGGGACACACAATAAACTTAAGTTTAATTTACAACAGAACCTTACAATCTGATGTTACAAGGCCTCATTTCTATACATACAAATGCTGAATTGTACCTTAATCAAAATAGTGGTTATGATTTATTTTTCCCTCTGACATTATTTGCTTGTCTGGGTTGATATGACTTGCTTTCTTTGCCAAACCTCTGGATACTAGTATACATCCCTGTGGTGGCTGCTTTACACTTAATTTTTATGGAACCGTAAAAGGGGCAAATAAATATGTGATTGTTAACTGCTGCTTGTAACATCATTATAAATACAAAGCATTATTCATAAAATTTATAAATTGCTTGGCTTGGTAGTTGGAATCAATGCAGAAGACTTTCCATCAGTGTACTATAAGCACATACTGTCATGTGTAAGTGGTGGGAAACGGCGCTCCCCTCTTCCCAGTGTACCCTTACTCTGTGCTGCTGGTGATGTTACTGTTTTGCTGGTATGTCTGTAGGACTGATACAAGTCCTGTTGGTAGGTCCATTCACAGATACTTCTGTTAAAAGTTTTAGTGAGAATTTCAGAACACGAGAGCTCCCTCATCTTTCAAGCCTGGCTGGTGGGTAAATGATATGCTCGAAGCAGATTGCCACTGCTGAAGCACGTCGGACCCAACAGTTGTTACATGCAGAGGATGTTGAGGAAGCAAGTGAAAAAGAAGCTACTGATGTATGTAAATAGGCAGGATATTGGATGGCTGCAAGACACACCCTTGAGGAAGTGCAGATATGCATCCTTCAGAATATGCATATGTAGAGATCAGACCAGTAGTTGTGTTCAAATGAATACATCGCCTTTAGATTGAGTACTGCTCTTCCTGGATGCAGTAGCTTTCAAGTAAACCCATTTGTGTCTGCACATGTGCTCTAAATCTTGTTAAAGTGTGAGAATCCATACTGCACATGTGTTTTTAAATTACTTACGTTGATGCCATATAAAAAAAGTGTGTGTGCTTAAGTTATGCTTCCTAGAATAACCTTGTTTGTTTTTTATTATTTTGGAGCATTTAAAATTGACTTTGAGATGCTGGGTTTTCCCACAACTTGCATAAAATCCAGTACACCAGGTATAAACTGTAGCATGCAGTTGATCCAAAAAGGGGATACTTCTTGAATGGAGGAAAATTTGATAGGTGGAGGAAAGGTTGGAAACTGCTGTGGAGACATGTGGTTGTGGAAAGGGAAGTGCCGGTTTGATGCAGAAGCTAACAGAATAGAGAAGTGGGTCATTTATCTGGGTCAAAGTAAAAAGTTAGCGGGTTTAAAATTTTTATTTCAGTTGATCTATCAGTTTTAAGAGCAGAGCATCAGTTCCTAACCTGTGTGAGATCACTGAAGCTCCATCTCTGAAGAGCAAATGTTTAGCTGTCAGAGTCACGGAGAGGCCAGCTTTCCTAATACAACACCACAGGGCTGTATTTATTTTGGTTTGACCCCTGGATTTTTCTTTAATTTACTTTGGATAGAGAGACTTTTAATAAGACTTAAGCTGCTTTATATCACAGGCTTGTTGTTTTTAGGGTGGTTTTTTAACAAACAAAATTCTCTCTGTGCACATTTCACTGGTGAACGAAGCGAGGGCAACTGCCCTCTTGGCATGTGTCCTTACTCTGTTTGCCAGGACTGTTGCTTTTTAATGTTACTGTGACAAGTCGCTGTTACTGGGGGAAAAGATTGAGCGAGCATCAGATTTTTCAAGGGTTGGATAATCTTCTGTATGAAGCGCCGGGCCGCAGGGTGGAAAGCTGAGCAGTGTTCAGCTGCAGGCTTCCTGTGTGCTATCAGTGAAATCATTAAAACTCTGTCTTAAGTGGATTGCTTGAAGAGTGGGAATAAAAATACCTCCTGCTTCACAAGGGTGTGGAGGCCTAACTTGGACGTGCGACTAAAAGCGCATCACTGGCAAACGCCGCTGCCCCGGTGGGTGCTCTGGGACTGAGCAGCAGCACGTTATTCCTCACACGACTGTAGTTTCTTGGGTTTGTACAAACAGCAGCCATGTTCCCACCTGCTTTGATCGAGTGGTGCTGGGTTGGTGACAGCAGCAGTGGCAGGATTTGTGCTAGGTTTAATTCAACAAGACTGATGGTTTTCTGTTTACAGGGGAAGGTGCCTGTTTAGTAAAGGGACTGGAGTGCTTGGCTGTTCCTCTCTGGGGCACTGCCCCTTCCCACTGCACCGGTGTTGCAGGTGTACGTAAAATGGCAAACCCCCTGTTTTCCCCGAGATGTCACAGGTCAGGTTTTAGCATGTCAGAATAAGCGATGTCCTCCGGGCTTTGTGTTCTAGGTTATGTTATGCCACACCTGTCACATTTTTGGTTGTGATTTGGCTCTGAACGTTACCTCAGCAAGCTGTGGGTGCAGCTGCCTGTCCAAAAGGTGTGCGGCGGGGTGGTGGTTATGTGGGCTGGCTAAGGAGCTGGATGTGCAGTGCCTTTCTGAGGTCTGTTAGGAAAACTCACAGCAAAGCGGTTTCTCCATGTAAAACTACTGGTGTGCCACCACAGACCTTGTGTTTGGGGATGCTGCTTCATCATTCATAGTTTTGGGCCCCTCACTCCAAAAAGGCCATTGAATGACTCGAGTGTGTCCAGAGAAGGGCAACGGAGCTGGTGCAGGGTCTGGAGCACAGGTCTGATGGGAAGTGGCTGAGGGAACTGGGGGGGTTTAGTCTGGAGAAGAGGAGGCTGAGGGGAGACCTCATCGCCCTCTACAACTACCTGAAAGGAGGGTGCAGAGAGGGGGGATGAGCCTCTTTAACCAAGTAATGAGCAATAGGACAAGAGGTAATGGCCTCAAGTTGCACCAGGGAAGGTTTAGACTGGATATTAGGAAGCGTTTCTTTCCAGAATGGGTAGTCAGGCGTTGGAATGGGCTGCCCAGGGAGGTGGTGGAGTCCCCATCCCTGGAGGTGTTCAAGAGGCGGGTTGACATGGCACTTAAGGATCTGTCAGTGCTGGGTTAACGGTTGGACTAGATGATCTTCAAGGTCCTTTCCAACCGAGATGATTCTGTGATCCCTTGTCCTGAGGACCATTACGCGAGTGCCTGCTCTTCACTCTGGTCGTGATGGCAAGGTGGCTCTTGCTCTTTATGGTTTTACTCTCCTTCGCCCTTCCTCTGTTTAAACCCCTCTGATAAAGGTCTTGATGTCATTCGCTATGTAAAACCGTGCTTCTGGCAGATCTCGCCCTGCTCTTGGGCTAGCCCGGGCCCTTGCTCGGCACAGAGGCCCGAGGGCGCAGTGCCAAGCCTTGCTGCTAAAGGCGTCATTGTTCCCCTGCCTCAGCGGGATCCAGCGTGGCCCCGGTACGGGGGAGGGGGCCCTGTACTGCGACAGCAGCAGCCGCGGCTCTGCCCGGTGTCCCCCGCAGCTCCGCTTTGCCTCGCTCGCCTCGCGGTGCCGGAGGCCGTGGCAGAGGGTTTCGCTGTGGACAGCGCTGCCCCGGCCGGCGCCCTGCAGCGTGTTTCGGCGCTGCCCGGTGCCGCGGCGCGGGGAGGGTGGGCGCTGTGTGCCCCGGCCCCGCCGCCTCCCCGGGAGCGCGGCCGCCGCCCCGGCCCCGGAGGGGCGGGGCGAGGGCGGGGCCTTGGCGGCCGCCCGCCCCCAGCGCCGCTGCCCATTGGCGGCGCCGGGCGGGGGCGGGTCCGTGCCGGGGCGAGCGGCGGAGAGTCCGGGCCGGGCCGAGCCGAGCCGAGCCGTGCCCGGTCTCCCCCCGCCCCGCTCCGCTCCGCTCGGCTGGGCCGGGCCGCGCTCCCCGCGCCGTACCATGGTGGGGGATCACTGCAGCCTCCCCGGTGAACGGCCCGTCCTCGCCCAGAGTCCCAAACCCGGATTAAGCTGCAAAATGGTCCTGCAGGCGGTGGGCAAAGTGCTGCGGTAAGGACGGGTCCGGCGGCGGGAGGGGGGCCCTGGGCCCGAGCGGGGGCTTCCCGGAACGCGTGTGCGGCCCCGAGAGAGAAGGGCCGGGGCGCGGGGGGCAGCAGCCTGGCCCCGGGGCCGGGTCCTGCCGAGCCCGTCTCCTGGCGGGGGCAGCGGGGCTGCTCCGTCGCCGCAGCCCGGGAGGGTGGAAGCTGGAGCGGCAAGAGCTGCTCGGAGACAAACGTTTGTCCACCCATAGCCCCGCAGCCAACTTCTGTTTGGGCTCCCCGAGCGCTAAGTTTCCAGGCTGTAAGCAGACAGTGAAGGTCCTGGCTTTCCTGAATAAGAGTCTGACCAAGGCGCTATATATGCTTTGGCATGTTTTCTACAGAAATGTCGTAAGATGAGGGGAAAAAATTGCTCATGTAGCTCGGAAGGACTTGTGTGAACAGCGAGACGTGTATGACTGCTGGGACCAAAACCAGACTCTTTGGCAAAGGACGTGCAGTAATTTGATTCGGAGGAGTTCTGACCCGTTCTGGTTTGCAGGGAAAAACGTCACCACAAATATTAGGATTAGCAGCCTTGTTCTTCAACAACCGCAGCTTTTTATTTTGGTTAAGTGTGTCCAGATATTTTTCTGGGATCTACAAAGAATGGCAGTGCTGCTCCAAAACGGAGCCTTGTTCCTCCAGCGTAACTTTATTTGGCAAGCTTTCGTTTGTCCCTGTTTCCTGCTATCTGTTGCCAATTGTTAAATGTTTGTCAACAGAAACATTATTCCTCTCTTCCTCTGTTGACTCACGTCTCTTCTCTCCAAGCGAGTTTAGGGGAGCTATTTATTAAAGCAGAGTGTTCTGATCACAAAGCGGCTGAGCTCTGGCTGGGGCTTAAACTAGAGAAGTTCACTGGGCTTAAAAGTCTGGCTGGGTGAGAACTGCTTAGAGTTGCTCTTAAAGAGGTGCTGTATTGCAGTACTTCTTGGTTTGTTTTCTTCCCCTGTTAAAAATACTTTCCCGTAGAAAACATTAGTTTAAGGAATTCAGGTTTTTCAGGTTTTTAACAAGTTTAACGTCCCTTCTTTACATTTTTTGGGGGGTCGTGTGTCTATAATTCAATATGGTGTTACACAGCTGGTCATTTCATAAAATCCTTTGGCCAGCAGCTTGCTATTCATGCTGTGAACCTTTTGAAGTTTTTTGGTAGCTGTTCTATTGGCAGCACTCCCAGATGTAAATAGATGGGTGCCTCTGTAGGGAAGAATTGCCAAACCTTTTGTTTCAGCATCTATGGCAGTTTATTTTAAAAGTATAGGTAACTTCCTGTGACTTAGCAGTGAAACATGGATTTTTTTATGATTTGTTCAATGCACGCCTTTGAAAAAGTGTAACGTAACCTTGTCCTTTCTCCTCCAACTGGAGTACATGCAGAAACTGTGCATAATCTCGTTTGCTTCCCTGAGATTTATTTTCTATATATGCTATAAAACTGTTGTGAAAGCAGGAAAAAGTTGTTGTACATGAAGCGTTTTGGGCTCAGGAATTAATAGCATAACTTTATTTTGCTAAGCTGTTACTAAATGGAAGCAATTACTGTTTTGTAGTAGTTTTTTTAATGTGTCTTGTCATTCTGGCTTATTTCCTTTTGCACCCAGTTAGAGAGAAATGTGTAGTCACAAAAACTTTCTTTAGGTGCCAGACTGGTTCTCTTATTTCTTTTCTTGAATATACTTCAGATGCCTTACCTGACCTTATGTGTATTGCTTCAACTTGCTTTTCTTCAGTTTTTGTTCTGTAAAACATAAACTCATCATATTCTGAAAAAAGCTCAGCATAAGAGCACAGGTACTAGCTAGGAGCCTAGGTAAATACTAAGTCCAATAAAAGTTTCCCTATTGCAGAAGTTAGGGATTAGTGCTTAAGAAAGTGTGAGCCCAGTGATGGTGAAAAAAGGAACCATGTGGGACCTTGTTCAGGCCAAAAATGGTGGCTTGCTGATGACAGCTGTTGTGGGATTTCTTTGAACAGGGGCATCCACAGCTGAGCTTTGTCCACTTTATTGTTGGTAGAGGCGAACAGAGAGCTTAAAAACATGTTGAATGCAGAGGTGCAATACCAGCCTGATACGGAGTGACCCGCTCGCTCGTCAGCTCTTCTGTTGTAGTCGTATGGAGTTAAATGAGCCCCACATTACCGTAATGGTTTATCACCTATTTCACTGTAAGTGTATCGAATACCATCTTTCAGCCTGACCACTTAAAACGCTGCTGATTGAGTTTTCTGTAGTCTGTATAGAAGATGAATCAATACTAAACTTTGGATGAAGTAATTTTTCTTCTGTTGATCAGGCCTACAGATGGCTTGGTGATGAGATCAAAGGTTATCTTGCTTGTGTGTAGTGTGGTGTTACCAACAGCCTACTGCATTTTAGGCTTTTCTCCGGCGTAACCAGGAACCAGCATCATTACCGTTCCCTCCCAGCCCTCCACAGGCTGCCAAGGACTTGTAGAAATTCACAGTGGACAAGAGTGTCTGTCTTCTCTCTAACTTGCCTCCATTTCTGTCTCTCTCCTGGTTGTGAATTATAAAGCTCAGTTGTTCCAGTACGATACTTGATCATGATTTTCCTCCACAGCAAATTTGTATGTACTTATAACTCGCTCTCTTGAAGCTTTTAACGTGCAAGTTGTTTTCATTAGTTAGTAGGTCCAAGTCCTCCGAGCTGCTGGGTGCCAAATAGTGTCTGTGTCACACACAGGTAATAACAGCTGCCAAAGGAAACATCAGCACGGGGAGGAAACAAGGAGGGAAGTGTGAGGAAGCAAAAAGGCTTCAGGAGAAGCAGCAGCAGCCCTGAGAACCTGAGAAGAGTTTTAAAAGAGCGTGGGGAAAGACAACTGAACCAGAAAGGGGGAAATGTAACAAAAGCAACAGATGTGCGCTCTCAGCCATTCTAATTAATTTTTTATGAAAGCTACTGTTAGGTTTATTAGTCTTTTAAATTATTAGTGATTCAGCTATGAAGAACTCTGGAGATGCTTGTATCTTTCATCACATGGGTTAGTAAACCGTGTTTAACACTTCAGGGATGGGACCGAGACTACACACTTGCGATGATTAAAAAAAATTAAAATACCATTAGAAAAGTGTCATCTCCCCTCTAAATTAATCATAGCATAGCTGAGATGAAGTTACGTGTGTTCCTTAGCAGAGTGTTTAATTAGGGCTTTCGTTTCACTTCAGATGTTTTTGAAATATGTTAATCTCATTTTTCCCCTCTCCTGTAATGAATTGTGTAATTATTTAGCTCACGGTTAGGGAGGGATAAAAACAAAATGGATGCAGTTTTTCTGGTTTTTGTTGGTTTTTTTTTCCTGTAAGTTGGTGGTTCTAGAGAGAGGTAGAAGGGGAAAGGGAACAAAAAGTAGGATAATATTCCAAGTTTTTACTTTGTACTTTTTAACATTATTTAATTAACTGTTCAGGATTTTTGTGAAGCAGCTGGATACTGTTAGCTTCCTTGCAGAGGTGTGTGTTTTACTGGCCTCGAGCAGCACAAGTGGAAGGAAGACTCAGGCACGTGAGAGCTCTCCTTTGGTGCCAGCGGGTCACTGGGCTGGCCGTGCGTGTTCCTCAGAGCTGAGGCTGCTGACATCGGGACATGGTGTCCGGCCCGTGCCAGCGCTGGAATCTTGGTTTGGATGCTTAGTTTGGCTCAGAACGGCAGCGCATGTGCTGTGCCCTGGCACTTCGGGTCCTGCGCACGCTATCTTCAGAGACTGCTCCTCGTGCAGCATCGTAGCCAGGGTGTTTCCTTTTAAGTCTCCAGTGAAACCAAGTCCCTCTGGGATAGTTGATTAATTATTGGTGATACGGTGTCAGGAAAGAGGAATGATCGGGGTTACAGAGTTGTGATGTCATTGTGTAATGACTTTTGATAAAGTACAGTGTGGTTTATATGTACACATAGTCCAGGATGAGTGTGGGAATAGATAACTTAAAATTCCTCTTTCTTGTTAAGAGCCTCCCTTCTTACAACAACATGCAGGGATTGATTTGGATACCAACCAGAAAATAAAAGAACCAACCTCCCTCTTTTTGGGTAGGTGTGCCATTGCCATTACTAACAAAGTGGAGTTTTTACAGGTGCATTTCAAGAATGTAGTAATTTGTCTTCGGTGATAGTGTGATAATGATTGCTTCAGTCACATGAATTAGCAAGTTTGTGTTGGCATCCTGGATGGTTCTGTATATTTTTACATCCAGCACTTAGAATTTTTTTTGAAAAATTAAATTCCTTATCTATTCCTCAAATAATTCATAGCAAGATCAGAAAAAAAAACAGGTTAATCTTGACATTGGATTCTGTTTTTTAAGTGATCATGCAAAGTAGCCTTAAACGTGTTCATGAAACAGGACATAGGTGGGTAGAAGCAGAACATGTTTGATGTGGCTGCCTCTTCTCCACTGCCTTGACACTCATTGCTGAGGATACCTGTTGTCTGTGATGCTTGTGTTTATCAACAGGACTAAAGAAAATGTTTAAAAGATCAATCCTGTTTTATCCTAATTTAGGTAGAAACATTTTTCAATAATTTAGTCCAGTCTACACTATTAGAAAGTAATTAGGAAGAGTCTTGTTTAGCATTAGCTAATCTGATTAAAGCAGAAGTCTAGGGACAGGCAGAAAAGGGAGGGAGGGAGGGCAGCATGCAGGGAAGGGGTTATAGGCAAAGTGCTCTTCAGAACCATGTCAGCTATTTTCATCCTGTTCTTTTTCTTCCTCCCTCCCACAACTTTCCATTGTACCAAAATAGTTCAAAATGTTTATGGTTCAGGGCAACTGACGTCACTAATCGTCATGCTGTGTCTTGTTGAATATTTCTGTAACAGGAGCTGACTCCCTGTTCAATGACAGCCTTTCGGGACTCTCACCCAGCTACTGGGAAAGAACCAGTGACACGGTGGGGTGGTGGCATCCTGTGGTTTGGTGAAGTGTGACCAGGCAGGAGGGGCTTTGTGGTAGCTCTTCTGTGCCTATGAAAGCAGAGGTGTGCTTGTGGAGTCTGTTCTGTGGCAGGAGCGGGTGGCAGTGGAGGTAGGCCTGAGTGGCACTGCCAGCATGGTGGACTCGTTGGGCAGGGATGTGCCCTCCGGAACGGTGGCCCTCCCTGCTTGCGCAGGCGGGTGTTCCCCAGCATATGCATGTAGCAAAGTCTCTTCTGGTCATGGCAGCACAACTCATAGTGCTCTGCTTGATGTTCAGCCCCACTGTGAGCTGTCGGATGCTTCTGACAAAACCAGGTAACAACCTGGTCTCCTCCTGGAGCTCAGGACTTGAAGCTGTGCTCTGGAAAGATGCTGCGTGTCGCTAGCCATGCGGTGAGCCAGGCACTCCTCCGTTTCTCTGAGTCGTCTGGCTGTTCACTTGTATTCACTGCGGAGTGTCATGACCCTGGTCTGTTCATGAAAGTTGGTGAACCATGTACAATGTATTAACTTAATGAAGAAGTTGGTGTCTTTCTTCAGAGGTATTTATAACATTGAGCTGTATTTTGCTTATGTGTTCTATGTCCTGTGAAGCAATACCCAGAGGGAGAGGACTGCTAAAATTCTTCTGTGTGTTGAAATAACCCTGTAAGGAGTTGCCAGAGCTAGTATGAGAAGGGCACCTGCCTGAGGTTTAACAGTGTTTTCCTCTGTTTTAGGGGCAAAAGTATGCTGTTTTTTTTTTCTGAAGATCCCTCCTGGACACTTTAAGAAGAATAGATTTGATTGTAATCTCAAACTTCTGAAATTATTCACCCTTCTTTTATCTTGTTTCCTTGGTATGTGTTTGTTTCATTATAGGATTCACTCCAGATTTTAGCTTGTTTCTGCCTGGAAGGTGATTTCAGTTTATATACACGCAAAGTATGAGCATGCAACATTCATCCTTCTGGGAGTTGACTACAATTCCTGGTTTGTCTATTTGCTTCCTATGTTGTAATAGCCCATGTTTCTGGTGCTGCTCTTTATGGAGAAAGTATCTATTTCACAATTTCTATCTGCTGTCCTCTGGTATCTCAAACTATCTGTGCACCCCAAGGTCTTTACCAGGTAGGTTTGTAGGAGAAAAAAAACCCTCCGTGGAAGAGCTTTTCTCTTTGCATTCTTGATGATCTTTGCTGAAGAGGTGTAGTGTTATGAACATGGTCTTCTACTGGTTGTTGCCCTGTCTCAGTGATGCTTAAGACAAAATTTATCACCTTTGTGACTACACCAAAACAGAGTTTGATAAAGTGTTCTTTTGTTGAGGAGGATTTTTCTAATCCTTTTCCTAATCCCTGGTGCTGTGGGGCTCAACAGAATCTTAACTAAGACTTCAGCAAATTGCTATTAGAGCAGATGAGATGTTGCTTTTCTTAAGAGCTGCCAGCACCTAGTCTCTGAAAAGAGAAGGGTATAGGATGTATGGCTTAACTGTTTCTTCCAGCTTTCTGAAGGCAAAAATAGTTCTTGGAGTTAATGGAGTCCATTAACATTGGAGCTGGGTTGTTAAAGCTCGTTGGAAAATTCTGCTGTGTTGATTTTTCCAAGTTCATTTTTGTCTGGTACTGAAATAAGTTTAGAAGTGCTTTTGCTCAGACAGCAGGGACTGGTGGTAGCAGATGCTCCCCAGGTGAAAGGAACATTGTGGATGTCTGTGTAATTCCTTTTATTTTTAAAAAAGGAGGAATCAGCAGTGAGTGCAGCTGTCCTCAGAAAGGCAGGCAGTGACAGAATATTAAAATTCTTAGGACAGCTTAATATCTGAAAAAAATAATCCTGGCACACCATACAAAGTACAATGAAGAAAGAAGGCTTGGGTTTCTTCATGGTGATTTATAAAAATGGACACACAGGAGAGGTGACACATTAGGTGCACCTTGGTAGCTCCACTCACACTCCAGACACCCAGATCTGCTCTTCAGTCCAATGTGACCACAAAGTCTCAGATTCAGAACACCAAAGCCTTACAGGGATAAGTGCTGACAATCAGCAGGGTGCATTTGGCAAGACAGGGGAAAGGAAACTGATAAACAAGGTTTTGCTTGGTTCTTCTTTATAGAGAGTCCTCAGTTTTGATGTGACTGCCTTATTTCTTCAGAACAAACCTGTGCAGGGAAAAGATAAAGCTGGAGTCTTGAGACCACCACCTGTGTGGGACAGAGGGGAAACCGCATTCTGTCTCAACTGAAATATTTATTTTTCTGTTGTTTTTAGCATACAGAGCTTTTTTTCATGTCTAGGTACATCATTCAAATGCACCAGTTTTTAAATCCATGCATCTTAGTAGTTGAGCTACCTAACCTGTTAAGTAATTTCAGTTACAAGCTTTTTCAGAAGGATTCCTATTGATTTTTGAAGTAGAGGCTTAAATATTGAGAAGTAACTGGATCACCCAATGATAGTAAACTACTCTCTTTAGACACACTTCTTCACTGGCTAGGGACCATCTTTCTTTTCTTTGCAGTGAAACTACCAGCACAGCTACGCACGAGTAGCGTGGTTTCATCTCTGCAAAACCAGTATGAACTGTCGGTGGCTGCCAGGAATTGAAACGGGGCTTCTCGGGCGAGCGATGCAGGCTGTGTTTGAAGAGAGTTAGCTGGTCATAACCATCCCTTGTTTTGAGGGCTATTGAGTTGCCAAAGCTCTTGTAAAAGCATGACTTCACACTGTGTTTTGAGGAAGAATCTTAGATGTTGGTCTCTGCTTGTGTGAACTGATTTATTGCAAATCCACATGAAGAGTTAATGATACTGCTTTTCATTTGCATGTGCAGCCAAGAGAATGAAACAAATTCATCATGCAACTGTGCATCTAATTTTAATATTTATTTTTGAAAATTACTAGTTTTCCTTAACCAATTTCTTGGCCGAGCTTTCAGCATTTAATTAAAAGAATTAATTTGTATTTCAGCAAGCCCTTGGAGGTAACACTAGAAACTTTGGGGTTTTTCTGATTGCTAATGGATCAGTACGTGTCTGTAAAAGTGCTTCTACTTTAGCTTTTCAATCTCCTTGGAGTATCCTGACAAGTAATAAATTAGGGTTGGGAATCACTGCTGTCTCATGAGCTAATTAACAGTGGCTGATCTAACTGTACCAGTAATTAAACTATTATCCACCCTACTATTTTTTTCAATCAGTCATTCAAATATTCTTTGGCCCACAATTCCATAGAGTTTGTATTTTAAATAGATTTTTCTTTCTCTGTTGTACAGAAAGCAGAACTTTACTGTGCTGTTCTCTAGGAAATACTGAAACAGCTGGGTGCTGTTGGTGACAAAACAGAACAGCATTGCATCATTCTGTTGCAAAGTTTAAAAATTAACTACACAGATTAGTGAATGTTTTGTAGGTATCATTTGTTAATGAAAGTTACCCAATTAAGATAATGCTTTGATTCCTTTTATCTTCAACTCTTTCTTACCCTGTGGAGACAGTTTATGCCTTCTAACTATGGATTTCAGGTTTTTTGTTTAATGAGATAGTTCATGCTAAGACTGAAAGGCACTGTTTCTCATCACAGGATCTGATCTAAGGCATGCTAGGAGAGGTGGGACTTCTCTGAATGAACTTTGGTATAAATTAAAGACAAAAGATTAACAAAAGAGAAAGAAATCCATTTTTGATCTTCAAAGCTGCCATTGAGACAGAACTGACCTTGACCCATGGTCATTCCTAGTAAATAAATATCCTTCCTAATTAAAATGCTGTAGTTAATTTAAAGTGTAAGAGATGAGTGTTTGTGGAGCTGGATACAGTGGATGAAAATTTCAGGTGGGGCTGCTTCTTCACATTGGTATTTCTTTGCCCAACCTGTTCAATAACTAATGACTGGGTAGGTAATTGAATTCCTCACAGCTGTGTGTCTCTGCAACAAGATGTGTGTGCTAGTACAAATGCTTTAAAAGTGAGTTTACAGGTGCAGGCATGTGAAATTGCTAATGAATAGTGAAAACAATTTACAGTTTTTTCCCATGCTATATATCTAATTGCATTTATACTGTTTACTGAAGCTCCTACAAAAAAAGCTACGACGTTTGAAGTACCTCTGTTTCTGTGTACACTCTCAGTTGTGGTGTGCCCTAACACTTTTCTGTCCTATTAAACCACATTTTTTTAGATGTAAACCAGACAGTGTTTATGTGAAGGATTCAGCCATTGAAGTCCTGCTACTGTGTGATTACACATAGGTGATGTTTTCAAAGGTGGAACTGTAGCAGCAAGGCAGGTGATGAATTTGTTTTCACTCTTTTCTCAACAAAAATAGCAAACTTATCCTTCCGATGCAAGACACTTTTTGTGCTTAAATAGTTGTAATTTGCCCAGTCCTGCCAGAAGTAAAAGACAGTCCTTTACTGTTCCTTGCCTCTGGGAAGCTGAGAGAGACAACTAGACTGAGCTCAGCTGCGAGCTGACATGTTGCACCATGCTGAAAAATATTTATCTATTGAGAGCACAGACTCTTGGAGTGAGTATTCTCATTAACTGTTTGGGCAGTGTCATGCAGTCCATATTGCCTTCTTTCAGACTGCACAGTATAGTGATAAAGTATACTTTTAAACATTTTTGTAGACTTTAGAAGTTGAGAATGGTAAAATTCTGATTAGAAGTACACTAGACATTATATGTACCTGTCTTTCAAAACATAGTATGCAGGTAAGGTGGTGAGCTTGGCCTGCACATCTAACATATTTCCTTTGTTGCAAGTTTTCTTTAGGCTACAGTAGCCCTTAAAACTAGTTACTATTGTTAGATAAATGTTTTTCCCTGTACAAAGAGAGCTTGCCAGACAAAAAGGCAGTGAGTAAACTAAAACACATCCTACAAAGACAAACCTGTCTTGTGCCTTGGTACTGTGAGCAGAGTAGACTGTCTGCGTTTGTATATCTTGGGCTATATAGCAAGAAGTCTGACTGCTGAAGCCAGGTTGCCATGGTGAAATAATTCCCAGCAATTAAAGCACAGTTCTGTCCTGAAAAGCAACTCTGTGCAAGCTATGTTGTGAAATCCCACATTTATGAGGCCATGAGGTTTCCAAATCAAATTTGCTAGGTTTAGAAATAAAAAGATACTTTGCAATCTGCCAGCTCTACAAACTTCATAAGGGTTGGAAGATAACAGTGTCTTCAGTGGTTTATGTACTCTGGTAGTGAGCTCCCGCCCAGCAGAGGTGGACCAAAGTGTACTGCCTGTGCTCTTCTAGAAAGATAACAGTGCTGCATCAGAATAACCGGGAGGAGCAGTTGCTGCCAGAACTTGAATTTAATCATGATGCAGAAGTCAAAATAACTCTTAAGTGTGTTCCAATAGAAGATTACAGGATAATAAATAAAAAAAAAAATCACTGCTTAAGTTAATAAGCATGTCTGAAAACACCCAGGAAATAGATACGTTAATTAAGATGTTTCTGTGTTTTTACTACAGTACATTTACATTTTCTTTCAGTTCGCAGAGTCTAAAAACCTTAAAAGAGAGATACGGACTTTTTTTGCCAGTTAGGTTCTTTTTAGTTTTTGCTTGTTCTTTGCAAGCAATTTTTCTGGCCTCCAGAATTTCAAATCACGTGTCAAAAAAACACTATTCTGAGTCTTATAATAATAAACCTAACAGGCCTATATTTGCCTTCCCCGAAGTGTAAAAGGTGTTAAAAGCCACCCCAAAATTTGCTTGCTTTCAAATCTTGGTGCAGGTCACTTGTTCCCATGGCTGTACTGTGGGAGATCTCCCCACTGCAGCATGCAGTGTCTGTAACAGAATCAGGCTTGCTTTCTCTGCCACTGTCTGCCTTCAGTTGAGAGCTACTTTTCTCCTTTGCCTGTGTGTTTTAATTAAAGAAATTTAAGGTATACTATAGATGTCTGCCTTGGACTGAAATGCTTCCCAGTATAAAGAAAAAACTATTTATCTCTGACTTTAAAAGGTCCCTAGAGAGCCAGTTCAGATACAAACATGTACATGTGCAGATATCCATGGCTAGGTGAAATGAATCCTCTTCCTACTGTCCAGCTGCAGTATGGGAGTATTATTTAGCAGTGGAGGATGATGAGGAAGCATTTGTGTTGCTAGAATACGAATGACTTTTTTCCTCTAAGGGAGGAGGCAAGGACACAGGAGCATCCTTATCTTGGTATTGTGTATGGGCCTGATGGGTTTGGAGTGTGTACCTGGGAACTAAAATGAGCTGCATGTTAACGAGACAAACCCCAGAGCACACTCCAGCCTGTATTTTCAGCTATGAACTGATGAATGCCTGGGCAGAGATGCCCTGGAGGGTTAGCATGGCATGGCCTCTCCTGCCCCTTGGTGCCCTGCGCCAGGGTCTGCTTTGAGAGTACTGTTCTAGGGGAGGAGTTACAAGCAGGGCAGAACATACCACGAGACACCTCAAGCAGGGATTTGCCCTCTTTTTACTCAGTTTTTGGTTTCCTTTGTCAGACAGCCAGAGCTTGCCTACAATTGGAGACTTAAAAACAACAAAACCAAACCCAAGAACCACCACCCCATGTCTGTCACAGGCTCAGGACTTGGGCACCTCTGACGCAGTGTTTTGCTGTATGGTTTGTTCTAAGCATTGAATAAATTAATTGTTGCAACACTTAATCTATGACCTACTGAATCTGTCTTACCGCAGACCTAATTTGGCTCCACGTAGAGCTCTTGAAAATAAACATTAGGAAAGATTTGTGTCCTTTTTCTTTCCTAATCCCCAAATTACCAAAAATCTGGACTGTAGTAAATCACTTAAGAATCTTGCTGAGGCTTCATGTTGGCATCTCCTAGTTTGGATATGTGAGGGCTTTATGGCACGAAGGTAAAAGAACATTTCAAAATGAAGAACAGCAGGATATTTGCTTGGGTAAGGTAACTTTCTGTTTCTACTAGTGAATGGCTCCTTTCAAATTGCATCACTGGCTCCTAGAAATAAATAATCTATTTGCCTCCCATCTGACATCACTTCCCTGGTGTTCCTGGGGCTCTGTCCCACTCAGCCCCTCTTAAGTGTGTTGACTGAAGGGGAACATGGACCAGTGCACAGATCATACACTCAGAAGACCCTCCCCAAAGGCAGCAAGTGAGGCTGGATACCTCCTCTCAGTCTGGGGGAGGAGTTCTGACAGGTATGCTCAGAGAAGAAAGGAAACTCCAGTCCAGCATGTTTTACCACAAGAATGCACTCTCCGCATTTTTGTAGCATTAACTGAGCTTGTTCGCATGCCTGGCCTTGCCTCTGTAGCCGTTCTTCCCAGAGCTGCGTTGAAGAGAAGCTGGGGGATCCTGGGCCGAAGAGAAGGAGCAGCAGTGGTACCTGGCCACCAGCAATTACCTGGGAGTTCCAGCACTGCACTTTGTAAGGCAGTTAATATACAGCTGACATGCCACTGCGGGCAAACAGTGTGGCAAACAGCTAGGGCCGGGAGGTGATATGCAAGGGAAGAGAGGAGGAGGGAGAGAAGTAGAATTGTAGAATCATGTAGGCTAGAAAACACCCTTAAGATCATTGAGTCCAGCTATAACCCTAACACTGCCAAGTCCACCACTAAACCGTGTCCTTAAGTGCCACATCTGTAAGTCTTTTTGATAACCTCCAGGGATGGTGACTCAAACCACTTCCCTGGGCAGCTGCTGCTTGATAACCCTCTTGGTGAATAAATTTTTCCCGATATCTAATCTAAACCTCTCCTGGCACAACTTGAGGCTATTTCCTCTTATTCTACCTCTTGTTACCTGGGAGAAGAGACTGACACCCACCTCGCTACACCCTCCTTTCAGGTAGTTGTAGAGAGTGATAAGGTCTCCCCTCGGCCTCCTTTTCTCCAGAATAAACAGCCCCAGTCCCTCAGCTGCTTCTCATAAGATTTGAGCTCTAGACCCTTCACTAGTAGGTGCGTGGGGAGTCCTGCGAAAGGAAGCGGAAAGGCTTGATGTACTGGAGACGTAGCGTGTGCAGGTGCCCCGTGTTCTCCTTGCTTTGCCAGCAGCACCAGCTGGAACTCAATTTGGCCCTACAGAATGTTTTGGGCTTTCTGTTAAGAAGTAGCATTGTGAAATGATGTTATGGCACTTGTCATCCTTAACATGCCTGCCATGCCTTGGCACCGTCTGTTTACAGCAGAGCATCCGGAGGCCAAGCAAAGATTCCCTTTTAAGGCAAAGAGCCACTCTGAGAATCCAAAAGAAAAAGTTTCCTTGGCATGTAGGGTACATTCTTCTTTCCTCCTCCTCTTAAATAAACTATTAGTAACTTTTAAAAACAGAACAAAAATGAAGAAGCAGGGCCAGAAATGCTGCTAAAGACATTTTATTCTGCACAGCCCCCTTAGACCTGCGCAGCAACCGAGTCCTGGAGCTAACGCAGGGCAGGAGAGGGGAAGATTGAAACTGAGCTCAGAGGGGTCTGTCAGAGACGTGGGGCTGGAGGAGTCCAAATGGAGATGGTCTTAAAAAACTTAGTCTCCTTCCCTTCCCCAGGCCCTGGAGGAATGGTCAACCACAGCAATCCATGAACAATTGTACTGTATGCTGCACTGGGATTTGGACTTGCTTTCCAATACCTTACACAGCTTCCCTTCCCATGCTGATGTTCTTTTCTTTCCCAGTCCTGAACATGTATATGTACATCTAGGATTTGTGTTCTGGGTGTGCTGTCACATGGCATTTTCAGCTGAAGATTTAGCAGTGATCTGGGTTAAAATGGGACACAGGATTGCAGAAAAATTTCCACAGAGATACTAATCTGTACGGTTTTGAAGAGGGAAATGCCAATACCATCTCTTGCTTTTTCTCAAAGGAAGGGCAACACTGCTCATGTTCCAATGAAGCTTGTTATTCCCCTTTTCTTGCGTGCTATACAAATAAATACACTGAATTACCAAGAAGTGATTTTCAAGCTGCCTAGTGCCTCTAAGCTTCCAGTCCTTGTACTTAACTGAGGAGAAAAGACTGTGGGCTGCTGGGGTAGGAAACCGGACAGCATCCAAGAGTTTGTTCCTGTCCTCTAAAAACTGGCATAACCTGCTGCTTCATTGTTCTTGGTGGGAGTTTGTCCCTAGGACTTATAAATTTTAGCTCATAAAACTGTTTCCTTCCTGCTATGAATGGGTTCAGAAGTCCCATACTTAACGCAGGACATTTATAACCAGAAATTAACTGATAACTTCTTTCCAGTAAAGTGCCACAGAAAAAACAGAAAGGTAACAAGTAAATCTGTGAGCAGCTAACCTGGTTTTCCTTACAAACCTGTAGCCTTCTGTAGATGGTGGAAATCTTCAGAATTTTTCTTCTCTGCGAAGGGGAGTACATTAGAGGGAGAGAGCTTCCATATTAAAATTTTTTACCTTCATGTGTTTTATTCCCTGTGTCCCACTCACATCGCATTTGACTCCTTACCTGAAGAAAGGCAGAGGAGAGAAGCTAAAATTAAAATATCCGTTATATCTTTAATTTTGTATTGCAAACTCTGATTCACTGGAAAATACAAAAACGTGATGAAAGTGTTCATAAAGATCGGCTTAGAAGACACTTAAAATGTTGGCTTACTGCCTCTCTAATTCTGTTTTAAGAAGCTAACCCCCATCCTCAGATTACCAAGAAAAGTAGGTTTTGGCAGGAGTACTTCAGTCTATAATACTTCATCGGTGGAAGATATTTTAAAACACAACACTTCAAAAAGAAAGGAAACAATTACAGGATGAAAATCAAAGGCCAAGACAGTTTGATACCTCCAGTAGTCCAGTAGTGTAGTTACACCTGGGTGAGGTGGAATATGATGTTGGTGACTGTAATTTTTCCACAGAAATGTTTTAGTTGGGAATGTACCATTTCAACCCCTAAATTTTCCAGATTGTGAACTATACAAATTATAAAGTAGAAGCTAGGGTACTTCAAACTAACCCCCAAAACCTCAAGTGACTTATTTTAATATCAGTTGGTAACATTTTTGTGGGCATCTTATTTTTCGTTCTTCCTTAAAATAGATTTTTCTTTTTGTGCCACTTTTGCATGCTTTGCTCTGAACTGTGGGGCTTTCACTCTCCTCTAGCCAGTACTGACTGAACACATTACAGCTGGATTGTGAACAGTCGAGACATGCTCTCTTCTAAATTTGCTGAGGATTGCTAGGATTATACCAGTTAACCTCGGGTAAGAAATAGGGTCAGTTACTTGAAAGAAAAATATTATTAATCACAGAGTAAGTGTCTTTGTTCATAATCCATGGCGATTTTCTTCCTCACAGACTTGAGGTGGCTTGTGAGTTTTGACGTTTGCAAACACAAATTTGCTATGTGAGGCCTGTTGGACCTGTTCTGTCAATTTTCAAATGGAAATCAGTGTGTTTGAGACTGATCCAGAGGGCACCAAGTGATTGGAGTTTTGCCTGCAGCTCTGCTCCTCACCACTGTAGGGTTTTTTAATAAACTATTTAACTTTCTAAGGTTACTCATATCTGGTACTAAAACCACCTTAATATGCCACATTAAAAAGAGAAAAGCCACTGATTACTTGTATTTAAAAAAAAAAAGAAAAAATAAACAGCCGCTCACCCCAAGAGTAGTTAGTTGGGTGTGAAGGGTAGGACATGGTGATTGAAGCATCACTGCTTGTCCTTGAAGAGATTTCAGTTTCAGATGCAGCATAAGAAACTGCACAGCTTGCTGGAGACAGCAAGAAATTATTATAGCTGTGCTGGTTTCCTCTGGAAGAAAGGAATCCTGAACTGGTAGAGGTAATCTAATTATCTAATTAACTTGATCAGTTTAGGGAAGTTTAGCATTTAATAAATCACTAGTATTCCCTCTGTGTGATCAACCTTGTAATAAATCATATTCTCATGACCAAAACAATTCCAAAGTGATGTGAACCACACATAGTGGACATTGTGTCCTTGATACTTCAGCTAAATGAGATTGCTTCACATGTACTTTTTTCCAAACAAACCATATCAGTTTAAACTGAAGCACATCTTTAGTATTTGTACCATGAATAAACTTTGAACCTGACAGCCAGTTTCTGCTGTGAAATGGGTATAATACTTCCCTCATATGGTTTTAAAATTGATACCTGGGTGGTGCTTTGAAGATGCTTCAAAGTGTGGGGTCTTTTTAAACCAAGAAACTACTGGGCATCTGATCAAGAAGGAAGTAAGAGAGAGAGGTTGGAGGAGGATCTTTATTAACTGAGATGGGATAAGAAAACAAGCTGGGAAATTGGCAGTTTTACTCAATCTTAACAAAGCAGTTAGACCAGGGAAAAAAATCATCCCGGCCCAATGGGCCTGTCACTTGGTAAAGTGTCTTATACATCTTTCTCTAGTGAAATCCAGGCAAACATCCAGCTGCTGTGTTTTCTCAGCTGAACACAAGGCTGAGCATGGAAGCCCTGCTAGAAGCATTAGTGAATATACTGTCTTTGGCTGGAGCCAGTTTGCTGAACCTTCTTCAAAGGTTTTACATGAGTGACCTCTCTTCTGTCATCTCCCATCGCTTTTCCCTCTCTGAAACTTATTTGCAGGTGTGACTTGGCCTGTGGCATCATATTCAGTTGAGTGCCTAAAACCAAACACACACAAACCTATCCTGGGAGTTATCTGAAGAATTAGTTTGTACTCTGGTTTGCATGTCAATAAAAACTGCTGAGTGCTGTCTCCTTGGATTCCCTAAAGATGTTTCTTCCCTTAATTAGTAGTTAAGCATCGATAGACAGGTTTCGGTCTAACCTCTTGACAGACCTTCAGCAAACTGCTGCGTAACAGCTACTCCTCCAGCTGCTTTGGAGATACAGTTGATCTGACCTGGACGTGTTAAGACACATTGAGTAGAATTCTGTTATTTTTTTAAGGCAGGCATAGGTAAACATGAATCAGGACTTTGGTTTGCTTTAGGGTGCCTATAGCAGTGTTTTGAAAGGTACTGCCCTTTCTGGAGTCTTACACGACGTTTAGTTATGTTTTCCAGTAAATAATCATCTACATGTGATGGATTTTGGTGTTTCCTGAGTAAGACTCTACTGGTCTTGTGCCTTTTCCTCTCATTGAAAGCAAGCTAACGAGCTTGTGGCTGTGTGTGCTGCTTTATGCTCACTGCTATAGTCTTCACTTAGAGGGTGTTCTGGGACATCTCAGAAATGGCTACACACAATTTTTCACATTTGTGTACTTTAAACTTAAAATGGAAAATTAAAGACATGTTGAATGTGAACAGCTCACAACAGAGGAAATAACAGATGCTTCGCTTTGCACATTTGGAATTGGTTCCAGGTAGACAGTGTTTTCTTACAAGTCTTTGAAACAAAGTGAACTTGGAGGTAGGGGAGAGCAGAAGGAAGGAAGCTAACTTCTAAACTTTACACTATTTAGTAATTCTAGTAATTGTGAATGTATGAGCTTTGGTTTATCTAGAATATGGAATTTTTATTTGTGGATTCTTAATCATATGTAATCATGTTTCTAAAATTGTCTTCTCTGTACTGCTGTATGCTCCAGCTTTGTAAGTCTGTAAAGAAAATGCTTTTGTATTGACTAGTATTGACAGTTTCCAAACTAAACCCACAGCTTTACAGCCTAGGCTGAGCATGTCTCAATTAATATGAATAGGTCTGACTTTATAACCTAAGTTCTGCCTAATTGAGGGAAGATGTGTGGTCTGGTTCAAAACTTGATGTTTTTAACACTGGATTTTTTTTTTTTAGTTTGTACTTAGAATATTTGGGGCATGTCGTGTCCCAACTGCACTGCTTGCAGGTCATGAAAATCTGCTGGTAGAGACAATTTCTGAGGTCTTGCTTTGCCTCTCAGCAGCTGCAAAAGGTTAAAAAGAAGTTTGTGCTGCACAGGGTGATTTGACATTGAGGTTTCAGTGGCGTGAATAAACCCTTTGATATCGGTGATTATGGGCATTTTGCAGTTTCAGTGATGATACCCATGAGTCAGGTTCTTTTTTAAACTGAGCCAAACCTTTGGAAAGGGGCAGAGCATGGGATCCTTCAGGAAGCTTCTGTTTGAAGTGCTCCAGTTCCAGCACAAGGCAGTTGTGGAAAGACTTACACAATCTACGGAAAAGACACAAGTGGCTGCATGTACTAATCTAACAGAGACTGACGTTTGTGTGGAAATAAGGGGGTTTGGGTTTTGTGAAAGGATGACGTTTGCATTAGCAAACTTGTGAAATATATTTAGTGATGGATTTTTGTTTCTTTTCATGAAATGGGGAGAAGATGCTGAAGTGAGAATGAGGTACTACCCGTTTCTATTTGATGGAAGATTTGCCTCAGCCTCGTATGTCTGGCTTCCTTCTGTGGTTTCCCTCCACAGCCTGGCTCTATGACAGACTGTGTTTGACCTCTTCATCTCTCTGTCCCCTCCTCCTCCTCCTCTAAGAAGACTGCTCTTAGCTGACGTGGCAGAGCCCTAACGTGGGGCCCTTGGTTTAAGTATCCTGAAGTATAGCAAAGACACAAACTCTGTTCTATCCAAACTACTTCTCACTGATAACTTTTCTCCCCAAGTGTGGTTAATGCCGTTTGTGGAACCAGTCTCTGAAGTTGAAGGTATTTTCTGCATGATTGTTACTGGAACTCTAATTTTCTTAAAAAATCAACTTATCCTTGAATGCCTGAATCCTGCCCCCCCGCCCCCCCCAAACCAAACCCAAAACCCACTAAAGCCAATCAGCTGAAAAAAGCCCTAAAGAGTATATTCTGAATAGACCATAATATTGTCTGTCAGAGGCCCAGCAGGTATGAAGGTGCTGAATGGAGCATGCCAGGCTTGGTTTCAGCAGCGTAGAAGTAAGGCAGCCTGTGCTGGGAATTAAGCAAATCAGTGGCCTGGAGTGTTTTTTACTAGCTCAAGGCCAAGTGTATAGTTTCAACTGGATTTATGCCATTGACTGTCAGGGTAAGGTAGTTTCAAGTCTTAACACGGTATTCCTGCAAAAGGAAGAGGTCAAACATGCTGCAATAAAGTCAGGTTACAGACTATCAAACAAGACTGTTGTTTTATGCTATTACTTTTTCCTTGAATATCATCTCAAGTTCTGTGAAAATCTGAAGTCTCAGGCCCAAGAATAAATTCAGTATATCTTTCATAGCTTCTTTAAATACCTTTAAAGTTCTCCTGCAGTTCTTGCTTTCATGGACTTCTCTTTCTTATCTGTAGCTTATTTTTACATGGGGAGGTTCAGATGAGATCTAGCAAATCTAAAGGTTTGAGGGCAAGAATAGCTAGATGACAACCAGGAGCTGTTGGTCTAACTGAGCAACCCTGCCCTATTAAGAGCCTTGTGCTGGGGAACACCTGACTTTGCATGTCCTAAAACATCCCTTAGTGGAGCAGCTATGAGAATTAGTCCACGTTACTTCATTAAATAAACTTGATTTATTTATTTAACTTTTATGTATGTATTTATTTAGATAAAATTAAATAAGGGACAAGTCTTGCAGGCTTCATTTGAATTGGGATGCACTGCTGTGGACAAAGGAGATGGCAGGAGATGTGCAAGAGTAGCTATGTGCTGAATTCATCTTCACATACACTGGTTTTAGTTTATTCTCGTACTGTATTTGTATTCTTTAAAAAGATGTTCTGTGTCACAGGCGTCCTCTCTCTAACCATGAAAGCTGCCTTTCTCATTAACATAGGGAAATAAAAGTGTGACCATCTTTTCCCTACCAGAGACCTCCCACAGTGCTTTCTGTACATCTGTGGTTTGTAAATATATTGTGAGGGTGTAAGTGTATATTGTGCTGCTGTCACCAAGTTTTCCTTGGTTTTTTTCCTTGATGACGGCCTTCCTGAAGTCTTAAAGTCCCCCTAGTCTTAATTTACTGGTTAGAGAGAAGTATGACAAGACTCAATGCAAGTTCAAGACAGTTTAAACAGTGGCAGCGCTGGACCAGGCTGTAGTAAGTTACGGCCTTCGTCTCTTATGGAAGGTGAATCTTGGCCTCTCCCTACTGCAGTGCTGATGATGTGGGCGATGAGTCGTTCTGAAGAGGGGTTTAATGAACTGATCAGTAAAGAGCCCAGAAAGAGAGAAATCTGAATAATCATACTTTCTTTGGGGAAGGCACTGACCCTTGAAACACCATGCGCAGGGAAGATGTGAATCCCATCCTCACAGCAAAAACCAAGCCTGCATGTATCTCAGGGGCACTGTTAAAGTGCGTTAAGAGCCAGAACAAGGTTAGTTCCCTTTGGATGGGATCTAGATGAGGTTCAACAGCAAACTGCATGCAGTCTTCTGCAAACGTGGGCTTGTCTTGGTTTTATAGATCCTTAAAAACCTCTTTAAACCAAGAAAACCTGACATTAAAAAGTCCTGGCATCTCCTCCTTATATTCCTGTGATAGTATTGCCTTACTGCACTTTGTCCCTCACCATTAAATAGATCCTCTGTCTCTGCTTAGGTGGATTTTTTAACTGTAGAAACATGGATGTACAGCTGTTTGACCATGTAGCCTAAAAGACCAAAGTGCTGACCTGCTGTCCTTCCTCAGAAGTCCTTGCTGAACCCCTGGCCTAGGAATATGGGTTGGGTCGAGAGTCTAGGCTGAGGATGTTAAAAACGGAGTGAGAGGAAAACTAGTGATTACAAGAAACACTTTAGAAATGGGAGAAACACTATAGAAATACATGCCATGGAGATAAACACATTTTATGGAATGTGGTTGTCTACTTTTATAAATCTAAATGGAAGGTTATTTCATAATGCCTTGTATTTTAAAGGATTTTCAGAAAAAAATGAACTCAGATCTTTCTGTCTCGGGTATCCTGGGAGCTGAAAAAGCAGGTGGTTTTGTAGTTATCAGTGCTTCTCGCTGGAGTCAGATGCTCACTTCTAGAAGGCTTCTGGTGTCTCAGAAAGCGTAGCGCTGGAGTAACAAGGAATGCTGTAGCTTTGCACGAGCAGTGCCAGCATGTGATGTGGAAAGAGTGTTTTTCCAGCTGAGAGCTACCTTCTTGCAGCAGTCTGCTTTTACTGTCCCTCAAGCTCCCGTTGTGCAGGTGACAGTTAAGTGTGTGATGCAGCAGACTGTTAGTGTGTTCGCATTAGGTAGCTCCTTCGGGCACAGTGCCAGCCTGCTGTCAGGGCTCCTCGGGGGCATAGAGGGAGACGGTCACTCCCCCAGGAGTTTGCAATCTAAACTGGCAAAAGGGCAACGGGGATGGAGCAGCTCGGTCTCAAGTTTCTTAACGCCATTCAAAACCTCAAATGTTATTTGAAAGAAGTGTCTGAGTTCAAATACACTGTTTAAGAAACTGTCTTTTGCTTTAATAAAAAAATATTAAGCCAAGGGGAGGGAAGGCAGGAGGAGCAGTGTTGACACAAATACAGGAGTTTGGATTCTGTAGCTGTCCATCAACAGTAAAGGTAACTTTTCTTCTTTCTTTTCAATCTCTTGCAGGAAGTCCAAGGGAAAGCCAAATGGGAAGAAGCCAGCACCGGAAGAGAAGAAACTTTACCTAGAGCCAGAATACACAAAATCCAGAATTACCGACTTCGAATTTAAGGAGCTAGTGATGTTACCACGAGAAATAGACCTCAACGAGTGGCTAGCCAGCAACAGTGAGTATTGTGATCGTACAGCTCGGAGCTTGCTGTCCCCCGAGAAGGCATTCATTTACTCTTTCTTTTTACGCTTCTCAGTGCTTAGAAAAACACTCAGTGACTATTTTTACTGCATAATGCATGTCATTATACCTTGAATAGTAATTAAGCTGTCTTACGTACAAACCAACTGTGCTTGGCACCGTGGAAGCCTTGATACGTTTCCTCCTTCCAGCTCCCTCACTGGGGCACTGAGGGCATTAAAGTTTTTGATGCTCTCTTGAGGACCATCGATTCCCTTTGACTATTTGCTAAACTGGCTGGTTCAGCATGTTTCTGACTCAAGCTATTGGTCTTCCAGAAGCATTGTTAAAATGATAGTTTATTAAGACTCGTATGTAAAGCAAGTTATGCCTAAAGCCAGAAGTTTTGAAGTCTTTTGGTTGGATTTCTTCTCCCCACTCCTTCCAAACCTTGGAATTGCTGTGAATTTAAACTGTAGTCAAGCCTGGAACTCAAGAGTTGTGACTGACTACTGTGACTGAATGCTGTATCTGTGCATCTCAGTTCTGATTTACAGTACTTTCCTGTGCCTCACCTGCCAGTCCTAACCTGCAGCTATAACCCAGACTTGTTTACATTTTCAACAGTGTGTGGTAGTAGCAAGAAATTTCTTTAAACTGCACTCTGGGTAGGTTTATAGAGACTCATTAAGAAAAAAATTAGGTGCCCCCTGAGGAGTATTAAGATGTTAAATTATCTCAGGAGAATTTTAAAAAGTAGAAGTGTGGTATTTTTCATGCTGTTTTTTTTAAAAGGACATAATGTCACGAGAACTATTAATGCTGGTTTTTTAGCCACTGTACGTTTTAAGTCTGACTTCAAAAGAACATAGCAAATTGTTTGCCTTCAGCTTATAGTATTCTACCGTAAAGGTGAGGCTGATGACGGAGACACTTTCCAGTCTTGCTGCTTAGTGAGTAATAAGAGCTGATGCATCATGGTGCTTTCATCTTAAATCAAAACAAGAGCTTTCATTCTATGTACCTCTTTGTTTTGCAGTTCATCATTAGACTCATTTAGCTAAATCGTGTTTAAATTTGTATGCGAGCTCAAGACTCTGAGGTCACTTTACTTGCTCTATTTAAATAATTGTCTGGAGGATAACCAGTGTTTTGAAAGTATTTTACTTCTGAATTTCTTTCCTTTGTGTTTATTTTTCAGCAACGACTTTCTTCCATCACATCAACTTACAGTATAGTACAATCTCAGAATTCTGTACAGGAGAGTCATGTCAGACCATGGCAGTGTGCAATACGTAAGTCAATATTTACAGTTACAAGGTTTCCATGAAGTCTTCAGAGTTGCTTGGGGAGGATCTCGGTATTGGATGGCACTGGGCAAGTGTTTTACAGCAGATCTCTGCGTAGTGAGAATGTGGCAGCTGTACATGCTCTTCTCTCCCCTCAGCAGTGAAGGGCGGTTTTTGTGGAGGACTAGAAGGACGAGAATCTTTGACTGTTCTGAGCTGGTTTTATAAGGTCAGATCAGAGAGGCCAATTACCACGTGTGTAGCTGAGGGGGAGAGGGAAGAAGAGCAAGGCAAAACTGTCCTTACTGGTAGGAGTGCTCCGATTCCATAGAAGGCCGGGGAGGATAAACGAATTGCGAAAACCTCAGAGGGTGCTTCTGATAGCTGGAATGCTGACAGAGCACCAGGCTGCTGGCAGATAACCTCTAGCCTGACGTGAGCCACTGGCCTTCTGCCCGAGCCCCTGGGCACAGAGGACACAAGTGGCAGCTTTGCAAAGAGTAAGGAAAACGTTTTGGTTTGGCACTTTCCCCCTGTAGGACTTAGTAGACTTTTCTTAACATTGACTAGCTGTCACTTATGAAAGAAGGCTTTGTAGTTTTACTGTACATGGTGAATGTAAGAAAAAGTTACCATAAACTCCTGCTCTTGATTAGCACAGTCCAACACGATGGAATATGAGATCCAGTTGAGTATGAATAAGCCTGTTGTGTTGTGGGTTTTTTTTTCTCCAGCACATGTGTTGATAGTCCTTTTCTTCCCTCCTCTTGCATTTCCTGGGATTAATTTAGTTGAGATGGATTTTAAAACAGAAGACTGAGCAGTTAATGTTATAGTACATCAAACAAACATCCCGGGGAATGTACGCAACAGAACCAGAGCTCTATATTGTATCTCTGACAATAATTACATAGTGCTTAGAAAGGAATCCTTGCTTAATGTACTGGGCTATCTTGTGCACTTGAAATTAATATCAGGGGCTTTCTTTGAGAGTGCTCTGAAGAATGCAAAGTGTACGGAGGATATTTTTGCATGTAGAAGTTGGAAAGATAACTGTCAGTAGAGAATTAAAGGCCACGCTAAGGACTTTGAAAGCAGGCTGGAACAGAAAGTAATAAATCTCTGCTGGACCCAGATTTTATCAAAAGGAGACAGCATGTCTCTAAATGAGAAATAGTGATCAGTAAGATGAGTATTTTGTTGACTCTTGCTCCGAAGCCTTCTCATGTTTTAATTCCTGATGCAGCACTGGCTGTCCAAAGGACTGAGTTTAACTGTTTATCCACTTGGCTGATGGGAAATAGTGGCTAAAAGGAGGTGGTGGTAGGGAACCGCTCCGTTCTGCTCTAGCGAGTCTTAAAGAAGAGTTCTCTGTAAGCCATTTGTGCTGCAGAATAAAGAAAGGAAGTGCCTGTAGGCGGCTCCAGCTGTAGCCTGTATTTTTAGTGGTGAGGGCTGATAGCGGAATGTTCCTATCCTTTGTTTTGGAAAACTGAAAAATTGCGCTATTTGGGAATAACAGGAAGCATGTCTACACTTGGGTGAAGCACTTGAAACGGTTTGTGTTTAGCTAAATCATAACAACTTAAGTATCTTCCTGTACTTGGGGGCAGATGAGTGATTCATGTTTGCAAACTGTAGGCTGCATATTTCATTCTCTGATGAAGCGTGCGGGTCTGTGAAAAACCACAGAGGTGAGATCACCGAGCTACACACCTCAGTACAGCTCAGCTTTGAAGGTCCCGTTCATAATCGTGTTCTCCAGATATCTCTAATGACAGTTCTGGATAATCCTTATCTTTATATTCTGCCTCTCCTAGCTCTTCCCTTTTGGAAGAGATATGCCTAAATGGAACATGGAGAACTGCCTCGAAGATGCTCATTTGTTCATATCCAGTTGTGACCATGACAAAACTGTATGTTGCTTCCCCACTCCATTCCCTCCTGCTTTTTTTTTTTAGTCTTACCCTAACAAAGTAAGGTAAGGACATGCTTATTGTGTTGCAGAAGCACCGAGTGATATGATTTATTGTGCCTCTGACCTGTCTCTAGTATATAGAGTACCACCTAAACATTAGAGGATGTTGCTGATTAACCTGACAGGCACTCCAGGTTTGACCTTCTGTGGCTGTGATCTGTTCGGGTACTCTGGAATAAAATAGCATCAACCTCTATTAGATTGCCATGGAATCACAGTACCTTACGATAAGGGTGCAGTTTGCCATTTTTTTCAGTGCTGATTTCAGTATGAAGGTCAGCATTTTGATCCTCTCTTGTGTTTTCCCTGCCCGGTTCTCCAAGGTGTGTTTTGGATCACACCATTCTGGTCATACCTAAGGAAGGCTTTTTGTATTTATGGTTGAGATGCTGAAGTAACTATTGAGAACAGGTTGCCTGTCAAGTTACTTTGCATTCAAATGCACTGCAAATACTCAATCCCAAGTTGAGAGGATTTGCTGGCAAAATAAACACCAGTTGCAGTTAAATATTTGAGGTAAAGTTTTGACATCTCAGAGAAGCTCCAGCCAACTGACAAACTGCAGACAGATGCAGCTTTCAGCCCTCTGTCAGATATATGAGATAGCACAGCCATCTGCAGACAATAAGGAAGAGAATTTCTGCTTGGGGTCACTAAGAGACATCTGACAAAAACTTAGTCTCCTTGTAGAACAGATGGAAGCATTTGCTGGCAAGGTGGGATAATGCCAAGAGAAATAACAGAATGACCAGTTATCTTCAAAATTTAATGAGGGTGGCATGAAGGTAACTTTGGGGATTACTTAATTTTGTTCATTAATATGTTTACCATTTGCTGTAAAGCAGGTACTATATTTTTAACACAGTATTTACTATTTAGATTTAGTATGCTTTATAGCTTATTGTTACACAAACTAGCTTTAAAGCACCATGAGCTGTAAACTGCTTTTCTAGCGGACATTTGGGCAAAACTTCTCAAAGTGCTGAAGTGAGGGAAGTAACTGAGAGCCTGTCCAAGTGCTGTAACTTCTGTTCTGCCTCGGCTTCTGTGTCAACACAAACCCAGAACGTTTTAGAGGAAAAGGGATAAAATATGTATGTATATTAAGATGCAGCACTGTGACTTCGTAGGTGTTATCCTTTATTATTTGCATCATAGGCTTTTCTCTGTTAAACCAATAGTCATTTCTCCCTGGGATTTAGAACGGAGCTGCAAATTTTACGTAGGAAATAATCAAAATCTGTATCGTGTGAGCACTTTTTGAAAAGTGCCTTTGAAGTGTCATCTTCTTGTCCTTTCTGCTTCCTGCCTGTTGCCTAATTCAGGACCGTGCTGTCCGGGTGCCAGGGCTGGAATGCAGTCAGGCTTCTGTGCCCCAGCGAGCCCTTCGCTGGCCCCCGCCGGCTTCCTGTCTTCTTAGGGGAGATAACCCGACCAGGTGGGAGATCTCTTCCTCCAAGACCTGTCAAGACTCTGTTCACAGCACTTGGAACATGAGGAAGACACATGATTCTAATCAACAGGACAATCCTTGTAGTTATCCCTTTACTTTTAATGATTCTTCTTTTAAATTCCTAATTTGCATAATTAGCCTAATTTTCAAGAAAAGGCAAAAAGGGTATGCAGTGGGATGTTACAGCAGATTTATTCACTTGTATTTTCATGTAAGTGAACTTGTACAGTTGCCAAACTGTTTCTTTTAACTAAAATCCAATTATTCAGATTCATTTTTGAGCCTAAGGGCAACTCTAAGCTATGCTTTCTATATTGCAGTTGAGGATTTCTGCAGCATGAGAAAACTGCCGAGGTACAGACAGCCCAGCCTGCTTCTGCTTTTGGCAACAGGCATTGTCCTAAGACCCAAAATAAGTCTGAATTGCCTAGAACTGTCTTGCTCCAGCTTACTGCAGGACTAACCAAATGAGGTGGCTTGTGTTTGTGCACTATGTTATGTAATTCCTTATATGTGGATTGTACAAAGGAAATACGCAGTGATGAAGAACACAGTCTGCCTAAGGGCCCAAATGCTAGTTCTGATGCCCGACATAGCTCTACAAAGAGCTTTTAACTCCTGCTGTTTTCATCCACTTGCTCACCTTTTCATGCCCTTTTGCAGTCAATCCCGATTTCTCTAGTAAACATCAGAGTGACCAAGCACCACGTGCTGAAAATGAGCCGAAAGAAAAATTCTAAACCTTAAGTGTCTGCAGAACTTGCCTTTCCTCTCTTAAAGTTTGAACTGCTCTACTTATTTCTGCAGCCTCTTCTTGTTTTTATATGCCTTGGGGCATGAACAGCATCGTTAGTGTCTTCACCTCACTGCCCTCAGGTCCCTGAAGAATCTTTCAGGGCAATGAAAACATTGTAAATCACAACTTTTCAGTTGCTACTTAACATTTTTCTTTAGTTGCTTCAGGACTGTTCTGCTGGTCAGTATACATAAAACTTGACTTTCCAGGTGGTATGTAGAGATCCTTCCAGTTCAATGGAGTCTAGTCCTAGTAGGCACAGGAAAAACATTTAATCTTTATCTTCCATGAAAAAAAAAGGTAAAAAAGTGCAAAGGTGGCTAAACATCACACTGAAATGATGTTTTGTCTAGGGCTACAGTGAGGCTTTTTCAGTGATTTGTGTGAGGAGTGACAGATAACAGATCGTTAGCCAACAGATGGGCAAAAAATGGTACCCTGGCTTTAGGGGCTCGAGTTGGGTGAGGTGTCTTTCTAGCCAAGTTCTGCTGCTCAAACCACTTCTGACCTTGCTTCCAAAGGCAGCCAGCAAACCCCACTTATGCTGTGTCCTGGGGAGACCAATACAGTGGATTTCTTATCAGTCCTGTAAGGATATAGGACTGTGCCTGGAGCTTAGACTGAAGGAAGAGTTCAGGAACTGGAACTTGAGACACCTCTAATGTGACATAGGCCAAAAAAAAAGAGGTGTTTTGTCAGATTCCTTTATCTGTAAAACATTTCTCACTGTGTGTGTGTAATGCAATGGATAGCTGCTCCTGTTAAGTTAGAGGTTCTTTAATTAACCATGACTTAAAGAAAAAAAAAAAAAGAAACAAACTTTCAGTGCTTTCGTAGCCTGGTCAGGTGCGGGCTGGCTGCAGCTAATCAAGGTGGTCATGGCTGATTGAATTATGGTTGCTTTTGAAGAGCCAGACAATGTGCTAATGTTCCTTAAGATCCAACAGGATTATTCACCGGTGGCAGAGTCAAATGTGAATTCAGATGTTTTGGGCACGCTGGTAGGGATGTGCAGAAGGGTCCTGAAAACTTTCCTCAGGTTGGATTTCGGAACAGGATTTGTAGCACTTAAAAAGGCTGCCAGTACTTCAGAGCACCAGCTTGGAAAGCCTGGTGTTTTGGAGCCACCTTCTGTCTGTTTAATAATACTACAAGACTAATTTATGTTTTGTGATGCTAAGCATCAGAAGATCACCAGTTTATCACTGTGCAATGTTGTTGCCCTTTAAAAATAGTTCTATAATGCTTTCCTGTAGAGTTCTATAGATGGTACGTAAACCCTTAGTCTGTCAGGGATAGAGAGTTATCACTGCCTCAGTAGAGCTCCTCTGCTTGGAGACTTGTCAGCAGGCTTTCTGTGCTTGGTACTGCCTGCACTCTTGACTGAATTGAAACAGAGAAACAAAACTGGCTAACAGAAATTCAAGGTTTTTGATGTAGAAAGATACCCTGAAGTGAATCTCTTCTGTAGCAGCTGTGATGTATTTTGGTAATGCTGCAGCTGTTGTTTTATATTATTTAGACACTAACCTCTTAGAGGAGTTGAGCTGAGGAGCCAAGGTGTAACGTGGTGACACTGTCAATTCTCTCCACAGACAGTACTACTGGTATGATGAGCGGGGAAAGAAGATCAAGTGCACTGCTCCTCAGTATGTTGACTTTGTCATGAGCTCAGTGCAGAAGCTAGTGACAGATGAGGACGTCTTTCCAACAAAATACGGTAGGTCTGCTTTCACACAGCTGCTTCTGTGGCTCTTTGCAGATGCCATAAGGTGAAAGCTGGCATTCAGCGTATGTATTAATACCAGACAGCTTTCTCACTTGGTTTTTCTGATGTTTTTGTTACGGGAGATTTTAAAGTTGGTTCATTCTTGCAGTAAGAAGGACTTGCACTGTTGGCATATGAACTGGGGTGAAAGTCTCAATCCTGTGCCCTTGGCTTGTATTTCCTCATCGGTACAACTTTTTCTTCAAGCATTTTAAGATTTTCCTAGCCTGTATTCAGAGAGGATAAAAATTTGTCAGCATGTGGGTGTTCAATACAGCCTGCTGCTAGTAAAATTTAATCTTGATGATGTTTTACTATTTCCTTTAGAGCTCCGACACATTAAGGGGGAAATAAATTGGATTGCCAGGAATGTGGCTTGTTTTCCTTGCCCAACGAGGCCTTATCTCACAGATTGTTTGCAGTCTCCCTTCCCTTTCAAAGATTAAATAAGACTGTGATTTTTGAGAACTGAAAAGCAATAGGAAAGTAATTTTAACTCAGATTTGTATCCTGACAAGATTGCTACACATGATGCCTTTGGTTAAGGGGAAGAAAATAGAGATGTGCAGTTATTGTAGGTGGGCGTAACCAGGACTAAAATCAGCTGGCTCCTTCAGCCACTTCAACAGAAAATTGGGGAAGTAGGACATTACAATCTAGGAAACGTTAAGCCAGTAGCCTTTGCTTACAAGCATCTTGATCTGGAAAGAGGCAGTGCCTTGTAAGCCAGCTGCAGTTGACTTTTTTTTTTTTTTTTTTAAAAATATGCTTGTTCAAGAGCAATGAGGGCATTTCATGGAAGTGCTTTGTCCATGTGGCCAAGGTGTACTTTACACCAGTAACATACTTTGTACTGTGCATCACGCACAGGACAGCAGGATGGTGCTTCTGCTTGCCTCTGTTTCAGTGTTACCCAAGCAGCTGTTGAATAATTGTCTTTTACTATGCAGGCCCAGCACTGCTCCAGCAAGCACAATTTCACCTGCACCTGATAAAAGGCACCCAGTATTTCCTTCTGTTTCTTTTCCCATTTGATAGAATTTCAAAAATGAAACGAGGGAAGTAGTTACATACATAGTCAGACTGCTGCAGACTACCAAGGCCCATGTACCTTAGCTTCCGTTTCAGGGTCTGTGAATTGGTCTCCCAAGCATTATGTACTTCCAGGGGAAAAATCTGCCAGCCCTGGACAAACTAGACAAGGACTCTCATTGTTTTTACAGGCAGTAACAAAAAAATGTTGTGGCTTTAAAGAACGATTACACTTGCTTCCTGATTTTTGAACCGTTAGGGTTTAAAACATAACTTCAAATGAAAATGCTTAAAACCTCCTCAGATTCTTCCCCTGAATTCCTGTAAAAAGAAGGTAAGAGGGTGATAACAGGGCCCACAGGTTGTGTGGTGCATAAGGTGGGCTAGTTGCTCTTACCCACAGCTCAGCCCAAGCAGATGCTGCAGAGGGGCTGAAGGTCAGCAGCTGGAGCTATCACGGTGTTTCTCCATCTTCCTTTCAGGCAAGGAATTCCCCAACTCCTTTGAGTCCCTAGTGAAGAAGATCTGCAAGTACCTGTTCCACGTGCTGGCCCATATCTACTCCTCACACTTTAAGGAGACTTTGGCACTGGAGCTGCACGGACATTTAAACACACTCTACACACACTTTATCCTATTCATCAGGGAGTTCAACCTCGTGGACCCTAAAGAGACCACCATCATGGACGACCTCACAGAGGTCCTCTGCAGCAGCAGCGGGAGCAGCAGTAACGGGAGCGGCAATGGGAGCAGCAACAGCGCAGGAGCACAGAACCACGTGAAAGAGAGATGAGCCCTCCTGCAGGATCAAAACTAACATTAAAAACAATATTATATATTCTGTGTGTATGTGTATGTATATGTTCAGATATACATACAGACATATACAGCAATGAAAGCTGAAAGAAATTATGCTGCCACCACAGGACGTGTAGTCGTACGGGACTGTATGGAGCTTTGATTTAATGCGCCACCTGGCGAGAAGTTGCACCAATTTTATTTTATTTTCTGTCCACTCCTCCTTTTACCTATTCAGATGGATGATGAGTGCTGTTTTTAGAGAAGAGCCAAGCTTGAGAGTGGGGCCACTCTTGGTTTTTTTTTTTGGTTGGGTTTTTTTTTTGTTTGTTTGTTTGTTTTTTTGTTTTTCTTTCTTTGGTCTTGAGTGCAAGCCCTTTGTCTTTCTAGGATGGTGGTCCTGCCATTTAAAAAATATCTATTATATTATAAGAAGTGACTTTTACTTTGAAGTGGCTTAAAATGCAGGTTTGTTTGGGTTTTTTTGGGGGGGGGTGGGGGTGGTTTTTTGGTTTGGTTTTACATAGACTGCCCCTTACCCTGCCAAAAACTCCCCAGTTGAGTGCATCTTGCCCTTTGTTAGCTTGGAATGGGAAGAAACTCCTGGCTTGACTAGAGTAGCAACTAGGGGCTTGCTACGTGTTGAAATTGGGCATGATTCTCCAGTTGTCCCATCTACCTGGTCACAACATGTGAACGTGCAAGAGGATCCACAAGCCTTTCTGCTTATTGCTCCTACAACATATATACTCTTTTCTCTGCTCCCCCGCCTCCTCTTTTCCCAGGCACACCTCTACAAACAAAAGAGTAAGATCACTGGAGTCCCAAACCCATGTGCAAGAGCCACCACCATTTGCTTCCCATCGAACAGAGGCCCGGGGAGGGGGGAGAAGGGTACATTGAGTCAGTCACCGCCTGTGCTAGAAAGATGGCTGTTGGCATAAAATTATATTGTTGGCTTATTTTAGTTCATCTGTTCTATAATAATAAAAACAAATCTATCAGCCACAAGCTTTGTTTTTGTGTTTGCAGCGTCAAAAAATCAGTGGAATCTACCCATGCAGCTTCCCTTTCACCACTGAATGCTGTTGGCCCTGCTGTCAGCCAGCTTTATAAATAATTGTCTTCCACCTGTAATCTTACATTTTATAATCTATTCCTTGCTCTTTCTGGTACTGCTAGGAATCTCCTCCCCAGGTAATCTGAAGATAAATGCTCCAAAGATAAGCAATACTTGGAGAGTTTCCTGTTTATAGGTAAAGTCTGCAAATGCAGTGGGCTGCTGGATATTTTGTGGCAAATATTGTATTGCAGTATCTGTGGATGCAGTATTGTATCAGTATTGTATCTGGACAGTGATACTACTCTCCTTCACATTTCTACTGAATTCTTACAGTCAGCATTTCCAGTTGGGAAAATGCCAAATTTTGCTTCCAATTGTGCTTCTATCAAACCTGTGGCAGCTTCTGAGCATTGTTTGTTACTGGTCCTGAGGTATATACATCATTAATGACTGAGCTGGCACAAATCCTAGAAGGTTTTCCTGAATGAGGTCTGTAATCATAGTAAAAGTCAGTAGAGAGAAGGAAAGGAGTGCAAGTGAAAAAAAAAAAAAGGAAAAACACAAGCAAGTGAGGGGAAAGAAAAGCATGAGCAAGAAAGAAGGGGAAAAAGAAAAAGCACAAAGGAGAAAAAAAAGCTTGTGAAGAAGTGCTCAAGAGCAACAACAGATGAAAGGAAGAAAAATGTGCAAGTGAGAAAAAGAGCAAGAAGTCATAAAATTCAGAAAAAAGAGCAAAAAGGGCACGCACACAGGAGAAGTGGAGGAGTGAGAGAGAGAAAACAACCTCAAACTTTGTGAGCCCAGACTTGACCTGTGGTGTCTGTTTCCAGACTGTGGCTGCCTTGAGAACCTGCAGGCAAATGTGCTGGAGTCCCACTGACCTGCTCCTCTGGGTGCTGTTAGCACAGGCTGCTCGAGAGCTCCTTCCCACCACGTCCTGCCTCCATCCACGCTGATGCCAGCCTGTCCATTTACAGCTCCCTACGGCAATGTCTGAAGGGAAAACCAGAGGCCAGGAGCAGTGGCTGGAGCAACGCCCATTGTGCTACTTGCAATGAGAACATCCAGTAGAGCTCGAGGTAAGAAAGAGCAAGAACAACTCAAAGCCAAGTATTTCTGGTAATTTTTTATCTACCTGTAAAAATGCATCTGCAGTCTTAATTCTAAAAGGCCATTTAGAAATGATACACATTTGGGAAAGGTTTGACTTGTTCAAGGGGCAGTTCCACCCTCTCTGGAAGGACTGACTTAGCTACAAGCCTTGCGTTTCAGATCCCAGCACAGTGATACCTGTATCAAATGCCTCAGCTTCCCCTAGGAGAAGTGACGGACCCCCGGAGGGAGTCTGGGAACCCACGTGTTGGTGCAAAGCAGCAAACCCTTAATTCAGCTACCAGGAGAATAGTCAAGTACCACGTTACCGCTAGAAGAGCTGTTGTTCATGGCAGCTGTCCCGAGTTTACTCTGCAGAGATTTGCTATTCCTGAAAGAATAGACGCTTCATCTAGCAGGGTAATTTTTTTATATTTTACAAGCAGTTAACAAGAATACAAATAATGAATCCTATTTTAGTGTGGCCTATCTTGTTGGGTTTAGCAGTGGGAATAAGGAAAACACTGAAATAGTGCCAACACTAATGTTCTTCTTGTCAGGAGTAGATGTTACTGTAAAGCTCAGCCTCAAGGTGGCCAAACATATTTCAGAGATTAGTGAGTTACGCTGTAGTAACATTAGATACAGAAGTGCCACTAAATCTTCAAACTGCTTGGCTGATGCTGCTGAAGTCTGTCAGTGACTTTCTGTGCTTGCAACGTGACCCTGACTACCCACACCGTAAGCACGGGGTCTGAATCCCCCTGTATCTCCAAGACAGGCTTAGGTCTTCAAACACTGAGGAAATTGTCATATTGGCTGCTTTAAATGTGTTTTGTAAATTGTTTGAAGTGCTGTCAGAGCAACAGAGGCTCCTTAATTACGTTACATTCAACCCCCCTTGCCCTAAAGGTCATGATGTACCATACTATTGTTTAAGGGTTGCTAAAAAAATAAAAACCACAAAACACCCCAGAAAAATAACCAAACACTGCTAGAAGACACCTTTTGAACTACCTACACCCCCACCCACTCCCCCTGCCCCACCTTTTGCAGGCCTTGCCTTGTCAAACTCAGCTTTGCATCTGCTGTTGCAGAACCCCTAACCAAGGTTAAGGCCTAAAACCACGGCACTGAGCACAAGCTGTCAGAGGGCTGAAGTCTTTCCCTTCAGACCAACAGTAGTTACACATATGCCTTGTAGGATTGTGTTCCTGACAGTTGGTGCTCTGGACACACGAGTGATGTGATGAAGAGCTGAGGTTGCATAAATTTATAGCAATGGGGTGAAATATTATAGCAAGCTGAAACTTTTTTTCCCCCCGTTTTGTCATGATCAGTCAGTCTTTGAGACTGCAGTGTCCTTAGGAAATCCAAGCATAAGCACCTCTAAATAAAAACAAGAGGAAAATAATTTCTTCATACATGCCATCTGGAATAAATACCAGCAGCAGGTAAGCGAGCAGCACGGTCAGCAGCTTGTGCCCATTCCATGGGCTACCTCTGGCCATTGGGGGGAGCAGGAGGCAGGAACAGTGCCACCAAGTCTTGTGCAGAGAACAGCCACCTTTAGCTTCGACCTCAAGGCAAGGAAGCTGTGTAGCCATCACAGGAGCAGCTTCAGCCCAACCCTAAGAAAGGTCCTGCAGTGGCAAGCTGTAAATTGAGTCGGGCATCTTCTACTTCAGCAAAATCAGAGCTACGCCCTTCTTTGAAGTCTGAGATCCCACAGAGCACACTCATTTTATATATGAGTAACAACCTTTTAACCAAGAGTTTTAAGAAAATCAGCCTTGCTTCTTATGCAACACTGTTCTGACAAGAAGACCTGAGGAGGGAGAAAGATGTGTTCCAGCTCCCTTCCTGGAGTTCTGGCCAAACATGCACATATCAAGGTGCTTCTGGACACGATCAGGGGCTAAAGGTGGATGCTGTCAGGTAACAATTAGCTCCTGCACATTAGCAGATGATGAAAAGACTCACAGAAACAAGCAAAGCCATAAAAGAACACAGCGCTTGCTAAGTATGCTGACCTCATACAGAGCCATGCTTCATCAAACAAGCCCTCACTCACATCTGGCCTACAACTTGTCCCAGCCAATCCTTAGCTCACCATTTCAGCTGTTAACAGAAAAACTCAAATCCAGAAATACTCTTCCATAATCAAAACTGAGGACAGAGGAATAGGTGGCTGTTTTATTCTGTTCAAACCTACTAAACCAACAAATGAAACTAATGTTTGTGTCTGTAGCACAAATGGCAACACCAGACAGTTTACATCTAGTTCTAATGCCTGGGTGCTGGCAGAGTGCAGCATGGCCAAGTTATCCACGCTGCTGTTGCAACACTAGTGCCCAAGCACAAGCTCAGTACCTGAAGGATTTAAAGACAGATCTGGTATCTTTACATGATATAGCTGTATGCAGTACAGACAAACCCCAATATTCCCAATGGAACTGATGATACAAAGTGAGAAAAACACCAAACAGCTGGCAAAAACCCCTCAGTGTGCTAATGGGGTCTCCATTCTTTTCATGGACAGAAGAACTGTTCTGGTTGTGACAGCTGACATGAACAATAAGACTTTTCAAAGCTAGGTTCACATGTGATGCAGAGAAAACAGAAATTGTGGCCAAGCACTGGGATGAGAAAACATTCAGAGAGCTTTGTCTATCCAAATAAAAAAAGAACTAGCCACACTTATCTATGTGTCATCATCTGCTAATTCTTTTCATTACAGCTAAAAAAGAGGCATTAAAATAGTGTGATGCTTTCCCACACACCAGCGCAGATAGTTAACATTCTCTCACACAGTGGTGCAGGGTCCCTTATGTAAAACTCCTCCTTTTAACGGTCTCCAGGATAACTCAAAAGGAAAGGTTCAAAGCGCCTGGGCTAGCCAGCCTTTCCACTCAGTGGAGAGCAACCCTCTGCAACACCAGCTCAGATACAGAAAGGTCAAATGGCATCTCACAAAGGACTTCAGCTCCTGTGAAACCCCTGCTTCAACCTGACATCAGTAAGGCTTAGAAGACACCTGCCCCGAAGCAAGTACTGCCCTCAAGGACTGCAAAAGGAACCGAAAACGGAAAACAAACTGGTCCTTGGCACCAGTCACTCATTTAACTACCACCCTGAACCAACAAACTGGTGGGGGCTCCCCCAGAAGGGCTTCAATGCCGCTGTACGAGGAAGGTGAATCCTCTGTCTGGTAAAGGAAAGGAAGGCTGCACATCCAGCACCACGTACTCATTAGACCCCGTAAGGCCACACAGCGGTTACAGAGGAGTCCTGTTCTGCTGCTTTCTGCATGGACTGAATTCCTTTAGGAAAGACTTACACTTGAAAGCTCTGTTTCTGAGCAGATGGGATGTCCTAAATAACTCCCCCCCCCCCCCCCCCCCCCCCCCTCCTTAGTTGCACTTGACCAAGCATCAAACACAAAAACCTGACTTCCATAGGATTCATTCCCAACATCACCTCAAGGAATACTCTGTCTGTTCCCAAGCTCAAAGCTTACAGACTAGTTTGGGTAGAAGAGCTAACTCTCTCATTTAAAGTCTAGTAGACAATGAAATAGCTATTAATACAGAAATTCATCCCAATTCTCTGTGTGGCCACCCTGTTTAGTTTTATTGCAAGCTAATGCTAGAGTCTTTACTGTTTCTGGCGCAGAGAGGCAGATAGTACATCTGGTTTTGGATGACTAAACATAAGGGATAATTTTACTTTGCAAGGTGGAAATACATTGATTTTTAAAGTCTTCTATAATGAATTTGGGGACACTGGTGTTCAGTCAGCCAGAACACTTACGTCTGCCTATTAAAAGAATTTACTTTTATGAATAAGAACCCTGTGCTTGGCTCCACTTAAAAAGGAAAATCCAGACCAGAACTGGAAACTGACATTGAAAATCTGAGATTTTTACAGTGACCTGAAATCTATATAAAACCTCTAACAGGAAGAACTCTGTGTCCTTTGCAGCCAGGTTTACTGACACTCAACAATTTAGGAAGGTTAATTTGAATCCTTGCGGCTATAAAACCTGTCTCAGCAGGAGTGAATATGAGAAGCAGAAGACAAATTGTACCCAAAGACCAACTGTACCCACTGCAGCAGAACTGTAAAAACTTTAAGAATATTTTCAAGAGACCACAAAAAATAAATGTCTTTTGAATAATCTTACCAGTTTAAAAACTGCTTTAAACTGGCTTAAATGAAATCTACAGAACAGAGGCTGTGCTGTGATCAGAGAGTCACAGTCTCAGCACACAGTCAGAACTGCAGCCTGGACAGGTAGTTCTGACCAAATCTTGAAATGAGATGTGCACCAAGCTCTCACTATTATTCATCAGTGTCAATTCATCCATCGTTATTACCAGTGACCCTCATGGTCTGCAGAACAGCAAAGAACCTGTACTTCCTTGAATTTGCACCTATTGACCCAAAAGGTTTGTGCCAGAGTCCCTCGTTTCACTCCCAGGAGGGTGACGTTAGGAAGCAGATAGCAGGGAGGTAGTCGTGCACTGCAAACCAACAGCTGTCAGCATCCTGCTGCCAAACAGGGCTCACAGCTCAAAGCCAAGACGCTTGGGAAGAATCTGATGAGATCTATAGGCAAAAGAAAGCAGACACACAATTCCCAGGCGGACAGGTAAAGCTCCTTTCCAGGTGAGATTTTCAACTACAGAGCCACTGCTTGACTTCAGGGCTTAAGCCAGCTCAGTTCAGGCTCACCCAAAGCTCACTGGGGCACCAGAAGGCTGCACAGCCCAGCCCCTTGTGACTGCAAGAAACTCTGTGATGGATGTTCAGCACAGAGATACAGGGCGTGGTTGTATCCCACGCTCCCAGCCACAAACTCCCCACTGCGCGCTGTGATGAAGGTCAAAAGCCACACTTAGGACATGCTGCAGGGAAGAACAGGACAGGGAATGGTCTGGACCTGCCCTGCTCCAAACCAAGCAGAGCTGAGTCTGACCCTCCTTGCTGAGCTGGGCTACCCGGCAAAGGCAGCCGTGCTGCCTTGTGTGTGCAGAGAAGGCAGCTCAAGCGGAGCCACTGAAGAGGGAATGTGCATTTGGCAGACCTTCACGGGAACACGGCCCGAGGTAGGCTGTAACTCACGGTCTCACTGATCTGTTCGTGTTTAGGGGGCAAATCAGGAGTGCCAGGAACCTGTGGGTGTCGTTAGGACTGGACAGGACCCGAGCGCTGGTTCTGTGGACACCCTTCAGTGCCTGCCTGAGAGCTGGTTCAACATCTTCACAAACTTGGCCCTGCCCCACGGATGTTCATGGACCATTGTGGAGATCAGGTACCCAGACCTTTCTTCTGCCTACGTCAAACCAGTAGGCTGAATTCAGTAACAAGATGGCAACCCTGTGAATGAAGTTAATCTTGTGGTGTAACCACTGCTTAAACGTGAAAGCACAACCAATACTCCAATCCATCTGATTGGATTAGAAGCCCTCTGTGCTTCATTATAATCTCCCTGATGAAGGCAAAAAGCGAAACTACATCTGGAGAAGAGAGATTTAAAAACCCATTGTAACAGTTTAATTATCTGTTATTACTGGATTAACATTCATTTCTGATCCAGGTGCTCCTCAGATAAATAGCTCAGGTGGTTTATAAAACCGTTGTTTTAGTTTGCAGTGAAAGACTTCTGGCCCGTGAAATGAAAACTTGGGCTTTTTTTAAAGCCAGATATCCAAAATCAAGAAAGCTTAAGCAAGACTCCATCTGCCTGTCCCTTTTTCCTGCCTACCCCACATTTTTGAACTGCTGGCTGATTTCAATCACTTTCAATGGGATTAGAAATTCTTCAGAAGTTTTGCAGTAGCAAGCAACTATTGGAAGGGGAAAGAGTGCCTGTAAATGAACTCTTAAGTTTCCTGAGCAAGGAGAAAATTGCAACCGTGTTACTAGATGACAAAGAACCTGCACAAGAACATGCACTCATAGAAGTCCCCACACACCGAAGCACAGAAGAGCTCAGAATCGACCCCAAATCACAAGTTGTACAAATCTAGCTTCTGAACTGAGGGCACTTGTTTCGCTGCTTGCACAATGGGGACAGTCTGCGTGATGCAGACTTCCTCTGCAGTCTCTGCTTGCAGGTACCATGCTGGATCTTAGTGCTATATCAGGAGAGAGAAGAAATGCCAGAACAACTTTTCTTAATCAGCGTGAAATGTAGCATTTGCATCTGAAAAGAGCTGCTCTAAAGTGATGTGCTGAGAAATGAAAGAACCTCTCTTTAGGAACATGCCACCGAGGAAGTTTGCAGATCTGCTCACTGGAAATGTGCTGTTGCCAGGTTAAGGTCTGGATTCAAGTTCCAGCAGAAGCCACAGAGTTCCTATAAGCAACTGAGAGAATCACTGAACTGCTCTTCATCTCAGTTCCTGAATCGGCATGATGTGGACAGCAGACACCTCTTCTCCTTGTCCATCACACCTACGAGGACAAAGCTGTCCCTTGCTGCACTATCAAAGAACATAACGGAACAGACTCATAGCTTTCATGTGCTACTGAAATAAGCCTCAGTAGTATGCCACAGTATTTATCTGTCCAGGCTCCTGTGGTAACGGGCTCTACTCGAGCTCTCCCTTTGAGAAGGACTAGGTCATGCACGGTTCTTTCCCTCACACAGGCTCAGCTGTGTCCCTGTCACACCAAGACCGAACGCTGTCACGTCTCTGCAAAGCTATGTAGAAGCTACACAGGCATATCCACACCTCTCTCATCCCCTCCTGCCTCCACACAGCACAAGTGACAACAGGCACATGACGCAGCTTGTAAAAGCCTTTAGGAAGCAAAGAGAAAAGACGTCTCTGCCCCCCAGTCCTCTCTGAGGAAGGTTCTGTGTTCTAGACACTGTTTCTCTCCATACTAGCTCATCAGCAGGGCACTGTACAGGGCCCAGCACAAAGCGCTGTAGCACAACTGATCTCCAGCTGCTTCACACAACATCTAATGGGTGACACCATCTCTGCAGGATTTCTGTATGCTACAAAGGTCAACCTGTTTCTCCACCCCTTTCTTGTGGAGAGTGAAGCAGTAGCAGCTGTGGAAGCAACAGGCAGCCTGGGAAGTTTATCTTCATGCAAAACACATTAGTAACATGCAAAACACACTTTCAAGTGACATCATGACACTTGGTTCTACCCGTTACCACTCACACCTCAGGGGCTACGATAACCTTTCACACTGGATGTGGCCAGTGTTGATCTATAGGTCCTGGCTGACTCCATCCTACTGCAGCCCACCTCCCCAGGAGATGGAGCAGGCAAATAAATGCAAGCAGAAACTGCACATGAACACAGCCTGGGGTGAACTAAACAGAGACCAAGCACAAACTACACCCACGGAGTAGCGAGCCCTTTCCGTTACAGGACAGTACAACTTAAGGAGACTAAAGCTCTCTGCCCCCTTTCCCAGATGAGGTCGTTTGGCAGCAGTCCTGTTCATTCTGGCTTACAGATGCTGTCAGGCTCTTTCTTTCTTCCCTTTTCCTAAAGCAAGTTTGCAGTGCAAACTCCACTGAAATTGCGGATCAGGGTTCTATCTGCTTTCACACCTTTGTATGATTCCATAGCCCACATACTTCTAAATGTAACTGGCAGAACTACTTTTAGAGCTACTTTTTTAAAATAAATGGCTGTAGCTGGCCCTTGGTTGGGTCACTAACCAAAATGAAACCCCCACATGCCAGCAACATGATTAAAAGCTAGTGAGTCAAACTTAATTAAAACAGCACTTAAACTAAGAACTTTTGTTAAGGTTTTCACTCTTCTCCAGTGTAAAATGCCCGGGGTAGACCATCATATAAACTGGGCTGAAGCAAGCCCACTTTCATTTATGAGACTCTTCATTTCAGGGTCAGGAGGAAACACTGCAAGCCACTGCTCTGAACTCCCAGGTATCACAAGCCACAAGAGTCCCAGTGAATCTTGTATTTTGCAAATCTGCTGAGGGAATTCTCCCTGAGCAACACCATTTTGTTCTCTGCTTGAAGTTGACAGCTAACCCAAACCCCTGGAACTATTTGATAATCCAGCAGCTGTCAGCTGCAGTACTCTGAACTGAGCTGAGCACACAACACAGCAAAATGAAAGAAGTGGAACCTGAAGCCAGAATTATTGCTAATTCAGGGTCAGATCTACAGCTAGTTTAACCCAGTGAGGCCAATGGCCTTGTACAGATTTCCATCAGCTGAAGCAACAACTATCAGTCTGTCTTGAAATATTTCTTACTAAAAGTTCCTTTTCTATGTCTTACTGCCCTTGCCATGTTGATTTGACCAACTAAATCTACTCAGTCTTTTCTAATGCATAAGTCATGGACATTATTGATTCTCTTTTAAATATCCAGCAGTACAAAGGTGACGACTCCTTCCCTCAGTGTTGCTTTGTGTCTCAATTGCCTGAACTGACACACACAGCATCCTGTTGGGGCAGTGTCTGTACTGCTGCTTCCTATGACTCCCTCTTCCCAGGACAGGGCCAGAAATGCACACACAGTCTCCACATGCTCCTTAAAAGGATGGCCTAAGCCTGGCCTAAGCCTGTGTTTTTCACCGCCTCCTTTCAGCCAGCACCTTTCAGCTGACACGACTGCTCAGCGCAAGAGCACGCTGCGCGGGCATGGACCCGCAGGCCACGCTGAGCCAGGGGACTCGTCTGCACACTGGTGAGAAGAGGCTGCAGGGACAGGGACTGTGCTCCAGCTGCATGCAAGACCGGGGCCGAGCCAGAGCACAGCACGGCTTGGCTGGGCATCACACAGGCACGGCAAGATCTGCACTCAAGTCGAAGTCTCTCCTTGTAATCATCCTCCGCTCCCCCAGTGAGTTGCAGATCAGGCATACCTGAGTTCAGGGCTTAGTTCAGCTACTACAAGCACTACAGTAACACGGGATTTTTCAGAGGGTTTGAGGGTTGCTTAACTATCTTCCCACAGAACAGCAGGAAAAAATTAAGTCAGCACTTAATCTCAGCCACAGTACCTGAACTAACCACTGGAATCACTTCCTTCATGCAAGGCAAGGTGCTGCAGGTTCAAAGTTGCTGGAAATCCAAATAGTTCTCTCACACAACCTGATACCCAAACAAGAACTGGTGTACCACCCCCCCCCCCACCTCAATCACTCAGTCTTAAGTGGGGATACTGCGTGGTAAGTACACGGAGCACTGTGCAACAGCACAGCGTGCAGCCATCCCACCGTCAATCCCAATGGTATCAGACAACTTGCTAGTTCTCTCTTGAACTGTGTGACTCCTGTTTGCTGCCAGGATACAAACCTTATGGATGTCAGGATTTTACAAGGAACAAGAAGACCCACTGGCTGCTCAGACTTGCATATACCCCTATTGACCCATGCTCCCATTTGGTCTAGACTTCTTATTTTAAATTGTCTTGGGGTAAAGTGACAGACTGACTAAAATTTACTCAGCCAAGGGGAAGATGCCTCCAAGCCAGGGAGTATGTCTATGCTGCCTCAAATAATACACAGAAATGTCGGCCCCTGGGAACGCTGAAGCAGTAGTGAGCAAATGGGTTCTGCATCACCCAGCGATACCTGAAGCACCTGCAGATAAGCTGGCTCGGGGACGGGATCCAGTTGAGCTGCATTAGCCTGGAGCTGTGCCAGCTAACGTGGCCCAGCCACTTCCCGCACCCAGACCAGCTCATCTACAGCAAGCTCAGGCAGCTCCAAGCAGAGGGCTGCTTCCAGCCTCTCAGCAGACACGTCTCTGCACTCTCTGCTTTTGGCACCTATGGCAAAAGCAGCAAGCTGCCTGTTCCTACTGTGAGCTCCGTTCCTACTCCAGCTCCATCCCCACAGCGGGACCCGCTGCCCAAGAGGACCCACACTCCCGCAGGGGTGTTTGGGGGTGGGCAGGGGGGCTGCTGTGCTACCCCAGAGCTCCCAGCACCCGATCACTCACACTGCTACGTGACAGGATGAAGCCTCAAGGGCTGCTCCTACTTCCTCCTCTTGTTGTCAAACCAGATGACATCTCACTAATATATGCCTGGGCAAGATGCGGAGGACAGCATTTACCTAGGCAGCAGCTGCTGAGTCACTATTTGTAAATGAATGATACTCAGGAAAAGCAGAGAATATGCAGTAAAATAGCTGAGGAAAAATTTGGGGGGGTGAATAACATAATCATGCGCTGGGAAGTCCCCTATGTGATGTGTCACATTAGTATCAATGTACAGAGCAGGGTTACCCTGGTAAGTAAAAGCAGGGCACTGGCAGAATGAGACCTGAAGAACCTGGCTTGCCACAGCACGCCGCACGTGAGCGCAGCAAGCCTGCTCACCTGTGCTCCCCCGGGGTGCCCCCATGCAGCCCCGCTCTCAGCTGGCAGCCCGGCACTGGGATGGCACCCTCCACGGGTCACCCCTCCCAGTGCAGGGGACAGGAAAGGATCTGCCACTTCATGGGTGAAAAACACAGCTGCAGAAGAAAAAGATGCTCCTAATGGAGCAGCAAACAGACCCCATTCCGGCCAGGTCTCACCACCACTGGAACGTGGCTCAGGCAATCCTTCAGTCTCAAATTGAGCACCGACTCCTCCACCACTGCCTCTGAGCGTAGGCACCTGCAGCACCAAGCCCTAGCGAGCTAAACTGAGTATAAATATAGAAACAAGGCAATAGCAGCACGGGCCTTTACCTCCTGCTTTCAATGCAACTCTTCGTTCAGCCAACACAGGCCTCTGCCAGATGTGGCTGCTAGGGCCCTCCCGTGGCTCTGTTACACCCAGGAGTAGTGCTGCTAGTACCAGGAAAACACCAGCTCTGACGTCAGGCAGACTGCACAGGGTCCATTTTACAGCTCTAAGTTAGGAACTATTTAGTGCTCCGCCCCCAGCTCTACCTTCAATGCAAAGCAAGGGGCGGTGCTCTCTCCCTCTCAGATACCAGCTCTCTCAACCTCAGCAGAGCAAGAGGCATCTTCTTTACTGCTCTCATCATGCTAATTAAGATTTCAGTCATACACTCTGTAAAGTGCTGACAAAGCCGTCATTGCTATGTCACCCAAGTATCTGGCAAATAAACACCTTCACGCTGAATGGTTAAAGTTAATTGTTATTTGAATCTACATGTGGATTCCCTATGGGGGAATAAACTTTAGAAATTAAGACCAGGACACTACCAAGCCATGCCACGTGCCACAGACCTGTGCTGGGTCCAGGTCTCCTCTCCACAGCATCACCCCAGAGACATTTCTGAGCCATCCCAGTGCAACCAGAAGAATGTGCCTGACTCTCACATAAAGTATAACGGCATCTGAAGAGCTCACATCATCGAAATGGCTCTACCAGGAGCCCGCAACTTCAGGGACCCATGGCAAACTTGCTGTGTTTCAGACAAAACGTCAGCTTCCCATTCAATGTCCAGTTTCTGCTCCTCAACTGCAGTAAAACAGGAATAGTCTAACGAAGTTACCTGTTTCTTATACCACACTTTTAACAGGGATCCTCAAAGCTCTTTGCAAAGGAGATGCTGCTGCCTTCCTCAGCTTCTTTATCTCTGCAATGGTAAGAAAGGGGAGCTGCCCACTGCCACACAGCAGGCACAAAGCCAAAGCATTGTAGTCTCAGCCCAACACTCTTTTCACCATCCTAAGCAGAGGCCCTGCTGCAGAAAGGTATCACAGCCCATCAAAACACCGGCCTAAAGCTCAGTAGACAGGGGCCAGATTTTGGGACCAGACTTCAGTCCCAAAACTGCCTTTTTTTTTTTTGTTTTTAAGCTTCTCTGTAAACACAAGCTCTACCTAGTCCACGGCCATTTCTGCTCTCATTGTGTAACTCAGTGCTAAAACTGAAGGCTCCTGGGCAGAGAGCAACAACCTCCTACACTGCATTTACGCACAAGAGTCTAGATCAGGAACCCTATCTGAACTGGAGCTCATGAGCGCTCCCATAAAGTGATGTGAGGTCTCAGTCAAGACTCCATCAGTCCTAAAAATGGCTCTTCACATATCCTCAAAGCATCTCTAAAATATGTAGCTTCAATACGTTCCCTGATGCATTCTTGCACCTAATTGTGAGCAGCATGATGCAATAAACTGTATCAGAACCGTGGAAGTAATTTGCTTCAGACAGGAGAGAAGTCACTATTCCACTGTACTATTTATATAAATAACAAGACTTGACCAAGCCAATTCTCACAAACGGCACAACACCAGAATCTAATTCCAGGTAACTCCAGCGTGCACATCCTGCTACTGAGTCAGGAGTGCCTTGTTTCAGCTTAGTTTCAACCATTCTGAAACCTGATTTTACTTTAAGAATGCAGAGGAACTATCCAGAATAGACACTGCAATTTGAAGCCACTGTCTCAATCTGAATACTTTTCAAGAGTATATGAGACTTTACTGCAAAGGCAGTTCTAGCTAGAAGTGCTTCCTATACCAAGGCTACTTCCCCAGACCAACCTGCTTTCCTTCTATTCTGGACAGTGTGGAGAGGAACGTGTCACACTACCAGGGCTGGACCAGTACTGCCTTCTAGTCCCAGGTGTGTCCAAGTACAAGAGATAACGCTCAGCAGAAGCACAAAAGCCACAACAAAGAGCAGGTCAGTGAGAAGCTGATGAACCGAGAAATAAATTTCTCTCCTCTGCCCAGCAGCTGTTTCTGGAACAGGCCGTCCAGAGAGGTTGTGCAGCATCCACCTCGGGGACACTGAGAACCCAGCTGGGCAGAGCAGTGAGGAACCTGCTTGAGCAGGTCTCCAGAGGTCCCTTCCAACCTCAACTGCTGTGTGGTTCCAGGGTCCATCTGTAGATCCCTCTGCCCAGACAGAGGTCCCTGACTACACCAGCTACAGAAACACTCACCCTGACTGCAAGCAAACTCTTCCTTCTGCGAATGCTGTTGATGAAAGCTTGTGTCTTCCCTGACCTTGAAGCTATGTTATCTGCTTTGGCTGCAAGAAGGCGATAATAGCTCCTGACAATGGCAAGAGTCAGCTCTGAGCTGGTGGAACAGGAAATCCCATTTCTCAAGCCCTTCAAAGCCTGCCAGCCTGCCTGGCACAGTTTCTCACAGCAGCACTCAGAGAGATTACAGCACTAAAAATAACTCTCACAATAAATCGTGCATTTAGAAGAAAGGACTTGCCCTCAGTGTGGGTTTCCCTTCCACTTGTGGCCTCAAGTATCCCCAGACAGTTGAACTGCTAGGGTTTTGTTCTCCAAATTAAACAGGAGCTGTAGCTGCTGAAGTGGTTTTAAATAAAATAAGAAGATTAAAGGGTACAACAAAGAGCTAAGATACTTCCCAGTTTTTAAACAAGTGTCTGTCTCCCCTCCCTGTTGTTTTCTATAATAAGAAACTCAGAGCTATATCTGCTTCCTTACCAAAACACTCTGCCCTTCTATCACGAGCTCACATACAACTGGTTGTATGCAGCTGAAATGAAGCAAAGGCAAGGGGGGGACCCGTCCTGGGCACTTCCATACGGAAGACAACCCCTGGGGGCATTCTGCTGCAGTATTTAAAAAAATGTCCAAGCCCGGTGGGTTAAAGCACTGCCTGAATCTGCAGGAAAAAAGGCTTTGTATCAGTAAGCACCAGAATTAGCACTACCTAGAGGCCTTACGCAAGTTTCGCTGTCTTTACAAACACTGGTCTTTGCCTATGCCTGGTGTGAACCATTAAAGCTCAGCCACTTAGATCAGATCACTTTCATTAAAGCCAACCTGCCTACTGAGGAAATTTTCATGCATCGCTTGCAAGGCTTGAACCATTTATATTAGTGCTCTCAAACACAACTGACTTCTTTCTCAGCCCCAAACAGGCTGTACGCTGACATGTGGCAGTGACAATTACCTTCATGACTACCGACGGGCTCAGCTGCTCATTTGATGCACATATACACAATTTATTGCTTATATAGCACATGTCAGGTACTGGCTCAATTAATAACAGTTCACCTGGAGCACAAATAAATTTTTCATGTATGCACATATCTAAAGAAAGTTCATATCCACATGCGCATAGACAAACAGAAAACGTCAACTAGAGTCTTACTTGCCTTGTCTTCAGTTTACACTCAGAAGGTCATACGCTGTGGTGTTTTACACAGAGGAGATGAGACAGATGAATACGAAATGTAGTAAGTTTTTTAGGTAGGGAGTCCCAGGGGCTGTGCTCTCCAAGACAACCAAGAGCTGCAGAGCACAGAACCACAGCTAATGAAGGACAGGTGTCCAGCCCAGGCATCTCAGCAGCCATCACCTGGTAGGGGGTTTGGACGAGGACAATAGCCACCACCTGACAGCAGAGATAATCCGACCACCACAACCACAGAGGCATACCAAAATCCTCTGCTGCATTTACTACTTGCCTTAGGATTTAAGCTACAAAATAGAAAGGGTGTCTTGCAGAGAACAGTTTAAATACAAATTCACTCAGAAGCACAGTCCCTCCTATGCACTACAGGTGATAATATAACATCATGTAGCTAGAGACTGTGTTGTAATGTGGCCAAACAAAAAGGCAAAATAAATGTGGGCAGGCCCTAAGCATGAGGCCCTTCATTTTGCAAACTTATTATTTTCTTCTTATAGCTTTTGGAGACCATAATTAGCAATACGGGGGACCCTAACTGTGAATACTGCTGGAGACATAAAAAGATCCTACAAGTTTATGTTTCTGGAAACACAGGAAAAGAGAAAGAGGTACAGACGCAGCATACACCCGCTGCCACACGGCCGCTAAACCCCATTCCCCCGTACCACGCTCCGGCCCAGCGCATCCTTTCGCTGTCAGAGCTGCGGGACGCACAGCTGGCTCTTACTTCTGGGTTTCCAGTGTTACAGAGACCAAATCCTGCAGCACTTGTGATTCTCCTCATCTTTTAATCTTCGCCAGCTTCTCCGCTCCCCTCACGCTCCTGCTCCTCCCTCCCCTTTGCTTTTAGCTGACCCATAAATCCCCCAAAGGCCTTAAAAACACTGCGGCTTCTTCCTAGATAGATTTTGTAGGAAGAACACGCGTGACGCTGAAGCGATCGCACACCTGTGTCCCTCCAGCCCCCCCGGGATGCCGTCGGCAGCGCAGCCCTCGCACCCTGCCCCCGCAGCGGGTGCCAACAGGGACACCAGCCCCCCGATACCCGGCCCCGGGACGCGGCCTGCTCAGTCGTCAGCCCGGCACCCCGCCGCGGCGGGGTCCTGGGGCGGCTCCTGCCCTCCCCGCGGCCTGGAGCGCTGCCCCCGCGCCCCCCGCCACGGCGCTGCCCAGGCCCGGGAAGATGGCGCAGGCCACGCCCGTCCCCACGACACCCCCCGGAGGACTCCGAGAGCTGCTGCCGTGTCCCCGACACCTCTGGGCGCGCTGCTCCTGCCCGCCTCCCTGCCGCCTGGTCCCGAGTGCCCGCCGGCTGCCGCCCTGAGAACAGGCCCGGGGGGGCCGCCCCAGCCTGCGGCCTGCCGGGGTGGCGGCTGTTTCTCTCGCTCCCTCCCGCGGGGCCGCCAAAAGCCGCCGCCGCCGCCCCTCGCCCCGCGGCCGGGAACCTGCCAGGCGGTGCCTCACCGCGACGCCCTCCCGGCTCGGCCCCCGCCCCTCCGCTCCCTCCCGCGGGGCTCGCCGCCCGCCTGCCCCCGCCGCCGGCAGACGCGGCCATTTCCGGGGCAGCGGGGCCGGGGCGCGGCGAGCGGGGCCTTGGTGCCACAGGGCCCGGCTGTTGGGCGTGCAGCTGCCGAACCCCCGATACAAGGAAATGCTCACCTGCTTTGCAATTTACTGACTTATAGCAACTTATAATGATTTCTGAATATGGCTTAATAATTCTGCTTGCCCTGACTGTTCTGGGGAAGCTTAACAAGGGCTACTGTGGTCATCAAAACAGAATCACAGACTCGTCTAGGTTGGAAAAGCCCTTGAAGATCCTCCAGTCCAACCATCAACCCAACATTGACCATTCCCAACTCCACCAGATCCCTCAGCGCTGGGTCAACCCGACTCTTCAACCCCTCCAGGGATGGGGACTCCCCCCCTGCCCTGGGCAGCCCATTCCAACGCCCAACAGCCCCTTCTGCAAAGAAATGCTTCCTAATATCCAGTCTAGACCTTCCCTGGTGCAACTTGAGGCCATTACCTCTTGTCCTATCGCTCATTACTTGGTTAAAGAGACTCATCCCCAGCTCTCTGCACCCTCCCTTCAGGTAGTTGTAGAGGGCGATGAGGTCTCCCCTCAGCCTCCTCTTCTCCAGACTAAACCCCCCCAGTTCCCTCAGCCGCTCCTCATACGACATGTGCTCCAGACCCTGCACCAGCAAAGCAGTTTTCTGTGGAAACTTACCAAGAATTACTATGTTCTGCAAAAATGTTTCTTGTCCTTGGAAAGCAGATGTACTCTAACTAGTTTAGTCTTGGTAATGAATAAGATAGTCGTATATGGGTGGTAGAAATGGATACACCGGTACTTTTAGATAAGATATAATGAGTAAACCGGCTGAAAACACTCTTGTTATTCAAGAAATTGGCTAAGAGAATCTGCGCATGCTCCGAGGAAAAGTACAAGGTGAGAAAGACTACGAGCCTTCCTCCAAAAGACCCCTGGAGATGCCCCCCAGGAGGCAATGCGCAGGTGCAGAGAGAACATAAACTGCTGACACCAGCTTCTAGAGCTAACCCAGCCTCACTTACGCCTATGTTTGTGTTATGTAATCCAACAAATACGTATATCCCCACTCTATAAGTTTCTGGTAAAATGTGCTGTAGGTGTGCAAGCTTTGTGGAGAAATCCCCTTGCACCCTGGCACCGGAGTAAACATACCTGCTGTATAACTCTCTGAGTGGTAGAGTCTGATTTCTGCAAATCACCCCCGAGCCCAGGGGCGACCGGCCCCGCTGTCCGGGTGACCTGGGAGAGTTACACATGCAGGAGGGGTGAACCCCCCGGAGCGAGAGATGGGAGACAAGCCAGCAGCCACCCCGACCCGCCAGAAACACCCCCAGCCCAGCCCAGCCCAGCCCAGCACAAGCCAGGGACATACCTGATAAGCTTTTTCAAATGTGCGTGACAGAATGTTTCAGGCGGGGAGGGTGGAGAAATCCTTCCTGTGCTAAATCAGGAAGCAAGGTGAGAAGCTCAGGTTGGAGGTGAGAACGATCACACGCAGCAGCAGCTTTTGGTACAGTGGTTTCCATCCCGATCAGACCTAGCGGGGGGTGGGATCGCTCTGTCATTGGGATTAACCTTTTTCAACGCGTTACAGTGGAAAACCAGGCCCGCGGGGTCAAGCCATCCTTGCCCTCCGCCCGTGCTGTGAGGGTGGAGCGCGAGGGAGCCCAGCGCTGCGCCGAGACGACGTCGGTCCCGCGGCCGGGCGGCCGCTGCCGTGATGCCGCCGTCTTCGGCTCCTCTGGTGACGCCGAACCGGCGGGGCCTGGCCCTGGCGAGGACTTCGTTTGCATGGACATAAACAGGACACTCAACAGCTAGTATCTTTACTGAATGAATTTATTGGTTTTTGAACTAAAGTTGCTCACAGTTATTTAACAAGGGATACATCAGATTTTTTTGTCCATTTTAAACCATTAAATAATGTCAGTTTGTGTCTGTATATGTGTGTGTGCGCGCGTGTGTGTCTTCAAAGTACAAAATAGGAAGGATAACAAGAGGTATTGCTTTCATTTATTCTTATATCTTGTGTAAGTAATCCCCTTCCTGCTTGTACCACATGGGTTTTGCTGATATAGGTATTTTTAAATTATTATTATTATTTTGTATTGAAATCCCAGCCTTTTGTAGAGGTACAATGTAACAGAAGCATCAAAATCTATACACAAGGGAAGAGAAAAGAGGGAAAAGAAGGACGGGGGTGATGGGAGGGGAGCTCGGAGGAGAAGTAGAGAGAGGGCGGAGGCAGGAAAGACAACGAAAGCAAAAGAGACTAATTTACAGCAATGTCATGCAATTAAAACTGCCCCCCTCTCCTGCACCCTTGCCTCCCCCCCTCCCCAGCCATCACCCCCTGGTGTCTGACATGCACACAGCAATACGAGAGAGAAAAGTTTAAGAATAGGGAAAATAAATAAATAAATAAATAAAACAATAAAATAAAATAAATCCCTCCCATTTGGGGGAATGGGGAAATGGGGCAGAAGTCAAAGGTCTTTGCCCCAGTTGTGTCTTTAAAAATTCTTTTTAATCTTCAAACCTATGTACAAGTAAAACTGGTCCAAGAAGGGGAAAAATGATTAAAAAAACCAACAACGACAACAACAACAAAAAAGAACTCATCCAACATTATCATTAAAAAAAAATAATTTTGCGATACAACATACACCCATAGGAACCCAACGAGCAGCAATCGAAGGTCATAAAAGAGCTGAACACTAATGCTAAGCCTACATTCTTAAAATCTCAGTCAAGAAGTACTTCTCACTGTGTTTTGTCTTCCACGCGTAAAACCACATTGGTTTTTTTTGTTTTTGTTTAACCTTTGAGCTTGGGCCAGAATAAGTTACACTTGGTCACATAACTCTTGAGGAGGAGGAAAAAAGGCGGCGATTCTTCTTTCTCAAAGTCACAAGATGAACACTTACGGGGTTTCTGTGTCCTTTTTTCCCCCTCCTCCCCAAAATAAATAAGAATCAATGTTGCCTCTACACAGTTATTAAACAGAAGATATATCTAACAGCTTATTTTTTTAAATATATATATATGTATATATAAATAACCAAGACCTAAAACTGAAACACAAAAAAAAAGAAAGGTCCCCATCCACCCAATCCCACCCTCCTCCCCTTTAAAACAAAACAAAACAAAAACTTTATAAAAATATCTTGCAGTAATTTTTAAAGTTTACAGTAGCTTTGTGATTAAGTCTCCCATTGCCCTGACTCCACCTTGTCTTGCTCTGATGAACTAAGTGCCAGTGATTTGCACACACACACACACAGGAAATAAAACCCAAGATAAGTCTCTTTTCTTCCTCCTCTTCGTCTTCTTTTTTTTTTCTTTCTTTTTTTTTTTTTTTTTTTTTAAGAAAAAAATCACCCAAGCCAACAAATGAAACTGTTAACTTAAAGAAATAATAATACTGATATCAATGCAGCACTAGCAACACAACAATTGCCTCTAAATGCAGGGTGTGGTGGAGGGTCCAGCTGGTCGAAGAAGGTCCCAGCGCGGTGGCACGGTGGCAGGGAGTTGACAGGTGGGGAGGAAGGTGTCGAAGGAGGAGCAGCAGTAGCAGCAGCGGCAACTGTGCCTGGTGGCGGGAGAGACAGTCCTTGGCAGAGTCTTGTCCCTCTTCTTTGCTACCAGAAGTTGCCTTTTCCCTAAGTTTTAATGTTTTGTTTGTATGTGTTTATTCATTGAACCCCCTCTCCCTCCTAAGTTTACTCCTTTCCCCTTCCAGCAGGTCAAAAAGCAAAATGATACAGTATAAAAAAAACCAACTGCCTTGTATATATATGTATGTATGTATGTATATTTACACATAAATATACACACATATATACATGTATATATAAAAAAGGGGGCAAAACAAAAGGAAAAGGTGGCGGGGAGAAAAAGAAGGTTAGGAAAATCCCGTGGATGAAGCTCCCCAATATTGTCTTGGTTCAACGCTTAGTTTTGAGTTGCTCCTGGCTGGTTTCTGATGAGAACGCGCTCTGGATTCATGAACCACTGCGCTCCCGCTACACCCGTCTCCTTCCCCGCACCCTCCCCCTCCGGGCTGAGTTCACCTGCGCGGACAGAAGTTGCCAAGGGTAAAGGTTTCACTCCAACAATTTGCAACCTCCTTTCAGCCCAGACTCTGCAATCCCATAACTGAGCAGATCTCTCTTGTGGAGCACCAAAAAAGAAAAAGAGAGGGGGAAAAAAAAAAAAAAAAAAAGGAAAAAAAAGGCGTGCATTGGGGAGGTGTCTGGGGAGAAGTGGGGGAGAATCCCACTTCCTGAAGGGAGAGGGGAGGCTGGGAACCTCAAACAGGACTGGTCCTTGGACAGTCTACATCGGTTGCCTTCCGTCAACAAGTGTCCGCAGAGCACAGAAGGTGAAGCCGTGGCTGACATGTTAACTTTTCGGGATAATTCCTGGTAGCAGAGCGGAAACAAGTGGTGTCGTCAGAAACACAGAGAGAGCATGAACAGAACAAGAAACAAAACAAAAGAAAACAAAAAATAATAATAATAATAATAATAATAAAAAACCCAAAAAATCAGGAAGGAGAAAAAAAGCAAAACATTCAAAAAAAGGGAGGAAAAAAAAAACAATCGAAAAAACCACAACCCAAGATCTGGTGAACTGGGTTTGTCATCTGTGCTACCTTTTCTTTTCTTTCTTTTCTTTTCATTCTTTCATTCGTTTGTTTTTGTGTTTGTTTCTGAGATATATATTATATATCATATATAAATATATATATGTATATATATACAGTCATTCCTTCATACAAAATTTGTCTATAGACAGTTTTGTACTGTTGTGGCAAGGTATATACATCCTTCTAGTTTAGAGGCTAGCTTGCTAAGGAATATTCTTTCATTCTTTCTTGCTTTTTTGTTTTTTCTAAGTTATTTAATTTTTTATGTGTTTATTTAAGGTTGGTCTTGTAGGCCGACTGATGAGACCATCTTTGCCTTGTCTTTGCCAGCAGGGTACTTATTGTCTCCTCTAGACCCATAGTCATTAGAACCGGAATCGCTCCGCTTGCTGTTTGCGCTATGCTTGGTTGGCGTGCCGGGGGGATGGCTCACCTGCCCGTTCTTCTCGTCTGAAAAAAGTTGTTTAATTACGTCAAAGAAGTTACTCAATGGGCTGCCTGGGTACACAAAACAGAGGAGACAAAAAAAGAAAGAAAGAAAGAAAGAAGAAAGAAAGAAAGAAAAAAAAAAAACGAGAGGGAAAGAGAGAGAAAAAGAGGAGAGAGAGAACAAACAAACAAATGAACAATGGGGTTTTTAACGAGAAGAACATGATGAGGAGATCCAGAGCCACGTGCGTGGGGGTGTGTGGGGGATGAAGACAATGAGCAGGAAGAGGAAGAGTGTTTAGGATGGGAGACCTACAGAAATAAAGAGGCTGGGAGCATAAAGCACCTCGGGGGAAGGTCCTAGATTTCTCCTGAGTGGGGGAGCAGTGCTGTCTCACCTAGCAGGAGGGCACGGTACCGTGCGGCCAAAATACTTCAGTCTGTGACTGGGACTCACTTGGCCACTCCGCACGGAACCGTCAGTGAATGTCATGCTGGATACAGGCAAATCCCATCTTACAGCTGCTGTTACAAACACGGGGTATTTGCATGTGGTCACCGACTGACGCTTTGCTTTGCAGCCTCGCTAAGCTCTCTGGCTACGCCGGGCATCAGGCTTTCTTTGCTTGCATTTTATTTCTTTCTGATTATCTCCTTGCTTGCCTTTCAGTCGCTAAGCCTCAAGCACCTGAGTGCTCCAAGGGAAACAGCATTTGAAAAATGAGCTACGGCTGACACAAGTATTGCCACCTCCACGGGTGGTTTGTGGCTTGTACTTGCAAGCTTCTAAGCACCTTCAGATCCTTCTTACAACAGGTACCTGGAAATGAAGATGCTGAACACATTGTGGAAGCAGGCTGTTGTGCAGCTAACTATTTCTGGGACCTACCAGGGTCAAGAACTACCTCCTCACTGTCCTGAATTTATGTTCTCTCTACAATACAGCCTCCACAACACGGATATTCACACCAGTGGAGTTAGGAGCCAGAGAGGGGTGTAGGGTTGCGTGCTAGTGGAACAGGTATCTCATTAGCCAGCCGCTAGCACAGGTTGCAGTATTACCAGGGGTTGGGCACCATGCTCGTGAACACAACCTTTTGTGCCATTTGCACCTCCAGGCAGCAGGGCTGCATGCTGCTCATCTAGTCCTGTGTCACGGGATGTGTGGGAGGCCATACCTGAGGAAAGGCTCTGGGGTGCTACTGAGGGAAGGAGACTGGCTGCTACTGGAAAGGTAGCCTTTTTGGGGCATTTCTAGTCCCTTTTAATTTTCTTGGATTGGGAGGTTAATCCTGATCAGACATAGAAGGCGTCACACTAAAATCTCTGAACATGCATAGTGAAGGTGGTTTTTATCTAACATACACTATGGAGGTGATGCCTGTTTGTGATCATGAAAACCCTGTGATGCTTTTTTCAATATTGGGACTGTTGGCTCCACTGTTCTAACAAATTATTTATACCCCACCTAAGTAATTTCATTCTCCAGCTCCCAGAAGGAAACGGGCTCCTTGTATCTGCCTTCCAATGCAGTGGTATGCTGTGAAGAGTTGGAACCTTTCATCCCCAAGATGGGAACATTCAGTTGGGAGCAAAGGGGTTTCTTCATTACAGAGATTGCCATTTATCCACAGCTGGTGGACACTGGTGGCTTGGTAATATTATATTTCCCTTCACTGTCATTACAAACATAAGCAAACCAGTTATTACAGCAGGCAGGTACTTTCTGTGCACAGTTAGCTTGTCTGAAGAGCTTGTTGAGTGCTTTCTTATTCTCTAATGGAAAATGCTAGACAGACATCAACTGCTCTTATACAAAGGAAGAGGAAATACATAGTATTTGTGCCCTGCAAAACAGAATGTGTTAGTCTTTTTTTCCTGCCCCGTGCTAACCAGGCAGTTGCTGCTCTCCTCTGCATGTTAACAGGCATTGTGAAAAATCAGATGGCTGGCATATACAGTGAAGGATCTCAGTCTTATTAATCTGATTCATTCCTTGTCTTCCTCTACTTGCTGCTTTGTGGTTGACTTACTGCTGGCCCAGGTTCTGCCTGTGCATTCAGTTACACCAATGCCACAAGCAAATGGCTGTTAGTTTCTGGGAGGGCATCATTCACCTGACTGACTGAAGCCTTAGTGATGGACCCAAACAAACAGCCGGGCAAAGCACGTATCTCCGTTTCTGGCTAAGAATAGAAGGACTATCAAACTCTCAGTCCCTTTGGGGGCAGGTCTCTGTGAGTTCCACCTGCTTCCTTCCACATGCATGCAAATGCTTTGGAAAGGGGTACCTGTTCCACATCTATGACTTGTATTTCAGAGATTTCCCTAAACCTCCCTAAACCTGTTTTAGGTTTATAGGCGCATGCTCTGCTCAGACTCATTTCTACTTCTTTTAGGTGGATACGCTTTTTCAATGGAAAGAAAGAAAAAAAGAAAGCAAACACTCAGCCTTGAATGCAGGACTGTGGGCAGATCTGGTTCTTATGTGGCTTTGGACCCCTCATCTTCATAAGCAAATGGAGTCAGCAGAGAGAATGAAAAAGAGCACTGAAAAAAATGCTGGAGAGGGAAAGACTGCTAGGTTGGGAGAAAAGGGAAGGGGAATATCTCTAGTTATTCAGCTGAGCAGTTTATTCAACAAGCTTAGAGGGAAAGAAGAGGGCAGAGTAAGCAGGGCTCTGCAGGAATCGGGGAAGTTTTTTGTTTTCATGTAGACAGGAACAGTAGACAAAAGTACAACTTGCAAGAATGGAGCAATAAAACATTTTAAAAATTATATATCTTGTATTTGCTGAGTCCTGATACAGAATTTTTAATCATCCTATTAAAATATGCAGCCCCTGTTTCATCCACCCTTTCTCCTCCCCATGCCTACCGGCTTTCAAGTGCCTGGAGATTTATTGCAGCAAAAGTATTTAACAGTCTGCTTTTCTTTGCCCGTATCACTACTGGATTCCTTGCAATCAGCATTTTCAGGTAAAATTTTAATGGGAGGTAAGAAATCCTTAGGGATGTTTAAAGAGAGCTACTGAAAAATAAAATAGGCCATTTCACTAACCCTTTCCTTCCCTTGCCTCTTGTAGTATCTGGACTTGTCGTTAAATACTAGGTAATAACGCTCTCCTGTCCTGCAGTGAAGAAAGAACTGATCCTACACCAAGCACTGATGTTGTCCACATGACAGCTTGTTAGCCCACACTTGGGCTGGTCCAGATATTGGTCTTTGGATAGACAAAGAGTCCTCACATTCTTCTCTGGAGATATGTAAACATGGGTCACCTATGCTGGAAGCGTGAAAATGGTGCGTGGTGTTGCTCCTCTCAGTTCTCAGTTCCCTTTGGGCTTATACATCCAGTAAAACAAGACTTGAAAATGCAGGTGATGATGGATTAGAATAGCTTTTTCAGCAATCTTCCACTCCTAGCATAGGCTCTTACACCTGTAAGTCCACCTGGGGGCCTCAAAAGGCTGCCTGTCTTATTTCAGAAAGTGAGATGACATCCCATTTCCTCTGCAGAGGGATGAAGGTTTGGCTCACTGATTCTTCAAAACTTCCCTGGTGTTTCATGCATCTGTAACTAAGGTCTTCTTTCCCCTTGAGAGCAAATGTTCATCAACACAGAGCAAAGAAGGCGTGAAGGGTAGCAAGGGTGAGAAACCATGAGAAGGATCAGAGGCAGGAGGGGAGGTTCAGAGCATTAGGTTTACATCTATCAGGAGGAGATGGGTATGTGCATTTTTGAGTTAGACCAAGGAGCTGTATGCTGCAAGATGGCAAAGGGGAATGGGTTTGAAAACAAGCACTGAAGCTCATGAAAGGGTCATGTCTTGAAGGGATGCTAGAGAAGTGTATTTATGGAGAAGGCACTGGTTTGTGGCACCTGTGTGCAGCACTGCCACGGTCAAATATCATGAAAAGAAGTCAAAACTGTGAATGCATTTGAATACAACAGGCACCAAAAGGAAGAAACAGGGCTGGAGACAGACACAAAAATGTAAAAGGAAGCTGGGCAGGTGGCTTTATCAACCCTCACAGTCCTCAGTATTTCACCTGCTGTTCTTGGTAAGTCTGTCTGACATTGACCTAGCCCCAGAAAATCAAAGTGGAAGTGGAGCACCCAGGTAAAAGCAGAAAGAGAAAACGAGGTGATTCACTCCAGACACCAGAAGGGACACCACAAAAGGATGTACCTTGCAAAGACCCTGCTCTGACCTTGCAAAAACTCTGCCCTGACCTTGCAAAGATCCTCAGAGTCCTCCATGAAAACCAACAGGAGGTGGTGAACAAGCAGCTTCAGGACAAGCCTGGAGGCTTCAGTCACTGATTAGAGCCTGATGTTTTGTAACATTTTAAGACAGTCAGATAAGGACTTGGTCCTCTTTTCATTGACGCAAATAGCAACGTTTCCATTGACTTAATGGAAGCAAACCCTGAGGCACTTCCTTCTCCTGTGTAACCATCCCTCTCAAGTCTATGTATTTTTCCTTGTGGTGCTGAACACAAAGGTGCACAAGACCAATATGCCATCTGTGGGATTATTCTCTGCCCTTCCTTTCTGCATAGCCTGAGAAATTTTGGGTTTCCACATTTTTAGCTTAGGCTTTGGGAGAAAGTGAATGGGAAAAGATAGGTCTCCACTGGAAACCTTTGTCGACCTGACTCCCCATGTTCCTTCCCTTGTTATTTTCACATCCTTTCTGGCTGTCTTCTGCCTGCCTCTGCTACTGAGGTTTTCTTCTTATATCCACTCCTTTCTCTTTACCCTTTGTCTTTTTCATCCCTAGCCTGCTCTGTATTTCGATAGCAGCTGTGGTTTCAGTGAATCATGTAACAAAAATCCAACTCCTTTCATACAAAGCATTGAAACCCTCTTGATGGGGGATAATCCAGTCCCTTTCAAACCCATTTTGCTACTTTGACAGAGTTCTAGCCCTCTTCGTTAAGACTAGGAATTTTTTGCCTGTTTTCTTGGTTTCTTTTGGCAGAGTCTCTTCTGCCTTCAAAAACAGAAGACTTAAAATACAGAACCCACTCCAAGAGTATATGCAGTGACAGGGATGACAGAAAGGCAACAGTGGCCTGTTCCTCTTTGTTTAGTTGTAATATCATGTAGGGGTCTTCCTCCAGACTAAAGAGCCCCTAGCCTAGGCACTGTACAAATACAAATCAGAGATGCCTCAACGAGCTCACCGACTACTGAAGAAGGCTACAGAAAGAATTTTTTGCTCCTTTAATGGATGAGGCTTCCCTCTAGATTGGAAAAGGGTGACAGAAAGGCCATTGCAATGTCTTGCTGGAGGCCATCACACAGAACTTCCTCCTAGTCTATGAGCCCATCTTAGCCCACTTGAAATGAGCTGAAGAAACTGCAGGATGGGTACTTGTCTAAAAATATAGGAAGTCAGGAAAGCATTTCAAGAGACATGGATGTGGTTTTTATTGGATTTATAAACTGTCACCACAGATTGACCAGAACAAGTTTTCCCATTTATTTTCTTCCCCAGTTAGTTACATGATAGGACAGTTGTTTTGATTTCATTTCAGTTTAGGACTAGAAAATGGAGACAGACAGTCCACAGAACAACTCCAGTTTCTTAGCAGGACACGTGAATTGCAACTGGGAAAGGTGATTTCCAAAGTTAACAATAGGGATTATTTTCCAGAGTTCTTAGATTCTGTCAGTAAAAATGCCAGCTGAAAACAGTGTTTGCACAAACAGACTGCTGGTAGGAACTACTCAGATTATCACACATAGTTAGCACAGGTGTCTGTGCTACCAGCAGAAGGTGGGGACCGTCAATCGCTACACACCTGCGCAGATCTGAAAAACCAACCTGACATTTAAATGCTCTATAACCCAGCCTTGTTCTTACTCCCCTAAAACATCCCGTCTCCTCTGCAGGAGGGTGGCCCAGTATTTGTGAGTAGCCAGATGCATCCAGATGGCCACGCTGCCTCTATCTTGCACATTTTCTTTCTCATACACCCACAGAGAAGCTGAGATCCCGTTCAGCTTCTCCTGTCACAGACAATATAACTGAGACTGGTAGCTCTTGGGTAATGAGTTAGAGAATGGTGAACACAGGCAGCAAAGACTCAAATGGATGAGGCGTATTTCCTTGCTGCTACCTTCTGAGTAATTAATCAGAAAACAAACATGTCCATCACTGATGAATAGCTCTGGCCAATCCAGCACCACAACATAACATTTAAAAAAGGAGACATGATGATGGAGAGGAGGGGATCATACATTCGTTTGGACAGCTGGTGGCACTGAAAGAGCAGGCAAGGATAGTGGTGGGCTGAAGAGATGCTGTTGTGAATTCATGCTGTTCTGGCAAACTGGCTGATAAAGGACTTGGCCCAAGAATTCCTTGATACTGCCTGTCCTTTTACAAGGATCTGCCTGCACAAGTGTGCCGAGAGGGGAAGCTGAGATCTACACTCATAAAGCCACAACAGATGATAGTATTGCTGCTACCCGTTCTCTTAGAGACTTCTGCTGCTTTATTCCAATTTTTTGTCTATAAAAATGTCAGAAATGTATTGGCATTTAATAATATGATTTTGTCCTTTCCTGCCAGATGGATGTTGAAGTATGATCTTAGAGGTTTTAAGTTCTCTGACCTGCTCCTAAGGAGAGAAACAACCTGTGTATGCTGGTGATGTGTTGCCTCCTCATTTCCTCTGAATCAATCCCTTCAAAATATGATTTAATCTTCCGGGGAGGCCATCTCAAATGTAGCTTAGTACAGCAAGCAAATATTCACATGGAGCATCCTGAAGCACTGCCTGCCGTAAATAAAGTATTGTGAGCTTAATTAAGAGAGAGGTATCTGTGTTTTCTGTATTAGATATTATTACAGAGAAAGGGGAAAAGATCTTGTATTGGACAGTGAAAATCTAGCCATAGCTGTCAAAACAGGATCTGACATGTACCAAGTAGTTCGATACATCTGGATTCATCTTCAGTGCCAAGTTGCCATTTTTGTTGCTACCTTCTTCTACAGCGCAAAAACGTGAGTCATGAATTGGAGAAGAAATATCTGCCCAACACAACACTAGAATGAAGAGATATGACTACACTGTGGGGGGAGTCAGCCATCCATCTGGACAGCAAAGGATACTAGTAGAATGGGCAAGGACAGCTGGGAATCCTGGCTTGAACTCTTTGGAAAATCTGACTTCTCTTACTTATCGTGATCCACCCATTATGAATGAATATGTGATCGTTCAGGTGGTCTTCTTCCTTTTATCTCTCATTTGGGTCACAATTTAGACAGAAGAATCAGCCATGCTCAGAAAGACCAGTAGCCAGCCCATTTTTCAGAAATGCTAATAAAAAAAATACTGTTCTGACTACCTCACAGTAACAGTGGTGAGAAGAACCTTTCAGCTGGGAGGGCAGCATACGTTTTTTTCTGCAGGTTTCAGCATCAGTGTTTCTGCCACCAGTTACAGCTTTATGAATGCAAATCACCAACCTCCTCTTCCATCAAATAGCTACTCTGTGAGAGGCAGGATTACTCTAATTAATGTCAGTATGGATCAGGATCACTTCCAAGAGCACCAAATCCAGACATTTGTTGGTGCTAGTAACACCAACAATCTCTAAATTAGCACTCACAGAGCTACATGCTGCAGTTGCCACCCAAATGTGATGTAACCAGTTTTAAACTACAAAATGTCTCCCAATTTCTCAAGTAGCTTGGGATGCTATTGACACGGGCTGGCGTCTGTACGAATCAAACTGTGATTGCAAGGAGCTATGACGAGAAGCCTTTACTGCAGTGCTCTGCGTGCACAGAGGATGACTGGCCATGGGGGACAAGGTCAGATGGCTCTGAATAAGAAGCTGTGTCAAGTCCTAAACACTGGAAGCGAGAGATTTGAGTGAGATACACTGGAAAGATATGAAAGGCAAGTGGATTTGCTGTGCTTCTGCTCTGATCAGATCATTTTGGTGATAGTCACTGGTATGCACAAGGATCCACGAAGCTTTTGTTTAATTCTGGTGCCAGGAATCAATGTTTCGAATTGTAAGCGGCAACACAGGACATTTAAGAATAAACATGGGGTCTTCTGGCCAGCCTGTTGTCACAGGATTATGGTCTAAAACTTTGCAGGCACATATGTTTGTGCAGTGCCTAACACGATAGCATGATTTGACTGGAGCTGCACTAGTTATACGTACTAACTGTTTCCTCCTCTTATCATCACCCAGTTCCATGGAAGTGCCACTGATGTAACTGAAGACTTTCCTGAGAGTCACGAGGAATGGAAAACAAGAAGCAAAGACTGCCTTACTTGGAAATAAAAATTCAGCCCTGGACAGCTACAGTGTGGAGACTGGAAAGTTTACAGGTTCCCTGGTGTTTCTCTGAAGGTAAAGTCAAGAATAAGGCAGGCTTTCCAGAGCCTTCTGCCAGTAGCCAGCACCCCGGTGAAACATACTTACTAAGGACTCCAAAAAAATGGGGATGCCTGGGAAGAGGAGCTATCAAAGGCTATACACCACACTTACTACTGAGTCATCCACCCAAAGAAATTCTCAACTCACTATTTAAAGGACTTAAAGTCATTAAAGTTTGTAAAGACAGACTCTTTTCTGAACAAGGACTACCGTGGGTTCTGTGTGGTGTATATCAATGGCTCCAGATCCAAACTGCTCAATCTACAATCATACTTCTTTCTAATTCCCAGCTTTGTGGTTGAAGCTGGAGGGCTTTCCAGTCTGTCTATTATCTTGATTTTTTTTTTTTTTAATGTAAAGACTCTGCAGAACCTATTAGAACCTCATTGTCAATTATACAACCTATTCTTCAGTGAGACAGACATAAATACCAGATTAGATGGTAGTAAACAGTTCCCTCAAACCTGCCTCAAAAGAAAGAGAATCCAGCTTGTTCTTTTATGGCTGTGTTGATTTTATAAGGCTTAATGGCAGCACATAAAGTGGTAAAGCTTATTTGTCACTAAACTGATTTGGCTCTGAATACACACAAGGAATAGATCAGCTAAGTCGGAAGGAATCACTCCTATAGGCAGTTTTCAGGTTACAGCTGAATTTTAAATGTAAAGATCTTCATTTTTACAAGGTACATTTAATCTTATGAACAGATTTGAAAGACTTAATGAAAACCAGTTACATCTTTCTGACAATAGAAATGCCCATTCCCCTGCTGAAATGGGTGGCACCATAAAATATTCCACTCCAACGTGCATTTCAACTTTATTATGAGCCAAATTATTTTCTTCTGTTGTGAAATATTAAGAGTTGGCAGCAGTTTTCTAGTATGCACAGGTAGGGTTGATACAGCAGCTGTTACGTCATTTGAGTATTGGCAGCTCCTATGACATACCTCTGCTGTTCAACATTAACTTGTTTTTCAGTGCCAATGGCTATATGCAAAATCACTTCTCAGATTGATGACCACTGCTAGCAGAAGATGAGATAACAATTAAAGGACTAAATAAATTTGCCTTGCTGTTATTTACAACATTCAATGGTTTATAGCAGGTGAAAAGATATTCCTTGTTTCCACCAGAGCTTTCACACGGCTGAGCTGGGCATAATGCATATGATTAGCTCTTCCTGCTCCAGTGTTAACTCCTGCAAAAATGACCCCCTGTGCTCACTCTCAGAATACAGAACAATGATGAGGTCAAAACCCCCACACAGTATAGTTTTTCTTACACTATTTGTTATTACTAGATGAACATTGTGTCAACTTCACAGGGGGTTCCCTGTCCTCAAAGTCATGGAGGAGAGTTTGCCAATAACAGGCTAAATGCTGGCATCATTCCCTTTCACTTCCCTGTCTAAATTGTGGGTGAGCTCTCCTGCACACGAAATAGCTTTTCACTCATACAGGAGGGTGGAGTTCAGCGTGGTGCAGTCACCACTGTTTCTGTTGTGCGTGAGCACACCAACAGGAATGTGATTTAAAGGAAGCCGCTCCATTAAACCCCTATAAGCCATTCTTTCTTTTCTCTGGATATATAGATGTGTTCTGCCCATGCTGTAGGTGTCAGAAAATAGTCTCCCTGCTGGCCTTCACCTTGTCCTCTTTGTCCCTTGTTGGACTGATGTTGACACTGTGACAGCTGGAGGGCCTGCCTGCACTGGGAGGGAGCAGTAATGCTCTCTGTCTAGAGAACGCAGAGTACTGGCTGGTTATCTGTATAGCTCAATTAATTTGCAAGCAATCAGTAGAATCAGCATTTCAATATTTTTGTATGATATGAATGTCAGATCCAGGCAAGAAACAAAGGCTTGAGGGAGAAGAGGGATTTGCTGTCTGATGCCTTCAAGAAGAAGCTGGGGGTCTGCCTACAACTCAAATGAATCTTCATGAGGAGAGCAGAAATGGTATAACCCAGAAAACTCAAATAAGAAATCAAATGAACTCCTTTCGGAGCAAAGGAAAAACTCCCACCAGCAGAGCTGCAACTTAAGGGAAAGAGATCATCTGAAATACAGGAAACAGGCCAAATTCTGCCTCAGTCACACACGCATAAACCTAATATTGTCTCCGCCACGACAACTTTCCTTTGCTGTTACAGACTCCACAACAACTCCAGAACAACTTTCCTCAGTTTACGAAGAGATGACGCAGGAGTCACAGGTCCAGCTGGAGAGCGGTACTAGCTCAGTGATCACTTCCTCAACAGCTTGTGTTCCCTTTGACAGAGATCTCTGAATTCAACCTAGATACCAGAATGGAGATCTAAAGAGAACAAAGTTCTCTTGTACAGAACCTTTCTGTACAAGATACAAGTAATAAGACAAAAACCTCTCTTATGGTATTTGGGTATTTCCACCATTGTATTCAGAGGAGTCAGCAGGGGCACAGGTAATGAAAGAAAGAATACAGTCCATGTGTGGATAGGGGGAGGGAAGGCAAGGAACAAGTTAACCAAAATTCATGGAACTCCAAGCAAGTTTTGCAGGAAACTTTTTTTTTCTCGTTCCTAGCAAAATTCAGAATCTCCAGTAGGTTCACTACTCCTCCAGCTAGAGACACAAGGTCCTTCCCCAAGACCAGAATGGAACTATGACAGTTTACACTGGCTAAGTGTCTGACAGATAATATGCAGCGTGTCTTATGGGAGATTTAAAAGGGTCTTACCCCAAGGATATCTGGGGAAGAAGGGACTGGATGCAAAATGGAATTAAATAACATAGCACTCCTGTCTCAATAAATAGCAGGAAACCAATGGAGACAGCAGCTAGCAGGGCAGCATTCCGCTTCACTGCAGAAAAGGGACTGAAGAATCATGAATCAAAGGCAGCAAGTAAACAAAAGAAGAAAAAAAAAAAACAGGAAAGAAAAAGAAAATCACTGGCCTGGGTTACAGTGAGCGAGGGAATCTCAAGTGCAACACCACACACTTGTGCTATGAAGGGCAAAGCGGTGGTGGAGCCTGTGCACCTGTGCATGGATGGGGAGGAACAGAATAAGGGGCATATGCTTGTGTCCACCAGGTAAGTGAAAGACATAGAGGGCTGTTACGGGGTGGGCAGTCTTGAAAAGAGCGTGGGAGAGCAGGGGTAGGGAAGGGGAACAGGTGAAGGGACAGGACGGCGCATTATTATGTTGCTCAGCAGGGGCTGGGGAAGGAGAAAAGGCAGAAGGGAAGGAAGTTCTTACCACATTTGGAAAGTCTGCCAGTCATCAACTCCATACAGTTAGTGGTGTCTGGATCATAGAACGGAAAGAGGAGGGAGGGAGGGAAAAACATAAAAAAAGGTTTCCATACCTCTGTGCATAAAGTAGTAACTTAGCACATTATTACCTGAAGCAGGAAACATATACACATCTTGGTCTTTACACAACCCAGGCCAAATTCTGCCACCCACTGTCCGCCAGTGCAAACCGGGCCCTGTGACTGAGAGTGGGCGCTGCTTCGGCCCCGCTGCTTCCACCCACCTCTTTATCACAGCTACAAAGGCATTTATGAGGTGTGGGAAATACTCTGCCACCACCTTAGCAAACTAAAAGCCTTGAATACATTGGTTCACCTGGCCAGCTTTGCAAGTTAGCCTGCAACAGCCAGCAAATGCCCAGCCATCTATGTACATCAAAAACCTGGAGAGAGGGAGGAAATGCAGCACTGTGCTACTGGACATGGAATGAGAAGGCTCAAAACACAGCTCAAAAACATCTTTTAGACCCCCAAAGGATAACATCCAAGTTCTCAACATAACCCTGCCTCTCATTCACATTTACTCTCTTGCTCCTCTTGCTTTCAACGTCACTACTCGCAGACAATAGAATTATTTCTGGAAAGGGTGGCAGAATCTGGCCCTAAGACATTACTGTCCACTTTGTGTATAGCTCCCACTGCCACAGCCTCTGAGTGCTTCTTACTCAGGTGCAATAAGCAGAAATTGCTCTACATGTGTGCTTTAAAGCAGAAAGGACCAGTCCAGCTGGACACTTCCACATGGACCCTGCTGGCAAGCCAGATCTGCTGCTGCCAGCCAGGATTCCCTTGCATTTGGGATCTAAATCATTGCGTCCATGAGTGCTGGGCACTGTGGAGCCCTCGCTGTTGAGCAAGTGGCTAACAGTTAAAGCACTCAGTTCAGTCTCAGATCTCCTCTTGCCTGACCGCTCAATGAACACTTGGGTATTCAAGAAATAGGCTTCTTGGAAACATGCACACATATGCTGAAAATCCCTAACTGCTAGGAAGCTCTAACTGCTCCCTATCTGCTGAAAAGTCTGCAGGGGAGAGGGAGGATGATTTCTCAGCATTCCTCCTCTTAAATACTGAGAAAAGTAATTTCAAAAAAGGAGGAAGGGGTGCTGGATATGCCTGGGTAAGCTCAATCCATGCTAGAAGAGCATGGATATGTATTTTTTTCTGATGCAGACAGGCCTGTGCTGCACAGATCATCTGGGAAAGCCGGGAGTAGAGAGGGCAGGTGCTTGGTTCAGTGACACTGGTCAAAGCATCTACGCAGCAGTTACATGCTCTCCATCCTGAGGTCGGAGGCGGGCTGGCAGAGGTCAATGGGAGATGATACCCATGGAAGGTTTCTCAGAAAGGCACAAGACTGAGAGAAAGAGAAAGGAGGAAGAGGAAGGAGGTGAAGGAGAACAGAGGATTCAAGAGCTGGAACAAGGGATCAGAGGTGTCAGAGGGCACAAGTTTACCTTCCTTTGAGATTCTTTGGCTAGTCTGACTGAGTGAAAGCAGATTAAGCTCCCAAAATACATTTCTCCCTGAAGATGCCTAATGAGTTTAGAAAGTGTCTACAGCTGCTGATTGAGCCAATGACCAGAAGTCACAGTCAAGAGTTTGTATCTTTTTTTTTTTTCTTTGATAACTTTGAGAAGTTTGTTGTCTCATGCCTTTTAGTCGTTCCTGTCCAGCCCCCTCTGAGTCAAATACACCTTGTTGTAAAGCAGTGTAATACAGATCTGTAGTGGTAGAGCTCAGAGCATTCACCCAATCATTAGCAGAACTTTTGCTTTGAAAAAACACATAAGAGCAAGGCAAGTCTCAAATATGACTGAAAGATTGTCTCTGGCTCCCACCTCCAACACCTGGAATCTTCCCCTCAAGTGTATCCAGACTGACTGGCCACACAGTAACTAGCAGTCTGGAAACAAAAAAGGTAGTATTTGCATAATGTCAGAGTAGGTAAACATTGTGGCTGGTTTACTAAGATTCTCCCGAAATTGGTGTTTCTGTCTCCTTCTTAATTTTAACAAATTCAAAATAATCACGTCTCCTTAAGTTATAACTTCAGAATACTGTCTTTTTCTAAGTTGCTTGCAGTCAGCATAGCTCTTTTCAGTATTTCATTTAAAGCTGGGTAACAGGTCTATGTACATTAATCATGTGATTAGAATACAAACTGTCAGATCTACAGCAGGAAAAAAGGATTGTAACAGGCTTTTTGACAGCATAACATCTTGGGCTCTGTACTCCATTTTGTTCCTAAAAAACCTAAATTTGCAGGTTATAGAACTTGTTTTGATGGATAGGAAAAAACACAAACCCTTTTTTGAAATGTAAGACCACGGAAAAATATCAAAGGAACAATAATAAAACCTCTGATTTGTCTTTCTTAAAACTTTTATGTAAAACTACAATGTGCATTCTCTGCATTGCCATGGCCAGTCCCAGAAACTGCACAGGAATTTATTTTTGCTATTAATGTCTTTCCAAGACATGATCAGGTTGTTTTTCCCCCCTTCCTAAGGCACAGCAAACACGAGCACACCAGGAACAGTCGCTCCTACAGCATCGCTTGAAAGACTAACACAGTTAATATGCCTTCAGCTCCTCTGTTATAATAATTACTTTAATACTTCTTTCATTTCCATCATATTGTAACATCTGCTTTAGTAAATTCTCTGTATGATAAAATATTTCCTCATTTTAAAATAGAATTTTCATTCTAATTAGAAAGCCTTAGATTCTTGGCAGTCAGCTTCAGCTCATGGATAATAATCCATAACCCAGTGACTGTGGGATCCAGGTGTTATGTGAGGTGAATAAAGCCAGGGTCCAAAGGCCTTTAGCTGCCTGAGAAGCGTTGATGGGTCATGTAACTGCATTTTTAATGTGTGCTGTTTAACTTTTTAATTAAAGCATAGTGGCAGTGTCAGATCTCAATCCTTCTGATGATAAGGCAATTCCTTATTTCATAGAGGTTGCTGGCAGTCACTCACGCTCTGGATTTGACCAGGATTCTTTCATAAATGACACCCAGTTCAGCTCATTAACAGATGGCAAATGCTTTGGTTAAAATAAGATCTTCCTTCAAAAGGCTAAGCTCTCAGTCCATTAAAGAAATGCTAGTGTTCTGCTGAATCTTCTTTCCTGATTTTCATTTTTCTTTAATTTCTGTGTTTCTATCCTACACAAATTTCACAATCAAGCTGCCTGGTTTGTGATGCTTCTGATATCTCTGAGGCTGAGACTCATCCCAGCCCAGGAAATCTCACCCAAACAGCTGCTCCTCTGAGATCTCCAAACCTAGGGCTAGACGCCAGAAAGCACTGAGCATCTCCTGCCAGATGCTCATAGCCCCCAGTAAACATTTCCATTAAGGGAGATGATGTCAAGAGACCCACCAGTTCCTCTGGTCCGAGGCAGTTATCATTTAGATTCCAACTCCCCAGTGTTTGGGTGCTTATTTGAAATTCACTGTTCTCCTATCAAAACTCTGGAGAGCTTGGACTTTTTTCTACATGCTTAATTTCAGGACAACTCAGTTAATTTTAATGAAGTCTGTTTAGTAATAAAACTAAAGCTGTTTAGCAAAAAAAGTGCTCTGCCAATCCAACCAGACATTACATGGCATCTTTTATAGGTGGGAACCATGACTGCCCCAGACACTACAAGAGCAGCAAGACGTAAAGGATTGCACAAGAATGGAGGAAACAAGATAAACCTGGGACCTGGATGAGCCCCGGATAAAACTGACTTTTGGTCCAATTCCAAGCTGGCATTTGCATAGCCCTCTTTTGAGTCTGCAGCTGGAAGTTTACCTTGCAAAGCACTTCATTTGTTCCTTACTCCCTTTTCTGTCTTGGCGATAAAATCCTCTGCACATTTGGAAACCGTAAGTTTCTTACTAATTTTTTGTAGTAAATTAGCCAACATACAGCTCTTGTGAGCCACAAAGGTGAACACCCAGAATTCACAGAATTCACTCTTAACAAAACTTTTTGAGTCACATGAACATGTTTTGCTTTTTGAGATGTACACCAGCACAGGAGGAGAGTTTGGGTGCATATACAGAAGATACACACAGTGAGCAAGAATCTGCACTGCCCTATTTTGAAGCTGGATCTGGTTTCTAAACACTTGTTTATGCTGATGAAAGGCATTTCCAGCAGTAACACTGAGATGCTCTGAACTTTGAGATGCCAATGGTTAAAATCTGACATAAAGCCAATAAACATAATAAAGAAACAGAAAACCTATTACAAAGAAGTTATAAAGGCTATTTCAGTATTGCTGATTGCCCAGAACATGGGAAAATGGGAAAAAATAAGATTATGCAGCACCCCACACATAAAACCAAAGCCCAGAGAGGCAAGAAAATATTAGGGAAATAAAAATTGATACCCTGTGAATGATCACAGATGGCTTTTGCCTGTCCCTATTCACCAGATGTTTCTATTACTCTTTTGTGCAAAGGCATTGGAGGAAAACAGGCTATGATTTAATGGAAAGAGTACTGGGCTGAAACAAAGGCACAAATGTGAGATATCTTCCTTGATGAAGAGAGATCCTTTTATCCCACCAAAGGGCAGTCCTGCCCAGGGATTACCAAAGTACAGACTCTGAGTATAAAGCTCCTGGATGGAGCCATACACGGATGAGAGACAAGGCCAGCCGCTCTCACAGACAGCGATCCTCACTCTTGATCCAGTCTTGCTGGGCTTAACGGATTTTGTGATACCAGTAACAAGAACACATGGACAGCTACTCTGGTTCAGATCAAAGACCCAAACCATCCAGTGCTCTGTCTCCATCAGCAGCCACACATACATGCATGAATGTAACAGCAGGCCAAGCACAGAGAACGCTTCCTCCTAAGACTACCTCACTCTCTCACCACTTTCAGGTCAGGTTCCTGAGCCTGCTGCAGTTTGTCTGTTTAGCAATCCTCATGGGGAGTTCTCTTCCAGGGAGTTGTCCAGCCTCCCTGTGAGTAAGAAGTACTCAGGGGAAGATGAGCATCTGCAAGCTCCTCACATTCAGAACCTGCTTCAGTGAGGAGTTCCACAGGTCTTACATTGCATGGAGACATGCCTTCCAATATTGTTTTGGTGCATGGCTTCCACTACTTTCGTATGATGGCCTCTAGTTCTTTCATTGGGAAGAAAAAATGAACAATCAGTCCCTGTCTACTTGTTCTGGGCCAGTCATGAGTCTGTAGACCTGGTACTGTCTCAGCAGTTATACCACAGAGGATTTAATGTCCTGAAACATTAAGGTAGAAGGCTGGTATGTTGCACTAAATTTGGCCAACTGGACAGTGGATTTTAGAAGTATTACATTAGCTTCTGGGATAGATTTCAATTATTTACACACTTATTCAGGTAAGGGAGGGAAGCTAGTTTCCTGCTTCAGAGTATGTTGGAAGGAATAAGCACAGCCAGTCTTAGGAAAGAAAAATGGAAGTGAATGGAGGGATACCCAGGGGGAAGGGAGATTTTAAGGTGCTCAAGTGTGACACAGAAACACATCTGCCTAAATCAGGTACATATCAGGCTCACATACACACACACACAGAGATGCATGGGCAACACGACATCTACAAACACTGTTGTGAGCTGGAGGAAATGAGAAAGAGGAAAGTGCGTTCTGAAACCCAGGCAAGCCGGCTTAGTGGGCTGGCATGCTGCATAACGGATCAAAGAGGGGCAGGAGAGAGAATGACTGTGCCATATGCTTATTAGGCCTTGCTGTTGGGCTTTATACTGTGTTCATTGAGTCTTCCCCTTCTGCAGGTCTCACTTCACATGCACGCACCTTTCACAGATGGTTTTCATCATCCTACCTCTAATGGCACCTGAACTAAAAGGCAGGGGAGACAACCACACAGAGGATATGTCTGTGCACGATGAACTAGGAAAATCTCCAGTGCTGGGTCAGTATTGCTGGTCAGAGCCAGCAGTATCCTCAGAGCCATGGAGGAGGAGAGTCAAAGTGAACTGTGAGCTCGTTCTGTTACAGCAGTGGACTGCCTACAGAGTATCCTCAAACCATGAACCTGAACAGGAGTCCAACCACCACCATTCCTGTGAGGTGTTCAGGGCTGGGAATACGGGAGAAGAAGAAAAACAGAGAAGACTTTGCCTTGTTTCTAGTGAGAAATGCCGAGGAATTCCACAGCAATTTCTAGGAAGCTCTTGCACACATCTTCCCAACCACAGCCACCCAGCTAAGCAAGGTGCTGAATGTGAACTCTTTCTGTCCCTTTATCACTTTATTTCCCCTCACTCTCTCACTGGCTGGGGATGTGAACCACAGGGCTTCTACTTTGATGTACAGGTTGTCTCTTCTTGGTAACAATCCTTTTCCCCCCTTCCTTTTCTCTTTTCCTTGTACTCTGCTCAATCCTAAATTTTTCATGTTGAATTACTTCTCCCTTTTTCAAGACACTTGCATATTCCTGATCAGGTACCCTCTCTCTCATGAGCTGTCTTGCCTGGATAACTCCCTGGATGAGGGAATTCTCATTTTTAAGTTTCAAGAGACCATTCATTTTGGTTTTGCTCCATGTGGAGTTATCCGTTCCACTGCATGTTAAAGATCAGGCTGGGTTTTCCCTGCTAGAATGACATGCTCTCATGTAGCTTTAAGCAGTAGAAAGACATTCTGCATCTCTTACACAATTTCTCCATTCCAGAACCAGAGCAAAACTGTAAGTCAGACACATTTCTCACAGCACAGTTTGCCTAGACATCTCCCTGAACCTTAGTCAGATCAATGGGGTTTATTCCTGCTATAATATGACTTTCTTAGGGAGATATCCTGCTTCACATGCAAGTGTGCAACAGGGTCCAAGTCTTTCTAGAGAACCTCAGTAGCTAGCACATACTAGGGTGAAGAAGTTAAGAGAGATCACCACGTTATTTACTTTTTTAACAGTTTTTTCCTCACCAGAACATAAGGGTACACTTCTTTCCCTAAGAAACAAGGAATGCTTGAGCATTGTTCATGCAGCATGAACATGACTTAAAGTCATGAACTAGACTTAAAGGATGCTTTTCTATCTAATTCCCCTCACTCCCACTTGGCCCCATCATTTCCCAAGAGGAAGGGCTGGCAGAAAATTCTGGCTGCTTCCTTGAGTTTGATTTAATTTCAAAAGTCCAGACAGCAAAAACCTGAATCAACCATAGTTCTAGTATCCTCACCTTTCCTGTTTCCTAACAAGATAACCCATGTGCTGGGCACCCCTGTGATCCAGCATGCAGAAGGTGAGGCAGTGCTGGAGGGCAAAAGCAAACTGGAAAATAGTATTTCCTGAATGGAGCACAATTCTCCATCATGTAGTAAGCATACACTCTTCTAGATGGAGTTATTTTATCTTCAGCTGTTAAAGCCACACTGTTAGACCAGAAGGATGTAACCCATATGTGCAATGAGCCAAGGACATCTGGGATGTAACTGCAGGATGCAATGCCAGCTTCACTCCCCGACTTTTGTCTTGGCTTGTTCAGACAAAGGTCAAGCACAGAATTTGGCTCTTACATATTATATTTAGTTACTATCTTTTCATCATCATACAGTGGGAAAATTCTTCCCACTCCTCCTACACCTTTGTCTTCTTCCTGCAGCCTCTGCTCTCTGCCTTGCTCCTATTTCTTCCCTGTGTCTGTACATTCTTTCTGCTTCTCCTCATTTTTCCTTCCCTGAAGCACTCCCAATAGCTAAGCTTCCTTAAGTTTTCAGTTTTCACCTTCTTCTTTGTTCTGTCCTTTTAAAGGCTAGAAGAGTTAACACTGATATTTTTTCTGTGTGTGTGTCACCACTAGTGTTCAGAGTGAACATCTGCTACATATGGTGGGATGAGGCCAGTTTCTGTATTATCAGTTCAGGCTGCCTGCAGATTCAGTTTTATGTCATTGCACAGGGTCACACACCTAAGGCTTTCTTTACCACCATGAGGAATTGAAGTTTACTTTAAAAATAGATAAAACATAGTTCTGCAGAACCTTAGTATACGATCTGTGCTACAACAGTACTGGGCCAAGAATTTGATCACACTACTGGAAGCTATTAGCCACCTTCTGACCATCTGAAAATGCTCCTCTTAACGGCTAAGTTTAAAGTAGCTCTCAACTTTGTTCTGGGACCCTCTGCAGTTGGAGGTTTCTAAAGCATGCCTGAAGGGTTTGAAAATCAGGTATCTTCTAGAGCGTGTCCCTATTCTGGGAGATTTTGGAGCTGGAGAAAATCGGGAAGATCTACTGATGATGCAGTTTTTGATGGAGAAGTGGGCAAATGGCTCTTTGGGCGGGAGGTGGGCAGAAGCTGTTCAACTGGGGAATGCACTGGGAGCACTGGAGTGGGAATGAGAGAGGGAGGAGTAGGGTGGGTGCGGGGAGTTACTGCTCTGTCTGAATGGAGCTTATTTCTTGCTGTAATCAGAGGGATGGTCCCCCTGAGCCTCCTGGTACCAAGAGGCACTTCACCTTCCTGTCCCTGCTGAAGCAAGGTGCTCAACAGTAGAAACCACTTACCTGATAACTGCTGCACTGAAGGCTGGTCATGTGTGCTTAACAACTGTGCCTGAATGGTTTCTACTACCCTCTTAAAACGACGGCTTGGACCTGTGAGGAGAGAAGAGGCACAAATGGCTGTGAGAGGAGGGGGAGCCGAATCCTCATACAACCCAGGCTGGAGGGGAAGGACCACAAGCATCTTCCCTTCAGTCTTGTCCCCAGGAGTGCATCGACAGTGTATCTGCCCTTCAGCCAAAGGCACGGCTTTGAGGCACTATTACGCAGCCCCCATGTTAATAAGGACTGTGGTGTGCTGGCCTTAACAGGAGGAAGGATGGCTTCTGGGCTCCTTTTGTAAAGACAAAAAAGGTGTGTGTGGGGGTTTTGTTTGCTTGTTTAAACCCTGTGGTGGGCATGTGGCCACCCAGAAGAGAAGGGTGATTGCATGTTTCTGTCAGAAGGAAGAAATCAGTGGCCTCAAAGTGCCCAGCTGAGACACTGAGACCTTTGAGTGAAACAACGAGACAGTACAGGGAGATGCTTCAAATCTGATGCAGAGAGCAGCCGTTTTAGCACTAATCATGGTGGTGGCAGCTTCACCTCTTTGGGAATCTCTTTCCCTCCCAGCACTTCCATCACTACCAACACCATTTTTGTTCCTGATGTCCTCCTTGCCCCATCTGAATTTTGCCCTGAGGTCAAGACAGTTATATTCTTTCCCCTGGCAGAGCTCTCTTGGCAGGCCTCTATATCAGCAAGGACAAAACCAGCTTGTACCCATTTTACAGCTTTGCCATGGTTACCTGATAAGAGTGTGAAAGTGACAGAATAGATCCCGTTCTCCTTCTGTGCCTCTCCCCCTTCTGTGTATGTTATGTCCACTTGGAACTTCACTGGCTTCTGGAAAACAGCAGGACCTCCTGTGGACTTGTATTCTGCACGGAAACTTGTCTGTGAGATGACGCTGTGACTGAGGCTTGGAATCTGAAACAGGTCAGTAGAAGGAGACAGTAGAACCAGAGCACAAAGGGAACAAAACTGCAAAATTCGATTTAGAACAATACACATTTCCAGAGTGGGTAAGATCTGCCGGATTTGCTTCTGGACTTGAATTTGTAACGTACAGTGTTCTTCTGAAATCAGTAAGAGTGTAGGTTGCTTGGCACCACAGAAGAATGCACTGCTCCTTACAGGACTGACCTAAATCTAAAGGTTGACTATTGGTGGAATACCCAGCATGCTTATAAATTTATACATGTTGCACCACTTCATACACTCAGTCTTTCTTTTCCTACTCATCATTTTGAGAAATGCCTTTCGCTGAGTGAAAGCTGATATTAAGGGAAGGGGCATAAAAGTCAGTGGGATGTAAGACTGGATATACAAACCCCCCTGAGTAGCCTGGTCTGATTTCACAGCCAATCCTGTTTTGAGCAGGACACTTCCTGAAGTCCTTTCCAACCTCAAGTGTTTGGTGATTCTATGATATCAAATAGACATCAGGATGTGGAGTGGACACTTAGACAAGTGCCTGGGATATCCACAGGGAAAGCGTGCCTGCAAATAACTTATGCAAACCACAACTCCTATCAATATGTAAAAGAACTCTGAGAAGCTTTGTGGTATCATCAATATCTGTATCTTCAGACCCGTGGTAGAATTTCGTAACTGCCTAATTTTCAAGCAGTAACCTTGCCAAAAGGTTTAACATACCTTCCCAAAATTTAACATACTCGCATTCTGTTTATTGCTTCATAAAGGACCAGATTAAAAAAAAAATAAACCAAACCACTTGGAAATCTGGCCTCTAATTTAGGAGGAAAAATGAAGATGAGTTCTTTGAGAAGCTGACGTTAAGGACTTACTTAGCAGGCTGTGACAATGCATTTAAGTTTGAAGTTGGCTGTAAGAGATGATTCATAGGGTTTGCACACAAATCACTACATCACACCTCAACCCACACATGTGGGGTACGCACAGGACCACCAATAGAGACAGCAGTGCACACTACGGCGCAATAAAAACCCACAAGCACAGCTAAATGCATGAAATGGATATAGTAACATGGCTGCTTCCAACCAATCTGAGCTGGATACCAGTGTCTGATGCATGCTACTATACTGCACTTGCTCCTTCTATGCTTGTACAGTTATGGCTGTTTTTTTGGAAGAAATTCATTGCAGCATCACAGAGACTAAAAAGGAGTGCAGTATTTTGTGGAAAACAATATCAGTTCAACAAACGATGTAAGAAATTAAGTCTCCTTCTCTTAATTCTATTGAAAAAAAGTCTAATTATGTTGTCAACTACCTTGAACTGAAAAATCTCTCAAAAATTGTACTTTTTCTTCATTGGTACTTTCAGACAATGAGAATAAGGACTTTCTATAGGACAAAAATTACAATTTCCCTCTGCTTTCTTAGACTGTAAATAAATGGCATCTGCAACAACTGATACTCCGGTCACCAGAGGAAATTTCCCTTCTTCCCGCCATACAGCATTGAAGAGGAGATTTAAAGTAACGAATGCAGATGTGAGCCAGGATTTTTGTCTGACTGAGGTGGTGGAGGGCATTCCCAGCAGAGGGGACCCAATCTGATGCCCAGACAGTGACTGTAATGTTAGTTTGACAAAGCAGCAAATCACCATCGATACTGCACCAAGCAGTGTGCTCTAACTGCAGTGATATTCCAAGCACTGACAACCTGGAGACCCTGCCAGGAAGGCTGAAATCTTTTCTCACCTTAGAGACTATTATCTACAGTTAGAAATTCAGACAGTGTCCAGTGGAGGCCAGAATCAACATAAATTAAATCCACAGAGGATCCATTTGAAGGAGCAGAGACCCTGCCCAGTAACGTATAGCGCAAGGAGGCCTGGAACTGAGCAGGGAGCAATGCCTCCAAGAGCCAGCTGGGGTGACTTACCGAGAGGAAAGCGTGGACAATATCAGCCTTAATGGAGCTTAGTGGTTTGTCCTTAATGACCACAAAAATCTGTTCTTCTTTCTCCAAGTTGATGAAGTTACCGAACCAGGATTTTTTGGCAAGCCTGACATGATGAAAAGAAAGAGATGGTTTAGAATATTGAGTACCTAACCCCAGCTAGAAAAAAATACTAAAAAACACACAAGGAAGTTTTAATAACACTCCAGATGTGATATTATTACTAATAGTAAGTGGAAAACAGTGTCAGAGAACACCCAGAACATTTCACTTTGTGAAAACTATTAAAATGATGGACCACACAGTGTTATTCTGGCAGCATGTGTCCCCAGCAGTGAAAAATCAGGAGTCATGGTAACTCTTTTGACTGAGCCAATATACCAATTAATACTGCATACATAAAGTGCATATAAGCCAGGGGACACATTTGTGGTTTGTCTCCAGGGATATCTGTTTCTTGTGACAATATTCGGATGCTGGTAAAACAGGGATTTAAGTTTCTTCCCACTCAATTTCAACCCCTTTGGTGTTCTAGGACTTGGAAAGTTCCTTTTCTGAAGGTTTCCTGTTGGGCTGACAGTGCAATCACAGGATCTTGCTTTTTAAAGCAAGCTGTAGGTTTCACTGGACCTCCAATCTCTCACTGAGTGAAATCCACTCTTACGCAGAGGGCCAGGACAAAGACTGTCCCATTCATTAGTCCCATTCAGGGCGTCTAATGAGTGAACTCTGGCCATCCTACAAAGGAATGAATTTTCAGTACTAAGAGAGAAGATATCAACACCATGCAAAACACAGTTCAGGCTTTCCACTGACAGCAGTCCAACTTCCCAGTTCCTTTCAGCATCAGATGGTGGTTTCGTGATGAAATTGCTCTGTTTTTTCACACTGATCGTATCAGCAAATGTTTGACTTTGCTTATTGTTTCACCACCTCAATGCATTTTGTTGACATTCCCTTTTAAGTTACACAGGCTAAAGGAAAAATGCAGGGACATGAAAGTCATTGGGAGACACACTACCCAGAACTTGAAGGTAGCACCTCTGACAGGTGCGGTTTTGAGGGGAGGGAAGATGCTGTCAGCCATGAGATACAGCCGAAAAATTGCTGGACCAACCTGGACCCAGCGAAAATTCCACTGAAATCAGCCATATTCTAGTAGGGAAGAATTTAGCATGAAAATGTCAGAAATGAAAAGACCTGCCACCAAGAGACTGCTGTTATTTTCCTCCACAGGCTACTTTATAATGCCATGACAAGTCCAGTTTGCAGGATGGCAAGCAATAGGCTTTCAGTTGTTTTGGCGGACATTCACCACTCAGTGGAAGATGACAACCTCTCCAGACAAGGAGAGCCATCTGCAAAAAGGATTACTGAACAGCAGCTTTCCAGCAAAGCCATAAACAGCTGGGAAGAGTTATTAGTAGATTCACTTTCCGTGGCAAAGACTCAGACTGAGGCAGAATGAGGACGGGTAGAGACTAGGAGAGAGAGGAGCAAACTAGGAAACTAATCTGAAGTCTAGACTTTCAGGATAAAGAACAAAGCTTGACCTCAGCAGTGTCCACCAATTTGCACACATTCCCCATTCCAGAGTGCTTCATGAATCACCCAACTGTCATCTCACTGGCCATTTAATGCACACAGCAGAAAGACCACAACTGGAAGACTGCTCAGCTGTGCAAATAATCATTTGCTTCTACTTACTGCAGGCAACCAAAAAAAAGAGTACAGAAAGATTCACTTGCAATTTGGTAAACCAGTGCCCCCCACTCAATTAAAGTGGGCTGGAAAACTGTCACTCCCTCAAATATTCATAGGCAGCTGTAACTAAACCAGCGAGCCAGAGATTAGCATAGGGAGCAGTAAAGAAAGGGCCTCTCATTTAAATGGGTCGTTAAGGAGCCAGGGTTAGAGTGTGAAAGGAAATTACATACTAATTAGCTCATGTGTCTCGCACACACCATAACAACTCCGCAAGCCCCTGGAGAGCTGGGGCAATAGCTCCCTGCATGTAAAGGGTCTACGCTCATTAGTAAATTAGCACCTGGTTATCCATCTAAAACGGCTGGTTGTCTTAGGCTCGTATGTATCATAATCTGAACTGGCGTTGGCTATATGGACTCCAGGGGCCCAGGGTTATGTCACACATGGAAGCTGGGCCTGGAAAAAGTGTGCATATTTAATTGCAGGTCTGCCATGTTAAAATACGGCTTTTCATTTTTGTATTTTCATGAATGGTTTTGTTGGTCCTTCATTTATAGGTCTCTTAACAAGCACAGGTTGAAAGGGCCCCAGCACACAGGGAGTGTGACTTTTCTCCTGTTCAGCTTGGAAGCTTGGTCTTGAGTCTCCAGAGTCCAGCTGGGCTCTTTTATTCAGCAAGGTTATCGTCAGTAACACTGACTCTGGAAGATTCACTGGTAGCCAGGGCTATGCTCCAGCTTGTAAATCACTGGAATTCACTAAATTATTTTGCTGCTGTCGCATAAGATGGAATAGATGCCAGTGGCCTCTCCTGTTTCTGGAAAGAACAGAATCAAGACATAGCACACATGCACTGGCTTTTCTCCCCGAAATCAGCAGAACTAGCTGTGCTCATACACCCGGGCAATAGGCCCAGTGAAGAAGAGGGGGCAGCTTTGGAGTAAAATGACACAATAAAGGTTACCCTCCTCTCAGAAGGTATTAAGTGCTACTAACTTGGGATAAAATGGGTATGAATCAAGGATCCTCAGCACCCTGAGTGAGGTGCTCTAGAATCTCACAAGATCAGGCTGTAAGCAGTAAAAAATGTACTTAAAATTAACAATCTTCTCTTGTCATGGCAAACCACCTAAGGGGGAGGGAGATAGGAGGTATGTGTGGGAGGCTGGGTGTGTAGATTACTCTAGGGAATCTAATCAGGTGTCCAGCTGATGAAAAAGCAAATAGATTAGCATGAAAATGGAGGCTGGTGCTTTATTACTTCACACTGAATTGCTCACTGCTATAAGGTTGCCTCTTCCTACTTTTGGAGTGTCTGACCGCATCGCCTTCTGGAGAGCCTCACTATTTGTCCCTGAGTGCATGGATCTATAACCTCCAGAGGTTTACCTGCTTGGCATAAATAACAGCATTTCTACTCAAGCAAATGGAGCTTTGCAGGTTTAAAGCAGCTGGAGCTATGTCTCTTTAAATGTCATCCCTAACACGTTTTCTAGGACTTTTTCATATGAGAAAGAATATCATTACCCAGACATGTCAAAGTGTATTACCTAATCATCAGGTTTGTTAAATGAATAGCAGTCATTGCTGTAACAGAGCAAGGACATGTATTTATTGCTCAACCCATGAGGTCAATACAGCTCGTGATAAGGATATCTTATTTCTTACAGAAAGGAAGAAAATACTAGAAAAAATAAGACATGTGGAAGTGGGCACTGAGCAACAAGACATCTATCGTTAAAATATAATCCAGTTCATTATTTTTTATGACTTTTATTATGTTTACTGCAGGGTGCAGTCCAATTGAACTCATTAATTTGGCAATTATACAGAAAAAGAAAAAAGGGCCTTAGGCTTTGACTTGCATCCAAACTGCCTGAAATGATAGGCACTACTTCTCCATACCAGCTTTTAAAGAGTGAGTGGGAAGCAGAGAAGGCAATAAATTAACAGAAAAACTTCCACCAACATACATGCATGAAGAGGAGAGGAGAAATTTAATTCTGAAGGTTTTCTGCTTCAATGGCCTTAAAAACATTTGAGATGAGAGTATCATATATTTCTTTGATAAGGATGCGTTCATTTTATGAAATTCTCTCATGCCTCTCTATTCGTAAATGCTCCAAAGTGTTGAAAACACAATTTATTCCATTTTTCTTCCTGGATTTCTTTTACTAACCTTTACTGTTCCCTACTTCTCCCTCTCCTGAAGTCTTTATCCCTCTCCATTCTGCAGCATGAGATACAGAGTGCCCATCTTACACCAGGTAAATGCCAGGTCTGGGGAAAGTTGTTAAGGCAATACCATTGTCACCAATCACAAAACTTTGGGCCCAAAATTTCCATCTATGACTCATGAATATTTCACCCAAGTATCTTGACAAAAGGCCAAATTGCCTTGGTTGGCAGGGTAAGTCTATGGGCATTGGGTGCACAAACACAAGCTGTGAAAATAAAAAGCAATAATTTGGCATCTGTTGCATATATCAGGAAGTGTTTGGAGCAGCACTCTCTGGCAGGGACTTCCAATCCTGCCATGCAGTGACGCACATTTGTGCAGTGAAATGGTTGAAATGTACACTGACTTTTAGGAATGAGTCTGGTGAATATGAAACAGCTTCTACATGTCCCGGTGCTGCTGCCTAGAATTAACACTGCGTTTACTATCGCAGCCAAAGATTCTTCTGAATTATCTTAGCAGAAGCTTCTGCATGTTATCCTGAGGAGGCAAACTCCCCTGTTCTAAGAGGAAGACTTTTTAGTGCATAGTTAGTGCCAGTACAAGCCACTGATTATCCTCTCCACTCCCCAAGAGTGATCAGCTTGACAACCACATGAAAGAAGGGACAAGGAGCATGTTACAAACCTAGTAAATTCAGCAAGCCACGAAAAAATGAGGTGGTTACTGGGAGATTGTTTCATCACATGTTGACTCCACTGTTATTACTGAGGTACAGATTTTATCCAGGGTCCTCAGCAGAAGAACCATTTCACATCTCTATCCCACTCACAGGATAACAGGTTACAGTCAGATACTGATCCAGAATATGTCACCCTATGACGTTCAGGCAAGGAAATGACATTGGTATGCAGGGCAAAAAAGTAGTATACTGGCAAATTACTCACTCTGGGGATGATTCCGGGGTTAAATTAGACATCTCCTCTGGTGTAGGTACTGCCCATGCGCACACAGCCACAGAGAGGGAGGGAGAAAAGAAATGGATGATTCAGTACACCTTCCATTTTCTGCTTGTATATCAACAAAACAATTCTGGCATTACGCCCTCTTGCATTTGCCCACTGCTTCTGCAGACTAGTTCTGTCATGACACTTGAACACTGGTCGTATGTCTCTAGGCCACTGTATCTAATCAAGTGCTGCATTTCAAGGCTCACCCTACTCTTCCTTAAATCATTATGTAACCTTGCACTGGCTTCAATGCTTTCTGGTTCACACCCAAACACCATGCCAGTTTGGTTGCTCTACAATTGCTTCAAAGCCCAGTTGGATGCAGCTCAGCCACTGCTGCAATTCTCTGCAGCTCTCTGACCATCTCAGAGACAATGTCCCTGACCATCACAGTTCAAAATCTAACCCTTTCATGGCTGTAATCCTCCTTTCCCGTGGGATCACATCCCAGTACCCTGTAAAGCCACTGGGTGTTGGGATAGCTGCTGCTGACATCTGAGGATAATGCATGTGACTTTGCCTGAATGCAAAAAGCCACCTGGAGCTTGAAGAGGAAAATTTTGCACATCTCAACACTCTAGAGACTCTGAAAACTGAAACCGGCCAGCAGATAAGAAACCACTGATTGTATTAAGGAGATTTTTACATCAATTAGCAGAAGAGGTGAAAAAAGCATTAACAAGTTCAAACAAGCTGTGATCAGGACAATTTCAGCCTATTGCCACTGGCTATCTTTTTTCAGCAGAAGGTTAAGCCTGGGGCTGTGGAGAGGCAGCCAAGTACAGCCATAGGGGAACCGGCAGAGTTCTAGATTTGCTGAGAAAACGAGCAGAGAAGCTGAAGATAAAATTTTCTTGTGTTCTAAGAGCCACAACAGGGAGGGTAAGAGCTGTATGACTAGAGTGTGAACAGGGCTCAGGAGATGCTGTTGGAGCAGTGGCATGACAGAGCCTGTGCACGTGCCCTGGGTTAGGGCTGGCTGATGCCATCACTCCCATTTTCAATACCAATATTCAGTCCTCAGTACAGGAAATCTGCAGAGCCACAGAGAGGTATCAACTTGCTGCTGAATGTCTGCCTAAACCAGAACCACCTTATCCGTCTGGGTGAGTACTCACCTTGCAATTTCCTGCGATGGAAGCGAGGAGACCCCAGGAAACTATTCTTGATTGAGTTGAGCCGTGTCCTCCATGGCATTCCTCCAATGCTGGGGCTGGATGGTGGTGTTGGGTTGGGTGTGCCTGCTGGGCTCTCCTTTGGCGTATGGACAGGTGTCCCCTTGGGGGTAGGGAGGGGACTTCCCCTTGGAGAGGGGTGAGGGGTGACCTGTATGATGGGGATAGATTTGGTGCTTGGGTCAGTACTAGAAGGGAGCAATCTAACAGGAGACATAGGGTTGGTCTGCACTTTAGGAACAGCCAGCTGTGGGTTAAAGCCGGCAGCAGGCGAGCGGCCCTGAGCGTTCTGCACAGGGGTGTTCTGGGAAGAGGGGGCGCTGGTATTGCTGGTAGGGAGTGGGTTGGATTTAGTAGACTGGAGTGGTTTTTCGGCCAATTTGCTCTTGGATGGCAAAGTCTGCGTCTTTGGGTTGGGCTGAAGTGCTGGCTTTGGTTGGAGTACATGTCCAGGCCTGGAGGCGTTCCTACAAGCATCAGGGTCCAAGGAGACTTGGGGTCGGGGAGAGAAAGGGAGGTCGGAGGTCTGAGGGGGGATGAAGAACTTTCTGATAGGCTACGAGACAGACACAGAGTGTCCATGCACATCAAAAACAGTGAAATACGCATAGAGCGGGCGAGCAGAGAAAGGAAAGTCAGAATAAAATCCATCCGAGTCACAAAGATGCACCATGTCACAAGGAGACACAAGAGATGGAGGTGAAGGGGCAGTGGGGGGGAGGGATTTTGCAAAGAAACGAAAACGAACAAACAAACAAAAAACAAAAAAAAGACATGCAGTTAGCTGGGAACACAGCATAATCAACAACAGCAGCAGCGGCAGCAGCAAGAACAACAGTGTCATAACAGGCTTCATCATATTAACCAACCACGTGTCAGCAAAGGAAAACAACAGAAAGAAAAGTAAAACAAAGGAAAAGTAAAAAAAAAAACCAAACCAAAATGAAAGAAAGTAACCAAGAAAAAAGAAGAGAGAAATGCCATCTCTCTGGGATTGTTCTGATTGCCCTGCAGTGAGAGAAGCACGATGCTGTAGGGAGGTGAGGAAGGGGAAGAAGAACCACTCAAGCCACAGACAAATTGAGATGTGCCAAGAATGGGACCACCTCTTTCAGCTCCAAGTGCCCATATGCAAACCCAGCAGAGAGATGAAACTCATAACAGGTGTGTGATACACACGGAGTGGTAGGCGATACACACAGGTTACTGCACACACCAGTCAGAACCTCTTTCCTTCCTCTTTACCCCTGACTCTGGATAATGCACACCCCGGTTGCAGCCACCCATTGCAGAAATAGGGGAACAGAGAGAGTGATGCCACGTGGGCATCCACTCTCCTCCCCTGGCCTGGAAGGTTAAACCGCTCAGCATTCGCTTGGAGGCTCCAGAGCACACACCACCACGAGAAAAATATGAACTCAGGTTGGTGTTTGATTTGTAAACAGCTACAGCAAAAACTTCAGAGGCCTGGCAAATTTGTTTATCCGGGAAGAGATGATACTTCCCATCAGACTTTATGCTTCTCCTGCAACATCCCTCATCGAAAAAGTCACAGCAATATTTGCCATTAAGTCCCAATTCTATGGAGGGGGTGGGGGGTGTTTTGTAAGACACAGTTTAAAAAGAAAAAGACAACCAAAGTTCATAATCCACCACTGAGTTATAAAAATGGGATTATGATTTTTTTTTTTCCCCAAACAAGAACATTTACACATGTTACAGGCATTTTGGGAAACCATTCACATGTCGACAGCAAACAGCAATACACAGACTTGGGAGGATAAAAGCCTTTTAAAGGGGTATTAGCAAGCTAAAAAATCACATTTAAAACAAAACGAATGTCCTTACAAAACACTGCTGTTAACACCTTAGATTACAAGTATTGGCAGAATTGTAAAAATAGAAATCACTACTCAAGATCTTTAGCTTTGGTCTGCACTCAAATTCTGATTTCTATAAATAGTACCTATTATAAATTATCACCATTATTATTATTATCCATTCTTCTTATTATTATCCATTCTTAACACCTAAAAGCTGTAATCAAGCACTGTCCAGACATACCATGTACATGTAACCATGCCTCAAATCTCAGTCCCAAGTAAGCACACTCACTAGTGAGTTTACTTTCTGGGTTTGATGGATTAGCACAGTGTTGCCATATTTTAAAAATGCAGAAATGTATTAAAGACTTAATTCCTAAAATTGTTTGCATCAAAGTTTCGCAATTACTTTAAAGAACTTAGTGTTAGGCCACCAAAATGAAAAGAAAATCACTACATCGAGACATGTGTATTATTATTATTAGGATTATAAAGTTGAACTAAAGTCTGCCATGTTGGTAAATTCTGATCACCAATGAGAAAGAAAGGGGAAAAGATGAGGAAAGTGGTGAATTTATGGAAGTCACTATCAGCATTTGACTATTAACGATTTGCAAATGACACCAAAGGATAAAAGTCAAAGACTGTTGATTGTAAATGTTTCCTTGCAATTTCTGTATCTTATGTGTATGATGGTTTGCGAAACAAATTTGAAAGAAACAAAGTCAAATTCAACTCCTGCTTAAGCCATTAAGAATCTGAAGGTGCACCCTTAATTACCGCATTTTTAATAATGCAATAAAGAACAAGATTAGGTCTATATTTCAGCTGGTGCAATGGGGAACACCATTAACAAGATCTTGTGAGATTTAAGAACTCTCAGCTGCTGTTGAATTCAATTCCTCGTAGAACTGAACCTAAGCAGCGCGTACAGTGAAATGTGTTATTTGCTTTTTAAAGTATGTCCTCTTTCAATAATCTAAGGTGCTATTAAAAGCATAGGTAAGGACGTTTAAAAAAAATATGAATTTTATTCCAACATTTCCTTTTAAGCCTCAAATTTGACCTGCCTTAATATCGTTATGATCTGCTGAAAATGCCATCTGGTTGCTAAATCCCTTTGAAGACTATTTAATCAACTGCCTGTTAAGTAATAATGGTAAGATACAGCAACTATGGAGCAGATCCTGTCATCCTTTGATGCAGTCCTACCGAGATGTCAGAAATTGATCCCAAGAGATCAATTAATGAGATCAAGATTTAGGTTTGCTGCACCGGATGCTTATTTTGTGCACCAAACTGTTTCCATGCTCTTTTCCAGTACATTTTGCAGTGGCGTAAGAGTTCTCAGACCTCTGCTTCGTTCCCTGAAATCCAGGAGTCCCAGTGCAGAAACAAGGAAATGGATCTTCACTGGTTCCTGGCGTGTTTAAGATGCAGAGGAGACCACAAACACATTCATGCCAGTTGCAAAATAGGGTAACAACTGGCAGGAACATGGAATATGTTTCAGAAAATAGTTCAATCAAGCAAGGAGTTGGAAGCTTTACTAGCCTATAAACTTACACCCAACAGTGTGTCTTTATGCATAAGAATTACACACAACTACTGGGCAATTAGAATTTTAAATACTTGGAATACTGATGTTCTCTTTATATACCTAAGTGTAGATCCATAGGTGTATCCATACCCTAACACACTGAATATATCCATTTCCAATGGGGGATGGGATCTTCTCATGAAATCATGAAAAGCACATAGAAATCCTCCAAAGACTCTGGGCTAGACAATTAGGTAACATGGATTGCCACAGCCCTACAGACTTCTTGATGAAGTGTAGACTTTTGTAAGGACTTCACTCTTGAAGTGACTAAGCTGACCTTGTCAGACAGTAGGAACACTCACTCTTATCCCTAAAGAAGTTACCAAGGAAAGGGAAACATCTGTCATTGCACTCAGAAGCTGTAATAACTTTGCAACAGATGTACTATCAAGCATGTTTTGTACTAGCTGAGTATCAGTCAAGTATCAGTATTTAGTTGACTGTATATTGAATACCATGTGAATATACCTTATATACAGGGGTTTGAGTGTTCTTTTCTCATCTTGGTCAACTTCTTACTTTCCTTTTAGATTTGCTAGCCTCAAATTTGTATAATTTATTTTCTCTGACTTTCTAACACAAGCTATGCTGAGGCAAACAGAATCAAGTTGGTTGTAACCAGCATGGTTTGGTGCTCTACTGTGACCTGATTGAAGGTAGCTGTGAAATGGTTCCTGATATTTGGTCTGAAACCACGCTGTATAGAGGCCTCAGCTGGATATGGCAGCGTTTAGTCATAGCAACGTTATTCTACGTGCTTATGAGACTGAAAAAGGGCAAGGGCACAGTGAGATCCCTGCTAACAGTGCAGGGAACATGTACGAGAAATTCTCTGCTCGCATTTGTAAATAACATTTCCCTCACCACCCATGAAAATTTACAAGCTGCCAAGGAAAAACAAAACATCCCACCTAAGAGCCACAGCTCTGCAGCAACAGATGTCGAAAAGCATCAAGCACGTGTGAGTGAATTGGACCAACAGATCTTGAAGCAGCACCACTTACCCTTGGACTGCTGAGAGGACTGGTGGAGAGCCCAGACGACGCTCCGCTGATTGACCGAGACCTGAATGGACACAATAAGGAAAAACAGCCCTCAGAAAACTTGGACAAGTAATAACCCTGAACACCAGCCACCACAGGCACAGGCATGAAGTGAGGAGAAGGAGGGAGGCTGTCACTGGAAAAGCACATGACTCTTTCCTTTCTCTACTGTTACATTTTTCAGTTGTCCCACCCTCAAAATAAAGAAATGCTGTTGCTCAGGGAGGATACTATAATCCCTTTTCATTAAGGGAATTGCTACCTTCTTTTTGGTTATCAAACACATGGAAGCTACGTCTGACCTGTGCAAGCTGAACTGCTGAATTCAAAAAGGACTGTCAAGACCTTCATGTTGGTGCTGAGAATTCTCTTCTGCGTAGTGCTGGTGGACACAGAATGAGACGTTCTCTGTCACGAGCAACACGGAAAAGCACCATGTGTACAAGGCACAAAGGTAGGGGATTCTTCCAGATATTAAGAAAAAAACCCAGTCTCCATGACCCAGGCACACAATCGTTTTCTATGTGATGACTTCCCACTGAAGTCAAAGCTCACATTGGCTTAACCCCTACCAGCTTCTCACTGATGGATTTCACATCCCTGTTCTCTGGTAAGATTTCCTGCTGTTGCATTAAACAAGCCAGGTCTTCTCTATGGATAACGAGTTCTGTTGTTGTTGATGACTTTACTAATACCAAGATAACAGCCCAGGTGCCCTCAAAGAGAGGCCAGTCAAGGGAGGATAAACTGTCCTTCTATTTGCTGACAAAGTCACCTATACAGCGATGCTCCTACGCTCTCCAGCAAAGGCCACCTATGAAAAATGTCAGCTGCAGACAATAAAACATATGAATGTGCTATGCTAAAGGAGCTGAAAGGGCAGACAGGCCAAATGCACAAATATTTCAGCAGCAGAAGTTTCCAGGAGGAGGGCTGCCCAGCAGGAAAAAAACTCCTCTGTATGACTGTAAATGAGTAAGGCCCAGAGGCAGCTGCTTTCTATCCTTTTTAAATAGAAAGAAAGTTGTCTTGAAGACTGAAACATCTTATAGGAGAGGACTTGGCTAAGACTCTAGTTGTTCAACAACCACCATGCAACATGTCAATAGAACAAACCTACCAATGTTTCACCTACAGTAAGAGCCGTGAAAGCAATTATGTGCCTTCAGGTGACAAACATGAAAAGGTGAGATCCTGTAGATGCTTGGCAAACAGAGTGCATGTGTGTATGTGTATGCATATGTGTTTATGTGTGTGTGTACACACATATTTTTCAAATTGATAGAGGTCAGATAGCTAATGTCAGTTTATACATAAGAGAATATAAAGCAAATTTAGACCATAAATTGTCTCAGTTTACTCTCTTCTACTGTTATAGAAGAATAAAACAAAAAAATCAGTCTCTAAAATGGTCTCCCAGACTAAATAAAACTGAGTAGTAGAATTACTAAAAAATATGTGAAGTGCAAAGAGGAATTATTTCCAAGGAAAGAGTAAGCTACAACTGAACACAACGGCAGGTCCTGTTCTCTCTGTATCCTCTGCAGAAACTACTCACTGATGGTTTTGTTTGTATCTCATTGCAGTTTGTCCATCATGATAAGTAGGTGAAACCCAGAAGCCCAATCTCTGCATGCTTTTTTTTTTCCAGATTAAATCTAAATTTGCACCACGAAAATCTGGGGCACTCATTCTATGCAGAAACTCCCCACCTGCGTTTTCCCTTGTACCCTGCTGCAGTCTGCCCATCATAGTGCAGCAGTCAAAAACTAGAAGTTCAGTCTTGGCATTCTTTTGCACTAGATTAAACCTAAATTTGTACCATCAAGATCTGGGGCACTCGTAAAGGTTTATGCAAAGTAATTTTAAGGGGAGAACCGTCTGCTTCTCTTCTGAAAGGCTATTTTATGTGCCTCTCCTATAACTGAAGTAGCTGAGTGCAACACAGATGTGTCGTACATATGGGAGGTCCATTTAGTTAAAATCTTCCTCGTATGAGTCATCAGGAAAAGCTTCTTCCAAACCATAAATTATAAGAGGAGCCTAGAGATTATCTTGGACAAATGCGGAGGGCATTTAGGTGCCCAGAGATGCAGTTAAACACCTACTTAGGAGTTAAACTCCCACTAGGAGATGTTCCCACCAACTCTTAACTGTGGTGGGAAAGTCCTCTCTGACACTCACCTGAATTCCAGGATACTTGATTATAAGTTCCAACTGCTATTTCCTTTTTGCAATCAGGTGTTTCCAACAGTCCTGAATTCTCCCCTCCCAACCCCATTGCCTCCTATTTTTTTTACAAAAACAATCACATACATGGAGGGCAAAACATGGCAGGCCCCACCTCCCAACTCCCAGTTCCTTATTGGAAGCAATATTTGAAAAAGAGTTGTTGTGTACTGTGTTTTCATCCAGCCTAGGAGCCTGAGGTAGGGGACAGAAGAGAGAGTTAGTGTGAAATCCTCCTGGAAATGCATTCAGCATCCACATGACTGCTATCAAACAAACTTTATTTCTGCTGCTGATTTACATGCAAAATACGTAAGAAGTAAAGTAGGCCCTATAGCATGTTTTAGTTTGTCCACACTGGAAATTGTATATAGGAGCAGTGGAAAGAGTTTAAAGAATCCTGGGTTAATTTTAAGTGTTGGGGTGAAAAGAGAGCTGTACATTTTCAAAACTTTTCCCCTTTACCAGAGAGTGCTGGTATGGGATATGACACCCAGACTATCCTTGCATCTTCTTCAATTTAATAAATCTCCCATAATTTACCTTTACAAATGGGACATGGTTCCCAAGCCAGCTATAAAAACTCAGTAGAGGGGCAGGTACTATGCTCCAGTACAAAAATGCTAACAAGCAAAAATGGCAGATTTGGCCCTCCCATCAAGATCATCTTAACTGGGAAATGCTAGAATTCAGTTTTTAAAAAAAATCCTACATACACTGCTCCTGTATCTCAGAGTCAGGTGGACAGAACTGGGACAGGGCCAAAAGAAAGTAATGAAAACGTTCCATTATGCTGAAATGCTGTAATGAAAGAACAGAGAGAATTTAAATTTTTATCCCTCTCACCAGAAAATAAAAGCATGAGGCCCTACAGGCAGCACATTAGTATGGCAGACCCTGGATGATCTTGTGTGGAAAGCGGAAAAAAATATGACATCATCTGATCTCTATGGCTATGAACTAAGTTTATTTAGTGGGAAATATCTATTAGCGAGTAAACTCCTAAGAGTCTCTACAGTCACTAAATGTCATTGGAAGTATTAAATCTATAATTATTCCAATAACTTAATACTAAATGCAACAATCTAGCAAACTACGAGCACTGTGTGTGAGTCACTTTGCTCTGTGTTTTGCATTGCTCTATGCTTGGGCACTAATTCAATGGAAGCCATCAAAGAGTTGGCGAACATACAAGCAGAAAAGTTAATGCAGCTGCTCAGATAAAGAGCATTCCTTCAAACACAACTGCCAGATTTAGAGACCCAAGAAGAGACTCTTTAGACCCTTCTCAAGTGACATAGTTGTTTTGCCAAGCCTGGAGGGAGGAATTAAAAAAATAAACCGTAAGGGAGCTAGACCCAAGGTTTAGGAGGGGGAAGATGTAGAGGGCACTCTAAACATAAGGTGGGCACTGAGACCATCGCAGGCTATTCCTCCCATCTCATAGATTGACAATAATCTGGAGACGTCTGAGCTATGAAAGAGAGAGGCCAAGGACTGAAACAAAATGTGCATGTGCAGGCTGTAGTTTGTAGATGTGATGATTTTATACCTTATTCAATCTATTTGATACTTCAAAGTATCAAAGTTAAAAGGTCCTTTGTTTTAAAGTAATTTTTTACTAATTTTAGCCAGCTGCTATGAAAGGGGAAGCCATGTGAGGACCAATTTGTGTTAGACCAGTGGTCTCCTACTGGTGAATTCAGTTTCCAGCTGGTTTCAGAGAACTGCAGAATTTCTCGAGAGCTGTAAGAGGTGAAGGGCTGAAGCCTCACACTGCTGAGGTGTAGGCAGAGAGAAATACAAGCAGGAAAAGTGCAGCTGACCTGGTAACTGTACTACACATCTAGCACATGTAGAGAGCACCTCCATATTGCCCTTCACTCTGATTAATTTTCAAGTGCTTCAAACAGTGCATCTGCTAGTACACACCAGTAGAGTATAAAGGCTTCACAGCCAGCATTAAACATTTGGGTCAGATTCGGCATTTGTTTCTTCTTTGAATAACCATCTCACAGAAATTTTTCTTACAATCAAAGGGGAGTTTGGTACCTTGTTGCAGTCCCAGCAGAACTTGCTTTCATAGCACAGTTTTACCGGGATGCTGAATACAGCCTCTTAGCTGGTCAAGCTGGAGCCATGCTTCCAAGAAGGGGAGCCTGCAGCATGCATGCAGCGTGCAGTAATGCATCAGACTTGTGTCCCTGGGTGAAATGCCTTTGAAATTTTGAATTGGTTTGATTCCATGAGTAGTTTTGAAAGTCATTCCCAAAATATCCAGCCAACCTCTTTATTTGCTTCGAGCATAAATTGGGTGGAATTTGATACTCCTCTTTGCTTGCTCACTCAAATAAAACCAAAAAATTCTAAACTGTATTTCAGGGTATGAGACCCCTGAAAATGACCTCAATTATATGCAACAGGTGAGCAGTCAGGCGTTGTGTGTTACAACAGTTCATCACTATTACTCTTGGGTGTCCAAAAGATACAAACTGTGCTTCCTTGCTTCCTGATCGAGGGAATACCTTTGATGCTCCACTGTCTTACAGTCCCAACCATGCAAATTAGACAAACTGTAACAGCTCTTACTGGGAATACTTATGCTTAACTGAGAAGGTCTACTCAGGGTAATAACTACTTGTAAGATGAAGCCTTACAAAGAGTACAGAGAAAGGACCTCAGGTGTTGGTAACACACTTCTTTCTCCTTTCAGCGCACAGAGGGTGATGTTGAACAGCACCACCTTCCTTAATTGGCCAGTTATACTAAAGTTCCATTTATAAATGGTTTAGAAAGAATTAATAAATAGTAAAGCACACTACAAAGATAAGAAGTAAATGTTACTGGTGCTAATTAGCTTTCACAGTATGTACCCTCTCAATAAGCTTTTGCTGTACTCTTTAGTGATCTATTACAATGTTTTTATTAAATCATTTATTAATAAAATATTCTCCTTCTGTTAAGTATTTATAAATGGAACTTTAATTTGAAGCGTGACTGCATTCCTAGTTGTACCTATATCCTCTTTATTGAAAATAAAGAGCTTTGAAGATATATCTGTCTCTAGGGCCATCTGTTCACCTCTTAAGAAAATATATACTAAAAAGAGAGGGAATACCCAGCATTTTTTTAATAACACGGATGGGATTCAGCTTCATCTTTAAAAAAAAATAAAAAAAAAGAATAAATTAGGATCAAAATTAACTGGAGGGTACCAAACAGATACAAAAAGCGCTAAACAGTGAAGGGGGTCTCATTCTCAGAAGGTGTCCTGGCACCTGCACAGTGTCTGAGGATAGTTCTCTGTGCCCACGACATTGAAACATAGAGACAAACAAGAGAACAAAAAAGAACCCAAAATTAAATTATATGGAGTGTGACTCCAACATAAAAGCACACAAACACACACAAAAGCACCAAAAATGCTTCTTCCCACATCTCTCTCTCTCTCTCCCTGCTGTAAAGACTCATTCACTGAAGTTTATCAGCCTGTATTGTATTTGTATAGTGCAAATGAAAAGTTTCTCTACAAGATACAACAGGTCCCGCAACAGGAATAATCCAAAACTAGAGCTTACCCCAATGGATCAGCACTCGCCATCCTCGGAAAGGGAAAATGAAGAGAGAGGGAGAGAGAGAAAGAAAGAGAGAGGGATGTGGAGGCAGGTGGAGAGAAGAGTAGGAAAAGCAGAGTGAAATACTGTTCAGAGAACTGAACGGTCATAATTATTGCCACTGGTGCCTACGTCTTCAGAGACCAGGAACACTAGGGGGACAGTTTCAATTACCAGAAAATAACTTTTGTCCTGCTCACAGTATTGCAGACACATCCAACTTTGACACTGGGGAGTATGGGGAGGGACATACTAAGGCTGTAAAAAAACCATTCCCAGCCAAATCCCAATTAAAGCAGTCAGCAGAGCAATGGGGTTCATACTTCATGCTGCATTTCTTTTCTGCCTCTTACATAAGGCACAGTTATATCAGACTGTTATCAAGGAAATAGTTCTTTTTGTCCCCAGTTTGCTCATGTAGCGTCCCTCTGTCCCCCAGGCTGGCCTGGTAAGAAGTACTTCTTTTACCACGAATGAACTGTGAAACGTATTGGTTATTAAAGCATGCATTTCTGAGCCAGCTTGGGAGCCCAGGGTACAAGATTGTAGCTCAAGCTGTGAATCTGCTTTGATACTGGCTTATTAGTCATGATGGTCTTATAGTCAGGAATTCAGATCAGCTAGAACATACCAGCTCAGCAACCCAGCACTTATCTCTGTGGATGCCATCTTGTGCTCCAGGATCTCATTTTTCATTTAAAATAAATTCAGTCTCTGGGTCTTAAATGTTGCAAAGAAAATCTTTCAAATGTGAATGGAGAATAAATCAATGCTGTGCTGAAAAGAGTCTGAAACAGCAGCTCTAAAAGCAGAATGAATCTCTGGCATGTTGACTTTGAAGCCTAGTGACAATCAAAAACTTCAGTATTCTTAATTTTTCACTAGCAACCAAAGCATTCAGAATCGAAAAGAATAAGTCAGGTTATTAAAGTTTTCAGGGGTGCAGGTAAGCAAACTCAGGAAAATGTCACCACCTTTTCACATTAACAAAGATTAGATTAGACATAAAAAATAATCTGGTGTTATTAAGCCAAATTATTTCCAAGTCAGATGTAGCACTTTTTTTCCTCTCTGTCTCATTCTCTCTCATTCTCCTCATTTTCACTAACAGGCTCCCAAGCTGCCAGAGCTACCTCTGGCTGGGTGAGGAAAATCCATTCTCCACAAGACAGTCACCAGCAGAAATGCCAAATTTAATATATGCCCAGTAGATTTCACAGTTTACTGCTCAGTGCAACTAGCCATGCTTCCAGTTACATCCACACTGCAAATGCGGGGCTGGGCAACGCAAGGCAGTTTTAGAAAAAAGTTAAAACATAGTTAGAATAGAAAGAAAAAAGTTGTTGTGCTATGCATTGATAGAGAAGTGGAAAGAAGCATTACAGTGAGTTCTTTTTCATGTCTTTGAGTGACACTCCATTTATAGTTCGGCCTGGAGTGCAAATTTGGGTAAGATCTAATTCATATATATACAAATACATATATATGTATATATTTAGGGACAAACGCTGTCCTCAGTTGTACCTGTACAGATCTAGCTACAGTGATGTAACTGAGAAGAGCAAATTGACACCCATTGTATATCGGAACGTGTGTGTATATTTGTACAGAAAATACACCCATATTCACACATGCAGAATATTAAAATGTAAATAGAATGGGTGCAAGAGGGTTGATTAATTTTTCTTTCAAGTCATTTTCCCAACAGGGAAGGCACCGAAGAGGTTAACAAAAAGAATGGAAAGCAAATTGACAATAGGGAAAAGGAAAAGGGAAATGAGGTTTAAAAAAAATGAACAATCCCAGGACACAATAGAACCAGAAGCGCAGACATGTGCATTCCCTACAATACTGAAGCAAGTGAACTACGGAGCTGCAGCAACCCAGATACAGAAGAAGAGAAGCACTGAAAGAGGGGGTGAAAGAGAAAGTCAGAAAGAAAGAAAAAGAAAAAGAAAGGGACAGTGGCCTCAGCTACTAAGACAACCATGTGCATCTAGAGGGAAGGGACCCTTAAAGATGCAGTATTCCTTTAAAAAAGACATCATAAAGTTGGATAATTAAACACTGGCCAAAAATTTAATGGCCACCATGATTAGCTGGCCCCATTTTCCTGGGGTTCTCTTTGCTGCCTAGCCCTTCCTTTCACGTGGCTGTTCACAGATCCAGAATCCAGGTCCTCTCACCTTCCCACCACTGAGGTCCTTTGTGCTAACTCTTAGAAGTGGGAGGGAGGTAAGACCACAGCAAATGTGATCCTCCAAAACTCAGCCTGGTCCTTCAGTGACAAGGACCTTGGGTGATCCTCGTGCAGTGCTCTAACCCTCTCCTCCTGCATGCTGAAAAATATCACCTTTGAGAGGGAACACGAAATGCCCGTGTGTATTTGGGAAATTCCCCCAGCAGTTACTGAAGGATCATTTCCTCTGTTGCTAACACAGCTGTAGCAGCTGCTAGAGAAGGACAGAGGGACAACGAATGGGAACAACTGCTGAAAGACCCTTCTTCTGTCACAGATAAAATTTTTGCACTTCTCTTACTGGACCTGACTTTTAATTACTGTGGAAAAGCTCATCTTTGGAGTAGTTTCAGAGTAACTTTTAATGCAAGTGCCACATGTTGAAGAACAGAACTTACATACAGGGGAAATCAGAGAAAGGAACAGGAATGTCCATGTCTGTTGTAACAGTCCAGGAAAGCCCAGCCACTAAAGACTGTATAACCACTACTTTATGGCTGTGAAACTCAAAGGTTTCTAACAGTTCAGGTCCAATGCTTGTTCCTATCTTGGCATCTCAAAGAGGGTGGTTTACAATGAGGCACAATCTCTCCTGCAGATGCATGATGCTCTTCGTTGTGGCAGGTTCAAGACTTGAAGCACTGCCCACAAAGGACTGCCTCAGCCTGCAAAAGGCCAAAACAGGGGCTGTCCCTCACACATCCTACAAGTCTCCTGAGGTTTAAAGGCCATGTTTATCTTTAAATAGGAAGTTTCTATTAAAAGGGGAAATGGAAGGAAGAATGGTTTGCCAAGTTCATAGGTTCCTTTAAGGAACCCACTGCTTTCCCCCCCCCCTTTTTGAATCATATGAAACACACTTAACCTTTGGATAAGCTAAGTGTTTGTCCAAAATGTACAAGGATTACATTTTGATGAAGAATTATCCACTGGGATGCCAGCTTTTAACGTTAGAGAAAAATTCTCTTCCTCTGAGACCAAAATTTTAGGAACATGTCCACTAAAAAACTTCTCAAAAGTCTAAACTGGTTTTTTTTTGTTCATGGACCCGCATGAGTCCACTTAAACTCCCTCAATCCGGTGGCCTGCGTGTCTTCCATTGTGCCTCTGTTCACAATTGGGAGTTACCCTTTTTGTTACTCTTCACCATCTGTCACTTGAACTGCTAGATTGGAATCATCCTCCAAAAACTTTGAACATCTTTTCCTTGTGTTCTCCGGAGCAGCCAGGGTAGTCTTAAGGAGTCTGTCTTTTACCTACAGGCACTTAATATTTTGCTCTGTCAGACAGGATTTCCAAAATTTCCTACCATTGTTGTCACTGACTCAGTTGTGCTACTGTTTCTAGTGCTGGGAGTGGAGCACTCTGGGCTTTCCTAGTGTTTTATATTCCAATCCTTCCTAAAGCAGTCTTAGCAAATACATCTTCTACCCTGGGCATCCTCACTCATGGCAGAACTGAATGAGAAGTAGCAGTAGGATGAAATTTTAGTGGGGAAAAGGTTGGTACAGTCACAGGCTGCATTGGGGATAGCCTCAAATGAACGGTACTGTACAAAAATATATGTAGTGTGGGGCTGTAAATATCCCACCCTCTTGTTTCTCTCTAAAGAGAGAACAGCTATGTCCCCACACGGAGAAGGTAAGTACTGCATCTTTAAGGTCTCAGCAGTGAGGTAGAGGAGAGGAACATATTGTCAGTGTTTATACCTTTCTTCTTTGTTGAATTTGGGATTGGCTTCAGAGATATCCAGGCTTTTACTGAACATTGTTTTACTATGGCAGGAACAAAGCGAGAAAACAGAGTTACTAGTGTGGACATTTATAAAAGAGAGTCACCTGAAGCAATGCTGGACACCCAGCCCCCCAACCCATCCTCCCCTTTTTAAGCAATGCTCCGAAAAACCTTTCTTTTACCTTCCAACTATGGCTCAAGCCTACACAGTGCTGAAGTTCATTATCTCCCCCTGACTTCTGAGGTCTAAGATGACTTCCCCCATACATATTTGTAAACTCTGCTCTCCTTTACCCAATTGAAAACCCAGGTACCATCTACTTTGTCACATTGTCCAGGGAAAACAGAACATGCCTGAAGGCACAGCTTGCAAAGCGCTCATTACTCAGACTTTTCCAGAAGACCTCAACACTAAGCACAATCTGGGAAAAGGTTAAATCGGACCATAGAGCCTCTTAGAGGAACAGTAATCCATTTTGTATTCTGATTTGTAGAGTCCATTACCACTTACTCCCAACTCTCTTCCCTTTACTCAGTGTATAGAGAAATTTCCTTCTTTATCATCTTGGGTCTGAATCCCTGAAGCTTAGAAGCAAAATTCCCTATGCTTTGCTAAAGGGGCAGCTCTCTGTAATATATTTCACTGGTAATATGCTTCACTGTTTCACAGAACACTGCTTCCTAATGTTAGCTGATCTTTCACGCAAGCTATCCACTTCAATAACCAGAAGAAAATGAATAGTTAATGAAGCCCATTTTAGAACAGTTTGTGGACTCTCACAGCAGAGCTGCTGAAAATTTCTGGCATATCCCCGAGGGATTCTAGCTCCCATGGAATCCTTCCTAGTCTGTGTGATTTTGGCACAAGGGACAAATTAGCTGGTGTTAAACTAAGCTCAGAACCCACCTCTTTTCTTTTGACATTTCAACGAAATACCAGATAGTCTGAGAGGTGTGGATACCACAACAACAGAAGGAATTAAGACGTAATTATGAACCCGTTTAGTTGACAACTAGCAGGGAAAACCAAGAATTAACAAAACTTAGTCACCAGTTTTAGGGTAGCTGGTGTTTGTGCATACTAACTTTGCCATATACGAAGACCCAATGGAGAACAGTTGGAGAGGTCAGCACAAGCATTTCAAGGAGTCTGTAAGCTCAACAAGCAGCCTTGGTGCTGAGTTCCCCTCCTCCATTATCCAAAACTAAGTCACTGAAGGACTATGTTTTTCACTTTCTCAGCCTGTAGGGCTGAAGGCTGCCAAGTTTCAAATCTCCATGGAAAGATATGCCCCTAAACAAGCCAAGACCAGACACTTGTAGGGTCCCCACATGGTTACCAAAAGCACAGTTCATCACACAGACACATAAACCAGAGGTTGTAACATAAATCCCCTTTATGCAAGCAAACATCTGTTTACTACTGGGAGAGAGGACAATAGGACTAAATCACAAGACACATGGGTGTGTTCTGCCCACTGGTTAGAAAAGTATCTCTGCCAGCTCAAGAAAGAAGCAATGGCTCTGTGTCTCCGGATGTTTACACAACTCATCTGTGTCTAAACAGGAGACCTGTTTCCATAGTCCGCCTCCCTGTCTTCCTAGTATTGTAGGATAAAAGCACTAAGTCATCTGTTAAGACCAAAAAATGTCATTCTTAAAAAAGCATCCACCTCGGGGATCTAAGCCCTACTGCTGTAAAATCCACTGTCGGTGGGTCATTTCATGGAATATAATATGCGACTAGCCATTAAAAATCCCCCACTCTTGGTGGAAGGCACTTGTCATTTTGTTACTGACTGTTCTGACAGATGGTGCCCCATCAGCAATGCATCGTCCCCAGACAATCCCCATGCAGTGGTGTTCGTTAATGAAGCCAGTTCACGTTATAAACGACTGTGCTGCCAGCAACACAAAATGTGCCGTTGTCATCTGTGGATGTGGATGGTATGAATTATGGAAGCTCACACATGGAGTAAAATAACATCTTCCCTTTAACCCCTTCCAAAACAAGCACTACCTAGCCCATCACCATCAATCATGGTGTTATTACATCCCTTTCTCCACCCTTAATCACACCTTTACGTCCAGCCCTGAGTTGTGGTATGCATTGCCCTGTGTCTCTCTTGTGCCTGGCAGGTTTTGCTTCCTCCTTAAGCTAAAACCTTTCTTTACTGATATGTCACTTGGATGTCCCTGCTCTGAACTCACATCAGACCTTTCGACTTCAACTGTTTCCTCATGTGCAGAATTGAGTGAGACATTTAAAAGCAAAAGGAATACTTTGGATAGCAAGATACAGCTTTGCCTCTTCAGACTTTTGAATCCAAAGTCAAAGCTGGGAGCTGGATGAAAAGGTTTCAGCTCTCAGAAAACTTTGGGATCAGCCTAACACCTCCTATTTGTTCCACCCAGTTGGACACTAACTGTAAACAGCTGCAGGCTCACAGCAGCCTTGGGGCGGGGGAAAGTGATTTGCCTCTGGCTCTGGGAGGTTCATGGCCCATGTATCTACCAGTACCAGATTAAACCCTGCAAGCTGAGCAAGGTGTGAGCAACTGTTTGTCAGTGCCGTGTTCATCCTCGTCACTTGGAGGCCTGTGAGGAACACTGAGCACACCCTGTCCTGAACACTTCCTTCGCCCAGACCTCACATCAAAGCAAACCACATATTCAAGACAGGTTTCCAGACTACACTACAATGAAAAATCTTTATGGCAGTGTATCTCAAGGCCACATATCCAGTCTGAAACAAGTCCTAGCAGATTCTGGAAACCACCACTTTTCCTCACTGTAGATAGAACCGTAACAGTTGCCAGCAAAACTTTCCAGCAGTTCTAGGGGCCTCTGAACATGAAATTATTTCACGTTCTTCACCCAGTTCTCAGTCAGCAAAGGGAGTTTCTGGGCACAGCAGGCTGTTTTTGAGCAGATCTTAACAGCTGAACAAAAAAGTCCTGTCATAAAGCTGCAACAGAAGTTGCAGCATCATCATCATACACACATGTGAAGTGTTTTTTTATTTTGATTGATTTATGCAAGTGTGAATCCAAATGCAGGTGCTTCCCTTAGGCTAGTCATAGGGACTGAGGAAGCAACTTCCATGGTTCATATAAATGAACTTCCACAGTTCACTTACTCTCCCAGAACCTGCCTTAAGAAGACACCATTTTCCCCTGCTGTTTCTCCACAAGACTGACACTTTCTTTGATAGAAAAGAGGCAAAATTATACATATTCCATCACTTTACACGCATGTGGTAATTTATGTGGGTCAGATGCATGCTGGTTCTGACAACACATTTTAGAGGCATCTACAGATGCCTGGACAGGGCTTTCCAGATTCAAGCTCTTCTGATGACATGGAGGGTGGGGTTCACCTCATTTAACTTTGGGTGCCAAAAAGCTAGGCACCTAATCCGAGAGAGTCATCTAGATTTCTGTTGTAGGCTATGGAGACAGAGAGGAAGAACCAGAGGGTAAATTATCTTGTCTAAGATTGTTGGAACAGAGGACATATGTATCTGAGACCTTCCAAAGCCCTGGTCTGTCCCCATTGCCTAGAGTGACAGCCTGTATCACAAGCTTAGACTGAATGCCTATGCTCTCAACAATTAAAAAGAGGTGAGATGAATCTTGCCCAGAGGACGTGGTGGTTTCCTGAGCAATAGCTGCAAGCGAACAGAACTCTTAAGCCCCTGGCAGGACTTCTGGTGGTGTGTGCGTAAGCGCTGCTGGCTGCCAGATCACGTTGCAAATGTGCCTGGAAGTTGTAATGAATGCTTGTGTGAATAGAAAAGCTCCACAGCTCCTTTGTATGTGTAACACAAAAGGGGGTAGCAAACCCAGACAGGCAGGACTCCTGGGTGAAGGAGAGACCCACCTCTGTCCATGTTGTGCCATTTCAATAGCTCTGCGAGCAGGGACTGGGGAGCCGCCATCTGTCACACTGAGAACCTCCATCGACTTCCTTTCTGGCCGCCTCTTCCCATGCCTGTTGAGCATTGGGGAGTCCACACGCTTCCTGGGGGGATCTTTATGAAAAGAAAACGCTGTCAGCTGAATTCGGCTGCGACTTACCTCGCACAGGTTGCTTAAATCCTCTCTCAACAATCTCACTCTCACACCTCCCCTACAGAGACAGAGATCTTTGTGATGGAGAAGAACATTGGCAGTCTCTCCCTTCTTCCAAATTTGCAAACATAAGTTGCAATCCATCTACAGAGAGAAAGAGCACTGCTACTGCCCTGAATGTATGAGCATTGCAAAATAAAGGTACAACTGTAGCATAGCTTGCAGAAATTACCTTACAAAGCTGATAACAGTAATAACAAGATGACAGCATGGGCTATAACACAAGCTGTTAGCCAGAGTATAAGCCATCTAGGGATCCTGTATATGTACTCAGGTTGCTAGAGCTTGCCTTCGATGTCCCTGCTAGCTAGATTAAATGTGACACAGGGACATAAGTACACTCTGAACTCAGAATTGCACTCTCCCCTGAAACATACCCTTTTTTTTTTTTGCATCTTTAAGATTAGAGTTCAGATTTTCCCCGCTGCTTTATATTTCTCATCCTTCAGCATTACAAATTAAACACACTTGTCTACCTGAGATGAATCTCCAATGAGAGCTACTAAAATTTATCTCAGAGGTCATCGTACAGCTTTTACCGCAATAGTAACTGAAGTGCTTTATACTTTTTATTGTGTAATATTTCTATGAGTTATTGAAGTGCTATTTTCACTTTGCAGAATGAAAACTGAGGTATGAGATATTTAAAAGCAACTCATTCCTAAAGGTGCTGACAAACATTTGCTGAGGTTCTGAGGAGCGCCTCAATTGCTCTGAAAAGTCTTTAGATACCAAACTGCATTGCAGAAGGTGACTTGCCAAACCATACACACCTCCATGGTGAAGCAGGGAACCAAATGCAGACCTGCTGATATGTTTTATTACTAACATCTCTCATGGCATCAAAACAGTAAAAAAGAGGAAGGCAGGAAAAAAATACAGAAGGATTTTATTTTCTTTGGTTGAGCTATTTCAGTTCCCTGCTCTATTTATAGACACATTTTTAATTTTAGCAGAGTGACCACCTGCGAAAAAAGGTATCCTTCACCCCTGCAGGTAGAAAGAAGCTCACAGTGCCCAGTCCCTAAGGATTCTTCCTCTGCCAGGACTCCTTTGTAAAACCAGAAACAGAGCATTTGACAATTCTACCTCCACTGCCTAGTATCACGGTGTTATTTTCATTATTCTGCCCTCCTCACACCCCCCATCTACTTGCTTGTTTCTTCCCTCTCTCACAGAATGTTTTCCAGAACAAGATCTCTTTAGGGCAGGGCTTACTCTTGAAACAATGAGCACAAGCAAAGACAGCTCAAATGCCAATGGGCTAGTGATAACAACTGACCCCATTACTGTATAACCCAAGTATTCTTTGTATTGATAGAAATAATGTTCCTGTCAAAAATTAATTACAAAAAAAAGCAGTTTTATCTCACTCCATTTCAAATAATAAAAACATAGTAGTCCAGTAATAAAAACATAGTAGAAAATGCTAATAGGAAAAATAGGAAAAAACCCCGTATTTTAGGAAAAACATATAGTGCATATAATTGAGGGAAAAACAAAGGGAGGTAAACCTAATAAAGCAGTTATAGTGGGTGACTTCAGCTGCACACATGTGAGTGGTCAAAAGTAAGCTGGGGCAAGGTTTAGACATTTCAAACTCCTGCTGCTTCAAACAAGCTCAAAGAACGAGCAAGGATTAATCCCACAGGACAACTGCTGGTATCAGAAGTGTGACTAGAGCCGAATAACACACATAATGACAATGTAATTACGTTTGGTATCAACAACAGAGAGTTGATACAAGTTTTACAGAGGGATATCAGACATTAGAAAGGAAGGTGGAAGAGTGCAGTTTAAAAGAAAGGAAAAAGAAGGAAGATGAAGAACACAGCTAATGACTAAGCTCAGACTGCATCAATGTTAGTTAATAATGGAGTCTAAACAAGAAAGATGGAAAAAGACAAGAAAAATATTTTATGAACAGGTATTTTAAAAGGCAGTTTGATCCAAGCATGTTCAAAACACAAGACTTTAGCAAATGGAAGTTCAGCTGAGTGACACAAAAGTGACAGGCCAAATATACAGTGGACATTAAAAGGCAGAAAAGACGAAATCTGAAGAGGAATTAACTAAAGACTTGAATAACAGTGTTTTGTACAGCCATCAGAAAGAGAAAGCTTGAGAGAAGGACAGTAGCCAGACGGACCATGAAGAAATCAACAGAACAATTAAAAAGTCGAAATTTATCACTAATAAGCTAAATGGTTCTTTTATATCAGTCCTTGTTGCTCAAGATTTTAAAATATCAAAGAGAGAGACTAAGCAAAAAAGAGTAGGTGGTGAAACACACCTATAAATTCAACAACAGCAACTGACAAAAGTTCGATGGAAGAAGCTTGCATGAATGTGGTTGAGCTTCTAATAAGTAATATTTGATTACTCTTTAGAATTGTCTACAATCGTACACGATACATGGCTGAGGGTAGCAAGTATTGTACATATTTTTTAAAAGGGTCTGAGTAAGAAATGACAGGGTACCGAGTCTGTCCTCACTGTCAAGTCTAAAGATCCTAAAGAAATAGTTAAATACATAGCAATCCTGCCATAAAGACTAAAGCGGTGTCATATAAAAGCAGTAGAAGATTTTGCAGAAGCACAGGAATTAAAAATAGGAAAACCTCCAGTGTTTGCATTTCTCTTCTTGACTCTGGAAATATTTCACATAGGGGAAAAAAGTCCTAGTCTAGATCTGTGATAGTTTTGAGGATGCGTTTTCTTTTTATTTCACATCAGAGAAGTGAAGTCATTCCTAAGGATTTTTACAGAGGAAGAAAGAATCACATAGGTAATGATCCAGTTATAAAGGCATTCATCTGGAAGGTGGGAAATAAAGGTTCGACTTCTGAGTTTGGATCAGGCACCTATATCCTATATGGCTATTCTGGCTCAATCTCTGTTATCTGGTTTATTCAGAAACTCCACCCCACAAAAGCCTTTTCCTCAAGGAGACATTAGCTGACATTCATTCGTTTTGCTGAGCACTTTCTCATTTCTCTGTTTTCAGATAAAGAAAATGGAGCTGGACTTGAAAGATGGTGAAGGTGGCTCTTCCCTGGCCCTCTGAGAAAGCTTCATATAGCTGAAACAGCCAAAAGGGACACCAGAAAAGAGTGCTAGTCTGAGCTGGCCATACTTTTACCTGCATCCATCCTTTCTGAGACCTAACATGCAAAGAAAGAGTAAAAACCAAAATACTCTGAGATGCCCTTTTTGTTTTTGGACAAGAACTCAGGCAATGCACACTCCTCATGAATGTGTTTTCTTCAGGATGCTATTATTAAATCTGTTACTTTTTCTCTGCTCTTCGTTTGTGCAAGGCCACTGCTAATAGCTAATGATGAGATATTCATCAGAAGCATGACTGCTCTTAATTAAACCTTGCCCCATGTTCTCAGAGATACTGCTGGGAACAGAGGAGGTGGAAACCCCCTGTGGAAGAGGAAATACAACCTAAAAACACTCAAAGAATAATGCTCAAAGAGTCTAAAATGTGCCGATGAGGCACAATGACACATTCAGAGCAGTGTTTTTCTGTTGGGGAACATTTTCACTTCTTGTACAAAAAAATACAAACGCGGAGCACAATATTTCAGTTTAAACCATGAAAATACTTCGGCATGTGGAAAACAGATATATGATGTATTTAGGGCATAGCTATGTATTCACTTACACACTGGATATGAAGATTCTAGAGTCACCTTGCTTCTTTTCTTATGACAAAAGCATTTCTAAAACAAGATGATGGTGTCCTCACATGGCAGGATAATCTGTTTGAGTCAAAAGCTGATTAGTAAAGTGCTGGATGACAAACTGCACTGAGCAAGGGGTTTTTGACCACAGGACCTGCAGTTGGCACATTTACCCATCTTCATCAGGATCTCTGCTAACACGCTCTCTGTAGCTCCATCCAAGTAAGAATTTAAAAATTACTGTGTTGACTAAGAATTTCCATCTCTTCTCCCATAGAAGAGACTTCCTTGCAAAATTATAGGGCCTGGAGCCTGGAACTTGGATAAGGGAGTAATTCAATGGAGTATTAACAAACTTACAGTTCAATATACCACTGCCCCGTAGGCTTCGGAGATTCCAGGCTTTCTAGTGAAAATAAAGAGCACTTTGCTTCTAGTCTTCAAAGTGCTGAAATACAATACCTGAAAATCACAACACTACTATGTAAAAATGCTATTTCGGGTCATTGATAGAAGTGACTAATAAGTTGAATTTTTGTCACTCTGCACAGCAAGAGTTAGCTCCTTAAGGAAGCATTTTTCCTGTTGTCTCGATTAGTGAAGTCCTTGGCAATCAGCAGTACCCTAAAATACCAATGAACAATTCTTCAGGAATAAAGTGGTATCACAAGAGCTTTATAAGATATATAATCTTACCGCACAACATTAAGTTTTTAAAATCTTTCTGAGATAGTCTAAAAACATGGGAGTTTGATGTATGCACTATAAACAGTTAAGTGATACTATTCATACTTTCAACAGTGTATATATTTACCTACAGAAAAGAGATGTGTACATATATAACTTCATAGGGATGCAATGCTACACAGTCTTACTAGCTCAAGTAAGTCCAGAAGCAGCATTTCTGCAATACTGCATGTAGATTAGTAATTACAAAACTCTGCCACTAGACTATACCGCTTCTAAACCTCATCTGCTTACACAGAGCCAGCTTGTGGGTCCACATGGTTATTTTTCAAGATCTGGTTCAAGACCAACTTGGATGTTTCTGCACTGAGACAGACATGTCCTGAAAAATGAAGCTGTCGAGTTTAACCACAGAACAGACCTGCCTGCCTCAGGCTGAGGTTTCTCACCTGTGCTGTACACTGTTTCAGTGGGAAGGTAACAGTGATGCTAGGGATTGGGTATATATTTCAAAAGAAAAAAAAAAAAAAAAAAGGTGAAGAGGAACTAGTTGAGATGGGTTCATGGTGACAGAGGTCGTATCTGTAGTACCTATTTCATTTCTAGGGGGAAGATCCTCATCTTCATGACTAGGATACCTCTCCTTCCGGTCAAGCAGAAGAAAATAAATCATTTTCTCTTGGTTTTCTCTGAAAATAAGAAAAAAAAGTCTTTAAATTTGAAGAGAAAAAACCATCAACATGTAGATAAACCCTTCTCATCAAACAAACAGTTACAGTTATTCTAAATAAGCTGGAAATGGTCATGTACCTGCCAGCTAGATACACATCCCACAAAACTTTTGAGAACCTTGCTGTCTCCAACAAGCAGCTGGTGAGAAAAGGAAATAGGATTCCCATGTTACACACATAGAACAGAAGCACAGGACAGACAAGGTAACGTGTCCACAGGAAGTCCAAACCAAGAGTGGCAGCAAGACAGGTCCTGAGCTTTTAAGTGCTCTTTCCATCACGTGTCTTAACACCTCGGGAAATACACCAGCTCTCAGGCGTAAGCTTGAAATAAATAAAAGTTTGCCAAACAAAGGCATACCCAACACAAATAACAGCAATGATACCTCCTCATCTGGACTGCATGGCCCAGCTTTTCATAAGGTCCCCTTGCCTGGCAGCAAGGGAAGAGCCAGCACCATGCCTCCGTGGCTGTCAGGGTGTAAGCTTCTGACACACGGTGCAAGAAAGGTTCAGTGCTTGCTCCCAGCACCTCACTAGCAAAGGAGCAGCCAGAGGGTGAGAAGTTGCTACAGTCCCTCACAGCAAGAGACATGAGTTAAAGTGCTCTCTACCTCTCCCCAGGTTTATAAGCATCCCAGCCCGTGGACACCCAACTGATATGAAGACTGAGCAAGTGCTTACTCTTCCGACAACAAGTCCTGTAAGAGTTTATTTCGGTCACGGAAGCAGCCTAACGAGTGCATGCTATCTAACACGTCTGGATCAATATCCTCCAAGGAAGGGAGAGAACGAATCTGCACCTTTCGAGGGATTGGTTGCTCTGGTTCTGGCTCGTTCTTACCCCCTCTGCAGAGGAAAGAAGATGAGAAAGGGGGCAGGGAAAGAAGGAGAGAAAAGAAACATGAGTCACAAATGAACCTGTACTCTGAAACACAGCCTGCAGCAACAGATGGAAATAGCTTGTTAAATTCCCACTGAGAGACCAGAGCTCCCAACCACACAGATATTCTTTCCAGAAGAAACCTCCATGAAGGTTAAGAGTGACCAACACCTTGTGGATTTGGGTCTTTAATGAGAAATGTCTGTGTTCAGTCAGAGAGGCAGTAGGAACTTCACTTACCAGTGCCCTTTATAATTTAAGCAGCTGTTCAGCATCCTAATGCCAAACATTTATAAAACATTACGTGGCTTTAGAGGTGCTGTCTCACCAGCAGGCCAGACCTCAGGCTACCAGGCTGAAAAGTGCAAGCTGAATGAGTCTCTTTCAAAGAAGGAGCTGCGAACAAACCATCACTGTTTTTCACCAATTCTGATTACAACCGGCATTGCAGCAGTTTCTTTCTTTAAAGCTTCCAATGTGATTAAGAGACCTCAGTGTTCAGGCCCCCACCTGACACACTTTAAAGGGTTTTTGAGGAAACCAGGCTGTTTATTTACATGCCCAAATACGACAATCTCTGCTTCTCCTCAGACATGCAAATTTGAAAATTGTGGCTCAGGTGTGATGCCTGAGGTCAGTGGCAGACCTCAGAATACACCATTAGTGGTAGAGCATATTATTCTTTTAAAAGTAATTAACATAGGCTTCCTGCATAATTATCTCATCCCATTCACTAGGCTCAGGAAATATTGATTATTTGTTGCAATTAAAGGCCCTGACTGTAAGAAACAGGTCAAGGTGTCAAGGTATCTAAAACCACTGAAAAATACATGTTGCAGGCACCCTGAATTTCCTTTGATTTTGTTTACGTAGGCAGTGAGCAATTTATGTAAACTCTATCCACCCAAAGAGGTGGGTTTGGCAGAGGTGGTATTCTGGTTGGAGAAACTGTCTACCCTGAATCTTCTCTACTTCTCAATGGATGCTTTGTGCAATGCTGAGCTCTGTGGGTGAGGTCCTCCCCTTCCTTTATGTGATGTAAATGTGTGACTGTTGGGTCCAGGTTCCCAGGGTGGGCAACAGGAATCGGGAATATTTAAATTGCATCAGATGTCAGCGTTTGTTGTTTATGGGGCTGTGTTTGAGCAGGAGATTCTTCCTTTTGATGCTAGCAAAAATAAGGTGAACACAACTTGTGAATTTACTCGCACAGCTTAAAATGCTCTGGGCTCAAATGTGAGGCATCCAAGTGTCTACACGGAAAAAAGGAGCTCCAATTCAAATGTCCCTAATTTTTCTCAGGTAGGTTAGAAAGCAACTCTGGTAGGATCATACACGTGAGCTCAAGGTCTCAGCCAGTGTACAAAAAGAGAGCCAATGCAGATTATCTCCTCCAAGGTACGAAGGCAATGCTACTTCATTGCAGCCAGGGCTCTGATGCTAGGGCAGGACAGTTACACACTACACCTTAATCACTGGAGATTGCTGGCTGCAATTTATTTTTAAGCAAGTTGAAATGCAGTTGTGAGGCATCTGCTCTGTTAACCATGTTTGTGGGACACCCCTTGCAGAAAGACTGCCTGGAAATTTCCGTTTTACCTTCTCTTGAAGCAGTGAAAATGTGCTCAACCCTTTTTGGATACATGTTGTGGAGTCAGACTCAGGTGTGCATTACATAGGTCATGACAACATGGGTCAGATCCCACTTCTCTTACCCTGAGCACTCACACACACTGCTCTGTTTCATTCAGTTTAGGGGGCTGGAAGCAGAATATACAAGGACAGAGAAAGAATCTGCTCCTTGGGATTTGTTCTTGTGTGTCAAACCACTAAAACACAGCTTTGGACACCCCCCTGGAGTCTTGCAGAAGCGTCTATGTCTTCTGCAACGACACCAGGGTCCTGAATCTAGGGGCTAGATTCAAAAATCCTTGTTGAACTAAAGAAACATTCCTGGAGTGCCCTGTCTTTAAGAGGTAGCTGCTCCTACCTCTCAGGATCAGGATCTAGCTCTCAGCAGGTAATATGCAATGATTATATCATAGCCTTGAACTATTAAAGCCATTGATGACCTTGTCATTAAGATAAATTCTTGCAGGATAGACCTTTGAACAGCAGCTGAGTGTTTTTGGTTTTTAATGATCTGCAGTCCACTTTTAAAAAGTATTGACTTAATTAATCAGTATGTTTCAAGCAGATGTCCTTAAGGTAATTTGAAGAGATTAAAAAGAATTATTGTTTTTGAAAATTTCCAGAAAATCTGGGTTATCCTACTAGTCACCCTGGTCTACAGCAGAATATCACCTGCAAGCTTCTTTTGTATCAATCAGCATGGGAGCCATTTCTAGAGAGCACAGCTTGCCATCTTCTGTGCACTGAAAAGTGGCTTTTCCTTATGCCCTGCACCTGGTCATCCGCAGACATAGTCAGGAATTTTCACACCTCCTCATCAGGTACAAGCAAAATCTGCAAAGAGGCACCTCGTCATTTGGCAACGCAATTCAGTGCTTCAGGAAATGAAAATCACCGGGTCTGGGCTGTGATTGGCATGACTGTATTGCCTGTTCCATTCTCAGTCTAGCAGAGAGTGACAAATTTGTTGCATTTCAGCCCACATAGACATCAAACAATGTCACACGATGAATACTGCAGATCACGTATATTTTTTAAAGGCCCGCATGAATGTAATTGCTGCTTTAAACCCCATCCTCTTGTGTGGGGACTGGTGCATACAATGGCTGTGATTCCAGACCAGGGTGGACTTTTTCAGTCTCTCAATGAAATTCTCTCGCAAATCACACCAAGATCCACATCTGTATCAGTGCAAAGCAAAGTTATTCTTTTCTGATTTCAGTAAATTTGGTACCTTCACAATTAGGGCAGTAACTGGATGTTACAGGAGTGTATATATTTACCATAATTGCTAATTGTATTTGTCCTCTTGCTTTATTAAAAAAATGTGAAAATAACTGCTGTTTATTTGCTGATTTATGATAACCTGTGCTCGAGGTAAAAATAAAGTATTTCAATTAAAAAGGCTTAAAAAACCTCACTGAATTAATTTGGGTGGGAGAGCAAGAAGAACTGGAGGTTGGTGATGAAAGGTTTCTCTTTGGTTTGTTTTTTCCTTTTTTTAGGCTTGTGAATCATGATTTCAACTTTCAAGACCTCTTTCTCTGTCTGCCTAGTCTGCAATTAAATCTCTTCTTCAGTTTTACAGTGGCCTTAATATTTATTTGAAGAATTAAGTGAAATCACTTATATGTTCTGAGTATAACTTTCAGGTCAGTAACCTATATATGACAAAAAATGAAAATTTTACACAGAATAGTAACGTTACATAAAATAAATAAAAAATGGAAGATGTGAGCAAACCAACCATGGAGTAGAACACTTATAACCCCTCCTTCTCTGTCAGCATCAGTATTTCCAGGCAAAATGAATGCAAAGAGGCTGTGAAACATTACCAGATGAAAGCAGCTGAGTTTTGGAGGTGGCAGGGTTATTCACAGACTAAATTTAGCCAAAGGAGGTTAACCTCCTTAGGTCAATCCATGGCCAGTATAGAGAAAATGAGAAAGAGACTCATTAAAAAAGCTATTTTGAGCAGAAACCTTGTTTTAGGCAATCTGAACAGACTTCTGGAAGAGCCCTTCTCTCTCTGCATTGACTTCAGCGGGACTCTAGGGGAGACTTGCTTTTGCAAAACTCAATTGCTACTTCTGAAAACAGCCTCAGATGCTATTTCCATTGGCGTAAAGAACTGTTTATTGTGTCAATCATCAGAGAGTCTGACCTGCATTGAGAAGCACATGAAAATGCTTCATGTCTGCATGTTCAAATGCTTATGTCTGCAAAGAAAAAAAATCTTGAAATTCTAATTCTAGAATAAAGTAATGAAATAACACCTGCCTAATTGTGCGTGTGAGTCCAGACCAACAGTCCTCCAACAGGTGAAAACTTACAGGCAAAAATCTTGAGGAGGGTTAAAGTAATAGGGATCAGCTCTCCAGTCTGATGTAAACAGCATTTACTTCTGGAATTGCTATAAAGTCATTATAGGAGGGATATTTCAGAGGTTACAATTAGAGATTTCACCCCTCCATGTCTCCTTCACTTATCTATGAGGTTTTTTTTAAAAAAAAATACCTGCAGCAAACAACACTCCAGTCCTTCTTTGGTTTAAAAAGGTGCCATGTCAACTGGTAACTGTAGAGAGCATGAAAAAGCCATGGGCAGAGTGCTGCCACCATTTCAGGTGAACTAAGAAAAAACCATATTATTCAACAAACTGTTGAATGCCCTCAGGTACCATCGAAGTCAGATAAATCCAGAAGTGAATATTGCCCATAAGACAGAGTTAGAGAGAACAAAACAAATCAAAACAAAGGTGTTTTTTTCCCTGGTGACAGGCTTAAATATCAGTTCATACCATCCTCAAGTATTTCCCAAGAGCAATGATAGGATTATGAAGGCAGGACTTTCCCTATCACCCACCTGGGGAACCTGTAGGTATGCTGACCCTCAGAAGCATGTATCAAAGCATCATTTCCTTGTTTAATATGTGAAGTATTCTCCTTAGTTTGATTAGTTTTTATCATCAGTATAAAAAAAAATTGTTATTTACTTGGGTTTCTTGAAATACTCTTAAGGCTACATAAAGTGCAAGGTCACTTTTAAAAGCCATCAATCTTCCTTATACCCAAACCACTAGACAGGCGTGTACTTTTCTCACAGACCTCCTGTTTCACTGTCAAGACTGCTGCTTTTAATCAAGCCACAAAACTACTCTCGCATCAACAGGTTACAAGGTCAGAAGCAGCCTCTTAGCTTGCTGCGAAGAAGGAGGAGTAGGGATTAGGAGACAGAAAAACTCTTGATCACAGGTGCTTCCTTATCAATATCATCATTTTTGTTTCTACTTCAGAGAAAAGCCAAGATGCTGAGAAGGAACAAATTAAAGCTTTCTTGTCAAGAAGGTATTACAAGGGATTGTCTGTAGCACTTGGATAGCAAATTAAATATGGTGGTTAGTTGGGGTTTTTTTCCTGATCACTTGCAGGTATCTTTTTAACACAGCAAGTTGCTGGACTGAACGTCTTATTTCAAACAATTGCTAGCCACTGTAGAAAATGTTCCTGGCTTGAGATATACATAGATAAAATTATATGAGTAGCACAAGGTAAAAAAAAATTAGATGCCTTTCTGTCCTCTGTCCCTTTCTCCACCTGTGTGAAAGCTGCTTTCAAACTCCAGTCTTTCTCTTCAGAGATCACTAGACTATCAGCTCCTGTAACAGAACCAATAAAGAATGCATGCAAAAGTGAATTAAAAAAGTGTTACTTACATATACCATATGTGTTTCTGAATATGTTCTAGCTGTAAAGGAAAAGAAAACAAGGAATTAGTGGTGTAAAATAGGAAAGGTAACTCTACAAGACATCCTTACTCAAGGCTTATTCAAGTAAGTGTAGCATTCCAGAGATGGATCTGTGCAAACAACAGGAACTTTATGCATTCTCATCCTCACTGGAAATGAGACTGTAATTCTGGACATAAGGAATCAGTCAGGAGCAAATCCCAGGAAAATGCATAAATACAAGGGCTTCACAGGCAAGTGTTTTGGCAATTTAAGTTTTTCCCTTCCTAAGCCCTTCTCCTCTATAACCTAACTGGAGCTAACAAATCGTTCCTTTCTGTATGTGCGTGATAGATGATTCTTTACACCTAAAGTTCATTTCTAGTTTTGTTTTGGAAAAAAAGAGAGAGAGAGAGAAGGAAATTGAAACAGGTTCGAACAGATAATGTGAATAAACAAAAGAAATTGTGCATGTGTGATATGACCTTCTGCCAGGACCCATTCTTGACTGGCTTCACATTTATCATTAAAATCTAAAGACCAAGTAGAATAAGGTTCTATGTCAAAATAACACCATTTATTGTTCCAGCACCTGAACACCAGACTGCAAATTTCTTTTACTTCCCTTTTTCCTGTTTCACACGTAAGTGTTTTACTATGCAATGAAGGACTGATCAAAGGTGAACAGTGCCCTTGTCCACCCATGGAAGGCAGATCCCAGCAAATGTTAGACGATGACCATGTTTTCCACAAGCATGGCGAAAAGAAAGTAACACCCTTTTCCCAAGAGAAACTCTTTTAACAGCAGAGAAAACAAAAAGTTCACATGACATACTTACAGCAGAACCTTTCTATTCTGTTTTTTTTTTTTTTTTTTTTTAAGCATCACACAATAGAAAAGAACATTTCATAGATGCCCAGGGATTATTAATTATGCGGACAATATTTCTCATATTCCCCATTATGAAGCACCTTTGTACGTGCAGAACAATATGCACACTCACTGCACACAGGCTTGTGTTTGTGCAACACACTGGTGAGAGGCAGGGGAGAGCTGGAAGGAAACTCAAGTGCTAACAGCTATAAGGTGAAATCACAGACCCATTAAACTGGTCAGGAAGAACGGAGACAGCTGTCCTGCTCTTATTACTTTCCACTTCAATTCCAGAATAATGAGAATCAGAGAGAAAAAAAAAAATGAAAAAGAAGAGGAACAGACAACAAAATCTCAGAGACAGCAAGTAGGTGTTTGCCACAGAGAGCAAGGAAACAGAGACCTCTGTGCTATGGAACAACAGCTCCATGCCTGGGAAACCAGGAAGATCTGAGGTTGGCTCTATGTGAGATCATTTTTAAAGTGAAACGGCTTTTCTTGAAAACAAAGAAACAAGGGAATGCAGCTCAGGGAAGCATGACAAGAGGCTGGAGGGATCAGTATGAGAGACAAATAGCACCTTTTAAAACCAAGACTGTACAAAATTGCAATCAGAGATGCAGTTGGCACTTGCACATCTAGCTGTATTCTAACCAGCCCAGTCACTGAGAGCACCAGTGCCCCCCAGCACACACATCCACGGGCCTGGGCAGACTTGCACAGCTTCCAGCTGCAGCCTCAGCTCTGTCACAATAATTCCCCTTCATCAGAATTCCCCTTGCATTAGGCGATCCTTTCATCCCTGCACTATTACAAAAAAGGTGGAGCATTCCTGACACACTGCCATCTCCCCTGAGCAGCTTAACTCGGGCTAAGGTACACATTATGGTGTTCCCCTAACAGCCTGCAGACACAGCCTTCTTCCTCCTGGTTCTTTGCAAGCTGAGGTGAAACACAGAACATAATAAGAGCCTATTTTGTACAGTTTCCATGGGACAGGATTTTAGAATGGTTACTTATCAGGACCAGAGTACTGTGAGGATCTGCTAGGGAGTGTACTGTACCTCCTTTGCTTGGTAAAACCACTCTGTGAGATGCATATCTACTCATTATTTCATATACACCACATGGAGGGTTAGAGACAATAATGATTTCAGACAAGATGCAGATGATACAGCTAAGTGATGTCCAAGACTCTTTCATGCTTGCTTCTCCTGCTGCATCTTCTGTCTCCATGGGTCACATTGTTCTTTTGTGCCTGTGATATGCAGAAACGCCATGGCGAAGCAGGCGACAGCACTTCATTTTCTGAGTCACAGAGGGGAAAGGAAGGAGGGTCATCAGTTCACGTCTTAGTCATAGAACCTCTGGGCTCCTTCAGAGAAGATGTCAAGGAGAAATCCCTTCTGCCCATCCCTGCTGATCATCCTCCTTCAAGCTAATGAACCCATAGCATTCTTCTGAAAGAGAAGCCCCGTAGCACCGTGATATATATTTGAAGGTGTATGAGAGCTCTCCTGGCTGCTGTTTACCTACACATCTGCCATTCAATCCACATCAAAACCATTGCTGTGAAGTATGCTGGGATATCCCAGATATGAAAGGTACTCTACGAAACCAATTTCTGTTCTGATTCAAACGTAACTGCATTGAAACGTTATTACAAGTATGCTTGCTGCTGCCAACATCTTCACTACTTTTTTAAAGGTAATTAATTAATGCTTTGTTGCTTTTCATCTGCACTAAAGTGACAGGAGGGTTATGGGAGGGCGATTGGTTTTGACAAGGAGAAGTCTGTATGCTTTTTACTATGCAACGCAGGGGAGGGAGATACACAGTGGGAGCTAATCTCACTCCTCCTGCCTTCATTTAAACACAATGTTTAAATGCATTTAAGTGACGAAGGCATTTAACAACCCTTCCCAGAGGGTTCTTCTTGCTGTTTGCACATGAGTTTGCCAAATTTAATGCCATTTTATGGAAGCTGTAAAAATGCTGCTTCCTAATATCTCCTAGCCACCGCAGGCAATTGTCTGATGACGCCATCTCTGAAACGACAAAACATGCCCAGATCCATTGCACATGCACAGTCAGAGGAAAGACTTCTGCAAGCTAAAATGCTGTAATGGAAGCAAAGGGGGAATTCCTTTATCATGGTTTTATGTAAAAATACTTCCAATATATATTCAACTTGTATACTGAAGTAGCATCTACAGCCCCACTCACAGATGAGAGACCCATTGTGATACAAAGCTGTACAAGCTCATCAGAAAAAGAGGTCTCCTCCCCCAAGGAGCTTACGTCTGATTTCTAAGGCAGGGAACAACAGATGGAGACAGACAGGCAGATGGAAAACAAGACAGCGCTGTCTACATCCTCGGCACTGATCTCAGCAGAGCGGTTGCCAAGCTAAAAAGTTCTGACCTAAAGAAAAACTTTCTCAAAGTCTGTGGATATGAATGAAGGCTTCTGGGCTTGAACTCATGTCAAATTTCAAACTTCCCTGTCCAGAAAGGGAACAGTCTCAAACTTATCTGTGCACTAAATTGACCCACACCTCAGATGAAGAGAAGATCCTCTAGTCTGAGCTTTAAACCTACTGTATAACGTCAAGATAGAGGCTTTTCCTGACCAAAGGATTCAAGCTGGCAGTGCTAACAGCACTGGTGAAACTATTATCTGTGTCAGTAGTAGCAGCCGTACTATAGCAGCCTCCAGGGACCTTGACAAGGGCAAGGTATCCCTGTGCTACGTGCACGGTGCATGAATAGGCCCTTGGCAGTCAAAAGCTTACAGCCCAAATACATCAACTGGACAATTACCTCCATTCTACAGGTGGTGAAATGAGATAATTTAAATGATGTAATAGGCACCTTACCATAAGACCTTCTAGAAAAACAAAGAAGTAATCAGGTGAGTTTTCCCTTGTTCATTTTTTTAACATTCTTTAGATGGTGTGGTCCCTCATTAGCATACATTAAATCCAAGAAGAAACAAAATCAAACAAAGATCAGAGAGGAGATTCTGAAAATGTGTGCAGTTTAAATTGGATAATATTCAGGGACAGGTATTTCAGACTAAGTGGACACCCAACACGGAAGACAAGTCATTCTTCTCTGGAATAAAATGTCAGCTAAAATGCTGTAATGGAAGCAAAGGGGGAATTCCTTTATCATGGACACTGGAACAGTAACAGCTTGTGTTGGGTTTGTGGTGCTCAGTTGCCCTCTGGGCTTAAACCACGACACAGTTTTATCAGAATAGCTTATTCTGCAATATCTGCTCTGATCTGCCTTGCTCTACAGACAAAATTTTGATAATGCTCATTCATCTTTAAAAGAAAAGTGGACCAAAAGCTCCTTACTCTGCCCCCTTTGTCTTAGTGTTTCTGTAGAAGAAAATATCAGCTGAGAATGCAAATGGATTCCACTACAGGAGCTGTAATTCTCTGCTGTAGAGATGCTGAATCATTTGAAACCTCCAAGGAAAAAAACATTCACTTTCTGAAAAGCACATAACTAAAGAAACCTCATCCTGCAGTACTGCAGGCACCAAGAACGCTTATTCTCTTCCATAAACCTTCTCAAACTTAAAACTAGTTCACTTTTTCCTCCTGACACCACTCTTACTAGAAAGCTGTCCCAGAACCCCACTAATATGGCCAAAATGCTTCTTCTAATTTCTAGCCTACTTTCCTGTAAGGCCATTTGACATACATTTGTTTTTGTGCCAGTATCTTCCTTTAGTTTAAATAATCCTTCTCTCACTAGTAATTACCTCTAATGAATATGCAGACGACCAGTACAACCTTTCTTAGACATCATCTGTGTAGTCTAAGTGGAGCTCTTTTAGGCTGTGCTATTCAGACAGGCTCTCTCAAATGCTGACCACCTCAGTACTCATTCTTTGTTTGTTTTCATCTTTCATGAATATGGGTGGTCAGAAACACCATAACCAGCAGCTAGGATGAACTTTGCAGTGTACTGAAAGGAAAACATGGATTCTTTTATTTTAAAGCATGTTTAGTAAAATAGGCCCAATAAAGGACAGTGGTAAAGGACGTCCCACTAACCACACTTGAGACTACATAATACATGGTGAGCATGAACAATATTCCACTAAGACATAATAAGGTCTTCTTTCCATAAATGAATCATACACAAAGAAAGGTAATGTCTATCTCTTAAGGCAGGAAAGGGCCAACAACAATAATTCTGAGTACCCTCCTCTTCATTAATCTTCTCAAGCTCTAACACTGAAGCCGAATGATGACAGTTAAACGTGAATGCTAGTTCTGTTTTTGTTGATCATTTTAACAGATGGACTGGGGAAGGTGTGGGTGTGCTGTGAAATGGCAATTACTGCAGGGAGGGAAATGCAGTTGGATGAAAAGAGATACAAATCAAAAAAAGGAACAAAGAAGAGAGAGGAAGGGAGAAATGAAAGAAAAAAAATCTAGTGACCTTATATTTCACTGTATTTTTATGCTGAATTCACCAGTGAGATATTGAGCATCAGTAATGGTAACAGCTACATCTGTACTTACTGTACCCAAGCCACAATTTCGCTCAGGTCTTTGTATAAATATCAAATTGATTCAAGTGAGATATTTTCGAGGAATAGAGGCTTCCAAATAAGCCCATATTTATACCCTTTTTCACAGGACACAGCTAAAATAGAATTCAGATCTCTCCTCAAAATGAACTATATATTCCCAGTGCCTGTATGGTAAACAAAGAGCTCCCTTCTGCCTGGCAATCTAAGCAACCGGCACGCTAACAGCATAGAAGTGTGACAGCACCAGAGATGGCAAACCAAGAGACCCTAAACCAATGAAAATAAGATTGCAGCTAATAACAAAGAGCTATCCTTTTTTCCTCCCGACTCTCAGCTCTTGAATATGTTTTATTTTGAATTCACAGTTCACTGGTTAGTGCTTGTCAATAAGTATCTGTTTTTTTTTCTCCCTAAGGAAATAAGAGCTCAATTTTGATCAAGAAAAGGAGGGGGGGAGGGGGGTGTCACTCTGGAACCTTGATTTGCCTTAACTGTTTTCTCTCTTACGCGTGTACATTCTCTGCTGTATTGCACAATTCAAAACATTTAGGGACTACGCTCTATGGAAAAACTCAGAACAATTTGAAGAAGATCTAACATCTGATGATCTGCTCCCTGGCATACTCAAACCATTGGCACTAAGATCTTTGAGAGGAAAAAAAAACCAACGGAAAACCTGGTATGTTTACATTATGGAAAGGAAACTAAGCAGAAGAGAGACTTGGTGACTTTCTTGGTCATGAAGAAGAGCTGTTTCATGTCTCAGAGTACAGCCCTAACCTCTGCAGTGTCTTTTCCATGAAAATACTTGGAAAATATTATTTCTTTAAAAATCTGTTTAAGAAAGGCCTTTTAAAGTGCCTGGTATTTTGTGGGGGGTTTTTTTCCCCCATCAGTGCTACTTATGTATTGCAAATGTGATGGCTACTAGGTTTGCAGAAGTGGGGATACTAGTAATATCATAAAGAAGTTTTCACCTACGTCACTAAATAGAGCATGACCTGGTTTCATAATGAATGGAAGAAAGACCCAGCTGCAGCTGTCAGGTAATACTGTAAAGAGAGTTGCGAAGGGAGTTTCAGTTCACTTCTTAGCAGACAGGTGTCTGCATCCCAAAAGCACCACCACAGCTGGCACAGACTGATGCTGTTGTTAGCAATCTCAGCAGAGAGGCCAAGCAGTGATCTGAGAGTTTATTTATAAATATTTTAGCAGACTGAAGAACCAGGAGGAGTTTTAAATTTACATTTCTTTATACATACTCCCACTCAGAATCTGTGAGCTTAGTAAATCTGTATAAAATCATCACCACAGCCTGACAATAGGATTTACAAGGGCAATGTACCCATAAAGGCAGACGCCTCCACTGACAAGCAGGCAATCTTGCTTTCCAAAATGATTTTAATTGCTAATTTTTTTTAATTCCCCAAAACATTAACGCAGTGTTAATGAAGGATACAATCACTACACAGCGCTCACCCTTGTAGGGTCTCTGTTGTAGTGCTGGGATGTATCCCAGATGCAAAGACTCAGGGCCGAATGCCAGGAGCTCAACATTGTGGGCCTAATCGTGCTCAGGACCGCAGGGCACAAGATGAAAGAGCAGACTGGAAGCCACTTGCTCTGAAGGCTGCTAGAGGTTAATGCAGAGCAAATGCAGGATAGAATACAATGCAGGTTGCGTGGCACGGAGTGAGAAGCCATCACTTTTGTCAAAAATGTAAGAAAAGCACGTTCTGTTTAATAGCAAAGCTTCAAATAACAGTCCTAGCAGTTTTGACCTTCGAACAGTCATATCACGTCCCCAACAAACTGCTGTACCAGCCCGGAGAGCCAGACAACTCAGGTGCACTCCAAAATGTGCTAATGGGTCAGTAGCACTCTAATGACATTATGAGGGATTTCTTCTAAATGCCCACTGTTATATATGAAGGAGAATTATGAGGCTAGAGAAGAGACACAAAGGTAATCTGCCCTCAGGATTCAAAAGAGAAGGTAACTAACTTCTTCCCAAAGGCTCCACCAACTCCACTCATTCTTTGCTCAGGAGGAAACACACAGGAGTTGCAGTAAATCAACAAGTTACCTTAGTTATTCAACCGGAACTGCAAGAAGGTGACAAATGAAGCCTTGCTCACATGACTCACAGCAAACGCCTTCTTACCGTGAGACGTTTCGAGGCATCCACTTCAATCATCCCCCGCAAAAGGTTCTGACAGTCCGGCGGGATAAAATGTGGCATGTGGAACACTCCACGTTTCACCTTCTCCAACAGTTGCCGCAAGTTGTCGTCATCGAAAGGCAGGGCACCCTGCAGGGATGTGACAGAGTGGTGGATGGGAGAGATGAGCGAAAGGGAATTGGAGAGGGCAAAAGGAGAAAAGGCAGGATAAACATGGTGAGAGAATGGAAGAGAGGGAGTCAGCTCATAATGAATTATTATAACAAGTGAAAAAACCTTTTTATCCATTGAAAATAAATAATTTCTCAGTGCTGCTGTATTTACTCCAACACAGGAAACAAAACTAAGGACATAGGGTTTTTTATTAGACCTTTAATTAGAAAGTTACTACCAGTATAGAACATAACACAAAATATGAAATTGCCTTTCCAGGCAAATTCACCAAAGATGCATGGATTCACTTAAATTCAGCTCAAGCTTTTGATATTTTGAAAGTATTCCTCCTGGGCATACTTTCACAGCACCAATGTTTATCATCTCCTTATTTACAATATTCCTGAGACACGTTTATTGCAGACATTGAAAAGGAGGTGAACAGCATCTGAGAGACTGTAAGGAACACCCTCTTTCTGATGGAGCAGTGAAATGACACAGCTGAAGGAAGCCCTAGCCAACATCAGCCTTTGGAAGCAGCAGACATTCGACCTGTTTAATATACTCCATCCAGTTGCCATGCTGTGGTCAGGCCATCAGTTCCTATTGTTTCTCTACTGTAACTCACTTACATAAATGGCTTAAGGATTTTTAGCTGAAATTACATTTCACATAGATCATCAGCTTGCCACAAAAAGCAGCAAAAGACCTATGCTTGCTGCAAGGACAAAAAGGAAAAAAAGAAGTTGAAATCTTTAGGATAACTCCACCAACTGAAGTTGATACCCTTTTATAGCAAGTCTGCACCTTCCTAGATATTCTCACTTCCTTCTTTCACTGCCTAATTCTAGTAGGTGCTGAGCTTCCTTGATTTCCAGGATGGTTTGTGGGAAGCTGCAAGCTGTCAGCTGCTGTGATAATGAAGCTTTAAGTTGTCAATTCTGGCACTGCTCTTACTACAGTGAGTAGTGCATCTGTAGAAGTAATCCTGTGCCTATGGTTTACGGAGACCAACAGCTCCATTTACAGAAGCCTCAGAAAGCCCACCTGATGGCAACCACTACTGGGCACTATTTGCTGTTGTTTGTTCATTCAAGCGGCCTTGAAGAAAGAGCCTTCCTGTCTTCTGTAACCAATCTCCTGAGTTACCTACTTTTTTCCTAACCATTCCAGACTTAAAGGAAAATCAATTCTGATAGTTCAGTACTTTGGCTAACACAATTTAAGCCACGATGAAGTCAGCAAGGCTGCTTTGTGGCATTTCCTGAAGGTAACAACTACAGCTCTTTTATTACTACCAGCTGCTATTAGAGCTTGAGACTTTTTGTAGGGTTTGCCCTGACATAATTAACTGGAGAGCTCTGCACTCTCCATCAATAATAGACTTATTTCAATCATTTCACAGGCTCATGTACATATGTAAAACCACATGAAGATGCTGCAACAGAGAGACACCAAATCTTGACAGAGAATCCCCCCCAAAATGAAAAGCCCACTCCTACAAATCCTAACCATCTTGACACATTCTCTCTTCTATTCTTAAAAATTCAAGAAGTTATATTAAGAACTCATTATACAGTTCTATTTTATCAGCCATGAAAATAGCTGCTCAGGAGCAATAGATGGCCAGGTGCTATCTAGTGAGATAGTTAAAATTCTTCCCTTGCAACGTCAAGATAAAAAATCTGAAACTTCAAAAATGTTGGTGAATTGTAATGACTAAAAAGGAAAAAAGAGTAATATTGGTTAAGGTGAATTAAAGCATCATACTGAAATTATGTCAAGGTATTTTGATTTGGGCCATTAAAAAAATTATCAGCATATTCTTTGAAACAAAAACCCTTTAAAATTTTCAAGTATTTTAAACAAAAAAAATGTGCCAAATCTAACTCTGTTTGTACATTGTACAAATGCTTTTGTCAAAATAAATCCTTTAAGTGAAGTAATTAGGTTTACTAGTAAATGTACAAGGACATAAAAATGTGACTTCAGGCTCGTTATTTTTATAATTGTAGATGATCATCTGAACTATTATAGATGTAAAAAGCTTAACATGCACATAAAATCTATTCTCATACACAGTACTCAATCTGCACATGGTATATGCTTATATGAACAAAAACTGTATTTTTCTACATTATATTATGGAAATTGATAAGAAGTGCCAAGCCTGTCTGCCTTCAGCTGGACATCCAATTGTTGTATGTTTAGGGGTATTACATTACCACTGCAAATCAGAATAAATTCCAGAGAGAACTGAAACTTTGATCGAAAGAAGGGTAAGTTACAAGGTACCACATTTTGAATACTAAAGAAAGCATTACTGAGCCAGATGGAAACTAATTTAAACTTTGTACTACTGGCTCAGTTTTATATTCCCAAGTGTACCAAATTAAAATGTAGCTCAATACTTGCATGAAACAAAATTGTTGCACTCAAATCTTCTCTTGATAAAACACTGCAGTTAATGTATGCATATACCTACTGAAACGCATATATACATAGAGCAGAAAAACCAAACACTTCCCAAACCCAGGCGTGTTTTGATCCTGCGAAGGACAACTTATTTGACACTCTCTGTATCCTGGAGTTGTAACCTGCACATCCTTTCCAGTCAAAAAATGCGCTGCAATGTCACTACACAGCAAAGAGCGTTTACGGGTACAAGTTTTTGATGCTTGTCTATGCTCTCCTGTGCAGGGCAGCAGCATTTCAAAGAAGCAGTGAAATATTCCCCATGCTTTTCCTTTGGGACTGCTGTAGAAGTAAGAGGAAAGGATGCAACTGAGAGATACAAAAATAGGGGAACTAAAAAAACCCATCTGTACATGATGTCAATAGAATCACCATTAAATACAGCAGCATTTTTGGATTTTTTCTTTTCTTTTTAAAGGATAGCGCAAGGAAGATGACTCACCACTAGCAACGCAAATAAAATGACTCCGCAGCTCCAGACGTCTGCTTTCCTTCCATCATATTTTTCTCCCTGCGCAGCAATGACACAGAGGTTCAAAAGACTGCTCACTAGTAAATGAATTAATTATCCTTGAAGAACAAGAGAGGGAAGAATGGGAAACCCCACATTTCAATTCAGCCACGTGCTTCCCAAGGCGGCCTTCCCAACTAGGAGGCCATGACACAGCTCATTAATTGAATTTTTATGAACATCAGCTTACAGTCTTATCTGGGATCTGTGAGAACAAGCTCAGAAGTGGGGAGCAGGGCAGGAATGGTCGACAACTCACAAATGATCTGGCACTTAAACGGTGTCAGAGGTGCATTAAGGATGTCAAGAAGGTGTTCTTCTCTTCCCTGGTTCTTCAGGGAGCTTGTCACCAGTCACATTACTTGCAAACTCATAGTATTGTCCAGACAGTCTCTTCTGCACACTTCCTGATTGGCTTTACATTAAAGATATGCCTTAAAAGAGGGAAATCTTGGCCACTTATTTTCAGAGGGCAAAGGGAGACCAGAGGGAAAGGATAGTCCATATCATTTAATGGAAACCAACACCACTGAGAGCCAACCCCAGTTCTGCTGAAATGACAGCTACATCAGAGAGAGGAAAGTGCAGGGGACTGCATCCCCTGAGTGGAAAAATCAAGTTAAACAAGGCTGCTGTATTTCTGTCTGATCACGTGGCACGAAGGGTACTGTGAGAATAACATACAATCATTTCCCTCATCTGGTCGATGTGGCCTGATTCAGGGCCGAGCCAAACAAACAAAACCATAGTTACGTTCCTCGTGTCCTTTCCAATGCTGTCTGCCTTGGACAGACTTCCTGTACAGAGGGTCTATCTGCGTACTTGCAATGCGTGACGCTTTATAAAATTTATTTATACACACTAATGTTAACCAACTTACCCGGATGACTTCAGGGCAAGCATAATGTGGTGATCTGAAACACAAAATACAGTCAGATGAGCATGTAACAGCCTGGTATTTATGGATTACATACATTTCCATTTTGTTTAGCAGATTCACGATTGGTTCGCTTATACAAAACGCAAGTGTGCAAAACCAGCACTTTTTTCCTTACAACAGTGAGAACACTTTTCTAAGAAACTCAGAAAATGGTCAAGACCTAGCATAACTCAAAATTTATGGCCCTACTATTAATTTCTTAAAAGTGAGGAAAGGAAGAGCAGACCAGGCATATTCTGTGACTATATAGAATTCCAGCCCTCTAATCCCACCCTTTAACTTGGCCTTGTATCTCTCAGAAGGAAGGCCCACACTGGATAGCCTTTTATGAGAAAAAAGACAGAACAATATTTACAGACCAAACACACGCATCCCTAAACCATACCTTGCATCTCTTCTGCTAAGATTGCTCTCAATTACTCCAGCGGACGTAAAAGCTGCCGATACATGATTTCAACATGCAATTTTTTTTTCTTTAAAAAAACTAAAAAGGATGGACAGTAGTACTATCATCTAGGGAGTTAATATATTCTTTTCGCATCCTTCTAGCCATATATCTCTGGTTTGATTCCTGGCTGAGAATAGTTAATTACTTCTACTTGCCAGGTAATCATTTTAATTCCTAAAGATTAGAGCCTCGGCTATTTATTTTATAGCCTTCATTAAAGTAACTTGACAAGTAAAAGGGATGCAAACTGTCTGAGACCTGTGTGCAAATCATGCTATTGTTTATACTGACACCTCCCAGCAGTCCCTGAGCCTGTCTTCATTTGTGCATTTGTTTCCTGTGACAAACGCAATCATGTCTGGGCAATACCTGTCTCACAAAGTAATGAGCAAAACAGAAGCACAGTGAGGTTAGCTTTGTGCTAGGATGCTACACTAATGCCCAGTGAGACAGCCCATTAATTGAATTTCCATACACACTGCACTTATCTTATGGCAAAATATCATCCCGTGGGTATGGAATGCCCTGATTTGGTATCACAGCTTTTGGCAGACCATGATAATAAACTGAGGGTACACTGGGGACTGCAGCTACCTTGACAGCAAAGCTTAAGCGAGGAGAGAAAAATGCAGTTGATCCCTCACAAATTCTAGGAAAGGTGGAACTCACGAGTTTCGTACAATATTTAATAGTCCCCTGCCCCCCATTTAAGAGATTATCACAGGTATTCCAACCAGGCCTATCTGCTCAGTAGTGATCCCAGGTGTCTTAATTTAGACTGGATTTTAAAAATTTGACTCGATTTGAGTGTCAAAACAGATAATGGAAACCAGAGCCTTCCCTCAGAGAGCTGGCCAGAGTTGGCACTTGGGAGATCAGAAAGAATGGACTTGTGCCTAGCGGGTAGGACAGACTGCCTGGGCTCTCTTGGCAGCTCTGTCACTGCAGCCATATGGACGTGGACAAGGTTACTTAACGTTTTTAAAAGCTGCAGCTGACCACAGTTTGAAAAAGGTGATCAGAACCTCACTGTGAGTCAACTCTTCTGACTAAAACAAGAGCAATGCCACCACAGCTTTCATAACTCACCAAAGTTTGTATGACTGAATTCACTGTACGAGCCTTTAATCTTTTAGGGCAAAAGCTTCTACAGTAACAGAGCATAATGACAATAATGAACTAAAGCTAAAGCTGTCAGCAATGTTAATAAAATTGCTGCTTCTTGACTAAGTGGGGACCGATTTGGAGGACTTGCAGCATATTGCTGGCCACCACTGGAGAGAAAGCGAGGTCAGAGTGAGACACTCTAATGTATATTGTTCCCTGTGAATTTGTTTCTTTATAGCAATCCAACAGCTACTCTGCACATGCTCTTTTTAATACCACAAAGCCTTAACCACTAAACAGTCACGTCACTGGACTAATGCATGACCTTACAAGCTTTTGGAAGACAAGTCCAATTATTGTTGTGAGAATGCTTGACTAGTGGTGGTGTCTTTTCTTCATATCATAAAAATGGTGCGTAGTGTACAGGCCATCCTTAAGGTACACACAAACCAGAATTAAGGAGCAGCACCAGAACTGGGACTGCAACACAGGACTGGACAAGCACAGCCAACTGTCACCAGCGCGGGATTGCTTAGATGGAACAGGGAAAGTGGGCAGTGTGGGAGCTGCAGGGAAGGTAGTAATGCAGCTATAATTTGGAAAAAAACACGGTAGCAAAAAGAGTATAGGAATTACATCAGATCATGGACATTCACTCAGCTTAGTCACCTCAGAATAGAAAAACCAGTTCTAACATGTTCTGTAGCTGAGTCACATTAGGTATATTGGAAAACATATCAGGGTGTAACAAAGGAGTGAAGACACAATCTAGGCAACTGTGGAGCTCCTGTCACTTCGCATGTCTGAGTTTCTCAGTCTTGTATGCATTTTAGCTTCTGCCAGGTACGATGCTACCATTGCCTTTCCTACAGAAAGTGAGTCACAAAGACACACACAGTACATGAAATGGCTACTACAGGTGGTGTCTGTGGCTGAGCTACAAAGTTAAGCCAGGCCTCTCAAATCCTGCACGGTATCCTGTACAGTTCAGCATCATCCTTCAGCACAATACTTTTTGGGTGGCCATGCCATCTGGCGTGCACTGGAAGAGTCAGTATCTCAATTTGCGGAGTGCTCCTGAGTTTTTATTTGTATACAATGACTTCAACAAATATTTCAGAACTCTTAATCGTGGATGCTGAGCAACGCAACTACCTTGACAGCTTCCTGTGCTAACATCCTTGAAAAGAAGAATGTAAGCGTTGTGAAGAATCCAAGATAGGTACGTACCTACTTATGTGTCCCACTAGCAAATGCAATTAAAGCATTTCCCTTCCTGAGGTCAGCTGGAGTGCCGTGGAATCTGCTAGGTGTCTTACAAGGCACCACTGAAATTCTGCTAAAATCTAGGAGAATGGGTGGAGAAAATGCTATAATAAATCCTTTGAACAAGTTGGATTGATTCGATCATTCAACAGCTGCACTGCAACTGCCCAGAGAGCACAGGTTTCTGGCACAGCCATTCTGAATTCTTGCCAGCAACACACTAGCTAGATATCTGCAGCATTATCTTGGCTATCAGCTCTAAAAGGGATCCTCCGGCCAGTCAGAATCCATAGCAAACTCATTTCTATGCTGCCAATCACAGAGCAACTTCAACTGCTTTAAAGAGAAAACTCAAATTTAATCAAAAATCTATTTATCTTTCTACAGAGTCATGAATATTTCTTTGGCTCTTATCACTAATTATTCAATATACGTGTGTCAAGAGCAACATTCCCCGCCTCTTCCCCTAGGCCATCTCCTCTTCGTTCTGCTACATCTCTGGGCAGCAAAAGCCACAATCTGTCCTTGATAACAAATAACTATATCGCTCAGCAAGATCAAGAAGCAGTTGCTGCCTGCGGGTACTGCTGCAAAAAAAGCACCGATGTAGGCAGTGCTTATTTCAAGGGTGATGTGGATTTTCCCACGCTAGTCTGCCTGGGACAGGAAGGGCTCTCTGAATGGTCATTCACAGCTATGGCTCTAGGACACAGTAATCTTAAGGATCTTGGGGGACCTTAGCAAAGCTTTTATGTGGGATTTCAACCAGAGGACATAAGCCTGAGTGCAACGGTGAAATCCAGGACAGCCTTGGACAGGTAAGTCAGGCATTCAGAAAGAAATGTATATATCCTTGATGTATCTATCCTGAATGTCATCTGAGAAACCAGAAAAGTAGTTCTTGATCTGTGCACATCGCGATACACTGCAGCTACAGCAGATCTGAGACAACCAGGCCATATCTTCAGTGCAGGTGTGGTGTGCCTGTGACCTACAGGTCTCATTACGCAGGTAAGACAGACCTGCACTGTGCACACACAAATCGACTGCCCATGTGTGGTTTATTCAGGAATATACAGCAACTGCTTTTCCAGAGGAGCAGTTGGTTGACCAAGAAGCACAGGGAAAGCTGCGTGATCCTACTCCACAGTGTGACAAATCCTGTGTTACACTGCCTGATTGGTTCTCAGGTCCATCAGAGATGAGTGTCCGTGCCTGGGTCCTTCAAGTCCCATGCCCTAAGATGGTACTACTTGGGGAAGAAGAAAAGCTTCTTTGAGGGCCATTCTTTAAGCCTTACAGCTGGAGGCAGAGTTTCTGCAGAGAGGGAGGAACAAGAAGTCTCCTTCCCTCCGTTTTTCTTATACATCAAGTTACCTTGGTACAAGAGGTTGTACAAGTGCACTGAAGTCCTCCCACGTGTAGCTGCTTTTGCTGTCGCTTGGATGCTCGAGTCCCTTCTTTCCCCCCTGTTAACCACCATCTCCAAGCTGGCTTTCAGAGACAGAGGCTACCCACTAGCGCAAAAGGTTGCCTGTGCTGTCCCCCCATGCTGGGTAGCAAAGGGCTCAGATGAAGGGGAACGCCAGAGCAATAGCAAAACAGATAAAGGGAACTCTTCAGGAGAAGGACAAACATTAAAGCATCCTGAGCGGAGGATGCAACAGCCACAGATCACATAGAAAAGTAAGAGAGGGAGAGACTGAAGAAATGGTTCCAGTAGCAGTGGGTAGTTAAGGCTGCAGTGAAGGCAGTAGCTGTAGGTAAGGCTGCAGTGAAGACCGCAGCTGTAGCTAAGGCTGAGTGCTATTTTGCCATTACAGCTTCAACTCAGTCATTTAGCTTTATATGAGAAAACTCAGCATCTAGCCTTCAGCCATCTTACAGCTGTTTACTCCTCGAGCGCAATTACATTTTTGGGGAATCTGCAAATCACTTCATTAATTAATACATCAATTCAAATTATTAAGACTTGGAACCTTTAAGAGATCATAATTAAAAAAATTAAACAGGGCATAAAGATTGTAAAGTTAAGTATTCCAAAGTTAAAAATTGCTAAAATAAAGCCTGAAGACATTATACTGTACTCTGTGGGTAAGTCAGGGCTGGGCAGTGGATGTGGGGCTTTCCCCAACACCTCTGTTTTACTTGAGGCTGAAGCTGGAAAGTCTGTAACAATGTGAGGGAAGTTTAGTGTCGTGAAGGACAAGCTTGTCATAGAGGCAGCTGACTGACATACTGGAGAATCACTCTCTGCCCCTGCCACAGAATCCTTCTGTGAAAGAAATGAACAGGTACCTTAAACTGAGACGTTCACAGGTAATTATGAGTTGCAGGTTCCCCAGTTTTCAAAATCACAGTGCGACACATCCGAAGTTTGATTTACAGTATTTATAAGCACGTGGAGCTGCAGCTGCAGTCGGTAGGCACTCTGCTCTCCAAGTAAAGGACTGTTATCAAACACTGAGTGTTCTGAGATATTAGGCCCCAGAGTATCCAACTGCACACTCAAAACTGGCTGCCAATTTTGAGTTTCATTTTGCAGAATCACGTGTCCTTATATAAATGGAGATAACCAGATCAATGTGGCAAACATAACACGAAAACAGTATAATTGATATTTGTAAACCTAAGATACTACGATGAAAATCCTACCTAGCATTCATAGCAAGGCTTGAATGCAGTGAGCAGAAATTATGAATGGATCCATAAAATGAATGATGAGGAAAAATCAAACATTAAATAGCCATTTATTCAAAAACCTACATCATCCAAACACCAAATGAGGCAAAGATTTGTTGGAAAAAACCTGTACAAGCTCGTAATTAATGGCCATATCCTGATGTGGATGGGCTAAGTTACTGCTACACTGGTAATCTGAAGAACAGCACATCTTAAATTCTCAGCACTTGACTTTGTAGACTTAAAGCTCTTTTACATACCTTGGGATGTATTATAGGCAAGGCTGGTATTAATGATTATTAATACGGTTGTCTGGTATTTCCCTTTATAATCCTTATTTTAAGTTGCTTATGATTCACCATCAATTTAACAACTTAACAACAATTTTCCTTGCTTTTTGTCTGCCTCAGACTGGTTTCATGTTTGTGTGTGCATGCATGTTGTGTATGGGCCAAAACATTTCCACTATCTAAGTCTAAGCTAAATTAAATGTTTTTTCCCCTACAAAAGGAAAATTTCTACTATCTTCAACTGCAAAGGGAAAATTCAATCTTTGTTTGCATTCTCTAGAAAAATTTACTCAAACTGACACTAGAAAACTGCAGCTTGCAGTTACTAGCAAAAACTCTAGAGCATCAGGATCAAAATCCTACCTGCACTGGGAACACTTCACAGAACAATTTTTCTACCTGAAACTGATACTATGAGCTGCTGTGGTTGGGGTTATCACAAGGTACCAAAATTTAAAACAAAGTGAGTGCAAAACCAATGGGAAACAGATCTAGGACTGACAGCAACTGACTGGGACAACCAGGTAGGTGCAACTAGAGCTGCAACCTAGTGGAAAAAAGAAAAGGATCTGGGCTTTGTGGCCAAATATGGAGCAGAAATGACTGGGAGAAGTCAGCAAGACTAGAGTGTAAATCAGGGAAGGAGATGGGAACAGTGCTGGGAATGGAAGTTCTTGATGAGAGGGGGTAAAAAGTACTGATTCTGGCATTTCCAGTTTTAAGAGCCTAAATTTGCAACCCTGACAATAACTGGATGTAGGACACTTGCATATGTTTTAGATAACATGCACACTTTTATTATAAAGGGGAAAGAATATGTGAAGCATCACGTCTTGTCATTAAAATCCAAAATGGTGCTTGGGCACTGAGGTGTGTGGCAACTGAACATCACTATGATGTATTATCAGCTCATCACAGGTGTGCTGATACACCAAATACAGATGTAAGGGATTCAGGAGCTAGATGGTATCTGCTAGCATTTCCATTTTTACCAAACACACAGCGCATTGGTTGTTATAAATACCCTGACCTCAAAAAGAGCCAATAACCAGTCCTAATGAGAATATGGGCTTTTTTTTTTTTTTTTTTTTTTTTTAATAGGTCCAGGCAATCTGTAGATGTGCAAAGTGTTGCCAGAAATTGCTAGGGAGAGCTGAGAGCAGAGGAATTGACTGTGCTGGGGTTGGAAGTTGCTGCTTTCCTTCACTATGCTACTGACAGGAGCAAGGCTTTCTTCTCTCTCTCAATAAAATCATAATCAGCATTGCTCTTCTCACACGCACACAGCTTTCTGGATCAGGCCGGGGGTTCCCTATGGAGACACCAATATGGGGGAACTGTTGCATACAGTCCGTTAATTGTGGGGCTGTCAGCAGTGGAGTCAGTCTCCGTATCGACTGCCTCTGTAGAGATCAGGTCTGGTGCTGGAGCGAACTACATTTACGTGTCAGCTCCATCCTAGCTCTTGGTTGGGACAGAGAGATCTGGAGGCAGGCAGCACAGAGACTAGCACTGCTCTGGGTTCTCAGTCACCTGGCAGCTCACAGAAATCTCCATCCAGTAGGACTCAGTGTTTTGAAGCTGTGATAAGTGAAAAAGAGAAGTGAAGAGATGGCAAAAATGTACGTTGCCAGGTTTCTGTAAGGAGCAATAGGGAATTAGGAAAGATCTTTACAACCTCCCAAGAACTGTAACTCAGCAGTATCCTCTTTCAATCCTTCATTTTAGCCATAAACCCTTTTAGTTCAAGAAAAGGGAACAAGGCCCAGGGAATGTCCCAACCCTTCCTACTTTTCTAAGACTCCCACAGAAATTACTTCAATTTATGTTCAGAGCAACTTGGGCACTGCAATGGTTTGCTAAGATGGAGAACTGAAGTAGAGAAAGGTAATGCATCTTGTCTAAGACCACCCCGAATGCCTTCAGCAGAGACAGAAATCAAGCTCAGATCACCTGGGTCTCAGTCCTGAGGTTTAACCATAAGGCACTCGCTCTTTTTGCCTAGTGACAACTCAGGATGGATTGGGCAATATCTACCATTCTGAAACACTGCGAGGCAGCATGCTGGGAAGAATTGCTGTGAAAAGAGACAGGGGACTGTCTCTGCATGCCACTGCCTGGATGGGTAAAGAGGAGGAAGAGCCGAAGAGGTCTAAAATAATAGAAGCAGCATACTACCGTATCTTCTGCTTCCTTCCTTGTCCGCTGTTTGCTCACAGACCTCCCCTGCTCCTGGAGGAACGCAGAGACTCAGTGTGTTACTTTGGCATTTCAAGGACCATGTCTCCCTGAGACTGCCTTGCTGTGCAATTTCTGCAGTAAGCAGAATTATTCCTGCAGACCCTACATACAGCTCCTCTTCCTCTCAAGGGTCTAAAGACACTTGTTTAAAACTATGGCTTATTCCTCAGTGCTGTGTATATGCAGGATTCGTGCAATACACATTTACAGTGATGGGGATTCATTACAATCAAGGCCCAATGTGCAGTCTGTCAGTTACAAATTATGTCAATGAAACAGCAAGTCCATCCTTACCTCCCTCTCCTACACAAACACAGCTGGATTGAACTTTTATTGTTTTCTCCAGGGAGCAATCAGTGCTACAGGAAACCGTGCAGATCTAAGGAGCAGCTCCCAGAGAGCACTGTACCTGAGGTGTGCAATACAGCACACTTCAGGCTACGTGATTATCTTCACGAGGCCAGTCAAGGCTCTGTGGTGTCCTAAAGCCTACCCAAACTTTGGACTAAACTTAGCAGTTCATTTGTGACAGCAAAGAATTTTTGACTGCACTCTAACCGCTCTGCTGTACTGACAAAGTTAGCTGCATCACACAGCTCAACCCCATCTGATCCTCCCACTCTGACTGACAGAAATACCTGGAGACTCCTTGTGTGACTGTCGATGGAAATGTTACAGTTTCATCTCATTATCAGTGTTCACAGCACAGATAAATCCATTCTGGAAATTAACTTCTGGGTGCACGGAGGAGCATCTCATTAAAGCTCAGTATCTCAGCCATGATTCACTCTGTTTTGTTCCTTTTCATGCTGGCTGAAAGTACCAACTACAAGGGTAGGTAAAACTGTTGCCTTGAAAAGCTCTGAGGTTGGTTACTGTGTGTGCTCCAAGGGAAAGGGAGTCATAACTGCATTGCCTTTCTTTGTGAACAGTGTGGCATATTGTTATATATTCCTTCCTTCCTTCCTCCCTTCACCCCCCAAACCAGAATGATCACAAGACACCAATATCAGCCACGCTGGGCTCCATGCCAGGAGAATTAATGAAGTGGTGTAATAGCTCACACGGAGGCCTAGTGATTGGCACCACACTTAAAATGCATCTGCAAAGCAGGAGATCATAGCGTTGCTGCTGTGTTCTGTTTATTACAGGCACATCTCTTCCGTTCCATTGATTTCTTTATTAGTGCATTTTAAGGCCGCAATGTGGGGGCTGGCTCTGCCTGAAGCACAGAGGTTTGAATTCCAGCACAGCTTATGGAAAGGAAGTCTCCCTTTGAGACTTTAGACCTGGATGACAGAGCCCAGTGCTAACAAGAACAGGAACCCTACTGAGAAGATCCCAGGGAGTTTGAAAAATCCTACAGGGCAATGTGAGACTGGGTTGGTTTTTGTACTTCTTGTTTTTTTCACGGAAGGAAGGGGGAAAATTTTATCTAAAGAGTATAGAGGCTTTGTGGTAACTGCAGGGAGGACTTCGTTTCCTAATCTAGAGGGGAGGTTTGAAAGCAGCTGTGAGCAACAGATGTGCAGACTCATAGCTCCTTGCTTTTCATCTGTGCAGTTAAGAGGTCAAACCTTGACACGGACCCGAAGGAATGGATGGGTCTCAGTGTACTCATCAACCAGCATTCAATCACATCATGAACTTCAAATAATTTTGCTATCCATTATTCATGACTTGGAAAGCAGAGCAGTACAGCTCAGGACTGAGAGGCAGTGGCTGGGCTGTACAGGGAACCACGATGGCTCCACGTCTACCCTGAATTGCCTTGGCTCAGAGCAGAGACTGAAAAAACATGGGACTGCAACCAGCTGAGGACAGGGCTGGGCTGGAGTCATCAGATTCACACTACCAAAGGCCAGGAAGAGTAGGTTTGTATGGGAGGAGGTGGAAATCTGCTGGTATTGTCTGCAACTCCAGTTGCTGAGCTCGCTGTTGTAACAAATTCAGACACAGCTAAAAGCTGGCGTCGCGGTGCCAGGCTGCAGCAGCTCAATGTAGCTGCTGCCCTCGCCACAGCTCACTGCGGCAGCCCCCCGCACAGGCAACACGGCAGCAAGCCGTAGCTCTGGGGTGTGGGGGGCATGGGCTGGTGGGGGGCACAGGCCGGGGATGCCCCTAGAGACGATGGTGATGAGAGGGCACTGCCCTGGGGAGCACATCCTGTCCCCTGCCAGGCTCCTGGGCTTTGCTCCACTCTAGGGCTTACTGCTGGCTCCCTTGGAAATTCCTAGAAAGCTCTTGCTGGCAACTGAATTGCCACAGAAATGTTTTTAGATTGTCCCTGCGATATTCCTCCAAGCAGTCTCCTTTGTATCTGCACTCATGCCCTGCTTGTAATTGCAAAGGACCTTGCTGCCTCCCTGTCAATCCTGCATGTGAGCCGAAACGAAGCAGTGTGGAGCATGGACAGGAAAGCTGCAAGCAGGCAGCCTAATCAGGACGTGCAAATTCCATTTCAGAACTTCTAGATTCATGGTTTTTCACCCTCTAATATTTTTAAAGCCTCTTCTTACAACAGGCAACACTACTGCTTTCAGTTCCCAAAAATTATAGGGCCAGTGAAAGCAAACACACACCAGCATATGCAAAAGAATTGACACCTGAAAGCCTTGATTTTTAAATCCATATGTGACACCTACAGAGGCCTCCTTTTCACCGTGAAGCACTTAAACCCCCTTCTTCTAGCTATCTTATACACTATGTGCATTATACCAATTTATTATCTCGCTGAGAAATAATGCACAGTGTAAGTCTGGAAGTCTTTATTGAAACCCTTACTATAGACAACTTTTACGTCTGGAATCTATCCCTGACTTCTGCAATATATTCTGAGACACTCACCCACAACTGGTTTCTAACAAGCTGTCCCCAACCTGCAGCGAGGCCATCCCGAAGTCTGCTATCCGGATGTTGTTCTTCTCATCCAGCAGTAGGTTTTCTGGTTTTAAGTCCCTGTGGCTGTAAAGAGAGGATCAAAATGTGAGTTAAATTATCCATGACAGATTTCCCACTCCAAAACTTGTTCTTTATCCAACATGGCATCCAACCTATTATATTTTAATTGATTTCATTTTTTTTCCTGTCCCAGGCAGGGACAGGACATATCCAAGATCTAATCTTTGCCATACTCTAGACCGTGTCCCAGATGCCTGCTGATGATGAATGCAAGGCTTGAGCCTGCACTGCCCTGATGGGAAATGAACATCTTCAACTTCCAGTGGTACCAACACAATCTGAGGGAGAGATTGAGGAAAATAGGAGAAACAAGGAGAATTTCAACTTGGATATAGGGCTGATATACTCCATCATATGCCAGCTCCTTAACATAGAAGGCAAACCATCAATATATTCTTGTCAACGACAGGAAACAAAATGAGTGATATCTAGAGAAAAAAACATCCTTAGTGTACATGCTACTGCAAAAAGGCCCTATTAGGAGTTGTTTACATAGGCATATGGCTTTGAAATAATTTTTGGTGATTAGCTCTCATGGAGAAATCCCTTCAGCCCAGCACTGCTTATAACTGAGGGTGCCAGCAGTGGGAAGGAAGAGAGAGGATTCCCTCCTCTCCATCAAATCTTGATTCTCTTTTATTTGGCAACAACGGAAGAGGCAGGCAGACATGATCTTCAGAATGACAACTCCTGCTATAAATCAAAGGTATCATAATTTATTAATCTCCATTACCTACAGCCAACACCACTGTGCACCCATACCTGCTTCTTAGTACTCAAGTACTTTTGTACAACTATTACATTTACTTGTTTTATATCCAAAGACAAAAATTTTGCACAAAAATTGGGATGACTTTGCTTTTTTTTCTTTTTATTTGCAACTCTTGAAGAGTCACAGAGATGAGAGAAGCACTTTAGGCAGACTAAAGAAGAAGCTCTTTTCTCGTTTTTACTTATGAGTAGGCAAAATGAGTCTTCGATTCCTTGCTAATAAAAGGTCCAAACAGGAGCAAACCTTGCAGGCAGAACAGTCAACTTCAGTGGCCAGTGAGAACACAAACCTGTGGGAAACAGCCAGCCAACAAGTGCGAGTGTCAGGCAAACAACAGTCATTTGCAGCAATGATTCACTAAAACCGTAACTGAACTCAGCAAAAGAACCAGTGTCAGGATAGTCTAGTCCAGTGACACCCATAAGGGAAGGCAGCCCTATCTTCATGCCATTTTCACTTCACTTTTTCAGTTATTCCTCTAGCACTCCTCATGCATGCAAGTGTAATTCCACCTCCATATCACTGTAAAGAAGGACAGTCTCTACCCTCTCAGGGAAACATGAGAGGCATGACAATGTCTTGGAAATGATCTCCTCTGATCTGAAGTCTGGAATGATCAGTTAGAGACAGCTTGTAAATAATGCAGGTCAATTCTATGCAAAACCAGAGCACGCTGTAATAAGACACCTGGGGAGTGTAACAGATATTTTCAAAGGAGACTTCCAGCAAAACAGTGCACAATCGAAGCAGGTAGTGGCCATTTACCTTATCACTGAGTCCTATGATTCCTTCCCCCTCACTTTTTAAAGAGTATAAAATTTGGCCTCCAATCTTGTATAAACATGCTGAACCCTGAATGTTAAAGTGGCCTTGTTAACCATGGGCAAGTAATCTGATAGATAACGCAGCAGCATGATTCAGATTTGTGCATATTTTCATCTGACAAAGCAAAAGGTGCTTTATCAAATCTATCTTTCTCATAGAAATCAAAGTTTCAAGGTGACCAGAGACAGAAGACTTATTAGCCATATAATAACTATTAAGACAGTCATACCTGCTTGACAGAAAAGCAGATGAGTGACAAGGAAATGTTCCAGAGGCAGTGAATGACCAGTTACTGGCCAGGAAAGGAACCCCTGAATGTCATCATCAAGGACAGCAGCCCTGGACAAAGGCAAGATCATCAACATTCACCAAATCTCAACATGCTCCAGCCCCAGCAGCGAAATGGAGTGAAGAGCCCACAGTCCTAAGGCAAGCTAGGAAAGCTGGACACTAATGAGACACTAGTATGGGATTTAATCTTTCCTCCAGCAGACATCCGGGACAGTTCTCATCTTACAACTGGTTTCATTAACGGGGTGCTGGGAAGACCTCATCTGATGGGGGAGATGCACTGACGTTCTCCTGTCTGAGGACTAGGGCTTGATGGCAAGTAACAGCTCCCTGTAAAGTGAGTGGTGTTTGTTTGATGCTATGAAACAAGAAACCTCCCCACAGCTCAGGCTGAGTGCGTGTCCTTCTGCTGAGCGTGGTTTTTCAGTGGCAATGGTTGTTTTTCAGTCTTGGCGACTGCTCCTGGCTGACTGCTGAACAGATCCATGGTGTAGAAGCTGAGGGTGCTGCTGCCTGGGTCTGTTACACTGCTTGTGCACTGGCTGATATCATTCATACATGTTCAGTCTATAGCAGGCATCCTGCTGACATGTGCCTTCTGTACCTAGAAGTTGAAATTCTTTGCTTATCCTAAAAGTGTGTCGTTTTTTTTAGAAAGAAGAAAGAGAACTTGAAGGCATGATCAAGGCAGAGCATGACCTAAGCACAGGACATCCACCAGCATTTCTCCAGCCTGGATGCGTGGTCGCTACAAAACACCTTACGCTATTTCAGGAAAATGGTGCAGCTAAAGGAAATGCAAAAGTGCTCCCCTTCCATGCCTTAAAGCCCTAGTAGACCTGCCACAGGCCCTGGCTGGAGCAGAACGTATGTGAACCTTGAACCAGCTCCACTTCCACCACTGAGAGGCGGTGAAAGGGAAGGGATGATACCTTTGAAAATGAGTGCAGTATTCACTGGTGGAAAGGACTGTCTCCTTCTCCCCATTGCATCCTGTCTTCCCATCAGCTGGGATCCACCACACAGACAGTTTTAGGCAAGTTTTTAGGGAGGATCAAGTGCAAATATGAGGTTCCTATAAAGTGGCAAATACATTCAGCTTCGTTTTTGGAGAGCCACTGTGAGAGGAGAAAGGGGGTGCCACCATCCACATTCTAAACATGGAGTAAGCTTCACCTCACTGCACTGTGCAATGCTTTTCCATGAGTGATCAGCCTACATGAGCTGATCGCAGTGTTTAGGCAGAGGTCCTGACCCACCTCTCAGACAGCATTTTGAAAGCCTTAAATCGGGACCTGGGGATTTGTGCGACTGGGATAGCATGTGTGAAAGGAAATCTGGAGTGGCAACAGACCTTAAAGCATTTTTTTTTTTCCTTCAGACACTCACTAAAATAAAACCAAAAAAAATTATCAACTCTTCACTATAGCCCACTGATCAGAAGTGTGGACTCTGTGGTGAATCGTTACATTTATTGCTGACTGGGCCCTACAATACAAGAACTGTCACATAGCAGTTTTGCATCTCTCTGACCCTTCTCCACCCTTTTTTCAACACAGTCCCTAGTGCCCAGTATGGACGGTTACCACAGGAATTTCATGGCAGCCTGCGTACTTTTTTTGTATCGTGGCAGCACTCCTCTCAGAGATCAGGGTACCAGTGGGACCAGGCAATGCTTGCGCATTCAACCACAGGAGATTTTTACGCCCCAATGAAAATTTTCTTCTGGCTGGAACATTTCTCTGCTGTCCATCTTTAGGCCACTTTAAATTTTCTGAGGCAGCATCCTGGGGGCAGAAGTCAGGCCAGGAGTTTGCACCAGAGTGGCAGAACCAGCATCATTGCCACTGGGAATGAGACTTCCTCTCTGCATTTGCATTTCCCATCTTCATATTGCCAGCTTTACAAATGCCAGAAGGAAGGGAAAGGAACATATGGGAATGAGGAAGGTTTGTTATAATTTACCTAAGAGCCCGGAGCCCGGACAGCCTCATGCATTCATATTTGGAAAGAACTCTCCTGTGCCAGAATGAAACAAAACAAAACAAAAGAAAAATCCCACTGTATGTGGTAATTACTTGGCATTAATGGAACATTGCAGAGTAAATGCATTTAATTTGGTCCCATTCCAGCTGATCTCTCTGGCTCTCCATGTCTTATATGACCGCATCAACTCCTCTCTCTGCAGGTGAACAGAGGACTCGTTACCCTTTTGTTGTTCTAAAGGCTCTAAAGCTGTAGGGGCTTCATCACATGGCTGGAAAATCAGAAGAGAAGCAAGCAGCTTTATTGACAAACATGGCAAACTCTCCTATTGAGCCCTGCATATGCTGAGAAAGAATATGAAAGAGAAATGCAGCACTGCAGAAGGAAGCAGCACAACCCTGATCCAGGTGGCCACAGACTCCCAGAGCTCCTCAACCAAGACAAGGGAACAAGAAGTTAGCACCAGGCTATGGCAGGCTTTTGAAAGGAGAGCATGAGTGAAAGGGAGCCATTAAAAAAGCCATGACAGGGGAAGCACACACTGTCAGACTCTCCGCCATGTCCCTCTTTTATAGATTACAACAAAGGCTTTACAATTCCCTTGCAGCACAAGATGGATACAGAGAGAGGTCTGAAAAAATTGCCCCATGGAAATGGGCACAGCTCTTGGAGGTGGTGCATAGAAAAGGAAAGGCACACATATGTGTTACTGTGTTCCAGGCTCCCACTTACACCCTGGCCACGCTTGCTTTCTGGTTGCTCCCAGGGATGCTATTCAGACAGCTCCTCGAGCTCTCTCCCTTGCCTTTCTAGTCCATCCTCCTGCTCTGGGAATATCCCTGTACTGTACTGCAGGCAATTGCAGCATACATAAAAAAGAGAAGTAAAACTCTCTCTCCCTGTCACCCGGGGCTGGCAGAAGATTTTTGGTGTAAGGACAGACTCCAGATCTTGGATTCAAAGGAGCTATGTCACCTGGCACGAGATGATGAACTAACCCATTATTTTAAAGTGATTTTTGAGCTGAAACGTTCATATCAGTTTCTATGACAACTCGTTGCAGGTCATGGATTTCTAACCCAAGAAACCTCCTAATTGGAGTAGTTGCAGGTCATTTGTACTAATCAAATTGTTGGCTACTTTGCAAATGCTTTTCTTACTGACCCCAAACTCCCAGAAGGGCCAGACCACAGAATAATTGTTCTGCAGTCTTAAAAGTGCCTGATGTGATTACAAATAATTTATCAGTAATAATTAACAGTATGATAAGCAATATGTTTAATTTTCATGAGCAGAAAAAGTCTTTCATCTTATTTTCTCTTGCTTCTGCAAATCAGATCTGAACGTGGAACTTGTATCTACCTACAGAAGAATCTTTGTTTAGAGCCATGGTTGCTATGCTCAAATTTAGTAAGTTTTCACAGAATTCTGCAGAACAAGTAAATATAGTTATAGCTAGGAAAAAGGACAACATCTATAAACATATCAGGAGACCTGGAGAAGGGTTTGTATGCATAAAACCTTGCTTGCTTTTTAACAATTACTTCCATTGATCTATTAAAATATATTGCTTCTCTCTACCAACCTCGCCTCAAAACATATATTCATGTATTTCAAAGCCAGAACAGACTGTCAGGTCTGATCACCACTGCTGTACGTGCCAGAGAACGTTACCTGCTTATGCTTACAATAAGACTATGCCATTTTTGAGTTTCCAGGGGCTTATATAAAGAAGTAAACTTACGAAAATACATGTTCCCTGACTTTAGCTGAGCTGGTAACTTTGCCTTTGACACTGCAGCTGCTGTACTTGATGGGTTTTCTCTGGTTTCCTGTTCAAGGGAAATTTGAAAATTCCTCACTGTTTTAGAGTGAGTCTCTCAATCACAGATCTGAAACTCCTGGATTCAGGCAATAAATGGTGAATCTCAGCTCTCAACAGGGGCAAAAGGTACCTTTCTCACTTCTCATGGTCTGAAAGAAAACTTGAAAACCTAAAGACTCAAGGACCAGAAAATAAAACCCACCAGAAACCAACCTTATTAAATGCCACGATTTCTAGATCAGTGTAACATTTGGAGGCCTTGAGTCATGATTTCAAAGTGTCCAGCTGCTTCAGTCTTAAGTGTTTGACAGACTGTCCCTGCAGAACACCGTAGCACGCTCCTTATAAATGAAGCAAGGCAGAGAAGGAATCATGAGGAGGATGGCACTATCTGACAGAACATGGCACCTGGCATTCTTCAGCTTTCTCTGTTTCTCAAAGACACCCCAGATTTCTCCCTAAAAGCGTGCTTCCTTTACTGACAGTGCTCTGCAGCTCCTGCCTGCAGGAATATACCAGAGATTTTGACACTAGTGCTGTGAAATCATGAAGCGTTATATTATGAGGAGCCTTTCCCCCCTCTGCACTGACGGGAAGAACACAAGGCAAAGTCAAACAAAGCTCTTATTCATTGCCTCAGCCCTCTAAGTCACACACCCCCATGCCTACGCATGCACACACAGACACACTTCAGCAAGAGCCTTGTGCGTACTCAAGCAAGCACAGCCCCAGGCAATGAAAGGAGAAAGGGCCCTCATAATTGTCATTTATCAATATTCATAAAGAACCTGCCTTAACCCCTCTTGTGCATGCTCGGGAAAAAAACCACAAAATGAAACCCAACCAAAATAAAAATAAAATGAAATAATCATCTTGCTGCTCATTACCGCAGGGGATTTCCTCTCAATGTCACCACTGCCCTGTGCAGTAATTGGCATTATCTGTTATCTCTGAAGCTGTAATAAGGTTTGCCATGGGGCATTTTCTGTAATCATATTTTTATTTGTCAGCTTGTGAGATACAGACACCAAATATGAGCTTGACCAAAGCAAAAACCCAAGACAGACAAAATGCGCTGGCCGCCAATCCCCGCGCCTGCCGGTGATGTCACTGCCAGCCAACGAGGCGCCCGCCAGCTCTCCCGCCCTCGCTGGGCTGCAGCACTCCCTCGCTCCAGATAAAAGAGACTCTTCCTGATGAAAGCGAGGATTTGCGACCTACCCCGATACGTGCTCCTACATTGTTTCCGACAGAAAATATAGTCAGCACTGAATCAGCGGAGAGCTCTCCCGCAGTATGGAGGCAGGTTATTCAGGAGGGACTATTGATCTGGGGCACCCAGCTGAGACATCTTAAAGGCCCTGAATTTAGGAGAGCAGACACACAGCTGAATGGCAGCTTAGGAAAAAAACCATCAGTTATGTCCAAAGAAAACTTCCCAGGCTAGGATGGTCTTACAGTGATGTCTGAGAGAGCCCGGGTTCCTCTGCCATTTCGGCACCACTGCTGAGCGCGTCTGCTCCGGGCACTGCAGCACGATGCAGAGCCCTCGGAGCTCGCACAGAGGAAGAGCTGGAAGCAGAAGCAGTAATGCTGCATCGCTGAGCTAACCGCTTGGCTTGCCAGCTCAGGCAAAGCAGCAAGGTAGCACAGATACACTGTTTGCAGGATCCCACATAATACCTCTGCACGGCGCTGTCTGTTTGCACCCACGGGTGCCTGTGGGTCCTTAGCACAGCACGGTGCTCCGTACACAGAAAAGTCCTTAGAGAGCCCTACAGTGGGTTACCTACAAGCTTTCCCCCATCACCAACCCGTACCACAAAACTCTGTAAGTGACTGCACCTCAGAATGAGGTACGTCAAATATTCCCCCACTGTTTCCATTAAATAAAATAAGAACAGAAAACTCCTACTTTTTTAAACCAACACACAAACAGGCTCAAGCTCCAAGACTGTTCTGCTTCCTTGTCTGAGCTGCTTGTTTGAAAACACCTCTCGCACACAGGCGATCTTTCCACACAGCAGCAACAGAAGCCTTTTACTGACGGGAGGATTGGGGAATCCTTTCTGATTCTTTGATCCGGGAATCCTGGTGCATCAATACATTTTGAGCAGCGAAAGCTGAATGGGGTTACATACTGCTGTGAAAGTAAGCCACAGATATTTCACAGTGTTTTGGGAAGTACAGGAAGAAGATGGGACAATGATATGGGGCTGTGGACACTAGACTATCAATCTATTCTGCCAGCAGGTTAGAGGCACCCACATTTAGTCATTAACCAAAGCAGAAGCCTTCATTTTTCAATGTGGTCATAACTGGATAACCTGGCTGATGAGATGATTTGTCATTTCACTGCCCCACGACAGGACAAGGTCAGGCTTCATTGCTTAGGAAAGCACATTAACTTTTATACTCTCACACACACACGCGCGTATATTTATGCATGCTCTGATTTTCTAAAAGGATTTAATGATAACCGTCCAGAATACAACACAGGGTCTATAGAACACAGATCACACAAGTCTCAGAGTGACCTGGAGGGAGGGAGAGCTTAAGATTTACTGCTAACTTATTCAGCACTAGATGCTAGTCGAGTGGGAGTTGGCAAGGAGACAGGGGATTTACTTCTAAACAAGACTACTGCCCACAATCCAATATGTTTAACAGAGGAAAATGGATTCCTCAAGAGAGACATGCACTCTGCCTTCAAAATTCCACATACTGTTAAACCTGCAGAGGTGCTTGTCTGTCTGACAGCCCCACCACCATCCTCACTCAGTTTACTGAAGGCTGCCATACCAAGAGGTATCCATCACAAGCCCAGAGGACTACTGTGCATGTGTATATATGCATGCTTTTGTAGAAACTTCCAGCCCAACGGAGACTCACATTTCTCTCGAATATTCATTTGGAAGAGTAAATAACTTCTCTCTAGTTGTACTTAAACATTTTTGAGTCTTCTTGGATTGGGTCTCTAAGTGTTAAGCAAGTAGGGAACAGAAACTTGTATGCATGCAATCCACCAGTGGTTACACTGCCCAGTGTACATAAAAAATAACAGCTGTACAATCTACCAAGGATTATGCTCATTATAAGAAGGTCGTGATCACTCAAACCAGTTGATTAGCGGGGAGGAAAAATTGGGGAATTCGCAGAATAAAATTTGTCAGAGGTCTCTGCCAACAGATAAAACTTAGATCCTCTAGTTAGGGCATGCAACCTGCTCCTGGCTCCTCTGGGAATTTCTCTGACTACTGTAACCCTGCCTGTACCAGGCAGGTACTGTCCTCAGAACCTTCTCACCCAGATCCACCACCTCTGAACTGCCTCTTCTGCTAACAGTATACTCTCCTTAATATATCCTCAAGAAAGGCTCTTATTTCCCTTTCCATTTATTAGAAATATGTTCTCTTTCAGATTAATACTTCCTGTTGAAATGAGACAGAGATGTAAAGGGAGGGGGCTAGAAGAGCAAGTTAAATATTTAGGCATCCATTTTTGTTGTGGCCGTTTATGCTGTGGACATCTGGGGGTACAGAAAATCATTGTACAGTTACTGAGAAGTAACCACACAGTGATTATGCAAATCCAGTACTGCAGTATCTATCAGTGGCCCTCGGCCTCCTGGAGGGGGGGATCTACAGCTGTCTGTGGCTATGGAGGAGCAGCCATGCAGACATAATGTAAATGGTCTCCCCCAGCCAATCTAACTGCGAGGAGCTGCGTCTCTGAGAAATAAGCAGGCAGTTATGGGTCAGCAGCTATACAGAAACTGTGCTCAGGCTGATTATAACAACTTGATTTCAGTATGATTTAGATTACCTAAACTTGCTGAAGATGAAGGAGAAACTGGTCCAATTTAAAACAACACCTTAAAGCACAGGTTAAACCACAATTGATGGTTAAATCATATGATGGAGTTAGTGAGTATCAATAGCAGTCAGATCAAGGAAATTCTTCCCTACTGCAAAGGAAATTAAAGGCAACAGTGAATCAAATGCCCAGGAGGGACTCAGTGAAGGTTGCCAAAAGCCAGCAGGTTTCCAAAAACTGAAGGAAGGCATAAAATGACTTTGCTGTATTTGTAATTATCCCAAGTTTCTTCAGGGATTCATTTGATAAAGTGTATGTAATTCTCAGTTATTAGCAAGTTCCCCAAGAATGATGGAAATTAAACGGCTCTTCCTTGGTGGTTTTGGTTTTCCTGGTTAAAGCATTCCCTGTGAATGAGTTCTCCTCCAGAGAGAAATGATGGACAATCTTCTCCATGACAAGTCTGTGACTGGCACACTGTCTCACAGCCAGCCAAGAATTAAAAAATACATCAGCACTTTACACAATGCTGTTACAGCTTTACAACATCAGTTAGTTAATAGTAAGTAAAAGTATCAAGAAATAAGATCCCTTTATTCTATGCCTTTATGTAACAGATAAGTCCTGTTGGAAATGGCTGTACTCACCATATTGAATGACTATGGCAGAAGTCTAAAGCAGAGATGATTTGTCGGAAGAACTTCCTGGCTTCTTTTGGTGTCAATCTTCCCTTTTTTACGAGATAGTCGAAGAGCTCCCCACCTGACACATGTTCTAGCACCAAATACCTAGAAAATAACAAAGCCAGGATTTTGTAAGCACTTTATCATACCAACCCTCTCACACTCACACAGTTATGTACAAACACCTCTATTTACATGCGGCCAGGGAGAAAGCTTCTGGAAAGAACAGTGGAAAAGAATCAGAATTTTAAAATGTGGAGTGATTAACATTTTTAACAGGGGTTCTGCAAACTTCAGACATGCCACTGTTGGAGTCAGTGTTCAATATAATATAGTGAGAGGTAATCCGGAAGCCAAAAATTACTCAAAAGACCAGGAAGGGGAGAAGAGAATAATGTGGTATAAGCTTTCACAGCAGCTCTTAAAGCTACACTGGAGTCAGACTGCATACTAGGAAGCTTCAGGTCCCTTAACCAAGCTGACACTTCCTCTATAAAACAGCTGTGGCAAAGCTGCACTGACATACTGTTCTGTCTCGGACACCTGAGAGCCAGACATCAATAAATTAGAGAAAATTAAAAAAGGTGAACAGTTTAAATTATGGAAAAAGAGAAAAATAACTACATGTGTGCAGCCTAAGTCAGGGGTTCATCTTTTGCTGCTGAACAGCAGTGATTTGCTGGAGTAGCTGCTGTCTCTTGCAACTCACATGTGAAGAATGTGACACCGAGTGAATAAATGTGGCACAACAGGGACCTAGGAGTGAGAGAGGAAAGCCCAGACCTCACTCCTGGCAGTCATAGAGAGAAGAGTGAAATCTTCAGGAAGGGAAGGACTTGCCACGGATGGTCCACCTTGTTGTTGTAAGTAGGGGTAATGACAGGCAGCCAAGCAGAGGACAACTTAGTAGAAATCTCTTGAAATGTTGCCTAATAGTGGGAATGAAGCATTTTCACCAGGGAAGTGGCAGGAACACCATCAACTGAACCATTTTAAAATAAACCAGATAGAATATGGACTAAGCAATAGACTTCTATTGGCAAGAGGATTGTTTGAAACCTCCATAGAGTTTTTCCATCTCTGTTGTGATTTTGTGCTCTACTGTCTCCTTGCTTGTTTGCCCAGAATACACTATTCTAATACAGGATGAAGAAATTATGCAGTGGGATTATTTATTCAGAATCTGAAGTGACAAGTATGAACAACAAATTATTATTACTTTTAGTGAAAAATCACTTTTGTTCTTTGTCAGCTGGTTTAAACCCTGTAAGAGAGGCAGAAACCTGTACTCCTCCCTTACTGCCTAACTCCTCTGAAGTGAGTTTTGGGGTTGCACAGCAAGGCACGTGATCTGAAAGGTGCTTTCTGCAAAGCAACAGTGCAAGGGTGAACAGGGCATTCAAACCTTTGGCAGTTTGTTTGAGAGACATCACCAGAAAACTTGAAAACAGGATTTAGATGTTTTTCTAAATTTTGAGTGTAATTCTCTGTTCCCTCCTCCCAAGAGCACAGCAGACCAGGCTGGACTGTGTGTGCAGTAGCTCTCCATGCTTTGCTTTAAAGCAAGTTAGTTTTATTACCAACTCTTCAAATTTGAGTGGACAATGAAAATAACTAATCCAGGATACTGTCTTTTCTGTACCTCAAGCAGCATAATCTCAGAGGAAATTTCTAAATTTGAAAGGGAAAGAGAAGATTATTATAAATTTGGGGGCTTAATTATTCCTGTTTTCAATGTCTCCAAAAAGACGGAACAGTAGGACTAAAGGCTGTTCTGAGGAAAGTAAAATTGCCTTAACGATAATGGCATTAGCCTTGAAGTTGCAAAAGTGGGCCCTGAGCTCCTGGGCCATCAGCAGTTGCTGCACGACTTCCATGTGCCAGCTGCCAGCCAGCACAGGGAGAAAGCATTTCCCTGCCTTACAGAAATGCAGCAGAGAATGCAGTAAGAGATGGACATTAATATTGTCTTGCCAGGTAAGTAAGTAGTACAAAAGCACAAAAAATTGGACAACAAAATGAAATTATAAATTTTAGGGAATTAAAATAACATTTTCTGCAATTTTTATCAAAATAGAAACATTGACAAGAAATATGGTAATTTTTTTTTTTTTTTTTCATTAAAACGAGTAAAAAAAGAGAACAATCTTGACTTGAAAATCACTTTGGAATATACAGATTACCTTCTTTCCAAGACGAGATGAGTAGTTACCAGACTGTCTATGGAGTACCCCTTGGTAATCTGGAGATCACTGTTTATCTGCACTACTTTTTTTGGACAAGACATCGAACCGCTCCGAAGAAAGCTGATATGCAGTAGCTATGGGCAGTGGGGGGTCCACATTTTCAAGTCCCAATCCTCACTTTCCAAGCCTTGGCTAACAGACAGTCTGGTAAGAGGGTTTGCTATACAATTCATTCTCCCTCTCATACTAGAGACAGATCTGGCTAACTATCCCATATGGCAGAACCAAGCCTGGCACGGAATCAATCCTAAAATTCTCCCTGACAGCTCCCTCTCTCGCTGTGCCCAGCAGAATCTAGATACAGCAGTGCATCTTGCCCCCAAAATTCAAATTGCTAGCTGCTTTCTTTTTCTGGGAGGTATTTTACAAAGATGATTGCAGTTACAGGCATACAGAACACCCTCCACACTGGTTTCAAATGCACAGTTTTGGAAAATTACAGACCCAGCATTTCTGTCACCCACAGCAGGAACTGCAAAGCAATTTATTTTCATCAACTTCATCTTATTAAAAACACTCAACAAAAATGCACTGACACGTCGTATGAAAAATAAAACAAATTGAAAGACAGGGAGCATTTACAAGGTTATTCATTTCTGCTTGCCACCTAGAAGCACCAGATATAATAATGGAAATGAACAGGGGAGAACATTTGAAAAAGATTTGTGCCTATGACAAGTCAAGGGACACAGAGAAGCACAGCAACAATGTATTCTGATCTGACAAAGCCCTCAACGTGACAGGAGTGAGAAGGCGACAAACACATTCCCCAGTGGTCAAGTGCAAGAAATAAATGCTGCAGGGATTATTCCACAAGTACTACATGGTTACGTTGCAGCTAGGATTTCTGAGTTTGGATTTGCAGCTGGTCACCTGCCAACCCTATTCCCTCCAGTATGATGCGTTTTTTTTTTTTAGGATAGCCCCCAACTAGGAGATTTTTGATTAAACAAGGGCATAATTCAGCACCTGCCTCCATCTCTGTGCAAGCCAATGTTGTGCTGGCGCATTACATGGCACAGTAGTAGTACACGTTATTTCCAAATAGTCCAACAAGAGTGGTTTAAACATTTCCAAATGTTGACCTGGTTGTAACTATCACTGTACAGCTTACACAGTCCCCACTAAACGCTGTATATCTGTACCTATCCAACTCTCTGTGTATGTGTAAGTGTGTCTGAGTGACTCCATAAAAGAAGAGAATACAGTCTGAAAAGCCAAACAGAAAAAGCAAAGGAAAGAAAGAGCATTATTCCAGAGGCTGGAAAATAAGGCATACAGACACTACATCTTCCTTGAATCTGTGGCACAGAAGAGAATCAACATCTCCTGAGTCCACATCAGCGTCTAAAATCCTTTACTTTAGCAAAGTGCCGTATGATTGGAAGTATGCCAGTGCCAGCTCTTGGAGGATCTAGGAGAAGGTAAATAACACATAGCCTGTAGGGGAGAAAAACACTAAGAAGTATTTTCCCGAGTTTCCCCTTCCCTTTTATCTTTCCCAGAGATGACAGGTTCTCATCTCACTATAGTACTACTTTTCCCATTTATTCTAAGCAAGCAAGTGAATTCCCAGAACAGTAACTGGAACTAGTCTCCTATTACATTTGGAGATGAAAAGTAACTTACTGGTGAATTAAGCTTTTTTTTAAAAATCCTGTCTACGTAAGATTGACAGCATCAGTCTTCCCACTGTAAAAATGTAGGAAACCCTGCTCTCTAATAGCCACTGCAAGGAGGTTCAAGGAAAGGAAAGACCCAGCCTCTGACTGGCAGCATGCACACTACCCGCTGTGATAATACAGAGAGGAGCTATATTAGGACAAAAGACTCTGTATGGGCACTTAGCTCTCACATCTTGGATGCTCTGGACACACACCAGCTCTTCTAATCCTTGCATTTCACATGAGAGAAGCATTACAAGCATTAACCTCCTGTTCTTCATTGATAGGGAACTGCAGAGCGAGGTGACTTGCCCAGGGTTACAGTCACCCAGTATCAGACCTGGGATTAGCACCTGTGGTCCCCTTCTATTCTGCACTGTCCCCACCACCAATTTCCTCTCTGCTTGCTAGGTCACTGGAAAAGCAAGAGGCTTCTTCAACTCAGTATGAAGTCCAGTGGTGTTAAAAATGAACTCTCGATTATTTGTTTTCCTCCTAGATATATTCTTTGAGAGGTTGCAAAAATTTTCACAGGCCACAGCTTGCTTTCGTAAAGTCACCAAGGTCCACATCTTGCACAATACCTCATGTCCCTGCTACAAGCCAAGACATGAAACTAAAAATCTCTGGTTACGTTTCAGAGCTTGAAGGAGACAAGACTTTTGTCTTTAAAGACAAAGAAGCCGAATGCTTAATACAAGAATAATTTTGTCTATTGGAGAGGAGCAGAGAGAACGCGTGCAGCAGCATTCTATCTATTCCCTTTGCCATTTTTCCATCTGCATCCCATCATCACCACCTCCCCAATAAAAGCTAGTAAGTTCCTAACCTCAAATGACTCACTACATATCATATCAGAGGGATGCATGCAGCTTATAAAAGCAAGCTTAGAATAATCCTAGGCTATTTTCTTTCTTTTTAGTTCATTTTTTTACTGTTTTAGAAACCAAACCAGTAAAGAAGTAATAACAAAAACTAAACAATATAGCAAAGGAGGGATGATTTCTGCATGTGAAAAAGAGGGAGTAGCCAAGATGAATGTGGAGAAATGCAGTCTTAAACTACCTTTGTGCCCCTCAGATTTTGGCTACACCAGGAACCAGCACAGACTCCAGAGCTCTCCAATTCACAGTAGCCTCCCCATGGTTGACTGTGGCTTGTTCTGTGGCTTAGACTGGAAATTTAACAAGAAAGCACTGTGCCTCTCCTCCTCAAGACCCCAACTGGCCTGTATTCCAGGGATCACAAGATGTGACAGCCCACCAGTTTAACATCATTCCTGCATCCTTCAAGTCTTTTTAGTCTTTTCCACATCCTGCATGTCAGCAAGACTCCTATAAACACAGGGGATAGTCCATTTCCCCCTGGGAACCATCAATACATATCTGATGATCAACAACAGTTTTGTCTACAATTACTGTACTTTTGGTTGTATCCAACTACACTAACAATCTGACAGGGCTTTATGAGGATTTATGATGCCACTATCAGAAGTTTTTTTTTTTTTTTAAAAAAAGCTGTGACATTTGCCTCAAAATACACAAAAATATTTGCAAAATTTAGCTACTCAGGTAAAAAATCAGTAGTCTTCCTTTTCTCCTGAATAAACTAAGATGTTGGTTTTCATCTCTAAAGTCTTTGGCTGTTCTAACACATAACTCAGCCTCACCACCACATTCCACTCCTTCCCTTCTGTACCCCTAGGGACAACACTGCTTGATTACGGTTCAGGCTTGTAGTGCAGGTGCTACCTTCGACTCAGGCTTTCTTCAGGTCCCTACAACTTGGTTGCACTGGTATCTTTTAGATGTTCTCTTTATTATATCTCTAAGATAATGGTTTTCCTATCCACCCACATGGCTAAAATTTCATGTCTAATTTTAGCTAGATATCTTGTATCTAAATTAATTCATCATCTTTTTCACTTTGTTAAATACATTCTCACCCTACTGCTGGCGATTCAAAGTAGATACCAGATCATCACTGCAAAACCATTTTCTTAGCTTTTCACTTTGACCAATCCTTCCATGCCTCCATTGTCACCTTAAAACACTGTATCTAACATTAACTAGCTGCCTTCACTTCTAGATACCTTGTAGCCCCTTCTGTATGCAAACTAGGATCTCTTCCTTGACCTTCGAGGTTGATTCCTGTCTCTGACCAGCCTCCAAAGCCAGGTCCCACCATCCACTTGTTAAATATCCAGGCAAACAATTCTGTACTCCCACAACACTCCCCCTACACTTGGAAGAGCATCACTGTTAATGACAGAGCTACGTCATAATTTTTCTTCAGCTCCTTCCTGAAGACTGTTCTTTGCTGTGATGCTTGACAACAGCTTGGACTTCCTGATCACAGGGTTTCCAACAGCTGCTTTGTGTTCTGGATTGTAAACTGATTAGGACATATGCTCTGGTTTTGTCCCATTCTTGTCCAGTGCCAGCACAGCAAGGTCTTCTCCATGACCAGACTGTCTTTACACTACAATACTATGAAGACATCACTTAAAACAGCAGCAAAGACACTTTCATTGATGGTTTCTCCTTCCCATCTGGTGGACTATGCTACAACTTATTAAAGGGTGCCTTTGCCCAAGCCCTAGGGAGCTTTGAGGAATAACTCACAGAATTTTCACTGAAGCAAGGAAGCTACATGCTACTTCTAAAGCAGGACTGTAACAAAGGAAACAGGCTGTCTCTGAGCAATGGCTGGAAAAATGCTGTTAACCAGACTAACTGGCCCAGAGAACACCAGGACCATGCATTACCAGATAATTATGGCAAAATAACAAAAAAATCCCAAATACACACACCAGTTATGATCTGTAACGAATGAAAAGCTGTCTTCAAACCATTAGCAAGAATGGTGTGAAATACTAAAATTCTTGCCAGATGGGATTGCCCACAGCGGCCCATCACTATACATCCCAGTGTGGGTATGCAGCTCCTGTTTTCCCAGCCTTACAGATGAAGACAATTTACGAGACATTCACAGCTACACAAATTAGGTCCTCTGGGGCAATACAAACGTATTTATTATTATAAAAGCGTTAAATGGATAGAGATCTTTAGATGAAAGCTCATACTGAAACATAAAGTATTTCAGGTAAGTTGTATAAATGCAAAAAAATAAGAGTAACAAGAAAGACTCTCTGGTGCTCTAGGAATGGTAATCAATTCACACAGCTTCTTGTTTTGGTCAGACAACAGAAGCATCAGGGCATGTGATTAGCTGTCTGTTAGGGAGCCAGTTAATAATCCATTTTTTATTAAATGGTACAATATTTATACATATCCCACACAACCTCACTTAAACCTAAACAAGTAGGTTGGTCTTCTACATAAGCCTGAACGTACCACTGGGTACCATCACATACCACTGTTCTAGGACTTCTACTATGCCAGAAGTCAAACTGGATATTCATGGGGCACTGGCTAGCTTTTAAGATGCCCAACTTCAGGTGTGCACTTCAGCAAGATGCAAAACCCAGGTGCAGTTATACAGAAAGACACACAAAGACAAGAAAAATCAGAGGAGAGTTCCTGCTTGCTTCCTCTATGCTCAAGAGTTTACTGTTTCATGATGCCTATGGGTTAGACATTTCAGGAAATGACCACGCCTGCTGAGAAGCTGAGCTACTCTGTTTTATCACTTAATAGTTAATTATTATATGAAAACCATAAGCATAATCCTGAAGCTGGGGAACATGGCATGGGTCAAGACACTCTGGAGTTGATGCAGATGTCTAAGCAATTACTGAGGCCAGGGACACAAGTCAAGCAGGAATCTCCTTTACAAAGACAGGTAAGTCTTTAGTTCTTTTCTGTCCCTATGTTTATTAGTGCCCACATCTGTAAAAACCCCTTGTCGTTTGGCCACAGAGTCAAACACAAATGGAAACAGATGTCCCACAAAGGGTATGTGCTAGGCATTGCCACCAATCCTGATGAACTCTGAACCGTCTCACAGTAACCCACAATCCCTAACTACTCCTTTTGATCAATTCAGCCAAGAGCTAGAAAACTCATTACACTGCAAAGCTCTGGTGAATCAGCAAGGGATCTGTCTGGAAGGGGAGACTGCTGAAGAAAAGTCTTCAGAAGAAAAAAGTCCTGGTGATTCCTCTTCCATACTACCACCCTACCTGCAAAATGTCCTTCCATACATATATAAGAACAGATGTATGTGCAGCAGGGAAGAGGTTAAAAGCTGCCCAGCCCAGATTGACATGTTGTAGTTCTTTGACGGCTTTTTCACTGCACTGTTTTCTATTGATTAAATAATCTCTATCAGATATTAAGCCCCTTGTTATTGGTGCAGCCTATAAATTATTCAGAAGTTATATAAATTCTTATGGCGGGCATGAATTTTTAAACCCTAATTTGGCACCAGGCCAGGAATTCTATTTTTTTTTTTTTCATTTTTTCCTCGCCTGCAAGAAAATGTGCATGCGTTAGATTTTTTTCCCCCAAAAGACAATTTTAACTCTAGTCTGCTTCTCTGAATGGAGATCGTATTTGATTGCTCATTACGTTTGGACATGAACAGGTTGGGCCTTTTGGGGAAAAGAGAGGTAGTAGGAGATTGTGCTGTTTGCGCTCTGTACCTTTGATTTATTGGGGATAAAAGGTGTTTTGAGCAGTGCCTTCATGGTGTGTAGACACGCATGTCAAGGCACCGCAGCAGCCATCCTATCTGGGCACACAATATGGAATGGATCCAGCCAGAGGGATCCTCAAGCACAGGACACGCAGAGCTGAGCGCACCCATCAGCTCACTGCCGCAGTTCTGCCAGTGACCGCATACGTCTGTTTTATTCATCAGAGCTAAGTGGCCTTTCCTTTAACAACTAGGGCCCAGACACACGCAACGTTTCCTACCAAAGCCTGAAAGATAATTTAGGCACCTAAATATATTGTGGCTCTGGAGCTACATCTCCCTTTGACCTTTGCTCACATCATGGAATTGCTCCACTCTGGGCCTGTTTTCTCCCAAGCCCAGCAGCACAGCCTAGATGGTATGCAAGCACATCTCAGGCAGTGAGCAGAAGATACAGTCAGGCTTTTGGGCAGAGCTTATTAAGTCCATGTTGCACAGGGTGTAGTATTAATCATCACCACCACCTCTGTGCAAGCCCTGCTTTGTGCCAGGCTGGCATCCCTCCTGCGAGCGGTGACACCTCTCCTCAGTGCAGCACCCGCTCCCCTTCCCCGGCCTCTAGCCAGCTCCTCGTCCCCAGGCCCACCCTCGACTCAAAACCTCACGTGAGCTGGCTCCACTCCTACACCTGACTGGCTTTCCTTTGGCTACACACGCTTGTAATTCATGACAGTACTAAAACAAGTCAACAGCAGAAGAAAAGGGGTCAAAGTAGCTGGTTATGAATATTTCTCTTAATTCCAATCAAGGCTCGGGTGGAACACTACTTTGTCTTCCAATTCTGTTCTATTTTCTTTTCCTATACCCACAGCATCTGACAGCCCACAAGCAGACTACCAAGAAGCAGACCTTCCACAAAATTAATTTTCAGCACCGAGCCTTTGCAGCTTCTCCAACTTTCTGAACTCTCCTTCTGCCTTTAGACAAGCTTCCCCACAGATGGATCAAATGACAAAGTTCTGGGCTACCAATAACAGAAGAACACATGGAATCTTTTTTCTCTTTCATGCATCCTTTGGTACCTCACAATTAGTTTTCAACAAAAATAAACAGAATTACAGGAAAACCCTGCAGGAGAGGACGGGCAGCATGAATGCCTCTGCAGACACCACCAGAGTTGTAAGTCTTTGTCTCCTGCTGTCAGCTGATCTGGTATAAGCCAGAAATGTGAGTTGTGCGCTGGTAGGAGGACATTTTAATTTTGTTATCTGGCACATTGGGAAGCACCTTCACCTCTGAAATCAGGAGGTGGTCTGTTATGTACATTGCAATGAGGCTTGGGCACCTGCCCAGTGATAGCACTGGACTGCTGAATGATGAGAAAGGTACTTGAGCCTGGAAAAAGCTGATGAATGCACAGCGCGTTTCAGAGAGCGATATTCTGACGTCCACCCCTTCTCTCAAAACAGACTCTTATTTAAAATGCTTATCAAGTTGGACAACACAGAGCTTTAAAATACAAAATTTGAAAATTTGAAATCTTAAGTGTGAAGATTTGAAAATTAATTGATATAAATCTATACATATATACAAATATCTGTACGCACCTATAAATAGAAATTTACAGATGTACATACAGACATCGATGGAAAGGGAATCGAGAAACACTGGTACAAACATCTGAAAGAAAAGGGCAAGGAGTGGTCCTAGGATGTCTTTATCTCATTTCCACTCCCCACCAAACCCCTGGTAATTTAAACTAAATAGCTAATCAAATGAGATCAAACAGATAATGCCACCCCTGTTGGGAGTCCTGCAGCAAAACTGTATCAGTCAGCTTTATCCCCTTTGGAAAGGGAAGGTCCATCTCCTGCGGACTATATGATGGCACTTAGGTTGCTGTGCTAACACCTCCTCCAACAGCTGGACAATTGCTTTTTTAAGATCAAAAGGAAAGCTGAATTTCTTGCATAAAATGCAGTAAATGTACATATCAGAGATTGCAGAATAAGGCATAAGATTGCTTCCTAGAAAAAATCCAAGCCAACCACTTCACTCATGAAGGACTGGGCTTTGCATGTTTCCTCTGACTTAATCCTCAACACGTCTGCTAATGAGAACCTCCTGCTCGTTCACCGTGGTGGTGCTGCTAACAGCATATGAACACCACCTTCCTCTCCAGTTGCTACACAAACTCTATCTAGGGCCAATTCAGGCACGACCTTTTCTACACATCACACAGAGAAAAGAGGACTATCACCCAGGTTCACACAGTTTATTTGCAATGCAGAAACCATATGACCAAAGGAGTGTTTCCCCTCCAATATGCATTACAGAACACACCAAAACAAATTCTGCTAGCTCATTGATCATTCCCTATTATGAACCAGCTATATAAGTTCTTAAACAACTCTGGGTTTACCCCATACCAGGCTACTTTAACTCATTCTTGATCTTTAAAATGGGAGGATCATCCCACCCGTCCTGGCTGTTTTGTCTATTAACATTATATGATGGGAGAGAGGGAGGCACAGATTGTCTATAGCTATTTCTAAATTACCTATTACTGTGGACTCCAAATCTTGCTTGAACGCCATCAGTGTGATCATACAACAAATACAAAATAATTCAACTGTTTAGCCAACATAATGTATATTTGAGGTGGTGTATCAGCACACATACAGAAAGCTACAGTGCAGCTGTGTTTTCCCCTATGTACCTAGAACTGTAGTCCACAGTCTTAAAAAATAAGACAACTCAAAATGCTGGATATAGAGCTGGAAATCTTAGAGCTCATGGCTATCTCCATCTCTCCAACCATCTCGGTAGAAAACCCACCAAAACAAACAGAAAATGACTGCTAGGCTAACACACATATGCTAACAGATTTTTATTATTATTTTTTAAAACTCATTTTCAGTGTTAAATAAACTGTGGAAAAAGGATTTGATTCATGGTTGCATTAGGAATCTACTCAACCAAAGCCCCTTGTCACAAATTAAATCATAAACCAAAAGTCAAACTTGATTTGTGAAATTAACATTTATCAAGGAAATACTCCCCAGCGCTGCATCGTGATTAGTCTCTGGCTTCTGAAATATCACCCATAATTCACAAGCTCCTCTGAAACCGTGCTGCTACTGTTACTGCTGAGATGGCACGCGTGATGGAAAGGTGCTGCCACAACCAGAGAGCAATCCCTTTCTTGATGCTGGTGAGAACTAGAGGTCACTGTGTCTTATTATTTGGGAAAGTACATGCATACACGCTTCTCAGTGTCCCCCTCCTTGTAATACTTCACAGGTACTCTCTTCCACCTCTCAGATTTATCCAAGGCCACAGCCATTTCTAATTTTGAACACGGAGGCTTGGCAGAAGCTCTGCATTGTGCCCTTTCTTTAAAATAGTGACTAATAAAAAATGAAATGTAATTAACAGTCACTGGCTCTTTCACAGAGTCAGTGTCTGTCAGCAGAGGGATTCAGTGCCTTTGTGGGGAGAGGCGGACAGCTCAATCTTACAGGCAGAGGAGCTACAGCACAAAGAAGACTCAGTGATTGTTAAAGGCTAAACAGTCACTGGCAAAGCACGCTTTGGAGCCCAACATTTTTTAGAAGCCAGGAAATCCAGATACACATTAAAGACATGAGACGCTTCCCTTTTCAAGGTGATTTTCAGCAGGAAGACATTTTCCTGCCAAGGAATGCAGTCGTTTTTTGGAAGTATTGGTGTAAGACCATCCCCACTGCTCTGAGCACTAGATATTTTTCACATGGAGCAAAACAGCCCTCAAGTCTTTTGGGATAAAGAAGGAGAGCTCAGCTCAGGTGCTGGCTTCACAGGCATTCAGAGCAAGAAGAAAGCTTCAGCACCTCAGTAACCCATGCCCCCACGCCAAGTGATGATCATGGCCTTTCTCCTTCCTGTATTCACATTGTCTCCACAGCAAACTATGCTACACCTACCTGGAACACATCAGCTGCCTGCTGTGTTTATGCAAGTGTGCGTGTGTTTATATGTGTGCCTATCTAAGACTACACAACATACAAATAAAGAAGAATCACAAAGAAGAATATTCCCTCACTCTTAACCAAAAGAAAGGCTGGTGCCTCATCCTACCTCCCTTTAAAACAATACAGAGGAATGTACTCTTAAAAACGGTGACTCTTTTCAGGATTAAAGGAGAATTTGTTGGCTGTAAAGCCTCACTTCCCTTTGCCACCCTTCTCCTTCACATAGAGTGTTAGATCTGGGCCTCTGTCCTCAGCTGGTGCAAACTGGCCTTAATGGAGCTGTGACCATTTACGCCACTGAGGCTGGAGCACTCGGCATGCAGCTCAGGGAACATCTGAGCCAGCCTCCACCCAGGGCCTGCACAACCTCACTCTGGCAACCTCATTTCACTGCGGATGGCAGACTCTGCCCCAAAGGAGGATGGAGAATCCAAAAGAAATGACTGCCTGCTCCACTAAGCTAACCCTTAGGCACAGAGGCCTCTCTTCTCGGAACAGGAATTCACTGCTCCAGTAATGAGACTGGCTGAATCGCCCATGAGGGTTTGTTACCTCCATTCAACACACTTTCTTTGGGTAAAGAGTCATTCCCTTCTTGTGTTGTGACATTAAGGAGAGGTTACCAATGGATGGTGGTTTTAAAAAATAGTTTATTTTTTTTTAACCACTCTCTTCCACTTGCAATAACCTGTTAAAAAGCTGAAAATAACACTGAGTTCCCTACTGGGTTGCCCTTTTCCATTTGGAGAACATTGATTTTTTTTCCTGTTGTGCCAAGATTAATGTGGCCTGTTTGTTTGACAACAGATTCAACATATCTAGTGCCCTGTCAAGCTAAAATGACTCTGTCTGTGGACAACATCCCTGTCTGGCACCAACAATGATCTGAAAAAAACAAAAGGCTTTGCTACTTAACTGTTACTGCAGACCCATCAGGAGATTTCAGCAGCCCTTAAAACCAAAAATTGTTATTGATGGGGCAAATTTAAAATATTGTTAGTGGGAGCTGAGGGTTTCAATGAAAACTATTAGGCAAGGGAGGTTATCCAAACTACCCAGTGTAACTGTCTGTTACAGTTTTGATTCAAAATGGTTCCAGATCTTACAAGTACAAACCTTCCTCCCTTCTTGCTGTTTGATAGAAAATGTTGGTTTGTCCTCTCTCCTCCATTTTAAGTAGAAAAAGAAACAGCATGTAAGTAAAGTACACAGGAGAAAATGAGAAGAGCCAAGGAAATAAGGAATGTTCCTTCCTCGTCCAAGTACCAGATATCACACAGATACCAGCTGAGGGTGAAAACACACGCCGCTCCATCCTTTCAGAAACGTTACCAAGTTCCAAAGCCCTCATCTCCCTCCCTTCCTTCCTCCTTCCCTTCCCCTTTCTCTGGCAAAAGCCAGTAATACCTACAAATATTTTTTATTTTCGTAAACATCATGCAGCTTTAAAACGTGGGGATGTTCTATCAACTTCAGGATGGCTATTTCCCGCTCCACCTGGAAGAAACAAAAAGAAATAGAGAAATTAGAAGCTTGGTCTTAGAATACATTAGATATTGTCACACATTTTCTTCCCATTTATCCATTTTTCACTCCTCTTTATATGCAGAGGATACAGCAACTTATAACAATGTATCTTATTTAGCACTTATATAACTTAAGAAAAATTTAATTCATTCAGCCTCAGCACTCCCTACCCTGCAGAACAGAAAACCAGCACAATTTCAATGTTGAGAGAAAAGTCCCAAATCTACCAAAAGGAATTAGCTGTAGGAGTTTATGAGCATTCAAGTCAGTTCCTGCCTCACAATCCAAAGCCAATGATGTATTTTCAAAGTACAGAAACTCTAAGATGTCACTCAGGGCTCTCCTGACCTCCCGCAAGCACAGGTGTGGCCACGCTGCACTACATATTGCATATTCAAGTAATATTAGAAAATCCTTATCCTGACGAACTTGCAGTGGATGCAGGAAGGCAAAGAGCAGAAGACCAACAGGAGTGTGATTTTGTATCTGCAGAACTGAGGTACAAAAGGGAAAGAAATATAAGAAGTGACAGAAGAAGTACAAGGCACAACAAGAAATTAAACCCGATTACAGGAGATGCGGCGTTCAGAGCCTTAAGCGTAAGACTGTGCTTTCTCTCAATTCCCAATCTGTCCGAGCATGGCTACTTCTAAGAGCATGTCTTCACCATGGAGTTAACAAGTTGTGACTAAGTCCCTGTAATTAGCACAAGCCCTGTTCTCACCCAAATTCCTATTATGACTGCGGTGGTGCTTTTAACTTGAATTTACTGAGGGTATTTGTTAGAGGTGGAGTCAGTGCAATTCCTCAGCTGCTAGCAAAACAGCTCTGTGCTGCCCGAAGCCACGCTGTAACCGCTCTGCTCTGACCTAGGCTAACTCAAAGGGAGTAAACGTAGCACTGTGGAGACTGTAGATAACCAAAATAAACTCTGCAACAAGACACAGTCTGAGCATTCCACAGCTGGGCATGACACATTTCCAGGAATCCACAAAGGCAGGAAAAAGACCTAAAGAAGCAAACAAGGATGACTAGGTAGGGCTTCTTCCAGTCCTTCAAATAACTGATTGTCCAGAAGCTGCTATGCTAACAAACAAAACATGAACAAACAAAACTATCCCTTAACATCTCCCCTTCAGGGATCAGACAAGTAATTAGGAACTTGCCCCAGTATACCTTTAGTTCTTGATGTCCTTTAATTTCCTGAGATATCATCCTCTGCTAAGCCTGACATAGACAACTTTCCCTGAATGCCAGTAAGATACTTGGCACGAAATTAGAAAGCGGTAGTTTTCCAGCACTGTTCAGGGGAGGAGGATTTCCCAGCATCTTGGTTATCACCCCAGACCTCTCTTCCTCTAGACCACCACACAAAACCAGCAAAAGCAACTCTCACCCCACCCCACCCTTGGCCTTCCTCGCGTATCAGGAGGGAGGAAAGGGTGTTTGCACGTGTGTCCATCTTAAGTCTTTCAAAGACACTTGTTCCACTCTGCAGAGTCAGAAGTCATCTGAGAGATCCACTTCCACGCTTGGGATCTGTGGAAATAGCTCCTTCAGAGAAGTGGGGAATGCATGTAAACATGTATGTATGCAGTTCAGCACTGCCAGAACTGGAATGAATTCAGTGATACACAGTACTTGATGATGACAGCTCTGTAGGCGTAACTTACTCATGACCAGCACTTAGATGAAAGCCACTTATACGAATAGGAAACGAAAGTTGGGTAGATTTCAACTGTACAGCTACTCCACAAAAAAACCAGGGGGAGAGCTAGTTTATTCCATTTTTGTCTCCTCTTCAAAAAGACCTGTTACTCTTTTCTCTTACAAGGTATGCACTGATATTTGCAGAGGGCTTAAATCAGCCCTATAATTGATAAAGCTGGATTTGCTTCAAGAATGAGAAAAACCAAAACAGAAGCAGCACCCACTCCCATAACACTCTTCCAATAGTACTGAGGTTCACCACCCGCACCACGTACTGCAGCTGCTCAGAAACTGGAACTCCAGCAAAGTTCCCTTTGGATGGGGGACACCAGGTATTTCATGGGGAGTGACCACTGCACTAGCTATGGCAGGGATCGTTCAGCCCCGCTGTCCCTCCTGGGGAAAATCCTGCCTGTGAAAGAAGAAACTCCCTGCAGATGGGCTGTCTAACTGCATTGACAATTCACTTCTGAGAAACCTCTTGGTGGGTGCAGTGGAAACATACGTTCAGACCAAGTGAGTGATGGATGGCAGCATCCAGTCGGGGTCCCGCTTGGTTACTGTCCTAAAGCATGACAAGAGGCAGTGATTTATGATTACCACTTGGAGGAGGGGGTTCAGTTACAGCACTGCATGGCCTCTGTTCCCTAAGAGAAAACCAGACCAGGAAGCAAATATCTACTTACTACCTACATATATTTATGCTAGGAACCAATTAAAAAAAAAATAACCCGAGTTACTTTACTTTCATCATTTTAAGTGTGCCAGTGTGGAAAGCTCTGTGCATATTTTTAACTTCCTGGGAACTAAATCCTGATAGGAAATACAGTTTTGGAGGTCTTGATTTCAACCTCAGGTATGCAGAAAGCATCTGGCTTGATGTGCCCGGCAGCATTTCACTACAATCTATACAGATCAGTGGTGGGTTGCACCACTCCAGCGCAGGCAGCAGGCAGCTTTCCACAGTCTGATACCTCTTCTATTTGTAAACCAAGGACAAAACTAATCTACTCATCTCAGTAAGACTTTGTATAATCCTTCAGTGAAAAGGGGCTTTATGAAGGAAAAGTGCCATTACTGTACTTCTCATAGTCCAGGCCTTAGCCCCGTGTAGAGGAGCAAGACACTAATGACTGTATTACTTTAAGAACTAGAGATTCCCAGCTCTCTAAACAGCAATCTGGTAAAGATCATCCTCAAAAATCTTACAGCAGTGTCCTGCTTCTTTTCCATTCCAAAGGAAAACAACAGTCCACAAAAGCATGCAGCGGGCCACCTTCTCAAAATTTCAACTGGAGTCTGTACTGATGGGCGACTCTCCTGGATCCTATTCATTTTTTATATTCCCACAGAGAAGCCAGTAATTGATATGGGTTGGACACAGCCTGTAGATCTCAATAGTGATTTTACTGACGTGTGGTTCAGGAGGACCTAGCAGCCACTGTATCACTAGCAAAGGAGAGGTATCTGAACTCACCGGCAAAATAAGAGAGGCCTGAAATAGCAGGCAGCTTTGCCTTCTTCCCCAGAGCTTTGCCAGCCCTTGGCATGCCTTTTTTGCGCATCCCGGTGCTTGCAAGCCACAGAGTGCTGTCCAGTTCGGAGCTGGCAAGGACAGGGGAATGGAGAAACCCTGCAGGGGTGTTTGCTTTAATGCAGATGCAATTATCAGAAAGCAGGCCAAGCTCAGAATAGCCTGTCTAGGGAGGCTCAGAGTCTGCGACAAACAGGAAACATGGAGAAACATTTGCATAATAGTTAGAAAGGAAAAAAGTGACACTGGGTCACATTGCAGGGTCCCAGTTACAGCCTGGGTTGCCCCATACCAGGGCAGGTTACGTGACTGTGCAGCACTCCAGAACCTTGGAGCTGGGGGAAGGAGCTGTGAAAGGCTGTGCAGGGCAAATGGAGACACGCTGCTAACTTGTAACCTTGCGGGTGCCAATTAGAGGTTCTAAAAATCTATGCAGGAGGCTGATTTGACAGGATGCTCCAGCGATTCAGCTAATGACAAAGTGCAACACGGGGGCAACGCGACCCTTAGAGGAATAATGCAAAACTCTGGTTCCCTCTCTTCCATCTCTACTTTACCCTCCTTCCTCCCCAGAGGACATCCCATCTCTCTGGTTTAAGTCCATGTCGTCGGCACAGTTTTCACTGGCGACAGGGCTCTGTCCTCTCACCTTCTGACCCACAGACACACAGGGTGCTAATTCACCTAGAAAGCGAGGAGGGCAGGTTGAAGGAGCCTGACAGTTTGTCTCAGTGATGAAGAAAGTTTCCTTTTCTCTTGAATCCATTTGCTCAGTAGCAGTTGGGTCACCCATCACTCCTGTGGTGCTGTGAGAACTTGACAAATGAAGTGGACAGCTGTCTCATATTACCAGGCTGTATTTTATCTACCAACTCTATGCAAGCACTATGCACCAGCCATTAATAGAAGTGTTTCTCAAAGAACACCTACGTGCAAAAAGTTGGGGGACAGCAGATGACATTTCTCCTTGGATGCTTTGAAGCTGACCAGCAGCACACCACAAAGCTCTCCCTTTCTCCACTGACATCAGTGGCTCCCATATTGCTCAAAATGCTGTCTTGAAAAGGAAGTCTGAAGCTGCCGAAGTGGCAAGAGGCAATAAAGCCCTGCATGCTGCAAACGTGTTGTGCTGGTTTTCCTACTCAGAGCAAAATGGAGGGGTGATAGGTTTTCACATGAAAATCAAGCTCTCTAATGTTGACCCTGCTTTGCTTTGAAGTAATTAGTGAAATACTTTTCAGAACTCATGGCTGTCCCTCAGTTACTAGAAACTCAACCAGGACATGAAGTTTCTCTGAGTTCAGAATTATTTAGACTCGGGATGAATTTCAAAGCATGCAGAGATCTGGACACTCATCTAACTCCTCAGGCTAGAACTCAGGTTGGAAACCTTGTACCAAAGTACCTACTTTCTCCAGTGTCTGGCCTACTGTACAGTAATCTGCATGTCCATGATGAGAGCACAGAAAGCAAAAAGTAAATCACTGTGATACTTCACTGAGTTGAAGTGGCAAAACCAAACGTATCAGATAGGAACTAACTAATCTCAAGTTCTCTGGTAAGTCTGTGTTCCTGCTGTAACAGAAATATCGCAGGACAGGCCCTAGGATTTTATTAATTTGGTACTTTTGCTTCTGTGTTATGCAGGACTCAAAGTTTAAAATGGTGAAAAATGACTGGCTTTGGTGAAGACCATCCAGGTCACCTGCTCACTCTTTCCTATAATCACAGAATAAATAAGCTACTCTTGAAATCAGGAGGGAACAGCATTAAAGCAGAAATGGCTCTATACAACAAGCACCTGTAGGCCCAGTATGTCCTGTAGGGTCATGACTGCTGTGGGGATATCATTCTTCCAAACAAACTTAAGCCATTACCAAATTTAAGCAATACCACATTATATCAGTTGCAACCTTAATTTCAATGGGAGCATAAATGGAGCAGAAGTGGAAAAAAAATCAGGTCTTAAATGTTTAAACATTAAAGTATCTTCATCTGCAGCTCCGAATTAAGTTGATTGTTTGCTTAAAGTGGCCTTTCATTACATTTATCCAAAACTTCTTCAGCAGGCCATTATGGAAGCAAACAGAGAATCACAGAAGTTGTCCATCCTATTGCAGCCATTAGCTTCACATTTCTGAATATACTGAGCCAGATTCAAATGTATTGAAGTCAACAAAAGACATCAATTGACTTAAGTGGGCTTTGAATCAGACCTTCTAATGATCATTAAGTGGTATCTGGAAGAAATCTTCTATTACACAATTTTGACTAATTAAATGCTTTAACATGAATTCAGGTTTTCTGCTAAGTACTAGTAATTACAAGAAGATTCTATAAAAAGGGGATAAATGAGGAGGGAAACTAGACTTAGATCTCCACAGAATCAGGCAGCTACACAATGCTGTACAAAATACTTACAACAAACAGACAAAATTACTGGAAAGCTGAGCAATTCCTCATTTTATTGAAAGCTCTATTATGGGCTCATTCCACCACAATTTTTGTTTGCATGCGTGCTTCTCAAAGCTATTTCCCCATAAATGAAAATGAAAATAGGTATGTGTGAGAAGCAAGTGAGATGCATATTTGATGTTAAAATTTGCATGTGCAAACTTCTGTATGAAGCTTTAGTAGGGAAATGTGTTTTCCATAAACTACTAACAGAATGTCAGCTTCTACTTGTCTTTACTGAAACATGTATTTTTCCACAGTCCCTTCAAGACTGCAACTCTAAAGGTCCACTGAATTTCAAAATTTGGCATAAAGTCTGAGGGTATGAAGTCAGCCAAATGGATACTGTGAGAATTTTCTCGGAAATCCTTTCTGCTGGTGCCAATGCACCTCCACCACAGGAGAGGACTCCTGGCCTGGTCTGGCATATTGATTCCAAGGTCTTGAAATGACGGGGTTTAGATCCTGCGGGATCTTTAGCCATGGAAAATCCTACTCAGGAACTTCATGGTTTAACTCGGTAGTTAACACCTGCACTGATCCTCAGTGCTCTGCCATAGGCTGCTGAGTAAATATGGCAGTTGGACTTATCTGCAGCGTATGCTTCTTTAAGAAGCATCAGGGCTTCATGCAAGAGACACTGATGGGAGCTGACAAGGAGTGGATTTATCCATTCAGTACTTGAGATTATCTGCTGCCCGGTGGTACACAGCTAACGAGTGACTGACGTGCAAGTCTCTGCCAGCAGTCAGCAGAATTGGCCCCTTACACCGGAAGGCAAATAACCTCCCTGTGCCTCCTGTCACCTCTGGTGAGTGCCACATCCTGGCTGCCATCGCCGAGTAGTGCAGGACACAGGACACAAACCAACAGCCACTCTGCAGGAGAAATAACCTGATCTTTGACTTGCCTTCCTTTTACCCTCCTTATCCCAGTTTTTAATGTTAATCCGCACTGTGCTTTCTTTGACCCGAAGCAGACTGTTTAAACAGCTGGTTTTTTGCTGGGGGAAAAAAAATAACTCACATGCAGCCAGTCCAGCGTCTGTGAGAAACCCGCCAGCCCCAGCCAGGCCTGCGTGAACACCAGTATCTATTGCTCCAAAGCAGCACGCTCAGTCCCTCTCACGTGAGCAGCACTCCCTGCCATGCCAGCCCCACAGTGCTCACTCTAAACTAAGAAATTTAAGTCTAGCCCCCACAAGCAAAGCTGTAGGCAGTGCTCACCTGCAGCTTTTCCCCCCTGAAGGACCAGCAAACTTATGCCTGGCTTGTTTCAGGGATGTATATGTTACAGAACACAGGAGCAGGAAGCCAAGAGGCCCTGTGCAGGAGCACAATTCATAACTCATCTTCCCCCAGCAGAAGTTACTTCTACTGAAGGTAGAAGGCATATTCAAGGACATTTAATGCTGTGTGGGCTGCTATGCTAAGCTACAGAAAAACAGTCAGTACACACAGAGGAGAAACAAGCTGCAAAATTGAGGGGTACAGAGAGTTCAACTTCAAATAATACAGGTGCAGAGGTCTTTGTATTATTTAAGACAGCACAGATTTAATATGGGCAGTACCAAACACAACATTGGAATGTCTGAGCCAAAGAGTGGGTGGAGGATGCAGGAGATGCTGAATCCCATTAAGGGAATATGGGCAAGCACAAAGGAGGCGGTATAGCACAGCACAGCATAACGTTCTGCCAAAAATGTAGTGTGGAGCTTCTGAGAGCATTGGTTGAGGATACGATAAGGCAGAGGGGTTCCCAAGAGCATCCAGGAAAGGGACTGAGACAGGGAAGCAATGCTGACACTACCACGGACTGCATCCTTAAGGGAGTCCACCATCAGTAGGAAGAGAAATTTAAAAGCACAGCTTTGGAAAAGCTTCAAAGGGTAAACTCTCTACCATTTCCTATGTGTCTTGGCTAGCCTCTTTCCCCCTCTTCCTCTTTTTCTCCATTAGTCACACCGGCCTTGTTTAGCTCTTTGGCATTGTCTTACACAAATGTCCTTTACGCTTTCTCCAATATTCTTCCAGAAGCAATCAATAGGATTGCTGCTGTTTCCTTCTCTACATCTTTCCTTAATAGCCATCTCTGGTTCCCTAAGAAATAAGGCAGCTAACAAATGCTCCAGGAGAGGGCAGAACAGCCGGAGCTTTGCAGAGACTGGAGGCAGAATGCCAGGCTCCATCCCTGCCTTGCCCCACTCCACAACAAGCCTAATGACATCAATCATTTAAAGAGTGGAAAACAGATAATATGATATTTGTTATTCTATTATATTCTCCTGTCCTTCACTTCTGGGTGCCCCTTCACTCTTTAGATGGATATTTGTATGTACTGTTGCATTAAGATCTTGTTTCAGTTAATAAACTCAGCAAGATACAGTTGATATCTAGAGGGGATTCTCTATCCCAATAGTCCCTCCCAGCTGGCAGTGACGGAAGCAGAAAGACAAGTGACCCACAGCTCTCCTCTTTGTTTCCATTTTTCTAAATATGCTGTTGAAGCACAGTCACACCTCCCAGCGGCACATGGTCCCAGACAAACGGCAGCATGCACCTCACCTAGGAGCTGTGAAAAGGCCAAGGGCAACACAGACCCATGAAGTTCATGTTTGCACTTCGCTTTGCATTAAGAGGGAGCCTCGAGGGGAGGCTCGGCAGCTGCAGGCAGAGGAATCAACAGCTGATTTTCTGCCAAGCTGTGGAGCCAGCGGCTGTGTCCTCGGGGCAGCCAGGCAACCCTTCAGCCCAGCTCTTCTACTACAGCAGGTGGGCAGCAGTTTCTATGGCACTGCAGCTCCCGCCTGCCCTGCACCAGCTCTACATTAGCACTTCCGTGTCCATCCCATCTTAGGGACACTGATCCCAAGAACCACTTATTCTTATTCACGATGTTGAAATTAGTCTGCTTTGTCCATAAAATAAGCCCTCTGAGCACAGACTGTGTCTGAGGAGCACACTGTCTGGTGTCTCTCTATAATGACATGAACCAGCACTTGAGATCCAAACATCCCTGCCCGCTCATCTATATGTGGGATTATAACTTTTTAATGCAGACCCACCTCAACCACAAGCATGTCTTTTCATATCTTGCAAGACAGGACTGAACAGCATGGGAAATCAGCAGTGACCCCTCTGTATCTTCATCTCTGGGCTACTTGTTTGGCTCTAGCCAACAGCAGACGGGCTCAAAGCCTGTCACTCTCAGATTTTTGGTGACTTGCACAGCAAAATTAGATTTATAGACTCAGCGTCAGTCCCCGGTCAGGAGTAAACTATTGGTGGACAGCATTGTAAAACTGTCCCCTCCCTTCAACTAGCCCACCTCAGTGCTTTCAAGATGATGCCAGCCCTAACGCAACAGCTTTATCCATGGTGCCTGCCACTTTTTCCTTCCCCATCAGGGATGCAGCAAAGACAGCAACTCTGGCTGGGAGCTTTCCATTGGGGTTTAATCTGCAAAAGGATGGCTATTAAGGCAGGAATTGCAGTACAAAGCAAGAGGCAGAAAGAGAGGAAAGGGAAAAATAAAATTGAATATTTTGCCTTGGTCTTGAGGCTGCCTGTGCTCACTCCCCGCCTCTCCTCAGGTTCAGCCTGCAACAGAAGACATTACAGCAAGACTTGTACTCCCCTCAGTGAAGACAACATCCTCCTCTGTTTTGTACAAGCAACAGAAGCAGCAGAAAATTAGTCGATTGCTGCCATCAGCATCCAGGATCTCTCACAGCTGGAAGTTAAGAGATCAAAGACAGCAATGAAGGAACATTTTGTTTCTCAGTTATTTTATCTCTGCTCTTCTCATATCCTTCCCATCACACACCAGTCCCTTATTGCTGGAGGTGCTGATGACATCTTGCAGCCTATCAACATCAATATCAGGATCAAGAAACCTCGTGGCAAGGGAGGTTTACAAACAACATTGTAAAGACAGGCCCTCGAGCATCTCAGAACAGCCGATGAGGATAAGCCAAGTCATTCCTTCTCCACAGTGTCCAAACCTCCTTGAGAAAGGATGGCTCAGGCATCACTGGCCAGGTCCTTACAGAAGGGTACAGCATATTCTCTGGAGCTGAATACATTTGTTTTCCACATCTTCATTATGTTTTCCAATACATTATTTAGTCTGTTTGGACTTTCAGAAGTACTTAGCATTGGCCTATGTCTTTATCTCAAAGTTCATGGCACTCTTACTACTAAATGAGACCAGAGTCAGCCAGCAATGAATGGCAAATTCTACCTTTTAGTTCTAAGTCTCTAGAGATGGGTCTTGTAATATGAGGCCTGCCTTGCTATTTATGAATCTACGCCTCGAACATTACTTCCCAGATCCTGCCATACTTCTGAGCCTTTCTGAGTCCTAATGGCGAATTCTTCACCTAAATCATAGTGAAAAGCGTTCCATATCCTAAACCAGATCATCTTTTCCACATCGTGACAATCACTTCTGGAGTACAGAAAACTCCCTGTGCCACCCCGAAGCAACCTAGAAGTTTATGATGAGTGGTGTACTGCAGTGCAGATGCACCCACCAGCACAGCATTATTGCATGGAGACCAGGAAGAGCAAAGACGTGAAGGCATTTTAAACTTGAGGAAAGTGGTATTTTCACTATTTCTAAAGGTGGTGTTGTGGGTCGTGCATCTTCAGGATAGTCGTCTTTAAGTATCATTGCTTACTTGAGTCTCTTCCCATTCCTTGTATCTGCCCTACGTAACACATCTGATACAGAGTTCAAAGCTATTTGACTTCTGACGAAGAGCAACAACAGGATGCAACACTTTGTTATGACAGGCAATAACGCATTGCTGAAGAAAGTGCTAACGACTCAAAAATTACATAGAGAAAGCAACAGGGAAGTTCTAATGATAAGCAAATGAGCTTAGTTCTCTGGAAAGAATGGACTTGGCTGGACATGCTTACTCTAGCTATTCCTGAAAGTGGGAGAGCAAGCATTCCAAAAGCCGAAGAAAATTTGAAAATTGGGGCTCACTTAAATCATACCATCTTATGCCTGTACACCTTGGGATGCTTTGGCACATACACAGACATATTCCTTTCACAATCTAATTCTAAACTCTTTGCACTTGCCAAATACTTATGATAACACTTACATGTGCAGATTTAAAAATGCTCGCAAACAATTTGCTAAGAAGTTGGCAGGCTAAATTTGAAACCAGCAATATTTGAAATGGACAGCTGGGCTATATCTACCCCCCTCCCTCCTCAACTTCTCCACATTTTCTGCCAGAGATCATATTCATCAATCAGCTGAACCTTGTTCCCAGATGTTTGGAACATGCAAAAAACAACCTGTGAATTGGGGAGTTTTCCAAGACTCAGCAATATGGTCACAACAGAGTTTTGGAATGAAAAGGCAAGGGATGCTGTTCATGTCATCCTCTCTACAGAAAAGAAAACCAATTACATCTCTTTATAGGAGACATAATTAGCTCCCTTCTTTCCAATGGAGAAAGCCTCTCCCTCCATGAAAAGCTTATACTGCCTCCCACACAAACACGGGACAGACAAAAACCCCACCAAAATCTTGCTGAGGCGGATGCCGTGCTGAGTAAACCCAGCAGTAACCTCAGAGAGGAGGAAACTGTGTGTGCTGTGAGGCTCATACCTTGAATCCTGACTTATGCAAATGTATTTGGGAGGAAAGCACCACAGAGATGCTCTCCCTGCACCATACAGAACTCAGTGAGTTTGGATGTAAAACCTCAAGATATTTAGGGGTAGCTAATCATTACATTAACATATATATGATGGCAGGGATTAGAGTGCATCCTACTGCTGTATAACATGGATTTGTGTGTGGGTCAGAAGTTCCTCCTGCATACTGCCTCCTACCCTGAACCTCATTCCTACACCACCACAGCTATAATGCTTATTCACAGTCCCTCCTCTGAGTAGGAAATGCACACTCCACGTAAAGGATTTGCCTTCTGTGCTTTGTTGCTAGACACCACGGGACAGCAGGGCAGCACTTTCTTTTAGTTGCTCTCTGCTGGACACGTTTTGCCATGTCCAAGGAGCCAAGGGGAACCGAAGACTTCTGCAGAGCATCCTTGAGGGGTACTCAGGAAAGCTCTATGGAAGTTTGCCCCAAGCCTGCCTCACATTTTGTTTGCCAAAGGACCACAGTAACAGTGACAAGTCCCTTTTGTTTCCAAGAGTCCTAAAATTATTGCTGGGTGCCATTCACTGAGAAAGGCTGGGACAGCAGCTGATAAGGAATGGTGGTGATTTCAGGAGGCCAGCCCTCTTCTCTGCAGAGACCTACGTAACCGTTAAACAGAGTCGAGGCAATTTTCCCTCCCTCAGCAACAGTCTCACTCCATCACAAGTGGACGGCTTGAGGGTTATCTAGAGTTCTGTCATGTCCTTTGGTATCATTCTGCTGCCCACATGTTCCTGTATTTAGAGCAGGGTAATGTTACACATCCAAACTGGGAGCCTGTTCTTTATTTGGAGTGGATTCCTTATGCCACCACAGAAACCACTCAAGAACAACCACGTTCTGTGAAATCCTAGGGACTGTGAGAGCCTTTTTCTGACTATTCCTCTTCTGGTTTTGCATTCTTATGCTTTCTAACATTTCTAAACCATTAACCTCTTCTGCTCCATACTACTTCTTTCTGAGGCAGAAGTGATTTTCCTTGCAATTTTCCAGATCTTTTCCACGTTCCCTTCAGGGTGGATGGGAACATGAACTTGTAGCAAATGTTTTCCTTCCATTTCAACGGTGTTTAAAGTGCATGCTTCCATCTGCACCACTACTATATAGTCTAGGGTCTACCCACAAGCAATAGAAAGACAGCAAAGTGATGAAAGAGGGTGAGGAAAAAATTACCTTGTAACTTCTAGCCAACCTATAGGAGAGTAACACATTTAGTCTGAAAGCTCTTGGTGGCCAATGTGAATGTTTCTGGAGGCCAACGAGGAAGTGGGGTTAGTCCTTACTTCTGGCCTATTAGACAAACATTTTGCAGAGCTATTTTTTTGATGAGAATCCTTTGGATATGTCTTCACTTACCCAGGGAGCTAGGCACTGCTGTTCCTCTTCCTTTTGTGGGAACGGTGACCTGTTTGAGAAACCTGAGATGTCTCCACAGGATATAATTTAGCACGTTCCAGGCATACCAAGGTCCCTGAAGCACTGTTGTGTCTCTCTGATCCCTTATCTTGCTCATGATCTGCAAATGATCAGTCACGTAAAGCCCACGAGAGGAGGTTGCTGCCTACCTAGCGAAGGTCTGAGTTTGTCAGTTCTGCCTTCAAATGAGCAGAAGCTTCGCTTAGGGAAAATACAGCTCTGATACACTCTCATTAAGGAAATATGAAGCAGTTCTTTAAATCTGAAACAGGAAATAAGCAAAAGAGGAAAAAAACCCAAAGCAAACAGCCCTCCCTTAAAAGTGGTCTCAATATTTTCAAATAAGACAACATTTCTTGTAGGGGGAAAGGAAGCGCACAGTGCACAGCTGTGTCCTTTCCTCAGTCTGCCCTGTAATGGCTCTTCCTCATCCCTTCCCGTGACATGTGTGCGTATTCTCCAAGCCTCCAGATGAGAGTCAGCATCTCTGTTCAGCTCTTCAGTGGGATCACTCTGCTGATGATCTCCTTTAGACCTCAGGATTCACTTAACCACCCAGTTTGCAGCAGATTTCCTCTGGGAGAAGTGTCTGATGTTACAAGTGAACCCAGGACCTCAGAGGTGAAACAGGACCGCAAGAATCTACAGAGGGTTTATATGGATGAATGAGTTTGATTTTCAAATTTAGGCCAGAAGCAGCCTGTCCAGCCTATTTTTCTCTCCCTCATACTGTTTATTTAACCAAAAGGATTTTCAGACAACCTGAGGGGAATGCCTTCATGGGTGAGTGTGCATTTTACCAGAAGTCCTATTTAGTAGAATGACTTTTATTATAATCATTTTGGTTCTGCTGCCCCTGTTCCATGCTGCTTTTCTTGGCCTTCTGGCTGTCTCCAAGTCCTGTGCAAACCTCCCTTTTCACAACGCACCAGACATCTAGCAGATGCGACTACACAGTTGAACCATCACTTTATGCCTCAAGCACCGCCAAACAGTTTATTGTGCAGCTTAGGAGGGCATATATATACTGTTGTTCTGCTACAGAAAGCCAGGGTGCCCTTCTAGAAATGTCCTTTTTGCTCGAAACACCACCTGCATTTTACAGGAGTGATCCTAAACCAGTAGAACGAATCCGACAAGAGGTTAAAATAGGATTTGTATTTTATTTTTAACCCAGGCTGGAGAATTCCCTTCTTTCCTTTTTCCCTCTTCCCCTCATGACACCTCTTTAAATAGAGTTGCTTTTTCCAGCCCCAAACCCACCTAATGCCAAGGGGCCAAGCTATGTTTCTCAAGTCCTTTGTTCACCAGAGCAGTATGGGGGCGCGAGATAAGTCTTTGCCGAAGCCACCACCGATTAAGACATCAGCACCATTAAGAGCTGCTGCCTTCTGTGCAGTCAGCTCTCCGTAAGCCGCCCCCAGTCCTGTGCCGTACGGGAGCAGCCCACCTCTCCCTGGGGGATCCCCCAGCCAGCTCTGCAGCAGGGCTTGTGCTCTGCTCCTCACATCCAGCCTGCCTGCTCATTAATCATTCGGGATGCGACTGCTACTGCCACTGCTGCAGACACCTAAAGACTGAGGATGTTGTCTCCTCCTTGCTACGCAAGGCTTTTCTCCCTTCCCCAACTACCTTTAAAGGGAAACATCCTTTTTTTTTTCTTTTTCTTTTCTGTGCTGCGACAGAGGCATATAGGTTCTGACCTTAAAAGCAGGAAAAAGAGTTGTACTGCAGCCCTCACGGTGGCTGTGGCTGGCTCTCTGTTACACTGACGTTCCAGCAGAGTCAGGGCATTGAAATGCATACATGGAAGCAAACTCCCATGCAAAGGGCCACTGTAATCATTGCAGAGTTGGACTAAAGACTCAGTGCCAACTTCCCACCCAGATATGCCAGGGACACACGAAGTGCCAGCTGTTGGGTGAAGCACAGCTGCTATTCAACCTTCAGTCCCTGGAGTACAAAACTATGGGAATCAAAACAGAAGTCAGAGCATTTATAAGGCTACTCTAACATACCCTTAGAGACAGGCGTCTTTATCACTACTCCCTCTAATGCAACAGAGAGAATTGAGAAAGCAGTCTGTGCCCTTCAAGCTACCGACAAATGTAACCGCTTGGAAAATGCAGTATGCAATACCAAAAGGGAAGTTCTCTTCCAGTAATAGCTCTTCCAAACCAAAGATCAGTCAGCAGCCAGACCAGGACTGCCAAGTATTTCCAAAACATAAGGCATGTTCCCATTTTTTTCAACTAATCAACAGAAAAATGAGGGAGCTGCACATGACCTGATGTGCTGGTACAAAGCAGATGCAGTGATGTCAGAGCTCCGATTCCCTCTGCAGCACTGGCTGAGCACAAACAACAACAACCCCTTCACTGCCCCAGATTACCCCTACAATGTGGGTATTCTGTCCTGCAGGACAAATAGAAAGCAGCAGGAATCCAGAGAGAAATGAAGAAAACTAACTGCTTTCCACAGACTCTTCGGGCAGCTCTGATGCACTCAGGGCACTTCTACTTTCACCCTGGACTTTGCCCTCAAACAGCTTCTCTTGTGGCCTTGCAACAGCTCCACTCAACCCCAGTGAGAAAGGATTTAATGTTTCTTTGGTGTTCCACCTGCATCCCCTTCTTTCCCTCCAGTGACCCCCCTCTGCCCAAACCAGCTCTGGGAGCAGCCAGGTGCAACGTGGTCTTTTCAAGAATGATCGTCATCCTTTTCGTATTTCATTCCTTTGTTCTTCCCAAGCAATTTTTCTCGGGGACCCTGGAAGAAGCAGTCACTTCAGAACACTGTCACCATCACAGGGCACGGGTGCAGGACCTGGGGGGGGGGGCGTGTGAGCAGACAGGCTGTATGAGAAAGCGTCAGCGCCGACCCCCTCGCTGGCGCATCGGCCTCGCTGGGGGCTGCTGTCTGCCACCCTAAAGCAGCCTCCTGGTGCTAACACAACTTCGGTCAGGCCCTCGATACCTGCTAGCAACCTTCTCATTCCCAAAAAACACATTCTTCAAACTAGAGCACAGGGGATTTTGTTAGGATTAAGGAGCCTTCAGCCTCTTCTTAAAGGAGGTTTTTTCTCCCCAAAGTGCAATCATTATAATTCCAAAAAAAAAAAATCACCATTGAGAAACACTAAAAAGCTTTCTGCAATACTGCTTACAGTTAGTATTTGTTTCCCTCTGGGAATCAGGTACTGCCAGTGGGAGCTTCATCAGATGCTGACAACTCCCCCATCAGCAATCCCCTTAAGGAAGGCTGTTTCCCCTCTGGAAGCTCTCCTGCGGGTGGCAGCAGCCGGCAATGCCCACATTTTCAAAGGTTCAGTAATTCTGGGTTCTCCACACTTAAGCACTCTGGAGACAGATTTTCAGCTGCTGACCTACCCGCAGCTAAGATTTTAAGAAGCAACTCCTTTCCAATTAGGGCCAATACAAAAGTTGAATTTTCAAGTTGCTCAGAGACTATACTTGACTGGATCTAATGAAAATCTGGCCTAACGATGGAAGCTGCGCCCCTCTGAAAAGTCTAGGCCTAAGCCCTAAATTTTGAAGGTGTAGAGAGAGCACTGCAGGGTCCCACTGGAGGTGGGAGCAGTCAGGCTCATTGCAGCAAATGTCTCCTACATAGTCCTCAAGAAAAACACCCCAAATATTGGACACATCTATACTGTTTGACATAAATACACAACTAAACCAGAGAAACTATTAAAATAAAATGTGCAATACCTTTCACTGCATGTATACACATAGTTCTAAACTTGAATCTGAATGAGGTCTGCATCCAAACCCACCTTTGGCATACCTCTAAACAAAATGATAACCACCTAAACTCTGGAGGTTTCATGGGGTGGGGTTAAAGTTGGAATGATTATCTGAAATTATATCCAAAGGAAGCATAAAGCTGTCTAAGGATCTCATAACTTCGTCTAGATTCACAGGGTCTGGAAAGATTCTGGCAAACCTCTCTGGGAAATATAGCATCAACGCTGGCTTGCTCTGACAGGGTATACAAGGGAGGGTGTGAGGTTGCGATGCTGATTTGGAATTCAGAAAGTCTGGCTTCACTTTCTGATTTTTCCTGATAGCTTCTTTTGCCCTGGATGGGTTCCTTAATCTAACTGTGCCTTAGTTCAGTATTTAAAGGATGGAGACAGTAAGATATTTGTCTTTTCCCACATTTTTCTCCCCTTTCACATGCATTGCCTGTTTAGACTGTAAATGCTTCAGGTCAGAGATGGTCCCTTGCTTTGTTTTTAAACAGAGACACAGTGCCTAGTATGCCAGGACATGCACTAAGACACACCCTCTGACAAACACAGACAAAAAATGACGTTTCAAATGTCACCACTAACTCAACTTACAGCCTGCAGAGAATGAAGCAGTGGGGGGTGAAGTCTGCAATATGTCATATGGAGCAAAATATAAGTTCGAAGCACGCTGCCGTGGCTGAGCACCTGCTTGTGGTTGGTGCTGGTGCTCTTCTCTACTGCCCGGGCTCCACACAAGGAATCAGGAGTCAGCAAGTGCCCTCGTGTAAGTCAGAAGCAAGCAGAGCCACCGCACAGCCTCGGAGCACAGGAAAACACAGCGCCTCGTAAGCTGGGAGGGGGGCAGGCAGCATTACAGGTAGACTAGAAATAATAGAGCAAGCTTCATACTGAAAAGCAGGGAATCTTTGTCACAACAGAGAGAGCTGTTAAACTGTACAACATGTGCAGGGGATGTAACAACAGGCAGTATTCTGGGTCTCCTGCTCTCAGCAGGGAGGAACTGGCAGGACTGCAGCAGTGAATGATGGTTTATTTTTAACAACAGTTTCTAAAGCAGGAGCTGGTGATTTTGTTTGTTTGACACTTTTTATTTCACCCAATGCTCTAGATGGATACTAACTCCTTTTGCATGATTTTTTTTTTTATTTATTATTGTTTCTCCTTGAAGCAGGGACTGCAAATGCTGTGATAAGTAGACTGAAAGGTTCACTTAGTTTCAGCTGTAGTTTCTCTAAGTGCTTCTGTGTCCCCTGCTGAACTGCTGTTTTGTAACATTGTGGAGGTGGAGCACACTTTGGGGATATTCCACAGCTCTCCTATTGCCTCCACCACACCATGAAAGAACCATTTTTCCTCTCCCTTCCTTTCACCCTTCCTTTCCTGTAAGGGGACAAGAACCATCAAGGAAGAAAGATGTACCATCACCTTCTTCAGGCCCTTCTGCACCAACCAAAATCTTACAAAACTAAATCACTAAGTAGCTTCGTGCTTCGCTCCTGCCCCACGTCCTTCAGGGTGCATGAACACAGCTTGCTGCAGACTAACAAGCCACACAGCAAACACTTCACATTGTGGACTAACGTCAGGGGAGCAGAGGATCCAGAGCTGCAGCTCAGTGGTCTGAGGAAAAAGCTCTGCCAGTCTGTGCCCCTTAATAATGGGCAGTGAGCATAGAGGGCAAGCGTGACTAGGTAGGAGAAAAGAGACTATCTAGGGAATCATGCAACACGAGTGCGGGGCTTGGCAGACCATAATAGGGGTGAGTCAGACTCTGAATTGCTGTGCTGCTATCTTGGTTACAGTAGATGCTAATTCAGCTGGTCAGGTAAAGTGTGCTTTTAGGAGGCTAATACGAGCAAGCATATTGAGGCTCTGGGACTCTTCCAGGCTTCATAGCTGTTCTGCCTATCCTAAAGGGAAGAAACACTTGTGAAACCCAGATCCACAGCAGGGTCTGGGATATCAACCTCCTTCAGAGTTTGCTGGCATGGGGGGATAACACAAGACTCGGAGCTGTTTGGCAGATTAGTGGGGCAGTTTATTCTGCTGTGGTGCTTTCAGAGGCAGCCAGAGGCGCTGTGGTGTGGAAGGTCTCAGTTTCAAGCAGGCACCTTTCACCAGCTTCATAAAAACGTACATGGAAACTTTTAAAAGACTGATTTCAAGAGGGGATATAAAACACTGAGCCAGGATGACACTGCTCCCTACCCTGCTTCTTAAGTACCCAGCAGGACTGGAGGGTTTCCTTTAAAGGAGACTTAAAGCCTACTGCAACGAACTCAAAAGACTGACACTGGGAGGGCACCGGATCAGGACCGGGACCTGTGAGGCTTCTGGACTTGCACTGCCACACCTGCAAACTCTTAGCTGGTCTTTCTGCATGGAGGGGAGGTGAGGAGGTAGTAAAGAGGGACAAGGCTCAGTGCCTCCCCTCTCCTGAAAGGACAGCTGACATGCAGTGAGGAGCCAGGCAGTCCTCTGGGTGCTGGTGCATGAGGTAGAACAGACACGGCTCTTCCCTTCGGTAGCTGTACAGACCTGCAGTGCTGACAGCAACAACAGCTTGTCGTTGTCAGCTAACGAAGCAGCTACGACGACGGCAGTGCGCTGAGAGCAGACCCAGGCAGAGGCAGGGTGCCATTTTTCGGGTTATTTTATTCCGACTAGAACCGTGCTCCAGCCCCTTGGGAGCCGACCCTTTTCACTGAGCTTTCTGGAGGGAGCAGAGGAGCGGAGGTGAGATTCTCAGCCGAGACATCAGAGCCAAGCTGTTCTCTGAACCACTCTTTGTTGCCGTCTCTTCGCAAGCCTGCAGCCTCCGCTCCCTCCTCCCCTTCCCAAAAATAAAGCTCCATGATGTAAAAACATTCCTTTGGGGCTGGAGGTGGAAAAACTAGGACACCACAGTTCGGAAAACGCTCAGCACTGCATGAAATATTCACTATCAACCGAAACAGGTTTACCCGGAGGAGGGAATGATGAAGAGGGAATGGGGAATCAATTTCACTGTCCTATGGTTTGTTATTCTGGCTGCTTCTTCTCTTCCCCAAATAAGCTAAGCTTTTTGGAAGCTTCTGTCTGACCCAATTCTCATTCCCTCCTTTTCAGTCCCTCTATCCCTCCTGTTTTATGAGCAAATAAACATGCATCCTAAAGGTATTCTTGCCCAATCCTTAAATACCGCTGCTCTCCACAACAGGGCTAATAACGTAACGATGCATCGGAGAGAGGAAGAGAGTGCATGTGCAGCTGGGCGATCCATCATCTGGGCACCAGGGGGATGGGAAAGCGCCGAGCAGTGCCCCCCAGCCCCCGTAAAGGGCTTCCCATTCCCTTCGCAGGAACGGCAAGAACAAAACAAAGGTTACAAGAACAGCTATTTCCTTCCTCTCTGCTCTTCAAATGTTGCCCTTCAGGATCAGTAGTGAATCAAAATACTCTCTATAACTGATTACCAAGTTTTCTGTACTGTTTTCTGCTCAATGCAAGTGACAGGAAGAAGCCTGGAAAATATGGAAAGCAGGAGAAAAGGCTCCGGTGACATATCAGCCTCGTGTTTACATTCTACCTGCTGCAGTTATAGGTTTCAGTGCAGCCCCAGCCCGAAGCAAAATTAACTGGGTGACTTTGTGCCCAGCAGTACAGGAGGTTCAGCCACATCACCAGAGATACAGCATCCCAAGCAACAACGAGGTGTTCAGACAGCGCAATGGGAAAAGGGAGAAGATCAGGAGCAGTGATGAGAAGGATGACATGAACTAAATCAGTGGTTCCCTGTGGGTATCCTGGGATGGGAGATCAAGGTAAAGCTGAAATGCCCAGGCGGAGCTGCAAGTGAGGAAGGAGAGGTTCAACTGCCTGGGATACAACCCCCGAACTCTCATAATGCCCGACAGGAACTTAACCCCCGACCCAGGATTTTCAGCGCTCAGTGCATTCAGGTAACACATATAGAAAATCATAGATTTAATTTTTTCAATGAGCTTTCACAGAGAATGGGGCTTATACACAAAGCGCAGCTCCCATACATTGACAGTATAAAAAAAAAGCTATGACTGAAAGCTAATCTGCAATGAATACATTTTCCGCTCAACCAAACCCCAAACACATTTTATCAAACAAAGGAGCTCTTTAAGTGATCACCTGCTCCAAAGGGCATTTTCCTAATGGCGAAGAGCATGCGCACTCAATACTTGTTCCACTCCAAGCGAACAAGGAGCTGCATCACCCTACAAACCACGGGAACCACAGAGAAGTTTTGCTCATCTCACTCGACGCACGGTACCTTCTCCTACCCTGGCAGCTGAAGCTGCTTTGCTCGCTCATGTTGTACACCTGATGGGATACCCCAGGGCATCCCTCTGAGCAGGCACAACAGGCCTAAAGCTGCAGCCAAACACAGCAGTAGTACATGTAACCTGGATGTGGAAAGTCAGTCCCAAATTTACCAATGCCATACAAAACCCAGGATTTGTTCACTCAGCTGAGCCTGATCTTATAATTCAATTATTTGAGCTGCTAAAATCAATTTTTTAACATATTTATCAATTATAATTTTATTATTCGTATTTTGCTAAGGCCCCATTTAATATCATGCCTTTGTTCTGATACCTGTAGGTACAAAAATAGACCGTTCTAGTCTTACTGAGACTGGGAGAGCAGTTAAGAGGTGGATCTTAGACTAGGCGTCTGGCTAGTCCAGAAGTTTCTCAACAGATGCCGGCAGCCACTGCTTATGGAAACACACTAACAAAGAGAGCAATTAAGGAGTGAGTCTTCCCTAGTTTATCCACCCCTTTCAGCTTCTGGCAATCTGCAAGGACCACCTGACCTGGAACCAGCTCTCTAACTCTTGAACCTACACAGGCTCCCATTATTTGCAGTTTCATGATGTGTTTTTTGTTCATTTAAAAACCTCTACCTCAATATTTAATTGATTTCCCACTCGTTCTGGCAGGTCATTCCCTCATCACTTCTCAAACCTGATGTTCTCATGACAGGCCCATGGTCAACAGTAGTCAAGACAAGGAATCAGATTTCAAAGACTATTTGGGAAATGAGATGAAAGCTACCTCCCAGTACCCATTTTTTATCTTTTTCCCAGGAGTTCGCTCACTGGAAGAATTCCACTCACTAAAAGCAGCAGTGTTTTCTGCTCTGTTGAGTGAAGCTACACAATAAATGATCGTATAGGTCTGTGTTCCTTTTTCTCTGTAATCTTTTTCCATTCATTAATGGGAAGTTCCTAAATGATAATGTGTTAGCTCTCTTCACTGATGCTTTTCTAGAGGAGTAATCATTGGAAAGGAAAGAAGATTCTGTAATCAGTAGCAGATTACAATGGAGTGAACAGACGGAGAACAGTTAAATGCTGTGCTTAGTTGAGGTGGAGGAAGAGGACTGGTGGAGAAAACTCACAGATGAGCTCGTATTTATACTAGTGAATGAAGTTGATAAATATTTATTACCTGCAATGTTCTGCAATAAAGATCCATTTCTTTTTACTACCTGATGCTTGTATTTGCTTTTAGGAATAAAGTTGGCCTTTTATGACCTGAAAATTTGCTCTTTAATTAAAATATATGAGAAAGGTTTTTAAAGGGGTGCTCCATTTGAAAAAGGTCAGTTCTATGCTGTGGCCCTAGAGCGCTGCAGTGGGAGGTGCCCTCAGTGACAGCATCAAGGAAGACCACCAGCTGAACAGTAATAGTGTATCTGGGGAACTGCACATCTCTGCTGTACAGGCAGACCTCTTCAGGCTAGGCTTCTCACCAGGGGATGGTGTATTTGCTCTCTATACAATGTCAGGAATATGAAGAAGTCACATGGCCACTGTTCCATTCAAAATTACAGTCTCTGCTAGATATAAACAAGCAAAGCCTTCCTACCTGCATGAACCACTACGCAGATTGGTTCTGGTGGTTTCTGCAAGAAAAATCAAGAACGCTCCCAGAGGTTTACAAATTGCTTCAAGAAACACTGTCTAATTCCTACATACTCTGCAGAGCTTATTAAAATCCTCCAGGAGACAGCCACAAGCACAAAGAACTGGTTCCAGTAGCACACAGCTGCATCCTGTGATAAGCAGGGGACTGAGCGCACGGCAACACAACCTGACTCAGCCCAAACGGCTATCAGAGGGACTGATCATCACTATCTGCCCTTCTACTTGCGGTATGCTGTCACTGTGCTGGCAGCCACAAACTTCACAGGGAATAAGCACACCTGGGACAGGGCAGAATTTGGCAGGCACCTGGAACTCAGCAGATGTCAGGTGTTTTATATAGCATGCATTTTCCCTGGAAAGTCAGTCCATTTGGATAAACATTCACTGACATAAATGGAGACACCAACACTGTTCCCTTCCACCTGCTAGCTGTATTATTTGGGAAAGCCTAGCCACCATTTCTTTCTTTCTTTCTTTATTTATGAGGATTCTTCTTTGAGAGAGGACCCGCACCCTTTTGTCTCCAAGCAGGAGTCATCACTGCATGTTTGTTCAGTGACAGCCAGCACATCCATTAACGCAGGCACAGAGGCCAAGCTGAGCTGCCCACCTCGAATGTCAGGCTCTATGACATTACACTAGTCAAAATGCCCCAAAGTCTTTCGGGCCCTTGTGCAGCCTAAAACCACAAGAGTTTGGGGTTTCTGGGGCAGAAACAAGAAAAGGGAAGGTGAGATGAAGAAAAATCAGCCTCAATCTTAGGGAAGGTTTCAGTGGATGGATTGAGCTTCATTTGACTTACATGAGCCACACCAGACCTGCGTCTCCCAGTACTCTCCAGCAATAAGGTAGTTTTCCATGTAAGGAAGAACACATTAAATGTGACTAATGGCAGCCTATTGCTGACTGATTCCTTCCACATGAAAAAGAGGAATGGCAGGTCTGGTATCACCTAATAATATTTTAAGTAACACCTGAAAAGGATCTGAAGTGAAAACCTTGGGGGTTTGTTTGCTGTTAACCTTTGGGTTAGCAACTTGTGCCTCCCTACAAACTGGGAACAATAATACTTAATTTGTAGGACTGTGATATAGTTTCATTCATGAATTCTTAATGGAATTCTGGTGGAGATTCATTCATGATTTCTTGCAAAGCACTGTGGAAGTCTCTAGTGAAAAGCGGCACTCACACAACATGATACAGGGGCAAGGCATCATGCCAGGACTAAGAAGACCTGGTGTCTTCTCCACCTCTGCCGTTTACCTTCCACGTGATGCCAGGTACAACACTTCACTTGATCTATCCTTTAATTGACTACTGAGATGGTTAAGTTTTGGAGTAAGGATTACCTATTCCTATCTGTACAATATCACATTTACGCTTCAGACAAGTTATGCAAAATAACACAAATAATAATTTCAAAGACTACTGTCTGCCCTGTGTCATTCTGTGTTTTAGACAGAAGCGATACAGGATTAGTAAGTGTCAATCAGCAATACAGAAGGCCAGCCCCTCTGCAGCTGCCCAAGGAGAGCTCTGGAGATAAATAGCGGAGCTATTTCTAACTGGCACGTATTGTTCTATGGGATTATTAATGCCTGCTGCAAACTTGGCTTCCAGTGGGTGCCTTCTCTGGGATCAGTGGGTGTTCACAAAGCTTTTCCTTTGCAGAAGGTGTTAACAGCACTGCTTACAAGTAATATCCCCAGTGTCTGTATTGTCATGGGGATTTCTGCAGATGGCTCACAGTGATGACTGTTAGTAATTTATTACCATTCCCTGCTCTTCTTCTTTCTTTTCCCTCTGTGCAGGCTCTTTCTAACATTGGCCCGCCTTTCCTTTATCTGTAGCAGACAACCTGCAAGAAGCCTTGGCAAAGGGGGATGCTAGTCCAAAGGAGATGGACAGAGCCCCTCAGACAGGTGCACAGCTCAGGGGCAAGTCACAGCACAGCCCCAAGTCAAATGCGTCAGCCCTGGATTAGATAAACTGGCAGCCAGCCGCCAAGATAAAGTGCCTGCCTCTGAATTCAGCAATGTCAACTGTCGCAAAGTTAAAAAGGGATGGAGGGAAGGAGCGCGGGGATGGCACAAGCTGGTGAACACATGCAGGTGAACCAAATTGGACAGATAAAAAAAGACGACAAGGACAATACATGCTAAACATACTCCACTACTGCAAGCTCTGTCCTGCTGACCTTGGCCAATGATTAATGTTACTTTAGAGCACATGCAGGTCTGCTCTTAATATGAATCCCTCTGGACTGGAACTGGGAAAAATGCCACTCAGGCTGCATGGGGGAATCGAGGAGGAGTGGAATGAATCTTTATCGCCATTTAAATCATTTAGTTGCTGGCTGAAGTTTGTGCCTGAATTTCATGCTGTGCAACTTTCTTTCTCTGGACCAGATACCACACTCCCTATTGCAAAAACGAACGGCACATCCGAGGCAGTCATGCTGCTTGAAGAAAGTGGAGGAAAACAAGGGTGGAGAGAAGAACTGTTCAAGCATGCAAGATCTTTTCTGACCCGTTATTCTTCCTGATGGGTTAAAATGCATCTATCAGGCTGTTTGCAAGATGCAAAGAGCCCATATCTTAATTTACCAGAAAAATTTGCACGGTGTGAGTTGTTGGAAGATTCAGGACTTCAATGAGAGAAGTGGGAAGGAGGTAAACAGCAGCCTGGAGCTACAGGACAGAAGTCACAGAGACGTTCCTGACCCAGAGCCTGACGCAAGGCCGCAAGAGAAGCTGTTTGAGGGCAATTTGTGCATCTCTGGACTATGGTGTGCCTAGCTCTAGCTAAATCACAAGCTGACCAAATTTGCCAGAATATTTTAAAGGAAATAGCAGCCACTGAGTCTGAAACTTCCTTTTTACTTGCTTTTCTTCCTTACTTGCTTTTCTTCCTGAGATTTACTTCCATACACCTACAGTTGTACTATCTACTCGCTTCCCCTCCCTTCTTCCCTTTTTTACTTCACAGGTATAGGTAAATCATAGGGAATTGAGTCTACTGAGTTTTGCTCAATATATTTCTAATTCATCCCATGGTCTCCCAATATTCCAGCAAAATCAGGGATGCCCGAAACAGGGAAGATCAGATCTTTAAAGGAATACACCAAGAAGAAGTGTCCCAGCATGAGCACAGCAGTCATTCACCAAATTCTAGTCGCAGCTGGCCACTACCTCCCATGCAAACATGACATGTGCCTGGCCTGAGACAAAATCTGAGTGTGCTTTTCCCTAGGGACTGCTGCCATCAATTTCTGTCTCCATTCTCTACATGCACCTGGGCACCAGCTATTTACACCAGTTGGCACTTCCAGTCATCCAAATACTTCACGTAATTCATAAGCCTAAAGCAGTAAACACCCACCTTCCTGCCATTTATATCTTCCCCCAGGAGAACGCAGCTCAGACGCAGCATTAAGGCTTCTGCTTTTTACCCAATTTTCCAGCTGGGTTAACTGAGGCATGCCGAGGTCAAGTGACTCGCCCAAGGCCACGCAGTCAGCTGCTTAGCCAGCACTGCATCCCAGGCACCCGCAGGCCTACGGACATTTGCTCCAGCCGCCGGACCACGAGGCTTCCCTCTGAACTGTCATATGGTGCACACAACACCTACAGGCCAGAGAAATCTTCGTCTTTGACTTCCAGCTAGAAGAGGTGCAGGAAGGGAAGGAACGTGAGCAGGAGGCAGTGTGGTGGGGATGTAGCTGTAATGAGGGCAGGCGCAGGTGTGGGAATTCTCATTTAGGAGACAAACAGCTGCTCTTGGTGACAGACAGAGCCTAGAACTGATTAGCTTTAATAAGAATGACACTTAAGTATGCATCAGAGCCTCGGACAGACAGATCCACATAGCTTGCTAAAGATGTGCCTTTCACAGCCCCCGAAAACAGTGAACATCAATGGGAAATCGGGTTTAGGCTGTGCTGGGGACTCTTCAAATGGCTGACCTCAGTTCACAGGAAAAGCAGCTCCCACGGAGAAGAGAGAGAGGTAGAAACTGCATCACGCTGCAGCTATGGGTTTTATTAGCAACAGGGGTACTGGAAGAGAAAACTTCACAGATTGTGCTCAGAGACTTCTCCTGCCTTTAGGAAGAAGCCCAGCTAAATACATTCCTCCATTTATTTAAAACACATAGAGCAAAATGTGTCAAATAAATAGGAGGAAGGGTGGCAACACACGTTAAAGCCAAGCTTGCTCAGCTCCAAGCAGCACTCCCCCCAACCTTATTCACTCTCTCCAAGCCCCACAACAGATTACAGGAAACAGCCTAGTTTCTCCTTAGGATAATGTACCTTGGGGCTCAAAACCAGAAGTAGATTTACTGGGGGTTGTAATCTCAACTGCAGTGCTAACCTTACTTTTGTCTGATGAGCACTCCCGGCATGCCTTCTGTGCTCCCAGGCACATGATGCAGCTGCAATCACACGGTTGCACTTATTATGAAATGGGAACATGAGAAGATCAGGCTCTGAAACTTATCATAAAAGGCCACTCATTTGCAATTGGTAGTGTTTACGCTCCTGTACCTTTGAATTTGCCTTTGCTTTCTTATGGGGGCTGGATTTAGTTTTGCGAAGCAGTTTCTCTCTATAGAATCCACAGGGCAAAACACATTCCCCTCACATCTACTTGTTTAGTTCCTTCTCTACACAAGAAAGCAAATTTTAAAAGAAATAAGTATTCTCAAATTGCTCTCCACAGCGAGAGAACTAAAAACTGTCTTTTCCATTCAGCAGAAGTTTGAAAGGGTATTAAATTCTACGACAGAAATTCTTGGTCCAGAATGAGATATTCTACAGTGGAGCTAGTTCTGAGGTGCTTCAAGAAGCTCATGTTTCAACAGCTATTCCAGCTAGTTTCCTTATCTACACAAGTCCTATAGGTAACCTCACAAAATTTCAAACAAGCCACAAGAGAAATACTATTCTTGCCTGCCACTGTGCTGCATCAGTGATTAAAATATAGACGCGAGAGCCAAGCCTATACAGGGGTTTATTTTTGACCTTCAGAAAGGTCAAAAAACCCCCCAATGTTCCCCAAACCAGCCACCACTGAGGACTGGTTAGGCTGCTAGCACCTCTTTTGTACCCTCACTGGTCTGTCAACTGTACTTGCATTCACGTACCCACTTTACTTCTCCCTCTTCAGCAGAACCAACGCAAGTGAACCCTGCGCCAGCACCTCGGCCACTCCACTGTCCAGCATATCAATTTAAACCACAGATAATGGTAAATTAATGTGCCTGATGGACCTTCTCTTCTGCCAGCTCTGCAATGGGAACAGTAATGAGCAGTAAGAGGATGTTAATATCTGAAACCACTGCAGCCATTTGCTTAGTGATGCAGGAGGCCAGAGCCCCTAGTCCCACTTGGTGGGGACAGTGAAGAGCAGGCTCTGACTGCTGTCTGGTAAATCAGATTATCAGTAAAAAATCTGGAGACCGTTTCATTTCTCCCACACTCAGCCTCTCTGTCTTGAGCTTAGACTTAAAAAACATACGTTGATTTAGCACATTATGGATCCATGAGAGAAAGAGAAGAGCTGAGAAGCAGAAGTTTAAGACATCATGCCAAAGCCAAATGCCACCAGCAAGTATGTGACTGCAAGAGATCTTAGTTCCTTCCATGAGCTATGAGGGAAAGCTTCCAGTCCTTCCTCCTGATTGCTACCCTCATCCTTCACACTATAAGGCTATTTCTACATCTTCAGTCATTATTTCACTCAGTGTTGGCTGCTGAACAGTTAAAATAAAAGAAACAATTAAAAAGAAGCAAGACCAGGGCTATGACTTAGAGGTTTAGATCAGCAAGATGGGGCACTGGTGCTGTGGCAACAACCTCCACCTGAGTGCGTCACAGCACCTCTGACTACCCAGTTTATATGTGCCTCGCTCTGCTCTCCTAACACAGGTACTGCCTCCAGGAAATCGTACTGAGAGTGGAAGCAGATTCTCGTAGACAGAAATGTGATACTGCCACCATAATCATGTGCTCTACAGTAGCCTCTCCCTCTTCACCAAGCTTGTGCATGCTTCTAGTTCCTGCTTTTTATTTGCTTGGTTGGTTTTTTTGTTATGAGATACTTTTGAGTGAGTGACACACGCTGTTATCATGTAGGAATAAAGCAGTCAACCCATGCCTGTGCCAGAACATACTGGTCATCTTGTTCACTAAGCCTGTGCCCCTTTCTACCCAGTCTTTCTAAAAACCCCCAGGCAAAGGTGTCTTCTCATCGTCCCAAGGGATTGCATTGTTTTCCGTGCATACCCACTACTTATGTGAGAAGAGGGGCATATACTGTTCATTATTTACCATGACAACCTCTTCTCTTGCCTGCTTAAAAAAGTTACAGTCAGCTAATGAGAGGGTAACCCATGTAACCAAGATAACAAGGGACACAAACTAGAAACAGTGAATATAAACCAGCAACTAATATGAGTGGTTTTGCTAATAACACGTTTCTGAAAAATCACTTAATCCCAAATGAGTCACTGAAATACTGACAAATGGATTCACGGAAGCTTCAGTAAGTTCACAAACTAGCATCCTGATCATGAACTCAGAAGCAGAAACCAGACCTAAATTTACTGCCAAATTCATTTGAAATGAATACCATAAACAAATTTGCTGAGGGATATACTTCAGAGAACTTTGTATTTAGGTCAGTGGGAAAGACAAAAGATACTAAAAAGGCATTTCCCATTTCACAGTTCTTCTATCACCAGCTTAAAGCCACTCACCCTACCTAAATACTACAGAGGGTATATTATAACAAAAGCAATGTATTGTTTGTATCTCACTGATTGCCAAGCAAGGAGGAGATTCTGTCCTACAGAGCCCTCTAATACTGGGCAGTAAATCTCTGAAATGAAGATGGAAACCAGAAAGGGCAGTCTCACCGAGGGAAAGCAGAAATGAGTTTCCTGGAAGCTGGGTGCTGGCAGGAAGGGTCCTCAGTAGCACATTCAGACTGCGCACAGTACCGCGGAGCACGTAACCGGCTGCAGTGATTTACAGGCTAGCACAGCAGTGGGTGCAGATTACAGCTGTGCTGATAGAGGCAGAATAACTCCTGGAAATGAGATGCCAGCCAGTACACAGCAAAAGGCAGATGAAGGACCCTAAAGTGCTTCAGATTGGAAATTACATCCTCCTCTGCTGCATGAATAATTGTTTGGCTTCCATTAGGAATCCTCTCCATTTCTATCACAGTTTTGTTGAGGTACAAACAATTCTTTTTTAATGACATGGACAGTTCCTCTCTCCCCTAATGGTCTTGGTTTACCCTTGGTGTTAAGAGGCAAAGTATCTCCTGCCTGCTGGTTATAAAGTCAAGAAAAGACAGTTAACTAATAATAAAATGGAGTAGTAGACATGGCTCAAACAGAACCAGAATGGTTTGGAAATTAGCTCCTTCCCATGCGAAGTGTCTAATACTTTTACTTGCAACACAGTTTCTAGCGCAAGAGTCAAAGCACAGTATTTTCAGAAAAAGCAGTTTTTAGTTCCTAAGGCTCCTTGAAATTAAGACAGGTAAAATTCCTGTGGACAGACTGTAAGCAGTGAGGCAAAGGCTGTGAAGAACATAAGTCAGAAGCTTGGAGCACACTCATTCAACTGATTGGTAATTTTTAATGCCACCTATTTAAGTACTCAGCTATGACAGAAGTTGCTCTCTCCTAAGACTAGCCTTAAGCATTTGAGGACAAATGACCTATTTAAGGAGGCAACACTTTGATTCTGTGTTGGAGCAGAGCATTTTTAAAAGTGACTACTGTATTTGAACCCCTAATGTGAGACCTCATCGAAGAAGGTAGTTTTTGGACTGGGTGACTGAAGTGTAAGACCCAGTAACTTCTGTAGAGATGTCCGGTTTCAAGGGTGAACTCAACGGAGAAAGGTGTACTTCCATCTGAGATTGCTCCCCTTCGATCTCGAGGCTACAGCAGGATAAAGGTCAACCATGGTTTGTTCACTCGTTGTGGCTGAAGATGACATGTAGCTAGGATGCGAGGAGGCACGGGGCTCTGTAGAGAGACTTCTCACCTTCAATACATTTCTTTTTACTGCCAACTACTGTGGCGTAGAGCTGGCCACCATGGTAAGGGCCCGTGCCATAACACACATACAGTTAAGGAACTGTTAGCGTGCCTTTGTACCGGCTACAAAGTCCCTTTGCATGGAAAGGTGGCAGTACGCTGCTGGATTCTCATCCCAGGCTTTGCTTTCTGCTTCTGCGCTGCTGTTTGTGGCTATCGTGGCTAATCCAAAGACATCAGAAATTTACCACAAAGAGACTAATTTTTCTTTGTATGTACTGATAGAAAAAGATGAGTACTGCAAAATTTCCTCTGATACCAATCGAAGCTGAACTTACTGGCTAATTATTTTATTCCTGCCCATGTCAATGGGATTAAAACTTCCATCCAAGCACAGGGAACGGATTTTTAAAATGCTGAAAACAATTATTAGAATACATTTCCAAAGCTCCAAATGATAGTGAAACACAGGTGCTAAGAAGAATTATTCGCTACTACCAAGTCAAATTTTATTCAAACTTCAGAGGAACTACAAACGCTGCTTTTATAGGAACATTTTTTCAACAGAGGCCAAGTAAAAAAATGTAAGTGACGACTAACCATCAACATCGTGTGTTCACTCAGCGTAGCCAGAATGAAATAGATAGAAAGAAATTAAAAATAAATTTCAATACTATAAGTTAAAAGATGCCACAGAAGGTATGCAAATTGCACGCCACAAGGTCTTGTTTTTTGTTTACAAAGAATGTGTTTTCAGTTTGATGGAGAGGCATCATTACAGAGGGAATTTGAGGCATTTTAAATAGCAGAAGCACTCATTAAGAATTCATTTTTAACAGGAAGACTGGAAAAAAAAATTAAAATTAATGAGCAAGATGAAGTGGGGGGGAACTTTGAAGATGACAGCTTCTTGCTAAAAAAAGGCACTCTTGATATTAATCACAAGCAGTTCACACACATGCATTACCCCTAACTCCAGTGCCACAATCTCCAGGACTAATTCACAGCTGCTTCATGTTCACTTTGTGTTAGGCTGCTTGGCAAAGCAGGCAAAGCACGGTGCAGCCCCTCAGACGCTGTGGTAATAATCACGAGGAATAAAGCACCAGGCAAAGGACATGGCGTGGCCTGTTTTAAACCTAGGTGATTCAATATTCCTGCAGTGGCAACTATGGGAGACCCTCAGGAAGAGGTACAACTACAGTCTATACCAAAAGCTCAAAGTGACTACAGCAGGGTCTGAGTAGGAAAAGCACTACTGCACTACTGTCATGTATTTTCTATAAACAAATGAAATTTATCTGGGCCAATTTGTAGCTGAAACACTATAGCACCTTTTAAGTCTCTTCAAAAATCTGCCTGGTTTAGGATCTCATGATCTGGACATCGGAGAGATTTTCTCAAACATCCTTTCCTATCCCTTAGTCTTAAAAGGAGGAAAAAAATCAAGTCACCTTTCTTTAAACACACACAGGCTACACTGCATAACTGATGCACAACAACACACAAGTTTTAGAAAATTCAGTGTTGTGCAACCATCAATTTATTCTTCAATACCCTCACACAGGAAAATAAAGTTTTGATTACTCCTCCTGTAAATAAATTTGTTAGTTTCTTTTAAATGCTCATATTCTTGATGAAGGGTTTGGCAGGGGGGGCTCTGGTTCAGGCTTGCTATAAAAAATGGTCATTACAAAGAGCAGATGTGGGCAAGCCTTTCTTCCCTCTGGATTTCTTAGTTCAGACTAAAAAACTTGAAGCTAGATCTGGAAGAGAACAGACTAATCCAAGCTGAACTGGCCCCGGCAGTGGTAGCGTGGAGGGTGTCCTGGGCAAGAGTGAAACGCCTGGGACAAACCAGCGCAAAAGCAGCAAAGAAGTTACTGGAGTGAAGCTGGAAGGACAGGAGTTGCATGAAGACATTTGAGGGAATGAGCATTTTGACCGGTCTCATTTCACGCAGAGAATGTGCCAGAAGATCACGCTAAGCATTTTTCTTACTAATGTGATGGTTTTTTAGTGTGATATTCCTCTGTATTTGACCATTCCCAGTGTCCCCAGTGAGTTGTTTTTATCTCCTGACCCTGCAGAGCGCCACGCAGCAGCGGTGTCCTGCACGGCAGACACGAGCACAACCCTGCTGAGGGACACTTTTCTGAAAACCATGTCCAGGTCTGTTCCAAAGTCCACTGAAATCAGTGGAAAGACTTTCTCAGCATTTAGTGAGCTGTGGATCAGGCCTAGATAAAGCCTAAGCTCATTTGGAAAACTAAGAAATTTCCATGCTGAGCAGAGATGTCTCAGCCAGCTCCAAACAAGCTGCCTAATGAGCCCAAGCTGAGTGCTGCCCTGATACAGCTATAATGTTTCTGTCCCCATATGGGCATGTTCAGAGCTAACTTAGGTGTCTCTGCATGACCCTGTATTGCATCATGTAGACATACCCTAGCTGCTTTGTTGCCTTCCTTTTGAAATTAGAGCAGCAGCAACAGAACAGGCAGTTTACAACTACAGGATTATTTCTTATTAATATTTGCCCCTTTAAGGTTGGCATCTTCAACAACCATATATGAAAATGGGTTGAAAAGACCGCATGAAAATTCTCCTTTAGGACTCAGCTGACCCAAATACACAGTTCTCTTGCTCTGAATTCCCCTATATGGTGCAGGGAGACAAACTGCTCTGTTTTCTCTCTCTCGCTTGCCTTTTTTTTTTTCCTTCCATAATGCTGCATTGCAGGACCAAATTTTCTGATTATCATGCAGTATCTTATTTTGATTGTCCTTTCCCCAAATTAAATGATTCTGGTACTCTCACAACAACTAGAAAAGATCTGTCTCCTCCTCTGAGGGGGTAGGTGGTGCCTTTCTGTAATAGGTGAGCTTAAAAGCAGACGTACAGTCAGAAACGTGGTTGCACTTCACTGCCAACATGACTGTATGAGACAGAGGCATGACAACATGTGACTAAAAAAAGCTGTGACCACAGAAACCCCTACAGTCGATGCAGTGACAGCATGAAAACGCAATTTCCCCTGGTTTAGCTTGTCTTGCATAGAGTGAGGGTAACTAGTAAGGCTATATTCCCAACAGCAGTGCTGTGCTGGTATTGCATAAGGATTTTGACAGTGTGCTTGGCACAGCATTCAAAAAAACCTCCTCCTGCTCCCTGTTGTATATTCGTAGACAATTCTGCGTAGCCAAATGACACAAATAAGGTTTTAACACTTTTATCATCCTTGCAGAGTAAGCACAGCCATGACAGAAGGAGTAGTATCTACTTTGGTTCCTGTATCATCAATAAAGCTAATCAACTAACCTTCAGGTGTAGAAGCTTTACCTTCAGGTATCTTTACCAAGTAAGTGAGTTTCTGAAACTAGCAATGAGAAAATCCTTTTTCTCACTTGCAAGCTTGGACATATTTGATCTACAAGCCATGGAGAGAAAAAAAACAAACAGGAAAACCTAAAATACCATTGGTTTTTACAGACACATTTAGAAGCAGAGTCATACTGCAAAACTAGCTCTTCCAACTCCTCAGGAAACCTGCACAAGCATTTAACAACTGCAAGAACATTCAAGGTCAAAGGCAAGCTCTTTCTGGAGATAAGTTGCCTTCTAGCTATAGTGCTAAACTCTGCAAAGTACAGCCTGTATTGCAGATGAGGTGACTGGGAGATCCCTAAATCAAATAGCAAGCTCTATGAACAATGTACATAAATAAGAGCTTTATTGAGCCCTGTGTCTGAAATTCATACACAACAGGAGAATTGGAATGGGAAAGCTGGTCATTGTTCTGCTTTGATGAATTGCTATACATCAGCACCAAGCCTACTCTTCTCATTTCAGTAAAGTACACTTACTCTAGCTTTCAAGACCCCAAAGCAACTGAGGCATAGGAAAACACACAACCCCACATCAGTAAAGAAAAGGAGGAAGAGACAGCACTTATTGGTTATAGTTTACTTCCACCAAGCTCTTTGCTGGCTCCTTGTTGCAAGAGCTTTACGAAAATGCTGGAAGAGCATGAGAACAGTCTTTAACGCTGTGGATGCTGCCCACGTATCCACATGATTTTGGCTGAAACTCCTGAAGTCCCATCTCAGCATGTTTCAGGATCAGTAAAAAGGCAGAAGGTATCTGAGAGGTAAGAGCTTTGAGATTTCCAAAGTCTGATGTCTCACAGCAGCGTAGGGTACTGCTCCTTCTCCAGCTCAAGCTCAGAACTCCATCGAAATAGATAGTACTGTCCTACAATAACATAAAGCGTAGTTGTAGACAGTGGGAAGCTCTGCAGATAAAAAAACAACCACCTGTTTTTAGCATCTGCTTTGTTTAGTTTTCCTGTTAAAAGATATATTGGGCCAGACTGCGAGTTATACAACTTGCAGTTACTCAGCTGTCGACTGACTTTGGCTGAAAACATCCAGAGCAGAGACTTCCCAAGCTACTTAACACCAAGTGTAAAGAGAGCCCTGGGATACAACAGAACGGAAGAAAGGACCAGCCTGAGGCTAGTAAATGAGGAGGGAAAGCAACAAATTAAAGAAAATTCACTACAGGTAAATGAATGGTAATGAAACCTCAGAAGAGGATATTTTCCTACAACGCTGGGAGGCTTAGCTCATGGGACTGCCACGTGAAGCCCAAGGAGGAGAGAAGGCTTCTGGTAGGCCAGTTGGTCACTCACAGCAGTACTGACATGGTTGTGACGTGAAGAACTACTTGGAAAGTTTAATCTGTTATTTGCACAAAAAAAAGAGTAAGGCTAGCAGAAAAGGATGAAACAGTGTCAATTAAGTATATCATTTGTTCAACTTGTAATGGAAGGAGAATAAAAAGGAAGATCATGGAAATTAGCTGTGGCTGTGCTATCGGACTACAGCCAGAGCCCAGGGTGAGACAGGGAGCAGATTCTTCTTGTTTCTCATGGAGATATGAATACTGTAACAAAGTCATTTCAACTTGCCTGTCATCTTGCTCTCCAAAATGAAGGCAAAAAGCAGTCTCATCCTGCTTCAAACCTGAAACGTATGGTCTTCCCACGACCAGCTCCAAGTTTTCTGAAGTAGCAAAGAGTTTATAACGCTGCAGCCTAGCAGTCCTAACATGCAAATGAAAACGGGTCTCATCTTCCATTCACGCTAATTCGTCATCATAGGGAATAATAAAGAAAATAAATGCAGTGCACTTGCAGATACTTAAGACAAGTTTGATTATAGAACTGGAGAAATGCAAAAGCATGGGAAGAGAAAGACACACACTGAGCATAAGGTTCAGAGGCTAAACTGTTCCGCGAAGAAGAAAGTTTAGCCTTTGTCTATGATTAAGTGGTTGATTCTGCAAAGCCGGGCAGGTATCAAGAACTGGTTAATTGAGGGCAAGAGAGAGTTAGAGTACAAAGTGAAAACTTAGCAGTCAAGGGGAGAAAAACAGCTGCCACAAAGTCTGTTTTCCCTTAGGGTTTCTAGTTATCATTTGAAGATAAATATACTTTTCAACCTATTCTGTGGAGCTAAATCCCTGGAAGTGCTGGGAATCCCCTAATACTGTTGCTTAATATGTTCAGGAGTGTACCTGTGTAGTGCCCTTTCAGATTCTGTACCTAATAAAAACCCAAAGAACACAGTAGTGACGAAAGCATTGTACGCATCTATTTACTCATCCCTCATAGCAGATGGCCAGGAGACATCCCAAAGCAAGTGCCAGATTTATTAGGATGTGTTTAACAGAGAAGAGGAATTAAAGGCAGGTTCCTATATAAAGAGGGGAAAAAACCTGCTGCCTTAGGTTTTGCAGCTGTGAACGGCTGAAGGACAACAGCCCCTCTGGTAAAATAATGTGATCTTTGCTGCCTCCAAAGTTTGCTTTTCATGAGGCAGCCACACGTCCTCCCCAGGAACTGAAGCTACATAGATAGCATCAGGTATAACATGCTGGCTGTATTTTACACTGCTGTGTATTTTGGGAGTCAAAGTACTGTCCACGTTGCCTGTATACTGCTTTTTCAAAGGTATCATTTCTATAGTATACATACACATATGCAAACAACGTGATTAAAACTTATTCCAGTTCTACTCTGGTTTTCTGATCTATGTATTTTTGTGACTGCGCTGTACCAGCAGACCTACTGAGTGAATTCAAGTCTACGGGAAGAGACTAACTTACAAACTCATGCAGTCCATGTCCTTTGGTGCTTCGGGTGAGACGTCAAGATCCCACAGAAACCTCTGTGTTTTTTCTAACATCACTGTGGCATGCACTGAGAGGGAGGTGCCCAGAAGCAAAGAACATTTAGCATAATGACTCAGATGGGTGGTCAGCAGTTTAAACCAGCCACTTCATGTTACTATAATGAGGATTCAGTTTAACAGTTGTTCTGCATGCACAGAAATCGCCCCCCATCCCTGGGAAATCACTTAAAAATAAAACAAACAAAAAACAAATCATATGCTTGAGGAGGAGGAGGTTATGGCTTGGAAAATGCACACAATGGGTGGAGCAAAAATGCCCATGGGTGAGTAAAAATTACTTCTCATAGCAAGGGATCAGGAAGCCTCTGAGCTTTATCTGAGGGATGACACAGTATAAATAAAACTTCAGGGCCAAATTCAGACCTGTAGAAAATAGCTGCAGTTCTGCTGAATCCAACAGGAGTAGAATCCTCTTATGATAATTCTGAGCTTAGGCCAGTATGATTTATACACATTTTGAGCCACAAAAGTCTTGCTTGAAAATGAAAGAAAGTTATTTCCATGATGGCTAGCAGAACTATGTCATATGACACTTACTCACCAAGCAACAAATACCTGTTCTATATTGTCTACTAAATCAATTAAAAAATTCCTACCCAGCATCAATACATTCTGATGCATATGGGAGCAACCTTGATCTTTCAACTACGGCACCATTAGCTTCCTGAATCTCATAACCAAACCTAATTCATTAGAACATATCTCAGGAATATGTCTGGCCCATAAAACCCTGAAACACATTCTTAATTTCTATAGGGTTGAAGTACAGGCTTTAAGCTTCGGATATGTAAACATCTATATTACATTAAATCTATCAAGATGTAATCTTTTTGCCAGGCCTTGAATTCTTCAATTCTGCTCAGATCTCTCACTTCTCTTGTTACATTGTCTGTTGCAAGTCTAGGTGTTTGTAGTCCTGATCATAAGAATAAAGCTTAAACTGTTGATATACACTTGTTGAAACATAACTTTAAAAATTCATATCTGCATATGCAAATAAAGGAGCTGATCATTCTGACTGGCTACTAACGGCATTTTCTTTAAATCAGGCTGTATTAAATTCTGTATTCAGTCATACTGAGGGTCACAGAGCTGGTGTCAGACCATCAGACATGACGGCAGGATTTGTGGCATCTTATTTCAGGCTAAGAATGCACACAAAATAGACCCTAGTTTTGCTTAAGTTCCATAAGCTTCTGAAAAAAAGGTAAGTGAACAGCTCTTAAGGCTTATGGGTATTAGTAGCCCACAGCTAAAGGCTGAACTGAGGTCTGAGGATACAGAACTACCAGAGGGGTTATAACGATAGTAGCTGTAAGGAAGGACGGCTGTGGGGTAGTCTAAAGAGAGGTACAGAGAGGACCCAGAATCAAAACAGGAGAAAAAAAAATATATTTGCAGTAGTAACAGACAGTTAGAGCAACGGGGAGGAAGAAATTAAGGTTGATACAAATGATATTGCTGTTCAAAAGATGTGTAAAAATAATGGGAGAGAAACCAAGCATTTCTAACGAATCTGCACCTGGAAAACAAGCAGAAGAGAAATAGATACTGTAATGAAAGGGAGAGCTGGAGAGGTATCAGAGGATGGAGGTCAAGCCTCTGTGAGAACCAGCAATTTGAGAGAGAGAGAAATGAAAGAGGCAGAAATAGCTAAGACCTCTTTAGAAGTGCAATGAAGGTATGTCAACATGTTCACTATTTCATCTATCGTCTGCTAGTTCTTCCTCAAACTACAGTTACAGAACTTTATCTAAATTTAAAATTTGATTTATATCTAACACTTAAATCACAGAAATTCAGTAATCATGTCCTTTATTTCAGTCCAGTGCATTTATGATCCCACTTCTAGTGCTCTCTCCTGCAGATCGCTGAGATCTCCTCTCGAGGCTCCAGGCAGGCTCTAAGAAAGCGTTCCTCCTTTGCCTGCTAATGTGGTCGCTCTCTTGTTGGTATTCAAACCACAAACGAGATGTGATCGTTACCATGGGTTCCTTTAGGCTGCTTAAGCCTCGAGTCCCCTCCGTAAAGCAGCCTTTGAACCAGAGCCCTAAACCCTCTTCATGCTACTGCTGTAATGTTTATTTTCACCTGCCGAGACCCCCATTCTTTGTATGCTAGTCCGTTGATTCTCAGTTTTACTCATCAAATTTTTTTCTGCTGCCCCTTTTCATCCTAAATTTTCCTGACATGGCTCTTAATTTCACTGATTGTTTGTTCCTACCGTGAGGCTGCAGTATTCAGTACTGTCTCTGCACTTCTCTGAGGCATTAAGTTTTTCTTCCACCTTCTATAGATTTTTTTAAATTGTTCTGAGTCTTTATTTGATGACTGACACAAGTTTATTCATTACTGAATGCAACAGCCATGATAGCTGGCCAATCTCTCTCCTCATACCTGCACTGGGCTTCAGATTAGACATTAGGGATGAGTTAAATCACCAGGAGTGTAATGCAGCACTGGAACAGGCTGTCCAGAGAGGCTGATGAACCTCAGTCCCTTAAGGTTTTCAAAACCAAGCTAGACAAAACCATGGCTGTCCCGTGTCAACAGCAGTCCCTGTTTGAGTGGGAGGATGGGCTATGTAAACCCTCGGAGGTCCCTTCCAACCCTTACTTCTATGATTCTACACATCTGTCCAACATCTCACTCCTGTACCCTGTAACAATCTGGCTATCTTCGATTTCTTTACCCTTGATGCCTCCTGTCTTCCTCAAGCAGTACGTCATCAGCTCCAGTCTTGACATCTGAGAGTCTGAAGGCTGGTTCAATTGGTATTGTGATGCATCTGCAGCCAAGCAGATGCCGAGAGACACTGAATCACTGGTATCTACCAAAAAATGGGTGACAGGTTGCATGTCCTCTTGGTACGGCAGCAGCAAGTGCTGTTACCCAGCACTGAGCAGGCACTAGGTGCTCAGTCGCTGGTAATTGGCACTGCTCTCTCCTCAATACTAAGCAAAGCAGTTTCCAGCACTGCTTTTAACTCAAAGTGTTCTCACCACTGTTGGCCTTGCTCAGCCATGCAGGAGGGCAAGGGCACCTTTTCTCTCAAAAATGAAGGCTTTGAGGTTAACAGATCTCTGAGGGGTTTTTACTGTTATAGGCAGTACTTGGATACGTTTCTACCTGTTGTTGGACTACCACGTCAGTCCCTGTGAAATACATCTTTTTATTTTGCTAGGCTACTGGATGGGGCCCAGATGCCCCCTCTCTTATAATGTGGATATTCTGGTATGATACAGCAATCAAATCTACAATTTGCAATGCGCTGCTGCCCAGAAGGGGTTTGGTACTCTTAGGTATCTCCACAAGACTACTCCCTAATCCAAGCTCCTCTGTGGCTGCTACTTACACCCCTACATGAAAAAGAAGTGAAAACACGACCCCAGATAACTGTGAGAATAGCTGTGTGCCACTCTGTCCTGTGTCCAATGATCTTACCCATTTGTTCTTAAGTAAATGTTATTATTTTCTGGATTTGATAAATCAGGGATTGATTTAAGAGGTGGAAATGAGGATAAAACGAATCTGTAATACCTAGAGGATAACATGCACTCTCTTACTGTGTGCATCTTTCCTTTCTGTTTTGAAAGTGCTGCAGTGGACAGTGAGGGACAACAGGAGGTTAGCAAAGGACAGAAGGGATTTAGGAAGGAAATTCAGGGACAGCTGAGGGAGCAGGAGTGAAGAGAGGAAATTCATCAAAGAAGAGCGATAAGAACATTAGACTAAGGGGATTTATTTCAGGGTATTAGGAAGGAAATATAAGAAGAAAAATCTCAAAAAAATAACTTTAGCATAAAATATTTCACAGCTGGGGGAAATTATTCTGAGTTGATTGACAGCAAGTTCCTTCTGCTGGACCATCTCCACACACCCGAACCTAGACATGCACACCAGATTTTTGCCCACGGAGCAGTAGTAAATTCTAGTCTATCACAAGATTTCATTGTGAGAAATTTCTGACAGCCTGTGACCGGACTTCCAGAACACTGTAAAATGTAATCTATTAGCAATTCTTAAAGGACACCTATATGGTGTATCACAACTGTTGAAAATCTGCTTCAGGTACAATGGAGAAAACTAGTAACATAATCCCCATCTCCTGGTACATTTGTTGTGACAGTTTTTGCATATTCTGGTGACTTCTCTTCATTTTAGTTCTATTCTTGGTTACTTAGTTATATAGAGCTGTACAGAAGGGTACAACAAGCTATTAGGAACTGGAGGTATAAACTAAAATACATAACCCTTTAAAAGACAGGAGTATTCCTTATGAACAGACTTGAGATGAAACTAAGTGTTGCTGACTTTTTTTATACATGTTGCTACTATTTATTTCCTGTAGTTAGGCCTGCACCTGAGAGATACAGATGATAAAGAATGTTTCTGTCTCCTGGAGCAACAGGAAATCTAAAAGTAGAAAAAACTAGAGCTACAGTCTGTTGTGTTACACACTGCACCAGTGACATTGCCTCACCACTTTCCTACTGAATGTACAGAAAGGGAGGTGCTTCTTGTAAGAGCTGCATGCGATAGAAGATTGTTTCTGCCTATGGTATATGCCCGGAACAGGAACAAATATTCATGTTTCTTAGGCCAGATCCTTCTTCTTGAGTGCTGATAGCTGTTTATTCCTGCCTTACCAAAACGTTCTAAAACAAGACTTTGAATGTGTTAATTTTAGCATAATCTGGAGCATCAGACCCAAATTTCCAGAAAGGACAATGATTTTGGTTGCCTGAGATTTCAGTGAGAACGCTTGAAAAAGCCAGCCTGCACCCCAGAATTTCTTGCTACTTTCCCAAGTTGCTATTTCCACCAGGGGCAATGCATGATAACATAACAGAGATGTCACTGAGCAATTGTTACATGCTGAGAGACTACAACAGATGCAGAAGTTCAAGATTAAACTCAATCTCTTCTTCCCTATGGTTTGTGGAGAATTAAGGTAACATCTCCATTACCCCTCACAGCACAAAGCCATTGCTGCTGCCTCCCCATGCAGCTGCAGAGCATACCATATTGTATTACACCGCAAGGTTCAAGAATACCAGGTGTTCTAACAAAGCAGCGATTGCTTCTCCCACATCGGAACAAAATCAACCATGCCATGACTGTAATTTTGTCACTGTGTGGTAGCTGGACCACTAGAGCATGGGCTTGAGCTCTCTTAGTATTAGCACACCTGGAAGATTCTCTTGGAGTTGGACAAGAAACATTTTGAACTAAAACTCTGGAGTCTCCTCTATGTGTGGTGTGTGCAGCCCCGGCAGGACAGCAGGGGAATACAAACAATGGTTTATTGCTATGGGAGTGCCTTTCATGAACAGATCAGCATATTAAATATATACTAACCATGGATTTGACATCTCAGGATGGCAGGAGACAAGGCAGCGAGTTCAAAGATAGCACCTGGTAAAGAGGAAATGCCCAAATACCTAAAAACTTACCGCTAGAGAGATCAACATGCTCTAACAGCAGCAAAGCAAACCATGCCATATTGTATCCAGCTCCATCTGACAGCTCTGGAACTAACAGTTAATTGCACTGGGACTGAGCCTTCCCAGATTTTTCCTAAATTTGTGCCAACTACTTAATAGCACGAACTGCAGGGATAAACCAAGTGAGGCCTGGTTTACACTTAACAAATGATCAGCAAAATGTTCATGCTGGATAGAAGAATGCAAAACAAACAAAAAGAGCTTGCATCTCCTGACAGTGCAGTGCCAGTCCTTGGCTCTCAGTTGTACTAGTTAAATATCCATTAGGTGACACATTTTGCTGGGAAACTCATAAGCTGTACAGGGCTAAGAAATGCTTCTTAACAGGAACGTAGTGCTGGTGTACAAGGAACCACCCAGTTGTTTCAGCTAAATTTTAAGATAATTGAACAAAGTCTTGGCTCAAATGGCTTGCCTGCTATATACAGGGATGGTCTACATCCCTTAATTGGGATGGATCAGTATATTGATGTTTATGGTGCTTATTCTAGATGATAGATGCAGGGTCAAATACCTGAGACAATTCTGGTCTCAGTCAATCTACTTAAGGATCCCATTACTGCTAGAGCTCTTCTGATGTAATGCTGGTTCTCCTTCCAGGAGCAAAGAAAAAAGAATTAAAAGGTTTCCGGACAAGATTCTGGAATGTGAAATACAAACCAATATAAAATGGAGTCAGAAGTCTTTTCATCTGCAACCCAGAAAAAAAGAGTTTAACATAAAAAAGAAAACATACAATAACCTAAGCCACACTTGCCAAGTTACCCTCGGTCCTTAACGAAATCACCCTGCAAAGCACACGCTGTGTCACAGTGCTGAGATCCCAGCATCTTCCTCCTCCTAAACTGTTTACAAGCTTTAGCAGTGACACTGAGCAAACACTGGCATGACAGAATCATGAAAACAGGACATAACAGTCTCTAAAAAACCCAGAATACATCCTGGCACAACACATACTCATTCAATTCCAGCATGCATGGTGGGGTGAGGAATGATTTTTAAACTTCTATGCTGTTGCTCTGGTGCTTATAGACACGGGTTTCAAATGGTTCAGTCAATGCTGCATTCATGCTGCTGTCTCCACCTGAGTTTCACTCTGAGTTTTGCTCTCAGTCCAGGAAGAAATTGCATGAGGAAGGAAAATTATTTTTTATAAGAAGCTGTATAACTTAAAAATCTCTCTGTAGTTCAGGTCAGAAAATATCCCCCCCCCAACTCCTTTTTTGCTTAAAAGATTTGGGAAGTGATTTTATCCATAATCTAAAATGAATTTCCCATCTATACATGTGGCCAATTCTACCTACAGCTCAGACAGAACTCACTCTCCTGTGGCATCCTCTGCTCTCTGCAGACTGGGGTAGATTTCATCCTGCACCTCTTCAGACTGATTAATTAACCACAGAACTGAGATGGTTGAAGTGCTGGTAGAAAAAGTCAATTAAAAGAGGTTTTAGCTTAAGTCAGATTAAAATGCAATGCTGTTTAGCATTTTTCATCAGTGAGTCAGGAAAAAAAAAAAAGGAATCAAGTTTTGAACGCACCAAAGAGCCTGCAGGTCCAGATTGAATAAAACAATCTCGCCAGACCCATGGTTCACATCTGGAGTTAACAGAGACTACAGCTCCAGGTGGCTCTGCAACAGAGGCCACACGCAAAGCTTCAGGTTCCCAGACCAATTGGGTGTCCAGCCAGCCAGAAATTCTGGAAGTACTGTGGGATATGACCAGGGGTTACAAGCTGTGGATGCCAGTCCCAAGATTTTTACACTCCACACCCCAATACAAGACTGACCCTGGAAGCTGACCTTCACCGGGGGTTCCCCTTGCTTTTCAGGACAACTCTTACTGGTTGTCCTTCCCAGGAAACTGAGCACCAAGCCCGACAACAGCAGAGGATCCCAGTGCTTTTTGCCACTCCCCTGTGTAGCAATACTTTGTAAGGTCACATCTCTCTAGCTGGGGACACTGGGTCTGCCCCACAGCTGTGGGCTCTTGGAACCTGTCTCAAGACTTCCTACATCTTGGCTTGGTAACCCAGGGCTCAGAGGCAGTGGGAATCCCTGCAGAGGCAGGACTTCCAGGGTCTCTGCTTTGGAGATGGCAAGCAGGACTCTCCCTTCCAGCCTGCTACGAATCCAGAGAGAGTTCAAAAGAAATCTAGTCTTTGATATATTGGGAGTTCACTGAGCCAAAGTTATTTCAGAGAAAAAATTTTAGTGAATCAGCATATTTTGATAAAACTAAGCTTTGGCAAAGGAAGAGAAGAATCCCCAGAAGCTTCAGAAGAGAAAGCAACGTGAAGCCAAACTATGGTCTGTCTTACCTCAAGTGCAAGCATGGTGCAATTACAGTGGAAACAGTTAAAGAGAAAGCTGAACAGAAAGGGTTTTTACAGGCTAATTATTGACAGCAGCTTCACAGGTGGATGAGGACTGAATGGCAGAGCACATTTAGACATCTCATCTCTGGGAGCAGTTATTTCCCTGTCCAGGCATTACAGTTGTGATCAAGCGAAATGAGTGGAAAAAGCATTCCTTGCCTTCAGCTAGCTCTAGCTGGGGCTCATGAGGGACATTTATTGCTGTGTGACCAAGGCAGCACATGAGGATGGTAGACTGTCTGTGTCTGTGTGTTTGCACACACAGGGCTGTGTTTGGTACAACAGAGGTTTGAGCCAGACTGCTGTAATACAAGTCTGCGGAATTGAAAGTAGGGTGGAAAAAGTAGGGCCAATTATTTTTATAGCTTGCCCAAATGCCTCAACTGATCATACTAACTTTAGAAAGCAAAAGGCACGGTGCACACTTGACAGGTTTATTCCTCTGACAGGTACATCATGTGCTCATAATTCCTGTTTAATTTCCTTTCTTAAGAATACCTCAAACTGTGTTCCTTGTGGGTGTGGTGGAAGATGGAGGCGGAGAGTGATTCTTCTCTGAAGGAAAACACAATTACCCAACTTCTTTAACTGCTCAAACAGATGACAAGCGAACAGGCTTTCAATGCTCCCCACCAGCTCCAGTTTAAGACAAAACACTCCGCATTATACATTCAGTAACAGATCCCTACTCCCTAACTCCCTATAGCAGAAGGGAGCCAGGGAAAAAAAAAGCCCCTTTTATTTTCCCCGTGTTTTTCATATTGCAAGGTGCTTTTTTATCTCTTTGAACTCAGAAGAGAGACTCGCAGACATGAAGCTGTGCTGTGCTAACTGGGTTGCTACTGGAATACGAACTAGGGTCACAAAGGCGGGGGGGCGAGTGTGTGTTTGTGCACTCATGTTCTTTGATGAGTGCCAATCATTCCTGCAGCTTGTTCACCACCTACGCACTGTCAAACATACACACAGACACGCACACACTTTTAATCTGCTCTCTTCCAGTGCTAAAAGCAGACAAGTGTGTGGTAATTCTCCAGGTTAAAGATAAACCACAATGAGGGTGAGAGTGTGTTTTTAACAAGCACATGCAGCAAACGTGCAAAGGACAATTCATGTAAGTGTGACCATGCTCATTTGTACATCACAACCTCCATGTTCAACAGCAAGTAAAAATACGAGTACCAGAAAGTATGTACATGTTTTGGGGAGATTTAATTTCCTTTATCCTTTCATCTTTTTTTTGACATGAATACAAGGTCCTCTGGGTTATTCTCCTCTTGCAGCAATATGCCAATCTATCAGAAGAATAATAGATGCATATCAGCAAGTCAGCACAGTGTTTCTTAATCAGGGAGTCCTGGAAAATTTGATGAATGCTTTAAAAACTTTTCTTTGGGACTTCTGTTTAATAAATGGGAATACTTTCCCTCCTATTTGCTATTTTTAATATGACCATCCCCAAAATCTTGTGTGCCAGTATCCTAGATTAATCTAAACACACTTCCCTGGTGAAATCATACGGTCTCATTTCTTTGTTCATTTGTACCCAATGGTAGGGGTATACAGCAGGATTCAGCACGAGCTTAACACCATTTCCATTGCAATCAATAGTAAAACTCACAAATACTGCACCTGCAAATCAAGTAAGCTACTACTGAATACAGTAAGAAAAAATTCTAATTTGGTGAAATTCAGGTTTTGTGTTGGTGAGTTTGGCTTTGCTAACATCAGGGAAACTGCCCTTGTTATGATCAAAGCTGAATTTGAACCAAGTTACACTATTCAGTCTGTTTCTGTCTCTGTCTCAGATTTTGCTTCACCCTGACACAGTTTTGATATTCTGGTAATGATTTCTGTAGACCAGGCCTCCAGTCAGCAGCTGAGGACAGCTAGGTCAGCCAGTATCAGTCTTTTGCTTGAAAAGTCTGAAAAAGAGGTATTCCAAAGCAAAGATGCTGCTCTCAAGTATTCCCTTCTTTAACGTCAGTTGGGGGAGCCTAAATTTCTGCTTCTGCAGATACCTTGTACGAGCACCTCTCTTTGTGCTCCAGACAGAGATAAGTGACTTTTTACAGATTCCAAGTGTGTGATTAGAAATCCACAGCTCCATGGATGTTAAAGCCGGAGAGGCTGCTGCGTTAATCTAGCCAGAGCTAATGCACAGCACGGATCAGGAGACCATCTTCAACTACCTCCTGCTGTGAGTCCAGCAGCTGATGCTGAACCAGGGTCTAGGTTTTAGAAAAAACACACAGCAGTTTAAGATGAAGTTTAATAGTCTTTCAGGGGAAAATCTCCCCAGAGCTTTGGGTGGTTGGTTCCAATTAGTAACTTCATCCAGTGGTCAAACAGGTCTAGTGTTTCTACATTTAATCTGTTTACCTACAGTTTACAACTATTAGTTTCCAATAAGCTTTTTTGCGCCCAAGACTGCGATATCCTCTATTATCAAATGCCTATCCTTCTTATCAGTTTTTACAGCCCATGATTAAGTTATGTCTTAACCTTCTCTTTAATAAACTAGGTAGACTGAGTACCTTGAGTCTCCCACAAAACATGAGTTTACTTACTCTCTCAGATACTTTCTGAATTGTGACAAGTTTCTAAACTTTTTCCTCAAAGCACGGGCACCTCAACCAGACATGCTGCATTTCAGCAGTTTTTGCAACAAAACAATGACGGTTATTACATGACTTGCTGTAGCAAAAGGGAAAAGACAGAGGAAAAAAGGAAGAAATCGCAGAATGGGGGAGAAAAGAAGAATGAAAGGGGTTAAAAAGAGGCAAAATAACAACTGAAAGAAAATGGAGATGGAAGGAAAGACTCAAAGTAGGACAAGACAGTAACAAAATAAGTAGCTATTGAAATAGAAGCTCAGCAAGAAGCAAGAGATGACAAAAAGGCCATGCAAAGCAGTGCCTATTTACAAGTATGCTTTCATGAATTATCCTGGCAGTTCCAAGAGGCTGACACGCGGTCCTGCTACCCATCCCTCCACTCAATTATTTCAGGCAATCAGTCATCTCTGACAGTGATTGCTGCGTGATCCTCCCTGCTTAAGAACACACTCTACACCTTTGCAGAATTTTTCGGAAGCAGAGGTTATTAGCACCACAAGGCATTAAACCAACCAACCATGTTTCACTTGAGCTCTACAAGAGAAACGTGGAAGGGACTGTGCCTCTTCCCATCCCCCACCCCAGAAATACCTGCCTCGCTTCAAGGCCAGCACTGGAGGACTCAGTCAGAAGAAACAAAAGGCACGTACACACAAAGCACACATATGGAGCTCTGGGCTCCAGTCATCAAGCCTGGGACATCTGTGGCTTTCTCAGGATGCCTGCGTGTTCAAATAATTAGTCCAAGGCCAGCTGTCCCCTTCTTGCTCTTCTCACTTTATGCTCCCATTGCTTCTACTACCACTGTCTGTCCAAAGAGTATTTCATCTGATGGATCACCAAAAGAGTAGGCTTTTTGTTGTTGTTTATTCTTTGGAAGGAAGGAGTGGAAGAGAACTGCTGAGGCAGTAAAGCAGAAAGAACTCCTCTGAGTATGTCTCATGATGCACCTCAACGTTTCCAAACTAGATTTTGCCACATCAGAGGAAAGATTTGCTTTAACCTTTATATTCTGAAGTTATAAACTCCAAACGCTTCTGCTAGTACTGAAAATGCAACCATCACTAGTGAACTTGCCTGTTTGGGAAAGCTTACTGCTTTACAAACACATTCAGCTCTTGCATTCTGGGCCTAATTTCCCTCTCAGTGATCCAGAAGTAATTCAGGGAAATTAATGAACTCAGTCTCAAGATGCTCCCCCTATAACGCACTCCCTTCTGAAATCTTTCTGCCAATTTGTGCTAGAGCAAGCTAGAGGTACTGCGGGAGGCAGGTCTCCACATCAGTGGGGGTTACCACCATGTGGTTGAAGAAACCCAGCTGAAGCTTTTTCCAGTTGTGTGAAAGCAGGAGCGAGAACAGAACCAGCCCTTCTGTTCTCATCTGTGAAATTGCATTTGTAGCTTTGCCCCAAAACCAGGCTCCCAAACAGGCCCAAGCTGGAGCTGGGAAAGGAACACTGCTCCCCAGCCTGTGTTCAGCGAGTAAGGGCATGACAAAGCAAAAGGCTCGTGTGTGCATTGAGCAGCCCTGTCCTTTGACAGGGCAGCAAGTGCTTGGATAATACATTTACTGCAGCTTGTGCTGCGTCGTGCCTGCCTGTGCATCATCTCCATAGCAGCAGTTCTGCTAATTGAGACCAGCTGCTTAAATTCCAAATTCTTCTCTCCAGAAATATCGATACTACGACGTTATGATTAGAAAGCACTTTACCAAATGCCTCTCAATTCTGCACAGCTCAGATGAAGAGCAGCTGCAGAAAGAAGGGACAGTTCCCTGAGCGTACAGAATAAAACACGGCAAAAACACTGGAGAAATGAAAGCAAGTCAAAATAGAATAACGATGGCAGAGAAAGCAGCCTGCTGTATATGCTTGTGCCTGTCATTTTAGATGTTGAAAGGACCGCAAGCAGACTTCTTCCTTATGCTCTAGGATAAATGGCCACAGCACTGCAGTGTTACAGCTTCATGCGGCAGGTGTGCGTATTTGTCAGATCCAGTTTTTCTGTCCAAGAATGGATTAAAGCAAAATCCATCAATCTGGGACTGGCTTGGGAGAGTAGCTGTGGTCTTGAATCATTTGGCTCCAGGAACTGTTCTGCATGGCCCACTGGCAAAGAGAGTCATCGGAACTGATAAGCTAGTGGGAAGATTTGCAAAGTAGGAATGCCACCACACCGCCACAACTTGGCTTCACTGTCGGCTATTTCCCTGTGGTTGCTGACTCCACGCAGCAAGCTGTCATCTGGATGCTTCACAATGGTCACACTGGGACTGCCAAAAGCCACAAGCGTTCTTCCCCTTCGGCCAGGCTGGATTAAGCTGGCTAACAGTACAGTCAATTCCAAATTCACTTAGAAGTCTCAGGCCCTGTCTGTGACCATCAGACACAGGGCATTCCTGAAACAGACATCTGGTTACTGAGTTTATGCAAGAACTGGGCAAACCACTTCAATCCCATCTGTTGTTCCAACCTCCTGAGCACAGAGAACAGAATCCCTGAAAGAGAAAATCTCACTAAGAATGTCTGAAAATGAGAATCACAATACAATGTGTGGTTTCCTCCTGAGAAGGATGTTGTACTATCTTACAGAAAACGTGGCACACTTCAGCATGTGGCTGTGTAAACAAGGGCCTAACACACTGTTTCACTACTCAGATTTCATACTACAGCCGAGGTAATGCAACACAACTAAAGCAGAGAGATCACTTTGCCATGCTAAGTGATTTGCCTCCTACTCTGAAAATCAATAAGGTAAATAAAATTTTTTATACATATACCAGACAGTGTCTCTCAGCAAACAAAATGCTCATGTTTTTTAAAAATATTCCTACTATGTAACTCTGGAAAATATTCAAAGTGTTTAGAGTCTCATTCAGATTTCACCATTTATATACTTCGTTTGCTTTCGTTGTATTCCATTCATCCACTGAATCTCCCTTTAAAGTTGCAGTTTTCCTACCTATTTCACTTTCTAACTTTAAGTGTATATTAGAAGACTGACTGAATCCACAGTACTGTGGGAGAGGGAATACTCCAATGAAATTCCAGAAAGGTAAGTCTGAACACATCACAATTGAATATAAACTTCAAGAATCCTTCTCTGAAAAAAAAAATAAACTTACACTGTATGTGTAACCTTCACTGACTGCATATTCCTTTAGTCTCCATTTTCTTTCAGCTCCTAGTAAGGTTGCTATACTTATTTGTGCTGGAAAACAGCTGACACAGAAGTACATAATAAGAAACAGCAGTGTAAAGATATATGCTCCATGTGCTTATAGGGAAGTTACCTCAATAAAGTGCTCTACGCTGCATGCAGACCTGTTAGCGTCATTTGCAGGTGACAGCTTGATGGAATTCTGTTGATTGCAGGGCAGTTGTGTTCCCTCCCATCAAGCTGAATTTAGCCTTTCTAGTCACCAAATCACATGAATAAACCTCTATGCATATATTTATTTTATTTTTAGGTTTCCAAGATCAATCAATGACACTCATGTAAGGAGATGGATATCACAAGGCTAGGTAAGAAATGAATTAAGCTCTTCTGAACGCTACAGTCATGGGGACCATCAGGACAGACACTTTGATGGTTTCCAATGGCACAGCTCTGTGGATTGTTAACAGAATTACAACAGCTTTAACCAGTCACGGACCTTGGCGCATCAGATCATAACAAACCCGTGCAGCAGAGCAAGCAGGAGGCCTATTCAAAAAACAGATTCGCCAACCTCTCTTCAATCTCTTCCCGCTGACATCTGTACACCTCAGTCTGCAATGTGCCACAACTGTTCTGCTGTGCTGCAGCAGTGGAAGTCAAATGCCCAACACACATCTGCCCCAGCAGAGAAGCAACAACTCTGCAGCTGACCGTTTATTTTGTTCACAAAGCACAGGCATACTCCTATTAAATTTCAGCTGCCCTAGCCTCCCCCATAACTAAATTATTGTTATTATGCTCCGCATAATCCTAGTACTGACAGGGATGTTTGTTATACGTAATTAAAGATATTAATTTTGAATGGAACAGAAGACACAGAGCCAAGAACTTAATTTTTTTTAAAATCTCCCATTAGAAAATTACCTTCATTAGCACCGACTCGCTGAGCTTCTCTCTGTTGACAATTTTTATCGCGACCTTCTGACACGTGACACAGTGAACCCCCAACTTCACAAGCCCTGCAGGAGAAACAGAGCAAAACAGAAAGGAAGAATTGGTTAGAGATAGTCACTATTGAGATTTTTGCTATTAGTATGCCACCCAGCAGTTGGCAACTTCTATGCAAATATATTTCCACTAGTCCCTCCTCCAGCCAGATAAGGTCTGGTGAGTAACGAAGACCCTGCAGCCCACACTGTGACCATTTGGCAGTGAAGCTGCCAACATTCCTAACGCTGCTGCAGTTTCTGCCATTAAAGCTATATTTTTGTTGAAGCACTGTATTCCAGCTCTCACCACTCAAAGTGCGTTCTACCAGTAAGAAGTCCACTTTTGCCAATTTAACCGCACTAGGCTAAGGGCTTTTGCCAACACCTGACATCAATGAAAGCTCAGAAATCAACAAAACTAGATGGTCAATGTCTGCAGTGTAGACATGGCCTCTACATTTTTCTAGCTCCTTCCAACACTTTCATGATCATAATAAAAAAGTATTTAATTATGCTTTCCTGTACTGTTTTAATTTACCCTGCTGTATAAATTTAACACTGATGAATGTCACTGTGGCATGGATGAACATCAACATATGCTGATACAATTCTAAATTCTTCTTATCAGTTATTATTTACTATATCCTCGTATACAAATATTTAATTTAGAATGTTGTTAAATGATTATATTGGCAAAAGGATATGGATATCCCTGACAGGATCAGGATGTTTGAGCTATCACTAAAATATGGAACAAAACTCCAAGAAATAAAAGAGGTAAGTAACATATATGAAGCATTATCTTCTGCAAAATTTTGATCTAACTCTGCTGACTTCCATGAAAGTACACTGAGATATCTCCCATAAGTAAGGATTATGGTCCTCTGAGCTCTTAGCTCTATAACCGTTAAGAAAATTTGTATCTGGAAAAACTGTACTTTGTAGGTCTATTCAAGTGAGATGTTGTTTACTTCAGCTTTTACTCTTGTCAAACATGCACATGCAGCACAACACCTGATAGGCTGGATCCCTTCCCACTCCACACACAGTATGCCAAATTGCCGTTTAGTTTAATTCAGTTATAACTGAAGTAAGAAGAAATGGCACCTCCCCAGTGTCACTGAGACCTGCTGGGCTTCGGAGAGCATTTATGAGCAATGACATCACACAGCAAGGAAAAGCCTAGCTCAGCTCCCAGCTCCTAGGTTGGGTTGCAGTTAAGATCCTGACCCCATCCCCTGACACAAACCACAAAGCCAAACACGTTGATTTATCTGCAAATTGAACACAACAGATCTGCAGTCCAGCAAAACAATGAACACAGGACTTCACACTTCTTATTGAAGGATGAATATATAGATTATTGCCTTACTACAAACTGTCCCCACTGAAGTGAACTGAAGTTTCATCAGGGATGCCAGCAATCTCCTGCAGATACTTGTCCATCTTTTTGCCACACAGTTAATCATGAATTTGGCACCACTAATCACTGGCTATTTTCCTCCTGGAAACTGCTAGGGCACACAGAAAATAAGGAGGTAATTGGTGACAGCCAGCATGGCTTCACTAAGGGCAAATCACGCAAATCATGCCTGACACATCCGGTGGCCTTCTGCGATGAGGTTACAGTGTTGATGGATAAGGGAAGAGCAACAGATGTCATCTACTTGGACTTGTGCGAAGCCTTTGACACTGTCCCACATGACATCCTTGTCTCTAAATTGGAGAGACATGGATTGATGGATGGACCACTTGGTGGATAAGGAATTGGCTGGATGGTCACACTCAGAGTTGTGGTCAACCACTCGATGTCCAAGTGGAGAGCAGTGATGAGTGCCACTCCTCATGGGTTGGGACCGGCACTATTTAACATCTTTGTTGGGGACATGGACAGTGGGATCGAGGCACCCTCAGCAAGTTCACTGACAACACCAAGCTGTGTGGTGCGGTCACACGCTGGAGGGAAGGGATGTGCCATCCAGAGGGACCTGTACAGGCGGGACCGTGCAAACCTCATGGAGTTCAACAAGGCCAAGTGCAAGGTCCTGCACATGGGTTGGGGCAATCCCAAGCACAAATACAGGCTGGGGGATGAGTGGATTGAGAGCAGCCCTGCAGAGAAGGACGTCAGGGTGTTGGTTGACAAGAAGCAAAACATGACCCAGCAATGGGTGCTCACAGCCCAGAAAGCCAATTGTATCCTGGGCTACATCAAGAGAAGTGTGGCCAGCAGGTCGAAGGAAGGGACTCTCCCCCTCTACTCTGCTCTCCTGAGACCCCCACCTGCAGTACTGTGTCCAGCTCTGGGGCCCCCAATATAATAAGGACACGGACCTGTGGGTTCAGAGGAGGCCATGGGGGGTGTGTGTGTGTGTGTGTGGAGCTGGAGCACTCCTGGAGTGTGAGGACAGGCTGAGAGAGTTGGGGGGGTCCAGCCTGGAGAACAGAAGGCTCTGGGGAGACCTTAGAGCGGCCTTCTAGTACTTCCAGGCCTACAGGAAAGCTGGGGAGAGACTCTATCAGGGAGTGTAGGGATAGGATGAGGGGTAATGGTTTTAAACTGAAAGAGGGTAGATTTAGTTTAGATATAAGGAAGAAATTCTTCCCTGTGAGGGTGGTGAGACACTGGCACAGGTTGCCCAGAGAAGCTGTGGCTGCCCCCTCCCTGGAAGGGTTCAAGGCCAGGTTGGACGGGGCTTTGAGCAACCTGGGCTAGTGGAAGGTGTCCCTGCCCATGGCAGCAGGGTTGGAACTGGGTGATCTTTAAGGTCCCTTCCAAGGGGGAACCAGTCTGTGATTCTATGATTATGCTGAGCAATAAACTCCCGACTCGCTTCCAATCATATCTCTTTTATGGTGTGCTCAAGTGCTCTGGATATTTCTAGTCACATAATTTCTCAGTCTCATCTGGTTAAATACTGACACCCTTACTTTCAGCCATGACATAAACAAGTCACAAAAATTAAGAACTCAGTGCACTGACAAATCCATTTGAAACTGCGTATAGCAATAGCCTGTCCTCTGCCTGAAGCAGCTGAGAAGCACAGCTGGGGGAAGATGCTGTGATGTCCAGCCAATCCTCACTTTCATGTCTGAATTTTGTCTATTCAATAAATTTATACTACCACCAATAGCACTACTGGCTCTATGTTCACCGTTCATAGCAGCTGCAGCCTTACTTAGGCTTCTTCTCTTTGGCTTTGTTCTGTGTTTGGATAGTGGCTACTTGGCACCATCTTGTTGAACGTGTGCACGGTTTCAATCTGTACCGATTGCTTTCTTCCTGCTTCCAGCCCAAATCACAGCTCCACATCACTCTTACAGCACAACTACATCACTGTACATTGCTCTTAGTTACACTTCCAAATCTCAGCAGAGCCTCTAGCTCAGTCCTTTGTATCTAGACTCCCAGCATCTGTGGCACGGTGCTGTACTGTGTACGTGCTGTAGACCAATTATTCTCAGAGGTCAATAAAAGTGAGAAACAACTGCTTTCTGTAACTGGTCCTTCACTCCAAAGAAAATATAAAGGCTTCTGGTATCTCACATTTTGGGATTCAATTTCAAATGTTGTTGCTCCCAAACCAAGGTATCTGTCCCACTGAACCTGGCTGATCTGTAAACTATTTTTCCTTTGTCCTGCCTGAAGCACTCTACCATTGAGTCACAGAGGGGTTTTAACCATGAACTTCTGGGACAGCACCATGCCGCACAGGCAATCTTCACAGCATCCTCTGTCCTTCTGACTACTAACCTACCACAGAAACTCAAAATTAAGATTAAACCATTTTGTTTATGCCAATAAAAAAGTTAATCAACTGTAAGAAGACACTGCACACCTTGCAAATATCACACTGATACTGAATCATGCTGATTTTATATTAAATTAATTTCATTGATCTCAAGAAGTCATTCTTGATTTACACCACGATACCAGAGGACAGAATGAGAAAACACATGTGCGATTTAATGCATTTTTCCTCTTCTCCTGATTCGCATTTTAAAAATCAAGAAAAAAAAAAAGCAGTCACCGCTGTCTGTTTTGTGAAGATAGAACTTTATGACAACCCTTTGAACAGCCCAAGACAGCACTTTCAACTGTACTAAATTCACTGAAAGTAATTTTAGGATAAAAATAAAACATGTCACTCTGCCTTGCCTCTGTCCCACCCCACCCAGCCACTTCCTTTTGACATTTGCATGCCAACCCAACCAAAAAAAAAACCTCTTAGTAACTCCATCTATAGGATAAGGCCCTTCTGCTACTATGAGGAAATCCTAATTGATCTTGGGCGGGAAGGGCTTGTACTCAGGACTTCTGTTTCTGTCCTGTAATTCCAGTCTAGTGTATAACTACTCAGAGATGCCTTACATGGGGATTTGAACTCCTGTGGGCTTCTGATGCTTAGGAAGCTCTTTTACTGACACAGCAAATACAAACCATTCAAGATGAATTATGTATCTGTGTAATGGCAGACCCTTAGAGAGAATGAGAAGCAACTATGTGAGTAAACTGCTGAGCTCTTATTGAAATCAAAGTGGCAGAAATATCCTCTTAGAAACAAGTGTCCAAGGTGTGTTTACAGGGTTGTGGAAGAAGCTGTGGATCTTCCAGTTTTTCCTCTCCTGTATATGCAGCTGTTAACGAGCACCTCAAATCTATAGCAAACCTCCAATACAAACCTGTCAATAAGTTAGGTACTTACTTATCTATACATTCAGGCCAGCACAGGTACCTGTGTGGTCTCCAAAGGAAAACAAACAAGGCTGCAGCTAAGAGGTATTTTGCACTGGCTTGGCTTAAAGCAAGTCTGCCTGGCAACAAATAGAGTTTGAACTTGTCAGCTTCATGAGTAATTAACGCCTCAAATGCAGGCAAGTAACCTTCCTGATTGTTAAAGTTAACTCCGGTCTGTCCTGGCAGAAAATCTAACATGCTGTGGGAATCGAGCACTTGAAGTTTCCCCCAACCACCCACATAGCTGTCACACGTGCTCACTCCTTCAGGCACACTTCAGATTTCCATCTATAGGTGGTTCCCGGGGGCTCGCGGGCACTGACATGCTGTTACATCCTGTGGGCTGCTTTTGATCATAGCCACTGAACTGCACCAGAACCAGCCCTTCAGTTTCAGGTTGGGGAGTAAAGAAGAAAACATGAACACGCTAAAAAGCAAGAGGATGTGTAGCTAACATTGTCTTTTCATTTATAATTAAAAGCCACGATTTGAAAACCAGTGAGCACGAGGAACCCCAGATGACACAAGGGAAAGATGCCGCTCAAAGAGGAAGAGCAAAGCGAAGCGCACAGGCCCGACAGCCTAATGCTGCACTGACCCACTAACAACCATCCCTGCGGATTCTGCTGCTGGGAAACTCGCACTCTGCGGATGCTTAAAGACACCCAGCTCCTTTCTGAAAAGGACAGGAGCTTAGGTGATGAGCAAGGGACAGATTTAGATCAGCTGGACAGCTCATCCTGAAGCAGTACAGCGAGGAATCCTTTATTTTACCCAAGAAGAATGTGCTGCGGGGATGGAGAAACAAAAGCTTCCCTCCAGCTGAGACAATATATTCACTATAAATCCCCGATCACAGCAAGTCATCTCTGTGGCCTATATTGTAACTGGCAATCACCTCCATGACTTTACAGCCAAGGACAGGATTTCAGAAAAGGCTGATTTACTTTTGCCTTGCATTTTGTGTAGCAATTTTCTTTAACACAGACTGAATAAAATACTAAGAGTTCCGAGCTGGTGCTATTTCATACCCACTTTACAGTTGCGTAAATAGCAGCATGAGGGAACACAACTGTGGATAGTAACACCTTACTAATGATCCTGTTACTACAACTCTTCATTAGAGAAAGACACATTCTGGGAATAAGGGAGAACTGTTTTTCAGTCATATCCAAACTTGGATCTGCCAAAGACACCAATCTGAAACAAATTATTATTTTGAGAGAGAAAGACTAATAAATAATGAAACAACATTGTTGTTTAAATACAGGACTTACGGTATACTCATTGTTAATGATTAATGTTCCCACAGTCTTTCAGAAATGTTAAGCACAAGTAACTCATTATCCTGATTTTTAACCATAAGGCCAATAACTATGTCAAGAAATGGAATAAAAAATTAGGTACATTTGCTACATTTAATACATATGATTTTTCCAATGGTAAATGGAGGTCTTTCATTTTCTTTTAAAATAAAACCAACCCAATGCCCTATTTGTAAGTATTGATAAATTTCTGTAGTAGGGAAACTAGCCACTGATTTCAGAAGACATCTGTATGTCACACATTGCTTGCTCTTCATTTCACTTCAGAACACATTGTCAAAAAACTTCTTAAGAAATCTGAGTGGAGAGCTCTGGTCTCTGGCCAGTGGTATCTATTTTGACTGGATGAGCAATTAAAGGAATATCTAGAGAGAAATATCACTCCTCTTTTAACTCGAGTTAGCTAATTGCCAATTAATTCAACGAATACTCTGCAAATGTTAATCTAGGCACTGCAGGACACAAACATTTGTGGTTTACTTCAGGGCTCAGACTAGTACTGGTAACAAACTACCTGGATCAAAGGAGGAACAAAAATGTTAGGCTGAACAAACTCAAGTACACTGTTTTTTAAAAAGCTTACTGTGTGTACACTGTTGCTGCATATAAGCTTTGTACATACGATCTTTATATACAAGTAATGTAATTTATCCCCCAAAACTGCAGGTTGCTGTTGTAAATCTTAAAAATATTTATGGATGCTCATTCCTGAAAACTACACACACTAGCATTCTCAAGATCTGCCAGCCTTCAAGGATGTCAGTTTAGAAAAATCAACCCTTAAAGCAAACAAAAGCGTTAATACAACTCAAGTGGAGCGTAGGACAATATTCAAAATGAGAATAAAGAGCAAGAATATTACAACAGTTATATTCACAAACGCTGCAGTTTCAATTAGGGTTAAATCAGTTCAGTTACAGTGTCTAACTGCTGACTGCAGTGAAGTTGCCTTAGATCTACAACAGTGGAAAATGGATTAAAATTTGGCCCAGAGCACCACGATTTCCATAGCCATAAAATAAGGATAATAACACTTACTTACTTACCTTGCAAGGGCTGTAGAAGGATTAACTGATTAATCCTCACAAAGAACGTCGGAAGGGGATCTAAACCCTATGCAAGTCTTACATATTACAACCAGGAAAACTTCATCTTAAATATGATCTGGAAAGAAAGCTCTAGATAATTTCTTATTAATAGCTTCCATTTAATTTCCCAATTCTTTTAGCGCATAGATTTCTGGCCTCCTACAACATGCAACTTACGCTCTTAGCTGCACTGGAAAGAACTTTGTTACGGAGCATCCTACTTATAGAACCCAATAATTGCCCTTAATTACTCAGTCTTCTAATTGAACAGATGTTTATTTTTCTATAGCAATTGTTATCTCTAATTATTGCATTTAAAATAAACAGAGCCCTATATCAAGAGACAGGCAAATTATATGGTACCAATTTATAATTGCATATGGGGAAAGGAGGTATAAGGTTGTCTAGAAATCTAAAAGGATGAGGATGGAGCTACCCACGTTGGTAATGAAATAATTTGACCATGGGCTCTTCTACAGAGGGATTCTAGTGCTACAAGGCTGTTCTGAGGGCTCATGCAATAACTGTCTCTAAATTGAATAAACTGTAATTACAGTAGGACTAAAGCCAGAGTTCAAATGCTCAGCAGGAGCACGGAAGGAGATGTTCATCAGGCCCGGGATTCACGTGCCTCAGCTCAGAGCACAGGGAAGCTGCACCCTAAATTGCTATAGCCTAGACTTATTGTCCTGAGCTACGAGCACCATTGAACGTATGCCGGCTCTGCCAGCCGAAGGGACGCACACTCCTAAGCTCAGAGATTGGTGAGAACAATGCGTCAGCTCAGATGTGACTGGGTCCACATGCCTGGTATTAGAGAACAAGAGACACAGACATGTATATATATACAGCAGCTCATCAGGAGCACGTTTTACACTGTATGCCTCAGAGATTATGGTAGGATCATTCTCCAAGCTCAGCAGGATCAAAACACACAGAACCAACATCACCTCTATTGATTTTTATCTTGGTCTCTTTCTTACAATATTTCATAAATCAATACTTCTCAGAAACCCTTTGTGCCCCCTGAATATAGCAAAGAACGTGACCGTTGAGTCCTTTTGACGTGCTCTCCTTCCCATCTTACCATACACACTCACGTGTCTAAAAAGGCCCCCTCAGGGAACCAGGACACAAACCTTGATGGACACACTGGATGCTGCTTTTATAAAATGCCATTATTTCATCAGACAAACTCTAACAAACTCTTGAAGTCCTCTGGGATCTATCAGCAGCTTGTGATGTCTAGTGGACTGAGCTCCTACTTCAGATCAAGTCTTTGTTCCCATATAAAAACACTTGGGAGACTATGTTTTGCTGCCACGGGAGAAGTGCAGACTTCAGCTTCCAAAGTGTACATCTGAAAGCATTTGGGCAGCACCCGTACACCCTGCAGACAGGGACAGAGAAGAATGGTTTCATTGTTTTCAAATTAAAAAGATAAATTGAAATACAACAGATCTTTCCATTGATGCATGAGAAAATTTTCTCTTTTTTACATCTCTGGAAAACTCTGCTTTTGCCCACAACTGTCCTAGTCAAAAGCTTTTCTCTCCACCTTCCAAGAGCTGTGCGTCTCCTTGAAAAACTCTTCTTGAGGAATGACAAGATCCAAGTCCCCCTTCAGACTTCATTAACCCTTTGTCAGGAAATAACCAAAGATGGCCATTTTCAGGTATAGCAGGAAGCCAGCAGATCTCTGTCTATTCTAAGATATCTTTTAGAAAACATGTTGCTATAATTAGGTAAGATCTGGGTAATGAGCCACAACATCCCCACTTGGTCCCGTGACCTACTGAGAAGGGTGGATGCACTAACAAGGAGGGAATACCACCCAGCAGAGAAAGAGGAGGTGAGGAAGGAGGAGGGGAAACAGCAGATAAACTGCTCTTCCCATGTGCTTTTAGCTGATGTTAAGCCCATTTTCTATGCTCATTTCTTACATCTCCCCTTCACCACACCTTTCCACCCTCCCTCCACCAAGAAGTCATCAAACCCTTCTGACCCTCCCATCAGCCAAGATTGTTTGGGTTAGGTTATATGTATATTAAGAACTCAATTAAAAAGGGGGGGTATCATGGAAAACCTTTACACAGAAGACAGAGGTCATGCTCTTCACAAGATTAGGCTCACCACAGCACACTTCATCTACCCAGCTCAGTGCTGATACAGCTTACTCTGCCCTCTGACATCTCTTAATCACCTGCTGACAGATTCCTAACAGGATTTTCACTGCCTGCTGATATGCTGCACTTCAGTAACGGCTCAAGAAGTGATTTGGATTAACTATACTTGCACCCATGCTATGAACAAGACACCAAACAGCAAGTCACAAGCACACGCAGCACATCCCAATTCCCATGAATTCCAGAAGGGCTTGTTGAGGGCGGTGAGGTAGGGCCCATACACAGCCCGAGGAGAAATGCATTGGGATAGTCACTGCATACATTGTTCGACTCCTACAGATTTTTTTTCCAAGGACAAATTGTTCTGTACTAGTAGAACTAATAGGGGCTGATCTCTCGTAGACCCACATGCAAAATTTCATTTTATTGTCCACCACAAAACCCTGGATTCTCCTTCACGTTCCCTAATGAGATCTCCAGTCCCACTCCAATAGGTCCTCACCATATCTATGGACACCCTACCTTCTCCTCCTATGTCATAACATTTACAACTTCCTCCCACGCCTCTGCTCCCATTGTCTCTAGCTATTTATATCTCCTGCACAGTCTCCTGCAGTAACAGACTCCACAGTTTTAACCACTTGTGCTGCAGTTCAGCTATCACTTGCATCCTTTCATATAGCTTACGCTCTCTTTTCTCCTATGTAGAAGGCAACAGATGCTGTGGCTAGTCCAGATCTGTGAGCACATTGTCTCGTTGGTCAACCAGCACCTACCAAACAGAATATCTAACACCTGAGTTGTTGTTCTACTTCCCTCTCAGATTTGGTTTTCTCTCCAATACTCAGTCAACAGCATCCAACAAAGCCTGAAAGGACTTCATCATCTTTGAAAGATTTTTCAGACTGAGAAACCTTTATGTTACTGTCATTCATACTTACATGGAGGTACTCCAACTACACACTATCATGTTGTCACATACAAGAGGAGAATCAGGGCAGGGTTCAGGTAAGAGCACAGTAGGGACACCTCATCTTCATTAACTTCATCTTCACCTCCATCTCCAGCAACTTTGGATCCCACTGGCCAACACCAACTGAATTCAACAGTGAGCCCTCAGTAACAGGTTTGACAAAATTCAGCAGCAGGCTACAGTGAGACCTTGTAAGTCGCCCAGTATGGGAAAGGTAAGGATACAGATTAAGCCTTCAATCATTCAGTCTGGCTAAGAGAAAACACCTTGCTGGTCAGCCAGCACAAGAATGATCTCCTGCACAGAAACCGAAACTGCCTTGGCTGCAGGCTAGACAAGGGGACAGGACACGGTGATGGAGAGGGGGTGGCCCTGACGCTATTGGAGGGTTGGGGGAAAAGCTTGGGGGCTCCTAACAGCAGACTTACAGGCCTACAGAACACAGCTTCATGGGATGAAATGGAAAGAAATAATTTTAATAAGATTCTGGTATTTTCACATGACTCCTACAGCCCTACATGTGAGCCTACATAGTCTCATTTGAGCAAATACTTTAAGTGCTTCCTGTCTGCCATAGTGGATTGTGTGGATTTTAAAACTATAACTGAGGGCAGAGATCTCATGACACAATTGTAACAGACCACTTTTCCCATTTTGCATTATATTCTTCTGTAGAAAGTGTAGAAAATACCACATTTTCTTAATTATACTGAATATGAGAAACCCAAAGCCTCTGGCTTAGGACAAAGTGAAGAAAGAACATTTCAAAACTGATCTCTGGCTTAAAAAAGGGAAAGTCACAGCAAAAGAATTAAAGATCAGAAAAATTAGACTATTATCATTTTAATGAACAGAAACAGGCATATAAAATAAATTTCCATAGTATTTCCTTTAATGTAAGAATAATGACTCAGGTCACAGCATGGAGCTGAGAGCATTTATCGACTTCTACACTAAGAAGAACAGGAGCTGCCTGCTCATGTAGTACAAACTTCACTACAGCTGGTTCACTGTGTTCCTTACAGAGAGAGGAAAGCAGGGGGTCATATTCAATACATGGTTATAAAAAAGGCCCAAGTACCTCATTAATTTGAGGTAAGGTTTATGAGAAATAATATAATACCTAGAGAGCATGGTCAGCTGTGCCTCCACAAAAAAAAAAAAGAGAAAATTAAGTGAATTTAATTTCCTCTCAAAAGAAGTGTGGTTGGATAAATACAAACATGCATACCGCAACCCACCTTCTGATACTCAGCTTCGTCCCTTGGAAATTCATACCACAGTGGCTGAGGCCAAGTATGTCCTGAAATAGAGTTCAATTTCATACTCAGGCAGGAACCAGTGACTGTAAAAGGACACTGGCATGAGAACTGTGCTGTCAAAACACATCTTCGTGCCACGCTTCTGTTCTGGGATTTCTACGCAACAACCCCTGCCTGGGTTGCTGGAAGATCCTACAGTCAGTTTTTCTCTTCTGGAAGAATTCACTGGAGAGGATAATGAACAACCCCTTGACTCTGATCTAAAGCCCACTGAAGTTAATGCAAAGGCTCATCTGTTTCAGGAATTTGCAGACCAGTTTCTTCAGCAGCAGTTTACAGCTATGCAAACCTTGCTTCCTCTAATGGGTAGAGAATGAGATGGAAGTGCTGAAAGATCTGGCTGTAGAAGACCTTGTAGCTATGCCAGAACCAGCCTTTCTCAACAGTTACCAAAGCATACAACTCCCTGTATGTGTTAACTATGATTAAGGCAAAACAAATCTGCAGACATTGTTATTCTTGAATCTACAGCACCTTTTACCACACCACTCCCCCACACAGAAAAGGGTTCTGCCTTTACTCAGACTGGCAATCTCTTAGTATCAGCATAAAATCCTTAAATTAGGCTCCCCACAAACACTACTTCAAGGCCAGAGTCACAATAAAGAAGGGTGAAGAGTGGGTGAGTTTTCTAGATGTCAACAGAGAATCCCATCCCCAGGGTTTTTTCTCTGATTGCTTTCTATTCTATTAATAATTGTATTTCTTGGCCCCACACAGTTAGCATGAGGTGTCAGAAGACTCAGGAAGGTTCAATCAAAAAAGTCACCTTAAGAAGGAGGACAAGTTTTAAGCCTGGACAAGTACACAGAAATAGGCAATAAGCATCTCCTTCCTACAAGCTACAGGGTCTGGGTGAAAGTTAAAAATAGCATCCCTCAAGAACGACACTCCCACATGAGAATCCAGTTTTCCCTACATGCACGCTAGTGTGATCCCACTGGCTTCCTTGGAATTATTCCCAATTCTCACTGACTGAGAAGAGCCGCAGCCCTCCCAGCCTCTCCACGGAGGTGACACAACACAGCGCAGGCTACAAACAACAGCCACAGAGGAGCTCAGTGTTGACTCAGAGTTGCTCACGCTCAGAAGAGGAGGCAGCTCAGAAATAATCGAGACTGCTGTGCCTGTTCAGCGTCCCGACGTACACAGGGGATAAACATGCTAAGATAATACAGGACTACCCAGCGATAATGGCATTAGACAAATCACGTATCACTTTCTGCAAAGCCACTGGCCTTAAGGGATCCTGCCTGTAAAGGGCACAGAAAATATTGTCTTGTCCTTATGAATATTGCACACACTTAAGTTCTTGGGCTTTGTATTATGACTAGAAATGCTACGACATTCTTTACTCTTACTGCAGGGTCAGGCCACTTGCACATTAAGGCTATGGCCAAGTTGCATAGGGTGGGGTGTGTAAGAGTCTCTCCCTGATCACAAGGATCATTAGCAGCTGAATAGCATTTATCTGGCAGGACAGATGTCCAACAGAAACATTACTTGTCTGTGACCCTCTATGCTTAAGACCCTAAAGATTAGAGGTTGCAGTCCAAATCTTATTAGGGGAAGAACGGAAAAACTCTCAGCAAGAATGAAAAAAGACTTTCAAAAGAGGATCAGAAATTCTAGCAAAGGCCAAATATAGAAAAGCCTCAGTCTTCAGAGATGGAAAGTCCAACTGCAGTAACTCGATCTGCAAACCAACGAGCATGGTTTGGTCAGCTGGATAAACCAAACCAGTATGGCAGACACCATGAGCTGGAGTGACCTGTGTAATGTCACAAAATGGTGCAACGGCACCACCACATGCACAGGATCTGCCTCTTGAGACCCAGCCCAGGTCGGTCAGGCCTCCTGCACAAGCAGACTAGCCCCATCATTCAAAACAGGACTGCATGAAAGTATGTGTGTACTGTGAGCCTTACCAACAGTGGAGTGTGTAGCAGATTCAGCCCCACAGATTTCAGCTGCAGAAGGGCCTGCCCTAAGTTTCCTGAGGGACCATTTTTACTGGCAGATAAAAAGACTTTAAGTGTTCTTAGCACTAGTTCTCTTCCCTTTTTCGTGGGGAGAGAAGCCCTATCAAGCTCCAGGAGATAGGCAGAGAAACACAGAAAGAGAAGTTTACTTCTCAGATAAGGTTTGTCTAAACAGAGGCTTATATTCTAGTTGCAGTTCAGAAAACCAGAACTGAGAAAGAGCAAAGGTGCTCCCCCTGGTCAGATTAAAGGGAATTAAGGCAAATCCATGGCCTTGCGTGACTACAAGTTGTTAAATATGATGGAGAATCCCTCTGCCAACAGCATCAACTGTAAATCCCACTAATAACTACATGAAGAAGCCTAAAATAAAGATTCTTTTGACAACCTTTGTCTCTCTTCTCTGCAGTGAACTCTACTCAAAATCTACCTCTGCAGCTGTATGTGAATGTTGCCATGTACTGTACCTAAGGCTGTATCGGGAAGAGAAGGTGCTTTCTGAAAGCACAGACACAAGCAGGTGAGTGAACACTAGAGCAGGAACATCCAGACTGCACTTGGTAGCAGTGCACTGGAAACAGCCTAAAGAAAATCAGGGCAGCAGCTGGCCAGTTATTTAGCAACAGCGTTAAAGAAACAAATCAATTCTTCTCTAAACATGCTGCCTGATTTGTGCTAGTGGTCTGGAATCCATTGCTGAGGAGAAAAGGAAAAAAAAATAATCTAGAATCTGCTGTTGGTTACAGGGTCACAGAACCACGTAGGCTGGGAGCGACCTCGTGAGATCATCTAGTCCAAGCCCCTACTCAAGCAGGGCCAGCTAGAGCTGGCTGCCCAAGACCATGTCTGGCTGGGTTTGGAATACCTCCACAGACGGAGAGCCCATAACCTCTCTGGCCACCTGTTCCATTGTTTGACCACCCTCACAGTAAAAAAGTGTTTTCTTGTGTTCAGACTGAATTGTGTTTTAATTTGTGCCCACTGCCTCTTGTCCTGTCAGTGGGCACTACTGAGAAGAGTCAGCTCCCTCTTCACTCCCTCTCATCAAATATTTATACATATTGATGAGATCCCCTTGAGCTTTTTTACCAGGATGAATAGTCCCAGCTCTCACCTTACAAGAGATGCTTCAGTCCCTTAATCTTTGTGATCCTATCCTGCATTCAGTCCAGTAAGTCCATATGTTTCTTGTAATGGGGAAGGTCCAGAACTGGATGGAGGACTCATCGCAAGACTAGGACTCTACTACAATAAACATCATGCATACACATAATAGGTGCTATGCCCTGCCTTGGGGTAGATGGTTATGATCCAAACAGATAAGGCAGTCAAAGAGTACACCTAATTATATACCATCTTTGTTTGAAGATAAAGACTTTAGGCATGAAGAAGCTGAGCAACTTGCTGAAGGTCACGTGGAAACCATGTGGCAGAGCTGGAAACAGAGAACATGCCACAATCACATGGTTGGTGCAAGTAGGTGAAAGCTAGAAAACCATTATTAATGAATTTTCAACTACAAGCTATATGCTAGAGCAGAAATAATTGGCCAGTAGGTCATAATTTTTATTAAATTCCAGATAAACCTCACACTCACTCCCTACTACAGCTGTGTAAAAGGAGAATAATTCCATTTATGCCACTTGATCTGCTCCTGACTTACAGAAGAAAATCTGAGAGCAAAAGTGGGGTGCTTCCTATGTTATTTGTGAATGTACAAATTTGGTGAGAGAGCTTTCAAATTTATGATCCGTTTAATGAAAACAACAATAATGAAATTGCAACACTGTATTTTAAATAGGAGAAAGGATGCTGATTTCTGGAAGCAACTACAGAAGAACAGAAAAAACCACGAAGGAAAATCTCCTCTCACCAATCGTTTTACTCGCTCTGCTCTAGGAAAAGGATGGGTCTGGAGCACAACGACAGGCAGCATTGATAGACCAAGCTGTTCAAGTGGAAGGGGTTAGGCTGGTTGAAAGACTGTGTCAGGGAGGGATGTTCCAATCATCCGGTGCCCGTATCATGATCTTACCGGCAGCAGCAGAATGGCTGCCACAGCTCGGTGGCTGCTTCTTTAGATTGGTTGAGTGTCCGCTCAAGTCGGCGGCAGGGCTAAGACAGGTTTATTGTGCTGTGCGTGCTCTGGGACGAGGAGGGCTGACGGAGATGATAAGTGCCGCTCTGCAGAGCAGCAGGAGTACCGACTGGCACATGCGGAGAGGTAGAGTACAATAATCTCCCATCTGCACGATATAGCTTTGAATCCCTTCCTTTACAGCTCAATAGGTGCATCTGCTGCCCCTCTGCTAATCCTCAACATTGTTTAAAATGCAGATCAGTGGAGATCATGCTTTTTCCTTCCCATTACAGACCACAGCCTAATAAAAGAGCTTTAATCACACAGACAATATTCTATCTCTTGCAGGGTCTGCTGCTTCATTCTTTCCTCTTTGCCTTTGTTTGGAAGTCAGATCTTTGTCAGGCACTAGCAGCAGCAGAGTATAATTTTGCAACGCAAGGTTTGAAGCCAGTTGAAGCGACTATAACCTTTCCTAAAACTGTGGCATCATAATTAGAAGACTGCGACTGCAAAAGGTAAACAGCAGGGAACTCAGGTCATAGGAACCCCCAGAGAAAATGCATTCTAAACCCCTGGATATGTTGCATGATTTTAAATGTAAAAAGCAGCATCAGCAGACTTCCTTCCTTGTCTTTGTCTCCTTAGCACTAATGCACTATGACATTTTTTTAGATGTCAGAAAGTGTAAGAGCTACAGAGGAAAGCTGTGATTGGTTATGTGACTGTAGGCTGAGAAAAATGATTTAATTTATTTCCCATAAAGAACATCTACGTGAACATACGTATGCATAAACGCTAACCTGAAATAACTAGCTCTTTCCAGGCAATTCTACGGCCAAACGAACGACCCAGCTAGCTGTTCTTGCTGTGACAAGAGGGAGATCGTGCAAGTCATCATTGTAAAAATAAGACTGTAAGATCCACTGCAGTTAAGCCCTGATCCAGCTCTGAATCTTCTGCGGAAGAAGAGACATCCCAGAGCTCTCCTCTGTATGGTGACTGCCATCAGTGCATTTCAGTGGGAAGGACCAGCCTAGAATTCTCCTCATATATGTTTATCCTTAATTTTCTTCTCTAGCAACTGTAGTTCCTGCAAATAACTGTACATCATAATACAATAAATCTTGCCTCTCTGTATCTATATAAACTGCAGCAAGAAATATAAGCATACCAACTATTTTACTGATCAGAGTATGCCTGTCTTCCACAAATGTACAACATATGGTGGAGAGGAGGGCAAAGGAATCCTTCCTGTGTTCTTACGTTCCAGGAAACATGCTCATAACACGATGATAAAGCAGAGCACAGCACTTCCCTGTCCACAAGGAGCAAGATAGATACTGAAGGAAAAGCACACAAGGGATGTGGCTAAGAGGGATGTACTCTTTGCAATGTACTCCTTACCTGAGTCACCAGATCCCCAAGAGACCGACCATGGATAACTCACTGCTTGCAAGACTTCTGGATGCTATTTGGAGCTTGGCAAGCCCCAGACTTGCCGAAATCCCAGCTGCTCTGCAGGGACTCTCTGCTGTAGCAGAGCCAACTGGGCATCGCAGAGGGTCTTGAATGGCACGGTCCTATGGGCAGACACAGCCATTCCTCACCATAAATACATATGCTCTGTTTATGAAGCAGAGGCAGATGCTGTGCTAGCCACTGACTTCCTAGACAGCAGGAAACCCAACATGTTCTGCCCGACTTACACATCTGTACAGAAATTGTTGGAAGCAGCAGTCCCATTCTTCAGAGTCTCTTTTATTTGAGCTCACAGGAGTCCCTAACAGTAACTCTGCGTCTGTTGGATTTGCTGATCAAGGACAGCCCAGCACGTGGTCCTCTTCCGCCAGTTGCCATCGTAGCAATTAAAGGGGAAAAGACTATGGGACGAGTCATTTCATCAGTGCAAAAATGCATATATTATTTGTCTCATTATGAAGACACAATGTGATTTTCAATTAGCTGTCCAACAGTATGATCGAACACAAGATACTTTAATTATGTATTTCATGTACATGCTTCAAAGGTGCTGTTTCAATCTCAAAATAATTAGCTGCATGCACAGGCAACTTAAGAGTTCCAGAGAGCCTGCGGTTACTTTCCTTTTTAAAGATACAGAAGAGTTATTTGAGTTTCCTGAAGTGCAAAGGCCTCCTGGTTGCAAGGTAAGTGCACCTAGTGTATCTGTCCAGAATTACAGGTGCCTGCGCACGCACACACGGTTGGGTTCCTAAAGAAACACGGAAGCAGTCAATAACTTGATACTTCAGAAGCAGCCCTCTGCGAATATTAGGTCTTGCAAGGGAGTCTTTGATGAAGCATCACAGGATGCGCACCCACACAAAGACGTGCACACACACAGACTACCCGAACCAAATCCAGGAAAGCTGAAGTGAAGCAGGGCCAGAGTGGGGAAAGGCTGGAAATGAACCAAGGAAGCTGAGTCACATTCACTTCTCCTCTCACCGAGCAGCAGCGCTGACCTACAGTAGCAGTGTCTCATTTGGTGTTTGTATAAGCAGTAGTAAATTACTACCTCCTGGTGAAAAAGGCGAGGAAGATGCTATGAAACAAGTTTTCTCCAATTAACAAAGCCTCCCAGGACCACTTACACACTGTCCCCTCCTAATGAGGGCACCCAAAGTCATAATCCAGTTCTCCTCTATAATTAACATCTGTAATTACTAGTACACAACACTCTGCCTTAACGAACAGCACTACTAAGAACATCAAACATTTATATCTGCACTTTTGTGCATATTAGATGCAAAGCATCCAAGTGTCACAGCAAAAAAATCTATTTTTTTTAATAGAGGAATAGAGGAATACCAGATTTCCATTTCAACTGCTGGCTAAAGTATCTGAGTACTCCTAACAGAGCCTGGAGAGAAGGTGAAATTCTGGCAATCCTACACCAGCACATGAGCATATGAATTGGTTTTCCTTTTATAAATAGCCATGTCTTGCAGGACCCCACCTGCCAATGACCTCTACCAAGGTGACCAGATGCAATATACCACAATGTATCTAGAATTTTTTTTCTTAAACATCTATTCCAGAGTTGCTGAAAATAGTGCCAAAAGGAATTAGAAGCATTAACTGAAAGGGGGAAAATGGCAAGTATAAATGTTGCCAGAGGATACTTATTGTTCCCACAACCAGAATGTCATATGACATCTCTCCCATGAAACAGTCAACTTTTACACTAACTCCCCAAATAACTCAATTATCTGTGTCAATGTCAAGGCAGGGCTCTGCTCCTTCACATCCTTTGTCATATATATTTATCTCCTCCTACATCACAGCAGTCCTGCTGGCCTTTAGGAAAGAGATCCCTTAGTGGAAATGAAGCCTGACAGGAAAACAAGGCAAAAATTTTGAATGCATAGAGGCATCTTTTGTAATTAAGGGTTTTGGTTCTTTTTCCTGTAGGTATTTATAAGAGGTTTATTTGTTTGTTTGTGAAGTGAAGCTACTAAGGTTCAGGGAATCATTTCAAAATTGTTACTGCTTCAAATTTAAAGAGATTTTTCCACCACTGAGCTCTCTGTAAATTATCACATAGCAAATGGAAGGAGGTAGCATATACCTTCAGAACATGCGAGATGGCAAGGGGTATCACACAGGCAGAAAACAAAAATTTCTCCATGCATCCCTGCTCCCTGCCAGCAGGATTAGCTGGGTGATCCTCAGCAGCAGCGAAAATGTCAGTGAATCTTACTGACATCAGGTGCCTGTTTCCATGGAGGATGGGTACTTCAGTACATAAGATACATATTAGAGCAGAGAAAAAATTGTTTAGCAGCCCCAAACTTTGGACAGGGTCATGTGTTGTAGTTCCACATACACTTTAAACTCACCGAAGCTAACAGTCATGCGACAAGCAGCGGTTCAACCTTCTCATGTCACCTGCAGGTGTTTTCTTGTCCATGTAGTAAGCCAGCTCAGAGAACTGATGCAGGAGAAAGCCAATCCAGGAAGAAAAAGAAGGCTTTAACTAACTCAGGCCTGTACACAAACCCAGCACACACAAGAACCACATAACCTGCAGGGGAAGACAGGTCACTTCCCCTGACAGCAACGCGAGCTTAGCCACACTGACATGTGAATGCTACAAGCATGGCTCCAGAATGTTCAAATTCAGTTCCCTTCTCTGTTACGAACTCCCTTTGCATCACTGGTCACTGTTTTTCCAAGCCTCAATTCCCATCAGTGACATCGGGCAACATTATCTCCTTTGTTCTTTCCATCTACTCAGAGAGTAGGGGATTTACCACTGGGGCAACAGGTTGGTATCACCTGTACAGCAACAAGTACAACACATCTCCAACTCTGACCAAAGAGTGTAGGAACCGTGGTATTGCAATTAAGATACAACAGTAAAAGAAGGAGAACTGACAGCTATGTCTCTTCATAACTGAAGGTCGTAGTAACTTCATGAACGGGACAGTTGTTCTTTTGGAATACAGATGAGCTGTGTCTTGCAGGTTTTGTTCTGGTGTCAAAGAAGAGAAGGCACTTCTTCTGGACTGTGGCTGACAACAAATGGGGATACTTATACCCTGTTAAGACACAAGACAGGAACTCAGAAGACCTGTATCCCCAGCCTTATGGAAACTGTCCTGTGGGACCAGTCATTTAAGTGCACCAGCCAACATGGACCTCACTACCTCAAGGTCTTTCTGAATCTGGGCCTCAATCTTCTTATGCCTTTGTTTTTTCCATTGGCAATATTAACCTGCCACACAGAAATACTAAGGATTAATGTACTCAGGCTGGCAAAATGTCAGAAGTACTTCTGTTTTTGTAAAGGCTCCTTTTCTTCCTCCTTAGAGCTGAGCAGGAAAGATGATTTGCTGAACTTGCTATTTCTAACCGTTCTACAGTGGCAGACGGACAGAACCCATCAATGCTCACTGACCATCCACGCTTGTAAAATATCCACCCCAAATTCATATTTTAGTCTTTACATAACACATCACACCCTGCACAATGTATTGTGCCTCTTAACACTGGAGTGGGTCAGTAAATTGAGTAAGCATATGGGTCTCTTCTTGCAAAATGCGTATCTTCACTTAAACAAGTTACTCTCCTTTCAAAATCACAGATGTACAGCTAGATTAAACATGGCTAAGTCAGGTCTAAACATACACATGCTATTTGTAATTGCTTAAATGGATGGATTGTTTGCTTTAGTGATTTCTTTTCGAAGTTGCTTCTTAAAAATAAACATGTATTTCATAAAAAGGCAGTTAGTCTATGCTGGCTAGCATGTATGAGCACATACCACCGTGAGACAGAAACATGTCACCTTCCTTTATTCTTCAGACACATCTCTGAGTTCCCTAGTTACAGAAACCGCAACCACATTGTGCAGCTTACTATGATAGCAAATGTTCTCATCATTTGTCCTTTACCATGTACTCCTCTCTTCCATACTAGAAGTCCTTCCCCATCATATTACTAAACCAGCAAACAATTCATTTCCAAACAGCACACCAGAACTTCCAGCTGTGTACTGAAGGATGTATCAGCCTTCATAACTTCCATATTTATGTTGGTGACACTGACAGCAGTAAAACAAATGAGTTCAAGTCAGTAAACAAAATAGATGCAACTGAAAAAATACATAATCTGATCTTGGTTGAGAGCATGTGAACAAGGAGAAGGCTAATTGAGATTAGTGGAACTACTTATGAGTTAAATCAGTACAAATGAGGACTACAATCCCCCTTTGTAAGCAATTGAGAACACTGACAGTACCATCACACTGCTTGACAAGTTGATAACTCATCTCTTGAGTAGAAGGAAACTACGCCAAAGATTTTATCCAACTGAGAAAGCCAAGGGGCTAAAAGGTGCATACGTTCTGTTCACTTACAGAATGGGAAATCCACTTTTAGACCTATGCCTCCTACTGCTCAGTCTACAGATTAATTTTAAGATTATTTTGAATTTTAAAAAAAATCCCAAGGAAACACGTTTTAGTCTACAGAGCAGAAAGGCATCACCAATTAATAACTGGGATTTCTTTACTGAAGACAGTCAAGCTCTAAGCCTTCTGTGAAGGATATGGAATGCATGCACACACAAAAAAGATTATGCAAATGAAAACCATCAGATTATGCAAACAAAAATTACTCTGCTATACACAGGCTCATGTTAGTTTTATGACAGCCACACATCATGCTAAGCCTAACTCTCACCAACTTAAAAAACCAAGATTTCATTTTTGAGCTGTTGAAGGAGGTTCTGCAGCTACACACACATATCCCATCTCAACCAACTTGCAAACGCAACTCTAGAGGCCATTTACCCTTAAACAGCCTAGCATGATTTTCACCCGAGCTACAATCAAACATGAGGCAATAAGGGCCAAAATAGGGTATGAATTCCACCAGTGTAAAGCAAGAATAACTGCAAGGACCCCAGTTAAGTTTATGCAAGTTGGCAGATGACAACCATTGAACCTATTCAAAGACTATTTACAGTATTATGGGTTTCCTTATTTCTTCCCAGTGATTTTCATATCAAATTTGTTCAACTTATAACACTAAGAATGGTGTGTATGTGACATCCTTGTATCATTATCAATGGTCTTCATCTTGGGGAAAGTTTTGGGAAAGGTTCTCTGGCTTCTGAGAATACAAGTCATCTGTCCCTCCCATTTTAGGTGTCTCTAAAGTAGACTGGTTTCTTATTCACTAAGATACAGTAAAGATCTTAACTGTTCATGCCAACTGTCTCAAGTCTGAGGTACCATGAAGTGTTGATGACATGGTCATAACGAAAGTAGCTGCAGCTGTTCATAAAGTGGTTTCTTAATGGGCCCCAAAGCATATTACTGAGCTCACAGTTCTGGGGTCAAAAGCTCTTTCATGCAGGATTTCCCTTCATTAAACCACTTCCTTAGTATGGGCTGTCATGTTTTTTTTTTTTTAATTTAAGAATTAGGACAAGTCTTCTCCACTGACTTCAACAGCATCTGGCCTCATGGAAGGAATGAGGTCCCTGCAGTGAGGTGTCTCAGTCCAGTGGCTCTGCCTCAAATCTGTCACAATCGGACAGGACTCCTGAGAATTTCAGCAGGATCTGGCAGACACCACACTCTGAATGCAAGCTAGATGAACCCAAGGCCCATAAGGTAAGATATACTACTTAGTAAATCACTGGGCATTAAGAATCTAAATTGCCACAGAAGAGACTTAGCGTTTTCTCACTGAGGTAGCCTGTCTGGATTTCAGAAAGCAGAATTCAGCCCAGATCCATCTGATTTTGATGAGAAAATAAACATTCCCACATGATGAACAGCATTTGAAAACAAGCACTATATAAGAGCATCTTTAAATTTTTTTATTTTTTTAAAAAGAGTTGAACTTCCTGCTTTTAACCAAATTTGTTGATGGATGTTACCCTCAAAACCAGTGTCACGCCTAAATCATTTCACTATTCTGCATACCATCTAATTCTCCACCAATTCTCTGATTTCAGCCCAATTTAAAAGAATATTTACATCCAAAAAAATGAAAGAAAAAAATTATCTAAATCTTTGGAAATGTCCTTCTACTTGTCAAGCACCAGGAATGACTGCCAGAAACAACAGTAACTGAGGTGAGCTCCATTTGATCTGCATATCATACCATACAAGCATTGCTAAATCTCTCCATGTCCAGTTCAAGGAAATCACACTGGTGGGAAACCTCCCCTTCAGGCAAACACAGCTAGAAGACTTCAGTAGCACTCAGCACCTTTTGGTCAATATACCAAGCTCAATGTTTTCTGTACAGAAGTGCCTGAATAGTAAAAGCCAGTCAATAGGCAATAAAGGCAGCTGGGAAAACAGTTTCCATAGTGAAGAGCATGAAAAATGGTCCAGGAGTGTGCAAAGCATTTGACACTGACCCACATGACATCCTTGTCTCTAAATAGGAGGGACATGGATTTGACGGATGGACCCTTGGTGTATGATTGTACTCAGAGACCACTCGATGTCCAAGTGGAGAGCAGTGACGAGTGCTGTTCCTCAGGGGTCGGAGTTGGGACCAGCGCTGTTTAACATCTTTGTTGGGGACATGGACCGTGGGATCGAGGCACCCTCAGCAAGTTCACTGACAACACCAAGCTGTGTGGTGCAGTGACACGCTGGAGGGAAGGGATGTGCCATCCAGAGGGACCTGGACAGGCTGGAGAGGTGGGACCGTGCAAACCTCATGGAGTTCAACAAGGCCAAGTGCAAGGTCCTGCACATGGGTCGGGGAAATCCCAAACACAAATACAGGCTGGGGGATGAGTGGATTGAGAGCAGCCCTGCGGAGAAGGACTTGGGGGTGTTAGTGGATGGAAAACTGACTGTGAGCCAGCAACATGCGCTTGCAGCCCAGAAAGCCAACCGTGTCCTGGGCTGCATCAAGAGCAGTGTGGTCAGCAGGTCGAGGGAGGGGATTCTCCCCCTCTACTCTGCTCTCCTGAGACCCGCCCCTGCAGTGCTGTGTCCAGCTCTGGGGGCACCAACATCAGAAGGACACAGACCTGCTTGAGTGGGGCCAGAGGAGGCCACGAAGATGATCAGGGGTCTGGAGCACCTCCCCTGTGAGGACAGGCTGAGAGAGTTGGGGGTGTTCAGCTGGAGAACAGAAGGCTCTGGGGAGACCTTAGAGCAGCCTCCCAGTACTGAAAGGGGTTACAGGAAAGCTGGGGAGAGATTCTATCTCCTTGAGTGTAGGGACAGGATGAGGGGTAACGGTTTTAAACTGAAAGAGGGTAGATTTAGTTTAGATATAAGGAAGAAATTCTTCCCTGTGAGGGTGGTGAGACACTGGCACAGGTTGCCCAGAGAAGCTGTGGCTGCCCCCTCCCTGGAAGGGTTCAAGGCCAGGTTGGACGGGGCTTTGAGCAACCTGGGCTAGTGGAAGGTGTCCCTGCCCGTGGCAGGGGGGCTGGAACTGGGTGATCTTTAAGGTCTCTTCCAACCCAAACCAGTCTATGATTCTACAAGTCACAATCTCCCCTCCTCCTTGATCTTAACTGGAGGCTGCACAGCTGCACTTACTTTGGAGAGACTGGACTTTTCTATCTCCCCTCCCTAACCATCTTGTTTCCAACATCTGCAAATGCAAGCCTTTAACAGTTCCAGTCTTCCCAACTATACTTTGACACTAGTGCCCAGTTATACTTTGGATGCTTTCAGAGCAGCTTAAAAGCCCCCTTGAAAGAAAAGCGAAATAATAACATAAGGTTCTAAACCACACCAATAAATTAAAGTGGCGCTGCAGACCTTGATGAAAAGAGAAGCAGAATACATTGCCTCAAACTCAGATTTCTTTAAGCCACGGCAGAAATAAGGATTTGCCTCTGGCAAAGAGGCAGGGCATCCGTTCCACTGCCTGCCGTGTAACAGCGCTAATCCACCCATCTACAAATCTCAACATACATACGCTACATGAAACCCAACTAATAAGCAGAGCGTGAAGCAGAAAGAAACAATCTAGTTCAGTTTTCCAGGGAGATGAATGGCCAAATGAGCCACTTCTCAGGATTTTACTTCACCAACTAAAAGAGCAGTTCCAAGGTCTGGAGAAAAAAAAAAAGGGGGGGAAAAATAAAAATAAAAAAATCAACTCAGCAGTGGCTGTTCAAAGAGATATCTTAAAATCTCTTCTGAATAAAAGTTATTTTTGTCTAAAAAGAGGATGTTCTTTTTCTATTGCCTCCCAGCCTCCTCCCAAATACGCTGACAAAGAAAGATGAATGGGAACTGCAGTATCAGAAAGTGCCTACAAGGACTTGAGTTTCACAGGTGGAGATGCAAGATCAAGGAACAAGGGGGTCAAATCACCACACCATTTACTTGACTCAAACATTAGATAAAAATTCTCTTTCTGTACTTAGTGCCTAGAAACCCTAATATGAAGTAGAGGTGATGGGCAGTTGCAGATCAGTGTTCTCATTCTGACCTGATGTTAACAAAAACAGCTGGGGGACTCCTATCCACCGATGCATAAACGTGAGCTTAATGCAGCAATATACTTAACTAAATTTCAATCAATGGTACTTAGAGATAAGCAGTCCTTTGTATTAATAGATTTGCTTTTCTAAAATCAGAACAAAGAAGGAGATCTATAGCTAGTGATGAACAATATATTTCAGTTGAGATTATTTTTCACAATCCAATATGCAGATTTGTTAACAATAAGATATTTTCAAATTTGCCTCTTTCTGCCAAACAGTTCAGAACATTATTTAAAACAATAAATTGAAAATTGTTTTCTGAAATCTATTTTTACACTTCTTTTTGCCCAGAACATGCTCATCAGTGCCACTGACTTTTCACAAGAATGTTTTAAAGTGTCTAATTTTACTATTTTTTCCATTATTTTTGCTTTCTGCTCTGCTTAAAAAAGCAGAGCCTAAAAAATAGCAGCTGTGCAGGGAAAAAAAGAATAATCTATGTTGCTAGTACAGTGTCTGATAAAATAAAACCAACTTGCAAGGCTTTTTTTTTTTTCACCCTACAACATGCAATAGGATTAAAACTCTCCCTGGAAAGATGCACTTTTCTTCTAGGTCACAGGGCCATCTCACTCTAATTTGACTCAAAAACAAGCCCTCCGACTCCTGACCACCTCACAATATAGTGGTGGAAAACATCTAGGTCACATAATCCTGTCTCATCCAATTTGGATGCAGTTCTTCCAAGGATATAAATTCATTAGAGAGACAGATTGTAAACAAACGTATACACACACAAGAAAAAAACATGCAGACTCTGCCTGCTCACTCTGCATATATATGACTACTTGACCCAGAAACCAAAGTATTGTCATCTAGTCACTGGGTCAGAGACACTCACCTACATAACTAACTCAAATTTAGCCACTCTACCAACTTACAGAACATTGCACAACATTTCAGAGAAGATTGTGGTTCCCTTCAGTTTATTTATTACTCAAAGTTATCCCTAAAAAACCAAGCTGCCAGTCTTACAATAAATTAGTGTTTCAGCCCATGGAGAACCTCAGTAGATTCCTGGGGACATCTACTGAAGTATGATGGTAAGCAAGCAGTACCAGAGACATCAGCATCAGCTCTAGGTTATTGCTGAGAGATTTTTAATTGCTGCACAGAGATTAAAAATATTTTGCAGCAAGTACTGGATACACAATACACAAAACACAGATATTGGTTAATTGTGATTATCCTAGATCCCATTAATTGATATAAAAGAGTAACTTACTTCCCCCAGTCAGCTGAGCACAGCTTTCAAAATTAGAAGGGCTTAAGGAAACGGCTGGGCCTTTGGACCTCTCACAGAAAGCTACAACTTTATGAAGAAGCAGAAAACAATGCCATGTTAAGGATTTAAAAGTCTTTTCAATCTTTCTTCCTCTTAGTCACCTGTGCCTTGCCCATGACATGAACTGTAAAAAAACCACTGAGCTATAAGATATTGTCAACCAAAAAAGAACACAGATCAGGTTTTCTTGCAACTTCCAATCAAAATCGCTTCACATACCCAGGCAGTTGCAACTGCAAGGGTATTTTTATATCACTGATATCTCCATTAAATTCCCTCTGTGCCAGGGCTCCCAGGGAGCCCCGATCTAACCACTGCATCATGCACAACTCTGCTGTGTTAAAACATCCTATGTGGATTACTAAATTTACTGGTTTGTCATTTTCTGTCATCACAGAGACACAAAGGAATTAATCGGGCATACAGAGTGCTCTTGCTCACGCTGCTGCTAGCACAATAAATTACCTGTGCAGGGTCTGAAAAAGTTGATCATCCCACTATTCCCTGTCCCACAGGAAGCATATCACTCAGTAAATAATTCTGAACAAACGCAGTGAGCATGTTAAGTAAATGTTCTGCAGTCGTACACACATTTCATTCATGATAACAAAAAAAGAAAAAAAAGTGAAAACCAAAGCTCGTAAATATGTCTATACTAGTTTAAAGGCCAAAAAATCATTTAATTGAAGAGAAGTAGATGCATTTCCTTAGTATATGCAGAACATTCTCATATTTCCTGTAGATAATTCTCGAAACCTGCAAGTACTGACGTTTATTCAATCCAACTTACATTTTGTTATCCAAAACAAACTCCACTTCTCTGCCATATGCTCAAGGAGCACAGGGAATCCTACATTGCCAACATGAGGCGTTCATCCATTTTTGCAGTAAGTCTAAGATATCACAGGATGCATTCCCATCTGCTTTTGAATTTTGCTTCAACTAGCAAGGCTAATAAATTCCCCAATTCTCTTGCCCTGTCAGTTCCCTTAGGAGTAGCATGCATGTCAAACCCAACCTGGCCAGCATTTTCTGTCCACAAAGACAGTACAGAGCAGCAGGGACATAAGGATGGATGGGAAGAGTCTGAGTTAGCCGATGGGAAGAGAACTCACACTGCAGCATTCGTAGTCCCAGTCAGAAACCCTGCTCCTAGGAACGTGCCTCAGAGGAATGACACTGGGGACAGTGGGTCCCTGCAGGCTCCAGTAACTTTGAGACTGGACTGTACCGTTAAGACCCTTTTGGGTAAAGGACAGTGTTGGCTGAACCACTCTGGAAACAGGCCAATGAATCAGTCTTGATTCAGAGAATAACTATTGTCTTCCCAATTCCCCCTGCTCTGACAAGAAAAACTAGAAATTCACATCAAGTACAGTGATCTTTCCCTGTCAGCTCCTGGTGGGGCACAGACCATAGTCTCCTTCTCTGTATGGACAATGCATAAGACCTCCAGACATTTAAAAGAATGCCAATCTGCTAGGTGCAAAATTAAAAATACAGTTTCTATTGAAAAGAAGCTCACAGTCTGAGTTTCACGTATCAGTTGCTTGTTTTCTTACACATAAACAAACTGCATATATATATCTCTCTAAAAAATATACATATAGGTGTATATAATTGCTTTGTTTGTCATCACATGCATATCACAAGACAGATCCAAGCTTGCTGGATTTAACCCAAAAAAGGTTTTATAAATATAAGATAAAGTAATGAACATAGGACAGTCCATAACATTCCAAGGAACTCTTCAAAATGCAATTGTTGTATGTTTTCCTAAATTTAATTAAAAATAAAATAAATGCATATTTTGCTTTTTCTTTACGGTAATTAATACACTGGGGGCTTAAGGACCTTTATTATCACTGCGGGAATTTATGTTTGTGGTAGCAGTGTTGTTCTTTTTTCCCTTTCAAAAAGATATTCACAAATCAGAGGAGAAACTCTTTGAAGTGTGCGGTAGGGACCTCTTCTGCCCACTCCTTATGCATAACTCTTCTAACATGATCTGACCGAGATGCAGTTTTCCCCCTCCAGCCCTCAGCAGCATGAATCTTGCATCAGTCAGATGTAGAGGATCTCACAGCCCAGCACCTTAGATCCGCCGGCGTAAGAGATGAGAGAACTGAAGCTCTGCAGGGGGCTTTGGCAATTCTGAGCACCACCGCAGCCTCCCTGCATCACAGGTACCTGAAAGCAGAGTTCAGCCCCTTATGTAATTTCACTATGACACATCACAGGCCTTTTCCTGACACAAGCCACATACATATAAACTAAGCTGGCAGCAAAAAGGTGGGGAGGGGATGAATAATTTTGCAAAAGTTTTCAATTTAACTTTCATTGTAAATAATGTAGTTCACAGACAGAAGCTCTTCAGACCTGGGTGGCACCTTATGTAAGCCACTGGAGCTGGCAAAGGAGTCCAAATAAATTATTCAGGTATACAAATGTGGACACGGGGAAAAACAGAGGTGGGGAGTCATTTCTAGAAACAATGTTAAGCATCTCAAATGCAAATTTTAAAGTTCATGAGTGACAGGCACTTTAAGATCTGAGATCCTACCCCACGGTTTATCGGTTGGACTAGATGATCTTCAAGGTCCTTTCCAACCTAGATGATTCTGTGATTCTGAGCTAAGGCAGAAAGCATTCAGGCCTGGATCCAGCAAAACCTCTAGGTGTGTGTTACCCAGGAGCATGTGCAAGTCCATGGCCACGAAAGAACTCGAGTGAGCAATTGCCTTTGATCCCTCAATGCTTCTCAAGTCAGCAGAACGCAACAACACATTAACTGGGATGGTTTGGAGCAATCAGTACAAGATACAACTTCCAATTTGATTTTATGAACTGTCCTGCACTTCTTGTGCTGGAGTGGCATTTGTATGTGTACTCTGGATAGAGTGATAGCTTCAGTTTGGATGAAAGGAATTTCCTCAGAACAAGAAAACTGGTCACCAGTGCTTGCTCACTTTTAAAAACGCAGAGGGATTCACACAAAGAGAGCACAGATAAATGTGCTAAGAGAGGGAAAGGGGCTTGATTTCCTAACTCGGTTCAGAAGGGTTATGTCTGTGAGAGCATTTTTACTGTTTTGTCTACCCGTTACTATCTATTTTGTTCTGATTAAATGTGACTGGTTTTGAGTCTTTCACAAAGTCTGCTCCTTTGACTGTCACATATCCTTTGAGGAGTGAACTACAATCAAGTGTCTCCACAGGTGGAGGTCTGAGATCATGTGCTTAAATAACCTGGAGAACACAGTGATGTTAAGCTAACATAAGCACATGAGATATGTGCATCAGGATGGCAAGAAAGTTTCAGCCTATCTCATTGCTCCTCGTTCTCCATTTCCACCCGGCAGATTCAGGGGACCCTCTCCTCATGTCCTAGGGACCAGTTGTAGACAGGCAGGGATGAACTCCAAAGCAGCATCAGGGCTGAATGTTTGTGTGTTTATGGTCCCTTTTGACAACCATTTTAAAAAAAAAGCAAAAAAAAAAAAAGTAGCAGCTTAGTCTACATTATTTCTGCTACAAAGCCCTTTCCACACCATGCAAAAATCCCCTCCTGTGAAGACAAAACTCTTCTGCTGGCAGAACAGCTCTTCTTTCTATTGCGCCTTCTACTATTCAAAAAAGGTAAGCACTGCTTCTGTACAAGCAATATTCTGAAAAGCATTGCCAGATCAACCACCTCTGGATTGCACCAGACCTGAATGCAGACCTTCCCATACCCAGGCCAGTATCTTAAATTCTCCCACATTAGTTATAAGGACACTTCAGAAAACAGGAGCAGAAATAAATGCGTGTTAAGAGGAGGAAGGAATAATTGTCTTATCAAACTGCCCATGCAGTTCTTGCAGCTCCTGTAGGACACAACAGCTCTCCCAAAGAGATGTTTGAAAACTTGGATTCCTACATCCTGATCGGCAATTACGATTTGCAATCCCAAATTATTTTTTGTTTGTCCTTGGACTATTTGGCAATGAAGTACGAAGCAGGGAGACAGAAGCCCAGTTCTCATAAACCAGGTTGGTGCTTCAGGGCTGAGGGTAGCCGAAACTAGTTTTGACAAGTTAGCCATGCAAATACTATGCGCCGGTCGTTGAGCAAGTATCTCTGTGCTGCTCTCCTGTGTCACTGTCACAGAGACTGATGCATTGTGACAACCTTCATACCCAGAGTTAAACTAAACTCATTTCAATCGTGCTTTAAAACAAACAGAATTAACACCAAACTCTAACACTTTAGCAAAAGAAATACTAACAGTTTAGAGAAGCAAAACATTTACAAGCACATCCAGATAGCCACCGCAGTGTGAATCCCACAGCTGCCTGTTCACCCACACTAAGCCCCATGGGGTCCTCATCAGTCCAGTACAGCTTTAACCGACCTCCTGTATGGGCATCCTCCCCTGGCTGACACTACGTGCAGGTTAAAATGCTGCAGAATTTCAGTGTTGGTTACAACTAAATAGGACCAGGGACACTAAATATACATAGAGTGCCTAACATAACACAGCCCTGCTTTCTCCTTATGAACCTTTAGACATCATCATACTATAAAAAACTACTATAGCAGTCAACTAGAAACAGGAATTAACATTTGCCAGAGAACCTCACCTCTCAGTGCTTTTCCAGACAATGGTGAAATCATATAGCTGTTGGAGAACAAAATAGGTCATTGGGGTGACATTTTCTCATTGGACAAATCATTCTTACCGACAAAAAAAACCCAAAAAGAAACAAAGGGTCGACATAGTGCTGAGAGATATGGTGTAGATGGGAACTGGCAGTGTTAGGTTAATGGTTGGACTAGATGATCTTCAAGGTCCTTTCCAACCTAGTTGATTCTGTGATTCTGTGAAAGGTTACACTGGTTCAAAATCATGTACAGAGAGTAGAGGCCATATCACAGCCTCTCCAGTTTCCACCAAAGGTCCCTTGTGTGAATGAAGCTGTAAAAGACTCATACACTGAGTTGTCTGCACTTCTCCAAGTCCTGGCTATTATATTTAGGCATGGCAATAACCGCTGTACTTCTCACAGTCTTACACACTCTACGCACTGTGTTTCAAGCAGCGGAGGTACATGCTGCTTTTGGAAGGCCAGCATGGAGACTCAGCCGGATGCACTGAATTCTCTGCGCTTCAGAGGTGAGGCTGAAAGCCACTGTCACCATTCCACTCAGTGATAAGAGAGTAGAGAATCTGCCACAGCCAGAAATCAGGCAGGCTCCCTCCCTGTCTCTCTTAGTGACGGACACTTAACTCCATTTCATTCATAATGGGAAATAACCCGATCCTATGGCTTTCCACTTGAAATGGTAACACACTGCTTACAGCAATGATGTCAACATCCTCATCCATGAGATGGAAATATAAGGAAGCCAGAGCTACTGAAGAAAGTTTCCAAAGGAAATAGTATTTCTCATTATTATGTTTATGTTTTATTCACTTTCTAGTTTTTACTAACGGGAAACTGAAATGCTTGCAGAAGAACTAACCATAATAAAGTTTGAATTGATAAAGCCTTTCCATTCTGAGCTTCTTATAAACACCCAAAAGTGTAGTGACAAGATGTTTAAAATATAGCCTTTACCAAACACGCAACAAGGAAAAGTCTTCATACCAGAGGTTTCCATCTGCAGTTCAACAGCAGTGGGCACAGCAAAAGCCTGCCTTGATATCTGCCCAAAATCTGTTTGTACAGATAGACTGATGCTCACTGTCCAATGTCCTGTTTATGTAGAAAAAATACTACCCCCAAAACACCACTAGCAGCAGTAGTCTTATTATTTATACTATAGAGATGAGAGGACAAATCACAAATGCATAAAATAGTAGGACAGACAAGAAAATATTTTACACTCAGTGGTAAATTCTTCCTAGTCCAACAGCTTACCTTTTCAACAGGTGTACAAAGTAGAAAGTTTCAAATGGAACAAAGATGTATGATAAGTACTATTCAAGGAAAGAAAGGAGAGGGATGAAGAGCAACAATTTCCAGCTACATTAACCCCCTTCTGCTTCATGGATCTTTATTTTAAACTGTTGAGGTGTATTAGAAAGCTCCAGCTTGGTTTCCCATTACATTCTCCCTGTGTCATTGCACCTAATAACACAGAAGGCTTTAGAAATGTTTCTGCTTTCATTATTTTATCCTACTGGATGCCTAGTTGTTTAATAACTTTATCATTTTACAGTTATTTGTATTCAGAATAATCTGTAAATCAAATTCATATATAACAGCACAAAGTGGGAGCAGAGAAAAATAATTATTTAGTATGGTCTGGAGTAACAACTCAGTTTAATGTGATAGAAGTCAGCACAAGAAAATGTAGGTTAAGTACCAGGAACCATTTCCTAACAGCAAGATCAATCAGACTGAATAAAACGAACTCCCCCCCTCAAAGGTAGCATCCTTTTCACTTGCTTTTGAAACAGGACAGATGATGGCAGTGGAGCATATAACATAAGGAACCACCTACGAAAGGAAGGTGACCTAAACCAACTGCCATTTCCATCCTCTTAGAGCAATCCACAGTCCGAAAGGAGAAAACCCTTTTGGGAATACATTATATCCCACCTCAACTAACTGGAAAGCCAGAGAGCCACAGCCCAACCACTGGCAAACCAACACTCATGGCACCCTAACAAGATCCTGTATTTTATTTTGCTCTGTGCCTGCTTTTTAGGACTCCATCTGGGAAACTGCCCAAGCCATGAACAGATTTAAGGATCTGATCCAAGTTTACTGAAATTGCAGATGTTTACTCATATATTCATCTTAAGCTTGTTTCTAACTTCTATGCCAAATAGAGACAAACTTCCTGTTGGCTCTCCTGAATTGGGGCCCTTCTGTATAAGAAGATTACAGAAATAACAACTTACTATACATGTACATGTAATAATATACATGTAATATATATGTATCTATTATTAAATTATATGCATTTATTAACCATTTATTATTAAACATAATTTACTTGCTGTAGGTGCCATGTTCTGTTTTCTGATTCATTGAAGGAGGGTTTCTACTAAAAATGTTCTTTTTTCAAACTCCATGGAATTTCATTAAGTACTTAAAAACATGTCTAAAAGGAAGAAGAATACAATGTGGTAGAACCTCAGACCAAACTAATGCTGTGCTGCGAGTGCAGAACTATTTAAATTCATCAACAGATTTTAACTAATTCCACAATAGTCATATGAATTTTCACCTTCATTTCGCAGGTGAGAAGCCTCTGGCTCAGAAAGATTAGATGCCTTGCCCAAGCCCATGCTCTAAAGCTAGCAGCAAAGATTCATGTGTGGTTAGAAGCATATCTAATTTATTTCTATCTATGTTTTTATTACACTCAGGAGCATAGTATTTCAGTTCTTTACAGTACTCACAATCAATAAATCCTCATATTTTTCCTGTCAGAAGGGATTTGTGACTTCCACCATTACAGAAGCCGAGAAATGAAGACACAGAGGTATATGCTGACTTGGCCAAAGCAAGTTGCCCAGGGGAGTCAATGCCTGAGGCAAGAACACAATCTTCACCCCCAGAGTCCCAGCTCTTCCCTTCATGTTCCCCCTTTCCTATGAAATTTCCTTCTTTTTCCCTCACTCCCTTTTTCTATCTTAAGTGGGTCAGTTTAGTAATCAATGAGATTTTTTTTTTGAGATTCTCTAACTGTACTTTTCACCAAAAAGGCATTGATATGTACAACAAGAATGAAATCAAATTGATAGCTGATAAAATTGTGCAAAAGTGGTCTTGATTCATGAGGTAACACCACCAGAAAGGGGGCAGAGGGGATGCTACAGCTGAAATAAAACTCCACAGGCCATCATCAGAACAAGCCAATTTACGCTGAAGTTTCTCTCTTACCACTGTAACACACTGGATTATTTTCTCTTGTTAACAGCCATGCCTTGCAGTTACTGAATTGCTTTGTGACTGAAGCAGCAGGGAGAGGTAAGAGGTAATTCAAGACCTGTTTCCAAGCGGTTTATGTAAGCCTATCATTCCACATGGCCACTTGCTACAGTTCAAGGGGCAAAGAAGCCTGGGCTACCATGTTTTCTATGACTCGTGCATCATTATATCACAAAGTGTTGCATGTACAACAAATCCCATAATCTAGCTGACTTGCATTCCTACAGCTTCTCTTTATGTGCCTTGTAGGGTAAGCAGAGAAAACTGACACAGACTCAGGGAAGTCTCTGCTCACTACTGCAGAGCGCCTCAGACACCACTTCCCGCCCTCTGGGTACTAAAGTACAGAGCAAGAAAATTGCTATGCAACATTAAAACTCAACACTTTTTTTTTTTTTTTTTTTTTTTTTTAAGCCTTTTACTCCAGCAAATAGCTCACAGAACACCAAACTGTTTGATGTTTTAATGTTGCAATATATATCCTACGGCACAAGCTGGGTTTAGGAAACTAGCTACAGCTTCGCTCAGCGCTCAGCACAGTAATCAACCTTAAGTAAAACTTCATGCTGTAACGATGGCACAGAAATAACATTAAGATGTGGCCAGAGGTGCACTTTCCTAACTGCTGATGAAGGGAGAAAGGCAGGCCCACAGCCAGCTTCCGGAAAGGCCTGCAGGGACGGCCATCCATCACCTTCTCAGAAGCATGCGCAGTCAGGTTACGTGATGCACAGCTGGCACTGTGGGAATGAACCACCTTCTCATACCTCTCTTAAACACATTTCCCCCCCGTCCTCTGAATCACCTTCTTTGCCTGGGGAAAGGCAAGAAACTGCTACTTCTCTGTTGTTTTAAACCAGCACAAGCATTTCACAAAGCTGTCGGTGACAACACAGTGGTGAGCAGCCCCTGAAATGACAAGGCACGCTTTCACGTCAGAGCTTGCCTTATAACTTGGTCTCTCTCGGTTCTCGCAGATAATTTTACAATAGGTCACTCAGCAGTTGGCATCCACAACAGATCATCTACCAGAAACCCCATTCCCAATTTAAAAGTAGTGTGAGTTGAGCAGCCACAGTCCTTCACGCTATCATCAACCGGTACAACACTCCTAAATGAAAATTTGACATCACCAACAGGCAAAACTCACTGTTAAGTTATGCATAAGGAACAGGACCTGCAATAGAAATGGACTTCAAAATTTTTTTTTATAAATCAGCATTTAAAACACACGAGGTCTTTTCATGCTGGCACAATGCAAATTTGGGTGGGGATGTGAACTATGGAAATCTCTCAGGCACAAGGTAAAACAGTTGGTATGCTGCACTGGAAATTCTTATCCTGGCATAAAAAAAATACTAATCACACCCTACCTTCAGTTTACCTACAGGGTAAACTTTTAGCAGTGATGGACATTTCAGTGTCTGAGTATTCCATAATTGAGAAAAAAGAAAATGAAGCATAACATCAACATTTTGCACTGACTGCATGTCCTCCTTTGAAACTGAAGCTTTTACTAGCCATTTTCTTTCCTCTTTTTTAATCTGTGGTCATTTGGCCAAAATTTAATCATTTTCTTTTAATCACTGCATAAACTCTGAATAGCTATATATTTTCAAAATTACTTCTTTGATTGGTAGCTAAGCTGCTCTCATGCTGCGAGCCTCTGTTGGTGGTTAGTTACCTGCCCTAATTGTGTACTACAGATGAGGGCAAGAAACTCTTTTACTGCTACAGTGCCTGATGGGCTGAAGCTCACTTACATTAGGGTTTTATTTGTAATGCAATAGTTTTATTACACATTTCCAAACCACAAAACAATTTAACTATAAAACTGTCATGATACGAAACCTGTATTTTTAAAATTGCTTTCTGCTACAACCATCACATTACATTATCAAAATGGAAAAACTATTAAGATTAAATTATGTTTTACCATTTACTTGCTGCTAGTTGACTATTTATCATTTTTCCCCTCAATTTAGACAATGGAAGTAGGCAGCCACATTCATGATTATATCATATTAAATTTTAAGTGTTATGCCGTGTTTTCAATTTTGCTGAGAAATAGACTAAAATCATCCAAATTCTTCCAGTTCTATGTAACCACTGCCTACTTCCACATGCATGAAAAAGTATGTCCAAGGCTACTGCAGATGTATTTAAATTCTTACTATGAAAGGTCAATCCAATATTGCATTTGATTATACAACAGAAAGTCTGGTGGTGAAGAAACAGGAATAGGCTTTGAAGATCTTGTTCTGAAGCTCTTTACTTTCTTTGGTACTATGGCCAAGTAGGTCATCTTGCGGTGCTTCAGTTTCCCATTTACACAGGAGAGTCATGTTTCTCTTCTCACCTCCCCTGCCTGTTCTCAAGATGTTCCTGACAAACTCCATCGGACAATGACCACCTCTCATTTTACATTAAATGGTCCCAACCAGGTGTCTCCAGAATCTGTGTATTGTAAATGTCTCCACAGGTATAAACACCTTTTCTTACATAAGCCTAACAGCGCTCCAAAAGTTCTTACCTGAACAATTCTTTGTAAAATCTATTCTAAAACATTAATTCCCTAAAATCTACAAAAAAAAAAAAAAAATACACTTTCACAAAATCTTCAGCAAAGTTATCAACTTAGAAGTTATTCAAGCACCACTTGCCTTTCCCTCACACATTACCAGATCCTCTAGCTGTCCTGTCTTGGTCCCACTTCCAATGCCAAAATAATACTGCAAATCTCAGGATTTTAAGTAATGCACAATGCTTTCTCTATGCTTTTTTTTTGCTTTCATGTTCTGTACTTTCCAAGCTTGAAAGCTGACGTCTAAAATCCAGGGAGAATAAAGGTGCACTTGTGACATCAGCCAGATTGGTGATTTGTTTAAATCATTGTCATTGCAGAACAAGGTATCTATCTTATGGTATATTAGCATTACAGGATAAAATTAGAAATTTTGCTTTCACTGAAAAAACTCTTCCAAGATCTTAAAAATAAATAAAAATAGAAAACACAAATTCACCTCTTTGCTGTGAAGAATAATAAAATTCCAAGACATCAAAGCATTTCTTCTGGATTGAAGCCACAGAAACTACAGATTCAGAATTACGACGCCAACTCAAGCGTAACCGTAATGAAAACCTGTAATAATTAGATGTGTTCAATCCAGAAAAGATAAAAATGGCAAAGTGTGATGTAGACAGAGAAACATTCTGAAAGGTAACCAAGAAAATAAAAATCAAATGAAGGATTATTCTTGTTTGTAAAGAATCTGTTCCAGTGAGAAATTGAACCATGACCCATGAATCCAAAAGCGGTGAAGGAACTTATTGAACTAAGATAAATGTCCTTTTTTTTTTTCCTGGCAAGAGATCTCTGAGACCGTTAAACAAGAAAGTAGGAACAAAAGCTACATATATGAACAGACTCCTTTTTAAACCTTACAGATTTCTTAGCCAAGTACTGTCTAGACCAGACATGGCTTTTCTTTTGTAACTAATAGAAATCAGAGATGCTCAAACCACAGTCTCATTCTGTCAAACACCCCTCTGCTCTTGCCTTTCACTTGCAGCAGCCCGCACCTCTCAAGCGCTGACATCCCAGCAGACAACAAGGCAGCAGTAGAGCCTAGCCTCTAGGGACCAGCCATAGCACTTTTAAAGTATCGAGACAAGGCAGATCTGTAAGTATGTAATCTGGCTGCATGAAGTTCTGTGATCTGAAATTCTGTTAGGTCAAATTATTTTACCCTTCTCCATTTGCTCCTTGCCTCTTTCTATGTATTCAATGACAAACTTATTAGTAAAAAAAAAATAATTTGCCAGGCTTTAGTAGGTACTAAGACCTCATTCAGCAAAGCACTGAGGTACAGTCCATATACCAAGCCTATACTTAGCTGTCCTGTTAAATGAAGATTTCGAAAGTTACAGAAAATAACCTCTAGAGAACTGGACCGGATCTTTTGCATATATCCCCCAAATTAAGAAAGGCATGCTCCATTCCAAAGATGAAGCTGGCAAGCACAAACAGGGACAGGGCTTCCTACACACTTTTACTCCCAGCCTCTTCTAGCTCAGCAGTTGAAGCAACTTCCACACATATGCAAAACCCCGATACAAAAAGGTGTACCAGAGGCAATGCAGAGGAACTCCTTACTCATTCCTGTATGTGTGTACGGCTGCACAGCACCAGGTAAGATCTGTCTCTAAGCAATTTTCAAACATATTAACAGAAAGGAAAGGTGTTCATCTTCCTTCAGAATTACAATTCTGACATTTTCCGAGTTAGTCAAACCCTTTCATGGGAAAGAAAAAGAAAAGAAAAAAGAAAAGAAAAAAAACCCACTCAAATTACCATTGCTATTTTTAAGAAAAACAAGTTTCTCACCTATGCAGACCCCTACTTCTTGGCAGAAAGCAAATACGGAGATTTCAGCTTGAAAGGTATTGTTCTCGGAAAGTTGTAAATGACAGAGAATATAAGGTTGCTGATGAAAATGCCATCTCAACCTTAAATATAGCATTGCTACAGCAAGATGATAATGAAATGATAAAGTGGCTGCTGGCTGAGGAGAGACAGAGGATTGAGTCAGGTAGAAATGACATACATGAGAAGTCATTTCTTTGCTATTCAAAGATTTGAAAAAAGACCATAAGCATTATTTCCCCACATGAAAGAATTTTGTCCCCACATAATAAATTTCAAAAGGGAAATGTCAATACTGAGAGTATTTAATGCAGCCTCCAGATTATATTTTAAAAGAATGGGATTAAATGCTCGTATGACATGTTTGTGAGAGCTGGAACCATGGAGATTTACTATTTACTGACAGGCTGGATGTAGCACATTAACAACACTCACCATTTTGGATCCCAGAACTGTTAGCATGCCAATATTAATATGGTAAAACCCAGCAGGATATAGACACTGTCATTAGCACTATTAGACACGCTACATGCACTAATAAAGAATTGTTGCTTTCTCCACTGTAAAGCTGCCTTTGCTCACCATACAGCCGTATGACACAAATTGCAAGATTTGTCAAATTTCTGCTTCCTCATATTTAAAGTTTTCCATTCCCAGTGCTTTTGGTATATCTATAGGTCAGATTTTTTTAATTTGGATTTTTTTTTTTCTTTATATTTTTTTTACATTAAGACTAACAACTGAGGCTGGAAAGTAGCAAAGGAACTTAATGAAAATAAGAAACAACATAATAGAGAAGTGGTAATTGCTACTAACACAGAACTCCGTACTCAATGATGTCACTTTCAGAGAGCTTTAGAAAGCCTTTCCTCACTTGAAAAGGGACCCCAAATTTACTTCTTGACAATGTACAGTTTTGTAAATGAACAAAGAGAGCCTGCAGTGTCAGAACCCTCCTGAAATTCAATATTAGCAAACACACCTCTCCTGTCTGCCCCCCTGAAGTCGTGAATCCTGACTTGCTTTGCAACTGAATCCTCAGGAACTCCCATCGCTACAGGCCTGTTGCTGTATAAGCGCTCTTGATAATTACAAAAAATTCCAATTGAAACACTACTGTGCTTGCACACCACAGGGAGCACAAAGAAGTCAAATGGACTATGGTGGGTCAACCTGCTCTTAGATGGTGGGAGGAGAAGAGCAGATAATTGCACAAGAGCCTAGGGACTATGCCACGGCAAAGCAAGGACTCACACCCACAGCAGCAGCTACCAGCACAACCCTATTTAACTTGCAAACATTTTTTTTCTCCTGAATCCAAGGAACTTAAAACTGTTTCATCCTAAACTGCTTAACAAAAAGTTTTTCATTATTTCACAGTCACGTAAGACTATTTCAAGAATGTTTGCTATCCTGCGACCAGTTCAGAGGACTCTGAGATCTCAGGGGAGGTTCCCGATGGCATATACTTGCTGCTCTTTTCATATGGGTGTCCGGTGACACAGCTGTACCCAGTGGTCTTGCAAAGATCCATAGCAGGTTTATCCCAATGTTAGTTCTCTTTTCAGCTCTTGGTGAGAAGACTTATGGTGTCCTCCCTGCTTTTCTCAGACAAAACCATGTTTTTCTTCTTTTGTGCATTCCTCTACTCATTTTTTCAAAGTCTTTTCCCAGTAGGTTTCCATGACTAAAACAGGATGCTTTAAAAGTTTGGATAAAGAGTCCCTTCACTACAGGTAACATTTCAGTGCCCCCCCTAGCCATCACATCAGAGGAAAAGGATCTGAAACAAATGTACAGCATTAGTAATGAAAAGAAGCAACCAAGACATTTTAGTTCAAGCAAAACAGCTGAAAAAAAAATGCTCAAGAAGATACTTTAAAATATTTTATTAAGGACATCTTGATCTCTCTATTTTTAGGATACTTAAGGCACAAGTTTCCCTCAAAACGATTTAGCAAACCTATCAAATTTATTAAAATTTGAAGGTAAGTATTCTAAATAAGAGTGAATAGTACATATAATGTTCAAAATCATGTAAGGAAAGATGGTAAATAAGACTTTAGACTAGTTTTCCAATAGCACTGGTGCAGACAAACAACCAAGTAAGCAAATGGCTGTTGAGCTCAAGCTTGATAAATTTTTGGAAAAAGATTAGCTGGTATTGTTGTCTGAAAAAGCAGAGCAATAACTTCAGTTGCTAGAAGATGCCTTCCAATGTCTTGTTTTAAGCTATGATAGTGTAATGACTATGGGGTCCTGTAAAAATAGTAAAGTTGAAAACATAACTCTCTCCTTGCTCTGCAAGGGCTATACTGTAAAAGCTCGAGATGAATTTCTGTGATAACCAGAATTCAGGTTTAATTCTCTCCAGAGGCTGACATTCTCCCAAGACATGCATTTTCTAGATTTCTGCTGAAAGTCACTGATAGAGACCTCTTTGTATATTATCCACCTACCTGTTCAGCTACTTTGAGCTTAAAACAGGCTGGGTCTGCATTCTTTAAGGTGAAGGACAAGGCATACATTAATTATACTGGGTAGAAAAACATCTTTGCCAGGAAAATACTAGAGCATCCATAATTAGTATCAGCATAAAGATTTGGAGACAGACACAAAGAAAACCCAACCAAAAAGGGTAAGAGAATTTCTGATCCTGTCAGCTCCATGCACAGACAGAGGACAGTGGTCAGCACCAGGCGAGGGCACAGTGCTGGCTCAGAGATGAACTGCCAGTTACTCCCACGCTTCACACCAGTGTGAAGAGAACTACATATAAAACCTACATAGAAAGGCTGCTGGTTATAAACTCATCTGCAAATGTAATAGTTTGATGCCATTCCAAGTCACCGGGCCTGTAGGAAACACACAGGAGCTAGGATCCACTACTACTTCACAATTATTTTATTTAACTTGCTTGACACCCAATCTCTTTTCCATAGGCAACAAGAGCTGAGATAGCAAGGGCTGTTCTTTTTAGATGTATTTGCTTGATTATATAATACTCATTTTTTCTTGTGTTTTCCTCTGGAAAAGAAAGGGAACTGAAAACTACAGAGAAAGAAAATTCCTAGTCTATCACTCCTGTTGGCTAATTATTGTAAAATCCAGCTTCCAAAATTAAGGAGTGAAAGGTAAAAACTGGAACCTTATTTTTGAACCTCATTAATTCACAATAATTGACTGAGATAAAAGATTCAAACTCAAGTCACTATTTTAAGCTTTGTTTGAATATGATGCTCTGAGGACTATTAAAAGTATTGCTAAACTTAAGGACTATTAGGAGTACTGCACACAGATAGCAATAAATAGGAAAGGAGGACCATTCTGTGGTGGAAGAAATAAGGTTAAAAACAGAAATGTTTTAAGCAACATGGGACGTCAAGAAGCAGGATACATCAGCTCAGGACTTGATCCTGTGCAGCTTCCCCCCACCCTTCATTTATCCATTCAGGCAACCTGAAAAACACATTATTTCTCTAAGATGTTCTGCTGAAATCACAAGTACTTGTAAAAGAACAAGAAGGACAGGACTCATCCCTTGGTTGTAATGAACTAGACCGGCTGAGGGAGACTGAATGCTGCTGTTATTCCACTATTTCAGTGCATTTACTCCACAGATGAATTAAACCTACTATGTGGAGAAACAGAGCACGGGGTGAGACTAAACGTTACTATCAACAGCTGACCCTTGAATAATAAGGCATCCAAATAACCTGCCTGGAATATGCATATCCACTTCATGCAGTCAATTTTATCTCCTGGGCCCAAATAGCTCATCAACAGTAGGATTATGGGGTTTGGTTAGTTGGTTGGTTTTAAGTTTTGTTTTCAGTTGGATAATACAAATGTTAGCCAAGCAATTTCTAATAACTGAACAAGATTAAGTCCTGAATGGCAAATTTTACATGGTTTTCAGCAGAATATAACCATTATATCCTTCAAACAGAGGAAAAACTCAAACAGAAAATTACTGGTGGAAACTAATGTTTTATCCTGCTGTTTGCCAAATTTTAAGGAATGTAATTAATCTCATGGCAATCGCTAATATGAGTGAACCTACCATCTTAAATGAAGATACAAAGGTATCACAAAGAACTTAGGTCTGAACATTACAAACTCCTACCTTTATACCCCACTCCAAGGCATATCGGTATTGAGGGACCTTTACTGCAGCAGTGACACCAAGCTGAACTTATGAAGTAAAAACAGTTGTTGTCCACAATCAGCAAGTTGTTCTCATAGTCACAGAAATCATCTCCTCTAAGGTTTTCTTTTCTTTCTTTTCCCAGACTTACCAGCGTTGCTTTATAAACCTGTAATTCTCTATTGCATTAAACCCAAGGAAGTCTGTTCCTGGAAAGGTACAGACCATTACTTCTTTGTTTTCCATTAAAAGAAAATGAAACCAAACTGTGCTCATTCAACTGAGTGGAATGGGAGAGTATAAAATTAATGCAGAAAACACAACACCTCCTGCTCTTTATAGTTGGTGAGGTTCCTGATGCAGCTCTTTTATACTTATTATCTTTCAAATGAACATTTTGTTTTAAAGTTAGCTTTTTCTTCGGGTTTTTTTGTAAGAAGCCCTGAGGCTTCTAAACACCAGTGCAGCACAACCCCTGTCTCCAACCCCAACACCACATGGACAGAAAGTCATCTTGTTTCCCTTACACTTTAATAAAAATAAACTTGTTAAGATATACGAATGGGCACAAAATCTAGACACGTTGCCTGGTAGGGGCTGCAGCAGCTGACATCTTGACTAATATTGCAAAGGCAGTGTTTGGCAGATTTAATCATGATATGAGACTCAAGGGGCAACAGAGGCGTGAATAAAAGTAGTTGTGGCCATAGTTCATTCCATCAGTTAGGCTATGACCAGCTGATACAAATGATCACAACTCTTTCCTGACCCCAGTAGAAGGTTTTCATATATCAAGAAATCCTGCTGCGTCGTTCTTGCATAGAGAGCAGTTCTAGGGGAAACAATGGCATTAGCTACTCTTAAACAGAAGTTTCTCTCTTTAATGTTTCTATCCCCCATTTACCTTATTAACCTGGTATATCCTATTACCTTGTTCTTTAACTATATAAAGTACTGAGATGCTACGGCACCCCGCAGTTGTTTTCTGACTTGAATCAAACCTGACATAGGAATAGGTGCTACAGCAAAACCAAAGTCATAATGCTTTAGCAGTTCTCCAGCCCCAGCCCGCAATACTGGAAATGCAGTAAACTTCTCTCAGAAGCGTACATCTGGTTTTACATCGCTTAAAACTTAAAACATTACTGAACACGTACAAAGTTCCTTTGGTCTGTTCAAAACCACATAAGTCAACAGTTATATGAAGAATGTGTCAGTAAGGGTCTGATCCTACAGTGTCCAGAGACACCAACAGGAGAGTTTCCACACACTTCGTACAGGGATAAATCCTGAAACTGGTGTCTGTTGAAAAGTGACAAATCCATCTGGCTGCCAGAAAAAGCCACAATGCTTCAGTGCAGTAGCACAGACAGGGAATCAACGCTTAATGAAACAGTGTCAGACGCTACACAGGAGGAGTTTTTCATAGGAAGCTAGAGGCTATCCATACATATTCAAAGGGATTTGGATGTTATTTGACCTGTGCCCCAGAATGCTGAAAGTTGCTTCTGGTCCATCATTTATAATACATAATGCCAAAACACGTCCTCCACTCTGCACAGTGAAATGAAAGTACAATACACCCTACTCAAACATTCTCTTTCTTCTAACAGTGTGAGAGAAGAAAAACCAGGAAGATAATTAAAACCTGGTAATGAAAATAATATAAAAAGCTGTATAGGGCCTGGATCCCAGTGCAACTTCAAATGCAGCATTAGAAGTCAGGAGGAAAGAGATCTACAGGAAATGTAATTATGAATAAATAAAACCAAGCACTCACCCCACCTGCTACTTGTAGATGGGAAAAGGGTGCTGCTGTACTACATCCTGATTCACCACTGCTCGTGCAATTACCTGAGGGCTGAACCTTTGCAGTGGTCTTCCAACATGTACTATTCAGGATCTGCAGCACATTAGGAAATACAGCGAATGAAGAGTTCCTGGTGTGTGATGGAACTTTAGAAAAGTCATGGAGGAAGGGCACAGCAAAGAGATACGAACGTGTTCATCACAGACTCAGCTCTGATGTCTCCCAGCCCTGCTGCTGGCACACCCAGCAGCGAAGGATGTCCCTCGTTAGCAGCACTGGCATCACAAAACACACCAGACCACAGCAGCGGTGAGAAGGCTTCAGCACCAGGGAGGAGGTAACTGCTGCCCAGCTCTGCCACCGCAGCGACTGCACACCTTCACCCAGAGCACCCGCTGCCAGCGCACGGAGCATGGGAGTCAGAGCTGAGCAGGGCCGCCTGCCAGGTACCAGCTCTGCCGTTATTAGTACAGAGACAGACAGCTGGTGACTGACGAGGAGCCACTGACCCTAAACACTTTGTGTTAAGTCATTCATCATCTTCTGCTCTCTTCTGCTAAACAGCACCAGCTTCCAAACAAAGCCTGAGCCCAGGTTTGCCAGCCTGCTTTGCACCCAAGGCAATGTATGCAGCACTTACGAGACAGACCAGCAGTTTGCAAGTGCTGGTATATGTGGAAACTAAAATTCAGGCTCCAGTGCTTGATACTGACAGCACCTCCCTGAGAAGTTTGTGTATTGACGCCTTCAAAATTGCTGCTGACCCTCTCACTTTTGCTGGCTCATGCTCCAGCCAGTCTTGGAATAAGGGGTGCTCTTAACAGTAGTCTCAAACCCCTAAGATTAATGAAGGCTAGGAGCAAACACAGAAGAGAAGCAGAAGTGATATATTCAGACCCACATGTTTCACTCGGCCAACACAAAGGAGCCAGACTGGATGAGTAAATATGTCTTAAAGTCTTAATCTAATAACTTCAATGGTCATCTAGAAAGATAAGGAAATGCTGACTAGTCTCATCTAGCAAATTCCCTAAACCTGACAGGAGAAAAATGCCCTCCCTATACAGTTCACAGGAAAGAGAGATGGACTTGCAAAACTGAAACTGGCACCTATTTATTCTTACCCATTGAATTCTCTACACTTGTACAATGCCTCTTGTGATGAAAGGCATGAAAGCTAAAACACAGAGAACAAATATGTTTGGCAGCGATCCTATGAAGTACTTTATTCCCATTTAACACAAAAATAGGCCCTGCTTTCTCTTGGAAAAGAAATCAGAACTGACACCTTTGTGTCTTCTCCCCAACTATCCTTTAGCATCAAGACAGAACATGCAGCCCATAAAGAATGTTATGAAATAAGATGAAACACCAGAAAAGCAAGGGAAGACAATCTACAGTTCTCCTTGCAGGAGGATGTAGTATTTTGCCCCTTCTATTTTCCATGAAAAGCAAGTAAACATTTCATGACACTTACAGCTCTTCTGCTGTGCAGCTGAGTGAAATAACAATGATCAGCGTATACACATAACCAAAATATGATGCTAAAATAAACTTCCATCACAAACTGAAACCAAAAAATCTAAAATAAGCTAAAACAATTTTAAAAAATTTATTTAGTGGAAATCCAGGGGACATGAAACTGGGTGCAACAGTTCACAGAACGACTAACAAAACCAAAAGAACCTCCTGAATCATGAAAATAAACAAAGTAACGCAGTTCAGAAGAGTTGCATGATCTCTGATAGCATTTTCTGATGTTAAGCAGAGAACAATTCTGCATTTCAGAGAAAAGAAGCTGTGCTCATTAAGAAAAGTTCAGGAAACAAATTCCTATGTCACTTCCTTTTTTTTAAATTTCAGTGGTTATTAATTGTTTATTGCTGACTGATTCTCCAATGAAACCAATTTACCCCTATTGAAATCAGTAAAAATCTGCCTATGTTAGGGCTTGCAGAAGTGTTCAGGCAGCGTGGCAACTGGCAACCTTATTAACCTGTATACAAATAGCCTCAAACAAAATTATAAAGATCTAGACCTACACAGGTTCTTCAAAATAAATCAGCTAAAGTAGTGATATTTTTCTCTCTCCTTGAACTGTTTTTAATAACAAAATAAAATAGTGAATGCTTCATACAAAAAATGTTGCTTGAATTTATTCAGAATACAGATTTTGCACTGCATATTATCAGAAGAGAAGACAGTGAAAATGATTAGGCAGCCAGTACCTCACACAGTATCTCACGCAATTCTCATAACTAACCAAGGAAAAAAGCTACACATGCCACACGCAGGTCGCTCACAAAACAAACTGAAATGACAGCCTAGTGACCAATTCACTTTTCGCAGTAGTCCACAGCTAGCAAATCTCAAACTCCTCAGCAATAATAGAAAATTCTGACAAAAGGTCCTACACACACACAAATTGTTGCTTGTGCACAGGAGTATTTGTGAGCACTTCCCCGCTCTCCATCTTACTCCCATTTTTTGTTTGTTTGTTTTTATTCTAGAATTTCCAAGGAGTTCCAGCCCACAGAGTATGTGTAGCAGAGGAAATCGAGCCCACAGCCCATGGCACTGTACAGGAAAGCTCCCTGGCATCTCAAGTGCTTGATCTCAACAGGAAGAGAAGCCAAAGGAGTATAATGACTATAAATGGACCATTGCAATTTATAGGTTGTATTAATAATTAAATGCTGGGTGTACTGTTAGCACCTTCTCTACACCCTCACCCACGGGTTCTTTAATCATCCAACATCAGGGAACTTGTATTTCGAGGTATTTGTTCTCAGTGCTTCAGGGAATAAACGTTACCCTATCCTGCAGTGCTACAGTCCTTGTTTATTCAGTGTGGTGAAGTTCTTTTTGTGTTGCTGTTGGGGCTTTGGTGTTTTTTAAGAGACGACTCTTTCCATCTGGCCATACATGCAGGAAAGAGGAGAGCTCCCAGCTCTTTGCGAAAGGAAATAAGAGACATGAGCAAACAATGCCGATACAGAAAGGGGAAATCAAGCCAAGAGAGACTTGCAGTTCCGACACTCCAGAGTAAAACAGGCAATGGCCATTTGACAAGCAAAATTCATTGCTCTGCATAGATGAAAAGTGGTTCAGACCAACATATTTCATTATCTTCAAGGTTACCAGTGACCACTTCCCAAACAAGAAAATCACCAGCTTAATTAGGCTCCTCCAGCAATCTAAAAAATGGGGCTATCCATTCTCCACCCACCCTCCGCAGCAGACACTTAAAGCACTTTCTGCGAGTCTGACAATGAAGGTGTTTGGCTTTGCGAGGCTCGCAACACAGCAAGAAGCCATCTGCAGCCCGGGAAGACACAGGGCAGAGCCTGATTAGCAATCTGCGCAGGTTTCCTATCTTCTATCACCGTTCTCCCCTCCCCCTTCGCATCCCCTAGGGAGACCAGTTCCATATTCAAAGCAGCCTGGGGTCTTCAAGCAGAGAAATGTGCATGATTTGTACTTGGCATTAAAGCAGGGAAAGAACTCCAAAATTATAGCAGCTGCATCCAGCCCCTGAGACAGCCTAGCACCGATAAGGGATTCAGAGGGTCGCATAATTCATTTCACCTGCAGCAGTAGCATCAGGGGAGGTTAAATATGTCACTCCATCACAGTAAGGCAACGGGTTGGGGGAAGCCTTCATCATTCATCCTGTCAGCTCTACACCTCCCTTCGCCTCGCATCAGCGGGGGGAAATGGGGAAGATTTTCTATAAGCATATGAACAACACAGTGGGGGACACGATGACCTTATGAATTTCCCCTTCTAATTTGTGAATTAATTGTCAACACCTGCCCTGCTCTATCAGCTCCCCTCCCTGCACTCCATCTTTCTCCCAGGACAAAGGGCCTGATCCTGCAATACTAACTCCAGTTTGTAAGCTCGGTGCCCTCTTGGGAGCACACATGTGCAAATGACATTGCAGAAAGGTCAGTACAGTGGGATGAGACCAACCATATTTAAACGGCATAGGGACTTTGTTCCAGGACATGTACATCTCTCTTATTTGGCTTTTCTTGGAGACAAAGGTATTTTCTCGTTATTTTTACTTCTGTTGAAACCTTGATTCTTGTCAATCTGAAGGCCTGGTCTTTCATACTGAAAACTTTCTAAGCATATCTTCTCCACAGTCATATTTCCACCTAGGCCTAATACTACTCTTCTCTTTGTTGCGTTATTTGCCAGAGTTCAACTGTGAGCACTTCAGGAGAGGATACCTGTCTTCATGTACTGCACAAGTTCATGGATATCTGCACTCACGTACAACAAATAACAGCTTGCCTGTGACAGGGTCTTTGGGAATGTAGTGACCTCACCTCAGGATTTTCTCTTGAGAATTCAGCTTTTGAGGTATTTCTGTGACAAGTCAGTTGTCCATGATCATTGTGCAATAAATGCAGAAATAACACCAAACTAAAGAAAGAATAAAGGCAACATCTAAGTTTGCCAAGAAGATGCCATATCTTAAGCCCTGCCACCACAAAGATACATTTGATACATAGCACAGATCATCCTCCTTTAAAAAAATAAAGGTGTTTAGTTTTGTGTTAATTTATTTCATAAATGAGAGAATAAATCACAGAAGGACCTTGGTAAGAAAACACAAGCATTTAGATGTTTCGATTTTTGGTATAAATAAGTACACAGAAAAGCAGCAAATTTCTTGAAAGTCTTTAGAAACTAGGAGAGATATTTTCATTTTTAATATATAATTCAAGCACAGCAAAACCAGGGAGGGTCAAATGAAATAAGTGCAAAATTAAATATTATTAACAGTCAAAGACTGAAAAACAGTACATGTGCAAGTCTAAAACAATGATTTTCCTTTCTATCCTACCCTGGACATGCAGGGCTTTATAAACAAATCAAAGTATTAAGAGACGTGTTCAAGCAATTTCTGTACCTACAGTTTAGATCTTCCAGCGTTCGTGAAAAATGAAGAGCTTGTTCTGCTTCACTCCAGAAGCTACACTCAAGGAAAGAACTAGTCCATTAGCCTCCTGCAGAAAAATTCAGCATAAGGCATTTTTTGATGTCTTGACAAAGATAAAATGCAGTCTCACTTGGTGCTTTTAAATTTAAAAAAAAAAAAAAAAATGAATGTTTCAAGAAGTTGTTTTTCATGCCTTAAGGCTACATCTTTGGCTGGTTGTCGCTGTATTTTCTCCCCTGGCTTGAGTTGCTAAACTCCATAGCTATGGGTCTCTGGCAATCTGTTCTGCTCTGCCACTGGTGCTACTCCAAAGCACTACAGACAACTGGAGGATAAAGAGAGGGTATGTAATCAAATGCATACTGGGAAAAAGGTTTTTTGCTTCTGCCAGCTCATGCACACATATCTGTAAACGAAACAATCCATCAGCAGGTGAGTAATTCAAAGCATCCTTTAGTTCTCAACACACTTTTCACAATGAGACTACAGAGCAGTAGACGACCTGAGCCTAATTACCAGTGAGGTAAGTTTAAAACAGATAGACAGAGGGAAGAATAAAACACCTAGTTACTTTATCCTTCAGAAACTATTGCAGCCAGGGGCTGGGCTGGAGCTCTTGTTTATGACGCCAGTTTTGCTCATACAGCATCTATGACTCACAGCTGGGAGTCATTTGCTGAATTCCAATGGGATTTCCACAAGGCCAACATGGAAAATGAGCTCACATCTGTTCCATCGCATATAACCTTTAGAGGGTCCAGAATGACTTCAGTCATATTATAAAACTACTTCACAACAGGGGACGATTTTCACTCTCATTCAGAAAAGCTCTGATTACATTCCACAAACATAGACAGCGGCCCAGGACTCAGCTATGTACAGCACAGCAGAGTCACCAATCGCTAAATCACTGCAGACAGCACGAAGGGAAGCACCATCCCTAAGCCACGCTCTTTAAGCGACAGTCTTACCTATGTATTTTATACTGCCAAGGACTCAGGAGCATCACGTTTCATACTTCAAGAAGGTTGTGGGTCAACTTGAGTGAATTCAAAGGAGTATAAAAGAATCATAAAAGATGTTTAAAAGGCTGTAAATTGCAGCAGGAAAGTTTCAGTCCAGGAAAACACTTCTAACGGCGAGATCAGTTAAGTACTGGAAAAGTCCCAGAATCTCCATGTTTGGGAGGTCTTTCAGAACAATCTAGGCAAAGACGTGGTGTGGATAAAGAAAGCAACAGGTATCTCTTGAGGTCCCTCTCAGACTTCCTATGAAACCTCTAACAGCTGATCTCTGCATGGTCTATGCTGGAAAGCAGTAAAATGGTATGGGTTGGGACTTCTGAGCAGTGCCCAAATACAACATCACTGACCTCAGTTTGCACTTTCAGGTCCTCTTTCACAAGCACTGAAGTTTAAGACGTTTAGAATTGCACTGCTCTTTCACTGCTTTCATTCTGATTCAAATGGAATAGAAAAATTAAAACCAACCAAATCCAACGTGGCTGATGAACAACGAGCAGAGCGTACACATCAGCGAATCAAGCCTTTTTTTCTGTTATCCCTCAGAAGTGCTGAACCATGTAATTTCTTGGAGCACAGCGTGCACTGCTAGCGCTGTCCTACAGCACCACTGCCACTGCAAGGACTGACTTCATTCTCCACCAAGCACCCCAAATGACACTGTTTTCACACCCCCCAACTATCCCCTTGACAAACTGGAAAAATTCCAAAGAAAAATCTCATTATATGTAACAACTACGACTACAGTTTATTCAGGATTCCAGATGATCACATGCACACCTACATTCCTGAACATTCTTGAAAATCCCAGGCCAAAACTGTACAGTGGTAGCAATAGCTATCATTTATGTCATGAAGAGGACCTCACTACGCAGGCTGCAGTATAAAGGCTGGAAAGAACAGGCCGCTGACTTTAAAAGTTTAAAACTGACTCACAAAAATTAAAATAAAAGACTTGGATTGAGACTGGGAGGGAAGATGAAATTAAGGATAAGGTTATCTAGATGAGCTAATCACAATCAACTGGATGTTTTATCTTCTACAAGGAGCATGAATAAATAAATACCATTAGCAATCCCTAGTCTGCTGCTAAACCTAGCCATCATTAGCAAGCTGATTGCTTCCAGACACTAAACAGAGGCAGTCTTAAGGATGTCTTAAAGGAGAGGAGATGATGTCAGGTGGGCAACTGTGCATAAAGGACACAGTGCCATAGGCAGTGAAGACACAGATAAACACAGTGATGGGGGAGAAAATAAAAAGAAAAAAGAAAAGAGAGAAGGAGGAAATCTAATGGGCTCTTGAAGGTGGGAACCAGAAGCTTGAATGGGATATGGTAAAACAGCAGAGTAACTGGGAGAATCAAAGGGACTGTGACATGATCAGAGTTACAATCAAAGATGACTATTTTAGCACACATGGACCAAATTGGGGGTGACAGGTGTTTAGAGACACCAGTGAGAAAAAGGTTTCTATGATTAATAAGCGGTGGGGCAGGGAGGGGAGAAAACAGCTATGATTTTAGCAGTGCAGGCAGATACTCAGAGTTAAGCTTGCAGATGAAAGAAAGAAGCTATTTCTCAGACTTCAGCTACCTGGATTTGCCTAATTATGTTGTTCAGTGAGAAACACTGGGAATTTTAAAGAAGGTCCCTATGTCAGGACCTCCTCACCACCTTAAGAAGCCTTATGAAAGGCAAAAATTTCAATCTAAAATTGGTGGTAGGCTGATTACATGAGCTAGTGGAGAGTCATCTACTTCAGGGGCATTCTCTTTGGGTACTTTCTTTGCTCAAAAATCCGAAAAACTCAACAAACTTACATGTGAAGAACTGTATCAAAAAGTTGTACCTAAAAATTATATGGGAAACAAAATGCCTTTCACTTGAGCCTGGGATCTTTCCACTACATTAAATGCCTTCTTGTTTTTAAGTGATGGAATGCGAATAACAGCTAGAAGCAGCAGACAAACATTGGTTTCTCTCCTGTAACGTGAACTTGCCAAGAAAAGAGTTCCATCAGTACCCTGTAAGTGCAGAGCAATCACAAGAACTATAATGCTGAATTTTGCAAAAATAGGCAGGTGTCATGGACACCTAAGATAGACATAAGAGGGAAAAGTTACCTGAAATAATCTCTCAAGAAAAATTATTACAAGAGGGGAGGCGAGCAAGGTCTGTCTGTTTCCGATTGCCTCTCCTGCTTTGATGGCACCTTTACGGCTTCTTCATTTTAAAGCTATTTACTGTACTATATACTAGTTAATGAGGGTGCAGTAGAACCTTGAGTTTCAGATGGTGTGTTAAAACAAACTACAAGCCCTTATCAGATGCTGTAAAATTGCTGTGGAAAAAACAACACTGTTTTGACAGGCGTAGAATAGCTGTTTGAGTCACTGGTTATGCCCATCAGAATATCTTTCATTGTGCTAAGACTTCTGGAATGCAAACCACTGTCTACCGACTTCTTAACTAGTTAATCTGTTAACTCAGCTAAACTATTCTCACTTGGGAGAGTTTGTCAATCACTAAATTACAACTGGCTTCAGCAGAAACATCACTCCTCCTCCCCCCCCGCTCCCAGCCGAAGCAAGCAAAGCAACAAAACACCCAGAAAGGCAAAAGAAATCCAAGAGAGGGTGACCAATGTGAGTTTTGATCTTTAATCTCTCAGAAGCACTGGGCTTGATGCATTTGATGAAGTGAGGCAAACTTACCATTAACAGCTCAGTGATTTTAAGTGTCTCGTCTAGGTATGTGTCTGGGACTGCTGGATAGCATCTCTTGTTTGTTTTTAAAACCCTCTTTATCTTCTTTCTGAAACTCATCTCTGAATGTCATGTTCACAATCATCTATGTATCCAACCATGACCATGGATCTTCTGCACTGAGTGGCTGTTCAGCCTCTTTTAACACTGCTGATGGGATGGCATTTAATCAAAATACCAAAAAAATATCAGTGCACATGAGCAGAGAGAGATTCCAACAATGAAGCAGTCAGCTCACCCATACAACCCCAGGCAACAAGCCTGCTAACATATTCCTCTTACTTTTCTCAAAAAGAAAAGCAAGTGCAAGATACTGGACAGTCGTCAGCCAACAGTGATTCCAGTCCCATCATGAGAACTTTTTATCATCACTGTTCTCCCCTCAGTATATACAAACACATTCACAGGGAAACAAAGTCTACAAGCTCTTTTACAGTAAAGAAAATTTAGGACCCAACATGAAATTATCAGCCTCAGGCTGGAGAACCACAACAGGAGGTTTAGCACAGTCCAGAGTTTCAGGCAGTATCTGATGAACAAAATATGTGAAGTTCCTTATTCTGTGGGAAGCAGCAGGCTAAAGCATACTGGGGATCATGACCAGACTCAGATTACCCAGTCCACACAGCTATCAGGAGAACGCAACTACAGCAAAAAAGTTGTGCTCAGTGTGAATTCACTGCTTCCAACAGTCAAACTAGATGGATTAAAGCCAGCTTGGTTAAGCCTGCCTGCACTACAGCCTTACTGTGTGCAAGACTCAAAGGTAGGAGGAAGAAATGTAAGGATTGAGGACTAGCAGAGCAGGAGAATGGAAAAACTAGAAGAGCGAGAATCACAGTGCAGCTGCAAAGAGCTTTAGAAGCAAATGTATGAAGCACGGACTACTTGTGGAAGAAGAAACAATATTAGAGGTCTGTGGTTGATCTGGGTAAAACAAAGTCAGAGAGGCTGTCCTTGTTTCGGCTGGGACAGAGCTGATTTTTCTTCTTAGTAGCTAGAATAGTGCGGTGTTCTGGATTTAGTATGGGAATTGGTATGAGAAGAATGTTGATAATCCACTGATTTTTTAGCTGTTGCTAAGAAATCAAAGACTTTTCAACTTCCCGTGTCCTGCTAGTGTGCAGGTGCACAAGAAGCTGGGAGGGAGCACAGCCAGAGCACCAGACTCAAACTGGCCAAGGGACTATTCCATATCATATAACATCACGCTCAGTAGATAGAGGAGGGTTGACTGGGAAGCTCTCTCGCTTCCAGGATTGCAGTTTCAGGATCTGCTCTTCTCTGGAATTGCCAGTCGGTGGGTGGTGAGCAATCGCATTGTGCATCACTCATTTGTATATTCCATTATTACTATCATTATTATCATTACAATTTTAAATTGTTTTTATCTCAACCTACAAGTCTCCTTACCTTTATCCCTCCAATTCTCTCCCCCATCCCCTGCGGGGGGGAGGATGAGGGAGTGGCTAAGTGGTGTTTGGCTGCCAGCGAGGTTTAAACCACAACAGAGGTGTACGAAAAACTTAAGTGAATTGATGCATGTTGGACAGACTGGGCAGGGGGAGGAGAAAAGGGGCTAAAGGATGGGACTGAAGAAATTTTGTTGTTATACACGTTACAGTTTAATAGCATCAGAATAGAATGGAGAAGATGTGGCACCATAGCAAAGTCAAGAGCAAACCTGAAACAATGCAGCAGCAAAGTGGGGGGGGGGGGGGCGGGGAAGAAAGTTACTCATTATGATAAAGACGACTAGCCTCTGTTTTTCATGCTTTGGAAAAAAAAAAAAAAAAGAGACAGGAGAGTTTTGGAATGTGATTATTTACATCTCCATGTAGTAGTGCTTACTGCCACCAACCACAAATATAAAAGGGTAAAAGTTTGCAATAAAAAGGGCAGAAAGGAGACTCAATGGTAAAATTTCAGCAAATGAAAAATTTCTAGTGTGTAACTTCTTATCCTGTACACAGCATCCCTAGGCTTCCACCTGGTGCCAGTTCCTACCCTAAAAAATGACAACGAGATTCTGGGGTTTTGTACTGCTGTGACCTTCACGTACACAGACTATCACTCGAGACAGACTATGAATCAGAACCACAGCTCTCTCCTATCCTGGTCAAAAAGCCAAAATTGGGTCTTATCCTCTCCACACAGGGGTTGTATAGATGTATACTGCACTGTTGAAGAGTGTGCCCCTGAACCCACTGCCCTCATGATTCATGAAGGACTGTAACAGACACTGTCCTTGATCTCCTCTCAGTGACTCGCACCCTGTATGTCCAGTCCATGTAAGGACTCCAAAGCACCAGAAGAAACCACATTTCAGAAAGGGCTGTTAGAGCAGGGCAGTCCACCACAAGTACATCTAAAACCTGTGGAATTAAACAATGAAAGAAAACACCATATATTATTATACTGCTAAAAGTAAAACGTGCCCCTCAGCTTCAAATTGCAAGCACACAAGCATCTAGAAGCATTTGTCTGAATTGTCAGTCCCACTGCAGTGCCAATAATGATTACCATTTCTTCCTCCACCATATTACCCTTAACAAGAGCTCGTGGGTTCTCAGGGCAATGCAGGCCATCATGAAAAGACTGAACCTGAGAGGGAGTCCTCTAAACAGGCACAGCATCGGACAGAGTGTTAGCATTTCACCTTGAGTCACTTCAGCAGCCCCAGAAATATACTGCAGCATACAGCCTTCCATGAGCAGGACTTTGACTAGATGAATTAATCTAAATGTATTTCAACTCTAGTTTCCCCGAGTCAATGCGTGATTTGCACTACAACTCTCAAATTCAAGAAACCAGAAGTCATTTGTAGGGAGCATAGCTGCAATGACATCTGAAGAGGTTATTCAGCAGCTTGCTACACAGCAAACTCTAGTTACATAAAGATCTTAATTCTTGCCTCATGCCTATTGACAGCAAGCCACAGCCCAGCAAGTACTTGTGATCAACCTGATATGCATCGGACTCAAAGCTGAGAGATGTTACACAAGAACCATCAGTTTCAAAAGAGACAAGACCTGAGCTTGATGTTCTGACAACAGTCAAAACCACTTCTCTGCTCCTGTCTCTCATGCACCCAAGAGTGACCCTCTTCTACTTGAAGTTCTCTGAAAAGCTTTTCCTTATGTTTGGTTTATACATGCCAGTGGTTTCACTTCAAGCAGAGACCTTCTAATTTTGAGTTTAATATAATTTCCTGATATTCTAAAAGTGTGTGAAGTAAAAGTACTAGTGATATCTTGTCTGTGATTCATATTATTAGAAGTACTGGCTACCAAAATTAAGTGAAATCTTAAGATATACCTCAACTACAAAATCCATTCTACTCATTTCAGTACCTTTTTGGTAATCTATGTAACTCCTGTACAGCCCTGACACAAGAGCAGGTTACAGTATCAGTGCTGGACACCTGAGCATGCTCTGGAAATAGTCCTTCAGAAGGACTATAGGAGTCAGAGCTGAAAACTGCCTGAACACTGAAGTGAAAGGCTCTTCCTTGGTCTCAGCAATGGAAAAGGGTGGCGGGTGGCAGGAGACAACTGCAAAAATATTCCTTATAGCCACGTGGATCTATTGATGTTCCTAATTGACAAAGCTCTTCTCCCTAACACAAAAAGCCACAGAAGATAGTTTCCGCCTTCTCCCCACACAGAATAGGCAAAAAGTAGTTTAAAGAATTTTAACTGTTCTCCAAAATGTTATTCTGAATCATGTTTCAGCTCCATTCATAGAATCACAGACCCATTCAAAACACAGACCCATGCCTACTTCAAAACCCTTGCTTATTTTCTTCCATCTCCTTCTTCCTTTTCCCAAAGTCCCTGGAAACATAAAATTAAGTGTAATAAAATATCCCCATCTATTAAACCAACCCAAAAAAAGTTATTTTTGTCTGGGATTTGGATTTTGATGAACTGGATCCTTCCAGGACCTTCGCTTTGATGTTTTCAGAAACATCAAAAGATCAGGCTTGTTATCAACATCATTAGCGCGTCCTGAAGATGTTTAATACTCCAGCACATACAGAAAATGCAGCACAGAATCCCCCAATGGACTTTGCCTTGTTTTTATTCCTTCTTAATTTTGTTTTTAAATCTGTTTTGCATTTCTCATTCCAAGCCACTTACTTCTCTCCCACCCTACCCAATCCTCTCATATATTCACCAGAAGAGCTTTCTAGTGCTGACCTATTCCCCTTCCTGAAGGGAATTTTATAAATTCCTTCCTCCCCTACCATGACACAACATACAGTAGTTCTCCTGCAAGTGCTCACCAACATATACAGAAACATGGCACATCTCTTCAGTTATTTTGCTGAAATGAGTCAGAAGGTGTTTGGTTTTTGTTTTGTTACAAGTCTTTGTTGTTCTTTTTTTAATAAAGGTGTAATTTTCAGGAAATATTTGAAGGGGAAATGAGGGAAGAAAGTAGAACTTGAAATCCTCCACAGGAAGAAGCAGTGAACCTGTAGTGCTTCATCTATTAATTATGGAAAATCTGCTTCCAAACCACATTTTAATGACACCCATTAATTTAGAACGAATAGAAAGTTAATACATGAGCAGAATACACTGAGCTTACTCCACAGGTGTTTCTTTGATATGAAATGCACCATCCATAGATCAAGCCTTCAGCTGTTCAAACCAGGCAGGCACTTGGTAGGTCTGTTGTTGTTACAAAATCTAGGGAGTACTCATGACACCTGACTCTGCACTTTTTCCCAGAGATGGTGTGGTTATTTCACCATCCATGTACAACACAAAGGACCTTCAGCATATAAACTTCCCTACAAGACTCCATAGGACTAGAGCCGCTGCATAAACACCTTGTAGACAGGTTTCTCTCCAGGACACCACCAGCTATCTCCGCAGCCAGTACACACATCATGACAGAGACTGAAATGTTCTAAGTGAGGCCTCTTCTTCCTCTGGCTTTTCCAGGGCTCTACACTTCTCCCTGGGTAAACACCTGAGCACTGGCAACCTAACTGATTTCTTTTTCTGAAACTGCCACTTTTTGCTGAGCAGGCACCACCTCATGCACAAAAGCATGGAGAGAGGCCTTATGATGCTAACTAAATCATGCATTTTAATTTAAAGCATTGGCATCAGACTGAGCTTGTAGTTCGATGATCATGTACTTCTGTCCTTCCTATCAACTATAAGAATCAAGCAATATTCTTTGAGGACTGGTCAGGCAGAGAGATTTATTCCAACATCATTATAAAAATACCACTGCATGAAAGGATCTACCAGTGACAAAAGCTTTACAGGCTAACTCTGTTCTTCTGTCCTTGCCTAAACAGTCGTATGTAATCTTCTGAGAGAACTAATGACTTCTGTATTCCTTTGCCATGAACAATGTATTTCATCTTCTGTAAAGCTATCAGCATCTATTTGGTTATAACACACATGTTTGTATAAGGCTATAACTGCTTAAAGGAGAAAACAGAACAGGTCATCACATATCAAGCTAGACTTCACAGAAGTACAGAAAAGAATGATGATGAATAAGCAAACGGATTCAAGCCATAACTTACAGATTTTGTGGGCTGCAGTACCTCACTGTTCTGTCTAGATCTAGTGTTGCTACGCTGACATAAAATATTGAAAGTATGCCTGTAGCACAGTCCACACAACCCCATGCTCATTACCCCACTAGCCCCAGCAGGTATGTTGAGGTTGGCATGCACATACTAGCACTGCAAACATACTACTCGTTGCCTACATCAATACAAGTCAACGACAAAAGCAGAAACCCTGAAATATCTGAAAACTAAATGTTTTATTTTCCATCTTTTGTTGGATGCAAATTTGCCACAGGAAACAATTCAAACCCATCTCAAAGGCACTGACCTGTGGCCTGGAAGGTGTGTACATATCATAGAATGGTTTGGGCTGGAAGGGACCTTTAAAGATCATCTAGTCCAATCTCAGCTCAATGACATATACAGATAGATACAGATATCTATATGTTTCCCATAGAAGCATTATATACACTTCAGCGTGAGTACTCGTTACTGCTACAGAGCAGAAAGGCACAGACCAGATAACCAGGAGGGGTTTTGCAGGTCCAGAGAGCAGTACCCATTTGACAGGACAGCGTTCCGAGAAACTTGCACAGTAGTTGCCCCCAGTACTATATGCCTGACCTTGCAAAGACCTACAGTAAATGCCTGACCTTGCAAAGACCTACAGTAAATATTTTTTCATTTGGAATTATCCCTCAAACAACAAAATTCTACCACAATGCTTTAAAAAGTACAAAAGGAAAGAGAAATGACACAGAATTTTTATTATGTGATTAGAGAGAATTATTATTGCAGAACCCATCTCTGTTGCATGCTTTTCATAGGAGAGCAGCTATGACTGGTAGCTTCCAGAAGCGCTGTGTTGTTACAGGTGTAGCTCTCTGATATAAATAGATCACTTTATAATGTGTCTGCACTCTGCCCTTAAAGGACTGTGTTTTTCCTACTATTTGATACACCCAGTTTAATAGTGCATTGTCCAGACTTAGTGAAGATCTGGAAGACTGCCATTCTTCACCCCCTGCACATATACTTTTGGCTGACAGAGCCAGCAGCAGCACTGCTCAGCTACTCAAGAGGATGGACCAAATTCAGAGCTTTTTTAGGCTTATGTACATGGTCTGTTGATCTCTGTGGAGTCATGTGCCTGCATCCCAGAATCTGGGACACAGGCTGGGTACGCTGCAGCTTCAGGAGCAATGCTGAGAGATACTTATCCATCCCAGTACCAAACTGAAGGTATCAGAAAGGGCTAATGCAACTGGCTGAGCTGTTTGTGACTGGTTAAGAACATACATATCCAAGCTGCAGAAAATATACCTTAAAACCTTCTGATTTTGTACACTCACCTTTAGCACAGTGGTGTGGCAGTGTCAGTAGGCACAGGACACCAGACTTGCAACCTAAGATTTATTCATGCTTGTGTCAGTGGCCTGCTGCATCATTTTTGTAATTCACTTTACTTCCCCTCCATAATTCAGTTCCCCTGTCTGCAGAATGGAATTAACAGCATTTGCTTTCCGTACTGAATGCTTTGAGAACTACCTTCTACAGCTGCTACATAAAAGCATTACTATTAAAGTCATTGTTCTGAGTATATTTAGGAACTCTCTGTGTGAAGTGCTGAAGCATATTTCTAAGGTCAGCAGGATATTAGAAGACCCCTTGTCTCACTGGAACAGCTTTAATGAGCTACTGGAAGTAGCTCAGTACATGTTTCTACTGCCACAGTGCTGCATAACTTGTCCATACATCAAACAGTCTTGGAATATTTACCTTCTTTTCTCTGAAGCCTCTTGCCTGCAAAGATACAAAGGCTATTCATATGACTGGCAATGTGCCAGTATGAAAATCCAGGCAGACTAACAACTTCCTACAAGACGTGTGAAGATAAGGTGGCACAGAGACAATAGGAGGCAAATTAAATTCCCCAAACTCCATCTTCCTGGGAACTGGAAATTAAAGAATTAAGGTTCTGTTGTGTGACCTCTTTCCAGATCAAAGATTACATGGAGACACTGCGGAGACAGGTTCCTATTTCATTCTTCATTACTGGTTGTCATAGCTTGATGAAAAGATTAAGCAGTAAGAATAGCCAAGATTGTTACTATAATATTCTGAAATTTGTATGATGCTAAAGCAGTTACTTAAAACTGCAAGAACTAGTGAGGCCTGGTACAAAAAGAGAAACTTCTGTGACACCATTGCATTTCCATTACAGAGAGAAAATACTCTTTCCTGTTCCTGTGCCCCTACAATGCTTTGACACTGCAGGAATGTTTAGGGCAAAGTAAGCACTTAAGAGAATCTGTGAAAGGCTACAAGATGTTCTCAGTCCATTCTAAGAAATCCCAGATAAAAGCAGTCCAAGAGACTTCCTCCTGGTACCACACGCAAGGAACAAAGTTGCCACCTACAACAGACCTCTGCAGTGTTTTCATCAAAACACCTTAAGGATGGTGCTTTTGGATAGATTTCCAGCTCCTGACGTCTCACAGAGTTTCTTCTTATACAATCTCCACCACCTAAACACACACGTGTATGAATATACCCTCAAGCAAGATAAATGGCTGGTTGCTATGTCAACAGCACCTAACCAGGAGGGAGAAACGGGTACTAAAGGGGAGAGGGGAGGCAGAAGACATAATTAGCAACTTCCTCTCTGAATGCATCTACAGTGGGACTGTTTACTCATAAGACTCAGAAACGAAACAACAAACCTTTCATTAGCATTCAAAGCCATGTGAAATCCGAAGATGTCTTTGCAAAGCCTGTCAGTACTAACATCTGCATCTGCATTAGGAACAAAACACACAGACGTAAGAGGGGAAAACACAAATGGGATCCTTTCTGCTGGAGCCTGCAGAGGGAAGGAAGAGGAGACAGGGGCACGTCTCCCCTGAGAGATGGTTGCAAAGATGGATTCAAAGGCAGCGTGCCTACAGGTTCCCTCCCTGTAAAACAAACCTTGGAGAGATTCTTGAATCTAAACAAAATCCATCCTTCCAAGCTGTTCAAACAGTACTAGCAGAGACGAAGCACAAAAACGATGCCAAAATAAACACGCAAATGAAATGGAAATTACCTTGAGGAAAGTTAACTGGAAAACATCAGCAAGAGATAAGTGGTAGAGGCAAAACCACCAACTTCGGAGAAATTACACCATCTTAGACCAGCTGTGATGCAGATCTAAGTGTGGAGAGAATGCAAAGTTAGACTAAGAGCATGTTTTATGGGGTGGGGGAAAACGCAAAGAGAATTATTTTGGATAATACCTTTTCCCTTCAAGGTCTCTCTAGTTTAGTCACTCTCACCTCTAGGATTTAAACCTTCTGTTCTTCCATTTGTAATCTGGATAATGTAGTATCTTCGTAAGACTCTTCAAAAACTACAGATAAAAATGCTAATGCAAATGTAAAGAATTATTATTGTTGCTATTACTGAGGATGCTGTAAACTCCCCTGCCGAGCTGCTAGCAAAACTGATCCTGTTCTTGACTTCAGTTAAGACTGTGCTTGGGCTTTTGCCTCTAGCTATTTTTGCAGAAAACATGACGCAACGCAGTATCCGCAGCCTAAGGAGAACCACCATTATATTACAATTTCTTGGAAAACAGATCCTTAACTAATTATAGCAACTACCATTTGAATATATGGCAAAGTTCACTCCAATCTATGGACTTGTGTCACCCATACAATCCTGCTGCCACGTGACAATGCAACACTGTCAAAATGAGTGGATTCACACAAGCATTAACAGGATTAACATACTGGTTTATCAGCCACTACACACACAATTCCCTAGACAACAAAGCCTTCCCATCACTGGGATGAAGCATGGCGATTATTTAACTGTGCTGCAATACAACATGGTCACTACTACACGTATGAAGCTCCGAGGGAGGGAGTCTGACCAGGCAGAACAGATTCCCTTTGGACACTGAAGTGAGTAACTCAAAGTTACACTGCCTTTCGATGGCCGTGAATACAGTGCCTCAGCTCAACCTGTCCTTTAAAGTACTGTGGCTCCTGCATCAGATTGTCACACTGAATCTCTGTAAAAAGTGCTGCCTTCCGATTCAGTGACCTCACTCCCAAAGCAGAGTCTTCTTTGATGATAGATATTCTAAGCCACTGCTGACCTCAACCAACCTCACTTAATATACAGATTTTAAAAGCTGAGGCTGAGTGCTCTCTTAAGAAGGACCACAAAATCTTAAACATTAAAATGCCACCAGAATCCAGAGCCACCCTGCCACAGATCACATCCAAGGACCACTGCCAAAGGGAGGACTGTTCAAAAGAATTTTGGTTAAGCTCCACGCAAGCAAGCATGGCTGACAGTGAAAGCAAAATCCCATTTCCTATATATCATCAGCACTACCATGAGCCTGCTTGGTGCACAGGAGAGACTGTCAGCTTGATTTCACCTCACCTCTGTATTAAACGTAGACCTCTCCAGCCTCTCCACGGAAGGGAGAGAGCTCTCTTCCACTCCTCTGTTCTTGCATCTAGTAGCTCTCTCCCTAAACCCCAAGAAAAGGCATTCCCTTCTTTAGGAGTTCAAATCCCAGCCAGCAGGAGCATCTATTGGAAGAGCTCACAGAATCACTTCCTCCAGTCCTTCCCGAATCCAGCTCTTTGGAGGGGCAGGGATGGAGTTGGCATGGTGAGTTAAACAAAGAAAAGGCAAGAGCAGTCAAACAAGGACAGAAAGAAGCGAATGAAACACAGATGACAGTGGTTATCTGATGAAAGCCAAGGAAAAAAAAAAAAAGGTAAATTGGGGAAGGGGGGAGAAAGAAATCCTGAGACAATGAGATATCAAAGAAGAAGGAAGAGGCAACATGTAAGAACTGAGCTAGTAAGCAGAAGAACAGAGCTAACATTATTACTCCAGGCTTCCTCACATTTAATATCCAACTATTGGAAAGGAATCCAAGGCTACTTCCCAGGGGTTAATTCCTAACCCTGCCTGCATAAGCAAGATACATGCACTAATGAGGTTTTAACGGTTTAAATTATTTCTTTTAGAGCAAAATCAAGAAGAGTACTTACTGGGTTATAGTGACCTCCGGTTACTGATCCAGTAACTTGCACAAATATTCTAGGAAAAAACCCAACAACAAAAAAACCAAACCCCACAGATCAGTAATTCAGCTTCGTATTACACTAGAGCAAACTACTTCCTAACCCAGAAAGCTATAGTACAAATCAGTTTTGTCAGCTGAAAACCAACAGAACCACGAAGTCTTAGTGCTTAGGATGGTAGGGAAAACCCCGGGATTCAACTGACACGCTGTTGCAGCGTTGTGACAGTAAACCAAGTACCAGCATAACTGGGTTTCAGTAGCTTCTGGGGGTTAGGATTCCGGGTCACAGGGGCTGCTCATTATTGCTCGAGTTTCCAAGGGACAGCAGAGAGACATTAAAAGTGGGCATTTTGATTCTCTATGTTAATAATTTTCAGGGAGTAACAACAATTCAGAGTAACAACTACTGATGTCATACTAAATCTTAGGGTTAGCACTGGGGTTTTGGAAAGTAAGAGCTACAAAGCTGAAATACGAAGTATCAATTGGAGAGCCAACATCTGCAGATTTGAATAACAATTTTGGGTCAGCTACAGCAATTTGAATTTATGTTCAAAAATTTACAATGAAGGTTTGGAACTCTACTGAGTGTGAATTATTGCTAAATTTTCCCAGGTTCTCAGAAGGAAGATGAGGACAGGTGACAGAAGATTGTTTTACACCTGACCATTAATTTTGGATAATCAGGCCGTTCTCTAGCTTATACTCACTATACTATTAAGGTTTAGTATGGTAGGGTACAAAAACTGGAATTATTGTTTCATTTTGGAAGGTACAAAGATGTAATTTCTATATCACAGTTTGAATGTTGGAGCACTAGTTGGTACCTAGTTTGTACTGACAGCTAAAGCTCATAATAGATATGGTATCAGGATGGAAAGGTCTGAAAATTTCCCTAAGACCCATATATGTTGTTGTTAAGTTTTTAGAGTAAGCCAAGGATTAATATAAAATAATTTACATATTTTTATCCTTGTTTTTAGATATCAGAATGTTTTTTCTATAAATTCAAGACTTGGGTTAGAGTCAGGGAGCAGGACAGTAATGGTCAGAGCATCTAAACTGTTACTTTACTTTGCAAAGATCAGAAAAAAGACATCCACTAGCATCACTGAATTTTCATATGGTACTTGATTCCAGGATACAATAAGGATGTTCTACACCACAAAATTAATTCAACATTAAAATGCTAGATAGCTAAAATTGATATAGGTCCACTGATGGCATGCCTGAAATCAGTGAAAACATAGTAGTCCACAGAATTGAATTTGGTTCTGTTTTCAACCCTGTGGATTTTTGTTCAAGCTTTATTTTGTCCATTACAGGAAGTGATTTTCAAGTATTTTATTCTTATCATAATACTGTATGGAATGATCTTCACTACTTTTTTTTCTGCTCAGGAGATGCCCGGAACAGGGTAACACCAATGGTCCTTTCAGATACTGCAATGAAGCTACAGAAAGGTGAGAAGCAGGAGTGAAACAGGGCTGCCAGAAAGGACTGAAGCAAAGTAGAGATTACGTTATTCTAACCACTGATTCTGTAGGTGTCAAGAAATTCAATTCTGCACAAAACTACAGGAGTACTCTAAGCTATTTCGACTGACTTTGGACCTGAATGGATAATGGGGAAGATGGCAGCATAGCAATTTTCTAATTCCTTTATACACCAAAATACTTATAAATATTTTGGGGGAAAAACAACCCTGAAAAATAAGTAAACCTGCAGTCTAGGCAATTTATGAAGAGAACAACAAATGAATGAAAAATGCTATGTGAATGAATGAGGTCATACCTTTGAAACACCAATTAAAGTCTTCAAAAGGTAAAACAATGGTGTTCTGCTAAGTGCTAATCCTTCTATTGAAGAGGAAGAAGGCTGAGGGGTAAGGCTGTTTAAATTATTAATATGACCCCATGCTAGTCTGCTTCATTGGAACAATGAGATGAATTATAGTGAGGGCAATGTTATCTTAAATTACTCTCAGCAAGGTGTGGAGCACTTATTCATTTCCCATGGGTTGATGTTTACATGTGTTCATGCATTCCTCTCATACTCCTCCTGCATATACGTATTGATCCAATTCAAAAAATATTTCATATCTCGGAAAGAAAAAGTTAATTACTGAAAGAGCAGATTCACCGGAGAAAAATAATCTTTTTACTGGAATAGCTTTGTTATAAAAAGGCTAGAGCTCGTAAACCCTCAAGGCAAAGCCCTAGATGACAGGAGACAATGAACTGCTATGAAGGATGGCTCAGTGAATGAGACATGGGGTTAGGATTCAGGACACCTGGGTTCAAGCCCTCTTCAGTTAATGATTCTCTGTGTGACTTTGAACAAGTTGCTTAATTTATTACATCTTTTAATTTCTTCTTTGTGTAATACAGATAATGGCTTCCCATCTCACAGAGTGGTGAGCGTAAAATCTAATGATTCAAAGATTCCAAGGCAATCAGATGCCATGGACACTATTAATTATTGTCAATTTTCTTATGTTAAAAAAGAGGCTCAGAATTGCTGAATGACTCTTCCGGAAACACTGTCCTGGGTATGCAATGTCTGGCGTAATTCCTACCAACACGCTTTACATTCCTCGCTAGCTCTTCTGTAAACATCTCTCCAAATCCCAGAAAAAGTCTTTTGGGAAGGACAAGATACAGGCTGGAGTTCTTCAGATTTGTATTGATGCAGGTGAAACAAGGATCAAGTCCAAATCTATTTCCATCCCAAAACATTTTGAAAGGGCACATATATACCAAAGAAAGATCAAACATAAAATAATGGCAGCCACTGCTAGATGTTTTACACAATGTGTCAGACTACAAACTGAGACTAAATGAGACAGTGTATTTCCTCCTCCAGATGCTATTTAAGTTAGAGTATACTCTGAGCAATGAAAATAAATTATATTAAGCACAGACTGGGTCTCATGCATTCCTCTTCTGATTCTGCCGTTAGGTTTCTAGGTGACTTCAGGCAAGTCACCAATCTTTCACACCTGCACTCTCCTCAGATTGTCTCCCACCTTTACCACCCAAAAAGCATGGCATTATTTAAAGTACTTTGTCTTGCAGACAGGAATACACAGAGCACAACTATTTGAACCCCACAATAAACCCTGACATTCAGCTTTTTCTACATCTATCTTACGAGCTGACTGTAACGCAGATGAGCACTCCTTTTCAGCTTGGTTCCACTTGAGCTGACTCTACTTCCAAGGAAATTATCTTTGCTGGCCCTATCTCTTCAAAAAACAGTAAACAGTTGCAGTAGAAGTTGTATGACCTGAGGGAAGAAAGAGCTGATAAAGCAGTATATATGTGCAGTATATATTCCCTTGGAACTATGCATAGTAGAAATAATAATTTCTGAAAGAAATAGTAACTTTTCAACCAAAACAGTTAATTACGAATGCAGAAGACAGCCCTTGCAAATGCCTGCATTCATGCACCACTGCCTGGGCAGAGCAATGACAGATCTTGCACACACCACCTCCCTCCCATCTGAGAAAGGTGTAATAGGATAGGCCTCAGATCAGGCCCCACGGTTGTTCCTGGAAACATCTACGGTCTCCCAAGATGGAGAAGGTCCAGGAAGCATCACTACTGCTATTACTGCATTTTAACGTATTTTAATACATTTTCTTTTGCTCTTCTTCAGTCTTTCAACTGCCAGTACATAATGCAAAGATCAAAACCAGCAACAGGGAGACTGGGACTAAACATTTAACAACAGTGAAAAGGCAGCTCAGCTAGGAACCATCCTGCCCAGCCGTTCTGCCCAGCTCCCTTTCACACAAGCGCTCGTATGTGCCTACGTGTGTGCACACACATGCACATAAACCAGATTTATTTATTTGATTTTACAGTTTTTGCCAGTGCAGCACATAGCTGCACAGCCTACTACTTTTGCCAGAACACATACTGATATTTTAGTGTTTCAAGCACTTTCCTTATGACAGCTTTTACATTTTTAATCCCCTTTTTGGTACAGTATAATGGGTATTAAGGTCTGATTCACAATCTATACATAAAATGTAATGTTCTCACCATTCCTCATGCAAGCCAATTGAGATGAGAGATTTGCAACTTTGTTTTCATCTGTACTTCTTCTGTTCTATCACTATTCTTCAGTTCATCTCAACCTAAAAGAAAACTCTAAAACAGTGGCCATTAGCTACAGAAAAACATGATTATTTATCACTTTCTAAGTCTGGATACCAAGAATAGCAACCATCTCCAGAACACAAAATATTGAAGCACAGTATTTGCTTTATTTTATCTTTCAGTATTTATTTAAAAGACATGCATTTCTAAAATATTCATAGTAAGTTTTTGCAAGCTGTTCTTTCCCTCCTCCATTATTATTTGTATTGTATTGTATTATTTGTATTTGTATTGTATTATTTGTACAAATCCTGAACATCTGCCAATGCAAAAATATGAGGTTTCAAACTGTCATTTCATGGACTGAGAGGCACCTCTCGAATCATCATGGACCATTCTCCCAATCCTGACAACAGGGGCCTGTGATTCAGTCCATTTGAGAGTACATCAATTCTCAGAATAAAAGATGAAGAGAAAAATTTGCACTGAACTATAAAATAGTGTCAGAAAAATATCAGTGTTTTATTATTTTGTTGACATTTATTCACCGAAACACACAAACACATTCCAAATTGTCCCTGAACTAAGTATGACTCCTTTGTTTGTGGGGCAGCTGGGAACAGGCCAATCCACAGCAGCAGCTCTCGAGTCAGCCACGACAGCTACAGGCATCTTTGCAGCTACCAAGTTCTGTTCCCCACAGTTCACTGTGCTCATCTTGAGAGGAATGACTCTGACTGAGGAGTTCAGACATGCACACAGGCACGCGCAGACCTCGCACACCACTCCTCAAAAGCCATGCTGCTTTGCACTCCAGTGAAACCTCAACGGGGCTGCTCTCTCCAGCTCCACAGCTGCACAATTCTTCTCCTCTACCTCCCTGCCACCTCCCTAATCGCTGCCTTAAAGCAGGATCTGCCTTAAAGAATAGGCTTTTTCTGCATCTCCACCAAAACTGACTCCCTCTTAAGAGCACACAGTAAGTACCTGGATAGTAGCAGGGGACCTGAAATCCAAGGCTTGCATAGGGTAGAAGCATTCTGTACAATAGCCACCACTATTCAGATTACAGATCTGTATTTGAATGAAATATAAAGCTGGAATCCTAACTGGGTTTTGTTCATTTGTGTGTCTCAAGCATCACGGCCTAACGTTAGCATGAAAAATTCAAGCTACCTTTGTAATGTCCCCTACTATTCATTTTGGTTCCTCTTTTCTCCTAAAACCCTGGGTAGAGTTAATGGGAATTTGATAATCACTGCTTCACATTACTTGGTAAAGTGGTTTCTGATGGAGATTAGAAACTTCTGTTTGAGAAACATCACGGAAGCCTCCTGTGGAATTGTACCAAGCACCATCAAACTCTTCCCTGCACCTACAGGTGTGAACTTCATTCACTACAACAAGATTTATGGCAAAATACTCAAAAACAGGCTTGCTTCAATCAAGAATGTATTTTTTGAAAAAGATTCCTCCAATTCTTCCAGGTTTTTAAAATCCATTATGCATTCAGGCCTCCTCCTATCCTCCTCCCAACAACATTTTTGAGTAGACGTTCTCAAGCAAATAGATTTACACTCTTAGTCTCAATTTTCACTCGTGTAAAGCCATAAAAGACTTGGACTAACTTCAGAATTGGGAATTTCTGGTTTGAAAGAAAAGCTGGCTACAGTAGACTAGATTTCCTGCGTGACTGAGATGAACATCCTAGAAAGCACTGACAGCAAGCACCCTTAAATAATACATTTCAGTACGTACCTGGATCTCTCACTGCAGCTGCACATGTGAAATGCAGCACCAGGACAAAGCAGAACTCACACGTCAGAAAGGTCTGCCATTCCCAACTATTTAAGGTATGACAGTGAAACTAAAGATGGACCACACACCTGAGTGCTGTTCAACTATGCGAAATACGAATCAACAAAGCACGGTGTGATTCCTGTAGCACAAAAAAACTTCCACTTGCTCTAAACCACCTCATGCAAAGTTACTCAGTTGGCTCATCTTTCCCACTCCATATTCATTAATTACTACTTTCACACAGAATACTCTGTCTCTTTTGGGCAACACTTTTCTTAAGCAGATAACCGTCACATTAAATCCACCAGTTCAAAACGGAGCATTTTACCAAATGAGCCATGAAATTCATTTTACTTTTCTGGCACTAGTATGTCAAAAACTCGATGTCGCCTTTAATAAACTTCTCCAAATGAGCATCCTGGTAACTGAACAACATGACATTTCTAACAGTGAGAAGCCAGAAAACCAGAAACAATTACATTAAGAAATGAAGGGGGAAGGGGAAGCATCCTGCTTCAAGTAAAATCTCGTTAAGTTAGGATTTACACTCTTCTCAGGGAAAAGCTGACTCCTAGGCCTAAGAGTAGCCATGCGTCAAGTCTCCTATTTCACTCTTCATGAGATTGTCCTGATAGTACAGGACAGGACCAAAGTGTGAACCAAGTGCACTACCTGAAGGGCCAGAAAAATTAGTGTGAAGAAGTGAAAATGATAAAGGTACTTGTTTAAGATACTTCAGAAACATTCTCACTCAACAGATATGCTTGCAAGTTTACAGGAAAAAAATGCATTCATACTGAAAAAGACTAACAAAAGGAATCTGCCACTTCCATGGAATGGAAAATTCCAAGTTGCATTCTTCTCATCTTTTTGGTCAGATATTCTCTGTTTCTTCATATTCTCTTTCATATCAGCAAAAATAGAAAAGCAAACCTAAAGAAGAAAAGTGAAAAGTCTGCCACAGAGCATAAGAGAAAACATCAAAAGTAAAAACAAAAACTTTGGGAACAAATGGAACTAAATCAAAGTAGGTATTTTCAGCTGGTTGATTTCTTTTTCATTGACATTTCCTGTTTTTCAATCAGCTCTAATCCTTGGCTGGAGAATTCAATGGAGCTATGTCAATTTATATTTGCTAAGGATTTGGCACATCATATTAAGTATTTCCCAGCGTGATCATCTAAGTTATTAAAACATTTCATGCAAATAGGGACAGAATCTTTATTTCAATTTCTTGACTGATCCCAGCACAGCCAAAAGGGTCCCAATTTTCTCAAATTAGATGAATTGGAACATTTATTTGTACACTGAGAGTTCTAATGCCGTAACCACGGTGCCTAGACACTTTTGTACACTACATATACCCCCTCAAATTACAATGGGAAGCACCAACTTAATTCATAACTGTGTCTAAAGTCATGTAAACATCTAATTAAGCAGCCCTCTTCCTCTTGTCTAAAACACTGCAGATTAAAGAATCCAAGAGTCCAGGTTAAATCTGTACAACGTAACCCTTTCCTCCATAGGGTTCATTTTTATGTGCCTGATATTTAAAAGCAACTTTTGTTGTGGGAAGGGAATTACAACAGTGCAAGAGGCGATCTGGCTGGTACTCTGATTACCACCATCAGCTGCACTTCAGAGGACGGAAGTGATTAACGGAAACATTCGGAGTTGAATATCACTGGAAAAAGAAAGAGGGTGGAGGAAGTGAATGCACATTTCCAATTTTCATTCTATTTTTGCTAGCTTTGACCCTGTCATGAGTCTCATTAAAACTCTAAGAAGAAAGGTTTAAATTTGATTTAAGACCATCTCTTAACTACTGGATATACGCACACATCCTCACCTAGAACAGAAATTTTGTCTTTGTTAAACTTGCTGAACAAATTACAAAGGGAAAATTCATTGCGGATTTTTTTTTATTTTACTCTTATGTGAAACAGACTCTGCCAAGCCTTGCCTTGATTAAAAAAATAGAGAGCCCTCACTTCGGGTCTGAAAAAGAAGGTGGAGAATTATTTAAAATGAAAATTATTAGAACAGCATTTTGCATTTCATCCTAAGCCACAGGAATCAACAGAATTCTCTTCATCAGTGCAGCCCTGGATCCAGCCCTTTACGAGACGGATCTTTGATGAAAATTATATATTCAGTCTTTGTGGCTAGATTCCAATCTTGCTCTGTCCTCTTACCTGACAGAAATGTAGACTCTTACAAAATAACTATTTAAGCACTCCAAATTATAACGAGACAGAAGCAGCTCCTCCTAAAGGTGACTGAAACGATGTGTAACAATGGTAAGGAGAGTAAAGGAAATCATCATAAAAATGACAGGAACGGAAGAAAAATTAAACAGTCTGTAAGTTTTCTTAGGAAAGAAAAAAAATCTGCATCTGACATCAAGTTAACAAATATTTCTACTTCAGTTCATGCTGGTGGCAATTTATTTTCCCAGTGTGTGCCCTTGGCTTTAAAAGCTCGATGTCTAAAAAGGTTTTCTTTTTCTACCCCATGTATCACAGCAAACTCTGGCAAACTGCTTGACCACAGGAAACGTGTAAAACAACATCAAGACATTCAGAAGCACAAAATAAAGTGGAGAAAATAACTTTTAGAAACATAGTCAAGGATTATAAGTTACAGGAAGAGTAAAGATATAATTAATTCCCTGCCCCAACATGTGGAAAAAAGACCATGAGGTGACTCAAAACAGCTTCTCCAGCCTGGAGACCCCTCACCTCTTGCTGTTCAGGTAAGAGATTTGAGGCCAGAAAGAACCATTCTAATTACATCATCCAATCTCCTGCAAAACAAAGACTGCAAACTGTGGTGAGGACTACAGGCTACACAATTTAAAAGATATCCAGTCTTCATTTATGAGAGGGGAAAGTCCTCCTTATCAATTTGTACCATTATTAAAATATCACAACTATAAAAATAAATAAAACCTGCATCTTATTCCTAGTTCACGATTGCCTAACTCTGACTCTTTTCTCATGCCTTTACCAAGTTCCCCAGTAAGACAGAACAAAGATAACCAGCACGCCTGTTCTAGCCACAGCAACTGGTTTATTATAAAAACACAGCAAAATTAAAACTTTCATCCAAATTCCTCTAAATATGGGTGATTAATAGTAAATGACACCTGAATTCATACTCAAACCAAAAATTAAAATATTGCTTACTCTTTGGACTAGCTTCTAGACAGAACAGAAGAAGGCTTGAGACAGCTGACATAGGACAAGATAACTCCTGCTCAGGTTACAGAGGGAAGAAATCTGCTGCTGTTGCCCCCACTCCAGGGACATCACTGACATTTCCAGGGCACGTGGCAGCGTGTGCCTCAGCACTCACCCAGCCACAGAGTCACTAACAACTGCCACCCATCCTCAGCTTGTGACAGCAAAACCTCTGTACATTGCTTTGAAAAAAAGTATTTTGTACATTCATCTTCAAAGGAAGAAGGAGGAGAACCCAAGACTGATCAAAGATACTGCACACTGCTTGGTCTGCTCTGGTCCACCCAAAGCAAACTGTTTATAGAGACACCTGGTTCCAGTTCCTCAGGGGTCTTTACTGTGCAGACCTGATGAATGAAATAAACCCCTAAATGCCTACACAATGTACCAAAGATAGTGTTCATTTATCATACTACTGTTCTAGAAATAGACAGATTGTTTGAGTTTTAAATCTACAAAAGGCTCTTTTTATACGCCTTTGTGATTGAGCTCATTTACATATTGAAATAAATGTTCAGAGTGCATAAAAATAAGACACTGCGTTAGGGCCCCTCTCAAAATCTGTCCATGGCATGCAGTTATAGCTCTCAGAGACAAACTACATCACGCTGTTCAACCGCTCACCGGTAAAGTCAGTGCAGACACTGAGAGCTAACCCTAGGCAGAAGAGCAGGATAGAATTTGCCTTTATGCTCTCCAAATAACCCCGGTAGTTTTACAATCTTCCGGCTTTATACAAGGCTGCCAGATCTTTCATAGATGCTGGCAACCAAGCCAGTGAAAAGAACAGGCATGTCAGAAGATAGCTGCGAGAGGACACTGGCATCACTGCATATTCTTCTACAGTGAAAAGCAAATTGGGGGAGAGGGAGAGGAAAAAGGAACCATGTGAACCACAACTGGGAGGCAGAAAAAGACTTCGCTGTATTTCAGAGAGAAACAAGAGGCTAGCGTTCAATGTGCAGCATCAGAGAAGCACTGTAATTTGTGGTGAAAAAAGGAGACTGAGGAGGAAAAGGCCGGACTCATTGGTTTGTTCCCATCTTTGTCATTGATACAGTTTTATCTCCAGCTTTGATCCCACTGCCCTGTGTCACAGCATACCCACCGATAATGGATATAAGGGCTGAATTTCAGAAGTGCTTAGCACTGTAACTCCAAATTCAGGCAATAGGTGCTACAGGTATTCAAATGCTGGGGGGGGGGGGGGGGGGGGGCGGGGGGGGGCAAGGGAGGGGAAGGAAACCAGGCCTCTAATGCTTACCTAACCTCTCTGGCATGTTGTGAGGATTAATTAACTAATGCCTGTAAAACGTTTAGAGAGTCTCAGATAAAACACTGTAGACGTCAGAACAACAATTTAAATCAAATGTCACGTAATCACTGAATGTGTTTTGGGGAAAAGACCATGCTTGCAAACTACAGTTTGCATACAGAAACAGTATGTTGGCTAAAAGAGGAAAAGTAGACAAAAAATGCTACAGAAGTTGTTTCATCAATGAGAAGAAAAGCTGAGCTATTAAGCTAAAGAGCTGTAAAAGACGACTTAGCTTATTTAAAAAATGTGAGAGATTCTCCTCAGCTTTTGAAGTCAAAGGTCAGGGGAAATTAGAGGAATAAGACTTCTGCAGGAAACAAACCTTATTTGCCATCATGGCACACAAGCAAGACAAAAGCAGGACCAAAAGAGATGACAGCAGCACCAGCTGCCCACCACTCCCACCCCCGCCGCCTTCCACACACACATAGATTGCCATCTTTCACCCGATTAATCCTCTCCCAGGACAGATTAACGCTTATCTGCTCAATATCCATCTGCTTTGTGATTTCAGTAGATTGTAACCAATCCCAAGGCCTTATCAGCGCCTCTCCCCCCATAGGCAGATGGGAAAAGATGGAAATCATCGTGTTCTATTAGCGATGGCAGTGACAACAGGCTAACACAGCTGCCTCTTTCCCTTGTTCCCCCATTCCGGCTCCGCAGCACAGAAACACTGCAGTATGGCAACACAGGCAAAGCCACCTTCTCCCTCTGCTTGCTAGTCACCTGAATTAATGAGTTTCGAGAGGAAGGCAACTGCTAAACGTCCCTTCTAAAACAGGTTTAATACAGGAGCATTGCTGCCTCTGCCCCAGCTAAAAGATCAGAACGGATTATGGAGACAGGAAGCAGAAAGGAAAGCCCTCAACTATTAAGATTTAGGCATTTCAGACATCTGCGGACGTGCAGCACAGGAGCCAGTAAACAGAACTGCTACAGCTGTCTGCTATTCTCTGATCATCCACTCCTGCACGTGAAACACCACAGACCATTCTCTGCACATCCCTACCTGCAGGTTTCTTTCTCCAGCTCTTCAGGGCTCCATCCACCCTTTAATTCAGAACAATTACAGGCAAAGGGGGAAAACAATACATCAAGTTGCACAGTTCATCTGCAAAGGAAACATGTCTTCAGCCGTACACCCAAACGAAGCTGTGGCCTTTACAGTCACACAGATGAAACAAATTGATATCTGCCCTTCCATGTTCCTCTCCCTTTTACGTTCAGTCTCTAGAAAAAGTATGGTAATAATTTTATTTACAGAAAACTAAAGGAGGGAAGTGAAGGGACATAAACATTTTTAAAGGAACATAAACACATTAAAAATCTCACTACTATTTAAAAAACTCTTACGTGGTATTGCTTGAATACCCCAGCCTCCAATAACCAAAAGATACGGGACAAATGTGAGGGTGAAAGAAAAATATTCTTTTCCTTTCCTGATTTATTTTCCCTTCACTGTTAGAGGGTCCTATAAATTCTCCAGGTAGTGTGTATTCTTTATTCACGGGAGCCTACACAAGTACCTTAAACTAGACTTCCATTAAAATCTTTAGTTAGGCAAGATAAATCCCGCTCTAGAATGAATAAAGTGATTCAAGTATCCAAGTAAAATTATACAATCTGATCAGATTTTGAATACTGAATACTTGCATCAAATAGCTCACAGTCCACAGGCAAAGCAATGATTCTTAACGTGCGAACACAACAAGCAAATTTGTACTGGATATTGTTTGGCTGCCCACTGGCAACTAATTAACAGAAATATCTACAGTCCCAGAGCACAGACATGGCAATATTTAAAACCTACACAAATATATTCTTAGTCAGTGAACAAAGATCTCAAATCCAGTAGGATGCATAAGCCTGAAGTCATACCTGGCACCTCTTCCTGGAAACAGGACAAGTTTTCTAATTTGAAGGAGAAGTGGTTAAGCAAACCACTACAGAGACAAAACATATATTTATACAAGATCTATCTGAGCAAATCTCAAAGCACTTTTCAAAAGGTGAATATTAGACTGTTTTTTCTAACATTGAAATGCAGCATCTTTCATGGTGACATATGACAGCTATTTACTAAAATAGGGCAATAGTACAAAACTGCGTAAGACACAGAGTGAAAGGCATGGGAGAAAAAATTAACAGAGATGAAAATATGATTTCCCAACCTGGAATTCTGCCCAGAAAACCAGATCTAAAATCTCTTCTTTCATTAAATGAGTCTGTGGGCTCTTTAACAACTCCAAGTGGGTGAGACCTCATCTCCAGGTACACAAAAGCTCAGTGATAAATGTGCTATTTAAAAACCAACACAACAAAACCAAACAAAAGAAAACAACAGACAATGTACATAAAGCAGACATGCACTGTCTGAAGAAGCAAAAGAGAGCATAAGAATATATAACATTGTTTCTAAAAATGTCTTCCGGACACAATCAGAAAAGCTCTTTTCCTAAAAGGTCACCTGCATTGGGCACCCAAACAACAAAGACCACAAAATATAGGAAACATTATGTTTTTAATAATATAGAAGGTCACCGTGTAACAGGTCAGTAATCCATTAACTCTCCTGTGACAGCCTATTGTTCCAGTATCCTACGAACTGAAGTAGTACTTAGTTGGCTGAAACACTGTAATAGGGAATGATATTGATCTTACACTGCTCTTCTAATAAATATGGACTCCTCCCCACCATTGCTAGGGTAATGGAATACCTTACAATCTTTAGTATAATTATGCTCATAATAAACATGAAATAATATTTACTCACTCTTTCACAGATGAGGAATGAGGTGTTTTAGGCAGCTGAATCTTACTATTTTCCACGGGTGACAGATACTTAAATTTCTTTCAAGGTCTGAGATTTTGTGAATAAGAGGAAAAAGAAAAAAATAAAATAAAATAAAAAAAAAAAAATCACAAAATGGATCTACTGGAGACCAGGGAGCGCACATCCCATCCACTGGTGTGGCCCTCACCTGCTTCCTACCAGCCAGTGCAGCCTGAGAATGAAGTACGTACACAGTCTCCTTCTCCATAACCATAGATCCAAGGAGCAAAAGGATGACCACTGAAGAAATGAAAATAAGTTCAAAGACCTCTCTGGAATCCTGTGCTGTGGGTAATCTTTTTCAGAAGCACAGGTCATGAAGGAAGGAATCCTACAAAATCTAGTCTGAGGGTGGCTTTACCTCACGTGACAATGGTGTACAAAGGGAGGAAGAGGGACTAAAAATTACTCACCATGGAAGAGAACCAGGCTAGACATTGTCTATGTGTCTAGGAAGAACTTAACCCTACTGGTAATTCTGTGAAAGAATCCAGATCCCCTCTATGAATAAAGAAGCTGTGCATGGGGCTTGTCTTGATTTAGAAAAAACACTTTGGTCTTGCCCTCTTTGTGACTGCTGACCAGCTTCTGTTCTGAGATGAAAAGGTGCAGCTCCTTAAAACAGCAGCCTAAAAAAAATGAAGTATAGCTCTAATGGAAGCTCTGAGACATCGTATTCCTGCCTAACATCTTCCCTCTATCTCAGAGAAGGAAAAAGAGTCTCATGGTGGGGCACTGCTGCTCTCAGAAGCACAGGTATATATTATGAATGACTGATTTAAGGAGTCTCAGCAGAGGACATCCTCTACAACAAAATCACTAGGTAACCTTCCTCACTATCTTAACATTTCCACTGCTCCACACTTCAAAGCTTGTAGAACCACCATAAATATTGAGTAAACATATTAATACCTTTTTAAAACAGCCTGAAAATGCTTTCATTTCATAGAATGCAAGAGAAATGATTAAGCTTTAATTCTTGACAACTATTTTTAAAATGTTTAAAAAAAAAAGAGACCGAGTTGAAAGATGAAAACTACTCATCTAGAGGTCAGTTTTCAAGGCTACAACGTTTGGTGCTGGCCAGCATGTCCCATTGCTTTAAGGAAACTTCCCAGCCTTTCCCTAGTTTAAAACTTAGTTTCTGATGTAGCTTTGGAAATGCTCATTTTGGGCACCTGCAAGTTACGGTTGAGTTATGTCATGTTATGATCAGTCTATGTCAGGTTGACATGTAATATCCTGACTGCTTTTGCTTACGAGCTCACTGGTAAACAATTCTACTGAAATTTTTTTCCACCCTACGGTCAAGCTTTAGTTGTGGAGAGTTATTAGCACGTCAGCTCTATACTGGCAAAGTGGAACACCTTCAACATCATCTGCCCAGGTTGATTTTTTTTTTTTTTCCCAGTTAGCTTGAAATTCTCAGAAACATGGTTGATGAGGTTTTTACCCTACTTTACTGGAAATAGTTCCACAGTCCAGTCAGTGCCCTCACGATGAACCACATTACACGATCTAACATGGTCCCTTTCTAACACTATCTTGCCTTCTTGTTTGCTTCATGTGGAAAGACCTGCCAGCTACAGATGCAGATACTCCAATCCAGTATGAGCAAGCGGACAGCGTTTTAGATTATACCACGTCTAGAAAATAATTACGTGGTGAAAGCTATTTCACACCTTCAGTGAGCTCTTTTGATTTGCTTCTCTCACTGTATCTTCTCCTTGCCCTGTTAATTGACTGCGCTCAGGCAACACTCACGCAGCATAATATGGCTGACACACGGAAGTTCTCGATTACCACTTCTAGTATCTGCATGATCCATCTGGAACGAAAACTTCAAACCTCCTCAGTGCACTTCAGACTCTCCAGAGAACCTTGTAAAGAGAGCGGTCAGCGCTGTTAGGAAGCAGTGGCTTCAGTTACGATTATACTTGCCTTCTGCAAGACTGTGTTTCCTTTTTTTCCCCCCCTCCAGCTGTATCTTCAGTCATCTAGATTGACATACTCTTCCTCAATGATATCTTATTCAAGACATGCAATAACTACTGCTCCACAAATGCCTGATATCTGGCAATAGTTAATCCATGCCTTCGTGTCAAGCCTCCACCTATCCTGCATCTTTCACCTCCTTTCCTCACGCTTCCTTTCTTCCATTCCACCTTGTATAGCACAGCTTGTTAACACTACAGCTCGTTATCACATGCTGGGTTCTTCCCCCTTCTCTATTCTCATCATAAGAATTGCAAAATGTAACCAGCCTAGCAAAGGCTTCTAACTTCAGTAACTGCAAACACTGAGGTTGCTTACGTATGCCCATTGTCTCAACTCGTATCTTTAACCTGTGATCTCCTCAAAGCCTTTGTGCATCACATCCAACCTACCACCTCTTCACACAGCTAGTAACACTACACACAGGCAGCAGCACCGCTCTCTTTATTCCCATTTTCAATTCACAAACATGGAAGATGTACAGGCCAGCGCACTGCAGGATTAGTCAAGTCTTCCTGGTCATAAGAGTGTCCCGATTACAGACACCTCTCAAATTTCTACAGTCATCGGATTAATACTTTCTCTTGTTTTTCAAAAAGCAAAGCAGATTTTTCAGATTACAAACTTTATATAATTATATTGTAAGTCAAGGTATTTTAGGTCTTCTCCTCTACTGGATACTATACTGAGCATTATTTGGTGGCTTTGTCTACTGGGATCCCTACTCTTGCTGATTTCACACTGGTTTTTTGGCATAGAAATCGAGCTATAGGCATTGGTCCATATTTCCTACTCTCTCTGAGAACGGTTTGTGCTTTTCCATCTGCTCGTCTGACTAGATGGATGTCTAGGAATAGTAATGGTTCTGACTCCTTTGCCCACATCCTACATATTTTAAGGTTTCACTGGGGAGAAGTGATGCCATTTTGCACTATTTGTTTCACAAGGAGCTACGTCAAGGATAGGGTCAAAAATGGCAAGGCAGCAGCTGGCTAGTCTCTTCAGGAGTTTGGCTGCACTATTTCCTTCCTCTTCTCTGAAAGTGCTGAATGTAGACTTTTACTTCCACAGGGGAGGACCTGATAATCCCCTGGTGTGTGATACCATCTGTCTGTTCAGGAACACATCCTTACATCAGAGATACGCAGAATGGCACGATACATGATGAGTCCTGGGCTCCACAGAGCCTCACTGCTGGGCATCCACCCCCTGGGCAATGGTCACGCTTCCAGTCACCACCTTGTCTTCTGGTAGCAAAACAATTTAAAGGATTTGATTCTGTTCCTGTTCACTGAAGTCAATGGGGTAGTAGTGATCTACACCAATTCAAGTATGGGCTAGCTAATTTCTAGACCGATGCAGAATCGGGCCCCAAACAGCAAGTCCTTGAAGGGTCTTTTTGGAGAACTGCCATTCTAATGTAGTTCATGGAGTGAGGAGCTGGAGCTTGGAAAAAAAGCCCAGAAAAAGAGGTGAAGGCAAGGAGGGGGAAAGGAGGTTAACATTCTGCAATGGCAGCTACTAAATCTTACTCTCCCAGTGGATGTTTCCAAGTGTATGTTTAATTGATATTCTTACATGCCTCCGGCTAAAGCACTTACTACTTTACTCCATTAGGACTCCCGGTTTACAGCATTATGTTATATGGAAAGATGAAACAGGTAGAATTCAGAACTAACGGAATAAATCATTCGTCCTCCTACCTTTCCTCCTGTCTACATGTGACAACATAGTTCTTGCTTTTCTGTTGCCATCAGTACATCGCATGTCACCCTTAGGACATTTGCAGTAACTTTTAGAGAGGAGAAATAAACTTTCATTTGCCACAGAGATAAAATGTTGTTCAGCTCACCCATGGGGAAAAGTAATCAATAAATATATTACAACAAAAATATTTACAAAGGTTTAATCACTAGAACTTCCAACGTACAAACCACCGGCAAGTTTGGACCAGTAAAAGCTTTTTATACAGCTGGCAAAAGAGCTGCTGAATAGTGGCCATCCTTGACAGAACCAGATGAGAGTCGAATCTGCATCACTGGAGTGTGAGCAGTGCCTCACTGAGGCAGGTGGGAGGTTGCTCAGAGCGCTGGAGCTATTAGCCACATCGCTATTTTGACTGCTCTGCGCTGCAATGGAAGCTGAATCAGGGAGAGCGGGTCAGCAGGACCCTTGTAAGCATCCATTGTCCAGGGCAGCGGGAGAGGGAACCCAGCCTGACTGTCAGGAAGAGCTGCATCCAGCACCGCCTCCAACTTCTTCATAGTAACTAGTGAGTCCAAATCAAGGCTTTTTGGTTTAGTGGTCTCCGACAACATTAAATGTGAACACATGAACAAAGTAGCAAAAGCCTCTAACTTTTCTCATTGCTTATTCAAGGCAGAGGTAAGTAACTTTTCCACCTCTTCTAAGATGTACAACCTTAATTCTGCATTCCTTGTTTTCCTATTTGTTCTTTATTTTAATGTTTTAAAAGCAGTTACTGATACACATTTATAACTGGACAGCTACAATGGATGTGCCTATAATGGATCTGCCCAAGAAAAAAGCAGTGGGGAATTGCCTGAATGACCTTGAGATGCACCAGTCAGCGAGTCCTCTCTTACTCAGACTCACACCCACTGTCCCACTGAAGGAGGTCCCAACACCAGTGTGCTAATGTTTTCAACAGGGAAAAAAAAATAAAAATCAAAATCACATTTCTTCAAGTAGTAGGTTCACAGTCCAATGATTAGCACACATCTGTTGAGGCTTCAAAGCATATGAAAGGATAGGATTTTTCCTTCTACCTGCTGAATTCCTAGAGGATTGATGCTCTTCTAGTAGGAGATGGAAATATGGTTTCCATCAGATCAACAGATGGGGCCAGCAGGACTACAAGTTCAGAAAAAAAAGGACCAATCTTTCTTGCTCTTAGAAGCAGCAATTTAAACATGCACACTGTAATACTAGATGTAGCCACAAGACTTAACAACAAAATTGCTTTATTCGATCTAAAAAAATGTTTTTGCCTACTACTTACGACTACTGCAAAAGTTCTACCATTTTTCTTCTTAGGGAGGTTGTTGGGGGAGGTTTGAGTATTGGGACAAGTTCTCATGCTGCCATAATGCTGACTTGCAGACATTTAAGTGGAAGAATTACAGTGCTGCCACAACAAAGTTGTAATCCTAGCAGTCCCAAAGTATATTTATGATATGGAAAAAAATAACATGTAGATAAAATCTTGTTATCAGCTAGTAACAATTACTACCACTACTTTCTTATTTAAATGTTCAAAGACATCAGCTATTATTTATAAAGTAATAAGATGGCAGTCCAAAGCTACTCCTCTCTTGCCCTTCTCTCCACTGAAATTACTGTACGTAAAGCAGAGATATTAATAGTACTTGTAATTATACAGCTCTAAATTCATACGCAGCTGAGGATCCAACTCTGAAAGACACTTCGCACTATCAAACCTCATCTAAACCTACAGGAGTTGCAAGCAAGTGGGCTTCTGCATCTCACAGGACAGGAATCAAAAAAGCAAAGGTTTTATATATATACTGCTCCAAAAAGGAGCTGTTTGTTCATTTATCTGGTCACCTTTTGGACAAATACTGTTGCTCAACTCTTGTATTTTTTTTGTAAATAATAAAAGAGAAATTTACTATAACCCTCCTCCTTGAAACAAATGTCTTTTAATTACATACACAATGCATGGGCAGAAAAGGCAAGTGGAGAGAAATGATGCAATAACTTTTCACACTGCTAAGGTCATGGCAACCTTGAATGCTCCTCCAAGGAAAGAAATGGCATCCTTTCTTCAAGAGCCTTTCACACATCGCAAGGGTCTATTTGTAGTTAACTCCGTGAGAGCCTTCTGTCACCTGACACTAGCCACTATGGCGCAGCACTCCCGCAACGCAGGACTTGCACAAGGAACCGAGCAAAGGAGTGGCAACATGGGGAACAAACATACAACTCATTTTCAAAATGCGTTCAGTAGCAACGAGCTTCACTGATACTAGCTCCAGCTCGAAGTCTGGAAAGCCCCAGCCCTGCTGCTGTGATCCGCGCTGGGTTGTCTGCCTGTACCAAAACGAAGCTGGGGCTTGATGCTGCAGACCCACGGGAAGCTGAGTGCTACGGTGTAAAATTGCTTTGCAATGCACGTGTCCTGCTCAAAGCCGACTCTGCTCCCTGCACCTTCAGCATCAGAAGGGATTTAATTTCCCTGCAAGGGCCCATGAGAAATGAACAATACAATGTGCACAGTGGGCATAATCCTTGACTCTTGTTGACGCCACACAGAAATCCATTCTGTCTTCTTCTAATCCTTGCGCACAGCCGAAGCTTGCATGATGAAGCTGAAGGGACAGGAGCTATTTATAGCCTTTAATTTCATCCTGCATCAGTGGATTTTCAGGCAAAGGAAACAGAGCTTTTAGCTTGTTTCCCTTTTTAACCTGTTCAGTGCTCACAGCTTGGAGAAGTCAAAATAGTTTCATTACAGAGTCATTTAGTGGTTTCAAGGAAATAAATATCCGAAAATAGGTTGAAAATGCCAGAGGTTCGAACCCACTCTTTACTCACAGGACAGGAGCAAGGCAGGGCTTCCCGCTGCTGCCCCTACAGTTCTGCAGATGTAGCGTTACAAGGGAACATGCAAAGCAATGTAGATCATTACGGTTTCAAGGGCTATGCAGGCAAGCTGCAAACAGAAGGGCGCACCTATCCCCTCTACCCTGCTTGGTCCTCATTTCCCCTCTTCTGGTTTGTTTTCCATTTTGCTCCTTGCAGCTGTACGGTCAGAGTTTCTCCCCTGCTCCACTGGCACCCTTTTTAATGTGGTCACACCACTACAGCAGATGAGTTTCGCACAGGTACACAAAGCAGCCAGAGCCCTGCCTGCACGAGATACCAGATCTCCAGGGAGGCTGGAGCCTCTTAAACCCCTAATCCACATGGCACGCAACACCAGCCTCTTGCAAACAAACCTGGGTGAACAACTCGGAACATCTAAGACATTTCACAGAGTTCACACTTCTTGTCTGCATCCTGTAATTTTTACAAGCGTATTGCCTATTCAGTGGTTTTTCTCATTTTTTTTGTTTCTTGTGATTTGACATTCCAAATCTAGGATGTGATCTGCTTTGTTTTGTTAGGCATGACTGAATCAGACACAAGGAATCATTTTTTTCTTCCCATGTGCAGGGGAATAAATTTTGTGAACATATTTCTGCTAAAAGCTGTTGCTGAACATGGATTTGTCTCTTCTTTGTGTACAAGCACCCATTCCAGTACAACTCAATAGCCTAATGTGTGTCTGTAAAGCGTACGCAAAAAACCCCAAAAACAACACCACAACAAAACCACATTACAAGGCAAGAACCAATTCTAATAAACATTCATGAAAACATCAATAATTGGAAACCGGTCAGCGAGAAACTAAAACACCAGAGAGAAAATGAAAAGAGAAGAAATATAGGTAATAAAATCACATGGTTTAACTGATTAACATGTTGTTGATCTAGCCGTGTAAATTAATACTTCTGTAAACAAGCAGCATCTCTGTTCCAATAATCACTGCACACAGCCTCCACTGGTTGGCTACTTCCACCTGATCTGGAAGCAGAGTTAGCACAGGGGTGACTGACAACTACCTGAGTTTAAGGAGCAGGCTCTGACATGTCTGAAAGCACAGTGACAGTCAATGGTCGAGCTGAACTATTCACGTGGTGGCTGAAAATCCCAAACTAGCGCTGTGCTAATGCAGGGAGGGTGGGGGTGAGGGGGGAGAATCAGTATCAGAAACCAAACGAGGCAAACCCAGGCAGTACAAATCTTTTTAGCAGAAGACCAGCAGCACAACATCACAATGAGTGACATGCAGAAAGCCAAAAAAAAGAGGTGAGAAATGGGTGTGCAGTGAACTAGTTTTGCTTCTGCATTTCAGCTACAAGACCAGACCAGTGCTTTTCTAAAATCCTAAAAAAACCCAGAGACCAGTCTTTGGGACCTCACATCCTATACTGAAAAAAATTTTCAAAGCTTTGTTGTGTTTTCCATTTTATTTTTTTTCCAGCCAAGAGTGTGGGAGGTAGTTCTAATGTCTGAAAAATACCAATACATCCTTCCTTCTCCCTTTGTACTTCCTCTCTCCTTGATCTCCTCTTAATTTCTGAAGAGCCTCAGTGGGGAACATACTTTAATTTTAAAACTAAACTTTGTAAGCCCAATGACTGAGGGTATAAACCACTGCAGCTCCACTAAAGTCCACAAATCTTTACCAATTTGTACCAAAGTATGTTATCCCTTTTTTTTTTCCCTCCCTTTGGTAAGTTTTGAATCAAATCTGGTTTACTGGGGATCACAAATTCACCCTTCCCATCGAAATGCTAATATTCACACTGGGTTAAGATTTTTTAAAATCAGTTTAAGAAAATTAAGCACCCCATGGCCATTGCTCTTCAGTAAAAACTGATACCTTACGCCCTCAGGAGCTTAAAAAAATCCCATAGGTAGTCAAATCCTTCTCTCTCAATTACACTGGCAAAGCAGCAGAGTTATTCAGAGGGGTTCTGCAGATATGTCACAGATGCAGTGAGTTCAGATTTAATTTCCGGAGAGCAACATGTACAATATACCTTTCCTGGCCTGCAACCTTTGAGGAAGTATTGATCAGATTAAACTACTGGTCTGGAAATAAGAGAGGATTTTGAGGGGAGATACATGCATGCATACACATATAAATATAAAGCTATATAAAAATATCTCATCTTTACAGTTACAATACTATACTATATAAATGAACAGCATTTCCCCAGTGAATAGCAACATACCTCAGTGTTCTGACATTGAGTTAACTTGGAACATACAGTTTATATGAAAGAAATCCTGTGGATCACTCTTCCACCCCACCCAAATGTCAACTGCTGCGATTCCTACATATTCCTCACCACCTGGCCCTCAAATAAAACATTTGTTTATACACCAAATAAACAAAGCAAGGAGCCCCGAGAATCCATGGAAGAAAACTTGCCCTAATACAGAAGAAAGCCCGGAGGGATGAACCTGTTTGGGAAGGAAGGGGGGGGGGGGGTGAGATCAATAGCTATAGATATATAGATTGATTCCATGACCAGACTTGCAAAAATAAAAAACAATTTTATAAGAGCTTCTTGTCCAAGTTTGTTGTCAACTCATCTGTGAACGAGCCAATAAAATTTAGATAACAGTTTAGGCTGTACTAAAGAATTTTCTCTCTCCTCATCTACCTGCCCTATTAATCTAGCTGTTTCTTTCCTGCCAGATCTCCTAAGAAGCCATAATCTTCTAGTTGTGACATCAGTGTCTGTTGCTGTGGGGAATGGTTGGCAATATCACTAATACAGGATTATGGTCAGCATGTTGCCATGCGTGCCCAAGCAAGCACACAGATGTGGGGAATGATCCCGAGCTGCATCTAAATGCTTACTTCTATGCAAGCTCCCCACTGGAATAACAGACCACATAGGGCTGTGGAGCAGCTCTGCAGGGAGACGGTGCTTCCCCACAGGCCCAGCCAGCCCAGCAGCAGCGATTCCACACAGGCAGCTGAAATCCTGCATGGCTTCACTATCCCATTCCTCTTCAGAAGGAAGCTTAGGAAGCTGGGCTGGCTGAACTCCTTGCAAGGCTTCCTGAGGTCTGTTCCAAGCCTCTGCCTGGCCTCTCTTCATCATTATCCTTACTTTCCTACCTAGTATCTGCATACCTGAAAATATACGGATTCCATGAAAGCCACTCTCTTCCTTATTTATTTAACAGACTCTGTCCGTATAGCCTTACTGAAACAGTTGCAGAACAAGACATTGAGAGGGAACATAACAGAGTAGTTTTCTGACAGAGAACAAGACCCACTGAGTTCAGTATCCAAAACTGAACAGTCTAGCCTGGCAGATCTAGCCTGAAGATTTTGCATAAAACAGGGCAAACCTCAGCAACATCCAGAGCTTCTTCATCACACAAATGCTAAATGAAACTCTGCTGGCATAACCCTTCCATATGCATTGCATCTCTGACACGAACACAGCATCTACATCTGAAACAGAAGCCACTTGAATTCAAACCTTCCTGCTACATAAAAAAAAAATACAGAAATGTGACAACTTTCACTATGGGATCTCAGATTGTATGTACAATTGACAAAAACAGGAAAAGCACATCCCAGTTTTAGAAGTATAGATATGCTTCAGGTATGCACTGGAAGCTACCCCTAAAACTAAATCTCACTTTCAAATATCATCCACTGTTTAACCTTGAACAGACCCAGGTATTGCCACAGCAATTCTCTCTCCACTTCCAACAGATTTTTTTTTTTTTTTTTTTTTAAGTAATTCTAGGCATACATAAGGCATAACAAGAATCATCCCCACAGAAGTTTCCTGTTCTTGTCTGCAGTCCTTCAAGGAATATTCTCCTTACCAGGTATTCATTTATACAGTTGGTTATGAATGAGTAATGATAGTAACACAAGATACATTTGGGACACCATGGACCAAATCTTCATTAAGCTGCGAAACACAAGTAGGCAAAACGAAGAGCAAATTCCTGCACACTCTGCAGTTTAGAATGGCTTCACAATCCACGCTCCAAGATGCTGTCTTTTTGTCTGTTACTGTAAACCTTTCCAACATAATGAATAATTAAAAGCATCTAGATTACATGGTATATCACATTAATGACCAGAAAACTGGGGTTTATATCATCTGCCCATTTCTCTCTTTTATTACCTATAGCACTGCTGACCCCAGTCACCTCCTGAGTGTTAACTCCCATTTAACCTGCCCTCTACAGCTCAGAGCCAAAAGGAGCAATGACACGGAGCTTAAAACAGAAGCCAGCAGCAGTGCCAGCAGTGTTCTCCAGTCAGGAACTGCAGCAGTAACACTTTGTAACTGCACCTTCCCCAATAACTACACAGGGTCTTGAAAAGGGTGTTTCTCAGGTTTTTCACAATATTGTGCTCCTTGGCACAGACCAAGCATGGGAAAACTTAATCCCAAAGATAACACATCTCACCAGTTTGTGGAAGTGTGGTAAGAACAAAAACTTGATTTGCAACCCTGCACGTGACCAACATTCCTCACAATCTGTCTTTATGTTCTTTTCTGAAGATACTTACTGAAGAACAGCATCAGTCCTCACAGAGTTGCCAGAGAAGAGAGGAAGAAAAAAAAACCAAACCCCAAACAAAAAGATGGAGAGACTTTCAGTGGTGGAGCATATCTGAACTTCTGTTCGCTGTGGAGTAGTATGCATAGTATCCATAGTAAAGAATTCAGCCTAAAGTCAGTTAAGCCCCCAATTAGTTTGTGTAGTATCCAAGTATGATGCCAGTAAGAGAGGAATATGTTACCAAGAGAAGAATCAGCAAGACAACTAGCTCAAAAACTATTTATGGGAAATAGCATTTCTCTTCTCTTGTTTCTAGTGCACACCAGCCTTTCCTCAAAGGCTCCTTCCCCATTTTCTCAGGCTATACACCAAGAAAAGCCAAAAATATCACAGATTGTAATTTCAACTATTTACAGCATAGCCAATCACACGAAAAACACACGTGTATCCTGCACATCTGCCACCACCCTGCAGGCAAAATAAAAATAAACCAAAAAAAGGATCCAAGATACGCAACAATATTTCCAGCATGCGAGTTGCAGCAATGTATTTGCAACACAGCATCACGGCTGCAAGCAGCTCTACAGGGCACAGACAGATGGCTTGATATTATTCTCCAGACCTTGGACTGCCAAGTGTTAATAGGGTTGTAAATCACTCCTGTAAAAAATCAGAGACTGCAAGTGTAAATGTCTGGTTTTATTTTTCTATCAAAATGTGCAGGGTATATCTAAATTGCTACTCACTGTATAAACATTTTCTTCTTCAAGAACTTCTTCATCTAAAGTTTTGGCTCCACAACTGGCCAGCCTCCGGTAGTCCAGAGAAGTAGTACTTGGTTGCAGATATTAGTCAGAAATATAAGGCACAATTCAGAAGGAAGAGACTGGAGATGGATTCCAATTCTCTAAATGTTGAATGAAATAGTTCAAGATCACCTTAGCTCTCAAACTATCATGATCCGATGAGATACCCTCCTATGAAATACAGTAAAGGAACCGTTACTTCCTCTCTATTTCTCAAAATAATGAAATCTCTTCCTAACCCCTAAAATCTTCACTGCTTATACAACAGTCCAGGCTATAACTAACTCCAGACTCCCACCACTGCCAAACAGCACTTTGCTGGCTTGTCTTTGCCTCCTCCCAAGATCACTGAAGTCAGTAAAACACTACCTGTTGTGACCAATGGCTACGGATCAGTATTTGTAGATTCCAGAGAAGCTGTACCCAAGCTCAGATTATTTCAGACCACTGAATCTGAGAGGTTTTAGATAATATTCATGTTAATTTGGGGGGGGGGGGGCAGGACACACGGACATCCAGCACTGTACTATGCTTAAGTGCCCTACTAAAAGATGAATTATTCCATCTCTATCTTGTTATAAAACAGAGGATAGAATGCAAAATAATTGATTTCAACAGGTGGTGCTGGTAATATTTCGCAACTAAAAATCTGAAGCTATAGAAATTATTTTCTTTTCAGGTACATTATAGAAGAAAGTTAACATGATGAAATTCTAATACATCGAACAACAAAGAACCTAAAAAGAGAATTTGATCACCAACTGAGCAAACTTTTGCAGTGGCAAGGGGAGAGAAAACACTACCTCTACACAGCTAGAAAGATAACAATATTATTTAACAGAGGAAAAATGAGACCCAAATTCAGAGTTCCTGTAATCATTGATAAAGATGTCCCAAATACATATTACCTTTCCTTTTTATTCCCACTTCCTTGCCAAGAGGTATAAATGTCACCTTCACTTCCTTCTCTGCCTACACAAGGTCAGGGAGCTTTACACCCTTCTTCCTGGGTGGCTCCGAAACCTGCCTGTTCAGCACACTGCCACACAGAGGCTATTGATCTCTGCAGTTGTACTAAAGTCAAAGAGTCAGCAGAAATCCCATTGTTGCAAGAAGGTACTACAGGCTGCTGACAGCCCTCTAGAAAAGGGTCAGCTGGTGAAGACTGCTCAACCAGAGGAACACAGGCAGGAAAAATATCTAAAAGTGTGATTATGGAAGGGGTTTAGAGACTCATTCCTTAGAACAATTTTGGGAAAGAATGATGCAAAAGAAAAACGCATACTGTTCTGGTGGTGAACAAATTCAAAGGAAAGACTAATAAACAATTCAGTCAACATCCAACTTGTCTCCAGGTTAGCCCAACAGCCGATGAGAATGCCTGTACTTCACTACAGGTATTGTAACAAGCTTTAAGCATAAGCCCCCTCAAAAAGTGCCTGCATGCCTCCAAAGAACTGAAAATGCTAATGCTATATGGCCAAACAATAAGCTTCTAATAGCCAGTACTTAAATCTGTTTCTTAATCACTCCTTATTAGTAAATTGGTTTTTGGAAGTAACTCAGAATCAACAAGATTTAAAATACTAGCTTTGAATGAAAGATGTTGGAAGATACTCTTTGCTATTAAAACTATAAATAGACTCAAAATTTAGCTTGGTTTTTAATTTTCACTGATATGCCAAACGAGACAATTAAAGTATTCTTGCAGATAAAACAGTTTTCTTAACAACCATCACAAATACCCAAATCACCAGTCAGTACATAGCCGCTTCATTAGTGCATTCAGCTTAGTAGTTAGGAACAATTGCTTGCTTGAATTTTACCTAGCTTAGTCCTTGTCTTTTTCAGAAAAGTTAACTTAAATGATGAATGTAAATTAAATGCATTTATACTGTTGCATTATAAACTCAAAGTAAAGACAAAGAGATCGCTACAGAAGAAAATACAAGAATCACTGACATTTAGAATCACCAGCATCGTGTTTCACTGAAATCAATGTAAACATGAATCTGGGAGAATTATTCAATGAATCAGTAAGTGAATGGGTAGGTAAATCTTCTCAATAAAACATCCAGGGCCTCCATAACAGTACAGCACTCTGATTTTCAGTTTAGTTAACAAAGGGAACGGGCAAAGTACAAGAACTGTAGGTAAGAGGAGTTAAGGTTAGGAGTGAAAGGGAAATTTAGATTTTTCTCATTGTCACAACAAAAAGACAGCTCAAACTTGATGTATTCCTTGTGTTCTTACATGGATGACATTGTGATATTAAACAAAAGCCAACTGTATCATGTTGTACTTGGACTCGGGCCTACCCATTTGCATTAAAATTCTGGTTCAGAACATTCAAGATTAGATTTATAATCCATCCTAAACTGACTACAGAAACTCTGTCAAAGTAAAACCAGAGGCTTTGGCATAGCTCTGCTAATAAGAGCACAAGAGCAACAGTAGTTCTGTGTCAGATAACAAACATGACATTTTTCAGGAGCCGAGAAGAGAAGGGAGCGGGCACATCCGCGCTTGCCTGAGCAGACAGGCAGGCACAGACACAAAGACACAAATCTGTCCTCGTGCCAGCAGTCACAGCTCACTCTTCCTGTGGAAGCTACACCCACTTACGCTGATTTGCTCTGTAGATACTTTTAGAACCAGATCAACCTGTGCGAATCCATAGAACCTTACCGAAAGCCAGTGGAGCAGTGCCAGTTTGCGGCAGTGGAGAATCTGAATCTTGCTGCACCTTTGGAGCCTGTTTGACTGAAGGGTTTTACGAGGGAGGGAATTCCTTTTCTTTCAGCTTATTTAAATGACCTGCAGTTACTATGGTTACTCTTAAGGTATTTGAAATCTGCCTGCATGATGCAATTGGTGAAATGACGAGGCACAAAAATTGATGTTCCTGGGAAACAGGCTGTTCACCCAGGCCAGAAAACCAGAGGTTGTAAATAGCTGATGCTGAAGATCTTCGATTTAGCCCACTGGCTCCACCTCAAACACTTTCAGTGCTATCAAATTAGCATTTCCACTGTAGCTCTCTTGGTGACATGGGGCACAAGTGCTTTCGTTTCAACAAAGCCCACTGTGTTAAGTTCACTCCACCGAGGCTTTAAGACAATAGAGAAATGTCATTCAAAGAGCAGGAAACAATGCGCTATTATCTCTCTCATTTATCTGGCCTATCTATCAGACAGGGAGCAAGAAAATCTTGTTTCTTTAACAAATTATGTCATAAACTGCAAAAGATGCTACAAACACTCTCCCTTCTCATCCTGCTACGAGTGTTAAGGACATTTTCTCCGAGTGTTTGTGCTTGCCCATTTTCCCCCATAAGCCATATCAAAATACCGCAGCCAGCACTGTAACAAAAGCCATGTCAAGCTGTAATGAGTTAGTGAGTAGAATATGGGAATACAGAAGCAGCCACTCATCTCTCTCCCGCACAGCTATTTATACAAACACCAGTGTAGACATACTCAGCCCAATAAAACCTGTTATTTTAATAATGTAGAAAGTGTTGGTGTAACATTTCTTTTTTTCACATGCATTTTAATTCACTAACCTGCCCCAGGCTGACTACTCAGTAACTTACCATTTCTTCTTCATCCTTAGCCTGGTACCATCTGCGTCAACAAAACAAGGAAGAAGGCGGAGGGAGAAGGAAATGTTTGTTAAATAATATCTAAATGATGGATTTAGATAGATGTTTTCCATTATTAAAAGGAACCAAAGTGTTATTTTTTCAAACCACAAGCATATAATGCTGATTTCAATAAACACAAACCGAATGCAAAACAGAAAGACAGTCCTGCTTCTTTTATTCAGCAGCTATGAACTAGGCTGAGGATGCCCATGTTTTGCCCTGTAGCAGAGGCTGACATGACGACACCTCCAGTAAGGCAGGGCATTGCCATTTCAGACCCTGGTCCTACATCACTGATGCCCCTGAGAGCTGGGCCACTGACTTCACAGGTCTAAGGATCAAGCCTTGAGGTGTCAGCACAGTTGTTACATACCACAGAAGATATACTAGCTGAAGATTTCTGGCAGCAAGGGACACTGAAGTTCATGGTTAAAAGCTGCTCACTCGGCCTTCTAAAGCTTCCGCTTGTGATACCACCTCGCAAGAGCTGTGCCATGTGTTAGTGCTTGCAATTAAATTTGTAATTAATAAGGTATCCACTGTCCTCTCAAACACAAACCAAAGTTTTAGAACCAAACCAAAGATCTTTGAATGGACTCTCAAAAGAGAGAGGATTCAACATTAAGTTGCATGTAAATAAAAATCATGTCATGTCTAGGATTCAGACCCTGCACTCCAAATGACAGGTGATCCCTTCTGACTCATCAACTCCAGTACATGTTCTTAGTTCACCAAACACCTTTTTAATCAGCTTTAACAGCTGTTTCTTGTTAGACCTACTTTAGTTACCCCCTCTAATATTATCTACTTAGGTCAGCATTGTTTTAGCACTTTGTCTGTAAAAACTCTTTCTAGACCACTGTGCTTGCAGGACTAGAAGCACCTATTCCTCTTTTACAGCACCTACATCAACAGCAGTAGCAAGGCCAGAATCCACAGACAAGAGCCTTCTGTTCCACTAGTCTCGGCAGTGCCAAGAAACATTTGTACTATTTGGTTTCATCAGATATGTACAGCTGCATAGAGCGAAAAGTAAAATGCACTCCAGCCAAGCCTTTGGACTGCAGATCTGGGATGTAACCACATTCTGAACTAGGCAGCAAAGCATCAACTGAATCCTTAGATGTACCTCCCACTCCTAATGGCTAGCAAGGCCCCAAACCCTTTGCACGCTTAGTGTAGGGATCTTCATCTCTACATACACAGGTCATGTAAACGCAGGAAGGAGGGCTAAGTGAAGGGGCCCTAAACACTTCAAGCTTTTGCTGTATTGTTAAGCAGCAGCAGGAGTATGAATACCCTGGATATACAGCAGCTGTTTGTGTGTCAGCAGGCAGAAGATGGCTGGCTAGGCCACAGAATAAGCAGCAGGAATCCTTGCTTTGCCAGTCCAGTCTTACCTTACAGAAAAGAAGATGAAGAGGAACTCTCTCCATTCCCTCTGCCCCCCAGGTTACTGCAACGTGAAGATTGCACTCAGCACTTCACAGCCTGAGTGATTCTACTCTGGAGGGCAGCTGGCCAAATGACAGTCCAGAAAGATAAGGAAATATTCAGGGAAATCACCACAGAATGAATTCCTGTTTCTATTTTTTCTTTTTTTTAAAAAAGAAGGTATATTAAACAACTGTTAAGTCACCCTCCTGCATTAAGGGCCTCACTGTGATCCTCCGCATTTGTATTTCCTCTGCCTTTTAAGAGCTGAAGTCATTCTTTGGTGCAAAAATAGGAACTGTACTTCCCAAAGGACCTGACAAACCACCATCATAAACACAAGTATCTTTGATCATACAAGTTTTAGCTACAGCATAATCTCTCATGTATTCTAATCTATACATCTTGCCATCCAGTCCCACAGGCTCTCCCTCAAAACTGTTATGTTAGAGCATCAGAAAAATATAGGAGGGGGGAGGGAGGAAGACAGAAAAATCCCCATTAAAAAATATACGCTGGAACACCGTTTCACCACTGAGCAAACAGCGGAATTGATAGAGAGTTGATTTAGGAGAGGTATTTCCAAAGGATTGGAGTCAAAATTTCCCACTTTCCTAAGAACTCTTTGGTAATTTGAGAGCTAAAGATGCTCCTTTTGCAACCCAGATGAGCAGCATCACTGTTACACTTTAGCTTCTGTGTCTCCTTCACAGCAGTTTTATGGCTAGGGCTCCAGGTACAAGGTGCTGGAAATTAAATGACTAATCAGCCATCAAGCAGAATGCTTCAGAGCCATTTGTACCAGTGAACCTGAATATCGATGCTGCCAAACTGTATGCCTACTGTTCTCTTACATCTGTATACAGTTCTCAACCTGTAAGAAGAGTGGAGAACCTATCATACCAGATGTATTTCTGATGAAACATTTTAAAAAAAACCAACGTACACCACTGGAGTCACCAAAATGGAAAAATAAAATAGTTGTGTGTGCCATTTGCTTCTTTCCTTGTAGTTATTTTTTCAAATTGAAGTAATATTTCTCCCCACAGCCCAGGTGCTTTCATCTCATATTCCACAAATCTCTACTCAGATGCTCCTTATGTGCTTCTCAGATTCACTTTGTTTACTCTGGCAAAACTCATGTTGGAACAACCAGAAGTTAAACTCATGCAGTGACTACAAGCTTAAATTCAAGATTAGCAAGATCATTTCACTGACATTTCTGAAAAATAAAAAACCCAAACTGTTCTTGCAAATTCTCTCATTTCCATGGAATTACGACAGCAGAGAACATTTGAGTATTAACCTCAAAACGAGAGAGCAAAGGACACTGACCCACTAAAAGTCAGGGTGTGGATGTAGTAGGGAACTGGCAAATCCACCAATCAAACAATTCAAGATTTTGACAACAATTCCATCCCTCATTTATCTCAATTTGCCCAAAGGCCTCATCCTAAATACAATTACATTAGGGCATTTGCTTGTATTTCAATATCTCAATTAATTAATGAGTGTTTCATGAAGCTGGGACATAAAGACAGGGTACTGAGCATGCTTCCACACTAAAACTCCCCCACTCTTAGATGATGTTAGAACCTAATAGTATCTGAATGTGAAACATTCTACTGCAGCAGTTCTGGTAAGACATTGCAAGCAAAGGTTCTTTTCATCCTTTTCTTAGAAAGCCTTACAGTTAACTAAAATCCCTCTGGACGAATACATATATCATAGGTATAGATTAGAACAGACATACATTTACATAGTGTATACAAAACAGATATCCATTAACTTATCTATAATTACATGAGCTCCCTAATACTACACCATGGGTGCAGAAGAAATGACCATGCACACAGCACCAAAGTCTTTATGGAAATACAGTAATGACAAATGAGAATCAGAACATCACTTAAGATTTCATCTTTTCTTCTGAATAAAAGGGATCAAACTCTATCCTTCCACATACGCGTGTACGGGCACATGCAGACACTCTCCCTTGCCTGTCAATAATAGAGAGATACATCTCCAAAAGAGCCCTTCAGTACCCTGACAGCTTTGACAGCCACTGTCATTACAGCTTATCAAAAAGAGGACATAGCATGATACCAGTATGTTAAAATCCTTTCCCCATTTCTGCCCTTTCCTTGACATTTCTTATCATTTGCTGCCAACACTCCTTTACATTGTAGAATGATCATCGACATGCATCATTTCAGAGTAAAATTTATAACAAATTAAAGACCTTGCTCTCTTCTGTCACCTATTATTTCAGAGAAGCATGAGTTTCATAAAAGCACTAAATTCACTAAAGGTCACATCCGCTGTCCAAAGAAGTCAAAACTGTATTTCCAATGAATTAAAATCTGATGAATCTGGATGAAACCTTAAAATTATAATAGGAAACATATTTCATTAAGAGACCACTCAAGAAGATCATCACCCACTTCCAGGATTAATTTGAAAGGTCTTTATTTTAAAAGAAACTTTATGGTACAACTAGTTTTACTAGTCAGTTGGATGGTCCCTTTGAGAGTTTTTGCCTTTCATCTTACCCAAGGGTGAAGCTGCAATGACAGAAGCTATAGAGAAATCACAAACTGGGTAGGTTTGTGTTTATAGAAACTAAAAGAGTGCTAACAAGGGAAACAGTACTCTTCACAGGTTCAAAGCAGAGATTTTCTGGCTTTGGTTTTAAGTCTGGTTTGATCAGAACTGATCTTTTAATTCTCCCTTAACTCTACCCCCAGCCCTGCCTCTTTTTGGCTGATTGTAAATGAAGACCTGGAGAGGATCTGTATTTGAGGGCCCATGCATACCTTTTGTGAAAATTAATAAACAAGCATTAACAAGCCACAAAACCTGCTTTGTTTTGGGCTAATTACCATCCTCTTGATCTCCACAGCAAATCAAGCTGTGTGTGAGTTAGAATAAGAACAACTGTCTGCATCATCAGTTTGACAACATCAGTTCTACCTCATCTCCAGCAGGATTAGCTACTAACTTTTTAGTCCAAGCCTGAAAATGAAGAATTGCTGATTTTTCAGGGATATGTATAATACATATTAACATACATTGTTAATACATACAGTGTAAATGTAGACACAGATACCTAGCCATTAGCCCAGGAAAGAAAGCAGCACTCGGATGTCGACAAGGAGTAGCTGGGAAAGGTGAGAGCATCTCTGGTGGCATCATCTACATCACACACTTCAACTGCCCAATGATCCAGGAATTAGTCACAAGACGGCACTAATAAGTTACCGTGAAAGTTTGACTCTTAAAGTGCTACTTTGGGAATTTTAAAATTTATTTTGAGCAATTTTTGGTCCTCTCCACTATAAGCCATTTTAACAAAAAACCTGAAGAATGTTCTGACTTATTCTGTTCTCCCAAAATAATTAGTTTGGTGGGGAGTTGACTTGGGGTTTTTTTTGTGGGTTTTGTGGTTTTTAAACAATTTTTCATTTCAGATCAAATCATGTCCCCAAAGCGCTGTTTATTCTTCATTTTCCTTCCAAAACCTTCAGTTTACAGAGCTATTCCAACATACAACTCTGATAGAGCTTTGTCTCCTCAAATGAAAAACAAATCATTTAACTGAACTTGGTGCCAGTTTGGGTGGTGGTGGCCTTTTAGTATGTGAATACAGTCTTTGAGAGGACCAGAATAGAAGCGGAGACCAGGACCTTGATTCTTTCTTTATAATTATATGCAGAGTTAAATCTATGTTGATCAACTCTCCATGGCATCGAAAAGTATGGTAAAGCTAACATGAACTTGCATGTTTACAGACACACAGCATTTGGTGGCATCACTGGGTCAGGACTCCCAAGACTCAACATCCTGCCATCTCTAGAATTCCTCTTTGGCATCATACACACATGGGGGGTTCAGAACAATGAATGCATCCAGAGCAGGGAGGTGCATTTCTACTGCATGCTGGAGGAGAAAAAAGCTTTGGAGATTTTCAGTTCCCAAAGGACTTTAATGTATATTAAACAGCTTTGATAAAATAGGAAACATCCTGGATAGAATGTAGCTCCAGCTGTTATTTCAGGTCTGACAACATAGTCTCCTTGCCATACAGAGTTTGTAAACTACAGTGATATTCTCATGACAGGATGAAGCCCTCATCTCTTACCAGGAAGGTGCCCAAAATCTGCAAGATCAGCTGCTACCTTCTTCAGCAAAGCCTTTTTTTTTTTTTTTTACTATTTGTTGTAACTAAAAATTCAAATTGGGTTCAATGACAACACTGTAAGTCAAAATTGTTAATGTTTTTATCCAAGGCTGCTAATTTACAATGCCATTAACTTTCCTCTTTGCCATTAAGTTTTTTTACACTTTGCTTATGTGATATAAATGGACATTCCACTAAGAACTCTGTGGATGTGTGAAGTTGTGCACTTCAAAAAAAAAAGCTTGTGAGTTATTTCAAATTCAGATTAGTAGGCACGTTATTAAATTAAATTGGTCTCTTAAACTGGCCTCAGGGATCTTTGCCCACCTCGCATGAAATTCTGACAGGTAGAACAGCCTTCAACTCTGAGACATGGGACCTCTTTGCTCCAGCAACAAGCAAACTAAGATGCATTGGCAGACTAAGGTAGGTGAATCTCAGATGGACTTCACTATTTGCTATAAATCTCAAATATAATTGGGCATTAAGTTCCACCAAAATTTTGATTTAGTAAGGAGAAGATCTACTTTCTAGTCCACACATGAGACTAAAGCCAGTCTAGCACACAGGTGCTTCAGAGAGGAAGTTCTCTGGTAAAATAATTGTAGGATCTGGTCATTAAAACACTATGCCGAGATGCAGAAATCTGGAGTTCAGCTCACAGATATGTCACAGACTTCCTTGGCGGGTCTGAGATGTCATTTAATCCCTTTGTGATCAACATGTTAAATGAAGCTTATTATTATTTTCTTTATAATATCCATTTGGAATAAAAACATTTATGCACTTAGTAAATCTAGCAAAATAGGGCTTGAATAACGTTTCAATCCCCACAGTGCCACTGTGGTATTGAGTTCTGACACCATTTCTTCACCACAGGAAGTCAGCTAGGAAAGGAAGCTGGGGCTAAAAAATAAGTCTGCAAGTGTCCTTCTACAAAACCATTTAAAAACTGGCTGCCCTATCATTAAGAAAGGGCTATACTCAGGTCTGCTGAACAATTTCTTGATACAATCCATCCCTGCAGCCAAGCACCCTGTACCTAGTGTGGTTTGCTAAGCGCTGCTAGAATGGCAGTTCTGTGAGACCTGAAGGCCTGCGGTCCATCACGCGACACACCAGTCATGAAGCGACAAGAGAACAAACCAATAGCACAGAATTTCAACCAGCCATCCAAAAAGCATTGTTTCCTCCCTGGCGTGTCACAGCGCAGATTACAGCCTGAGAAGACATTAATTCTCCAAAACCACCATAAAGGCAAAACAAAGAGAATCCTAATGCTTTGATTCTGCATGAGCTGGGTTCCAACAAGAATTGTATTAATGAAATGCCTTTGATATTCACATAGACATTGCATTAATTTCCACAGGGACAGCTCTTTTCCAGGGATGTTAAGCAGCTGGCTGATCGCAAAACAAGTAGGACCGTAAGAAAAGGAAATGAAGAAGTCAGGTTTCCTATGGGTTTGTGTGCCAGTTCATTTCCAAAGAGTTGCAAACCTGAACTTAAAATCTCCTTTAAGTTACAATTTTCACAACAGAGCTTTTTCACTTGTAGTCTCTAGTGCCCAGGTAAATGTTATACCTGTGATGCTGTCTTCTCAGCAGAGCACTGAAGGCACCCCCTCTCCTGCACTGTGGAGAGCATTCCCTTTCTTGTCAAGACTGGATTGGACTGGCCAACCCATCCACAGCTGGAAGGGGAAATAGATGGAAGACAACCAGCGACGGAAAAATCGTTCACGACCACATAGGCCTTGATCCCTCATGAAGCTAGGTTTAAAATGCCATGAAGTAAACTTGTAGCATTTTTAGCCATTTTCATAAAGCCTCCAAGGTTCCCAAAGATGGTTCAATAAATCAAGAGACAAAGTAAAAGTGGAAAATGAACAGCAGAGAGAGATGATGGGAAAGGAGAGACTTCTATATAAGCACAGAATTGGTGCTCTGTAGTATTTCTGCCTCAGTGCGTTAACCTTTCTCTCTCTGCCCTCCACTTCCCTTTAGTTACTCACCATGAAATAAGTCTTTTAATTGCTATGTAACTAAAGCCATCTTTCTGGCAGATTGACTGAGAAGGCAAGCTGGTGTCTAGGGACTACAGGCCCTTTGGTGACAGTTTTAATTCTGGTCAGAGTAGAGAAGTCAATAAATCATTCTCGCAGAAGTTGTTACTGACCCTAAGCAAGCCCTGGGAGGAGGGATGCATTCTCTACTCAGGAGGAAATAAAGACTTGTTTATTTTTATTTTTATTTATTCTTTAAGTTTCAGATGCAGAACAAAGAAGTAAAAGGGGGAAAAAAAAAAAAAAAAAAGAGAGGTAAGTTCAAGAAAGGCAGGAAGTGTCATGCCCAGCCTTCAATGACCAAGTGGAGGAGAACATTTATTTAAGTTCTGTTGCTTGACAGACCTGGTCCTGACTCACCTGGAGCAGAGCTGCACTGCCACTGTTTTCAGGATACTGACCCAAACCTCAAGAAGGCAATAACATACCACCAGTCTGTGGCATTGTTCTCATTTTGTTTTTTCTTGACAATATATGAGTTGCCATTGGTCAAATTAAATTTTTCTTTTTCCAGATTTAGACAATTTTTTCTTTAGGGAACCTGAAAATATTTTTAGATAATTAGTTATGTCATTATTATTTTAATGGAAATGTGCTAATTAATATTAGGTAAGGCATCCTCTTAGAGAGTGCAAATAAATACTAGTTCATGATGTGATTCTCCCCCCCAGTTGTTTGTGGTCTTTGGTGACAATGGCTGTTACACCTCCAGCCTGCTCTATATCCACATTTACATTGTGGAATTTCACCAGCCTCTTTGATACTGCAATTTTAACTGGTGGAACATGTAGGTTTCCAACTTTATTTTCTATTTTTTAATAAGGTTTTAAAGTGGTGCTTTCCATCAAAGCAGGGAATTTATTTGGAATCCCCAAGTAGTGAGAAAAGCAGGAAATGAAGGATTAATGACCACATGGTTTTAAGCAAATGATGAAGGGAATTTAACCCTGTCCTTTGAACACAATAGGTTAACACTCTCTATTTTGCATCCAGGAGGCTGAAAATGTGCACCACAATATAAGCAGTTGTTTTATACACACATGCTACACAAATCTGAAGTTAATGGTCTTCAGGTGAAAACAAGTAATCACTAGATTGAAAACTCCCAGCACCTTTCAGGACAACGTTGTTTGGCAAGGAGCAGCCAGCAACAGCCTTCTACAGGCAGTTCTGCCTTACTGGGCACACACAGTGTACCCGTATAAAACGATATAGGACAGCACTTCTGTCCAGTTCAGTTGCAGGTACTCTAGCTCATGCAGTGTGGATAAAACAACACACTTACCAGCAGGTTGGGTAGTACAAGTTTCCAATGCCAAGCAAAGTATTCTCAAGATGCTATCATCTTAATACCACAATGACAAGACTCCTTCAGAAATATCAGTAAGTACATAAGCAATATTTTGTCACACATGTAAGAACTAATGTGTTCTGACATCGTTTCATACTCGCATGGCATTTTAGACGGTTGTCTCTAACCTTCCTTTCAACCAATATGACTTTTAGCACTGGCTTCACTGGAAACAGGAATAAGCCCTTTATGAACAAAGACCCAAAACAACCTTTGTATGATGTGAAAGGAAAACTGAAGTGAGCAGGATTCCCAGCACACAAGAGTTAGCTACAAAGGACAAATGCAGTAGCTAACAGCAGTTATTGCTGTAATCCTATGTTGTTTTACTTGAGAGAAGGATTACTTTTCCACTGCACTTGGCATATCTAAAAAAATTACGATGGCATGTCCAAGTCACAGCGGAGGTAAAGAAAACAAACCCGGCACATACATGGTTTATTATCGCTTCACTTCATCATCGACTAGAACACAAGAAAATCAATAAGAATCCTATACAAACACATCCACCATAATAAAATATGTGGCTTACACATATCAAATCCTAACGAGCGTGCTTGCATGCTCAGTGGAGAAAATCGCTTCATAAAACAATCCCAGGAGAGAGCTAAAAAACAAAAAAGGTGTCTAAGGGAGGGACACAACTGAATGATGTATCCAGAGGATAAAGAGATAACAGTAAGAACTCTTCATCAAGATACTGGACTTGACAGGGCAATGCTTTTATCCATTATTCTTAGTTAACGCCACACCTCCAAAGAGCCCTATGCATTTTTGCCTGTGCTGGAATCAGTGGACTGAACTGACTAGTGCCTATTTAGGTCCCCCTAATGCATTCAATTCCTTACAGAAACAACCCGTGTTAAACAGAAATTACTACCTGTTTGGGTCTTGACTGTCTCCTCTGTAAGGAGAGAACGTGCACTGCATCACAGTTTCTGCTTCAAGAATTGCAGCTCCCCAGAGTTGGAAATTTTTCATAAAACATCCATCTAGTTTTAAAGTCCTGCTAGTCTCCTGTCATTCACATAAGACATGCAAACAATCTGGGTTCTCTTACACAATTCAGGTTAAGAAAATACATGAAATAAAACCTAGAGTTTGCCACAAAGATTTTCAGTTATCCTGATTTGCCACACTAGCAGTAATCTGTTCATTGCCCTGTACAATATAAATTTCAATTTACCCAAAGAAGGGATTTCTCTGTTATTTGAAGGTAGATTTTTGACAAGTGGTTTTGCATGTTAACGTCTAGTGTTGTAGCCCAGAATCTGTCCCAAGTGGTTATCTATAATCTCCTCCAGGTTTAGCTTCTACTGACCTCCAGTAAGCAAGCTAAAAATATTAAAAATGAACTGCATCAATTTAAAAAAAAAAAAAAAAAAAAAAAAAAATCACAGTACCCGAGGAAAGTTAAAAACCTGTTCCTGTGGTAACTATTTTTGACCAGGAGAGAGTAGACAAGATATATTTTGTTTGTGATTTTAAAATTTGTTTTATTGTGTTCTCTTTCAGTCTTTAGTTGATTTGTTTGGCATATTTAGCAACTTCTTCTGTTTAGCCTACTACACCATTTTCTTTGGTAGTGTGTATCCTTCCCTAGACATCAGACAATCATTTAATGAAAAATACTACCAGAATAACTTAGACATAAGACATCTCAGCAAGAAAGACATAATGAAGAAAAACAAAGAAGAAAGAACAGGCAGAGAATTGTCTTGGTACCGTGGTTTATGCACCCTTCTAAAAGACATAACATAAGAGAAAAATATCTAATAGCAAAAAAAAAAAAAAAAAGTTCTACCATTAAACTGCCCTTTACTATCATGTTGTTTTCCTAAACAGTCAAAACGCAAATTCAAAGTGAGAGTGCCCCTTGAATGTTCACCTATTCCAATTTCCTTGATCTTAGCTACTGTCTATTACTCCAGATTGCTTTTACAACATCCTTTTATTGAGCTTTCTTTTCACTGCTGTGCCATAAGGCCAGAGAGACTTCTAAAATCAATTCTCAGTGCACCTGAATCAATTTCTGAAGCTCACCATGTCAAGGGAACAACCTTTTTTGAGACTAGAGCCGGTCATATGAGTGTCTAATACATTGCATTAAATTTCTTCTGTAATTCACTGTCAGCCTTTAAACCTAGCGCAGACAGTAGATATAACATATGCTTGTAAAAACAGAGAGTAAGGTATAAACTTGCATTACAGGTATTATAGTGCACATTTGACACAACAGTTCCCTTCTATTATGAAAACAACAATGGGATAGTCCCAATTTCTCAGCAAGATCCTGACATTTGGGCATAACTCCTCACAAAGCGCAAGCCTATGAATTAGTTTTACATCACAGAAATAGGACTTGAACCTTTGATAATGGTATTTAAAGATAAAGAACAAAACCCACCGGTTTCTTGGATTCAGGGCAAGATTCCAAAGTCCAGAGGATTAACTAGTGTACCCAGGAAGAGGACCTGTTTCTGTCACTTAAAAAGGGGGAATGACATATCATTCATTAACAAAAGAAGTCTAGAGAAACTCAAAGTGCTTGCGCCTCTGTGAGGATCTCCTAGGATCTGTACTGGGAATATTCACATTTCATTCAGGAACTCTGCTCTCCAAGGAGCAAGACCACAGAAGCTGTTAGTCCCACTCCCACAACTGCCATCTCCCCAGTAAAAGCAAATGATGATGATTTAGTTTCCTCTCAAAAAATGCTACTTTCTGAGTGTCTACTCTGCGGATGCTCACTCCTGAACATGCTATTACTCATTCTTTACTTTTCTCAACAGAAGTCATATATTTTTGCCATATTTGCTATAACACTCTCAACAGATCAGAAAGGGTACCATTTGCCTCTTTCCTAGAGCACTTAATTGTAAGACCCAGAAGTCCTTTCCCACTTATCACCACCACAAAAGCGTCATTCCTATATCCATTTAAGAAAGAAGGTACTCCAAACACATGAACAGAAACTTTAATTACACAGCAGCTTTGAAATATCTCTCTACTCTACACAGATTTAATTTTCTTAAATGCACTTCTCACTAATAATTTCATGTGGACAAACCAGCACCTTTTTATTACTGTCATGTTATTTACAAAATAAGTTGAGGGTCTGTAATAGTAAACAATAGCTGAGCAAATGACTCCTGGTTTGTCCTCAAATTTTGGATACTATTCATAAGTCACATGCCTCAAAACAGCATTTAATTAGAAACACTTGGGAACAGAAAAAAATACTTTAGGACAGTAGAAAAAATAAGCTGTCACATTTACCTATTCCTATTGTTCGTGGTTTGGTTTAGTCCAAGTACAGTAGTTCTGCCTTTTCAAGAGCTCCAAATTCTCTTTCCCCACTAACAAATAAACAAGCAGTTCCCAAAGCTTAAGTTTTCTTTCAGCTTTTTATGTTAAGTCAATGTGTTTAGTTATATACCTGGATTTTGTGTATGTGTGTGTATTTAAATATACAAATAGGTACACATGTATTTATACTTATGCCCTTATCTACACAAAAGAGATACATGGGTAAAGACCTCTTCTCTCCTTCTTATACATTTCTAGTACCAGGCTCAAATTCAATGAAAACTGAGCTTCTAAAAAAAATGGCTGGGATGAATGTCAGTGTAAAGTTGATGCCTGTGTAACAGAGCAGACCCAGAAAAGAACTGTGACCAGAGGGAGCCATTTTCTCCCCAATCCCCAACCCAAAAGAGCTTTTGCTTCTTGTTGAAGGTGACACCAAAATCCCCCTACTATCCTGGGGGGAGTTTTCCCCTTCTTTTTTAAAAGGTCCTGTTAAGGGCAGGTCAGTCTGACCAAAGGATTCTGCTTTGGAATAGAAACAAGTGGAGCCTCTTCCGGTTCTACTTGTTCAATACCTCAGCTGGAACCACATCGTGGTGGTTTTTAATCCCACCACAGCACAATACCAAAACAGAGAGAACCCAGAGACTTGGACAAGCTTTGCAGATAAAACTCTAGGTGCTGTATGAAATGTGTCTTCAAACACATCTTCAAATCCATTTTCAACTAATGCCCCATTTTAATGGTAAGAGATACTATATTGCTCTACCTCAAGCACAGCAAAGCATAAAAACCTGCTTCTAGTCAAATGGAAGGGTACATCTAAGGGTGGTGCATCGCTACATATCCACCATTGAGCACAACCATCACTACTTCTGAACCTTCATATTTCCATGAAGAGACGTATCACTAAACAGTCTCTACTTCTCACAGTTTGTAAGAATCCAGAGAGGCTACGTTTTATAAATTTAGCTGTCCTCAGTTTTTGTAATGATGTTTATTTTCATACTTCTTTGTACACAAAAGTAACATTATTACCTCCTGCTAAGCTTCACACTCCACTCGGCTCTCAGTAGATTAAGTCCCTCGAAGTAGGCTTAAACATGCAGAAGAACTTGTGATTCTCTCCATACAGGAGAGTAGTTACACTGGTTTGTCAAACGCCTCCCTAACACCCTAAGGTTGTTTTCCCAGTTACACTGGGGAGACAATCCATCACTGCAGCATAAAAGGATACCCTCTTCCTCTTAAGGCGACTTATACTGACACCAGTCATTGGCTATAGTTCCTTTCTCTGCATTAGTAAACTCCAAACCCAAACCAGGCAAGAGGATAACTGCAGCGGAAGTGCGATAATGGAGGGTAATACATTGGAGCTGAAGAAGTTTGACAGCCCATGCAGGCAGGGAAAGAAATTAAGAGGACACTTCTGGCCAGAAGCAACACAGATACAGTGAAGAACAAAACCACCATTTCTTCCCCCTTTTACTGACCAAGCAACTATTCAGCAAAGCAGGCAGCCACATTACAATCTTTTTATTACTGTTAGCCACGTAAGTTTTGAACAAATCTTATGGCAAACTAGAGTTAATGTGAAAGATTTTACTTTCAGGAACAGTTTTAGCTCTCCTGCTGCTGATGCATAAAGGGATGATGCATAAAGGAATATGTCCAGAAAAGTACATGGAGTGCTGTTAGCTCATCCGTCTAATGGTCTGTGTCACAATACCACAAATGCAAGGGAACAGAAATTGCAGGAAAAACAGTGGCTAAGAAGGTGACTTGAGGAAGGAGAGTCGTATTTCTCACTCCAGGCATGCAGCACTAGTTCCATTTCATACATGCTGGCTGGCTTAACTTCAAAACTCCTAGCCTGCTTCCAAACTATGCCACATCCATTTCCCTGAATCTTTCTGTTTCAGTACTTACAAATACTCTCAGATTTTAACTCATGCACTCGCTCAAACATTTCTGCAGGCACTAAGACATCAGGCAGTGTCAGCGTAGACAGTATTGCAGTTATATTAATTTTGAAAAACGTGAGAGTCACAGCTGGAGAATATTATAGTAATATAAAAAAATAAATTAGAGAGTTCCCAAAACACCTCCTGGAATGAAGTCCTGCAACTTTTATCCATGTTCAATATTCATTATGCACAAACTCCTGAAGAATTAATGCTTAAGCACCACACACCCCAAGGATCCTGGAATCAGGCCCACGAGGATACGCAAAGGTAGCAACTTCCTTTTTCACACAGTTACAGTCTCAGGTGTTTTAAAAAAAGCAACCACAACATGGACAGAGATATTTTTGTATGGCAAAAAAGTATACAGAGAGGTGAAAATATGAAATCCCAAGCAACAGTTACCTCAGATCTACGAAATTATTTCTGAACATTTTAGCAAGCAAACTTATTATTCAAAGCAACGCAGGCATGTCAGAATTTCACTGAAGGCCAGCTCTGCGGTGTATTTCTTGCTGCAGCCTTATAAGTACACAGAAATCCAGTGACCTGAATGGGGCTCTGGACATAACAGGGTCATCCCACAACCAAAGGGGACCACATAATTCAGGACTAATTTTAGGAGAAGTTGCATACATCAAAGCAGGGGGTGTGGGGGAGACATTGAAAATACACACCACAAAACTTAACTTTCCTTTATACAAGTGCATTACACCTACAGGCCATAAATGTGCTTTGTGTTTTACAAAAAATTTTATAATTCCCCTGTCTCTAAGAGCTTATGTTCCAGGTTCAATAAGGTGATAACGCTTGTTAGAAACATTAAATTTACTATAGCTATTTTAAGAAGTAAATAAGTCTTAGAAAACAAGACTATAGAACAGAACACTGCAATGATTCAAAATGTAATACCACTTCAATGCTTCTTGGCATAGCTGAAGGCACTTATATTCCAGTAAAAATAAAAAATAGGTAGCACTTCACCAAGTGTCTAAAAGCTCTTTAAAAATTCAATGCTGCATATGCAATAGGCATTTCAATTGTCACCCACAACAGAAATGTTATTGTATACGACGCAGTACCTGACAGCTATTTAATAACATATGACATTATACAACCATTTGTCTTGATTTGTTTATTTTTAAGGACAGCTTTGACAGAAATTTGGTCATAATTACAAAACTAAAGGTTTTGAACAAAAATCCACTGAAGGCTTTTGTCCACTGACACTCAGTGGGCACACTGAAAACCAGTGGACTTTCAAGGTGAAACAATGGACCAAAACCTATAAAATAGGAAATAATTTAGAAGAAGGAAAAGCAGATAGGTATTGAGGAGAGAATCTGAAACTCAGATGCTCAGTTAAGGGAGACATTTATGTGCCACATTGCTTAAATCTATGGGAGACAGCCAACCACAAACCCGACACAGATCTCCAACGTTACTACTAGCAGTAGTAACAACTGTATTTATTCTTGCAGTCCTAAAGGTTAACTAAAAAATGGTTACAGTGTCTGCTTACAGTGCTAGGCACGCCACAAGTACAGAAATGTAGTAGGGATCTCTCCCAAAGCCTAACAGGAGAAGACAGTAAGCATGACAGAGGAAAGGCTGAAGATACACACAACGAGCACAGAAGGGCTTGTAACCATCTGGACAGTTTGAGGAATGCGTGTGCGTAGGGGGGTGTTTACTTCGAAGAGGACACCTAACCACAAAGCTAAGAGAAGGGAGGAGCCTGGAATAAGGTGATATAACGTGAGGAGGGTGACAACAGACAGGACTGAGGAGAGAAAACGTGGTAAGTTTTGAGCACCTCACCAGCAAGCACAGGGCAGCAAACGCCTTGGCCAGAAGTGCTGGCCGCTCTCTGCACGGCCTCCAGCCCTCACTGTGCCGCTTCTGCAGCTGTTAGTACCAGCTGGTGTCTCTGTCTGGTTGCTCCCTGAGGTTGTTTCCTGAGACCACAGAGCCAGGTTGTGAGGGGAGGAAGCACAACCATGGTCCTAGTGCTACCTACGTACCCATGTCCTGGGACTGCTAGTCCCATAAAGAGACTGGCGACACAGTCCAGTTGAGCCTGTGTTTAACCCTGCCTGGAATCTTTCATCTCGTTCCAGTCACTTCATTACCAAAAGAGATATTGGCACAACTTGAAGGATATCAGTTATGGAAAACAGTATCTGCTTAGAAGGACTACTCTGCAGATATTTAAAATTAAACAACAACAACAAAAGACCGAACATTCGGAGCTTGCCTAATAGTGAATAAAGAAAGAAATAATAAAAAAATTAGAAATCTAGGAAAACATATGCACCAATGATGGAAAGGAATTATTTACTATAGTAAATGCAAGTATAAATAACAGTTAAGGAAAAAAAAATGAAGAACGTGGCAACGCAGACAACTATAACATCTAGGAAAGAAACAGAAACTGCAGAACAGTCTCCAGAGGAAAAGAACAAAGTTCCAATATTCAAAATTCTTAAAAACAATTGTAGGCCAAAAAAATGTTTCAATATCCCAAAGAAATGTCTCAAATAGTGTACAATACATAACAACCCTCCACTGGCAGAGTGTTGCCTGGATAACCTAAGGCAGCTTCTCTAACACCTATTTGCTCATTACAATTTGACTGAAAATAAGAGCACTGCAGACTACACAAATGCAACTGAACACCAGTATTTGCCGAGACTTTTGGTTAATCCCTGTTCCCTCTTCGAAACAATGCTGCTGAATAACCTCAGAGCTTCAGAGTACCTACATACAGTAAACTGGAGCGCTCAAAAACTAAAATATTCTTACACGCCCTATTTCAAAGTTTAGAACACAACTCTTGAAGAGGAAAAATAGTGCTATTACTAGTACTATTATTATAGTGAGTCAAAAGATCCAAAGTGTGATGCTTCCCACATAACAAACAACTGGAAGTTTATAATGTTCCTTTAAATGGGCAGATTTACAAAAAGAAATCATGGTATAGACCCTATAACTTACTTCAACATCATTATCTATTTCTTTTATAGCATAGCTTGATTAAATATGCAGAAGATTAAAAAAGAAAGAGAAAATTAAATCAAGCTCTGTAGTATAAAGGTTGATACTAGGGAATCTTTTTTTTCCTAATGTAATGAGATCATACCATTAAGGCTCCACTGCTTGCAACTTACAAGTCATTTTCTTGCTTTATGGGATATTGTCCTTCATTCATACACACACTCCATTATGCATTATAGATAATGTATATAGGAGACTAAATGGAAGAAATTGCAATAAGCATTTCACACAAGATAATGGAACGGATATGTGATATAAGGGAGACTCAGCATGGATGGAGAAATCCGCTTATCAGGCCCTCCACAGTATTCCAGCTATTTATGTGAAGTTTAAGCATTGTTATCTGGAGAAGGGGGGAAGAAGGGGGGATTCACAGAGGCACAAGGGTTATTCAGTTGCTTTAGTAAGCCTGTGTGATAAACCATTACATTCCCCACACCCGTAAGTTTCAGAGACTTACCTTCACTGAGGCTCTGGGCTCTCTTTTGAAGTTTACTGACAGTAAGAATGATGTGGTTGATGCCATTACTACATAATACTGTAAAGATGCAGGACAGAACTGGGAAGAGCAGTGTGATATTTTTAAAGGATACATTTACATGGTGGCATTGCAAAACCCACAATCCTGGAAGAGTTCTCTTTGCTGTCAGCTGTCCACAACTCTAAATCCAAGTTCCGCTGAGTAATATATAAGGAAACAAGGAAACCTCCTCTCTGGAACAATACCTACTATTCAGCTTTTCTCATCATGGGAGAGGTTTAATCCCAATCAAACCATTTTGGATCTCCAGTCCCTCCACTTAATTTAATAAGATCTGGATCAGGCTTCTGGAATTTAACCTAATCTCACAGGTTTAGCTAAAACAAGAATCACTAAAATTTAAAGACTGAACCTGCCTTTGTGCGTGAGTTATTACTCAAGGGATGTCTTCCTGGCAAATTAGGATTCTGGACAGGGTCTCTCTCCCATCAGATATTCATTGCCACTATAATTCCCAATTCTTCAGTCTGTAAATTTCAAAGAGCTCTTCACTACCAGCACAATTTGCTGGCATGAAGGGAATCCACAAGCAAAGAACAGAACCCTAAAGCTCTTACCTGTTTTACCTGATCAGGATAACTTCACCAGCAGACAGCACAACACAGAGATGTTCCCACTTTTTACTACGCTTCTCTCAGTAATGTCCCTGTCACAAAACTTTCAAAGCAATGGCAAAACGTAGCAGATTGCTTGGAAAACAGATTTAGCATATTGCTCTCAACAGGGCTTCACAACTTACAGAAAAGAGTTTTTCTTAAACGCAGACTGCCATCATCTCTGTTTTTAATACCTGGTTTATGATTTCACAGTCACTCTGACACACATGCCAAACAACACTATGTCATCCAGTGTCCAAAACACAGGCAATATCTTCTATGTGGAACTTGTTCTTATGTTCACTGAGGAGTTTTGCTACTGAAATCAATAGCACTGGTTTACAAGCCTCTTTAATCAGTAGTTGCTCTCCACACTTCTTTTTATAAATGTTGTCATGTACTGACAGGTTTAAGACAATTACTTATGTCAACAGTGCTTTCCCTCTTCTCCATGCTTAGGTTTTCAACTGCAACGCATTAACACGGTACACCCCAATAATAAATAATTAATTAAAAAGCTAGCCATTGTCAACAATAGAACACACATTTATTATTAACTACTGAACCCTCCAAACCCCCTGCCACTTTAAAAATCTTCTGTTAAGTGAAAAATTCAAAAGGACAAAGATTATAGCACATAGTGGAAGAAACAATCTCCAGAACAAATGTGCCCTCACTAAAAAGAAAAAAAAAAAAAAAAAAAAAATCAACCCTTCCATTGGTTTGATTGTTGGTGTGGGATGTGGTGGCACTGAGGACCCTCAGGTAGCTAGGCTGAAGTCACATACATAGTAACAACCATGAGTAACACTCAGAAGATGATTTCAGCTTCAAACTATGTATATCTCCATTTACAAACATTGACACAAACACAGGGAAAGAAGAATGCATAGGTGCAAAAGACAGGTACACATACAAGCAAGAGATAAGAAGAGATATATAGAACAAATGAAAAACCTTGAACAACACAGTGATAGTACCATACACTGGTACATATTCCTTTTGGAATAAAGAGATGCTGTATTTAATGAAAGTAAGTCTTTTAAAAGCAAAGAAATTGCCTTAAAACTGCATGCTCCATGATTTTGAGTGTCTCTACCACAGTCTCTTAGTTTCAGGGTCAGAAATCCTAAACAGAGGTAGTTAAACAAAAGAGACAGACTGCAATTGATAGCACCTTTTCCATTTTCTAGCATCCATGCAAGACTTCCCTTCTTGGAAAGCCACATCCCTTCCGGTGGCAGCAAACGAACAATCAGAAGTAGGTTAACTAAATCCCAAAGGATTATTTTGCCTTCAACCTAATTTGTCATTATTGTTTTAAAAAAAATTTAAATCTTAAATATAGGTGCAACTAGAATTATGAGCAATGGTAACCAAGACTTTCAAAAATCGGTGCAGATACTTACTTTCCTTAACTGTAACCTATCTCTGGAATTTGGGCCCCAATTTACCTAATCTTCCAAGAACAGGATCATCAAAAGCATTTCAGCCCCCTACACCATGCCTCCTTTCAAAATCTTCACCTTTCAGAAGATTCTGGTTTTTAAATGGTTTTGTCACCAACTCACAGAACTGCAAACTCCAACACCTGTGTGTACCCCAAAGCAGCACTGGAGCTTTATTTTAAACAGTCAGTGTACTTGGAGATAACGGCCTGTAAATATTAAGCCTAGAGGAGGGTCACAGTCTTACATATACATGCTTCATCAATTTACAAACTGAAGACAATTCTGCTTTTTTCCCTGCCCTAACACAGTGCAAAGCTACTTGTATTTCCTCTCGGAGCAAGGTGATCAAAACAATGGACTGGTGGAAACAAGGAAGATCAATTAACATGACCAGCTGCCTTTCAGGTTTTCCTACATGACTCTGCATTTCCGAGCTGAGAGGCAACATCATTCTGACCCCTGCACCGAGTTGAAGGTGAAGCAACAGTTACAACATGGAGGAGGCAAGCCAACAGCAGAACCTGAAAGCCAAAATGCAACTCAGTTTGTATCAGAAGAATCGCATAAACAGCCTTAGATCTTTCTGTTGCGACATAAAAGGAAACTTAATGAACAAAAACATCACAAGCAAAAAGATGCAGATTGAGCATCTCCCCTGCCACTGCTTAAAAATCAAATCAAAAGCAAGTATTGTTTTAATCACACTATTGCTCCAACATTTCAGAAGCAAGCAGGACTGCATAAAATAAAGAGACTGCATCAAGTAACCCCATGGACACATGAATCTTTTATCTCTTATCTAAGGATGCCAGATTTGGGGGCAAATGAATTGTTTATTTGTCCTCACTTGAATGCAGTTTACTGAAATTTACTGAAACTACTCTGCACAATTTATGAGCCCTGAGTCTGAATCAGTCTGAATGTCCTCTTAATACATAAACTTAAGGACAGAAGGCTTCCCAGAAGAGCCAACAGGAATGCTGCTCAGCATGAAGATGACTACCAAGATCTCCTGCTTTTTATAATAGCACCAGCACAAATTACCATGTTTGGCTCCTCAGAAATAATCTGTGAATTCACCACACATGCAATCATCCATAGCATGGACTGGGTCTGTAGGAACAGAGTGGAGACTACCTGCACACAAAGACTTACCCCTCCACTCCATCGTCTCTCTCCACTACAAGGTAAAGGGAAACCACTCTGAGTTTAGTGTGTGAAATCACACCATTCGCAGTATTACCCTAATATGTAAGCAAAGAGAAAAAAGACCTGATCAGTGATACAGGGAAAAAAAAAAAAAAAAAAGCTACAAACAGACTGAGTATTTCTGATGCTATGCCAGAACTGTGAACAGGCCAACTTCTGTCACAACAAAAAGAAATCGTGTCCTACAGATTTGCATCTCTCAGGAAACTGCTCCCTTGTCAAACAGCCTTCATGCAGTGCTGCAGCACAGCACTAGCAAGAATGATCTCATTTCTGAAGAAAGACCATGCTTATCTGATACGGCCTCAGAGGCCACCAAAACTTCTGGATCATAACTGACCACTTACACTCCAATGTCTGTACCAACTTCTTGTTTTAAGTTCTGTTCACTTTAATTTGCCTTCTCTCAAATATTTTCTCTCTCAATCTTTGGTTCTCTCTCTATACACTAAAAAGCAAACCAAAACACCCTATTAACACAGCATTAATAATTTCAAATATCTTGTTAAAACCCTTCCATACTTTACAAAATCAGGCCTTTCAAAGACTGGAAAACACAGGGTGTTAAGCCATCTGTGAAAGGTGTGATGATTTAAAATTTATTCCCTAGCGTAGCAAGAAAACAAGACAACATTAGATTGCCAAGCCTTTGTGCTGTACATATTCTCAGATTTCTGACACAAATAATTTGTTTTCCCATCACCAGGCACTACAAGATTAGTTATGACATATTTTGTTCAAGGCATCTCACCTTACTTATTACTTACTACCTTACTTAATAAGAAAAAAAAAATTCATAAGAGAAACATGCTGCTACTAAACATGGCTGAACTAAAAATAGAAGTTGTCTGTGTTTCTTGAGGAACAGAGGGGCAGAAGCACAAAAAACCCCGAACTACTCCAGGATTTTACTAACAAAAAAACCAGGAACGCAGCAAAAAAAAAAAAAAAAAAAAAAATTAGAACAATCCCCAAAAGCTGCAACAGTTGCAGTGTATGTCTCCTCCGGCCACCCCTTACTATCCTCAGTTCAAAATACCTTCAGCCAAGTGAGGGACAAAACCTCATATAGTCCCTCATTATGTGATATTTACTTCCATTATATGATATTTACAACCTACAGATCCCATTCAAAACCATTCTGGATTGAGACAGCATTCTCATCTTAATAGCATTTCCTGAATAATTACTAATTTGATGTTACCCTTATTGTGTATTTCTGCAGTTCACACAAACCTGTAGTTCACTTAGAGATCATGCCTTTTGCCCTCTCTCCTTCTGAGAGGGCTGATATGTTCTTACTCAACACTTTTGATTATTTGAAAATAATCAAATCTGATATGCTACTTTAACTCATTTTAAAGAAAAGCAGCATGTTGAAACAGCTGACTTGCTTGCCAGTAACGCTGCAGTACTATTCCTTCCTTAAGGAGAAAGGAAAAACATCTGAAATAGATAATGTATCTGTTCGATACTAATAGATATCCAATAGATAGATTAGATACTAACAAATTTCTAATAGACAGATTAGATAATGTATCTTTAATAGGCTACAGTTATGGTGGTGACATCGACTACAAAGGGATAAAGAATTTTTAGGATTAAAATATCCCTCAAATTACATACAGCAGGAGTTATCTGAAATAATACAGCAGATCATTCTTGCCTAAATACTATAAATACTTTCCTGCTATTTGGATAAGCAGCTCTAGGGACACTTTTCAAAACAGCTCTTTTTAATAGTCTGCATTTATTTGGGGTAATTAGAATTTTAAAATTGGGATTTTTAAAGATAGTGAAAGACAACTTCTGTGGGGATTCACAAGCATTGTTTCAAGGATCGCTTTTACAGAACTCAGTATTGACTGAGATTCATTTAAAAAATACCACTAAATCCCATTTCGACTGGCTAGACATCAAAATCACCCATCTCTACAGCACACATCACAGACCTCAGGGTCTCAATGGCTTTCCACAGTCACCTGTAACCGCTGTAAAAGCAAGTTTTTACACCTAGAGCTGCAACTCTTAGATCTACTCTACAACAAATCAAAGTTTTTCCTCCATTTTCATTTAAAAAAAAATTTAAAATTTATGTATCTATATATAAATAAAAAGTCAAAATAATCCCCCTGCAATCTCCTGAACATGACAGTGCAGATTATATTACACTTCCCAACCTCACCTCCCAGGGAATTATTTTAGTAATAGAAACATGCTACAGAGAATATCTAACCCCAGCAGATTTAGCCTTGATGGCAAGGCTTGACTAAAGAAGAATAAAACCTGGACAAAATAGCAAAACACAGCCAAATCCTTCTGAGCAGTACTTGGTCACAGAAAAGTTAGCTTTATTTGTGTGAAATGCAATTACCAGAAACTCACATGAAGCCAGTTGTACTGGATAAATGCATCAGTTTTCAATTTAGCCACTAAAGCCTGAATGTGTGACCGACATAGAAATCTTACTTAGCATATGAGCAGGAAGAGACAGCCAGGGCTCCAGCACTCCTGTTTCACTGAAGGGGATGCAGAGATCCGAAGAGGAGGCAGGTTGAGGCAGCGAAGGCTGCATCCCCCCACTGCCGAGAGGTACTCGGTGCGACGGGGGTCAGGTCAGGCTACACTTACATTTGCAAGTAAACTGGTGCTACAGGAATAGATCGTGAGATCGAAGCAGTGAATGCCAAGTCCCCAACACCTACACTACACAGACAATTCAGGCATTTTGTTTCACTATAGTCAGTGCCCTGAACCAACTGTCACCAACACACAAATGGTTTGCAGCTCTCTGCAGGATCAGCCATTGGTTTGGACCCTCTAAGACCCCATTAATAGTTGCAAAATGGTCTTAAGTAATACCTACTCTATGCCTAAGTATTTTAAGATTACTGAAGGAAAAGTGCTAATCAGTCCTGTGGTCACACACGTTACCTTTAATATTATTCTATCTTCTAACAATGAAGTGGTGGGTAGGAACAAATGTGAACAGTCATAGTAAAGTCATGACTTTTGAAACATGCACACCCTCAAGAAAAATCAGCATGAATATATTCAGATCATTTATGTACCAGAATTACATCAGAAGCTTGGCTGGCTTTCTTCTTCAGAGAAAACCTTCAGTATGAAAAAGCTTTTGCATCCTGTGCATACACATAGACCCAAACAAATCACTCCCAAACCAAATTTTCACGTCAGGTAAAGCTTACGGTTCCAGAGCCTCATCTTATAATTGGGGTCTTCAGTAAACTGAAGAGAGCGATGTGCAATTTCACAGACCAGTCATAGTGAAATGAGAGAAATTTCACAGTTTTATTTTGAAAACAAGGAGCAAAGGGAGAGAGGTTTGGTGACCTGTTTTATTTTTTAAATCTACTTATCCACATCGTGTTGATTTTTTCTGCAGATGTTTTTAGGTGCAGCTGAAGGAAGCACAGAGTAAAATAAACCCGTGGATGCAGAAAGCACATAGCAACTAGGTAACGACTTTGGGGACCTAAGAATTGCAATACTAAACTAGGCCAGTGGTCCAGTCTGACAACAGCCCCTCTACCAGTCAGAACAAGGAGCCAGATACACACACTCACTGTATTTTTCTCGATCCCCTGGTGTGTGGCTCTGTCCTGTCACCCATTATTTCAGCATCTGCACACATTCCATCTCTTCTGTATATGCTAGCAATGTAAATCTCTTGGAGACTTCAAGGATGCAACAGATAAAAGTGGTATATGTGTTCTTCATTAAAGAGGATAGAGGGCTAACTGATACTGCGAACACTATGGTGGTAGAAAAGCTTTCGCAAAGTAGAAAGGTTTTGCAACACTTCCTAAGAATAGTTACACTGGATTTGTATAATCTCCTCCATGAATCTGCCCACAGCCACATGCACATCTGTCCACAGCCACATACACAGATGAAAAAATTTCTTTAGTATTTTATTCTAGGTTTTGTCAACTGCAATTTTCCAGAGAAGAACAGACTGCTCTGTAAACCCTACCCTGTAACAGAGCAACAGAGACCTGCCCTATCTGTCCTGTTAAGGACTGGGGCAGGGCAAAGATGATCTCATAAACCCAGTGAAGCACGGGAACTCAGCTGTGTAGCCTACCCAGGGGGGAGACACAACACTGCTTCGCGTCAGCAAAAGCATAAGTACACATTCACTTTCCTTGACATAGCACATATTCCTGAGACTGAAAGACAAAAAGGCTCTAACAAATGATTGAGTTTCTCAGGTCAAAAGCAAGCTTTCAGCTTGAAGGCCATTCCTGACCCCCCCATCCCAAATGTCACAGAAGTCAACTGCTTTGCCTGATTCCAGTGCAAATTTCCACCTTTGTGATCAGGAACACCCCTCAGCTGTAATGCTTTATGGTGTCACTACTCTATACTAAGGGAAGTGGTATTGATTTAAAGGCATTCGGGAGGGCTTTTTCATTTTCTTTAGCATTTTTTGCTTTGTTTGGGGTTTTTTTGGTGGGTTTTTTTGAAGATTAACAAGCCCAACCACCACAGGGAGTGCTGGCAGTGAAGATGCCAAGAAATAGATTTCATATTTCATATGTTTCCTGCCAAAGTATATTTGCACACTATGCCTTCCACAGCTGACTTGGAGCTGCAAAGATCTTTTTTCTTTGGCCCTTCAAAGTTTGATTGCTACTTCCCATACGAAAGCTCAACAGGAAGCCAGGCTCCTTGTGGTAGTTCTCAAAGACACTGGCAAACCTGCACACTGAAACCCTTATATTAGTGGGAAACTCCGACAGGCCCACAGCTACAATGGCAACATTGACATTTGGAAGATCTTCATGGAGAATTTCTTTTTCCTAATTATTGTAGGGAACTGTAGTGGAGCGTTTTTTAATCATTTTTTCTGTAGCCAGCCAAGAACAGAAACTGCAACCACCAAGCCTCAAAGGATAAGTCAGAAATATTTAAGTGGGAAGAGATGATTTTTGCAAACTCTCCCTGCTCGTCTCCAAATACACAACCTATCCCTACAGTTCCTTGGGAGCCTCCAGTGGATAACTACATGCTTGAATACAATAAAGTGTCACAGCCAAGAGCAACTGCTGATCTTCCTTTGTCAAAAATCATTAATTACATTTGGACGCTATCCAACAGGCATAACTGCCAACCTTCAGCAAGTAGAATGAAGCTTGTATACAGCATTTCTTACTGTGTTACAGATAGCGGGCGTTCTTAACCAATCCCAGCATCTTTCTTAAGGACCTCATTCTTCTTAGATCCAACATGATACAATCAGATAAACTAAGCAATTACTACCTTGGGAAACTCTGCCTGAATGTCTGCAGAGATGGGTCAGCTGCTATACTGGTCACATCAAAATGCCAGCGTCTACCTGCTGTTGGGTAGAAAGTAGTTACGTGAGGAGCACAACTAAAGCAGCTGGCTCTCCCGCAGGTATTCAGCTCATACCGGATTCTTCCGTTTCTAAAAGGGACAAGCTCACATCAGACTTTTCTGTAGTTGAGCCATGTGAAGCATCTCTCATATACAGATTCTTTGGCACCTAGAAAAGGCTGAGATTCCACTCCAGTATTTCCAGTAAATGCAGCACAAACCTGGTTTCTGTCCTCTAACCAGGAGTCCGTTTTCCACAAACTTCTAGAAATTCAGTATTTGTGACATTACTACCTCTCTGTCCTCTCTGCGCAACTAGCCAACATGTTTACAACTTAGAGGCACACAGAAAGCTGTATTTCTTATACTGAATCACAGAAAAGTATTTCAGAGATGTCACAGAAGTCCTGGACCAAGTATTGATCCTGGACTAAGTACTACAACTACACTAACTGACAAATGGATTACAAATGACAGGAACAAGATGACAGAAAGGAAAATTTTGAAACCCACAGCTGAAGTGCTATTTATACTGAGGTAGCAACAGACACGTCCCAGATGTCCCTATCATTAGAAGCTTTTGCTTACACACCACTAGGAGACAACAAATTTTTATTACAGGCACAATCACCTTGTTTCAGCAGCATAAGAGATTAATTTGATCCAACACTGTAACACAGCTCATGCCAAGGTGACAGCAATAATATGCAGCTATTCCAGTCAACAGCAAGTATCATCCACGCCCTTACGTTAAGGTGCAAATCTTCAGCACTGACATTCCCAAAATGTTACATTGACTGATACAGCCTCTCAAATGCCAGCGCATAGAGTAAACAACATAAATTGAATGCCGTGCTGTCAACAGTGGTACTAAATAGGGTGTGTAATTAAGCAGTACACAAGTGCACTAACACTAAAAGTGTTCCTGAACTGTTCCTTTCCAACATTGATTTATTCCATTCGTTAATCACACTGCAAAATAATCCTTCTGCTCCATCAAAACATGAAGCTGGCTAACAGTCCTGATTTTTTAAATATCTAGGAAAGCAGTAGCTCTGTAAAAGACAGGACAGGCCCATTTGAACACTCAGTGCTAGCAGCTACTAATAGCCAACTCAACTTCCCCACACTCTGTCAAATATTCAATTTTCATCCTATTGATTCTTCCTGTTTCTCCAGATACTTACAGACTGCAAAATAGAGGGGGGTCGGGTTTGATTTTTTGTGGGGTTTTTTACTGGATCTCCACTCTGCCAGGAGCTGAAATAATAGCTCCTATCATTGTGTTCTACATCTCAAAGCTGTTCTGCAAACTTTAGACAAACATTTACATGAACTGCCATAAAAATGAAGATGAATTGCAGAATTCTGCTCTCCCTTTCTCTGGCTGTCAGTAACCTTTCATCTTCAGTAACAAGTGAACAAACTGGACAAAAGAAGTAGGGACAGTGAAGAGGGAGGAAAGAAGCTTTTTGGAGAACTCTCTGAAGGATCCAAACTTGAAGAAAATCTGCCTTCTTTTCACAGACAAAAGCAGCAGTGCACTGCTCAAAGGTGCGATTTGTAAGTCTCCAGAATCATGACTAGTGCACGGTGCAAAACGACAGCCAGAAAGGATTCATGACCTTCTTTCTTAGACTCATCTTCCTTCATCCATTTCATTATTATTTGTGTTATGACACTACAAAAGCTTCAGTCAAGATTAAGTTTTCTTTCACTAAGAAAACAGACAAGAGAAAGGAAGCTTAATTTATTTTCATTTTATACACTGGAAGCTAAGATGCACAGAATGATGGACAAGCCCAAGCAAACACAGCTTGTGGAAGAGAGAAACCTGAATGTAGATCTCCTGAGAGAATCAAAAGAAAGGCTGCATCTCCTACCTCATTTTGCTGCAGGAAATAGAAAGAATTTTGAAAAAGCAAGACACACTTTAGTCGGTTAGTCCATGGATACCAGATGTGTCACCATAGATACTACTTTCAAGCAAAAAGTTAAGAGTTTTTTGTTTTGTATGGTTAGTTTAGTTTGTTGAGCAGTTTTGGAAGGTGGAGGGAACAAGTAAGGAAGAGAAAAAAATTAAATCCATTTCAGCTCACAAAATGGAGAATTCAGTTCTTCTTGAATGGGGATTGAAAATGAAGACTTTTTCTGTCCTGTCCCAATCTATCTCTGCTTCTGCAAAGCTCAGTAACTGCAATTCAGACAGAACTATACTCTTCTTGAGTGCAATGTTCAAGATAGCTTTAATTGCAAATAAAGTTCAAATAAAATGATAGAGACAGATAAGAGCATTAGGGGAAGGAAAAAAAAAAGCAACAAGATGCCTCCATTTCCTACCACTTCCTGCACAACCGTTACTGAGATCTCAATCGATGATACTGCACAAAGGACACCAGCTTTATGCAACCTCTCCGCTTTCTGCGAATTATCTTGGTTTTGTCTGCACAACTAGAACAAATACTCAAAATGTTCAGATGGTTACCTGTCCTCTTTCCCTTCCCATGTGGATATTCTCCAACATCAGGTGGTTTTTGAAATATAAAAATCTGCAACCGTGAAAAGTGATTATTTCAGAAAACTTGTAGTCTAAAGGTAGGATAAAACAGAAATCTTATGGGAAAACAGCATTTTTATTCAAGGCTGCCTCGTCACGGAAGGAAGCTCGGTTTTATGGATACAATGCTGCAAAGAAACTAGAAGTCTATGACCCAATCCAAACACTTTCAATAGGCTTTAGATCAAATCTCCAGATAATGCTCCTAATTCCGTCACCAATTTCTGTACATCTTTCAGCAACTCAATCTCTCAAATTCAGTTTCCCCACTTGCAAAATATGAATAATTACATGCACTTTATCTGAGTGCTATTATGAACCTAAGACTAACATTTCTAAAGCGCTTTGAGATCCCTGAGTAGAAGTTGCTATAGAAACATAACCTAGTGTATTATTAATTGTGATTAAGAAACTGAAAATGTAATGACTACGTATTCATGCACAGAGCAGGAAATCCTTATCTGAACTCAGTAACAGTATAGAAATAAATTAATCTCATATACACTTGTATTCATGTAAGATATATGTGATCCACTGGTGATATGTTAAAGTATGAGTCTGTAGCAGTAAACTAAATACTGTAAACTCCTGTACTCAGGTTATATTCAGAACATTAATGCTTTAGTAACTTGCCTTTTGCTCAGAAAAAAACCTGCCAGCCACACGCTACTGACCTTACTTTACCACTTTTTATCAAAGTGGACATCACTAAGAACTGTTTTAAGTCCCAATTATGGTTGACATTTCTATGCAGAAAATTGATCACTGTGAAACCAGGTTACTCCCTCTCTCTCATTTCAGTGCACGGATGGACTCAAGAATGCAGTCGTTAATGCTCAGAACTCCTAGTGCTGTACTGAAGCGCTGAAATTAAAAACATCTCCATTGCCACTAATAGCTGCCAGTTTATTCACAGGATGGAAAGTCTCAGATTGTAACAGCATGGATACGGTGACATTCAAGTGTATTTGGCAGCAAATTCAAAGAGCAAGAGAAGCAAAGAGGAAAAACACAGAGACAAGATTCAAAGTGTATAAGTGTATTCTCTCATTTTTATAAGATAAGTACTGGGCACCTCTGCTCTGATAATTGCAGAGCATTTTTCAATTCTCACATTAGCAATCCAACATATGGGTGAGGCAGATAAGTACAGTTTTCTTACACATACGGAAAACTGATGCTGAGACACATCAGGCAAAATTTTCAAGTTCTATTATTTTCATTTATTTAATTCTAGGTACAAGTGCTCAAAAGACAATCAAATTGAACGTTAATGGGATAGGATATGAACCTTCCTGTACCTGAAGGTTTTTAAAATGTCAAAGTAATTTAACAGCAGTGAGAAGAAAAAAACCTTGACTCTAACTTTCTTTATTCCAGTTGTTATCTTCCTTGCTTCCCTGGGTTGGAGGTTTGGGAATGGTTAAACATGACAAACTTAGATGGTTAAATACACCTTTGTATTAAGATTCCTCCCTCCCAGCTCAGATACTAGCAGATTGCAATGAAAAACGAACACCAAACTAGTAATAAATCATTCAAAACAGAAGAGTTAGAACGGACACAGTCCTGCTAACTAAGCCAATGACAAAAGATGCCACTTAATTCCAGAACAGCAGTAAATGACCAATGATTACACAATAGATGTTTACCATATTCTTTTAGGTATTTTTGGCTAACCTTTTCTAGTTAGAACCAAATTATTTTTTTTCTCCCCAAGTCCAAAGCTCTATACTACAATATCCCTCAGACACTTTTAAAAAAAAGCCCAAAAGCATCAAACTTGCAAAATGAACTAACAATGCCAGATCCCACATAAGTGACGGGTTCATGCTGACAAATAGAATTTTTTGAAAAACAGCTGCATTTTCATGGCTAAATATGGATTCGAGAGCCCAAGATTCTACGTATAGTGGAAGAGCTAGCTACTATATTATATATATGAGGTAAGCTTCCAGCCTTCTCCCTGGTATCTGTGTCCTTCATATTATGTAAACACAGTGCATCTCAATATTAATGGCATTCATTCTATAGCTACTGCTGAACTGCACACCTTACTTGTATCTCTTATATAATAACTGAGGCTTCCTACATTATTTAAATTAGAAATGAAACAGTTTTTAACAGACTTTCATATTTGCAATAAGGAAAAATTTTTCCCAAAACAATTGGAGACATTTTAAAAGTAAAGCAAATTTGGAACAATATTTTATTCTTTCCTTTTACTTCAAAGCAAATTTTAAGGTCATGTATTGAAAAGCTGTGTCTAATCAACATGAAGTTTTATTAACATTTTATGAGTCCTGACAATGGGGTAGAAGTTCTGTAGAAAGACAGGGCCATAAATTATCTGATCAGTGAGGCTGACAACAAAAACTTATTGGCATCTCTGGTTCAGCCATTATAATTAGTATAAATATAAAAAAGTTAATCTCCAATACATTGCAGTTATATGTGTTGTATTACTATCAAGCACTGGAAGGGGCTTCTGCATAGCTAGAGAAGCAATGGTAATTAGCAGAATGCTTTTTTTGGTTCACTAATTAAAATAACAGTGTTCTAAAAGATGGTGCCCCATATGGAACCGCAAAAGGTTTTCCAAGAAGTCAATAGAAAACTGGCATACAACACTCAGCATCTTTCCAAAAAGAGTTTAAACGTTTTTGGTAGTTTTTTTGTTTTGGTTGTTGTTGGGGGTTTTTTGTTTGTTGTTGCTTGTTGTTTTTTTTCAGGGGGTGTGTGTTTTGTCATTTGGGGGTTGGGGGTGGTGGTGTTTTGGTTTTTTAATTCTTTTAAAGACTTTCATTACGTATGTACAAATATCAAAATTTTAAATCTTCTAGCTGCACTTTTTGTGTAGCAAAGACCCCCTAAAGTCTTTGTATTATTGTGACCAGAACCAGGCAGATTGCAATCTTAGGTAACCCTCTCCTTCAGGCAATAGGCTCCATCTATAAATCAGCTCTCTGCCCCCGCCTCCCACAGATCAATGTCATGAGCAACTCTCTAGGGAGCAGCAGGGAAGCCAAGCTGGTGACCATGTTCAAACACTCCAATAGGTTATGGAGCAGTGGTGTTAGGTGCCACAGTCCAACAAGTCTGTTATGCTTCCCCTTATGTAAAGCAGAGGGCTTCAGAGGGGTTCTTGAGGAAAACAACAGTATGAGGCAGCTTTTGTATAACCTTACTTCAGAAAGAACTATTCAAAGGTCAGCAAATCAGACAAGCAAAATTCAAAATAAAAAAAGAGAGGGGAAAAAAGTTACCAGCATATGATACATAGAAGAGAAAGAATATTAAACCCTTCTTAAATAAATGCTCTCTATGATCTCTTACCAGTTTTTTAGACAGTCAGACATGTCCTTACATAAGCAAAATAAGGAAAATTCCCTCTTCTTTTTTTGTGTAATGCAAGTATCAATTGCTCTAGTTACTCATTCACTCAAATCCCACAAGAAGAACAGTCAGAATAATGTAAGAAGGAAATTTGCAACTTATGCTGCTGAACTAGAGAGGGCAGTAAGGAAAGATTCAATAGCTCTATCATCAATAACTGATAAAAGTATACTTTCGTTTCATTCATAAGACATAATTCAGACCCTAATACAGTCAACTGGGAAAATTTTTAGATTTCAGCTGGCTCCAGATCAGGCTCAGGGTGATGTTGACCAAGGATGCATTCCCTAATTACAGAGCATGCTGAGCACCACCTGCAAATCACTGGCTAGACTGAACGTCCAGCGACTTCAGTGCAAACAGCAGATACCCAGAACCCCATAAAGCCATCTCCTATTCATGAAGCTGATGAAAAGGTCTAGCAGAATGAAGCTATGAATCAACTTTAACTCGTAAAACATAGCTTGCACATCATAAAGATAAGCAAAACACACCTTTGGTATGTCTGCTGCTAAACGACCCTTTCTTCCTACTAAAAAAAAAAAAAAGTAAGCTGATCTAAGGAAACGGTAAAGCCTTCCAGTACTTCACTGTTTCAAGCACCTCTGCAGAAGCCTGGTGAACCTCGCTGGCCTTACCGCACTTTTACAGGTTTGTGCTCGTGTTTCCTCTGGTTTGGCTCAGTCCAATGCACAGGCGGTGCTGCTTAATGCTCTGCGAGAGGCTTTCAGTTCTTGCTTAACAAAGCTTTCCTCCCACATGTCATATGTATTCAGGCTACAGTCTGTTTATCTAATATCTCCCTCTTTCTCTTTCTCTCTCCCCCTCCCCCTCTTTTCCACCCCCTCGTCCCCAGAAGAGAATAACCATAATGTGCCTATCGCTTGCAGAAACAGACAGCTCAGCTCCCCCTTGCCATCTGGTCATACTTTGGTCTCTCAGCTGTCGTCAACATATGAATCCCGTTGTTTTGACTAGTGGGGTCCCAAGGAACAAGCAACAGTGCAGATTGCAGGGAATCAGGATGCCCTTTTCTCTCTTCCTTAAACCAAAAAGCAACCCACATAATTAGAAAGTGAAAGAGTGTTTGTGAAATGCAATAGGAGGCACAATCCTTCTACCTTTGCTCATGTGACAGGGATCCTGCCAGCCACACCAGGCCATTCTGTAACTCAGCAAATTAATACATTTACATACTGATCAAGCTCCCACAAAAGGCAAATGTAAATATATAAACCCTTAATCCATTAGAATTTATCTGCCAAAGATAGAAGATTTTAAAAGATAACTCAAAGTTTGTACTGATTGCTAGAATTGGTGGGGGGATTAAGAAAAAGAGAAATGTGGCGACTCAACTTACGAAATACAGAAATTTCTACAAAAGGGAAATGGCTAATATTATTTCTGGGTTAGAACAGCATTAGAAGTTTATGATGTATTTTGATGATAAAATTAAAATGCAAATTTTTAAGTACAAAAAACCAAAGTTGGTTCATCTCCCCATGTACTTGAAACATAGTGGAAGCAGCTGGCTCTGAACCATTTGGCAGCGTTAAGGAACACGACTGCACCAAGGTCTTGGCAAAATGACCAGCTCGCGCACCCTCTCCTGTCAAAATGGAGTCACTGAAACTCCCAACAGGCATCTAAATCCTTCCCTGACAATTCTTCCGTGGGTTCAGAACCCAGCATCTGAGGACTGCAACAAGGAAGCACAAAATGACTGTGCTTGAACTGGGAAGAAGGTATAAGTTAGAAATATCCATTTAAAAAAATCACGTTGGTGTCTTAGTTTGAAAGACTGCTTTGTTTTTCCATAACTCATTTGGGACAGCCCTGTAAAAGCTTCCTAAGATCTGTTTCTGAATCATATACTTTTCAAAATTCAAGTTTTATGTAAACAAAACTGCTGTTCTCCCACCGTATCACTAAAATTATTCACCTTGTGATGTTTTACTCAAGTGGGAGCGTGTCTTGTGCTCCAGCAGTTCAGCACATGCAGGTTCATTAGTCTAGCAACCGCTATATAGTTAAACTTATGTCTGTATGTTAAAAAGTATTATATCACAAAACATATGCAAATAGAAAAACAAAGCAAAAAGATAATTTAAAATTATATCCATAAACCACTCCATTTTCTCTCATGCAGCATACAGACACAAAGCCTTGCCAGAACAGCAGCTGGATGACACAACAGGTCTCCCTCCAAAGATGCAGTACCACTGGAGCCCTCTGGCTCACACCTACGCCTACACAACCAAAGGTATCATCACAAGCAGCTCTTTGTCTGCTTTCAGGATTCAAAATGTGGTCAGAGTTCAACTTTTAACAAGCGACATCATAAGACTTGCATCTTGCATCTATATGTGGCAGTAAGTCAAAGCAGCACAGGACTCGGCATTGGTTGGGTGTTTTTTGATCCAAGTACTTCAGGTCCTGGGCAAGTTTATCCAGCCCAGGTCTGTAATGCCATTGCTTCACTCTATAGGTTGCTGACTGAGTAAGATGAAAGACAGTTTAAGGATGGCTACAGCTTGCAGTCATAGCTCCTATGGCATGACAGATGTGCTGTACAGTGCAGAAAAAGCACTAAAATTTGCAGGAGTGAAAAGGCCTTGCAGACTACAGGTAGGGCAACGAGCTTAAAAATGGTTTGGGCATTTTTTTGGTTGGGGTTTTCAGATTGCTCCAATACATTAGCAGGACAGCAGACAAAAAAAAAAATAAATATACTACCACTGCCCATATGGCAACAACTCTCACAACCACTACCAGTTAAAACTTGAAAACTTAAAAACCGTATCAGGTATTATCATCTCTTCCCGAAGTGCAACAACAGAGTGTAGAGCAAAAATCTGTATCTTCTGAATTCCAAATAGTGTCTAGGGCTGCCTGAGGTCTGGTGTAGTTTACAGCAGCCCAGATTTCTGGTAAGTTCCTACCCCAGCTCAGCCTGGCACTGAAAGAAGTCATGCCATCAGGCGTGCTGCCCATGCAGGAGCCACTTCTACAGCGAAGGGCATGCCCTGCTCTGTTTTCAGCCACATTCCCTAACACACCTACATTTAATTTCCCACCAGAAACATTTACAATGCCCTTTACTAGTACAACAGAATGACCTTTAATTCACATAAAATATATGTATACTTACTTACCTCCATTTATATACAACATACTATATCTCACTATAATATTTTTCAGAGGGTTTTTTCTTAGTCTACGCTGGTTTATGATTAGCTGTAAATCCCTTGGGATTTTTTGATCTAAATTAAGGACACCACAAGTCTGAGAGGAACACTTTGTCTCCTTACAGATAAACCAGCATGTAACCCCACTTCTTATCTGCCCAGTGCAGCAGCCTCTCCCAACCTTCCATACAATCAGAAAATATATTTCTTATCTGTACAAAGTCAAGCTTCTGACAAGGCTCCTCCCCTTTCAAATCTCACCATTATTCCAGTCACCTTTTTCTTTCTCCCTCCCCCTTGTCATTTACTAGGGAAACATTCTCTGAGAACTATCAAAACCTGTTGTGACCCAAGTTATATATGTGGGTAGCACCGTCCTCTGCTTTTAGTGGTTCCCCACTTTCTCACCAGCATCAAATAGCAATGTGCAATAAAGAACCCTCAGTCATTCTGGCCACTGGGCTAATTTGGGGGTGGCAACAGTAACACAGCATAGCTGGCTATCTTCACAGAATCCACACAGGCCCATGAAGCAGTTCGGTTCACAACTCTTCATTAAGACATCCTTAAATAAGCAGACAGTGTGCCTCTCAGACTGCTTTGGTATAAACCAACATTTTACTGTAGGGGGTAGAAAACACATTTATTTCCAATGGAACTCATAACATAAAAATTTAATATCAAAGCAACGTATGCAATTCAGAATGACTGGAAGGCTAATCTCAAAATACACCAAGGATCAAAATGTGTAAACCAAGCTACTTGTCAGTCCTAAAAATAAGAGAAGCAAAAATGGGCTCATCCCGCTTCAGAGAATGTGGCGCACTTGGCAAAGCTCTAATGGAAACTTTGCTTTTCCAGCTGGCTGCATGACACCTGGCTCAGATGAGGTAAGTGGGAAGGGGAAAAGGATTCCAGTTTCCAAAACTGCCTTTAACCATTCAGGATGACAACTCGTCACATGTTTTGAGCACTCAGAAGACCTTTTCTCACCCAGCTGTAACTTATGGCAAGTTAACACAATTTGTATGTAACACACGGTAGTTCTATAATACCTAACTTCACTGCAATACAGCTCTCACATCCCTTTTCTTCCATCCCTTAGTCTCTACAGCAGTTATTAAAAAAATTACAGTAAAAAAAATTAGTTATCACCATGATTAATATCTGCATAATGGAAGACTGTTGGTTGGGCAGTTTGGGACACTCAAGGTTAAATACTGTTGAAAGATATTTTCAAGTAAGAACAAGTTTTCCAGGAGCAATATACTACATTACAGCCAGCATACCAAAAGTCACAGAGTAGACTTGCCAGCAAGTACTGTTCCACAGTGAGGATGTATTTTATTTTTTCTTTTAACAAAGAAAATGGTATTAAGTGTAGAGATCCAATTGTAAAGCCCGTTGGCAGAAAGTATGACTGCGTTAGTGATAAACTTATCACCCTGACTGCTGCACAGGTCAACACAGATCTTAGCTGACCCCTGTGGAAGTATATCTTCCCGAGTTACATCATTCAGAGACTGTTGCTTTAAAGCAAATTGAAGAGTGAGGACATTTCTGCTACACAACTCAGACCCAGGTTTGACGATAGCCTGCCATACTGCAGCAACTAGCAGCTTTGAGATCTCGAGGAGATTGTCAGAAAGATGTCAGTAGACCTTCACGGACTATTTTGCAGAGTCATTCTGAACTAACAGCTAATGGTATGCTCTCTTCTCCTGTGATAGCTCTTTTATAACTGGCTGATGAGAATCAGCTGCAAAGGAGGGAGATTATTTTATGTCTCATTAATTTTGAAATTTTTAAGATGTTTTTTAATACCAAGCAAATCAATAATCTGAGTATTATGCCTTTCTTCTCCTTTCTTTTCATCCTTACTGATATTCACAGCTGTGCCATAATTTAGACATAATTCTTTATCATTTAGTCTGAATACCTAGATGCATCATAGTTTATCATTGCTGTTAAAATCAATTTTCTTCATTTGGTATCCTTTCACAAGCTCAAAAAATCTTTGGATGTTTCAGGAGGAAATTCAGAAGTTAAAGCTTGCATCACTTCTGCACTGCAACTGCTAGAATTAGGCTACAAACAGTATTTGTCTTTGTGACTATTCGCAGCCTTTCTCAACATATAAAGATATACAGACATATAAACACATATACCCTACGTATACAAAAATAATTCATAGATGAGGCCTTTAAAGTGTTGAAAGAACACTAAAAGCCACTTCAAGATTATCAGTGTTTTAATACATTCAGCTTGGAAAATGCTGGACAGTTCCTTTTGTTTGCCAGAAACAATGCTTTACCACTCTCACATGGGTTCCCTGCAGCAAAAAATTATACAGACAGGTTAATTCCTCAGGATCAAGAATATCACTGGAGAAACTGGAGTTGAACAAATGCAGTGCAACCTATCACTGTGCTAAAAATCCATAGACTGTACCTATGATGTCAGTTTTAAACAAATATGGCTATACCATTAGTATTAATGCTCTGTATGTATTCAACATAGACCAATAAACAGAAACAAGAGTCTGACTAAAGGATGCATTGCCTGTGAAAAAAATGGTGAAAAACTTTTGTGTTCTGCTAGGTGCTCAGAATAGCTGTTGGAATTCAGAAACAATTCTTACTGAATAATGTCTTACAATAAAAGTTCTCTGACAATATCTGTAGCTTGACAAAGGCACAAGAAAGGATTTGGCATACACATGCAATTTTCTAAGGCATTTTTCAGAGTACTGACACTCCTGCTTCATAATATGTGAAGTGAGACAGGGAAGAAAGTTAGTTTAAAATTGTCAGTTATTTGTATTATGGAAATATTTAGTAGAGAAGGGCATCAATATGCAAGGGTGTTGGTTTTTTAATATATGTATGTTTTGCAAGAATAAAAAATACATTTCTTTTTAAATGACTTTTTTTAGCCTCTGGCAGTACTTAATATCCATGAAGTTTAATATTCAGAATGCGGGTTTCTCAGGGTAGCAACTGCTCAGCCAGGATGAAGCTCCCTAAGAGGGTGACTCCCAAGGTATTTATATAATATGAAAACAGTAACAATAATCACCAGATGTTTATCTCAGCTTAATTAATTGATTCTAGATCTCTGCTGCTTGAACAGTTGAGAAAACAGGAAGTGTTCAAGAATGATGTGAGAAATGAAGAAGCAATGACTTACACTACCAGCCTGTGCCAGAGATCATCCTTTACAATGATAATCATGTATCCGTGTTACAATACGATTTGCTATGACCTTTCTATACATTGCATAAAGTTGGTAGGAATTTTATTATAATCACATTACAGAGCTGTGATCTAACCATGTTAAACACAGGTGTCCAATTGTTTAGTTTCTGATATTCCCAGAATACCAAGTAACTCCTGCGCCAGAAGCGGTTATACACACCGGGCGAAGGGGAGAATTGGCCCCAGGGCTGTAACACACTGCAGTATTATCATTTCAGCATGGCTTGCTCCTATCTAGAGAGGCGCAAAAATAAAGTTGCCCAGAATGACAAAAATATAAGCAAATCCACATCTACCACTGGAAGCATGACTTCTTGGCCTCGCATGATTTTTCTCCATCTATTTGCTTTGTTTTCAAGACAGCTATTGCTCCCGATCCATGACATATAGAGAAAAAGCAGAATCTCTCCCCGGCTATCCAAACAGAATGGAAGCATGGCTTGACTTTTAGGGATCTTCATAGACCTCCTCCATCATTTAAACTGAAGTGAAAAAGAAAATCAACCTGCCTTCCACCAACCCCCTCCATGGTAACAAATAAATGCTACCACTGCAGGAAGCAGTAAGAGTCTCAATTCAAGAACTAGATGTGATTACAAGTTTCACAGTTGCTCCCGTGGACTTTAGACAACACAGCCATGAGCAGGGTCTGTATTTTGTCCTACAGTGTTTCTAAAGAAAGAAGGCATACCAGTGATCCCTCGTAGAGATTTAAGTGTTGGATTGGAAGGGGCATTCTGATGGCTCCATCAGACTCACAATGCCACCAAGTAAGAAGGAAGACTTTACAGGAATCTGAGTAGTATTTATGCAACAAAAAGAGAATTAACTAGAAAGAGTAAATAAAGTTCCTATAGTGGTATAAAACATCAGGAAAAAAATTTTAGATGTAACCGAAGACTCCGAAGTTATTTACCAGCCATAAGACTTTAAGAACTGGGGTAAGGCAACAGAAGAGCGGAACTATCCTTCTCAGAAAGTTTTTCTTGTATTAAGTCTCCTCTGTGAAAGGAGCATCCACTCCAGCACCGTAAGTGCACACTGTACTGACAGAAGCCAAATCACATTTAAAACAGTAAACTGGTCAGGAGATTCTCACCTATCAGCAATCGTAAGTGGCAACTGGTGAGTTATTTTGAAACTTACACTCTCTCTCATGTTGTTGTCAATTCCTAAATGCAAAGAAGCCAAACAACAGGCCGTGTTCTACTCTGACTGTCAGTATGGCTTCTGGTATAGAACTAAGACTATACGCTCATAGACAAGAGCTACAAAGATAGCAAGGCCCAAACCATAATTGCTCAATCTGACAGAATTTCTCACATCAAGCATTAGATTTAAAGGGCAGTACCTAACATTTTTAACTAGACTCCATGTATTTTTCATCAGTGTAAAACATTAGTTGTCACAGCCACTTCCTTCTTCAGATCATGACGCTAAACAACAGAGATGCACATAGCAGAATGGTAAGAACATGTGCTACAGCTGATCAGATCACCAGCCAGTGATCACCAGTTTAAATCAATACTGACTTCAATAGAGCTACACTAAATTTACGTCAGCTAAATATATGACCTATGGCTTCCCTACTAGTTAGACTTCATTGTGCAACTAAATCCTCACTTACCTTCTGACTTGACTGAGAAGGGGGGAAAAAAAAAGAAGCAAAATAATTTCCCAACACATGACTAAGTACAGAAGAGAACAGAAGGGAACTTCCCGAAAAAAAATCATGATTTCCCATTTTGTATCATCATAAACAAATTGTTTTCAAGAGAAGGGTTATTCTTGAACAAAACGACCAATTCAGCCAACTTTCCCTACCACACAAGGAGACTGCACAGCTTTGCTTGGAAAAACAGATCATCATCACTGCAGCTACACAAGTGTCTGTCTTGAAGGCTAGCTTCTCTGTTGTCACTTACCGCTACTTAGAGAGGAAGATTGGCCACACAGAGAAGTCAACTACAGCTCCCTTTCTGTGATAATCAGACTGTAGGCAAGAGCAGGAATTGTTCTCACATATGTCACTGAATCTCTGGGAGACCTTGCATTAGACTGGCACGGTAGAGCTCTGCTTCAGCACATTTTTTCATTCTACAACATACAATAGTGGGCCAAGGCAAATAGCAAGGCCTGCACAGGAGCCACCTCCAGCAGTGGGACACCACTACTGGGCGCAGAAACTTCTCACTACCACAGGAAATGTCCTGTCGACCAAAAAGAATTGAAATCAGACCACTTCACACCAAACCCAGCAGAGAACGAAGTGTTCTGAAGGTGCTTCAGACCCTCCCTTTATCTTCACTAAGGAAGAAAAGGGAGTGGCAAAACCCTGAAGGTCTTCCTGATTCATGGCTTCAGCAAGTCTCAGGGGTAGAACCAGTAGGTCCAACGTGACATGCAGGAAGGGTTTCATCTACAATGGCTACGCTTCAGGTAAGATGCAACCATTGCAGAAAAAAAAATAAATAAATAAAATCAGTTTCGGGTGCTCCATTAATACTTCTTTTCCTGAGCTCATTTGCTGTATATAGCCCTTACACTGGCCTCCTGTTCCCACTTCACCAGCCACCCAGCAGGTCCCTGTCTGGCACCCCAGTGAAACTAGGAGGCATTCTCTAAAAGCAACAGCCTTTCCAGCGCTTGCACAGTTCAGAAGCCCAGCTCTGGCACATAACGAAGAACTGTATTTCAGTCAATGTGGCAATTACAAGAGATTATCTCCAAGCCTCTGATAAGCAGTTTGCATTGGTGGGAACTAATTTCAAAGTTGAAGCATGATCAGGACAAAGCTTCACAGTGCAACACTGGAAAATAACTATAATAAAGTTATATCACAATCTCATTATAAGTGAATGCGTCATTTGAAATATCAAGCCCTTTAGATCTTGTTTTTCCAACCTTAAATCTCTAGATACAAAATAGTATTCCTGAGCATTTGCACGTAATCCAGATGTTGCTGTTCTCCACTGCTGAATCTAAATCATAATGCTTAGTACTGATGACACAACCACTCCCCCTCAGTAACTGACTGCAATGTTGGTGCAAATGAGCATGACCTGCTTTAGTAAACTGGAGAAGCTGATTTTGGAAACTGAACTGCAACTTTCACTTGGCTCCCCATCTAGTACCACAAATAAAAGTTAATATATAAAAGGTAAATAAGTAAGTCAATTTAACTAGAATAGCTTAAGACACAAGTAATTTACCGAGTCCAGAAGTTTGTCTGCAAGGTTCTGAACTAGCTTTGTACCAGACTTACAGTTCTGTTTCCATATACTGCCCATGAGTGAGTCAAGTACCAGCACAGCAGACGGTTCTAAACAGCATACACCAACAGCTATTTCCTTTCAGCAACAGTTTTTCCTTATTCTCAAGAAAGATGCCTCCATTTTTATTTTCTTCTTAAACATGACAAAGGGATAAAGAGGCTGCAGGAGCCTCAGACACAACACTTAACTGGTTTTGTGCTGTTTCACTGGAATGTTTACCTCATGATGACATGCAGGATAGGCAAAGACCTTCTGATAGGCAAGGTCATTCCCAAACTACAAATATTATTATCAAGAGCCTCAAAGTCCCTAAAACATCATGTCAGAAGGCATCTGTCACTAGTTAATAGGAGCTGTGGATTATCATTTAAAGGTCCTGTTTCTTTCCTCCCTCCCTGCAGTTTCACAAAGATTAAAAAATAAAGGCCAATAAATAAATCAAGACAACGTACACAATACCCAGGGTGGGCAGAGAGTAAACAGACTAAGCCATGCCTTACACAGATCCTGAAGCCAGCACTTTTGGGGGTAGGGATCAAAACAAATGGGAGAGAAAGAGGGAGGTTGCTCATTAAATAATTATGGGGTTTAGTCTAAATTGCTAAGTAAAAGAGTCACTGCATGTTTAGCAGATGCTACTGTGTAAAACTAAATCCACTAAGATACCAGCATGTTCCTCTCTTTTTCTCCCTGCTCTACTTTATAATCAGGATTTCCATGATCAGACAAGCATCCTCTGAACAGCTGGGCACAGTTTGCCAATTTTACAGCAATCAGTGATCACTGAACCCATCAAGTTCTCTTCCCAAACCAGAAGCACCAAAATAATAATAATAAGCTTGCAGGGATGAAAAAAATTCTTCCATCTGTTCACATTTTTATACCCTTTATATTGCAGTTTTATTTCATTTGGGTGTTTTCGGGAAGTAGGAAGAAGAATCATCTTCACAGCTTTATATTTTCCTTCCTCATTTGGGAGGTATGGGAGGAGTGACATTTTATTTGGTCTGTCAATTTGTTGATATTTTTGGTGACCAACCAAGGCAAATCAGACATCAGCAAATCCTGTTATATATTATGATATGCTATATTTCAAAAAATTCTCTAGCTTTTGTAGAACACTAAGTCTACAACTTTCAACGTTTGTGTAAGGAACGTTACGAACATTATAGGTGACAAAACAGAATTGTCAAGAAACAAGTCTCAAAATCAGAGGTAACTACAGAAATCAAACCTAAGCTTGGGTACAGCTGTTTGCTCACCTACCTAGAAAAATGTTTCATGAAACAGCAAAGAAGAAATGGATTTTCCTTTTAATAAAAGCAAAAGGGTAGATGGGCATAAATCAGTCACATTTTCAAAATTCTACTTAATGGTTTAGGCTCTGGGGGAATCTTCATGGACTTGCTCTGAAAAAAAGCTGTTACAAACAGAAGGAGCGACAGACAAAAAAACCCACAAATCTCTCAACACCTGGATGCACTAGTTGTGACCTTTTCAGTCTGAGAATATGTCAAGTATCCAACAGAATGCTGCTTCTGTATGGTCCTCTATGGACAGATCACCAGAACTACAGATCATGATACATCAAATTTGTGGTGCACATTCTTGATATGGCATCAACACTTAATTCAGTTCTGAAGGGGTTAATAGGGAAATTTGATCCTTTCTATTGCCCTAGGAAATACACAGTACATCCCTGATTGATGTGGCAGGATGCATCAGTTCATCAAGGGTGAAATTTACCCTTGCACAGCAGGCTAGCACAAGACCAATGTATTACTTAAGTCCCACTTAAGCACTTAAAACGATGAAATATCAAAGTTCAGTGGATGCACAGTGTGACTGTAGATGAAATTCAGTGTCAACAAATACATAATAGAAAGAATTGTGAACTAGTAATATACATTTCTGACTTCCAAGTTAACTGGAGTCATTCAAGAAGACAATTACCATTACGTCAGACAGCATAATAAAAATATCAACTTGATGTGCAGAGGTAATCAAAAGTGACAACAAAATGTTGAACAATGAAATCGAAAATTATACTCGAGAATGAGATAATGCCAATGTATAAATCAATGATACATCCTCAGCTGGAATACTGACCTCGAAAATGCACAGCAGAAATAGGTAACATTAAGACACAAGCAACAAAAATGGTGAGTGAATGAGGATCATATCCAGGTAGAAAGAAAATATACAGATTGTCTGTTTTGAAGACCCGAGTAAAGAGACATACTAAAGCTAGACAGACCCAGGACGATGAAAGGTATGGACATGATACGTTAGGAATGCCCCCTTTCCTTAACCAGGGTGTGTGTTATCTCAATAAAGGGAACAAAGTTTTAAATGGAGAAGTAAGTAAAAGGAGAAAAGGATTTTGATGCTCCTTTACATTCATTTGGGGGTTTGTACAATATACAGTCACATATATCTGAGATACAGATGGCTATTGGGAACAGATTCATACCCCCATATTAGAATAAAAACCAACCAATAGATAACTTTTAGACACATTCATATAGAAGGCAATTACTAACCAACAGATACTGGGGACAAAAAAAAAAAATAATCCTGCTATTGGTGATTCTGAAGTCAGCTGCTGCAACATTTCTAAAACTGTCCAATGAACATCTACTACACCATACTGCAACAAGAGAGAACACTGGTCTGGTACAAAATATGCTGTTTTATCATAAAATTCCTGCTGTTCCCATCAAGAAATAAGCTGTCTAAAACCAACAGCAGTGTAGAGATAGCCAAGTCACTCTCAAATTAGCAAATTCAGGTGTCAGCCTGACTCAGCACAGCAGTCTGGAGCCCTCCTTCTTGCCTGGCTAGTAACTGCAGTGCAGACATACGCAAAGTTGAACCAGGCTGATGTTTGGGCTTGACAGTGCCAAATGGCATGAGATTCTGGACAATGTCCAATATTGATCTAAAAGACAGGCCCTTTTGCAGTTTTGCATCTCACTCAGATGAAAAGTAAGTATGTGGTTGTGTTCAGTTCTGGAACAAAAAACACTTTTCCTACAAGCATTCTACTGAAATTCAAAGATGTTTAGACCTCAGATTTAAAATTTTACTGGTAACTAACAGTATCTCTGTTTAACTGTGCATGTTCCACCTAGGTGACTATTTATCAATGGGTATTAATGCAAAATTAACAACATCTAGACCTTCCAATGAGAAGGAAAGGAGGTACAAAAATTATGAAGTCTGATATGGAACAAGCTAAGTACTGGGAAGCAACCAACTGAGTAAACCTCAAATGAAGAACTATCCTTATTTTCTCAAGGATTTAATTCCAGTAGGGAATTGAACCAGTGACTTCCCCTTCCTTACCACCTCCTGCTGCCAACAGTTGGATAAAATAAATCTAGTCATACAGATTTTTATTAAGATCGCTTGAGAGAGGAAGTAATTTCTGGACCAGAGGTCAAGCATAAGAATTTTGAGCCCGAAGGTCAATTTTCTAAGAGAATTGCAAGTACTTGCGGATAGCTTAGAACAGGGGCAATATCCAAGCTGTGGCTATTGTATGGACATAGAAATACAGTTGCTATAAATTCAGAGATCATTTACTTACAGAAAGAAAGTAAAGAAAAAGGTAAAGTTTAGGGAAAGGCTTTTTCAAAGACAGAAACAAATACACCTCTTTGCAGAAAGGGCGTGATACCTAAAACTTTAGACACCAAAACCTTTCATAATGCATATGGTTTTGTATTTCTCTCAAGTAGCAACATTTGAAAAGAGAGAATCCAACATCTAGACCTTTTCCCAAATTTAAAATTTATAGTCTCTGTCTTCATATAGAAAGTCAAATCCATAACCAGGGTAAGTCAGTCCAGCAGCATGACATCCAAGGCTCTTACTCGAACAGCGCCAGCTGAGGATCTAGCACATAGTCACAGAACCTGAACCTGACCTTTCTTTCAGTTACACTGGATAAAATAAATCAACTCCAATTAAGGTGAGGGGATACAAATTCAGACTGTTTCTGGAGTTACTAATGCCTAAATTGTGTTTTCTGTGCAGCAGTGTAAATCTAAAGTAAGACTCGATAGCCTCAGAACCATCACACCATTTTTATAACAGCGTAAGCAAAGCACCAATTTGCCTGTGGAGAGAGGCAGGTTCTGGGCTTCTTCGTGATCTCCCATATTCCCCTTTTACAGCCTGGCATTACACTAAATACCCTTCAGTTTTTCATAATGGTGAGTGAGCCTACAGTCAATCACACTCCACGGTGCTGAGCTTGCAAAGCAGCACAAATCAAGTTCTTCCCATTACCTTTGAAATCCAAGTCTGGATTGCTCCAGTTTGATTTTCAACCGAGCAGTTTTTTCAAATGCTACAGTTCGATTTTACAATGCTGCTGGCAAGGCTGGGAAACAAGCTAAATCCAGATGCATACAGCAGTGAAAGCTGCCACAGGGAAAGAGGGAGAAAAAAAAAAAAATATCAAAGGGTGAGCAGTAAGATGATCCTATACTACTGACTTACTGAATGCCAAAGAATAAGGGTTTAATATAACATCAGAGGAGTAAGAAAATCAAAAAAGTTACTTCCAATACTGTCAATAGTCACTATGAGAGTCAGAGATCAGTTTTTTGGGAAACACAAACCTGGAAGAAAAAAATGCTGCTGCATACGTATTGCTTCTTAGTCACCCACTTGCATTTCAATTACTAAATGCTTCTCTTCAGCAGTATATGTCAAAGCATCACAGTTGACAATAAGAAAATGCATCAGGGGTTTTTTTTTGGTACGGCTTATAAACAAATTGTATTTGACTAATATTTCTATCTATACCCTTTATGGTCTAGTCTTTGCTGAAGTTGTTTAGTCTACATGTGACTCAGGAGCAGCAACTACAAAATATTCTCACTCAAACCAGCTTTCCAGCAGCACACATTTGCTGACTTCAGCACAGTGACTCTTATATGGATGCATGGAGGACAGTAAGGTCTGTAATAGGACGTTATACTGCTCTGCTGTGTCAAACTGCTATAAATCCACAAAAATGTCAATGAAACACTGGACTTGCAACAGGAAAAGAAAAAAAAACCACACAAATGTAGCAAGAACAAAAATCTGATCCATCATTATGCGAGAATTTTCTTGTAAAGCACAATCTCTGAACAAAATACAAATGGTACAAATCTGTTGACCAGGGAGAAGTTTAGACTTTCATGTAAAGCAGCCTGTTGTAAGCAGGGGAAACCAAAAACTCCAGGACAGCAATGTGTCAGTTTAAAATCAATATTTAAATACCATTTTGTATATGAACTGACTCACATTACACAACTTCCAAAATGTGGTAAAATAGTACATCTACACAATTTCACAGCAGGACAAACATTAGGATGGCAAAAATTGCAAAGGTCACATTACCAAACGCATCCATGAACAAACACAGAGCCAGTAAGAGGGCAAATGAATTTTAAAGACTTTCCTTTCAAATCTCAGTAGTCTGGAGGTTAGGAGTAACAGGAAATCAAAGAAAGTGTGCATCTGAGACAGACTACTGACACTATAATGATAGCTCCTTCTCTGTTAAGGTTAGGGAATAAAGTCTTGGGAGATGTAATTCCTCCTAGCACACATGTACAGCTACACTAGGACCAAACCAAAAGTCTTATCAACACCCTACCACCAACAGTGGCCATAAAGCACCTGAAGTCAGTTTTAGGCTGGAAACAAATATAATTTGAGATTTTCACTAGAAGTATTTAGAATAATCACGATGGGGGAAGGCACTTTGCTTTTCTAGTTGAAATATGACTCACTCACCTCATTCCCAGTCTAGTAACGCAATCTTCTTAAATTTTTTTTTTTTTAAAAGCTTTGAACTACCAGAGGCTTGTGGCAAAACAGGGCAAATTCATTTTTTAAAAAAGTTAATCCCCTTACCCTGGCTTTTACATTGTTATCACTTTTATAGATGCAGTTTAAAAATTTGTAACCCTCTCCACTGAGTGGCAGAAAGTGGCACAATGCTTAGGTCTCTCCGTGCCAATTTGACAAACATGTTTAGGAAAAAAGGATACAAAGGGCCCAAGGTTTTCCTTTTTTCCCTTTTTTTTTTTTTTTAAACTCTGCCAGAGCAGGCAATAATCCTTTTTTATTCTGCCTCCAACCCACTGCAGCATGTGTTACAATCTTGTGTGCTTTAAATCACAAACAAAAATCTGAATAAGCATCAATTAAAAAAAAAAAATTAAAAAAAAAATCACATTTTGGAAACTGGGTTACTCAAGAACTAGTGAAGCCTTGACCTCTCCTGCAACTCTCCATTTTTTTTATGTTTAAAAACACAGATCTAAGGTGACAAAAGCTCTGAATCTTTAACATTTAAAGATGCCAAATTCCCTCCTTTGTTCATCTTATTTTTATGCCAACATATCTCCACTCAGCTCAGTGGATTTACTCTCAAATTTATTTCTTTACAATTAAGAGCAAGAAAATCTCAAGTAAGCTTTCACTTTCAGGATCAGAGACAGGGTAACTGGGCAGGGGGGTGGGGAATTTTCTTCTTTCTAGCTTTCCCCTTTCATTTTACTTCCTTTTTACCCCATGTTAACCGCAAGAATTAGAAGCCAGAAGTTAACACCATCCCTTTAATAGATAAGCTATGTGCACAGAGAGTTCTTTGCATGGATCAGACTCTGACCCCAAACTGCAAGCATTACATGTTCGAGGCTGGACAGCCATCATAATTGACCCAAACCTGGCAAAGAGTGTCAAGAAATTATCATGGCTGACACAGTGCTTTTGCGTCATATGTCTTAGCTGGCAAAAATGTAGCTTGATAACTGTTAGAAATTATATCACAAGTGACCTAAAGCATTATCCAGTAAGGCCACAAATTTGTATTATCTGCTGTCCACAGTATGAAGTTCAACCAAATACTTAAGGAGGGCTCACAGACTACAACCACTATCATTTACAGTTATAGAGTTTATTCTGTATCTTAACACTTTCTATTTACCAATCCCATTAGCCTTATTTAAAACAAACAAATAAAAAAAACCAAAATCCAAACACATAAACCTAATCAGTAACATTTGTTTCATTTTACAGACACACAGTAGGTTTCACACTCAAAAATCAGTGAATTTTTAAACAACTAATTTTAACTGGAATTATTTGCTCTAGCATCTGAAACTGCAGAAATTATTACTTCTGTGCAGCTTCAGTTACTTAAAAGCTTGTGCTTTTTTTGCCCCCTCTCTTTTTTTTAAAAAATACAACTTCAGGCTTCAATCATAACAAAATTGTATGTCTTCCTACAAAGAGAGAGTATTTATGTGGTAACAGAGTTGCAGATACAGCATGATTTTGACATTTACTGTAGTCCTGGAAATGGAACAAGACAAATGCATCCCTGGCACTGCTTTAATAACTTTAGAAAACATTTTCACGTAATCTGGCTTACCATCTCAAAAATAGTAAGGAATAATATTTTATTTTACCTACTTTCTGAACTCCCATTTTTACCTCCCAGTACATAACTTAATACTTCAAAATAGGTCTTAAGTGGGACTCAAGTGATAGCTAAATCTCATAGTAGCAAAAGGGTAAATTTCACTCCTAGAGCACTGATGAGAAGATTCTCCTCCCCCATTAGCCAAAATATTTTTTCCCAGCAGTAACTTGCAATATAACTATCGTCAACGCCCATATAACAGACTGGTAAGTTCATCCCTCTAAAAAATTCTTTGATATTTCAATTTTCAAGTTCATCAGCAGCCTCCTCAGAAATGCCTGCATTCCTAACAATTCAGCCAGTCTTTAGAATAACCCATTAGCCTCACCACCCACTTCACACCAACCTATACCCTTTCCAGGCAATCATTCTGGAAGCTGAAACTTACTGAAATAGCATTCAGCAAATATCATTTTGCCAAATAAGACTGTTGGTATTATCAGCTGGGTGCATTTATCAAGCTTGTTTTGCCTTTTACATTCCACTTCCAAACTTAGGTGGGAATAGTGATGAGGTGAGGTTCAGAAAGGAAAAGAGGATATATGGGATTATGTGGCAACTTAATTTCAGGCATTTTTAAAGGCTTCTCTATCAGTCTGTCAGAATTTCCAAAGATGACTTTAAAAAAAAAAAAAAAAGAACGAGAAAAAAAAAACCCCACACCACCAGAGGGCTGCTGCCTGCAGGAAAATGAAACTCTGCATTTTAACACTGCAGTATAATTCTACCAGCTCCACGGAAGCATAAATAAAAGTGACCAAGTTATAAATCTTTTGTAAATAGAACACACAGCATCATACAAACATAGTTTTACTCTGTGACATTTTGTTTGAGAGATCAGGGACAAATGTCCCTAAGGAAGGAAGCAACAAAAGTCAGCATAGCCACAAATTGTCAAAATGGGAACATTAATGCAATTTTTCCCTTTTATCAGATAGTTAAAACAACTTCAACTTTAAGTTGCAGCCATGGAGATTTCAGCATTTATGTATCAATATTACAGTAAGCAAAAGGAGAAGTTATGGAAGACAAATATAGGATAAAAAGGTATCATCACCTGGACAGACCAGGCTGTACAGTCTGATCTGTCCTCAGGAAGTGAAAATCCACAGATACACATTAAATAAAATTAAGCTAGCAAAAATAAACACTAGCTAAAAAAAAAAAAAAAAAAAAATCACTAGGCCTAAATAGTAGGGCTATCCCAGGCCCTTCCATGCTGCTTTTTATTTCTGGAAAAGTTCAGAAATATCAATATAATCAATTCTAATCCTGTCAGTCCCAAAAGGGAAGTCAAACAGGATATAATGAAAAACAAAAAAAAAAAATTTAAAAAAAGAAAAGATAAATTAACTTGGCAATGGCTCCACCTCAAGTCAATGGCTGAACCCGTTAGGGCCAGTGAAGACTACATAGTTATTTTTTCTGAATAATCTGCCTTATAACTGCACAATGACATGAACAGAGCCTGTTTTGTACATGGCTCTACTACTCTTCCCCCACGAAATGACCTGGCTAGGACTCTCTAGCATTTTAGAGATCATAAGAGTACAAACAGGAACCCAATCCTTTGAGAAGTTGAGTACCTTTAATCTAACCATAATCTTTCACACCAGAATTAGAACTCCACAGGATCCACAAGGTTGGCATTTTGCATACACAAAAACCCCATCCCTGAGATGAAGTCACACATACACAAAGCGTACAGTGCATTATGTGTATAAATGCTCAGCTTACCCACATCTGACATACCATATTGATTTGTAGCTGTTGCAAGGTTCTTCAAGAGAGCAAGACAAAGGCACAGTTTGTACAAGTAAATAATCAGGTAAAGATAGGGAAGACTGGACTTCTACAGAGGGCAAGGTTCTTAGATGCTCTAGTACAATTCTCCAACCCTCGCACAGCCTGCACCCCCTATTTTCACTGCTGCTTGTGCCAGGAGATAATACTGTTACCCACCAGTGCCAGAGGTTCACCCCTGATTGCAAGGTAGACATACCCTTTGATCAGGATCCTCTGTCTTGCCACGTTTACAATTCCCACCATTTCAATGAGGAGAAAAAGGCCTACAACCCATGGGTTTCTCCCCTTCGGTGGACTCTTCAGAAATTTGCAGTAGAGAATTAGACACTTGAACAGTAAATATGTTGGTAAGTTTGCTATTCTAACTAATCTTTTTAGGGATTCTTGAGAAGCAGTCCACAGACCACCTGGCTCTGCAGAGCCACAGGCTCCAAAACACTGACAATACATAAGCATTGGTGGAGCTAAAGAGGCTCTCAGCTGCTACTCATCCGATTCAAGGGTGGTAAGAGTGATGGTGATGACAGCATGACGACACAGATCCAGAAATCATGGCTATTTTTACAGCATTTCCTCTGAGCAGGAAGAGCCACCTGGTAACAAGATGGCAACTGTCCCAACCACACTAGTAGTCTGGCTCTTGCTTTCCCGAGCAAAGATGCAGTAATGTTAAAGGTAAGGACATTTTCTACATCCTGAAGCTTAATGCAAACTGGTCGGGTGAGTTCAGCATGTGTGAAATGTTAGAGAAGAATTACTACTAAAAAGTATTAAAACGTTCACTTGCCTTAATTTGTGTGTTAGCTGAGCAGACAGACTTCTGCTTTAAGGATGAAAGATAGTAATTTGTAAAATGCTAGGCCTGTATTTTCAGTTTGAATTGAATTCGCTTACAGTATCATTCCACTTTGTGCTCTCATTTGCTTGAATATTCAGGAGATGCATTCCTAGGCTGCTCTTGACTAGAACACTGCCAGAGGTCTGTCTTTGCCGCCATCAATGAGAAGCTTGCTCGTGGGTCAAACTCCCCTCTCAGATAAACTTGAGCAAGACTGTGAAGTCACTGGGACTGCACAGATGTAACCGAGTGGGGAATCTGACTAACTAATATCTTCAACACCATCAGGAAACAACCAGAAGCAAGAAATGTGATTTCACAAATGTGAGCAATGAAATAAGCCACAGACCCAGAAGAAAAGCAGCACAGGACAAAACCCAGAAATACTAGGACAGATCTTCCTTTGTGGTCGACGATTACTGAGTTTAATCAAGCTTTACTGATTTGTAAGAGTGGAAAGCTTGAAAAAAAGTGTATTTAACTAGCTTCAAAAATTAATGAAAAACTCTTTAAGGCTGGTGCTTGCAAAGTATAAGGAATCTTAAAAGCTGTGCCACTCATAGCCGTGTCTTTTCAACAAAACAAATGCCCACGTTTAATAGGGCTATAGCGCTTGTGTCATTGCCAAGTTCTAATATAATACTTGGCTTTGTCTTTGGTGACGATTTTTGTACAGACGGGCATTGCAAACACACAAACAGCTCTCAGTCTTCCTCTCAGCTTTCTGCGGAAGGGACTACTTCAAATACTGCCACTGTACCAAAATGGATACATGGAGGAAATACAGAGAGGGTTCCCTTCTTCCCACACTCCCCAATCACTGAGCTCAGTTGCAAACAGAAAGGACCAAGTTCTAGCCTCCATCCTCCCTCCTTTGCACTGCTCCAGCAGCAGCAAGTAGGCAGGAATCCAGTCGATCAAGCTGTCTGGGGATTCCCCAGCATGAGGAATCCCAATGGGGCTTAGCACCACTTTTTCCTCCTAACTTTGGTGTAAGAGTCTTAAGCAAGGTGATGGCAATATCTGAGCAGTAGCTGTATTCCAGCAATCCCAATCTGCCATGGCAGCACCTCATGGCCTTCAAAACCAAATACACATTAGAGAAGCTGTGCTGTTTAGGACAGTTTTGCTTTAGCCTGATTTCTTAAGGAAACAAAACTTAAATGTTCAGGCTATCTGTAATTCCCCCATAACACCACAACAGATTAGCAAAGTCTGAAAGAGCAAGGGAAGTCTCCAAAATTCTAAAAATTTCAAAGGAAGTGCTGAATGTCTGGGGAAAAAAAAGATTCAAACTATTGCTCCCACAATGGAAAGAATAATTGTGAATTAATCCTTAGTGTATTCCAAGAGAAAGAAAAAAAAGAGGGACAGGGAACAGAGACAGCTTCAAATGAGCCACAAACAGTCTTCACCTAGCCCAAGAGACAAGGGACAGAGCAGGAGGAGGGGAATATTGGGTACAGAACTGGAGGAAACAGAGTTCCTTAGTTTCACAGTTCACTGAACAAGTTATGGCTTAGTTGCACAGGACAGCACAGAATAGCAGAAGAGCTGAGGTAGCAAGTGACCTCCAGAGATTAGTCCAACACCCTTGGTCAAAGCAGAGTCAACTAGAGCAGGCTGCTCAAGGCTGTCTCTAGTCTGGTTTTGAATATATGCAAGGATGGAGACTTCCCATCATCTCTAGGCAACCTGTGCCAGGTTCAACCCACCCTCACAGGGGAAAAGCTTTTTCCTATATTTAAATGAAACTTCCTATACACACACAAAAGCCCATCTAAGATTAGTACTTTAGCATGAAAGGGATTATATGCAGATAATGTAACACAAGTTATCTTTCCTTTCAGTTCACAACCTAGGCAAGACACATGAAATGTGGAAGATGTAAGGGAAATGTGTAAGGGAAAAATAATTCTCCAAGGACACACAGTGCATCAGTGTTAATTTCCTGAAGACAATGCATAAGAAGTGGGAGAAAACCCTAGAAGTACTTTATTTTTCATTTTACCATAACCATACAGGTTTTTTTTAAAAAAATAAAATCTAACAATAGCATACACTTATTTAGAGATAGGCCATTTTCTTGTTTAGAGTATTTCTATCAGCTCTTCTAGCAGTAACCATCAACGTATTTAAACAGGGCTGACATGATTAAGGGGCTTAGTCTTGGAACTGTAATATTCCCAAAAGTTTTCTAAGAATACTCTCCTAAAGTCTTCATTAGTTTGCTGTAGGAGATTGCAGTTGTAGAAAGAAACAAATACCTGTCTAGCATCCTCTAGATTAGGATGCCAATCCCTGAACTGGTTTCCAGTTTGAAGAGGCAAGGTAACTTCAAAGTTTAAAAAGAAAAACAAAGCAACAAAAAAAACACAACCAAAAAATCAAAACCCAAAATACCCACAAAAAAAATAAATAAATCACCAAACCAAAAACCAGATGACCAGAACTTCAAAAGGAAAACCACAGAGCAGTCCGGTACCTGCTGACAGCCAGTCATCTCAACATGACAGCCAAGCTACCCATCATTTACAACGTGAAAATAAGATGAGAGCTTTGGGATAGAGTGCTGGGAGAGATTAAGAGATTCCAGTAAGGTAAAAAGCTAAGAGTCAAATCCATTCCTTAATCTTAGGGACAGGTCACAGTTATTAAAAGAAATTCATACATTCACTGAATGGAACTTACCCAGGACAAATGGTAGGCATGATGACTAATCCAACCCTCAGCTGGCAAACAGTCAGCAAAAGACATGAGAAATTTTTAACCATCCCACTCAGTGCATTTCATACCACAACGATTTGGGATGTGAAGTCTTCCTTTCCTACTTAAACTCATGTTTTAACTCAAATGCAAGAAAACAATAGTCTTAAAGTCTTGTGCTAGCTTAGCTCAGACTTTATCAGAGCAGGATGTTGTTTTTTTTAAAAATAAAACTTAAAAAAAAAAATAATACGTCACCATCTCATGTTTAGCTGCAAATATGTTACTGCTGGTCCCTCTTCTGCAATTATACTACCATAGGGCAGATGAGCCAACATTGTGAGCCTGGGCTACACTGTACCTCATCCTGGACCAAAGCAACAAAACAATCACTTTTCCATGAAGGGCATCTGTGTAGAAAACTAGTGTCTACATTGCTAGTCACACATAAAATAATTAAGAAAAAGAGCAAAAGAAGATAAAGAGCCAAGCAATTCCATCAACATTCCCTGCTGGGTCGGTATGAAGACCTGGTACACTCATCTGCAGCGGAAGGACTGCTCTTCAACCTTTGGCAGACTGAAACTTAATAGTTCTAAGAGTAGGCTTTAGACAGACAGTAGAAAATTAACGTATTTTTGGTCCAGACCAGTTTGCTTCTCCCAGAAACCAGCTCCTCCATTATTTTTGTTCTAGTCAATAGTGCTTTTAATAGCTAAATGACAAGGGCAGTCAGCTTATGGCACCTAAGGCTGAACACACAGAGGAATGACACTGCAAAAGCAGAGCTTGTTAATATGTATGTAATGTAGACATTATTAAAAAAAATACATTATCACACTGATTTTTTTCTCCCACACTAAGCATATACTGCAGAAGACAGCAAATCAAAATTGCAAGAGCCTTAGGATACAGACTACGTTGATTTGTTAGTAGAAGCAGGCAGCCAGAAGAGCACTTACTAAATGGATGCCTGAAAACAGTTTTCTATCTTTTTTTTATTTTTTTTAAAGTTAAGCACTTCACTGGAAATACCATCATGCCTATAATTCCCACATAGTGTTGGAACACTAAAACAAAAAAGAAAAAATTACTTGTACACCTTAAACCACTTAATGCTGGTTTCTCTCCTTAGTTCCCCTCTGCAGCCTGCATTAACCCATTTACTGTCAGTCGATGTTGCAAATCTTCGTGCAAAGCTTTTACCAGCAGTAATCCCCTTTTGTCAGTAACTGGCAAGTTACTTTTTCCCAAACTCTTTAACTATCAAATCACTGATTATCAATGGGTGGATGTTAGGTAAGAATCTAAGGAGCAGCCTGTTATCAGTGGTAAGCCACACAAGGAACAGTCCTTTCCAGTCTAACCTCACCCCTTCCACCACCCCAAATTAAAAATGTTTATTTGAACAAGAAATTAAAAAAATATTTCTCTTCCTCTTAAGTACGCAATAATCTTTATGCAAAGAAGCCACAGTAGGAACAGCCAAGGTCTAAAAGGCAGAAACTGTGTGGCACAGCCATGGGGTGCAAAACAGTAAGCTCAGCCATTAGAACTTTGTGAAAGAGTTATTTAGGGCAGCTTTAGGGCCACTTTAATTTATGTCAGTTGACAATGATCTCTGCGGCCTTCAGGAAATAATAAAATTATTTTCTCAAAATAATACTGAGAGAGCTGACAAATCAGGATAAGTATTCTATTCTACCACTGCAGCACTGAGTAACTATCCATCAGCTACCTGCACCAGCCTGGAGGTTACTCTGCACTACTGTGAAGGCAACTTGCAAGAGAATGTACCTGGATTTGTTTAAATATAAACATCATCATTTACCTTCTTTGTTCATATTGCTCTTTATCCTCAGTCTCACAACACACTTCCATTTATTATCCTTTAAAAACTGTATCCCAAGGTCATTGCAAAAGAAACAATATATTCCCGTTTATATAGTGCACAGGACAACGGCAATCTCACAGGCATCTCTGCCACAAATGACGCATTCAAGAAAAAAAATGCTTGCAGCTACATCAACAGCAAATAATACACTTTCATGAACAATTTCCTCTGTTCCACCTAAACTCCATTTAAATCCAATTTTCAAAAGAAATGAAGCAATGAAAAAAAAAAAAAAATCTTCTGGTGGATTTTTTGTGTGGTTTTTACCAGCATTTTATCAGTAATGTTTCTAGTCTGTAAACAGAATGAATTAATAAATGTTATATCCCTATTCAAAATTAAATGTAGAATAAATCAAATAGAACTGGATGAACACCATTAATATGCTCTAAGAGTAAGTTTGATTTGGTCACATTTGTGAGGCCTTTTAAAAAACCCTTCTGGAAAACTTCACATCTTCCAGGCAAGGGTGCTCATGGGAATCATGTACAAACTGTCCAGGAAAACTAAATTTTCAGTTTGCATGCACAAACATTTACGTTGGAAGTGCTCACACAGCTATGCAAGTAGAATGTAATTCTCTTATGTAACATATCCAAAAGACTATATTTGAGAGTACAATTCAAATCTTTGAATATTGTTTAAGTGCAACCAATCCATAAGTGAGGTAAAGACAGTTGGGGAAAGGAGATAAAAACAGTTGTTTGCTAGATAATCTGAAACAAGTAAGGACTTAAAGGAAATCATTTCGCACTTACAGACACTGTAGACAAAGATGGTTCAAGTTCATTAAGAACACTATTTGCAACAAATTATTCATGTTATTCTACAGATCAGTATGGTTGTTTTGTAGAAAAACTACTGTTTATGCATGAACCAAAAAACGTAACATTCTCCTCATATTCCATAAGCAGAACGAACAGCATTATTGACTAGGATTGCTAAACATCTTGGGTTTGTTTAAAACAAAACCAGAACATTTCTTTGGGATATTTCTTAATAGAACAATCCACAACAAACAAAAAAATTCCACCCTTACCTATTTATCGTGGGTTTGATGATCTTCCTACTGAAGTCAGCTCACCTGAAAACACTGACTGACTTCACAAGGGCAACTTACTGCATCTCAGCATTTGAAGAGGAGCACTCCTTGGGCATTCATTTATGTCTCTGCCCTCACTCTACCTTCATGGAAATCTATATCTAGGCTTCCATCTCTTCTTATTTTAACTGTCCTCCTATGTGCATTCCTCAGACAACATCTCTTACCTCAGAGGGCATTACTTCCAAATTTCACATTTCCTTTCAAATTTCTTCTAAAACCTAGAACTCTTTCACCACCTACACTTCTTCTATACTACCTACCTACTAATTTTGAGGTGGATATCAACATTTATTATCGCTATTGCAATTACTGTTTAACTCTCTAAAGTATACAATATTAAAGACTTCCCAAAATATAATGTATGGAGTAAATTTATGGTATACTGAAAATACTGCAATGCTGCAGAATCCAAAACATACACTGGCTGCTCCACTCAATTTACCACAGGAATTGTAAGAGCCCACTTAAAATGCTACATTTGCTCTTCTCATGGAATCACAGGTTTTCTAGAGATCAGAAAGAATTCCTCTCAATAAGTAAATTCTACTGAGAAGGGTTTTTAATTTCTTCAATCTTTCTCATCACTCTAATGCAGTCCTTCCCACTGTAGCACCACAAAATGACATTAGAGCAGTGATGGAAAGTAGAAAAGTGCTTGAGCAGTGCAAGAAGTCTATTTGTGAAATCACTACTGCTGTAGTTCCTGCTCATGTCTGAAACGTAGGTACACAGTCATTTAGTCCTACTCATTTGATAGTATCTGAATTTTAGCAACCCTTGCGTGAGCAACATTATTGTGCTTTACAAAGAAAAACAATCATTCAGAGCCTGCTCCTGTTTCAACAAGTTCATAATAATTTTGCTATTGATATTGAGGTAAAAGACTAATGGTGTGCCTCTACAAAGTTTGCAGAAGGATGAAAGCTAAAAATCATTTTCACTGTAGTTAGCATACAGGAATTTGCTTTAAAAAAAAAAAAGAGAGTGAAAGTCATAGAAGGGATATCTGAACTTTGCAGTTCAGACACATGGTGTGGTAATACTAGTTTACTTCAGTCAGTAATGCAGGCAAACAGCACTTTTGAACAATCAGATCAAAGGTATATCAAGTTAAAGACCAAATCTCTCAAAACTTATAACCATTACTTGAAAATTCATTAAGTCTAAGTCACTATGACAAAACCTTTCTTGGCAAAATTTCATTCTTGAGACCTCTACTGCCCACAGTATTGCTTGCAATATTTTATTTCAATGATTACTAATTAACTGTTTAAGTCTTCACAGACTATCACGACAAAGGGTATGGATTCACTGTTTTGAATGAAATTTTTTTAAGGAAAGTAAAATATATTAATGTCTTCATATATAGTATATATACTGGTCTGTTGTTTAAAAAGGCCACGAGGGGATCTACAATGATTTACACCTCTGTAACGATATATCCAGCTAGACAGCTAAGCAGAATAAAGCTGTACTCTTTAGATTCTCTCTAGATTGAACACACTGAGTCAGAAAAAAAAATTATAGCAGTATGAAAAGGATATACTTTGTTTAGCCTACTTACCTAAGGAAACCAGGCTTCAGAGATCACATTCTCTATCAAACACTCCTCGAATAGATCTGAAGCTTTCAATTTCAACCAAATTTGACAGAGACAAATACAAAAATTAACAAATTTCAGTTTCTGCTGGTGTCATGGAAACAGGTGGTTAAGGTTGTAAAGAAACACCCTGTTTAAGCTCTCACTGAATAGAAGTCTATTAAATTCGCTAAGACCCAAATTTAATGATTACTGTTCTTACATAACCCAAGAGCATACTGCTGAACACCTCACTGATGGCTCATCTACAATTAACATGTTATACACCAAAAGAGCTGTAAGTTATATGGTACACAATGCAGAAAAGGGACCCCCTACAGTTTTTGCGAAGGTCAAAGTGCCATGAGTTTCAAGCAGGGTTCTTTGTATTGAATGTCTGCAGAACTGGGCTTAAAACAGAATGAAAGGAACAAGACAAAATGGATCAGCAACATTAAATTTTTCATCAAGGTTATCTCAGAGTGAATAGGATAACTCTCACTTAGAGCCAATGTCTTACTGCTTGTAGACAAAGCAGCATTTTGGAAATTTCAACTAGCCATTGAACTGGCGCCATAACAATGATGCTGAAGCCTCTACAGTGACTGTCAAATGAAAACACAAGAAAACCCTCCGAAACACTAAAGCCCTTCACAAGAAATACTTCAGTTCCTCATCTTTGCACTCATTAATAAATATTCACTACAGTCAATCTGAATTACTCTTAAGTGTTTCAAGGGTAAAATAGGGGTTAATGAGGCCAAAAGAAACACATGAACAAAGATACTCGTAGAATTTTTAAAAAAAAAAAGCAAGGAATATGCAAGAAGCTGATTTCACACAGAATTAGTGGCAAATGGAGAAAAGTCTCTGATCTAAAACTAAACTTCATCATCAGGTATGACTGGGATTTCTCAAGGCAACTGTTTCCACATGTGTTACTGTAACATGACACGTATCCTGTGCTCATTACTGTTAATTACAATGAAAACCTCCTATAATTAACTGTAGAAGAATGTATCAATGAAACTTAGATAAACCAATCTTTCCCCACACATATATATAGTAATGATCTTTTGCACTAACAGTTCTGTAAAATATTTTTTGAGTAGAATTAAGATTATGCTGCTTCTTGCATTCTTGCAAAATCATTCAGATACAGACTCCATGAGCTGTTCCTCCAGCTGCACTAAACAAGAGGTGCTCTGAATCCCACCTATTACAAAAGCAAGCCATCTTACCACAATACTCAAATTATACATTAAATTCATATGCTACATTACTAAAAATCATTTTCCTTCATTCCTCTGTCATTTCCACTACCAGCAAAGAGCTAAGCACAGACGTTTTTCAGCACTGCCCCGTGTAGCCCTTTTCCAACTTCTCCGACATAAGAGGCCCTAATCCTCTCTTTGTGGCATCAGTCACCCTCAGCAAGCTTGACGCACCAGCACAGAAGGCCGCTCAGGACAAATTCAGCATACCCGATTTTGAATTCTAATCAACACTTTCAACAACGGCTGTTCCCCGCCAAGCTGAACTGAATGCTTTTCCGTGTCAGTTTTGCCCACCCACAGCCAGATGTCACCAGGTTCCACTGATGTCCCAGACAGGGCAACTGGATCTCTTCACAGGGACTAGGAGGCTGCTGTTGGTAAACACTTTTTTCAGCTGTTAAGGTGACAATCAGTGAGAACTTCACAGTGAGGAAGGCCGTGAGAGTTCTACTTACCATTAAGTTCTCCCCTCATGGCACCCCTTCCAAGTCTGCCCTGAACTATGAGCCCACGCTCCTTCCCAAAACCCCCTTCTTTTGATCTCAGTCAAAGCAGGTAAGAACAATTAATGTATCTATATAATACTAATGTATCTGGGAGCAAAGCTAGACCTGCCTATCTGAAATAATAGAGTCAATAAAATTTTATTCAAAATATAAGAGGTGGATATGAAGATCACTGCAAAATGGACAGGACTTTGCAACACAACTTACACTTTCTTTCTATTCATCGTTACGTTTTGCCAGATTTTATTTCTCACTCTTCCCCATCCCCTTGGGGAAAAAAAAAAAAAAAAAAAAAAAAAAGATATATATATATTCCAAGCCATTACCTCCTAATCTTCCAAGCTTTAAAGTCAAGCTCTAAAGGAATGATTACAACCACTATTTTCTTCAGCCATATGTCACTGCAACCCAAATTCAAAGTTACACGCCATGACAACATACTCCGGTGAATCAGGGCCCTCATACTGCGCTTGTTGTCCTCTCCCTAAAATACTGCAGGTTGCCTGCTTACCCTCCAAAACAAGCAGGATGAGGACTAGCTACGTACCACACGCTGTTCGTGCCATTCTGCATGTTCCCAAATGTGATTAGTACAGAAAATGCGAGAAGATCAGAAGGCATTTTTCCATATTTAGCCATGTATGTTTAATACCAAGTTGGATTTCACCTCAGTGCATCATTCCATTAACCAAGGGCGGGTATAGAAAGGAAGACATAGACTGACATCAGCTACTTTTAAGATTCCTCTTCCTCCTCCCCCAACCTCCAGCTTCTATGACACCATGCATTGTGCATTTTATGTGCATTCATGTGTGCAAACAGCAGAGACTTATCTATAAAGATCAGTTATATGGTGAAACTGCAAAAGGAAACTTTCACCCTCGTCCAGCTGGTTGAATAACTGCAGAGGCCAACAGCAGCAAGCCTCTAAATACATCCTCCTCTTCTCCCTCCACCCCCACATCTCTAATCACTTAGGAGGAAGATAGGAAGATTAGCAGAGAGGAAAAAAATAACCAAAGCTGCAGATAACCCTTTAGGACCACAACGTCAGGCTATGAGACATGGAGCAAAAGGTTAATGCAGCTGTATTTTCAAGAATCTCAGACACAATTGTATTTAAAGGAAAGGGAGGGGTGCTGAGAAGGTGAGAGAGAGAGAAAAAAGGAAATGGTGATGAAGACAAAAATGAATTTGTCATCTACAGCTGGCTCTTTGATCACCTGAAGTATCCAGGAAAGGATTACCAGCAGAAATAGGGCAGTTTTATTACCAAGACACTGCAATTTTTTGGTATTTTCATTATCATCATCAGAACAGATTTTACTAAGAATACAGCTGCAGAAGTAAAGGCTTATTGAGCTATGCAAAGGAAAAAGGTGGTAACCAAAACAGTGACAGAAAGCTACCTTTAGCAGCTGATACAGTGAAGAGATTTGAAAAAAATCAAATATAAATAAAAGTCACTTTCACTAGAAGGCAATGTCATCTTCATCCACGTCTCTGAACGGTTGCTATGGGGTTGTGAAGAGGAGGGGAAGGATGGGGGGGGGGGGGGGGGGGGGTTTATAATCAATCATCTCAGAAGAGCATTGCTTCTTACAGAGAAAGATCTGGATTTTGACTGTGTCCCTAAGAAAATTGCGGACTGCAGAGCTGCTGCCACGCAGGGCAGTGAGGAAGCAGGCAGAGCAGAGGCAGCAGCTGGGGATGGAAACGCCTATTAAATCCTTTAGACAACAGATGGGCAAAGCTCGGCTGGGTTATAAAAAAAAAAAAAAAAAAACACCACAATGCATCATGTTTTATTGTCCTACCATAATGAAAAACACTTAACACCCACATGCCCAAAGAAGCCCCCCTATGGCTGATCTTCCCCTTTCCCTAAATTTTAATCTGGAGTCTCAATCCACTTCTGGGGGGCTCCCAACCCAATGAATTTGTCAGATGCCATTGCTTATTGCACCTGTTACTAAAAAAAAAAAAAAAAAAATAAAAAATTAAATAAGGAAGACATTTGGGCTTCTTTTTAAGGGTTTTTCTTCCAATTAATGCTCCCCTGCCCTTGAAGTGAATATGCCATCCAAGCAAGCAACAGTAAGTCCAGATCTTGAACGCATTTAGGGGATCTAATTATGTCATGTAGGGCAGAAGCACCTGCTCTCCGCTAATTCCCTCCACTCGGTTTCCTCTTTTTAATATTTCTTACCATTGTTCCATTCAGGAAAATCTGCTGGGGGTGAGTTTCATAAACAAGCTTTAAGAAAAATAATTAAATAACCTCCCCTCCCCCCCAATCCCTCCTACAAAAACACAGCATAACCAGAATTAATTCTGCTACTGATCCTCTATTTTTCTTTTATTTCAGACCCTACCCACAAAAACCACCAGCCCATCCATCCATATTTGCTAAATACCCACAGCAGTCAGTGCCACAGACATACTGTACATATTTCCACCCCCCCAACTGCACCTTAAGGACTACACCCTTTTCAATCATGATGTCATGAAATACTGCTGGTGACTCCCCCACTACCACCACCACCACCTCTTCGGTACTACAGGCTGTGAACCTTTCCTTTCAATATAATTTGATTAAAAAGAAAAAGCTCCTAAGTAGGGCAGTGAAGAAATTGATGTGAAAATTCACCACCAGCAGATCATCTATTTTTTTCCTCTGCATGCACTCTGGCTGTCATCAGAACAACACCCATTAGCAGGAGTAATGAACATAAAGCATCCTGGGCTTTTTTTTTTTTTTTTTGAAAAAAAGGAAAAAAAAAAGGAAGAAAGAATTAAAATGAAAACTAAAAATAAATAAAGGCAAAATTTCCCTAGGAATATTATCTCCACTAAAACAGCAAATGGGAAAACCTGAAACCTCAAATATCCCATCCCCAACATCTCACTGGCTGCTACAGCACCTTCCCCCTAGCGCCGGGGCTGCTGCAAAGGAACCAACCTGTCTGTCCTTTTCCTAGGGTTTTCTCCAAACGATAGGGTCCAACATATTGTGCATGTTGAGCTCCGCTGCCTTCTTTCCCTGTTGATGTCATTTCTACCTGGATCTGTAATTCTGCAATGTGTATGTGCTGATGAGCTGGAATTTCTCTCTCTGCAGTTCTTTAAATTCCCACTTTGCAGCTGTGCAAGCAAAGCACTCTTTTTCTTTGCTTTAGTCCACTTGGTTGCAGATTTTTTTCTTCCTCCTCTTTTCTCTCTCTCTCACGTGCGTGTTTTCTCGCTGGGTCTGCCTGGGGCGCTGATGGCCGAAGGAGTTATTTTAATGTTCAAGGAGGGGGATCTACGATCCAAGCCCAAGGAGCATGATGCTGGTGATCCGAGCTCCGCACGCCTTGTTCTCTCCAGGAGCTGTTCACGGGAGAGCCAGAGCTAGAGCAGCGGAAGAGCTGGGGCCCGCAGCTGTGACTGACATGAAACGCAGCCAATCCTCTCGTCTCCCACCTCCTTCTCCCCGCCTCCCTCCACTACCTTTTCTTTTCCATCAGCAGCAGTTACTGCCTCTGCCTGCTACAGAGCAGCAGCATCAATGGCAACAGCAAACACCTGAGCTTATCAGTCTATTGATAAGGCACAATTAAAGATAGCTTAATGTGTATATCACTTAAGACCCAAGCATACACTTTTTTTTTTTTTTCCTTCCCTCTGAATTACACTCCACTATGAAGCTATACTGTCAGAATATTAAAAAAAAGGCTGAAATTGTGGCAGGAAATAGGAAAGAAAAGCTACCTCTGAAAATGAGCTTGAGAAATTCTCTGTCCGTTGGACCTACATCTTCGGTGGCTTCTACCCTTTAAAGAGAGCCTTTGGGGGGAGGAGGTAAAGAGGAAAAAAAAAGGGAAAAAAACAAGACCAACCCTGTAACCACTAAACTTAATGACAGACCCGCTTTTGAGTTTGATGGGAGCAAATAAGACTTTGGGTCTTTAGATGAACAGATCAAAAATGGCACAGTCACTATCTTAATTAGAAACACAGCAGAGAATCCAGGAACTAGGGGCTTGATGGAACTGATTCCCAGATCCACAGGCCCCATACTAGCAGTGTAAGAAAACTTTCACTGTTTTTGACCAAGTACTTATGCCTGTGTTAACCTTCAGAGTTTAAGGACTGGATGAAGTAAAAGATTCTGCCAATCTGCTTCAAGTTAGGCACAAGTTTACATTCCTTCTAGATTCAGGACCATACAACAGTTTCAGCCGGGCTCCAGGGCTATCAAGCTGAAACCATCACCACATATAAGTTCCATGTTTTACCTTCTCTTCTCTGCTCCACTCCAGACAGAAAACTGGTCAAGATATTCTTACCAAATTGCAACTGAGACACAACACACAAGGATTCTTTGGTCAGAGAGGGAAGCCTTGACAAGCCTGTAAAAGAAAGAGAGTGTAAAGAGAGGGAAAAACTTGAACAAGCCTTATCATTATCTGTTACTGAGAGAAAAGACTATTTCAGAGGGAAATTTACCTTTTTTTAATACCTCTATTTACAGACAACAGCTATTGATGTAAATTGGAATAAAACTAGAAATTGGCTCTTTACCAAGACCTCTATCACTGACAACACAACTCTAGCCAGCAGAGGAGTTAACAAGATGAGAAGGTGGGAGGAAACCAGGTCAGTGGACTGAAACCTTAAACCAATTGGAAGATATCCTCCTGTCTCCTCAGGAAGCAATAACACAACACTTGCTTTGACCTTCCCCTGCTTTGCTCTTTATGGTTTATCTTCACTCACTTCCAGACTGTGCTGCTGCAGCAACCAGCCAGCAAACTCCAAAACACCCCAAACCATCCCCATTCCTGTGCTTCCCCCTCCAAACCTCAACCCTGTGTGACCACCCATTAGGCCTCCTTCTCTGCCTTCTTCCAGCAGCAACCTCTGCCCCCACCAGCCCCCACAGGTGTTCACTGTCCTCCCCTACTAAACCAAACTGCCATTTCTCCAAGCTCCCTCCCCCAAATCTTTCCTTAAGCACTACTCTTCCCCCAGCTTACCATAAGCCTGACAGCTGCTCCTCTTTCATCCTTGCTCCCCCTCACACTTCCACCCCTCTCCCCCCAGAGCCCCGGTGTGTCGCCTCGCGCCCCCGAGCCCGCAGTCCCTCACCGAGGAGGGAGGAAAGGCAGGTGGGTAAAATGACGCCAACAAGCGGAGCGGTACTGCCCCACGGCCCCGCCGCTCCCCTCTGCCCTGCAGCCCCCGGCGGAGCCGCGGGACCGGAGTGGGGGAGGAGAGAGGAGGCAGCGGGCCCTGCTGGCAGCCACGGTAACATGGCGGCGGCGCTCTTCCCGCCAAAAGTGCTGAGTGAGGGGTCTGGGCCCGGGGCGGGGGGGGGAGAAGACTGCGTGAGTACCCCTGGCATTTCATAGGAGATTATGTTGTCTGCATGTAGATAAACCATATCTGGGTCATGATATTAATAGAAAGCTGAGCAATCAGACAATATCATCCATCCAAGACCAAACTTGTGCATTTTACACTTTGCTTCGGTTGGGCATTGGGGAAAATGCGTCACAGAGCCACGGATGTTACAAATCCCCACCTTCCGCCACAAAATATGTGTTAGTGTCACAGCTGGAATAAGATCGAAAAACTGGGTGAAATTCATTATGATCCTGATTGGAAGATTGGTGAGCTTGGGAAAAAAAAAAAAAAACAAACCAGAACAAACAAAAACCAAACCACAAAACCCACGCACACCCGCACACACAAAAAACCCCACCCCACACCTTCTTGGTCTCATGTAGTTGTTTGTTATTTTGATTCCATAGGAATATGCTTCTGTATGGCCTATTGCAACAATTTTGACCTTTCGTCCTAAACTCTTTTTGAAAAAACATTTGGACACTTCTTGATTCCTGAATAATCAAATCCTGTTTATTTTATTTGTTCATATAGAGCAAAATCCCATTTATCTGTACCCCTTTGATCTGAAACTCACTCCTTTGAATCTAGGTTATGTCCCCCTGGTGTGAATTACTTATACAATAACTCCCTCAATTATTTGAAGCCCTGTTTATCCAAATGTTTTGATGTTCCAAAAGTATTTTGAATAAACAGGGCTCTGCTGTCATTGGATATATCAGCTATCTTTGGGGATGCATATAGGATGATTTCCCCTGACCTTATTCTGTATCATCTTGTGCTTAAATGAACAGGCAGTGTAAACTTAAGTGTATAGTTAGTGTATTGGCACCATCTTCAGTACTTTTACTTCTTTCTCCATGAATTGTTTTTCTTTCATTGTTCTCATTAAAGGACTAAATTGCAGAAATTTCACTCAGGAAGGACTCAACACCGATGCCAGCAAAAGTTTGCTTAAGTAAGGAGTGAATAAAAAAAGTAATGATCTAGAATTTTGCTCAGTTTTATCATATTTCTGAAACAAAGCAGAGCAAAATTATTTGCATTTTTTTGGCATTTTCCACCCACTCCTATTGACAGTAGCTTGTGTCTAATGAAAGTCTTTGTGTTCATTTGTTTTCTTAGATGCTTGCCATTGCCTTACTTCTTATTCCCATGAGAATCTTAAGGGTCAAGATGGATCATGAAATGATGCAAGAAGCTAGAGGAAAAAACAGGTCCATGAGGACATTTTATTCAATATTTTTCACTTGTTCAGTTGAATGTATTTGTGGAGTTAATAATAAAAAAAAAAAAAAAAGGAAGTGTAAGGTTTTCAAGAAAAGGCACCAATAAACTTGTGTAATTAGCACAGAATGAATCAGTAGTTTCCTCATGGTAAGAAGAATTCACATAAACTAGGAGTTTCCAATTAGAATAACCCAATAGCTGATACCAATGATAAAGACATATTAAACAGGACAAAAATACTCAGCATTTGCAATGTCAGGATCCATTATCACATCCTGAATTACATGTTCCATCCACATACCTATGGACATATGACACCCCTTTGATAGGTGGTACTGGGAATAAAATATTTGGGGAATTAACCTCATTGTATAGATACTCCATAATAAACTGAGCCAGGTATCTGAGGGACATTTAGGCATCAATACTGATAATGCTTATATTGAGGGTAATTATATCAATCTGCAACATCTCCAAACAGGTGCTAACAGTCTAAAATTGAGAATTTGTCCCCATTGCATTAGATATCTACCATCTTCCTAAGAAGCCAAGGTAGACCCTAAGAAAGGAAAAGGGATTTCAGTAAGTGGATGGCGTTTCAAATTCTGAGAACACCCTCAGAGTTCAGACACTTTTTCTACTAGCTGGCGAATGCTGAGGAACTTGAGCTAGTTAAGAGTGGTTACTGGAAGACAGTGCTTCCACAAAGACTCCCACATTAGCAGCTCCTGGTCCACATCACTCAGCAGAGGTATGCCATGACAGTATTTAGATAGACACTTTGGAGATTTTTCTGTTCTTGTTGTTGCTATTATTATTAATTATTTAGCTATTATGATTAGGATTCCTGGCATTCTATATATTCTAGAACCTCATTTTTAAGGTTCATCCAGAAAAATTAACTGTTAGCTAGTCATCTACATATCGTCTTTGTTTCAAGCTGGATTAAGGTAAAAGTTTGTGAAACGTTTAATAGCAAAATAGCTAACTGCTTTCACAGTATTACTTCCTCTGGACTGTGGACTCTTTTCTCAAGCCTGCTGCTGTCATTACCTGTGCCTCACAGAACTATTAAATTATTAAGAAACAAAAAGCTCCTTTCAGCTTACTAAGGCAATGTGAAAACCTCTGTGTGAAGTTTTTTTCATACACTGAGCTTTGTATTTCATAAAAATATGAATATTCTATACAGACACATTCATGGGTTCAGTGTGTGAATCTTTTGACTGTGTCTTGATGGAAACCAAACTTGAAACCAGACACTTCAGGGTGTGGATGGGTCTGTGGTAACTGACCTGTCTTTGAGGTACAAGAGACCAAAAGGATGTCTGTCTTGGGTTGTCAGATCAAGTGTCCACCTGCCCTAATACTGTGTCTCCAGCGGTGCCTGTAAACACAAGCTTAGGGAAGAATAAGTCCAGGGCAAGTGTATGTGATTCTTCTCTGCAGTATTCTCTCAGGATCCAATTGTTTTCAGCTCAGGAACTTTCTGAGCCAGATGTTGTTTCTGTGTGTGCCATAGTCCTCAACAGATTTCTTTTTCTGTGAGCTTGTTTTTGTCTTCCCTTAAAAATTTGACACCATGACAGATGGCCAGCTATCTCTTCAGATTATGTGCATACTTCTCAGAAGACAGTGAATCCTTGAGACAAGTAACATCCATTGATCAATGCTCAGGAACCCAAAAATTAAAGAAAATCACGAGTGAGGCACCATTTTTGAAACCCTGCAGCTGTATGGAGCAGCTGTATAGAGCTGCTCAGGAAGCCTAGAAACAGTAGAGCTGAGGGACCAGAGCATTTGGTGGTTAAAACATAGAAAATAGGTATGTGAACACAGAAGCGGTTTCTGGCTGTGCTTTTCTGTTGTAGAGCAATTCCATCCATTCAGCTTCTGCCACAAAATGCATGTGCAGCCTGATCACAAGCTGATGGACTATATCATAAAGAAGTGACTGTTAAGCGCATATTAACAGCTATCATGGATGTTTTATGGTCACTGTAACAATAAGCAGTGAAGTTGTATGGTTTCAAATACACTAAATAAAACAAATTTTCTAGATTTTATCACAGATGGTTCAGTGAAACATTCAGACAACATCCTAGAAGATCCTTGCATTTGTCTCAGAGATCCCAAGTAGCCTAAAACGTTCTGGCCGGGATGAACAAGAAAAAAATGTTAATTCTCTAGACTACAGGGGAACTTTTACCAGAGAAAGTACGAGGTACAGTTTGAGTTAAACATGCGCCACATACCTACATGGCTGGCCACAGAATTCCTAGACAGACACTCAGAGCACACATGTAAACATAGGCAGCACTGATGGTCTTATCCTGCTCCACTCTCTGGCTGAGCAGCATGGAAGTAAGTCCAATAGTGAGAATATCTATATATGCACAAGGTGGATGCCTCCAGCAACTGGACCCACACAGTCAGTCTGCCCAGTAGCTGGCCCTGGGATCCCAGTCTGCTCAGTGGCTGGCACCTGCATGTACAAGCCAGTGAGGCCCACACACCCACTCCCCCCACCTCCCCTGTGCCCTCGTCCCTCGAGATGCACCAGCGCTCTCACACCCAGAGCTGGTCCTTAGAGACCCCCCCCACCCCCTTGCTCCCGGGTCACTTCACCTACTCACCAGCTGGTTTGGCTTGGTCTTTGCTAGCGATCACACACTCACTCGCACACCCACAACTGATCAGTCACCGCGCCACAGACACACAGGCCCTCCAGCCTGCGGCCTGTCTCCAGTTGCTGAACTCACACCCCCATACACATATGCACACAGAATCCCTCACCCAGGGAAGAATTAGAAAAGAGTTAAATAAGAACACAGGTCAGACTGTGCTGAGCAGGCACAGGGCATAGCCAGACAGGCATTCTGACTAACCAATTATGTCTATGCAACTGTCCCTTTTTATTTGCTAACCCCTCTATCTTCCCACTCATGTCCCTCCCCAAATCACCTAAAACTCTCCCTTTCTCCACCTTTGGTTCCTCCCCTAAACATCCCATAATTAAGTCCTGTGAGATCCAGAACTGCTTTTCCCTTGCATCCCATAGCGTGTCCCACCCCTGGTCAGTGAGCCCCTTAGTCCAAGAGCTGATTGGAGAGCCCTTGACTTGGGTCCCTTCTTGCCCTTGTGCCCCTGTGCTCAACTGGGCTTGTGCTGTGGCCCCTGTGAGGGGCCTGGAGTAGGCCAGCAGGGTATTATTTGGGCACCTCCCTCCTGTTATTGTCTCTCTGAGCTCCTTCGTGGGGTTTTATCACACAACTTAACATTCTGTATGTTATGCTGTTGGATAATTTGTCTTTTAACTACAAGAAGCACTTGGTTTCTTGGTTACAATAACCTGCCATTCTTACTGCAGGGAGAATTATAGGAATGACCCTCAGACAGGAACTGTCATCTGGAAGTGTGCCATATCTCTTGGAAGATAAGATATACCTGGCATTTGACACATAGGGGGAAATAAGCAAAGTGCACAGATTTATAGTGATTTAGCACTCACTGGGAATTTGAGAAGAGGACATCCAGCCCTAGGTTCCCACAAAATGTTGGGAGGGTTAGAGGTAAAGACAAGCCAGCGACTGATGGCAATAGCAAAATGATGAAGGGTCCCCTGCTGCATAAATATACACTATCCCAGGTATTTGTTAAAAGATGAGCAAAGAGATTGATGAGGTGAAAAAGTGGGTATTCTCTTTGTATTCACAGCAGTCTCATGGAAAACAAAAGGCATTACTCAAAAAGAGTGCCAAGCTAAGCAGTAGGCAAATAGAACAAAGGAGCCAAGAACCCGAGGCCACTATGCACCAGTGAGCAGATCTATATCTATTCATCAAATTGCCACACATAGCAGTGGCAAGTGCAAAAGATAAGCTTTTAAGGAAGACAGATCCCATGAGGTAGTTCCTGACTTAGGACAGTAGTTGGGATGAAGGCTGCGAGGCAGGTGTAGGTTAGCAACAGCCAGCACACCTGACAGCGGAATCAAGAATAAAGCAATAGGAAGAGTTTCATCTGTTGAAAGAAAGTAAAGAACTGAAGAACAATTTGAGGGGTCAACAGGATATTGCCCATCAAAAGGAAAGCAGCTACAGGATTCTTCTATCACCAGCTGCACAGGCAAGAAGGGAGAGGCTGTTCTGAAGATTTGCATACTGAGGTCTATCAATTGGTGCAAGTGGATGCTTATACTGGTCAGAATACTGGTTTTATATTACAAATGAAAACCAACATCATTTACCTTAAAATGTATTTTCTAACTACACCATTTGAATAAAAAAAAGCCCAACAAAACTAACAGCAAACATACACTGAAATACTACACCTTCCTCAGTAACTGATTTTCTTCAGAGCCTTCCTACTTAGTAGCAGAGGCACAAACACATTCAGAGTGGGAGCACCGGATACTAGATGCAATGTTTATTAGATATTTGAACAATATAACTAGATACTAGAACAATATTTAGGCAACTGAGCTATGCTAATGCTGCTAACGTAAAACTACAATTAGTATTTATCAAAAAATGAAAAATCCAGCTCCAAAATCCATGAAGTATTGAACAGGGCAGACCAGAGTACTGAAAGCTGAAAGACTTTCCCTGCCTCCCCAAAGAGCAAAGAATTGTAGGAGGGGATTTCAGACTCTCCAAAACCTATGTTTTAATAACTTTTCCTTTTTTTTTTTTAAAAAAAAAGGAAGTTCTGAAGATTCTGTAGAACTATTCAAGCACCAGAAGGTCACAGTTCCTAGCTCCATAGGTGATCCAGCTTTTCAGAGAAAATGCCAGCCTGTTGGGAGAGCCTCTAGCAAAATAAAACAATACGCAGATGAAAGTTATGAGGATGACCGAAGGGTGAACAGCAAAGTGCTTTTTAAATCCCCACCTGCTGGCGATATAAAAAGCTGAAACAAACTATAGCATTGTAATGATTAAATGATTCAGCTGGAACTGGAAGAAAGTGTTATGAACTGGTTAAATAAACAAACTTTGGAAAATAAGACTCTGTCCTGTTACACGGTTTTGCTTTTGATTTACTGCATGAGCTTGGGCAAGTTACTCTGAGCAAGAATTGCCAAACTAACTAGTGAGTTTATGTGTCACAGATATTTGCCACTCCACTGACAGAGGCCCAGTTGCCAAAAAGTGCAGAGCCCCTGCCCTCCTAAATATTGGTCCTATTAAAATTAGCTAAAAGGAGGCAGCCCAAAGTTGAGATGTCTAAAATCCCATTATTGCCCTTAGCTTCCTTTTCTTTGTTTCATTCCTTTTCAGAAAATATTTCCAACTCATCTGCTCTTTATGATATGCTTGGAGATCCTTGAAAAAGACCCTTGAAAAGTCTGAGATTCTCGAAACGTTGCATCAGAAATGCATTCTTTGCATATTACTTAATTTTTTTCCACCTGTCTAGAAATGAGAACCACAAACACTCCAACAGCAGGACTGAAGGATTGCCAGTTTTGAGTATGGTCAGTTTGTGCTGACCTTTTCAACAGTTTTGCTGAAAAGAGGGACACAACTGCTCTGAAGAATGGTCTGTGAACTCCCATGGGAGTAGCAGTGCACACATTAGCATGAGTGCCTTCTTTACATTTCTCCTGCCAAGACAAAAGTTATTCTCTCAGAAAAGCAGTAAATCAGATCACCTGCTCTTTTCTTCACTGTAGTTAGTAGGTCACATACACTTAAGGATAGATTGTGCCCTCTAGGCATGGGCTTGCCTCAGATACAGTACAGCATGTACTTATAGTAGTCCCAGTAGGCTTTTTTTTCCCCTCTGCCTTTTCCACCATGATCTTTTTACATCTTTCCTCTATGTCATCCTTTTCTGAGTGTCCAGAATTTCAGGAAATGCTAAGAAAATGGCCTCAATAGATATAATGTTGTTTCTTTGAGGGCTTCATAAGAGCAAAATTCCAAATGCCATCTTTAGTCTTTACACACCTAAATGTAAGAAAATGTCTATCCAGTGATTCACTGTTAAAACATCAGATAAAAGCCTATGGAATTTCCACAGTTTGTCATCACCTGGGAGACTTTCCTTTCCTTCGCCTCTTTTCTTTGCACAGCCCCTGAGATAGAGCTGGTTGATTTCAGAATCGCAAATCTGTAAAATACGAAACGAAAAAAAATGTATCCTGGAGAAATCCTGAAATGTTTGCTAAATCTACAGCATTCATTATGGCAAGGTAGAAAAAAGATCTCAAGGGCCTCTCTCATGACAAGACTTGCCTGACACTTGTTAATAAAGAAAAAAAGAATTTTGAATTCAGTGTATGCCCTCATCAGGTCATACACATAGCTCCCATTAATGTTGATGAAAATTACACGGATGCACCAATGGGACAGTAGACCTCTGGTTGAGTTAAAAGTGTCTTCAGGAAAAGAGTAGCAAAATAATAGTGTCTGTACAATGTATCTTTTTTTCCCCAGTGCCTCAAAAGATGTTTTTAAATACCCTAGCTCAACAGCAGTTTCGTGCTTTTTTACTGATGGGAATTTTCAAACCACGAGTTATTTCATTAGATAATACCACCAGTATTTAAAATGTCAGACTCAAACTGCATTTCCCAGTGTGAACACTGAATACCAGTGCCTGAAGGAAAGTTTTATAGCATCGATTAACTGCAACCATTTGTAGAACTGACAAAGAGCTGCGTAAAAGGTTTATTCTGACTTTTAGATGTGAGTATTGTGCATCATTTTTATAACATGCAAGCCAACAATGATGTACTTTGTTATTGCAGGTCAGAACAACTTCACCCCAGCAGATATATCACAGAGACTGACATTAGCAGTCCCAGAACTTGCAGAGCACAGGATGAGAGAGGCCACAGAAGAGCTATTTCATTGGGTTTTCCAGTTATCCCACTTCTATTAAGAATAACCAAATATACTAAAATGGAGAACACACAACTCATGTGGAAAGAAATACTAGTGAAACAGGCCAGAACTGGAATGGTAGAAGTAAGCAAAAGACCCGTAATGAACTTAGATGGGAATAGTGTCATATGTGTCTTAAAAGTCCAAAGACCAGGTCCTGAGCAGGTATAAATAGACTTTTAAAAAATGTACCAAGAAAGCAAATATCAGTGGTGGTAAAGTCAAGACATGGCCTTAACAGTTTCCATACTGGTGGACATTTTTACAAAAAAGAACACATTTTTAAAAAGGGGAATTCCCACTGTATGTATGTTGTTCATGTCAGCATTTACAGATTATTAGATTTTATGTTACAATTTGATGTAGAGGTCCAAACCTGAGTACGAGCTGTATCTTAAGAAGTAGTGGTCATACATAAGTATGTGACAATCCCTCTCCCACTGATGACTCTCCCCAGTTCACAAAGACAGACTTGTGGTACAGAGAGATAAAATGGTTTACCCAGCATCGTTTGAGAGGTCTACAACTGAAACAGTCTTGAAAACAAGTTTGGAGTCCCAATTCAGCAGCCACAAAACAGCTTTTTTTCCCTAATTCTTGCCAAAAACCATGAAATCTTTGGATGCTCAAAAGCAAAAAAAACCCAAAATACTTTCTGCTAAAGCTTTGCCACTTGGTATGTCATGAAGGCCACCTGGTTATCAATGATGGGAAATCAAGATGACCATCTCAAAGGAGACAAGTAGAAACAATTTTGCTTGTAAAACAAAGAGAATCATGAAGAGCTGAAAACCATGAGGGTCAAGATCCAGTTCCCATTATAGCCAAAATTGTGCTATCAGTAACAACAGTTGAAGATACTTGTTACTCACAGGTGCTCTGGATAGACCTCTAGGTGGCATAAACAGGAACATGGACAAACACACAGTAAGACAGGTGAGAATAAGATATATAAAGACAGGAAAAGATTTAGGTCTATGGACAAACTGTTTGAGAGATCCTTATGCAAAATGTACCTCTTTATTTATGGCAGACCTTTGGCTAGCTTTTAAACAGCAAGTCAGTTCTGTGTGAACCTAAGTCAGGTGTTTGAGTACCAAGATCACTTAAAAAAATTTCCACCCCACATGTAAAGATTTGAATAATTACAAGTCAAAAACTTCTTGTCCTCTCATGCAGAAATTATGCTGGTAACTCTGCCAGCATTAGTAACGGTACAAAGCATTTAAGCTATTTCCAGCTACCTATACAACGGTGGAAAATAATGCAGCGTGTTATGTTTGTGTTCTGTATTGCCTAAGGAAAGGTCTTGAAAACAACCATGCACATGACTAACTTCAAACATGGGGTTTCACAGATGGTTCTCCTAGCTGGCCAATAATCCTTGATCTCACAGATCCACAGCAGTGAGTGATTTTCTATACAGTGACACATGTATGGAGGGCACAACACACATTGGTGAGGCCTGGCACCTCCTCTCTGTACACCAGATTTCCTTTTATCTTCCACATCTTACTCCATTCTTTTATCCATAAGGCACCTAGTGCAAATGTATGTTACTACCCTCTAGTGGTCAACGTGGCAAAGTTAAAAGTCCTTCCGCTAAAGACAGCTGTGGTAGCAGGTCCTGATCGCAGATTGCAGACAGGTTTTGCAGCTAATACTATTGAGATCCACCCCAAAAATGCATTTGTCTGACAGAATGGAAGCCTGTAAGCATGTGAACAGGTCCATTACACACGTGCGTTCTAGCCTGCAGGGGTAGGTTGGGTACAGTGGAGATATGGGTAATAACTAATGCTAAAACAGGCCACAAAGTTCTCTTTGCTTACATCTGTGGCTCCTCAGAGAACGGAGCCCCTGTGAATGGCATCTTCAAAATTCTTCTGGGTCTTCTCTGTTGATTGCTTAGGTGTTTGCACAACAGATCCTTATGGCTGCATCTAATCATAACTCACTGTCAATCATTTTTCAGCATTGGTAGCAGTCATTTTCTATTATTAGTTCTAACTCCTTTAAGTATTAGTGTAATATATAGCATGACTTGAGTACTGTAGGGGTCTGGAGGTATAAACAAACAAGCTCAGATCTTCAGCTAGTGTAAATTAGTACCACTGACCTCATGGATCATATCTGAAGTGAAATCTTATTAAGCTTCCTGTGTCTTTTCACTAGAAGAAACTCCGTTGTCCAGTGAACTTTTAGCTTTCCATTTAAGCAAAGCTGCCAGTAAACTGACACACAATTGTTTCTACACTTTTAAAAATTTTAATGGCTATTACGTGCAGTTCCCTGAAATACTTAAACAGCACATTTAAGTCTCCTTTGGTCATGAACTGGTTAATCATGTGAAAACACACTACAAAACACTTGAACAGAGCTTTCTTGACTGGACCTATGCCAAAGCTATAAACCAATATCTTGGTGCTGAAAGCTATAAACAGCTACATGAGTGGCTTAGGATTGCATCTTAAGAATAATTTGTATGCATTATTCTGCATAACTGTACATCTGATGACAATAGAAAACATGGTGCATAAACAGGCACAGCCAGACAATAAATTCAGGTAATCACTGGCCTCTTTCTATATTGAAGCTTTTGTGGTTCCCTCTAACTGCCAGACTACACTTGTACAAAAAAGCACTAACAGAGCCTTCTAGGGCCGACAAGGAGCCAAAAGCTGCTAACAAATCAGCTTTACTAATTTGGGGAGAAATGGGTAAAGGCCATGGGACAGAATAGCATCTGTTGGCTCTCTCACTTCCCTTCAACTCCTATTATCGGCAAGTAACAAAATTTTTAGCTTTATCACTGTCACCGTGGAGACCATGGTTCCCTCAACTGTGCAACGCAGCCTGGTACCCACCTTTGTGGAACCAAGGGCAAAGTATCCTTTTCAGCCTGCCAAAGCCACAGTGTGGTTGGCAACATGGGATAAAGAACCCAAGTAAGAAATAATCACTGGGAAATGATTGCAGTAAAATGATTTGTATGCTGTGGTATCCATTCCCAGTAGTATGGGAAAAAGAAGTCTCTCTCCGTAACATGCGCCTCGTGAGTTCCCATTGCTGACGAAGGTATTTTTTTCCATAGAAATACTGAAGCACCAATTTCTGAGGAACTTGGATTGCTCTGGAACTAAAACATTCTGCTTACAACGCATAAAGGCATTTCATGGGGAGTCCTGTACTGCAGAAATCAGACAGAGAGAAGAATTTTTTAAACAAGCTGCATTGAAGTATTTCATTCCTTTTGTTTCTTTTTTTTTTTTTTTTTCCAAAACCAACCTCTAGTTTTGGATAATGAAAATTAAAGTGATACTGTATATTTTCAAAAGAATTAATCTGTTACTCTTAGGTCTGACACCACTTTAAGTCAGGACAGAGAGATGCAATTAGCATATGGTGGAGAGTCTGATGTTTGAGCTGTAGGTGGTGGTGTTGCTTTATGGGAGTTTAAGTTCAGTGAGGATGGACTACTTAAAAGGACATAAATAGAGTCAAATTAGGATAGGTAATGAATCAGTTGTCTGACAATTGTCACCTTTCCTTCAGCTTCAGTTGCTCACATAACGTCTTTTAGAAACGTGAATAAATAGGGAAGTCTTACATTTCAGCATGGTTTAGGAACAGAGGTAGAATAGCAATGCAAGCATAACATTTAACGGTTGGACTAGATGATCTTCAAGGTCTTTTCCAACCTAGATGATTCTGTGATTCTGAGATAAGTTGACAGATGCCAGTCAAATAATGGGAGAGATTATCAATACAGTGCTTAATGACAATTCTTTTCATTGTTTTGCCTTTTTTATGTAAACTCATTCTTCAGTTATGTGGTGTCTTAGATTTCAAAGTACATTTCACAGTAGCCTTGGTTTTGGTTTCAGTCAACATATACACAATTTGTCTTGCAGCCAGAGTCTAATCTAACACCCAATAGAGAGAATCCACTTGAATAAGTTTTGCATACACAGGAAGCCCATTGATTTAGTGTTTGTATACAAATTGAGGAATTAAACCTCACATCTCTGTGAACTGATGCAGCCATTGTTCCCATTTACAGGAATGAATATTCCCACTTACCTTGTGGATTAGAACATTGCAAAAACATCCATCTCACTTCATTTGTAACTTATTCTGAGTTACAGCACTGTATTCCCACTGATTTCTGATGGCAGAAAGGAGTCAAGCACCGAGGCTCTGTTTTGCTGCATGAAAAAAATGATATTTTCATCTCCAGTCCGTAAACTGGTACCAAAGGGGCTTCTTTGTGGGGAGTCAAACTGACAGACACACAGGAATATTGTCACTCTCTTCAATGTAGCTGCTGCCAGGTACCTATCAGTGAAGGTGTCATACCCCGCCATCATTTGTGGGCAGACCTGTGGCCAACAAGTCAGTGATGCATGGGAAGAACAGCCCTACTTCTCCCCTGCAGTTGCTGATGTGAAACCGTATATGAGTTCCCATAATGCAAAAAACCCTCTCCAAAACCACAAATAATGAAAAGTGTCATTTGGGACCCCCAACATGTGAACAAAGGACTTTTTCTACAGCCTCTGGGATGTCTCCCTGCAGTGTTAGAGACTGAGGCACGGTCTGTCTCTTTGCCCAGTACAGCAACTTAGCCACAAGGGCACGAGACAGAGCGAGCGGGGTCTTTGCAAAGATTTACAGATGGAAGGTGCACTATGGAAAGAGCGAAGAGAAAGCAGGGAATACATAAAGCAAACTGGAGCCCCTTAGTCTTCCTAGAAAGAATGCAATTTTCACCGTGCTTTTGTCTAAAGGCACCTTAAGAAGCAACAGCCTGAGAAGAGCGAAGTTAGACAAACATTTTGAGGATGAGAAAGTGCTCACAGTCCAGAGAGTCACAGGCACAAACTCAGTCACGCATCAGAATTAAGCAGTGGGAGAGACAAGGGCACTACTTAGACGCTACTCTTGGGACATTTAGTTCAGACGTAGTGCTTAACCTAGGTTTTTCCTCCTTCAGCGTGCTCTGAGGAACCCTGCATTGCTCCCAAGTCTTCTGGGGATATAGAAAAGAGAATATGAGGATGTTGGTGTGAGAAGGTGTCGGCCTCATAGGCTGTAGTTTTGTTTTTCTTCCCTGGTGACAGAGCTTTCAGTGTCCTCCTATTCAGCTTAATCATCATTTAAACTGCCAGTTCATTGCTCTCACGAGTCTTCACGCCAGCTAACAGTTTTAGAATTGCTTTTCCCTGATCAGACTAAGGCATTCAGACACCTTCTTCATTTTCCTTTGCTTGATCTCCACAAATGCTGACACATGCTAACTTGAGTCAAGCTTGTTGCTAACCTAAATAATCATAACAATTGCTAGCCTCCATTTAATGTCTTCAAAGAGGGGATTTTGGTAGTTTTTTGCTACCTGAAAAGTTGGATATATCTGTGTTACTTGTCAGGAAGGTCATTCAAGTCCAATTCAAAAGTGTCATAGATGACAGATCTCTGGTAGGATGCTAGTTTTAATTAATTTAACTTAATCTACTTAATGGATTTACTTGTAAGTTATCAGAAAATTCACTCAGAGCTTATACGCTGTAAGTTTGGGAATGAATCATGGAGTCTTCTTACCTACTGCACAGAGGCTGATTCCTTACTTTTTTTAAAAAAGTAATGTTTTGGAATTGTATTCAGCAGTGGTTTTGCTGTTTTTCATATGCATAACGCTAGCATCCTCACTAAGGTTACAAAGCCAGACAGTTGGGAAGTGCCTGAGTTTAAGCTGAATGTAGTGCAATACAATCTCATGTCAGCTGGTTTTTTTTTCAGGTGTCCTTGCACTTTCAGTGCAAGAGTGTTTAATTTTAGCTAGCACAAATTAATTATCATTGCTAACTGTTTGGTTAGCAGATCTTACTTATTTACTGAATATTAATCGAATCCTTATAAAAAGACAATTATTAATTTCCCTATGGGTTTTCCTATGACAGTCATCACTGTAGCATGGCAGTACTTCACACGTTTTTCCCCATAACATTCTTGTTAGATTAGTTATTTTTATTCACATTTTCCAGATGGAAATTGAGACAGAGCAATTTAGATGCAAATTGTTTATTCAATTTGTGTTGGGCATTCTAAATTAAATAGTTCTCATTGATGCTAATTTTAGCTTGCAAATTCTTAGCACATCTGATCAGATACTTAAGGAGTAGGAAGCAATTAATGAACCCATGTCAAATATGTGACTTCTTATCTTGCAGCATGTTATCTGAGGACTATCACAGTGGCAGGGAAAGAATACATTTTCCCAGGGTATCAATGATTACCTTAAGAAGGAGCCCATCCTCTCCTCTTCGTAACATCCCCAGTTCCATTTGCAACTCACCTTCCACCCTTGGCAACAAATGGGGGAATATCATGTGGAACCAAGAAACAGCCATGAAATTCAAACTGGCATATATAAAGAGAATAGAAGAACTGATGTTTAGCTGCAAAGAGCCCAGAGGGATTACTTATTAAAGTTACTAAAAACAGACTCCTTAACTCCCCAGTTACTTCATATGCTATCCAATAGCTGCATTGCCAAAAAGGGGCCAAATCTCCACTTGAATTAGTATACAATATCCTTTGAAACAGATGCATTGATTTATGCTTCATTTAGGTTTGTGCTGACAGTGAGAACCTGGCCCGGGAATACTCAACTCCTGACTTTCCTCACACCCTCTGAGGCCTCCTGAACGCACAGGAAGGCAATGGCTGGTATTAATGCTCTCTACGGCTAAATGGAGAAGAAAGATGGAGCAGGATTGCTGTGTTGCCAAGACAATAGGAACCTTAAGTCAGTGAAAACTAGGAAAGATCTAACTAAAATAAACATAAATTGAACTAAATTAAAGAAACACGAGTAAAGTACTGTAACGCTGGAGGGGTGGGGGCTGCTTGTTTTCTTTTCTATTTACCCTGTGAATTCACCAAAAAATAATTGATGAAGAAAGCAACTGTGGCAAAATCAATTGGGCATAAAAAACATGGGACTCTGTATACTTCTCTGACTGATCACAGTTTACATCAAAACCTAATATTGTTTATACTCAAGTGAGATGTGGCTTACTATTCCATGCATTTTTAGTATGACTGTCTTTGTATTCACTTGTTTAATGAAATATGGATCTTGAGACTTTTGAATTGCTCCTTCTTCTGAAGAAGCTCTGTGAAGTGGAAGGTGAATATGCCCAACCATGCAATGGGATAATCTATTTTGTTCTTAATTAATTTTTTTTTTTTTTAGTTTTTAAAAATCAGAAGCATATTACATCCCAAACATTATATGAAAGACAACATGTGGAGGTGCAAGTAGTCATAATAAAAAGCTCTTTAAATGAAAGTAACAGAAAAATATTGAACAATGTTGCAAAGCATTCAAGATTTATCTAATTCATTCCACGGAGATCATACTTCTGTAACTCTGTCTGCTTTATGAAAATATTATTATTCTATACAGCAGTTATCAACATTTAACTAGGTTGGATTTCTTGTAAGGGCTTTTGCTGTGGCTGTTCCTTTTAACAGGTCTGATCTAGAGCCACTGAAACTAAACGGGAATTTTTCAGGTGACAGTGCTTTGCACCTGAAGAGCACTACTCTTGCCCCAAAAGCACTAAGTACACAGAAGTAACTAAATGGATATAAGTTCATAAAAGCCCCTGTGCAGAGTAGACTCATGCCCTATTCTTCATTCCTACCCTATGAATTACAGATATATGTAACATGTAGTAAAATTGCACTAACCAATTCCTTCCTCTTTTACAAAATACAGATTTCATCCAAGTATCTCCAGCCCTTACGCCATCCCTGTGAAAACCATTCTGTTTGTGACCTCTTTGATTTATAATCAGAATTCCCATTGAAGCGCTCCTAGAAATCTCAGCCAGGACAGTTGCAAAGGAATCAAGAGGCAGTCCCACTGGTAACTATATCCCATAAATTTAGGGATTTACAGGCTTATCCTAGTATTTTAAACTCCATTTAGAAACCTAGTGGCAGCTGCTACAGACCCAGAAATATTGGTGTAATAATAATTTTGTCATGATGCTGCTTTGAAAATTGGTCATGGAATTGTTCCTCAGCTTGAGTTTCCCAGGGGTGTTAAGATAAAGTGTAATGCAGCTAAGTAATCTTGAAGTGATAGAAGTAGGGATTACTCTGGCAGGGATTACCTCTGGAAGAGAGAGCCACACTCTTCTCATCAGATACAGATGAGAATATTGATAATAAATCTGGCTGAGAAAAGCTGTAGCATCCTTCTGTTTTGTCTAAGCAGTAGAATTCAGCTAACATCTTTCCAAGCTAATGAGGCCATCATATAGGACACTCTTGTGATGGCTGTGCAGCACTAGAGAATCTAGCCCAGTCTTTAGCTGGTGTAAATCATCTCTGTTATCTCTTCACTAAATTGGCAAGTACTGTCATTCCCAAAGCTTCCAATAGCTTCAGGAATCAAGCTGCCATCCCTAACTTTATATGTCTGCTTCAGGACAAAATGAAAGTGCTTCTCTTAATGCCTAGAAATCCCCTGTCCTCACCCCGCTCATTATTACAGTGTCTTGAAATTCAGCCAGAATGCTTAAGTAACCGAAGAATAATCTCCAGAGATTAAGAGATCTGCAACAAAAACAATAGGCAAGTGCTTAGAGTAGGGGGCTTTGTGATTTTTCTTTTGCTTATATAAATCCATAGCAGATTCAGGGAAGTCACAGCAGCAGAAGAATGAAATGACAGGAGTATCCAGCCCTACAACTATTGCTAATTACATCTTTGAAAAGGAGGATTTTCCAATGTAAACGGGGAATTTGAAAGTGAATAGAAAGGCTTGTGTGACTATTCTCACAAAAGGCTCTTTCCTGCTACCTGTTGATCTGCTTTTTACATGAGTTTTTGTGATTTTTTTTTTACCTTCGTGATCTGTTCTCATCCCATATGGGGAAAGATTTGGGGGTTAGCCTTTTTACTAGACCACTGTAAAAGGTAGAAATAGTGGACATGTTTATAAATCTGCATAGTGGACATAGACTTTTCTTCCTTATAGACTGAAAGCTTCTTTACCTGTTCAAGTTTCATCCAGGGTTTAATGTACAGCTCCAGAGATACCTGCACTATCTCTATAGGCAGGCAGTTGGTTTCCCCTTTCTCGGAAGTCAGTCATTTCACTGTTGTGCTGGGCTGAGCAGACACATAGGTCTTGGATTTGCCCAGGCCAGAAATTAGGTCACATTTAAATGGCACTGCAATTATAACATTTTCTTCTCTTCCCCCTTCTCAGCTTCCAGGTTTGCTTCTTACATGGCATTCTTTAGCTTCCAAAGTCTGCTAATTCCTTGCTTCAGTTTTAAGTAGCCCAGCCCAAAGTATCCTCCTTTCCATAACCTGTTTCTTTCCTAAATACACAGATATTTTTTCCCCTCTGGATCTTTTCCAGTCTTCATTTTCTGTCTGTCATGGCTTTCAGTCAGTCTGCCTGACAAATCCTCTCTCATTGTGCTTCCAAAAACCTGGGTTTTGATCCAGCATTCAGCCATTTCACCTCTGGGCTTCCAGTCCTGTAACTTGGAAGATATAGCAATAAAGTGAGCACAAGTAAGACTAATCCCTGAAATGGACTAGGTAATTCTCCTTCCCATTCTCCCCCAAGGCAAACACATTGACGTTCTGAGTCGAGTTAAATTCTGGCTATATGAAAAGAAACTGAAGCTTACCTATAAAGTTTCTAATGGCTAGCACCGAGAGTCTTTCAGAGGGCAAAACTGGGGCGGAACTTGCTGCAAATTCATAGTAAATTTCTCTGGGTAATGGCAGGGAAATCATTCTTCCTCTATATAAGCAGATCTTACTGTGCTCAGGCACTCTGAGGAAAGCTGTTAATCCTGGGCCTGATCCGTCTTATACTAGTGTAAATCAGAAAGAAATCCCCTGAAGTCAGACAAATTACAAAAATGCATAAAAACATATTTAATTATTACTAAGGCCAGGAACCCTGTTACAAAAGTAGGGACTAAGCCTCTGCCTCTCCATGCATTCGGCATTTCTAAACTTGCTAATACGAGGAGCAATGTGATCTAGCAGGCAGAGCACAGAAACAAGAGCTGGGAGGCCTTTACTCTGTTCCTGGCTCTGACAGTGACATATTAGGTGACAATGAGCAGATCATTTTACTTTTGTGAGCCAACACTTCCCCTTCCACCTTTGGTCTTGTTGGTCTGTAAATTCTTTTGTCTCAATGGGACCTTCTAAGTATTGTCATAATGTAGGTAATAACAAACTGACCCTTGCAAAGAGTCATTCTAAAAGAAAATTAAATGGGACTTACATACACTGAAGTTACTTAAGAATCATGGAAATAACATGTCAAGGTATTTTTAATTGGCACTGTGATTACATAACTCCAGAGCGATGAGGCTGTTTTGTTACCCCAAGACTCATTTGTCACAAACAGTCACAATGTTTTCTTAAGATGACAAGAGATCAGTCTATCTAACTTGCAATTAGGGATTTAAAAAAAAGCTTGACGAAAAGATCTGACCTTAATTTAAAAAATTAACACTGTGACAAAAAGCAAACGAAGTGCATTTTCAGTTTAATTAAAATGCCACAACTACAATGTAAATAATTGTGTTTTATTAATCATCGGCATTCAAGCTTGAGACTGGAGCGATACTAATGATAATTAAGTTGCTGGTGCTGAGTATGGTGCCTTAATAATTACATAGTAGTTAATACAGAATGCTAAGTAAAACTGGAAAGTTCTGCATAGCAATTATGTTATCTAAGGCTGCTAATTAGTTATGTTAATTTAGAATTACTTCAGTTTCCTGTGTAGATTGGGCTTGTTAAACTGCAAGTCCCCATTGTCACTTCTGTCATATGCAACAGAACTGGTGCTCTCTCTCCCTTTCCATTGAAGTTTACACAACAATGTTTCCCATCATCAAAGTGGTCTCTAAGGGAGACAGATCCTACAGATTCTTGTACTGTATTTGTTAGTCATTTGTCTGGCATGTGCAGGTAGCAGCATGTTTATAGCTCAGGATGCTTAATCATGACCAGGACCCTTCTGATTGTTAATGTCAAGGCAGAGTCCACTTTTTAAAGTCATTCTTATTAATCCTATTTTACAGACAGAAAAGCAAAGTTATTTTAAGGGCTATGAAGGGAATGAGGATAATAAACTAAGCTGGGCCAGAGATAGACCAGAGACAGAATAAAAAAGTCATAGGCAATTCCTGCTTCCAGTCGTAATATTGAGGACTGTGTTTTAAGGTCTGGGCTCCTGAGTCAGGATATGGGCAAGGAGCTGTGAAGCCTGAAATGCCAAATCAGTTGAGCTGAATGTAGTGTAAAGTAGACGTTGCAAATACCTTGAGTGCACAAGGTCTCAAAGGTAAAAAGGAATTGAGAAAATACCCTGCAAGGGAAAGTGAACTGGTCAAAAAGCCTCACTTGTTGATTTAAAATTATACAGAAATATAGAAATCAAATGGAGGAAGATTAATGAGTAGTTTCCCTGAGTCTGCAGGGAATGGCTGTCAGAAAAAGGAAGACAGAGGTGCCGTCTTCTTTCAGATAAACCTCGAGTGGCTGGGAGTCAGTAACCTAATGTCCCCACCCCTTTTACCACCCCATGACGGGGTGGTTGCCCTCCAGTTTGAGAATGGGCAGCATTTCTTCTTTACACCCTCCCATTAGGTTGTTGCAGATAGCCATAATATCTCCTCTTTGCCTTCTCTTCCTAAAACAAAAAAAAAACAGTTCCCCCAGCCTTTCCTAATAGATTTTATGTATGTATATGCTAAGATCCACAAGAGCATTTGGGCAACCTGCTCACCTAAATGCCTTTGTGCATCATGACCTGATTTCTGAACACCAGACAATCTCCTGTGTGTTTCTTAGAGATGTAAGCTGCTTTGCCCCTTTTGTAGAGTGGCTTACACCCACTAGAGGCAAAACCTTCTTTGCTTGATCCTTCCATTCCCTGCCTTTACGATTTTAATAGGGAGAAATATATATTTTCTATGTATTCACACAGTGACTTAAGAGATAGGGGCAATGGCAACGAGTTCCTGCCCGGCACAGCAGGCCCATCTCCTCCGTGACTCCCCCACCTTCCCAGCTATCCCTGCATAATAGGTATGAGGCTCTTCAAGTAGAACCAAACAATGACGGGGATGATGGTTCATCTAGGCTGGAGGTGTTGCCAAGGTTGTGTTGGCCTATTCACTGTGTCAAAACCACTTTCATAAAGAAAGAAAGATGAGTTACTGTCATAGGAGACTCTCTTCTGAGGGGAACAGAAGGTCCAATTTGCTGACCAGACCCACTTCTTAAGGAAGTCTGCTGCCTCCCTGGGGCTCAGGTTAAAGATGTGACAAGGAAACTTCCTATCCTGGTACGGCCCTTGGATTATTATCCATTATTGATTTTTCATGTAGGCAGCAATGAAGTTGCAATAAGAAGTCCAAGGGCAAACAAGAGACTTCATGGCCTTGGAATGACTGGTTAAGGGAACAGGAGCACAAGCAGTGTTCTCCTCTATCCTCCCAATTGCAGGGAATGATGAAGGAAGAAACAAGAAGACCCAGCAGATCAATACTTGGCTCTGAGACTGGTGTCACAGGCAGAATTTTGCATTTTTTGATCATGGGTTAGTCTACACGACACCAGGCCTGCTGGCGACAGACAGGGTACACCTGTCTCAAAGGAGGAAAAGGATCTTTGCACAGGAGTTAGCAGGGCTCATTGAAAGAGCTTTAAACTAGATTTGAAAGGGGAAAGGGATAAAACCAGGCTTGCTAGAGATAAGCCTAGGGGCGGCCCACCAATGTTTGAGGGACAGTGTGCTAGCAAGGTTCTTTGGTCTGCTCCATGATGGGCTGAGTACACTGGAGAACATTTGAAACGTACCTGTACTAATCTGCTCAGCACCCCAGCCATCTTGGTGGAGGTAGGGGATGGAGATCCACGTGGCAGCAAAGACACAAGGGTTGTTGATGTGTTAGAAACCACGGAAGCACCTGAGAATGGTCACATAGGAGTTAGGCCTTCTCCCCCCAGAAAGGCGTCAGGATCAACAGGCCAACTGAAGCACATCTACACCAATGAAAGCAGCATGGGTGACAAACAGGAGGAGTTGGAAGCCATTGTGCAGCTGTAAAACTGTGATGTAACTGCAATCACGGAAACATGATAGGATGACTTGCACAACTGGAGTGCTGCAATGGACGGCTATAAACTCTTGGTTTCTCTATGGTTCTATTCATTCATGTCTTTAGAGAAACAATCTGAATGTGGCCTACATGGAGTTTCAGGGAATGTGCCTTTTTCTTTTCTCCTTTCTATCGGCAGAGTAAGGGAGATGAACCAAGATTTTGTGCTAGTTCAATGGCAACATCAAGAGCTTTATACCCTGATCTTAGGTTTTCTAACACATGTTCATCTTCTGTGTTGACTGTTTCCTTACGTTGTGAGGGTAAGTTTCTAACTACTGTTCAAACATGTTGCTCTCAGCTTGTTTGAAAAGGGACTGTGGGTATGGGGAATCTCCAGAGATGATGGAACAAAAGAGAAGAACGCTTGCCTCTTCACTCAGCCTTTATGCATGCAGGAGCTATTTCTAATATTACAAATTAATACATATGGGGAAACAGATCCTCTTAGCAATAGTGTCAGCAGCATGTGAGACTGAAAGATGCAGAGAAGCAGGGCTGGCAGCTCTAAGGGCTCTGTTGCCCCAGGCAAAGCAGCAAATCTCCTAGTGGCATCACCCACACATCTTTACTGGACAATGAGCTGTCCCTAATGTTTCACTGCACTCCCATTGATAGGGCTGGCCTCCCAAAGAAGTTAGATACATCAGAATAGCTCAGTGACAATCTTTATCCCATAACTAGCAGTTCCTTCACAGCTTAGAGTCCTTTCTTACCAGATGTTGAAGGTGTGGCTGCTTTTACTTATCTTTTTTTTTTTCCCTTGATGACTTTATTAGATTTTGATCTAGGCCTGAAGTTCATAATTTGTATCTGTATATTTTCATAAAACATCTGATTGAGGACCAAATTCTGCTCCAATTACTCCTGTGTAATATAATTCAGAAGTGCCACATGGGAATGGATTTAGTCCCACGTAGGGACTTTAGTTTAGGGCCTCATTATGAACTTTGTAGTCCACACAGGAAGTCATCAGGGCTACAAAATAATGTTTTTTATCTTCCTCAGAAAGATACTTGTGTGGAGGTGTGAAACTCAATTCTGCCATTATTTTCCTAGATTTGTTTCTAAGCTTGTTTTTCATGGAAGCAAATTTGGTTTTCAAGGAGCACACACTATTCAGAGAGGCAGACTTTGTTTTCTGTGAACACGTTTTCACAGTTATCTGTAACTCCAGAAGCACTGAGACCACTAATTCAAGCAGCTCAGTAATTTTTATTACCCCAGTTTTACAGAACATGCAGCTACCAAGACAGACTAAAAACTCGCATGTGCAGTCTTAACACAAAAACCACTCCTTGCATGTAGCCAGTAACATCCCTTACAGTATCACAAAGCATTTTGTAAACATAAGCTAATTACATCCCCCCCGGATGGGTATCTCAACTGCAGGTTCACTAACAAGGAAACCAAGACCCAGAAGGTTTAAGTAACTTGGTTAACTGGAAGTTTGTGGTTAAGACATAGGGTCTAGAAAGCTTTACTAAGTTCCTCATGATCTGATTACTGGGCTGCATGTCTGAAGGCATTCTCCCCTGAAGCACTGCTACTTTACAAGGGCTCTCCTGGCTATAGACCATCCAGTCCCTGTCTGAGTTTGGCTATTTTCATTGACCGTGGCAGTGTCAGCAGAGGCAGCTCATCTCTTTGTTCTGCATTGTACAAGCAGGAGGATCTCTTTTAGGGAACTGTCCCATATCGCTTGCTAGCTGCATGTGTACCACCATAGATATGAGCACTTCTGTCCAGGAAATTTTGAGGTGAGCCACTTCGCAAGCTGCCTCTGCATGGGAGCTTTGTCTAGAAAGCTGGAATGCAAAATCCAAGGCCTGAACTGCCTCTGACAGATGAGCTGTTTCCAAAGGGTAAGAGGGATGAGCACAGTTCAGCTGATGTGTAGCAAGGTCATGCCTAGCTTGTTGCAGTATCTTCAGCCCTGAAGTCCCAGCAGAGCACGCATGGGGCCATTGTGAAAGTTTGGGCTTTTGTCTGGAGACAGGTCAGCCTGCATCTGCTTCCCCTTCAGATCTCCCCCAAAGTACAGACATCTGGACTTTTTCAAAGGCATGGAAGGCAATTTGGCATGCAGCTCCAAATATTTCTCAAAATCTTCCCCACAAACCCTTAGAAATACAGACCCTTGTGCTCATGCTGTTCTCCATGTGCTGAAATAAGTGGAATTACACAACTGTAAGATAGAAGTGAGGGGAGGAAATGGCCCCATGAGAGGCCCTTCTGGATAGCTACGGTGAAAATGAAGCCGTTAATCATCATACTGCATGGTGATGAGACTCTGCTGCCAGGCTAATAAATACCCTGATCCAGCATGGTATGGATGCACAACCAGATGTGTTCTTGTCTGCAGAGGCAGCAGAGGGATTTCAAGGTCTGCAGTGGATCTGCTGGAGACAGAGGAATTATTAACAGTGTTAGCAATTTGAATAGTTAAATTGATGAGGGGCTCAGGGAAAATGTCAGTAAATTAGAAATCATTAGAGACATTTTGAAAAGCATTAAGGTTGAGAATTTTGCTAAAGGACGTGTTTATTACAAAGATGACTGAACCCTGTTAGAAATGAAAAGACATTTTGTAATATTACTTGACTGTAAGAACAAGGGCATCCATACATCTGTAAGTACATACGCACACACACATTCACACACACCGACAAGCTTTTAAGAGAGCAAAGTTTCACACAAACAAAATGAGAGCAAGAACTTGATCAGGATGGGGAGTTGAAACAGAAGCTTTTAATTGCTTCCTGATTGCTTGGGTCAAGTATTGAATATGATAAAAGGGAAAGCAGAGCAACATGATTTTCTGTTTGATTCTCCCTCCTGCTGTTCTGTGAATGGGAGTGGTGAAGCACTGAGAAGGGGGGTGAGGGAGACAGGGGTCTGGAGAGAGGAGAGAACGAAAAGGCTTCTCAAGACTTTCTACTTCTGCGCATGGAAAGTTTGAAATACGGTAAAACTAATTATTTTAGGAATACACTGCTGTATTGTCTGGGTGTCATAAATACTTTTTTTTTTTACCATAATCAGCAGAAATCATCCATCTCTATAATGTTTTCTAACCTCTTGATTAGCACAAAGTTAATTTGGTGCTTATCAGTCCAAAGCAAGGGGAGCATGAAATTAACTTAGGGCCAAATCTTCGTTTCCTTCCTTCACCAACTTTCTTTTGACATAAACAGTCATTTTGTTGAATAAGGAATGAGTTTAATATATATGAGGACTTTATGTTTTCACCTATTATGGAGTATTTCCATGTTATTCAACACAGCATTTTTCTTTTGTGCATTTTATTCCTCCCTCCCCCAAAACCTTCTGAATGCTCCCTTAAATACAGCAGGTCCAATCTGGCTCTGGTGTAACTCCCTGGCTTTCCAACTTCCTTTCAAATAGAAAATTAGAGTTTTCGACTTCTGTTCTAGTAACACCAATAGATGAATTGATGTTGAATGTAGATATTTCTTGTCCAGTTTTATCACAAGCCACAGTGGTCCAAGGAGTACCTTTTTTTGGTTTTGAAGGCTGAACCTTTTTATCCTCCTCAAATCGTCATGTTCCCACACTGTTGTCGACAGGAGTTTGTCTTTCTCTCCTCCACCAATATACAACACAGGCAGGGAGACTGCACTTCTGAAACAGCCACATGGAGTCTTCAAGAGGCAGCCTGAAGTCACAGGAGGAGTCATCGGCAGGGTTTTTCAGTAATTATCGCCCTCCTTAGTCTCCCTTGCGTTTTGTGCAACTGGTGGAGTGCCACTTTAGTGAACGTTAGCTATGATGAATGAATCCTGTATGAGTTAAAATAAGTTGGGACATAACCTCATGTCCTCCTAACAAGGTTTTCCTCCCATAGAAATTCATTGCACATTTCTGAATCGTCTCTCTTCCCCCACCATTTTTGCTTCTTAGTGAAGCGTGTTTTAAAGGAACATTGTTCAAAGATATTTTAATAGAAGTGAGTCACTCTACACACAGAGCTGCTGCACATCCCAAACTTACTAAAAGCAATAAGGACTTTGCATGCTGAAAATGAGGCTAACGAGCTCAAACTTTACAATGCAAAGCATACTATGATCTTTCTTGCTCCTATTGCCTTTTCTCCCCATATTTTCCCTACAAGTTTAGTGGATGGTCTCATTCATGAGATTTAAAATGGGCAGTTTTTTGAGGCCACTTGGAATTGCCTTTCTTGATACACCTGATATCCTTACAGAAATCTAATTTGCGGCATGGGGCTTTGTAATTTCATGCTAGAACAGCATAAAATGGAAGAATAACTCATCCAGAAGGAGGGGATTATGTAACAGTAGTGAAGGAGAATCAGCAGAGACAGTAAAGATCCTTTGGAAAGACATGTTGCTTGTTCTGCAGTGCCATACACCCGCTAATTGGTTTCAAACAACAGGGAGATACACTGCCAACAAGCAGAAGAAAGGAGAGGGAGAAAAAAAGCTTGGTATTAATACAGCTCACCTAAAATCACTCAGACAGAAAGGTATATTGCAGCTAAATAAAATCCTCCTGTATTGCCCAGGCTCCATCTCATGAATGCCTGCTTTTCCTTTCCCTTTCCTTTTCTTTTCCGTAGTGTTACAGACTGTGACAGAACCAGTGTCTTTGGTGTCACTGGTGTACTTCAGCCATTGAGAATGAAGAATGAAACATTTGGCGCAGGGATGCGCACAGCCTGTTACGAGTCACGCCGAACAGAAGCAGTACAGTTGAGTGCTGGGAGAGGCACAATGCACCACGTTAAGGGTTTGGTGTGAAAGTGTGCAGAGTTAATGGAAGCTGTGGGCTCTGCCCCAGGAAGGAGGCTCATTAGCAAAGCAAAATAACTGCTGACAGACACACTGAAGAAACTCTGAAGGTTGATCAGCTGGATTGGGAAACCTCATTAATTATTCCAGCACATGGATGCTCTAAAGGTGCCACAGATCTCCACTGGAGAATGGGGGCAGACAACGCTATACAGCCCACTTTCCTTGTCCTGGTATCGGAGTATGGGAGGATGGGACTAGTGTGAGAATAGCAATGACACTGCTGTGTACAGGTATTCTAGGCTGTTCCTTAACTTTAAAATATCCACAGCAGATGCACAGACAAAACATGCCACTGACCAAGAGAAAAGGGTACACTATGACAGGCTCAGGCTGGAGAAAAACCAAGGAGGAGAATTACCGTGGATAGGAGGAGGTGGGTGGGAGAGCCAAAGAGAGAGGGGTAGAGGAGCAAGAATGCCCCCTCCGGTCATTGTTCACCCTATCATTTTTAATTTTTTTTAATTCTCCCTACTACTGCTAATGGTACGGGGATTTTTGTTTTATTGATCTATCCACCATGATTTTCAAGTTTTTCTCCTAAATGGTTACCTTTATCTAAGAATCTGGTGTACAATTCAGCTGGAACTGCTCTAACATGCAGTATTTCTTATCTAGCAAAAATGTACTTATCATTACATCATCTGTCTAGGTGTCTTTTAAATTCCTTAGTTTTCATGACACTACGGAATGCTATGTCATCTAAAAATGGGGTCACTTCACTGTTCATAACAGTTCTCTGAACATTCATTCAGTAAATATACCAAAAGCATCAGTCCTAGCATGGTGCCTTTCACCACTTTCAGTTAGTACTTAACTGTTTTGAAAAATTATATATTTTTTCTCACTGTTTAACCCTTAACTAGTTTCTAATGAGGGCATTTTACCCTAAAGATCTTAATTTTCTTAATAACACCTTCTGATACTTTTTATCACAACATCTTGCAAGCCATGGCCACCCAGTGGGAGGAGGCAGTTGGAAACCGTGGGATTGTGACATTCACACTTTGTCACACTCAGGCAGGCTGGAAGCTCTCAGATCATGGCAGTGTCCTGCCACCTTGGCCATGCTTTCTCCCTCCAACCTGAAAACCTCTCTGGTTAACAAACTATCTTTGACAAATGAAAACTTACAAAATCAAAAATGGCACCTCAGAGAAACAGTAGCAGAGCTGGATATTGAAAATTGGAATTTACTGAAAGAAAGTAAAGATTTGAAGGATGGGTACAGGTGACTGCAGGCCAGTGAAAGCTGTTTGAGGACATTTGTAGGAGACCTACGCAGAGAAGTGGATGATGCCAGGATGATGACACACTGAAAGAAAACAAAATCAAACAATTAGAACTGCAGAAGAAAAATTTGGATGAAATCAACGAACAACTGAAGGCAGAGATCATGGAAATTTCCTGCCAGATTTCTGCATACTGGGATAATAAAATGTACCAAAAGAGAGATGTATTAGAAATGAGGAATATGTTTGAAATGATAAGCATTTAGAATGCTTGCAAATTAGACTGGAAGTGAAGGAGAAACTGTACGAGCAAGAAAAGCTCTGAGTCCACCAGTTAAGGAACATATTAGAAGACCTTGACAAGCTCAGGGACGTTCAGAGGAATTGCATTGTGCAGATGAAAGGACAACTAGAGGAATTAGCTGAGGAAGCTGCACTTTTGGCAGTAGTGAATAAGAACAAATTCTGGGCATGATCCTCCTTACTGCATAAGTCTGCTGAAGCCAAATTTCTGGAGGACTCCCTTCTTTGCTTAAAACCCAAAATGTCTTCTGTTGCATTTGGAATATCTTAAAGCTCTTGCTGTTAGTAACAGTTTGCTTTGGACTTCTGTTACTGTTTTATCAGCAATAACATTCCACTACTCTTTAGTAGCAGTATATTTGATATACAGGTGCACATCTTGTACCCATACTTCATTTTTTAAAATGAAGGACTATTACCATTTTAAGAATAGCTATAAAGGCTCTGCAGAGCTGTCCACATTAATTTAGTAATCTCCCCTTTTACTGCTTTTGGCTATGATAGAGTTAAATTTCTTCACAGTATCTTGTATGGTGCTACATTTTGGATTTGTGCTGAAAAAGAGTGTTGATAACACAGGGATGTTTTCGTTATTGCTGAGCAGCCTTTACACAGAGCCAAGGCCTTTTCTGCTCCTCACCCCACCCCCCAGTTAGCAGGCTGGGGGTGCACAAGGAGCTGGGAGGGGACAGAGCCGGGACAGCTGACCCCAGCTGACCCCAGGGGTATCCCACACCATATGGCGTTGTGCTTAGCAATAAAACCGGGGGGGTGGAAGTTGGCAGGGGCTGCCATTAGTCAGGGACTGGCTGGGCATCGGTTGGTTGGTGGTGAGCAAGTGTTTTCTTTTGAATCACTTGTTTTTCTTGGTTTTGTTTTCACAGAATCACAGAATCGTCTAGGTTGGAAAAGACATTGAAGATCACCCAGTCCAACCATTGACCTAACACTGACAGTTCTCAACTACACCAGATCCCTCAGTGCTATGTCAACCCGACTCTTAAATACCTCCAGGGATGGGGACTCCACCACCTCCCTGGGCAGCCCATTCCAATGCCTGACTACCTGTTCTGTAAAAAAATGCTTCTAATATCCAGTCTAAACCTTCCCTGGCGTAACTTGAGGCCATTACCTCTTGTCCTATCGCTTGTTACCTGGTTAAAGAGACTCATCCCCAGCTCTCTGCACCCTCCCTTCAGGTAGTTGTAGAGGGCGATGAGGTCTCCCCTCAGCCTCCTCTTCTCCAGACTAAACCCCCCCAGTTCCCTCAGCCGCTCCCCATCAGACCTGTGCTCCAGACCCTGCACCAGCTCCGTTGCCCTTCTCTGGACACGCTCGAGTCATTCAATGGCCTTTTTGTAGTGAGGGACCCAAAACTGAACCCACTCATCGAGGGGCGGCCTCACCAGTGCCGAGTACAGGGGTAAGATCACTTCCCTGTCCCTGCTGGCCACGCTATTACTGACACAAGCCAGGATGCCAGTTTGTTGAGGTTTTTCCCCTAGCTTTGTTGTTTGCACTTCCCCCCCTTTTTTAAAATTGATTTTTAAACTCTCTTCATCCCAATGCACAAGTTTTCCCACTTTTACCCTTCAGATTCTACCCTTAATCCTGCTGGGGGGGAAGTGAGCGAGCAGCTGTGTGCTGCTGAGCTGCCTACCAGGGTTAAATCACAACACCCCTTCTGTGCAATACATGTGTTCATGTGGGTTTTCTTAGCAAGCAAGTAAACTTTAGGTTCTGAGCACAGTTTTTTTAAAATTAGATTGCTAACTGTGAATATATTTTATAGTAGATAGCTGCACGTAGTAAAAACCCAACAGAGAACTCACTGCCTCAGGCAAAGGAGACAAAAAATTTGCAGTTTGTGCTAATCTGACTGAAAAGTGGGCAATGTGCAGTATTTGATCCTGGAATCCACTTCCCTACTAGACTGCCAGCTTCTGAGTTTTTTCACCTATGGGTCACATTGCAGAGTATATCTTTCCTCCAGACTTTGAGGAAGAGCATGGAGGAATTTAAAGATGTGGGAGAGTTTAGTATGTTAGTTGAGGTTGGTTAAGAAGGGCTTTCATTAGTAGATGTTAATTCAGGCAGTGCATATTTACATTTGGCTAGAACCTTTTGTTTGTGCATCTAGAGACAATAGGCACAAGAACTTCTTAAATACAAGCAAATAAATACATGACATTTTGTGGATGGAAAGTTAAATCCTAAAGACCAACATGGCAGCTGGCCAACTGGTAATCATGCTGAGACTTCGGAATGGTCCCTGACATTTATGCACAAAGCAGGTAAATGAAGCTTGCCAGGCAGGAGCTAGCAAACAAACAGTACACTGAACAAATATGATACAGGGAAAAAACTCTTTAGATGGTGAAGGGAAAGCTGTGATTCCAGAACATCAATTTCACTGTAGCTTGTAGCAGTGGAGAAAAGTTGCAGAGATGAAAAGCCTAGAACAACCCGTTAATCTCCTTTGTGCCTGTCCTGTGTGGCAAGTCACCCTTTGAAATCAGAAGAGATACAGTCTAGAAGAGGAAAGTTTGAGCATAAAGAGATTGGGCAACGCTCAGAGATAAGGTGAAGTCAGAACAAAGAAGGTTTCTGTTTAAGATGCTGAACTGTGACTCAGAGGAACTAAATTTTCTTCCTGCATCCTTCCTCCTTTTCCTCTGGCAAGTCACTTAATCTCTCCATATCTTGGTTCCCCAACTGAATAATGAGGCAGTAATATTAAATAATGTGTTTCTTTTCATACACGAGAGCATTTGTTTGTTTGTTTGTTTGTTTTAAACTAAAATAATTCTCCAGAACTGAGGGAGGGAATGATAAGATAAATACTTGAAAGAGCAAAGTGAAGGTGGCAAAAGAGGAGTTGTGGCAAAGGCTGAGGGTAGGAATCTCTTAACCTGGATCCACAACATTAGTCAGAACAGTTTATGTACACATAAAAATGGTTTAATCAGAGAAAATGCCTGGTACAATTAGGACCCAACCTAAATAGAGACCTTTAAGTACTATTGTTAGTGGATGATACTGATAATGAGAGGCAAACTGCCTGTAAGGGGATATTTGTGCTAAGGTAGTCTGAACTGTATTACCTGGCAATTCATTGGCCATTGCAGCTGTGCAAAGCCAGAGTGATGTTACTTAATTCTTGTTCCCCAGTACCCCAGGGAAAGCTATGAGAAAAGTAAAGGTTCAGTGGGGTTAAAGTTAAAATGGAAACAAAGAAAGGGTTCCAGAAATACGTCCCGAGAAAAAGAGTCACAGAAGATAACTCTGCAGCGGGGTAGATAGCTTTGTTGCCCTCATTTTTCAGCAGATCTTCTCAACCAGCTTCAGCTGCTGTCCTGTATGCATAACACAAGTGAAATCTGAGGGTGGCTTACATAAAACTTTAGAGGCTTCTGTAGGAGCCAACGGCAGCATTACAGCTTGCAAAAGTATTTACAGTATAAAATTGTTACTTCACGTAGCACATAAATATGTGGTGAATTCTGCACAGAGAAAACAAATCTCTCTCTGGTTTTGGTAAACTGTTTCAATAGCAGTGTTTACAGGTCATACAAAAATAAGGCTTTTCTGTTAAACCAGAGATAAAGAACCAGAATGAGGCAAAAAACCACATATGCAGCACTGTCCTTTCTACAGTTCGCAGTCTTTATGAAGGTTCAGATAATCCTATGATGTTTCTGTCTTTCCCATCTTTATTTTAGAGAAAAAAAAAAAAAAAAGAAAATTATGTGCTTGGTTATCACAAAGGAAAAAAAAAAAAGGCAAAGTCATATTTTTAATTCACACATTTTTTCATGTTCTGAATATAGCTGTAGGGCTGAACTCCTGCAGGGGAAATCTGTACAATTACAGTCAGATGACAACACCTTTGCGTTGAAGACACCATGTGTGCCAGAAAGTGCTACACGATGCTATAAGCAGCAGAAGGGAAGCCAAGCAAGAAGTGACTTGAAACAGGTATGCAAGCATATGTGTTAGATATGTTATATCTGCGTGTTATACAAACTTTTGCTTTCTTTACAGTTTATTACAACTTCAGTTAAAACCACACTTACAGCAGCAATTCATTGCTGTTAAATGGCAGTTTTCTTAATCTGAAAACTTGATGTACAAAGATGATGAAAACTAGCTTTTCTTACCTGCCTTATTTCATTTTCACTCTGTTTCATTACTTCTTCTGGCATTCATTCTTTCCAAGGGCACTCTTGCAGACAACTTGAGGTGTACACGAGGTCTCATGGGGGTTCATACGCACACATACTTCTGCAGTTATCCTAACTAGAAGACCACTGTATGTTAACAAGTTAGTGATCTACAGAGCAGTGAACCTGAGAAGGGGCAGGCCTGTGCTGGGCTGTCCGTTCAGCTTGGGGTTCGGGCCTGTGGTGTGTGGCACATACCCTTTGGCCTCAGGGCAAGCCCCAGCCTGCTGATTGTAATGAAGGGGCCTGTTGGCAGCTCCCGTGTGGCACCAGTGATTACACCACCCACATGACCTATATCTTAAAACACACTTCCATTTTTCTTTCTCCAGTCTTTCAGAAGATAGAAAGAAATGAAGTACACTCTCTAAATATTTGGTTTGTAATTTCTTCCTGTAAGTTACAGTATGTATATTGCATATTGCAGTAAGTGCTGAAGACTTTGACCAAAAGGACCTTTTGTGCTGAACGCTCTATGCACGTTTATCAACACAGAGATCCTGCCCTTGAGCACACAGAATTGTAACACACAACAGGTGTGTTAATATTGCCTTGTTTGGGAATGGAAAGGCAGTGTGGCGAGATCAAATTACTTACTGAGATCATAGAGCCTATGGAAACTGAAGTTAGATCTTCAGCAAGTCTAACAAGATGAATATTGAAGACCAATACCTCATTAGAAGTCTCTCTTGTAGGGAGAAAGTTAATTTTCTTCTTCAATCAGATACTTGTGTGACTGAACACTAAGGTGACACCTTATATGGTGACACCTAATGATCAGTGAACAGCGTAGGAGTTGGGAAATGCTTGAAGTATTTAGCTACAGATGTAGACTCATCCAGTCCAGACTTCTGAGAACTCTGAACCTACAGCTGACTCAATATCTAATGGCTTTCCCTCAGCATTGTCTCTAGTACTCTAGCAAGTTTGAGGTTGTTAGAAGAAACCTGCAAATGTGTTGCATTTTCAGAGGTGCTGCACTCCTGCAGCTGCTGTTGACTTCTGTGAGGCTGAGGTAAGGCAGCTCTGCAGAGAAGCAAACTGCTGTCCCTCCCTGGACAGAGCGCCAGACCCTCTTTGTACTCTGGTGCTGCCTTCAAAGGAGGCTGAGGGTCTGACCACAAAGAAACCACAGCCAGTAGGTATAAGAATCCTTTCACTGCAGGCACCAAGGGTATTTCTGTCCCCATAACCTGTCACATTCAGTCAGAAAGGCTCTGGAGAAAAGATGGAAAGAGTAAACCAGGCTATTGTATGATTTGAAAATAATATTTTCCAAAGGGAATACAGGCTAGGTACTTTTAAGAAGGTGGGACTTCAGAGCTGACAAGTGTATCTAGCGTGTCAATGTGGTAATGAAGTTAGTTCTGCACTGTTTGGAAAACAGCAAATTTCCTTGTAAGGTTTGCGATTAAACATCTAACAGAAAATAATGATTTCCTTGCAGGCACTTAGGCACCAAATATAAAGACACAGAGGGAGAGCCAACCAGAGAAAGAATCTGCTAAATATCAGTATTGAAAGCCACTATTATCATAGAGTCCTCATAATATTCACTGTTAATTATAAAAACTAGTATCTATAAAATTGAAATACCAAGTGGGAGAAAGTAAGACATTTAACTTGCAGAATCCCTTCTCCCTTCAATCCTTTTACACACACGCAAAATTGGTGCTTACTCTGTAAAAAACAGCAGTTGGAGAGAGGAGATAGCATATTGATTTGCATGTGTATCTTGTTATTGAGGAGGAGCAACAAATTAGATAAATTACAAAGGAGAAAAACTGTGTTTTGCTTCACATAAGCAAAGATTTTTATAATGAACTTGAGTTATCAGAAGAGCAATGTTTGCTTGCCTGGGGATGGAGTGGGAGAGAAAGAATTTTTGCCCATTAGTATGCGTGTGGGAAATTGTACCTTACCTGGACTAGTGAGAAATGTTTGTTATGTTGAGCAGAGATTCACATTTGCACTACTTCTGTCTACAGAAAACTTTAGATCAAATGGGAAACGTATATACGAATTGAGTGTGAAGTATTTGGAAGAAATCTGAAAAAAATTTGGGCTTGGTAGTATTAATATAAAATAATATCCTTAACCTTTTGAAGGAAGTAGTTGCTTCTTCATGTGTCATTTCACTCTTATTTTTCATCGTTTCTTTCCTTCTGTGTCTTAATTTATACTTTGGTGAAGGGAAATTTGGTGACCAGACAAAAAACGTTCCTTCATTTTTCTACATACCAATTTTCTCTTCTGAGAAAAGAAAAGAAAAGAAAAGAAAAGAAAAGAAAAGAAAAGAAAAGAAAAGAAAAGAAAAGAAAAGAAAAGAAAAGAAAAGAAAAGAAAAGAAAAGAAAAGAAAAGAAAAGAAAAGAAAAGAAAAGAAAAGAAAAGAAAAGAAAAGAAGAAAAAGAAAGAGAAAAGAAAGCAAACAAAACATGAAATAAATACATGGAAAATTGTACAGCACGTGAACAGGATTCCTGCAATATCTACTCAAAGACTGGCATGGTACTAGATACAAATATGGATATCACAACTGAGAATGCTGCACCTTCTCCTTCTGTGAGACTAGAATGCCAAAACCTAAGTTGCCTTAGCCTTTATTTTCAAATAACAACTTCTGAATTCTGTCTTTTGAAAAATGGGGCGGCAGGGAATTCTCCTATTTGAAAAATAATCTAGATAAAAAAGGATAATCTGATTCAGTAAAAAAGACGTGAAGATTTCCTTTGCTAGACTTCTCTCTAGAGCAGAGAGCAGCTTCTTTTTAAATAGACAAATACGTTGATTTTTTCACAATTACTCGGGGTAGGTATTTTTGCCAATCAAACATAACAGGTATACATTGCAGAACGACTTCAGGAGGAGTTGAGAGGATGTGACTCAATAAAAACAAACAGGTCACCACACTTAGGCAAAAATGAACTGCAAAAACATAAGGCGAGGAAGGACGAGCTAAGTAACAGCACGACAGAAAGAGCTGAACGTTAACATAGATCATAGGCTGAACAGGAGTAAGCAATGTTACGCTGCTGTAAAAAAGGCAAATCCTTACAGCCATTTATAGCCAGTGTTACCTCCTACAAAACAATTAGTAATTCCTCAGCTCTCTTTGGAGCTGTCCCTACCCCAGCTGGGATGCTGTGTCCAATTTTGGATACTCCAAGGAAGGTATGGTCCTACGGGGAAAAAAACAGAGGAAGACAACAGCTATTATCAGCTTTCCTGAAAGTATACTTATAGGGAAAGGCTGAAGGTACTGGGTTAAGTTTGGACTGACATTCATCTGAACAGCTGAACTTCAGAGAAAAGAAAACTAAGAGGTAAAACAATAGCAGTTCTCAAATACATAAAAGGTAATTTCAATGAGAGGAACAAGCTGTTTTCTGTGTCTGTTGTGGACAGGAGAGAGACATTTTGCTCCCATAACTGTTTGCTCATCTCTTTTGAAGTGCTGTCTGGAAATCGACGTGTTACCCAAATAACACTACAGTCTTTGCACTGCTACAATTTTCCTGGTGCATTAAAAATACACTTAGGAAACACAATTTGGGAAAAGCATGGCGGAACTGGAGAAAAGGGAAAAAGTCTTCCTATGATTGCAGATTGCTCTCCTCCTCTGAAGCAGCTGCTGTCTGAAATTGTTTTCAAAGAACCTTCTCCTCACCTCTGTGCTGAATGAGCCTACAGAAAAACCTGGCACAAGCTGGATTTGAAATGAAATAACTCCCATTTTGGAGTGGACTGTGTGATGAAGATGTAGTTATAAAATAAATAATGATTCAGCTCTAACTTTCAATTTTGTCCTTATTAAGTTGCTCAACCAGGTGTTGAAGCCAATAGAATTTGCTTTTCCTCTGCTGGAAAGCTATTTTGAGTGCAGTGTGACTGAAGAACAGCCACTTATTAGCTGCTCAGCAGCACTCTTGGTTTTTCTGCTAGAATCCCCCGCAATTGCTCGAACAACACTTTTGCCAATACTCATCTAGCTCAATCAGTAGCTGTAACGCTGGAGTACGAAATTATGCGGTGGTTGCAGTGGTGGTAAGTTGCCTGCTGTTTAACGTCTCTGTTTCATGGCCTGGTGTTGGGAGGGATGCAATGCTGATTTGGAGCTTCAGTTTGTATTTAATTTTTTCTCTCTTCAGCCTATCCAATTGAATTCCCTTGTAGTTTCAGTGCAGTACTCATCCTGGCTGAAATTCCTGGGTAATGTGTGCTGTTACAGAGTTGCCATGTTTCATGCTGGAGCTATCTTTCCTTCCTGATGAGGGATGTAATCCTTCTGCATCCCAACCGGACGGTGAGGATTAATTAAAGTTCGCAGTGCACTGTGAGTGCCTTGCATGCTATTGAAGTGGAAATTATTGTTTGTTACAGCCAGTCTGAATGCCATCTGGGATTTCCATGTTATTGTTTCAGCTCTGTTGTACATCACCAAGCTTGAGCTGGTAGCATGAACAAAAGATTAGCATTGCACTCTGCTGTGTGTTTCGTGCTGTGTCCAGCACCTATGTAAGGCCACACCACATACATCCTAAGGAGCTGTGCTCGGCACACTGGGACTCCGAGGGCTTTTCTGTAGCTTGAAGCCTGCAATGTCCCTTTCCTTATTCTGCACTTCCACTCTGGTATGGGCTGGATCCACAGAGCAGTGGATCCCTTTGGCCTTCTCCACAGTCACCCTTGACTGCTATTAACTTCCAGTCAGCTCGGGGAGACTGCGTAAGAAATGATGATGGAATTGGGCTCCGCATTTTGCAGAAGATGCTTTTTCCCATGCAACAGAATTGTACCTTTGTCCTGTGGGGGCATGGTGAAAAGGGCTGATCTTGCCTGAGACCCAAGCCAGTGATGTAAGTGATGCACAGCCAACCCACAATTTTCCTGTGTGCCTGTAACACTTACAAAACTTAACCCCAAACCTCTTTTGCTAGTTCACTCTGAGATCCTTCTTCAATCTGCAGGGCCAGATGAATAGCTCTGAACTAAACAAATCACAGCCCTGATTTGTTACTCTGCTTTTATGCACCAGTTTTAGTTCAGCTAAAAGTGCATTTTAAAACACATTCCTGTGACCTCACTGTCTTTGTAAGCCACAATAAACAAAGGCAGTTTAAGTGACTGTGGGAACTCCCCCAGTATCATGACAGATACTCATTACTGACAGAAAAAATGGCATAAAATGTAACCGCCCAATTCACTTGTGAGCTTTCCCTGGGAAAGAGATCAGCTAACAAACAGTTTGAAGTTTGCTTCCTAACTGAAGGATTCTGTTACCTATCTTACCTAAAGGAACTGGGAGGCTTGACTTTCCTAAAAGGGCACTATTAAAGAGGTTCAGATGTAGTTCTCTCACCACTCTTATTACTGCTGTTTACATTTTTGTAGATCTGACAGGTATCAGAGTTAGACCTCAATGCTGAGTGCTAAATAAATACCTACCGAGAGTTAGATGCTATCCCACCGAGCTTGATGTTCCCTTACTCCCCCCATAGCATCAGACTGTCCTCAGCCTTTGAATTGTCCCTTCTGGTTTTGTGAACAAGCACAAAATTAATCTGGCAGGAATTCTGCTGTAAGTGTTCTTCAGTGAGGACAGCATCATGTGCATTACTCTCCTTCTCCCCTCCTCCCCACTATGAGACATTAATTTGTGTTTTTATGAAGAAATGCATAGGTGGTATCTACACTTTCAGATTCTGGAGCCAGACTAGGGAGCAATGCCTGTTTGATAATTTTCAAGCACCACACTATGTGGACCTATATTTTTTTGTCTCTACACATCTCCAAGCTGCTGTCCAATTTTAATCAATTTTTACTTAATTTCTTCAGAGATATTAAGGTCTTAGAGATTTCATAAAAATAGGCAACTGGTTACAGAAAATAAACTGTATTAGTGACCTCAACAGGCAAAGGTTTCAGCAAAGGTAATAGTCATCTTTGGCATTTGGTCTGGTACTGGGGAAGCAGCATGGAGAGCTCAGAAACATGTGTTGCCTCTTAGCCAGCCAGTAGCTGGGAACAAGGAGATGAGGTTATAAAAAATGTGAGCAGAAAGCTCCAGGTGAAATATCAGGGAATATGGGGCTTACGACAAACCTGTAGGAAGCGAGGTTAAATAGAAAAGCATAGGAGATGAAACAGTGTCAAAGCAAAAGAGAGGATGGAGAGGAGATGCAAAAGGGGTGGAAGCATTTAGGAAAGAACAGATGGGGGGCAGATTTGGGTAGGGGAGATTCTGGGAGGGACAGATGAACTGGGAAGAACAGAGAAGAGATTGGGAATCAGAATGAAAGAATGATACAGGAGAAACTGATGTCTACATTTTTATTACAAGATAAATGCAATTTATTGTCATTATAGCTTCTTTAATTACCTTTCAGCCTTTTTTTAATGATGCCCATATGTTGCAGATAACAGCGTTTTATGACTTTTGTTCTCTCACCTTTCCCATAGCTTACATTCCCATTTTAATTACTACGTTGACATCAGATGCCTCGCCTAATGTTTTTGCACCAGTGCTCCCTATTTGTGGTGATGTCGCACTTGGGGAAACAAACCCACCTGTCTCTCCTGGTCGAAGGCGACTTGCTGTTCGCGTGGATGTCCACCAGATGGCAAAGCCGGTATTTTCGTAGAGTTTCCAGGCCACCTTCACATACTGATTTACCCTAGGGAGAGCGGAGGCTTGTTTAACAACAGATCCTGTACTGCATAGATTAAAAATAAGTGATTAGATTCTATGTCGATTTCCTGGGAATCATAATAAAACAGGAAAATAAAAGATTCAGTTAGAAAATGGCGGCGCTGTCAGGAAGGCACCATGTTCTAGTCACTGCGTATCTCTGTATGAGGAAAACAAATCTCAAGAATCTCTGAGTTAATATTACTACTTTTTTTCCTGTTGATATAGATTTTATAGAGACAACAATGTTTTCTTATGTCTAATCTCTTTGAAATTGTTGTGACTAGACCAGGTCTTAGAATGAAATCCACGGTAAGTAAAACTGTAACTGCCCACGACTTAGCTAAAACTAACTTCCCAGCTCGTGTGGTTATATTCTGTTAAGAATAGCAGTGAGGTTTGTTAACACTCTTTTCCCTCCAACCTGCCCTCATGATGTCAAGATTGTAATTATGGAAATTCTTCCATTACTTCTATGGGGTTTACTAACTGTTTCAACCATGTTGGTTCAAGAAACTTCTAGCATTTAATCATTGAACCTCTGTTGCACGTATATACAATATAAAGAAATGGAGAGTTTCCTGAAAAAGGCTACATCTGGGTAACGTTTGTTATAAACTAATATATAAGCTTTGTACAGACAGGGCACATATCTGACATTTTAAGTGTTGAATGTTCTTAATCACTAAGCTTAATTTTACATTGCATTGCCCCTTCATATAGTGCACTCTCTCTGCTGAAAGGCCCATGCAAGAGGCAATGAAAAATTCGAGTCCCTTTAGCTTCCTCCAAGAAACTTAAAGCCTTCTCCCTGAAAAAAAACCCCTATGTCAAGAAACTTGTTTAGAGACCTAAACTTAAAAAAAGTGAATGATATGAATGTACCCTTCTTTTTAAAGAAAAAAATCCATGTCTTCTCAGGTTTGGTTTCTCTTCTAGTGGTAGGAACAAGGGAAGGATGATTTACTACTTTAATGGTTTTGTAGGGTGACCTGAATTCTGCTTCCAGAAGAGGAGCCGTTGATGGGGGTATGAGGGAATGTTACAGCCCTTCTCTTCAGCGGGCTGTTGACTTTCAGCTGGCATCAACTGTATTCGTTCAATGGCTCCCCACCAATTATATCCTCGAGTACTCATTTCTCTAAGTATCAAGCCACAAGTAAAAAGATGACGCTGTTCCCACTCCAAGGAGATGTTAGGGTAGTGTGGAAAAAAAAGCTGGTGCTATATTTGGAGCGTTCCTAATTGCACTGTTCTATTTCCAGCTGCCAAGATCTGCGCTAGAATTTTAATTAAGGGCTAAATTCGTGCAGCAGATCCTAACAACGGGAAACAGTTATGTTATTTAAATAGGCTTTTAAATGATCAGATTTTATCTCCCAAAGCAGCACTCAGATGAACATTAAAGCTGCTTTTGTTCTTCTGGAAAGGGCTGCAATTGCTCAGCAAGCTGAGGGAGGTCACGGTCTCCCCTTTGGAAAACCACCAGCGCTGGGCCAGCCGTCCAGCGGACAGACACAGCAAAAGGTCATTTCCTCACAGACATCGCCCCCCCTGACCGAACACCCCCACACAAAGCCCCCACCCTCTCCTCCTCCTCCTCCCCGCGGCCGGGGCGCAGCTCCCTCAGCCCCAAGATGTCCGACCGCCGCCTCCTCCCCAGCGCTGCAGCGCCCCCCAGCGCGCGCGCGCGCGGCGCCCCCCCGCAGCGGCGGCCGCAGAGCAGCAGAGCGCATGCGCACGGCGGGCCCCGCGCGCCCCGCCCCTCCCGCCGCCGGCAGTCGCGAGGCGCATGCGCGGGGCGGGGCGCCCGCGGGCCCTCGGCGCATGCGCGCGGCGCGGCGCCGGGAGGGGCGGGGCGGGCTGCGCCGCCGGGGCGGGGCCGGGGTCAGCTGACGGGAGCCCGGCGCGGAGGGACGGCTGGCGGTGGCCGCTGGCGCAGTAACGGTAGCGGCCGGAAGGGAGGAGGAAGGGTCTGGGCCCGCCGGAGGCGCCATGGCGACCACCGTCACTACTCAGCGGGGTCCGGTGAGTGCTGCCGGGCGAGGGGCAGCCGCAGGGACCACCGAAGGGCGTTTTCCGTTAGTTCCTGCGGCCGCCCCGCGTTGGGCTGGTGAGGCCCGGCCGGGACCCTTCGGGGCTTGGGCCCGGCTCCTGCCAGCGGGCCTCGGCGGGAGGGTGACTCGCCCTTCGCGGCTGCGACCCTGCGCTCGCTCCGCTCGAGCGGCGAGGGAAGAGCTCTCTTCTGCCGACTGCCGCGACACGGGGGCGGGGCGGGGGAAGGGAGCGCTGCCTCCCCTCCTGGCTCTGTGCCTTGCCAGAAGGCTGTGGGACAGGGGAGGGCAAAGTCCCCCCGATCTGCGGGTACGGCTCGGAGAGGCTCCTCTGCCCGTGCGGTGTCCCAGGGCCTTACGCAGGAGGGGACGGTGTAAACTAAACCACAGCTAAACCTCCTTCTCTTTGAAGCAGAGTGGAGCTTTCAGGCTTCATGGGTCGGCTGGGCAGATTCAGGTAGCTGTCTCTGAAACTGCTGGAACGGGAAGCGTGCTGAAAGATGCCTTCACTGGTAGCCTGTAGGCGTGTGTGCTGGGAGGAACTGAGCAGTCTTAAAACCGATTTAACAATCTTCTGGCAGTTAGTGTTGATAGTTTATTGGAAATGCGTTATTGTCTAGTTTTGCCCAGGAATAATCTTGCCTCACACCGGGATGTTCTGCTGTGTGGTATGTAACTGCGGCATAACATCACCTCGCGGTTGATGTGCTGTTCCAGTTCCTGCTGTCTGGAAGGATCTGGGAATAATTGACAATACGATGTTGTTCTGCAGGTGAAGTAAGATTTTCTTAAACAGTCGGTTGAAACGGATGTATTTTATTTCCTATGAACAGCTACTTTTTTTTGCTGTGTTTATGCAGCCTTGATGAAAGACCAAAGTGAATTACTAAACTGCTAATTTTGGAAAAACTGCATCACTGTCTGTTGTTACCTCATGACAGTAATATTATATGATCATCAGTTTAATTCCTTAAAATGCCTTATTTGTCTGGGCTTCCAGAATAGATTCCTTTTACAATGGATTGTCATGATGGTTCTGTTGTTGAAATAAAAGTGGAGAATTAAGGTAAAAAAGTGAATTAAGTTGCTTTGATGTCTGTTGATGGTATCATGAAAAGACGAGTGCTGTTCTGGTAGAATCTGTGGTGAATTAGGTAGCTGCTATCCCCAAAGGCTTGGTGTTTGAGAGCTGATGGTGTGTTTGCACCCAAACACAATTCTGTCAGTATGTAACAGGTTTTGCTCAAAATAATATAAATACCTGTAAAATAGTTAGGGTTTGCTTAAAAGTAACTTCACTTCTAGTTATCCTCTATGTTTGCAGAAGGTTCGGGAGACTGAGGGAATTTATGTGGGAGTAAGGATAGAAGGAATTGGTAACAAACTAAGTGGTTTGGCTAAAGCTGAACAGTAGGCCTGACTGCAGTCTTGATTTGTGGAGAGATGAAATTGTGCAGATATTTCTATCTCTGAAAGGAATGGCATGTCTTTTTGAGAGAAGTTTTACTTGCCTGTGGTGCTAAACACCTTGCTGGTATTCTGCAGATATTCTTCAATATCTGCTTGTTTTAGCTTGGTGAAGTCTTCTTCCTGGATTGAGATATGATTTTAGTGAGGACCTTCTTGGACATGGCTATAATCTTGCAGATATTGAATATCATAACTGCCTAGTCTTAAATTTCTTTAAGGAACTGCATCAATGCTTAGGATGTTATTCTTTGTCTTATTTTAGAATTACCCAGGTACTCCTGTATAATCTCTTGGCAATCTTCTGCTACTTAAAATTGATTTCAGCCTGACAAATGCAAAGGTTTATGATGATTTATCTTGTACAACTTTGTCTTTCTAGTTTCTGGTTTTTTTTCTTACGTGTTCCTGACATTGTTGTGCACGCTTTTCTTCCTTGCCTTAACCACTTTAGAGATCTGAATGTTTTCAAATGAATGAATAAATTATGCAATATTAAGCTGCCATTCACAGGTGAAGATGTTGATGTGGTACATGCAGCCTTTGTTAATTCTCTCTAGAGTGAAAGATAGAATTCTACTCGTTTCTGTATGTACAACTGCATTACAAATGAATAACCACTAAACGGTGCTAAAGGATTGGGAAACATTTTCTCTTTAGTGCTGCAGGGAACAGTTCTGTCTCCTTCTGTTTGAACAGGCAAGAAAATATTCAAGGTTGTTTCATGCAGGTAAGAAAAAAAAATATGCTAATATACTGTTGCCAGTCCTGTTCTTATACCTGTGCTTTCTAGATTGTGACAACGCTTATCTGGTGAGTAATTAAAATTTGATTGCTGTGTAGTTTTTCAGATGAAACAGAGCTGGAATTCATCCTGTCACTGGTAAATATTCTGCTAGAATATAGATTTCTCTGGCTGCTTTCAGGATGTTGTGGAATTAGTGTGTTTTCCCATCTTGTGATCTTTTGAGAACAAAACAGCTTTTGAAATCTAAACCATAGCTGAATATGTAAGGGCTGCTAAGTGAGACATATTAATAAACAGTTTGATCAGGCTTCAGGTTAAGTGTGAGACACCAAGAGCTTATATTTGTGATTCCTTAGCTAGCCAAGCACACACAAAATTAATCTCTGTGATTATTCATCATGCTGGCAAATATGTCAGGTCCTCCAAAAGTAGATCAAGTTTCAAGCTAGGACTACTTAGATTTCAGCTCCTAATTTCCCTAATAATCTATTGATTGGAAATCTAATAGGTGAGCTATATTTCCAATTACTTCTCTTTTCTTGTCCTAATACTGTCATTTAACTACATAAGTCGTCTCTGATTTTACTTGAAGTTTTGTCTTGAGACTCTTCAAAACTTTATATCTTTTTTTTTTTCTGAATGAAGGTGACAAAAAGGCAATTCCTGATTGTTTTGTCCAGTGTTGATATATGCTGTCACACAAGCCATGTTGAATACAAAGTTCCATCACCAAAATAATCATGTTGATAATTCTGGGTGTAATTGAGTATTATATTAGATATTGTTTTTACTAGAATGTGGATATATGTAGTATAACTATCCTGATCTGTGAAGGTAGAAACTTCATAAAGACACATTGTTGCAATCAATTTGGATTTCAGAAGTTGTTTAAAAAGTTGAGGGAGTCAGGTGTCATTGAGTGTTTCTAAGCATATTGTGAATTAATTTTCAAGTGCTGTGCTCTGATGTCTGGAGCATGTTCCTTTGACGGAAGGATGTTGAGGGCAGCATTCATAATGCTTTGAAGTTCTTGCTCCCTATCAAATACCTTAAGGCACTTATTTTCTGTTGCATTCAATGGCATTTTCTTTTAACCAAGACCTTGGAGGAAAGATAGATCTGTATTGGTATGTCTAGTGGTAGAGTAGAAAAAAATCAGAAGTCTGTTCCTGAAATAATGGCAGTTATCTATCTTAATGCTAATCCCAATATGATTTCATGGGTTTTCTTGCTTCAAGCTGCTTCTATGGCTTTTCCCAGTGTTATTCCTCTGTTACGTTGAGTGCAGACCAAAATCCGTGCAACTCAAATATGCTATAAATGCTTCTTGAATTTGAGATGTCTACAGACACTCACTCTATCTTTAATTTTTAACTCATTTGTACACGGTAGTTCCTGCCATACTTAGCAGGAATTCAAAGTATTGCTTTAATGAAGAAGGGAATCTTTTTTGATTGTAATCAAATGGTTCATATTGATTTCTTATTCGGTAAACCCAAACTTTCTTGTCTTTGGTAACAGTTGTGCTTAAATATTTTACAAATATTTAAATCTTAATCTCTTGGACAGTTTTAGATGTACTGGGAAAATACAGAGGCAGTAGCTTGTGGCAAAATACTTAGTCAAGACTAAATATACGTGGTGTAATTGGAGGAAAGATGGCTATTAAGATGATGACTATAGAATCATAAAGCCTTTACAGGTAGACATATGGAAGCCACGGAAGTGATGAAGTAGATTGGAAATTTCTGGCAACAGTAATATTTAAACAAAAACCCCAAACAAACAAAAAGCCAACAAACACCCTCCCCCCGAACCCCAAACAGAAAACCCAAGCAAAAATCTGTAAATGTAGTAAACTTAATTGCTGTTATATTCTTTCCTTTGTCTGTCTCTAAATTGAAATTCTGAAGCAGAGCCTCTGACTAAATTCTACAGGAGTTTAACTGGGGATGTGTGGTGATACAACGCGAGTTCTATAGAATCTCAGAACAGTTCAGGTTAGAAGGGATTTCAGGAGGCCATGTAGTCCAACCTTTTGCTAAAAACATGGTCAATTTTTAATTCAGACCAGGCTGCAGGGATCTTCAAAACCTCAAAAGTCATTTTTCCGGTCTTCCTGGGCAATTTGTTCCTCTCTGTGGTTGTCCCTGCAGTGAATTTTTTTTTTCCTTATTTCATGTCAAACCTCCTCTGTTTCAGTTTCACAGTTGAGGTCTCCTTTCTTCTTGCCTTGCATCTCAGAAGAGCACCTGGCTCTGTTTTCTTAATGACCTCCTCATAGATACTGGAAAGCTGCTACAAGGTTCATCTTAAGTTTCTGCTACTCTAAAATTCTCAGCCTGTCCTCACAAGTCTTGTGCTACAGCCCTTTCGTAGGCCATCTTGGTGGATCTTTGCTGGGCTCACTCAAGTTTATCATTTTTTGTGTACTGCTGGGCCCCAAACGGGTTGCAGTATTCCAGATGTGGTCTAATGAGTGCCGAGTAAAGGGAAACAATTGCTTTCCTCAGCCTACTGGCTAGGCTTTTGTTGATCTACTGGAGTATGCTGTTAGGCTTTATTGTTGTGAGCGTGCTCTGCTCATTCATGTTTAGCTTGTTCTCCACAAGGACCCACATGTTTTTCTCTGTAGAGCTGAAGCCCTGCCAGTTGTTCTTCAGTCTGTACTGGTGCCAGGGATTTTTTTCTGTCCAAAATACAGGACTTTGCACTTCTTGTTGAATTTCATGAGATTCCTGCTAGTGAATTTGGTTGTGTCTCTGGTTGTTGATCCTGTCCTCAAGTATACCAGTCATTTCCCACACCCCCCACCCCCCCTCCCCTGCCCCGTTTGGTGTCATCTCAAAACTGATAAGGGTAAATTCTGTCTCCACCTCCAGTTACTGATAAGGAAAAATATTAGACACATAAGTTAGTCTCAGTACAGATCTCTGAGGAACTTTGCTTTTAACCAACCTCCAGTGTCATTAGCCACTGAACTTCAACTTCTGAGCTCAGTGACCCAGCCAGTTTTTCATCCACCCAGTGGTCCACCCATTTGGATTGTAATGACCCATCTTTGATACCTACAGCTCTCTCATTGTTCATAGGTTCTAACATTTTTATTGTAGAAGGCAGTTGGGCTTGTTAGGCTTTTTTTTTTTTTAAAGGCTGGCTATTCCTAGTCTGTTTTTTTTTTTCATATGTCTAGAAATGGCTTCCAAAAGGACTTGCTCTATGAATTTCTTGGCAACTGAAGTGAAGCTGACCTGTGGTTCCTCAGGTCATCCTTCTGGCACTTTTGAAAGCTGGGTATGAGATTTGCCTTTCTCCAGTTAAGGGGACTTCCTCTAATCTTCATGCTTTTTTGAAGATGATAAAGAGTAGCCTTGGAAAAATACTAGCTAGCTCTTTCAGTACTTCTGGATGAATCCTATCTGGTCCCAATCTTTTCTTTAGTGTGCAAAACGTAGAATAATAGTTCAAAATTCTCTCTCATTCACTCACTTATTCTTTCTTAAAAACAGTAAAACCATTTAAAGGAGAATAGAACTTTTTTGAGTAGCTAAGTGTGTAAAGCTCTTTAATGTGAAACTTTGACGCCTAGTGTCAGAGTTCCTTAGTAATTGCTAGTGTGGAAACCTTAGTTAAGGTTTCCTGAATTTATCATGTCTTGGCATATGGTTCCATAAATCAGGGCGTTTGATTGTCCTTGTCTCTGCATCCCCTTTCCCTTCCTTATGTAGAACTCACATGATCAGTGAGCGAGGTAAGGGTCCTGGTGACTTCCCCTCCTCTTCTCTTTACCTCCAACCCTTGTTTCATTTCTTCTGATCAGCCCTCTGCACTAGGGTACTTTACACCTGCCTTGGCACCATTTAATGTTGCACAAGAAATGGGAGTGAAAAGAAACAGGCAGGTGAGACTGAGACAGCTCAAATATCTGTAGGACATCACACCGCCTTCAACTTGAAGAAGTTGAGATGCAATTTTTATACCTGCAGTGTTTCTCACTTTGAAGATCCTCAAATTTAGCTCATGGGTGGTTTGAGCAGATAGGAAGGGCAATGTTAATCCATTTCTAGATAATTTGTGTTTTTTGATATGCAATGCTGTCAGTAAAGTTCATTAGGAAGTAATTGCAAGGCCGACTTATTTTTTATGAATGCCTGTTCAACATTTGTCTTCAGAATTGTAGTTCTATCATAGCACTGTCATATTGGCGTCTTGCTTGAAGAAAGAGTGCTAGTAAAATTCAAATGTTAAATTGAATTGACTTTATTCTACAGTTTTTGGCAGAGCGGGTTTGAATTTCACATTCTTCCTTAAATGTTATAGTAGAGGGAAGTGCATTTGTTTTAAAGTGGGTGTTGAGTAGGTTTGTCACTTATGTTCTCCTTGCTTTAAAAACAAAAACTGTGGTTGAACTCTGATTATGTAACTTCGTATTTTTGATTCAGGTTTGGAGGTGGCAATTCTGTGTCTGCTTTTAAATGCTTTGAGGAAGACGTAAATGAGCCTGTTTTTACAGATGAAAAGATTGCACACTACTGATTTGTTTCCATCAATATGGAATCAACTGATAATTAGCATAAGAACTTACTGAGTAATGTGTTTTCCTCAATAAGCATCTCTCCTAAATATTTTACTGAATATATCACCAGGACTTGTGTACCAGATGTCAGTCAGAGCTGAACATTTAAGATAGGAGCGTATGCATCTCCTGTTCCTTACTCTTCCTTTTGGAGGGGTTTACCACTCGGATCTTTTGAGAGTTTAGCTACACTAGCTGTTTTCAGGTTCTGTGCATGTCTGCTCTGCAATTCCAGGATGAGAATATAGCTTTGTGTGAGAGAACTGAATGACCTAAAATCAGCTTAGATGCTTTAAGAAAGAAACCTTTGGTCTCCCTTACAGATTTTGTTTGTCCCTTTTGGACCTCAGTACAGAGGCTAGTTTCTCTGTTTTAATTTGGAGCAGTATTTTGGTGACTTAAAATTTAAAAAGTGAAAGATATTGTTAGACTTCGATTGTGAGTGAATTAAGCTCTCATGTCCGTGTTAAGATGGTGGAGACAAAATACATTGTCCTGTCTTCTGAGGTTGACACAGAGAGCGTGCACATATGGGAATGTAACTTCAGGGCTGCAGCCACCTCTTCTGACTATGGTAAATCTTTATAATGTCTTTTCTTAGAGACACTAATAATACCAGATTTGAAACTTCCTGGAGGTCAAGAGTTGGAGGGGACCTGCTGTGTTGTAAATGCCAAATCTTTCCTAAATGGATTATGTTTTATTTTAAAACTAATTCCTTTTTTATAACATGTATTCTAATGAGAAGGCTGTTACAAGACCCTAATTTTCAGCCTAACTTAAATAAGCATTCTTTTAACATTAGCACTATCTTTTAACTTAATTTTGTCGCGCTCTGCCCCTGTTTCCCCCCCCTACTTTTTAAAACTTAAGCTAATTAGGATCTTAACTGTGGAAGTTTAAGATGCTTGTAAGCAAAACTGATTCCCTCTTCTCCCTCCCAGTGGCCTAGCAGCAGGCATTCAGTACTTCCTCCGTAGCTTTTTTGATAACTTCCTTTCTAGCAGGTAACACCTACCATTGCCAGGATCCTGAGGCGCTCAGATAGCAGTAGTCATACCGAATGTCATTTGGCAAGAGCTGCAGTTTCTGTCTCCAAGATACAATCTTGACGTGCAAGTGCTGTCTAATCTTCAAAAGCTATGTCTTACAGGCCTGTTAACTTCTTAAATTATGTTCTGTAGGCATGCATCTGCCAGATGTACAGTTGAGTAATCTTGCGTGGGATTGCAACATAACAAATTGCACTGTCTTTTGTCTTGATGCGGTGGACAGTTCTGTATTAAATTTGTAAGGAACTCTATAGACAACAGACATGAGTACAGCTTAATTATAAATTTTCTATGCCGCTTTATGTGCCTTTTGAAATTTATTATTATGATATGCTGGTTGTTTTGTTGTTATCCCTCTAAATGTGTTATTGATAATGTTTCACTGAGCATTTAAAACCTAGAAACAATCTGAGTTGTTGAATTGACAGTAATAGGTAGAAACTTTCCCTTCTTTTACTGTAAAGCTAATAGAAAATACATGGTGACTGCTGATTGGCACATGTGATGGAGTTCCTCTAGTACTTCTACTTTAAATTTTTTGTCATGATTCTTTCTTGTGATAGACCAGATTTTGAGTTCCTCCATTATGGTTTTCAGTATGGTGGGATTTTGTCCCCAAATTGTTCCCAAGGTTACTTGCAGGCTGGCTGTGTTTAACGTTGGAAAAGCATTAGGGCATCTTTGTTACGGTGAAGGATTCTTAGTTATGTTGAAGGATTTGGTTCATAGGAGACATTGTCTTTACGATCTGTCTTGAAGGTGATGGTGAAGGTGACCCTTTCAAATGAAAGTGGTGTGCTAAGTCTTGTCACAAGAATGACTGGGTGCAACATGAGCGATAAGTGCAGGAGCTGGGTGCCATCAGATGTCATGTGTGAATGAGATGTAAAACTTGGTAGCTCTGACTTTTGTATGGACTACTTAAATGTTTAGTTGCAGAGCAGCCTTGGCTCTGTATGTCCTACTTTCTTTTTTTTTTTTTTTTCAGAGGCTTATGTTGGAAATTAGTGTTTTTGAAAGTGAGTATGAGAACATTCTCTACATGAGTTGGCAGTCTTGTCACTTAATTAGTTCTTTGTTCATGTTGTCAAAACTAGACTAAATTCTGCTGAATGCTCTTGCTAAGCCTTGATTTATATTCTTCATTATGAAAGTGGAAAACTCAAGTTTGACACTTTTGTCTTTTTTTCTTTTATTAAGGTGTATGTTGGTGAGCTTCCTCAAGATTTTCTTCGCATTACCCCAACCCAGCAGCAACAGCAAATCCAGCTGGATGCCCAGGCAGCTCAGCAGCTACAGTATGGAGGACCAATGGGTACAGTAGGCAGACTCAGCATTACTGTAGTACAGGTATAAATTGTACCATCTTTGTACAGTCAAGTAATTGCAATTAATCAATTAATCTTTTTGATTGGTGACCACAAAAAGATTTTGTGTTGGAATTTGTGTTACTAAATTACTTGTATATAGGGAATGAGTAATTTTGAAAGTTTCTGTAGCTTCATGTTTCTGTACATCAGCATTTTGTCCAGTTTCAGAGCTGCATCGTGCATGGTGCAGCAATTCCCTGTAAACTGTGCTATTACAGCACATAAATAAACTCATGTGTGTGTTGCAGTGAACAGGTTTCTCTGAAAACTTCTGTTGAGAAGGCTTCCTGCAGAAACACTAAATATTGAAAGACACTAGCAATTTTAAGAATATTGTAGGGAACTGCAGTTGCCTTACATATTTTTCCTTAAGTGACTGCTCTATTCACCCCCATTTTCTCTAATGCGTTTGCTGTTTTCCCTAGTGCTTTCTGCAGGCTTTCTTATTAACCACAGGTGTATAGTCTGAGCTCTTTATTTTCCACCTCCTCTTTTCCCTTGTTATCCTTTCTTTTATCTCTTGGCAGTACTATATTACTGCATTCATTATGCGTAAGATTTCAGGTTTTAAAACTTGTCTGTCTTAACACAATTCTGTTTTTCTATGTTAGCATACCAGATGTCCTTCATATTAACTTAAACATCTCATCTATTTACAAGTGCTGTTGTCAAGTCATTCTCTAAAAACATACCAAAGAGATGTTTAGTCTCAAATTTAGCACCAAGCCTGGAATAGTACACATATAGTTACAGCTTTGGTGGTGAAGTCCTTATTGGGGAGTAAACCTATATAGGGTGTCTCAGGAGAAGATGTTCAGATCCTTCCTGTCTACATCTTCCACTGGTCAGTTTGCTCCTTCACAGCTGATATCCTTCCTTTGAAAACCATGGGTAGTGCTTTTTCAAAGTTTCTTACTTCTGAGGTCTAGACACCTGAACTTGCTCACTGCATTCAGCTGCAGCCTTGTCTAGGTCTGATGAGTTTCCCAGTATATGTTCAGAGAGTGTAAGATTGGAAGCCTCTCTGCAACGTTGAACAGCAGGAAAATGTTACTACTCTTAGAGCACAGTGGAAGAACCTTTAGTACAATTTTTTTCCAGAGCTAGGAATAGATGATTCAGGTTAAATCTCAGGCCTGTAAGGAAACAAAACATTTATCAAACAACACACCATGTCTCATTTAACTCTCTAGCAGTTTTTAGTAACTTGCATGCTACTCCATAGGTTGTTCATCTTTGGCTCTTTGCTTGGATAGATTAAAGTGCTTTTGGTCATGGGATGTTGATCCAATCAGTATAGATGGTAGAGGTTCCTGAAGCAGATAAGGGGCAAACAGTACAATGTCCAAGAAGTTTTGCATCTCAGTTTGAGTGGCTATGTACAGAAACATCCAGATTCCTGTTTGGATGAGTTACTGATGGAGTTGATACTGGTCTTTATCAGGTTCAATCCTCATTTATTTTTAGGTGCTTGCGCAGATGAGAAAAAAACATTTATCTTGCTTGAAGAATAAAACCTAATGGCTGTTCTTGATGCCATGTCTGTAAGTAACTACTTTTTATAGAATCACAGGATAGTTGAGATTAGAGGGGACCTCTGGAGTATTAGTCCAGATATCATCCCACACTTACTACCCCCCCCCCCCAGTCCCTTAATCAAGGATTAAGGAGGATGTTACGTACAAGGGAAGGCCAAGAGAGCTGGGGAAGTCTTCATCAGAATCTTAGCAACGAGTAGTTTCTGCCATCAGGAATTTATGAAGAAGACAGCTAGGCTCTTTTCAGTGCTATCTAGAGGAAAGACAAGAGGCACTGAGCACAAATTGAAATACAGCAAATTTTATTTAAACATATGAAAAACCTTTTTACTCTGAGAGTTGTCAAACATCAGAACAGGTTGCCCAAAGGGCTTGCGTAGCCACCATCCGTGGAGATACTCAGAACTTGCCTGAGCATTTGACCTTGCTTTGAGCAGGGAGCTTGGACTAGACAATCTCTAGAGGTCCCATCCAACCTCAGCTATTCTGTGATTCTGTAAAACCCTTAATTGTGTTAGTGGCCCTTTTCTGGACTTGTTCAAGTGTGACTATGTCTTCTACTGGGCACTCCAGAACTGAAGAGAACAGTACTCCAGATATGGTCTCCCCAGTGCTGAGCAGAAGGGATCATCTTCCTTGAGCTGCTAGCTCTGCTTTTCCTAATGCAGCCCAGGATGTTGTCTGTCTGCCTTTGCTGCAAGGGAGCATTGCTGGCTTTTTTCCAGCTTGGTGTCCACCAAGACCCCCAGGTCCTTTTCTGCAAAACTGCTCTCCAACCAGTTGGCCCACAGCCTGTAGTTGCGCATTTGGTTATTCCTCCTCGGGGGCAGAACGCTGTGTTTTCAGTTGTTGAACTTTGAGATTCCTGTCCCAGCCCTTCTCTAGCCTGTCAAGGTCCCTCTGAATGGCAGTACAACCCTGTGGTGTCCCAAGAGACAGTCCTGTCTGGGAGTTCATGCAAGAATGCTGTGGGAATCCTGGCGGTGTATTGAGTCACATGGCATTCTGGATAGGCTAGTTACCGTGGCATAGTTAAACTGCAGAACATGAAAAGCTGGTTGAAGTCTTTTGTATTTAAATATGTGTTGATAAAGTATATAGAGCAGCATGCCTTAATTCTGTTACTAATAAACTGGTGGAAGATCAGAAAATGTTTTGGGAAGGTTATTCACTCCTTTTTTTTTTTTTGTCTTGCAGATATATAGGAATGGTGGTGACTGTCTAAGCACAGTTGATTGTGTCCTCTTAAATTACTAGACAATTTATATGCTCTTTTTGGTGAAGTTTTATGACAAACTGCTTAATTTCAGGACTTCAGAGTCTAGAGAGTGCATAATTTAGGTGCCAACTTTCCTACTTTAATTGTTAAGCCCACATTTACAAGAAACAGTTTTAGACCTTTCTCACCATCTCTAATATATGGGTTGTTGAACCAGCATGTGCCCTGAAAGAGAAAAGAGCTTTCCAGGCCAGAGCTGCAGCCATTGTGATTAAATCTTATGCAAGTCTCAATTGTTGCAGTTGTTTAAATGTCCTGCAGGTGGAAGGCATCCTAGGCACCCTGTTTTGTCGCTTGTCTTACTGTAAAAGGAACTATAGGCTGCTCTAGTACAGATCAGAGTAACAGCATGTCCAAATAATCTGATTTTTACTTTGGCATAGCTATGCAACAGTGCTCAGTGTTGTCTTCAGGACTGTCATCGACTTGTTTTGTTCTATTCCTCTAATGTTACAGCAAGATTATGTTGGGTATCTTCTGATTCTATACAGTATCGGTTTTTATAGTAACATAAAACTTAAGTTGCCCACTGAATTAAGTAATATCAAATGCACACACTGAATTAAGTAAGTTTTTTAATCACTTTAAAAAGTGTGATCTACTAGTTTTTACCGCAGTTGAACTGCTTTTGCAGTTTGTGCTTTTGTGTTGTGTGATATTGAAGCTACTGGATTTCTGTATTTCATCCTTCAGTGAAAGAGGACAGGCCACCTATCATGTTAAATTTATGATTGTATATCGGAGAGCAGACACCTAGCAAAAAATGAACTTGTTACTGTTTCCCTGTAATAATGTATCTTTTGGTTTGGTATGAAGTAACTTATTTTAGCTATGGTGAAGATACCTATTTTCTACAACAGACATTTTCAAGGTTTCCCAGACATTGAATGGTGTCGTTGGCTTATGTGTTAATCTGAATGCTGTTTTTCTTGATTCTTTTTTTCCTTCCTACTTCATAAGTGAATCTAGTTCTTTGTTCAGTGTTTGATTCTCTTTATGAACTCTAATAGTAATTAACTTCTCAAGTTAATGTGAATATTGTCCACTTATAGGCTTTCTTTTCTTTCCAGGCAAAACTGGCAAAGAACTATGGAATGACCCGCATGGATCCATATTGTCGAATACGGCTGGGGTATGCTGTGTATGAAACTCCAACAGCACATAATGGAGCCAAGAACCCCCGCTGGAACAAAGTTATTCAGTGCACTGTTCCCCCGGGTGTGGACTCTTTTTATCTAGAGATATTTGATGAGGTCAGAACCATCTATTTTTTTTCCCCCCCTCTCCATCTCTTGCTTGGACTGAGGTTTGGGTGAACCTTGCAAGAAAAGATTGAGTTACCAAAGGCTGCTTCTTAGCTGTGCTCTCTGAGAGGTGACAAAAATTTTTCAGAATCCCAAGAGCAGCAATGCATAAGGCTTCATGCTTCCCCAAGAATGTCAGAGCTCTTACTTTTCCTTTGGTAGCTGATAAGGGCCGTTAGCAAGGTTCCCTGCAAAGAAAGAGAAGCAAAAATGTCTGAATGGTGTTTAAGCTCCTCTTTGCTATCAGAATGCCCCACAGCCTTGTATTCTGTACTGTCCCTATTAAAAATAGCCTGTTTATGCAATGCTGTTTTACTCAGAAATTCTTAAGTGTTACTCTAACCCAGGAGGAGCTTGGAAAATGCTGAGGATAAAACTGTCAAATACAGACTGTGTAGTCACTAGGATTTATTAGCAGAAACTAGAGGCTACAACTGAGGCTAAAGTCTGTGATTTGTCTTTTTTTGCTGCCTCTCTTACTGTGTGTAGTAAAACTTGACACTGCAGCGGCTGTGTGGCTGTTACACAAGTGAGGCTTTTGGATGCTGTTTTGTGGGCTTAGTTGATGGGTTGAAGTATCTGTTTCACTGCTGCAACACGGGTGGCAGATCAGTCCTTGTATCTGCCCTTGAATTACCGGAGTTCACAGCCTGTCCTAGTAAACAGAAGCTGTTGACATTAATTTAATGGCCTCTGATATGATTTCACTATTCACAGAGACTATGCTGATATTAGTATGTTCTATTTCTAGAAGTGTTCTGCTTCAGGTTTTCACTTTATTATTAAATATCTGCAATCAATCAATAATCCCACTTAAACCATAATGCATCCTTGTTGGAAAGGAGATGGCTAAAATATTTGCTGACAATGTAGTAGTTTCAGAAGGAATAACTTAAAAATAAAATTGGCAAAATGAAACAGCATAAAACTGAAGGAAGTGCTAGTAAAGAATAATTTGATGACTTGTTTTTTTCAGGACAATTAACTTGATAACATGTTTTTTTAATTATATTCTAGCGGGCCTTTTCAATGGATGACCGTATTGCTTGGACACACATTACAATTCCTGAGTCTCTGAAACAAGGAAATGTGGAGGATGAATGGTATAGCCTGAGCGGAAGGCAGGGTGATGATAAGGAAGGAATGATTAATCTGGTTATGTCATACACGGTAAGCCAAGTTTGGGCTGGGAGAGGAAGGGAGAGAAGCTTCTTGGGTAGTGGTACCTTACTGAGTGTTTGTATGTGTTAGCATTTAAAATAATTATAATTAACTTTGGAAATAGCAGTCAAAAATATTAGTTAAGGCAGTAAGTACTTTTTGGTGAGGTGGTAAATGGGTATTTATTTGTCTGGTTTTGCAATTACAAAAATTCAGCTTATTCCTGTGCTAACAGAAGTATAAAAAAGAAGTCAAATGGTCACTGTCACTTCCAGTTTAAGAACAATAATAATTTTTTAAAAAGCTTCGTGGAGTCTAACAATAACTTTTTTTCCCCCCTAAATCTTTAGAAATTCCTGTCAATTTAAAAGCAAAAATAATGGAAACTCTTCTGTCTTGGCTCTTTCTTGGATAGTTTGAATGCTCTTTCTGATGACTTCATTTTTTTTATTTCCATTCTTGTTCACTTGGTGCTCCTGGTCATGAACTTCTGACTTACACTGGTCCATTTAGCAGCTCATGGACAACTTTGTCCTCTGCTGCCTTTCTCTTAAGTAGCTGTTGGACAGCATGTATAGCGTGTGCAGCCCTGAATGCTTCCTACTATGCTTGTACAGCATCAAAAGTTCCAAGCTGCTGTTTGAGTGCACAACTGGGAACAGATGTTCTCTGCTGTTTGTAATTCATTCTGCCCCATATCTGAGCAGTTGTTCCATTACCCCTAAGAGAAATGAGTTTGTAATTAACCTTTAAAACTGTCTGCCCATGAATGTACCGTACATAGAATCTGACCTTTTAATATTTTCCAAGATTAAACTCAACAGGAATTGTGGTATTAAAAGGGAAGGGAGTTGAATTGATATTTTGTTTAAAGTACTGGTTTACCTCAAGAATAATCGATTTGAACTAAAACTTGCTTCTAGAACCTCTGTGGGAGCTACTGCTTTTAATAAAATTCAGGTTTGCTCTTAAGATTTAATTTACGATGGGTATGTTGTATATTCATTTCACAGGCGTAAGGGACGGAAGCTGATTAAACCCATATTTTAAAATAATTTCCTTCAGTAACAAAATGTCAGTGACAAAATTTATCAAACTGTTGCAAAAAGCTAGTTTCACATGATGTGTTTATATTGATTTACAGGCAAATTAGTTGTCATTTAAAAGGATGGTCGTTCAGTTAATTTGCCAGAGGTTTTGCTTAGTATAGGTTAGCACATAGTGTAGTCGTATTGTAATATGGAACGTGGTTGCAATGTGAGAATTTGTTTGCAAATACTGTTTTAATTATTTTAACTGCTGGTTTAGGTTTGCTATTTCTTGAGTAGTTCTAATCTGTGTGTTTTGTGTCAAGTCTTTGCCAGCTGCCATGATGATGCAGCCCCAGCCAGTGGTCCTGATGCCCACTGTATATCAGCAAGGAGTTGGATATGTGCCTATAGCAGGTATGTTTTCTTTCCTTGAAGACTCTTAAAACTTCCAGATGAAGGGTTTTGCAGAAATAACTACCAAATTTCTCCTAGTTTTTTTAGAATGTAAAGAAAGCTATAAATTATTTTGTCCTTAACCATTTTTCCCATGACACGTTTTAGGGAGGAGGAGAACGAATGACCTAAACGTGTGTCTGCTTTTCAGTCTTGTACCCTGTTGAAGGGAGCTGCCTGAGTTTGATTTAAATGGATTAAAATTACTATTAAGTTGAAACAAGTAGCTTGAAGGATTATCTTCTTGAGTATTTATTTTAGACTTATGTCAGGTCACTGAATAACTAAATATCTAGAAGGCTGCACTCTAATATAATGTGTGCTTATTTAAATGGTGGCAATCCATGTGTGAAACTGTTCAGACTTCAGAAAGAGCACCAAATGACTTGTGCTGTTAGAGCTGCAGCTTAAATAGCCCATAAATGGATTGACTCTTCTGGGGTCTTTGTAAATGCTTTGTTGGAAACTTGCTATGCAACATGTGAAGTGTGTAGCACGGCAAATGAAAAATGTTAGGGAGCTCTGAGATAGTTACATAAATATATAAAGAAGAACTAAAGCAGGTATTGTCTGTTCTTTCAGTCTGTGCAAAGTAGGTTTTGGACTTGTATAGAAAGATGTGTTAACGCAGATTTTGTAGTTTTCCTGTCAAAGACAAAAAGCTTAAGGTATGTAAATAAGCTTGAATTTGCCCTACTTAGATAACTGATAAGAAAAATTCAGTTGGGTTTTTTGTTTCACTTACAGCTCTGAAGAGCACTAGTTTTTGTTGTATGGACATTTATTCCGTAATATGTGTGTGTTTTAGGGAAAATAAGATATAAATAGTTTTAATTTCTTTGCATACAAGTGTATGAATGAGTGGTAGAGTGTGTGGGACATAACTGCAGTGCTAAGGGCTGACACAACAGATACATTTTTTTTTTTCCAAAGACTAAATTCCTGCTTGAATTTAAAATATCATGCTCTGTAAAAACAAACCTCTTCAACATAAGACTGGGTATGTAACTTAGTCATACCTCCTGTTTCATTTTTATAGACTTAAGTTAGAGCAAAACATAGAAAAGTTTGGTTACATACTTACCCCCTGATGAAAACATGCACTTTGCTTCATTCAAAGTGCTTTTATCTCTATAACTGAATTCTCAGAATTTAAAGCTTACTTGCTTTGCCAGTGAACTAGTTTCAACTTGTGTGTGCATCCTGAGGTGTGATTTCATTGTGATAAGCCAGACTTCTGTGTAGCTTTTCTGTGTTCGAATTAGATGCCGCATCTTTTTGCTTGTAGGTTCATCCTATCCCTATACACTGAAGCAGTTAGTGAACTTCAAACAGTTATCTTGGATATGGTTTAAAAAAAAAACCAAACTAGCTGAAGTGGTACATATAGCAATGCAATTGAAGGTGCTATAGAATTTCTTGAACAGAACAAAATTAGAACATTCATATTGCAAAATTACTATGCCAGCTAGAGTACAAACAGTAGAAATGAAGAGACTAGTTTTGGGTATAATTGCAACTAGACATAGAACTAAACAGATAAAACTGATACACTTGTTTTTCAGCTTTGAAGGTGTAGTATCTTGATGTTCAGATCTTGGTGTTCTGTAAATTTTGTATTTATCTAGAGAATATTATCAGTAATACTTACTAAATCTACTCGGATAAGTGAAGAAATAATTTATATTTAGCAAGTGATAGTAATGCCTGACATTTTAGCATAGAAGAATTTGCCTTTATGTAACAATTTTATTGATCTGGATGTTGGAGCATTGCCCTTCTGCAAAGATCCAGCATATTTGTTTTAATTACTGCTATGATAATCTTCTGTATTAAAAATTCTTCCTGATTCTATGACTTGTATTTTTAAAGCATTACGAAGTCCCACGCCTCGGTTTGAACTTTTCATTTGTTCTGGGAAAGCTTGAATGCACTGCCTTGACTTTCTAAATGCCAAACTTACTACAAGCCACCTTTGACCTATTTTTGATTTTTTTTTTTAAATACTACTGTGCTTTGTGTCTGCTATTCTAGAAATTCTGTTGGCACCATCAAAATTTCTCAAAGCATTGTGAGTTTTAAAGCTTTTGCCTATTCACTAATCAATGACCCACTCGGAATAACTAGATGGATGGTTAGGTTTGGACTTTGAAAGAGTGCTTCTGCTGTTTCAAACATTTAATTGTATGGTTTAAAAGTAATTTCAAATTATAAAAGGAACCAATAGTGCATCTTGGAAGACATGGAGTATTGTCAAAATGTTTTCTCTATACTGAACTAGAGGCTGCTCCTGGATTCTATAAACTCTTTCAGAAAGGTGCATGCAAACTGTGGTCCTTCCCTGCCCAACTGAGTTGATTGTATCTCCTGGGGAAACTCTGTTGGTACTCTTTCTTTGGAACATGGTACAGGGTTTTCTCTCCTTTTGAGACTACTTCAAGTAGGTCATTAGTATGCTCCACAGGAATATGTTTACCTTCTTCCCTTCTTCTTAGTTCAGGTTTTTTACCTACCCAGTTAAATGAGTGTAGTCAATAAGCAAGTTCTATTTGTTTCCTTCGGAAGAGTGGAAGAGCAATGCTGGATAGTTAGAACTGAAGTGGAGGAGATTTCTGCTGTTGAGCAAGACTGTTAGAATCTAAGTCTTATCTATGATGGAAATACAGTGGTTGGACTAAAATGCTTATCCAGACAGTTTAACAGTTACTTGTTAACTGTCCAAAATAATTATGTTTTAAAGAGAGATAGTGTTAAATCAAATTTAGCTGTGTCACAAAAGCCAAGCTGTTTTCTCTGTAACAGAAAATTTCTGTTCAAAACTTAGTATGTGTAACTAACCTTCTAATTAAGGTCGAAGCAACTAATTCCTGTCCCACTTTTCTGTATCATACAAGCTGAGGTAAATAGTAGTAGCAAGCAGTGGTAAGCAGATGAAGCTTGAAATGCCAACACAAGTAATGTTCTTTTCCCCACATTTGATGGTAGATGTTAGAGCTGTGGTGAGAACAGAAGTGGCCATAGAACATTCTTGCACCATGTTAAATAGCTTCAAAAGTTTAAAAAATTAAAAACGTCTGACAGTAGTGCTAGTTGCTACAAACTGTAGTTGCCATAGATGATACACCTATGGATTGGGTTTGGGAAGATTTGAATTTGTCAATCCTGCTGTTCTTCTAAAAGTTGAGTTTATCTACCATCTCTTCCTGTTTCTTTTTCTAAAGATTACTTAATCTGGGCTGTAGAATATTGAGGTGTACAAGTTGCTTACAGTCCCAGCTGATGTTCTGCATAGTGTATCAAAGACAGTAAGCTAAAAAAAGTTAGTTTAATAGGCAGACTGTATTTCTTATTAGCAAGTATTCATGGGATAGATAGAAAATCTATTTGGACTTAACCTGCTTTTTACATGAGTGTTTATAAATTTAAAAACCAACATGTGTCAGGGCCCTGTCAGAGTCCAGAACATCATTTTTCATGAGGCAAAGTTGTGTGTGTATGTTCATTACTCCTTTAGGTGTCTATATTGAGTTTCATGGGTTAGCTTGCGATGTTACTGGTATTTGTTCAGAAAACCATGGATTTATGTTGTCCTTTGTGGGCTATGAAATATAATCCTTGTTGCAAACACCTGGTGGCTTGCTTATTTTGAAAATGTTTTCTTGAATTGTTACTTCTGAAAAAAGAGCGCATTTAGGAAACTTGTTCAGAGCACTGCAGCAAATTGGTTGGGAGACTGAATCCTAGCAGCATTTACTTTTTTATATTAGGTAGTTTAGGTTTTACCCAATTGCCTCAGTTTATCCAACTTTCACCTTTGGAAGCTAAATGATTCATTTCCTTTTAAAAATAGATTAATATTTCTTTCCCATGTCTTATTCCTTTCCCCTTGCCCCTTCATTTTCACCTATCTTTAGGGCTTGAGTACTTTGCTCTGGGTAAGTTTCCAAGCTCTTTTCTCACTCCCATCCTCATTGACTCAAGAGTCTTTGCATGAACTCATCTGAACAGCTTTATTTGTTACAGCAGACTGTATCACAAGGCATTACCACTTGGATGTCACAATAGAACAATTTAATGCATTTACTGGAAATTGTTAAAGCCCCTTTAACCTGTTGGAGAGTCTTTAAAGGCATCTGCTCAGCTTCAAGCTATAACAAAGTCAAATGTTGATGGATAAAACACGTTGTTAATATTCTGAAACTGTTGTATTTCATTGAGCTATTCTAGGTGATAGTACTGGCTTCCTAGGAGAGAAACTTTAATCTTGCAGTTGTTCTCCTACTGCAAGGTTTGGGGAGAAGCAGATAATGTCATGACTTTTTGTAAACTTGAAAGCGAAGAACTCAGTTCTGCAATGACATTGAGAAGACAGCCTGCCAGTTGTCTTCTGTTAATCTTCAAATAAGTCTTTTTTCAAAAAGATAACACTTTTTTCATCAGTGTATATCTTTCATGCACCTCTCTTTTAGATCCATATTAAGCTAAGCATCTGATTTGAACTCTGAAGGAAAATTATGTCACAGGAAATTAATTTTCCTTCAGTTTAGACTTACTTTACTATGAGACCTTTCATTTTGAATTGTGCAAAGATGTGGCATCCTTAACTTTGATAAAAGCATTGGTCTTCAAGTATGTTCAGAAAATTCTAGAATTACTCCTTGTGACATAAAATGTCATTTCTTGATGCTCTGAATTTCACAAAGTTGCTGTAAATATATCTGATGCAGTTGTCACAACGTATTGAGTTTATTTAGAGCAGTGGAACTGTAGAACTTTTCTGTGGGTCCATATGCTTCGCTTTCCTAGTAGTTTGCAAAGAAGTAGTGTTTTAAAAAAATTGAGAGATGGTATGCATATTTTAGCACTGACTTTTTTTTCTGAAGCAAATATCGTTGACCTATCCATGTATTTTTGAAAAGGTGATACTGATTTCTTCCTTTAAATGAAAGAATTCGTGCTGAGAAGGTTCCTGAGTTTCCTCTGAAAGGGTCTATGCATGGGACAGAATAATCATGAATTAAGAAGTTAAACATGGAGCACTTGACTGAACAAGAAAATAAAAAATGTGTGATGCCTTGTGTGCAGTTAACCCACCCTGTTAATTCTCCTGTGATGCTTCCATTGCTGCTCGTAGCAATTGACTTGCTGTTCGACATACTTGTTTCATGTATTGGAATGTCACTGCTTATGCCAGCATGTTTGCCATTGCCATTTCACTGAATTGGAAAACAGCGTCCCATTCTTCTGATTTATAACACTTACCTAATATCCAAGAACAACACAGGAGTGTGCAATGCCATTGATAGGGGGTTTTTATGTGGTTTAGTTTCAGTTTTCACCTGTTAGTGAAATGAGGTGCTTAATGTCTAAAGCAACTTCTTGCTGAACATTGATAATTTTTGAAGTTTATTATAACTTTCTATAATGACTGCATATGTGTGTGTATATATGCTAAATTTTGGTGCATAGTTCTTTATGCTTAAATCTTGCTTACTCTTTTGTAAATCAGAAATTATGGATGCTTTTAGCCTGAGTGCGGAACAAAGAAAAGAAAAAGTTACTCTTTAAATTGGTATTGGTATTTGTATAGCTTGGATGTTGTGTTTCATAAAACGTAAGTGTTTATGTTGGAGGTATTTATTAAAAATCACTGTGATGCTAACTTCCATTTGTGTACAGTGTAGTGGTAGACAGCACTAATTCTAGAACTGTAAGAGCTGAGAAAATGGGTTTTGAAAATCATTAGTGAAAAATAATACTGTCAAGAAATTTCTTCTCTAAAATTGAATATTTAGATTGAAAATAATTCTTGAATACTGCCTGGGCAGGTGTCTGGCTTCATAATTAGCTTCATCATTATCTTGCTTTGAAAGCAGTAAGAAAAACTGTGTGCTGGTCTTGATTTTCTTGGCACTGACAAAACACTGAAACCTTATTGGTAAGCTGTAGGATGCTGTGGCCTAGTGAGCCTCATGTTTCATATGGGTTAATAATTTAAACTGACCTCTTGTATAGGTAGTTCCTCCACAATTTAGGCTGATAGTTGGATAATCTTAGGGTGCTGATGACTTACTGAAGAGTATTAGAAAGCTTGTGATAGAAGTAAAACATAACTTTTATTGCTCTGTTCTTTCAGGTACTTTGCAACTTTATTTTTTGAGGCTGTACATCTTTGTTCATCTCTTGTAAAAGCCTGGATGGTTTGTAGGAAGTGTGAGGGATGACTTAAGGCTTGTTGAAGCTATAGAAGAGGCAGTCTGAAATGCTGCTGGATATGATTATTGGGTAAAGTGTATTTGCAGTGTTGGTGAGGACTGCAAAGCGGTTTGTCTGCAGACTGCACACATGGTCTAATTTGCCATAGGTTCAAACACATAGTGCCAGACAGGATTTCAGGGTCCATGGTCCAAATGGCATAAGAAGCTCTTGAGTTAAAGTTTATGTTGTTGCAGAAGAGGTGATAGATACCCTTAGTAGTGGTGCGATGCAGATGACTGGGCAGAGACATGGTTCCAGTGTGTAGGTAATAAATTTATGGTGAGAGGGACACTACTTTAGTTGGCAGCATGGACCTTTTTGAATAGATGCAGCCTGTGCTTTAGACTTAAAGCATCTAGATTCCTTTTTTGCTCCTAATAAAACTTAAGATGATTACAAGGGGAGTTATTTTAAAGTCAAAATTGGAAAACATTGATAAATATGGAGGTGCTTACAATTCAGTAATGTATCCCTTCAGATAGGACAGAAGTCCAAGTTGAGGAAAGAAATAACAAAGAGTACATTAGGTAGAATCACAGTTGCAGTGCACACAGTCAAACTATATTCAACGACAATACGTTGTCAGCCAGAGCTGATATAAATTAGGGTGGGTTTAGCTGATCCAACCTTGAATGTGAATTTTAAGATGGCGTTTTTAAACCTGATAAAAAAAAAAAAGATAACAAGGTGCTAAAATATTTGTACAAGTTAGGGTGAGCACAGACATTTCTGATGAAATAGTTACAGGTTAAAGAAAATCTTGAAGAGACAAGGTAAGTATTGAAATTGCTCATTGCTCTTTTTTTAGATGTTAAGTCTGAATAGAAGTAGTGTAATACAGTTGCAATACATTTCATCTCTTCAGTACCTTAGTCATTATGCTAAGAGATGAGGCCGCTAAGAGGCACACTTGAAGATTATGTCAGTTGTAATCTGCTTTACGTTGTTATGCTTTTTGAGCAGTTAGAATTCAATAGAAAAGAAGCAGCTTTTAATCTACTCCTGAGTAATATATGAAACCTGGTTGAAAAAGCATCTTATTTTGAAGATGTGTAATAGTGGTTTGCAAATAGATCATCCTTTGTTTAACAAAACAAAAACAAAAAAGCACGCTATTGGAGAATCCTAAAAAAAAAATCTCTGCAGTAAAACAGTACAGTGGTTTCTGCCAAAAAGTGGTAGGTCTGCCCAAATGAGGGGATGTGAGAGAGTTGAATTAGATATTAAATCTAAACTGGTAATAAGATTGGGTAACAAAGCTTTGGAAGATCAAATGTGTAAGGAGTTGAGAACTATGTAGTTTAAAGAAGCAGAGGAGCTAGACTCATTTAGGTAATTAAGTGACTATAAAGCTATAAGTATGTAAGGGAGTACAGAAAAACCCACTTGGGACGTGAGGAGGAAGTAAGTTTGGTTTTGTCCTTCTTAGGAAGGAATGCATTTTATGGAGAAGGAGCCTCAGATTATAATTTTTGAGTTTAACACTTAATCATTAAGATTATCAATAAGGAAGAGCAGGTAAGATAACATTTATTTCCAGTCTTGTATTATGGATTTTTTTAATCAAATGCAGTATGTAACCTATTGCTTAATTAGTCTTGCTTTCAGAGGACTGGAGGATAGCAAACAAGTTATTTTAAAAAATGGTTCTGAAGTAACTGTTTTCCCTGTTGCATAGACTGATTAAAACCTATGGAGATTAGAATGAGCTGGTTTAAAGCAAACTACTAACTAGGTAAACTTTAGGAGGAGGTGACACGGTTATGTAAGGAAAGCTCATACCTTAGAAATTATAGGTGTATGAGTGTGTGGGTAAGAATGATGTGGTCTGTGTATATCACTTTGTCAGCTGCATTTTGAAAAATGTTACTTGCTAAGGACTCTTCCTATTATATGATATTCTGATACAGTGAAGGTCCTCTTGTGGTTTAATAGCTATTTTGAAAAGCTGATGAAGAGATAAAAATAGGTGATAAGTCATACCCTAGTGGAGGGAGGCCTTTGGGGTGCCTCATATTTTTAGAAAGCTAATCAAGGGGACTAATAGACAATTTGTCAAAACAAAAACTCTTAGCAGTTTTCTAAGTCTCTGACTACAGCAGGATGCAGAAGGATCTCATATGGGAAATAAAATCGCATATTAAGGCTGGTGTTAAAGTATTGTGTAAAGAAAAATCTTAACTAATACATATTTGGTGATGATTTTTTGATTGGTCATTACTACACGTAAAGATCTTCTGAATTACTGTAGACTGTTCTATGAAAGTACCAGGTGAATGGTGTTTGAAACAGTGGATAAAATGCTTGAAATAGGGAACAAATACAAAACCTTTATCATGCTGCTGTGTGAAGCAGTGCCATGTTTGTGTCTAGATGCAGGTAGTTCTCCTTGCCCTACCTTAAAAACAATACAGCAGAACTGGAAAAGTAAGACATAAAGGTGTGGGACTAGCATAATCGGGGGTCTGGAACTACTTAGAGAAGTGAAATACACTGTTTCCAGAAGTGATCACAAAAGGCTCTAGATGTATACTATACTTGGCTTCAGTTTTATAAAAACAAATGGTAGTTCTTCCAGCAACAGATCTATGCTTAATTAATGATAAATGTTAAGTGATGGAAAAGGTCTTTTGTCTAGTAATTCCTTTTGACAGGAATTAAAAAACTCATTTTCCAAAACTGTCTTTATAAACCGACAGTGCTTTAATTTTACACAGACATACAAGAAATTAATAAAAAATGTCAGATGAATTTTGTCCTCTGGCAGAGGAACAGGGAAAAGCAGTGTGTACCCACATAGGCATGAGAGGAATCGCTCTTTTGCCCTTTGCTTACTGAACTGAATGGAACTTAACCAGAGAAAAACATTAGTTTAAAATTTGCTTATGAGTGTGGTCCAGTATCCTAGTAGACCTCAGTACTTTTCTTTCCTTTGACTGCGATGGAGATTGCATTCATTGAATTTCTAAATACCAGTTATGTATATTGCTGATGTAAAACTATCTTTTTCATCACGACATAAATACACTAGGAACTAAAGTATGAAGGAAGCAGGGAGGAAAAAGAATCACTAATAAAACACTAAGCACACCACAGAAAGCTGTGGTTGTTTAAGTGTAAACCTGGTTAATGCAAGTCGTACCTAATTTTGAGCTGTACGTTTTACCATACTGTAGTTTACCACTTCTGGAACATAACTGGGGCAGAGAACCTGTTCCAGAGAAATGTATTCTGATTGCAATGGTCTAGGTATAATCTCTGCAATCTTTTTTTTTTCTGGGGTATATGTTTTTAAAAAAAAAAAAGCTGAAGTTGTTGAGTTAGGGTGAGTCATGAGCTGCTTCAAAATCATTGATTATTTTTTTTTTTCCTCATGTATGTTTTCTTCTTTTTTTTCTATTTTTTGCCTGCAGGGATGCCTGCAGTCTGTAATCCTGGCATGGTACCAGTGGCAATACCACCTCCTGCAGTGAACCCTCAGCACCTGTGTAATGAAGAGGACCTGAAATCTATCCAGGACATGTTTCCCAACATGGACAGGGAAGTAATCCGCTCAGTGCTAGAAGCTCAGAGGGGGAACAAGGATGCAGCTATCAACTCCTTGCTTCAGATGGCTGAAGAATCATAGATACCCACTTCCTGCATAGTCCCCGTCCTCGATGCCACTTATTTTTACTTGCCAAGCCAGGGATTTAGCTAGAGGAAGAATTTCCCAACAGCTTTCTGTTAGTGCATCCTGTGTGAAAGATTATACCCCCTTTTCTCCTTGGACATTTGGATCTTTTTCACTTTCTGTCTCAATCTGTACATACTCCATTTAGCTTATGTCCTGCAATATAGCATTGAAGCATCTTTACTATCAGCTGTGCCCTGTGTGGCTATATTCTGATGGGGTGAGGAGTAATGCTGCTTTTTTTTCTTTCTCTCCCCCTTTTCATAAACTTGTACTTACAAAGTAACTCTATGCAGTACAGGATTTACTACTGTTTGTTAGATTGAAAGAAAAATTCTTTCCATGGAGGGTTTGCTCTTTAAACATAACTGATTTGTTAAAGTATTTAGGTTCCATCAAGCAGCCTATTTCTGCCAGAAATTAAAAGAAAGACCCTTTCCTTGTCCTGTGGTGTTCAGTTATTGCTGTGATATATTCAATTCATGTTTCTGATTGAAGATTTTTAATTTAATAAGCTAAATTTCTTAGGTTGCGCTGTTGGTATTTGTAATGAGCATCTTTTATTCAATCTAGTCATCGGGCACCAAAGCAATATATTATCCGGCGTGCATTTGGGGCTTTATCCTCCCATATAGTATTGTTATGTATCTGTAAAAGCAGGTAACTTATACAGTATGTATTGCTGTAGCAGAGAACAGGACTGAGCCCTAATGTACTCCCACAGTTAATTGCACTCTAACTACTACTTCTGCATTCCCATGGCTATTTCAAAGGATAAGTGCAGAAGGAAAGATTTTTGTACCTGGAAAATTACTGAAGCCGTAAACAATTATTTAAGGTGTTGTCTTACATTAAAAAAGCAGAAATCTCTGATCTGGTTATAAGGCTTCCTTCTTTACACCTATATGTCAGCAAAATTATTTTATATTAGTGGAAAAACTATTGTATTTTTTCTTGTAATCTGAAATAACAAGCATGAAAAGTAACTTCAGAATCTTTGAATGGCATTATGAGTTGCTCAGTGACTTGTTAGACTACGGTTGCTGCAGTCAATTTATTATTTGATGCAGATGGAAATAAATTCTTTGAGAGAAAATTTAACATATCTGAGTTATAGTCTGATCCTCAGAGGAGGTTGGAGATTGCTTGTATTTATTGTTAGTGTTATTTTTTTCAGATAACAGTTCATTTTGGAGCTGCAGAAGCTTACAAGTATGCACCAGTTACAGCTGTTGGATAAATTTCTGTGGTGTCTGTTTTTGTAGATGATAAAGTAATGCACTTTAAATAGTATGCACCAGTTTATTTTTCCAGTGATGTGCAATGTTGCTGTTTTATCTTTTTTTAATGTTTGATTTCAAACACTTTCTACAATAGCCATAGACCTTTACATTTTCAAGAGTTGGAATGAATGTACACTTGAAATCTAGGCTCTTGAGTGATTCGTGAGAACATTAAAGCCAGGTTTGGAATGGGGAAAAGGAACCTGTATTCTCTTCTTCCCCGTACTTTTGTTTCATGTCACATGCTTAAAATATTTTCTTTATCATCTGCTGAAAAGCTGATTCTATTTTTTTCCTCCCACCTACATTCAAGAAGCCTTTAGGTAGCACTGGCAGTAGAACATGAATATTTATTTTTTTTATGATTAAAAGTAATACTGGAACTTTTAAAATACAGCACCAAAAATCATCCCAGTTTCTGACTTTTTAAAGCTGTCTCTTCATAATGTACAATTTTAAGTTTTGTTATGAATCCCTTACCATCTTAAATTTACTGTTGAAAGCATAAGTGTCTTTATACATCCTCCAACTGGCTTTTCAATAATGAGATTCAAGGCTATAGTTTCTGTGTGCTTTAGTTGTAGAGTCACCACATTTTTATTTTCTGAAATAAAACGGGTGTTCTTCAAGAAAGTGGTCTTGCCCCTTCCCTACAATCATGGTAAATTTTGTGACGGAGTAGATTGTAGAGGCATTTGGTCTTTACAGCACAGTGATTTGTGACATTGTTACCCAAAAGGGTAAATCTTGGTAAGGATTTAATGCTTAAGTATCTCCAGGAAGAATCCCTTGCTCTAACTTTTACACAGATAGCATGAATCGCTAAGGGATGAACAATTCAGGGAAAATGTATATATTTAAATTTTTATATTAAAACGTTGGGATCCATAATACAGCTTTTTATAAAAGCAAGTGGTCATGGTTCAACTTAATGGCTGGTAAATTGTACTGCGTCCTATTACAGCTCAATTTCAAGCACAGCATAAACACCTTTCAATCCTAACCACCAGGAGGGGTAAGTGTGAATCTTAGATTAGTCAGGTTTAGTCATAAACTAGGCTCTGGGCCTCTGAGGGAGGCTCCTGTTCTTCGAATTCTTTTGTTTGTTTTGTTCTAGGCAAATGTTATGCAAAACAAGGTAGATGTAAGAGTTGAAGATGGTGTATGTAGGAGCAGTATGGCCAGTAAATGGATTTCAGCATGTTACACTATACTTAAATATTTTTCTGGTGATTTTTTTTTTTGGTCTTGGTTTAATTAAGCATTATAGCTGAAACTCTTATGTCAAGATGTGCTACTTTTTGTTAAAAAGAACAAAACAGTGATCATAGGCCTACTCAGCTTTTCAGCATACATACCCTCTCAGTCAAACTGTTCATTGTCAGGTTTGAATTGAAGAGAGATGAGAAAAGGCAGGGAGTGTTTAATTGTTCTAGGGTCTGTGAAATTAAGATATGGGAACTGAAAGTCTGTTTATTGATTTAAAACAAATAAATTGTCACTCATTATGATTGTAGCTTTTGACAAAATGCTAATGGGATAATACTGTGTTTGATGCTGCTCTTTTGCTCAACAGCTTCAAGCAGCTTGGAGCCAAAGCCAGCTGTATAAGACTGGCATCTGCTAAAAGTTAGTGCTCTTAGTACTAGTTTGAGTCCTGCCAAGAGCCTAAACTTGCTAAAGGTAGGAACATTTTTTGTCTAGCTAGATCCTTGCTACTTTCTTCTCTACTGCTCTTTGCATCTGCTGATGGTACTGAATGTTTTTTCCCTTACAAATGTTACTGCTTGTTTGGTTGATATGTAATACCGTACAGAGGATGTTTTTGCTGTAATAATTCTGAAGACGTTGTTTCTCTGTATTGAGGTCCAGTGTCTAAATGTGTTTCTTGCACTCTAAAGTACATTAACTTTTTCATTCTAATTTAATAAATGTATCATCTAAATGAAAGTGTATTATGTCTCTATTGGAGAGCACACAGTTTGAGTGACTGCCTTAGAATTCAAGTATCAGTTACTGTCTTCTGTTCAGTCTTGCGCGTTAATTAACAAGTTACACTGGTTCTTAACGTGATTATCTGGTGGGACTAGTACAGTAAGCACTCAAAAGTATTTTAAGCATTCATCATCTAGATGCCTTTTTCTAACTCTTGGTGGTACTTTCTCACGAAAATGTTGCAATATTGCAGGTCTAGAGGACAGAACGAGGCAGTAGTGAGGTTCCAGTGTTCGCAGGGCAAGGGAGGAGGGCAGAACAGTGTGGGTATGGAGGAAATGCTCTGCAGTGTGAAAGGAAAAGTTATGAAATAGATCTTGTTATGTGCTATTTTAGCTACGATAAGAGCTGGCTATATCTGCTAATGTATCATTAAAAAATTTTAAAGGTTTAGTTTACGTAGCATCTCTTTCTAATTCTGTGATTGACTGCAAAGCTATCTAAGGTCCTCTTTCTCATTTAACAACATTGCTGTGCTCAGGATTATTAATCAATGGCTAGTCTGTACTGTTAGGATATTAGCAAGCTAACATTTTTGGGTTTACTGTCCAGTTCATAGTGTGTTTTTTATTGGAAGTTAATTTTTTTTTAACAAATGATAGTTGAGAGGAATCTTTCACAACTGAATTTCCTTTGATTTATTTCCTTAATGAACTTAGTACCTACTATGAGATGAAATTATGTTCAAATTGTGCTTTCTTCTAGCCTTTGAGTGTCAGTTTCTATCCCAATTCATGTTCTAAAGCTTACAGTTTGCTTTCACATTTCTCCAGTGTACTGTGAGAGATAAGAAAAGTGAGAATTGATTTACTTAAGCAAATGTTGGCATTCTTGGGGCTGCTAAAGCATTTATTTAGTACTTTAATGTTTATTGGCTTTTTCATTCCAATGCTAATCAATGAGTGATGATGTGTGGGGGTGTAAAGAGAAGTCAGTGTATTTTGAATTATTAAAACATTTAAGTACATCAATGAGAGCAGGGTCTCTAGGAAGAAATGCAAATACATATTTTCTTAGAGTAAGTAGGAAAAATGAAAACCCATATTTACAATCTTCTCTGCTGCAGTTTTAAGTTGTAGCCTGCTGAAGACTTCGACTTTCTCTCCTAGATCTTCAGGAAGATTGTTTAGAAACCCAAGTTGATCTATTTTCATACTGCAGTGTATTTTAGAAGGATTTTCTTTACTATCTTGCCAAAAAGCATCATTAATTTTGTAAGAACAAATAGACTATACTTATGGTATACCATAACTTTTGAAGTTAAACTTGCTTATAGATGGGAAAAGTGAATTTGTGGAAAGCAAGTAGGTTGAAATTGATCTTAGCTACATCTGTATTTCCATGTGTAGGAGAACTATAAAAGTACTGCTGCTTGGAGTATTCAGAGAATTCACTTAGAACACATTTTTAAAACATTAAGTGTACTAATCTGGAATGTGAAGCAGACTGGATACGAATGGACAATCTTCATAATTTTAGTGCATTTATCATTAGGAGAGAATGAAGGATGATCCAACTTATTTTAAAATTATCTCCAATTATAAAATAACTAGAATGAGTAAAAAGGTACACTGCACTTCCATGTCTGTGCTGTCCATGTTTCTTCATGGATTAGATTCAGAAGCCTGGCACTGTATCACAGGATTATGTTTTTCCACCTTAAATGCATAATTTCTGTAATAGTAATCAGCTCAATACAGTGTATTCAGGTTGATTTGAAATGCTTAATGCTATGTTAAAAATTAATCACTAAGTATTTATAGAAGTGCACATAGTGGGGGGAATGGCATAGAATTCTGTAGTAAGTTTGAAACTCTCATTAACTTACAAATGGGGTAGAAAACATGGAGAAACTCTTCAACTGGGCGGTGTGGGAGGTGCTATTTTTTTGTCTTTCATTTCAAGTGTTTGCTGTAGTGGTGAAGTGTTAAAATGTTTAGGTTTCTTTCAGTAATAATTTTCTTCATCCCAAATAACCTAGATCTTATGAAGAAAATTACTACCTGAGTTATTTTTTATGAAGTGTAAATTTGAATCTTAATGAATACCACTAAAATTTCTAATTGACTAGAAAGGGGAGGTTCGGGTACAGCTTGGAAGTTCTTACACTGTGTCGCCCATTTTGAGTCGTTACACTATCTGTGCACACAGTGGGCAAGGGATTTCTCATGGCCTGTTTCGTGTTACCTTGCTCCTAGGTACGATACCAAGAGTGGGCTGTCTCACAGCACTGATGTTCTCCATGAATGCTCTTGCATCTTGTGGTATATGGGGCAAGTAGTGTTTCCAATTCTCTTGAAAAAACATGCTTAGCCTAGTTGGAGAGAGGAGGGAAACAGTCAGGTTTCTGTTTCTGTAATATGCGCTGGAACCTTCTCTTGTCAAGAGAGGTATCAGCAGGTGGGAAATGAATTGCCATTGGGGATGCTTCTGACAAGTGTGAGAAGCGTTTAAAAAGAAACTTTCTCATAACAAGTGACTAGCAAATTTAATTGTTACAGTCATAAGAATAAGGCTGCAGTTTCCTGACGTACTTAACATAAGTTAAACAGCATTATCTGCCTTTTTCCATAATGTGAGGCTTGATGCAAAGCCTCCTGATATCAGCAGGAATTTTTTCACTGAATTCAAAGGTTTAGATTGGGCTCTGTTACATTACAGGTCACATGGTAAGAACTGGAGTGTGAGAGACTATAACATATAACAGAAAATATAACGTTATTGTTTTGAATGTCTTTTATTCATTAAGTCTGCATTTCCTTGATTGTTAATGACCACATGCATAAAGCTATAATATATATTCATTTGGATGTTTCAGTTTGATGCAAGACCTTCTAACAGGAATAGGTTATCAATTAGTCTAACCTGTGTGCTGCTGCTGGCAGAAACTTGTATTGAGATCGTTGTGCAGAAAATAACCCTCCAAGGTACCTGCTTGGATTTTTATATAGTACTGGCAAGAAGAAGCTGTGAAAGGAGATTATTTTTTTTTTTTTAGCTCAAATCAAAAATCAGCATATGGCCTGTAGCAGGAGAATTGAGAACTCTTTCCCTCTTCATCCTAAATAATATATTTTCAAGTGCTATTTTTGTCCATGTGAAAAAATTCACTTGAAACTACCAAAATGTGGATGTCTGAATAAGAAATCCTTACCATGTCTTTTGACTTCATCCTGCTGATTTTTCTTTTATGACACGGAGTGTTATGGGAATACTTCTAAATGATAAATCTAAATACTTCCATTGAAACAGCTGGTAAGACAAACCTGACAACCTCTCTGGAGCACATTTCTTTTTAAAAGCAATGGAAGGATGATTGATGTGTTTCAGGGTTTCAGCATGTTCACACAGCATGGAAGCAAGAAGTGGCTAAGTACTTTCTGACATACTTCAGGATTTGAATTCATGTGACACGGAGCCTTGTTACCCAAGGACCAGGACTCAGCCTTCATGTTCAGTGAATGTTTCAAAAGAATTTAACGTGATCTGTGTTTTCACTGTTGAAATATAGCAGAAGTGCTAAAACGCATCTCCGAAATGGCCCAGCCTATTGAGCTAATCTGAATATTTTTATATTGAAGGTGATCCTATCTTCAGTGGGGGGAAAGAACAAAACAGTGAAAGCAACTGGAAAAATCAGGGGAGCTTAATTACTTTAGTGTTGTGGTACAGTCAGCTGTCAACAAACAGCTTGACCATAAGGGCTATGTTGTGACTATCTGCATAAACAGCCACAAAGTGGCTGTGATACTAGATGTTAGAACACAGCATTTTTGTTTCTTTGATTGTCACTTTTATATTTTAAATAAAAATGCCTGGATGGGGTGAAGGAAGCTTATGCAAAAGAAATTCTCAGTCCTTTTCTACTGGAGACAAAATCCAATTAAGAATCTTTTTCTTTTCTAGAGAGAAAAAGGCAGAGGCTTTAGAAAGAGGAGTAAGTAAAAATGGATTCAAGGTCTGCAAATCTTAATTTTTAGATTCCAAGCAAGTGTATCTATGATTTCTGTAACAACAATAAATGGAGTATGAGAACATCAGCATACCATGTTTTAATGGTCCCTCCTGAGTCTGTGTAGAAAGGAGGTATTCTTTAGTTTGTAGCCCACTCCTTATAAAGTTCTAGATCACCAAAATCATGAAAATGTCAGGGCTCTGTATGATACTCATGTATCGGGCAAGCCCTGCTGCACATACCTCCCTATTTTCAGGATTACAGTAAGTGAACTTTTATATACTTCTGTTAGCTACTTGCGCAGTATTTGGGGAACCTAATATGCCAAATCAGTGACTTATCCTCCTGTTGGCAGCATAATCTTGAGGTTCAGGAAATGAAAGTATGAAAACAGGAGATATAAAAGTAAAAGTATCCATAAGAATGTTCTGGTATAAGTCATTGCCAGGAAGCATGTTGCCTCTTTAGAGAATAGAATCTCTGCTCTCTCGACAGATGGAATTGTGTTATGTGTAGTGGCAAAATTAACAATGCAGAAACTGTGTGTGTTGGGAGACAAGTAGGTGACATCAATGAATGCATCAAACTCCTTAGACATGAAGTTACTGTATTAAAAACATGGGAAGTGCTATCAGATATCAACAGAGGAAGGGAAGCAAGGGAGGTGAATGAGTCAGAAGCCAAAATCAACAAAATAGCTCCTTAAATCACTGCCTGGAGGTGTTTCAAAAGAAGAGGAAACAGGAAGAGTTACACTGAAAGGTGAGGAGGAAGGAGATGTTGGTGTAAAGGGAGAAGTATTTATCTTGTTTGGTATTTCTATATCACACAAATTTTTCAAAATATGGTTAAGACTTAAGGAAAGATTGATAAATAGGGATCTACTGGTTTTTATTAACAAAAATAATTCAGAGTTATTGTTTCCCAATTTACAGGCTAATTGGTTTCATCTAATCTTTCAAATTACTTTTAGTCTATTTGACTGTTTTCCAGTCCTCCACCTGATTGAATGTTGTTGGTATTTTCTGTTTTGGAAAGCCTAGAGCAAGCATAGGTCATTAACTTGAGTTGGGAGGAAAAGGGCCCTGCATATGAATGTTCTACAGATACCTTACGCAGTTTAGTTTGTTCAGTGATACTAAATTCTGTCCTCCAACTGATGTACTCTAGCTATATATTATAGATATTAATTTTAAACTTAACAAATGTCTTTGTGGTGAAGTATTCCAGTTCCACAAATGCACTGATTCTTACAGAACAGCAGCATACTCTTCATATTTGCCCAATTTACATCATCAGACAACAAAACCTGTAAATGGTTTTATTTACAATGGGACATTTTATTCAATGAGCTCTTTAAGATTCTCGGTATGGTTGACAGATTGGTTTAAAAGGCATTGTGTCAACACATCAATAAAATGCACTAACTGGGTAGTTTTACCATATATATGCATATTAGTACAAAACATTCCCTGATGCAGTTGTCCCTGTAACTGCCTAGTTAGTGATAGGGAAAGGACTGTTCTATTTCCTGATGCAGATGAATGCTGTTCTATGGTAATTTTTAATGAAGCATCCGTATATTTGATTATGGTAAATCATAGGATGAAAAGTCAGCACTTTCTGATTAATTTGATACCCCATGGAAATGACAGGAAGGAGCTCAGGGTTCATTTTATATTATAGTTTCTTGTTTTAAATATTATTAATCTGTAGTTCAATAACTGCAACTACTTTGCTGCTGTGATTGTACATGTAACCTATTTGGAAATTTTATAAAACTAAGGCATACATGCGTTTTATTTCAAGTTCTAAGGAGCTTGATATAGTACAAAATAGCTAGATATATTTTAACATAAATGATACTTCTTGTATATCAAACAAATGTATGTCTTCCTGTTTTCCTATTTAGCAAATTTCTCTGTTTTAAAGCAATTCCTAGAGGTTCCTTGGACTTGTAATTGTAGTATAGCATTTGCTTCAAAGAAATCTACATGTTTGTCTCTTCCTGAATCCTGTTTACTTAAAGTGCAAATCCCCTGGGTGGTCTTCTGTATAGGCTTGAGAGAAAAAAGGTACAAATACAGATTTCCCTTAAGGAAAAAAAAAAAGGTAGCTGTATTTTGAGGAGAACTTAGAAAATTCAGTGGTTTCTAGCATTTTGCAGTAGGTTGGTTTTCAAGGCAAAAAAAGCCAAACTGAAACAACCCAACCCCAAAAAAATGCACTAATCCAGATTCTCTCTCCTAAATGGTGAATTATGATGCTGATTTTTTTTTTTTTCCATTAACACAGTACACGATCATTGAGGCTTGCAATTGCATCTTCAAATTAAACTCATAGGTAGTCAATCAGATACCTGGAAATAATGTGGTGTTCAGCTTTGAGAAATCTTCCATAATTTGGGAATTTAAAATAAAAAAACTAATTTTATGTGCTAGTATAATTGATCTCTGATGGATGAACAAGCTCTGCAAGGCTTAATGTTTCCAGAATTAAGGAAATAGTTCCCGGTTTGGTTTTTAGAGAAGTGAATAATGACCATTAGAGGGCAGTTTAAGACCTAAACTGGAATGTACTGCTAACACGTTAATACAGTGCTTATAATAGTTGAGGAAAACCTGCAGCCCAGAAGATGTTAGGGAAGCTTTGTAACTGGTGAACATGGTACTAAATACTCAGGACGTAGGGACTAGGGAGTGAGGGAGGAAGGGGCAAAAGCACACACAGATTTCATTGGCCTCCGTCTGAACTCAAAGCCATATTCAGAAGTGTTTACAGATGTTAAAATGACATAAGTGTCACTGGGTTTTTGACTCTGCACCCTGACCTATCAGCTCTGAGGCATCAATTTGGCTAGCTTGGATTAATATTGCTAGCTCTGCATTACAACGCCAGGCCTAACATGGCTGGCATATGTGAATGCCCCTCAGGAAGCCCTCCTGCAGCCAGCAGGGCTGGTTTCCCACTGTGGGACAGTTCTAGATAGTGTTTTTTCACTGCAGGACAGTTCTTAATCTCATCAGGCTCCCTCTGTTCTTGTAGTGCTATGCCCAAAATGCTAAACCCCAAAGTGCTGAGCCTGTCGGGCTGCTCGACCCACGGCTGGCTCTGTTCAGGACTGTTTGGATGTCTCCTCGCGGCAGTACCTGGTGTGTTCAGGGTCTGAGGATGCGGTGGTGAAATTGTAAAACTGGTGGTGAGCAGCTGGTCTGGACTCAGCCCAGGTTCCCAATGAAAGGTGCTTGTTACTGGGTCAGAGAAGGTGCAGGGAGTGGCACAGCTCCATGGTCAGAGTCAGTAACGCTGCCCGGAGCCTGCGCACCTGCCGTGGGACCTGGGGAGTTGAGAGATGAATGGTGTCCAGCAGTAAAAGGCGAAGCTTACAAACCTGCTTACTTCTCCCCTCTGGTTAATCCTAATGTGATACCAGGTCATGCTGGTGAAGGCCAATAGAAAAGTCTACTGATTTCATTCAGAGATTGAATTTCAGTTTGAAATAAGCAGTATAAAATGTGCATTATTTGATCAAACAGTTCCTCCTTTATTTTTCAGCCAAGCCTTCAGGGCAGATTCCAGGTTTTGTATTATAACATCTACTGATAAGGTAAATGCTCCCAACAGTTCAGGTAAACATGAAGAACTACTGTGGGAAAAGGCAGCCAATTTTCTCACCAGTGTGAGTCCATTTGAAATCTTTTAGGTAGCACAGGAAACAAATGCACAGTTTAAAAACATGTCCTGAACTTATCTGTGAATATTGTTAAAATTACGGGCAGGAGAATTTTCTGATTTTACTAAGTTCATTGACTTTAAGTATTATTCAACTAATTAGAGCTTCTATTCATATATAGATTTGTTTCTTCAACTGAAGAAGCAAGTGCTGGTTTCTACAGCCAGATACCTGTTGATCTAGGACATGAAATGGCACTGATCAACAAAGTTTTCCCTTCCTCTTTTTCTATACTTGTCTTCTGGACCTCTCCACTAATTACAGGGAAAACAAACTGTAGCCTGCCTGTTATCCCACCATCTTGGCAACTAGAATACAGTGAGCAAAGGAGAGGGATGTTTTAATCTCTATACCTTTTACGCCAGTGAGCAGAGCTATTTAGACCTGGGTGAGGGAATTTAACCTCATCCAGGAAGAGGGTTTTGAGAGTGTCTTCATTCCCAAAGACTGCTAGAGAATATACCCATCTGAGTTAGAAAACCCCCTGATGCTGTTGGAGACTCTGTCATTTAGATAATGAAGATGGGTATCAAACAGTCACCGAAATTGAAAAATGTTGAAAGTTTTAGTGATGGAATAAGAGACGAAATGAACAAGAAAACAGTCTTCTCCCTGTCACTGTGATGTCTGTTAGGACCATGATGTCCATAAAAATGATATGCAATAAAGCATGCACTTGGCCCAAGAGTTAAGTGTAATGTAGCTACAATGTTTTCTGGTTTTGGTTTTTAGAGACCCCTAAAACTTTTTTCCCAAAATATCAGTTTTGTGATTGAGTGGAAACAGATTTGCATATTTCTATACTTTACACAAAGGTATTTTACACAGTCGTCTACTTTTACCCTTGAATATTGTATCATTTAAAAAAAAAAAACAAAACAAACAAACCAGGATTTAATTGTTTGACTTTTATTTTTTTTCCACAAGTAAGAAATAAGAAAAGGTAATAACAGAAACTGACATAAGATCTGTTAAAGAAGAAGCACAAGTTATTCTGGGGAAAACATGATTCCAGCTTCCCTTAGAGTCTCTGCTTGCTTTTCCAGTGATCATCTCTTACTTCTGATTTTCCGTTGGGAGCTGTATGCTGTAGAGGTTTCTGAAGTGCATGCATTTGTACACTGGCATTGTTCCACGTAGACATAGTTGTAATTTATGCTTGTTCCATTTCGGCAAGTCAGGGTCACCTCTCTTGTTTGGCTGTTGTACTCCTGGCAGCAACTACACTCGTGTTGCATCTGGTTTGCTTCAAGAGAATACCTGTGTTCCACCAGGAAAAGAAAATGAATCTTTTGTATTAAAAGCTGACACACAGAACCCCCCTCTGACTTTTGGTTCTGGGTTTGTTGGGGGTTTGGGAGTGTTTTTTTTAACATCCTCTCTTCCTCCCTCACATATGAATGTGATTTTAATTACTTCTCTCTTCAATAGTGAAACTGTTCTTGCTTCCATTGGGCCTGATTCCACTCAATGGAATCATATAAACACATTTATTTTGTTGTTATTCTATAATCAGAGAATCATGTAGGTCAGAAAAGACCTCTAAGATCGAGTCCAACTGTTAACCTAACACTGCCCAGTCCACCACTAAACCATGTCCCTACATGGCTTTTAAACACCTCCAGGGATGGTGACTCAACCACTTCCCTGGACAGACTGTTCCAGTGCTTGACAACCCTTTCAGTGAAGAAATTTTTCCTAATATCCAATCTAAGCCTCTACTGCTGTAACTTAAGGCCATTCCCTCTTGTCCTATCACTTATTACATGGTTAAAGAGACTCATCCCCCCTCTCTGCACCCTCCTTTCAGGTAGTTGTAGAGGGCCATGAGGTCTCCCCTCAGCCTCCTCTTCTCCAGACTAAACCCCCCCAGTTCCCTCAGCCGCTCCCCATCAGACCTGTGCTCCAGACCCTGCACCAGCTCCGTTGCCCTTCTCTGGACACGTTCAAGTCATTCAATGGCCTTTTTGGAGTGAGGGGCCCAAAACTGAACCCACTCATCGAGGGGCGGCCTCACCAGTGCCGAGTCCAGGGGTAAGATCCCTTCCCTGTCCCTGCTGGCCACGCTATTGCTGATACAAGCCAGGATGCCATTGGCCTTCTTGGCCACCTGGGCACACTGCTGGCTCATGACACCAGTATAAATGAAACATAAATGAAGCCATAGGGATGCTAAATTAAGTTTTTGGAACTTACACTGAGGAGCCAGGACAAGTTCCTTCACAATATGTCAGCTCAACAGGTTCAGAAGATTCACAGTCTCCTTGCTGGATCACAGTTTTTTTGCTGTAAGGTTTGCACTTTGCAGCTTCATAAACAGAGGGGAAAAAAAAACCCAACATACTTCAAATCTCTATTTCAGAACTAAATGAATGTTTAAGCAATTTCAAAGTGTGTGATGTCTGATTATTGAGAATCTGCAGCATGTGTGGGGGGAGGGGAGGGGGAATACTGTGTAATGTATCTAGAGTTTTCAGGTTTTTCTTTGATCCTAGCTGTACAGTGTCTTTGGAAGATAAGGCAGAGACCTGAGCGTCGGTGGTTTGGGGTGTGGTATTCAGTATGAGGAAAGCAAATCTGTTTTTTCCCTTTGAATAATTAGTGAAACACAGGGTCTTGGTAAATAGAATAAGTGAAAACTGGGAGTGAAGAATCCTTCCATCCACTCAAAGATAGTTAGGAATTGAATACAGTGCTCTTCAAGCAGAAAAATGAACACATCATCACTTACGTTTACATATTTTGCAGCAGCCATCGGGAGTAGTCTCTGCTTCATCCTTTGCAAAAGTAAAGAAGGAGGATTTGTATTAATGCACAGGTGACAATCATGAGTAAGAATACGAGTTAGCATTACTAATACTGAGCAGAAGTCTCCTCTGTGATGAACACTGCATGAAACGATGGATGACTTACTGTCCCCACCATGAAAGTCTTGAATTCTTGTAAGACCATATAAAAATATTAAGCTTTTCTTATTACGAATGTTACAGCAAAATTAATTTCATTCTTAAGACATTCCTGCAACTTTAGTGAAAGTGATTTGTTATATTCTTCCTTGCCCCTCCTTGTTCTTTTAAACTGCATTCAATCGATGAAGAATTGATTACAACTTACTGGATCGCACTCTCCTGGGTCATACTCGGGGCATATTCTTTTAGTTTGGACTGCAACAAATTGATCTTCAATTTTTTCACATTTGTAATGGCTGCAATTATCGAGTGGGAGGATCTCACCAACCTGAGATTTTAAAAGAAAAGCAAACAATTATTTTTTTTCATAGCGATCAAGTATAGTATGATTACTTCAAAAATGTCTGAGCTAATTAAGTTCTCACACCTCAAAGATTCTCAGATGCTTCTGAAATTCTTTCACAAGTGGCAAAAGTGAAATTTTGCAAACTGTGGCTAGCTTGGAAGTTTAAAACTTGGATCTGAACACTCAGACCACAAATTAGAAACCATTGCCCAGTTAATCCCACATACCAAGAATTTGTTATTCCAAGTAAGACTTCAATTCAGAAAACTGGTGTGTTGTTTTCAGAGTAATTTCAGTATTAATTAAATTTTTACTAGTAAGGGATATGAGGTGACTCTTAGCTGTTCTAACCTGTATTGGCTAATAGATCTGAAAATGAAAGGAATACTTACACGGAACACGTGAATAGTGTTGTTACTTAGTTTGATTTTGCAAGCTACTTCAATACACTTCCCACAGCACTCTCCATCCTCAATCATATATTGATGACCCTACTCACAAGGAGGTGGAAGAGAAAGTATGTTGAGTTGGTAATGGAGAATTCTAGTCTTCCTGTAATTGAGGGCTGACTGGGCAGCCTAGGGGATCTGAACTCACCAGAGGGCAAGATGTTTCACATTGAACTGTTTCACAATGCACAATATTTGCCTTAGTCACCGGATCTTTCTCAGAGCTGCAGGTACAGTTCTTACATGAACTGATTACTGTTGACATTCCAACCTGGAAGACAGAAGGAAAAAAAATTCAAACAGTTTCTATGGAATGTATAGGCAGAGTTGAAAGCATTGCTGAGAACCATTACAGTTGCTGAAATGGAAGTGTGACTGAGTTGTTCAACTCTGAACATAAAGTTGTCCGGCTTTATGCCTCACAAGAAAGCACACATTAGGAGGAAACTAAACGAAGCAATACAAAAGAGAAAAGCAAATTAACAAAATGGAGGTAAGACTGGTTTGTACTGCTGTTTTACCAGCTTTTCAATGCTTATTTAAAATTTTTTTCTCCCTGTAAGTCATGTTCAGTGGTTATGAAACAATTATAATTTACAAATCGAGATTAAAATAACTGGATTTATATGCAGATACATAAGCAGAGATACAAATTTACACCTGGATTTTAGTTTTTCTGCATCCCCAAAAGGCTCCAGTGCTAATGTTTAAATTTTGACTAAAAGGCTGAAGTACCAATTTTAGCAAAAGATTTAGGTATCAATTAATGCAAAAAATCCGAGCTTTATTTCTGAAGGTTCTCTGGGCTTATTTTAAAGAATGGTTGAGTTTGGGCTATTCATCAGCTCGTTTGGAAATTCATTAATTCCAGAAGTGGTAGAGAGCTTAAAGAAGTAGTACATCACTACAAATGGTACAATCTTGTCTTATGTTACATGTTGAGGAACACTTCTGTGACAATTTTGGATTTGACATTAGAAAAATAATAACTTCCAGTTAAGGGCTAAGAAATAAAAAGACTTGTACTGGGAGAAGAACTTTCTCAAAGGCTTTTTTTGGTAGAAGGGGTGTACATTTCACTTCCAGCAATATATCACTATAACATTCTCACCGTGTACATTGAACCGTTAATCACACAGGTGCCATTTAGTGGTTCTGAAAAACAAAAAAATAATAATTCCAGAGTAAACTCAAATTGGGAGACTTATTGAGAAGTCAAGATGTTATCAAGCTTTGTTAGTAACATAGAGATTATGGAAAACTTGAATTAAATCTTCCCTACATGCTCAGACCTCCTATTTAGTATAGCTGGATGTTTAAGTAAAGTTTCTTTTTTGCAATTAGCTAGAAGACTTCAGGAGGAATGGCTTCAAACTTGAGCTATGCATGAAAAATCCCTCAGGTTCACTTCAAATTAAATTAGTTGTTTCATCTTTGAATCCTAGATGTCCAGTAACCTTCAAAGATGCCTTTGTTATTGATTCTTTATGACCTCTCAGACATGGCTTAGATGAAAGATTGACTCTGGGTGAAAAAAAGGTATTCTTACCATGGTAATATAAATAATATGATAACATAGCAGAGCCCATTCATGTCTTTCACAGGACTACTTCAACCTTGGTTGTTCCTTTGTTTTGACTTTCCCTTTTTGAGTTTAATTTATGGCTACCTTTTTATGCTTTTCTATAAATATATGTGTATAAAAATATATGCATATAAAAATTTATGTATATAAATAAACATATATAACTGCTCATGAAAACTTAAAAATCAATCAACAACAGTCAATATAATTTACTGAGTATAATTGTTTTTCATACATTGACAATTCAGTTACTGATTACAATTAACTTTGTATTATTGCTTCATGTTACTTGCTTTTGTAGTTAACTGTTAAGCTTTCTGGTGGCTTATTCTCGTGTTTATGCATCTTCGTTTAGCTACAGTTAGGCTAATGTTAATGTGCTCCAATGTTACATTAATAACATTAGGTAAAGCGTATTAATAACCTTTATGATACACAGATAGTTGATGTACACAGGCTTCTTGAAGATTCAAAGTATTATCCTGCTCTTCCACCCATTCCAATTCTCCCAGCAAACTTAATTGAAAATAACATTTTGGTTTTAAATAAATTTCTAATGCATGTTTAGCCAAAAATTGATGTATGTTCACTAAGCCAGAACACTTTAAGAAAGGTTTTGCTATTATTGTGGTACATGAAGAACTTGCTTAGGTACTAACAGAAATGCAAATGTAATTTACCAGAGTGTGTAGCCTGGTATTTATATATGTATTTTTGATACTTACCGCATTTATATTCAGGACAACATGGATCTTTTGGTGGTACAGGAGTGGAAACAAATCCTAGGTCACAAATTGGTGTCTGAACTGTTGGGCACAGGAGCCGCTGGCATTGTGCAGTAGCAGTGACAGGGTCACAGACACACTCCCGGCATTCACTTATCCATTTCTCTCCAGGCTGAAAATACGTAAATGATTTATTCTTAAGTGCTTTCTCACCCTAGTTGTTCTGTTTCAACCTAAGATAGACTCTCCAAATACTTAGGGAGTTCCAATTAGAGTTTTCTTAGCATATGATTTCAGGCCTTAAGAGCAGTCAAGCTGGGAACAATCACAGAATTTTCTTCTGTGTAGAAAGAATGACATTTTCACACTTTCATAGCTAGTCTACTTATGTCTGTGACATTTAAATGTCTTTTATTAAAAAAAAAAGTCTCTGCCGTGGGATTAGTGAGCTTTTCCATCTCCAGATTACTTAAAAGCCTGGTAATGCCAGGTTGAAGAATTGTGTGCTCTTGGGTCATTTGTAACATAACCAACTTTTTACTGGAATACACACAAGATGATTTGAGTTATCTATTAGTGGACAGAAATTGGGTTCGGTTTGCAATGGTAATATATTAGAAAATAACAAGGGGAACCACCTTTCGTGGAGGGTCGACATCAGTACAGTTTCTTTCTACTGAAGTTGTGAGGGACGTTGCTGTGGTTGGTGAGACAGAAGGAAATACATGTTCTGTGGATGAGGCAGCTTGTGTTGTAGATTCTGAGGCGACTGAAGTGAAAGGAGTTGTCACAGGACATGGCCCCTGGAATGGGTGAATTTCACATTCACTGCTGCAAAGCGCGTAAAAATTACAGCCAGCCATATCTGTTCTGTTGTACACCATGTCCCCTGTAGAGGAAAATTGGAGAAGAAATTAAAAGACCAATGAAAATACTTAGGGAATAAAACCAAGAAAATAATGTGAAAATATAAAATGTATTTCTGTACAAAAACTTCTATGTTTAGATTATTTTGAATGGTTATCTTTAATTGAATGGAGTATTATAGGTTTATATTGCTTATGCAAACTTTTATAACCATAAAATAAGACACTTACCTGGAGAAAAAAAATTACCAAACACGTGACAAAGACATGAAGTTGTTCCATGTGATGTAACATATGTACTTGCTTCTGTTGTGACAGGTATGCTGGAGGAAGGACTGAAGATTGTAGAAATGCTGCTTGTACCATGACTTGATTGTATTGTACCAGTTGTAGTTACTGTTAAGCACGAGACATACTTTAGTTTGCAGCACAGGATTTTGACTTCATCATTTTAACATATTGGAGAGGACTGTTCAACACTTCAGCTAATCATGCCTATATTTCTGTTGTATTCAACTACCGGAAATACTGCTAAGTGGAGATTGTGGAAATGTTTTAGCTTAATGATGAATACCAGCTGGGATTTGGCCAATCTTATCACATTTACCTCTAATGATTTAAAAAGTTTCAAAGTTACCACCGTCTCCCTTGAGATGGGGATAAGTAATATCAAGCTATGGGGTCCACTCACACACCTGTCTAACATAGACACTAGTAGCAGAGGGACAGATAAATGAAAAAGTGGTTTATGTGTTGGAAGATATAAGGGTGATAGTAGAAAAAGTCACAGAAAACAAAGATACCAATGTTGTTCTACAGAAATAGCTGCTTGTAATCATTACAGAGGTAGACAAAGAAATACCTGGGCTGCTTGTGGTAGTGAAACTTGTGGGAAAACCAGTAGTGGCAGTACTTTGTCCAGTAGAAGAAATAGAAGTTGAAAGAGTATATGTACTGCTTATGGTGCTTGTAATTCGTGGCTGGGGGAGAGTGGAGGCAGTCGTTGGTGGTGCCGTAGTTTGGGTTGCTGTGGTGGAGGTTTCTGCTGGAGCAGATGTGGCTGTGGACATTGTGGTGCTTCCTGTGGTGGTCCTGGCAGTGCTGATGGCTGAGGTGGTCACTGTTGGTGTTGGTGTGATGATGGTCGTGCCTTGTGTTGGAGGGGGAGAGGTCTCAGTGGTGCCGGCCCTGCCGGTGGTAGAGAGGATGGTTGTGCCTTGTGTTGGTGGGGCAGTGGAAGTGGGGACAGTGGTGGTGCCAGCAGTGGTTGTCACTTCTGTCTGGGTGGTGGCAGTCGTTGGTGGTGCTGTAGTTTGCGTTACTACAGTGGAGGTTTTTGCAGTCGAGACCGTGCTGGTGGAGGTTGCAACAGTGCTTGGGGGTGCTGGTGTTGTCTCACAGTGCTTACGGTCACAGCACTCCACCCTGACCTCGTAGTCGAAGCACATGGGGTACTTTGCGATCTGATCCTTATTTCTGCACACAAGCCCAGTTTCCAGACTGCACTCCAATACCTGTCCCAGTTGGTCCAGAGTTCGATTCGGGTAATCCTTAGCACGGCACAGGATGTCTTGTGGCTTGTCACACAGTGGGTAACCAGCGTCTCGGATCGTTGCAAACGTCTCTATGTCTCCGTTTTCGCTACCAGGGCTCGGCGAATTCAAGTTAAACCACTGCGTCCAGGCACAGCGCGGCACGCAGTTGTCCGTGGTGTTGGACGCGGGCACAGTGATGGTGGACGTTGTTGTTGTGGGTATGATGGTGGTAGTACCTTGTGTTGGAGGTGGAGAGGTCTCGGTGGTACCGGCCCTGCCGGTGGTAGAGAGGATGGTTGTGCCTTGTGTTGGTGGGGCAGTGGAAGTGGGGACAGTGGTGGTGCCAGCGGTGGTTGTCACTTCTGTCTGGGTGGAGGCAGTTGTTGGTGGTGCTGTAGTTTGCGTTACTACAGTGGAGGTTTTTGCAGTCGAGACCGTGCTGGTGGAGGTTGCAACAGTGCTTGGGGGTGCTGGTGTTGTCTCGCAGTGCTTACGGTCACAGCACTCCACCCTGACCTCGTAGTCGAAGCACATGGGGTACTTTGCGATCTGATCCTTATTTCTGCACACAAGCCCAATTTCCAGACTGCACTCCAATACCTGTCCCAGTTGGTCCAGAGTTCGATTCGGGTAATCCTTAGCACGGCACAGGATGTCTTGTGGCTTGTCACACAGTGGGTAACCAGCGTCTCGGATGTTTGCAAATGTCTCTATGTCTCCGTTTTCGCTACCAGGGCTCGGCGAATTCAAGTTAAACCACTGCGTCCAGGCACAGCGCGGCTGGCAGCTGCTCGTGGTGTGGGAGGTGGTTGGAGTGATGGTGGCCACTGTTGGTGTGGGTGTGATGGTGGTTGTACCTTGTATTGGAGGTGGAGTGGTCTCGGTGGTGCTGGCCCTGCTGGTGGTAGAGACGATGGTTGTGCCTTGTGTTGGTGGGGCAGTGGAAGTGGGGACAGTGGTGGTGCCAGTGCTGGTTTTCACTTCTGTCTGGGTGGAGGCAGTCGTTGGTGGTGCCGTAGTTTGTGTGGCTATGGTGGAGGTTTCTGCTGGAGCAGACGTGGCTGTGGACATTGCGGTGCTTCCTGTGGTGGTCCTGGCAGTGCTGATGGCTGAGGTGGTCACTGTTGGTGTTGGTGTGATGATGGTCGTGCCTTGTGTTGGAGGGGGAGAGGTCCCGGTGGTGCTGGCCCTGCTGGTGGTAGAGAGGATGGTTGTGCCTTGTTTTGGTGGGGCAGTGGAAGTGGGGACAGTGGTGGTGCCAGCGGTGGTTGTCACTTCTGTCTGGGTGGAGGCAGTTGTTGGTGGTGCTGTAGTTTGCGTTACTACAGTGGAGGTTTTTGCAGTCGAGACCGTGCTGGTGGAGGTTGCAACAGTGCTTGGGGGTGCTGGTGTTGTCTCACAGTGCTTACGGTCACAGCACTCCACCCTGACCTCGTAGTCGAAGCACATGGGGTACTTTGCGATCTGATCCTTATTTCTGCACACAAGCCCAATTTCCAGACTGCACTCCAATACCTGTCCCAGTTGGTCCAGAGTTCGATTCGGGTAATCCTTAGCACGGCACAGGATGTCTTGTGGCTTGTCACACATTGGGTAACCAGCGTCTCGGATCATTGCAAACGTCTCTATGTCTCCGTTTTCGCTACCAGGGCTCGGCGAATGCAAGTTAAACCACTGCGTCCAGGCACAGCGCGGCACGCAGTTATCTGTGGTGTTGGACGCGGGCACAGTGATGGTGGACGTTGTTGTTGTGGGTGTTATGGTGGTAGTACCTTGTGTTGGAGGTGGAGAGGTCTCAGTGGTGCCGGCCCTGCCGGTGGTAGAGAGGATGGTTGTGCCTTGTGTTGGTGGGGCAGTGGAAGTGGGGACAGTGGTGGTGCCAGCGGTGGTTGTCACTTCTGTCTGGGTGGTGGCAGTCGTTGGTGGTGCTGTAGTTTGTGTTACTACGGTGGAGGTTTTTGCAGTCGAGACCGTGCTGGTGGAGGTTGAAACGGTGCTTGGGGGTGCTGGTGTTGTCTCGCAGTGCTTACGGTCACAGCACTCCACCCTGACCTCGTAGTCGAAGCACATGGGGTACTTTGCGATCTGATCCTTATTTCTGCACACAAGCCCAGTTTCCAGACTGCACTCCAATACCTGTCCCAGTTGGTCCAGAGTTCGATTCGGGTAATCCTTAGCACGGCACAGGATGTCTTGTGGCTTGTCACACAGTGGGTAACCAGCGTCTCGGATGTTTGCAAACGTCTCTATGTCTCCGTTTTCGCTACCAGGGCTCGGCGAATTCAAGTTAAACCACTGCGTCCAGGCACAGCGCGGCTGGCAGCTGCTCGTGGTGTGGGAGGTGGTTGGAGTGATGGTGGCCACTGTTGGTGTGGGTGTGATGGTGGTTGCACCTTGTATTGGAGGTGGAGTGGTCTCGGTGGTGCTGGCCCTGCTGGTGGTAGAGACGATGGTTGTGCCTTGTGTTGGTGGGGCAGTGGAAGTGGGGACAGTGGTGGTGCCAGCGGTGGTTGTCACTTCTGTCTGGGTGGAGGCAGTTGTTGGTGGTGCTGTAGTTTGTGTTGCCAAGGTGGAGGTTTCTGCTGGAGCAGACGTGGCTGTGGACATTGCGGTGCTTCCTGTGGTGGTCCTGGCAGTGCTGATGGCTGAGGTGGTCACTGTTGGTGTTGGTGTGATGACAGTTGTTCCTTGTGTTGGAGGTGGAGAGGTCTCAGTGGTGCTGGCCCTGCCGGTGGTAGAGAGGATGGTTGTGCCTTGTGTTGGTGGGGCAGTGGAAGTGGGGACAGTGGTGGTGCCAGCGGTGGTTGTCACTTCTGTCTGGGTGGAGGCAGTTGTTGGTGGTGCTGTAGTTTGCGTTACTACAGTGGAGGTTTTTGCAGTCGAGGCCGTGCTGGTGGAGGTTGCAACAGTGCTTGGGGGTGCTGGTGTTGTCTCACAGTGCTTACGGTCACAGCACTCCACCCTGACCTCGTAGTCGAAGCACATGGGGTACTTTGCGATCTGATCCTTATTTCTGCACACAAGCCCAATTTCCAGACTGCACTCCAATACCTGTCCCAGTTGGTCCAGAGTTCGATTCGGGTAATCCTTAGCACGGCACAGGATGTCTTGTGGCTTGTCACACAGTGGGTAACCAGCGTCTCGGATGTTTGCAAATGTCTCTATGTCTCCGTTTTCGCTACCAGGGCTCGGCGAATTCAAGTTAAACCACTGCGTCCAGGCACAGCGCGGCACGCAGTTGTCTGTGGTGTTGGACGCGGGCACAGTGATGGTGGATGTTGTTGTTGTGGGTATGATGGACGTTGTGCCTTGTGTTGGAGGTGGAGAGGTCTCAGTGGTGCCGGCCCTGCCGGTGGTAGAGAGGATGGTTGTGCCTTGTTTTGGTGGGGCAGTGGAAGTGGGGACAGTGGTGGTGCTAGCGGTGGTTGTCACTTCTGTCTGGGTGGAGGCAGTTGTTGGTGGTGCTGTAGTTTGTGTTGCTGTGGTGGAGGTTTCTGCTGGAGCAGACGTGGCTGTGAATGTTGTGGTTCTTCCTATGGTTGTCCTGGCAGTGCTGATGGCTGAGGTGGTCACTGTTGGTGTTGGTGTGATGACAGTTGTTCCTTGTGTTGGAGGTGGAGAGGTCTCAGTGGTGCCGGCCCTGCCGGTGGTAGAGAGGATGGTTGTGCCTTGTGTTGGTGGGGCAGTGGAAGTGGGGACAGTGGTGGTGCCAGCGGTGGTTGTCACTTCTGTCTGGGTGGAGGCAGTTGTTGGTGGTGCTGTAGTTTGCGTTACTACAGTGGAGGTTTTTGCAGTCGAGACCGTGCTGGTGGAGGTTGCAACAGTGCTTGGGGGTGCTGGTGTTGTCTCGCAGTGCTTACGGTCACAGCACTCCACCCTGACCTCGTAGTCGAAGCACATGGGGTACTTTGCGATCTGATCCTTATTTCTGCACACAAGCCCAATTTCCAGACTGCACTCCAATACCTGTCCCAGTTGGTCCAGAGTTCGATTCGGGTAATCCTTAGCACGGCACAGGATGTCTTGTGGCTTGTCACACAGTGGGTAACCAGCGTCTCGGATCGTTGCAAACGTCTCTATGTCTCCGTTTTCGCTACCAGGGCTCGGCGAATTCAAGTTAAACCACTGCGTCCAGGCACAGCGCGGCTGGCAGCTGCTCGTGGTGTGGGAGGTGGTTGGAGTGATGGTGGCCACTGTTGGTGTGGGTGTGATGGTGGTTGTACCTTGTATTGGAGGTGGAGTGGTCTCGGTGGTGCTGGCCCTGCTGGTGGTAGAGAGGATGCTTGTGCCTTGTGCTGGTGGGGCAGTGGAGGTTGGGACAGTGGTGGTGCCAGTGCTGGTTGTCACTTCTGTCTGGGTGGAGGCAGTAGTGGGTTTTGTTGGTGTCTCTGTTGCCACAGTGGTTCTCTCTGTTGGAATCGATGTGGTCTGGTACCCTGTTGTTGAGACTTGTGATGTTGTTATTGTAGCTGAAGTTTCAGCCAGAGGAGTTGTGCTTTCACTGACTGTCGTTGACGTTTTAGGTATTTCAGTTTTTTGTGCTTCAGTTTCTTTTTTTTGTGTTGTTTTTATATTTGTCTGTATTGTAAACGGTGTTGATTTTACAGCAGTCGTTGTGAATACTTCTGTGGTTCTAGCTGTTGTAGTTTGTAGTTCTGAACATGGTATGTAGCTGCAGCATGATACTCTGATTTCATAATTATAGCAGTGCTTTGACTCTTGGTCTTTATTATTGCATATTAATCCTCTGCTTTGACTACATTGTACCGTTTGGTTAAGATTGTCTATTTCTGTATCTGGGTGTTCTTTGGCTCTGCATTGAATGCTCTTTGGGTTTTTACACACACTGTATCCTTTCTCTCTGAGAGTTTCAAATGTTTCATAATCTCCACTGTCCTCTTTGTTTTCAGGCTGTGTGGAATCATACCATTCCGACCATGCACATACATTCTTCACGCATACAGTTGTCACGGGTGTTGCAGTTGTTATTTCTGTAAGTAAAAGGAGGAAATATAAGTCTTGTCTATTCTTATTAAGGAAAGTACCTGGAATAAATTATTCATCTTCCATACATTTTAATGTTGTATGTAATATTATATATATTAATGTAGTATTTCAGTTTTAATGACCTTGCTTTGACAGTCTTGAATTTAATTTCTAAGGTGGGTTTTGATCTCATGTCTGTATTATTTTTCTAGTAGTTCTTTATGTGCCTTTTGTTTTAAAATTGTTGTTAAATATAACTAATATATCCTTTATGTGGAATGTCAATAGATAGGATAATGTGACCTTGTGATTACTATCGCATAAAGGTAGGTGTTATTCTCCTTGGTATCATCTCTGTACTTATTTACACCTAACTGCATAACTGCACAGGCTTTAAAATATTTTTACATGTTAATGACTTTTCTACTTATTTTAATACTATAACATGTAATATATTTATAAATATAAAATATGAAATATAAATGTATCACATGTATTTTATATGTAATACATTATAATATAGAATTGAAATATACAATATATATTTAATATGTAATCTAATAAGTGTTTTATACTTATTTTAATATTTCTTTTCATATTCTAACATTATGAAGATAACCTTGTGGAATATCTACCACTTTATACGAATGTTACTTAATAGAAGACTTTAAGTTGAATGTTTATTTCTTGCTGTTGTATTGTATGATTTTGTGGAAATATGTCTCACAGTTTCTCAGAATTACATGGTCACTATAATGAGTTTTGCAGGAATAATGTAGAAAGTGTAGAAGGAAACTGTTTGGTTATTAAATACAATTAGGAAACGTTCCAAAGAATTGTTTTAAATAATTTGAGCATTCCCTCAAACTAGATTTCTTATCTTCAGTCTGTGCCAATGTGGTCAGTAATTTAAAAAATGGCAGTAATTGTCTTTCATGTCTTCAGAAGTTGGTCTAGAACTGCTAGTTTTTGTTTGGAAGGAAATGAGGATATTCTCGAGGGTGCAATAATTAATAAGCTCTATTTTTTCTTTCCCCTGGAAAAACCATGGTGCAATCATGGAGACTGAGTTTTGTAAGAAATGCTATACTCATTTCTACGTCCTTGATTATGGTCTTCTTTAGCAGCTGAAGCTGTCAGATGGTGGCTCCAGCAGAAGCCAAAAGTTTCAGGTAAAATTATGTGCCATTAACTGACGAAAAGACCCTCCCTTTCAGGCAATTTTCAATCCATTCCAGAGATTTTTTAGTTATTTTAAAAAGTATTCATGTGTACCTGAAGCAGTAGTTGTGGGCTGACTTGTAGAAAATGTGAACGGGGTTGTTGTAAAGAATTCACATTTAAAGATATTTCTGTTTATTGTTCCATTGACATCGCATGTTGCACTGAAACACCATCCAGTTCCATCTGTGGTGTTGTAGATGAGTTCACCATATTTATAGCTGTTCCCTTCATAAATGCAGTGGCATGCTGTAATTCAGAGAAGTTTATTGTCAGGCATCTATGAAAAACTAATATCCAATATTTTATTTTCTTAATGATTCTTCTTAGTTGTCTTACCTTTATCATCATACTTGCACTGTAAGCCTTCTGATGTGCATTCACTGAAATAAAAAACATAGAAAACCAAATATTTTTTGATTATAAGGTAATTTTATTAGTCATCTTTCTGCCAGATAATAGAATCAAAAACCAGGACACTTTATTTGTGTTTGTTCCTTGAGTGTCCAGTTCATGTTGGCTTCTTTTTTGCCATTGTTTTCCAAAATCTTTCTTTATATTAAACCCAAACTCATAAATGAAGTGAAGCTAAATATTATGCAAAGCTGCAGGTAGAAGTCTTAAGGAAGACTTTCTTTCCTGCTTATCACTTCCCTTGCACTTGCAATGTTTTTGTACTAAAAAGCAGGCTAAAAAGGGAAAGAGTCTAAATTCTACAAGCAATGTAAGAATGTAATAAAATCTTTGGAAGTAGACCCCTATTAGATATCTATACTCCTGGAACAATATTTTTCCTGCCATAGGAATGGGAAATAGAGAAAGCCTGTTCATAAAGGACTTACCATTCTTATTGTACCTTTATGCTGAAGATCTACAACATAATCAGGAACAAATTCAACAGAATATAAAATCACATGAGAACTTCTTACTACTAATATAGTAAGAAAACTGGCATTAGATAGTAAGGCATTTTTACACACCAGCATAAACTCATAAACTGGTCCTGTCACGTAACAGGAACATGCAATTTCCCACCACTGTTTTCCTTGTACACATTTAGGCTGGTATGTTAAGTCTTACCATAAATGACATTCATCCCGTCTATATATCTTTCCATCTTCATTATCATAACAGTCACAGAGACTGACGCACTTCATCTGATCCTCATGAAAGTACGGCTTGTCTGGTGGGCAGTTAGGGTAGCAGCCTGAAGGAAGGAAAAAGGCGTATAGAAGGTAGAAAAGGTGAGAATGAGATACAGTCAGCAAAAGTTTTATTTCTGCAGGAAGTGTTTGCAGGTCTTGTTTTTAATAGTCATAATTTTTACTACTGATTTTTTTCCCAATAATTCTAGGAAGTAATGCAGAGTATGAGCAGAGCCCACCCACAATGACTTAGTCCTAGAGATGTTTTTAACACCAATTTCCACACTCCATTCATGTGGATGCAATGATTTTGAAGAGAATTGAATGGTACAAATGCAGCTGATGGGGAAAATACACTCCATTAAAGACCATTAAAAGTATAATAAAATGTACCCACTTAAAGGCACTTGCAGCTCTTTTTACCTTCTAAACCTGGCAAGTTATGGAGGCATTTTCCACTTGGGTTCCTACAGGTCTTCATACAGGAGGCTCCACAAGGCTTATAGTGCCATTCACATTCCCCTTGTTGATTGTAGTAATCACAGAACAATGCTAAGGAGAAACAGAAATTTGGACATGTTCAGAAAAAGAAATAAGAGCTTTTTTTGAGTCATATCTGTTCATCATACCCCTGAATTGCTGCTTGAATAGTCTTGAAAACCATGAAGGAATAGGTGAAATTGTGTGACCATCAAAACAACTTAGTGTGAAAAGTCTACACAGTGAGATTATAATACACATACAAAAGATACCCAGAGCGTGTGTTCAAGGTCATCAGCAAGGCACTGTACATTTATCTACACTCTCAGAAGAAGTGTTCATGGTATAAAACTCACGGCAGATTGATGGGGTTCTCCAGGTTATGCAGACTCCAACTTCACTACATGCTTGAGCATAGGCAGCTACTGCTGTACAGAAGCAATCACAGTCTCCTCCAGTGTCACATGCACAAGCATCTGTCACACAAGCTTGGTAATATTTTGCTGGTTCAACCTGTTATTAAAAAGATATGTAATACTATACATCCTGCCTTCGAAATTCTCTCTTAGCTTTGCTAGGGTAATTTTCTTAAAACTGTAATATCACAGAAGAAAGGTCTATATCAGTAATTTCTTTTTCCTTTGTTTACATGCACTGTTAAACACCAGAGGTGATGCCAGATGATACATCCAAATCATGTATTGACAGATTTTTAGGCACCCAGACTTAGTGGAAGGTTAGATTCAAGTTCCCAAGAAATATTAGGCATCTGTACTTGAAAATGAAGGTCTCTGCCAGTGGAAAGAACTAAGGTAACAGGAGGAGCACAGAGCTACCCTGTATTGTTTGTATGTACTTAGTGTCAGATAAAGGCTATGCTGATACTTCATTACTATGTTATTATTTCACTGAGCTTGTGTTCTCTGTGTGATATATGAAGATTTTTATTCAAGTCGCACTACAAGAAAATACACAGTAATTATGAAATCATTATTCTTTCGTAATAGGTCAATATTTCCTATGAACTAAATGTCTTTTTATTTCATACGGGTGAGGACTATAAATCTGTCCCATTGAGTGGGACTCAGATTGAAGTTTTCCTGACACAATTCAAAGTGAAACATGCTAATGAATTAGGCATGCATGTTAAAATGTATGAGGATAACAGCTTCAATAATACACAGACCTAGTCTCCACACAGTAAAGCTCTGCCCTGGTAATACCTGAGAGTGACAGGCAGCAAAGACATTGCTGTTGATGATGCTACACTGCTTCTCTGACCAGGACTTTCGATAGGGGTTGGTAGAACATGGGTCCTTTATGCTGTGAGCATCTGGACATGTAGAGGATACTTTCCAGCTGTTTCCAAACTCTAGGACATTCTCTACCACAGACTGACTCCTTGTAGTAAAGTCATTGATGCCGTTGCCATCATAATTTCCACAGAGGCCACAGATCTGACCCTGCAAAAGGAAGTAAATAAAATAATAATGGATGTGAGAAAACTTGAAACAACATCTGAAACTGAAAGTATAGTTGAAATTCAGCTCTTAGAATGGTGCCATTCCATTCTAACATTCCTGAACATCTTCGTCCTTTGTTTCCTCAGCAGCAGAACATGACCACTAAGGCTAGAAGGATACTACTGTTGACTTTTCTTCTTTTAAATCTGTATAATAAAACCATCTTTGTCATTGTAACCTTTGAGGTATATCTTTAACAAGGAAACGAGGACTCACAGTTAGCCAGCTGAGCTTTTCATTCAATCCTTGTTTTATACAATAATATATTGTATAAAAATACCATAAATGTGCATATAAAAACCAGCCTTACAAAACTGTCATAAGTACCACCAGTCTAGTCACATACTCTACTCATTGAGTCTTTACTGTTATGACTGCTCACAGGTATAAAAAGAAATGACATTTTCCTTGCACATCCAGAAATATCCCTCATCCTAAACTTATGGATCTGTAAAGCTGTGATAGGCTACAATAGATGCTATGCTTTCTCTACGAATCTAAGGTGCATACTTTCCGTATTACTACTAGTTTTATAAAGTGCCAATGAGTGAGTCAGCAAAAGAACCTGTGGTACTGAAATAAATTTGTATGTCTAGTTCTAAATTACACTTAATTTATATATCTAATTGAAATGTCACTGTGGTATACAATAAGATAGCAAACTCCTCATTTACTACAGTTTTTAGTGTATATCATAAACTAGGAGAAGGAGTATGACAACAGGAATGCATTTTCCTTATCACCTGTGTAGCTGTATGCTCGAAAAACACATGGTAGCATTTTACAAGAGTTTTTCACTCATAATATTTCACTTCCTTGTTCTTAAAGTATGATAATTTGATTTGTGTGTCAATGAGAAGCAGAAACAATGGTTCAAGATCAAGACTACTCAATTGATTTCTACACCTGTAGATATGTAATTTTAATAAGTCTGATAACATTTACCAAGGCTCAGTGGGTAATTTTTAACAAAGTCAAGTCTGAAAAAGTGGATTGCCAACTCAAGTTCTGTCAAGCCAAACAGGCACTGAAAACTGTCTTCAGAGCTCAGAACAGTGTCAGAATGATGACACAGCTTTCTGAGGTACCAGAGGAATGAAAAACAACATGGGATGTCCTGCGGGAATGCTAGAGACATCACCTGTTTGAAATCTTGGCAGGTTCTCAACAAAATTCACACCCAGTCCAAATATGGACTGTAAATTGCCATTTAACTGCTAGTTCCTCACCTTAAAATCAGGGCTGAGCTTGATGAAGATGCTGGTTTTCTTGTCCCACATGAGGATCAGTCCACTTGTGGTCTCAATTACCAAGTACATACCCATATAGCGGACTGTGTATGGCACCTCATCATTTTGTCCTCTCTTTACGACACTGACGTGCTCCTCGCCAAGGATCAGTTCATAGCTCTGAAACATGAGGAAAAGATGATTAGAAATTAACCCCATAGCTGCAGCTGTGCTCTTAAACATGTTTTTCTGCTTTTAAGAGTACTAAAAATGGTTTATATAATAAAAACAAATAATCCAAATGTGATAAATCTAAACTATATAGTTCAAATCTCGGGTTCCTGGAACTGTGGTAAAAAGGTATTTTAAATGGCATATGTCAAAAAAGGGTGTTTTGGCAGTCATGGAGGAGCTACGCTGCACAGAAAAAAAAAAATCTTCTGACATGATAGGCTAAATTTCTGCTAAAGACGATTTTCCTGTAGATCTGTAGTTTGCCCAAGAGCGGTATAAGATAAGGAGGGAAATGGAAAAGGTAGAAAGCTGGTGAGCTCTACCAAATATTTAACTTGAATCTGATTTAAGCTTAATTTATAAGTTGATATTTTATAAGGTGATATTTTTCCAACTTCCTTGAAGCTATGGGTATCTAGGCTTCTCCTAACCCCTAAGCAGATACAGAACAAAACTGGTCTATATGCTAAACCTTCTTACCTCTAAGAAAACTTTGATAGATTTTGAGCAAGTCGTCCCAGTGTTGCCACAGGGAATATTTTCAGTGATAACCCTGAAGGTCCCATTCACTGTGCCACTCTTCCCACAGTGGTCCTGGGTAGAGAATAACATTTAAAAAGGTGTTATTTCTGTAGACAGGATCAAGGTTATGTCTCATTTGCTATTGCTATGTATCAGTACCTGGACCAGTGTGTATTCACAGTTTCCATTGAAGCTGAACCTTTTGTCATCGAAGGTGTTATAATGACCATCTCCATAAACAGCACAAGTGCCCAGACATTGATGTTTGGTGCATTCCCACTTCCTATTCTTGCATGCACTAGGAGTGAGAGTAAAACATTTTAATAATAAAGCAACTCACTGTTTTGTCTAGACATATCCCAGCAACTCAGTATTTGTTTGGCAACTCACCCCTGGTAAATGTTATATTGATTCTGGTGTTAAAATGGTCTTTTACATTTTCAATGTAAAGAATTAAAGCAAAGTTCTGTTCTGCTACTCTGAATGTATTAACTGCAAAATAGAATAATACTTAATCAACACTGTAGTCCCAAAGATTTCCTCTCATTCTGTGCTTTGGCCATCTGCCTACATCATTAGGAAACCTGCTGATACTGTTTAATCCAAAACTAAAAGATCCATCAGTTGATGAAATGTGCAATCCAAATCTTTCCTCACTGCTGTACTAGTTAAGATCTTTGAAAAGGCAAATGATAGAACAAAGAATGCTACTTTCGAGGAATTATTTACCAGGTGTTACAGCCAACGTTGATTTTTTCCCCAGGCTGATACATGGCTTCATTGTGAATACACGGACACTCCTCTTCAGGAATACAACCACCATTCCCATCTAACACAAGCCCACTTGGGCACACGCAGCCAGGTATACATTGCGTGCTATACTGGAAAAGTCAAGAGGAAGATATAATTTCAGAATGAAATAATCACAATAGAAAAAAGGAATATGAAATTCTTCTAAAATGTCTTTATATGGTCTTACTACTGCTGAGCTTAAATGTGAGATGACTATGAAGTACTTACAGGACAATGGAATAAAAAGGAAGTTAGTAGTCATTGATATAATAGAATATAAATCTGTTAAATGTTTTATATATGCCAATCCTGATTGCTCTGCTGGAGTCTGTGAAATTTCAAATACACTGAACCTTAAGTCTTGCCCTGTGTTAGCTGAAGAAGCCTTGCACTTTGCAGTGTGGGTGATTTGTGATTGAATGGAGCTTTGAAAAGAAAATAAGTAATTTTTTTTTTTTCAGTTTGGTTGAGTTACACTGAAATCTGTTTATCTCATATGGTGCTTATTCATGAAATCGTATGTGGCTACCATGCACCTAGGTGGAGTAATATCATTAGATGTGCAAGAGGTTCACAATTGCATCATGGTATGAGAAAGAATGATTTCTTCTAGACAGTTTATAGCCACTAATTTTCTCCTAAAGAAGTAAAATGTGTGGCTGAGCCCTAGATATTTTCACTACTGTTACCTGTAGTAGCTGAAGAAAGGTAGACGCTAATCTCATGAATTAAATTGGACGTTACTTAATTATATTTTGGTCTAAGGCTCCCATTGTTAATGCTGTGTAACATGGCTTTAGGCTTTTGTTTCAAGAACAAAGTGTCCGTGTTGTGGATTTGGAGTAGATCAGATAACAGATCAATTACTTTAGCACCAAGAGCACAGACAAAACCTGGAAGCACCATTTCATCCAGCCATGACATACTTACACACTGCATATCCAGAGTTTGGCAACTTTTTTGACACTCTGCTCCAGTTGTTCCTGCAGTGGTGTTTCTACAGTCAAAGTGGACCATGGGAGATTCACAGGCTAAAGGAAGGAAAAAGATGAGAGCAGTGAGAAATGGTGCAGGGTTTATCCCACAGTTGTAGCCAGTAAAACCATCTAGAAATTCTTTGTAAATAGTGTATTTCAGTTAGTAGGGATTCGTGTCCCTTTTCAATCTGCTGAATAGATTCACTTCAGAGCATTGAATTCCCAGGAAAACCCCCACAGGATTTCAGAAAAAAATCTTTATGAAAAAGAGGTCTTCTAATTAATCTAGTTTAATTTCTGACTTTTATGATAACTGTTGCACTATAACTAAATGAGAATTACTTCTATTATTTAAAAATCCATTAAGAAAAATCAATTCTATCAACAATTTCTGTCCAAAACCTGGCACACAGAAGAAGATAACTGGAAGATTTTTTCTAACCTGGAGTTGGATTAGGTGCTCCAATGCAATTCAGTCTTCCCTGGATGCAAGTGCTGTAAGAGAGGGGAAAAAAATAATTTTTTTTCACTCAAACCATATATTGAGACTAAGAGCTACTTCTCTATTGCCAAGTTTCAGAATTTTTGAAGGAATTCTAGAATGTTGTTTTGCAGTCTCAGGAAAGAAGTTTCCCCAATACCACTACCAGTGCTGCTTTCATATGATATACATTATTTCTTAACAGGAAAAATCATAGGTTGAAATTAGTATATGTATCTGCTTGTTCCTTACTTTCTCATAAAATCTCTCCTTGCTGGTGGTGCCATAATTTTATTCTTGAAAAACCATGGAATTAATTTGAAAATGCACCTAAATACAATTTCTCTATCAATCTGGAAATATCGTAGAGTCGTAGATTCATGTAGGTTGGAAAAGACCCTTAAGATCGAGTCCAACTGTTAACCTAACACTGCCCAGTCCGCCACTAAACCATGTCCCTAAGTGGCACATCTACACAACTTTTAAATACCTCCAGGGATGGGGACTCCACCACTTCCCTGGGCAGCCTGTTCCAGTGCTTGACAACCCTTTCCGTGAAAAAATTTTTCCTAATATCCAATGTAAACCTGCCCTGGTGCAACTTGAGGTTGTTTCCTCTTGTCCTATCGCTTGTTACTTATGAAAAGACACCCACACCCACCTCGCTACACCCTCCTTTCAGGTAGTTGTAGAGAGTGATAAGGTCTCCCCTGAGCCTCCTTTTCTCCAGACTAAACAACTTCAGTTCCCTCAGCTGTCCTCATAAGACTTGTTCTCTGGACCCTTCACCAGCTTCATTGCTGTTCTGTGGACACGCTCCAGCACCTCAATGTCTTTCTTGTAGTGAGGGGCCCAAAACTGAACCCAGTATTGGAGGTGCAGCCTCCCCAGTGCTGAGTCCAGGGGTAAGATCCCTTCCCTGTCCCTGCTGGCCACACTGTTGCTGATACAAGCCAGGATACCATTGGCCTTCTTGGCCACCTGGGCACACTGCTGGCTCATGTTCAGCCAGCTGTTGATCAACACCCCCAGGTCCTTTCCACCAGGCAGTTTTCCAGCCACTCTGCCCTGAGCCTGCAGCGTTGCAGGGGTTGTTGTGACCCAAGTGCAGGACCCGGCACTCAGCCTTGTTGAACGTCATAGAGTTGGCCTCGGCCCATCGCTCCAGCCTGCCCAGACCCCTCTGTGGAGCCTTCCCACCCTCCAGCAGATCAACACTCCCGCCCAGCTTGGAGTCATCTGCAAACTTGCTGAGGGAGCACTTGATCCCCTCATCCAGATCATTGAGAAAGATATTAAACAGAACTGGCCCCAGTGCTGAGCCCTGGGGGACACCACTTGTGACCGGCTGCCAACTGGATTTAGCTCCATTCACCACAGCTCTTTGGGCCCGGCCATCAGCCAGTTTTATACCCAGCGAAGAGTACATCCCTCCAAGCCATGAGCAGCCCGTTTCTCCAGGAGAATGCTGTGGGAAACGGTGTCAAAGACTTTCCTGAAGTCCAGGTAAACAACATCCACAGCCTAATGGGTCACTTTGTCATAGAAGGAGATGAGGTTAGTCAAAGCAGGACCTGCCTTTCATAAACCCACGCTGACTGGGCCTGGTCACCTGGATGTCCTGTAAGTGCTGCGTGATGGCACTCCAGATGATCTGCTCCATAATCTTCCCTGGCACCGAGGTCAGCCTGAGAGGCCTGTAGTACCCTAGTTCCTCCTTCCAGCCTTTCCTGTAGATGGGCATCCCATTTGCTAACCTCCAGTCAACTGGGCCCTCCCTGGTTAGCCAGGACTGCTGATAGATGATGGGAAGTGGCTTGGTGAGCACTTCTGCCAGCTCCCCCAGTACCCTTGGGTGGATCCCATCCAGCCCCATGCACTTGTGCGTGTCTAAGTGGTGTAGCAGGTCACTAAGCATTTCCCCTTGGATTATGGGGACTTCATTCTGCTCCCTGTCTTCCAGCTCAGGAGAGTATGTACCATTCTTAGAATTTTAAAATAAAATTGAAAAAAACGAGAGAGCATTGTACTGAAATTCAGGCAAGGCAGGGTAAGACCAGTTTAAATGTAGCAGGTTTTAATGAGAAAATACATGTATTATTGCTTGAGTGTTTTGCAAGATTCACTTACCATACAAGCCCATTTTCATGGATAGCTTCTCCAAATGGTATGGGAGATCCTCTGTAGTAGCAGGGGCATTCATTAGGAGGCACACATTTGCCACTCTCATCCATGTAGGTTCCATTTACACAGGTGCAGCCATCAACTGGGACAAACTTAATGTTGCATGTGACATCAGGCTCACTCAGAGACCGACACGTGGGTTGACAGGAAGAGATGGTATAGCTGTAGCTTAGCGATTTGGGACACGAGGTGGTGTATTTTGCTTGAGAGAGGAAAATATAATAGGTTTGTTAATTCCAGATGGCAACCTCTGGTGGAAAAAAAGAAACCACAGGCAGTAGAAATAACACATAAACACCTCTACCTATGTTGCATTATTCATGTAAATGTATTTCTGAATATTTCCAGAGTTAGACCTGAAAAACTACTGTACATGTTAAGTGATATTATGCAAAGAATAAAATATTTTTTCAAATGAAATTTCAGAAAGAAACCTCTGTTTGATGCTGCCATTCATTGCCAAGACTTCTAAACCTTTTGTGGCAGAAGAGGTCTCCCTGAATGTCTCCTGGTATGCTGAAAGCAGACCTACAGGATCACTGGAACCCAGCATGCAGATTGAGAGACCTTTCATTTGCAAGTGTTCTGGTTAGTATTACTGTTATCCTAATGTTTCACTGCTTCTCTACAATAACTCGTGATACATAAAGCTGTAGTGAAATTCAAAGTTGGACAGAAACAGGTGGAGGCGCCTCCACAACAGCAGTCTCTTTCCTAAGTAAGCTGTCTCCCATGTATTCATATTCACTCTTGCTAGCAATGGATTGATTCTAAGGGAACAGCAAAGGATTAGTTCCAGGACTGCACTTAACAAAATCCTTTCCTCAACACTTATTATATTTGTCTAGAAATCAGTATAAAGTAATCTCTGATCAGCAGTTTTTATTGATATGTGTTCTTAGGAAAGGGGATAGTTAAAAGTACTTACAGCAGACATCAGTCCTCCACCCATGCAGCAGGATTCCTTTTGCAGCACAAGCTCTCACATAGGAAGACAGGGCTGCACACAGACAGTCCTCACTATTTTCACAGTTACAAGTGTCAAACATGCAGTTCTAAGAAAGCAGAGAAAAATAAAGTCTCAGCACTGGTAATATTGCCCATCTGAAAAAATGAACGTTATCTTTCTGGCTTTATGCACTAATCCCTCTTCAGATACACTCACTCACAGACAACACTAACATAGCTTTATCACTTTCTAGTCTTTGCCTAAGTTTTCTGACAGGGGAGAATGAAGGTTATGGAAATTCAGTTGAGGTCTGCAGTTATTATTGGCAAATAGAATCACAGAATCGTCTAGGTTGGAAAAGACATTGAAGATCATTCAGTCCAACCATCAGCCTAACATTGACAGTTCTCAACTACACCAGATCCCTCAGCGCTGGGTCAACCCGACTCTTAAATACGTCCAGGGATGGGGACTCCACCACCTCCCTGGGCAGCCCATTCCAACGCCTGACTACCCATTCTGGAAAGAAATGCTTCCTAATATCCAGTCTAAACCTTCCCTGGCGCAACTTGAGGCCGTTACCTCTTGTCCTATCACTCCTTATTTTGTTGAAGAGACTCATCCCCCCTCTCTGCACCCTCCCTTCAGGTAGTTGTAGAGAGCGATGAGGTCTCCCCTCAGCCTCCTCCTCTCCAGACTAAACCCCCCCAGTTCCCTCAGCCGCTCCTCGTACGACATGTGCTCCAGACCCTGCACCAGCTTCATTGCCCAATAGTATTCTTAAAGTCTGTTATACATTCAACAGCTTCATGTTCCTCTGAATTTACGTATTTACAAATATGCTGCACAGTGGCATACAAAGCTCTGATCACAGTACGTGGTCTAGACACATAATTTCACCAGTGTCCATACCTGGATGATTCACAGCAAGAAGAAAGACTGTCAACACACTGAAAGCAGAATGATAACTAGCTAATGGACTTTCTGTGCCAGATAAGAGGCTGAAGAGACAACAATTCACTGATATTCAAGCAAGCATTTGACATACACTTCCTACTATATGTGTATATCCTCCAGGCCTAAATAGCTGCCTTTTCATTTGCAAGCAAGTCAGGATCTTGAAGCCAAGACTGACAATTGAAATAAGGTAATGTTACAACACAAACAGAAACACGTGTTGAATGTTACAACACAACAGAAACACATGTTGAAAGAAGAAAGTGCTGCAGTACAGAAATGGAAATACAAGCATTGTGTAAGACAGGAGACATGTCTGGAACAGTCCTTTTCTGGTAACTGTTGTAATGATCATATTTCTATTGTTTCTAAAGGGAAAAGCAGTCTAACAAAGTACCGTGTGGTGAACAGAGGGATTCACTGCGTAGTGACAATCAGCAAAAGGTCCTTCGCTGTCAGTTAGTAGTCCACACCAATGCTGAGCATATTTTTCTGTGGAGAGAACAAACAGTACAAATGCACATTACTCTTTGTATTTTATTAGTCACAAAACCACACTGCCCTGGTCTATGAAGCCAGTTCTGAAATGACATCAAATCTCCCTTCCTGTCTTTTTTTCACTCAGCTTGTGGGCTAAGGTTCTGAAAATCAGAGAAAAGGACTTGCTGAAGGGAATGAACAAGAGATTTCCAAAGATAATCCTTCAATTCACTCCTCTGATACTAAGTTCTCAGCTTAGACACCCTCTCTGTTTTCAATGACCATACAGTTTCCTTCAGTTATGTTTCTATGACTCTTCCTTTACTTTGTTACTTATCCCTAGTGCTTTCATTTTGAATATTTGTTTCTGACCTCAGATGTATGTTTTTACCAAGCATATAAGTCTTTATTCTCTTATCTTTGCTTGCCAGCAGATGTGCTTTCCTTAGGGATGAGCAAAAAAAAATCTAGAAGAAATTCTAAGAAGCACGTACCATTATCAATGCTGAGTGCACAAGGGTTCTCAAAACTCTGCTGGATATTAGGGCATGAGGCCTGAGTTTTCCATGTATTAGCAAATGCTGTTGCTGTTCCTTCAATTATTCCACTTATGACCTTGAAGTCATCAGTTTGGATATTATTGAAATTTCCACAGAGACCTGTTGAAAAGCAGTGAAAAGTTTATACTGCTCGTACTAGACAAAAGACGTTAAGCAAGATGTTCTTATATTTCATTCACTTACCACAGGTCTGGTCTTTGAAAACAGGATCCAGTCGCACAAACACTTGCATGATGGGTGTGATTTGGATTTCAAGGTGGACACCAAAGTTTGTCTGCATGATGATGAAGAATGATGAAGGTCTGAACACGGTGACATTAGCTACAGGTGAAAAACAGAATGATCACTTTCTAAATGAGGTCAAATGCTGGAAACAGTGCATCGTTATACTATTCTTCTTGAATTTCTACCACAATTGTTGCAAATTCTGAGGTGAAATAAAGCCTATCCTTATGAAAATGAATCAGAAATATAAATCAAAATTTACAGTTCAGAATTTGCTTGTAGCTACCAAGTTGGTAACTTTATTTGTTGTCTCAACAGTTGGAGATTACTCCTTCAAAGAGAACAATAAGAAAAAACTGTATGGCACTGAGCATTAAAAAGAAAACTTCTATTTTTGTTTTTAAGCTTGTACAGCATACATTGGAGCCCTCACTCTGGTGGAGAGGAAAAATAAGCAGATCTAGAAATCAGAGATATCTCATAGAATCATTAGTTATTGAGACAGAGAGCAAAAATCAAATTTCTGTCTGAGGAAGTGTGAGCACAGGGGTGGTAAATTAAAACAAAAAAAAAAAGACAAGGTGAAGACATAAACAGATGTCTTCTGTATTCAATTTTGGGTGGTGAGAAGGAAGTAAACCATACAGTGATCAAATCAGGAGATTATAAATGATGTTTGCTTCTGTTAGAACTCTGGCTTATGCTTGTACGGTCTCCCATTTCTTTATGACACCAAACTTTCCACTTCTACTTCAAAAGCACTTGTGTGACTCAGGAAACATCCCAAAGAAAACTGAGGTGTGAACATGCAGGTTCTGAACAACACAGAGTCCTTCTATTTTTGATAATTTAAAAAAAAAAAATGCAGGTGCGGAGTTGAAGTTTTGAGCTTACTGCTTACAAACTCTTAGAGAAAAAAAAATACCTGCTGAGATGGGTAAATGGGTGTAGATCGAATTCACAAACACACCACCATCAGGTTTGACCTCGATGAGCTGATAAGGAAGAGGAACAAGATGAAACTATGTGAAGGATAACTATAGTCCAAAGACTAATAATGGTGGTGACTCTAGTGATATTAATTAAAAAGATATTAAATGCAAAGCGTAATTTTTTGTGATTTCACTTCCTCCCTCTTTCCACTTTGTACACTTTACTAATTTCCCTGCCATAAAAGAATTATTTTTGAAGAGCCTTTCTCAAATCCCTAGGGAATTCACCATCTTGGTTTCTTTCAACACATCTTTGTGATGAATCACACCCCTCACTGTTGTACTTGCAGATTCTAACCTAAATCTCATGGTTTTTCCACCTAATTGGCAGAGAAAATAGCATTTTTCTGCTTTGTGAGTACAATGTTTTTCTTCACGAACTTCTAAAAAATCAAATTTATGGTTGATACGATTTCCATAACAAAATCATTTTCTTTTCACTTGATTAAAAATAACATGTACTTATTGCATATGCTGACCATTTGAGAGGGAAATGCAGGTCCCTGACTGATTAAGGCCTATCTTCTTTGCTCCCCATATTTTTAACAGTCATTTCCCATGCTTATTTTGCATTCTTACAGTTTGTCCTTTATTCATGTTGAGGGTCACTGTCTTTAAACATGTCTCTGTGTCTGTTAGGCCACATCTGCGTAGTTCTACGAGGATGGTAAATGTTTCATCTTTACAGTGCTGAAAAAAAAATGCCAACAGTTATTTCATGAAAGGCTCATTACAGAAGCTTTCCCTGTAAAATTTTCTCTCAACTCTGAAAAAATATTTCTGTTTCTGGAGAAGATCCAGAATCTCCCAAATCCCAGGCCTTCTTTGGCCTAAGATACTGTTTTGCCTTTAGGAAGAATAAGAGAATTAGAATCTGTTTTTGCATTTTATTGATGATTTCTGATTTGGGTATTCATGTGCACTTCTACTGTTTGATTCAATTCTACTGTATCTCTCATCTTTCTGTATCTGGTAACAACGCTAGACAAAACATTTTTCAGGAGAACAGTAACATCACCATTTTTTTTTACTGAATTGTGCAGATAGAGAAAAAGGAAAGCAAAGAACAAACAGAAAAAGCCTCTAAAATAACGAAATACTTCACTTGCACATCGCTGTAATTAAATATTTTTATTATAATTAGTTTTTAATTTTTCTATTTCTTTTGACTTATTTTTAAAACTGTTTAAATATGTTCAAAACCTAAACGAAATTTATGAGTTGACTTGAACTTATTTTCTGTATTTGAACTTCCCAGAATGAAATAAAAATATTAGTCTTAAAAATTATTTTTTTTTTTTCAGAACTGTTAGCATAATTTTTCAGACTTGTACCATTTGGCCCGATACCATAAAATACAGTAACATGGCAAAAATTATGCAACTCGTTAAGAAAGCTGGATTAATCACACTGAAGAATGTAGACTAAGCAAGTTCTTAAAAAAGGCAATGCTTTTCAGCAATTACTACATCACAGAACTGGAAATTTCCCAGTAAACACCATATACCATTGCATGATATCCTAATAGTTAACTGATGATTGTCATTTGAATGGCAGCAGATGTTCTAGTAAACATCTGGCTCAGTGAGAGGCAATTTAACATCTGTATGTCAAAAGAGGTAAGTTTGAAAATTGTTGACTGAGATCACCTTTTCTTTCTGTAAACGTATAAGGCTTTATGATTCCCACCTTAGAAAGGACGTAAGTGCAGTCTCCATGGTGATCGTAATGTTTTTTATCATACGTGGAAATGTGTGAACCTCCCTCTACTGAACATGTTCCTGGGCATGACATGTCTTGGCAGCTCCACTGGCCTCCATCACAGGTACTGGAAGAGAGAGAATAAAGTTAGCTGAAATCTGTAGCAGTGGTCCAGAGTAAAAGGAATTACAGTGACATTAGGTTCAGCTGTTTTGTTACTGTTTTTCCCTTCAAGCTGTAGTCTGACACACAGTAAATCTAGGTTTAAGACTTTCCTAAGCATTGTGAACATGTGATGCAACACATTAAAAGGAATGACTCTGGTATGCATTCATTTTTCTTATTTAATTGTTTTCCTTCTTTGGACAGGTGAACTCTCCAGCAACAGGTATTGGATGAGTAATTGTTTGTTTTTTGCAGCTAACATAAAGCACAATGACAAATTAAAATCCCTTCTGTTATACGAATGTATCAGAAACTAAAAAAAATGTAACCCCATGTCTACTCCTGATGCAGAGTACATCTGTTTTCTAAGGTGATGTAGTAGTGCACGGGTGCGGGATTAATAATTGTGAAATCAAGTCTGTATTTTGTCATCCCTTGCTTTCTCCAGAGAAAATAAATATTTGCAAATACATAAATGACTGCAACTTCATTCCCCTCTAGAGAAGTCCAAATGTTTGAACAAAATAAACAAAGAGGAGGCATTTTAATTGAATGGTGAGAAATCTAAACATTGTAAATCCTTGCTTTGATCGCCTCGAGTTAGAGTGCAAAGCTAGTTAAGGCTGTTGTTAAATAAATCACAGAATGTTCTTTAGGGATATTTTGGAACTGTAGTGGCCAGTTAAACACACATATCAATTAACAGTGACGCAATTGCATATAATAAACCATTAAACTCATTAAATATATGAGAGGAAATAGTAAGTTAGAAAAGTAACAAAGGTTACCAGGAATGGCACTGCTCTGAAAAAGAAGTTCCTGTAGCGTAGGTGTTGCCGTTGTAAACACAGGAGCACTGCTGACGAGGAATGCAGCCAGAATTGTTGATGTCATCAAATACAGTCCCTATATTTAAAGAAGAACAAAAGCTTGATCAATTAAAGGGGCATTTCCATACATCATTTTTGTTTGTTCAAATCCTAGACATGGTTCTAGAGACAGATCTGCAGCTGTCGTGAAAGGACATACCTATACTGAGGACGGTAGGACTATGCCAGTTTGCACAGTGAAGGATTCAGCCCTTGCATTCTTAAATTCCACCTGCTATGAAAGAGGGACTTATCGCAGCACAGGTGGCTTGTTGAGAGACTTATCTTGATCTGTTTGCTGTTCTGCTTTCCTGCTTTCTGAATATTGTACATGTATTGACAATTAATTCAGATATATTTTCTCAGCTGAGACATGACAAATGCTTGTTACTTGCATCTGAGAAAAACCCAAGTATGGGAGGCTTAAGCCCCATGGAACCTGTCCAAATCCTGCAGGTAAGCCATTGTTGTTCTTTGAGATCAGAAATGTGAGTACATAAGAACTTGCCTGGGGGGCAGAAACAACCATCCATACAGTGTTCTTCACAAAACTGAGATCGTTCAGGGTTGGTGCATGTGTCAGCACAGGGGGAGCTGCACTCCTGGTACTGCATGTTGTAAGGACACTTCTTGGCTGAAATTTTAAAGGATGAGATTTTTTTTTTTTTTCAGTCATTGTATATGAAGATATTTTTATTCACTTAAGTTTTTCAGCTAGACATAAAACCACACTAAACTGCAGATCAACTGTTAAGTCTCAAAATTGGCAAATTTAGTCCCCTAGAGCCATACTTTACAGTCAAGATGTGCTTTCCATGACTGTCTGGTGTTGAACTGGCTCAATGACCGGATTTCTGGGAACAGCAAGGTAATGAGATACGTAAGTGCTTAACCAGCCAAACACCTGTGAAGACCCAATCAGTTAATAATTGAGAATAAAAATGTTGTAGCCACCATGAGAAAAGGAGAGAAACAGAAAAACAAGCCAGCAAGTACACCTCATTCTTTCTCCTTTTTTCTCTTTTATTTGCTTCCTTTACAGTTCCAGTTAATTAAATAACATGTTGACTCACAATTAGAGTATCCAGGTAAGTGTTTGATAGTGTTTAATCCAGTTTGCATTAAAACCTCTAGCTCTTTTGCTGAAGTCTCCATGCCAGAACCTGTACATCAGAACCCTCTGGAGAATACAAGCCTGCATGGCCTGTAATTTCTAATGCAGCCTCAACATCATTTGAGAGCTTGTTGTTAGTTACTTAACATAAAGTAAAGGCCAGTGATATCCAGTGATACTTACGGCACAGTTTTGAGGTTCTCCAGTTCAGAGGATGCCCACCAGCATGAGCACACTGCCGGGAGTATTCAGCAAAGGTGTCACAGATACATGAGGCATTTTTAGACTCTTCAGAGTGGCACAAGTCATCTTCGCAAGCCATAATGTACTCCCTAACATCAACTAGGACATTGCACTCTGCAAATGCAGAGCTGGTCAATGTTTTCCGGCATATGTCATCCTTGGGAGAAAAAAAAATTAAACAACTTTCAGAAAATAGAAGGGAGCAATTTTTTGGTATTGTTACTTGGTATAACTATTCTTTAATAGAACCTTATATCCCTCTTTAAGTTGGTGTTACCCAAGGGCTTCTCCTGTTGACTGTCTGAAGCTGTCGAAGGGTACAGATAAATTTGAAAGAAAAATAAAAGAATAATCAAAAGACCCTTACAAAATGATCAGTGCAATTATCTGGCAGGGTAGAAGTGGAGTCTTCACAATGTTCTGTTGGCCCGTCCATTTTCTGCATATTCCCAAACTGCAAGGCTGTCATCTTAATATCTGTACAAAACAAGTTTAATAATGAAGGTTGGGGGTTTTTGTTCTATGCAACTGCCTGTTACCTTTTTCTCCTCTCAAGAATTCTGCTCAAGGCCGGCCAAGGCAGCTAGCTGCCTTAAGGTTTTAAATTTAATCATCACCCTTTCCAAAGGAAGCAATACATCCCTGTCTCAATTTACCTTGAACAGCACCCCGGAAAAAGTAAATATTAGAAAACAATTCTCAGCCTATTACATCCAATAGAAACCAATATTTTTACCAGAAAAATAACAAACTGTTTTCAGATTATATTGAGCCCATGCAGGGAAGAGAGAAAAGAATCTAAACAGGGATTTGAACAGTGGAGTCTGCTGTTAGACAAGGTTTAGGAAAAAGCTCAAGTTGGGAATAGGTAGAATGATGAAGATAAGACCTTACAAATATTATGCAGTTCAGCAGGCAAATGTGGATATACCAATTTTAAGACAGAATTGAAACAATATATGTACTTACTAGACGATACACTTGCCTTTTTTAAAAAAATATGTTTCTATATTTATTTATGTTATTAGTTAAAATCTGGCTCATTTTTATGGGGTGATCAGGTAAATAAAACCATGACATGCAAGAAATATGCAATCAGTTCTTAGCACAGGTGCTGTATTTATACTTAAAGTATTAAATCACATTATCTGATCTCTGCACTACATATTTTTTCAACAGAGATTGAATCATATCTTCTGGATAAATCATTTAACAGGATAGGAAAGAGGAATGTTGATGATGTTAGAGTTAAAAGAATACCAAAAAAGCATGTTGGAGGCTCCAGAAGCCAATTTTTATTATTTAGAAGACTTACTGTTTGAATAGAACTCATTGTAAACTGGAAAGCCATTGAAGTCCCCACAAAGTCCACAGGTCTGATTGGCATATTTCTCATTCAATTCCAGCTAAAATGATGGATGGTAAGTTGTTAGAAGTTAGTATAAATGTTCTAAAATATATTCAAGACCACTGAAAACACCTGCACCTGCTGCCTCTAAGTATTTTTCATCAGATCTGTGTAATTTTATTTAGCAAGGTAATTCAAACCTGGGGGATAGAATGAAGAGTTGGACTGGATTTGATTTTCAGGGCAGAGTTCAAGCTATTGATGCTATTGATTCAGACTTAATTTTCACTGTAATATCTATATTGCTCTTAGCCTCTTTCCTCTATATTGTCTTCAGAGCGAAAATCAAATCCACAGCAAAACTGAAGTCCTAAGAGAGTGAAATTCTGCTAGAAAACTATATTTGAAGGCATAAGTAGACCCTATAACAATACCAATATGTTAATGATATAATGAAAGTGATTTTTCACCCTATTTTAGGCAGATGTCTGGTATCCACTAGATGTAAATCCATGTAATTTTCTTTAGGACTACCTGGATGCAAATCTATCTTTATTAAGAAAGAATTGCTCAACAGTATGAGACGAGAAGGCAAGAGTAACCCCCAAAACAGATAGGGATTGGCCTAATCAAAGGTTAGCTTTGGTATCTGAAGGTGTAACCAGGTCAAGGAGCAGTTCTTACCAGGACACTGTCATCTTCATTCCACATTAACACAACATCCGTTTTGCTGACAATTTTCACGTAACTGCTGCTTTTCACTATCGTAATTCCAGATTGGCTGTATGGAAGTTGAACTCTGGGAAAGGGCAGAAAGAATGTTAGGTATTTTCTGATCCGGATGTTTGATAAAAAGAAAAAAAAATGGCTTGTGGTATCCAGCATCTGTAGGGATTCTAAAATAATGGAGTTGTGTGGAAAAAAGATGCAATAAAAAATAAGATGGTCCAACATCGTTAAATACAGATCTGAATTTGGATCCAGCCTCTCAGGAATTTTCATCCAAATTTTATTTTCAAGGTAATCTTTAAGGGAAAGATTGATTTACTGTGAAAGGAATTAATAGAACTTCTTCATTATTTATGTCAGTAAAATTGTCAGATTTATTGAAGAACACAAAATTTTCTTCCCCCTAAGTACTTGGCAAGTTTGAAAAAAAAATCTGCGGTTACCAAAAATGTGTTATGAATAAACTTACCTGTTGCTGTTGATCATGACAACATCCTTTGTTAGTTCAGCAACTACACCTTCAAGTTTCATGGTGATATAGTTGATTGTTGGAGCATTTTCCACCACTATGCGTCTAATCTGGATGTTGAAATCCTCATAGGCAGCATTGCAATGGGATGCAAAAACATAATTACAGAGCCCAGGGAAGGAGAATATGTCTCCATCAAAGGTCTTGAAGTGGAAGTTGCCCCATGTGCTGCACACACGGCCATTGTGAGCAGGATTGGAAGCTGTGAATTAAAATGAGCTGTAAAAAATGACTTAAAATTCCCAGCCTTAACATGGTGAAAATCAACTCGCCCAGGGCTTCATTTTGTCATTGAACAGTTTTCACCTGCCTACCTCCATTTGTTATTTTCGGTCCATTTATCCATTATAAAACTGTGTATAGTTCACTCATATCTGTTATTCATCTTACATACTCCTATAAATGATTATAATTATGTTCAGCTACGGCTTTATTAATGGTCCACATTTCAGCTAAGATAACAGTTTATTATCAATATTATTAACAATTTACCATTGTAAATTATCAATATTATTAACAAGTAACAGTTTATTATCAATATTATGTTTCTGAATGACCCTCTTAATAATCCATGACTTCCTTTACCAGTGTTTTTCCCTATTTGTATTAGATTTCCCTGTCTACATCCCCTAAACCTGAAAACTTATCGAATACATTTAATTTCCTTTACTTACGTGTTATTACTGGATTTGTCAGCATCGGCTGGATGATGTTCACCTTAGATGAAGCTGTAGTAGAAGCCAGAAAAAAGTAAGAAAGAAAACAAAAACTAGTATAACAATATCAAAATTCACACCTAAAATTGGCCTAGAAAGGACTAGAAAGATAATAATGGCAGGTCTGATTAAATAATGTTAAACCTGTTTTGTTTTACACAGGCCATGGATCAGGTCAAATGTGTGTACTAAAATTCAAAATCAGGATAGTTAAATCATAAGAAATTGTATCAACTGTGATGATCTGTATTTTCTACCTTTTAATTTTGATCCTTTTAGGAAACTATTGTGTTAGGGGAGGCAGGAATTCACAGGTCTCCACCCCGGAGTGCTTCAGACACACTGAACAATACAAAGGGTTAAACTGCACTAAATTAGCTTGTTATTGATACAAAACCATAGTTGCCTTCTCATTACACCTTCTCTTTCCAAGGAGGGAATAAAAACTTTAATTATCCCCTTTGCTCTCTCTTTAATATTTTTCTGCGAAGGGGCTGAAAACCCTTAGAAATGACGACAAATCCGTTGTAGTCACAATCATTACATGGTAAAAATCAGTGAAGCTGGGCTGCCATCTTGATTTCCCAACATCAGCTGCTGACTTTACGCTTGCCAAAGTGGTCTTATTTCCTTGTTTATAAGGAACCAAACATCCTGCATGTGTATTGCGCTTTGATTTTATATATACATATTCATGCACATATGCATACAGCCTCTACAAACACACATCTGTTTTCTTAGTTACCTATTATTATACAAATATAAACATACTATGTGTGCTTAGTAATTGGTATCTAATAAAGTTATTAATATTCTTATATATAGAAGCTTGTTAATACACATTTATCTTTATTTGACATTACTGGCAATATGCTAAGGAGATTTTCTTAGGCATTTTTATTACTTAGTAGAGATGTAGCGAATCAATGTAAATACAAGTACATGGTATAAATGAACATACTGTTTTGTTTCTGCTGAACAGCCTCAGTGTAATTACTTCCTGTTTCCTGCTGGATTTCAGTCTGGGCTCCTGTGAAGAAATTGTAAAAAGCGTATTAAGTACAATGTCCTGTATCCGAACTTTTCAAGCAAGGCAGTTAGATAGGATCAAAGGACCCGGATACATCTCTGTGATACAAAGGGGAAAGTCCTTTACCACATCAGAAAAAATGAAACAAGTCCCCCCAAAAGGTAAAGTGTAATTATAGAAAGAGACTTTTTGTTACAAATACACCGTTTGAAATCCAAAAAACGTTTCATGTATATCTGCTTTCTTAAAACTCGCTATAAGGGATTCTGATGACTGGATCACAGCCCTTATTTGACTGTTGCACTAAATCTCGCTAATATGTGAAACAATTACAGGAAGAATTCACAAAATGTGAGAGCCATGTATTAAAATTGCTGTGTAGTAGCTAGGTAATAATAAGAAAAGGCACAGAACTCGTTAAAAAAAGCAAGGGACTTAAGGTTTGATCCAATAATGGCTGCAGATACTTATTTGCTAGTTCCTTTAGGGCCTAAACATAGGGCCTTTTCTTCTGGAGCAAATCTAAAGCCTCTATCAGGGATCTAGATTTGCTTTACAGCTGGATGCAAGAAGGTACCTCTGAGTGAGAATACAAGGGCCCATAGTCTGATCAGTAACCCAGGAGAAGTAACAAAAGAACCAGGTTTCCTGTTCTACCCCTCTTCTCACTCTGAGATGGTTCAAACTCACATCTTCTCTGCAGAAAACCTTAAGCATCATACTGTGAGTCTGTTTGACCAAGGGTCCTTCCTACCCCCCCTGAAGCTGAGACACAGTGCTGAAAACAGTGGGACAGTGACAAAGGAGGGAAAAATAGGCCATGACCATGGGACCACGTGATCAGGGCACTCAGCTACATCAAAAGTGTCCTATCCTTGTGCTTTCTTTCAGGGATTATTTTTGTACCTCCAGTTAAATGGTTACTGGATCAACTACACGAAGTGTCTTCCAGATGAGTTCTTCTTCTCTCTATCATGACTCCTTATGTTCTTAATTCCTTTCCATGCATGGCCCGGCAATACCATGCCAGAGGAGGTATTGGCATAGACTTTCAAGAGATGACAAATATTGACGTGGACACTTTTACGCCTAGAAAAAGACTGACCCTGAGCTCCTAGGTTGGTGCTCTAAACTCTTGTCTTCTATAAGTAAATATGACAGGCATTTCCTGTAAAAGAAAATGGCTATAACTTTATTTTGTGAAGGTCTCAATCCTGTCAGCATGTGATAACCGTGCTCGGAACATGTTGACTAACATACGCCTATAACCTGCCAAGTCTAAATCCTCAAAGGATTTAGGTGGTGAAATGACTAATTATCGGAATCCTGATCAGGATTATGTGAATGAGCACTCTAGGTGTGTAAATTTCTCAGCCAAAGAGGAACTGCCTATGTAATTTAGTCCTAAATTAAGCCCCATTTTTCCTTATACAATAAGTGGAAAGAATTCACTGACTCAGAACTGGATCCATAACACCCATCTCACTGAACAGGGAATTGCTGGAAGAGGGGGAAATGCTGAAGTCAGGGGTGTGCCATAAACCCCAGTCCCCTTTGGTGCTTACATTTCTTGCTGAGCATTTCCTCCACTTAAGAACCTCAGCCCAGATACCTCCATGAAAGCTGGAAAACTACCTTTGCCTTAAAAATTACTGGATCAGGAGCACCTTTTTTTAAATTTTTTTTTTTTTAATATAACTTCTTGCTGTGCCCACCATGTAATCAGATCAAATACTTGATCCCAGAGCTGAAGGATGCCTGTCTGAAGGGATTCAAGCACCCACTCCCAAAGAGGTCCCCAAGAGACTGCTGGTTTTGGAGAAGAGGGTTCTGGGCAGCCTCACCATATCTAGAAGTTACTGTGGTGTCTGCAGTTTCTTTCAGACCTAAGCTTTTAATTCTTTTCTCACTTAACTTTATGCGTGACCACTAGCAATGTACAAAGAAGTAACTCAGGTCAGAGTTTAACCATTTCCCATTTCCTATTAGTCTTTCAGTATCACAGATAATATTATTAGGTAAATGCATTCATATCATTATAATTGATACTGATCAAGTGAGACAAATGCCTCTGTAAGTCTTAATAATAGGCCAGAATTTGCTCTCACCCAACACATCTACAGGAATTTCAGCAGCTATAGAATCATACAATGTTTATTCTGGCATGAGAACCTTTGTAACAGAGCAAAATAGTATATACGTGTATTTTGATCTGTTAATTTTTCTCAAGGAAACAGCAGGGGCTTTTCTTTACTTAGCAAATACATCATTCCCAAGGAAATTCTAGCTGCACTGGTTTATTTAGCAATTGCACAATGCCACATTGTTGACCATTATAAAAATAAGTGTCTCTCAGTTGTAAGGATAGTCAAGATAATTTACTATTTGATAATTCGGGAACTGACCTAATTATTAAGAATATTTCTGGATGCATCTTGCTAAGCCTGTATCCAGCTGCCAATCCACATATGCAATTATCATTACAATCAATTTATAAAAGTTATATTTGACCCAAAATATAAAGTCAGGCACAGAATATTTGTGGAGATGACATGGGACTGGGCCAATATTCTTTAGTCACTCAGGACATCTGAAAATATTTTCCATGGAGTGTGATTTGGATAAAGAGGAGTTTGCTGGACACTGTCTAACCACTACTCGTTTCCAAAAACAATTTATCAGATTAGTATAGCACAATATAAATAACTTTCTTGTTCAATGAATGACTGAAGATGTTTTCGACTGACATTGCATGACTCTAAATGTAAGCTTATACTCTAAGTGACTTGTATTTTGTGCTTAAATCAACTTGCCAGTATTTTAGTGTTTATTTCACAGTCTAAAATTTCATTTGCACTTCTCACTGTTTTGAAAATGATATGCAAGGTAAATGTACATAGGCAATCTGAAGGTTTAAAAATGTTAGCTTACAGGGAAGTAATTACTCTACATGAATGGGACTGACTTAGCAAGCTTGTACTCATGAAAGTAATTTCAATTTGAACGGTCCTGTTGACTTAATAGGACTACCCATATTAATAAAAACTGCCAAGACCAGTCCTGATGGATATAATATTGACAGGAGAAAAAAAAAAAACATATAAAATGATGGATTGTGTGTGTCAGATAAATCTCCTAGTCCTGCTCACAACTCAATATTAGTAATTTATGTAAATATTTTGCATAGGGTATTATCAAAGCACAATTAGTTACTGAAAATCATTGCCACATGAATATTCCCTTCCAGCCTCTTTTGCAAAAGAAGTTGTAAGAAATCTTGAAGAATCTGTTATTAACTCCTGGTAGGTGACAGGATACTGAAAAATGATTGAGCAGTAGTCTGATCCAGTGACTGGAAAATGTAGTGCTTTAAATTTAATAAAAACCATAACATTCATAATCAATCCTAATACAAAATGCAACAGGAATAAAATGCTTTTGTAAGGCATAAGCAATACTGAAAACCTGACATTTTAAGATGTGAATAATGGTTCTTTTTGATTTGATCCTCAGGGTTACTTTCCAAATGTAGTTATATGCAGTAGTTTGAGGCAATATTAAATTAAGTCAGCCCAGTTAATAGATAGACATTAAATATTCAGTGAAAATTGGAAAAAAAATATACGAAGAAATCTTGTTTTAAATGCAACCATCTGTTAAGTGAAACAATACAATGACTATAGTCGTTTAAAATACATTATTAAACATAGAGTATTTTTTCTTTTCCAATAAAATAGAGAACTTCTTACCTATCTGATGGATACAGCAAACTGCTAACAGGAAAGCCCATTCTGGTACCCATATCCTCCTGCCAAACCCCATCTTGAGTGGAGTCTGGCACAAGGATGTTGGGTCTGAAGTTGGTTGGGAGGAGTAGTTCACCTGTGCTGTCTCAGTCTTATATAGCAGGTGACTTTGGCTTCAGTCCCAGATTGATTCACAGAATCTAGAAAGGTGGGGTTTGGGGGATTTTAGCAAATGAACAGGTAAACAGAGGATGCTTTTCCTTCCTCAGAAACTGGCCAATGGCATTTGCATTTTGGGAGGAGTGTATACATAGCCGTACGTGTATTTTGTTAAGGTTCAGTCTAATAAAGAAACATAACATGATTGCAAATAGAACACAACTCCTCCTCCACAAATAACAGGTCCTGGAACAAATTTAATTTGGTGTTGCTTTACAGTTATGCAGATGGCATGCAAGTAATATTCTGAGTTTTTCAATACTGTAGCTGATGCCAGGCAGCTCCTTTGCAAAAAACCCTGCTGATCTCTGAGTCTGAGTTGTGGATTATTTCATATGTGGGGACCTAGCATTAGAAGTCCCTCTGTGCCTCTTAGGGTAGCTGATCTTCTTGTAAAAAGAACAGCCTTATAACCTTGAAGGGTCCTGCACTATCACACATCACACTGAGTGTATACCATGGAAACCCTTCTGTGTGGCACTGACAAGCATTAGGCACCTATCTGAGGAACATTAAGCCAGCTTCACCTAGACTATATCCTATATTGGTTAGAGATGGGCTTAAACCTTGAAATCTGCTTCTGAATTCTCTGCATAATCTGATTTTGCCTTCTTGTAGAAAATATCAGGAGTAATTTCAGACAGTCAGAGAGCCTTACACCAGCTTTACAGGAGAAAAAAAATCTTAGATTTATTATGATCTGCGACCATGATCACATTGTTTCAGTATCATTCCTGTGTAATTCCATTCACATCCATGGAGTTATGAGGACTACAAATTACAGAAACAGGCAATGAATCACACCTATAAGCCTAGCCAGCAAAAGTTTAACATACTTTTTTTCTGAACATTGGCTTTTTGCAGTTCTACTGGATTATCATTTTAAAAGCAGGAATGAATGTATGCTTCAATAAACAGACAGTATTGTTACTTCATGTCACTTTATCCTTCTTTTTTAGCTTGGGATCAGAGATAGGTAGGATGAGTTGCTCTGGGCAGATTTCTGTCTCTTTCCAAGGTCAATAGACCTCACTGTAATATTGTAAAAGATGGAAAATATGTTCAAAGATAGTGAGAGCATTCCCCTAAAAGTGCTAGGTTTGGAAAAAAAAGATGCACAGTCTATCACTTGGTATACACATAACATTTGCCCTCAGTTCATCTTCATCTTCAGCCCCTGCTAGTTTACAAGAAAGAAAGTAGCTGATGGATCCAAAAAATCTTCATCATAAGAAATGGAATGAGAGCCGCTCCTCAGTGGGGGATTTAACAAGAGACACCTGGAAGATATAACTGGGGTGCGGGAGCCGCAGGAGAAGGAGAAGAAAAATAAAATTATGTGTACTAGAATGTGTAGAGATGCAGAAAGGATTTTCTTTGCATAAAATGGGACAGTATCACTTCTGCATGTTTGGTAATACTCAGTTCAGCAGTCCCTACTGATGTTTGTCATTTCTGCTGAAGCAGGGAAAGGAGACAAAGTCGGGAAGGTGTCCTAACTGTGAAATGTGATATCAGCTGGATGCCTAATTCCCTTGGGTTCTTATCAAAATCCTACCCCACAATTATAAAAATATTTCCGTGAAAGAATAGGACAGTATAACACAATATTCTGTTCAGGTGTTACTGAACTGAAGGGTGCAATTTTTTTTCGATATATTTCCGTTCAGCCCTTATTTCCACTTTTGTTTAGCACTAAATATATTAGATCCTCACTCATTTAGTATTATAAAATAAACAAAAAAGAGTTCCTTTATGAAGTGTTGTCTGGATTTGATTTTTGGACTGAAATCAGTGGTAGCTTACTATGGCAAGGCTGGGGTACTTAAGTCAACATATTGGCCTGCTATAAACATGAGACATGTTCCCTGTCAGAATATCCAGGATGTTTAATGAAGTTACATCTTCATAATCAGTAGTAAGCTGTTTACACACCCTAGATCTGTATCTTCATGCTTCAGCAGACTAGGAGAAAAGAAAAGGCTGGATTTCCTGCCCATAGAACGTTGTTTTATTCTGTGCCAGTACTCATGATGAATATAAATTCATCTGTACATAGAGAAGGCAAATGGTATCTTGTTTACGTGACCAGTTAGCTGTATTAAATAAATATACACTAGTCTCACTTAAGCAATTAAAAAAGCCACCCAACAAACTAGGCTTTCAGCAACTAATGTGCGTATAGCTTTAGCAATAGGCTACCTGTGATGTTCAGAAGTAGCAGAGCTTGCTTTCCTTCTCAGTTACACCCACCTCTGCACAAGGGGAATAACAGAACACCAGGATCTTCTTGTGTTATTTTAAAACATTTGGAGAGAGTTTCTTGTTTCTCATTGGGTATACTAGAGCAAAGGACTACTCATAAAGGGAGGACTTTTCTGAGGGGGCAATTAGTGCTTTTGAGACTCATGTGGTGAAGTGGGGGAGGATGTCTGTACCTAGGATGACTAGGTGTGTCACTGGGGTCAAGGCTGTTTTTACCTTTGTGTCTCCTTCCTGTCTCTTTTACTGGAGTTGTTACTAAGCAGAGTGCTAATATCAAGCACTTGCTTTCTTCTTCTGACAGTTTTTATCACTCACTATAACTTTTTGTGACTACAACAATGCAGTCAAACTTGAGTATGTTATTTCACTAAGCATTTACCAGTCCACAGTATTATATAGCTGTTGTGAAGGTTGTCCCAGTTGTATTTGAAGGTGTTCTTCAAAAGATGTTGCTCAGATATTTTTCTCAAAATTTCATGTATTCTGGAGTTGTTATGATTGCTAGTGCTCAGACTGAAATTTTTGATCCAGGGAGTAGAGACATTCCAACGATGTTCCAGTGTTCAGCCTCTTTCTCTCCCTCCCTCTCCACCACAAGGAGTGGGTGAAATTGGTAATAACTAAACAGAAGAAATTCAGGTCACTCAGGCGGCTTATGAAATTTTAAAAGTTATCAGACTATGAAATTTCACTGATTGCTGGGGGAATCAAATCTGTAAATGAGAGTATCACAAAATCCAGAAGGGTTTAAGAAAATGTGTTCATTTGTCATGTGGGTGGTTGCTCCAAGAGGTTCTTGTAGATTAAAAAAAAAAAAAGTAGTTGGAGGACATTTGAATTTCCCAGATGGTACAGTGAAAGGAGCCTACCTGTGTTGGGAGGGAGAAGTGAGCTGTCCACTTCAGTTGTATGAGGGAAAAAAAAAAACAGAAGCAAGTTTTGAAGTATGTTAATAACAGAAACTCAAGCAGCTGCCTTTATTGTTAATGTACACCAGGAATCCACTAAGGGACCACAGTTTTGGTATTGTCTGGCACTAAAACAAAGCACTTTTGTTTGCAGGAGAGAATGTTCAGGGAGGTGTCGAAAGTATTTTTCTTTCTTTCCTGCATTTTAGTCTGTTTTTCTCAGGTTTAATGCTGTGTGAAGCTTATCTTAACACCTCAGCATCAAATAACATGGAAATAAATTTAGGATAGATCTGTAGAGTTGATACAGACCAGCTCATTTTATAGGAGGTTATTGGAAATTGGTTACAACAGCCAAGGATCTGGCTGACAAATATTCTTCTGACTTTTATTTTGATGTTGTATCAAAAAACTATACCAATGGATTGGTCACTAAAAGTACCTCTTGTAACACTCAATCCAATATATGTGTTATTTGACCCATAATTCTGACAATGGATGTAATGTCTCCAATTCTACATTTTCTTCTCGGTTTCTTGCATAGAAGTAGGGACAAAATTGGAGACATTGATTATACCAATTTAATGTAAACTTTCAAATGCCAGATAAAATGTGTGTATCATGCATACTATAAATACTATAATTACAACTTGAAAGTAGATATGAGGGTGGCAAAGGCAGGCATTCAGGAGTTACCAAATGGTAGTATTAAGGCTATTAATGAAACCAAAACTCTTCTGCCTTCTGTGTTCAAATTGCAACTCCACTAGTCTTGAGAACTTCTACCTCCTCGCAAGCGTGATAAACCAGAGGTAGTTGGGATCTGGGTAAAGCTGCGTTGTGCCTCAGCTCTGTGAAGCCCTTGCTTGCCATGTGAACTGGGAAAATGAATGAATAGTTGGACTGGTTAGAGAAAAGAATATTTATTGTGGTGTGGAAAGTAATGTAATGATAGTCTGCAATTAACGTAAACCAAGTTGGCATTAACTTAAGCAGAGGATCCGGCACACCCTTTCCACCTAGCTCTGTAGAGGTGTAGTTGCTCTTCTTGGCTTGTCCTGCTCATGTTTTTCTCACCTTTCTCTGATAGCCTCAACTGTTCTTTACTTCCATCAGTCTACAGGTGACTCACCAGGGTTTTGCTTTCCAGCCCTACCCAGGGATTCTCGCTCACTCTCCAGCCTTTTTTCAATGGCCTGTTAACTTCCCCCTAACAAAAACATGCATTGCTACGTGGAAGAAAATGGTGGGCACACTCTGGCAACAGGCTTCTTTCCCTGGTTCTTAGAGGAGATGGTGCAGTCTGTTTTCTGTTTAGTATAACATGTCACAACATTTGAGAAATCTCAGAGAGGTTTCTCCATGGAGAAAAAAGCTGCACATAGCCTCATGGTGAAAAGCATGTGGCGAGAGTGTTAAACTCTTACAGTGAATGGCCGATGAGCTCTCTGTTGTATATGGTTGTTAAGACTTTTTAGTCTGTTACAGTAACTTTAGAACTGGTCATGCAAGGTGCTACAGAACGTGGGATAAAACTCCGACTGTGGAGATTAGAGAGTCTAAATGGAAAACAAGTGAGAGCTAAGAGAAGGTTAGAGGCAATTAAGTAACTTGCCTCATTTGTCAGTGACATTAGTCATAGTTCACTAATTATAGAGTGACACCTTAACTGAACAGTTCTGCTGTCTTCCCTTTTCTTGATTCGGTTTTAAAGGATTTGGAAGAGGAGCCTGTAACTGGTATCTTGAACTGTTGGCAGGCTCTGCTCACCTTAACTAACGGAAATGAAAGATGCAAGAAAAATAAATTAAACCCATGTCTAATACTTTGGCAACAATGGCTTCTGTGCATTTCAAATTGAATTAATGAAATGTGGTCATTCATGTTACGGTTTTCAAATGTAATAGCTCTTCTTAAGCGCACAGCTTGCTTGACTTCTGTGTGGTCAGTATAGAACCCAGATGAGCTCAGCACCTTCTTTCTCATTGTGATTCTTGCTCCTGGGCTTTAAGTATGTGAATATTCAGTTGTACTGGCTGAATCATTTTTTTAACCTAATTGCCATCCTTTAAACCTATCTGGAAAAACTCTTAATAGCTTTGCTGCCAGAAAGCTGACATGCCTTGTCTTATCTCAGTATTTTTGATTGTTTGGTGCTATTTTGTTAAGTTGGGAAAGTGTATATATGTATGTGGTGGATCATTTTTACCAGGTTTAATGTTCTTAGGTTCATCATGCACTTAATTCAGCTGAAAGCGTAACTTTTCCATTGTACATGCTATCTGAAAAATCAGCCGGTAGATTTTTCACCTTCAGTATTTGTTTGGTTCTTACAGTGTTAGGATGGTGTTTATAGCTCTCATTTGGTTTGTCTCATTGAATTTCAGTTTTGTTTTCCTCTTCTGTTTAGTGCTGAGTATGCCTTTCTGGACTAATATTGCCACTGACGCTTTGTTATCTGTTTGACATTCACTGTCCTACATGTTGCTGTGCTTTTGCCTTGCCTGTGCACCTTTTCTTCATTTCATAGATTCCTTATTCTGTGCGATATTAATAATATACATGAGCCAAATCTGGCTTTTTGAATCCTTGATGGGAGACTTAATATAGTTAATTTTTTTCTTTGTTTTTCTTCTCCACAAGCTTGGCACAATTATTTCTCCTGCCCCAGTAGTTGTATGTAGCCCCTCATTTTAATGATTATTTTTTCCCCAAGCACTCTCAAGTTTTAATCTGCATTTCTTTGACTACTTCAGAACCTGTTGTTGGACAGATATTGGTGTATTTTTCCTTATATTGTGAGGCTTTCTCAGTGATACTTGATGGGTCATTTCTGCACCTGTTCCACAAAATTGTTCAGGTTTGAGTATGCTCTGAAGTGCTGCACATACCCTCAATGCTTGGCAGACTAAGTTTATGCCCATATTGGCAGATAACTTTAAGTTCAGTCTGAAGACTATATATGTGGGGACCAGGCTCTAAGTCTAACAACTCCTGTCTTCAGTGCTGACTGACTTTAGAGGCTCGGCTGAACTTCTGCCTAAGGAGTCAAGCTTATCATCCCTTATCTCTTTGTCTACCCTATTCTTCAAATTAATGAAAGTTACCTGGCATCCATCCTGAGCAGACAACAATGCAACAATTCAGTTTTCATTTCGTGGCTTTTCTGTTCCCTCTTTCCCTCTCTATCATCAATAGAGTGTATGAGACAAATCTACAAGTTTAGAAAAGACTTATGCAGACTAACTCCTGGAATAGCCCAATTTGCAAATAAAAGCTCAATGTAGATAGTTTTGTTGTGGGCTACCAAGTATGCAGCAGTGTCCATCTGTTTTGGGATGGCTGATGATAATGGTCAGTGTGGATGACCACAGTGGTTCCTCCTGCTGCTCTCCTCTGTGATATCCTGTTCTACCCCATTAGTTAAGATGCGGTTCCCAAGAAGTTCAAATCCAGTTAAAGCAGAGCTGTTGCTATCTCCTTTTCCCCTGGACTGGCTGCACATGTCCACTCCCTCCCTTCCTTCAGCTTTGGCGTCCTTATGACCCCCACAGTGAACCTGGTCAGTGAACGACCTGGTTCCAAAATTTCGTTGCTCTTTTGTGCAAGATTATCTATCATGAGCTTCGTTATTTTCTAAAGTTTTGACAATTATAGGAATAAATAATTTTTTGTGGTTTGTGATGTATTGTTTCTCCAAATTCTTGGGTACATGAACTGAAAACACACCTTTTATAGACAACATATCTGCATCTTGAAATTTTTGGAGGGAGCTTCTAGGACTTCATACAAGCCCTCCTTGCCTTCTTGTAGCACATCTAGATAGTTATAGGAGCACCTATAAGACTTTTCCGCTTCTTACTAATTCTGTTTCAGTCTTTCTTTTCCTTACTCATTCCTATTTCAATTTCAGAGCTCCTCTCTAATATTTAAAAATCACCATGAGATTGTTAAATGCACTTGCGTCTGCTGAGGGACAGGGAATCAGTGTTCTAGTTTAATTCCTTTTTCTATATATAGAGACATCTTTCATCAAATGCTTCCTAAAAGTAGGAGTTTCTGAATCCCTGGGCATTCTCCTATATGTAAGACATATTCGTATCCATGGAGGAGAGGGGCTGTGAGCCGTGTAGCTGTGGCTATATTACCCTCTTACAATGCTCTCTGTGTATTATCTGTTAAAACATTAGTAAAGACTAGACATTCAAAACACAGTCCAGCCTGGTGGTGAGTACAGCACCTGCTCTCTGAGTATGTTCTGCAGCCAGCAAACAGAATGAGAGAGGCAAAGAATGGATGTGAATTTGGTGTTATTTCTCTTGCTCCAGTCTAATCAGACAAAGAAGCTAGGCAGGAATAGGGGTAAGCAAGCTTCTGCTTTCCACAGGCTGCAACATCATCCTTTATTTTAAGACCAAGCAAGAATTATGGGACAGTAAAGTGCTGCCTGGCACTGCTGGGATAAGTAAAGCAGTTGAACTGAGTTTCAAACCACTTGAAACTCATTCAAAGTACTTAGGAGACAAAAGCTGGGTATTTCTGCTTATGTCTGAGTATAAACGTGGATAGGACACAATTCACGGTAAGAATCTTGACGTTTCTCTGACTGCACTGTTTGACTGCTTCTGGTTGCAGTAGAAGGTTTCAGAATAATAGAGCTGTATTAATTTCTGTTATTCTTTTACTGCTGAGGTGAGTTTTAATTTTACGTGTTGTCCCTTACAAATAGAAAGAACGTGCAAAACAACTCGCACTTGTTTTAAACCAATTGCCATTCCACATATGGTATTTAAGGGCCAGTCAAAGCAGAATGTTGATGGATCTCATGCAGTCAGGCTTTGCTCTGGGAGAGGCTGCAAGTCACCCATTCTATTTATTATTTGCACATCGTAACCTTTAGGTGTATGCGCGTATATGCATGCTGCTCTGTTAGTTTACCATAATGAATATATTGCAAGTGCTGAAGGACATGATGTTAATAGCTGTAAGGGGGCTTGTTTCTTCCCTTCTAGTTTCAAATTCCCAAAGAGAATTTAAAATTAACCAGGCTTCATTTCTTCTCATTTCTGTGACATACATCTGTACAGAAGAAGGGTGTCTCCACAACTTTAACAATTTTATTTCATCCAAACTCAACTGTATCTTAGGGCCACATTCAATTATGGTGCTGACTGATCTGTAGAAACATTGTAGAGAACAATGAAAAATATTCTTGCAGCTTTCTGAACATAATGAGCAAGATTCTTATCTCATTTACAGTCTTGTATGTCATAGCCAAAGGTACTTAGGAACCCTGCTTAAAGATAAGAAGCTTGAGAATCAGATTAAATGCGGATAGTGTTGTATTAAAGTGGTTTAGTGAAGACAGGAGGTTATACAGTGTTGAAGAGGTGGTCTGAGATCCTGAAGGTCATCATCCAAATACCTGCCCATCACAGGCTCTTTATGAAACTCATGTCACTGCACATAGGATCTCTTCAGTTTTGTGGGTTAAGTTATGTGCTGTTTGGATCCTATGTAGGAAGGATAGACTTTACCTGGGAGTAAAAAATCCAATCCCTGGGAATAAAAATCTTGCTACAATCTCATTGCTGAGTTTGCAATGGTGTGAAGGAAACAGCAGGCAATGGTGTGAAGGACTACACACTGCTGTGAATTTTCTCCACCACTCTATTTTTTCTTTGCTGATGTGTTTCCGTGCACCTCAGCTGCATACTCTACAGCAACACTCACTCCTGTGCCTAACTCTTCAATCCCACTGTTACCTACAGATGGCAAACAGCTTCCTCTGCTACTCCAAGCTGTTTCTACTCACCTAAATGGCCTTCCAACTTCCTTTTAAACTCAACCCGTGCTCCTTGCAACACCACTACTTGTACTCCAGTATTCACCGTGCCTATTGCTTTGTAAATCCCTCCGCACAAAGGCATCTCATGCTTTCTGACCCTTCATGTAAATAAGATCCTTGGACATATGCTTGCTGTGTACTCCTGAAGCAGCCTCTCTTCTCAGTCACTGTTTCTGGCTGCAGAAGCATGTCTTGCCCTTCTGCAAAGGGGAAATGGAGAGGGGTATAATATGGGTATAAAAGAAGAGGAATTATGGGGAAAGGAATTGGAGAAGCAGAAGTACAGTTGTGTTCCATAAAAACATGTCTTCCAGTTCTGATAACAACAATTCTCAGTTGCAACTTATAGTAGCTCAAGGAACTACTAGAACCTCTTAACTCTATTCTTTTGATAGCGTCTAAGTCATAAGTAAATATCAAAACAGCTTATTAAATAAAGTTGTATATAGAAGTGCTTGGAATTTCACATCATAATGAAAAAATGAGGATACAAATATTTTCATTACATGTTTCTTAGGGTATCCCATACCCATACTATCCTGAGATAACATATCTTATTGTCTATATCGAGCATAATATTTAAATTCATATACCCAGTGCTTAGGACTAAGATGAAGTGTTTAAAACAACCTGTCAAGATCTCCCAACCCATCTGCTGATGGGGTAGGTAAAGCAGCTGAACTGTCTCACACCACTTGCAACTCATTCAAAGTACTTAGGAAAAAAAAGCTGGGTACTTCTGCTTATGTCTGAGTATGAATGTGTATAAGACACAGTAAGAATCTTGACGTATACTGCGAGAAATGTTATTAGAAAAGTTATCAAAATAAATTGACTCTAATTCAGAATCAAGGTAGTGGTGTGATTGTTACCAGGAATCTGGTGGGATTATGGTCTCTTGCAGAAGTGACTAAGGCAGTCTGCTGAGAGTCAGCAGTCCTTGGTTTTATTTTCAATTTTATGATTTCCTTGCAGAATGCCAATGTGCAAGATTCCTCTGTGTGTTTGATTTCCCTTCTATTTTCTGTCTGGCTAAAACAGTTTTATTATAAATGTCTCAAGAAGGAACTAATAAATTCTACATTTACGTATTAGTATGATAGGAACTTGATACTGGTTGTTACTGGAGTAAAAACCCCTAATTATTGAAAATTGCTAATTAAAAATGCTAACCCTTTTTCCCAGATTTTGGAGTGCAGAGGGTAGGAATGGGCTTTTCCACCTGCAATGACTTTTTTTATGCTTTAGCGCTAGGAACAAATTAAAGTATCTTTCAGGTTGTCCTAATCTGAGCAAAGGAACTCTCTTGTTCTACTCATGGAAGCAGTGTTTCATCTCCCACTTTGACTGTATTGAGTAATGCTTAGATGAAGCCAAACATCTGCTCTGCCATGTCCTTCCATACATGGAGGCATATGCACTGCCTTACATGGCTCCTTTGTGGATCACAGGTCAGTATCACAGCAGCCTTTAGTTTGGTACAGTGGTTCCACGGCATTTCGAACGATAATTTCAAAGTAACATTTTAAATTTCGAGACACAAACTTGGCCAACTCAAGAACTTTCTAGGCACATTTTATATACTGCAGAGATAAATTGACTTGTTTTCTGCGCCCTTTCAAGTTGACAGGGAGTTTTTCCATTGTATTCAGTTTGAACAGAATCATGTCGACACTGAGGGAACCTTTTGGGACTCTTGTATGTAATAAAACATATTGTTGAATTAACATAAGACACACCTTAATTATGAAGGTTAAAGTGGTCTCAACCACAGAGCATGCTGTGTATACATCCTGGATAATTCAGTGGGTTTTTCCATTTCGTGCTACTTTGCTTCTGACAGAAACAACATCCTGTATATATCAAGATCAAAGACAAGTAGAACTTTGGGAAAGAATTTCCAGTTTGACCATTCATGAAAGAACTAAATGAGCTCATTCTGTATGTCAGAGACATTAGCTGTACCCTTTGTCTCTAGACTTATTTGCTAGGATATTTGTGGATCAAAACTATATACAAGTTCTAAGTGGAGGAAAAGCTTTGGTATGTTATATTTTGAAATGAAGGATAATAGAATAGAATGTCAGGAAACTCTCATGGTTGTTCTTTTGGGCATATCTGCTAAGTAGTCAGTATTCTAGATAATATTTGCTCATGAAGAGAAAGGAATGTAAATATATTTATGTACGTAATTTAGCCAGTTCTACACCAAAATTTATTTTAAAAATTATTTTCCTCAGACCTTTTTTATTCAATGGCCCTTGAATGTTGATGTTGGAAAGTTGTTCCTGTGGGCTTACAGGCAGGAAGATATCTGAATTGATTTAGTGAAGAACACCTCGGGAAAAAACTGTCTTTAGATATTTTTTTCTGTAGTCCAGAGATCCAGATAATGAAAGTGATTTAAAAGATCTATGCAAATTCATATTTTTCTTAAATTATGCTAATTTGTTAAAACATAAAAATTTGCACTTATATTTCAGTGATTAACCTTAGGTATCCTCTATTTTTCACAGTTGGATCAAAATTTATTATATGTAGAACATTACTCACCTTCCACTGAAATCAATGAAGAGATTTCTATGGAAGCTCATACAAATTTTATCAATCCTTTAATAATGCATACTTTGATAATGATTGTATCCTTTCACATGCTGGCTTACTAAGTGGGCAACATGCTTTCTATCACAAGGCAGCGTACAGTGCAGCATTGTGGAAGCTGAATGACTGCATATCTACTGAGATGAATTGTTATCTTGAACCATCAGTTATACGTTAGCTAGAATGAGCTACTCTAGTTCTGATTTGTTCCTGAATCTTTCTTGTATCTTTACCTTACCACTGCCAGATGTGATTATACAACATTCTACCTCCTAAGACCCTCTTCCCAATTGCTATGACTTTGTCAAGCTTCTAATCATTTAGCTGATATTTCACAGACTTTTGATCTACTTGTGCCAAATATTTTTGGGAGGAGGAGGTGGAAATATTTCAATCGGAATGATCCAACTGTTCAGAATGCGGCAAGAGAATAAATTGCTTGTTATATCATTTAACAAATCAATGTGTTGCAACATAAGGGAATTTGGGAGGATCCTTCTTCTATTTAAAAAACTTGTCTTGACAACTAAGCTTGAAAAGCAAAACACTGTTCATTAAAATTTACTGGAATCCAAGTTGTTCGTACAACTGCTGATGTCATCCTAGGGTGTTACGTTTAGCTCAGAGAGATCCCGGTACTTCTATTATGTGGTGAAGCATTTAATGGATGCCAAATCAAACTCTTAACCTCTCTGTAATTCAGCAGAAAAGTAAACTAGATACTGGGAAACAGAATCAAACCTTTCTGATAAATACGTGTTTGCTTTGCTAATATGTTGGAGCTTTTTTTCCCCCAACACGAACGTAAAACAAGAACAGTAGCGAAGTTGGTGCTGGTTTTTTTTTCCAGATGAGAACTACTTCCACTCTATTCATTTGGTATAGGAATGACTGCAGTAGATGAGAGGAAATGTCCATCCAACCCAATACCCTACCTGTGGCAGTGGACAACATAGCATGTCAAGGAAAGAGCAGAGCAAGCACAAAGTGGGAATTCTGAAGAAGACCCTCTTATACTCCAGGGATATGTGGCTCAGGGGATCCTGATGTGAAGCCTTTGGGTTCACTATCTCTATGACTTTGTTGTTGTTGTTGGTTTTGTTGTTGTTATTAAGTTAAAAGAACATATGGGTCACGATTGCAGTCAGTATGGAGAAGCAGCAAACTTAAAATATAAGTTAAAAGACCTTGAAAACCGACAAATTTCATTCTCTTCCTGAATTTCTGTTGCAACTCAGTTGTTGTCTGCAGATGAGCTTCCTCTTCACTGGCCCTTTTGTTTTTGCCCTTTGTTGTTTCTGCTACTGGACTATGAGTGTGACGGCTTCCTCTTACAGAAGCCAAAGGGAAATGGAAAGTGGAACACTGACTGGGAGAGAGGGGAGAGGAAGAAAGTGGGACTTGGGGATCATCAGGGGAGAATAGCTTAAAAGAATGAGTGAGGAGACAGAATGCAGAGAGGTGCCAGAGGGAAGTGGGTACGTATGGATGAGTGAGGAAGCTGAGAATGTGCATGAGGTAGCAAGTGAAAAAACGAATGGGATATTATAACTATTTGCACCTCCAGATCCTGGAGGTAAACTAAATTAAACACAACTAAAGATACTGGCTGGCCCTTGACTGAAAGAGTTAAACAACTTGGTATAAAGAATTCCTTTCTGTACTGTTCTGGGCAAGCCACGGAAAGGACGTCATGCTTCTGAATTTTATTTGTCTTGGAGGTGGTGCACGGACATCCTTATATCTCAGAGTCTCCTTTAAATGACATTGCTTGATGGAGTGTAAGAAAAGTTTCTGTCCCTAGTCAGCTTTGATCCCTCCCCTCTGTTTGATGACTACTGTTCACTCATGAACACTGTGACTACTGTCTTATAACTAGCAGAGCAGGGGCCACACTACTACAGAAATAACCAGCAAAATCCCAGTTTCAAGCATTTGTCTGTTCCCTTTAAGGTTTATAAATAGCACAGGTAATCTTAGATGCCTATTACTGTTCTGTCCCTCCTCTCTTCCGTGTCTTTATATTACCTTTTATCTCTAAGGATTCTCACATTTCATGTTTGTACAGCACAGCAGAGAGTAATTCTATGCCATTCTACTACAAGCACCACCATGGCTTAATAAATATCTAGATAAATAATAATAGGACAATGCAGAGACATGTAAACAAAATGAAACTCTAATCCAGTTTGGCAAAGCATGTACGTACATATTTCAAAGAATTAATTCAGACCATTAATATATTATAGTGCCTAACACAGGAAAATCCTGGCCCATGTGGGTGGGGTTCTTAGCTGTTAGGGTAATACTAATGCCAAAGCATTTAGTTTATTCTGAAATGCGCATGTTCTTAAACTAGCTTTCTGAATAAGTGTGTGGAATGGAACTGGGTGTTAAGTAGAGTCTGACTTTACAGGCGTAAGTAATCCCAGTTTTTCCAACACACCTATTCATGAGTTCAGAGTTTCATAAATTCTCAAGCATGATGCTGCGTTAACAGCTAAGAACCAGTACTCCACAGCCCCAGAATGGAAATGTTCGTAATGAAATGCAGTCAGAAAACTAGAAAAAAACAACAGACAATGGAAAGGAAAAAGACTGAGAGGGAGAGAGTAGACAGAGTGGGATTGCCTTTTCCTTGCTACTCATTCCTTCCTATAAAGGAATGTTACTCATACTGTTGCGTAATTTTTACAGAGATATTTCAACCAAAATTCCCAGTCCTTGTTCTGTGTTTCTGTAGCCTTCACATAGCTTAGAAACAGAGTGTCTTGATTACTTATATTGATCTTTTCATCAGAGAGTACTTTTTTGATGAGGATTTACTTTATCTACCAGCAATTATTTTACAAGGCTCTGACCTGTCAGCATGCGCATTGTGTTGGGGTAGAGCCAAGACCGTGTGTCAAGGACATTTTTAGGCGTAAGGCTGAAGGTAACACAACTCATCCACAATGGCAGTCTCTGTCTGACTGTTTGCTCTGTATGGATTCAGTTTGTGTGACGTCTGTTAAATATCTAAGTCTTTGTCAAAATGAATAGGAGATTTATTATCAGGAGTAAATTGACGATGACTCTCAACCTTTGCAGAACTCAAGTGCAAAGCAGTTTTTCCAGTTAGAAAAAGGACTTTGTATGCTACCAGCAACTAATGATGTCAAACACATGGATAAAAGTGGAGGACCCTGAAACAACCTACCATGAAACCAGATTCAGTAAAACAAGCAACCACCACTGCGCCAAACACACCAATGTTAATACCAGAGACACCAGTCTTTTCTGCTGGGAACAATCCCTCAAGACCCAGGAGACTTGCTGGGGTGTGTTTACAAGTAAAATACTGACTGCTTGTTTAGAGTTTGTTTATGTGGTTGTTACATATGTATGTGTCTCATATGCGGTGTAGAGACATGCAAATGTAATACTACAGTATACTCGAAGTAAAAAACCAATGTTGCACCAGTACAGCTAGTGGGAGTGAGTCCTACAAGTCGTTTTTGCATCCAGCAATGTATAGATATTACAGTAGTAGTACTAATTGTTTAGAGTGTCTATAGTGGAATAGAAGTACATGGAGAAGGGAAGGCTTTAAACACACTGCTAAAATAACGCAGGATTTTTCTTCAAGTGTCAATAATGCAAATGTTTTCCTGAGGCTGACTGTGGACCGAATTCTGTCCTGACTGTGCAAATCCAACCCTTCTGGCTTCAGCTGAATGGGTTAGGAGAATAAGATTTGGCTGGATTTCACCACTTCCTTAGATAGACTTATCTAAGAAATAACTCTGATGGCTGGCAAAATATTTAATCACATTATATTGAAGCTGACTGGAGGGTTTCTGTGACAAAAAGCTTGCCTAAGTTTTCTAATTATGCTAGCTAAGCATGTAAAACATTATCTCTACCTACAAACTTTATAATGCCTACAACCTTCATTTTTGAGAGAGGAAGCTGGGCAGACTTCAGAGAAGTAATAATACAAGTAGCTGCAGATTGATTACTGAAGATAAGATGAAAAAATTTGGTTGAAACAACAAACAACAATAGACACAAATCTGTATTTTCCCTGTAGATCCTTTTCCCTTTGGGATCCTTGTGTACTAACCACGGAAAGTACTCTTAACATGAGAGTTCATCTATTTATCAACACAGATTGCCTAACACAGCTGAAATATCTGAGTCACATCCTAGATGACACACAACTTTTGGGGAGAAAGGAACAAAATAACCCGTTGCCTGAAGCAAGACACTTTGTTTGCTGTTGTATTGTACAAAAGTTCAAGTTTGACAAGATAGACCAGTGATCTTCTATGCAACTGCTGATAGGTGAATAAATCAAATGCACAGCTGTGAAACTTCCTGTGTGATTCTGAAAGCAGCTAGCTACATTTCCTGGATACTAATAAGATAGTTTCTTCAGAGAAGTGAAAGCTTATGGATTTCATTTAAAATATAAATACACATTATTATTTTAAAAAATAATATGCTTAAAATACATATTTTGAAACTCTAAGGAAACATAAACAGCAGTAAACAGATTGAAACAGTCAGTAGCCTGTATTATGTAACAGAAGAAATGCAATATAATAATCAGTACAAATATGCATGAAGCTGCATGATACAATGTGTATTAAGAATGAAACAAAGAAGAAATAACAAGACAAACATGTCCTCAAGAAATATAAGTGAAGGATAGAATTGCTCTTTTAGCAAGGTGGCAAACAGGCAGTCCCTGCATACATTCTGCTGTTCCATGGTAAGCGACCTGTTTGATGTTGACAGTCGCTGCTTTTCCAGTCAAGATGCTAGAGCTCATTGATATGACACATCAGATTCTCAGCAGTGCCACAACACAGTTTGGCACACCTTAAAGAGAGGAAGATGTACAGCTCTGAGCCTTTCCTATATTGTCCTGATTCAGCCCATTGTCTCAACTAAGAGCATCCTCAGCCTTGCCTGAAGGCCCCGTGAGCAGAGCAGGAATGTGCACCAGGCAGGGGCAGGGGAGCATCTGTGAAGGCACACAGATGGATGTAAAATGCAGCACCTATGCAGCTTTGCTGTGCCAGGCAACCAGGATCAACCAGCAAAGCTTGCTGATAAAAACAAATAGGCTGGAGACATTTTTCTGTCTCTTATCTTTTAAACCTTTAAAGAAGCTAAAACCATACCAAATCCCTGTGACGTTAGAAACTGGACTTTATGCAGAATGGTGAGCTAGCTTGCTTTGTTCACCTGTGTACAAATACTGTGTATTTATACCACCTGTATAAATACTGCTTGGTGTGTGCTTTGCCACAGAGGATATAGGAGGGAGGCAGGACATTCCCATGCCCTGGCTGCAGGGATGGAGGGAGGCTGGCCCTGGGGCTGCAGCATGGTCAAGGCAGCCCTACTGGGGCCTGGGGGTATTGGGGGCCAGTTTGCCACCAGTGCTTTTCCACCCTTTACGTGTAATCTTGGGTATGAGTTAAGAGGTTACCTTGCTGAGGCAGATTAGCTTGTGCTCCAGTAAGTTGTTTCAGGGTGGAAAGCCTGTGATTTTGTTTGTGGTGCCTGTTTGCAGAAGGGGATGAGGTTGTTCTGTACCAAATTCCTGTCACAAAAAAAAAAAAAAAAAAAAAAAAAAAGGGAAATTAAAAGAAATATGAGAAAAGTCCCAAGCCTTTCAAGCACAGTTTTGGTTGCTGTTCCAGGAGCAGAAATGCTGCAAACTTGCCATATCCTCTCAGAAGATGTTTCCCAACGAGGTGGGAGTACTGTGCTCCAGGTACATACCTCGCTGCCATTCTCCTGAAGAAGTGGTGATGGTGGTGGATTGTCATCCCGGGAGCTGCAGGTGCCCTGTGTGTGCGGTGCAGGGTGCTGCCTGGGTGCTGCCACCCAGGGAGCTGCACTGAGGGAAACTGTGCCCAGCAGCCCCTGCCAAGGGCTGCACTTTCTCTGGGAGGAAGGTGACCCCTTGCATTCAGGAGGACATCTTCCCCAGGGGCTTTACGCAGCCTGGATGACATCCAGGGAGTGTGGGAAGCCTCAGGTGGGCCATCTTCGCTGCCAGCAGCAAGGTGTTTCCCGCTGCTGGCGCCCCATGCCCTGCACTGGCCCTGGAGGTTTAAGATGGTGTACCTGAAGGCCACCTGGGGAAGGGGGTCCTCCCTCTGTTGTATTTCTCAATATTTCTCAGGAGGGCACTCCTGGAGCTCGGTGAGTTTTGGGTTAGCTCCTGGGAAGGACACAACCTCCTTCTGTCCAGCCCCTCACAACTCCTGTGCTGCCACCTTTTTGCAGCATTATCTCCAGCAGTTTGTGACAGCCATGGTGGTGTTTTGAGTAGGAAAAGCTCTCTGAAGGCAGTGGGCAGTTGTTATCTTTCCTCCCTCCCAAAATGTTCTTACATCATGGATGAACAGGTTGTGACACATTCAGATAAATTTGTTTCATCCTGTACTGTTTACTCTGAGCCCTTGTAAAAGGAGTTTTCAAAAAGCCATATGGAGCACAGTGTGGTTTGATTGTTATTTATTGGCAGTTGTGACTAAATTATGTGTGTGGAAATTATTTGTAATGCATTGCATTAACTCTATTTTTAATATAAGCTTTTACAAAACACAGTTGCCAGGACTGAATCAATTTGCTACCGGGCAACTTTATTATGGGCAGTTTCTGAATGCTTAGATTGGCCACATCACCAGATCAGATTGATCTCAAATCATTTGAAGTGAATTCACATCTTGAAATAATAAACCTACCTTTAGAAAGATGGCCTCTTCTTTATCGTTGCTATCATAAATGCAAGGAAGATCGTAATCTTCATGCTCTGCTTTAAGTTTGATTCCCAGCATACGAAGGCCTGATGGTGTTGTCATGAGTGCTAGAAAAATCATGGAATAACATCAGTGTGACCATACCAGAATGAGTGAACCAAGGTAGGAGAAATTCTCTGTCTCTCTCTGGTAACTTTTGTCTATTTATTTATTTCTAACCCTTGTGTGTTGACCAAATGTTCTTCCTCCATTGGGTAAGTGAGGTGTGCTTACTGAGACATTTGGGATGTTTGGTAATTTTTTCAGTTCAGGTGGATGAACTGTAAAAAAGAGTCTCCAAGCCGTTTTCATAGTTTCCTGGAAATGTCAGAGATTAGTCACAGTGCATATTTGTATTTTCCTGTGAGGTAAATCAAGATCCTGCTAATATCGTGTCCGCTGTAGTTACGTCAGTGTAATTCCGACAGTTTTTTCTGTGTCTCTTGGAGTGCAGGCTAGCGTTGGCCTTGTGGTTCAGGATTGCCATTTTGTGTGAATTTCTGCTTCAGGAGTGAAAAAATGGCTTCTTGATACTGAAGCAGAAGAGCTCATGAGCTTTGTGAGGTTCACGGGAGTTGAGCAGACTTGAGCTATTCTTTGCCCTGTCCCTGCAGTGTACTCTGAGCCTGGAGAGCTGAGAAGGGGCAGATTAGATTAGATCACGTAGTCTTTTAATCAGCTGAAGTCTTCCTCGTGCCGAAGAAGTGGCTGATGGTTTAAATCAATTTTAGAGTGCAGTTTTGTCACAGGAGAACTTGTAGGAGTTCAAGTATTAACAAAGGTTTGGCCCAGATTTTTGCACAAATAAATCTCTGCATTTAACACAAAGGCAATCTGTAAGATGAAGTATTTCTATGAGGTGCACTTCTTTATTGTGTTCCCTCTGTTACCTGGTTTTTTTGGTGATCCCACAGAAGTCTCTCTTTTCCAGGGTGTGATTCAGCAGTGTCCGTCCTGGTTTTATGTAGATAACAACTGAGGCCTTGGTTGCCCACTGCTATGGAAGGGCTGCCTTTCGTGGGTAAGTTCTGGCACTGGTGGAAAGGCACATGTGAATCCGTGTGGTCTGATGGCTGACTGAACTTCATCCACTTTTTGGCAGCATTCCTCAAGCCCAGTGTTCCTCTCGCAAAGATAGCGCCACAGAGGAATTCTTCGGGAAAGAATTTGAGAGCAGATACAATAAATCAATGATAAGCTAACATGGTAAGGGGCTATTATTTGTATATGTAAAAAGCCAGATTTTGTGAGTTTTCTGCTAAATGTTTGTAATCTGCTGGAAAGCTTACTTCAGAGATGCCTTTTCTTCAGGACGTTCAGCTTGCTAGTATGAAACAAAATTACAGGCTACTCTTATTTCTGGTTAGCAGTCGCTCTGAATTAACAGGCTGTGTGTGTGAAGCTAACCATTTCAGACTGAAGATTATAGATTAATGGGAGGTAGGATTGTTGATGTGTTTGTCCTATATATACATTTGTTGGTCTTTACATACACACACACACATATATAAATAAATACAGACTCTGTAATGAGGTAATATACATTTACAGTGACTAACAATTTTTTTTTTTTTTATAAAAGCCCAGAGTATATTAGAAATCTGAGAATGGTTTAGGTTGTGAAATTACTTCTGATGGAATCGCAGCTGAGATTGAAAGACTGTTGAAATACCAGTCATTAAAATTCTGTCTAGGATTACTGAGGGATGGATTATATTGATCCCATAGCTTCCTTGCTAAAGGTAAAGGGTTTTTACGTGTTTCTGTTAGATCAAGTGCACTGTGACAACTTCTCTGTTATGAATACTATGCAACAGCACCTTGCCATGAGGTATGTGATTCAGTATTGTTTTGTGTTATCTTCAGTCAACACAAATTTAGTGCAATTATAATGCTCATTTCCTGTAAAATAGCAGATATCTGAATAATGGATCTGAATTTCCATTAGAATAAGGTCATAAAGCATGAAAGCATTAATAGCAGAGCAAGTGGAAGAACTGCATCAGGTAGAACAATCTCATTCTCCAGAATACCACCAGTGCCGACTAGTAACAGCTGTGAGGATATCCTTGTGCTTAGACTGGTGCAAGTGAAGAAACAATGATTTAGTTTAAGGATTGGTTAAGACTTAGTTTAAGAATGAGTTAAGACTCATGCAGTTGTCTACAGCATTTTATGACACTTAGTGCATGAGATGTCTGTAATTGTTCATGTTTAATGCCTCCATTTTTGACTGCCTGGACAGACTTTGCTTGCTTAAAACAGAGGAAGGCAAAAGTGGCATTTTATTTGCATGCATGGCTGTAAGAGCAGGAGAGAAGTTAGAGTACCTTTCTGTCTGTTTAAAAGATTTTAACTACGTGAATAGTTGTTAGTAACAACAATTACTGTAACAGTGCAAACATTTGCTGGCTCTTCATAACCAAATTGTAGTTATAAATAAGATTTATAATGAATGATGAAAGAAATCTGAGACTCAAGAAGGAAGATAAATTTTGAAACACTAAGGAGCAAAGAAAACGTGACAGTCATGAGCACGGCATCATTTGCAAAAAGAAGTATTTTCTGTGCATTTATAATTGCTTTATTATTACATTAATAATGTTAAAATAGAATTATTCTCCTGTTCGATCGTAAAACTCTGTTTTAATTTGGTTGGTTGCAACAGAACTGCTCTTTTTTTGCAATGGTAGAACAAAACCTACTGAAGAGGAAGAAAGCTCCCTCCTTTGAGTTGGGTTTTGCTATTATCAGGTGTGGTTTCCATTCTTGACTTGTCTTTTATCAGCCCTGCTCCTGGGTTGTGTCACAATCCCAGGCCTTTCCATAGCTGTTTTCAGAATGTGGTGTGGCTTAAAAGCTGGCAGTCATGCTTTAACAGTCAAATGAACTACTTGAAGTGGACTCCTAAGCAGTAAATCTGAACAGACATATAATTTCAGGTTGTATTTTATATGTTACTGATAATTACAAAGCATAGTTGAAAAGTGATTATTAGTGATTTGTTATTTACACTGCAGAGTTTTAAAATGCTGTCTGGAAAAGAGGAAAAAAAAAAAGCTGGTCATGCAGTAGTTAGGCTACGTAACAGGAGTCTTGAGTGGAGAGCAAGTGTAAAAATGCCCAGGGAAGGACTTCTGACAGCCAATATTGAAATTAGACCCCAAAACCTTTGAATGTTTTTTGTACAGCTGGAATAAATTCTGTTGTGAATGATTTCTCTGCTGCAATTTATTTGTGTTCCAAAGATGATTAGATAAGAAAAAAAAATTAAGTGATGTATAAACAAGCCTTGGTATGTTATGTGGAATGGATGCCTGTAGATTCAAGGGCAAAGTTTATCTTAATGCTTTGAAAACAAGGCAACAGTTATTATGTGGCTCACTTCAAAGTGCCTTGAAAGAAACCCTTTTCATACAGGTTTGTAAACTGTGAGCCTAGAGCCCTCTAGTGGTAGGTTGGTGTAATAAACATTAAATATCTACACTAGTATAGTTCAGTGTGACCTGCACAGTACCCTGACCTGTGTCAATAAAGAGCTACCAAACCAATCACTTTCTTCACCTTATTGTTTATTATTTATCTACGGTTTAAAAAATTGGCAATTTACTTCTGAGAGAGATAACTGATCTCATTCATCCCAGTTTTTAGAAACGTTTACTTTGGAGGTATTCCCCAGTTTGTCTCAGGAGTAACTCAGAGCAAAGATAGGTCCTATGTCAAGGGAAATTTGGGAAGCTGGTCTGCTACACACACTGTAGCTCTCACTGTTTTTCACTTGCTCCTTGTCTTGTTTCAGGGAGTCCATGCAAGTCCTTCCACTTGCTCTTTCATGCCCAAAGCATGTTGTCCCCTGTTCTTCTCTTGAATTGAGGATTTCTACTTGCTCTTTCCCAGCACTGGGACTGTATCTGTGATATAGATCCTTACTTCTTCAAGGCAGGGTCTCCAGTGCATCCTTGTGGGAGTGTCAGCTCTGCGCAGCTGTGGGAGATTCAATATGTTAAGAGTCAAATCATGTGTTACTGGTAAATAATTAAGAGGCAAGTGGGCGTTGGCCTGTCAGCCCTGCACAGCTGTGGGAGATTCAATACTTAAGAGCCAAATCGATATCAGCAAAGGAGCTCGGTTTGGGGAGCTCAGTGAAGGTGGAAAGCTCTGCTTGAGAGAACTCTGCTTGGCGAGCCAGGCAGGAGCTCTGTCGTGTGCTGGCTTGGAGAAGCTCCAGCTCTGCTCTGGCCTGGAGAAGCAGCAAGGTTTGGAGGAGAAATGGGCCTTGGAAGAGAGATACCAGGCTGTGCTAGTGTGGTGAAGAGAATGGCAGCACCAAGACTGCCTGTGTGGTATGGAACTGCTTGTGGGATAAGAGTGTTGATGACTGTCTAGCTGCTGATTTGCTTATCATGAAGTAAGAGCTAAGGTAGCGAGAGCGTAAGTATGTACCATTGTAATAATAAAGGATTTTCCTTCTGCAACTCAATGGAGAGTCCGTGCCTCAGTTGCCACACGTGGTCAGCCACAGGTTCTGCATGCATCTGTGGCTTGCCTTGGGTTGTGTTTCCCTTCCTTGTTTCCTTTTCTCCTTGTCTCCCCTTGCCAGGACCAAAGTCTGTCCATTTCTTTGTGTTGTTTTTTCAGTTCTTATGCCATCAAACTCTAGGTTGGTTTTGGCCTCTGCTGACCCTGTTGTTCTGATCTCTCAGTCTTCCCACATGCCATATATTATGTGTCTCTCATTCCCTTCTTCCTGATCATATTAGTTTTTCCTCTTTCAGTGAGTTGTATGAAATGGCTAGTGGTACAGACTTAATAAACACAGAGTTTTCCAGGAAAGAGGGTGGCTACTGGGGTGCTGAGATACAGGGCTTGCATGGAAAAATAACAATGATTGAAGCAACACGCAGGGAATCTGGTATTTCACTGGGCTAACTGTGGACAAGGAGCTGTTCTGGACCTAAGAAATGTGTAATAACTGATTTTTGTATTATAGACAATCTATTTTCCCTTCTGCAGAATGAGCGGGAGAAGAATAATTTCCTAGCTTGTCTGGGAAGGCCGGACAATCTGTCACTTGCTGGACCAGTCATGAATTCAGTAGAAAGGAGGGAACAGTATGTCACCTGGGGCCTCACTGGGAAGCAGAAGAGCTTAAGGACTGGAAAAACTAGAGGGTGAAATACCAATTTGTCAACAGGAAGCTGGGAGGAGGTAGGGATTTTTGCCAACGAGAAGTACGACTTTACTAGTGATCCTCAGTTGAACTCAGTGCTCAACTCTGAGTGGGGAAGTATATTGCTTGTTACTGTTCTATGAAAGAAAAACAGGTGAAAAAGCAGCCTAAGCTGCTGCAAGACACCCACACAAAGATGATGTTGTTATGTTGTTACTCCCTCTACTGAGCTGTCCAAACTGTAGGCTAGGAGAAAGGTCATCACCTTTAATTTTTCACTCTTTCCCCTTCTGATCCTAAAGCAGCTATTTGTAAATTGTGTAAAACATGTTGCTCGGCAATTTATACAATCTACAGTCAGATCTGTGGTGACTTGTTCAAGTATAACATAACTAAACCTGCATAGTAACCTGTCAAAACTTGCAGATTTACAACAGTGCAATTTCAGGTTTGAGATTTATGTATATTGCAGTGGGCTCTAAAATATGAGACTAACTGGTTTGGAATACTTTGGATAGTTTCTGTCTGTCAGTTAAAGAACTTTCAGAACTACAAAATATGTACAGACTCAAAGATGTGCTTGCTTACTGGAAGCTCACTAACTGATAGCATCTGAAGTGATGTACTTGGAACACTTCCAGTATTTGCTTTTGAGTGCCTTTCATTCAAAGCAGTATTAAATCTCTGTAGGGGGTTAGGTACCACAGTCTAGATTGACTTTTGACCTGGAGCTATTGAGAAATGGCTGTAGTAGGATGGGAAGCAAGTATTTACAGGGCCAGCAACTCTCATGTGAGGGATTCGGTAAAAAGTCAAAGGAGACATGCTGTAAAATGCTTAAAATTTATTAATAATCATTACTTTTTTAATAAGGAACAAAAATAAAACAATATTCCAAAACAAAATAGAAGAAGAAAATATACCACACCCAGTTAACATGACTAAGACTAAGAAATGGGATAACATTAATTCTGAAAGAAATGACCCAATAAATCAGTTTCCAAAAACAAAATAAATAGCAATGGTTTGACTTTTTAAACCTTCCTAGGAAAGAATTTACATATATTATTATTATTACTATTATTATTATTAACTTTTGTTTACAAAAAACCTTCATATGCCCCTGTTGGCAAAAATATATATATACTTCTTCTGTAAACAGTTAACCACAAACAAAAAATATTTCCATATTTTCATACAGTTACTATGCTGATGGTGTTGTGTAAACAAAGAATAGTGTGCAGCAGCTTCTCATGATGAGTTTTCTTTCTTTTTCTCACAAGAATATATAAGGAAATACACCCATCATAAATTATTCAAAACATTGAAGTTTATAGTTTTGAGAAGGTATGGCTTTCTGCAGTCTAAGTTTCCCTTAATGCAAAAAGAAAAATAAAGGAACAGAGAGTCAAAATGACTTTATGCTGTGCTTCTCAAGGTGTAAAAGAAAAGATATGAAAAACAATGGGAGATATATTGGTAATGAAAACAGAAATAATATAGACAGACATATTGAGTTTGTATGCAGAAAATATCACCTGTTCATCCAAAATCTTAGCTGCTTTTGTCATTTTTGTATTTTTTCAAAGTTTTTTTTTAGACTTATGTTCAACCCTTGTTTGACAACTTCTCTCTAGTTCTAATTTTTGACATTCACTTGTTCCTGAGAGGTCTTTATCCCTTTGATTGTCTGTTGGACACTATCTTGGGGAATGCAGTCAGCACTCACACAGTTGCATTTCTCCACATAGGTGTATGAGTGATCAAGGTAGGTTCCATCACTGCATGTCAGAGTCACCTTTCTTTGGCTGGTCTTCATTTCCTGACAACACGAGCATTTATGTTCCATTGTGTTTGCCTCTGGAGAATATCTGATTGCAAAACCAACAAAAGAGAAATATTCAGAAATTACGTGAGAAATACCACTGCCTCTCCCACCCGTTACTAAATATAACCAGAAGTTGTGTTTGCATGTGGGACTATTGCTCGATAATACTATTCTTAGATTATTGTGGTGAAATATAAGTAAGCTGCTCCTCACTGTAAAAATGGATAGACCTTGCTCTTTGTTAAGGCATAGAAAAAGTAAATTAATTAATCCAGATCACATATTAAACCAGTCAAAAATGAGAGAATAGTGAGAAACGAATAACCTCACTTTTACATGGTCAAAATCAAGACTCAGGTCTATTCACTATGACACTGAACAGGCTGTTAAAACATTGTGAGTCTCGAGGTAATTAAGCTAGTACAGCATCATCTCTGTTAAAAACTCTAGTTAGCACAATGGAAACAGCTGATGACTGAGTGGATGTTGGACATGCTAGAAAATCACTTGTGATTTCCTTTATGTAACTGGTGTAAGCAGTAGAAGACAAAAGACTACAATTGTCGTTTATACCACTTACCGTGCGTAAGCGTCACAGCTGCCTTCGCAGTATGTCATCTCAACAGGTGCAGGAGATACACATCCATTATACTCGATGACAGTAGTAGTATTGTGCTTCATACAACCTGACGTTGTCACAAACCAAGGGAAAACAGGTTAAAATATATATCCATATAAATATGATAGTTTGTAGTAGAATATTGAGATAGATGGAGCTGAAATAGGAAATTAGGTCACAGTGCATTTCACTTTTAATTGCTAAGGGTCAAATGATGACTCTTGCTCCTTGTGTTATCAATGAATGAAAAATGCCCTTCTGCTTATGCAAGTTTGGTGCAGGATGCAGAAATAAAGAGCAGTACTGTGGCAACTGCTCAATGCACACCCACATCCCAGGACTGGCTTCTCTTTCCTCCTTAAGGAGAATATATCTATGGAGAATAGTCATAGTCCTCTCTCTCCCACAAAAGGCCAACATTTAACAGTAAGTGATAAGAAAGATCACCATATCCATGTTTTTTAAGGCCCTAAAGGGAGTGCTGGAAATGTTCTGCTCCTTTCTTTTTCCACCTGTTCCTTTCTCACCCCAGTGTGAGGCAGTGGTCCCAAACTTGGCCCGTTCACCTCTTCTGTCTATGTATCCACCATACAAGGTAGACTAATATACCTAAAAGGCACATACTATCATTACTTACTCTTCGGAAGTTTTTGGCACTCTTTACAGCAGCCGTCGTCAGATAGCTTGATGTCATCCTTGAGTGGGAAAACAGAAAAAGATAACTCAGGTTTTGTATCTGCAAAGATGAAAATCAGCGTATCCCTTAGGAAGCGTACCCCTGCCTCCTAAATTTCTCTGGCACCAGGAAGTTTTTTGTATTGACATGAAATCTGATTTCAAGCAAGGCTAAATATTAAGGACACATAACTACTTCAATATTAATAAGAGTTCTTTGAAAGCTGACATTGAGAGGGTCTGGGACTGCTTTGCTGCCATCAGAGTTCAGTAGCAAAATTTCAGAAATAAAGCTTGTAGCACATGTGGGATATTTTGAGTGGCCAAGGTCAGTACAGTGAAGGATTATGTCAGACAGGGTAACACAATTAATGAAATAATTGACTCCCCAGGTGTGTGGGGCTGGTTCTAATCTACCCTGGGCTGTATTAAGTTGAATGATGTTGTGAACTGAAGTAGCTTATTTTCCTTCACCTTTTCTCTCAATAAATGAATTGTAAAAAATGATCTATAGTCTTAAATAATTTAGGAATAAAAATCCCATTATTTTTCAATGAGATTCTTGTTTTTAGGTCACCTGACACTTTTAGGAATCCAAAACATTATGCTGAACTATTTTTTCTAGTGCACTATTCTAAATGAGGATTGATATATCACCCATTTTAATTTTGATTTGTTTTTCTGAAATTAAATTTGATAGTGACCAGATTCAGAGAGGATAAAATGAGAGATACATCTGGTGTGATGCTTCTGCTAGGTATTTTCTTTGGACACACCATGATCCTTCTATCATTGGTGTTAGCCATGGCAAGCTTTTCAAACATGAGAACTGGTAGAATAGTACTTACTGGATCACAGTCATCAGGGTTAAAGGCAGGACAGCTTTTCTGTAAGATGACTTGAATGAACTGGTCATCATATTTTTCACATGTGTAAGTTGTACACTTATCACCAGGTGCGTTCCATAATTCTCCAACCTGAAAGTAGTTAAAATTAAGGTGAATAAAAATCTTCTTACATAAAAATGAAACACAGGCCCCCCCCAGTGTCTTATCATTGCTGCCTACTGCTGTTTGATTATTCCAATTTCCTTGAGTTTCGGCTGATAGTTACTTGTCATATTCACTAACCAAGTGAAGAGGCTGTATTTTTATCTGGATATGGAAATGCTTTTTCTGTGAATAGGATAAGTATGTGGACTCATTTGGAAAGATTAATTTGTGTTTCAATTGTTTTGTCATCACAATTTATGAGTATGTCCATTCAGATACATGGCAGAATTTCTGCTGGCTTCACTGACTCATCCTGTCCTAAAGCCCTCAGCTAACTTGAGACTGGCTGTTTGGAGCAGAAGACTGCCTCCACAGATAAAATTACCCTTTAAGCAAAATGGGTGCTATATTTTCAGAGCTGAAGGCAAATAAGGGCCCATTGTTTTCACCTATGTGTTTTTCTGTGTTGATTTCTGAAAGCTATTGTTCAGTATCACAGTTACTTCCAGAAGTCTTAGTTAGAACTGGAGTTTCATGGCTCAGGATGCTCTTCAAGCTGTGTGAGACAGTTCATTCCCTGCCTGAATAAGCATTTGTCTAACATGAGAAAAGATGAAACAAATAAACGTGACAAAGACAAGGAAGAGGAAAGAGAGAAAAGACCGGCAGAGTCCACCAAAAGTGAACTAAAACAGGGATAGTTACTTGGAGCACGCGTGTAATGTCTCCCACAGTCACTACACAAGCCGCTGCCTTGCACGTGCCACAGCATTGTCCAGGTTTCTTTGTGTATTTATAACCCTGTTTTGAAGGAAATAGAGAGGAAATAACATTGAGTCAGGACACTGACCTTAACTGGTGGATATTTGAGCTGAGTGGGGTAGGAATTACTGACAGCAAAATAGCACTCACCGCCGGGCAGTATGTGTCACAGATAACAGGCTTGCACTTGACAGTAGCATGGTGAGGGCTTGAGTAAGAGGATTCAAAGCAGGTGCATTCTTCACAGGGGCCTGATGGAACGACAGCTCCAGGCTAGGGGAAGTCAGAAAAAAAATCCATTATTAGTCAGTAAAAGCAAGTTACTTTGTGTATGTACATCACAGACAATACAAAGCTGAACTATGTATGGGCTAAACTATCCTTAGATACAATTTTGGTTGTTTTATTTAAGCAAAGTTTCTGTTGTTAATATCAATTTTGGAATTAAATTCTGCTCATGGAGAAAGGAGAGCAGAGAATGCTTTTGCTTGTAGGGAGGATGGTGATATGCTGACATCAATTAAAAAATTAATAATCTTGGGCCTTTCTGCAAAATATGGGCCATGACAGGAGTCTCAAAAACATTGCATCGAGCCTATGTGAAGGCACATTTTTATAGTGAGTTACTCTGTGTACTTACGACATAGTAGGTTTCATTGACTACACAGCCATGTCCTGTAAAGAAGGAAAAAAAGATGGTGTCATAAAGGTTTTAAGAAGCAGAAGTATGTGAAAAAACTGATGTTTTGTTGGCCTAATACGATAACACAGTTAATCTGCATCTTTCTCTTTTAAGGTCTTTGTATTCATAAACTTAGAAAAATATAGCTTTGAATAACACATGAAGAAGGTGCATAGTACTTACTGCATTCAAAGGTAGGACAGCATTTTCCAGGATGCAGTATTGTGACAACATCCTGTCCCTTTAAGCACTGGGGCTTGACATCAGGGCAGAGGCTAGTGTTGCAGCCTAATGTAAGAGAATATAGAAAATAATGAACTCAGGATTTTTAAATGAAAGTAATTTTGTTTTGCATGAACTTCAGAAGTTTTTCCATGCGGCAAATATGGTGGTGTTTACACAAGCTAGTATAATGACTAATTCAGTGTATTTGCCCAGCTATTTTTAAAGTGAATGAGCTTTTCCATAACCTTTGTAAAACAAAGCATTGTCTGAGAAGAATAGAGCAGTGATTACTGCAAAGAGATACTTCCAAAGAGAAATTTGTACCAGCTGGGAAATCTGATGACTCTCAGAGGTTTGGGAACTTTCTTGAGCAATTTTTTAAAGTTCAAGAGATTTTTTTTTTAAGTTAATTTTTTTATATACTGGTCTTTGAAACTGAAAACACTTTAAATAGTTTTGAATATTGGTTCAGGGTGATGGTAGCATTAAAAGCTTTCAGTGCTAAATTATAGGAGATTTCCAGTTACTTTTCTGTGTCTATGTAAAATCTTTTCATCTTTAAATTTAGTCTCTTCAGACATCTAGTAAATGCTCTGCAAGAGGGTCCCAAGAAGTGGGATGAGGGAGAAAAGCATTATGAAATCAATGCAAAGTATTAAAAAGAATGAGAAATTATTGCTGGAATTCCCCAAAAGGAATATAGTATGTTCCCCCACAATAAAGAACTAAAACAATACTTACAGCACTCAGTCCTGCTACAGCACAGATCTTCTGGTATCTGTACCTGAACAGGTATATAACCTGGTTCATCACAAAATACTTGCTGTGTCACAGGACATTTGTGTTTTATACAGTGCACTTTAAGAGTATTTTTGTCACATTCGCATTCCTGGCAATCTTTTGTCCATTTTTCTCCTGGCTATATAAAAAAGAAAAAGAAAACAGAAGGAAGAAAAAAATTATAAATTCAAACCAAAATAATTCTATTTGTTTCTAGTTGACTTATTCATGGATACAGTGATACCTGCTTACATCAGCCTTTCATATTTCTAGTATTTTTAGTTTTTATAAGAAATCCTCAAACTGAAGCTAATTAGGGGAAGATACTGGAGACCACTGAAGATTCTGAGCATGGTCACACAGCTATCACTTTCTATTTATTAGTAGTGTTAGTATGAGGGGTACGAGAGGTCTAAAGGAGAAGTGATGGAGTTTTGCATACATTTTTGAATAAGAAATTATCATACAACATACTCATTTGCACATTAGGTTACAGAGAGAAATTTCTATAATTTGTATGCAGCTGAGGAACTAAGAATGCAGACAACTAACACTATCAGCAACAGGCAAACTTTGCTATTTGTCTGTCCCTTCATCTCTAGTAGCTTTAACAAGCCAAATTTGTGGAAATAAAAGAAGCACATATGCCAAAGTTCCACTACTACCATCTATCTCTTTTTTTCTTTCTTTTTCTTTTCTTTTTTTCCTTTTTTCAGTATGTGAGGTGATGGTTATTGAAAGAGCATCCCATCACTTACTGTTAAATTTCTTAGGGAGTAATGTGGTTTCTGCTCCAACACTCATAATTATTTTTAAGACTAAAAGGGAATGAATATTTGAAAAAAACCTAAAATCTCCCCCAACCTAAGCAAAGCGTTGTTTTTTGTGCTTCACTTGTCTGTACTTGATAAACCACATTGACTGTTATACTTACCGATCTGGATACTCCATTTGGTTCCCTACAAACTGGAAAGAAAAAAAAAAAAATGGAGATTAACACTACGGAGAACTGACATAAAGAAGTAAATTCGTGCAGTTTCAAATACAAATAACACGAAGATAAAACTAACAAGAAAATTAATATTCAGACTAGTACTTCTACAATGCAGAGTTCTACCATCTTGGTAGGTCTCATGTAAGGAAGGAAGATGGAAAAAAGGTAATATTGATTATTATTCGATTTTCAAATGGGGAGACTAAAGGAGCTCGAAGAGGCTAATTTGGCCATGATCTGACCGTGTAGAAGATGGCTGTAGAACACAGGCCTCCTATCAATCCTGCTCTCTATTTAATCCCCAAGATAGCTACAGATGGCTTACCGCATTCGGGGACACAGATGTTGCTGTCTATACTCAGGAGTGTCTCTCCTTCACGACAGAAACATCCTTCAGTTACTCCATAGCCAGGAAGCTCGACAGCGCTAGAGTGGGAGGAATGTATGTATGTGAGTATAATGGTTTTGCAGTGAAGCAGGAGAAAGAGCAGCATATGTAGAAGGTTGCCATGTCAGATACAAGGTAAACAAAATAATTTACATTTTCTGAAGTGCAACAGGAAGGGCATATTCATAGAGCTGATTGATACTTATAAATCTTGAATAAATTATCAAAATTCACAAGACATTTCATTATGAAGTAACTCCATTTTCTAAGGAAAGTAGATAGGTAAAAATAGAAAAAAATTAAAACGTAAGCAGGTATTTTGAGGTAGTTTTTTTTGTCTTTCCATACCTTGGGTCACAGACAGCAGGATTAATGGGCCCACATGGCTTATATATCGTGTTTGCTGGACAGTTGTATGCTGTATGGAAAAAGAAGAAAAAAAGATCAAAAATTGACAGTAGATGCATTTTTGCAGCAGAAGTGACTACAGCTTTGCCTTCTTCATCTGCAGCTTCTGTGAGTAAGGATGTCACTGTATTTTTGTAGACAGTAGTCAAATGTTAGATGTAAGATGTGTTTACAGAATAAAACACTAATTACTACCATTTCTTACACACATTTTTGAGTTCTGCAGTACTTACGGCATATATTGTTGGTCTTTCCTCTCCAGTCAATGCAAACACCTCTAGCAGCACACTCTGTAGCATATATCTCCAAACTGGAGCACTGCATGGATTCATCGGCTATGCGACATCCATCAAAAACACAGCCTTTGAAAAATGGTTCTGGTGGTATCACAGCGTGGCATTCTGCAAAAATCCTGCAGACAGAAAAGAAATCAAACCCCTTTTATGTTAACCAGTCATTATATAAAATTTGTTCCTGTCAGACAGCACTTCCCAACTAATGGCATGGCATGTGACTCTCTACTTCAGGAAGGAATGTATTACAAGAAATAAACCCCTAAGAATGGCCAATAACCTGGGAGATAGATTCAGTAAAGGAAAGATTAGGAAATCTGAAGCTCCATTATTTCTCCAGAGAGGCTAACAGTCATAGTTTTTCTGTATGTGTACACAACTTTTCATCAGTCTGACACCAGCAATTTCATGAAAAAGACATCTGCATCAGATTGAGAAAAAAGGGGAAAAAGGGAAAAAAAGGAGAAAAAATGCACATACAATAGCTACGAGCTAAAGTAGCTACGAGCTAAAGTAACTACGAGCAAGTAAGCGTACCCTGGTAGGGAGAAAGATAACATAAATCTGTGTGGTTGCAACCCAGGGAGTATGGATTTTAGTGCTTGCTGCATCCCCTATTTTCTGACTTCACCTCTCCTTGCTCAGCTATCTTTGGGATGTAAGTTATTAAAGAAGAGCAGTTTCTTTTACAAAGGCCTTTTACTATATATATATCCTGTCATTAAGCTGACATTTTCAGCTATTATCACATGCTAAGGCTATGGTTCTTACTCTTCTTGTAAGATACTGAGATAGTTTTGACTAGAAAGAGTGAATTAATTCAGTTTTTTTTCTTACTTGCTCCAGATAAGCTTGCAGAGTGGAGGTGTTTCACATTGAGGCCTTGGTGGAGGTGTGGTAACACTTGGTCGTACTGGTACTCCATGGCATGATGTGTCATTACCAACGATCCAGTGATGAGCCATTTGGGGACAGGAAGAAATGATCTTACCACTTGGTAAGCGGCATTCATCTAATTGATTATTTGTACATGTTCCTGGAAAAGACAAGCTATGTAAGTCTCATAAACCACATCAGAGATGCTCAATACATTGTTGTGCTGGTATCACGTTTAGATGTGATGTACTCATGAAATGTATAAGGTGTGTTGCTTCATAAAGCGTGCTTTCTTTACAGTTATATGAACTTTAATTTTGGTTAGGGAAAAAGAAACAAACCTAAAACCCCAGCCCCAAAGAAAAAAAGAAGTTGATGAAATATTGATCCTTTGATCCTACAGAAGTTGAAGAGCAGAACTGTTTTTCATTTCCATTTTACTGCTGTTTAAAAATTTCTGTTAATCATGAATAGTCAGAGTGGGTGAGAATAACCACAGTAGGGTGGAGAAAGTCCCACCTCCAATTAGTGCATCATCTGTCTTACCACACTGTCCTTCAGTGTTGTTGCCAAATTTGCTGAATGGGAGTTTCACAGAGAAAATCAGCCCGCTAAAGGTGATGGTTGCACCAATCTCTGGTATTTCAACAATCATGTTGATGCCAAGTCTGGAGAAATAAATGCCATCTTTTTTGAAGCCTGGTTTGACAATCTTTTGATTGAAGTACATCTGAATGCAGGGTTAAAAAAAAAAAACCAAACAACTTCAGAATAAGCACTGCTTCTGCCTGATCGTTTTAAATAATGTATTTTCTAATCTTCATGATCATGCATCTCTCCACATTGTTGTGCATCACGTCCAATTCCCACTGGTATCTCAATAACAGCATATATATGCATTAATATCTCAGCTTGTATTACTATATTGCTATAGTGTGATAATAATCTAAGTGGCCTCTATGTACCGTGTTTGTGCAGTGTGTGCTAATGCACAGCATTCCAAGTTCAAGTATTTTTTTTGTATCCCTCATCATTTTGTTTACTGTAAACATTTTTCATATGAAAATGAGTGGTAGCTTTGTTTAACTACAGAAATATTCCTGCTGTTATTATGTAATAACTTTGCTGCAAAATCACACCGTGCCTATACTACATGTTGCTTGGCACTGGAAGAGTTGTCTGAATTCAAAATGAAGTCGAATGTCTCTGGTGCCAGTTTTATGTAGCGGTGATATTTATTCATTAATCTAAGCTGTTCCATTTGCATCCTGTATCTTATATAAGCTAATGAAAGTGGATATATTTGCTCAATAACTTTTTGTCAGGAACGATTCTGCAACTTTCTTCTCATTGAATTGGGATGGAGTAAGAGTTAAAACTGTCAGTTATTGTTTTCTTTCACAGGGAATCACTGGACTAATTGTTTCAGCATGCTTTGCATGGCTCTGTAGGGTGAAAGTGCATATTGAGACAAACTTTTCATCCCACCTCTTTGTGTTCTCTAATCTAATAGATTCTTGAGCGTCACAGTGGGACTGACTTGTTTTCACTGTTGCCAGTGTTTAGGATCATGAAAGTTAAGTGACACTCCCAGTCACCTGTTTCTTCAGCTATACCTCTCCTTCCAGCAGGGAATTGGAGGGGGAATCGTGTCATGGCTCAGTTTGGTGCCTGAAGTTCCCTGTGCAGAGGAAGCAGTCCTCTGCATAGGGATGATAAGGGATACATCCCCATCTTCACCATGAGAATCATGCTTGTGATTTGCATTTGTGTTTCTGCATAATGTGTTTAAATAAGTGAATAGCACAATGTACTAGTTTTCATGAAACATGAATCAAGCACCAGTGTAAACATTCTTTCTGACTTCCCTCTTCATCAGCTGTATTAGTCTGTTTCCTAGTGTTTTTTATATACACATATACATGCACATAATATATTCATATCTGCATAGTGCTAAGCTGTTTCTGACATTTTGTTCTTAGAAACTGGTGTAATTATTTTTACCTAATGATACCTACTGCCCTCACACTGCCGTGATAAGATATTCTAACAGACTGTATTTCAAATGAGAATCAGGAAGTCCTATGGACCTTATTTCTTTTTTGCAAAAATAGAGAAATAAAAAACGTGTATTTTACCACGTTGGTCATCACACCGTTCATGAGTTCACGGGTCAACACCACTTTTGCAGATTTGTAGAAAATAATAATGGATTTAGGGCAGGAAAGTCCATCTCTTGAATCGCAGTAATAATTGTCAATGTAAACACGGAAGTTGTCATATTTAGGTGTAATCTGTTTCACCAGGACGTAAGTGCAGTTTTCAAGGAAAGTGTAGTAGGTTCCATCAAAAGTAATATAGTGAGGATCACCCCATCCACTGCACACACCTGGTAAATATTTAGAGAAAACATTTAGAATATCAACATGAAAATTAATGTAGAAGAAAGAATTTAGAAACTGAAGCGAGTATACTACAATTTATAGAGCAGCCCTAAGAAAAGAAAATGCTCATATAATCTGTGCAAAGTATTGTTTTTATCAAAAAAGGTTATTCCTTAAACTACAGGTGCTTACATTGACACTCATAGTGATAACAGCAGCCATCTTCATCAGGTACCAGTATTGCTGGATATTTGTTTGCACAGGTTATTTCCTTTACAGGTGGACAGCGCACTGGAACTACATCTACCTTGTTGTCTCCCTTACAGATGACTTCTGTACAGTTGGATAATCTGTGACTTTGTCCAGGCTGTAAAATGAAAAAAAATTGCTGTCACAGGAATTTGCAAACAGATATGAACTTTACTTATATTCTTAGTATGATGGTATATTGTTTCCTGTAATGGTGGCATTGGAAAGGAGTTTAATATGTGTTACTTCTCTTCAATCTGTGGTACTAATGATTTCTAATGTTGACCAGAGGTATTCATAATTCTGACAATGATATGGAGGATCAGAAGACGGTTTGTTTTCCAAATCTAAAGCAAAGACTAGAATGAAAAACTTCACTGATAGTACAAGCTTGACAATATTGATTTTTTATCCTAAAAGGAGGTGGAAACCCTAGTTGCAGCTGTTTCTTCTGCATGAGGAGTTCTTCTGAGGTTTGGGGTGATAGGTCTTAGGTTAAGGGAACTGATGTCCTTTATACTAGCTACGTATACTATACTTCACTATCAGCACAGGCCATCACTATCAAAAAAAAAAAGTGTACAGGGCAGCAGAACAGAAACAGGTACAAGCCTCCACAGTAGCTTAATTTTTTCTGTTTAGTGAAGAAACAAAATGCACAAGACAACTTCTTTCATTATATCAGTAAGAAGGTTTGTTATTTATGCAGTGCAGTGCATCAGAAAATGTTTTACTAGCACTGAAATAACTAGAAAAGATTATTGTAGCTTGCTTTTTCAGTATGAAAAAAAATTATAAAGGCAAATGCAAAATTTATGTATATTGCCCATCACTAACAACACTTATATTGGCAATCTGCATATATATATGGTTTAAAGAGTGCAAAATGTTCCTTTCTGGTATCAAACTAAAATGATGTTATTTCAACAATCATAGTGTAACACGGAAACTACATACCTGTAGGGGAGGATAAGTAGAAGAAACACAACCGGGAGAAGGAACACTGCTAGTACTGCTAGATGGAGAAACTGATGTTGTTAGAGTAGACAATTCGGGGGAAGTAGTGGTTACAGGAGTAGTAAAGTTACAATGTACAGTGTGCCGTTCAATTGTACACGTTGAACTACAAATGGCATAAAATCTACATCCGTCACTATCCATTTTGTCATATATGATATCACCTGAGTTAAAAAAAAAGAAAATAGAGTAAGATAGAAAAAAAAAGATTAAAAAAAGTTGAAAAAATTCAAAGATGCATTACAAAATTAGCAAGTCAATTTTCTGAATATATCAAAATGAAATCAGAAAAAAAAAAAGATAAAAACCAATAAAAAGCATTAAATACAAGATGTATAGATTGATAAAAACAGGTTAACTCACCAGGTGAATAAATAGCATCGCCAATCTTACAGAAACATGGTGTTGATATAGGGGTAGATGAAGTGGTGGAGGAGTGAGAGGTGAAGGTGACCGTGGAGACTGTGGTGGAGGTTGGCGTTCTGCGGGTGGTGGCGGTGGTGGGGCTGGTGGTGGGCACGGGCGTGGTGCTTATGCAGTTGTAGTTCGGGGTGCAGCAGAGGACGCGGATCTTGTAGTTGAGGCACATCTTGAATTTGCCAGCCTGGTCCTCGTTCTTGCACACCAGTCCAAAGTGGACGTCGCACTGCACGACCTGCCCGACCTGCTGGATGGAGACGTCGGGGTAGTCCTCCGCCCGGCACTCGATTTCCTTTGGATGTTTGCAGATTTCCTTGCCAGCGGCGCGGATGTGCTGGTAGGTTTCGAAGTCTCCCTGGTTGGGGCCTGAGGAGGGGAAGTCGACGTCGAACCATTCGCTCCAGGAGCAGATTTCAAGTTCACAGGGCGTGGTGGACTGCGTGGTGGTGGTGGTGGAGGTCACGCCAGTGGAGGTCACGGTGGGTGTGGGCGTGGGGCTGGTGGTGCTGGTGGAGGTCAGCAGTGTGGTCTCTGTGGAGCTGGGCAGCGTGGTGGGGGAGTGGGAGGTGGAGGTGGAGGTGGTGACCGTGGTGGAGGTTGGCGTTCTGCGGGTGGTGGCGGTGGTGGGGCTGGTGGTGGGCACGGGCGTGGTGCTTATGCAGTTGTAGTTCGGGGTGCAGCAGAGGACGCGGATCTTGTAGTTGAGGCACATCTTGAATTTGCCAGCCTGGTCCTCGTTCTTGCACACCAGTCCAAAGTGGACGTCGCACTGCACGACCTGCCCGACCTGCTGGATGGAGACGTCGGGGTAGTCCTCCGCCCGGCACTCGATTTCCTTTGGATGTTTGCAGATTTCCTTGCCAGCGGCGCGGATGTGCTGGTAGGTTTCGAAGTCTCCCTGGTTGGGGCCTGAGGAGGGGAAGTCGACGTCGAACCATTCGCTCCAGGAGCAGATTTCAAGTTCACAGGGCGTGGTGGACTGCGTGGTGGTGGTGGTGGAGGTCACGCCAGTGGAGGTCACGGTGGGTGTGGGCGTGGGGCTGGTGGTGCTGGTGGAGGTCAGCAGTGTGGTCTCTGTGGAGCTGGGCAGCGTGGTGGGGGAGTGGGAGGTGGAGGTGGAGGTGGTGACCGTGGTGGAGGTTGGCGTTCTGCGGGTGGTGGCGGTGGTGGGGCTGGTGGTGGGCACGGGCGTGGTGCTTATGCAGTTGTAGTTCGGGGTGCAGCAGAGGACGCGGATCTTGTAGTTGAGGCACATCTTGAATTTGCCAGCCTGGTCCTCGTTCTTGCACACCAGTCCAAAGTGGACGTCGCACTGCACGACCTGCCCGACCTGCTGGATGGAGACGTCGGGGTAGTCCTCCGCCCGGCACTCGATTTCCTTTGGATGTTTGCAGATTTCCTTGCCGGCGGCGCGGATGTGCTGGTAGGTTTCGAAGTCTCCCTGGTTGGGGCCTGAGGAGGGGAAGTCGATGTCGAACCATTCGCTCCAGGAGCAGATTTCAAGTTCACAGGGCGTGGTGGACTGCGTGGTGGTGGTGGTGGAGGTCACGCCAGTGGAGGTTACGGTGGGTGTGGGCGTGGGGCTGGTGGTGCTGGTGGAGGTCAGCAGTGTGGTCTCTGTGGAGCTGGGCAGCGTGGTAGGGGAGTGGGAGGTGGAGGTGGAGGTGGTGACCGTGGTGGAGGTTGGCGTTCTGCGGGTGGTGGCGGTGGTGGGGCTGGTGGTGGGCACGGGCGTGGTGCTTATGCAGTTGTAGTTCGGGGTGCAGCAGAGGACGCGGATCTTGTAGTTGAGGCACATCTTGAATTTGCCAGCCTGGTCCTCGTTCTTGCACACCAGTCCAAAGTGGACGTCGCACTGCACGACCTGCCCGACCTGCTGGATGGAGACGTCGGGGTAGTCCTCCGCCCGGCACTCGATTTCCTTTGGATGTTTGCAGATTTCCTTGCCGGCGGCGCGGATGTGCTGGTAGGTTTCGAAGTCTCCCTGGTTGGGGCCTGAGGAGGGGAAGTCGACGTCGAACCATTCGCTCCAGGAGCAGATTTCAAGTTCACAGGGCGTGGTGGACTGCGTGGTGGTGGTGGTGGAGGTCACGCCAGTGGAGGTCACGGTGGGTGTGGGCGTGGGGCTGGTGGTGCTGGTGGAGGTCAGCAGTGTGGTCTCTGTGGAGCTGGGCAGCGTGGTGGGGGAGTGGGAGGTGGAGGTGGAGGTGGTGACCGTGGTGGAGGTTGGCGTTCTGCGGGTGGTGGCGGTGGTGGGGCTGGTGGTGGGCACGGGCGTGGTGCTTATGCAGTTGTAGTTCGGGGTGCAGCAGAGGACGCGGATCTTGTAGTTGAGGCACATCTTGAATTTGCCAGCCTGGTCCTCGTTCTTGCACACCAGTCCAAAGTGGACGTCGCACTGCACGACCTGCCCGACCTGCTGGATGGAGACGTCGGGGTAGTCCTCCGCCCGGCACTCGATTTCCTTTGGATGTTTGCAGATTTCCTTGCCGGCGGCGCGGATGTGCTGGTAGGTTTCGAAGTCTCCCTGGTTGGGGCCTGAGGAGGGGAAGTCGACGTCGAACCATTCGCTCCAGGAGCAGATTTCAAGTTCACAGGGCGTGGTGGACTGCGTGGTGGTGGTGGTGGAGGTCACGCCAGTGGAGGTTACGGTGGGTGTGGGCGTGGGGCTGGTGGTGCTGGTGGAGGTCAGCAGTGTGGTCTCTGTGGAGCTGGGCAGCGTGGTAGGGGAGTGGGAGGTGGAGGTGGAGGTGGTGACCGTGGTGGAGGTTGGCGTTCTGCGGGTGGTGGCGGTGGTGGGGCTGGTGGTGGGCACGGGCGTGGTGCTTATGCAGTTGTAGTTCGGGGTGCAGCAGAGGACGCGGATCTTGTAGTTGAGGCACATCTTGAATTTGCCAGCCTGGTCCTCGTTCTTGCACACCAGTCCAAAGTGGACGTCGCACTGCACGACCTGCCCGACCTGCTGGATGGAGACGTCGGGGTAGTCCTCCGCCCGGCACTCGATTTCCTTTGGATGTTTGCAGATTTCCTTGCCGGCGGCGCGGATGTGCTGGTAGGTTTCGAAGTCTCCCTGGTTGGGGCCTGAGGAGGGGAAGTCGACGTCGAACCATTCGCTCCAGGAGCAGATTTCAAGTTCACAGGGCGTGGTGGACTGCGTGGTGGTGGTGGTGGAGGTCACGCCAGTGGAGGTCACGGTGGGTGTGGGCGTGGGGCTGGTGGTGCTGGTGGAGGTCAGCAGTGTGGTCTCTGTGGAGCTGGGCAGCGTGGTGGGGGAGTGGGAGGTGGAGGTGGAGGTGGTGACCGTGGTGGAGGTTGGCGTTCTGCGGGTGGTGGCGGTGGTGGGGCTGGTGGTGGGCACGGGCGTGGTGCTTATGCAGTTGTAGTTCGGGGTGCAGCAGAGGACGCGGATCTTGTAGTTGAGGCACATCTTGAATTTGCCAGCCTGGTCCTCGTTCTTGCACACCAGTCCAAAGTGGACGTCGCACTGCACGACCTGCCCGACCTGCTGGATGGAGACGTCGGGGTAGTCCTCCGCCCGGCACTCGATTTCCTTTGGATGTTTGCAGATTTCCTTGCCGGCAGCGCGGATGTGCTGGTAGGTTTCGAAGTCTCCCTGGTTGGGGCCTGAGGAGGGGAAGTCGACGTCGAACCATTCGCTCCAGGAGCAGATTTCAAGTTCACAGGGCGTGGTGGACTGCGTGGTGGTGGTGGTGGAGGTCACGCCAGTGGAGGTCACGGTGGGTGTGGGCGTGGGGCTGGTGGTGCTGGTGGAGGTCAGCAGTGTGGTCTCTGTGGAGCTGGGCAGCGTGGTAGGGGAGTGGGAGGTGGAGGTGGAGGTGGTGACCGTGGTGGAGGTTGGCGTTCTGCGGGTGGTGGCGGTGGTGGGGCTGGTGGTGGGCACGGGCGTGGTGCTTATGCAGTTGTAGTTCGGGGTGCAGCAGAGGACGCGGATCTTGTAGTTGAGGCACATCTTGAATTTGCCAGCCTGGTCCTCGTTCTTGCACACCAGTCCAAAGTGGACGTCGCACTGCACGACCTGCCCGACCTGCTGGATGGAGACGTCGGGGTAGTCCTCCGCCCGGCACTCGATTTCCTTTGGATGTTTGCAGATTTCCTTGCCGGCGGCGCGGATGTGCTGGTAGGTTTCGAAGTCTCCCTGGTTGGGGCCTGAGGAGGGGAAGTCGACGTCGAACCATTCGCTCCAGGAGCAGATTTCAAGTTCACAGGGCGTGGTGGACTGCGTGGTGGTGGTGGTGGAGGTCACGCCAGTGGAGGTCACGGTGGGTGTGGGCGTGGGGCTGGTGGTGCTGGTGGAGGTCAGCAGTGTGGTCTCTGTGGAGCTGGGCAGCGTGGTGGGGGAGTGGGAGGTGGAGGTGGAGGTGGTGACCGTGGTGGAGGTTGGCGTTCTGCGGGTGGTGGCGGTGGTGGGGCTGGTGGTGGGCACGGGCGTGGTGCTTATGCAGTTGTAGTTCGGGGTGCAGCAGAGGACGCGGATCTTGTAGTTGAGGCACATCTTGAATTTGCCAGCCTGGTCCTCGTTCTTGCACACCAGTCCAAAGTGGACGTCGCACTGCACGACCTGCCCGACCTGCTGGATGGAGACGTCGGGGTAGTCCTCCGCCCGGCACTCGATTTCCTTTGGATGTTTGCAGATTTCCTTGCCGGCGGCGCGGATGTGCTGGTAGGTTTCGAAGTCTCCCTGGTTGGGGCCTGAGGAGGGGAAGTCGACGTCGAACCATTCGCTCCAGGAGCAGATTTCAAGTTCACAGGGCGTGGTGGACTGCGTGGTGGTGGTGGTGGAGGTCACGCCAGTGGAGGTCACGGTGGGTGTGGGCGTGGGGCTGGTGGTGCTGGTGGAGGTCAGCAGTGTGGTCTCTGTGGAGCTGGGCAGCGTGGTGGGGGAGTGGGAGGTGGAGGTGGAGGTGGTGACCGTGGTGGAGGTTGGCGTTCTGCGGGTGGTGGTGGTGGTGGGGCTGGTGGTGGGCACGGGCGTGGTGCTTATGCAGTTGTAGTTCGGGGTGCAGCAGAGGACGCGGATCTTGTAGTTGAGGCACATCTTGAATTTGCCAGCCTGGTCCTCGTTCTTGCACACCAGTCCAAAGTGGACGTCGCACTGCACGACCTGCCCGACCTGCTGGATGGAGACGTCGGGGTAGTCCTCCGCCCGGCACTCGATTTCCTTTGGATGTTTGCAGATTTCCTTGCCGGCGGCGCGGATGTGCTGGTAGGTTTCGAAGTCTCCCTGGTTGGGGCCTGAGGAGGGGAAGTCGACGTCGAACCATTCGCTCCAGGAGCAGATTTCAAGTTCACAGGGCGTGGTGGACTGCGTGGTGGTGGTGGTGGAGGTCACGCCAGTGGAGGTTACGGTGGGTGTGGGCGTGGGGCTGGTGGTGCTGGTGGAGGTCAGCAGTGTGGTCTCTGTGGAGCTGGGCAGCGTGGTAGGGGAGTGGGAGGTGGAGGTGGAGGTGGTGACCGTGGTGGAGGTTGGCGTTCTGCGGGTGGTGGCGGTGGTGGGGCTGGTGGTGGGCACGGGCGTGGTGCTTATGCAGTTGTAGTTCGGGGTGCAGCAGAGGACGCGGATCTTGTAGTTGAGGCACATCTTGAATTTGCCAGCCTGGTCCTCGTTCTTGCACACCAGTCCAAAGTGGACGTCGCACTGCACGACCTGCCCGACCTGCTGGATGGAGACGTCGGGGTAGTCCTCCGCCCGGCACTCGATTTCCTTTGGATGTTTGCAGATTTCCTTGCCGGCGGCGCGGATGTGCTGGTAGGTTTCGAAGTCTCCCTGGTTGGGGCCTGAGGAGGGGAAGTCGACGTCGAACCATTCGCTCCAGGAGCAGATTTCAAGTTCACAGGGCGTGGTGGACTGCGTGGTGGTGGTGGTGGAGGTCACGCCAGTGGAGGTCACGGTGGGTGTGGGCGTGGGGCTGGTGGTGCTGGTGGAGGTCAGCAGTGTGGTCTCTGTGGAGCTGGGCAGCGTGGTGGGGGAGTGGGAGGTGGAGGTGGAGGTGGTGACCGTGGTGGAGGTTGGCGTTCTGCGGGTGGTGGCGGTGGTGGGGCTGGTGGTGGGCACGGGCGTGGTGCTTATGCAGTTGTAGTTCGGGGTGCAGCAGAGGACGCGGATCTTGTAGTTGAGGCACATCTTGAATTTGCCAGCCTGGTCCTCGTTCTTGCACACCAGTCCAAAGTGGACGTCGCACTGCACGACCTGCCCGACCTGCTGGATGGAGACGTCGGGGTAGTCCTCCGCCCGGCACTCGATTTCCTTTGGATGTTTGCAGATTTCCTTGCCGGCGGCGCGGATGTGCTGGTAGGTTTCGAAGTCTCCCTGGTTGGGGCCTGAGGAGGGGAAGTCGACGTCGAACCATTCGCTCCAGGAGCAGATTTCAAGTTCACAGGGCGTGGTGGACTGCGTGGTGGTGGTGGTGGAGGTCACGCCAGTGGAGGTCACGGTGGGTGTGGGCGTGGGGCTGGTGGTGCTGGTGGAGGTCAGCAGTGTGGTCTCTGTGGAGCTGGGCAGCGTGGTGGGGGAGTGGGAGGTGGAGGTGGAGGTGGTGACCGTGGTGGTGGTTGGCGTTCTGCGGGTGGTGGCGGTGGTGGGGCTGGTGGTGGGCACGGGCGTGGTGCTTATGCAGTTGTAGTTCGGGGTGCAGCAGAGGACGCGGATCTTGTAGTTGAGGCACATCTTGAATTTGCCAGCCTGGTCCTCGTTCTTGCACACCAGTCCAAAGTGGACGTCGCACTGCACGACCTGCCCGACCTGCTGGATGGAGACGTCGGGGTAGTCCTCCGCCCGGCACTCGATTTCCTTTGGATGTTTGCAGATTTCCTTGCCGGCGGCGCGGATGTGCTGGTAGGTTTCGAAGTCTCCCTGGTTGGGGCCTGAGGAGGGGAAGTCGACGTCGAACCATTCGCTCCAGGAGCAGATTTCAAGTTCACAGGGCGTGGTGGACTGCGTGGTGGTGGTGGTGGAGGTCACGCCAGTGGAGGTCACGGTGGGTGTGGGCGTGGGGCTGGTGGTGCTGGTGGAGGTCAGCAGTGTGGTCTCTGTGGAGCTGGGCAGCGTGGTGGGGGAGTGGGAGGTGGAGGTGGAGGTGGTGACCGTGGTGGAGGTTGGCGTTCTGCGGGTGGTGGTGGTGGTGGGGCTGGTGGTGGGCACGGGCGTGGTGCTTATGCAGTTGTAGTTCGGGGTGCAGCAGAGGACGCGGATCTTGTAGTTGAGGCACATCTTGAATTTGCCAGCCTGGTCCTCGTTCTTGCACACCAGTCCAAAGTGGACGTCGCACTGCACGACCTGCCCGACCTGCTGGATGGAGACGTCGGGGTAGTCCTCCGCCCGGCACTCGATTTCCTTTGGATGTTTGCAGATTTCCTTGCCGGCGGCGCGGATGTGCTGGTAGGTTTCGAAGTCTCCCTGGTTGGGGCCTGAGGAGGGGAAGTCGACGTCGAACCATTCGCTCCAGGAGCAGATTTCAAGTTCACAGGGCGTGGTGGACTGCGTGGTGGTGGTGGTGGAGGTCACGCCAGTGGAGGTCACGGTGGGTGTGGGCGTGGGGCTGGTGGTGCTGGTGGAGGTCAGCAGTGTGGTCTCTGTGGAGCTGGGCAGCGTGGTGGGGGAGTGGGAGGTGGAGGTGGAGGTGGTGACCGTGGTGGAGGTTGGCGTTCTGCGGGTGGTGGCGGTGGTGGGGCTGGTGGTGGGCACGGGCGTGGTGCTTATGCAGTTGTAGTTCGGGGTGCAGCAGAGGACGCGGATCTTGTAGTTGAGGCACATCTTGAATTTGCCAGCCTGGTCCTCGTTCTTGCACACCAGTCCAAAGTGGACGTCGCACTGCACGACCTGCCCGACCTGCTGGATGGAGACGTCGGGGTAGTCCTCCGCCCGGCACTCGATTTCCTTTGGATGTTTGCAGATTTCCTTGCCGGCGGCGCGGATGTGCTGGTAGGTTTCGAAGTCTCCCTGGTTGGGGCCTGAGGAGGGGAAGTCGACGTCGAACCATTCGCTCCAGGAGCAGATTTCAAGTTCACAGGGCGTGGTGGACTGCGTGGTGGTGGTGGTGGAGGTCACGCCAGTGGAGGTCACGGTGGGTGTGGGCGTGGGGCTGGTGGTGCTGGTGGAGGTCAGCAGTGTGGTCTCTGTGGAGCTGGGCAGCGTGGTGGGGGAGTGGGAGGTGGAGGTGGAGGTGGTGACCGTGGTGGAGGTTGGCGTTCTGCGGGTGGTGGTGGTGGTGGGGCTGGTGGTGGGCACGGGCGTGGTGCTTATGCAGTTGTAGTTCGGGGTGCAGCAGAGGACGCGGATCTTGTAGTTGAGGCACATCTTGAATTTGCCAGCCTGGTCCTCGTTCTTGCACACCAGTCCAAAGTGGACGTCGCACTGCACGACCTGCCCGACCTGCTGGATGGAGACGTCGGGGTAGTCCTCCGCCCGGCACTCGATTTCCTTTGGATGTTTGCAGATTTCCTTGCCGGCGGCGCGGATGTGCTGGTAGGTTTCGAAGTCTCCCTGGTTGGGGCCTGAGGAGGGGAAGTCGACGTCGAACCATTCGCTCCAGGAGCAGATTTCAAGTTCACAGGGCGTGGTGGACTGCGTGGTGGTGGTGGTGGAGGTCACGCCAGTGGAGGTCACGGTGGGTGTGGGCGTGGGGCTGGTGGTGCTGGTGGAGGTCAGCAGTGTGGTCTCTGTGGAGCTGGGCAGCGTGGTGGGGGAGTGGGAGGTGGAGGTGGAGGTGGTGACCGTGGTGGAGGTTGGCGTTCTGCGGGTGGTGGTGGTGGTGGGGCTGGTGGTGGGCACGGGCGTGGTGCTTATGCAGTTGTAGTTCGGGGTGCAGCAGAGGACGCGGATCTTGTAGTTGAGGCACATCTTGAATTTGCCAGCCTGGTCCTCGTTCTTGCACACCAGTCCAAAGTGGACGTCGCACTGCACGACCTGCCCGACCTGCTGGATGGAGACATCGGGGTAGTCCTCCGCCCGGCACTCGATTTCCTTTGGATGTTTGCAGATTTCCTTGCCGGCGGCGCGGATGTGCTGGTAGGTTTCGAAGTCTCCCTGGTTGGGGCCTGAGGAGGGGAAGTCGACGTCGAACCATTCGCTCCAGGAGCAGATTTCAAGTTCACAGGGCGTGGTGGACTGCGTGGTGGTGGTGGTGGAGGTCACGCCAGTGGAGGTCACGGTGGGTGTGGGCGTGGGGCTGGTGGTGCTGGTGGAGGTCAGCAGTGTGGTCTCTGTGGAGCTGGGCAGCGTGGTGGGGGAGTGGGAGGTGGAGGTGGAGGTGGTGACCGTGGTGGAGGTTGGCGTTCTGCGGGTGGTGGTGGTGGTGGGGCTGGTGGTGGGCACGGGCGTGGTGCTTATGCAGTTGTAGTTCGGGGTGCAGCAGAGGACGCGGATCTTGTAGTTGAGGCACATCTTGAATTTGCCAGCCTGGTCCTCGTTCTTGCACACCAGTCCAAAGTGGACGTCGCACTGCACGACCTGCCCGACCTGCTGGATGGAGACGTCGGGGTAGTCCTCCGCCCGGCACTCGATTTCCTTTGGATGTTTGCAGATTTCCTTGCCGGCGGCGCGGATGTGCTGGTAGGTTTCGAAGTCTCCCTGGTTGGGGCCTGAGGAGGGGAAGTCGACGTCGAACCATTCGCTCCAGGAGCAGATTTCAAGTTCACAGGGCGTGGTGGACTGCGTGGTGGTGGTGGTGGAGGTCACGCCAGTGGAGGTCACGGTGGGTGTGGGCGTGGGGCTGGTGGTGCTGGTGGAGGTCAGCAGTGTGGTCTCTGTGGAGCTGGGCAGCGTGGTGGGGGAGTGGGAGGTGGAGGTGGAGGTGGTGACCGTGGTGGAGGTTGGCGTTCTGCGTGTGGTGGTGGTGGTGGGGCTGGTGGTGGGCACGGGCGTGGTGCTTATGCAGTTGTAGTTCGGGGTGCAGCAGAGGACGCGGATCTTGTAGTTGAGGCACATCTTGAATTTGCCAGCCTGGTCCTCGTTCTTGCACACCAGTCCAAAGTGGACGTCGCACTGCACGACCTGCCCGACCTGCTGGATGGAGACGTCGGGGTAGTCCTCCGCCCGGCACTCGATTTCCTTTGGATGTTTGCAGATTTCCTTGCCGGCGGCGCGGATGTGCTGGTAGGTTTCGAAGTCTCCCTGGTTGGGGCCTGAGGAGGGGAAGTCGACGTCGAACCATTCGCTCCAGGAGCAGATTTCAAGTTCACAGGGCGTGGTGGACTGCGTGGTGGTGGTGGTGGAGGTCACGCCAGTGGAGGTCACGGTGGGTGTGGGCGTGGGGCTGGTGGTGCTGGTGGAGGTCAGCAGTGTGGTCTCTGTGGAGCTGGGCAGCGTGGTGGGGGAGTGGGAGGTGGAGGTGGAGGTGGTGACCGTGGTGGAGGTTGGCGTTCTGCGGGTGGTGGCGGTGGTGGGGCTGGTGGTGGGCACGGGCGTGGTGCTTATGCAGTTGTAGTTCGGGGTGCAGCAGAGGACGCGGATCTTGTAGTTGAGGCACATCTTGAATTTGCCAGCCTGGTCCTCGTTCTTGCACACCAGTCCAAAGTGGACGTCGCACTGCACGACCTGCCCGACCTGCTGGATGGAGACGTCGGGGTAGTCCTCCGCCCGGCACTCGATTTCCTTTGGATGTTTGCAGATTTCCTTGCCGGCGGCGCGGATGTGCTGGTAGGTTTCGAAGTCTCCCTGGTTGGGGCCTGAGGAGGGGAAGTCGACGTCGAACCATTCGCTCCAGGAGCAGATTTCAAGTTCACAGGGCGTGGTGGACTGCGTGGTGGTGGTGGTGGAGGTCACGCCAGTGGAGGTCACGGTGGGTGTGGGCGTGGGGCTGGTGGTGCTGGTGGAGGTCAGCAGTGTGGTCTCTGTGGAGCTGGGCAGCGTGGTGGGGGAGTGGGAGGTGGAGGTGGAGGTGGTGACCGTGGTGGTGGTTGGCGTTCTGCGGGTGGTGGCGGTGGTGGGGCTGGTGGTGGGCACGGGCGTGGTGCTTATGCAGTTGTAGTTCGGGGTGCAGCAGAGGACGCGGATCTTGTAGTTGAGGCACATCTTGAATTTGCCAGCCTGGTCCTCGTTCTTGCACACCAGTCCAAAGTGGACGTCGCACTGCACGACCTGCCCGACCTGCTGGATGGAGACGTCGGGGTAGTCCTCCGCCCGGCACTCGATTTCCTTTGGATGTTTGCAGATTTCCTTGCCGGCGGCGCGGATGTGCTGGTAGGTTTCGAAGTCTCCCTGGTTGGGGCCTGAGGAGGGGAAGTCGACGTCGAACCATTCGCTCCAGGAGCAGATTTCAAGTTCACAGGGCGTGGTGGACTGCGTGGTGGTGGTGGTGGAGGTCACGCCAGTGGAGGTCACGGTGGGTGTGGGCGTGAGGCTGGTGGTGCTGGTGGAGGTCAGCAGTGTGGTCTCTGTGGAGCTGGGCAGCGTGGTGGGGGAGTGGGAGGTGGAGGTGGAGGTGGTGACCGTGGTGGAGGTTGGCGTTCTGCGGGTGGTGGTGGTGGTGGGGCTGGTGGTGGGCACGGGCGTGGTGCTTATGCAGTTGTAGTTCGGGGTGCAGCAGAGGACGCGGATCTTGTAGTTGAGGCACATCTTGAATTTGCCAGCCTGGTCCTCGTTCTTGCACACCAGTCCAAAGTGGACGTCGCACTGCACGACCTGCCCGACCTGCTGGATGGAGACGTCGGGGTAGTCCTCCGCCCGGCACTCGATTTCCTTTGGATGTTTGCAGATTTCCTTGCCGGCGGCGCGGATGTGCTGGTAGGTTTCGAAGTCTCCCTGGTTGGGGCCTGAGGAGGGGAAGTCGACGTCGAACCATTCGCTCCAGGAGCAGATTTCAAGTTCACAGGGCGTGGTGGACTGCGTGGTGGTGGTGGTGGAGGTCACGCCAGTGGAAGTCACGGTGGGTGTGGGCGTGGGGCTGGTGGTGCTGGTGGAGGTCAGCAGTGTGGTCTCTGTGGAGCTGGGCAGCGTGGTGGGGGAGTGGGAGGTGGAGGTGGAGGTGGTGACCGTGGTGGTGGTTGGCGTTCTGCGGGTGGTGGCGGTGGTGGGGCTGGTGGTGGGCACGGGCGTGGTGCTTATGCAGTTGTAGTTCGGGGTGCAGCAGAGGACGCGGATCTTGTAGTTGAGGCACATCTTGAATTTGCCAGCCTGGTCCTCGTTCTTGCACACCAGTCCAAAGTGGACGTCGCACTGCACGACCTGCCCGACCTGCTGGATGGAGACGTCGGGGTAGTCCTCCGCCCGGCACTCGATTTCCTTTGGATGTTTGCAGATTTCCTTGCCGGCGGCGCGGATGTGCTGGTAGGTTTCGAAGTCTCCCTGGTTGGGGCCTGAGGAGGGGAAGTCGACGTCGAACCATTCGCTCCAGGAGCAGATTTCAAGTTCACAGGGCGTGGTGGACTGCGTGGTGGTGGTGGTGGAGGTCACGCCAGTGGAGGTCACGGTGGGTGTGGGCGTGGGGCTGGTGGTGCTGGTGGAGGTCAGCAGTGTGGTCTCTGTGGAGCTGGGCAGCGTGGTGGGGGAGTGGGAGGTGGAGGTGGAGGTGGTGACCGTGGTGGAGGTTGGCGTTCTGCGGGTGGTGGCGGTGGTGGGGCTGGTGGTGGGCACGGGCGTGGTGCTTATGCAGTTGTAGTTCGGGGTGCAGCAGAGGACGCGGATCTTGTAGTTGAGGCACATCTTGAATTTGCCAGCCTGGTCCTCGTTCTTGCACACCAGTCCAAAGTGGACGTCGCACTGCACGACCTGCCCGACCTGTTGGATGGAGACGTCGGGGTAGTCCTCCGCCCGGCACTCGATTTCCTTTGGATGTTTGCAGATTTCCTTGCCGGCGGCGCGGATGTGCTGGTAGGTTTCGAAGTCTCCCTGGTTGGGGCCTGAGGAGGGGAAGTCGACGTCGAACCATTCGCTCCAGGAGCAGATTTCAAGTTCACAGGGCGTGGTGGACTGCGTGGTGGTGGTGGTGGAGGTCACGCCAGTGGAGGTCACGGTGGGTGTGGGCGTGGGGCTGGTGGTGCTGGTGGAGGTCAGCAGTGTGGTCTCTGTGGAGCTGGGCAGCGTGGTGGGGGAGTGGGAGGTGGAGGTGGAGGTGGTGACCGTGGTGGTGGTTGGCGTTCTGCGGGTGGTGGCGGTGGTGGGGCTGGTGGTGGGCACGGGCGTGGTGCTTATGCAGTTGTAGTTCGGGGTGCAGCAGAGGACGCGGATCTTGTAGTTGAGGCACATCTTGAATTTGCCAGCCTGGTCCTCGTTCTTGCACACCAGTCCAAAGTGGACGTCGCACTGCACGACCTGCCCGACCTGCTGGATGGAGACGTCGGGGTAGTCCTCCGCCCGGCACTCGATTTCCTTTGGATGTTTGCAGATTTCCTTGCCGGCGGCGCGGATGTGCTGGTAGGTTTCGAAGTCTCCCTGGTTGGGGCCTGAGGAGGGGAAGTCGACGTCGAACCATTCGCTCCAGGAGCAGATTTCAAGTTCACAGGGCGTGGTGGACTGCGTGGTGGTGGTGGTGGAGGTCACGCCAGTGGAGGTCACGGTGGGTGTGGGCGTGGGGCTGGTGGTGCTGGTGGAGGTCAGCAGTGTGGTCTCTGTGGAGCTGGGCAGCGTGGTGGGGGAGTGGGAGGTGGAGGTGGAGGTGGTGACCGTGGTGGAGGTTGGCGTTCTGCGGGTGGTGGCGGTGGTGGGGCTGGTGGTGGGCACGGGCGTGGTGCTTATGCAGTTGTAGTTCGGGGTGCAGCAGAGGACGCGGATCTTGTAGTTGAGGCACATCTTGAATTTGCCAGCCTGGTCCTCGTTCTTGCACACCAGTCCAAAGTGGACGTCGCACTGCACGACCTGCCCGACCTGCTGGATGGAGACGTCGGGGTAGTCCTCCGCCCGGCACTCGATTTCCTTTGGATGTTTGCAGATTTCCTTGCCGGCGGCGCGGATGTGCTGGTAGGTTTCGAAGTCTCCCTGGTTGGGGCCTGAGGAGGGGAAGTCGACGTCAAACCATTCGCTCCAGGAGCAGATTTCAAGTTCACAGGGCGTGGTGGACTGCGTGGTGGTGGTGGTGGAGGTCACGCCAGTGGAAGTCACGGTGGGTGTGGGCGTGGGGCTGGTGGTGCTGGTGGAGGTCAGCAGTGTGGTCTCTGTGGAGCTGGGCAGCGTGGTGGGGGAGTGGGAGGTGGAGGTGGAGGTGGTGACCGTGGTGGAGGTTGGCGTTCTGCGGGTGGTGGTGGTGGTGGGGCTGGTGGTGGGCACGGGCGTGGTGCTTATGCAGTTGTAGTTCGGGGTGCAGCAGAGGACGCGGATCTTGTAGTTGAGGCACATCTTGAATTTGCCAGCCTGGTCCTCGTTCTTGCACACCAGTCCAAAGTGGACGTCGCACTGCACGACCTGCCCGACCTGCTGGATGGAGACGTCGGGGTAGTCCTCCGCCCGGCACTCGATTTCCTTTGGATGTTTGCAGATTTCCTTGCCGGCGGCGCGGATGTGCTGGTAGGTTTCGAAGTCTCCCTGGTTGGGGCCTGAGGAGGGGAAGTCGACGTCGAACCATTCGCTCCAGGAGCAGATTTCAAGTTCACAGGGCGTGGTGGACTGCGTGGTGGTGGTGGTGGAGGTCACGCCAGTGGAGGTCACGGTGGGTGTGGGCGTGGGGCTGGTGGTGCTGGTGGAGGTCAGCAGTGTGGTCTCTGTGGAGCTGGGCAGCGTGGTGGGGGAGTGGGAGGTGGAGGTGGAGGTGGTGACCGTGGTGGAGGTTGGCGTTCTGCGGGTGGTGGTGGTGGTGGGGCTGGTGGTGGGCACGGGCGTGGTGCTTATGCAGTTGTAGTTCGGGGTGCAGCAGAGGACGCGGATCTTGTAGTTGAGGCACATCTTGAATTTGCCAGCCTGGTCCTCGTTCTTGCACACCAGTCCAAAGTGGACGTCGCACTGCACGACCTGCCCGACCTGCTGGATGGAGACGTCGGGGTAGTCCTCCGCCCGGCACTCGATTTCCTTTGGATGTTTGCAGATTTCCTTGCCGGCGGCGCGGATGTGCTGGTAGGTTTCGAAGTCTCCCTGGTTGGGGCCTGAGGAGGGGAAGTCGACGTCGAACCATTCGCTCCAGGAGCAGATTTCAAGTTCACAGGGCGTGGTGGACTGCGTGGTGGTGGTGGTGGAGGTCACGCCAGTGGAGGTCACGGTGGGTGTGGGCGTGGGGCTGGTGGTGCTGGTGGAGGTCAGCAGTGTGGTCTCTGTGGAGCTGGGCAGCGTGGTGGGGGAGTGGGAGGTGGAGGTGGAGGTGGTGACCGTGGTGGAGGTTGGCGTTCTGCGGGTGGTGGTGGTGGTGGGGCTGGTGGTGGGCACGGGCGTGGTGCTTATGCAGTTGTAGTTCGGGGTGCAGCAGAGGACGCGGATCTTGTAGTTGAGGCACATCTTGAATTTGCCAGCCTGGTCCTCGTTCTTGCACACCAGTCCAAAGTGGACGTCGCACTGCACGACCTGCCCGACCTGCTGGATGGAGACGTCGGGGTAGTCCTCCGCCCGGCACTCGATTTCCTTTGGATGTTTGCAGATTTCCTTGCCGGCGGCGCGGATGTGCTGGTAGGTTTCGAAGTCTCCCTGGTTGGGGCCTGAGGAGGGGAAGTCGACGTCGAACCATTCGCTCCAGGAGCAGATTTCAAGTTCACAGGGCGTGGTGGACTGCGTGGTGGTGGTGGTCGATATGGTGGGTGTGGGCGTGGGGCTTGAGGGTGTTGTCGTCTCTGTTTTTGTTTGTGTTGTAGGTTGTGATGTAGTCCTCTTATGAATATGTTCTGTTTTTGGTGGAGTTGTTGATATTGTAGTGGTCTCATGTTTGGTTTGTATCTGTGGTGTTGTTGGTACTTCTGTGGATGATAGAGTCTGAGTTGTTGAAGTAGTTGTTTTTGTTTCTTGTGTAGTTGTATGTGGCACTGTAGTTGTGTGACATGGTACTGATATATATACACAGCAGTTAAATCTTATTTCGTAGTTATAGCAGATGGGTGGTAGTTGGTCTTTGTTGTAGCATATCAACCCTTCTTCTGTATTACATGTTATGTGTTGCTCCAGGAGTTGATACGGTACATCAGGGAACCTTACTGCTCTGCATTCAACAGCCTTTCTGTTATCGCAGACTTTGTATCCCTCATTTTTAATGTTCTGAATTGTATCAAAATCTCCGTCATTGTATCCAGACCCTGGATAACTGACATCATACCACCTTGACCAGTGACATTCTTCTTTAATGCAAAGAGGAGGTGTTGAAGGAGAAGTGGTGACAGGTGGTGTCACTTCAGTTGTGCTTGTGGTTGTTCCTTTAGTAGTTGAAGTTGTGAATGTACTTTCAGAAGTTGTAGTAGTTGGTGATGTTGCAGTGGTTGAAAATGGTGTGGTTTCTACAGTTGGGGTTGATGTTTCTGTGCTCTTAGCTGCAGTTGTCGTCGGTGTTGTAGAAGAACATGGTACATAAACACAGCATAAAATTCTGATTTCATAATTGTTGCACATTGCTGATATTTGATCTCTGTTGTAACATATAAGCCCAGTTGTTGTACTGCATTCTACTACTTGGCCAAGTTCTTCCAGAGGTATATCAGGGTATTTCTCTGCTCTGCACTGAACAGCCCGTGGAGCTTTACAGACTTCATAACCTTTAGCTCTCAAATCATCAAAGGTTTCAAAATCTCCACCATCATAGCCCGGGGTTTGCAGACTGCTATCATACCATTCTGACCACTCACAGACTTCATGAACGCATACTGATGTAGTTGGTGACACTGCGAAAGGAAGAGAAGAGACCACGAAACTTAGAATAAATTCCTGTGTATATTCACTTTTCATTATATTAAATGGGCTGAAAACTTTCCTAAGGTCATTCGCTTGCCTTGTGAGCCTGTCATGCATCAGTTCAGTGTACTTATAACTCAGTATGAGGTAGAACAGAAAAATTCCAGCAATTTAATATACTAACGCTTGGAATTGTCACTTCCCAAGAGAATGTTAATTATGCTTTACAAAGTGCTGAAATAAGTATTGAACATAATTTATACACATTGGGGGAAAAAATTCTCACTTTTTTTTGCATTTGATTCAGTGTAATTGCTTAGTTTGTATCTTGCTTCAATATTTACTAGTGTCTCTGGAATGTCAAAGCCTGACTCAAAGCCAGTGGAAAGAATAACATTTAGTCTATCCATCAAGATTCATAGGTACTTTTTTCTTTCCAACGAGTTGACTCCTCATGCAATATGATGCATTGGCTTTGCTCCTCCATTTGAAGTAAAAGATGTCTAATGCAGCAGTATTAGCACCCTTACACTTTTTACTTTAGCTCTGGTCTTAACATACCATTTACTGGTTGGAGGGCAGTCCGTAAGCTTTTGCAGGTGAATTCTCATTGTGAAACGACTGGAAAATAGCTAATGAATTCCAGCAGTGCTGATGGTGTCTGGATTTCAAAACTCCTAGTTCTATTTTTTTACTGAATACTTATTTCATTAAACAACATGTGCTCATAGTAATTAGAAATTACCAACCTGAAGAATGCTGAATGGAAATTCTAGAAATGAAAATTTCGGTATCTCAACGCCAATATGTGAGCAATCCACTTAGTACTGTAATTATAAATACTGTGAACCCTAGCAGGAGTTTTACAGAAAGTAATAATTCTGTAACTTAATAGGAAAAATAATGAATTATTTGTTCAGTAAAGGTTATTCCAGTATAGAATTAAATTACAGATAATAAAACTGATACTGTTTTTTTACCATTCACTACGAAGATAAGGAAAATAATAGTATCAAACCAGTGTTCAGTCATTTCCATTTTGGTGTTTCAGAAGTGGTTTTATTTTCTATATTTAGTTCCTTGTATCAGTTTGGTTACTAAATACTGACTGAAACCAAATGCTACTAATAAATGAGACCTACTGTCATTTATTTTGAGGTTGTATTAGTTCATTTATGTTGTGAGTGTGGGCATGGTTTTATAGCTATATTTTACTCACTAATGAGCAGAATATGCTCTTACAGGCTATAGAGGATGTACCTGTGGAAGTAGTGGCAGGTGGCGTAGTGCTGAAGTGAAATGTTGTTGCTGTTGTGGGTGTTGTTGAGATTGGACATTCATAGACAACCCTTTCAATTGTTCCATTGGCACCACAGGTTGCGACAATACACCCTCCTGTGCCATCTGTAGTATTGTAGATCACATCTTTATAGTTGTATTTCTGTCCCTCATAAATGCAGACACATTCTGTAAATGAAAAGACATGTTATTCCTTGGTATCCAAAGCACAGAGTACCTCAAATGCATCTTATTCAGATAAAAACTTTGTCAACCTACCATATTCATCATATTTGCATTTTTTGCCATGAATTGTGCATTCACTGGAAAAGAGAAAAAAGGATATGATGAATGTGAATATATTGGCTCCTGACATCATTTTATTATTTCAATTTTTTCTAATGACCCTTTGCTATTCTTTGTATGTTTAATGTAGAAAGACTCTATCTTCTCGGAGTTAGATATTCAGTTCTGTTGTACAAATCCAGGTTGGCTAGGATCACTCAGTTTTTTGGCAAGAAAGGCAACTCTTCTATGCCAGCATACTAAACGTGCAGTATCCCTACTGGTGCTTTTGGGGGGCTGGACAAAGATTTGGGGAGGAGTGATCTGGAATGTTCTTATCTCCCTGGTAGGTATACTTATTTTTTGGAAGGGAAAGTGCAGTAAATGTATCATTCGAGAAAGGATCACTGTATCATGGATGCTGATGTTGTCTACACAGCAAATTTCCATAAGACTTCCAAAAGATGCAAGAATTAATTCTGGTTTTAAAGGGAATTTATCTATTATCTGTTAAGAATTGAATCTTGATATATTTATTTACAGTGATTAAGAGCATCTGTACACTGAGTAAACTTAAGTAAATATAGATATGTATTTTAACAGGTTAGGTTTGGTGCTGTTAATGACATTAGACGGCGCAGGCAAAGCTGTCTATGAACTGCGAAACATGCTATGAAAGTTGGGTTAGCTCTGATGGGCTTCATGCTAAGCTCTTTGCCATTCTGACTGCACTGCTTACAGTATTCAAGTGTAGCTACTTTAAAGGTATCTTAGGACAGTTGTTAACTGCTTCATAACTGGTTCTGCTAACTTTGTGCTATTTGATAGAAGGCTTAGCAGCACTTCACAGAATCACAGAATCGTCTAGGCTGGAAAAGACCTTGAAGATCATCCAGTCCAACCATTGACCTAACATGTCATAAATCATGACAGAACGTGTGGCAATACTCGCTGGCTGTTGCAAATATGCAAGTGGCAGTGCAATAACAGAAACAGGCTCAAAACAATGAAGATGAGTTGCCTACTAACTTGTAAATAATTTCACGTAATGATTTTAGGGATATTTTAATAAAAATTCTCAGACTGTTGCTGTAACTATTATTATTTTAAATTGTTTTTACTTAATTTAATAATGATAATAGTAATAATTTAAAAGTACTTTAACAAGAATATGAATAAATAGTAAATTCATCTCGCTATGGTAAAATGTTTCACAATGTCATGATTTAATTTCTTGGGAATGGAAGAAAATTAGGCATTATTCAGCAGCCTATGACTGGCCTAGTTCCTGTTGGCAAACAAAATCTTAATGCATGATGAATTATGTTCCACAGCTTTAAACTCAACGTTGCAAAATCTTTACTAATCCTACCATGATTGACAATTCTGATTTGAAGGCATCTTCATTCCTGGTTTGTAATTTTTTCCGTTTTCATAACAACCACAAGTAGCAACACAAGTCATGGTTTCTTCATCAAAATAGGGCTTATTCTTTGGACATTGTGGATAGCAGCCTGCATTAAAAAATGAGAATTATGTTGACACTAGGCCTTTCACAAGTAGAAGTAAGTCTACACTCTGCTTATATCTGTTTTTCCCAAATTATCCCATATGGTAAGTGGAAGTTTAGTCTCTATTAGTGCTATTCCTTTGATTGCACATTAAGCTTTGGAGCATTTTGTCCTCATCGTCACTTCAAACAACTTCATGATTCATTAGGGACTAAGATACTAATTAGAAAATTAAGCTTTGAAGCATTTTGTCCTCATCTTCACTCCAAAAAAGTTCAAGATTGATTAGGGAGTAAAATACTAATTAGAAAATGTCTTTTTATAATTTCTAATATAAACATGTCATATACTGAGTAATATAAACCGTGTTAATCACATTGTATTTTAACTTTTTATAAGTAGAATGAGATACACATGATGATGTTTACCTTCCAAACCTCTCAACTCATGAAGGCATTTCCCACTTGGATTATTGCAGGTCTTCATACAAGGGGCTCCACATGGCTTGTAGTGCCACTCACATTCCCCTTGTGGATTGTAGTAATCGCAGAACAGAGCTAGAGGAAGGAGAAATGACAGAAAAAGGGCTTTGATCATTTTGCTCTACAGTCCTTCAGTTTTGCTGGGTAAAAATCCCATGTGATCAGCATAATCACATAGGTGGTAGACAGTATATTGCCTTTTTTCTAATTTAATAAAATTGTTACACTTCTTACCGTCTTTTGACATTGATAAAGTTATAAAGCATAAACCAAAGTTACACATTAAACATGAAAAATCAATTAATTGAATCTGATTTTAGCTAGTATGCACTGATACTCATTTACACTGAGAGTGATGCAGACTGATGAGAGTGTAATATAGTTCACGAGTTGTGTATCATGATTGACAAGTAAATCAGTCACTAATGACACTGCTGGTAAAGTTACTATCAATGGTTTCATTTTAAGAAGATAGACTGGCTTCCAGTCTATTTTTAGAATATAGCAGTGTCTCTTACAAATACAATTTTATCCTTCTTTCTTTATTCGTTCTACTTGTTTTTCTTATTTTCTTCTCTGTTTTCTTTCCCTCTGGACCCCTTCAAACAGTAGTAGGGTCAAACTCACGACAAATGGATGGGGTTCTCCATGAAATGCAGATATCCAGCTCATTGCACGCTTGAGCATAGGCGGCTACTGCTGTACAGAAACATTCACAGTCTCCTCCAGTGTCGCAGGCACAAGCATCATCCACACATGCTTGATAATATTCATTTGGTTCAACCTGTTAGAGAAAACATTAGAGTTTTGATGCACTTGTCCTCTTCAAAAAGGCATTCACTCTCCTAAAAAAAACGGAATATCTGAAACTGAGAAAGCTAAGAAAGGAAGAAACCATGAGAAAGCTTTGAAAAATCAAGAGGAAAATGTAGGATAAAGATGTTACTAATAAGTTGTAATGCTAAGAACTATTTGATGTTGAAGATACATTTGCAAAAAGAGTATTGTTACGTTACTACAATCTAGCACACAGTAATATATATCAGGTAGCTGATATTTATATTAGTAGAAAATTATGCAATTAGAAAATAAACATATCCTGAGATTTATTTATGGTTGTCCCTTCTTTTAAATAAAAACCCCAACTCTCAATTTCTTTAGTGTACTAGGTCAAGGCACACGCTGAGAAAATGAAAGTGAAAATAATTTCTATGCAGTCTCCCTGGAACTTGGTCTGATTTCACTTTGGCAAGCATGACAAAGTGTATTTTACTGCATTTTTCAGCTATCCCACATAAAAATTAATGTAATCTCTTGCTCATGAGAATTTAAGACTGAAGTTTTTGTCATACCTGGGAATGACACTTTGCGAACACTCCACTAGTAATGATGCTGCACTGCTTCTGTGCCCAGGCTTTCCTGTATGGGTTTGCAGTGCATGGGTCCTTGGTACGATTGGCATTTGGGCAACTAGAAGACACTTTCCAGCTATTGGCAAACTCCAGCACATTTCCTACCACAGACTGACTGCGAGTAGTGAAGTCATTATTTCCATTGCCATCATAGTTTCCGCAAAGTCCACAGACATGTCCCTGCATGGGGATAAATGACACAAAATGACAAAGATCAGTAAGGTACAGTTTCTCAGTATCTGTAAGTAACAGACCTCAGGATGAATCTTATTTGAAATTATCTAGGCCTCTTCAGTGATGGTCTTGGACATTGTCACAAAACACCTTTCATGAAGAGATATCTCTAACTTTTTTAGGAAGGACAAAGATAAGAAGCAGGGTAGACTCATGGTTTTTCTTCTTAGTGTTGAGTTCATTAGTTTTATCTAATCATGAACATATCTCTTCAGTGAGGGCTTTTCAAGAAGAAAGCTACTGATATAGTTGCTGTTATGTCATTGCTGAATAACATAATTTAAGTAAAATGTGTAGTACACAATCTAAGTCAGCATTACAAGGATAATAATATGCAAATGCTGCTCTTTCAGTCTTCTGGTTCCAGCCTAAATTTCCATTTTTTTTTTCTTTGAGAGATAACATGAATATGTTTCAGAAATAATTTTATCCAGGTTTTGGATTTTAAAACGTACCTGAAAGCTGGGACTAAGTTTGATGAATATACTGGTTTTCTTGTCCCACATGAGTATCAGGCCAACAGAAGTGTCAACCACCAGGTAGATGCCCATGGAACGGATTTGGAATGGCATTTTTCCTCCAGGTGTCCTCTGGATGACATCAGAGTGTCCATCACTGAGTACCAGCTCATAGTTCTAGGACAGGAAAAGAAAAAGTTAGAGGCCAATTAAAAAAGTCACCTATTGGTTATAGTTTTATGTATTGCCAGTAACTGCTATTGAAATAACTCTATAATCATTAAAATCATTCTATTCAACAACCCCAAGGTAAGCACTTTCTCTTTAGAATTCCCTCCTTTGTATTCTCTAGCAGTGAGCAAAGAATTGTAGTATCATTTTCACTGTCTTGGGGGACACTCCTGCAATGCAGTCTATCTGGGACAGCTTGTTCTGTCCTTCTGGTACATTGGGCCCAGGGTACAACTTATTAAAGAAAATACTTACCCCCAGGAAAACTTTAATAGACTTAGAACAGGTGGTTCCTGTAGTGCCACATGGAATGTTCTCAGTGATGACTCTGAAGGTTCCCTGATTCATACTTTGATGACCACAATAGTTCTGAAACAGGGTAATGATATTCGGTGTTAACTATGTTACATGGTCATATGTAAAATGCAAAGTACTTCAATAGTGCAAAAATCTGGGAAGGACTCTGTTACCTGGACCAGAACATATTCACAGTCTCCTTCAAAATCAAAGCGTTTGCCATCAAAGGTGGTGTAATGCCCATCTCCATAAACAGAACAGGTTTCCAGGCAAGGTTCATCAGAGCAGTGCCATTTTCTGTTTCTACATGTGCTACGTAAGACAAAAAACACTCCAAATGTAAAAACCAGACATACACATGATATAGCTATATGTACATTCCTGCATGTATATCAATCTGATTTTAAAATGTGCTAAGCCTATAATGAAAAAGTAAGGTTTGCTTATTCTCAGAAATGCAACATAGCTGAGCAGCCTTTGGGATTTACCCAAAGACTGTGTTACTTCATGATGTCATGAATAATTTGGGTTAGAAAATACTTTAAATCTTTCACATTTCCAGATCTTGTTGGATGTACTGAAATGTAGCAATTGAATGCAAGGAAAAAAGCTTTTGTGACTCGAACGACAACATCCAAACCATATTGTTCTTCTGACTATTTACAACTTCAGTGCTGTGCTCATTGTAAAAAACAGACAGAGCTTGCTTTTTAGGTACTAAGTCAATCATCTTATGTAGGATTCCTTCCTATAAATCTTGATACCGCTAGAGATAAATGTTGTAATTAATCTCAAACTTAAACTTCTCTTTCAGATGCTTGAAAATAATACTTTTTCATATGCTCTTACCAGTTGTTACAGCCAACTCTGATTGATTCTCCTGGTCTATAGGAATTCCCATTGTGAATACATGGACAGTCTTCTGGAGCTATACAGCCACCTTTGCCATCTAACACTTGGTTATGAGGACATACACAGCCAGAGACACAGTGGGTACTGTACTGTAAGGACCATATAGAAAACATGACTTGAAACATTTCCCCGATGCAGCTGATAATTGTAAAAGAGATCTAGTTTAATATGCTTTCAACTGGGTATTAAGCATCTATACTTACACATTCCATATCTAGAGTTTGACAGCTCTTCTGGCATCCTGCTCCTACCAAATCTGTAGTGGCATTGCCACAGTCAATATAGACCATGGGAGGTACGCAGACTGAAAAAGAGAAAAGCCATGAGAAATGTGAGATCAACCATGTATTTATATCTTTGTGTTTCCTTAATGCAAACTGAAGAAAAAAAAAAAGACTCCTTTGTCAGATATGTGTACCTTAATGTAATGCATTTGACGAGAAAGAGAAACTGAATATTGTTTTGAAGTTATGTTCATCTGTTTTTTTATGCTTATGCTTGGACTACTCATGGAAATGAATGTTTAGTTAGCTTCATGAAACACTTTCAGAAAAAAAACCAAACCAAAACAAAAAAACCTAGAAAACAAAGATCCTGGTTTACCTTGTATTTTTTTTAGGTTTTTTGTACTTTTATTTCATTTAAAATGTGGATGGTATTCTCCTCACTTTCAGTGAGGTGACCAAATATTCTTTTCCCCTGGGTAATCCAGGGGGTTATAACTTGTTTCAGCTGTCTGAAAGGTAAGACAGTGTTTCTTTATATTTTGGGAATATGCTCTACATTACAGAAGTCATCAGTTCATTTTCTTGTTTGATTTCAGACTTGTAGAATTTGCATCATTATGACAAAAAAAGAGACAACTGAAAAGGGTGAAGATGGAAGGGGAGAATTAAAGAAAATCTTAAGTGATACGTTACCTGGTTCAGGTTTCTCTCCGATGCAGCTCAGCTTTCCATAGGTGCAAGTGCTATAAAAAAAGAGAGAATGGATATTTTTTTCTTTTCTTTCTTAGATTTCAGCTTATTTCCTAATGAAATTGAAATAATGAAAAAATACTGTGTGACAAAACAGAGAAAATGTGTCTTTTATCAGAATAGATTGTGTTATTCAAAAATATTTTATGTTGGAGCAGACCAATATACAGGCATATTCTATATAAATACAGGTTTGCTCTGTCCATTTGCTTGGTTAAAAACTATCCTTCAGAATAGTTCAGATTCCATTCATGATGAGGGTAATCTGTAATGGCATTATCAAGCATCTTTCACCATGGAATAAGTCTTTTGCAGTCATGGATAAGAAAAGTATGTGTGGTGGGGAGTTAGTGAGTGAGCGAGAGTGTGGCTGTTAGCAAATGCTAACCCAGCACAGTAGGGTTTGTTGAATTCCTGTAGGAGTCTAAGTGCAACCTTCCAAACATGGATAGCCCTAACAGTTTTTAAGGATCTGTGATATTTTGTATTGAAATTATTAGTGAGAGAAATACTTTTGATTTGAATAGATTGCATAATGTAGATACGGTTTCATGATTGCCTATATCCAGTCTCATCCATTTGTTTACAAATCTCTTACCAGACAACACCATTATCATGAACAACTTCTCCAGAAGACAGAGGCATTCCTTTGTAGTAACAAGGACAGCTAGAAGCGGGCACGCATTTGCCACTTTCATCCATGTAGGTTCCATTTATGCAGGTGCAGCCATCAACTGGCACAAAGTTGATGCTACAGGTGACATCAGGCTCACTTAGAGACCGGCAGGTGGGTTGACAGGATTCGACGTTGTAAGTGTACTTCAAAGATTTCGGACACAAGGTGGTGTATTTTGCTTGAGAGTAAAAAGGTGAGTTACGTTTGTAGTTCATTTAAGAATCAATGTAGGTATAAAATTTGAGGTAAAGTATATATATGACAAACAGCAATGTATGTACATATGATTTACTGATATCCTCGATAGTGTAATTTCTTTTTACTGCTAGAACAGAATTTTGCCCTATAAATGTACAAATACTAATGTTTTGTCCAGGTTAAGAAAAGAAAAAAAAAAAATCAATTATATTAATGCATAGTGTGTTTTTTCTTCATTGTTATTTTTATATTTTTTGTCAAAGTAAATTGAGAAACAGCCTACTTATTTTATTCCTGTTGCAAGGGTATTGAGGTCCATGATGTTTCTGATGGTTCTGATCAAGTAATCTAACAAAGCCTCTATTTTATATTTCTCCCTGCTTGCTGTTTATCTTTTATGGTATTCCCTTCCTCTTCAAATTCTTGAAACTCAATGCTATACTTAAAACACAATTTAACACAATACACTGTGGGAAGCCCTGAGAGCTTCTGTGTCGGACCTTCTGGATGATCATTTTCAAGAGACAAAGAGATATAAAACTTACTGCAGGCTTTGCTCCTCCATCCAGTGAGGAGAACTCCTTTAGCAGCGCAGGCCCTGACATAGCTGGAAAGGGCAGCACACATGCAGTCCTCACTCTTCTCACAGTTACACGTGTCAAACATGCAGTTCTAGGGACAGAGGATGACATAAGATCATCAGATTGTCATATCAAAGCCATGGCGCTCTATAGCTTTTAGAGCATCCTGTTCATTAGAGCCAAAGGCGAGTGTAATCCATAGGCATAAACAAACATATGCTTGTTTTTCATTTGAAGATTTCATTGAGCACTTTCAAAACAGATTCTTTGCAAGGAGAGAGTAATTAGAGGTCCACAATTTTAAACTATTTTTCTTGTTATTTTTTACTTTTTCAGGTGTTGGTAGGTTTCCCAACTACTTCCAGTTTGTAGCCACTGTGCCATACATACTTAGAACAAGTAGAGAGTATTTGATTCCACAAAACTTTTAGGTTTAGGCTTAGGAGCTTGGGCTCTCTGCATCAAAGGGACAAAGAAAACTAGAAGTCATTTAATGTGCTGCTATGCCGAGCAAGGTCATTCCAGAAGATGTTAGTTGAACATAATCTTACAGATTTCCAGTAACAGAAGGACTTTGTAAAGTTCACAGATACTCTGTTCCAGAGCTTCATCACCTTGAATTCCTGGAACTTTTTTGTTCACATCTTATCTAAATCTCTTCGCTACTTCTTACAAACGTTTCTTGCCTTGTCCTTGGATATATGCAAAAGCCTTCTGAGAGCAGTTCAGAACAACTAAGCAAAGTGCTAGTTGACATTCTGACTAAAGCTTTCCTTATATCTCAGGAGGGATGGCTTTTGTCCTTTGACCTGATAAGGAGTCCAGGGAGTCCAAGCTCCTAGCTTAGGCATTTAGGCTAGTACCTAAAAATATGGGCAGCAGGAATACACCTGTAAGTTTATCCTCCTGGGAATGGAAAGAAAGATACCTTTACAAAGGAGTAATTATTATGATGTGTAGATAAAAATGAACCCTTGGCTTGAAAAGAACTATCATGAATGCATCTCCTCCCAGTTGGCAAGTTATTCTCTCAGGTGTTAGTATCAGAAATCTGAGTACTTTTCTTTTAAATGGGAAAAAGATAAGAGCTGAGTACCTTCTCGTAAACTTCTGGATTCACTGTTGAGTGACATTCAGCAAAAGGTCCCATGGTATCAGAGAGCAGTCCGCACCAGTGCTGCGCATACTGGTCTGCGAATTGAAAATATGGTAAGAATTTCTATTGCACTTCATTGTCCAAACTCTTGTCTCAGTGTAACTGTACTTCGTGCTGGGAAATTGCAGAAGCTTAACTTTATAATGAAATTCAACTCTGCATTTGCTGAAAAACAAACAGTCTTTCACTTCCTCTATACAGAAGTATGAACTCCTCACAAACTGAATGCTCTTAATTCACGGTAGTTGTCATGGCATAAACTAAGACATCCTTAGCTGAATTTTGAAAAAGAAGGTTCACATATGTGAATTAAAAATATGCTAGTTCAGTTGCTGTATGGCTCCAGTTTCCCTTAAGCAAGTTGGCAAAAACACTTGCTTTCTTTATCCAAAGGAATATTTTTGAAGATCCAAAATATTATCTTAGTTATTATTTATCCATTGAAGACTTCTAGTGTCAACTGAGGAAAACAGTGTGTGCAAATGGTCCACTGTTATTTTGGCTGAATGCTTGGTGGCTGATCAGCTTATTCCTTCTTTCCATCTTAAAAGAGAGGTTACTACATGCTGAGCTTACCATTTTGTATGCTGACAGTACAGGGGTTCTCAAAGGTATTTTTAGCATCAGGACAATCAGCCCGCGTTTTCCAAGTATTGCCAAAGGCAGCTGAAGTACCCTCTATTACACCACTGGTGGTTTTGAAATCATCTGTCTGTATGTCATTGAAGTTTCCACAGAGACCTAAAAGGAAGCAGATGGGTGGTGAAAGTCTCCTACAGAATGAAGCGTACTGATGAAGGCAGTTGTTACTATAAGATCACTTACCACAGGTCTGCCCTTTATGTGATGGGTCTAGGTCTATAAAAACTTGCATGAGAGGCACAAGCTGAACCTGTAGCTGAAGACCGAAGGTAGTTTGCAGAATGATGAAGAAAGATGATGGTCTGAAGATGGTGACATTCGCTAGGGATGTAAGGACATAAGAGTTATAATTTCGTATGAGATGAGCTGTTGAAATGACTGTTCCTTATATAGAGGGATTCTACAGCTATGTTTGATACGATCCTAATTTCTGAAGAACCGGGGAAAAATGATCCATGCAGGATTTCAAATCCAGCACCAAAACAGGCTGTCTTTACCCTAAACAACGAATGTATAAAATCATTTCTGTCAGGTGTTTTAAAATAAGGGGAAGAACATACACTTCTGTTGCTATTTAAAAGACCACCTTTGCTTGATGAAAATGATATAGCTTGATTCAGTGGTAGACTCCAACCTGGACTTATTCTGTCCTTTCATGGTTGGCTTTCTGTTCAGGTGCAGTAATATCTGAGAAGAACTGGTGTGAGAGAAACTTCCAGTGATGAATCTACGCCAAGCAAAGGGACAGAGGCAACATAGGCAACTAAACAACTTCAGATATTGGAATCTTGTTGCATATCAGAATTTTTCTTTGCTCTCTTATGGCAATGTTTGCATCTGGAAGTGTGCAGTGATGCTATTTGTTTGAATTGAATCTCCATTTAATTAGATATCACTAAAATAAGACCATAATTTTGCTAAAATAGGCAAACCCTATTACTTACAAATGAGAGACTATGCTCTATTGGAGTACCTTGGGCTTTCTGCAATGTAACCAGAGGTAGAATTTGGCTTGAGATTAACTGATGTAATAACATTTTAAAGTCAAACCCAGAAACATTACAGAAGTCTTTCAGAGGAACTTACCCGCAGAGAATGGCAGCTGTGTGTAGATCATATTCACAAATACACTGCCAGAAGGCTGGATCACAATGTTCTGTCCACAAGAAAAGACAATGATTATCAAACATATTTAGAAAAGGTAAAACACCTTCCAAATATTTTCTATCTCGTATTCTTCAGGATAAAGGAAAAAAAAAGTGGGGGGAGACTGGGATGATGTTCTGATTCCTATACTATTTCTTTAATCTTTATTACTGTGGTCCATTGACTGTCAAAACAAACAAGAAAAAGCCCAGAGATTACTAAATGACAGAAAACCACTAGGATCTTGACTTCCAATGTACCTACGTTATTCTTAATTTTTCTTTGAATAATGTTCAAATGAGATAAAACAAAAAACCCAGTGCAGATTTCCTGTCTGTGCTGTTATGTGTCATTTGCAAACTACTTGTCTATTAAGCTTTGAAAACATCCCTGCAGAGTGTTAGGTGTCTACATTTGCTACTTACAGTTTGTCCTCCACTTAGGCTGACAGCTATACCCTTGAGGCATGTCTCAGTGTCAGTCAGGCCACACTTTTGGATATCTCCCAGAACAGTGAATTCATTGCTGTCACAGAGCTAGAAGAAAACAAAATATATTGTTAAAAGGATTTGTTATATTAAAATATCGTTATGCTAAAAAGACTCGCACTCAAATGGCATTCTCAGTAATGTGAGTCTTTTAAAATATTTATTCCTTTTCTTCCTGTTTATATGAGGTGGTGGAGTCCCCATCCCTGGAGGTGTTCAAGAGTTGGGTTGACATAGCACTGAGGGGTCTGGGGTAGTTGGGATCTGTCAGTGCTGGGTTAACGGTTGGACTGGATCATCTTCAAGGTCCCTTCCAACCTAGATGATTCTGTGATTCTGTTCTTACATACATGTATACAGTCACCGAGTAAGATGGCATTAATGCAGTCTGCACAGTAGAAGTTATCCATTACTTCTGACACCCAAGGGCAAGTTAGACATATTAAGCTGAACATTAAAACTTCTTAATGTTTAGGTAATACTAGTTCCTACTGTTTAGGTAATACTAGTTTAATACACTAGAGAAGAAGAAGGAAGTGTGCCATTCTTGCCCATTGGTTATGGTGTTTACCTGGATGAGGAGAGAAAATTTTCCAGTCTCTTCTGCACTGAATAGATTATCAAAGAGCCTGGTGATTTGGACATTCTTTTAACAGGCAGGAAATATGCATTTACATATCCTCTTATAGCAGAAAATTAAGCTAAAAACACTATTCACTAAACTACAGAATAAAGGCAAAATTCAGTTTTTCTCATGGTTCTGAGTTTCATTAGACCATGTTCTGTGAGCTTATTCAAAGTGTGCCTAACGGCCAAGACGTTGCAGGGAAACATGGAGAAGGCTGTGATTCTGAACGTGTCGTATCATTTTCTTGGCATAATGAAGATTAAGTTGAGGACAGCTCAGACGCATAATTACAGCCATCTGGAAATTTAACGTTGAAATTGTGGGCTTTTTGTGGCCAAGTTTAAGGGTTTTCTGTATCTCCAGAGCCTCTGAAAATCTTATTTTATGTGTTGGTGACAAAAGGGGAGTTTAACATGTAAGTCTGATTTCGTTGTGCATCGAGCCCAGTGCTTGTGAATCTTATTAAAAAGTTTCATTGATTTAGTCTAATCTATTTCTGAATTGTCTCATTCTAGCTCTTTTCTAAGTTTTTATGGTTCTCTTTCTTGGTAACATTCAGTTTGAGATTTTTGAGAACAGATTTTATTTATCAAAATTGTTTACCTAGGGTTCTGAAATCTGCAAGTTTGTAGTCATTATTTTAGATGCATCTACTCCGAATTCAGTCCCTACTAAACTGAAAACTGCAGGAAACCTTACATGCTTTCATAATTCATCAATTTCTAATTCAGGATTTAGAATACATGTGTGACTTCTTAGTGTGTTCCTTTTAAACTCTAGAGTCTTCTATGTCTACTGGGAAAGACTGTTTGAAAGGCTGATCATCTTCATGAAATAACTCCTCTCACATGAGTTCTGTATAATTATAATTCCATTACGAATACTGTTAATCAAATAAGCCATTGAACTATATTAGCTGTGACAAAAAGGACAGTACCAATGGACATAATAAACACAATGCTCAGAAGGAGGTAGTTATAAAACACCAGACAGGCAATATTTAATTTAAAAGTTTATGGGAAGCATGGAGATTGTTTCATAGAACCTAAAAACTCAGTGCAATTCTTAAACGATAATCAAAGAATACAAATCTACTACAATATGTTTACTTACTATAACCCTAACAGAAAACTCCCCTGAAATCCATTTAAGACTCCATGTTGACCCTCTAAGTTTCAGAGAGTTGATGTGACAGCCAGCAGTTTTAACTAAACAACGTTATATATAATAAAAACCTTTTCCTTTAGCATATTGCTTTAGCAAGGATTGTGACTCATTTTTACCTTGGTTAGGACATAGCTACAGTCTCCGAAGAAGGAATAGTATTTCTCATCAAATGTTGAAATGTGGGAGCCTCCTTCAATACTGCAAGTCCCAGGGCATGACTGGGTGATACAAGACCATTCACCTCCAACACAGGTACTGAAATGAAGAAGGCACTTAGTAACCTTGGGTAATGCAAGTGTAAATGAAATAAGAGACAATAAGAGCCGTTGATGCCTTAATTTTCCTCTTGAAGCATTGATCATGCTGTCAAAGAAATCAACATTGTTTTGAAATCTCAGAATAAGTATGGGGCAGGCACATTTTATTAGAGATAATTTTTTATATATTGCTGTTCATTTCCAGTCTTTGGACAGAATTCAGTCCTGGTGAACCTGGCATCCATTCTGCTGCATGTGAAGGATTGCCCCCCATCTCCATTAGCATGGCTCAAGCTTCAACACGTTAAGTATTTCTGTAAAATAACATGCATGTTTGTAGTTCTTGTATTCATGGATAGATAGGTCCATTTGCATACACTTAGGCAATAATACTTCCATAATTATAGTGATATTAAAAATATATATATCTATCTGTCAAATGTGCCTCTCAAATGTGGTCTCCCACTCTGTCTAATGCAACACATCCCTAAATGTAACATCCTTCATAGTATTTACATGAGCATCCTAGTATTAGACTGCAATGCTGCAAAGGACCTAACACAGTAATTCATATTTTTAAACACCTCCAGTATTTGAATTTGATTTTTTCCTTTAATTGACTGGTCTTGAAATTGGAATACCTATATCTAAACTAAAATTTTTGCTTCCAAGTGTGAGGAGAAAACAGACATGTAAGTATCCTCTAAAAATGTGTAATCAAGGAATTTTGGTTAATAAGTAGTTCCTCATTTCTTTTTAAGGGGAAATTAGTAATTTTTCCCTGTCTTCAAAATGTTCCGGTAATGCATGTAAAAAAAAAGAAATATGAGAAAGGGAGTATGTTACCATGATCTGCATTTAGATGAGAAGGAGGCACCAGGAGCATAAGTTTCACCTTCATAGGTACAGTGGCATTCTTTACGGGGAATGCAGCCAGCACCATTAATGTCATCAAATACCATTCCTAGGGAAAGAAATGGTCTGTTACTCATTCTGTACACTGCAGAACCTGCTTTTGTACACATATCTGGCAGATGCCTGAAAGCATATTCCATTTCTTCTGTATTATACAGAAAATGAATAGAAAGTACTTTAAAATAATAGGATGCCAGCTGTGTAGGGATTGAAGGGCTATATTCCATTGAAGCCTATCTAAAATCTTAGGGTGATCAAAAGAGACCTCTAGGGAAGTACTTTTCTGTTATGGACTTCTTTGGAATGGAAGTAGGATAATGAGGTGGAATAGATGAACTCTTTGTAAGACTGCCTAGGGACATATTTGTACAGTAAATATTTCTAGACCCAAAGGCAGAGGATTATCTAAGAGAAGTCATGTTATTATACAAACAAGTGATGGTGAATTCTGTGAGACATCATGGAAGATAGGCAGAAGAGCTGCAAGGACTGAAGATCCCACCATGCAATCACCCACAACACCAACAATTCTCAACCCCAGAAGTAAGCTTACACAAAGAGAACACATTTGCATTGTTCGTCTTGTACTGATATTCAGTTCTCTGAAGTGCCAGATTTTACACACTGCCTAGTGCTCCCTCAACTACCTGTTGTTCAGGCACGCAGCACTGGACAGGAAGGCTTTGGTAATGTGGGGAACCAGACGCAGCTTTGCTAACACCAGAAGTTATCATTGTGGGCAAAATGTGATAAAACATGACATACTTTCTGTGAAAGTATGTCATGTTTTATTACGTATGGATGCTGAGAGTTGAAGACTTATCCCCTTATTGTTAGGAGCAAAGTATCTCATTTTCAGTTCAGTCATTATGTACATGTCTCAGGCACATTTGTTGTTTAAAAGGGTATTTTTAGTAACCTGAATAGAAATGATGCATGTGTATCAAGGAAGAAATGTAGCAATTACTTTGATGATAATAACGGCAATGACATGATGAGAGTGATACAGAGTACGAAAGTTGTTAAATGTGTGCAGGTAAGTGTTCTAGCAGTTTTGGCTATGAGAAAAGGGCAGGAAATAAGCTTGCCTGGAGGACAGACGCAGCCATCTGTACAATGATCTTCACAAAGTTCAGATCGTTCCGGGTTGCTGCACGTGTCAGAGCAGGGGGAGCCACACTCCTGGTAGTGCATGTTGAAAGGACAGAATTTGGCTGAAAGTAGAAACAGTATTATAATGCTGACTTTTCCTTTGAAATGTTGAGAAAACAGTATTTGCAGTTTAGAAAGTTTTCTGTCAAGATATAATGGGGAATCCTGATCCAAGTGGAGGATGCAACATTTTAAACTTTCTGATATATATTGAAAACCCTTAGTAATGCAAAATCCTCTAAACTTCCATATTCCCAATGTCTTGAACATGCTCAGTTTAAAACAGATTTGCAACAAAATTACATGCACCTTTAAATGGCTGTCTTCTTTGGGAAAAAGGACACATATTTGAACTTCACTAGATATGGGTAGTAAGCACAGGTGAAAGTCCCTTCTCGAGATACTTACGACACAGTTCTGAGGTTCTCCAGTTCAGAGGCTGTCCGCCTGCATGAGCGCACTGCCGGGAGTATTCAGCAAAGGTGTTGCACATGCAGAAGTCAGCCATGGAGCTATCACAGTGGCATAGGTCTTGCATGCAAGTTTCAATGTAGTCCTGAACGTTCACAAGTGCATTACAGCTTGTAAATGCTTTACTGGTTAATACTGTCTCACAGATAGAAGCCTAGGAGGGAAAATAGAGAAAGTAGAACAAGTGTTTAGAAAATATCAAACTATTTATTTAAGGCATGTAGCAGAACAAACCAAAGGTCCATCTGGTCCAGAAACCTGTCCAACAGTAGCCATAAGCAAATGTTTAGGGAAAAGTATAATAATAGGGCAAGCACACATGGAACTCCTCTGATTAACTCCCATATCTTCCTATATCTTGAGTTACTTTCAGCTCAGGTGACTTCCCAAGCATTATACAGTTTCTTTGTATAATGATACCCTTATCTTACCCTTAAGAATTTCTCTTTCATGAAAATATCCAGTCTTCTCTTGGAAGGAGAATGAAACTTTTTACCATTTACTTTAGCAATGAAAAAAAAGATAAATTTAGAAAAATTTTCTTTCCACACCTACAGTTGAGTCATATTCATGCTATGTTCTTTTCTGATTCTAACAAATTTTCTCCAGAGACAGGAAGAATGTATTTTACACTGAGAAAACAAATTTTGAGAGAGAGGTTCTTACAAATTCAGCTGAGCAGTTTGTCGGAACGTCAGGAGAAATAGGATCAGCACACTGCTCCGTAGGTCCATCCATCTTCTGCTTATTCCCAAACTGTATAGGAGTCAGTTTTGTGTCTGTAAGAAGTAGTCCAAATATTAGAATAATATTTACATGGAGATATTTTGTGACACTATCTGTTATGACATGAACAGTGATTACCAAGAAATATCACTATAATATGAAAGAAGAAAGGAGATGAAGAAGGTATACAAGGAACTGGATCCTAACTATTGAAAACAAGTAAAAAGCTGCATGTGGCAGATCTTAAAAGATGTAACAATGATGGAAGCAGCCTAATACATCTCAAAGTCCTGACTCTATGTATAAACTGACAACTTAGAAATACATAAAGAAGTATCACTAATTTTTCAGTTAACACAACCCACAGACTGTGTTACAGTACAGTGCTAAAAGAAGGAAAAACAAAGTTCCAATACTTAATAATGCTTTTTATTACTTACTCTCTGAAAAAAACTCATTGCTAGTCGGAATTCCGTTGAAGTCCCCACAAAGTCCACAAGTTTGATTGGCGTATTTTTTGTCTAGTTCCACCTAAAAGAAATTAAGAAAGAGAGCTTAGGTTCATAGTATTGTCAGCCTTGATGGTTAGGAACACAGCCTACATCAATATTGTTTATGTACTCAAAATTTGACATATGTATGTTGTGCAGACTGTATTGTGTGGTAACAAGGTAGGTACCATTGGGAACGTCAGTGAACACCAAGAAAAACTTGATTTTATTCTAGTCCTGGGGCTGTGAAGATCAAAGCATTGCCAGGTCTGGAATCTGAGGAGTACTTCGCTGTGAGGTGGGAATGTTATAATTGGGGTTCTACTGATCTTGAGCTGAGCTTGGTGGGAAAAAAAGGGAAGTTGGGAGAAGACTGGAAGACAGAACAATACTCTAAAAAAGGACACAAACCCAAAAGTAACTAATGCCCATCTGGCTGATTAAGACTGCAAATATCTAAACAGTCTTTTCAAAATACAGGCTTTCTACCATGTTTTGGATGTTCTCTTACCAGGAGGGCATCCTCTTCATTCCAAAGGAAGGTCAGTCCTAACTTGGCAGAAACTTTCAAATAGCTGTTACTTCTCTCTATGAAGACTCCCATATGGCTGAAGGGCAGATGAACCCTGGGGAAAGATCACCGTAATTCAGTGGGGGTAGGGACAGAATAGCCATTGAATATCCACACTGATATCCTTTCTCATTCTCTTTGAGAAGCTTCAACATGCATAGGTGAGGAAATCAGTCAGAGCAGTAACTAAACACAGACAACACAATCTTGTAACATTTTGGCTGTTGCCTATGCAGTTTCTTCTCATGGTGCAAATGGATCAGCCTTGGTTTCCCTGCTGTTCCTTTTGGCTATTTCTGTTAATGATATTTTGCTAGGTAAAATGTTGGCATGCGCCTTTGGTTGTATCGTTCAAAAAAGTACTGGGAGGTTCTGTTTTGCAGGTAGTATGCTTCAGGATATTGCTATTTACTCCTTAAAGCCCTTGATAATAAAGGAATAGGCTATTTAGGCTTTCTGTGACATGAGTGTCATTCAAAAAGGTGTACCCAAGCTAACCTCTAGGCTAGCTCACTGTACATAGCTGCTATAATACACAAGTCACTCTGGGATAGCTGCCCAAATATTTAACCAGCCTTTTGGACAGGTTTCACACCCTACACTAAAGTCAGTGATACCATTACTACATAGATAGCAAGTTTCCAGACTAGCTTATTTTAAATGGGCGCAGGTACAAGCTGCATACTGTTCAGTGCAAGGACAAAAGCCACCAAAAATTCCTCTCGAGGATCTTGTTCTGGTAAAATTAATGGAAAATAGAAACTTAAAGGGTGTAAAAACCTAACACTTTGACTGAATCCAGCTCATAAATCAATTGTATATATAGATACAGAATTGTAGCAATGGGGCAGCATCTGGGATATAGCTCATCTGAACAAAATGGACACAGGGGTAATCTGCAGAAGTGGCACTTATCTGACTGCCAGGCCCTCTTATTTTTGTTGGTACTTCAGGAAGGAACGGACCCTCAAGCTTCTTAGGAGCAATGTGAGATCAGATGAGGGAAAGGGTTGCTTGATCAAAGAGCCCCTGGGAATAAGAGCAGTGAGGGTAGTCTCAAGTTATGAACATACCTTTTGCCATCAAACAGGATCGAGCCAGGGGTCAGTTCAATCACTGCTCCTTCCAGCTTCATGATGACGTGAGTGATCACAGTAGCATTTTCCACCATTGTACGCCTAATCTGGACATTGAAGTCCTCATAGGGAGATTTGCAGTTTGATGCAAAGATGTAATTGCAGACCCCAGGGAAGTAAAAGATGTCCCCGTCAAAGGTCTTGTAGTGGAAGTTACCCCATGTGCTGCACACACGGCCATTGTGAGAGGGGTTGCCAGCTGTGGATTCAAAATAAACAGTAAGAATTTTCTGTAATTTGCTGTAGATACCCTCCCTTTAGTTGCTTTTCCCCTTTCTTTCACTAGCCTCTGTTCAAAAAGCCCATCTTCTGTTTTCCTACTTGTCACGCTATTTGTTTATTGATCTGTTATTTATTTACTTCAGTTGTCTTCTGTGTTTAATCTGTTTTGCATAGGGATATAGGGCCTAAGATCAAAAGAGACCTCCTAGGCCACTATGTCCGATGCTCTGGTTCTGCTGACAGCCATATACTATAAATCCTCTCCTAAATTTATGAACTTCTAAAGTTTCACCATAAAACCACTTCAAAGTTAGTTTAAAACTAGCTGGTACTCCTACTAGGGAAGGCCACTCATAGCCGCACCCTTTGAATGGCTGGAAGACTTTTGCCGGCATCTTCCAAAACTTATTCCTGTCTCATGTATGCCTGGTTGTTCTTGTGCCAGTATTACACTTTGAAGGGGTTCCACCTCCCTGTTCCTCCCTGCAGCCATTATAGAAATCACTTATCTCTCCTATAGGATAGATAGGTTCTCCTATCTCCCTGATTATCCTCACAGTCCCTCTCTGCACCTCTTCCAAATTTACACTTACCTTGCTTGAACATGGCTAGTCAGAATTGTACTCTATACCCTAGATGAGGGGGTCTCACCAGTGCCTTGAACACATTAATATTTCCCTCTCTTTACTGGAAATATTGTGCATGATTTATCCCAGTATTATTTTTATATATATATTAAAAATATAAAATTTTTTGAAAATTTTTTTTTCAACAGCTGCATCATATTAACAAAATGCAGGCTGAGTACTGGAGTCACATTTAGATTATCCTTGTTACCTGAGAAACTGACTAGTTTCCTTGTTCATTTTTTATTCTATGATGCTAAAGGATCTTACACAATTTATTAATCTCTTTAGTCTCTCCATGCTCTACCTGTGTGACCAGCAAGATCACAGATATCTGAGCTGTGACATTTGTTTAACTTACCCTTTACTTTCAGTGTGTTTGGAAAAGGTGGAATGATTTTCACTTGGGATTTCGAAGCTGGTGGAAAATCTAAGGAGGAAAAAATTATCAAGTTTAGTCTTAATAGAAGTCCTAAAAAATGAATAGAGATTGCCTAGTCTCTTTAGTGATTAACATTTCCTCCTACTAGTTACAAGCCAGGGGGTAGCTTCCACAAGGTTTTATTGGTGATTTTTACACAGTGTTTTGTGGTTTGTCTGTCTATATATTTCACTAAGGCCAGATCCCAAAGACCATGCTCTTTGTCTGTAGTACTTTCTTCCATTATTTGTTCAAGACTCCCATCTGATGCTGGCCCAGGTGTTCAGAACTCAAAAGGAGCAATGTGATCCTTAGAGCACAGTGTTGTAATAGCAATGCAGAAAAAGCCGTGCTAAGTCTATGCCTGAATCTTTGCCTCTCAGTACGCTTAGAAGAAGTTACTGAAGAATATTAGAAGCTGAGGATGAGAAACAGGAACTGATTTTTTTCTGAAACTCATATCTATCTTTGTGTCGAGATACGTACTTTTGCACAGCTAACTCTAAGCAGATTTTTTTTTAAGAAGCAGTTTAACTCCTGTGAAACTTCAATCATGTGCTTTTCTCACAGAGACTTCTATTGGTACGATCCAGCCCTAAATTTTCCATGTCCAAATACAATGTTTTCTCTTTGGATCCAGCAATGAAAGGGATAGAGTACTTAGAGAACCTGTAATGTGATGTTCTTAACATGAGAGTCTGAGGAATTGATTGTCCCTTGAAAGTATCCAAATTGTAGAATTTTATGACTTCCAAACTGTAGATTGTACTATATCAACCATTGACTTCTGCATTTAGGCCGAAAAACATCACTAAGACAAATATATGTTTTAGAAAGACAATCTCATTTAGTCTTGATACAAGGATTTTAATGGAAAGCACACACACTACCTTCCTTGACAATCTGTTCCAATTATTAAATAATTTGTGGTACACTTCCAGTTTGGGTTTATCACTATTTTAATTGCCAGCTCGTGACCTCACTAATCGCAGATTGCAGGGCAGGCTTAGTGATTAATTGTTTCAGCCTGTTATCACTAATATGCCAATCAGCATTGTATCCTTCCACCCTTATTTTGCTCTGTACAGTAATGGTGTTTGTTCTGTACAGTTAAGTGTCATGCATGATCATGTAGTGTTTAATTTTTGTGATGTTTAATGTACTTACAGTTTTCTTATTCTCTTTGTGAGTGATGCAGTCATCTTGACACAGCATAAAAGATGTGTCTTTTATTACCTACTATCAAGTACCTTGGTGATATGTATGTATACACACACCTCTTCTGAAAATACACTTTTAGATAAAAGGTATGTACCTTTCATGACGTTAAAGATTAGATAACTGTATCGTATCGGAAGACCAGATCCACTGGGCCAGAACTCAGAGGAAGTTCTCCAGTTTAGAGCAGTCAGAGATTGGCTAGGAATTAGATATATTGTACAGAGGATTTCTCGCTCCTTTTCTTTTTTTTTTTCTTTTGGGGGGGGGGGGGGGGGGGATGCAGGGGAAGAAGGGAAATTATGTTCTAGCTAGGAATAAGCAATCGTATTATTTATCAACTTAATTTGGGACAAAATCTTAGAAATCGATCAGCAGAAAAATACTTACAATTTTGTCGCTGCAGGATGGATGGAGAAGCATAGTTTGATTTTGTTTGTTGTTCATAATCCTGGGCTTGAACTGCATCAAGAAGAGTGGAGGAGGAAAATGTTAATGTCTAATTTTCTTGAGTTCCCTCATCATTTCTCAATTATATCTGTTTAAACGTGCAACAGTCAGTATATCAAAAATCAGCAAAGTTATGTTCATGTGGAGAAGGTCAGATTTGCATCAGGACCTGGGTTACATGCAACCATGATGGCCATATACCACTCCTTCACTTTTTTTTTTTTTTTTCCTAATAAATTACTGCAGGGAAGCCATCATAAACATGCCTGTGATAATTAGAGCAGATCCTTATTCTGTTATTGTCACAGTACTCCTGGATGTCCTTATAAGCTTTTCAGATGAAGAACTTCATTTTCTTAATTTTTATGATCACTGTGTGCTTTAAGCATTAGTAAAACCCTTTGTCTAGCCAGAGGGCTTTAAAAATATGTCCCTTTTGTACAGGAAGAATTAATTTGAGAGTTAGAGGACTGATCTTTGTCCTCTCTTACTGAAAGCCAAAGTTACTCCATCTTTTACAGTTTCAAGCACTTTTTGTAATAAGCAGCAGAAGGAAAATAAATGTACAGAAATAAATAGGTCTTTCCAATAAATACATCTGTGACTTGATTTTGCCCCAAAGCAAAACATTTTTTCCCAGCAAAGAAACCATTTTTCATTCCATTCCACTGCAGCATCAGAATAGGAATACACACAAAATCTGCAGGGGCCAGAGGGGTTTTTAATGTGCTGTTTAGTGAGAGTTTGTCAGAGGGCAGGTTGCAGGGGAGGCTATGCTGGCCAGAGAAAACCAAAAAGGCAGGCTTACCCTCTGCTGCATCCCACACCAAGGGCAGTCAGTGGGTAGCACTGCTAGAGCAGCTAATGCTGAAAGCAGAGCTGCAGGGAGCTCCCTAAATCCCTTCCTTTTTTGCACCAGCGGAGTGTCTGCAGCTGGTATTGGAAGGACACATTGTGCCCATTTTTAAGCTATGAACCATTCAGTGCTTCTGGGCTCCTCTCCTCCACTGCCTAGCCTCAGAGAGCTTTCTGCTTGTCTCTCCTTGCACTGTATGATTCCAACACTCTCCCTCATGCCACATGCATTACAGACCCTCATTTCCATTGCATGGTGTGGTAATGCTACAGCTAGTCTTTTGATGGGCTCTTCTTTGACACTACCACTTTTTAACATGTTAGTGTGGAATTACCTGGAAGTACAGAAAAAGTAAAATAATACAATAGGATCTGTGTCTGAGATCAAAATGCACTAAAACCTAGCATTGTTGTTACCTTAAACTTTAAGGGAAATTAACAGGTGAAGGATACATAAAAAAGATTTCCAGTCATCTGTGGGTATTAAGTGCCCTCTTAGAATATTTAAGGCAACTCTATTTGTTTTCACCCCATCAAAAAACAACCCTGTGTTCTAAGCTTTTATGCAACCTCCTGTGCAAGAACAGATGAACTTTTAAAATCTGTTGTCCAATGCTTTTCAAGCAAAATCCCTCCTTTTTTCAATACTGTATCATCAACTGATAAAACAAACAAAATCTTTAATAATGCATGCAGACAGACTCCACCGATTTCTTTCTTCCTAAAGCCACTTCTGCACCTTTTGGTTTGTGCATTTAGAAATTCTGTACCACCTTGAAGTGGACATCAAAAGCTAAATGCATATCTTGAAGCATTTTGGTAGAAATGGGGGTTCCACTGAATTCAGTGGAGCTATTCCAGATTTCAGCTGGAGAAGATAGGATGAGAGCATGGACTACAATATAAATTTTCCAGGCAGTTAATTTGCTCTTCTTAGGAAGGAAAGTATTTGTAACAGAAAAGAAAATCTTGCATAAAGGTAACAGGTTCGTTAACTTCACAAAGCCAAGAAAAAAATGTTTCAAAATCCGAAGCAAGTTATAAATTCTTTAAAACAGTAAAAACGCCAAGCAAGTGAATCTTCCTACCTTTGATCTGTATGAAGGCAAGTGCTAGTACTAATATCCATAGTGGTATTCGTGTCCCACCACCTGTGCCCATCTTCTGGAAGTCCGGTAGGAACTACCGAACAACCTGCCTCTGAGGAAATACCTGTCTGCTCCTGAGTCTTATATAGTGAGAGAGTAGGTTTTGGCTCGGTTCCCAGATTGTTTCACAAGGTTTTTAAAAGGTGGGGCTTCAGACATTTTAGTTTTCCTTTGCAGGTACACAGGTAAATAGAGGATGCTCCTACTTTCCCTAAGGTGTTTGCACTCTAGGAGGAGTCTTCTTTCTACAGGTCTTTTTGATGAAATGTCAAGAAGTGAGCAGGAAGAATTTTTACTCAGGCTTAGTCTTCCCAAATCGTTATATATTATGGGATAAATACAGTTTAAGGGACTTCTGAGCGACTTTCGAGCAGGAGCTTGGAATGAATTACTTCACTTTTAAAAATTTTCCTCATTATGGTAAATGATGGAAACTTAATTTCTCAAAAAACGCAAGGAAATTCCCTCTGACACAGATTTTTTTAATGAATTTGCACCTATCTATGTAGCTACTTTGCGTGTGAAAATGGACAAATCAAACGCTGTCTAAGGTCAGCACTTATTCACAGACCAGGCACAACACAGGACTACACAGTGAAAATCCTTCAGCACTGGAGTAAAATGGACCTTTTCTTGAGGGATTCTTCTTCTCACATGAGCAGTTTTAGTGTTACTTCAGCTGTTTCTCTTCTGAGTAAACAAGATTTCACCGTAACAAATGCGATTGATTCTACCTACAATAAAAAAGTATAGATTTTCTTTGTGATTACTGTTCCTAGAGACACAGAAAGACTGATTTGCAAGAATGTCCTTTGGAATGTTCCTTATCTTAGGAACAATGAGAGAGTGAACAATGTTTTGTGAATATGTTAATATATTTATTTACAGCTATATTACTTTGGTGAATTAACCTTTTATAGTGTTTTACCCTGGGGTGTAGAGAAACACAGTCTTTCTATAGGAGAACGGATCCCATAATCCCACAGGGGATCAAACAAAGAAGGTGGTACTGGGATGGTCTCTATATTCTTTGGCCAGAGGAAAAAACACAATTAGGTTTAAAACAGGGAATGAAGTTTAGATTAGGCACTGGAGAGAAAATTTATTTTTGCAAGGATGGTGAAATACTTATACAGGTTGCCTGAGAAGACGGTTGAATTTTCATCACTGTTGGTTTTTAAAAACAGGTTAGAAAAACACCTACCTGAGAATGGGGTAAGTGCTTCTGATAGTGCCCTGGGGTGGGGGAATAGACTAAATGGCCATTTGAGATTCCTTCAAACATGATTTTCTATGATTTTTTCCTGAAAAATAATATGTATTCTCTCTGTTGGAGCAGCTATATTTGAGGAAGTAACTTCAACATTAAAAGATAAATAAAAAGCACATTTTTTTCCTTAAGCGGTAAACAGAAGCAAAAAAAGATGCTGTCTTTCCTGAACATTTTTAAAATACAATTGTTATTAATATTTAAATCATAGTGTGATAACTAAATAAAATTGGAAATGTTGAGGAAAAGAATTGGTCAATTTCAGTCAAGAGTTATACCTTTGGCAACTTCATTGACATATACCTTATTACTATTTAATGAGGAAAAGAAGATGACTACAAGATTCTTGTATATATAGAAATACATGCAGTGAAAATTTAAGGGAAATGTTATCTCCTCTAACAGTTATTGTTGAAGTTCCAGGATGAAAATCTGGAAAAGAAAAATTTTAATAGGTATAACTGGTGTGTAATTAAAGTAATTATAAAATCGTATGGTAACCTCAGCTGGGTGACACACATAAGCTTATTAAGTGATTCTGTTGGTGAGAAGAATAATATGCTTTATGAATCATTAGATGGCTTACCACTGAAAATTCAATTCATATCAACAGTTGCTATGCTTTCATATACACAGGTTAACATTTCCTGCATGTTCAGGGAAGTACTATGACCTCTCAGAGATCTCAGTTTGGTGATGATTCCCTTTGTGTGGCCTCCCCAAATTAGTTTACAGTTAAATTTAACCCCTTTGACTGAGCTTTAAGGCACCATCAAAAGTGGTTCCTTATCTCTGCGTTTTTGGCTGAATGTCTCAAATCTCTTATATGTCATGAATCACATTATCCTTACACTCCTAAGTGGCTAGTTCATTGATTAATCCTCTTGCCATGTTAACTTTCATTATCTTGTGCTGATTCTTTTCAGAAATTATTATAAAATGTGTCAAAATATGAGACTTGCAAAAATAATTTTGAAATGTTTGTAATAATTTAGTAGTATTACTAATTATTCAAAGAAATAATTCCTCTTCAAATTGTATTTCACCTCCGTTCACTCAATTTACCTACACAGGTGACATGGGAGAGTATTTTTTTAAGATTGGTTTGGACTAACATGTCCAGATTTGTGTAACTGTTTATGATTAAATCACTGTACCGTTCACTGCATAAGCAGAAATATTAGTATACTAGAAAAATTTATTGATGTATGTATTTCTACTTTTTTTTTTTTAACAAAAAAGATAAAAGATTCTGACATTGCATTTGATCTGAAAAACCCCAAAACTTCTTTCTATAGCTTCTCTTTCTTTTTCACTGGATTGTATTCCTACTCTCTGCGTATTAAATTGGATGAAACATTTCAGTAAAAGAGTTGTCAGCATTTTCAGATACATTCTTTTTATTCCTACATGATCAAATGCTCCATGGTGATGATGTTGTTCACGCATCTTACTCATGATTTCTGAATCTGGTTCTTCATAAGAAAAAGTTAGACTGTCATATCTGATTTCCATACATCCTCTCTGTAGAATGCAAATAAAATGTCATAGCAAATCTGGTTAACTTTCAGGTGCAATAATGATTGAAATCAGTGTCTCCATTTATATTTCTAAGTTAGAATGATGGAGACGTGTCAGAGACATGCAGAAGGTGTCTAGTCCACCTAGTGCTATACTGGAGTAGTTTCATTTCAAGTGAGGGACAAAACCACTCGTAATTGATAGAAACTATGGCACTTCCTTTGTGTCAGTGATAACATGCAAGTTAACGGGGATCTGTCTGCTGGGCTTTTCTCTGGCTGGTCATTTGCCTGTTTCTGAGGCCAAGTTTAAGCTCCAGAGTTGCTGTTGGGACATTAGGCTTTGCATTCAGCTGAAGTACCGTTCTGATTGTCCCTAACTTTTGATCTGTCCAAATTCAAACCCATATTTTTTATCTGAAAGTTTCTATGGAAAAGTGAGGCAATAGATCACTTTCTACTCAGAAGTTGTTCATTAACGTTGTAGGTGATCTCTTAATTATGTGAAGAGGAACTACATTTCAAACTGTTGCAGTAGGTATTTTATAGTATGATACAATAGTCTAAAGTAAAGTTATAGTTAAAGACTAAAATAGGGATACAACTCCTTTTATGTCCCTTACTTGGTCTTGGTCAAACATGGTGCCATTGATCCCTTCCTTTATTCCAAATACTTAGATAAAACTCATTGATTGAAAATCAAATCACATTAATACCTGAGTTTTGAAACCCTGTTTCATTAACATGAGTAGTTCTTGTTCTGTCTTTTAGTGTGTACATTGTAGAGGACCAAGAACGCAATGCTATGATCTCCATTGCAGACTCTATGCTTTACTGTAAAACAGGTAATATGATTAGGATCTATTTCTGGTTTTATTTCTATTACCTGTTCATTTCAAAGGTTGCAGTGTCATTTAGAAGAACCCAAACAAAACATAACAAGTCAAATCAGGCATTGGAAGCTGCCTAGTTGCTGCATAAGAGAGTAGTTTACACCAATATGACTAGGAAGTAAAATATATTGAGTATAGGAAGTCTCATTTTATTTAAGAGTTTTCCTTTGGGAAGAAATTCAGTCACAGAACATCTTAAGAGTCCTGTATTAAGACATGCCACCCATGCAAGGTTAGTAAAGAGACCTCATTTTATAAGTATTACATGTCAAATATACCCATGCTTGTATTAACCAAGTTCCTTTTCTTGGGAAAGACCTGAAATGTCATGAGGGGTGTGGGCTGGGTCAAGTCGACAATAGTATTAGTATTGGCACAATAATGTGAGATTACCACAAGTTCCCAGGGTACCCCTGCACTGGTATGAGGTGTTTTCCCTGTAATAAAACATTCAGAGGTTGAACAGCATTGTTTTAGCCCATGCCTTCCTTCACACCTTTTCTGCAACTCCAGTGCCAAACTTCAGGTTGTCATTCACAGGATTTTTGCATACAGAATAACCCTTCTCATGACTGGCTGCTTCTGCCATCTGTATCATTACTGTTTCTTTGCTTCAGATCTACCTGCAATAAATGCTGCTCTGCATTCTTGTCTTCCTCTTCTTCTTCCAACGTCCTTTATCTTCTTCTTGACATACCCAGTTGAAGACAACTTGGAATCTGGGGTTTTTTTTCAGAGTATTTGACATTACGTACAATGCTATATGTTCAGAGTATGACTCCCATTGGTTTCAGCAGTAACTGAATTCTCAGCACTTCTGCATGTTCAGTCTCAGTGTTTCAAGCTGATTGTCCAGAAAATGAAGAATGCACAGTTAAAATTATAATCTGATATAAATCTTTTAGCTGACATCACAAATGAACTTTGTGGCACTCAAGGAGCTTGATGATACTGTCCTTGCTCTTTTCAGCGTTTCCCTCATTCAAATTCCCACTTCAAATTTAAGTTCTGCAACAAACAAACAAATAGACAAAGCAGGAAATCGTAAAGACAATTTTACCAGAAAGATCCCTCAATGCTCTGAGTAAGAGAAGGTTCTACAGAAAAAATAATGTGCATCCTGTCCCATGAGGCGTATGAACACAGGGGCCAGAGTAAGGTTTCCATGTTTTCTGAACACATCCAGGATATCTCTGTGTATTAAGGGGATAAACACTTAAACCTCTTTATAGCTTGTAAACACAGACACCGCAACTGTGCAATACTAATATTTGCAATTGGTATTATAGACTGAAACATTGATGCCCACACACATACTTGAGGATGTATTTACATTGTGCAGTGGTGCATGTTGCAGAGATCCCTCTGCTAGCAAAGCCAAGGTAATTTATAACAGGAAACAGTGTCACTATATTGATATGAAGTTGTAACTAAGGGAATTTGCCTTTCTCTGAAGCACTCACACTGCAACACTGTGTTTGGGATCTGAGCTAACATCTCTACCCAGGGCTATACTGTGCCATATGGTCATAGCAGCACTGCCTAAAGCCAGCTGAAAGCTGGACTCTGTTATGTGGTGTCATAGTGCCACAAAATCAAAAATCAGTCTTTAGAAGCAATTGGTGTTTGCAGGCTCAGAGAAATAAATGGTACCACTAGTAAAAAAGTAGGTGAAACAGAGTGCTGAGCTGAGCTGTATATCTAAACCCTCAAAGGGACCTATTAGTGATGCACAATCTCAAAAAAGTCTACATGTTAGGATATTCTGGTGGACATCATTCTGCTGAATGACACTCATATACGTTTGTAACAATATGCACAACAGACTGTGTAAGAAGTGGAGATATATATATATACTATTTCCACTACTGAGTTTTGTCAGAAGTACTATTATTAGTGGAAGTTGTATAGTTCTTCTTCCACTGGACCCTTGCAAATATATGCTTAGTTTAAATGTGTGGCAGACTTTCTTTATCCAAAAAGTACATGGAAAATATAATCAAATGCATGTACACAAAGACAATCATGGAGAAGGAAACAAAACCCTTTAGTCCATGTATGATTCAAGACTCTGCAAAATTAATTAAATTTATAGCTGTGGTATAGAAGTTAGCAGAAACCTCTTTAGTATTTCGATTCAAATATTGCCATTCATTTTAATAATTAAAGTTTCTGCTATGTCATCCTTCTTGAGGGGATAACATATTGCATGGTGTGTGCATGTGTGTTGAATATCTATTGTAAAATAACTTCTAAAAGTTCCTTTTCTATATTTAACATTTCAGTTTACAAACTTACATAATAGTACAGCAGAAAGACTGAAACTGATGGAAGAGGTTGGACAAAATACAGGGAGGTACAAATTGGCCACAAATTAATTTCACGTGGAAATTTGAATAAGATTTGTCAGCATCAAAGATTTCCATCAGTTCTGCAAGACCTTATTGCAGTAGCAGGGATCAGGAACCTAAGTCCTGTGAAGACAATCCTGATGTTCATTCATGTGGTTATTGGTATGAAGCTTTATATTAACATTGTCTTCATCCATTGTTTTATTTTTAGTTTAGTAAATTTTATGCAAAGCTTCTATTTATCTTTATAAAATGTAATTAAGTTTGCAAGGTTAAAACACTGGGAGGTATTGGTGTTAAGATCATCAATGAATTTTCATGAGATAGTCTTAAATTACATGAGTGAAATATTATGTTTCTTAGAGGGTTCTTGCTTTTTTTTTAGACAGAGCTTAGATAATGAGTATCTCTTCAGTCATTTGTTCAATTATTTTTAACTATGTGTCCTAACACTTTGTTACTGTGTGTTACTCAAACCTTACTCTGAATACAGGTGCATCAATATCCTCAGTTACTTTTCTGTGGTGCCCATCACTGGAGTACCTGAGAAGTTCATCAGTAGTAATGTATTGCTTTTGAAAATATGTTTGGAAATACTTTATTATCTTTGTTTTACATATTGCTAGATGAGGCATGGAAACGTTATAAGTATCCAGTAATTTTGGGTGAACAGTCTAACACTCCCAGGATTGATTTGATTTATGTTGAGATTTATTTTGATTTATACTGAGATTTATTTTGGTAGTATGCATGTTTACAGTATAAACTTCAAATAGAACTGTGAAGGACCCACAGTTCTGCAGCTGAGATGCTGAAGTGTCCAACATGGCACCTAGAAGAAAGCCAATCACTGAGTGAAAATCGCAGTTTAAACAGATATGTGCAGCATCAAAAAAGAACTATTCAAATTGAATGAGAAATTTAATCCATTTCAACATGGTGACATCTGTGTGCTACATTTACTCTGCAACGGACAAATTCTCCAAGCAATGAGAGGACTGTGAATAACCATCACGCTCACAACATGTTCTCATTCAGCCTTGAATCCGGGTTCACCCTCCCTATAGCAGGTGCTTGATGTGCACCCAGTGAAATAGAAACCCAGTGGAGAACAGCAGGATCCAGTCACATACTTGGAGATTGTGTAATACTGCATACGCACAAAGATGGCACATTACGATTTCAGATAGCTTGCACTCATTACTCACGTAAGTAATCCTTCCTCATTGAGTCCGAGCGGGTAGAGGAGAACTCATGAGAAATTCTCATTTCTCTGGGCTCTGTGTAGTAAGTTATCACAGATCGTGGTTTTTAGATATGTTCTCTGAATATGCATCATGGAGGTGACTAATTGGTCTACACGGTTTGTTAAGCTGAGCTGTCAGCCTCCTTATCATTTTGGAATGCCAAAGTATGATATAAAACAAGAATGCTGTCAAACTTGAGCAGCTAGACTTGTACTGTATTGAACATTCAATACGTCAGTGGATGAATTGTCTGTTGACCTTTTTTATAGTCAGTTTTCGGCTTTATTGATCTGAAAACTATGAAAATCCTTATCTGCTTTGATCTGTTGCTGCAAGTGGCTAAAAACTGGTGTTGCATGTTCATGTTTCATACATAAGAACTGTATTGACTGAAATGTCTTCCCTTGACCTGAAATGACTGCCAGAGTTACTGGATGAGTAGAAGATGATTCTGCTCCTTTCTATTACCATAGTCAGGCAAACTCTATCAACGGCAGTTTGACTGCCAAAGTCTTTGGTAGGAATATGATGTTGTAAACTGGTAGTGATTGCTGTAGCCACTGTTTTATTTTGACAGAGTACATCTTCTAACTCTGCAGCTCCTTCGAGTGTTAACAGTATTTCTGAATAAATGAAGGCAAAGTCTACATTATTAGTAATAAAGTGAACAGAGAGAATCCCACGTGGACTTCAGATCTGAAGCAGACTTTGGTGAGCTGATGATTAGGAAAGTAAGACTAAATTATAAACTCTTCATAGTCACCCTAGAAATCAAAATAATGGTATTTCTATATTCCCTGGAGAGTGTCAAATTCACCTAGTTTTCATAGTAAGAATGGTATTCAAATACTTAATTTCTAGAGGACAGATTTGCCTTTTCACTTGCTTCTCCAGGTTTTCAAACATTTGATATTCTTCTGTATCTCATCTGTCTCTTGATACAGTGGCCATTGTGGTAAGGTGTAATATGTGGAACTTTTTCCGTCAAATTTTATCTTCCTAATACTTTTATCCTACATTTTGTTATCTTAAGACTTACTCTGTGTGTGGTTAGTTCTAATACATGCTTGTGGGCTGAAGCCATTATATAGATACAGAGTAGAAGAGCTATGCTTCCTTTTGTATGACACAACAAAGCACATTTATCTCCTGTTTATATTGCCCCACAACTAGCTTTAGGGAAACACCCCTCGCTCGGTTGTTCTTGTGTCTTCTGTACATTTTTTTCTTTCTTTTGAGAATATAGAACAAGAGTAATTTGAGCTAGAATGTATTTAACTTATTTGCTGCAATATATTATTTGTGTATGGTTCAATTTCATGACTGAAATAATAGTAGATCCTGCTTATTGGTGAAAGCACTAAGCCCTGTTATTGAGTAAGTTGAAGAAATTTTGTGGAGAGCAAGCTTTTGACTGTTGACTCAAACTAAGCTCAACACTGTTATCCATTGCCGTCTTAATAAAATAAGAATGTTGCTACTGTTTCTGGGAAGTGTTCTGGACACTACGGGTAGAAAACACTGTATTAGAGCAAATAAGATATGCGATAATGAATGCATCAAATGCAGCTCTGAACTGATAATCTTACAATGTCTACGCAGTGGATGCTGAAGAGATCTGAAGAAAGCTTGTCAATTGCAGAATTAATTACATGATCGTGGAAATGGCTGCAAAACATATTTCTGTAAAAGGATGACTTTTTTGGAAATTGTAAGTGAAGTAGGGTTTCTATATGGAAGTTTATCTCAGATTAATATTGACACAAAGGGTTGTCTTCCGTTATTAGCCTTATCAATGCAATAACAATTTTGATAGAGAAAATGTCATGAAATGAGGAGACATTTTTCATGACTTTACAAGAAGAAACAAATAAATTAGTCTACTACAATCCTTAGAAAGAAATAGAAAAAAATGACATATGCCTTATAGCAGTGAGCTCTTCAGCTTTCTGAAACAAACACAGTCCAGAAGGCTGTCCATCTCCATTTTCTGTTTCTGTCCAACAAGAAGAGAAACAGGAAAAGTAAGTTTGCTTTTATGGTGTGGATCCTGAAGTTTTGGAACTCCTTTGTATGCTTATTTGTTCTTTCTGAATCATTCTTGCAAACAGGTGGGGAGCGTTTTCTTTTCTTACAGGTTTTGGATTGAATTCAAGACTCCAGGAAACTCATGTCTCCAGGAAACTCATGTCTCTTGTGCTGGTGTACTTTCAAAGTAGTTCAGCATAACTCAGTTGAGCTGCACAGAAGTAAACCTACATATGGGTTCCATGGTCTTTCAGTGATATTCCAAGCAACAGCTAGTACATTTCAAGACCCAAATATTTAAAGCCATCAGAGATCATTGTGATCATTTTTGTTGAACAAGATCTCTTCTATAACCCACACTACACTCTCTTTTATCCCGACAATTTTTCATTTAACTTAGCGATTTACATTTGATTTAGAGCAAATCTTTTAGACAAATATCCCTTCTTGGCTCAGAGATTCCCAGTGACAGAGAGTTGTCCGCATATGTTGATAAGCTGTTCTAGTTGCTATATACTCAACATTGTTTAATGACAGCCTGACTTTTCTAAGGGAAGAATCGAGGGGAGGAAGCATACATACATCAGCAGCTGAAGCTTTGCCCAGCTGAGCACTAAGTTTGCCGAAGGACTGATGTTAAAATTTGGCTAAAACAGGTTTGAATGCCTTGGTTTTTATGGAGAGTTTGGGCTCCCAGGAGCTCAGTCCCTTTTCATCCCACACGAAGTGAAGATCAATCAGATCAAGACAAAATACTGCCTGTAGGCAAAAAAAGTGAGAGAAGCCATTCACTGTGTTAGAAATCATTTGGATTGCATGTAAGCAGAGGTGTTTGCCCACACTGGAGCTGTACAATGGTCACTTCAGCATACTCTTTTAGGCTTTGTGGGCTATTTCGCCTTTGCTGTAACTGCTGCGTATCAAAAGGCTTACATGATTTTGCATTTTGTTTTACAATTTGTATAACGCTTAGTAATTACTGAGCTGTTTATGCACGTTATGACTTGAAGCTCCATTGAGCTAGACCCCTGTTTGAATGAACTTGTCATCCATAGCTCACATGAATTCATTGTATTCACACTGATTAAGCTAGCTAAGGAAATAAAACATGTTTTCTTACTGCAATCACTTTCCCCTCTAGTGGTTCCAAGCTGAACTTCTAAATATCACTAAGAGTTCATAACGCAAATTTTGTACATTTTCTCTCATGCAACATTATAATAGCCTAGATTCTTAGGTAGCAGAAACAGGTTTCAGTGCATCTGACCTATAAAATCTTCTGATACTCAATTAAATTTTGTCCACTGAAGGATTCCTTTGCACATATTCACAAACTTACTGTGCTGTTCTCAAAGCCAAAAGCAAAACCTTTGCTCATCTTGCCCTCAAGTCTACAGGAAGTAATGATTATCTCTGTGTTGTGCAATCCATTAAATCCAGTGGTCCTGGGAGATGATCCACCTGGGTAAACAATGTTCTTTGACAATCTACTTTTCCACTAAAGAAGCTAGGGGGAAATACCATGGGCTTGGCATATGAGTGTTTTTACCTTCTAAAATGCAAAAGGTGGGGATTTTTTTCTGTGGTAAGCAAAAATAGATATGCACAGTTGGCATCTAGCTTAGAAGTTTAAAAATCAGAGGCATTGAAGGGATGGTGATTTGTGCTGGTTCCTACCTCAGTAAATAAAGGGATAGTGTGGAAATGCCTGAGAAACCCGGTCAAATCCAGAATTGTAAATGAATAGGTAAACAAATGGGTCTAAGGACACTTTCCCTGTGTAAAGAGCAATGGTTGTTTTACACTGCTCAGTTCCAACATATGAGATTAGCCAGGACAAATCCCATTAAAATCTTAAATACACAACAAGCCTAGCTACTGTCTAAGGTGGTGTATAACAAAGCTCAGTATTTAATAACACAGGATGGCAGGCTAAGTGCTAAGAAAGGGTGGAGGCCAGAGCTATGGCATTGATGATGATTTTAAGTGCCCACACTCTGGGTACAGGAGTTCAATCACTCTTCCCATTGCCATTCCCTGAAAACAAGGCACTTAAAACCGAGCCACATTTCATAGTGTGAAAACAGTATTTGTTGAAATACTGGAAGTCTGAAACAATGCTTTTGTTGGCAGCCCTCTTGACATGTGCCTATTCAAACCAGGGAAGAAATGGTGTGGTACACAGTATTGGAGAAACAGCCCCAGATAAAGATCTCCTCTGCATTGCTTTTTCTCTTCATTCCAATAACCACAAAGAATAAAGCTGTCCTTGATGGAAGTGCTGCCAGCAGGCATGCAGAGACTTTTCCTGTGCCCCTCTCATTGTAATTTTGGGAGATAAAGGAGGAAAAGTGGAAGGAATGATAGTTGTCCGTAGTATCTTGTAGAATGGTAATGTTGTGCCTTAAGTTCTGGCCACAATCACAAAAGAGACTTGCTTACAGCAAGTTGTTTCTTGAAATATTGCAACACTGGTTAAGGTGAGCTAAAAGAGCACCTTCTGGAAATGCAGTTGAGAGGGGCTGAGCTGAACTGAAGGTGTTATGAACAGACGTCTTCCTTCATGTGTCGCTAGCATAACCTGCAAGTAACATCTTTGAGCTTAAAGAGAAGGTTTACCCTTACAGTGAATAATGTATTTAGAGTTCTGCAGCTATCCAGCTTATTGGCAATTGCTCCCCATGTCCCCAACACTTTGGGTCTCATTAGTATAACCTTGACTGCTTTATTTGAGGATAGCCATAAGTCTGATGGTGATTCCTGACACTCTACTGTTGCTAGCAGGAAATGTAATCATTGTAAGAACCACTGGTAGTTACAGAAAGAAGTCTGATTTGAGAATTTCTCTAATAAGGATGAAGCTGCAGTGTAAATTCCTGGCAGCTTGCATATGTAAGATTGTGCAGCAGCGCTCTGGAAACACAAGAGTTTCAAACTTACTCAATGGTAAACAGAGAATAACTGAATGGAAGTAATATGATGCTATTTTACTAGTATGCTAATTGGAAATTACAGCAAACTGTATGCCACTTTCCTGGATGTTTTTTGGCACCTAATTCCCTCTGCATTTCCTAAATTCCTTTTGTCAACCCAAAATCAACTGCTCAAATAGTTTTTAAGTTCTGGTCTTAATTTTAGATATTTTTCCAGTTTATGTGGATAATTTTGATGCCAGTTCTTTTTTCCAGAGTACTTGTTGCCTATCCAAGGTTGGTATCATCAAAAGCACTATTATCCAAATCATGAATGAAACACTGGATGGAACTATATCCAGAACAGAGTTCATACAAAGTACTAGAATGATTTGTAATATTAGTATAATGTATAATATATAATAATAATTTGCTATATTAGTTTAATAAATCACTAATTTATAGAATTCCTGCCTTAGCAATTTCCTGTTCTGTTAGTTATTAGTGCAAAATCTGTGCTGTTTGAATATGTCAATATTTTTTACTGGAGTGAAGAGGGAATTCTTATCATGACAGTATTTTTAAACAAAATATTTAGCAAGTACACAGCCATGAGAATGTACAGAACTGCCAAAAAAGTTGTTCTCTCTGGTGCCAAAACACTAAATGAACAACTTCGAGCCAAGCATCTGTGAAAAGAAAGATTGACTTGTCCAAACCATTATCTAGGAGAACAAGAACAATAGCAAAGAATACCATTTGTTGGTTGGTTTCCACCCAGAAATGTATGTTTAATACTAAGTTGTGCTGTGCAGACAGGTATCTGAAAGGAAATTTCTCGTGTTCAATTAGAACAAAGTACAGAGCTCCCACTTCATTTTATCCCAGATAAATACCAGGCTTTCTCTTGATAGTAACCATACAGCCTATAACCATACACGTCCCAGATGTGGAATTCTTGTTCAGCCAAATTTCACATGTCAAACACCACGAGGTTAAATCTGTTTTTTTCTTCAGTGGCTGCAAAACTCAAAATTGCAGTTTTACTTGAAGGGGTCTCCTGGTCAATCTCATGGAAATAGAAGAATCATTTATTCCTGGTGGATATTGGGGAGCAACAAGAAGTTTAAATTTACTGACCTGAATACCACACTCACACAACATATACGTTAAGCATGCCAGTTACATACGGCTTCTGGGGGTGTCAGATGGCATCTTTTACACAACAGGAGACAAATGTTACTGTATCTGCCACAGGTCCTTGGAAACAACCCTGAACATCAGCACGAGCTTCAGTCTTGACTGACTAAACAGGGAGAAACACACCTGAAAGGGCATGTTCTGGTTGATAGCTATGGTGCAGCAACAGCAGGAAATAGAGTCCTTGGAAATTTGTCCTGCCACTGCGCATGTCTCAGGTTCTTTTCGTAATTACATTCACTTGCACATCAATACAATTCAGTCAGGAAATTTAACTCTATTTTGAGCCAAAACACCGTGATCGGGTTAAACCCCAGACTGTGAAGTATATTCTGTCTTTATCTGTCGTAAAATCTACAGCTGAAGTAGTGCAACATATTGACCCTATAGTCCTTGTAATTAATTACATCAAACTTCTGTATAATTATCCTGTGACTTCTGATTGTTTGCTTGGCTGTTCAAGAACATGACTACCTGCACTGTGCAACATCCAGTTGACAAGATCACACATTTTCATTGCTTGGAAAAGTACTACTTTAAATTCAGAAGATACTCTGGTGCTGCCCCAGTGAAATTCTGTCAAAATCAAGCCTTGTTCCAAGTCCCATTTCCCACTTGTTTGGCAGAGATTTGGCTGATGTGTCCTGACTGTGTCTCCTAGCAGGGCTACAGGGAGGCAGCAAGACTCTGCAATTGGAGAAAATCAGAATCTCTCTTTAGCTGCTTTTCTGTACTGGGAAGGAGTGAAGCAGGAATTCAAGGAACAAAGCTCATGGAGAATAGTGATGATGCTGAGGGAGTTGGAACTTGGCAGTTTGGATGAAACAGATTCCTATGGCACAAAGGGGAAAAAGGTTATTTTTCTAGTTGGTAGGGTCAGAAAATGAGGGAGGAAAGTTCTGACCCTTCTCACCATAATTTATTTCATTTTCAAATACCATGTAAAGAGGAAAGTCTGCATTCACATAAAATTAATGATCGATGGTTGTGGCTAGAGGTGCTTATTCTGACAACTATTTGTTTCAATACACAGCTTCCAGATCACCTAGTTGTATCTACCATATTTGGGAGTTATAGAATATTTGTCTACTTTTATTTGTTTAAGTTTCTATATTTGTTCAAGGTGCCAGCTGGGAAGTGGCTTTTAGTAAGAACAGAAAATAACACCTACCTTACAATGGAAAAGTTTTAGATTACATTTCGAACATGGTTCTTACACTGGGAAAAAGTGTGAAAGTGGTGCTTTCCACACTATAATGCCATCTTGGGATTATAGGAGAGTTATGTTTAATGCTGTTTGAGAGAGAAACAGGATTTGCCAGTAAGATCCAACTCCAAAGAAGGAGAGGGAGCCCAGCAGAGATTTCCAAGGCAAAATCTGAATTGCCTGAAAGTGCTGCATCTCTCCACTCAGTTAAGGACACAGATGCTGGAGTACTTTGTGTTTGTGGCAAGGCACCTCTGTCTCTTGCTGCATGTAGCAACCAGTACTGCAAAAGACTGGAAGAAGAGCTCTAGACGCTCAAAGGGTGAGGCAAAAGAAAAGCTGCCCGAAGGCATATCAGTCATGCAGATCTCTTGCTGGAGGAGAAGGAAATCATCTTGGTCTCAAATATCTTGAAGGGAATACACAAAACTGTAGAGAATTTCATAGAAATGCAATTTTTCATATGAAGGATGGGATAGAAGTCGGGTTTTTTGCAGAATTCTTAAGGTTTCTGTTTCCATCTGCTGTTTGATTATTGAACCTTAACTAGCTGAAGCAAGGAAGGCAGTGTCCTGGACCTGCTAACACTGGCTTATTCTGCCAGCTCAGACCCTCTGGCTCCTCTGTCAAATTGTTTCCTGTGACATTTTCTGATCTCATTTAATATCTCCTTTGATAAGCAGCCTTCCAGAGGTATCTGATCACCGCACTACCTCTGCAGCCAGCAAGACAAGAGACAGTAACCTTTGAAAAGCTGCCATCTCTGAGACCATTGCTGAATTTTTACAGACAGCGGCTTAAAGGAAATCCTGCTGACAATATTTGCTTTATAATTGTGTAATAATGTAATATTTAAAAATAAGATATTTATAACTTAGATAAGTCCTTTGGAAAGACTGAAAAAGGAAAAAAAAAAAAAAAAGTAAGTCAAACTAGGACTTGAGGTAAAGTTCAGTTAAACTTGCAAGTTAGACCTGGCAGAGTAACTATTGGCCAGCTCAAATTTTTTATTAATGGGCATAAATCCTCTGACTTTGATTTACAAGCACATAGAACTAGGTTTGCATTTTGCCTGCTCTGTAAAGGGGAATGATTACTATATGAGTGTATAGACAATTTTTAAACCAGATATAATGCTTTAGAATGGATGGAAATTCTTTCCTTTATCCCAAATCCAGTGGATGTGAGCATCTAGCTATAAAAGACCTGCATTTTTAATATGTGATCTCCCTAAACAGGGGATCACATTGGTCCCTTAAATGACTTTTCAGAACAAAAGTTGTGCTACACTTTAGTCTCACACTTAAGCCCTCTAAATATTTAAGTTGAAGCAGGATTCTAGCAGGGTATATATTCTTTGCTGTCTATCTATGAGAATTAAATTTAAGACAATGAGAATATTCATACACCTGTGACAGTCCTGGAGTCTTGAAATACTGTCCTGGTACAAATTGTCCCAAAAATCCCCTGAAATGTAACATTAATTTAAATAAATATTTACATCAAATTTCATAGGCAGCCGTTGTTTGGAAGCATCTGGCTGGAAAATTTCTATTGTATTACCAAAAATTAATGGAGGTAAATTCTTGAGTACTGTAAATCAGCTTTCTTCTACTTACTTACATCTAGCTCTGTCAATTTAATGATGAATGTGGTCCATGATATTCTGTAAGAGAGGAGCACACAGCCACTAGAGCTAACCTTTAAAAGAGGTGATAAACTAGGATTCTCTGCCCTCCACTGTGGCCAGTCAGATGTACATCTGAACATTAACACTGGAGCCATATTTCATGTCTTCCAAAAGCCTGAGAAAGTTTGGATCTGGATCACACTCTTTTCTCTTACCTCTGGTTACAGATTGGGCTTTGCATATTCCATATTTATGGTAGGCAAAGGTCTGTTATTTTGTACTACATGGCTCAGACCATGCGTCTACTAAAAATGAAGTGTTTGTGAATTGAGGGACGATGACTCAGTACAGGAACAATGAACTGAGAAAAAAGGAGAAGGATTTGAATGACCTACAACCAGTCTTGAGTAAGTTGCTGTGGAAGGTGGTGTGAAGTCATGAACGTACAAAGAGAAGCTGAACTGCTGTCCTTCTTTTATATATAAGTCTCAGGCCAAACATCTGCACATACATATATATAGGTTTCAGGACAAACCTCTGCTCTGCTAGATGTGTGTTTACAGGGCAAAATATTTCTCTCTGCCACAAGTGTCTTGCAACCAAAGAACAAAAAAACAGACGACAAAACGGTCTGCGAATGGCACACAAGTAATAGAGTATAGGGAAATGGTCTTAGTTAAAAACAAGTGCAAATCTAGAAAGCATGGAAGCAGGGTATAGTGCAACTGTTGCATGGAGCATGCACAGAGGACAACTCTTTGAGTAAATATTAGCAAAGAATTACTGCTGATATTTATCCAGGCCCCATGGAAATGGATGTGTGTGTGAAATCAGCTGATCAGTCACTACACACCTGCTCTCTTGGAGGCATTCCTTCGATTGGAAGGAACAAGTGCAAGACTGAAATGCCAAAACACCCTGCCAGAGCCCGTTCTGCCAGGCTCATGGTGTTGCATAAGACGCTCATAAAAGGAGAAACTCATGAAACTGCGTGCAAAATGAAAATACCCTGCAGGAAAAATGTCTGCCCCCTCTGAACATTTACCCCCAATATGTAACAGTTAAGGCTGGGACTAGGTCAAGGAGGCAAATGAGCTGCATTTTAAACTTCTTTACCCTCCAGTTATTTGTGTTCAGTCAGTCACCCACAGCTAATGTTTTTCCTTTTTTCCTCTCCCTGTTATGACAGACCTGAGCTAGACAAGACATGTACCATTTGTAGAAACAGCTCTTCATTGAAGAGTTCCACGAGGACCTCCTTCAAGATGTATTCACTGTCTCATGGTGCTGATGGAAGAAGCTCTTAACCAGTGCTCACACAGACAACCACTGTTTATTGTTGATTCAACAGTCATGTCAACAGAGACCAATGTTCAGAGTGGAGAATGGTCTTGATAATGACCTTTTCTAAATTTTCTTTTTTTGGTAATATTTCCTTTAAAAGCATGTTTGACAGTGCCACACAGATCACCAGTTCCCAACAAATTTGCTGTGCCAATAGGAAAGATGAGATTTGGAACAGAGAACAATCATGATTAAGACTTTTGGTCTGGCTGGGAGGTTGACCCCAGGCTTCCAGGAATTTCTGTTGCACTGAGCTCAGAGGAGCAGAGAGAGTGTTGGACTGAGGGGAAGAGAGCCAGGAGGTGAGAGGGAGGAAGGAAGCAGTGACTGGGCTGGAAGAAGTAAGAAGAAAGAGAAGAATGTAGCAACAATGAAAAAGGCTGGAAACGAGCTTCTTTTATACTGGGGTGGGAAAGATGATGTGATTTAAGTGAGATAACGGAAAAGGTGCTAGGTTTTTTTTAAGTGTACTGGGATTCACTGATATGTCTTTAAACATTTAATTAGGATGTCAGATAAAAAAGAAGATTCAAAAGCTACAATGAAAGTGAAGTTCCTGGCTTTCCATGTAAGGTTGTTTGAAGAGTTGTGAACATGTGTTTTACTAGTGTGATGTCTTTGATTTGTGGCAAGCAGGTGAAAATATTTTGGAGAAGCTCTGAATAAATTGCTGAAAAGCTCTTGGATCTTGTTGGGTAGCAATCTGAAACAGCAACTGGAACAGAACAGAGTTCAGTTCAGGTAAAAAGAGTAACAGTATGTGATTTTTTTTGTTATTATCATTTTAAAGACCTGTAGGTTAGAACCACATAATGCTGAGCACTGCACACATGTAGAGTGAAATTTAGTCCCTTCCTAGTCCAGCTCACACTCTGAAGAGATGGGAATACTGAGAAAGAACAGTCATGTAGATTGTTCTTTGCCCTCACATAAGTCTGTGGTGGAATTTGGGGGGGGACAGAAGCAACACTTCAACCTTTTACCTGGCACAGCACTTAGTCACAGGTTCCTACTGTCCTAGAGGTTGTGGAGCTCACCCATAACAGCTCTCCATCTGGGCCTGTTTGGATTTTGTGTGTGTGTCCAGGAAGGAGGGATAGCTGCACCACCAGTAGTGGGAAGGGAGAAAGCAGAAAAAATCTTGAGGCATGTAAACCCTCCACTGAACAATTGTCCTTGCTGATGTGCTAAAATATCTCTAGAAAGAAAGAAGTTATGCTGCCTACCAGCTATGGTTCTTTCACCTGATTTTTGGGAATAAGGTGATTGTTTGGCCATTTGCATGTTAGAATTGCAGCCAAAACTAGAAGAGATATGAAGCCATAGCAACATGGACCCTTCATAGATAATTATAATGGGATGTGGTTTAGAGGAAAAAAGTGTCAACTTCTTTTAAGAAACAGGTAAACCCTTTTTAATATCTAATAAAACAAAAGCAAACTCATTTACTCTTCTCTTTGACACACTAATGTGTCAGAGTAGAGCTCATATTCTCTATCTGGTCAATAAAAATGTTAGCGGTGTGCAGAAAAGAGAGAAGTACTTTCTTTTAAAGAGAACACAAAAAATATATAAAGAAAGTAGAGTACACATATAGGAAACCCATAAATGTTACAATAAAGAGCTTGAGATAGGTATATGTATCTCAGAAGAAAGCAAGTCAGAAGCTCATAAAAAGAAAAAGAGACTTATAAGGAAGAGGGAAAAAAATTGAATGGCATTAGCAGAGAAAATATCAAGCAGAAAGTTGCCTGGTTTAAAATAAATGAGAAAAAGAAATTCTAATTTTTTAAAGGAAAAATATGGACAGAGGAAAGAAAAAGGGTAAATGAAGCTGAAATAGTTTAATTTGAAATAAATTCCTTTGGAAACAAAACTAACAGAAGTGGCTTGTGATAGACATTATTTTCATATTAACAGGAAGCAGAGAAAAACTAAAAGCAAATATATAAAAATAATGCACAAGGGTAAAGATGATAGTTACAATTATGATTATTTTTCATTTATAAACTTGCAAAATCCCCCATTCCTCCACCTTTTTCACCAGACTATATTTGAAGTACATTTTTTTTTTCTTTTTCACATTCAATGTTATCATATTGTAGTGCAAGCATGGACAAGTGTTTCTCCAAATGGTAGCTCTAAGTGTAGTGCTATGTAGCATTAAAAATGGACTTCATCACCCATTTAGAACTTACATGTCTCAATCTGCTGCTCATTCCATGTGCAGCATTTGTGTCCTTGTAACTGCCAAATTCCTTGGCTTTACTTCTGAGTTAGAGCAGGTGTTTCTCAAAGAAACATTTAGACGGAGAGCATCTCTGAAAGTCCCCTTTATAGGTTCAAAAGAATGAATATTCACAGCCAAGTCCAAATAGAGTTTCCCTCCCCATCAGTGGAATAAACCATTTTTGCACTAGGATATGAATGCAAATACTTATTTCCTTTGAATTCAGGAACCCCCACCATTTACTGTCTGAAAATGGAGGTGAATGCTGAACCAGGAACCTCAGAGAAACCTAAACTCTCCCATTGACTGATTTAATGACTCAACACAATCTTGGCTTCCATGACAGCTTAGTAAGGTAGGTGCTATATGTTGTTTTCCAGGCATAATAGATAAATGTGTAATATTCTGTTCACCTCTGTGACACTTTCCCCTTAAAACTCTGATCACTTTAAAGTAGGAACCACTGCTGTAAGAAAATTTGTACAGTGAGTAGAAACCATGGTGGAAAATCACCTTTCCACAGGATATGTAGTAAAGATGTGTAAGGGGTGTCTAATTAACATCTTCAGTACATTCTGCTCCTTGACCTTTCAGATGCTTATGAAAATGAGAATGGAAAAAAAGTAATTTCTCTTGATTTTTTTTTTCTTTTCATTTTCTTTGGAGTTGTTTTTTTTTTAAAGTGAATTCACATTTACTCAAAAAGCCATTTTTATCTTTAAAACTGATTCTGATGATAAATTTTTTGACTACATTATTGTATATTATACCTAGAGAAGTAAAAGAAGTAGAATCTTTTCCTATCCTGTCATTTATTTTATGTCTTTTGATCTTGCCTCTGTCCCGGAGATAATATTACCATGGAAAGTCTGTGGTAAATCACCAGGGTGAGAAAGGAGCTTAGCTCTTTGAAATGAATGTAGTCAAATTTGTGTTACACCCTCTGTGATCTGATAACAACAAATTTAACATGCAAACCATTTCACAGACATATACATGCAGGTAATCCACTTATTTGCAGACTTGAACAAATATTGACAGAAGAAACACCATACCTGTGGGTAATGACCCACCACACTGATGACAGATCACAGCCCTAACCAGAGCTTGTGTATGAAAATACTGGATGTACGGGGCTTAGTTCTGTTTTTCCAGCAGTATAATGTGTTTTCTTCTTTTGCATTAAAATTGATCAAGTCAGAAGAGCAATACTTATCTTCCTGGGTCAGGTGTGAGAAGCTATTCCTGAATGCTGCTTTAATGGTGTTTGCTACAGAATAGTAACTTCAGGTGTAGATATGCCACATGTTCCAGTCAGATTTTAGGTGGTGTGTATTTTGTAGGTGTGATGCCAATGTGCAGCTACGTAGTCAGCGTATCACACCTCAAGCATGGGCCTTTCTGAGTCTCCTCCTGAGCATCTCCAAGGTGTTAGATTCCTATCAATACAAGGGCAGCTACTACAAGAACTGGTCAGGAACATTATGCCAGGATAATTTTGCTAAAAAGACCTTTCTAGCAACCAGTCCACTCCAAAAGAGAAACAACTCTCTCCCTTTATCCCTCCCCCCAAGTCAAAAGAAGAGGCTCTCCAGCTGCTTGCTTGGAAGGCTCACTTTTGGCTGCAAAGGACCTCGATGCAATCAGCAAGTGAAGACATCATAGGTTGATTCCCTCCCCCATATATTTTCACTTTTTTTTAAATCCAGATTTGGGGTGAACATTTCCTCTAAGCACATTATACCTTTTCCTTTTCTTTTTTAAAATAGAGAAGGTATGTCTGATTTTCGTAAATCTCTAATTATGTTCCATAACTTGCTGAAGTGAAGCTAAATTTACACCTTTCAAGATGACAGTGAATCAACTTTTCTACCTGTTTGGGTGGATATGAAGGCTTGTGTCCTCTTGATGCCATTGAGTCAGAATTGCTAAAGGAAGTCTGTGAAGGAAAGTTTTCTCTTATCACTTGACATTTCTGACTTGCTAATCTGATTTCAAAGAAAAATTGTTTATAGAAGTTCCTGGTTCAGATCCTCTTCCTTGCTAAAGTCGATGTCAAAGCACGTGCAACAGTAACTGGATGAGCAAGTCAAGCTTGCTGAGTTCAGACCCAGATATGTTAACAATTTACTGATTTAGCAGCTCTCAGATGCCAGTTAATAACCAGAGAAATAGCAACTCATTCAAAGTCACTCAGTCAGACAATCTGACTTCTTCCTGTACTGGTGCCAAAAACCAGGTCTGGGTGATGTTCCAACTCAACAAATCTTTGTGTCAATGACTATATTTATCTGATGCCCCTGGCTAGATAAACTGATAAAAAAACCCAGTCTGCATGTTCTCCCCTCCAACCCCACCCCCCTTTGCTTCCCATTGCTACTTACCTGGTTTTATTACCCACACTGTCTGACTCTTGCAGAATGGTCTGAACAAGCAAGTGATGTGGTGAAAGAGGAATGCAACTCAGGCTACTTTTTGTCTGCCCATTCAAGCCCCTTCCTGGCAGCAAGTGGGGAGTATCAACAATGACAGTCTGCACTCAGCCACATCAGAGAAAATATCTGCTTGGGAAAATTGTGAGGGGGGACAAGCTACATGGTACCCTTTACAGAATCAAATGGTATAGTTAAAGAAGGTGATGGGCCCACCACACTTTGCACAGAATAGTTAGCGTAGTCCAGATGTTTTCCTTGTACCTCAAATCAAGCTTCCAATTTGGTTTTTAAAAGTGTGTATTCCTGACAACGTGTCAAATGTATTAAAGGAAAGAGACATCCATGGTCCCAAGAAGAAGATAAAAATTTTCATGAGTTTTCTTTTTTTTTAAACCAGCTATATAAAATCATCTCCCTAAAGTATTGACTTGACTTTTTCAAGAGGGAGAGGCCTTGGGAAAGTCAATAATAGGACTCACTTATACTTATTTACTCCAAAGTAACAAAGGCTTCAACTTCATGATACCTTTAGGGACTCTGTCCATGTAGTCGGTAAGAATCTTCATGTTGATACCCTTCGGCATGCTCATCAACAGAAATCCCCCATCATTCAGTGCTAACAGGGAGGTGGAAATCTTTTGGGACACTACAGGATTCAATTCTGCATGGCTGCTGTCAGCACTCAGAGGCCATGGGGTCAGTTGATCAGCTTGTCTGCACCCATGGCCAGTGGCAAGCCACACTCATTTGCACCAGTTATACATCAGTTCCCTGGGAAAAAAAAAAAAAAATGGTGTCCCCGGAGGTGGGCCACTTGTATCCTGTTGGCACCATTCATGTTGTTCCTATTTGGCTTCATTCCTTTGAAGAGACGAAGAGCAGCTGTGCACCCACACTGCCTAATGGCTTCCTCCTGTACAAACAAACGGTGAGCTACACAGCCTGGTTAAAAGCATGCACAGTGGTGCTGGAATCGATTCTCCTCATGTGCATGGCCACCACATGACACCAAATGAGGGCTGCCATGACTGGTGAGCAGGCTGGAGATGTCACATAGCTGGGATCTGATCTCCACAGCTGCCAACACTGCTGAGGCTTCTGAATGACAACTCAACATACCCATCTCTTACTCAGCAGCCCCACTGGAAAAAAAAAAAAAAAAAAGGGTCTGTTCTTCTTGTCTGAAAACAGTTCTGGTTTTCTACAAAAATATTAAAAAAATTTCAGTTCTTTAATTCCATTATAAAAAGCTTTTAAGCCCTTTTCCACTGATTATTTTAAAAGTATATGTAGGGTTGTTTATCGATTTTTCAGAACTTTCAAAAGGATAGTGAAAGTCCTTCTGTGCCACATCACTGTGCCAACACTGGGTAGAAATGTAAGAGAATGTAAACCCATAAATACAAGAGAAAATATGAAAGTAAAAGAACCTGTGTCTTCTTATCATTCTATTTGTCCTAAAGAAAAGAAGGGCTTGGCCATGCAGAAAGAAAGGGAAAGAAGTCAAAGGAGGAAACAAAAATCTGATCGTTTGAAACATTCAAAAGAATATTTTCTAAGTATGCTTGAAGGAATGAAAGTATGTTTGACTTTAGTATAAAACAATCTCAGACATCTAATTTTTGATAGGCTTGTATGTACATGTGTGTGTGTGCATGTTTAAAACTGTAGACATTAATATATAGAAAAGTAAAGTATTTGGCTTTAGAAAATCAAAAGCTAATATGAGATGTCAAGTTTTAGTCGTGTGATTATTACAGAGGAGAGTGAAATTAGTTTGTAGACATAAACACCATACTATGCCTTCACAGCTAAAGACATCATCCAAACAGTCTCTGACTACCAAGTCTAGTTTCCTCTGCAGCAGACTGGCTGCATTCATGTTGGGAAGCTCTTGACCTGGATTTTCCCTGGGTGCTATGTGGGGCTTCTCTGACACTAAAACACAATTATTCTGTGTCTTGTTTGGGTTTTTTTCAGTCTAAAGTGCACCAATCAATGAGAGGGGAGAGGGGTGTCTTAAAGCATGATGTCAAACACTTGAGTTGTGAACCTTAGGCATGGGACCACAACATTTGATGATTTAAGACCTGGTTGGATAGTGCTAAAGGACCATGTAGTTCAGAGGCAGCTGGTCCTAACATGAGCTTCTCCATTCTGCCTTGAGAGGAAGGTCCCAAATGGAGGTATCACTCAAACCCAGGTTTCACCCTGGGTGGAGCTGGTCTGTTTCTGAAAAGGACCTGGGAGTAAGCTGGCACACATGTAACGTGAGTGAGCAGTTGAAACCAGGACATAAGAATGAGTGTGTAGAAAGGGTGTAGAAACTCAGATTTCATGTAAGGGAGGAACTAACATCTGACTTCCCAGATTCATGGAACCAGGGATGTGGAATAATTAGACTTGACAATATATACTTTCAACATTAATTTTTTTCTGTTCTGCGTTGATTTTTTTGGCAGACTGCCCACCTGAGAACTTTTGTTGACCTGCGGAGCCCTATTAGTCTTTAGGCTGAACTGTAATTAAGGGCTTTTCAAACCCATGGGTGGATTTTGTCCAAGTGACAAACACACTGAACCATTAAACATAGTCTTTATTGCAACATCTCTCTGCTTGGAAATCCTCATTTGGTTTTGGTCAAAGTATGAGCAAATATTTGAAGCAATGTGGAAATGAGATACTATAGATTCTTACAACAGCTTGTTGCTCTGAATCACTGTAAAGAAACATACACTGCTCTACTCAAAAAAGTTTGGGTAGTGTTCATTATAAAGTGCATGAGGTGTGAGGTAGAAAATGGGGAGATATTTGTAGGATTGACTTTACTTTACAGTGTACATACCTGTAGATTTTTCTAGTGGCTGCAGATGTGGTAGTTTTCAAATGAGCAATTCTCATTCCCAGTCACTTACTGTGACTTTATTTTTCTTTGGTTTCTTACCTTGAGTTCTTTTATTTAATCTGCCTGCAAGCTGACCTGAAAACAAGAGGAAATTATTTTTCTTTCATAAGAATGTTCATTTTACCACTGCATGTTAGTTTCAAGCTTGAGATGCTTGCAATGTTCATGCCTGACAGTGGATTTCAGGATTCATTTTAGTAGGAGAAAAGTTCATAGTCAGATCCAGCACCTAATTGACCCAAGATGATATATGTGAACATAGGATTAAAGACCTCACTGAAATGCAGATAGGTTTCTAAAAGCTGAAGCTACTGCTTTTTGGTGGAAAATTGATTGGATTGATCTTTAAGAAACCATTACATTTCACACAGAGATGGGAATCCTGTCTTTGTTTTATGTGACTGGCTTTTCTAACGATGCAGTAGATTGTTACAGTTCCAAGAGCAAGTACGTTGTTTTGTCATCACATAAGAAGGTGTTGTCACAGAGTGATTATACGGAATTCATGACATCTTTTTCCATAAAGAGAGAATAAACACAGATAAGGGAAAAATAACAAGCTGGTGAAAATAAAGTTATAGATCCATAAAATGTGACTTCCTCCTTTTTAAAATACGCTTACAAGAGTCAATCTAAAAGAAAACATAGCATTTTTTTCACCAACACAGAGAATTTAAAGCATTAGTGGCCTGCTGAAGGTTCCCTCTCATATCATGAAGTCAGATATGATTTGGAAAATGTTTGTAATGATAGCAAAGGCAGATCTACAAGTAAGGTAGAATTTGGAAAGACATTAATTGCTCAGTTATATGGACAATGAATATGTCTTCAGTTCTATTAGGTAAGCTATATACACCATATTTCAGAACATCTGCTAATTATTATTTGACAGGAATTAGATAGAAAGTTACAGTGTGGTTAAGTTACTTTTTATTTGGCTGATGCGAGATTTTTTGCACCAGGATGTTGATTTTGTTAGACCGCTGTAGCATCTCCTAGCCACCTAATGGTGTGAATTTTAATAGACACCAAAGAGTGGAAAAGATACTTCAATCTTATTTATTTTCTGTAATATTAAAATGGAAACAACAGGCTCAAAGAATGGAACACTGTATATTCTTACATTCTTGATGTAAGAGAAGGGAAAAGGCATCCTTCTCAGCTTGCTTTCCATGAATGATTGCTTATAATTTCATTTTGCAAGCGTTGTTGATGTAAATACAATTTGTTTATGTTTTCATGGGATAATTACAGTAGACCATGGATACTATTTCAGTTCTGTCAGGAGTTGTAGAAGGGCTTTCCCAGACTGTACAGGGAGTGGGCTTGTACTTATGACAAGAAGTCAAGCTCAACAGGTATCAGGTCACTGACATACCTGCCCAAGTCAAAGTGGATTTCAAAGCCCATGGAAACTCACTGTGCTTGTACACCTAATACCTTCCAGTGAGGTAGAATACCAAGAGCAAGATTCCTCCTCTTGATGCACCCTCTAGTGCTATAAAAGTATAAATATTAAGCTGCAATAATTTATGTTTGGTATGCATCTTAGCAAGAACATTGGAAAGACTTCACATGTTACTACTCTGAAAAAAAGGTAGTGCCTGTTTCATTCTTCAAGAATGCTTCCTTTTAATCTTTGACAAATTAACTAAAAACAATTTTCTCTTTGTGTATCTGTTTATTTACTCTGTACCTATGACTATTAATAATTTAGGCTTAGAAATTTAGGCTCTTACTGTCCATATGGCTTGAAAACAGGAGCTGGAATTTTCCATGGACTCTGTTGACAATGTATCAGATGAGATTGGGCTTGGATAGATCTTGCACCATTTTTATGGTTGTAGACAATGCAGCACATCACATTTTTCCTTTACATTTTCGTACAATCTTGTGCCCTCTCTCTTTTCCAAATAGGGCTGAAAGTGGAACCTGTTATCCCTCAAGAAAACTACTTGATACTTTAGCAAGGAGTTGCTACTTAAGAACGAGAACAAATGCTTCTTCCCTCAGCACTTTGTTATGTTTTTGCATTTGGGAATGCTGGGGAGTCCCAGGCACAGCCTGGTTTTAGACATCCTTCTTGAGACCCCAGAAGTAGGATTTAGTTGCCTGTATATAGTGCCAAAGAAAAAGCCTTGTGGTCCTTTAAATGGCCCAGGACACCTGAGATGCATAAACAGGGAATTTGTGCCCTTCTACCTCTGCAACCACAAGCAGTGCCAGATACTTGGGAAGGGCACCGTGTGCCTGTGTTCATGTGGCTGTATCCCACCTCTTCCACTGCTAGGGGAGAATAGCAACACGCTAAGTTTGAGGCTGTAAATATTCCACTGGAGCAGCTTGATTGCCTCCACTGACTTTAGAGGGAATGTGGTCTTCCACCTCAGGTGTCTGAGTTGCAATGCTGAAGTTGAGTTTTGTGACTATTCACTGCTGCTGCAGAGTTGACCAGTTGGGAGAAGGCAGCAAACCTAGAACCTCACAATGGCTACTGCTGTGCAACTTAGCCAGCCACACCATTGCGGCAGCCTTCAGCAATGGCTCACTTTGTCCCATTGAGAAGAATTCAAGCCTGTGGAATGAGGAGGTGAAAGAGAGATTGAATGAGTTTTTTGCTCTTGTCTTACTTTGGTATCACCTGTATTATTTACCACTGCAAGGGTTATTCACGCAGGCTGTGTGACTTCCATTCAGGCAATGAGCAAAAATCTGCTTGAAATTCTCCAAAACCTCACCCATTGCTTCCCTGCTGGCATAAAGATGCTATCATAAAAATCTGTCTGTTAAGTACCTCTCTCAGTGTAATCTTCTGCATACAACATACTTAAAAATCTGAGCTGCATTCACCTCCTTGGAAATCTGGAAATTAGGTCATTCTACATGACTATATTAAGAGCTGCCTTCCTGGAAGGCTGTTAGCAGTGGTGTGGTTTGATGGCAGTCATCCTAATTGGAAGCCTCTGAACTATAGCATGGGTTGAAGAGTAACATGTAGCAGTTGGGAGATGGTAAATCACAGTCAATGGAGTTAACGCTCAGAGTTGCCTCAGTGTTGGTAGAAGTAAGACTTTACATTTCAGTATTAATTCTCTAAGCCATTCTCTTGTAACACAGTGCATTGTTTTCTCTGACTTAAAGCATTAGCAGCTAGATGATGGCACTAGTACGGAAATATTTTTTATGAGGGGGCTTTGCTAGTATTCTCCTAACTGTTACTTGAATGCCTTGGTTTTGTTTATGGACTCATTCTCTCTTAATTTATGGACCAAAAAAAAAAAAAAAAAGGTAGCTAAGAAAACTCTAAGGCATTGGTTTTCATGCAGAAGTACAACACCAAAGAGTTAGGTACTTAAGAGTTGTAGAAAATCAAAGCCAGGGCTTGCCAAAAGTCATACAAGAATTCAGGTATGAAACTAGGAGTCACCACGGCCAGATCTCCTAGATAAGAAGTTCAGTGCTGACTGGCAGCCATTCTGAAGACAAATTTTGGTAAAACTGCGAAATACTGAAATTTGTAATTTTCTTTACCTAATATGATTGAGTCGATTGCCAGTTTAACCACACAAAACTCAGTGTACAGAGAATGCATTCAGCTTAGCTAAATCAAAATCTCAGCTATGGGGCAGTTGAAAATCAGTGGAACCACAGTTGTTTATGAGAAATTAGGCCCTGGGTTCAAAATGTCACACAGCATTGCCAAGGCAACAATATCAAATCATGATTAGTAGAATTACTCTGAACAGTAGACATAGCTTAAAATGAGGTTAAAACAGCTTTTTCTGAAGGTCGAAGAGGGCCAGAACACTCACTAGTTGACTTTAAGTAAACAGCACCTACAATACCTACAATATCTTTAGCCTCTCTAATGCATAGCATCGCCTTTGTGTTAGATATCCTATTGACTCTGTGTGACTCATATTTTATGACCTCACCAATGAGATAACACCCTTATTTGATGAAAGGCTATATCAATTAAGAAAAGCCCTGCTGTCTGATAACCTGATTAAGAGCTGAGTACTCAGGGTGGTGTTGTGAGACCTTTCATTTCTAATCACTTCTGGCTTCTTGTTGAGCAGCTTTATGGAATTAGCCAGCCTTTGGCAAACTTTTGTATGATGCTTATTGAACCTAAAGATAAATTATTCTTTATTTGTTCAATATGCTGTAAGGTGGGGCCCATCTGCTTGTAAGGATCAGTATTCTAAAGACTTGGTATCGGAAGGTTCATTTTCCATTTGAGTGTCCTTAGGGCTTTTGTATTTTTGCCATCTTTAGAAGTCAAAAAAAAGAAAAATAAAAAAAAAAAAGTAATGCAGAAACAAGAGTTTTAAGATCATAGCTGTACATGATGGTTTATAAGTTCTCTGACCAGAAATGTCAGTGATTTATACCAAATTTGAGAAAAATTCTCAAATCCGGAACTGGAAGCAATATCTTCCTTGTTTATGTAATCCAGTAAGTGTAGATTATAAAATATATTTGTTATTCCCACAACGTGGTCAAACCCTTCCCTCAGTGAAACTATTGTCGCACATCACTATCACAAAGTAATGGAAAATTTGATACATATTGTGAGACATCCTATTAGGGCTTACGTTCCCTTTTCCATGGGTGGAAACTTCTATGGGGAAAATGCCATGTAGTTCATAGTTTTGTTCTCCTTTTGCTGCTCCCCTTTGGATGTCTAATCTTAGAATCAGTGTTGAACTTCTGCTAACATGGCCCTTAACAAAGCACTTGTGTAGGAAGGAGATGTGTCCCTTTTTTTCTGTTTCAGTTTAAACAAGAAAAACTTCTGATAGCACTGATGTAGATAGCAGTGAGGTTTTGCTCCTTGGTAACAAGCAGTGTTTTGTGGTGGCAGCAGGAGCTCCAGGCAGTTCTGGAAGCTATTGTAGGAGCAATGGAGCTCAGGATAAGCCTGCGTCTGCCCTGCCTAACAACATGGAAGCAAACCAGAAAACTCTGAAACACTGTGCTACTTTTTTTTCTTTTCTTTTTTTTTTTTTTTTTGAGATTCAAGCCCATCTGTTTAAAACCTTCCTGTTACTGAGCTGGCTTTTGCTGTCAGGATGACTACAGTTTTACTTCATCATCTGAGACCCTGTTTAGAGAGCGTTTCCCCTGATAGCAACCTTTCACAATTATTTTAGAAGCTACTAAACAACATCCCCTCTCTTAGCCAAAGACTGTTGGATCAAAATTCATTCCTCCCAGGATCAATTTCAAAGTCCTGTGTCCATTCTTAGATTAAGTGTGGATTAGGTCACGTCTTTTGTGTAAATCAGACCCTTTTTTTTTTACCTCTGGTCCCTTTCATATTTTCATGTCTCCTGAACCATGTATATTCACTTAAATGTCACACTGCCCAAGCAATGCTTAGGTGAAAATAGGTATCTGAAGACATCTGACACTAGAAACGTCATTTCTTGTATGAGACCTCCCTTAGCTGACTCAGCTGATCAGAAAAGCCATTGTTAACAGACAAGTAGTAGTTATAACAATATATACAATAATCTTTAAATATTTTGTGTTCATGCATCAAATCATGCCTCAGTAAAATGTTTGAACAGTACATAATTTTACAACAGTCTTCAGAATACTTTATGTGAGAGCCTGAAGGCAGAAAAGCTGATAGTGCCAGCAAGTCTTGAAGGAACAGAGTGCCTAGAAAAGCACTTGCAGTGTTGGGAGAGCATGATGCCAGATACAAACTACAATCCAGGCAGATCAGGCAGGGGTGGGATCAAAACAGCCACCTGTCACTGCTGACAGAAGTGCAGACCAAGGGAACATCTGTGGGATCTCCAGAAGTGGAACAGAGACTGACACCAAGAATGTGGATGTTGTGGTCCAACAAATATTCTACCGAAAATATAAGAACCAAAAAAGTGTGAATAACTAGGTGAATAGCAGAAGATGTTTACAGAATATTGTGAGAACAGGGCGTGTGTAAGATACATTATTCCTCTGAAATATCTCAACCATACTTTACAATAAGCAGTTTAGGAATTTCCTGGAACACGAAAAACAACAAAAAAAAACCCCATCAAATATTTATACACAAGGCTAAGGCACCTCATGAGTCTTCTCCAGGTTAACCAATCCCAGCTCTCTCAGCCTCTCCTCACATGACAGATGCTTTCTTCCCTTAATCATCTCTGTGACTGTTTGTTGAACTTGTTCCAATAGTTCCATATCTCTCTTGTACCAAGGAGCCCAGAACTGCACACAGCACTCAGCATGTGCCTTACCAGTCCTGAGCAGAGGGGAAGGATCCCTCCCCCTCTCAACCAGCTGGCAACACTCTGCCCAGTGCAGCCCAGGAGGTTGATAAGACATAAATTGTACTGGCTGTACATGGATAGGTGGGGCAACGTACAATAAAAACATTCTGAGACAGTGGGCAAATGCTAATTGCAAGCTCACATTGCCCCTTCTGGATGAGAGTACCACCCACTACTGGGCAGCAATGCAGCAGAAACTGGATTCAGCCTCATTGCATAGAATCATAGAATCGCAGACTGGTTTGGGTTGGAAGGGACCTTAAAGATCATCTAGTTCCAACCCCCCTGCCATGAGTAGGGACACCTTCCACTAGACCAGGTTGCTCAAAGCCTCATCCAGCCTGACCTTGACCTAAGGCACGAGTACCGTAATGATGGGCCTTGCCCAGAATTGTACCAGGATGCAAGGACATATGGCAAGGAGACGGTCTGAAGGACTTCTGAGATTATACTAATCGTATCACATCATACCATATAATATCTAATAGATACGCATAAATATATACATATATGTACAAGCAAAGGCATAGAGGAATGTACTAGCAAATCTGTGAAGAAGAGGAAGACTTGCCCAGTTAACATGGTCACACTGGTAAATTCATAGTCTGGTAGGAGCGAGAAATCCTCCAGGTATACCATGGGTCTGCATGGATCCCAAACTGCTTAATAGTTGAAAAGCAATCATTTGCCATTACTGGTAGATGTACTATCTGACTTATCCTGTGAAAAATGTCCAGAGAGAGTGGTGGCACATTAAGTTAGATGAACCATCCATGGCATACCTTCCACTTGTTATCAGCTGTGGGTGATAAACCGATCCCAGAGAGTTTCCAATGTAAACTGAACTAGGAATATTGCAGACATAAAGTTTCTATTATGCAAGAAGTGAATATCAAGGAAGAGTCAGGATAGGAACTTGTTATTAAACTAATGCGGTTCAATGTACATTTATAGCAAAAACAGCAAATGGAAATGATAGAGAGCTGAGACCATATTTATTGGCTCTGCAATTAAGCAGTAAGGAAAAGCTTAATCAAAACTAGAGGGTGGGAATCCAGAAGTTGTGGCGACCTTTACAAATTATACACACTACATTCTTGTCCTGCAGTTTTTTTTCTCCTGCAAATATTTTCACTTTTTGTTTTCCCCCTCTGGAGTAATATGCCAGCTATGCAAATGTTTGACCCCATGAACACTCAAAAATTGATTGTGTTTTCTGGCTTTGCTGAACACAATCTAACCTGTGTCTGCAGAAGCAGTATTTTCCAGAAGCAACAGTGAGTACGCACAGACATGTGCTCTGCTTTAATAAGGACACTTGCCAAAGCCTTGTGAATATGTCTAGAAAAGAGAAATGTTCCTGGTCATTCAAATCACTCCAACCTTTACCATCAGGAGTCAGCAGAAACGATCCCCTTTTTAAATAATGACCTCTTATTTATGCAATATGTGTTATACAATAATAATGCGTTCCCTGGTGTAAACATCTGTCTGTTTCCCAGAACATTTTGTAGACCTTTGTCCAATTTCAATCAATTTTGGCAGATAGTTAGATGTCTCAAGTTTCTGTAAGGCTGGAGAAATTACTTAGCCAAGTAAAAGAAACTTTATTAGGATATCTCTGTCAAAGACCTTCCACTGCAGGAGAAACTTCAGTATTAATTTACCCCTTATTGCACATGGAACCAACACGAGAGCTTAACATCAAAATGATTATATGTTGGAAACAATGCTTCATTACCCCACACTGTAAAACACCTCTGACCTGAGGGATGAGTTTTGTGATGTCTACTACGATGTATATACTGACCGAAAGCTGGTGCATTCACAGCATTCTTACCTTGGATGAATAATGTGAGTGTAGGTCAGTTAAAATTCCATTTAGTTAACTAAATTAAAGTTTCAGTGGACCAAGAAGAGAGAATCCTCTAGGAAACCAGTATTTATTAGGTCCAATGCTTGTGGAATTACTGTTCAGGAAATTTTTTGCCCGGGAACTGAATGAATCCACTGTGGTTGTCCATCATCTTGCACTAGTGTTCTGAGAGGAACGAATGAGCTTCCCTTTTAGGTGTAAAAAAAGATGTACTTTTTTATGCAATCATGTACTTTTCAGTTGTTGTGAGTCATGAAGGCTCTCCTGCCCTTTCTTCCCAATTCTTCTTTCTCTGCAACACTGAGAGCATCTCGGTTCTCTGAACTAGCTCTTGTGCTCTGTTCTGCCCTCTGTGCACACCAGGATAATGTTCTTGCTTGTCTATGACTTTGAGAGCTTCATTCATCTTCCTACTTTCAGGCCTTTGTTCCTGGTACCTTTCTTGAACTGCTATTCCTCCTTTATAAATTCAGTCTGAATTTCAAATTTTTCTCTTGTTTAGCAAACTGTTGTTAATTCTTTACTCTTCAAAATTGTTTCTCTGGTATTCAGTCAGTTCTTCTGAAGTTTTCTCTTTGGGTCACAAGATGAAAACCAGTGTATTTAGGAGGTTATTTTGAGAGATACAAAACTGGAGGAATCCCACAAAAAAAGCAATACAGTTTCAGAGCCAGCTTCGTGTACCTGCGCTCATGAACAGGGCTAAAACCCACACAGTGCATCAGAACTTGCCACTATCAGAAATAAGGTTGCTTTCTCATTGTCTTACTTTTCACTGTCAGTCATCAGTGGTAGCTATGGAGAGAAGTGCTCCTGAATCTCTTCTTTCATCTTCATAGAGAGTCTTACCACTCAGTTTCCTCGGTGGGGTCACTTTCTTTATTTCTATTTATTTTTCACTATGCATCTTATTTGGGAAACAGTTCAGACCCAAATGCAGTCAAATTCAGAGTGACTCTTGACAGCTGAACAGAGACATCTGTCATGCCCCTTCTCAGCTTTTTTGTTTCTTAAGCCATGTGTTGAAAGGTGCATTTCTCAGAAATACCATAGCGGCTTCTCTGCACAGCAAGTAAGAGGTTATTTGCACAAAATCATGAGGGTGGGCTTCAAAGTGAACTACTGAGGAACAAATTCCAGTGCATTACCATGAGGGTGCAAACTGTAGTAAGAATAATGATTGACCTAATTCGGGCATGAGAATGCTCCCTCAGGCCTGCCTGTGAGAGAGCGTGAGCACTGCTTCCCCTTACAGATGTGTGTTGAGACAGGGAGCTCTCGGCAAGTGTTCTTCCTCACAAGATAAGCGCATTGCCAACCTGGTCCAAAGTTTCTTCTCATGGACTTGGGACCTTTGGAGGTAAGCTTGGTCTTTATTTGGGCAAGTTTTGGTACTTCTGGTAGAGGTGGAACTGTGGGAACACGATACAGATTCTACAGCCTCTGCTGATCACAGAATCACAGAATCGTCTAGGTTGGAAGAGACCTTGAAGATCACCCAGTCCAACCATTGACCTAACACTGACAGTTCCCAACTACAGCATATCCCTAAGCACTAAGTCAACTTTACTCTTAAACACCTCCAGGGATGGGGACTCCACCACCTCCCTGGGCAGCCCATTCCAACGCCTAACTACCCGTTCTGTAAAGAAATGCTTCCTAATATCCAGTCTAAACCTTCCCTGGCACAATTTGAGGCCATTACCTCTTGTCCTAAAGATCTCCCAGGCAGCTTTTCCCAGGTAAATCCATGAACCTATCTACCATGGCATTTGCCCAAGCAAAAACCTGCAGACCACAGTGCTGTACACCAGGTTCTGCATCAGCCCTCCTTGTCTCCCTGCAAACTGGGGTCTCTATGAAGTTAGCCATAGCCATCTTCTGGACAGCGTTTTGGCTTTGTCACATGCTCAAAGCCCAGTCCCATAGATGACTTCCTGACAGTCCTTAGTTTTGTACAAGAAATAGCCCCCTTTAACATATTGACCAACTTTTTCAGGAAAGAGGGACTGCTCTGTCATTCCCATAGTGCACAGGAAATGACTTTACACTCTGGAACTTAGGTCTAAATGCCTGTAGGTGAAGAGGTACTATTTTCTCAGTCAATTCTTGATGGAAAGTGGGCAGGATGGAGGCATTTCTGTCAGTTTATCAGGCAGAAGAGGCAGCAAACCGACACACCTTCTCAAATGCATGTATAGCTCCTGGAGAAATTGGGAAAGCAAGCTGGGGAATTTTAGCTCTCCATGAGACAGTATTTTCATTTTTGTTGTTCCTGGTATGACATGCACATTTTCCCCTTTCCTCCCCTCTCCTTAACCCACATGATTTTCGTGAAAGAAAATCTGTTCATGAATGATTTATCAAAATGTTACACAAGGTTCAGTTCTTCTGGTGGACTTGTCAAGTAATGTGACATATTGTATTACAGCACATGAGTTACTGGTCTTTGTCATGCTCCTGGGCGGGGGGTGTTTGGTTGCATTACCAGCAGTGTAAATTTTACTGTAGACCGTGTGTGACATAGGGATTCAGATTCTCTTCCTGGTTCTGCAAAAGTAACACATTTGTAAGGGCTAACGCAGTAAGTCCTTCAGCAGCTGGGGAGACTATTTGTGTTTCAGTTTTTCTGGAAAATACAATACAGGAAATAATAAAATTAATTTGTTTTCATTTGCCTGGGGGACTACTTTAACTCCACAACTTCATCATGAGTAATGTTCAACTCCAGATTCCTTCAGTCCACTTCTCTCTCTCTAGCTGACTTATTAAAGATGTGCTGAAGAAGACATATTTCCAGATCTGGTGTCCTGATTTTCTTTTTAAAGCAGAGCTCCCTTGGTATTAGCACAGTAGCAGAGCATAAAGTCTGACAGCCTGTGACATTAGAAGGTGGGAAGGGGCAAATGGGGAATGAACAAGTGTAGTTGGTCTTTCTGCTTTAGGTGAATACAGATAAGGAGCAAAATGTGTTGGGGACCAGGTAACTGAGGACAGATGGGACAAATTCAGAGGCAGCTTAAAAAATTAAGAAAACTGTTTCAATACTGATTTGAATTGAAAGAAGAGACCAAAACCTGTAGTAAATGGATTGTGTGTTTCTGTTCCCAGAGCAGCTTCAGAATTCTGAAGTCTGCAGTTTCACAAAGTGAGGCACAGGGCCCTCTGCTCACTTGGCTTTCATAACTCTTCTGAGTCACTCATATTTAAAGAAAAGAGTAAGATGGTTATTAAAAAAAACCCCAACCTTTGGGAGGAAGAGTAGCATGCAAGAGCTGGACTTAGAATCGATCATGTTTCCTTCCATCTTCCCTGTTTTGGATTTTTTGTAAGCTATGGCCTTTGTGAAGAAAATTTTTTTCCAAAAATGGGATTGAGAAAGGCAAGCAAAAGAGTTAGAAGTCTGGTTTTCAAGAAAAGGACCTTCATCTTATGAAAAAAATAGGAAATTTAGTAGTGAAATGAGTTTCATTTTGATATGAAATAACATCTCCCTATTTCTGGTAGGAGGGAGGTGATTAATAATATTTTTCTTCTTAGTGTAATGAAGTCCAAGATTGTATTTGCCTTACTGAATTATAGCTGATGCCTCCTTGCCCCTGTATTTCATATAACTGTGACTCACTTATTAAATAATAATAACCTTATTTATATTATTCCTCTCAACTTTTTATATTATCTGTATGTTTAGCTAAGGAGGCAACACATCATACAAGTTACCAAACAGAAAACAAGTTCAACAGACGAAGATTGCAAAAATCCCATGAGAGAAGTAAACACAAGAAATATAACGATATGTAAAATGGGAGTTAATCTCCAGAATACTTAGGTGGATGCAACTCTACAACCTCTTTGTCCTTTGACTTTTTCTTCTTCCACAGTGAAAATAAATTATGTGGTACATGGAAATCCTGAAGATCCTTCCTGGCTTATATGACCTCTCTACCTCATTTCTGTCAAAAAAGTAAGAAGAAATGGTCATGCCTTGAAGGAAGCACCTGAACAGTCTGTATCTGCAATCTTGTCATCAAACCTGCTCCTTCAGTTTAACTAGGCTTACCTTGAGTATTAGCTAGTGGAGGATCTGGTCTATTAACTCTCTAACTTTAAATGTTTCATGGAGATATGTTCCATGTGAAAGTTTAACTCCCCATTGAGAGGTTTTGTGAGGTTTTACTGCTGATGGAGAAACTATATAACAGGAAAGTGCAACTTCTTTTCTGGTTCTAGTTTTTGTGTTTGTGTGGCTGTTAAGGTAAGTTCCAACATGGCTGTAACACAAAAATATGCACAGTCTCTAATAAATAATATGCATCTTAGAAATTGTGTTGACTAAAGAGAAACTCTGTGATGCTGAGACAAGTAGGGGAGTAACTCTGCCATCTATGTGATTAAATGTGCTCACAAGGCAGTACTGACAGACTGAAAAGCATGTTAAGATACTACTGAACTACGTCTAGATGGGCAGAAAAAGACCTATTATTTATGTTGGAATTTGGGAATATAAGCATGCCCTAAGAAACAGTAGAGAGGTGGGTTTTGAGGTAAATACAGGGAAAAAGGAGAAATATGAATAAGCTTTTCTACTGAAAATCGAAAAAACATGAAGGTTTGAAGAGCCTGGGATTTCTGATTAGATTAATTTTTCAAGATGGGTTTTCATTTTCTCATGATTTTTTTTAAATCTCAATGTCTCTATAGATGTGGTTCTGTGTTTGTAATAAACTACAGGCACAAGCAAAGCTTCTAAGGGACATCAGTGTGCATACTTCTTTAATTTCAGTCTATATGCCTTTGATCTGCATATTTTTAAAGCAATAGAGTATGAAAGGGAATATTTTTTATCCTTTACCTCTCTAAATTAGACATTGTTCAGATTTAAAGGAAACTGCTAGTGTCTCAAGGAGAAAGGAACCCCAATCTGAATCCAAAGTCATCTTCAGTGCTCAGAGAGGGAGATGTCCTCCTCCAGAGGGATTCAGTCTTCCACAGGCTGGAACTGCCTGTCTCTCCTACCCATGGTCTGGCCTCCCAGAACCTTCTTCCCTCTCTGCAGTTTGTATATCCAGGGTATAAAATAACCCTTCCTCTTGGAATAAGAGGAATTGGTGCTGGCAGACTCCACGTACAGTCTTCTCAAGTGCTGGCAGTTCAAGAAGCCTTTCTGTGATTTCTTGGGAATTGCTGCGGAGCTGTTATGGTAGGAGAACACCAAGAACATATTTACAAAGAGGTGTGTCAGACTAATTCTGGCAGCCAAGCCTGCAAATCCTGTAAATTGCCTTTGGCAATGACTGGCCAAGCAGTGCCTTCAAAGGAAAGTGCAAGAAACCTCACAACAGACAGTGAAAAGGAATAGCTCACCAATAAGAGGAATTTACTCCTACCTCTCCTCAGGCAATGGAGCCTGAAGGTTTGTGTAATGGTATCTTCAGTATCTGTCTACTGGCCAGAGAGACATGACCACCTGCTGCATGGGGTTAGGGGCTGAGGGGTGGACTAGCAGCTTTGCTTACTGCTGTTGATGTGGATGTAGCTGCCATGTAGCTGACTTGTGTAAAGGAGCTTCAGTGATGTTCCAAAGAGAGGAATATACATGGGTTTGAAGGATATCCAAATGAACAGTAGAGACACAGGGGGTGATGAGCTTGTGGCAGGGGTTGGTAATTCTGGTGGAGTTCAGGATGACAAGTGAGGAAGGATGGAAATGCAGCATGCTTTGTATGAACTTCTGTATGTACCTCTCATGAACCAAGGGAATCCCTGATATTTTACCCTGGGGCTAGACTGAGCTAGCTTTGTCAGTCTCAGAAATAATTCTGCTACAGTAGTGTAACGAAACCTCTAGATTGAGACCAATACTCCGGCTATAAGTAAACATGTTGGGTCAAAAGCATAGATGTGCTACTGTTCACGTAAATGGTGTTTTATCAGTTTGCTTAAGTGCTGGCTCTGAGCTTATAAAACACTTGAATTTACTGTATAATACAGTCAGCTTTGAGAAACTGCTTGTAAATAAACGTTTCTGATGAAGACTGATAAGTCTCAGAGCCACAAAACCACTTTTGTTTGCCAGTTAAGATACAGTGGCCTGAAGAATAAGTAGATAAGGAAACAGATATTTGTTCTCTACAAATAGCTTCTTTTTACTTTTGGTAGTTCACGCATGTGTGAGATAAACACCAGATAAACAGGGATAGTTTCTAATTCTTTCTACATAGTGTCCAAGGAAGGGAAACAATGCCTTCAAGATTTTGTGCTACCTTTTCGACCATACCACTTATTTAAGAAAATATTGTTGATGTGCAGAAACAAGCTGCTTTTTGTTTTAAATGAGAGATATGAGAAAGAACCTATAACATGATGATTTTCATTATGTAGTGTCTAGTTTGTTTCATGGCTTTATTTTCAGTTGTTCATATTACTTTAAAAGAGCATTATAAATTACTGAACAAGTAGTACTCAAGTAGTACTGAACAGTGTACACCCAGCGGTATTCAGCCTACACTCAGCTCATTCACTGTCAAGGCTTCAGAGCTCTCAACACCTCACATGGATCACCCAACAAACTGACATCCCATTTCCCAAAGGCATGTCTACCCTGCTGTCACTCCAACAGCAGCAAAGTGCATACATACCACAAAACGTAGGTAAAATTAATCTAAATTAGCCTGTGCTGCTGCAGCTGATTTATAAAAGTGTCTGTATTTTTTTATGTAAGCTAAAATCTCTAAGGATATATGCTGTCATGTTAAGTGGGACTCCTTTCACTTAACCTGAACCATCTGAAGTCAACTCTCTGGCCTTATGGGTTCATACAGATCTCTGTTAGTCCAGAGAGAGAGATGGTCACCTCTAGAAGATGATTCCTCTCTCTTAGGGTGACTAGGATAGGGGAAGAGAGGTGTTTATCTGGTCTTATGTGCCCAAACTTCAAATCCCCAAAGTTAAGTGAAAAGAGCCTTCTGCAATGTGGTTGCTCTGTGTTTCTATCCAGTCACTGTACACTTACTCATCCCTCCAAACCAGGACTCAACTGTTTTTACATGTGGCACAAGAGCCCAGTAAGGTCCCTTGTCATGTCCCCACTGAAGGTCCTAATGCAGTTCTGTGAAGAACAAAGTCTGATGCGATGTTGCAGATGTGCACAGACAAAATGAGAGCTGAAATTAGTAGACTGTGTCAGGCTTTTTATACACCAGTACATGAATGTAGAAGGCGGTCAGCCGGTCATATAAAGGTATTTATTCACTATATTAAAGCTTTTAACGCTAATGGCCATAGAGCTGTGCAAACAGAAACCAGTAAGTGTTTGAGAGGCCTTGCTAAAAGCTGCATAATTGCTCGGACAGACAAAAAAAAGTATGAACATTGAACATGAGAATAAAATATTATGGTTTACTTTAATGTAAGATTAATAATATGAGAACAGTCACATGGCTGCCTTTCAAGGAACAATAAGAACAATTAATCTTGTAGTGCATTCGTGTAAGATTGAAATGTTTATGAATGTTAGTAAAGTGTTTTAGCATCAAATATCCTTTTAAGTCCAGCGGAATTTTTCAAGACATTTACAAAGTTAATATTTGACTTTATGTTTCTAGTGATATTAATAATATGAAAGCGATATAAAGTTAACCAATAAAATAAGGGGTATAAAATACAGAACCAGTGCAAGCCCCTTCAAAGCAACTAATCAAATAATTCTTCCTCTCCAACATCTGCTATTCTTGCTTCTCTTAAGCAAAAAACTTTGTGAGTATGAGAAGAAAAGCTGTTGTGATATGATATTACTGAAAGCTTCTAAAGTATTAGGACTGCTTAGAATAGTTCCTATTATACTGTAATAAATATTCTGATTGTATTGAAACATGATACTGATTTTTAAAAATAGCTTTTTAACTAACTTGTCATTATTTAACATTGTGTGCATGTATTTCTATATCACTGGCTTTAAATAGTTTAAATAGTTTGAAAGCCTTATTTAAATTTTTAGCTTTTACTCCACATTTTCCATGTTGGTAATCTCTGATTTTTGTCAAAGTTGAATATCTCTAATATTCAATACGTATTGACATTGTGACCTTTAATATACACTTTAACAGATGTTTTTGTAAGCTTTCATGACCATTGTTAGTGTGTATTTGCAGGTAAAACTTTGAAAGTTTAACAAATACCACTTAAGTCTGTTTTTGACAAGCTTATTATCAAGAATTTGTATCCAAAAACAAACTCTGAAAAATTTTAAAGCAGATAGTATAGTATATTGTTTTCATGTAAACCTGAAACCCTTTGGAAAGACCCATCAGTGTCAGAGAACTGGCTGGGGGAGCCCTGCTTCTGACAAAGACCCAGGCTTAGAAGCCCAAAAGCTGCCAGGGGAAAATGACATTCCTGGATACAATTTTTACTGAGTAACTGTGGCATCCTGGGAATAGGCTAGTGTTTTAAAACACCATGTGCTAGTTTATGAACTAGAGTTTTCTTTGCATTTCCAGCTTGCTTTTCTTCTGATTGGTTTGGTCAAAAACTTCCCCTTTGTTCTTTATCAGCATTAACAGTTACACTGCAGTCACTGGGCTGATGATGAAATTTTTTTTTTTGCAGTATTTGGAGCTATTAAATTCGTAACTAGGTATATACAGTAGATACTAACTTGAAGTATTTGTGTTCTGGTGACAGCTGTGAAGGCAGATATTCGTAGTTTAGCTATATTTGCTGAAAAACAGAGACAGCAAAGTAGTAAAGCTGAGAACAATATAACTGTAAGTTATTGTATAGAGTATCTACACTTGGAAGAAAATATAGACCTGGTACATTTACATTCAATCAGTGTATATTCTGATCATTTCCATGCAGTCCTCTTTTTTTGAAGTAATTTTTAGACTTGGACTGTTCAATAAATAAAGCTGTCCATGTGATGGTTTCCTCTGTTTTATTTATCACCAGATGGAAGTTCAAGCAAAACTTTAATTGCCGTTTCAGCAGTGACCACCAGTTTTTGGTGACGTGCATTCTTAATGTCAGCAAAGTGGCCACTTTTAATGTTCAAAATGTTTTCACAGACAGGAAAAAAAAAAAAGGTCCCTTGACAATTGCACAAGGGTTTGTTTAGTCTTAGTAGAAATGTTGTTAAGTATTGACCAGAAAAACTCATCCCTTCCTTTCTATTAACTGTAATCTAACACCCCAGCAATACGTATGTCCTTAGTTGATAGGTTCAGCATCTCTGCAGAGCTTCATCCTTGAGACCTGTTGCAATTCTTCTAAGTCAAAATTCCAAATCAAGGTAATGATAATAGACTTTTAAAATAATTTTCCCACCCTCCACCCCTTCTGTCCTAAAGCTTGACAGTCCTGAAATCAAATTACAGCAATTGCAGCCCATTCCCCAGAAAGTTGTAAGATACTGAGACAATCACTCGTGGAAAATATGTTGCAGGATGGTAAAAACTCATCAAGATCTTATGGGTTTATGTCCCATTTGGATTTAAAAGACCTCATTCAGCAAGATCAACTTCAGTAGCTTGTACGCTGTGTCCCTTCTTAAAGCATCTGGAAAGCTGCTGCAAGTTTTTGCTCTAAAACCCGCATGGGATACATAGGGTTACTTGCTACTTCTGTACTCTAAAGAGATATGAAGCATTGGCAGGCTAAAGTTGTAAGATTTTTTTTTAAACCTAAATACTTCTAATTGATTTGCAACTGAGACAGCCCCAGATGGCAGAACACAAAGTGGTATCATCTTGCAGTTCCCTTGTCCCTTCTACACCTTGGAAATGAATGAGAAACTGAAGTTTTTTGTTGAAGATGGGTTGAAAGGAGTGGTCCTCGTTGCTGGGTCTGGCTTGCTTCTGTATCACACAAGACTGAAGGCGATGCTGGGATGCCACATTAAGCTGATTTATTTTGCTCCAACATATTGCAGTTGATCGTTGCCACTGTGAGTCAAGATACTGTCTGGGAACAAGGAGAGTTTGGAAGAGATGCACCCACCAGGTGTGCAAAACACGTGGCACAGAGCTGACTGTGTGGTCATCCTTTGCTGGGGAGTCTCTCATTCAAAGTTTTCCTTCTCTCTTTAGCAAGGCTTTTTACACCATTCCTTTGTGCTACAAGACAACTGATCCTGGGGGGAGGGGGAAGCTCGCTGTGTGATTTTCCAGGTAAAGGGACTCTGTATAAGTGCATGAAGTTCATTGCCCAAGGGAGGAAAGCTTGGACTCCCTTCTTGCACAGGCAAAGCAACAAACCTTTCATTGTTATCTTGCTTCAGTGTTCCACAGCCACCTCTAGGCTCCTCTCACCTGCTGCTCTCCGCAATGGCCTTAGGCTTGCTGAGAAAGCTGTGCATCAGCACTACACCTCACTGCTCATCACCCGTCACCCCTTCCTTGGCTCTGCTGCAGGACCTGTCAGAAAAAGTGAACTGCTGAAAGCCACAGGGCCTTTCTGGAGATTCAGCTGTGCTAAGGGCATTTTTACATCCCTACCTTTAAGGTCTTTTTCTACCCCAGGTTGTGGTGCTCCATTTCACTGACGATGACTTAGGAACAGAAGGAGGAACAGAAAAGCAGAATATTGGACAAATTTACATTTCAGTGAGTATAAAAACCCGCTGCTGCTTCCATCTATCTACCGTATTGAATAAAACCTGTCTTTTTTCTTCTTGCTTCAGGTTTTTATGTGGGAGTTAAGATCATTCAGTGATGCAGCGTGGGTCTGTCTGTCTATTTGTCTACTGTTCCCAGACAACACTTGAAGTCAGTGGCTGATTTCAGTGAAATCTGACAGAGGTATGTGATCCCAGAGGCCCTAGATTCTTACAAGCTCCATGAAAATAGGGAGTCAAGCAAAAGAAAAAATGTCCCTATTAAAAGAAAGGCCATTGTGTGAGCTCAGTACTTGTTATCTATCAGAGAAGCCATGAACTAATCACCAATAATGCAGATCTGCATGAAACCAAGCCTTCTTGTTCCACAGCTCATGCAGCATGTTGCATTTTTCCTCATAACCTTGTTTATTCTGTTAAGTTTTACATGTATTCCTCTAAGCAGACAATTTTTTTCGATTGGTTGTTTTTGCTACAGATCTGTAAAAGTCATACGCCTTTACCAGAACAGAAAATGTAGCATGGGTGTAATTTGAGTGCTATACATGTGGTGTGTTCACAGTGTTTATTTCTGCACTAAGGGGAACAACTTTACAATAGAGTGTAATACCTCTATACTGCCATAATCATGGTCACACTGCGGACTGTACTGGTGCAGGAATAACAAATCATACCACAGTAGAATATGGCCCATTACTTTTCTTATTTGAAGTGATAAATTCTCATGTGGAGAAATCTCCACATGAACTTGCCCACAAGTCAAATGAACAAATGTTTTATAAAAAAGGCAAAAGATTTTACATACTTACAAATAATGAGACTTCACCTGTCTAGAGGTTGCAGTGCAGTTCACTTGGGCAGTCACCCATCTGGCTTATCTTTACTCCTCACTGTCCAATCCTTGAGCTGGGCACTGGATTTTTATCTTTATTATATCTATAATATTTACTTTTTATTGGGGGAACATATTTCACACAATCCAAGAAAATCCTGAAAATGTGTTCTGTGCCACACCATCAATGTAGTCCATGTTTCAACTTCTATGCGATGAAGTCATATGTGCATTACAGACTTTTGGATATTTGTCAAAAATTTTTCCTAGTGGAGTAATTTAATATGGGGCTTTACAAATTACTCTGTGCTGTTGCAAACCAGATCAGCCAGATTCAGACCTGGTGATCCACTGAGCTAGGGGTGTAGAGGGGAAATATAGCTTCTCCCTCGCTTCTCTGACTGTGCATAACACTTAAAGATAGTCACATATAACGATCATTCTCCCTTTGGTGCAGTATTCACCTGATTGACTCACTAGTACCAAGAGATACTGTACCCATGCATGGAGGAACAAAACCATCAGGCTGAAGTTGCCTCAAAAAAAGCAGGGGATGAATGTGTAGATCTTTATCTTTAGTAACCATAACAAACCTCACTACATTGTATTGCATATTTTTATGTTAACAATATTGAATGAAAGGGTATGACGTAAAGGAGCACCTCCCAATAGATCTGTAACAATGATAACAGTTTACAGATATGGCTGCTATTTCTAGAATGTAATGAATTAGACAAAAAAAAATGGACTTCATCTTACACCCTGTTGGATACCTGAGGTGTTTAGATCTATGCCTCTCTGCGCGATGTCTGAACAGAAACGGGCTCTTTTTTAACACTATTCACACAACACAATTCGTAACATAGTTCTGAAAGAGAGTCAGATGAACTTTATCATAAAAGTTATGGTCTCAGGGCTCATGTAAAAGAGGTTGTGAAAGGAGTGAAGTACTGCTAGACCTTCTCAAAGATTGTACAATCTCGTTACACTTTTGTCCTACTTCCATATAATGCAAGAAACTGGAATTAGCTGAAAGTTCAGTTAAAGAAAAACTGAGATAATTTATACGCAATTATCTAGTTTGTTCTGATGATGATTTATTTCTCTTTTTCGACGATTAACTTTCTACAGTAAAAATGTTATTTTCACAAGAGTTAGACTCAAGCTTCATCAGCGTTTGTGGACATACTTCTATCTGCTTATATCTTTGACTAATTGTATAAAATTTATCACACTTTTGAGATTGTCTCCAAAAGGGCTTAAACTTCCATTTCCTCAGAGAAATCTGTCAGTAATTTATCCAGAGCATCAGCCCTCCCTGAACTTGTTTCAGCCTCCTGAATTTCAGTTAGGTCTTGTGAAACATTGATTGAAATTCATTGACAGAAAAGAGAAACTCCTCTAACATAGATAATACTGCAGCATTTATTAACTTCAAAAAAATGGCTGTTTGAATCCCTTTTCATCTTCCTGAGGCACAGATAGGAGGTCAATCTGTGTATGGATGTAGACAGAACACCTGTTAACTCTTTTTTGGTTCAATAACATATTAAAGGCATTGATCAATAAGTAGACATGTGGCCAATGAATGAGCGGTGTACAGTAAGTTCTCTGAAGTCAATGGAAAGATGCACAGTGATTGTTTTTTGGAGCATGTCCTACCCAAGGAAGCAAAGCTCGGTTTCTCACCCTTGGGTCAACAACAGGCAGGCACCTGAAAGTTTATTGTGAAAACAGGTCAACACAGTTGCAAAAAAGGTTGCATCCAGTAAATTCACTGACAGGTTACTTAGATTCAAGAAAAACAAACAAACAAACAAACAAACAAACAAAAAACCCCAAACAATAAAGGATCTTCCAAGTTGTTCAAAACACTATTTACTGTATGTGACAAATAAATAAATAAAACAATTACAAGAGGAATTTGCTGAGGCAAAGTAGGAACTGGTTGCTGTAAGAAGTTTCCAAACCAATGTTAGATTGCCCTTCTGGATAGAAATCTGGTAGGATGTTACTGTAAATCAAAAGCACTCAGAAGTGTACTAGGCATGGACCAAAACCTGTTGAGCCACTCTAGTACAGTCACGCAAAGCTCGTCTACAGTATCTCATCTGTGATTAGATTATGTCTCATGAATGTTTCGACTAATCTTGTTGTCTAGGTAAAAACAGTGAACCAGCAGCAAGGTCTAAATAAATATCCATAGAGATTATATGGCAGTGTGTGTTGGTCACAATGAATGCCAGTAGTAGAGAACAGGGAAAGGTCTTTAGGAGGAAGTTTTGACCATATTCCTCATTTGTCTTCTGGGGTCTCTAAGATTTAAACACCTGATATCTTCAAGATGATCTCTACATTCCTAAGTATGCTTTTACTATACCAGTAATACTTTAAAAATTTGGAACAGTACTTCAAACTCTAGAGTAATTTGCCACATAGCTGTTCTTGGGGTTTTTTTCCTAGTAAAGCAGCAGCTAAAAATACCAGGAGTCTTGACTTTTAAACTATCAAAAATTGGGCAAGCAATGCATAAGTGGCCATTGGCTCATATCCATTAAAAAGTCAGTAATGTATGTACAAAATCACATACTTTCTGATTTGTTCCAATGGAAAATACAGCAAAATCTTAGGCATAGTGATCTTGATAAAAATGCCAATAAAATAAATGGAAAGGCTCCACTTGACCTCACTGTGTTTTAGAACAGAGCCACTATGATAGGAACTGTCAATAAACACTAAATTTTTAAATGGAGTCTAGAAGAACAAAGACCTGAGAGGTATGTTTGGATGTTGATTGTTAAGAGAAGCCCGTAAGAGCTTTGTTTTGGATATCTTTTCATTTGTGTGTGTGTTTATGAGTTTCTTAGTGTCATGAAGAACATGAAGCTTTAATGAAAACATTACTAAAGGGGAAGTAATTACACTTTCAGGAGAGTAAACTCAGAGAACAATTGCATATCTGAATTTAGCAAAGATTTCTGATATTTTGCTTCTTTAGTTTTCAATGCCAGTAAGTGCACATGATATCTGTGATTCCTGTACTTACTTTTACTGGATCCAGTCTGATCGCATAATCTCAGCCTTTTTGTGTTTGAATAGCACCTTTCAGAGACCCTTAGTGGGTGGCATAAACAATTCAGTAGGTGACTCACCTTTTATCCCAGCATTAGACCATTGTTTCCCATCCATCATGCACATCATTAGAAGATGATGTTTTGCTGAAAGAACAAAATTATACAGATAAAAATTGATCCTAAGAGGTAACTTCAGTAACAGAGAAGATACTAAACCTGTGGTGGTCTGATTCCAGTTTGGAGGAATTTTCGTGGTTAGAAAACTTGCCTTATATTTTCAGCTAAACATAGTACTATTATTATCCTCTATTCTGCAGTGTTTCTCTGCCTACAAAGGGAAAGCACCCATCCACACAATATTCTTAAAGCAGCTTGTGAAGCCATAGAGGATGAAAAGCCCTGAATTAACCTAAGGTAGTGTTATTACTGGGGATGTGTATGTGCTTGAAGTGCAGTGAATGCTACAGGTTACATAGTCAAAAGATTTATTCCAGTACTTTTCATTCTTATTCTGGTTCATTTTTGTCCTAATTGTCTAGTATTACAAACTAGCAGGATTAAGGGAAGTGAAAGACCAGCGGTTTTTTTTTTCTCCAGCTATGTCAACAATAGAGATTATCACTTGGGGAAACTTTTCTGGAGGAAGCCATCACCTTGCTGCTTTGCCTAAAGCTTAACCACTGCAAAGAGTAGGGTGACTCTTTGAATGCATTTAGTGAAGAATCTGTGCACGTTTGTTCTTACTCAGTTTTGCACAATTCTGTTATGTCAGTAAAGCTGTAGCTGTAATCAAAATTACATTGCCCTTAATGTTGACCTTGGACCCCTATCTGCCTTTCATCTCAACCCTAAATTGTTTCACTTGACCCCAGACAGCAGTACAGCTTGACCGTGGTGGAAGACCTGGTCACCTTCACGTAGCAGACTGACCCGGCCGCTGCTGACTTTCCAGCCGGTGTCTGTGGGGTTGGAGTCTACCCACGTGCAGATCTTAACACAGAAAGCCGATGGACAGGAATTGCACAATTCCTTGTTGCTGGCTTCTGACCTGTCAGCATGCCATGTCTCACATTCTGCATGGAGTAGAGATGTATGGAAGAGAAACAAGTGTCTACAGAGATATTCCTCACAGGAATGGAGATCACATGGCAAGGTGATGCCCCTTTGGCATTATCTGTCCTTTGGCAGGAATCTTGGTGCTGACTTAAGAAATGCACATAATATGTGTGATTTCAGTACAGGATACAGGACCTGATGTAAATGGGGGAGGGTGGCTGGTAGAAGGCAAAACAAGCCAACTCTGAACATCATCAGAGACAACTTCTAAGTGAACTTCATCCTTTGGCAACTGCAGAAAGGGTGTGCATTGAAGCCAGGTTCTAATCTACTTCCAAAATAAGACTGAACAGTTCTGGCACACTGATTGCTTCTAGTCCTATGTTTATAAATTAGTGTATGCATCCTTAAAGGATGTAGTAAAAATAACTCAATTCTTTGGGACAAGTCAGGTCTTTTCAAACATGTAGCAGATGTAGCAGCTTCCTGTTCTAAGTGGTGCAAAATGAGTGAATATGGTTAGCAGCAGCTCCTAGGGTTGATGGAGATGGGGACTGCTGGAAGCTGTGTTATCAAGAAAGCAGTGAAGGTATATGGGAAATTTAAAGCCTTAAACAAAGCTGATAAAGGTAGTGGCGAGACTCCTCGGGAATGTGATATGCTTTGAATGAAGACAACAACCAGTTTCTTTCATGATGTCTCTTTTCTTTCTATAATAGAGAAGGTAGTGGGTGGGGAGTCTCACAGACCTTGCTCGTCTTTTCCAATATTCCTTGCTTTTAACTTCTTAACTTTTAACTTCAAAGGGAATTAGACAGGCTTTTCAAACATCTGTTCATATAATTCCTAACACAAAGTTAGAAGTGGTATTTCTAAACAAGTTAAAATTTACATTTGGATAATACCTTTCATCCAGGAGGATTCCTGAGAGGATTCACTGTTACATCTATGCCAGAAACATCTTTATTTAAACAGCAAAATGAGGCCAGAGAAACACATCAGACAAGTTCTCATTCCTTAGGCAGAAATATGCAGAGATTTAAACTGCATGCCACAGACCTCCCAGGAATTTACATCTATCTAAAATTTCATAGCAGGGGGGATATCGTAAAAGGTAACTGCTAAAATGATATGGAGAGGGAAGTAAAAGCTTAAAGGACACACTGAGGGCTCATATCCTCATCAAGCTTAACCATCTGTATTTAGCCGGTGTTACTGCTGCAAATAAGTTTGTGCCTTATCAGCTTGACTGCAAAGGTTAATTAAGCTTCTTTCTGGATTTGATATCTTTCCAAGAACATGTAGCAAATGATTTGTAGAGGCTAGCCAGTTTGCTACAGGTAATGCTGTTATACACAAGAAAAAAAAATCAATCAGGGCACAATGAATCTATCAGAAGTCTGCCAAGAAAACAAGGAAAAGGTTCCACTCATGTCAAAGAGACTATATGCTTAAAGCCACGCTTGGTATCATTCACTGTTTCATGACAAGCCTGAGAGTCCTCTGGTGCCCATCTTAAAGCAAACATAGCTGATGTTGAGAGGTTGCATGAAAATCTCAACTTTCCATTCAATGCAGTGATAGCAGGATAAAGCTCTAAAGTGAGCATGGAGCTGTCAATAAAATACACAGTGCTATGTAGGCAGAAGACCTCATGGAAATGCTGGAGCAGATGTCTGCTTGTCGCTATTGCAGCGTAAGGGAGATGGCATAAATTTTAGATGTCACTGTGCCCTACTGTATTTTGTTTCCTAAAAGCATTTGCCTCGCCTCTTGAATGGATATCACATTAAAGGCACAGTTTTGAAAAACTGCTTTCCTAGACGAAACTCACCTGGAGGACAGAAATCAGGAAAGCATAAACAAAACAGCCTAGCCAGAGCCTATATCTTTAAAGACATCCCATAATGAGGAACAGAGCAAAGGATACAGAAAAGAATGGATGTAGGTTTTGCTATGTACATGGACTTTGATGAATCACACCCATATCAGAGAAAAGAGAGGAAACCCCCCAAACCCAATAACCCCATCCAATATACTTCAGTGAGAAAAAAATTCCTCTCTGCTCAAGACCTGGTTTAACTCTCTGTGTGCAAACAGGTTACGACAGCTGGGTACCCGTGAGAGGGGAATGCCACACGAATGCTGCACCCTCTAGCTGTGCCAAATCTCCAGAATTCAGAGTCTGAAAAACACACCTGGAAGCCAAATTATGCATGAAGGGACATGGGGGAAATTATTGTTTTGTGCTCTGTCCATCAACACCCTCCCTGTCCCTGGAGCTATTGCGAGGATGGGGGAGGTATCACAAATGTAAAATCTATTTCCAGGATTTCTCCTCCAAACGTACCTCAACTCTTCTGTAGGGATTGAGCTCCGTCTTCAAGTTATTTAGTTTTCTAATAGTCTTTTGAAAGACCAGTGTTAAATCTGGTACTTTCAAGGTCATGACCTCTTTATCACTGATACTTTACTTACTTCAGTTTCCAGTTTGCATCATGGTCTTCGCATCATTCTTCTCCCCACTTCAGATTCAAATGTTTTATGTATACACAATGTCATAACCCTCTTTGAACCTTTGGTTAAATAAGCTATGCTCTTTTAACTTATTTTAACAAACTACTTCATAGTCCTTACTCCTTTTGAGCAATAGAGACACAAGAAGAAAGAGATCACATGCTAAAATACATGTGTTTTATAGAAAAAGAGAAAGATTGAGCAGGTCAGACAAGAGAATGTTTAACTGAAAGACCTAGGAAAAGAAATTAAGCCATCTGTATTTATAGTCATATATGTATATGTATGAGTACATTTATGCAGTAATTTGTTTTTCTCTCCATATATACTGAGATTTAACACAACTTTATTATACTGAAAAGCTATGAACAAGATGTTTTAGTATGACAAGGAATTATGTACATTTAAAATATTAGGAGACACTCAAAATCACTGCCTAACTCTTCATTACCCTTCAGTAATTTCTGTCTAGAGAGGAGCAGCTAGTCAAGAAATTTCTGATTTCATGTGCAGTGAGAAAATACCTACATGAACTAAACCATTTTTTTTTTCTTTCTGGACATGACTGAAAATCAGAAGCTTTGCTGGGTGTCTTCCCAGGAATGACATCAGTTGCGAGCACTTAGGGATTTGGCTTTTTTTTGCTTGCTTTTTTTTTTTTTTTCTGTCTTAACCCATATCATAGCCAGTAGAGTGTGAATCTGCGTTTTGGCTCTGGGTAGGTTTTGTCTGTTCATTTGTTTTGTTCATGGAGCCTGTCAGTGCAGTAAGGCAAATGAAACTAAACCCTTCCACTTCCCAAGTGTCTGAAATTCAGATCTGGTTTATTTTATGGCTTGAGCCCTTTCTTACCTTCTTGCAGCCAGCAGCTGGAGAGTTAGTTAGCTCTCTGATTAGATGCTGCAGCAGACATTTACAGTGTTGATATAGATCCTCTGACTTTTCCTCTGGTTTCTGCGGAAATCTATATAATCCCTATAGTGATAGTTTAGTGATTATACAGTGATCTACATAAGCTCCTAAATCTGCTCTTCACTGTGTGTAGGATAAACCTGAACCAAGTTGTATCTATTAGGGGGATTTAAACAAATCAACACACAATACCAATATCAACTTTAAAGGTTTGTACTTTTAGGAAAACATGTTCAGACATGATGTCCACACATCAGGTGGCTTCCTCCTATCCATGGGAAAGCTGCACAATGACATTAAGCTTTATTGCTCACTCTGGTGGACCCTGTACTAGGTCCAAGCTCATCAGAGCATTTTAGGGCACTATCAGAGAAGTAGTTACCCATGAATAATATTGGATAAATGAAGATGTTATCATGTTAAGTTGAATGAATGCATTTTTAAGGTATAAACCGTCTATTTTTCCATTAGGGATCATAATCCACGTCTGGTTTTTTTTCTAGTTACTGTTTCAGAATATCTAGTAGAATTTTTGAGCAAATATGGTGTATAGTAGTAGTATGCTATCATTTTAACCCAAACTGCTGTGTAAATACAGAATACTAAAGGCAAATGACTCAAAGGTCGTGAACTGAGATAATCTCAAAAATATTAATGAAAATCCCATTGAATCATTTTTGCCTTGAAAAGGAAAAATAAGGGAAATATTTTGCAAGACCATGTTAAAGAAAATTATAATTTTATTCAAGAAAAAAAATGTTTCAGCAAGTTAAAAATGCCACTTTAGAGCCACTTTTTGTGACTCTAACTTGCATTAATTTTTGGTTCTGTTTTATGTTATGGGAAAATATCAATATAAAATATGTGGACTGTATTTAATACTAAGATAAATGTATGTGTATGTTTGTATGCTTATATGTGAGGACATTTAAGTAAATTAGAGCTATAATACTATAACAGATAAACTGAAAGCTGAGAAAAAAATTACTTTTTCCCCCTTTTGCCATATCAGAGAACTCATTTTATACCAACGTGGATGTAGGGTATCTCTTGATTTAGTTTTCTCATCGAAATCCAAGCAGCTAAACTTGTCAGCTGTGTTGCTTATAAACTTTCATGGTTCAGAAGGTGTTGACAAAAGATAATTTGCTGAAGAGGGGTCTGTCCATTTGTCAAGAAAAAGGGGTGAAGATACAAGTCCTCTTTATCGAAACTGTGTGGGTAGTATTCTGCACAGACAGCTGAGTGATTTGATTTTATGATGAGCAAACATTGCTTACTAAAAAGGGATTTATTACGATATATAAGACAGCTTACCTTCTGCTTTCCTGCAAGTGTCAACATTGCTAAAGCCTGATATTGTATAGACTTTATTACACTCTTAACTGGCGCTTGTCTGATCTTTGCTATTCATAGACCTTGATAAGGCACCATTGAGGCATTTAACTTGTTATAAATTATTTATATTTTTTCACTTGTAATCTTGTTATGCCACCACCAGATAGACTCTGAAACGTATTTATTGGTTCCAAATGAATTTTCTGTTTGCTCCAAGAAAACAATCTGTGGTTTTCTGTTGGAAACATGAGAAAAATCTTCTTACATGGTTACCAGGTTTCTGAGAGCCCCAGTGGGAATACAGAGGCATTTGGTAGTTTCCAGAACATGCTATTTTTCCTACATGATCAAGGTAATCATATTTTTTGCTAGCTCTTTAACATCAATTTATTGCTTGCCTGTCCCATTCCCCCTCCCCGCCCCATGCACGCACATGCAGGGTGGCCTAACCCCTCAGGTAAACTACACTACCATACATTCAGCCAAATCAACATTCCCTCCATAGTTTTGAATTAAATCTGCAAGATACTTCTGATCATACTGAAATTTATCCTCTTAAGATTTCATGCAATTGCATGAACTCCTTAACATCTGCAGGACTAGGACTTTCACATGTGGAATTAACCCATTCGTTTCACATAGCCTCAGGGCAGCATCTCTTCCAGGAGATTTTGGGGTACTTTTTCTTTTGGACTACTACCTCCTATTAAGTTTAATAGCAAATAGGATCCTGCCTCTTAAATAAAGAAGAAAAATCCTTTGGGTAAAATTTTCGGCCACTCTGTAATCAAGGCTTTGCTGTTTTACCTTCCCCATCTCTCTGTGGACTTGCTAGTCCTGCTCCATAGTAGTGCTAAGACAGATCCGGCACAAACTGAGACTGGTTTGAGGTAAGGAACTACTTCCCCTTTGGGTTAATGATTTCATATAAATATTTGGAAAAATAATTTGGAATGAAATGGGTGATACTATCATGATGAATAAGCACCTCAGTTCTCTTTAGCTGACTAATCTGTCACCGTTAAGCCATTGATATCACTGGCTTTCAAAGTTTGAAATAGCTCCCATGACAACTCGCATTTAGCTGTAAACGAGACTGTTTTGAATATGGGGAAGAGAAGCTGTAAACATATAAAATCAATGACTCCTGGCCATTCCAGTGGTGTAACATTTTTGCCAGGAGCCTGTTTATATCAGATTTTTAAGCATCCTGACCAATAACAATGTATGATTTATGGTACTTTAACCCTGAGAGCTGTCACGTAAGTAGGTACTATGAAGCAAACAATATGCTGTGCATTTTAACTACTTAGGCTATGGGGAAGGGTTCCCTGGGGGAAGAAGCAACCTCCTCAGCCTACAACAGATCATGTTTCCTTCACTTCTGTTTTTCTGAGACACGTGTCTGATGGATTTTGTATAGCAGCTGACCATTGTCCCTACTCTTATTGATCTCCAGCCCTGCCTACTCTGAAGTCATTCCTGCAGTGGAAGCCAAGGATTTCCTCCTGGCAGAACTGTCCCACAGTGTGCTCCATATTCCTCTTTGCTGATGCTACTCAAGCCTTTTCAATCCCTTCTGTGTCAGTAGGATTTCCAGCCTTGACCCATTGCTGCAAGGGTCCTGGCCTTGAATGTCCATCCAGTGAATGTTGCTGTGCTCCCCATTGGCAGCACAAACATCATCTTAAAAACTAAGGAGATGCCTGCTAGGAAAATAATTCTATATAGAGATATTCACTACTAAGAGATACTTACAGCTCAGTAACTTCTCCCTCTCTCTTGTTCCTCACCAATCCCTGTGTAAAAACTGGATGGGTGGATAGGAGGGGTGTATCTTCAGGAAGATTAGGGGAGGTAAGATAGGGAAGGGACTCGAAGTGGTAGAGCAGACCTTACTCCACCTCCCTGGCCAGCTATAAGAAATGATTAGGTCTAAATTGAGCAAGCCATATCATCCCTTTGGGGTTACCTCTGGTTCTGCTTCACCCAGTCAGTCAAAACAGACTGTTTAACATAGACTTGAACAAGTTTGTTTTTAAACAGGTAACAACATCCCAACAAAGGAAACATTCTGGTCAGAGTACAGCTATGCAAACATACAACCATTGTTTCATTGCTGCGTAAATGTTACTCCCTTTTATTTACCTATGACTTCATCTCCCCCCAAAGGTGATTAACATTCATTAACGCACATTTAGTTTTGCATAACAATTTGGTGATCATGTAAAACTATAGGAATGTTTTCTTAAATTCTTCTTAATCAGGATGTTTTTAATCTAAGAAACAAAGTCAAAGAAAGAAGTGTTCTTCTGAAACTGTGGCTGGAAAACCAACAAAATCCTCACATGTAAAAATGGTGGGCTTTTTGTCTTATAATTCCAACAATTTAACAGTACCTTATACCATTATTTCTCAGAGATGATAGGAAAACTTAATCCATAAAGAATGGTTTAATTTTCCTGGGTCTTGTAAAATTGACTGTCCCTGCTATTTTACATAAAGGCTTTGTGGAAGGTTGGTAAACAGGTAGAGGCCAAAAGTAGGATAAAAATCTGGCAGCTGAATTTAGTAGGTGGGTCCTATATTTTAAAAAAGTATTAGGCTTCATTAAGTGCCACTTCGTAGAATAACATACAATATGAAGAACCTCAGTGTCCTGATAACATCAACAAAGGAACCTAGTAAGTGTAAGCTTGCTGTGATGGATGGGATGAAGAGAAAGAGCTGGGAGGGGAATTCACAATGTGAAGTTATTTGTGGAATACAAGGAGGTTGGATGAACTGATGTTAATAAAGGTGTATTTTTATTTAATATTTATTAATTTAATATTTATTTAATGTTACATTTTGCAAAAAGAAATATTCTTTATAATTAATTTTAGTCATGTTATAGGAAGTTCACAACCACTACCACTGTTCACCAGCAGTGGATATTAAGAGCAGATGTGGAGGCATAAAGCCTTATTCATACTGACTAATTTTCTTGCTGAGTTATTTCTGTTGTTCTGCTGAAGAAGGTCCTTTGATTTCCTGCAGCCCCGGCACAGGAATTCCCTCCTGGCACCCTGTATTACAAGTAGCAACAACTCTATTTTGGAGTGCTTCCTTTTGTGTCAGCTGATACACAAAATCACCAGAGGCAGTGAAATGAAGATGACAGATGGGATCCAAACACAGCTGTAGTCAGTGAGGATCTTTCCCTTGCCTGCTCTGCCCTTGAGATCTGACGCTTTGTATTAAATGGACTGGTTCACTCAGGATGCTGAAACTGTCTCCAGACGCTAAAATATGGTCCTTCTTGGAAGCTCACATGTCTGCTGGTGTGAGCTGACTTCCATGAAATGCCACTGATCACAAAAGCACACATGATGAGGATGATGCTAGGATGGGGCAGCTTTGCAGGACTAAGAGATGGAATCAGTGACTGCCTTCAGAAATCAAAGCAATATTTAATTTGACATTTGCTGACAGCACAACTGAACTCTGCTTCCCCAATGTTATGGAAAATTTCCTTGATCATGAAGTTACTACCATTTTTATGGTGCCTTTCCAGTCTTCACTGTCTGTAATCTCCAAGCAGACCCATCTCAGGATTTTTTGTGTCAATTGGTGTATGACCGCATGTAAATGCAGGTTAGACTGTGAGCTTTGTGGATAAGGCATTCAGGTCCTCCAAGGAGCCCACAGAGGAGTTGTAAAGTATCTGGACAATAAATTGCAGGATAAAGAATGGAATGTCAAATCTGGGGCCTGTTTCTGATGAGATTTCTCTCCATATCAAACAACAGACACTTGATGGGTTACAGATAGAGAGGCTGAGAAACATTTTGTGCTTGGAAAGTCAAGGCTGGAGCCCAGCTGAGCATCTTTAAATGATTACTGACAATATATTCCAGTTTTAATGGATGCCAAAAGCTTACATATCAATAAAATATGAGGGCCCTAAATAGTCTCAGTCTGACATGGGCACTTAACTGAGGTATTTAAATTAGGACCTGAGTCAGTGGAGAGTAACACAAGGAGATTTGTATCTCTAATGGGCTCAACTGCCTTGGTGGGTTATGGACTTGGTGGGCAACTAAGGGTCTTAACTCACTAAGACACTTAAACAGATGAAATTAGGTACTATAAGCCCAAGGTGACATTTGGGGTATTCAGGGTCTGACCTCATCTATACAGATTAACACTTGAAGAGATCATAGAAAGCAAAAGTTAATTTGATGAACTCCTGACACACAAAATTTGTATTTATGTCAAGTGCCATTGAACTAGGGAAGTCTCCTTGAGGTCTGTAGGTGTGAACTACTGCATAAGACCTGACAGCTGATCTGCTAGGAGTTTCTTTCATGCCTAAGCATTGTTATAATACATATAATAGATGTTGTCTCTTGTTTCACAGGGCTACGATACAACATGCATTTCCATCATGCTACGATACAGTATGCTTCTCCACCAAGCAAACTTGTGCTCCAGCTCTTCTTCTTAGGCACCTGGCTCAAGTAAACATAAGAACAGATGGAGCAAGGATCTACATGTTATTGTACATCATGCTCCACAAGATTTGTGACCAGTGTTGGTATTATGCCAACCTACAATTATGCAGGGTAGGTCAAGCAGCAGGTTATATTTTCTCATTAAATGAGCTTAAACTGATGTTCCTATGGAACTGAACTGCTGAGTACCTTTGTGAAGAATGCAAGTACTTAGAAAACATCTTAACTTGAGAAGAAGCAGTCATCTAGGGAAAGACAAAGCATGCTATGGGAGAAAAAGAGACTGAAAATTATATCTACTGGTCAACAAGTAAGCGGAGACACTGTCATGTATTGTTTGGTACTGAGGAATCTGCATAACAGTTTTTCTGGAGATATTTCTTCTAGCTGCACTCATTTCTTTTTCTAGAGATAAATTTTTTTTACAGATAGTTCTGCATAGCAGCTAATGTTTTATTGACCAAGTGGATAACATCATTCTTAGAAGAGGTATTTAAGAGGATGTTAATACAATGGATAGCCATTTTTAGTGATTTACTGTTAAGACTGGTTTTTCTATGTGTAACTCGAGGTGCTTTGGACACCCTTCTAAACACTCACCTCTTTCAGCTTTGGCCAGTCACTTCCTACTGTTCTCCATGTTTAGCAGAGCAGGAAGACTCAGGCTTACATATATCCATCCAGCACACTTCTCCTTTCCCATTGCTACAACTCCAATAACAGATGTTAAACACTTCATCTCTGATCACAGGTGTTAAATCTTCACCGAATGATATATCAGGAGGAAGTCTGACCAACCTCAAAAGTTTCAGTTTACTTGGAATTGTTTGGAGTAAATTGCTAAGATATTTTTTTCTAAAGGTGTGACCAGACTCTACCAATCCCAACTGCCTATAACAGGAAAAGTTTTGGCTTTCCTCTCCCTGTATGAGCCATTAATCCAGAAAACAATGCCTCAATTCTTAACTTCTCTCCCTCCTCTCAAGTTGCCTGTTGCCATTTACTGTTCATTAACTCTTCCAGCTCTACAAATGTAGTAATCTTGGGGCTATAACATTTCTGCTGTGAGCATGGGTTGTGAGGCTACGGCCACGTGCTGTTCCTGCAGTTGCATCACAAGCACATGATATAGGAAAGAATGAGTAGAGGAATGAAGATAAGCAGTGGGTGAGGCAATTGAAAAGGAGCTTAGTCTCTGCAATGCAAAGCCACATCCTTCTATTTTCTCATTTAGAGGACTTGTGAAGTAGGGAAACATCCCATATGGAAAAGCAGAACACAGAATTTGAACATTTTAAAGTTTGGTTGGTTTTGGTTCCAGGATCTGGTTTGAAAAATACTTGAAGTCTTTCTGGTTTGCTTGAGGGAGGAAAAGGGTTCTAGCCTTGGGCATAAGGAACAGTGGTGTACACATAAGGCCTTTGTTTATTTAGTAACTGAAGATGGTTAGTAGTGAAAGCTGTTCTAATTACTCTCACTTAGAACTTTATGAGTTTAGAATCTTTTCCTTCATTTTCCCAGAGAGAAATCCCAGCTGATACAAAGGAAGATTATCTATCTCATTTCAAGCTCCTTGTTGTTCTGCAAAGATGGAAGCTACCAAAACAACAGGAATGGCCGCTGGAGAACATTAATTGCATGGGGTGGGTGCGGGGGTCTCACATCATGTAACAGTAACAACCATGCATGAAATGAGTTGGGAAGGGCACTGCACCCTGAGGAGCCTTTCTCTTACAGCATAGTTTTGAACATCATTGAACTGGCCTATTTACACCAAAGATGGACAGGTCCCAACAAGGGCAGGGTCTTTATTCAAGAAACAAACTTTAGCATCTGTTTCACTTTAGGCCTAAGTTCTACTGGCTTCACATAAAGTCTCATTCAACTAAGGACCAGAAAAGTGACATTTTAAGTTGGGGCTTTTTTTCCATTTATATTGTATTTCAGTGACTCTGTGCTTCTTGCTCTGGTTTTCCTTTGGAAAGAAGGCTATAGACCAATAGCAACTCTGGTTATCAGCTGTGCTGATACTGTTCTTGGCAATGAACACAGGGAGACTGGAAAATTATTTTATTGATGGAATTTCCTCTATATCTTTGTCATTAGACACAATAGAGTGAACATGACTTTGACGTAACAAATTCATTGGGATATTTGTTTAAGATCAAACCCCCATTACTCTTGAACTTAACCTCAATCAAGAGGGGATGAGCTGGAAGTTCATTAATTAACTTTTTAAAGAAAAATATCTTTTTTTTTTTTTTTAGAAATATACACAACTTTAGGATCTATAAAGGCAACAGGTTGACAAACTAAGGATTTTTTATTATTAGGACAGACATGGTCCATCAAACACTCAATACTTCTGATATAGTATCAGCAAAAATGTAATCAATTTACTGGTACTGTGTGCATTTTGAAGTCACAGAACTGCATGCTGTGACCCTTTAAGAAACAGAGAAATTTCTCTATAAATTTGACATGATAGAATTTTTTTTTTTTGTCTTAAAACTGTCTCCGCCTCCTTCTACCACCTCCTCGTTCTTGCACTAAGCAGCAAAGGATTGGCAGCTACAACTCTGAATTTGAAAGAAACCAGCGTAAAGAGCTATCAATTAGCAACTGGTCCAAGATCGGACTAAACAATGACTAAAATTTAATGGTAACCAGTTCTCACTTGGTTTCCAGAAAATGGCTAAAGTTTGAAGCAGTGGAATTTTCCCAAAGTAGAACAAAAATCTGGAGATGTGTGTGAGATATAATACTGAATATCTGAGGATGGCAAGAAGGGCAAGAGGAAGTAAATTCTGGCCATGCAGAAGCCTGTTTCTGACTACAAATTCAACTAAGGTCAAAGAAAATTTATCTAGAGGGCAGTGAGTCAATGATTAAGAGAACATGGTAAAGAGATCAAATAAAAGATCCTGTACATGCTGCAGTGGAGAGGCACAACCTTTAGTTCCCCAGGAAGCCAGACTTTGATGACCCCCCAGCAGGACTGGCCAGACCTGTCCAGGGCCACAGAAGGCCCAACGCGTTCCACCGCACATGTGCCTTCTCAAACTGGAGTAGCAACTCTCTGCCTCTCCACTCTTTCTAGTCCTCCCTCCTTATGTTGCCTGACCCACACCTCCCTGGGGAAGAGGACACCAGTTCTCAAAGGAGAAATTTCCCCAATTTTCCCACAAGGAGTCCCACAAGATGTGAGCCAGTGTACAGGCAGCGGGTCCATAGCTGTGGCTTCAGCTGCACCACAACAATTTCTATCTGCAGGCATCTAGTCTGGGGGACATATGAAGTACACCAGAAAAAAAAACAGGAAGGGGGGAGAATTCTCCATGCAGGCGCATGCTCTGAAGTTGGTAGCCAGATGTAATTCGGTGAGGGGTAGAGATGGCCTACAGGACTGTCAGAAGGTCAGGACTCCAGGTAGTGCTTATGCCTGGAGCTGCCAGAAATTAATCCATGGCCTGGAAGAAGGTCCTTGGATAATCTTGAACAGTTTGCAGCTGCCACTCCCTTCCCTCCCTCTCCAACCCCACCAAGCACTCCTACCATAGGCAAACAAGGCAGCTGGGATGCAGGACTCATTCTCAGAGAGTGCTCCCAGCTGGTGAGAGAAAGGAGATCGGGCAATCCATAAATGTTTTAGCAATATCATTCAGGATGCACTCTCCCCACCCACCCCCCCGCCACGTAGCTTTTTGTGCTATTTAAAGAGGAAATGTGTTGACAAGTCTTAGCAAAGTCTGACTGGGATTGCTGTCAATCCAAAACACCCGTTGGGCTAGAGATCCGGCAGAGCAGATGGTGATGCCGAGGGTGGTGATGAAAAAGCAGCGCCAGAGCTCTTTCACTCCTTCTGGGAGAGAGGCTGTGCCAAGAACATGTAATTGAGGGACAAAGGGAAAAGCCGGCAGTAAAATCCCCATCTACCTGGGGAAGCTTAGAGCCAAATGGGCTCAGCGTAGGGCCCAAATGCATCTGGCTGAGGTCCATCTAGTTCTGTGACAGATGCATTCATTCAGAACACTGGGTTGCTTTTTTTCACTTACAGCAAGTTAAAAAAAAAGTAACCAAATACAGCAGAGTGAAAAAAAATGGCAACACAGGCTTCAAAAGGCTGCAGGACATGGAATAGAGGGGTTTTTCCTCTCGGCTCACATGTGCAGAAGCATTATGTAACTCTGTTTTGTAAGAGGCACAACGATCTTCTGGCACTGAAAAAATAGATGTTGACCACAAAAATGGGAGAGCCAGGAATGTATAGGAACAGGTCTTGCCAAAGTAAGCAAAGTCCAAACATCCCACGCTTCCCAAATTATCTTTCTTTCCTGCTTAATGCACTGTAAATGAAATTCAGTTGGACTTTGACATTATCGTGGACTGGATTCAATCCCACTTATATTGTGCATAGATAGGAACTGATGATAAAATGATATTGTTTGAAGAAATAGCTCACTTCCTTGCAACAATTCTTACACTTGTTAACATATTAATAATTATAATCACGTGTTGCATTTATAATAGAGCCTTTCTTCACCAAGAATCCTAATGCTCTTATGAAATAAAGTGATTGTACTGTGTGTGCTATCTTAACTGGAAACATATCCTACATCCCAGCACTGCCTGTAAATCATGATTTAAAATGTAAGTAGATTAAATTTCCTACCAATCTATTGCATTTTCAGTGCCTTTTTTATTGTTAAACATGCCTCTGCTCTTTCCTCCACAGAGCTTACAAAATGTTTTCCACCAAAATAAATGTGTAAGAAATCTGCAGCATTAGGCAATCTGTCTAGGGGAACTCTTCATTTCTTTTCAGTGCTACAGCCATTAGCTGAGTTAAGTTTGACTTCTCTTGATTTTCAAAAAAACAAGACAAAAATCAGTGGCTGAAAAAAGACTCCTTAATGAATAATATTAGTATTTGAATGGTTCTGTTCAGCCATTACCGTTGACACTCTGGCTGTGCAGAAAACATGAGGTAAGCCCTCATTGCCCAGTCTTGAGTGAAGCAGGAAAGTGCGTGCTGTTTTTACTCAAGAATGGTATGTGAGATCAACCCTGGGAAAAACCCTCTTAAAAGTAACTCATGCTGCTTAATGTCATTAGACTATACAACCTGGCAATTTAGGCTAGGTATCCCAGTTAAAAATAAACAAACAATCCCTACATCTTTATGTAGACGAATGAACAAATGTCTTCTTAATTCTTGATTCAGTAAGCACAGATGGGCTGCAAGGCTCATATAGTTTTGTTCAGGTCTGCAGGGATAGTTGCATCAGAAACTAAAACAAAGAAATGTTTAAGGGAGTTGGGTATGTCTTTAAATCCAAGGATTGCTCTTTCTCTAACTGCTCAAGGGTTAAACACAGATGGTTTGGAGGAATTTGTTAGGAACTGGACAGTGAAATGCTTACTACCATGTATGGCACATAGAGTCTGTCCCATCACTGCCTTCACTGCCTCAACATCTCTGAGTGATGGGGGCAAGAGCACAGAATCTGTGCTACTCTAAGAATGCTGAGAAATGATTAATTCTTTTTTCCCTCTTAGGATCTGTGACTATATTATTATTATCATTAGACAATGTAGATAGTAGAATTAGTCAATTTTGGCACTGCTTACAAGACCAGTGTCAAGATTTAATCAATCTCTATTCTTCTTGCTGTAGATTTTCATTTGTGATCTTAGAGATAGTATGTTAATTATACCTACTGGCCCTTTTAACGATACCTAAGGATCAGAAAATAGGGAAAAGAGAAAGAATGGCAATTACTCATGTCAGAGGAAGAAGTCAAACTGCATTTCTGAAAAAAAAAAAAAAAAAAAAAAAAAGAAATCTGGAAACTATTTTTCCAGTAAAACAAAACAAAACAAAACAAACTCCAAATCTCTTGTTGGCCAAGCATGGAAAATGCCTATTCCTTAGGTAAATGTTTGAGTAGTTAAAAGAATGAAGAAAAGACAGTGTTAGCTAAAATGTTTTGTGCATGGGTGATACAATGAGCTTTCTTTACCAGACAGATGTAATAACAGGGCAAGCTGTAGGAATGCCCTGCCCTGTGAGTCAACAGACTGACAACATGGATGTTATTTGCCAGTTTAGAAGAAGAAGCAAATGCTTTGGCTACAGGAGCTGAAACTACAGGGTAATCAAATTGGAAGTATGCATGCTGGAATATATCCAAGGTGCCATGATGCTAACATTTCTACCTCTATGAAAAATATTATGAATACTGTATTGCCCACGAAGAAGCAAGAATTATAAATGTCCAAGGTTCCAGATTATGCACAGAAGGCATATGGAGACTTAACAGCAGCAAATATATGTCTTTTGTCTCAACCGATATCAGCTCTTGTGGGTTATGGAAAAGGTGGCGTGTTCATGCTTGATGCTCTATAGGGCCAATAGCACAGCCCTTGTCTTCCAGCACTTCCTGCCTCTTTTGAACATCTCATGCTAGGACTTACACTCACTCCCTGTGTGACCCTATTATCCCAGTACTTTGTAGATGAAGGGAAATCAGAAAAAAAAAGCTTTCTGAAGCTGGAAAGAGCATCTTATTCTGAATTGGCTTTGTGCACAGACCACTCTTAATTCCCAGATAAGAGCAATCATCCAGGAAGCCAATCAATGACAAGCAGCACATTTTAAATTCATACACACACCCTTAATCCAAATTCACTTCCATAAAGAGATAAGCTTTCAGTAAATTCACTAATCAACCGGTATACGTCGAGAAAGAAGAACGGGAGGTGTGGTTTCACCACTTCATTTATTTTCCAGGATTTACATTCAATTTAAGTCAAAGGTAAAATGACAGAAGTACTCCCATACTAGTTTCCATCAGAAACATTTCTTTTTCAACAAGCCAGCATTTGCTGATAAACTCTGCCAAAAAAAATAATCTGAGAACCAAGACATAAAATGGTTGCAAAATTATAAAAAAACATTGACAAGGACAGGCTGAATGTAAAGGAAAGTAAAACAAGGTGAGGAACCTCATTAAGCAGAAGCTTTTCCAAAGCCAGTGGTGTCATTGGGAGTGGTTTTACTGTATACTTGAACCATTCAGGACATTGGGTGATGTGTAATACATCTGACAAGCTTAGAGGCAAACCCTCCAGTGACTATGCTAACATTTGGCTCTGCAGACTCACTCTTGGTCGGTCATCAAAAGAAACTGAAATCTGCTAAAAAATAAGGAATCTTTAGTAACATCACTAGGAGAAAACATGAATGCAGCTAGTTTTAGCCCATTATTTAGGAAGTTTGTTGCACAGGAACATTTCCACATTGTGAACCTGAGGTACAGTTTAAAAGGGAGGAGATGGGTCCATCATCTTTGCAACTAAGCTGATTCTTTAAGTCTGGGTCATTTTTACAGGAAAACGGTAGTCCTGTCTAGCAGACCTGGGTTTGTTTCATTCCTGCTTCATTAGCATCTCCAATAGCTACTTTAAAAGCCTTTTGCATCAGTACCTTTTTGTAGTATTGGCCCTTGTCATCCTCCACTGTACGTGTTTTGAGCAACAGGCCACAGGACTTCTCCAGACCCCGTGTAGATCATCTGCTGTTCCCAAGGTAGCTCCTGTCACTTACGCTGACATTGCAAATTTACTAAACTCCCAAATTTGTTTACCTTTGACATGGAGTTCACTGGTACATGATGGAAAAGACTTGGGGCTGGACATGGATAGGAAGAATGAAGTCTGTAGTGTCTTAAAAGCCTTCAAAAGCGCTTGCTCAGCTGCAGAACATAAGTTTTGTCTGGTAGGGCTTTGTCCTGTTTCCAGAAATGCAATGACTTTAAACTGAAGCTGCTTCCTCGTAATTAACTAAGCACAAAAGCTGAACCCGTGGAAATTGTACAGTAAACACTACTGCTTACTGGTACACGGGAAAGAACAATGAGGGCACAGACTCCTATGCTAAAACCTAAAAGCAACACAATATACTGTATTTTGGGGTGATTCCATTGTGCTGGCATTTGATTTAGGGAGAAAGAGTTGCTTTTGCCAACACAGAAACAAATTTTCTCCTGCCATTATGTTTGGGCCCCTTTTCACCTCTCCTGTGTACAGTGTTTGCTGAAGTCTGCCTGGCCAGTTAAGCAGGAGGTTAGCTGTGCTGCAGAAGACATGTGGAAAGCAATTAAATGATTTATTACCTCTATTGAACATGGGTTTTGAAAAGCAAACATTGTCCAGTGCAAGAACACCACTAGTGACACACAGGAGTTTGTTTCACTAAAGTTCCTTTGGGACCTCCCAAAGCATGGCAGTATACCACTGCAGTAACACTTGGTCCCACAGGATATGGTATCCTAAAAAGAAAATATGGCTGATCTAGGATGAAGGAGGTACAGGCACTTTTTCTGCAGTAGAAACACCCAAGAGAGTCTGAATTTGTGACGGTGAATTTCAAATAACTTGCGAATCATGAAACTGGGACAGTCTTTCAAACCTCCATATCTCCCTGTCAGGCACAGCAGAAAAAAAAAAAGTCAGGTCACTTGATTTAATGTCAGGCTTTGAGATTGGCACGTTCATGGTGAAGAAAGGGTCACAGATAAGACAAGGTGACATTCAATGACATTACTGCAATAGAAATTATAAAGCTAGTGTTAAAAATCCAGTGTGGGAGCTGAGTAAGGAACGTAAGCTGAGTTCAGGACGTAAGCTACGTTCAATGCTCAGTCTGGCAAAGGTCCTGGACATGCTGTTGCAGCCATGATTTATGTCATATCAGGTACTGAAAGCAAGAGGATGAAGTTTAACTTGGCTCTCTGGACAGAAATACACCAACGGTCAGGAACATGCTGTTCAAATAGGCAATATGGGCTTTAGCGTGCACTAAAAGCCTCAACATGACCCTCCTGACTTGTGCCACTAAAACTCATGTCCTTCGTCTAGCCATGAAATTTATTAAGAATCTCAAAGTGGAAGAGAGTTCTCAGGTCACCAGATTCCTTTCTTGGAGGTAGAAGGAATCACAGCAGGTAATCTTGCATAAATGTATTGATGTCTACCTTAAACCTAATCATTTTTTTGCCTTTGCCATTCGCTAAGAAAAATTGTTTCAGGACTTTTCATGTTTGATGGCTTACAAACTATGTCTGATTTCAAATTAAGGAAGAAAAAACAAATACCTCTGTAAAACTTGTTGATTATTCCACCCTTCTTGTATTGACTTTCTGGGTGCAGATGGTGTGTGCACCAAAATATGCAAATCAGCTCTTTATCCTTCACCTGAGAGAGCTCTGTCAGCATCAAATCTTTTTGGTTCTCAGCAAACATTCATATTTACAGACAGAGAGATTATGGTTGTAAGTAGGAATTAGGAGAACAGGATACATGCAATAAGAGGATTGGTATACAACCAAATCTCCCGAAGTGGTTTAAAAAGAATTTTTCTCATGTTTCCCTTAAATCCAAAAATAATCTCCAGTAAATCAAGAAAACATTTACCTAGGATTGACACATGATCAAACTGTAGCTTTTTTGCCTTAAAATTTCACCTTTGTGGATTCAGTTTAGTCTAATCCTTTATCAAAACATGAGGAAGCATCTTGGTAATTTGAGGTGTAACATAGACTTTTGGCTTTTAATTTGCTAATAGCTTCATTGTATTAATTGTGCTCCCTATATATCATAAAGGAAAGACCAAGGCCTGCCAGAATGAATGAACTGGCACTTTATAAAGTTTCATTTCTGGAATGCCTACAATACCCGTGGTACAATTTAAAAGCCAGAGCACAAATATATTATGAATATAGCAGTATAGCAATCTAACCTAAGTCAAACAGTTTTAAAAAAATTCATTTCTGGATTATTTTTAACCTTGACAATTTGCCACATTTAAAAACACTGCAAAAGGTTCAGATGAAGGTTATTTTCTGACACGGTATTTCAAATCTTTGCTCAAAGAAAACCAGGATTTATGTAAAATAAGCAAGATGTCATGCTGAGTGTTTGTAGTGAGTCCAGGAGTAACAACATCACTGAAGAGGAAGAACCGATTCACAAGAGGTTTCTGTTGCAGTGATGCAGCTATGCATGAAATTTTTTAACAGCAGAAATTACTACAACTTGTGGTTACTTTGCTAACATTTTTTTGGAACAAAAATCTGGGGTATGACTATGCAAAAAGGCTGACACCAGCAGCAAGTTAAACAACTAGAAAGCCAGCCGCTGTGCCCTGACAGGTTAGAGACAGGGGCCCAGAGAACAAGCAAGGAGGGATTTTTGGTGGTGGTGGGAGGTACAAGAGTGGTTTCCTCTGCCTAAGAGGGATGCAGAGCACTGGCATGCTTTTCACTGGTCTTTGTGTTTATTAAAAATAAAAGGCCCCAAAGTAACCAGTACTGATTTTCAGTTTGGTGAAATAACTGCTGTTTGTTGCACGTTCTGTTAAAGAGTGTGTCTCTGTAGAGAAGAAGAACACTTAGAATCATAGATTCATGGAGTGGCTTGGGTTGGAAGGGACCGTCAAAGCTGGTCTAGACCAACCCCCCTGCAGGGGCACCTTTTACTACATCAGGTTGCTCAAAGTGCTGTCCAACCTGACTTTGAACACCGCCAATGATGGGGCACCCACAACTTCTCTGGGCAACATGCTCCAGTGTCCTTATATCCAATTTAAACCTACCCTCTCTCAGTTTAAAACTGTTGTTCCTTGTCTTGTCACTACAGGCCCTGGTAAAAAGTCTTTCTATATCTTTCTTATAAGCCCATTTTATATATCATAAGGTCTCCCCAGAGCCTTCTTTTCTCTAGGCTGAACAATGACAAGTTTCAAGCTCTCTTCATAGGAGAGGTGTTCCAGCCCTCTGATCATTTTCATGAATCTCCTCTGGACCTAACAGGTCTGTGTCCTTCTTACGCTGGGGGCTCAGAGCTGGACACAGCACTGCAGGTGGAGTCTCACAAGAGTGGAGCAGAGGGGCAGAATCCCCTCCCTCAACCTGCTGGCCACACTGCTCTTGACAGTTGGCTTTCTGGGCTGTGAGCGCACATTGCCAGCTCACATCCAATTTTACATCCACCAGTATCCTCAGGTCCTTCTCCGCAGGACTGCTCTCAATCAATTCATCACCCAGTCTGCACTGATACCAGGGGTTGCCCAGTACTTGTTGCAGCCTGAAGTAGACCCTCTTGAGGAAGGAGAGAGGTCTCCTTTCCTGAGAGTAACTGCACAGGCTTGTTTGGGAGAAGATTTGGGAGGTCAAATGGATCTAGACTGGGTGTGAAAGATATGGGATGAGCCTGCAACTGGAGTGCAGACAGGGAGAGAAGAATCAGGGGCTTTCTGCAGCCAAGAGCAGACCCAAAGCCAAACATGAGAGGTGAGGGAGAGAAAGAGGCTGGATGTCACCTTGAAGAGATCTGGCAACCCCAGTGGTCTGTAGGGGCTGGACTGGGGGAAAGGACCCACTCTTCATGAACACAGTTGACAAGAGACCTATTTAATCAAACTATTTAAAATCAGATTCGTCCAGCAGCTCTGTAGTTCCTCTGCTGAGAGCCATCCTGTTGCAGATTATTATTTTGCACTCTGGTAAAATCCAGCTGTAGAGACTGGAAGTATCTGGTATTTTTTTGGCATGGGAGAACCCTTTTTGCTTTAAAAACATTCCACTTCAGTGAACTGGCTGGCTGACAGTGTTTCTGTCACATCATAACGCCGCTTTCAATGTCAGCTCGTATCGAATGACAGGTTGGGTTTTTCATGGAGAGTAAGAGCTTCTCTCACTTTCAGATTCTGCTGCTGTAAGCATATATTTCACTCTAAAGACCAGTACTGACCCATCTCATTTCTCCAGCTGTAGTGTAGATTGAACATATAATTAATCTGTATTTCAAAGAAAGCTGTGTAGACCAAGCAAGACCTGCTAGTCCAGTCAGAATCCATTAGCAACAAAGATTACATATTTCAATGTCTGCTGTGTTGTTTTGACTGTGGGAACAAGGAGAAACAGTTCTTAATTACTAATAATCCCTTGCATGCATTATTAACAGACTATTTTGTCCAAATAGTTGGAGCCTGCAGTGTTTTACAAGCTCCATTTACAAAGTATTCATCATGGCTGATGATAATGAAAAACTTTGTTGTTTATTGTTTTGTTAGGAGATTCTTTCTTAGGCAAGGCAGACCACCTTGTAAGGGAAATAAAAACTAAAAATGTAGTTCAGTTTTAAAGATGTAACAAAAAACTGTGATTAAAAAAAAGAAAAAAGATGATTCCTGAATTATTCCAGATCTATAAACTAGAAACTCGAAGAGAATCAGGCCCAAAGCTATTAAAAACGAGGGAATTGAAAGTGATTCAGTACCAGTATGAGTAACTATATTATGGAATTCCCCAGTATCTACAAGTACTTACACAGTGATGTAGAACTGTTCATCAAATAAAATAACGACTCATTTCTTTAGGATTTTTTTAGAACAGACAATTTTCTTATCAGAAGTGTCATGTTATCTCAGGACAAATATCAGTCAGGTAGACCTAAGACACAGTGGTAACACTCATGTCAAGGATGCAAAGAAACTCCTTTTACTGAGTCTTACTCTGCAGTGAAAAATCGACATCAAAATCAAGCAGCTTAATTCATTAGTTATTAATTAAAACATGCCAGGGAAGTTGAGCATTGCTCTGAAAGCAAAATATGAGACCACTGGGAAAACTTTGTTTGTTTTTTTAACTTTTTTTTTTTTCCCCAGATGTTTTTCAAGTCTTTGAGCTTGAGAAAAAGATTAATTAATAGACATAGCTTCTGTTTCTGCCAGACATCTTCACATGACCAGGAACTGAATCCTAATTATCCAATTATGAAAGTGTGGATGTTGGGTGAGAATGTGCTTGAAACTGGTTTTCCTTTTACAAAGGCTATAAGGGTCATTATTATAACCTAGTCTGAGCAGCACAACATAGGATACAAAAATGTCACACAATCAACTACGTGCTGCTGGAAAGATGTCCAGTCCAATTTATTTGGTGATGGAGAAGAACAAACATCCACACTGGTGCCACAGTGCTATTCTGGTTTTCAGTAAATAGCCTCCAGACAGGCACTTCACGGTACAGAGCAAGCATTGCAGGCTATAAAAATTCTTTGAAGGATTTCCCAAACTAGTTATTTAGGAAGGGTGTGATGAATTGTAGCAGTTCCTGAAAATGTTCCTGGGGTAACAGTAGAAGAAGACGGATTTATAGCATATATCGCATATGCAGGAAATGTTTTCCATGCCTAATCTGAAATGACTTCACCTAAAAAAGCCAGAGAACATCATCAAGAACAAACAGAAAGCATAAGTGGGCAAGCTAGAAGTAAATTGGGGTGCTGGTGGATCTAAAGGTATCTGCTGTGGTCCATGAGAGAGCTAGCCCTGGGGGAAAAACTAATTCCAGGCCATAAAGTAGCAGCTGGTATGTCTACATTGCACTTTGGTAGCCTTTTGTTTACAGAACAATGCTTACCGAGGGTCAGATTAAACCCTGGTTTTAAGCCAGGTTTTTATGGCGTTACGGGAAATGGATCGGTCAATATAGAAAAATGTCCGGATATGTAAAGATGTGAAGGCAAGATGCTGTAAAGGAGTGGCAATGCACTTGCCTCATGACCATCTTTGAATAACAGTGTAGGGACAGGTGGTGACATGGAAAAAAACATTTCAGAGCTGGAACATAAAAGGGTTTATGGACTTCTTCAGTGGCCTTCAGAAATTCAAGCTGAATCTAACATATAAAACACACAGGAATGGCAGCAAATTCCCTGCCTGCTAAGGCAATTTTAATCTCCCTTTGATTTGCTGGAGTCACGCTAAGGGACATTGCTGTCGGTCAAAATATGACTCACTCTGTGTCAGGGTGGAGAATGAGATCAGTTACTAAAGCCTACATTTAAAAAACCAAAAGGGAAGAAAGGGAAAATTCACAAGACCGCTATAAACGTTAAAAGCGAGTGAGAAGAAGTCCTTGCCAAGGAACCTATCAAAAATAATGAAACTGTTCTCAGCATCATATTTATCAGAAATCAGGGTGAAAGGGTCTTTCACTGGAAGTCCTGAGGATGATGGAGATGTTGAGGCAGGACATAGGGTCGTCAGAATTTTCAGTAAATAGCTGGTGCTTCCCGTTACAAATATATAAAATTGGCATTTGGGATCAACTTCTTACATTGCTTTTGAAGGATTTAGAGAAGATAGGACTGTACTTACCTTAGACTGCCTATAAAGTCAAGAGGGAGAGATAGGGGCATTTCTAGAAGACAGTTGAGCTCTCAGGTAAGATGCATAGCAATTTTCAGTAACTACACAGAAATTTTACAGTGCCTCAAGCCCTAATTTATACATATGTTTTTTTAGGTAGATGGGATGAACCAGAATCTACGCAACCAGTCCTCCTTGATTTCTTCACTTGTATCAATGGGACACCTCACTGCACAGGATCCTCTGGAGGATCAGTAGTTAAATAATTTTCTTTCCAATAAGGAGGTTATTTTAAAAGCAGGCCTCCACAAAAAGCAAGCTTTAGTGAAACAGGGGCGTCAACCTATAGTTACAGGAAGCCACTGGACAGATTTCTTTGAATAAAAAAAATCATTTAAATTAAAGCCAGTGATTATCTATTAACCTGCCTTAGAGACTACTGATGAAAACTGGGTCTTCACACCTAGAGAAAAGGAAAGTGCGTAGCAATTACAACCTCTCTATAGGTTCGGGATCAAACCCTGGCCTACTTTTGACACAAAGCCAATCGCCTGGGCACACTGCCGATGGAGTAGCTTTCCCGAGAGAGGGATTATGGTTGTTAAAGAATTAAATGGATGTGAGAATGGCCTCGTACAAGGTAAACTGAGACTCCATTGTTGCCCTAAAGATACTAAATAATCAGATCCTTTGAAGTGTAAAAACCAGAAAGATTTTCACAACTGATATCTTTGTCTTGGTGTCTTTGGAAAATTGTCACAGTTCTTTCTCCTAAAGGATGTTTGGGATGCCTGACAAAAGTGAGTCTAGCCGCTTCAGGTTTGCAAATAGCATGTTATACACTACTGCAAAAAGGCTTTATGAACTTAAACGTTACAATCACATAAAGGGAACAAAGGCCCACCTTCATCTTTATCTTAGATCAGAAAGGAAATATAAACAAGGCCAAGAACGTGTATTTGAGCACACAATCTGTAGAAGAGTCAGGCACAGCTCTCAGACCACCCAGAGCTTGGTCTCCCCCCTATGTGAAAGACGTTCCATCAAATTTACCTGGTTCATTACTAATCAAGATAACTTTCCTGAGTGATATTTAGACAAATTTTTTCATGTTTACATTGTAACTTTCTAAGTGTTAAACCAGTATGCTGAAACAAAATAGGTGCAGCATTCTTTTAAACAATCCCTTCTGTATTAGAGAGCATTTACAGTTCACAGTCTTTGTTTTCAGCTCAAGATTCTAGATACCAGAATAGATTGATATCGATACAGCACACCGTAGATAACACTAGAGTTCCGATTCCACCACCAGGGGATCTGCTCAGTGGAAAAGTTTGTAAAAGAACAGTGCCTCTCCCCAAATTAAAATACAGAGCACACCTTTAATTGTCTTTTCCTCCTTGCAAACACCAATAATTGGTAACAAAAGCCAAACAAAAATTTAGCTAAACTACGTCAAAGTAGTGATGGGAACTGACCTTTCCAAGCCACAAAACAATACGCAAGTCAGAGTTCATCTCATAATGCCAGACTCAGACTCAGAGCGCACTGGTGAAATGATAAAGTGTCTTAGGACTTGTTCACCTGACACAAGGCAGTATCTCTGGCAAATATTTATTTTTGCAATATGGGACAGTACTTCCTGGTGTGTTACCTCAGAACTGTTCAGTGAGTGGGAGTACCATCCTTGCATGATAAGAAAAGAATGGCTACAGGCTGAAACCAGCTGAGCCCTGGCCCAACTGGCTCAGCTGAACGCTGGTTCTCCTGGGGTTACCCTATTGAAGTGGATGCTGGTGTAAAGAATTCACGCAAGAGGAAGAAACAGTACTTGGAGCATTGCCACTGATTTTTCTTGAGTTACACCAGGGAAACATTTGACTTGCAGAGACTAGTCACTAACTGGAAGAGATGGCCTGGGGCTACAGATGAGGGCTTGACCGCACACACGTGAGAATCAGCCACACAGCAGCGGCTGCAGGATCATGGCCAAGTCAAGCTTTTACAGAGAAGCTTTCCCTGGAAGAGCTGCCTTTGTTTAACTTTGCCAGTTCTGGGGGTGTCTTGTGACAACAGCCTAAAGAAAGACACACAGACTTTAGCTGCAGTCCAGCTTGCTCCATGCAAGCAACAGTGCTGCTGCATGCAGAGGCAGAGACATTCAGTGAGAAGGGCCAGCTTACAAGTGGGTCATTACATCTATTTACTTCCAGTGTAACACTTTCCCAAGATTGAGCAGCTTGCAGGCTGGTTTTTGTTTCTGTGCATTTGTGTGTGTGTGAGGGGGCCAGAAATGTTTGACCCATTGACTGTCTGAGCTGAGGAAGCTGAAAGTTCTCATTAAAGAGGCTTTGCCTTGCTGGCAGCATCTCAGCTAAACAGGACTCTGCACCTTCAAGCAGAGGACCAACGAGTTCAGCTTAATACCCGGCCATCGGAGCTGCAAATCATATTGCACAGGCCAGTTAGATGCTGGACTGAGTGAGTAAATGAAGTGCCAGGTGTAACTGGGAATGGAGGAGCATGTGAGGTTTCACATAATCCTCTATTCAAAAGCAATCTGGAGATGAGAATATGCCTTTGGTTACAGCATTTCACTTGCCTGAAAAGCAAAATACATGCCAAAAATGAATAGGAAAGTATTCCTTTAAGTCGATGTCATCCTCAATTTCTGTATAAAGTTCATCATCACTAAAACACACAGGAGACAAGAAATCTAAGTACGCCGGGTAAAATTAGATTGTGTTTTGTGCCCTTCTCCCACCTGAAGTTAATGCAGAGATGGGAAAGGATGCTGATTGTGTTCTTGCTGAGCCATCCTGCTGAGAATGATTGATTTGCAAGGTTTACATGAGTGTGTAGATACTACTGACAGAGTCTGTTTATTCTTCTGATGACAAAAGCATGCAGGAAGGATTTCTTCCCCCTCAGGGAAAGGCAAAGAGGAAAGAAAGGAATGTCCTTTTTTGTTGCTGTTCTTTGCATTGTAAAAGCATGCATGCACTTGATTTGTATCAGTAAGAATGTTTTCTGGGCTAATGTGAAATTGGAAGACATGAGACTCACTGTCAAGCAATTGCAACACATGTCTTCCAAGGGAGTTGCATTGCACTGACAGTTAACAAAGATTCCTATCATTTATAATCAAGCAAACTGGTCCACTGACTAGTGCAGAGGCTGGGAATAGGAGCGTTAGCTTCAATTCGATGATCTTTATAGGTCCCTTCCAACCTGAGGTATTCTATGATTCTATGATTCGTTACTTCAGCACAAACACCTTGTTGGCTTTTGTCGTCCATATTTCCCAAGGATACCTGCAGTGCACCTATTCTCACGGTGATCCTTAGGTACACCCAGCATCTTTTTTATTGTTTATAAGGAAACAGAATAAAAACAAAGGATAAAATTCAGCTTCTCTGACTTCAGCTAAGCCAGCTACCCTAGCTCTCAAAATACCCAGTGCTGAGAAACTGATATCTTCCCAAGGGCTCTTACACCAGTCTTAGCCTGAGACAAATCATTCCAGAAAGGGGCTGGAGAATGGGTTAATTAGAACAATCTGAGCTGAATCCTGCATAGGTATAACAGACTGCCCTATTGCATCACAGTGATGACCCAATAAACGTGGGACTCTCAGGTGAGAGCGGAGAAAAACATGTACCATTCAACTCCTATGCCTATTCAAAGTCCCACAGTCTTAAGATTGGTGATACCATAACGAAACAGAACACATGAAAGTAATCTGATGTCAACTGAAATGATTTATTATGAAAAAGAATTAAATTAAATTAAAGATGACTTGGGGCTCAGTACCTGCAGCATTTTAAAATGGAAAGCTAAAGGTTAATGCACTTCATATCTACCTGGTCACTTCAAAAGTATTCCCTTCAAAAGAATTCCCAAAAGCCCACACAGAGCAGGCTGCAGGACACTGAACTCTAAGAAAGTCACAGTATTCAGTTCTCTTTCAGGTTACAAAAGACCAAATTCCTCAAGGCAGTGCCTTCTTTGCATACTCTGAAGGTATTGTTGGACCATTCTGATGCCTGTCCACATAAGATACTACCACCAGTACCACTGGACGTGCTAGCTGGGAGTCAATCATCTATAACACAAATCATAGTCATGTAACCAGTATTGAGACTGAACATCAGTCACCTGACATACAGCTCAGAGTTTGGTGTTGGCAAATAATAAAACACACCAGTGAGAAAAGGGCTCACAGTAAGGGTGCAAATATAATAATTTTGTAGTGCATGTGTAAAACGTGTTTTTTACACTCCTGATGTTGTGCTTAATGTGCAGAAGGAAAAAAACACCTTGCTGACTGAACTGCAGCTGTGGAAGTGATTGCTGTTTGCCTTCTAAGGGAAATGAAGCAATGCGAGTGGTTATGGTTTTACAATGTGCATTTTCTTCAGGGAAGACTTTTGAAAGGCATCATCTGTCTCTAGAGTTCTTGTAATAACCTTGGTTTATACACCACCTTGGGATTAAAGACATTAACCACCTTGCCCTGTTTAGCAGCATCACTGAAACAGCAGAACAAGTCCTCTTTGAAATGCAGTTTATTCTACAAACATTTAGAGTAAAATCTTGAGCTAATTTCCATAAATGCTTATAATACCAGAAGGAAAAGGCACAAGAGAGAAGTATGGTCATTTGAATTTTACTCACAGCTGTTTTCTAAACTACTCACTTGCTAGGGAAGCATTAAATGGGAGCTGAAATGTTTCCTTTAGTTCATGCTCATGTTGTCCTCTTTGAGCATTTTGTTTCCACACATGCACATTCATCTACATGCACGTATGTGAACTGGACTGTCTTATGCTCAGAGCAAACCAGTTCCACCTTCACTTTGTGACTCCTTTTTTCATGGCAGCAAATGCACTTGTGTTCCATTTCATTGGCCTCAAAGGAATACCTATAGAAATGAGATTTGCACATCAGTCTGCTGCCTGTTGTCTTCCCAAGCTGATCAGTATTTGCTGCTCCAAGTGGAGGTACTTCTAAGGAGCAGAGGAGGAAAATTTCCCATCTATTGTTCTGCTTATCCATAACAGTCTTTCCTCAGGATGCTATTAGCCACGCAGGGCCAGATCATCTGACACCAATGGGGAAAATCCCAGTAACTTCAGTGAATTTTGGATTAAGCCCATTCTGGCAAGGCAGAAAAGAACAATTCATGCAGAGACCAAAGAGCAGGAAAAAACTCCACTAAACACCAGTCCCGCATAAGGACATGTTTAAAAACAGGTAGTTAATAAATTTAGCTGATGCCTTATCAAAGGGACCTATTTTTCTAACTAACTCCTGTCACACTAAAGACATTTAGTCACATTGCTAAAGACTGCTGTTCTGCACACCCAGTTTCATCAACAAGGTCCTTTTAAACAGCAGAAAGGGGACAAACAGCTGCAGCCCATTGGCGACAAGAACCCAGGAAGACCAGACATGGGGGAGGACAGAGAAAGGTTTCCTACTTACACAGAATAGGTACTGCATGTCCCTTCACAAAAGGGCACTGGGACTGGAGCAGCTGACTTACAGTTGTTGTGGACAATAAACTGCTCTTTCACATTGCGTTTGCATTTATGCGGCAGGTCGATACCTGTGTAGGAGAACATTTCTGTTAGATTTCTTCAGACTGGGGAGTAAATGTTTTGAAAGGTATCTTACAGGAAACCAAGGGCAGATCATCCTACTAAAACTTTTTACAGTTCAAATGATAACCAGAAAAACGAATGAGAGTGTGAAGAGGCACTAATTCAGCAAAGCGATTTCCTGCTGGTCAAGGTACTTTTTTATTTACAGAACAGCTTAAATGAAAACTTATGTATAAGTCCATGTAAAGATTCTGTTCAACCAAGACCTAAAGGAGACATGAAGGATTTGTTTTTTTAAAAATTGTTATAAATTATATTTAAGCTTTAGAATTTTGACTCTAGAATTTTGACATTTGTGACTCTATAACAACCTATGATTTCTGGGTGGATGATACAGAAAAAAGACCCTTTTTTTCCATGCAGTTTCCAAATGGAAGAATACAGAGCATATTTGATACAAAACTTCTTATCTGGAGTATAGTTCAAACCAACAGTATATCAACTATTTAAAAACATAGAAAAAGAGATCAAAGAATTTTAGTGTCCTGATTGGAAGAATGAGGCAGATTTTTAGCCTCAGCTGTGAGTGGATTTTTAGCTTCAACTGTGAGGTAAAAAACAGCTCTGCTGCTCTAAGAACAGCCTTCCAGTCTGTGGAAACTGAAGACTCTCGGTGCATGCAGAAACAAAACTACAAGCAGGGAAGAAGCTAACAGCATTGGAATAGGAAATCAGTGATTTAATGCACTCACATGTTTTACAACAGCCATCTGAAGTCACATCAACTGTCCCCTGTATTGAAAGCAAGTGTAATCAGAACAGTTCAGATGCACGCATTGTTAAGCAGCTAGTAGCAATGATGAGAGTGCAGGTATATTCCCTCATCTCTAACCAACACAGATTCCTCATCAGACCCATTTGTGTACCAATTGTCTATAAAACTGCTTTAAAAAAAATCCAGCAAAGAAGGGAGTGAATTTTCTTAAAACTATATATCCTCTCAGAAGCCAATTAAGATGTCCTGCAACACATGCCTGACCTTAGGTAGGTGCTATTGAAGTCAGCAGAAAAAACCCAGCCCCAGAGAGTGACAGCTGCTTCAGGAATTGAACAGCCTGACCTGCACAGAACCTACGCCAAAGCTAATTCAAGTCAATGGCCATCTTTGTCCCTGCTTTGGTTTTCAGATCTGCTGCGAAGCCCCACAAAGCTTCTGAAAGTTACTGGAAACCACTAATTGCTGAAAGCCAGGGCTTGACGGATGCCCCTTGCTCATCCATGTACCACTTCTTTGCTTTGCCATGTACCAGAAGACACTGTGTTCATCAGTTCCCCCAGGTGTCCATGGTGAGTTACCATTTGCTCAATTGCATTTTGTAACACTGGTGTTTCTCAAATGATGAAAAATACCAGCTATTGTCCCAATATTCTTCTCTTTCATGTTCTAGTGCTTATCCCACAAATAAAATGCATAGGTTGTTTGCGAATAGTTTTGTTTTACTTCCATGGGACACTCCATTCAGGACAGAAAAAGCACATTTCCTTCAAACAAGGATGATCAGCTCAGAAAGATCAAGAAATACTGAAGTGGTTCATTCAAAACAGTAGAGAAAGCTCCCAGACCATCAGTCTTTTTTTCTGGCTCTAAAATACTTACTGGGACACAGTTTGATTCTTCAAATGGTAGGCAGACCTTTACTCTACTAGTCAAGGAAAACTGGCCCGCTGATTCAGTGCATGTGTACTGAGTGCAGTTATCGTATGGAGCTTTGTAACTCTTTCCAACCTGAATAAAAACCGGAAAAAAACCCCAACCCAATATAGTATAGCAATAAAAATAGAATAACACAACAGTTACACAGTCAATGAACTGGCAGAGGGACTATATAACTCTGAAAGTGCTGAGATGTCTAGAACTCACATCTGCAAATTAGGTACCAAGCTCACCCACTATCAGCCTATGCAAAATCCCTTTTGTGACCACCTAAGTGGAAAGAATCAAAAGCTGGTGGCAGAATGAGCATAGAGGTATGAACAGAAATGCCAGAAGGTAGGTGTGTTAGTGCATGTGGAATAAAATATACACAAAAGAAAAATAGTTATTTTAAAGGATTTCAACAGTTTTATTTTTTAATAGATGGAAGAAAAGCTAGAAGTGTGAAAGAGAAGTCTTCATAATTGAGGTTAATGAATAAATGCAAAGCCTCCTCATGGAAACATAAAAATTGTATATTGGCACTGGAGAAGTTAGCTTGCATGATAAATTATCAAGGAATAAAAGGATGAAAGAGAAAAGATACAGAATAGAAAAGATGCAAGAGCTACCAGAGAAGCAACAACATGTAAGACAATAGTCACTGGTTGAGAGAGGAGTAGCAGGCTGTAGTAAAACCAAAGAGCTACCCTGAGGCTCAGCCCATGTCTACACAACGCTACGCTCACAAGATGATGTATTATTACCTGGGCGTGTTACCGAGGCACACTACACTATAGCAGCTACCCCACTCCTGATTTCTGCCTCAGCAAGTTCAGAACTAGTGGTAGTACGGCTGTACCAGCTCGCTCACACTGCGCAGCCCTGTATCTCCAGGGCAAGATAATGACACTGTTTCCAGATTGGAGCAGTATGATGTGAAGGCAGCTCACGTGTCTCTGCAAGAGCATTACCACACAACATCATCATTCCCTCCAAATTCTTTCTTTCTGTTGCATGTCAGGAGGTGGGGGTGTAACATGATTTCCATTCCTGACAGAGATGTGTAATTTTCAACACAGTGGTGCCTGTGAGATGCACACAGCAGAGAGCAGCTGTATAAACATCTACATTTACTTTGGAAATACAGACATTTTTAAATCTCCTACAGGTCTTCTCAGCCTCAAAATGTATGACACTAGTTCAAAAATGCTGAGGTCTTTTTGATAATTCAGCTGTCTGTGCAGAGCAAGGGAGAGCTTACCTCAATGGTCACATTGCCAAATGGAAAATTTGCCACACACGCCACTTGCTGACACTGGCTGCAGCACTGGCCCTCCTCTTCCACGTAGCGGAAACCCTGTGGGAATAATATTTCCATTTAGCCATGTTATCTGTTGTCTTGTTCATGAAGCAACTTTGGATCAAAGCCACACTGGAGATGACAGAGGAAATGAGCCAACCTTCTGGTTTCATTTCTGTTGTCTTTAGAAACCTGTTGGAACAACTTTAAGTCTGACAATCAAAGATGAAAATTTCTTTCTCTTATTGAATAGTGACTTCTGGGCCCTTCATTTACCATGAAGACATTGTCACTGTCTATTCTTCTTTGGGCTAACACACAAGTCAGGCCAAGTAAATTAATTCAGCAGATGATTACTTGCACAATATACCACCAGTGCTTGGTCTGATATGATTATCCACAAGAATTGCTGCTGTCAGATATGTGAAGATCATGCATCAGTTATTTCCTCCCCTGTGTTTTAGGTATCCATTGGTCTCTTGGAGGGTGTGGCTGGCTTCAGGATAAAGAATAATGGTTTTATCCATTTTTAGGATTGGTGGTGGGTTTGGCCTTAACTGGGCAAGAATGGAAAAGAAACCACTCTTTTCTTACATTCGGTAATAGACTGAACAGCTTGTGTGCAGACTCTCAGCTGACTCTGTCTGGAAACATATAAACCACCGTGGAGTTTCTTCACAACCTGAATTTTTGGGTGGACAATGGGCAACACCAACAGAACGACACAAACACTGTCTTTCAGCAGTTGGACTTCTCTTTAACAGGTTCGCAATCATTCTCCCTCAGGGCATCTTTCCAAGAGCGACCTCTAAATTTGCTAGAGCAAAAGTAACCAGCACCCTAAAAAGGAATTTGCAAAAAATATAGTAGAAGATTGTATCCCGCTATCTTTCAGCGAGGAAGCAGTTATACTATCCCAGTTTTATAGTACATCCCCTCAGCAGCCATTGTTTGTGGTCGGGGAGGCTGAGCATGCAGCGCTGACCTGCTGGCAGGTGGTTTGGCATTTCACTGGAACACACTGGATGTGGTTGGTCCGTGTCACAACGTCCTGCTCATCTGTGCAAACACAGTCCTCACAAGAGCTTTTAGGCACCATTGCCCCAGGCTGGAAATACAGAGGAGAGAGGAGACAGGCCATGGCAAGAATTCACTGGGTTCTAGAATAAACATAGATCCCCTGGACTATGAATGCTTCTGTCTGGGATTTATTTTTGGAAGGACTTCCTGAAATGAATACCTCCAGATCTCTAAAACCTCACACTGTCAGTATCACAAAACAAACACAAGGCTGACACTCCCAAGTGCATCAATCACATTAACTGAGTTATTATGTTATCTCATATATTCCATGCACCAATTTTCACTCAGTTTGACCTAGTAATTAATCTTACAACATCCAATGAGATTTAAAATTTGTATTCAATCACAAATCTAACTTCTCAACTCTAAAACACAGGTAAAATCTCTAAGCAAGCTACTGGCCTCTAGCATTATTTATTCAGTAATGTTTCTAATAGTACATAAGACTACTGGCAGGGAAAAATTACAGGTCATTCTAAATCCTGTTTTTTATGTGAGTGTTGACAATAACAATTTCAGGAAACTCTGTCTCAGGCAGCATTAACCTGTGGAAAGAAGTGTCTGGAAGAAGACCTACCTTAAATTCAACTCCTTCAGAAACACATACACCTTTAGGTACTGTAAGAAAAAATAAAATGAAAAGGATGTGCTAGGAGTGATATAAACAGTTACTATACTCATCTCTGAATTGTGAGTGATTTAGAGGAGACAAAGAGTAGAACTAGGTTTATTCACTAGCCTTAATAGCCTGCTCAAAAGGAGGGGGAAAAAATACATGGTGCTAAGTGTTACTTGGAAGCCCACATGTAACATCTGCTCAGAGAACAGCCCTGAGAAGGACTTAGGAGTAGTAGTGGGTGGAAAACTGACTATGACCAACAATGTGCATTCACAGCCCAGAAAGCCAACCGTGTCCTGGGCTGCATCAAGAGGAGTGTGGCTAGCAGGTCGAGGGAGGGGATTCTGCCCCTGTACTCTGCTTTCATGAGACCCCCCTGCAGTGCTGTGTCCAGCTCTGGGGGCACCAACATCAGAAGGACACGGACCTGCTCAAGCGGGGCCAGAGGAGGCCATGAAGATGCTCGGGGGGATGGAGCACCTCCCCTGTGAGGACAGGCTGAGAGAGTTGGGGGTGTTCAGCTGGAGAAGAGAAGGCTCCAGGGAGACCTTTTAGCGGCCTCCCAGTACTTAAAGGGGCTACAGGAAAGATGGGGAGGGACTCTTGATCAGGGGTGTAGAGATGGGTGAGGGGTAACGGTTTTAAACTGAAAGAGGGTTGATTTAGATTAGATATAAGGAAGAAATTCTTACTGTGAGGGTGGTGAGGCCGTGGCACAGGTTGCCCAGAGAAGCTGTGGCTGCCCCCTCCCTGGAAGGGTTCAAGGCCAGGTTGGACGGGGCTGTGAGCAACCTGGGCTAGTGGAAGGTGTCCCTGCCCATGGCAGGGGGCTTGGAACTGGGTGATCTTTAAGGTCCCTTCCAACCCAAACCAGTCTGTGATTCTATGATTCTATGTTATGTATGAAGTGGAGGGTAATTCTATATCCTCTATTTTCCATATGGAAAAATTTATTTACCTCATGGTTTTTTACTTATACTTGAAATTAGTTGAGGCTTTCTTTATTGCTAAGCATCTTGCTAGTAACAGAGCCAATGGGAAGCTGGGTCAGGTATGTCAATCTGGAAATATAATTTGGCAGCAGAGCTTGTGGAAGGGTTCAATGAAACTGACGTTCAGTATCTGATCCATAACTTTGAATACTAGCTACAGAGAACCTTCAGCAGTTACTGTACCTCCACAAAATAAACCTCCAAATGTAAAGGCTGAGAGGGAAGGTGAGAGACTACTGCTTATGATTTTGACTCATTTAGAAAAAAATAAATAGTTCAAGGAATAAATAAAACACCTTAAGGAAACATGGTACTTACTACAAGAGAAGATAGGACAACAACCGTCCTCAGATATAGCAACCACTGGTTGGAAGCCTAAGTCACATGTTGTTTTGTTGATAATGCAGGCTTTTATATCACATTCTGCAATAGACAACAGAGATAAAGTAAGCCAAAGCATCATCTAGAAATAGATGACTCTTGAACCACCCATTTTTGGAGTTTGGGACATATTCAGGTGAAGTATCTCTAAGCTTTCTCTATTGTAAAGCTCTTCCCTGGACATATACTTCTGGCCCTTGTTCCTGCTTTGCTTCCCCACTGGATGTCATCTCAAAAAAACTCAAACACCCTCATTTCAGAGAAATGAGACATACAAGTTGGAGTAAAGGTAAATGACTCAGAGAGTGAAAAAAATCAAGAGGTAGTAGATGAGAGCCAAAGATGTAAAGGCTAGGGCACGCAAGGCAAAACACCATGACAGTGCTCACTGGTCCCTCAAGGCATCCAAGGAGCCTAATGGACCTCTGCCTGGCAGCATGAAGGGATGAGGAACAGAAAAACATCCCACCAGCATTGCCAGGATTCCCTGTCTTGCATCTTCCTACAGGTGTTGGGAATGGCCAGGGTTAGGAGCAGGCTGATGAGGAGGTCCTGTGCTATGGTGGACATTTTGGACTTGGAGAGTGCAAATGGAAAGGTGAAGGCAAACATATATCAAGAACCTCCACAGAAGGCCTTGGGTGAACCTGGAAGATGAGCACATCCTCCCTTACTGGATGGATCTCTGTGCAAGGATCACCCTCTCCTCTCAGAAGGGAGAAGAGTCGGAGGGTCCTGTGAAACACCTGGTGGTCCCAGTGATCCATGGGGGTTTTTCCAATGTAAATATCTGACAGGTCATGGCACTGGTTTAGAATACAAGCTGGACCAGAGGAGGTCTCTGCTGATAACAAGAGCTCCTGATGGAAGAAATGACCACTCCAGTGTGTTTATTTGAATCTGGTACCTGTGGGGTACCAGATCTCAGTTGAGGATTGCTGCTAAAGGCAAATGATGCCACATTATGACATCTGAATTATCTACTCACCACAGACTGTTTCTGTGCAGCATGGGTCATCCAGACGTGTTTTTATTTTGCGTACAAATCCCTCTTTAGTGCAGTTGATAGGTGGAGATTTAGCACAAGGGCGGGGGAAGCAAGAGATATTCAAGGTCGCTTCATCGCAAGCACAGTATTGACAGTTGTGCTCCCAAGCCTCTCTAGGCTGTGAAAACAATAGGGACTGTTCAGAGAGCAAAAACTAGCAACATTATATTAATGGATGCCTGTTGCAAGACAGTGTAGGGCTGGGTTGTCCTAATTTATTATGTAGGAAAATCACAGTTCAAATCCCAGAGGGAGGAGAAGGGAACAGTAAGAAAAAGTGCTATTATCTGCTACCTTCCTTTGCAGGTTTACATGTTTCCAGAAGGGAAGCCTGGTTCTACCAGGAAACAGTGATTCCCACAAACTGCTATTTCTGCTTCTGTACCTCAAGTGATTAATAAAGTTCTGGAGTTAATAAAATCTTCTGTTTTCTTCCCCGCTGTCATTGCAGTTCATTGATATTGAAGCTTAGAATTAAAAGAAGAAACTCATGCAGTCATTTTTACAGGAGGTCGCAGCACCCAGCTATAGTATAAAGACAGTATTTTCCTTTTTCTTACCTGTTTCACTGACCCATCTTGTGCAGTACAACCTATAAAATGAATTACAAATTCCTTTAGGGATAACTGAACTGGGGAAAACAACAGAAGCAGGATGACAGAAATAGAAGGAAGGTCTTGAAATCTGAGAAACAGTCACAAGGAGAGAGATCCAGAGTGCAAAGTCACATCTTAAAGATCCTCCTCTTCGTTCTTTTGAAAGTTGCACTTTATGCATAAGAGCAGGCAGAAACTGCCAATTTGAAACATTCCCAGCCTAACTAGAAAGAGTCAGTATCAAGGTCTCCCCCGTTTCCTCTGAACCCAGAACATCTGCCTTAATGTGCACTTCTAGCCAAGCTCTTATCTCCCCTTCCCATCCCACCATTTACATTATTTCTTACCACAGACAGAAACACAAATGCCATCATGATCATTCAGCAGAATTTTTCTATCAGGGCAGTAACATCCCTCAACAAACACTGGTGTGTTATTTTGGGAGCTGAAGGTGTCCATAACGACTTCTCTGCACAATTACAATGTAAACAAGAATGAATGAGAGGCAGAAATGTACCCCAGGGCAATCAGACACCCATCCCAAGCGAATGTGAACTTCCAGCCTTCCTTGGTGATTTTCAAATTATGGACTTGAAAAGTGCCTTAGGAAATGACCCACCTGTTGAAGCAAGTGTTTCTTTTTGCTTCCCCACATGGCTTGTAGACCTGATCCTGAGCACAACTGGCCTCTGTGGAGCATTACAACGCACAGGTTAGAAAGCCCAGACCCGTGTGTACCCTTTGATGCACAATGGAGGAACCACGCACGCTAACGCAGCCCACCCCATGGGTCCACAAAGCCCAGGCTCCTGCCCAGCGAGGGTGTCCCTGCAGCTTCAGCAAGAGCTGACAGTGGATTCAGCAAGGTGGTTGCGACAGTACCCCTGAATCCCTGGGTCCCCCCGAGCGGAGCAAAGCATGCGGAGAGAAGCTGTGCGTTGCCATCTAGTGATGAAGCTCTAGGTAGCACACAGGGTTCCTCAGCAGAGCTGCTCAGGAGAGACTATGGGCCCGTTTCCCCCTTGTTTTGCACCAGTTCTGGACTGGAACAACCACTCTGATTTGTTCTTGCTTTCTCTCAGGCCCAGAGCAGCTCAGGAAAGATTGAAGCCTGAGGAACACAAACAGGTGTGTAGGTGAGGAAAGAACAGACCGGAGTTGCTTCACCACCAGCAGGTCTTTCGCAGGCTTACCACACTGCCCATTCGCCTGCCTCCTCCAGTCCACGCAGACCCCGTGGAGCCCGCACAAGGCTGCGTACATCTGCATGCTCTGGCACTCAGTGCTGGGGTGCTGTTTGGAGCACCCGCTGGCCACACACGCCTCGTAATAGGGCTGGGGGGGGATCACACCATGGCACTCAGTCAGGTTCCTTTGCAAAGCAAGGAGACAGACATGGCATTTCACTTCCTTGGGCTACTTCCAAAGAAGAATTCAACTCAGAACCAAACCCATCCCCACCCAGAGAAAGCTTCAAGGTAAAGATACAACTACAATTTGCTCAGATAGGCAATACACGCATACAGCTTAAGAATGAGTTTTACCTCCCTTTCTTTACAATGCTTTGAAAAGAAGCAATTTTATGTTGGCCTGATAACTTCAAAGAAAAATCTCCTGCACAGCTCACAGCTATATTTCTATATGCTGACATTTTTACGTCAGCATGTTTGACTATCCTGTTTTAAACCACAAAATTATTTTAAAAACAGACACACCTTTGCTTACTATATTCTGACTGTGTTCCTTTTCCTCCAGAGCTTTCAGATACTGAATTATAGCTAGTTCCTGGTTGGCTTCTCCAGAACTGGCAGGCAGAGGGACTGCCAAGCAACAGACACTACTAACGGAGGACTGATTTTGATGACGCTGCTGGAAAATATCTGCCAAACTCAGGAACATACACGTATCAGTTCACTGCTCAGTTTTCCAAGGTATACTAGTCTTCATATTTTCATCATGTCCTATAAGCAGTTCACCCAAGTCATGCAGTGAATCACAAAATTGTCATGTGGACTTATTTTTCTGGCACTTTTGGGAGTTGTCTTACCAGATGATTTTACACAGATTGGAAGGCTCACAGTGTTGATGATATTCAATCTCAGCTGGTTCTAAGACACCTGGATTACAGTATCTGTTGGTAGGATCTGGGACTTTCCAATCTAATGCCATGTCTTTGAAGGACTCGATAACCTCACCATTCCTCTTCATAGCATCATCAGACTTCTGGTTGGTGCAGGTACCTGGTAGCAACATAGAAGCAAAGTGACAGTTCGAGAACAGTTGATGCTGATGAAGACACTTGTAGAGAAAACCTGGAGGGAAGTTCTCCCTGGGGGAAGGTAACAACATGTGGGGTCCTGGATGAGTTCACAAGAACTTTTTGTAGGAAGATAAGTCTAGAAGAAATAGTTTGCCAGTTACTTATGAAAACCAGAGCTGACATGTTGGTTGATGCATTTCTCGTGGTGGCTAAAGCAACTGAGATGGATCTGCCTAGCACAGGACTCTCCAGATTTCATATATTCCCATACTGAGTAGGTATAATCAAGAGAAAGGGCTTAGAAAGAGCCTATCTCCATCCACCAACAGATTGTGAACAGAACAAAAGAAAGTGACTTAAAACTCTGTCTCCTGACAGTCTTTCCACCAAACAGAGATAAATTTATCAAAATTAGTGAGAAATAGAAATCATTGGAGTTGCAAGCATTTAGAGATGTTTACAAGGGGATGAGAGAAAGAAGGCGGAAAACTTATTGCATTTGTTACTGTCAGCTGATGACGACACTCACCACACAGTCCCATGGTACTGTTATAAAACATTCTGAAAGGGAGTTTTATGTAAAATGTAAGTCGACTGTAGGAGACATAGACTTCTAATTCAGGTATTTCAACTATGACGTAAAGGCCAGAACTGGTTATCGTGATACCATTCTTGGAAATGTCTGGAACAACTTTCTTACCATTAAACAAAATCTGAAAATAAGAGAAACAAAAGGTTTCTATGGACATCCTTCCGGTTTGTGCCACTGGAAAGTAGAGGAGCACAAATTCAGACCTCAGGTGCACCAAATGAAGTCTGTTAAATGCAGTCATTTAAGCAGTTCTGTATGATTTCTTTTTAATATGTTGTAATTTATATTTGAATACCCACATCAGGAAGAAAACCACAATTTTAAATTATGTGATAATTTCCCAAGTTCTTAGAATATACAAATTTTTGTTGACACAAAGGAAAAAAGAGAGAGAAAGCAATGTAATTGCATTTCCTACCCATTCCATTTTTTACAAGCTTCATCCTTTGTCCTGACAGGACAGTTGGCAGTAGAGTAATATAACTACAGTGAAATAATATTGACAATTCATTTTAACACAATACTTTACCAAGTTTGTTTCTTTTCCATGTTCCATTGCTTGTGTCAGAATAACAACAGAGTTGGAATGAAAAATGAGAAGGGACATTGAACAAATTGCTCCATCAACAGCACCACAGTAGTAGTTGTCTATATGAATCCAGAAGTTGTGATGAATTGACTTCACAAGGACATAGGTGCAGTTTTCTTTAAAATGATAATATGTTCCGTCAAAAGTCACATAATGCTCATTTCCCCATCCACTGCAAATACCTGGAAGACAAAGTGACAGGCAAAAATTTAGCCTAGCAAGGACACTTATCTGCTCTTAACAGCCAATTTTTAGATGGGATTTCTGTTCCATTACATCTTACTGAATTAATATGAACGTAATATAGATGTTGACCACATAGACTTATGTTTCTCAAGGCCCAGCTGAACATAACGCAAGTTGCAGGAAGCCTCCTGCTGCAGTACTTACACTGACACTCAAAGACTTCACAGCAACCAGTTTCATCGTAGTGTTTTGTGAATGGGAAACCATTGACACAGAGTTTCAGTTGCTGAGGAGGGCAAGTCATACTGGACAGTTTAATATTGTTTCCTTGTCCCAGGCAAGTGGCAATCTGGCAGTTTCCAAAATTCCATGTTTCATTAAACTATTGATGGATTGAATAAGAAGAGGAGAGGCACATTACAAAGTAATGTAACAAAACTTGTAAAATCACGCACAGCTACTACGCTCCATTCAGTTAATTGCCTAGCATGGCTTTATTTGCTATCTACTCTTTCTCTAGAAACTTGGCAATATGAAACATATAACAATCAACAGAACCTTGATATCTAATTCCGTTCTACAACATTTTGTATAGGACTCAATATTAAGGTCCTGACCACTTCTGATGATAGAACACTGCCAGATGTGGTTTCCTAACCTTTTTTTCAGCTTAGGTAGTTCTGCCCACATACAATCATTTAGATGTTTTAGGAGAACAGAATAATCTTCAAGTTATTCCCTCAATTATTTGGGGGCTTCTGGTATACTTCTCTATCATCTGAATCATCTAATTCAACCACACCTACAGTCCAGCTGTAGCAGTAGTTACCAGCATCAGAAAAGAACACCAAATTTTGGCTGTAGGCAATGCTGTAACTGAAGAAAAAGTGTCTCACCTTTCTGGGAGGAATGAGCCCAAGACAATCGCTCACAGGAGTCTCTGTGGAAGCAGGAACCTGGCTTGTTGCACTGGGAGAAGATGTTGGTGGACAGGCTTTGGAGTCTGGATCACAGATCTTGAGGGCCTCAGCATGACCAATTTTACACTCTGCCCAAATTAATTCAATCTGACACGATGCATTGCAAATGGAGTAAGCACAATGACCTGATACATTCACTGGCAGAGAAACATTTTCTCCTGCAAGGCCAAAACCCAACTGTTAGTGCGGGACTGTGCATGAAAATGGTAACTGTCCAGGCCTGTGGGTCACAGATTGGACACATAGCCCTGCATTTAGCTAGCTGTGTCTGCCTGTACCCCATGGCCACATTCAGGTGTGACTGTCTGCCTGCAACTCCTTGAATTCAGTGACTGAACCAGGGCTCAATTCATCCAAATGGCAAAGGCTGAGGGAAGGCCACAGGTGCTCTTAAGTACATTAGTGGGAATTGTAAAACAGGAGAGAATACTGAATACATCACTGATTGCATCTGGTCTTTACAAAGAGCAGGAGATAGGTGGTTCGGGAGCTACTAAGACATGAAGAAGAGTCTTCCCTCCTTTGTTTTTGATATATGACTGTGGATTACAAGCCCATGTTCAGCAGTTTGGAATTCAGGGTTTTTGCTGGAGTCCACTAAAGGTAGCATCTAGTATAAGCTTCCTTACACCACGGATATCCAAACCAGGACAAAGTTATAGGGTATGGGAGAGTTGTAGCTCTGAAGGTGTTAGTTGCAGTTCAAAGTTGTAACAACTTGTGGTAAAGTGTAACTGCAGCAGGCTGAATGAGCACTTGCTGAAGCACCTTTATCTAACAGTACATCTTCCCACAGCAATGGTGCAGAAAAAAATTTGCTTGGTTTCTCACCCATTTGTATCAATTGTCCATTGTCATTGCAGAAGCAGGGAGTGGCTACCATTGACGATGGAGGTGCGGATGTTACAGGTTGCATATGTGGTTCTGCAGGAAATGAAATAAATTAATATTCAAATCCTCTGCTACTCTACTTTCAAGCCCTATGTCATCTATTACTTTCTCTACAATAACAAAAAGAGGAAAAAAATAATCATTTTTATGCCCCCACCACATTCTGTACATGTACACACTAAAACCATCCTCTCTGTATTTGTATACACTCTCTCTATTACACTGTATGCTACTAGAATAATGCACACACACTCCCCATTCTAGTTAGTTTTTTTCTATACAGACTACAATAAACCGCCCTTCTACTGTCACTTATTCATTCCAACTTAAGGTTTCTCTGAACTTTCTAATCCTGCAGGACTTAACCTGACTTTGGAGAGGTGATTTCCAGTGACACTCCATTTTGCCTTTTAATGCCTTGTTGCGAAGAATCTGTTGGTTTAAATACAGACAGTTCATTTAGACATTTTACTATGCCACCTACACTCTGCTTTCAGTAGTCCTTCCTTTCCTAGCTATTACTCCATTATACTTCTTATTCCACTTGTTAACACATTTAATAAATACCAAATGCGTGGTCTCACCATCAAGTCTTTAGCCCCTCCACTCCCTTGAGTAGAGAAGATAACTTTTAATTTTCCTTGTCCCCTCTGTATAATTTGCTACCAGGATAATACACATTTTCTTATGCACTTATTTTTCTTTGCTATAACCATGTGGCAAAACTCCACCTTTTCTTTATTTCTCTTTACATCTTATTTTCAGTTCATTCACATCCCCTTCACCCTGCAACTTCTCTTTTGGGAAGGGAGTAAACAGCCAGGCAGTTTTATTTTCTTGCTTCAGTGACCCATTTGAGACTGACTTATTCCAACGCAGAAAACAGTACAATAAGAACCACAGTGTGATATAGGTCATAAGAAGGAGAAAAACAAGGTTTAGAAGTATAAAATTCTGAGACTAATGCCACCAGTGTCAACTGTGATATGCCCAAAGTTATTGTAAAAGCTGTACTGAAAAATGGCCAAATATATCTCTTCTGTCTTTACCCCATTGACAGCAAGAATCTATACAAATTACACTTTTGGTCAACACCATGAGACCCACAATCTCTGAACCCTTGTTCCTGAACCTTCAGCTTCCTTAAATTCTGTGCTTAACATAGACATGCAGTAGGAGTCTTTTTCCAAGATGGAGGAATCTTATTACCATTACAGACATTCATAAAATCACCACCAAACCTCTCATAAATCTAGTACCTTGTGCTGGTGTGGATGCTGTTCTGCAAGGGATGGGTGTTTTAATGATCTCTCCGTTAGGGCCACAGACAGCATCACCACACTCGGTCCCATATACTTGGCTGTATACAGTTTCATTTAAGGCATAGGTCTTTCCATGGTAGCAGCAAAGGCAATCTGAGGCACCAAAAAAGCAAATGCCATGGTAACAGGGGACACTTGTAATGTAAATACAAACAAACAGAAAACCAAACTCTCAATTTACCCTTCTGTAACTAATCATCAAACATGATTTACCTGGCTGAAAAACTTTCTCAGTTTCTACTTGAGAAGTTGCACTGGGAGTCTACCTCATTTATTTAAAGTGGGTTGGATTTATGTTGGTGGTGGTGGTGTTTCTTGGAGTTAGCATGCATAGAGGAATTACTGGCTGGTGAAAGCATCAGAACTGGCACTGTCCTCACACAGCACAGGTGCGTTCCCTCTTGGCAGGGAATGTGACTGGGATTACTGCCTTGCTGAGTGATAAAACCCTGGCTCAGAAGGTGTTGCACAGCCATTTCCATCTACTAATGAGGAATGTGCAGTGATAAACAATTTCACTTAAATTTATGAGAAGTCCTCCAGGTTTTGGAGAATGTGCAGTCAGGAACCCAAGGGAATATATCTATTACTGTAACAAAATCAGCAAAACTGAAGATGTATTGTCTGCTGGGTCACCCTGCATTTTGGGATGTGGTTTCTCCCAGATATGGGAATGAACTGATACCATACCTTTAGGCACACAAACTTGTCTCTCATGATCTAGCTGTCTAGGCTTATTATGAGTTTAATAGACAGGAAATAGCACCTCTACAAGATTTGTCCTGTTTTAAAGGTGCTTATTAAAACAGGTACCATGAATGGCCTGCTTCAGACTACTTTCTGTCCATCTTCATTGACTCCAAGGAAGTATAAATCTGGAGAAGTGGCATTTACCTGGGTGAGATGAATCCCACATTTCACACCTCTCTACTTCCTCCCTGTGATTATCCTTTAGATAGTTCTTCAGGTCAAAGGCTGCATTTTGCTCATCAAAGTATATCTGTACACACATCCACCTATTGAGCTAGCTAGCTAGCTGGAGTCCTATTACCAATACACCTGCAGTAACATGTGTTGTTGGGTTGTTTCAGTCCTATCATCACTCAATGAAAGGTGAGGATGGTGAAAAGTTACCTTTGGAGTCTTCAATACATAGTTTCTCTTCAGGATTGCTGAAGATGAAAAGGAGAAGACTTGTTTTATTGACTTGAAGCAGTATGTGGAATAACGTGTGCAATGGTATCTACTTTTACATAAAAGCCTATTTCTGGAGGATTTAATTATAATTGCCATTGCTTGTGAACATAAACCAAACATTGCCTATCTTGTCCTTTCCAGTCTTCTTCTACCTCTCTCACCATCAACTGACCTACCATGAAGTGCAGTTGGGGAGGGAGACGCACTCCCTACTCTCCTCATCAAAATATGGCTTGTCAGGACTACACTCAGGGTAACAGCCTGGAAAGTTAAAGTAAACAAAGAATTCTTAGTCTGCTTTACATAGATCCAGGGAAAACACATAAATACCTCTATCAGATGCAGATTTGATCCCAAACTGTGGTCCCTGGATGAATGTTCTTCACCCTGTCAATTATTTTTCCATGTCCTCTTTTTCCCTCTATCCCAAAAGTTTTAATTAACTGTTTGTCAACAGATAATTATTCTTTGCAAATTTAGACTGAATGACCTTTTATCTATCACAGATTTAAAGGCAACAGGCAAATTATGCTATGAATGGCACCATTACATGGGGAATTCCTGGTGATGAATGGTCAATGAGTTTCTGGGGCAAATGGGATAGCCCTTCAGCAACTTTGATGCTTAAGACATTGAAAACCAGACTAATAGCTTGAACTCCCATAAACTGCATTGAAGTCAAGCAATAATTACCTTCTAAACTGTACAGCAAGTTGCCACACTTCCCATGTGGGTTCCTGCAGGTCTTTAGACAAGGGACTCCACAGGGTTTATAGAACCACTCATGTTTGTCGGGTGGATTGTAATAATCACAGAACACGGCTGGAACAGAAGAATAAAAAACCTCCAGTTCTCAGACGCCAGGCAGGGGTTATTTTCTAAATCTTGTAAACAAGAGTTTGTTAAATCACACATGCACAGCCATGTTAGAATTCTGCTCTTTATCTCCCATGTGCCTGAGTGCATGGAGCACTGCTTTTAGCTGTGCATTTTTAGTGCAATACTTACGGCAAATGGCAGGCGTTCTCCAGTCAATACAAACACCAGCTCTGCTACAACTTCTTGAATAAGCAGCAACTGAGGTACAAAAGCACTCGCAGTCTCCCACACTGTCACAGCCACAGAAGTCAGAAACACAAGATTCATAATACGGTATTGGGTTGACCTGTCAGAATACCAACAGATCTGTTACCACAGATGTACCTGGTGCACTGTGTTTTAATGAGAGAAAGGGCTCTGAATTTCTGCCATGAGCTGGCAGTTTCTTTGGCAGAACCAGGCCGAGTTTGTGACAGACTGGGTTTGTCATGAAGGAGCTATCATATTTTACAACAGGTAGTTTTCTATTTTCACCTGCCTGGTAGAATTAGACTCTAAATCTTCTCATTCTTGTGTGTGTAATACTGGCATTTACACCCAAAATGTCTTTCGAGTGTAATTTCTGCAGGACTGAACTACCTCACTTTGGGTTAGCACAGCTATATGGTATGTGCACTCTCTAATCACTGCGAGACAGTGATTAAGTGAGTATAAAAGGAAATCCTATTTCCACTGAGCTTCACTTCTGTTGTGTTTTAACCTGTGCCAACATGAACTAACCGAGGAAATTAAGCCAAGTTTGCTTTTGAAATGGCTTATTAAATTGCACTGAATCTATGCATAGACATTCTCATTAAGAACTAATAGCGTTGTTTCTGTTTAGATTAATTCAATTTGTGTCTAAAAAAAGACAAATAATTAATTTCTTCAGGTAAATTGAATAAACTTTCCCAAGGATTCCCATACAAACAGTCTTATGCTAACTTATATCTAGATTTTGCAAACAGATACCTAATGTTTTACTTCTAAAAGTAAAGTGGCCAACTATTATCCTCTTAGTCTTCGGTTGCTCAAAAGAGGCACTGTTGTTTCCTCAATACTGTGCAAGAGTATTCAACTGGTATAGCTGCAAAGTGGGATTTTGAAAGAGGTAGCTCTTGTACTTGAGGATGCTGTGTAATAGCCTTTAATATTAAAAATTTGTGTGCAAATGTGCTGCATAATAGCAGCAAATACCTAGTGTGAAACCAATGAGGAGGAGAGAACAGGCTTACCTTACTGTGACAGGCTTCAAAGATGTTACTCTTAATGATGCTGCAGTGCTTCTGTCCCAGGGCAGACTTGAAAGGTTGATCAGCACACAGGTCCGTCATGTTTAGATTTGAGCAGGTGCTTGTTATTTTCCAGCTATTTCCAAATTCCTGGATGCTCATCTCCATGGACTGCCCTCTGGTTGTGAAGTCATTCCTTGAGCGGCCATCAAAGTCCCCACAAAGGCCACAAACTTTTCCCTAGGTAATTTGTGTTGACAAAGTAAATGTCTTGGTTATTTTGAGTGAAGCCCACTGGTTGACAGAAATACACTACAGAACAGGCCAAGGCAAAATAGCTGCAAATTTCTAAGCTGCCATCAAAATACGGTTTAGAAAAAGCTGAACTTTGAGTGATAAAATGACTCTGTTAACCCTCCAATACTGCAAAGTCTCTGACTTCATTTCTAGCTCCAAATATTCTGGAGTGTTTCATACCGACTGAACAATGAAATAAAACACAAGACATGGCCTGCTTGCTTCCTTTTGTCCACTGAACTGAACACTTTTCCAAGCCCTGCTTTTCAAACTGGGACTCCAGTTCTGGATACATAACTTTGAGTTTAAAATCATAATTCTTAATCCATCTCATACGTACCTGGAAAGATGGTGCCACATGAACAACAACAGTAGTCTTCTGGTCCCACATGAAGTTCATCCCTTGATTTGTTTCAATCACAATATAACCTCCTCTGAGATCCACCTTGTAATTTTTCTCAGCTCCTGGATCAGTGGCTATCTCTTGAATTCTTCCTTCCAAGAGCCTGATTTCACTGCTCTACAAGGAACAGATACATTTCATGGAAGGAAGTCGAATAGAAAGCTTTGTGTAACAGCACTGGTATTCTGCCTCTTGTCCTTCATCTTATTTTTTCTGTAATCTTTGCACTACATCTTAGTCTATCACCAGACACGTGAGCCACAGATGAGACCCACTGAGTTCAATGGGAAACGTCTGCCCTTGTGGGACAAGTCTTACCTTGTGGCCACAGAAATTGTCTGCATTCTAGATGAAATCTGTTCTGCTGGCACAGCAGCTCCTGAGTGCACAGGCCACTGGGCACACTAGAACACCCTTTGTCGGTCTGCTTTGTTTCACCATCCCCTCACCCCCCACTATGGGAGAAATCTCTTTTTTTTGTGTACACTTTGGGGAAATGCTAAGCCTGAGCTGGAGGGAAGAAGCTCTTCCCTCTGTAGTTACACCTGCCCTGGGCTCATACCATGCTACAGAAACATGCTCCTCAAAACTTTGCTATCATTTCTATACCACTAACGTCACAGATGTAAATGCATAGGGTGCTGTTGACTCCCTGCATCTATGCCCTCACCTGCAGAAGTGTCCAGACCTGTTAACATCAAATACCTAAACCTTTCCCAGCATGCCTGCCTCTGCTTTCAGGCTGTTTGACTTCCATAGGTACTCTCTAGCAGCAACTGAGTTGGAATATAAGGGGATGCTACACTAATGGCTACAAAATCAAGACTACATCTCCTCAGTTATAACCTATTCTAGACAAACCTCAAAAATCAGTGTGATCTTCAGGGAGCAGATGGAGAGTGACTTCCCACAAGCGTTGTTCTGAATTACAATTCGGAAGGTGCCAGCATCCATGTTATTGGGGCAAAAATCCTTAGAAAAAGAGATAACATTGCATTAGATCTTTTCAAGCAACTAAACCAGTCTTAAACATGTTCAGGGGCTCTGAAGGAATGACACTCCAATATGACTTTTGCTATTTTGTCAGTTTTTTGTTCACCAAAACTCTGGGCATTTTTGAAGAATCTGATGGCAGCTGACCGGGTGGCAGGTTTGTATTTGACCAGGAATTTCAGAGAAAAGCTAAGGAAAAAAACCTGAGCTTTTTATAGCACCAGTCCCACGCAGTCAGAAAAGTAAAAATATTTTTTCTTAAAATTAACAAAACTGTAATTTGGGGATGACAAAATGTCTCACTGAGTACTGTCTCATTACATGTAATTATTATACATGAGGCTGACACGTTAATCTCTACGTGCTTCTGTCACAACAAAAATACTGTCAGTATTGGGTGGCTGAGAGAAACATCTAGCTTCTCAACACCACACCAATTCCTTTCCCTTGCAGATGCTGGAATTACATCAGGAAAGGGCTCTCCAGTCCAGGAGTTAATCGTTTAGGATCACACAGTGCCCTCTTGTGTCACTTCCGAGGGTTAATTGCTTGGCCTTTGTATGCAAAATCTCACTGTATCTCCTCTAGGTACAAGAGGAGGGCAGTAGGGTCTGCTCACCAGTGTTGACTATTTTTCATGGAATAGCCCTTTAATTACTCAGACTGAACCCTGCAGTGTAAGCTGTGAAAAGCATATGGATAGAAAAGTGAAAAAAATTGATACCTGAGCTAGGATATAGTCACAGTCTCCCAGGAAATCAAACTTCTCCCCATCAAAGCTCATGTAGTGCCCGTTTCCATACACAGTGCAGGTTCCCTTGCAGGGATTGTCTGTGCACTTCCACTGCCTTTTGTTACAGGTGCTGGGAGGCAAAATGAAGACAATCACAATGTTTGTATGAAACGTGGCTTTTCCTGAACCCCAAATAGGGGCAGAGTAATTCAAAGGTTTGTCTTCTGCAGTACATCAAAGAAAGCAATCATCTCTCACTCTTCCAGGCTTACCCTCTCAACTGTTTTGAGACCATGCCATGAGATGTCTTACTAATCAGAAAGTCCATGTTTACTACCAAGACACGTTTGAACTTTGTCTACTTTTATTCTATCTTTCCCTTCACATATCTTTTAAATCAAGTATTGGCAGCAGACAGTGGAGATTTAGGAGGTAAATTCAAGGTGAGGAACTGAATATTTCAACCATTTCTGAATATTAATCTGTGAGGTACCCTGTGGTCAGTTCTGTTCTTGACTACAGTGGCATGAACCAATATTATCCCTGCCTTCTCCTGTGGATTGGGTCTGGCTGAGATGGAGTTCATTGTCCCCGTAGCAGCCCCCACCGTGCTGTGCTTTGTGGGGGTAGCTAAAGAGGTGCTGATGACACCGCAGGGTGTTGGTTGCTGCCGGGCACAGCATCAAGGCTGAGTCTCCAATGCTCCCCCCTCACCAGTGGGCTGGGGGTGGGCAAGATCCTGGGAGGGGACACAGCCAGGAGAGCTGACACAAAGTGACCAAAGGGATATTCCATACTGTGTGATGTCTGCTCAGCAGTGAAAGCTAAGAGAAAGGAGGAGAGGGGGGGCATTCAGTATTGTGACCTTTGTTTTCCGAAGCAACTGCTACGCATACTGAAGCCCTGCTTGCTGGGAAGCAGCAGACATCGCCTACTGATGGGAAGTAGAGTATAAATCTTCTGTTTTCTTTTGCTTCTGCACATGGTCTTTGTTTTCATGTGCGACCTTTGCTTTTGTTTTATTAAACTGCTTTTATTTTGATCCACAAGTTTTTTCCATCTTATTTTCTGCCCCCAGCCCCACCCCGTCCTGCTGAGAAGGGGAGAGAGAAAGCAGCTTAGTGGGCATCTGGCATCCAGCCAAGGCCAACCCACCACACCTTGACAAACTTTATCTCCAGTTCAGGGGGACCACAGACAGAAAATTTTAGTTATACCCCTGACACAGAGACTGCAATTTTTTTCCAATGTGTGTCCTGTTCTCATAAGAGAACAAAGCCCTCACTGCAATAAAACTTCTTAATGTCCTCTGCAATATCAACAACTGCTTATCAGGGTTTGGCTTCACATGTTAGACTTGACTGCCTGTACAAGTGGTGATCTGCCCCTTATTTTCTGTGCATCCTCTTGGCAGGACTATACAGTCTCATCCTCCTAAATAATCAGTAAGGGTTCAAGGCATTTTACCCACCATGATCAGTAATAACAGTGAAGGCTATGGCAGAGTTATACCAGCAATTGGAGCAACTAGAGCATTCATTTATCTTATCTGAGAACTACGCACCCAGAAGCACTGCAAGTCACTGGAAGATTGTGGTTTTTTCCCTCCTCTAAATTCAATCCTTTTCTGAGGTTCAGCTGTGTCCAACAGACACAGACTCAATTTCCCCTTGTAGAATGACCAGCCACAGAGCAACCTGGATGAGGCTGGTACTTCTAAAGCTGGTGTGGAAGCAGTTTGAAGAAAAGGATGGAAATCATTTGACAGATCTTGGTACTTGTTCTCCCCAAGTGCAGCTTCATGCAGCATGTTGTAAAGAGGACATGTTTCCCCTTTTATTTTTACTAGAGGCCTGATGGCTCTAATGATGAAGAGGAAGGCTTCAAAATGCATCCTCCCCGATGGGTGCACTATGCACTGAAAATTTTAACAACCTTTGTAATAAAAAAAGGTTCCCTGGAATAACATACCATGTGTTGCAGTCCACTTTGATGGTTTCCCCAGGTTTATAAAAGTGTCCACCATGGACACATGGGCACTGATCTTTGGGAATACATCCTCCACTGCCATCCAATACCAGCCCATCAGGACACATGCAGCCAGAAACACATTCAGTGACATACTGCATATATAAAGACACAACACAAGGCAACTAATTAATGCACAGAAACTACAGGGAACCAGCAGAGATGCTAGCTCTGGATGCCAAACTTTTGAATTTTTTTTTAAATCCCATAACTGTAAGTTAATGACAGACAAACTACAAACATCACAGCTACATGGTTGAGCTGCTGTGTTATCAGTAAAGTAGTTGGTCTGTGAACAGTGTAACACGTTACCATCAGCATTTGTTAAGGACAATCATACATGTACAATCATGTCCCATGTTCCTGCTAGGAGGTAAAGTCCTTACACAGTGCATGTCCTGCGTCTTACAACTTTTCTGACATTCTGATCCAGTTGCACCGAGACCCGCAGAGCTGCAGTTGAAGTAATACATCGGAGCCGGGCAATCTATAGGAGGAAGAAAACATTTTAAGAAGATAATTTAGTGAAAGGAATAAGGATGCCATCAGCAATTGTAAACAGGAATAGAGCATTTCAGAGGTCAGCATGTGTCTCTCATTTACAGTTTTTATTAGCTTTTGCTCTGCCCACCAACAGCGTGGGGAGAAGGAGGCAGATACCTTCTAAGTTTTGGGTAATATCTTCATCATTTAAAGAATTCAGCAAGTCTGGTGACATTTTTACAGAGACAACTATTATCAATAACCAGCATATTTCAGGGAAAAGGCAAAAATCTGCAGAATACTAAAATGTTACGGAAAGTGAGAGATAACACAGAAAAACATCATAAATACTAATTGATACCGTAATGCCATTATTTAACAAAATCTTACCTTTTACCAGGACAGTTTCTCCAATGCAGTCTAATCTTCCTTGAATGCATTTGCTAAAGAGATTCCATAAAATGAAACACATCAGCTCTTTGCACATTTCTCTCTCACTAGAGAGAAATACACTGCAAAGCTTCACTAGACACACAAATAACAAATTCCTATCAAAATGAATATTTGTTACAGCTATCAGGTTCACAGACATGAATTATGATCCCCGGAAGGAAGATGAAGACACCCAGCTGTTAAATACTTTTCCTTCATCTGCCACTGCTTTACCGTGTATTTTCCTTGAATCAAGTTTTTTCTAAGCGTCTATTTTCTACTCCCTGAGATAAAACTTACACTTTCTTAAATAAGAGACCTCTTAAATTACTATGTGAATCTGTGTTTACAAAATAGTCTAGAATCTTCAGAAAAAGATATGGGAGTTGGAAGAAAGAGGTAGAGGATATGTAGATATTTAAAGATAGAAATAGTTTGAGAAAAACAGCCTTCCCCTGGTGTGTTTTCATTGTTGCCCTGAACTGACGGAAAATGAGAAAATGACAATTGTTTTTCCCTGCAGATGAAAATTAATTATGTTATTTTTAGTATTTTCCTCAAAAATTCTCTCTCTTTTTAAAAAACTCCTTTTAAAAACTGAGATTTTGGGGCTTTTTCCTGGATCATTTATATTTTTAAAACAGTCTGCAGGATAGTGTGTTGCTGTTTTTTTTTACTTTGGTTTTTCATTTCAAAGCCAGAAACTTCTGCAAGCCCCCCGTTTTCAAAAAAACTTTCTCCCACTGTGTAAGGATATTTTTTACACACAATAAACTCTGCATAGAGATAGATTGCAAATATTACTCTACTTAACATGTTTTCAGGTTCTTGTTTGCTACCAGGAACATAAGATCTTAACCTTTGCTGTGGCTGCACTTCCTGTCAGGGGAATATTTGCTTTGGTGTAATCTAGGAGAAATTTGTCATCATTCCTTTACGGTAAAATGATACCATTCAGGGATTAGAGCAGGGATTTCCCCAGTGTGCCCTGACATCCCCCAGGTATGCAGCCTTTGCATCATCAGAGCAGCTTACCACATCAATTTGTCCTCTTGGAAGGAGTTGCCAGGCTGAACAATCTTGCCTTTGTAGTAGCAGGGACAGTCATCTGGAGCTACACATTCCTCCTCATCATTGATGTAGGTCCCTTCAGGGCAACCACAGCCCTCCATTGGAGTGATCTGAACTTTACACAGCGGATCAGGTTCATCCAGCGAGCGGCAAGACTGGTTACAGTACTTCACACTATAGTTATAAACCATAGTCTCAGGACACTCCTCAGAGGGATCTTTGCAAGAGAAATAAAATGGATGTATGGCCTTCTCTGTGCAATCATCACTCATGCTGTTAATGCAGCTTTCTGCATGCTGGTACCCATAAATGTGCTTTTTTCAAACTAGAAGACCTTGTCTCCCAGTGGTCTGGGTGAAGTCTGCTCACATATCCTAAACTATGTGACACTGAATACTGAAATACTCAGCAGGGTATATCCTGACTGAATAAGGGAATCAGTATAATTTTGTAATTTGTACAATTAGCTATCTTATGCCAAGAACTGAAACCAATAACTTCTGTCTTGTCCTTGTAGTTAAAAATTAATTTTCTGTCCTTTACTAATAATTTCTTTGACTGGGAATAGTTAAAGAAATGAGCATATTTTGTAAAGGGCAGATTTTGACGTTAAATGGGTGGTACCAAGGAACTCTGTTAATCATTTGATGCTACTGAAGAAAGTGTGTTTGAATTCTCATAGGTGTCTTGAGGAAAACTCTTGTTGTCATCCTCTGGGGAAATAAGAAACAACAGTTTCTAAGAGCTCTGGGAGGACCAAACAGTTAAACACCAAAATCTAAAGAGCTCAACTGACTCTGTAAGACAGTGAAAAGCTGATTAATTTTCACAGGCTACCAAGAAACACCTTCAAAATTCTGCCATAAAATCTGCAGTAGTGATCCATAGGGATAACATCAAATATTGTCAGGAAATATCAGCCACATTAAGGTTGTGGCTTTCAAGAAAGCCTGACATCCAGATTCCTCTGAAATTCAACAAGAACTGGGGATCTAGTCATCTAGACCTCTTTCTAACTAACACCCATAGATGTAACCCCACGGCTCTTCTTCAGATACACAGATGTACTAGAAAGTACAGGGGAGTTGTTCATGGGTAATTGTGCTAATCAACTTTGCAGCAATGTTATCACCATATCGGCAACAGGTTCCGTGCTTAAACAAAGCTCTGTATGGCTTTCCAGTCCATGACCATAGTACACGTTCTTAGATTAATTAGTGTTCTAGGTTGGTGAATGCATTCAACTCCACCACCTCCACCAACAAAATCCAGCTGGTTTCCTGGTTTTAGCTGGAGCAGACACAATATGCTGTGTATAAATTGGGCAGGCCATATTCTCCTGCTTTATAGGCATACAATGAAGATGCAGCAACTGGTATTTGTAAATAAAAATAGGCCAAATAAGGAAGTTATTAATAAAGATGTTGAACATGAGTTGTCATAAGATTTACGTGAATGGATGTCTCAGTTGTTAGCTATTAATACAATAAAATAAGGTGTTTACTTTCTCCCTTTAATTTTTCATAGAGGAAAAAGATCAATTTTGGTAAAGCAAGATCTGGTAAGAAAAAAGTTATTTGATTGTAGTACTCATGGTCACAGATTTCTAATCTTAGATTACACACATACAGCTGGAGATGTGAATGCAGAGAATGTGAGCATACCAAAGATAGCTTCAAGCTAGCTTGCACAAGGAGCACTAGAAAAACAGACTTAACAGAGACTACTGACCCCAGTGGTCTTCTGGGTAACCAGTAACTCAAATAACAGCTCATGCTTCCACTAAAGATTGCATCACATAAGCACACTGCCAACAGTTAGCTAGTAGGATTTACTTATTTCATACACTCTGCTGACTGCAAGGTAGACGTGCCCTCAGGATATAACCTGCCTTGGATGCTGCCTGCAGCCCTGCTCAGCTGGACACAGCTGCAGGAGCTGGAAGAGCCCTTCCAACCCCCGCAATGGGACAGACCACAGGACTATTTATTCTTTCACTCATGAATAGCGCAACCTTCAATCTTATCACAGGCACGTCCCCAAAAGATTATTTCTTCTTAAATAAGGCCTGAAATATTTGCACTGATTAAGCCATTAGCATTTTTTTCCCAAGGTTACTGTAGTGCTTGAATCAATATGAACTGCTGTGCCATGAGTCCACAGATTTCAGTCTAACGCATGCTGCAAACCAGTCTTGTTTAGACATAAAAAATGTCAGTAATTCTATGTTGATAACAAGGCTTTCAATAAACACGGACTGTGTCTAGACATAAATCTTCTGATTATAGGATAATTTGCTGTGGACTACACTGTGTTCCCTTTGAATTATTTCAGCACAAATTTGTTAAATTGTTCTTACTGCAATTTTAAATGCCTTAGACAAAGCACCATAGTGGTTACATTGTTTGTCTCCATTAAATATCCCAGCTAGCCTCTAAATCAGGCAATTAAATAGATCATACCTGCATCAAATCTGCATTAAAATAATTGTTGTTATGTTTCCTATTCAGATGCTATTGGTCAAGAAACCAATATATCTATTTTCATGTCGATATAGACAAATCTCACTTGAACTATCTGATTGTCAGTGGAAAAATGGAAATGTTGAAGTAAAATTCAGAAGATGGGACTTGTGAGTTTTATCCTCAGCTCTGATACCATCTCATAATAAATTCTGGCTGTGCCAAAGATATATACATGTGGACTCCGAACCCAGGATTTAGTGACAGTGTGTGTGTCCAAGAAATTCTATTCATTTGTTAGCCAGTCCTGAGCTGAAAATGCCTTTAAACACTTCCACATTCTCAGATATCACCAATATATATTTACTAAAAACCATTACTATTTTACTGTAACATGGAAAAATACAGTTAATCAGAGTGATACCATTTGCATGGGAAATAGGGCTGACATAAACTGCAAAAAAAGTATCAGAATTAAAATGTATGAGGAGGTCCACGTGTTCAAAACTAACCTAATTGCAACTCCTTCTTGTGATTTGATTAATACACTTCATATTCTTTTGCTTCTCTGAGTACTGAAGTCACCTAGTATTTTGCACAAGGAACATGCATCATAAGAGCATTAAGTGGACATGAACTGATTTTGGCAGGCAAAAGTTTTTTATAAAGTATATGTTATACTGCTTTTCAAAGACCAACTAAGTTGATGACTAAGCACAAAGGTACTGACTGCCACAGGCTGCTCTCTCCTAAAGCTGTTCCCCAATATCCCTACCCAAGGTATTTTAGGATGCATACCACAGATGCCCTGCCTCCAGCCCTTCAGGGACACGCCTGCTGTAGCACAGTCTCTGGAGTAAGTAGAGAGCACACTACACAGTGCAACTTCACTCTTCTCAGCATTGCAGGTGTCATACATACATTTCTAGGGGACAGAAAAGGACATGGGTATTGTTATGCCCAGTTCACAAAAGAAACAGGGAAATACATAGCAATTTAAAAAGTAGCCAACCAATATATATATTTTAGAAAGTATTATTACCAATGAAACTTAATTTGTAATATCTCTAAGAGAAAATGTATGCTAATGAAATACCATGTAAACCTGAGAAATACGAAATCAATTACAGTCATGCAACAGCAACGATGTTATTTCTAACACAGACGAATAGATGAATAATAAGAATGATGAGGGCACCTATAATTCATTAATGCACTAAGAAATGTCTATACCAGCTTCCCATGAGGATGTACAATCTAGGACATGTCAAAATATGTCATGTGAAAATATACAGAGCTGAAAATACTGCACAGCGATGACTGGCACTTGTGTACCTATGTAGTGTATAGATAAGATACAACCAATCAAATGACAGGCACATAACAGTTTAATAGGAAATCGTATGTAATGACATCTAAAGAACTAGTTAGGTAAGTATAAAGGAGATTCAAAGCTCAAGTTCTTTTAACTGCGTGGCTGGACAGAAGAACCCAGATACAGCCAGTCACTCAAGAGCAGTAGGGTCATACTGCATAGGTGGTGACTTATCCCGCCATTACCGATGTTGTGGAGAATGCTTCCATGAATGATGGTTTAAAATCTGATGAGATCAGCAGGAATAACAGACATATCCATAAGAAACTGGTTTTTACTTTCCCTTAATTGAAAATTGCAAGTTCCTATTTTACTTATAGTTAAGATGAATTCTCAAGCAGACATATTTTCTGAGGGAAAGTTGGGAGAGGTGAAGCATGAGCCATATTTTTAAAAGTGCTTGAAGACATATTAAATTTTAGATAAAATTTCAGGCTTAGGTATTTTGTCAGTAAGTTGTATCACACACACCCACTCCATGAATTTTCTGTGTTTTTGCAGAAACTTTTTTACTATTCATATAAATGCGGCAACTCTCTAGCTCAGCCAACTTCCTCGGCAGCATTATAGAGCTGTACACCAAGAGTACTTATGGGCAGCTTCTTGCATTCTAAATATGAGGAGACTAACATGATTCCACAGTAATAAATGGGATATAAACAATGTAAATCTAGTATATATTCTCCCCCTAGATGTGACTTTTAAACCAAGCCAGAGGGAATCCATGGGGCTGAAAAAGATATCAGTTCAATTCCACACAGAAACACTGATTTGGCCTTTGAAAGAGTGAGCAGTTTTCAAGAACAGTAAACCCATTTTTTTTCCTGTTTCTGGATCATGCAACAGACCTGTCAGTGATGGCAGTCACAACATTTTCAGGGCTGCAGCCAAAAAGGTCCATCATATCTTGCATAAACTTTCATTTTGCTATTTTTCTCATCAGCATCGGTGAACTTCTTTGTAAAAAGGCATTACTGTAACCTATTTCACTGCCCTAGGCCAGACTACCTTCTTGGCAGATCAGTCTCTCAACTGGATTAAACCACCCATTTGGACCAGTGCCTTACCTTGATGTACACAGAAGTGTCTACAACAGAGTGGCAGGCAGCAAACACACTGCTTGTATTAGACAGAAGAGCACACCAGTGCTGGGCAAATTTTTCTGAAGCGGGAAAAAATATCATTGTCCATAGTCACTTAAACCACATTACTCTCTGAATCAATATTCTTATCAGGTATCACACAGAACTAGAATGTCTTGAAGTGTTCAGATAATGCCAGAAGGAAATACAGGGCATTAACATATCAAGGTGATAAATATAGTTGGATGGGTGAACAGCCACCTCCCTAAGAGAAAGGTTTCACCCTCCATGTACTAACACATTACTGTGTCTGGATTAGCAGAACATCTGCAAAAACTTCCCATTTTCATCATTCTCCATCAAACTTTCCTATTTCTTTGCAGTCAGGAAATTCTTTATAGTCAAGCAATAATACCAAGCATGTAATAATCAGTGAGCTGCGTGGCTCTGAGTGGCAGCTTTAATTACATGTGGCAATACCTAGAGAATATCAGTCTGAATCCTATATATATCCAAATCCAGTCAAAGTGAGAAATCAGACAGGGCACCAGGTATAGTACAATGCTTGCTGAAGTCAGTACTGTTGATAACTTATTCCTTTTGACTTCAGCACATCTGTAACAACCTAGATTGGATGACAATCTTGCCCAAATATTGACAACCAAATATGCTCTGCCTTAAACCTAAATTGTTCTCATTGATGCTGTGTGTGCTTTTCAAGTCATCAGTGAAGAAGGTGTTGGGTCTTTCTCCAGCAGTGAAGGTTTCTTTGTTTTAAAAGCAAAGCTGTCACCTTAAAGACCTGTAAAACCCAATGTGTTCTCTCTAGTAATAGCCTCAAAGGTGGTGGCTTTTGATGCTTGTGAGATTTCTAAAACTTTTTTAGTTATCTGTCATGTGAAAATTATTTAGCACTAGTAATCCAGAGACAAAAAGTCTGCTACCTCTATCCACACTGTTTGAACAAGGATCTTCAAAGCTGTCCTCAACATCAAAACAGCTGGCTCTAGTTTTCCATGAGTTACCAAAAGCAGAAGCTGAATCTTCCACAGCTCCAGTGACTGTTCTGAAGTCATCGGTTTGGATATTATTGAAATTGCCACAAAGACCTTGTGTGGGTAGAAGAAAAAAAAAGCAAAAGAAAAGAAGAAATCAATTCATGAGTGGAAGAGGAATGGCTTCTAGATGAACACTCTTAACTCTATAACGGACCTCGCCTGAGAGAAGCCCATTTTCTGTCAGACTTCCTGATGTTCCCACAAATCAGACAGGACCCTGTCTTTAGAGTGTAATTATTATTTTTCTGCATTACAGTAGCATTTAGTGAAGCACAGAGATTGGAAGCTGCTTAAATGTGCTTCAGTAAACACTGGCAGACAAAAAAAGTGCCTTCCCCAAAAGATTATAAGCAAAGGAAATTGCAAAAGCAAAACAAAATGGGTTGGAGAGACAGGATGTAATCCCATTACAGGGATAGCAAACAGAAGCACAAAAAGCTTAAATGATGTAAACAGGAGATTGGTGGAAAAATCAAGAGTATAGCTGGCATCTCGCAAGTCTCTGATGAAGGTCTGCTTTTACAGATAGAGTCTAAAAAACCTAGACACACTAAACATCACAGAGATTATCTAATTTTCTTCAGGAAATTGAAGGGTTTAGCCAACACTTTGTTTCAGGAAGGCTATAGATTTAACCAGGTGTTCTAACATATCAAAGTCAATATAAAATCAAATAATTTATTCACTTAAGGTGATAGACAAGCAGCTATAACTCAATTTAATAGTAAACTGAAAGAACATGATGTGTCCTACCAGATGTGCGATTCTGATAAGAATGATCGACTGTTAGGGAGAGCTGCATTACAGGTTTCATTTGCACTTGAATCCGTACTCCGGTTGAGCTCAAGATTTGGATGAAAAATGTAGAGGGTCTGAAGATGGTGATGCCATCTAAAGAGTTAAAAAAGAAAGAAAAAAGATGCATGTACCTGCAAATCTTTATGAAGCTGGGTAAATAGGAACTTCTGTTTACCAGTGCATCCAGTGTAACACAGGAATTCCCACGGAGTCCCAGACCTAGTATCCACCTGAGTCAAATGACCTAACAATGAGCAGGGTCGTGTGCTTTTCAAAGAAAGGAGCAGGAATCCCTGTGTAAATAGGTGTAGGCTAGTCTGGGGAAGATGTGAAGGACATTTACCTTTGCTTACTGGCAGCTTCACAATGAAATTGTTCATGTAGATATTTCCACAGGAACATATTTTTATAGTCTGCAGGGAAAAAGAAAAAGCCCACAGTAGTGAATGCATATGACATGAGACAGATAATAGTAACCTCACAAGCTTCATTAAGCATTAAGAAGTAGTGTCTTCAAAACATGATCACCTCTGGGGTCAATATAACTCAGTGTCTGGATGCCATACAGTAACTTGGAGCAAATCTCTAGGCCATTTTTATGGCCATTTTCATTTCATTTTTGTTAAAAATGAAAAACCCTCTCCATAAGCAACAGTTTTTATTGAGTGCAATCACATACCTAAGAGGTTAGTTAACTTTTTGAGAACAACATGTGAGATGTTACGTGTAGGTTTGGATCCACCCCATTGGAAACGTAACATACCCAAAATGAGAGCTATCTGACTCAAACTCCCTCAGTAACCAATGGAGGGAGACAGGCCCCTCCAGAAGGACTCGTCATACCTTGGGCTGACTTGTCCTTTGGAGATCCCCATCTTCCTTTATTGATTATAGAAGGAGATTAGGATGTTGGATCTCCTAACAAGGTTAGGACTGCACCAGTTAAGTTCCAGATGGACAGAATGTATCTGTATATCTTTAGGAGTGCAAAAATACCAGCCCTAACCCAGCTTCCACTGAATTAATTGAATCATGGCATAATCTTCAATAGGAGAAACTTCTGGCCTTCATTTGGAAAATTCCGCTATTTCACTCACTGCATTAGGAAAAACCTCTGGACTCAGAACTGTTGGAAAAAGAAGGGGATCTTTTCTTGTAGAAATATCAATCTTTCAAAAAGAAACAAGTGAAAAATTTTGAAGTCATGAAAAAGAGAGAGAAAGCCAACAAGGATAATTTTTAGCCATCTACCTCTAAAGAAAATGGGAAAACCAGAATCCAAAAGAACTTGAAAGGAAATAACTCTTGTAGAACAAAACTGAATAAACACATGCACTGCATCATCTGTTGGCATTAATCTTGCAGTCTCAGGACTGCAACAGATCAAAATGAGTCCGCAGTGTTAGAGAAATCCCATCTTTGAACCTAAATAAAAGTGACATATTATGTGTCACTGATTAAAGCAAGTTACTTACAGTTCTTCCTAGTGTGACTAATACATTCTTTAAGCAAGTCATTGTCTTTGATGTCCCACACTGGATGATCTCTCCAATCACCACAAATGTGTCATCAGTATTCTGAAAACATGTGAGAAAAAGGATGTGCAGACATTGTTAGTATGTTACAGGAAGGGAGCTAGAAGAGAAAAAAGGTGTCTCTGAAGAGCTGAAATGGAATAATGAAAGAACTGGAGCAAACTGTTTTATTTTATTGCCAAAATCAATAATGTTCACCGCCTTTCCTCTGTTTCCTTGCTATTAACTTGTGTGGATCACATATTTGCAGACTGCCACGTGGAATTCAATGTTTTTGCAGGAATTTTTGCTCATCCACTTCCTTTTAACAGTTATACATGAAGAAAGCTTCAGGAGAAATGCTTAAATCTACACTAATACATCCACTAAGAAAACTAATTCATTAAAAAATCAAAGATGTAAAATTACGTTGAAGCAGCAAAACTTTGATACTAAGCATCAAGCAATTGGCTTGCAATCCATTGCAAATGGGAAAATTTATGGGGTTTAAGACTGAGCATGTGTTGAAGTGCTTTGCTGGATTGGTGCCATTTAATTAAATTAAGCCATATCAAGCTCCAGCAGAGCTTAATGCCTCATGCTATTCAAGAGATTTAGGAATGAAATGGGAGATTGTTCATACCTTGGCTAAGACATAATGGCAGTTGCCATGAAAATTGAATCTCTTATTATCGAATGTTGTTATATGGAATCCTCCATCTATATTACAGCTTCCAGAACAGGGCAGAGAGATACAGCTCCAGTGACCTCCTTTGCAAGTACTGTACAAAACCCAAAAAGGAGCAGTTAGAATAAACATAGATTTAAAAGAGCAAAGGTGAAATAACATCTTGATCTGAATCTGCACAGATGACACCCTCTTTGTCTTTTTAACTTGTTATTTGGCTGCTTATTAAATTCCTGTGGGAGGAAGACTTTAAATTAGGCCCTTAAAGTGTGAAGGTTGAATGCTTCTTAGTGAGAGAGTTAACTGCACTGGGCTTTGAAGTAGCTACAGGGTCATCTCCAAAGGGAATCTTACAGTAAGCATCTACTACCGACCTCCAAACCAAGATGGTAAGGCCAACAAAACAATATTTCGGTCACTTAAGGAAGCTTTGGGTCAACAGAACCTGATGCTTCTGAGTGATTTCAACTACGCAGTATCTGCTGGAAGAACAATACAGCAGCTCACACGTCATCCATCAAATTCCTGGAATGCCTAGAGGACTGCTTCCTCATACTAATGTTAGCTGTGCCAACCAGGAATGAGGCACTGCTGGGCTTGCTACACACAAACCAAGAAAACCTGGTTTGTAATATCTTGGCTAGTGATAGCTTTGGCTGTAGTGATCTCAATATTGTGGAGTTTGGGAACCTGCTGAGCACACTGCAGGTTAGTAGTACTAAGACCAAGGATTTAGATTTTAGAAGGGAAAACTTCAGCTTGCTCAGAGCCCATTTGAGAGGGATTCTGTGGGAAGTTTCCATGGAGGATAGAGGAGCTAGCAAGTGCTGGGAGTTTTTCAAGAATGCACACCTGGAAGCACAAAAACAGTTCATCCCCTTTAAAGGTAAGGGAAGTAGGTGGAGCAAAAGACCCCATTGGCTTAAATATGAGCTTCTGAGTCTCTTCAATACCAAAAGAGAAGTGAACCAGAAATGGAAAAGCAGACAAATATCCGTTGAGAACTACATGGGCATTGCCAGGGCGTGCAGAGATGCAGTTGGAAAAGCAGAAGTTCATCTTGAATTGAAATTGGCCAGAGAATCATAAAATCCTTTAGGAGAATCATAGAATATGATTATCCTTCAGAGGGATACTGAGTTGATCAAGCAAGAAATGTTTTTCAGGGCCTAAATCATTTACTTGACTTTTTAAAGAAAGAACGAACTGCTTCAAGCAGGATCTTGCAACATTTTATGCTACTGATGCAACTGTTCAGCAAGTTGTTGATGCAGCATTTCAGCAACTAATTGTGAAGAAGCTGAGGTAATGAACAGGTAGAATTCTTAGAGCAGTGCACACAAGAGAACAGCCCAGTCATGTTAGCTCAGGCTTTGTGAGGAGTAAGAATGTGGCTATGTGGGAACCATTCAGAGCCCATCAAGTTCAGTTCCTCAAAACTGCAGGTTTTGAGGAGTATTACCTTAAAATGCAGGAAATATTCAATCCAGAGGGGTTTGCAGAACACCTGGCCTACCCCACTATGCACCACAGCATATTTCATTCCTCCCTATAGTAAAGGTTAGGCTATGTTCAAGAAATGATGCTGTGTCGCAGGAGCTCAAATAACACATACAGCTGTTCATTCACTGGATAACTATCACAGTAAGAAATAAAACTGTTTTGAGAATACTATACCTGAAGTCTTATCACCTTTCAGTAGTGTAGAGGGGAGATGGGTTCAAGCTACAGGGTTTTTTCTAAATCAAATCATTCTCAAGGATCAGGAATTTTGAGATCCAGGCCTTGAAAGAGCCTTTTGTAGATCTAGAGGTGGTTGGAACTGTAACTCATTAACACGGTATGGCTCCTTGCCTCACTTTAGTGGCCAATGCCTCTGAACTAATCATCAAAGAGTCTCATTCTTCTGCATTCTGAAATCTTGAGCTCAGTTTTTGCTGGCAGTTCCAAGTGAGGGTGATAACTATGTGAGGTTGTGGACTCACTTAAGTTTCACGTACTGTAGAAATTCAGACCCAGGTTTTGCATTGTTATTTAAGACAAATGTTAGGAATAGGGAAAAAAAAAAAAAAAAAAGAGCAGAATACAACTCATGAACACTCTGAAATAAACGCCTCTGCCTTGTTAGTGCAATCAAGTTCACAACAGTACCAGTTTTGGCAGGGAGTGGAGTAAGTCCCTCCAGATGAGTAGACTTTGCCTTGAAACATACAGGGGCAGCTGTCTCTAGGGATGCATGTTTTGCCACCGAGGTCATCAAGGATGGTTCCTGTTCGGACACATTGGCTAATTAATACGTCTTTGGTGAGTCTGGGAAACACCATCAAGGAAAATTAGAGTAAGGAAAAAACTCTAGAGTATTGAGCATTTCTGGATAGTGATATGTTTTAAGGAAAACACCACACCAGGCCCTTTCAGATGTTAATGGATGGGAAACATTTCTTACTAGAGCTCATACGAAAACAGTGCAAAACCCAAAGAATATCTCTTCATGCTACTGAAATTTGTCACTGCGAGCCAGTTTCCATCCTTTTCCAATAGTGAATCTAACAGAGATCAGACCCCCTATTTAGCCTCTACTTCATGTGCAAACTTACACATGCACAAACCTGGCGATACATTATTACGTGTGACTTCACCTACAGCAAGATCTAGCCCCATAACAGGGAGGCACCTCATCAGACATCTTCACCTGCATTCTTACTGTCTAGAGAACAACTCCCATTTTCCCACATCTGTACCATTTTTTTCTCTCTAGTCCTCAGAAACTTTTCCCTTCCCTCCTCCAGTGTCAGGATCTTGACTCTTTAGAGACCTAGCTCTTCCAGTAAGAAAGGGGTTAAATTATGCTAGAATAAAAAGTTTATTAATTGGTTTTAGTGTAAAATGTTAAAGGAAAAAAAATTGCCACTAGCTGAAAGGGAACAAACTCCCTCTTTGTCCCTTGATATGTGTGACCCATTGGAAGAAGCGCACTGCCTTACCAGGAGGACAGAAACAGCCATCTGTACATGGAGCTTTACAAATCTTGCTTCTTTCTGGGTCAGCGCATGTGTCAGCACAGGAGTTTCCACATTCCATGTACTCCATGTTGTTTGGGCATTCCTGATCTGCAAGACCAAATGAAAATAGGGTATGTTAATGGTATATTTATAAAAGCTCTCAAATCATTGTATCACCACCCAAATCCTTCTTCCTCCTTTCCCCCATATCTGGTTTGCTAAACTTTCTATCCAGATGTGTCATGTTTGTTTAAGCTCTAAAGGAACTCTTTATGGTCACTTTTACTTCATCTTTGGAGAAAACAGTACTGCTGGGAAATACTTCACATTATTTCACTAGCTCAGGGTTGGCTGAAGTCATGATACAAGCAAAGAACACTGGACTTATTTATGGAGTCATAATAGTTTATTTTTGCCTGAAGCATCAGTCATTCTGGCATTAATTTTCTATCCCAATCTACACCAGCAGTTTGGGAGAACTACTTGTAGTCTTCCCACTGGGTTTACTGAGTATGAAAACACAGGATAAGCTAAGGACAAACACATGAGACTTCTCAGTGACTTCTTCTGACTAGATGTCAACATTTAAAACAAGGCTATTTATGAGTTAACTGCATGGTAAAATTCAAAACAGAACTGGAGAAAACTTAGCCATAAGGAGGAGGGGGACAATATTAAGATATATTTGTAATTTAAGGAGCAAAGTCAAGTTGAATTTGTAGGAGCTTTTTCGTTAACAATATTTCTGTCAAAGTACTTCTATAGATTGATTCACAACAGTTAACAGATCTCCTAGTTTTGCTCTGCTGGGATCAGAATACATGCATATATGCCTAACCTGAAAGAAATCTCCAGAGCAGTAGTTACTCACAGCAAAGTTCTTTAGTTCTCCATTCCCCAGGGTCTCCCTTCCTGAGGACACAGTCTCGCGAATACTGGTTTAAAGTGCTGCATATGCAGCTGGAAACCAAATCAGAGTGAGAAGAATTAACTGCACAGTGGCACATGTCTTCGGTGCAGGTCTCGACATAGTCATCAAAAGCAACCACTTTGGGGCAATTACCAAAACGGGACATAAGTTTCTTGCATCTTTTTTTCTGTAAAAAAGAGAAGAATGAAAAGAAAAGTGACACTTGCCATTTTACCAGCTTTCAGATTTAAGGATGTGCACCCCAATTCTTGAAGGTGCAACTCCAGGGTTACAGGATAATTCAGGGTGGAAGGGACCTCAGGAGATTATCCACTCTTACTTTCTGTCCTGAGATCCTTTTTCTTGGACTGTAAACTCTCATTCAATTGTGCCTTTTCCCACTATCTATTTCTTTAACACTATAATAGGATATTCTTTCATCTATAAGATCAATATTTTTCTCAGATTCATGGGTAGACTCCCAAAAAATTCTGTTCAGTGCATGCTCTGTAATTAACACTTGCTTCAACACACTCTCTCCAGGGCTGTTGTTCAGGAAGGTTTATAGTTCTTGGCCATGCATACTTACGTATTTACTGCATCTATTGTCTTCCCTCCTAGGATGCCTTCCAGTGTGGTCATCTGGGCTCACATCAGCACACTTTTCTGATGGATCCTCTACTTTGTGAAAGTTCCCAAACTGCCTCGGATGCATTTTATACCCTGCAAAATCCCCAGATGCATCTGAGTAACTGCCTGCAATTCTTTAGATCAGTTAATGGGCTATAAAGATGCACTTAATCTTTGGGCTCTAAGGCAGTATTCTCTTCACCAAATGCCCCAATTTAACCACAGCATCCATATTGTAGAGGATGTCAGCCTGATGTAACTTCTGCTGAGCTAGAGTCAGGAATCTGGCACACTTCTATCAAGGTCTGCTGTCAGCCTGAGAATTTATAATCACATGAAGCCCTTAACCTTTCTATTGCTCCTTAACACTTCCAAAGACGTCTGTTTTTTATGGGTGTATTTGATCTTACAGAATTTTGTATTTGCATGTGTAATGGTCATACATTTTAGTTTGTCTTCTACTATCACAACCTAAAGTACAGCCTTAGGTGCATACGCTTGCAATCATCTGGAAATCTATTACTTTTTACAGGCTAGAAAAGTTGGGAAGACAGCGCAGGAGGAAGACAGGCACACAATACATGTATGTAACCATTACACTAGCTAGAGGAGTGCATTTTCCCAATGCATTACCAGAAACTCAATCCTGGATGTGAGAAATCTTTCTGACAAAGTTTGAAATTTATGTATTTTTATAGGGAGTATGCATTAATTGCCATTCTCAGATTATTTTTCTTTTTTTAAAAAAGGTTTAATAGACGGATTTCTGACCAGGTCTATTCTCTTATACTGGCTCCGTCCCTTAACTGAGTGCAGGCCTGAGAGAATGACTTCCACAAAAGCATTGTTTTCAGGTGCTTTACCACTAAGTTTTCTGGAAACAGAAGCCTTTCTAAAGCCCTGAGCTCTTGGAGCCAAGGCTCTCAACTGACATTAAATAATATGACGAATAAAGTTTCAAGAAGAGATACGCCACGCAGAAATAGGATTTTTCTTCCTAATAATTCTTTTCCTCGAGAGAAAAGAGTGTGAAAGCGAGAATAAATTTTGCACCTTTATGTGCAGTAGATCTCAGCCTGGGCAGGCAGACTGACTGCTGCCTGCTCAACCCAGGGAGAAGAATGTGTTCAGAGCAGAAAGGAGGGACGTGGGAGTCTACCTGGTCCACGGATGAAGGAACCTGTTATCTGTGGAACCAGACGCATAAAAGAAGAGCCTGTTTTTCTTAGAGCATTGCTTCTCAACAGCAAACTGTTTCTTCAGATAAAGTTGAGCCAGTTTTAATTTTCAGCTGTTGCGCTTGGGAAGTAAAGAGCAGAACCATGACTAAGATGTATCTAAAAATCTTAATATGAAATATGAAAATGAACCCCACTACAAGTGGTATTTTTAATGAAATCTCAGGATTCTTTCTGAATGGGTGAGATAGATGATAATATTTTTCTGGTGACTTAAGAAGCCCAAGCATTATATGAAGGGATGATGTTATAACTTTGGCTTCAGCTCTGCAGCTAATATCCCAGGGTGCAGGTTTCATTTCAGCTCATGCAATCTGCTGCGGGATTGTAGCCTCAGCTGTTTGCTGTGTTGGCCTCTTTCCAGTTCAGTGCAATATTTGAAGGTGTCAGTGGATGGCACCACGGTTTTTACAAAGATGCTCAGTGAAATCTCTCTGGCTCAGTGATGATGCTTTCATTTCATTACAGAGGCAAAAATTATCACACTTGATATCCAACTGTAAAATGATGAAAATGGAAGGACAGAAAATGCACTTGTGCCTCATTTGAGCCTACAAGTTCCTTAAAGTTTGCTACTATCAGTGGGAAACCTGGCAAAGTTGCTGCATGATAGTAAGGCAATTAATTTGGTTCAAAGAAGTTTGAGACTCTAGCGAGTTTGCAAACAGCAGAGGAATCCAAATCATCTCAGAACCTCTTAAAATACATCTCCTGTACATGGAAATGTTCATGTATTTCAGATTGTCTGTCAGAAAATCTGAAACCCTGCTTAGAAGAAGCAGATAGCAAGTTTTGTGTCATGTTTTAACAGTTCTGTTCTATGTGGAATACGATGTATTTGTGGCCTACCATCCAAAATCAAATCATTCTTCTCACTGCCATCATAGTTCCCACATAGACCACAGATTTTCTCTTTATATGTTTCTTCCAGGTCCAGCTACGAAACAAAAAGAAAGAGGAAACCCAGAGTTTAAAGGCTTTTCCCCACATCAGCAGCACATGTTACAAAGTGGTTCACAATAGAAAAGCATGGTAGCAGAAATGCTCATTACCAATTTGTAGCAGTCTCCTTTTCTGTTACAAAACTGCCATAAAACTTACCTGCAGACAGGTTGAACTAAATAGGAAGATAATCCGCTAGCAATTGTCATTCTTATCTACTAAAGAGCTAACTGAAACATGCTGAATACTGGACTAATCCTTTGACCTGTGTCTCCCAGTATAAAGAAACTGGTATATAGACAGGTGGTACCTCTTGCAAGGTACTACAGCTCCACCCTGGGCAGTTCAGATAATTGTGCTCTAATGCTGGATGCTGCAAAGAAGCAGCTTCTGGTCAGCTGCTAGCCATATCTAAGGCTTTTTCTAGTCCATAGGCTAAATGGGAAACTTCGCAGCATTTCAGGGGGGTGTCTGTCCAGCATAACTTGTTCTGCCCATCCTCAGGGGCAGTAAAGAGCCAGGTTAGCACATTATTGCCTTGCTAGATAAAATTATTGCACCTAATCACTCCTACATGCTTGGAGATTAGTACTGGCATCACTCAGGTCCACCAAGTCCACCAGTGTCTTTCCTACATGCGTGTCACCCTAAAACTGTGTCCACTCTACAGTGGTGCCTGTAATACTTCAGGTATTAATTAGTACGGGGGAAGGGGGGAAGCAAATACTTAATTAAACCAGAATTTGAATACCACTTGATTGCTTCCTGATTTTTTTTTCCTCTCTATTCACCTTCTGCCCTCTCTCTGTCTCTCTGAACTGCAAAATATGACATATAACTTTCATTTATTCAGTCTCAGTCCTGATGGTGGAGGATAAGTGTTCACACCCAAAAGTTTAAATACACTATTGCAAAAGAGGATATTGGGGGGGGGGGGGGGGGGGGGGGGGGGGTGGAGGTGGAATGTACAGAGGGGAATTCCCACATAGCAAGACTTTGGAATGAGAGAGGCCAAGGTCTGAACTGGCCACACAGATTAGTTTCCCACACAGGATGTGCATCGAGACAGAGGGTAACTAACAAGTCAGAGCTGGAGGGACTATCCATGCTGCTGCCAGTGCCCCATGGAGGAAGCAGATAACTACAGAGGTGCTATCTCCAGGGTTAACAGTGGCACCTTGTGTCACATAAAATTAGTTGGGAATTCCTGGGGGTTGTAACTCCATGCCCCTGCCCCATGAAACTATTACCTAGTTTAACATGTCCCTATCAGCTTGTGGATACAGTGATACCTGCCCCCCACAATCTCTTATATCAGCACGGTGCCTGCATCCAGCTCTGCTTTTCAGCACTAATGAGGTTCGCCAAGAGAAAAACAACTAACTGGCTGTTCATACTAGGAGAGTGTCAGCCCAGTTCCACTTGAGTGTCAGGCCCAGCTTGGAAGTGACTTGGAAGTAAGTACAGGTGTCCTCAATCAGGATGCTCTTCAAGCTGAAGGGCATGGGGATCCTGGAAATTGGAGGGAACAAAACAGATTGCGTTGAAAAAAAGACTGATGAAATCCTCTCAGAGATACAGGAAGAAAAACTAGAGTCAAAAGGAGTTAAATAAGCTATGGGGATGTTCTTTCCAAGGTCAGCCTTCATCCACACAATGCATTAAATTTAGGTATGATCACCTTGTCCACTGTGACCTTTTAACAACCTTAATCCGCAACACAATGTAGTATGGTCATGAGTGTGTCAATACTACATTAGCCACTTGACTGATACCAGTGCAGCTCTGTTTGTTTACATATCCCAAGGACCTAACCCAAAAGCCTATAAGGAACAAGTTCATGATACTGGGAAAATGACCCTCCACATGAGGATACTGCAGCTTCTCATCATCCCCTACAGCCTTTCCTTGGCATTTGGGATTCACAGAGGTGTGAAAAGAGCTCTGTTCTGTTACTCAGGTACTGACATGACTCAGACCTACATTATTTTTTTATCTCACCAAGGCACTTACAGTTCATTTTCCCGGAGTCTGAAAAACTTAGAAAATCAGAAAATTACTAAAAGATAGGAGATTTCTTGCTCCTTTTATTTAGAAGATACATACGGGCTTTGCTACTACAATTACATCTAAGTGATACTATTCTATATTTGGTTGTTTGTAGAAGGATGTCAAGAGAAGACAGCCCATATGTTTGCAATTTTCTCTCCAACAAGATTGTGAGGATTTTTCCCCAGAGTCAAAGCTTGTCTTGGCCCTTCATACCTATCTATATGCTGGAAGCAGGTCACTGCATTTCTCATGAGGGCTGCCCTTAAAATTGTGCCCAACTTTTAACTACTGTTGCATATGACATTTTACTTGTGGAGTATTTTTACCCTTCTGTTTGCAGTTTGCTTTCTGGTTCATTTCAGATTGGAATTAAAGGCATTGATTTTGACTTCTTGAAACTTCTGTCTTTTGTGTAAGAAGATCCCGAGACAAGCTGTGATCTGCAAAGCAGTCCAATTTTCTAGACTAATCTATCTGGAAACAGAAAACTTTTTCTAAAAGGACCATCTGTTCCTGAACAGCAACGTGTAACAGTAGGGTTAGAAATAATGTTCTGAGAAAAAAATACAAATTTTCTACAAAATCAAAACCTTCTATAAATAAAGTGTTGATTTCATCTCTTTCCCTCCACCCCTCCCTTCCGAATCAGGAAACCTAGACCTTCTGTTTTTATAACATAGACATTGCCTTTTGCTTAACATGTTGGTGTTGATCTGTGGGAGATGTAGTTTACATGCTTCTTGCCTCCTCTACCACTGAGGGTGGACTCTTCGTAATACCCTGTTCAAAGTGTTATGAACATATCATACACAGCCGTTTGCATCTCTGCAGAATAGGACCACCTTCTAGACAGACCACCTGTTGCTAATACATAGCAATAAAACTGCTGCACAAGAAAACAACAGTATGGTCTTTACTCACTTGTTCCCATTCACTGTGATGCCTGTCTCCTTCACCTCCAAGATCATTCCATCAATAGTGACAGTGAAGTAGATCAGGAAGCTATTCTTGTCACTGCGTCTGATTTGGATGTTAAAGTCCTGGTAGCTGTCATTGCAGTGTGAAGCGAAGACATATGTGCAGGTTCCAGGAAAAGTGAACTTAACATGGTCAAATGTATGAAAGTGGAAATTGCCCCAGGTGGCACATTCACTCCTACTGACGGTAGAGACCTGGACTAAAAAAAGAGCCATAGGAGGGGAGCTTAGTAATTCACCACACGTGAGGTGCTTAGCTTTTTTTTGTTGAAAAACATTAAAGGAGATATTTTCAAAGGCAAAAATGTCAACCCCTGGAAGATACTACCTTGTGGGAAGGAGTTTCACCTCACTGAACTTTTGAAGTCCATGCCAGAGATACCTCCAATGTGAGCAGGTGAGCCCAGGCTCCTCTGAAGTTAACAGTGAGAAGTAGAAGAGGTTCAGCTTCCCTATCTTACATATCTACCTAGGTTGAAGATGATCCAAGAGTGCATGTTTCTCCCCATTGTCTATAAAGGTTGCTGAGTGATGCCAATGTGGATGACATCCCTCGGCATTTACATTGTAAATACATTTCCACTCTAGATGTCTAAAATGAAGTGAGGGGAATCCCCTCCTGGCTGCCTAGATCTCATTTCTATTCTTGAAATCATGCTTCTTAACACAGGCAAGACTTTGGTCCAAAGTCTTAAACTGAGTCCCTTCCAGGAGATATCACAAGTGGCATGACTCTTCAGTAAAACGGCAGCTGCTGATCTCAGCGATTGAGGTTGCCACCAGATTCAGCAGTCAGCTCAGAGCTACTTGTTTTTCATCTCAACTAAAACTCATGCCTTGGATGTCTGACTTGTACCTCTGTCGAAGGTATTGATACATACTTTAAGTGCATATAAGACATGACTTCAGAAAATAGTTGAAAATGGGCAGAATTCTTTGTGCTGTTTATTGCAGCACATTCAGGAAAATCATCATAGCAACATCCATCACAGATCAAATCAAAACCAGTCATTAATGTACTCAGTGAACTCTAGAATATTATTAAATATTCCTACCTAAGAACCAGCAGGGGAACACTGAAAAATTCAGATCTTGATGTTAGAAATGTGTAACACAAACTCAAGTGACAAGAAGTCCTTACAGAAACAGCTATTTAGAGGGACTGTAATTTGCCATAGACATTTACAGCACTAAAATGGAGTAGGGTAATTTAGCACTTTTCTACACAAGGAGGGGAAACGAGGAAGTTTGGCTATTCTTGGAAGAGGAGTTGCTAGAGTTACTAAGACTGCAATAATTATCACATCAATTGTTTGTGTATTAAACAACTGGGAAAAGTGTAAGACATTCAAAACCAAACCAGGAGGTAACAGTGCAGCAGACCACAAAAAATGTGATTACTCCTAATGCAGTATTTCATACTGGTCAATCAAGCCTAGCAGGAATTATGGTAACATACTTCTATAAAGAAAATATGTGAAATGTGTTGAAAAGGGTGTCACCATTTTTTTTATAATGCAAACTTCTTCCAGAGAGTCTCCTCTTTAAGATTAGTCACTTAAGACATAAACCAGTTGATAAACTGCCCAGTAGTGAAAGAAAAAAATTAAAATACTTAAATGGTTGACATTAAAGATGACAATGTACAATGTTAAACAGTATCTGGCATGCCTACAGCTCTTACATGAATAAATTACACATTTTCATTTGACAACTCTATTTCTCACCTATGGGGAGCAATATGTGAGCAAATAATCTGAGAATGAGATTTTTTCTTACCTATCTGAACTGGTTCTTTGCCCTTGCAACAACTCCAAATTAGGCAGAAGATCCAAAATGACCTCCCCTTTTTCATTTCCATCTTGCCATGAAGCAGTAACTTGAAAATCCTTCCAGGGAAGTGTTTTTTTCTTGGCTTATAGGCAGATTTTTATAGTCCAGGAATTTGGCGTGAGAACAAAACATTGACGGCAGGGTCCCTGAAAGGTGGAGCTTCATTCAATTTTCTTTCAGTGGTTCACGTTTAGCACCCAGCAACTTCCTGTCTTTCAGACAAGACAGGTATAGAGTTCGCTCTTGCTTTATGTCAAGACAGAGAGCTGTCCTTTTCTTATTCCCTTTCTTTAATACAGGTCCCCCCACCCCCCACCTCTACACTGTTGCTTTCTCTTTGGCAACAATAGTTTTCTTTTTTATAGCGTCTGATTAGTAACAAGAAATCATTGCCCTCTTTCAGGGCTTTTTTCTGGCTTGCATATCAGCACAGTCCCCCAGCTCAAGAAAAAGTGCTGCCTCTGTTAGTTTGATGGTGACTTCAAAGTGTTAGAGCAAAAAATATTCTAAGGTCAGGTATAATGTATGGTTTATTTAGAGCAAAAACTTTTGGCAGGAGGGTAATGTCCTTTAAGAAGTGTATCCAAAATATCTTACCAAAAAGGCCAGAGATTTACTGCTTCAACAGACCAGGAGTGGCATTAGTGCACGAAGTGCAAATTTCTCACCTCTGCTGCACAAATGGGATTCAATTGCATCCGTCAGACATGGAAAGTTAATTTATTCTTTAAGCACACAGAAGTGGTGGTTTCTCCAAACACCACTTTCTCCAAACACCACTTTCTCCAAAAAGCAGGGCCCAAGTCCCACCAAAATGTAGACCACAATCCATTCCTTCACCTCCTAAATTACACTGTTGCAAAAGGGTCCCTTGGTGCTATCAGAGTGCTTTAATACCCTATCTCATACCCATAAAAAATTCAGTGGGCTCAGTCATGACCTGATCTACATTCCACAGTAGGACAGTTCTTAGATCCCCTGTCACAGATGTTTGATGTCAGTAATTTTAGGGTCTCTTTTAGAGATTTACTTGCTCTGTTGGCACAATCTGACCTTACTTGTGCCATGTGGGAACTGCTCCTGACAGAGAGGAAGCCTCTCACCTATCCCCTGCAAATCAAACACAGGGAACAGTCCTTCCCACACTTTCAACAGTTCCATGCCCCTTTGGGAATGTACTAATGCCAGAATGATTGCCAGTAGTAAGTGGGCACAAATACAGTTTAAAGTGGATGTAGTTTCACCCCTGTGGCAAGTCCTCAGGTCGAGTGTGTCCATGCACTCACTGGGGAATATGCACAGCCTTTTATCTGGTTGGCAGACAGCAAACTGGTCCTTGAGGACTGCGCCTTGCTCACTGCTTTACCAAGCTTTCTGGCATTTACTAAGTGTCCTAAAGCTGGCCCACTGTTTCTTTCAGTTGTTCCCCCTACGCAGTTATGACCTGCTTACCAAGTGACTTATAGAATTGCAGGTGCAAACATCTGCCAGATGAAGATTTGCTGCTGCTGTTGCCCTTAAGAAAATCCTGCACTAGCAGGCGAGAGCATTGTGCAGTACATGAAACATGAGTTCACGTTACCCCTTTCCCACTGTCTGTGCCCCATTAATCCCATTGTCAGTCGCACTTGAGGCAGGGCACTACTGGAAGGTAAAGTCTGTTCTTGAAGCCCTGCCAATTTGGCTGGAATACAGAACCAACAACCTTTACGACACCAGTAATGGAAGTAATAGGTTTCTGCTGGTTTTCCTTTTAATCACAACACATCTTCCCTGCTGATTGCCATCCAAATAGTTACAAAGTAAACCAGCAGAATATCTAGTAGATAAACTGAACCATGAGATATGACATTGTAGATATGAGAATGATCTGAAATCAAATACAGTGCAATAGTAACACTCAAATTTAGCAGATTCCCCATGGTAACTTTCAAATTGAGTTCTTGTTCATGCCACAGCGTTAATGGCAGGTGTGGGGAAGGGCTGTGAAGCCCAGGAGAAGAAGAACATAGGTCAGTAGACCACAGACACTGACAAATAGAGCTTAGTTGAGGATAAAGATGAAAAGCTGAAACCTATTAATTCTCCCAAATCAAAGATAGTGTCAAAATCCAAATGCAGAACTCTGCTGAGATAGAGTCCAATTTTTTTAATCATGGTCCTCTTCCTTTCCCATTCCCACCCAGTAAATCAAGACACCTATTTCATTCATATGAGAGCAGAAAGAAGAACAGGACTCTAGGAGTGTGATTCCTGACCCTAGAAAAAAATCCCTTTATTCCCAGCGGGCAGCACAAAAGCAGCAGGAACCGCATATGAACTACTTGCCAAAGATACCCTGTAGGTTGGAGTAGTCCTCAGATGACAAAGACATGGTGAGACTGACCACTGCAACTCCCAGCCCTTTGTCTTTTACATGTGGGGTGGTTCAGGGGAAACCCAGGGTGGGCAGGAAGGATGAGCTAAGGCAGGATTTCACCCTGCAAGCCCCACTTAGCACTTAGGAAAAACATTCCCAGCTTATCCTGGAAAAAACATGAACAGCACATGTTAAAATTGTGTCCAAGGAACAGACAGAATAAAACAAATAGTTCCTTGAACCACCATCCACTCAGCAGAGAAAGTAGTATTAGTCACCTGAGATACTCCCCTGAGAAAAGCAAGAGTACATCACTTGCTACTCAGAGAAACAGGAAACCCAGTCCTCTTGCTCTGTATCTAGCCAATTTCTTACCTCTGCTTGTCTGCTCTGTTATTTTTGCCATTCCTTTGCCATTTCTTGGGGAGAACAGTTCCTCTCAGTGACTAACCAGAGCTGCTTCTGACTTCTCCACAGAGAGTGCTAGCTACACTCCTTAGAAATCACCAGGTGCTTCAATCCCCTGCAATGATTTCAGGGCTACTGACAGGGGAAGGATATTTGCATTCAAATTATGTTTTTGTATTCAAGTGTGGCAACACTGAGGTTTTCAGAAGAAATACATGGTAGTTTTTCAGAAGGAAATTCAGACTGACAGGGAGCTTGTGAATATGTTGATCACTTACCACTGAATCACTGATATTGCAGGCATGCAAATTATAACTATTCCCCCTGCAGTGACATACTGGGATTAATAACTCCTCCCTTTATTGGGCCCTGCAGCATAAGAGGCCTTCAATCTGCTGCAGCTGTACTAGCAAAAAGAACAATTCCTCTTGGCCCCTTTACAGCCCATTTCATGGATCATTTGCCATTAAAGGGTATGTGATTTTAGTAAATACAATAGGTAAATATTAACTCAGCTTCTTTATCACCACTGACTCACTGGAGATAAACCACCATGAAGCTAATGTAATACACCAGTGACTCGCATCTCATATTTTTTAATACAGAATTGGTAAAGAGTCACTCAGATTGGGAGCATCTGGTGAATTAATGCCATTCATAGCCAGCCACCATACTGAAGCCTGGCAGCTGCATTTGTATCATACCCTTCTGTCAAAAGGTGATCCCATACGTAAAGTGTTAAGGATACCAAGACTTTTCTAACATACCATCCTGGGGCAGTCCAAGCACTGGTGGGTTTCAGTTTGGAAATTCTCTAATATTCTAGTTCATTTCAGGCAAAGCTGATACTGCTTCTTAAAATGTCAATCCACTATAAAATGGTGTTCTACAAGCACAGCCTAGATAATAACTCTAGAGAAATGCTGTCTCCTTCATTAACAAGATAATACTGGCTAGGAAAACAATATTTTGGGTTTGGTGTCAAGCCCTCTTGTGTTGATAATCCACATGATAAAAAAATCTGAAGTGAATTTAGCAAAATATTTTACATAATTGATGGTTACAACACTAATTTGCACATTCTAACTTGCCAGAAGAATTCAAGAACAATATGGATCATATTTTGACCCATGATATAATCACATAAAATTTAGTAAATTCACATCAAAGATTTATGTGATCCATCAGGTTTGCATTCACCACTCAGTTTGAAATGACTGGCAGTCAGGTGATAAGGTGATCTGTAACAGGCAGAGGAAAAGCTGGGAATGGATCTCTGTCATTAAATGTCAAAACATATGAAGAACGCCTTCAGTATTTTAATTTTGATAAGAGATGGTTGGGTGTTTTCTTACACTTTACCTTAGAATGAACACAAAGCTCCTTAACCTCTCATCTTGCCATAGGATTTATTGACTTTTCCTGAACTAATCAAGGAGATTAATTACTCCTGTTTGTAAGGAATCAGTTCAGCTGCTCTTTTCTGTTTTCTGGTGGAGTTTTTTGGGGTTTTTTTAAGATGTAGATCTTTCAAAATCCACATACAAGGAATAATGACATGGCTGATTTGTGTTTGTGCACACAGGTCTCATTGACCTATTGGCACTTCCTCACGTAAGAAAGACTCCCTGCATAGAAAGCCATCTCATCAGGAGGCTGGGCCCTTGAGCTTTTTCTACTTGAAAGATTTTTCTTTTTTAAACAACCTTCCTGATGAAAAATATGGAGTAGCAGAACAAAGGGAACCCAGGGCCCCGTGTTCCCTTTGGGGAAAGGATATGAACATTCTGCTTTAAGAATTTGAGCTTTATGGGTTTCAGTCTAGGGCAGATTCCACCCCTTCTTTTAAAAGCAACTTCTTATTTCATGGATGCCAAGACAATACAGAAAAAGCCACTGCATACTTAATACTGAAGTCTGTATGACCCTGAAAGTACATGAAATTTCATACGCAGTAACCACGTCCACCAAGACTGAAACTTATGGCAAGACAAAAGAAAAGCAGAGCGATAAGACAGAGAACAGGTTGAGGCGAGAAACTAAGCAACCTTGGCCTGGTTTTTCTTCTAAATTGGACTTACACTATGTCTCTATTAAGGATCTGATCTAAAATTCTGTCAGAGCATTTCTACTGGACTCATGAGATTATGATTCTTCCAGCATGAACTGTGGCACTTTGCAGTAAGCAACTGATTTTTTTATGTCATCCAAGTTTCAGAGCTTGCCTTTTCTTGAACACTGTAAAACCAAAGCTGTTTCGTAGGTAGCTGAATATCAATTTTCTTTTAAATTCAAATGACTATCCAGACTGAGGAAAAGCTAGACGAATGAGACCACAGTCTTTCCTCAGGCCTCTGCTTAGCGTGTTGCAGATTTAGCCACCCAATAACTAGCTGCCCTTAGTGTGCTGTGTTTAGCTCAGGCTCCCCGTGTTTTTAAGAAGAATGAGTGTACAGCTCTCATAGGTCCAAAAAATGCTCAACTGCACTAGTCCAAAGGTACAGGCTATGGAAATTTCAGTGCTGTGTCAGGTCACAGGCACTGTGTAAAGCCGTGTTCCTTGATCACAGTTCCTGTTGCCTTTTGTTACTGCTTGGAAGAGAGCTGCATGAAGCAAAGGTGCTCCTTCTCAACCCCAGCTCTGCCATACTTTCTCTCTACTTGATTTCTGCCAATTAGGGTAGTTGTATGCATGTTGCTTAATGTAATATCCGAAGTTTCTTCTCTATCCTGCTCCCCACATACATGTTAATCTTTGTATGATTTGAAAATCCGTGATGTTTTTCTTATCGTTAGGTCAGACTGAGATTAACAGCCTTGGTATGGTCAGGTGGTAGCTTCTATGTGCAAAGATAAGCATTTGTGTGACTAACTGAACTAGGATCTCATGATTAGTCCTTCTATTTAGCCTTCAAAGCAAATGAGAAGGTTTTCACCTGTCAAATATACAATTTAATATGACCAGGAACAAACTTCCAAATGATTCTTACCAGCTACTTTTTGTAAACCATTGCTTATCACTGGAAGATCCATGATTTCCTGGAATGAAGGAAACTCAATGGCAGTTGGGAGAACCTGTTTCTTTGTCAGATGCAGAGAGGAGGCTAGCCAAAAGGTAACATAAAGTGTTTTCTGTCTTTAAATCACTCTGCAACAGAAAGACATTCTGATATGCAAGTTGTTGCACTGAAGAAATTTCGAAAACACATTATGAGTTCTGCTATGTTTGGTGAGTTTTTTCAAAGTCTTGAAATAAGAAAAAAATTACAATAGTGTTTTTCACTGTTCTAGAGACAAATTTGTGAAAGAAATTCAAGAATATTACATGAGTGGTGAAAAAACTGGAACATTAAAGGAAGTCCAGTTTGAACATATCAGATTTTAAAAGGTTGACACTGAAAAAGATCTTAGAGGATTTTCTACGTTAGTGATGGAAATATGACTTACGAAGCCTGGTTGGAAGTTAGTCTGGGAGGTTGCCAGTTAAGAACACAGTTGTTTGTGGCAGCCTGAAAAGATGGAGTTAATTTAGTAAATCTGGCCTAGGAAGAGTGCTACTTAACTTGAAGAAGTTGTTCTGCCTTAAAATTCCCCTACCCCTCAAAACTTCTGCTGGGAGATGGAATTTCAGAAATTATAAATCAATGCTACAGTTATTTAGTTATTTCAGTTTTTGTGGGACCCAAAGTTCGCAAGAATTTTCTTTCCTATGATCTTAGAGTTTGTAAGTCTATTTCTGCCTCTTTTCCCAGTATCTGAGTTTGCTTTGCTCCACAAGTTCAAATAACAAGCACAGTAACTACATGATTATTTACTTTGGGTTTTGCCTTTGCTGGTCCTTTCATTGGGGCTTACGTGCAGAGTTACATGTACTTAGTTCAGTGAAGTGTGGTTTAGCAAAATACACTCCAACAGTAAACATACAGAAAATTTTATCTTCATCTTCCTCTTCTACAGCACAAAATGATAACGTTATAATGCATAGTTACATCACTAAACAAGGTAGTTATTAGATCAGAAATCTCTACCTTGATTATTCTGGGGAGGGTTTTTCGTGTTTTGCATGTGTCTTTTTCCCTTCTGAAGCCCATCTGCCTCACCTCAGATAGCAGCAGTGATTTTTCCATATTGCTAACAAGCATTTTTCTTTCTGCCCCTAGTGTTCCCAAAACGCTTGTCAGTAACAGTTCATACAGCTGTGTTCACTTTATCAGCAAATCTTCTGAGAACTCCTTTTTAACTCCAGAGGTGAGTTCTCACTGTATTACTGTAGAGTTATGTGAACAACACTGAGATTTCAGTGCAACTCCAGGTAACTAGGAAGAAATTGTCTGAGCTTCAGTCTACCTTGGAGAAGACTACAACTGGGAATGAAGCCCATGTACTTCCACAGATAAGGTGCATGCCACAATTGCCTTGCTTCCAGGGAAGCGTGTAACCTACCATAAGGAAGGCTTGGGGTGCATCTAAGGGAATACTCGTGTGTATCTCCCCTAAAGAACCCACACTGCAATGGGCTTTTTCTTTTTGCTTATTAGAGTGGCCAAGTGTGTCAAGAGCTGCACGGGAGGTCCTCAGCTGCAGTGCTCTTTACTCATGTGGCAACAGCACCCTCCCTGAGCTGCAGCCAACCCACGTGGGTTTGCTCCAGCATTTGGCAGTGGTCTCCTACAGCTAGCTCTATGCTGTGAGGAGCTTCCTGTATGACTGAAGCTGCCTGGGAAGGATTTTCTCGAGCTTCCAAATGCCTTAGAGGAGTCTGCACCTGAGGCAAGGACTCAAAATCACAGCCTCTGGCAACCAAGGCAATAATCATGCTACAGGTAAATCCCAGCTTCAGCCTGTATCTGCCCTTCCTTCCCTTAGGGAAAGCAGCAATAAGGCCATGATTTTGTTTTGTTTCGTTTTGTTTTGTTCACCAGAATGTCCAAGAGGGTTCAAGTCATTCTTTGAGGGCCTCAGGGACATGTTCAAACCCCATGTTTAGAGGAACTCTTCTCATCTGTTGTTTAGGGACAATGTGACAAAGTGAGGCCAAACCAAGCAGCTCTTGGAGAGCAAGACCTAGTATCCTGAATTTTGGTGCCTTCAAAGGCTGTGTGTCTAGAAGTCCCACTTGCCTCTCCCCTTTTTTCAAGGCAAAACTAAAATTGTTGAGTAACTGGAGATTAAGAAACTGGAGTAACTGGAGAAAAAGAAACAAAACAAAAAGAAACCCTTTGGCATCAACAAAAGTGGGAGGCTAGACAGAGTCTAAAGAAGAGATGAACACAGGACTTGGGCATGGAGGCATGACAATGTATTAGCCACTCTGCCACCCAGCTGAACTCTGCTGGGGCTCTTGCTACTGCTCCCTTCTTGCTAGACTCTAGAAACAAGGAAATTCCTGGAGAATGGAGTCATTCTTGGAGGCCGGTGGGAGTCAAGTACATTCTCTTCCAGCACCAATGCTTTTTATGAAGCTGCCAATGCCCTTTGCAGTAGGTCCTGCCTGGGACACAATGGGATCAGAAGGTTCCACCATCTCCTCTGAGCCCCTAAAGGGCTGACATTGCCTTGTGAGATATTTCTTCAGTTTGTCCCCTGGGTTTTTCAGATGAATCTCTGCTTGTGACCTGCAGACCCAACAGCTCTTTCTTAAGAAACAAAATGGTAGGACAGATGTCCATTTACTTCCAAGAGGGTTGTGGGAACAAGTAAAAGTGCTGCTCACTGTCACTAATACTCTCTTTGTAGAGATACACAGTTAAAATTTATTTCCTTCCTTCTCTCCAAAAGATGATTTGTGGATTTCTCTGCTGGAAAAAGTTTAATCTGTCCAATTTTGTCATCCAGTTCCAAAGGAAATACAGGTGTGAACTGAACTGCAAAGTTCTAGGTGACTAAAAGTGCAGAAAGGGGTGGAGGTTTGACATGTACAGTTTGACCTGGAACTGCCAAACACTTGTAAGCAAGAATTCTCTGACAGCACCCGCTTTGGAGCCTGCTTGTGGGCAGCACTGACCCAGCACCAAAAATGAAGCGGCTGCTATAATCCAGAGCACTGCAAGGAACACCAACACAAGGAACACTGCGCATGCGTGTAAATTCCTGTCAGAATAATTTTTTTTTTCAGTGCTTATTAAGAGCATACAAGTGTCTGCGGGGAAATACCAACATTCATTTTTCTCAGAGGTAGAACCCTGTACTTGAGGAAGTACAAACTCTCTTTTGGAGGCAGCTTGCTTTTTTGTGTCCTAAGTGATTTTACATTCTTAGCCATAGACTGCCCTGTAGTGGTGAAGCCAAAATCTGCAGCTTTACTGGCTTTTATGCAGGATCTTTTCACTTTCTTATTTAGAAGTAGTTTGTCCAGCACTAGAAGGGACAGAAAGAGACCATGCAAACTACAGAACAAACGAAAAAAATTAAGCAAGGGAGATTTTAGTCTTCAGTGTAAATATAGTGTGCAGCAAAATGCCACTACTGACTTGGAATATTTTAACTCTTTTTAATAGGAAACAAGACAGATTTGATCACACCTTGTATCTCCTTGTCTCCAGAAGGTATTTGCTGCCATCAGCCAAATTTAACTGCAAAAATTAAGATCTCAAAGACAGCTAAATGTCAACAGATTTTGAGAAAAGTGTTTTTTGCAAACGACTCAAGGAAAAGTATGGCTGTAGTGTCAGCCCAGAATTTGTTAGACAAGAAAGACTCTGCAGAGGAAAGTCATCTTGTAAATGGCCCAGGAGATAAGTCTCAGTCGCATCTCACAATGGACTTAGAGATAAAAATCCTTAGAAACTCATACTAAAGCAGAAACCGGGCTTCATTATTTCTGAAGCTTGCTTTGTAAGCTCACAAAACTTCCCCCCCTTCCCCCCCCCAAATTACCTCTCTAATCATAATATTCTAAAGATGCAAAACTTCTGTAGTTTCATTTTCTGTGCATTCCTACCAGTGTCTGCATTCTAAGTTGCAACACATTTGGCAGGGCTAGTAATAGCACAAAATGGTGCCATCAATCCTTTAGGTAGCAAAGATGTTTGTATTCAGGTTGGCTGTGGATCAAGCAGTTACTTTAAGTTCTCAGAAGGATAAAGCACAATTAGTGTTCATTAACAGAGCCAAAATAATACCAAAAGCATTTTCCACACACAACAGAAGGTGTGGATTACCCTCATTGTACTTCAGAAGATTCAAGAGAGATATCCATCCCTCAGCTAATCTCCTTCATCTCCCCTTACAGTAAGATCAGATAAACAGGCACTTTAGAATGCAATTCAGCTAACCTCCTTTGGATGTGTCCTTTATTGTGAGACAAATGAATGTCGAAAATGGCTATTTGTCTCCATTTCCTGTAAAGCCTTGTATTATTAACTTGGTGATGGGCATTTGTTTTGCAAACATTGGAATTTGGAGACCTCTTACTGTAGTACTAACTATACATCACTCAAACACTGACTGAACTTCATATTCTCATAGTTGAGGGACTACTTTCTTAGTGAAAATACATAATTGTGATGAACTGAGACAGTTCTAACATACACAGCTCTGCTAAAATGAGATCTAGTGCTGAACTAGAAGTTTCTCCAAGTCATCTGAATCACTTCATGATGCTTTATTCATCTTTGGCCTTGTTCTGGCAGACAACATCAAATCTGTCCCACCTTACACATTGGGTCCTCCAGACAGTAACTTCTGATATGTCAGTTTTTAAGGAGCGAGAGGTAGATGCCCCAGAAATTTAGGAAGTATGTCAGTTGACCTCCTATAACTTGAAAAAGAATTTTTCTTCTCTTTTAAAACTCAGGCTCATCAAGACAGCACGTGAATAAGTACAAAACCCGTGTTTTTTGAAATGTGCTTTTAATCATTCAGAGAAAATAAGCTGATTATAAAAGGATCCAAAAGGCTGTGCACTTGGAAGAATACAATTTTGTGTTCTTATTTTGTGCACAAATAAATAGAGCACTGTTAAAAACAATCGGAGAACAAACAGGATAAAGGAACTGGGAAAAGCGAAGTTCAAAAGCAGTCAAGGAAGATGGGAATGGTGCATAGTCCTTTTAGTTGAATGCTGGTAGGTTTTTTCCCCTTCATTGTGATGTTAAGCTGATGGCCCTCTTGATACGGTTCAAAGCGCTTGCCTTGTCATTTTCTTCTCTGCTCCGCGACTCTCTAGAGTGTGATGTGCTGCATGTGGTGTCTTGGCAGCTGCAGCTTTCCACATATATATACTTATGGGAAATTGAACGCCCATTGGGGCATTTCAGGTTCACTTTCTTCACAGTAGTCTTTGATTCCCTGCAGCAGGAACATCTGTGGTCCATGGAATTGGCCTCAGCAGAGTATCTGTTAACATGGAAAATGACAACATCACTCTGTGCCAGAAGCCAGCATACAGAAGAGAGGGTGAAATTAGGTACAAAACTCCTGGGAGAGGTTTGGAATAATATGTAGAAGAGCCACAGTTGTGGCTAATGGAAGTGTTAAGCTCATCTGAGAGAGCAGTGGTTATAACAATATGCTTTTAAAATTCATTGCATTTGCCGAGATTTTTTTCTGGTAAAACAATTAGTATCAAAGTCCTAGTAAAAAAACCCAGTGAGTTGAAGGAGCCCAGCTTCCTTAGATTCCTTTCCTCATCCCAGTGCTGATGGATGTTAAATACACCAGATCAACAATTAATGACAAAGCCCTGACCTGAACAAGAAAACTGCATAGACAAGTGGCTACAATGGCATCGCATCAATCAATTTGCTACAAGGGCTGCAATTGCATCATGTGAATCAAAATGCACATCCCAAACAGGCAGTGTTAACAGCAAGGGGAAGCAGCAGCAGCATTTTCTGTTCCTATCTCACAGCAAAGTAATTTTGCGGCCTTGTGTTCAACATCTTCCCAAACACCATTCCTAACATGCAGAATCTGTCAATATCAGGCTCCAAACTGTGTCAAGTGCCATCTTTTTCTTGTATTTGTGTGCAGAGGTCACCACAGCAAGGTTCTAAGATGATAAGGTATTTCAAAATACTAATAAACCCCCTTGCTAATTGGGGTTCAATCTGAGACTAAAGATCAGTTTTCTCCCCTGTAAGGTGCCCTGTGCCATATTCAGTGATAGGCATCATATCACAGTTTCTTTGGGGAGTTAGAATTATGTTTTTCCACTGTTTTAGTAGCTCAGTACCAGGTGTCCTACTAGCCACTTTCTTGTAGATTCTCTCATTTCACAGAAAAATGTACAGGCAAACTACTCTACTATCACCAACCCTAAAGCATTTGTTTTCTAATTTCTTTGCTGTATAAAAATTGTGTGTGTTTCAATCTTCCTTTAAAAGATGTATGTGTATTTCATTTTAGACATTAAATATTGAGAAGCAGCTTTTCAGCTTATGAGCATCAGATCTGGCTGATCTCTGGGCTCATTCCCATTACAGGAAATAATCCATTTTCTTCTGAGATGAAGATCAAGGTAGTCTGACACAAATGATAGCCAAGCCAGCTCTTAATAGATTAATAGACCTTATTATAGCTGTCTGAGTCCAAAGGCAAGTCAATACACTTTTCTGCTTTGTATTAGGATGAATCAACTGTTCAGCCACAGATTTCATTATTTTGTGCCCATGGTTTGGAGAGTTGATAGTTTCAGGTCTTCTACCATTCTGTAGTCTACCTATTCATTGTTCCTTTTATATAAACAAGCTCTCTGCCAGCAGAATTCAAATCTCATTGTCCGATCAGTTTACTTACAGTGAGAAGGTTCCACATGTTCCTTCACATTCAGTCATGACAACTCTGTCCACAGAGCGGCAACCGCGATGGACAATAAAGTCTTTTCTCTCACGGACAGAGCATGGTGAGGTACTATCCAGAGGTGCACCTATAGGGAAAGATTAGAAAATAGTTTCAGTGAAACAGCTTCAGAAGTTCCTTGCAGTTCAGCACTCTCTGAGCTTCACTAGTGCACTCAAAGTATTGTCTTCAGTGGTTTTTCTGCTTCAGTGTAAAATTTCCCAGAGAGATTGGACAGTGAATGCTTGGAATAACAAACATAAATACAGAAGTATCTATTTAAATACGAACATACGGTTGGAAAATAGGTTGATCTAAGAAGAAAATTAATTCTCTGTATTGTTGATTCAGGTACGCTGGCATACTTACAGGTTTTGCAACAACCGTTAGGTAAGAATGTAATAGTTCCCTAAAAGAACAAAGAAATAGGAAAAATAATATTATTTTCTTTTCCAGTATTAAAGAGGCTTTTAGACTAATAACCGAGGAGAGCAATTTCTCAATGACTGGAAATAACCAGCAAACACTGTAGCGTTGATCTGAATAAACAGAGATAATACTCTCTTCAAGACTTGAAATCTACCGATTTACAAGGGATTGTGGAAAAAAAAGAGAATGCTTGGAAGGAAGTCTACAGTTAACATCCTGCAATTTTTTCTCAGGAACAATTCCAAAAAATGTTTTCTCGGAGACTTCTGTATTTGCATGGGGAGTATGCACGGTATTACTAGCAGCCTACTGACTGAAGAGCTTGTGTTTCTGTCACATTCAAGAATACATCGTTCTTGTTCTGACAGGACACCACACAGAGCAGTCAGTGAGGACTTTATAGCTCAGAGCTGACCAGTGTTTTGGCTACTGAGAGACAGCTGCCAGTTATAAGCCTTGAACTCTCACCCAGATATCTTTTTTTATACACTCTATAGGTCTGTGCTTGGATGCAGCAGAAACTTTTGCCCTTGGGACTGAGAAACTTTGGTGAAAGGTCATCAGAGTTTAATTTGACTTTTGCTTCTAGTTAGATGGCTGAACTGAACTGAAGTAATCTATACATTTAGTACAGGGTAAGTTTTCCATATTTACTTACAGGTTTGCAGCTTTCCTCATTGAATGCTGGGCAGGTAATCTCAGATGTGGAAGAGACAAACTGGTTGTGGACTTTTACACAGCTATAAATGGTGCAGTTGTTGTAGGGATCATTTTTAAACTCTCCAGGCTGCAAGCAAAATACAAAATGTAATAAGGAAAGTTGAAGGGAGCTCAGACAGAAATTTTCCTGTCCTCTGATAATGACTTTCCTCTTGTTTCCCAGTCAATTATTTTTATGTTTTGGATACAGATTATTACATGTATTGCAGTATGCCATATGTGGATAGAATCTTCAATTTTACATGGTAATTCCCTTGGAAAAGAAAAATCCCTCTAAAGTGTTTAGAGTACGTTAGAGTTATTAACTAAATCATCGATGGATTTTGCCCAGGGAAAGCTAAACTGTTATATGGCAATTAAGAACAATCCTAACATTTAACCCTACATGGGTAATAAAATTGTTTCATATGCAGGTTTTACCAGTGTTTTTCAGTACACAGAAATCAAATCATATAAAAAAGCCCAAGCTTCCAGACATGGCAAGAAAAACCCTTCCAATGGCATTGGATTTGTCATTACAGGAAGAGCCTTCCAGAAAATTTGATTTAATGAGTCCTTCCTTCAGGCCAAAAAATTGTAGATAGGCTTTGCTTTAGGTGAGCCTCTGATCTTTAGGTGCAAACTTACAATAAGCCTTACATCTGACAAGGAGATGTTCCCTCTCTGAAAGGGGGAACTTTACAAATTTGATAGAGATGTAAGATGTAGAGCATACTTACACTCAAAATGAGGTGCGAATTATTTGCTGTATGTATAACACACTTAGTCTGCACACATCTTCCACAACATTCACCTTTCACTGGTTGATGTTCATATCCCTAGATATTAAAATTAATTAAGAATGAAAGCACGATACATTCATTTTTGAGAAATAAATGAAGACATACTAATGAATTAATTGATGATGCTTCGAAGTGCACTCTAGATTTGTGCCTTTCTATGTCTTTCTGTGTTCCACCCCAACGGAAGACAAGTAATAAAAGCAGGCTATGGATGGAATAAATTAAAGCACTATAAAAAATATTCCTAATAATTAAATATCACTCCATTAATTTCTCTACAGAAATTTCCCAGCTAATCATCCCAATGTGAACTGAATACTGTAAGTTACACAGTCAAGCTTCAAGCACTAGATAGCTCACAGACAGTTGGCATCAACGCTGGAGTTGGACTCTGGATTTCTGCTCCTGTCCTTCACTTATACCACTCATTGATCAAACTACTTTTAACGTACATGGGTATTTTGGTTTTTTGTTTGTCTGTTTTAACTTACCGGTTCACAATATGTGTTGCACGGAATATGTTCACATGAGATTATATTCAGTTGAGTGCTGACGTTAACTTCATTAGTGCAGAAACAATTCTGACATTTATCAACAAAGACTGAGGAATTAGGCTATAAATTTTAAGAAAAAAATGGTTCATATATTAATATGACACGTGTGACAGACATTTCTTACTTTTCAAAAAATCTGTAAACCAAGCAATAGCAAAGGAAACAATGATAAAGACTATTGGATAGCTATTTGTCTAGCCATTTATGAAGACAACATTTGAAATACTGGATTTAATTTAACATGTGTGTTTATTGAAGTCCTATATAGCAATTATAAACTCAGATGTTAAAAAGACAGGTGTACAAATATCTGCAATAAAACAATTACTAGACCCAACAGAATTTATTAGGAATCTAAGTCTGTTTAGAATAATACTTATTTACAAATCTTTTCATTTTTGAAAGCAGAGCCTTAAAACTGCAATAATGTGCTAACAGCAGATGTGGATTGACTTTTAAAATGTGTGCACACTTAACTCTAAACCCAAATCTCTTTCTGATACTGATATACAAACAACTCTTCAGTCTCTTTCATACACAACAACCTTTTCAGAAAAGATTTAGGCTTTGTGAAATTGATCAACTCCTGACAGGAATTAAAAAATTTCTAAAATATTGATTGTACTAGATAACCCTCCTCATAGAACTTCTGATAAAGTATATTAACTGGTCTTTTAAGCATCTTCAGAAGACTGTTGAAATAGAAACTTACCAAGAACTCAGCATTCTGATGTACACAAACCCTTTTGGGAACTGTTAACAAACAAGAAGTTAGGTGGTTACACAGGGGGAAAAAAAGAAAAGGTTTTCACCCCACTCTAGTCAAACTAAGTTCTTCCACAAGGAATCATATATGAATATGGTCAAATATATTGGTTATTCCCCATTTCTGGTAGCAGGTATGACATATATAAATACTGCATGTGCAAAAAGGGAGGAAGATTTGGCCCAGTATACACAATCCAACTCATAGCCAAGAATGTCCACTTAAAAGGTACAAGTAGTTCCTTGTTTCAATTACCTTTTGTAAAGCTATATTCTACTGAGGATGCTTACGGGGACATTTTGCTAGATTAAGGTGAGACTACAGTCCCAGTTAATTCTGTAGCTGTCTTCACATGTATTTACAACCAGGAAAATTGAACTTGAGCCACCTGAGCTATATCTGATTTCATAGCTGCTCTTCATAATCACAGCAGTAGTAACCAATGTTAACAGTAACCAATTTGTAGAATCTGACTGTGTTTAGTTCCTCTTTCAATAGGCTATTGCATACAGTCTTACCCTGATGCTAAATTATGTAATATACAATGCTAATAATTGTAATATATTTATATATTTTCAAGGGACTTACCACACTCGTACACAGGACAGCAGTGACCACTGGGAATATGAGAATGGACTTCAAATCCCAGTGTACATTTGGGGGCTTTAGTTGTACACAAGCTTGTATTGCATTCTGAAAAAAAAGGAATAAGCCAGAAAGTACACTAAATCACAGCTACTAGAAATGGACATCTATCTTAGTCTATCTTAGGATAGACTTTCCATTGCTAAGAAACAGTCCAGAACCTCTTCAAAGAAACAAATCGCAGAAAGAGAACATATTTTTCCTAGTGAATTCAGACACTGGACTGGAGGACTGCACTAGTTTATGAAACTTTTTCTACTATGTAATTACCAAGTGTAAAAAAAAAATCACAATTCTTTGCAGAGTAGAAGTGGACAACCATTACTGTCTCCAAGGTTGTAGGCAACTGTTGCAAAATGAAAACCCACATACAATTTCATAATCTCTCTGCATTTTACTTGAATTAATTGTGGTTGTGAACTCAATAACGATAGACTCAGTTACGTTGAATCCCATAATTGTAAATTCAATTATGCTGAGTCAATGCAATATTAAAACATATTTTCCCTAACAGTGGGCAAGCTGATTTTAAAAAGCGTGAGGAAAGATACTATTTTGTGACTCCCTGCTGCAGGTCTCTGGTGCTAAAATAGTTCAGTTCTCTTTTGCTTTCTATTTCTAAAAGGTATAGAAAGATTAGAAACAAAGTATAAACTCACTACAGGTGACGATGGGGCAGCAGAAGTCCTCAGAATTGACTTCATTGACCTCATAGAAGCCTTCTCCATCACAACTGGTCTTATTTTGTTTGGCACATACATGAGGCTCACACACAATGCCACTTCCACCTTCCAGGCAAATACAGTCCTGACAGTCTATAGTAAACTTTTCCCCAAACTGTCATTAAGGAAAACAAAGTGAGTGACGGCAGGGTTACCAATTTAAAAGAACAGAAGTAAAAACAAGAATGGGGAGACCACAAAACAAGACTGGATCAGTGGAGACCAGTCTCCTCTCCTCACCCCCAGCCTCTACTTGAAATACAAAAGTATATGGCAGCATACCTCTCTTGGTATCTTATCCACTCCAACACAGCCTGTGAAAATATAAAAATAAATTTCCATTACCACTCATAGAACAGTAGATATCTCTACTATTTGTTGTATGAGTACTGCATACAGTCAGATCTATGTTGCATACATTGAGAAGGAAACAACAAAGAGGAAACAAACATGCATCCAAGTGAAGCAGTAATACTCACCACAGGTTTTCACACAGACATCCACACCAGAGTCATACAGCATTGTTCCATTAGGACAGAAACAGCCTTCCACTTGTTTAGTTGAAGTTTCGTTTTGTTGACTGCACGAGACAAAATATCAGAGGTACACCAAGAGTGTCATGGGCATGGGGAGGAGGATTATGCCAAATAACCTTTCACTGGAGATACAGGGGCAAATGATCTGCACATTTGTGATTTAGGGATTGTCAGTGTTCAAGTTTGGTATAGCCAAACAACATAAACAGTACAGGCATACAGATTTAGGACAGTGGTACCAAATCTGACAGTCAATTTAAGACATGACAGGAGGCTGATTTCTCTCATCCACCTGTGCATTAGATGTGACTGAACAGTTGTATGAACTATAACTAACAGTGAAGAAATTATTTACCTTGATTTGCAGGTTGGCTCTTTAAGAGGACCACATGCTCTGTATTCTTTATCTGAGGGGCATTTATAAGCTGGAATGGGAGAATAAAAAGGAGGAAGAGCTCAATAACAATATCATATAAAAGCCCCATGACCTTATACCAAGAAATTAAACACTGACTACTCATTTTTCTATGTATCTTTGACAACCTTGAGAAGCGAAGAGGAAAAAAACCAGATATCAGACTCATGATTCTGAATGAAATTATCTTACTCAATTTAGCCATAGAGATATAGCACCATACTTTACGTTAAGGAGATAAAGCCAAGAGTCTACATCTTGATTACAATTTTTTTCATCATTTCAGTCTCTTTTGCACAAGTTCTCAGAGGGGAGTGTATTCCTACCCTCTGTCATCTTACTACAGCTGAAAATGAATTCATATGTCACTAAATACAGAGTGATCTGCTGATAGCTGCAAAGCACAAAACTGCCTGTGTACAAAAAAGTATCTACTGATACAGGTATTTCTGGCACAGTCAATAGATGTATATTTTTGCAGGCTGATTTATCATTTCCATTGTTAAAAATGTCACCTGTAAAATTACTTAAGTAGCTGGTGTGATTTATTGATGTCTTCATTGCTCGGAAAGCAGTATGACTTACTGTGACGACATTATTGCCAAAAAAGTTCCATATATGCTTCCCTAATAGTTCAAGATAAACAGCAAAATACTTACAGCAAACGCCATTGGTGTGACTTCTCCAGTCAATGCACACACTTTGATCAGCACAGGTGGCGGCATAGATCTGCAGACTTGAGCATTCCAGGTCTAAGTTGGGAAGCACACAACTATCAAATACGCAGGCTGCATAGTACTTTTCAGGCTCGACAAAGCCATGGCATGGCTCGAACACACTAGAGGCAGAAACATTTATCATTATTAGTTATTGAATAATCCATAAATTCTTCAATGTACATAACATGTGGCAACAGTGGTGCTTAAGGAGATGTGAACAAGGACTATTAGTGAGGCATTTTTACTAAGAGCACTTATCTAGATTGTAACTTTTCAACATAGCTTAAAGCATTCTCCCCTCGCCTACAAAACAGGCACCGATATTTTCTGTCCAGGAGCTACATGAATATTATCGACTCTAAACATGAACTACTTTTCTAAAGACATTTTGGTTGATTTTTTTTTTTTTTAAATTCTAACACAACACTCTAAAAATGAAGACCTCTGTTTTCATTGGACTATGGTTTCTGCTGAGTATGGGAAAAGGCAAGAGCATAGGACAATGGAAGGCAGACAGCACAGAATAACATGAGAACATCAAGAAAGGTTAATGTAGCAGCCAGAGGGTTGGAAGCAAACTGTCAGCAAAGAATGACATCTAGAAACAGTAAAAAGAATGGAAGCAACTCACAAAGCCACAAGAAATGGAGCGATAGTTAGAAACACTTTTTATTGAGAAATGAATCCTAAAATTGCCACTTAATTTGAAGATTAAAGCCTCATAACCCCCAGAGGAATGTGTACCTTCCCAGAAGAAGCTCGCAGATTAAAGATTCTTTGCAAGGCTTCACTGGGGTTGTGATAGGTGCTTTTGTAGGAGTTAAGCCTGGAGAGCACTGTGGTTTGGAGGGATCAACAACTTGCCAATGATCTGCCATGGTTTGACAGTTTTCTGCAATGTTTCCATTCGGCAACATGCAGTCATCTGCCGTGTTGTTATTGCAAGTACCTAAAATTGGTAATGGGAGAAAGAATTCACTCACAGATTTGTTATGAAATTCCATTCATCTTTGTGGCAAGGCTGTCATTTATCTGTTTGTGGTTTTCTGAGAGTACAAAAATTACAAGAGTAAGCCTTACCACACTGTCCATGAGTGTTGTTACCAAACAGGCTGTAGGGCATTCTGATGGAAAAGGACAAGCCATTGTAGGTCACATTCATCTTTAGTTCAGGGATTTCCACTACACGATTTATGCCTGACTCATAGATAGTCAAGCCAAATTTTTTATAAGGCAAAGCCACTGCCTGTTTGTTTACTGTCACCTAATAAATAAAAGAAAACAGAAAAGAAGCTTATATTTAGTTTGACTTTAGAAAACCATTGCCTGTTCATTACTTTGCATTGGAGGTAGAATGTAAAGGCAAATAATGTGCTTTAAGTTTGTAACAAGTATCCCTGTGTTTCTTTTTATTTTACTGGAAAGTCGAACTTTTCTGAGTCAAAGAATAGGCCTATGAGCTGCTGATAAACCAGGCTAAAATTCAGAGTTAAAACCAGCTAAATTCCAACACTCAACAGATTTATTAGGGTGACTATGGCATTGAGGACACCCTATGAAAGTGCAATATAAAATTCTCCTAAATTCCTAGTGCACACTGTTTTAACTTTCTTGGCATAAAGGGAACATGCTTGTAGGAAAATTAAATGAAAGAAATAAACCAAAATCTGTATCATTTATTTAAATACAGTAGCCATGATATATCTATGGAACTAACACTACTACTTTTACTCAGCAGTGGCAGTTTTCCTTGCTTTGGACAGGTCTAAATGTTGCAAATTTTCATAAATATGCTGCAAACTAACTTGTAATATACCCACACAGTAATGGACAAAAACTCCACAAAAGCCTGAAAATGAACTCTTCTCACCCAATTTTGAAGCCCCAAAGCTGGGCCATCATATTTATCAACAAAACAAATGCATAAGTGCCCCTATTCTGAAAAATTAAAAAGGTGACACCAATCAAAGCTAGCAATGGTACTTCTAAAAAATGCTTAAGCCCAGTACTTTATTGTTATGCCTAGTTTACATTGTATCCTCCCATTCAACATTTATTCTCTTCTTTTGTTACATTAATATTAATTATAAATTAATTTATTTTATATCCTTAACTCTTAGCAATTTGTCCATGTTTGTGTATTTAGGAGACATGAGGCAACTACTTGAGCTTAAAAAGGGAAGAAGTTGTAGAATTTTTTCCCCATATTCAGAGCCACAAAAGCAGTCCTTCAGAGATGTCCTATTTTATAATCCAAACTGATATTAAATCTAAACCACAGATTCCTTTTAAATTTTTTTCTAACATTGTGAATATGTTAGAATATGTTAGAATTGTGAATATGTTCACAATGTACAGGTTGAGGCTGTACTAGTATCTTAATCAAGAAACCAAAGGTAACATTATCCGATACCTCTACTTGTAGAGTATTAGGTTTGACTGTTGCCATGCGCACTTCCTGAGTCTCATGTCTCACAATGAGTGTTCGAGGACAGGAGACTACATCCCGTGCATCACAATGGTAGTTATCAATGTAGACACCAAAGTTGTCAACTTTCTTATTAATCTCCTCCACAAGGACGTATGTACAATTCCCTTGATAACTGTAGTACAGTCCATCAAAAGTCATGTAATGTGGGTCTCCCCAGCCAGTGCAGTAGCCTGCAAAAATGTACAGGTGGGTTAGCTTCTTATGGCAACATACAGAATCAGATCAGACTACAAACAAAATCTGTAAGCGTGGGATTCATCTCATCTAACTTAAATATTTAGATTTTTAGAGTGTATATGTCAATGCATGAGCTCATTATCTAGAACTCATCAATAACAGAGAAAAGCAGGCACTTTCAGGGCACAGGTCATCTGACATTTCTGATAGACAACTGAGAATAGGATTAACTGCACCCTAGCTGTAACTTTACCAATAGTCTGAACAAGTAATTTACATGTAGGCTTCCAGCCTGTAGATGTCTGCATCCGGACACTTAAATCCTGCCTTGGGAGACCAATTTATTCTACTAACACAATAACTATGTAGCAATGATGGTAATTTAAGTACAAGCCCCCAATTAGCTAAAAAGAAACAATTAAGCACACCAAACAGAACAACACTACAAGTCTGAGGGTCACAGCCTTGTGCGATACTTGTCCCTTGATAAATATTGTTGCTCTTGACAGTAATATTGTTCCCACAGGAGATAAAATATTCAACAAAATATATACTTACAATCACACTCCCAGTGCCAGCAGCATCCATCCTTATCAATGACTTGCACAGGAGAAAGCCCATTGGCACATGTAGGTTTAGGAGGTGGATTACAGACTATGGGAACCACCTGGATTATGTTGTCTTCTATACATATTGCCTGAAAGCAGTCACAGAGCCACCACGACTCACCTGGCTGTGTTTGGAAAGAGAAGGGAGGGGGAAGAGAGAGACAAACCTTATGAAGCAGTGGGACTGACAACAGTTATGCCTGCATAACTTTTGAAGAGTTTTAAAATGCCATATGATTATTGACAATTTTTTGCCCACCAGAAGTCTGAAAATGGGAAGGAAGTGCAGCAGTCAGCACCATCAAGGCCTGCAAGATGAGCTAGCACTACGGAGGGCTGCTAAGTGAAAAGCATTACTTATAAAAGTCAAGCCAGTAACCTGAAGTGGGAATTGACATTTTTAGTTTCAGCTACCTAAAAGTTAGATGTCTGATCTAATTTTATCCCTCTCTCATCAACAGTGAAAGACCCCAATCAATATCAGTGATCAATATATGGTCAATCCCCTTCCATGAATGCCTAGAACAGATTAACAGCTAAAGCTACACAGATAAATAAAGTTATTTGGGGAGTAATGTCTAAGGTGGTTATGTGCATACATTCTGACTGTATACAATTTTTCTACCTTCCACCAGTTTTTCAGCCATGTACAATTTTTCTCCCTGCATATCTACTGAGCAAGTTGGTAGACATTTAAGCTGTGAGGAGGCTTTAGAAATATAAAATACATTAGCTTGTCTGTCTCAGATGTGGAGGGTTCCAAAAAACTCAGAACTCAAATTTCACAAGCATTTGAATGTGGTGATCTGTTTCACAGTCCTCTCCTGAAACCAGACTATGATGAAGTATAACCTCATTCCAAACTCAGAATAGTACAGTGGTTTCTTGTTGGGCAGTACTGTAAACACACAAACAACTTTTCCCCACTCTGGACCTATTCAAAAGCAGAAAGAGAAATGATACTTTAGAACCACTTAGCCCTTAGTTACCTCTTCATCAAAGCCTTCCTACAATGAAGAGAAACATAGAGCAGTGATAGATTCTCTTGAAGAAAGCCTTTTTAAAAATATCCCTGAAGAATTCATAGCAGTATATAAGATATCAAACTGAAGATCATTGGAAGTCATGTTGATACCCAAGAAAACAGAAGGGAATAGAATGGACTGATACTTCCTTTTCTATCCAGATTAACACCAACTCTGTATGTTCCTAACACTGAAATATTTGTCTAGTTTCCATCCAAAGAAGAATGCTAAAAAAACTGCATGAAATCTACTTACTGCATAAGACTCATTAGGTAAAATAGAACAGTTTCTTCCAGGAGTGCTGGATGGTGGACTTGTAGTTGAACCAGGTGGAGTAACTGTGCTGTACGTAGAACTTCCTACAACAGTGACCGCACTTGATGTGGCAATTGGCCCAGAAGTAGTAGTTGAGACAGATGAAGTAATTTCCGAGGTGGTGGTGGTTGCAGTGACTGTTGTAATACTAACAGACGTTGTTCCTGAAGTGGTGGTAAAAGATTGTGTTGGAGTTGTACCAGAGGTGGTGACTGGCACTGGTGGTGTTGATCCTGTTGGTGGTGGTAGCGTAGTGCTGGCTGTAGACCCTGGGGAAGACGGTGCTGAGGTTGTGGTGCTGATGGTGGCAGTAGGTGGTCCTGTTGGAGGGCTCCCCGTCCCAGTGGTAGTGGTCTCCTGGGTAGACGTTTGCGTTCCTGTTGTGGTGGTGTGGGGAGTGGGTGGTGAGGATGTGGGGGTCGAAGGGGTGGTTTTGGTGGTTGATCCAGTTTCAGTGACTCCAGTGGTGGTGACTGGCACTGGTGGCGTTGATCCTGTTGGTGGTGGTAGCGTAGTGCTGGCTGTAGACGCTGGGGAAGACGGTGCTGAGGTTGTGGTGCTGATGGTGGCAGTAGGTGGTCCTGTTGGAGGGCTCCCCGTCCCAGTGGTAGTGGTCTCCTGGGTAGACGTTTGCGTTCCTGTTGTGGTGGTGTGGGGAGTGGGTGGTGAGGATGTGGGGGTCGAAGGGGTGGTTTTGGTGGTTGATCCAGTTTCAGTGACTCCAGTGGTGGTGACTGGCACTGGTGGCGTTGATCCTGTTGGTGGTGGTAGCGTAGTGCTGGCTGTAGACCCTGGGGAAGACGGTGCTGAGGTTGTGGTGCTGATGGTGGCAGTAGGTGGTCCTGTTGGAGGGCTCCCCGTCCCAGTGGTAGTGGTCTCCTGGGTAGACGTTTGCGTTCCTGTTGTGGTGGTGTGGGGAGTGGGTGGTGAGGATGTGGGGGTCGAAGGGGTGGTTTTGGTGGTTGATCCAGTTTCAGTGACTCCAGTGGTGGTGACTGGCACTGGTGGCGTTGATCCTGTTGGTGGTGGTAGGGTAGTGCTGGCTGTAGACCCTGGGGAAGACGGTGCTGAGGTTGTGGTGCTGATGGTGGCAGTAGGTGGTCCTGTTGGAGGGCTCCCCGTCCCAGTGGTAGTGGTCTCCTGGGTAGACGTTTGCGTTCCTGTTGTGGTGGTGTGGGGAGTGGGTGGTGAGGATGTGGGGGTCGAAGGGGTGGTTTTGGTGGTTGATCCAGTTTCAGTGACTCCAGTGGTGGTGACTGGCACTGGTGGCGTTGATCCTGTTGGTGGTGGTAGCGTAGTGCTGGCTGTAGACCCTGGGGAAGACGGTGCTGAGGTTGTGGTGCTGATGGTGGCAGTAGGTGGTCCTGTTGGAGGGCTCCCTGTCCCAGTGGTAGTGGTCTCCTGGGTAGACGTTTGCGTTCCTGTTGTGGTGGTGTGGGGAGTGGGTGGTGAGGATGTGGGGGTCGAACGGGTGGTTTTGGTGGTTGATCCAGTTTCAGTGACTCCAGTGGTGGTGACTGGCACTGGTGGCGTTGATCCTGTTGGTGGTGGTAGCGTAGTGCTGGCTGTAGACGCTGGGGAAGACGGTGCTGAGGTTGTGGTGCTGATGGTGGCAGTAGGTGGTCCTGTTGGAGGGCTCCCCGTCCCAGTGGTAGTGGTCTCCTGGGTAGACGTTTGCGTTCCTGTTGTGGTGGTGTGGGGAGTGGGTGGTGAGGATGTGGGGGTCGAAGGGGTGGTTTTGGTGGTTGATCCAGTTTCAGTGACTCCAGTGGTGGTGACTGGCACTGGTGGCGTTGATCCTGTTGGTGGTGGTAGGGTAGTGCTGGCTGTAGACGCTGGGGAAGACGGTGCTGAGGTTGTGGTGCTGATGGTGGCAGTAGGTGGTCCTGTTGGAGGGCTCCCCGTCCCAGTGGTAGTGGTCTCCTGGGTAGATGTTTGCGTTCCTGTTGTGGTGGTGTGGGGAGTGGGTGGTGAGGATGTGGGGGTCGAAGGGGTGGTTTTGGTGGTTGATCCAGTTTCAGTGACTCCAGTGGTGGTGACTGGCCCTGGTGGCGTTGATCCTGTTGGTGGTGGTAGGGTAGTGCTGGCTGTAGACCCTGGGGAAGATGGTGCTGAGGTTGTGGTGCTGATGGTGGCAGTAGGTGGTCCTGTTGGAGGGCTCCCCGTCCCAGTGGTAGTGGTCTCCTGGGTAGACGTTTGCGTTCCTGTTGTGGTGGTGTGGGGAGTGGGTGGTGAGGATGTGGGGGTCGAAGGGGTGGTTTTGGTGGTTGATCCAGTTTCAGTGACTCCAGTGGTGGTGACTGGCACTGGTGGCGTTGATCCTGTTGGTGGTGGTAGCGTAGTGCTGGCTGTAGACGCTGGGGAAGACGGTGCTGAGGTTGTGGTGCTGATGGTGGCAGTAGGTGGTCCTGTTGGAGGGCTCCCTGTCCCAGTGGTAGTGGTCTCCTGGGTAGACGTTTGCGTTCCTGTTGTGGTGGTGTGGGGAGTGGGTGGTGAGGATGTGGGGGTCGAAGGGGTGGTTTTGGTGGTTGATCCAGTTTCAGTGACTCCAGTGGTGGTGACTGGCACTGGTGGCGTTGATCCTGTTGGTGGTGGTAGCGTAGTGCTGGCTGTAGACCCTGGGGAAGACGGTGCTGAGGTTGTGGTGCTGATGGTGGCAGTAGGTGGTCCTGTTGGAGGGCTCCCCGTCCCAGTGGTAGTGGTCTCCTGGGTAGACGTTTGCGTTCCTGTTGTGGTGGTGTGGGGGGTGGGTGGTGAGGGTGTGGGGGTCGAAGGGGTGGTTTTGGTGGTTGATCCAGTTTCAGTGACTCCAGTGGTGGTGACTGGCACTGGTGGCGTTGATCCTGTTGGTGGTGGTAGCGTAGTGCTGGCTGTAGACGCTGGGGAAGACGGTGCTGAGGTTGTGGTGCTGATGGTGGCAGTAGGTGGTCCTGTTGGAGGGCTCCCCGTCCCAGTGGTAGTGGTCTCCTGGGTAGACGTTTGCGTTCCTGTTGTGGTGGTGTGGGGAGTGGGTGGTGAGGATGTGGGGGTCGAAGGGGTGGTTTTGGTGGTTGATCCAGTTTCAGTGACTCCAGTGGTGGTGACTGGCACTGGTGGCGTTGATCCTGTTGGTGGTGGTAGGGTAGTGCTGGCTGTAGACCCTGGGGAAGACGGTGCTGAGGTTGTGGTGCTGATGGTGGCAGTAGGTGGTCCTGTTGGAGGGCTCCCCGTCCCAGTGGTAGTGGTCTCCTGGGTAGACGTTTGCGTTCCTGTTGTGGTGGTGTGGGGAGTGGGTGGTGAGGATGTGGGGGTCGAAGGGGTGGTTTTGGTGGTTGATCCAGTTTCAGTGACTCCAGTGGTGGTGACTGGCACTGGTGGCGTTGATCCTGTTGGTGGTGGTAGGGTAGTGCTGGCTGTAGACCCTGGGGAAGACGGTGCTGAGGTTGTGGTGCTGATGGTGGCAGTAGGTGGTCCTGTTGGAGGGCTCCCCGTCCCAGTGGTAGTGGTCTCTTGGGTAGACGTTTGCGTTCCTGTTGTGGTGGTGTGGGGAGTGGGTGGTGAGGATGTGGGGGTCGAAGGGGTGGTTTTGGTGGTTGATCCAGTTTCAGTGACTCCAGTAGTGGTGACTGGCACTGGGGTTGTTGATCCTGGTGGTGTTGACTGTTGAATAGTGGTGCTTATCGTGGACACTGTACTTGTTCCTGTCGTTGTAGTTGTTGGAAATGGGGTAGATGAAGGGGTAACTGTAGTAGTTGTCTTTGTCGGTGTTCCTGGTTGAGTTGTTGTTTTCTCTTTAAGATGGAGAAAACACAGTAATTTATTTTAGTAGGCAAATTGCATTTATTAACTTTATTTCATTTTCTTATATGCAAATGAAATTCAACTAACCTAAGCATATGGTGTTGAGATAGGAATAAAGCAGAAAGTGTTTTACTAATGGCTTTTGCATAACAGATGGATTATTTAAAATATCTCCTGTCTTGAATGGGAGACATTGATGTAAACACTTTATGAACAGTTAATGCCGTATGGAACAGCTGTGTGTAGTTTTAACACTTTATACTGCATAGAAGAGTTCAGCAGTCCTAAATCCAGGGAACTGATTGATTTGATCAGTGAACTCTTTTGTTAATTCTGTATTGCTGTCATGCTATATTCTATAGATAAACCATTATTCCCTGTGGTACTTCATGTGGCATGTTCATACCAGCATTTATTGTGCTCAGAGTCATTTGATTCTAATGAAACTGAGCAGTTGCTGGATCAATTTGTGTTCCATATCTAACACCCAGGTCTGTAAGACTACTCACCCAGAAGCTATTTTGACATGCTAGGAACCCCATATTCACTTTTCTGCTTTTTCCTTCTCACATGAGCAAGACAGTTTTCAACTCTCGTGAGACCCCACCTGGAGGACTACCTCCAGCTCTGGGGTCCCCAGTACAAGGAAAGACATGAAACTCTTTGAGAGGGTCCAGAGGAAGGCGACAGAAATGGACAAGGAGCTAAAACACCTCCCCTATGAAGAGAGGCTAAGAGAGTTGGGGTGGTTCAGCCAGGAGAAGGCTCCAGGGAGACCTTATTGTGGCCTTTCAATATAGAAGTAGAGCTTATAAGAAAGACAGAGACTTTTTACCAAGGTCTGTAGTTACAGAACAAGAGGCAATGGTTTAAAACTGAAAAAGAGTAGCTTTAGATTGAACTTAAGGAAGAAAATTTTTATGATGAGAGTGGTGAGACAATGGAACAGCTTTCCCAGAGAAGTTGTGGATGCCCAGACATTAGAAACATACAAGGACAGGAAGAATGGGGCTTTGAAAAACGTGTTGCAGTGAAAGATATCTCTGCTCATAGCAGGGGATTTGGATTAAAAGATCCTTAAATGCATCCCTTCCAACCCAAACTATTCTATGTTTGTATGATTTTTTAGGAAACATGCATCAACTACACTCCCTCAGCTGCCAGTAAACCTGAATTTCTCCCATAACAAGGCAACAAATGACAAAGAACCAGAGAATTACTTATTTGTTCTGAAGTTGGAGGCAGAGGGGTTTTGGTGATTATTTCTGGTGTTGGGAACGTGCTTGCAGTGGTTGGAGTTGGTGCTGTTGTGCCAGTACCAGTCGTCGTTGTCCCTATGGTGCTGCTGGTGGTGCTGCTGGTGGTGCTGCTGGGGGGCATTGTGGTGCTGGTGGTGCTGCTGGGAAGCTCTGATGGTGTTGGCATGGGAGCGGTTGTCGATCCAGGTGGATGGGACACCGTGCTCATTGTGGACGAAGGTGGGGCTGTCGTGGTACTCGGGGTGGTACTTGGAATACACTCTGGTATGTCAGGAACGCAGCAGAGACTGATCTCATAGTTGAGGCAGACAGGCATTGGTACTATACCTCCTATGACCTGATCACTGTTGTTACAGATGAGCCCTGTGTTAACATTGCATTCCACTTTCTGCCCTAAATCTTCAATGCTAACATCAGGGAATTGCTCCGCTCTGCATGAAATATTCTCAGCTTTCGCGCATACCCAGGAGGAGTTGTGCTTCAGAATATTCTCAAAGGTTTCATAGTCACCACTGTTTCTGTCAGAACTATTTGGGTAACTCACATCAATCCAGTCCGTCCAGATGCAGTCACAGTCTGGGGGACAGCAACAAGAGGAACAGTTAGAAACAGACAGAAGAGAGACAACAAGCCGGGGCACCAGCACACTCGCGGGCGGTGCTCTGGGCGTCCACTGCACATAAGGGTGCCTCTCGTGCACTGCTACACCCGTCAGCCAACCATGGCCACAGCAAAGCTCACTTGAGTGTGCAGCCCTCCCCTTCTTGGCCCTACAAAGCATACTAGGGCCAAATCAGGATGCAGGCACTGCCAAACCATGTGTGTCTCCCCCTTGCACCTAGGGCACATTGCTGTATTGGGCTTCCCTTGTGCAAAAACACTCAAATAAGGGCAATATGTGAGGTGGGGAAGGACTAAGCAGGGACTCCTGCCATACTCTCACTTTCTCGTGCCACTCACACTCCCTCACTATCTCAGGGAGAAACCAAACACCAGGGAAGCCCGTGACCACAAAGGAAGCAGGCGCAGGATGCACAATACTGCCAAAACATCAGCTTGCTTCCCAGCTGCGTGCAGACAGCTGGAGAACAACCCTTGTGGGAAGACTGGGAGAACCTGTCTGCCCAGAGCCTTGGTCCGTAGCAAGGGGCAACCCACGCTCTGAAACCTTTTCCCAAGCCCTGCCAGGGAAAACCTTTAATGTTTCCTACAGCCAGAACTGCAGGTGAGTGGAGAAATGACCACACATGCGATGCAAGAGAAGAAAGGGAAGACAGTCCACACAACTGTGCCCAAACAGTGCCTGAAATGACAGTGCCACAAAACCAAGCCCCACTCCCATTGCACACCATGGGTCCCACTCAGTGCATTCTCTCCAGATGAAGGACGAGGTCCCACAGCAGCAAAAGCAAGATTTTCCCATCACTTCAGTATCTGTCTAAGCTGGGCAGAGGATGGAAAAGAGAAAAGGGTGGAAAACCTCCTAATGTTCCCAATAATCAAAGCAATAGAACCAAGAACCAGAAAGATATTGTGCACTTTCTCTCCTAAACGGAGAGCTCAGTACAGGACCCACTCTACTCCAGCTCTCGTGAGACCCCAGCTGGAGTACTGCCTCCAGCTCTGGGGTCCCCAGTACAAGGAAAAACATGAAACTCTTTGAGAGGGTACAGAGGAAGGCCACAAAAATGGTCAGATGGCTAAAACACATAGCAGGGGACTTGGATTAAAAGATCTTTAAAGAGGTTCTTTCCAACACAAACTATTCTATGATTCTATTATTTTTTTAGGAAACATGCATCAACTACACTCTCTCAGAGTGCAAAAATTAAGCCATACATTAAGTTGTCAATAAACCTTGATTTCTCCCATTATAAGACAACAAATGACAAAGAACCAGAGAATTGCTTATTGCTTTGAAGTTGGAGGCAGAGGGGTTTTGGTGATTATTACTGGTGTTGGGAACATACTTGGAGTAGTTGGAGGTCGTGTTGTTGTGACAGTACCAGTCGTCGTTGTCCCTGTGGTGCTGCTGGTGGTGCTGCTGGGGGGCATTGTGGTGCTGGTGGTGCTGCTGGGAAGCTCTGATGGTGTTGGCATGGGAGCGGTTGTCGATACAGGTGGAAGGGACACCGTGCTCATTGTGGACGAAGGTGGGGCTGTCGTGGTACTCGGGGTGGTACTTGGAATACACTCTGGTATGTCAGGAACGCAGCAGAGACTGATCTCATAGTTGAGGCAGACAGGCATTGGTACTATACCTCCTATGACCTGATCACTGTTGTTACAGATGAGCCCTGTGTTAACATTGCATTCCACTTTCTGCCCTAAATCTTCAATGCTAACATCAGGGAATTGCTCCGCTCTGCATGAAATATTCTCAGCTTTCGCGCATACCCAGGAGGAGTTGTGCTTCAGAATATTCTCAAAGGTTTCATAGTCACCACTGTTTCTGTCAGAACTATTTGGGTAACTCACATCAATCCAGTCCGTCCAGATGCAGTCACAGTCTGGGGGACAGCAACAAGAGGAACAGTTAGAAACAGACAGAAGAGAGACAACAAGCCGGGGCACCAGCACACTCGCGGGCGGTGCTCTGGGCGTCCACTGCACGTAAGGGTGCCTCTCGTGCACTGCTACACCCGTCAGCCAACCATGGCCACAGCAAAGCTCACTTGAGTGTGCAGCCCTCCCCTTCTTGGCCCTACAAAGCATACTAGGGCCAAATCAGGATGCAGGCACTGCCAAACCATGTGTGTCTCCCCCTTGCACCTAGGGCACATTGCTGTATTGGGCTTCCCTTGTGCAAAAACACTCAAATAAGGGCAATATGTGAGGTGGGGAAGGACTAAGCAGGGACTCCTGCCATACTCTCACTTTCTCGTGCCACTCACACTCCCTCACTATCTCAGGGAGAAACCAAACACCAGGGAAGCCCGTGACCACAAAGGAAGCAGGCGCAGGATGCACAATACTGCCAAAACATCAGCTTGCTTCCCAGCTGCGTGCAGACAGCTGGAGAACAACCCTTGTGGGAAGACTGGGAGAACCTGTCTGCCCAGAGCCTTGGTCCGTAGCAAGGGGCAACCCACGCTCTGAAACCTTTTCCCAAGCCCTGCCAGGGAAAACCTTTAATGTTTCCTACAGCCAGAACTGCAGGTGAGTGGAGAAATGACCACACATGCGATGCAAGAGAAGAAAGGGAAGACAGTCCACACAACTGTGCCCAAACAGTGCCTGAAATGACAGTGCCACAAAACCAAGCCCCACTCCCATTGCACACCATGGGTCCCACTCAGTGCATTCTCTCCAGATGAAGGACGAGGTCCCACAGCAGCAAAAGCAAGATTTTCCCATCACTTCAGTATCTGTCTAAGCTGGGCAGAGGATGGAAAAGAGAAAAGGGTGGAAAACCTCCTAATGTTCCCAATAATCAAAGCAATAGAACCAAGAACCAGAAAGATATTGTGCACTTTCTCTCCTAAACGGAGAGCTCAGTACAGGACCCACTCTACTCCAGCTCTCGTGAGACCCCAGCTGGAGTACTGCCTCCAGCTCTGGGGTCCCCAGTACAAGGAAAAACATGAAACTCTTTGAGAGGGTACAGAGGAAGGCCACAAAAATGGTCAGATGGCTAAAACACATAGCAGGGGACTTGGATTAAAAGATCTTTAAAGAGGTTCTTTCCAACACAAACTATTCTATGATTCTATTATTTTTTTAGGAAACATGCATCAACTACACTCTCTCAGAGTGCAAAAATTAAGCCATACATTAAGTTGTCAATAAACCTTGATTTCTCCCATTATAAGACAACAAATGACAAAGAACCAGAGAATTGCTTATTGCTTTGAAGTTGGAGGCAGAGGGGTTTTGGTGATTATTTCTGGTGTTGGGAACATACTTGGAGTAGTTGGAGGTCGTGTTGTTGTGACAGTACCAGTCGTTGTTGTCCCTATGGTGCTGCTGGTGGTGCTGCTGGGGGGCATTGTGGTGCTGGTGGTTCTGATGGGAAGCTCTGATGGTGTTGGCGTGGGAGTGGTTGTCGATACAGGTGGAGAGGACACGGTGGTCGTTGTAGACGAAGGTGGGGCTGTTAGAAACAGCAGGGACAGAGAAAACAGACAAAGGTGCAAGATGCATGAGTGGGACATAATACGCACTGAATACAAGTTACGCTTTAGGTAGCTACCAGAAACCTAAAGCTATCAGTCCACTCTTACCACAGTGAGTCACTAGGTCTACCTTTTTGCCCCTGGAAAGCAGACTAGTTCAAAATCAATGCATAGACAGTGTCATGACAATCCTTTCATAGCAAGGAGACTAGTAATGTTGTTGTAATACGCTTCTCACTAAATCAAAAATACCTACCAATTTTAAGTCATGAGGAGGAGTAAGGCTCTGTGAGGCTTTCTATCTCTACCTTATTACTTAGAACACCTTGCTGTCTTATGGAGTAAGTACTGAGAGGGCATGCTGTGGTCTGGGAAGGACCGCCTGATTGTCATGTAACTTCCCTGTGGTGCAATGTTGGCCTGATAAAGAGGTTCACAGAATATTACTGGACCTTGGCAGCTGAAGACCACACTTCACAGCAAGAGGTAGCCTGCAGAGTGAAACTCTTCCTGAAAGCCTGCCAGGGGAACCCTTCCTTCCTAGATCTATAACCACATGCAAACTTCAGCACTGACAGAGGGAAAGCAGGAGAAAGGGAAGGAATTCTGTATAGCCCCGCCCAGAAAATGCCTAAAATGATGGTACTCTTAATCAAGGCCTACTCTAATCCTGTACAATGCGTCCTTCTGGGAATTTGCTCTCCATCAGAAGGATAGAGCTCCAAACCAGCATCAGTAAGACTTCCTGCCAGCTCAATATCTGTTATGGAGGTGACATGCCTTTATTAGCCAACAGGCCTTTATTTCTCCTATGGCAAAGCAAGAACAGAGATTATTGGTCTGCTAAATACCTGGAGAGGTTGAAGTTACTGGGGTGGTGACTGATGGTGTGAATTCACTTGTAATGGTTGGGGTGGGTATGGGTGTGGTGGTACTTGCTGTTGGCCGCCTGGTTGTAGTGGTGATGACTACTGTTGTGCTGGTGGTTGTTGAAGTTGGTGTTGGAGTTGGTGTAGTCTCACAAGGAATTTCATACCACTCACAACAGTTTACCCTAATTTCATAATTATAGCAAAGTTGCCACATAGTTGGATCTTGGTCCTCATTCTTACAGATTAGTCCATATGTAACATTACATTCTACTTTCTGGCCAAGTTCCTCTAAGCTCACATCAGGCTTCTCTTTAGCCCTGCATTCAATTTTTTCAGGAGCTTCACATATTTTGTCTCCATGTTCATTTCTTATTGCATCGTAGGTTTCATAGTCACCACCATCTTCTTCAGGTTTACTAACATCAAACCACTCAGTCCAGTTACAGATTAATCCAAAGCATGGAGCTGAAAGAAAAGACAGAGATTCAGCATCTGAACTTAAAGAGAACATTCTGAGAAGATTAATTTTGTATTCTATTCCATCAAGGACGAGAGTAATGCATTGTAACTTGTCCTTTTTACCAAGAGAAAAAAGTTCTAAAATTGGTTCTATATTACCAGGTTTTTCAAAAGAAAGCTTTGCATCAAAATAAAATCACCAATCTGAAGCCTTCAAAGGTCTTTCTTCTCTCTATACTTATCATATTTTTGCAATTTAAAAAATGTATTTATTTGTGTTTTAAATATATTTTTCTGTAGTGGATGTGTTTAATTTACTCTTCCTTTAAATGTTCCTTTGACATTCTTTAACAACTTAGTTTTATATTTAAAACTTACTTGTAGTTACTGGAGGTCTTGTGGTGGTAACTGAAATAGAAAAAAAAAAGATTAATCCATCATCTCCAAGCTTTAGAATAATATATAATAATAGTTTTAAATATTTTAATTATCTTTTTTTTTTTTGCTGACACTACTGAGACAATTTCTATTATCCCAGCAGGATATTGAGATGTTAACCTGTTTTACAGAATTAGAAAGGCACCCTGTACATTTATATATTTATATTGTACATTTATACATTTATATATTCTCACTGAATCTTCTTCCATGAGAAGTAAATCAACTCAAAATGTTAAAAATCTTTCTTAGTATAGTGTGATAAAACTATTCATAAGTATCACTCTATCTGTGTCAACTATAAGCCCGTATACTTCTACATTCTATCTTTAAAGTATTTTCCTTGAAGAAAATAATTTTTAGATGTGCATCTCTGTTGAAGAGTTACCTGTGGTGGTAAGAGTACTGGTAGGAAAGGCGGTGGAAGTGGTTGTAGGTGAAGTAGATGTCGGACAAGGAAAAGTACTTCCAACAACTACAGAACCATTTTCTGCACAAATGTATATTATACATATGTTGCCATCTTGTATTTGTGCCACAACTTCACCCACTTCATAACTTGTTCCATTGATGACACAAGGACAGCCTGCAAAAAAGAGCAATTTTTCTACTACCAGGTAAGAGACAAAGGCAAAATACTTACGGACAAGGAAGCATTTGCAGGAATCATAGCTTTCAGAGCTATACCTGGAGTTAGATCTAATACATCACACTAATTTATCTTTATATTTAGAGGAATATTAAAACATATTTAATAAAGCCCTGCATAAAACACTTGGAAGAACAGACTTACAAACTAGGTTTTAAAATGTTCTGAGAGAAATAACAACTGCAATTTACTGTCTGACACTTTTCTATAATACTACATGTTCTGGGATGCAAAGTCTTGTAGTGAATTCCATTAGTTTAGGTATGGGACATGGGGAGAAACAATAAAAGGAAATGAGAAAAAGGTTGAAGAAGTACTAACAGCAAGGGTCAACAAAAGTGCTGATCAATTTTCTTTGGCCACAGCTTTCATTTGTACTGGAAAGGATTATTCCAAATCAGTACTAAGTGTTTTGTAGAGATGGACATAGCAGTTCCATGCATTTTTTTCTTTTTATCTGTAGAAAAACCCAAATGTTCTTTACCTGGGAGTGGTGTACACTGTATGGATCCTGAGGGTCCACAGACACTAAAAGCAAAATTTTCAAAAATTAAAATGTTTTATGGCACCTGTTAGCAGAGCCAAGAGCACAGAAATGTAGAAATTTGTCACTTGTCTTCAGTCATACTACTGGATATTTTTCTGGGTGTAATATTTTCCAATATTGCCTACCATTATTTCATTCAAACTAAGTCATCACTTTCATTCTTTAAGTATAACACCTTAAAACTATCATGAATTGCTTTGTGTCGCAAGTTGCAATAGTGCAATAATAAAAACTGTTTTTCAGAGCAGTGAATTTATAGCTAGATCGGGGATGGGGGGTGTTTGGTCACTGTGCGGAGTCATAGATGTCAGTGCTATCATTAGTAATGCTTTAGGAATGAGCAGTTAGGAGTCAACTATCTTTCAGGGCTAGTACAGATCATTTCAGATTACAATGGTTTTGAAATCCCAGTTTTAAATGAGAATGCAAGGCAGAGTAGCCCCTCTCTTCCTAAAGAGCCATGAGAATCAAAAGGTTGTTCTAGAGACACACCCAGGTTTCATGCCATTATATAATTTATGACACTTCAAAGACTATATATATATAATGAAATTGTTAACACACTTATTATAACAACACTATCATCTGGAAATCTTCATTATTACGGACTTGGAAAATTATGAATGAAAAGTTTAGAATCTATATGTATCGTAAGTGCAGCATTTTTTGTGTTTAAGTCTCAACTGGAATTAACAGCATTGTCCTCTGATTTGTGTAGATAAATGTTAGAATGAATATACCAGCTCTTCAGCTGAAGTTGCACATCTATTTGCTTGAGGCCCAATAAAATAAATGAAGGGCTCAGCATACATAAATTCTTTCCTGAACTACTGCAAATGTTTTTGCATTTTTTATATACCATTTTGTACAGTTGTCATCTGTGGGTATCTCCCCCCCAGGGGGCACATGGATTCCATTGACGTAACACCAACATAGATCTTCAGGCACACATTCCTTTGTCTCTTCATTATAATAAGGCTTGTCTGGAGGGCATCTGGGGTAGCAACCTGTGGATGACAAGAATAGTATACTGGATGAAGAAAAACTATAAAGAGTTAACTCAACGATAGGATAGCTTCTGAAGGTAAATGATTCTCACTGAATCAAGCACAGTGAAAGAAATAGAAAATTTCCAATGCAAATTAATCCTTGGACAATTAGTCTTTCCAAAAGATTTAAATTAACAGAATTCTCATTGATAATGCTGGGGTGTGGAGGATTAAATAAAAGTTTAGTCATGAAAACTAGGGTAGTTGTTTTTTCCTAATTTAAGATCTTGGAGAAAGCCCTAATTTGTATTAATTTCTATGGGCAGCTAGCAATTTTAAGACAAAGAAACTTCCTGATTTTTCTACAGATATTGAAATGTGATCACTATATCAATAATACTTTTGTGAAGAATATGGAAGTGGAATCATTAACAAACAGGTTTTTCACTACATTTATTGGAACACTAGACCTTGTTTATGTGCCTTTAATAAATGAGGTATCTCCACCCAAACAGATAATTTATCTGCATTTTTCCATACCTTTGGCCAGTGACCCAAACCCCACCTGCAAGGGATTGTCTGTCAATTCTCATTGCATTTTTCATGTAAACACACTTTTAAAAAATTATTGTGTCTTGCTTCCAAATAAACTCTCATGAAATCCGATTCTTAATTACTGTAACTCTACTGTACTGGAGCTCTAAATACCCTATGAACTGAATGACAACGTAAGTAACTGGTACTTAAAAGTTACTTCACACTGCCAGACTGTACTAAAGATGTCCTAACAAAAGTATGTGCTATATTTCCACTGAAGATGAAAATCAAAAATAATTTAGAAAGATAATTTGATATATAATAATCTGCCTTCTGATACTTCCCAAATTTTTCTAATAATTTAAGACAATTTATTTAAAAACATAGAATTAACTTGTTTTTAAAAAATATTTTGGCTAGGTTTTGGGTTTATTTTTGTTTTGTTACCAGAAGATCAAGGATTAAAATAGCAAAGTCAAACTCTGGGCATTTCTTTACAGTCCCTAAACTGGAGATAACTGCTTCCAGTCAAGACCAAAAAGACTGCATGGCCGAAACCATGGCTGTTTTCTCCAACTTTATCATGTGGTAAATGAAATATGTTTATAAAGTCATTCCATCCAATGAATGGATCGTTGGAGTCATGCAATGCAGTTACGACATGAGATTCCTTTTCAGTTATCAAGCACAAGAACTTTCACCTATTAATATCATATCTACAAATGAAATACACTAAAAATGCAGGTAGCGCCCTGTAGCCCTCTGACAACGTTTTGTGGTCTCCATTAAGAATTCAACATATAGCAGCATCAGTGTGTTTGATATCAAAGATATTTTCCATTGTAAAGATAGGAGGATGTTGCACATTAATCTAATAAAGTCAAGATTGATCTGATGCGTAAAGAATGATAAACTTAAAAACCCTCAACTATCAGTAACTTGCTTCTTTGCCATGTAAAAGGATTTCCTTCTCTTGAAATGCCCTTAGGATGGGATGCAAAATAACAATGGTGTAATAATCTTGCATGTTTCAGGATATTATCCAAGCAGAGACCTAGTTTTATGGTTCACAATAATGCAACTATCAGCCACTGATGTTCATAAATAATAAATTATATTATAGGAAACAGTTATCTAAGACTGGAGACAAATTCAACATAACAGATTTAGGAACAACTTGTCAAGCTGAGTGACTATTCCATATTTGTTAAATGATATGTGGACAAAGTTATACAAAATAAAATTTAAAAAATGGCAAGGAATTTATTACCTTCCAGGTATGGCACTGTAAAGTTGGTGCTGACATTATTAATCATCCTGCAGGTTGTGACATTACTGCCACAAGGCTCATAGTGCCAGTCGCACTCATTACGAGGGTTGTAGTAGTCACAAAATATCGCTGAAGAGAAAAAAAGAGAAGCTGATTAAAACCATGGTTGCCAGAATGCAGCTCTGATCAGGTCTTTAAAGGTACAAGCTAAATGAATCTACATGTTAAGACAGCAAGATTTCTCATGACATATAGGACCTGGACTTTCTTCTACTGTACTTAAACATCATCAAAATTTAGGATCAAAACTCTGGGGCCCAAGATTTTCATATTAAACACTCAAGCTTCAGGCTGAAAATGTTTGATCCAAATCACACAAATAATTAAAAAAAAAAAATGTTTATTTTAATTTAAAATTAAGGGTAAATTTCTGAGAGCATTTTTGTTCCCTAGCTACTAGCAAACACCTAAAAGCTCTTGCAGTATATTCAAAATAGTTCTGCCTTGCTGTATCACACGGGCTGTATCACATGGACAGGCCAAGAGCAAGCATATGAGATATTATGGATAAAACTTAAACCAGAATTCAGTTAGATGACTATGGACAGAGGAAGGAGCTTTTATAAACTTGTATCAGAGCTGATTGAAACTTATAACTTCTGTTTCACTGACTTCTTACACTTAAAAACTAAAAGTCTTAATTCTGAATCAGAATGAATTTTTTAAAAGAAAAATTTTATATTTCTGCCACTTAGAATCTCAAAATTTTGATTTGAGCACTTTTTTGGGAAATGTTATTTTAAATCTTATTTTACATTATTATATGACTACTGGTATGAGCATTAGCACTGCTAATGAACATTGCTTAATATACTCAATATTGGACACTGCTTAATATACTCAATACTGATTAGGTTCATCTACACAGGAGTACTTCTATATACTTTTGCTAAAATTAAATTCTGAAAGAAACAGAAACAGAGGAAGAAACAGAAAAAGAAAAAGAAGAAAAAGGAAAAGAAAAAAGGAAAAGAAGAAAAAGGAAAAAGAAAAAGAAAAAGAAAAAGAAAAAGAAAAAGAAAAAGAAAAAGAAAAAGAAAAAGAAAAAGAAAAAGAAAAAGAAAAAGAAAAAGAAAAAGAAAAAGAAAAAGAAAAAGAAAAAGAAAAAGAAAAAGAAAAAGAAAAAGAAAAAGAAAAAGAAAAAGAAAAAGAAAAAGAAAAAAAAGAAAAAGAGAAAAAGAGCCAGGCTAAATAAAAGATAATTGAAATATACAAATTTACTAGTTCTGTTTATTCCCTGATACGCTGCAAAAATGAATTACATTGCATGACCAGCGTAACCTTGCAGTTATAGTATTAATTTATTTGGTAGGCTTTCTGATAGCAGCCAGAAAGATAGAGTTGTGTTTAACTGTTACTCACGGCATATATCAGGAGTTCTCCAGAAAACACAGGCCTGAGCCTTGGTACATTCTTGAGCATATGCAGCAACTGCAGAACAGAAGCACTCACAATCTCCACCACTGTCACAAGAGCAGGCATCATGAACACAAGCGTCATAGAAAGGATTTGGGTCCACCTGTTGGGGAAAGAAACAATGCCCCAGTTCATCTCCAAAGTGGCTTTCAAACTAGTAAGCCTGAGAGAGCTCTTGAGATACGGGAATTGAGGTGGGCAGGAATGAGACTGTTTCTAAGAATTACCAAATTACAAACAAAGATATGCTTGAAGCTCCTTCATGTGTTTTGGATAATAATAGACTTAAAGGAATATAGTACCTTCATAATTTGCTATGACTGAAAAAATAAAATAACAGTTCTTGGAAGTGCCCACATTTTCTAACAGAGCCCTGTTTTACTGCTCTCATGCCAATGAAGTCTTATTTTCCAGCAAGCTTTGTCAACCAAGTGGTGAGCAAGGCCAACCAAGTGAGAAAGGCTGCACTTCACGGCAAATATGAAGCAGATAATTTTGTGCTTGCCAGTTTTTGGAGTTTATCCAATGACACATTAGCAAAAAATTTCCACTTTTTTGCTTGGGGTTGCAAGAGGAGAAACTGAGACTGGATTTTAGCTGCTGAAGGAATCAACATAGAAACACATACTAAGTCAATTAAATGAATAATTCTTTGTGACTTTTCCACTGTGAGTTAAGAATAGTTATATATAACAGAAATATAATAGTTTTTATATTACCATACTTTAGTAAAGAGACAAGAAATAGAGAGGAGTGCTCTCTGTGCACTGTTCTCTGAAAGCTGTGGGCCTGACACAGTGTATGCAATGACAGTTTGGAGGCACAATACTAGCAGCTAAGCCTGTCTAAACTGCACAATGTCAGTGGTTTCCAAGAAGATCCCTTCTGTGGGTTGAATATTACAAAGAGCAGTGGTCTCTTCAACAGCCGTCTTTCAATTATACTATGCATTTCTGTCAGAAGTGCGATCTCATGATCGCAAGGCCTTTTAGAACTTAAAGCAGTGACAGTCTCTCAACAAGAGATGGTGCAACGCAGACCTGTTCAGCACACACAGACCTATTCAGGCTAGATTTATGAAGCTAGCTTGCACAGCAGTAGCAGTGAAACTGAGTATGGGTTTGTACGGCTGTGGCTGGCACCACTACTGACACAGTCCCATTGCCACAGATAAATTACTTCGACTAAGGCTAGCTGAAATGTGATGACACCTGTAGCTGTACTGAAGACTTAATTGAAGATCACTCTATTTAACCATTTCTTCATCCATTTCTGATGGTCCCTCTGCTTCTGCAATAGCAGAAATGCCCTGTGCTGTGCCATCATTTGCTGCCCTCTACAAACCTTAGAGTGACAAATTTTAAAGACATCACTCCGGATGATGTTGCATTCTTTCTTTGCCCAGGACTCCCTGTGTGGTTTCACATCGCAGGGCTTAATCTCTTCTGTAACATCTGGGCACGTGGAAGACTGTTTCCAGGAATTCCCAAACTTCAGAGCGTTAGTCTCCTGCACCCCACTCCTTGTTGTAAAGTCGTTGTTAGACTTGTCATCAAAGTTGCCACACAAACCACACACTTTGCCCTGGAAAAGAAAATTAACAGCTTTTAAATCCACAGCTTTTAAATATACCATGAAAGTGAGAAACAGACTAGTAAATAAGAGGAAAACATTGACATTTAAAAGGACAACTAACTCTCCGTGTAAATTACATATTTTCATTTTACTTCCAAATCATTTCTACAGAAATTAAACCTTTATTTGTCTGTGTACTCAGTGAACTATTCATTGCCATGACTTCCTTCCTTGAAACCAGTTATATCTAGTGTATATATGTAGTGTATAATGTAGACACTACCATGTCTCTGTGGTGGCCCTTCATCCAACTCAAAACAGTAAAGGGTGGCTAAGCATCCTTCAGCTGAGCAGAATTGATTTGTTTTCCATTCTTCTCAATTTAGCATAACTCAGCTATTAATATAAGCCTGAGGGAATTTCATTCTGATCAAAAATGTTTTTATTAAAAGTTTCTAACATAATGAGTGCCTTTTCTTCACCCATGGGAAAAAAAATACAGGGACTCATTTTTTCTTGAAAGAAAGAATTTAGCAACTTACCCACAATAGTGAATTTCTGGTAGTGTTATTTAAGGTACATCAGCCCCCTCAAGCAACAGCATGTTCCTGTTTATACAACCCCACACCTCCTCATTCAGCCCAATGAATTCAGTACTCTATAATTCAGCATACTGATTTTCAGAAATCAGAACCATCTCCATACATTGCATAGGCAGTTGGGTTTTAACTCAGAGCTGAGATTCCATGCAGGTTTCCAAGTCAGTTCTCATCCCCTAAATTACTTTGGATGCTTGGCTCTTAATACTCACAAACTCAGAATGCCTTAGACATTTAGCTTTGTTGCAATCATACGCTATGCATCCTCTGCAATGCATTGTGATGGACTGTAAGGAACTCCAGCAGCACCTCTGCAAGCTGTGATAGTAATGACGCAAGCTAATGATCAGTGTGCAGAGGATACAGGGTTTAAACAGAGTCAGAATAAAAGAACATTTATGTTTCCTTATCTCATTTATCTATTCATACTACTACTTCAAAAAAAAAAGACAGACAGGTCCTAACTTTGTAATCAGGGGTCAGCTTGATGAAAACAGTAGTCTTCTTATCCCAGATAAGCATCACACCATTGCTGGCCTCAATAACGAGGTAGAGGCCTACTGTCGTGTTCCAATAACGCACATCATCACCAATATCTCGCTGAATTTCTTTATAATCTTTATCCTCCAATTTCAGTTCAGTTTTCTGAAAGATAAAAAGAGAAATAACACTAACTTTTATGATGAGATGAAATATTAGACGCTCATACGAATACAACTCATTCTGAATCCAAAACCTGCGATGACTTTCCAAGATGACAGAAAGTGGTGTAACACCTTTGATAGAATGAGAATGTACACATTTACAAATTAATTTGATAGGGCCTCTAACCTTCATTTGTTATATCTACTTTTTTGGCTGTGGCTTTGGAGCGTTACTTTTTTCGGAATACTTGAATGCTGATATATACTTACTGAGAATCATTACTCACCCCTAGAAACATTTTAATAGCCTTTGAGCAGGTGACTCCTGTAGTTCCACAAGGGACATTCTCTGTGATGATACTGAACGAGCCACTGGAATTTCTGTCACCACAAAAATCCTATTGAAAAAGAAAAAAATGAGCATAAGGAAACCAGGTAGAATATAAATATTCTACCTAGAATATAAATATTTAATTTCAAAATATTATTTAAATAATTTTAAATCATTAAATCTCCACAATGTATAAATTGTTATTGCTGCTTCATATGCGAAATCTTACATACACATATTTTTACAGACACACAAACATACGCACATGCATCTCTACATAGACATAGACAGTTAATATAGTCTCGTGTGTGGCAAAACCTGGGAAACAAGTGGGACAATAAACCAAAATGAGGAATATATCTTTAAATATAAATATCTTTGTCCTGTAAACTTAGAATTTTCATTTATTTCAGAACTGATAATGAACTCTTAGCTCTCACTATAAAATAGTCCTGTTACATACAATTTATGACCACTGTGTCAGAAAAAAAAACACATTCACACAGCTTGCCTGCACTGAAAATACAGAATTTATCTTGGCGGAATGTGAAAACACCTCAGGAACAGTGATGACAAGCAATAAGAAATGACAAAGCCAAAGATGAAAGTAGATCTTCAGGGCAATCAGATGCCATTTCAGCCCTCTGATGAGCATTACCTGAGTAGCCACATATTCACATCTTCCATCAAAGTCATAGAATTTTCCATCAAAGGTGATATAATGGCCACTTCCATATATTGTACAAGTCCCATAGCACACATGTTCAGTGCAGCTCCAAGATCCTTTTTGGCAGACACTAGAAGAGAGCAGAAGAATTTTATTTTCAGGTCTCACCAAGAGCGAACTCTTTGGAAAACTGCAGAACAAACCAAGCAGCTACCTGATACAATGTGATAATGTGCACAATATCCATTTCAGTGTTACAGACTGTCTTAAGTCTCAACTTCAATAGTTTAGCCTGCTTTTAAACCTATAGCATGACTTTTAAATCTTGCTGGATACACTTTTTAGATCTGATAGTGTTTATATTTAAAAAATGAGTGCACTTTCCCAATATGAGATGCCTACTTAAAACAGAAGTATTTATTATCCCAATATTTTCAGTACAATCTGCATTTCCTCAGATAGCAAAAAGTATGCCTGAAAATGTTTATTATTGCAGCTATCACAGCCACTGTAGTACATAAGCCTAGGCACGATTATTAATTTACTGCATAGAATATACTCTAGAAAAGAGTACAAAATTATAACTTGCCAGGTGTTGCAGTCCACTGTTATCTTCTGTCCAGAAGAATACCACTGGTTGTTATGAATGCATGGGCAGTCTTTCTCCTGAACACAGCCGCCTTTCCCATCATCAAATAGACCATCAGGACACACACAGCCTGAGACACACTCTGCCTGGAACTAGGGAATATAAGGAGAAATTGTTACTTTATGAAAAACACTGCACTTTAATTCCACTTCTTCATAAACATTCTGGTAAAAACTGCATTTATAACCAAACAGAATAATATTGATTAGTTTTATAAGATTCTTCTTTCTAGGCTTCTAAAGTTTTTCTTTATTGATTGTCTAAGAACCCAAATAATATTTCACTTGGGAGGTACAACTCTACTGAAGACACAGTAAAAAGAAAAAGGAGAAGGAGACCATAAGGGGAATCATCATAAAATTGGTAACAGAGTAATATCATTGGGGAGAAAAGACAGGAAGCTTTACCAAAGAGAAATAAACTGTTAGTTACAACTGCATTTTCTGTGTTGCACTGTGTCATTTAAAGCATAAAAAAATGAATAAAGGAAACATGACATGGGGAAAAATTGAATACATACATGATCAGTTCGAGGAGTATGACAGCTAAGTTGTACAGGTGTTTGCGAAGTCCACGTTGGGGATGTGTTGCAGTCAAAGTACCTCTTGTCAGAAGAACACTCGGTTGTATCTGAAAGGTACATTGTTGGTTTAGATGTATCAAGAAAAGACAAAAGAAATGTTCATGAAAAGTTGTAGTTACTGAGGCAGAAATTTCAGGGTATGTATATCCTTATGAAAAAAAGAGGATCAGAGAAGACAGAAGAAAGTGAAAATGCATAACTGTTTCACATAAAGAGAAAAAACAAACATGCAAAACAAGTGGAGAATTCAAATGGAAAGTGTAGGTTTGGGTTTGGAGGCTGGGTTATGGTTTTTATTTTATTTTATAGAATGTCACTTACTTTTCTTTCCTATTGTCACTGAAGTACAGTGGACCTTTGCATTTCGGCAAACACTAGAAATGAAATGAAGTAGCAGAAATTTTTTTTTAAAAAAGTAAGCTCAGTGTCTTCAATTTAATTCTGAGGATTTGTTTATATAAATTTGAAAGTATTTATCAGAGAGATCCTGCATAATTTCTACTGATATTGCAAGGTAGACTCTATCGAAGCGCACTCATGAATTTTCACTTGGAGAAAAGGTTATGTTGTAAGGAATGACAGCTACTCTATTAATACTTAATACTATGCTTTTTGATGACTCAGGAAACATATAATAATGAAACAGTTAATAATGATAATTTAAATCAAAGCCTTCATTTAGATACATAGTGTATTTTCATGCCTGTTCAACTCATATGCTGCAAATTTATTGGCCTGTATGCTTCATCTGCCAGATGAGAGAGGGAAGTATTTCATAGTTTGTACTGATGATTCATGCAGCAAACAGTTGTCAGAATTCATGATAAAAAATACCAGAACCATGAAAGTTACTTTCAAACACGTATGCTACAGTAAATACATATCAAGGGGACCTGCCTGCAGTGGAAAACAAAAGCAATCTGTCTCTTACAGAAAAGGAAACAGCAACATAACATTCTAGATGGTCTTTTATCTTCCTTTTACCCCCTGAACTATTAACAGTGCAGCTTCAGAGTAACATTTATCTGTGAAGGCCAGTACTCACACCTCCAAACAAAGCTGTACTTCTCAATTACTAATAAATTACACTGCAACAGGATGAAGATGTTGTGAAACATATTACAAATGTTCATTAAAGCACCAAAAAAAGCTAAGCAGCTTACACCTAATAAGCAAATTTAAAAAGGGCTTTTATTCCCACAAACAAGGAGCCACAATAAAACATACCAACGTTCTCCGTCTTTTCTGATGTATTCCCCCGGTTCCAGGTATGATCCCTTGTAATAACATGGACATTTGGAGATGGGCACGCAGGTATCCTGGTTATCCAAGTACGTGTTATACGGGCAGCCACAGCCATCCACAGGAGCAAAGTCTTGCAAGCAATGTTTTTCACCATCAGCGAGGGAACGACAGGTTTGCTGACACATTGTAAGATTGTAAAGGAAGATTTGATTTCCTGGACAGGCAGACACTTCATTAGCTGGAAGGAAAATAAACAAACTGATAAATAAGGGATGCAGGATGGACAATTTAACCTTGACATTTCTGGTTTTGGTTTCTCTGGCTGTGCAGCATGCAATGGTAAAAATACTCCCTTAGATTTTATTAAAGTACAAAAATATTGTAAGTCACAAGATAGCCTAACTTTGTTTACCAGTTGAAGACATCTTTTTAACTGCTACTAACAGTTTCTACTTTCACAGCCATATTTGTTTCACATGCCAGTAATCAGAGAGTACAATATAATGAACTTGTAGTCTCGACAGTATTGTACTGTTCATGAAAAGGAAGCACAATGATAAACAAAGGCACTGATAAGCAAAGACAAGGTAAAAGCTATGATGGCTGGGATTCCATTAGTCAAAGGTAGAAACAGCATTAGATATTTAAACTGGGGAAAGAAGGTGAAAGTGAAAAATATTGCTTTCTACTTTTAAATATGTCGTGAACAAATGACAGCTAAAGAATATAACGTGAGCTAGTAAACATTATAAGCATTGTCTCTTTTAGGTCCATTAAACGTTTCTAAGATACTCCAAATCCCTTAACACTGAGATCACTGACAAGCAAATTCAGAAGGTACTTGTTTATTTCTTATGACTAATGAATTCCATAGGGATTACAGTTCCACTACTTACTGCAGATACTTTTTCTCCAGCCTCCCAGTATGACCCCTTTGAAAGCACAGGCTCTTGAGTAAGAGGACAGGGCAGCACACAAGCATTCTTCATTGTCTTCACAGAGGCAGGTGTCATATTTACATTTCTGAAAAAAAACAAAAAAGGGGTCAGTAAGTCCACAGGAAACCAGTGGGCAATTGTAACTCAGTTGCTATGAAATGTCCATTTTTCTGATGTTGTTTTTATTAATTCCTATAATCAGAGAACAATAGAAGGAATGGCCACAGAGCAGAGACTGAAAGTGCTGCTTCATTTCATACACAATGGAAATGTTTGGATGCTTATCCTAACCTAGGCCAAGCCTCTTGAACCTTTAAAAAGTAGCCAGGCTCCTAACAGCAACTTTCTTAAAGGATTTTGGTACAATTCTTTCTCAGTTACAACTTAGAAATGCAGAGATCCATAAAAATTTAAAATTAAATTAAAAGCATTTAAAAAATTAAAAAAATAAAAATATTAAAAATCACAATGGCAAAATAGTAACCAGATCTATGAAGATGTTCACAGAATTTGAGCTCAGACTGAGTTCTAGGTATGAGCAAAGTCTTAGGAATTTCTTCTTTTTTGATCAGGTAAGCCTCACTTACCACTCAAAGTGATTAGCACAGGGGAAAAAGAAACCATGGAGATTCTTGCATGAAAATGATTTGGTGTTACATTCCAACCAACCCAGGAATTTTTTTTTTTTTTCCCTGGCTTAATAGCAACTAATGTGTAAGAGTAGCCTTAAAATTTCTGTGCACACCTGAATCTCTTGAATCATCTTTCCCGTTCAAATGTCTGGTCCAATAAAAATGCTAAATGCAAAACATAAGAAACCAGAACAAATTTACCTTTTATTCAGCAGCACTCTGTAAGAATCTCATCATAGGAGATACTTTGGATGCATGTTATGCTGCCTCAGTTAATCACTGCTAAAACTTCACTAGCTCTTATGGACAAGCTACTCAGTAATGTCTCAAAAGTTTGAAGAATGATAAATATTTACAGTCATCCATCTGAAATAAAGCAGTACTGAAAAGAATGCAAGATTACAATACCTTATAGTATTCTGAAGGATCAATGATTAAGTGACATCTTGCAAAAGGACCCTCTGGGTTTTTCAGCAAAGAACACCAATGCTCAGCATAATTTGCTGCAAAAAAAGGAGAAAAATGAAACGATGTCATTATATTCATTACATTCACTTATCTTTCTTGTGACATGTCTAGTTATGTTGTCACAGAATTGCAATGCAACAATACAAATGAGAGAACTGTGTGCACTTTGGGAAGTGGAGAAACTGCAGGCAATCACTGTACATATATTTCTATTCTCTAATCCAGTTATCTAGCAGTAGACATAAAATCAAAAACCATATCTTACTGCTGTAACTTGTCTACATGGAATTGTGACAGCTCTTTCTGTTTGGGGACCATAAAGTTAAGTTAAACATAGGGATAAATAATACTAGGAAATACAAGCTGCCTTTGTAGATAATATAAATGAATGACTTTGCTTCCCTATCTCCCAGCTCAGGCTTCCTCTACAATCATCCTCTAAACTTTCACTTCAATTTGATGGGAAATCAGTACTCATTTGTGTACATACTTGCAGAAATTAATTATTAATTTGACAGCCCTCTAAAAAAACTTCAATGCCACACTACAACTCTCATACACTTGTGGCAGTAATATGCAGCAAATGCTACTCATTCTGGCAGAAGCCAACCATCTGATTTAGTGTGCTTACCACTTTCAATGCTGAGACTGCAGGGGTCTTCCAACTTTTCTGCCTGGTCTGTACAGGTGGACTGAGCTTTCCATGTGTTAGCAAAGGCAGATCCTGTAGCTTCTACCAGCCCACTAGTTGTTTTAAAGTCATCACCTTCCATTCCATTAAAGTTTCCACAAAGACCTATTGAAAAAGAGGGTAAAAGTTTTACCTACTTATTACTCATTTTCATTTTAAAAGGTCAAAGGGAAAGGGACAACTGATCACAAGCATGAGAAACAGAAGTTCATATAGTTGATTATTCCACACTATTAATGCACACTATGAGTACGGAAGATTTAGGAGCCCTGTTTTAAATCTTCAACCTCTTAAGAATAGTCTTTATGAAGATATCTCTGACTCAGGAGATCACTGCCCTAATCTGTATTTCTTATGTTTTATGACGATATTAAAACCACAAAATGCACCCAAAAACCTGAGTTTGTGGATAGTTAAAAATTAAAGTGAATACAAAAGTAAGTCATATTGAATATATATTAATATTTTATATATATAATACACATATTCATGTACTGGCACCAGAGTGATAGGTCACTTCAATATGAAATAATAAAAAACATTTCTAGCTTGCTTGAGTCAATTCTCTTCCAATGTTTTGGTTTCTGCTTTTAGATTCCTCCTCTTGGATCAATAAGTAACACAAATGATCACTCATGTAAAGAATACATGACCCTTCAGCTGTGGAACAGCATGGATTTACTTCCATTTTAATAGACACTTGCCTTGAAGCTTTCCTTGAACTGATTGATCCACAGTTGCAAACAGCTGCATGACTGGAAACAACTGGATCTGCAGTTGAAGCCCAAAAGAAGTTTGTACAATAAGGTAGTGGGAAGATGGCTTGAATACTGAGAAGCTGGCTGAAAAACAAAACATGAATTGTGTAGTAAACACACACCTTAAGCTGCCAAAAGAAACACTTCTTATTAGATTCTAAGGTACCACCTGCAATGAAAACTCTGAGATCAGGATCAAATTACTAATTTTCTTCTAAAAATTGCTGGCCATCTAGATACAATGCTGGTCCTCGCTTACTTGATTATCTATAATGACCCATCCCTGGGATCAGAACCAACTTCAGATTTTCTGCAATACAGCTCCAGTGTTAACTCATTAATTCTGAGCAATTTGAAGAGCAAGAGATTTTCTGAGAAAACATTATCCCAGCACTGTTGCATGCAATAAGTAATAGGCATGACTCTACAAGCCAATACACAGCTAAATACTACTACTAATAAAATGTTAGATGCTTATACATAAGTTAATCAAGCCATTATAGAAAAATCAGCAGAACTGACATACAAAATCAGCACAGTAGAGGAACCAGGCTTCCTAATTAGAATCACAGAATCACAGAATGTCTCAAGTTGGAAGGGACCCATAAGGATCATTGACTTCAACTCCCTGCTCCTCGCAGGACTACCTAAAACCAAACCATATGACTAAGAACGTTGTCCAGATGCACCTTGAACTCTGACAGGGTTGGTGCCCTGTCCACTTCCCTGGGGAACCTGTTCCAGTGACCAACCACCCTCTCAGTGAAGAACTTTTTCCTAATGTCCAGCCTGAACTTCCCCTGACACAGCTTCATACCATTTCCTCATGTCCTATTACTGGTCACCGGAGAGAGGAGATCAGCACCTCCCTCTTCTGCTGGTTCACTTGAGGAAGTTGTAGACTGGCAGTAAGGTCACCCTGCAGCCTTCTCTTCTCTAAACTGAACAAGACAAGTGATCCCAACTGCTCCTCACAAGTCTTGCCCTTGAGACCTTTCACAATCTTGGTCACCATCACAGAATCACAGAATCATTCAGGTTGGAAAAGACCCTTGGGATCATCGAGTCCAACCATCGGCTCTACTCTGCAAAGTTCTCCCCTACACCATATTCCCCAACATCTCATCCAAACGACCCTTAAACACATCCAGGGATGGTGACTCCACCCCCTCCCTGGGCAGCCTATTCCACTGTCTGACCACTCTTTCTGTGAAAAATTTTTTCCTAATGTCCAGTCTAAACCTCCCCTGTTGCAGTTTAAAGCCATTCCCTCTTGTTCTATCACTAATTACCTGTGAGAAGAGACCAGCACCAACCGCTCTACAATGTCCTTTCAGGTAGTTGTAGAGAGTGATGAGGTCTCCCCTCAGCCTTCTCCTCCTCAAACTGAACAGTCCCAGCTCCTTCAATTGCTCCTCACAGGATTTGTTCTCCAGGCCCTTCACCAGCTTCGTTGCCCTCCTCTGCACTCGCTCCAGCACCTTGAGATCTCTCTCGTATTGAGGTGCCCAAAACTGGACACAATACTCCAGGTGTGGCCTCACCAATGCAGAGTACAGGGGTACTATCACCTCCCTACTCCTCTGGACACACTCTGATAGTTTGATGTCCTTCTCATACTGAGGCTCCAAAAACTGCACCCAGTACTTGAGATGGGGCAGCACCAGTGCGGTGTGGGACAATCCCCTCCCTCGACAGGCTAGCTGTACTGTGCTTGATGCACCCCAGGACACAGTTGGCCCTTTTGACTGCCAAGGCACACTGTTGACTCATTCCACATGCCGTCAACCCAAACCCCCAGATCTCATTCTGTGCAGCTGTTCACCATCCTCTCGTCCCCCAGTTTGTACTTATAACCAGTATTACCCCATCCTAGGTGCAGAATGAAGCACTTGCTCTTGTTAAGTTCATACGGTTGGTGATTGCCCAGCTCTCCAGTCTATCCATATGTCTCTACCCTTGCAGGAGTCCACAGCTCCTCCTAATTTAGTATCATTGGCAAACTTAATGAACATTTGACTTCTGCATCCAGGCCATTTATAAAAACATTAAAGAGTGCTGGCCCTAAAATTGAGCCCCTGGGAGCCCCACTGGTGACTAGCCGCCAGCCTGATGTAACCTCATTTACTGTAACTCTTTGAACCTGACCCATCAGCCAATTGTTCACCCAATGTATTTTGGACTTGTCTAACCGTATGCTGGATATTTTGTCCAGAAGGATGCTCTGAGAGACAGTATCAAAAGCTTTGCTAAAGTCCAAAAAACCAATATCTACTGGCTAACCAATGTTTTAGAACAAATCTATTACTATATGCTCTATTTATCTATTTAATCTACTTATTAGGTGGTCTATTTTACTGCCTAGAGCACTTTAATTTATCTAAACTTTCAGCTACACACTGTGATTGGCTTTGCACAAGCATTCATGAATGTATCATCCTGTGAATAATTGTCCTTTCAGATAAAGGATTATTTTCTTGCAAGTTACTTGCCATCTGCAGATAAGCCAGTAAATAAGAAGCAACACATACTGTGTCAGTATGCTGCCTAAACATATATAAATAGGAGTGATAAAGAGATGTTCTACATTCCTTTCAAAAGGCATTCCCAGAGCTCACAGCTGCTGTCTGATCATGACTTTCCACCACAAGTTAGTCTTCTGAATTAGGTGATCTGAGTCAGCCTCTGAAAGTGTCTGTCTAAATCCACTAATTATATAAAAAGATGCTGATGTCTCAAGTGATCTGAGAGATGAGAGGGTGCTACATAGTACATCCTTCTTTCCTGCCCTGGTTGACCAGAAAATACATCAGTTACTTTCTGCCAGGCTTTCTTCCCACAGGAAAAAAACCACAAGGAGAAGTCAGGTGGGGTAGACGTGCCCAAGCCTCACCATGACTGAGAGCCAGGGCATGCCCATATCATGTAGTCACACTTGGAAAGTGCTAAATACCCCTCTTTATAGGCAGGTTATCTACTTTAAATTTAAGCCATGACAATTCCTCTTTGCTGAGCTATGTGCTGAAGTATATTCAAGATGTATGAAAAAAGTGAAGGGATATTTTTTTCAGTCATCTGCCCATGAAATTCTCAGTGATGACTATTAAATCACATTCATCCCCAAAGTGTTCCAAAATCTGAACAAATTTCATATGCCTCTCTTCTACTTTTGCCTCTGAAAAAGTACACCCCCAGATGAGGTCAGGTATGTGACACATGACACACAAGGCTATGGCTCTTACCTGACACATGAGGCACGTTCACTGTCATCTCATTCAGTAACACACTGCCGTCTGATCTGAAAACCACCACCTGTATAATAGCAAATAGAATCAATGAGGCTCCAGGTACTGGGAGGAAAAGGAACTACTGGGAAAAAAAAAATTAAAAAAAAAAAAAAAGAGGGGAGACATTTTGTACATTTAGACTGTGACTAAAACTTAAAATCTTTGAAAGGAAGAATCTGTATGAAAATCGAAAGTGGCAGCAGACCTGTAGGATATAAGTAAGGTTTCACCTTGCTATTCAGTGTTTCACTTATACCTGCGTACAACAATTTATAGCAGTAATGAAATGTAAAGCTTGATTGTATTGGGCACTTTGGTTTCAGGAAGTAAAAGAAAATATTGGGCCTTCAGGATCTATAGCAAGTTCCTATTCCCTATAAAAGCATGTGCCACACCTTCAGTGGAATGGTTTAGTATGACTCTGGCATGGTAAGAAAGCAGTTTGCTAAACTTCCTCATAAAATTGTAGTCTGTACATACAGAAATGTAAAATGATGGATTTCTGGTTTGGTTTGGTTTGGTTCTAGTTATGCTGACAAGGACAAGGAAGACCAGAAACATGCGAGAAAATTATGTGTACGTGTATGTAAAATTATGTATAAATATATTCTAGATATTCCCATAACCAAACAGAATACTAAAGTGAATGCAAATATAAATATTTAAGAAGGTTGGATTGTACCAGCATTCAAAGATGGGATCTCTTCTGAAAAAGATGCAAATAGATCTATAAAATTAATTCTGAATAAAGTAAAATACTGTGAGGGGAGGAAGAATGGTGCTCTTACATCCAGCTAGGCTGGAATACAGTGAGAATAATCACATAGCACAGAGCAGAGAAGGGAAGAGGGGGAAAAGTCAGCTTTTTTGAATCTCATCTTTTTTCAGGTTAGGTCTATTTTGAGTGCTCGAGGCAGAAGTTTGAGCTGGTTTTCAGCCTGTCGGAGGCGCCTTATTTATCCACAATAGCGATTCCATAAGAATTAGTTATTGCTCCACGGTAAGGGAAATATGCTAATTTTCAACATATCTAGCAGAACCCACAGAACACTTACATTTTTTTTGTGATCTACTAACAACACAACAGTCTTCAAACACGTCTGCCTGTCTGTGGAGCCACAGGGAGCCAGCTCTGCCAGGAGAGCATGACTGTCACTCACAGTACCCTACAATCCCAGAGAAATACATGTCCATTAGTTGAATCAAAAATCTCACAGGATGTTTCCAAAACAAAGACAAGTAATCAGTTACAATAACAATTACTATAGAACTTAGCTATTAAGACCACCATTTCAGCACTAGCTCTGAAAGCTGAACCATCTTTCAATTTCAGTGGTATGGTTTCTAGTTCAACAAGATCTTTGTCATTCTCCAGAAGAAAGGCACCAGATATTTTTGGGACAGATGAATGAAATAGCTGCCTAGCTCCCTTTCCCAGCTGACTTTGACACTCAGACACAGAAACAGCTATTACAGATCTGGCTGAGAGCTTCTAATCCTGAGAACTGCCAATTTTTGCAGTCTACCCATCCATGAAGCCGGAGGGATCCTTTGATTTCTTGTAGATGAAGGACTCCACGGGATAATGACAGCATACATAGTCTGCTATCTCAGTGAACTACCCATTGCAGTAAGTGCCCAACTCCCCCCGGGGATATTACAGCCCATCCTGAATTTTTCAGTACAGCTTTTAACATTTCTTCTTCCCTCATCTCATAAAAATGGAATAAAACAGCAGTTCACAGCTGCTACGTATCAGCACACAGACACTTGTATTTACAAGAGAAAAGCCCTACAGTACACAGTACCTTGGCCAACACATAGTAACAGTCTCCATGGAAGGTGTATTTCTTCCCATCAAAGGTGGTAATATGGGAACCTCCTTCAACTGAACATGTGCCTGGACAGGGTAAATCTTTGCACGTCCATCTGCCTGAATTACAGGTGCTATAAACACACAAATAATTAAAAAATGCCTGTAGATTTTACAGATTTTTCAGAGCCTAGAGCACTGAAAGCATCTGTATACCTAGCAAAAAGCAAGATATCCCCAGGTGTTTTAAAACTGCATCTTTGACAATTTCCTTTAAGATTTCCCCTCTGCTATAGATATAAAAAACTTTTCAGAAAATTAGATGTGTAGACATGCAACATAAATGTTAAGTTTAGAATGTATTCAGGAAGTCTCCTATGACTAACTGGAAGGTTGAAAAATGCAGACCCATTTACAATCACTCAAAGAAAGGTGTATAAACAACCATGGTTCTTACCATTCTTCACATTCATTGGTAATGCTTTCTCCGGGTGAGTACTCCTTTCCATGGAGCTTGCAGTGGCACTGGCTAACAGGTATGCAGCCTTTTTCAGTGACATCATCATACACAGTTCCTGTAAAGCACAACAGTAAACTACTCCAGCTCTTTCTGAAATAAGCAATTTCCACAAAGGATAAACTCTCACTTGACACAGAAAGCAGAAACTGAGATTATCAAAACTGAATAATACAGTTTCTACCTTTTGTAACATAAAACACATGGAAAACCCTTTATCCACCTTTGAAAATCTAAATCTATCCATTTATATAACTATACACAGATGAAAATCTTAATATAAGTATACAAGAAGAATCTTAGAATTTTGCATGTTTAGATATTCAGTCCTTCTAGTATACTCTGTAGACTATCACTGTAATGTTTTTTCCTAAGGCTGACAGTAAGTCTGAGAATTTTATTCACTGTCCCTCATTATCACTCTCTGAGCAAATGATGTCCTTTGTCTCAGAATTATTCAACCTAGAAAGCATGATTTCCTATATATTAGCAGAAGTCCATTTGTTGAGAAGTAAAAAGCAGATTTATTACCTGTCATTGTGTTAATATGATTTAACTATAAAATCATTGATTACTTAATCAATTATGACCTCCTTTTTTAAAAAACTTATAATTATATTCCCCTAGAGGAGAAAATGATGAGTAACAGTACTAATTTTTAAGATATAATTTGACTACATTTGATATTCTAACCATGATCTCCTCTGCCAGAGCTCTTGGTTTTGTTCCATATACAATAGTTGGAATAACACTTGCCTTCAGGGCAGAAACAACCATCCATGTAGTGTTCCTCACAAAGGCTGCTGATCGCCAAGTGTGAGCAAGTATCCATGCAGGGTGAGCTGCTTTCTCTGTAGATCATGGTATCGGGACAGGACTTGGCTGAAAGAATGAGAAAGACACCAGCAGTTATTTGAGTGTAAAGTCCATCATTCTTGAGAAACCACAGATCATATCTCCTACTCCCCTCAAGTCAGTGGCATCCCAAGCCAGACTCCATCTGGTAAAGCATGTTTATTTCTGAACTGCTTCCCCTGCTTTTTATATTTTCTTCTTTTGGTTTTGAATAGATCAGATTATCTCAGTCATATGCAGCATCAGACCTCACATTTTTTCAATGGGAACAGAATTTCTACTTGATGAAAAACATCCATGAAATATTTGTTTCTTTGTAAAATTCATATAGTTGCTTACGGCAAAAGTACTGTGTCCTCCATTCACCCGGCCGGCCACCCGCATGTGAGCACTGGCGAGAATACTCAGAGATGGTGCTGCAGAGGCAGAAGGAGTCCTCATTTCCATTACATGCACACTTGTCCTGCATGCAGGCTTGGATGTATATTTCCGAATTAAGACGTAACCAACAATCAGCAAATGCAGAGGAAGTCAGCAACCTCTCACACTCGTCACGCTAAGGAGGAGGAGTAATAATATTTAAGAGATTTGTAAGCACGTAAGCTTCTAGATGCTTCCTGTCTGGTCATAAAAACTGTTGTCTTTTGAACAGCAACAGTTATTCAAGACAGGAAGAAGAAACCATTTGCCCTGGAAGGGGCAAAATCTTCCCAGCTCCTTACACACTAACTCCCCACAGTACAAGGACATCTCCATGTGTCTGTGCAAGTGAAGTTCACCACTAGGAATACTCACATGCCCATTACAGTTTGGAAGAGCCTGAGTTTCGTCAGGATCTTCACATTTGGAATTGGGTTTGCTGATCTTCTGTAAATTCCCGTATGTAATTGAATTGTAGCTTGCAACTATGAGAAAAAATTACAAAGACGACTTGCTGAGCCCCAAAAACTGACAACAAAGAGCATCTGATTCCTGGAACTCTACTGATCAAGGAAAACAGTTACTATGGTATCAACTATGCCTGTCAGACACAGATCTCTACTCTGAATTATGTCTATTATGTCTAAGTGTGCTTAAAAATTTAAAGTGGTAACAAGAAAAGAAGGCCAGTAGAGAAAAAACCAAGATGATTCATCTGGAATAAAATAACCTTAGACCAGGACTGCAGCACTGGAGCATAATGTTTATTCTGGGGCAATCACATAAATCTCTCAGGTGAAATTTGCTCTCCTGTGATGCTCCTATGCACAATGCTTATCAACCTATCTTCTGTGATAACTGTCAGTATGGTAGGATAACTCACATCCATCGATAAACTCATTGTAGATTGGAACTCCATTGTAATCCCCACAGAGACCACATGTATGGTTATTAAATTTGCTGTCCAGCTCCACCTAAGTAATGAAAAGAAATAATAATAGAAAAGAAATATCTGGAACATAAAGACCTTCCAAAGCACATATGTTTACTCAAAAGGGAAGTTGCTAAATGACTGAAGTGATGGTGCAAGTGAATTTGTAACATAGTTAATAAACACACAGTTAGATGCAAAAAGTAACATGGAAAATAGAAATAAGTGACTGAAGCTCCTGTATTTCAATGATGGCAGTAACCACCATGGTGATAAAGATGAAAAGGAAAGCATTCTTAAAATCAGAGGACTCTTTTTTTTTTCTCCTTTTTTCCCTACTAGGATTAAATTTAAGTCTTGCTATAAATTAGGAAAGTCAATGATGGCAGTCCTTTAAAAGACAAATGAAGGAACATGAAGATTGGATTGCAGGGGTGCTATAGCAAAAACATTAGCTATTTCTCAGAAAGCTCCTTCTCCCTTTCTTGAGGCCAGTAAGATCATCTGCATGCCATACTGTTACCTCCATCATATTGCAGAGACACACACCTTCTGTTTTTAAAATAAGGTATATTAGTGTCAGCTGGATGAGTCAGCCTAACACTCTAGCTCTGTTCATTTTGTGATATTCTACTTCTCTTCAGTATACAGTAGTCTGTCAAACCCAGGAAATGCCAAAAAAAAAAGACTTGGATCATACATACCATCAGTGAATCTTCCTGATTCCATATCAGAGTCAGGCCTAATTTGGCATAAACCTTAGTGTAAATGTCATCGCTCTCAATGAGCACACCAGAGCTGTAGTAAGGTGTCTTCACACTAGGAAGAAATTCAGACACTCTGCTTTAGTACAGAAGCATAAGAGGTGACATGAATGCCTGTAATAAGCCAAATACCCTACTGAACAGAGAAATCAGTCTCTGTCTACCTGATCCTATCTGCACAGGATGCCTTGTCTTAACGAGGCATAAAAACCTCTCTCTCTGACACTTCATGCAATAACTCATTGCCTTTAAAAGGCAAACCAATTTCAAAGGCCAAACCTCCCCAAGGGTATGGGTTCTTTAAGAAAAAAGCCAAAATTTCAGATGTCTTCAACTTAATCAAAGGAAAATCCATCATCATTCTGATATTAACAGAGGACATTCAAACACTCACTAATAGTTTACTTCCATGAAAGAAGAAACAACATAAATGGAAGATTTTCTTTACCAAAAGATCTGACAACCATTTCAGCAAGAATGAATGTTCCTTTGCAAGTATCTTCCCTCTCAAGAGAGAGTTCAAAAAGCACAAGCAGATACAGGGACTGCCAACAAAATTTTGAAAAGAAAGGAGTATGTTAAGAGGAATTCAGTAGTTTGTTTCAGTAGTTCATTGGTTTAGGATTGACAGGACCAAGTTTGTTAATGGTGGCACCAAGGCGTGTTAATGTGACAGAAGGTATTTTGCAGAAGTCTGAACATAAATGTTTTTGTTTGCTAAAGAATCAATTCACCAGATCTCTCTCCTGCTCTTGTACGTCTGTCTTACAGCACTATGTAACAAGTCACATTGCTGAATTTCATTCAGCAGTAAAGGGATTGTGGCAAGCAGCCTCATCCTATAAAAACTACTAGAGTCTGTTCAAACAGAACTAGTGTAAACTGGAATCCAGTCAAAATAACCAGTTCGTTTTCTACAGATTTGCCAATATAATTGTTACCTATCAAGATTCATGTCTGTCTATGCACATCTTCTCTTAACCAGTATCTGACTGGGAGAATTTTATCTCCTAATTTCCTGTCACTGGGATTTTTCCAACTATTTACCTCAGGCATTTTTAACATGGCCAAATGACTTACACATCTAAATACTAGGCGGGAACTCAGAAGCCATTATTGTTACTTTTGGCTGCATTGTTCATCCTCTGGCCAATGAGACCTTAAGAGATCATTGTTTTGGAGAGGGATTATAAAACATTGGGCAGCTTTTCACCTTTCAGCTATCACAACATGGAATATTTGGTTTTTTTTCTAATACTAAGACATTCAATCAATCAGTGGATCAGGTACCAAGAGGCAAATTCATACACTTTTCTACTTTACAGTTTTCACTTCAGTAGGGTAAAATAATATTTTACATGACAATGGATCATATGTAATTTAAAGAGCAAGATGGGAAATTAAGTTCTACAAAAAACTGAATTCCTCATGCAGCAAAAACCTGTTCACAAGGGATCTATTGTTTTGTGAACACTACCTAAGAAAAAAAGAGGATTGGTTTAAGCAAAACAATTTTAAACAATTTCTATATTTTTTTTCATGGATTTCTTTTCTGAGTACACTTTTTCAGTTTGGGGCAAGAATGCATTTTTTATAACTTCATGTCATTTTGTTATGCATTCTGGTTTAATCCTTGGAAAACAGAATGTTAGTTTCTATATATGAACAGATTTTCATTGCAGTGTCTTCCAAACTTCAGAGTAAAAGCTGAATTCTGGGCAAAACCCAGTCTTACCATGACAATAGAAAGGATTTTTCTTTAAATTATGCTAAAACAGACTAACAGCCAATTCTGTCTTCAGAACTATGTCTTAACTTATGAGTTACTTCACTTGTTTCAGTGTGTATATATACACACACTGAAAGGCTAGGTTAGCGATAGGAAAGGCTAGGTTAAGACACTACTTAGCACCAGTAGTAGTTCCTTGTGCGACCATGTTACAGGAGGACAAAAATACTACAGCTCACTCTGAAAAAGTACACATTGCCACACACAAATTAATGTAAATTTTGATCTACGTTATATCTGTTATAATCGCTTGAGGAATAGCCATAGGACCTTAAAGAATAATTTATGAAGATCAGAAAAAAACACCTCTCTTCTGCCACGACATAACATAAAAAGACTCTGGAGAAATGCATCTTCATTTTTGAGGATTTGCTAGACCTTCTGCTAAGGTAAACTCAAGGTGATGCCATAAAACAAATGAAGTTATGTCATTTTATGTCAGTGAAAGATCTGCTTCCTTAGCTGCATTGTTTCCTGCACAATCAGAAGAACAATTCATTCAAACCTCTTCCTGACTTGCATTTAAACAATCCCTTATATCAGTGTAGAAATGACGATTAATACTAAAGCTCCTCCTCAAAGTAGTTTTTATGCTGGATTTCAAAGGGCTTTTTTTTTTTTTTTCTTGTGAAAATGCTTGTAGCAGTTACCTTAATGGTAGACAGACACTTGTGTAAAGAATCAATTCTGCTTTTATCTTCCCAGCACATTTCCCTGAAATACTATTGCACTAAAGGTACTTACATCCGCCCATCCACCACAGCCACTTTTGGTCTGAGGTACATCGTAAAGTCCTTGATTGTTATCAGAATATACTGGATCTCAGGGTGGTTATTGCTATTCAGAGCACGCTGAATGTGGACAGAGAACTCCTTGTAAGACTCTCGGCAGTCAGAAGCAAAATTATACTCGCAAATGCCAGGGAACTGATAGATGTCTCCATCGAAAGTTTTGAAATGGTTGTTTCCCCAAGTGCTGCAGACATAGTGGCCATGGTTTCTTGTCCTTCCTGTTAAGTGATGAAAAAGATAAAGGCGTGAAAATAGTGAAATGAATGAGCTAACGTCAAGAAAAGGTAAGTGGTACATTTTACAGTAGAAACCACTTGCAATTATGTGCACAGTGATTCCACAGATCTCAAGCCTGGTCAAGTATCTGCCTATTAGGCAGAAGAGATGTGAATCTCTAGTGGAAAATAAGACATTAACAACTGCTGAGACCTGGGTATGTCTTCTAGTCCTCACTGAGGTGAAGGAAGTTGTCTGCATGAGGTGGGGAAACAACCCTCTGATCACTAACAAGCTGGGTACACCAGTGCAATGGAGCTGCTTTGCCAAACATGAATTTATCTGAATCACAGTATTATTTTTAGCAATATTAAATATTTCTAAGAGCTATTTTCTTCCCTGATGCAACATGCACTAGAAAGGAAACAGTTAGGAAACCAAGAAAGTACCACTTCTACTCTGGAAGACAAATAGGTTAAATGTTATGAAAGGACTTGTGCACAACAGGCGTTTTTAAAGAATTCCTTCTTTTCCTAACAGTGAATTAGTACAGAATAGAAATTCTTCAGAAGATAGATTAGAGAATAACTATGGTAGAAGCAAAAAAAAATTAAAAAATTTTTTTTTGCAATAGCAAAAGATGAAGATTATGATATTTGTTCCCTTCCCAGACATCTATACCAACAAAAAATACAAATTAATAGTATCTGATAAATCTCAAGATGCTGTAGATTAGGGGTGAACATAAAACCTGAGCATACTTGGGAAGCTTGCTAAGGTACAAAACCACACGTGCCACTCATCTTCACAAGGTTTTCTTGCAGTGTTTAATTTGAGAAATCAAAACTACCAAGTGGACCTCTAAGTTATTGTGCTTTGGTGGTATCAGTCATACCAGATACATCCAGCCAAGCTGGCATGCTTGTGTCCCCAGAGAAAAGGCTACATCAAGATTCTCCCAGAGCTCACAGCTGGGATACCAAATGCAAGAGAATGCTTTCCTCCTGTTGCTGAATTCAAGACGCAGAAGACCAAGACCAATACCCCAGACCTGATCACTGCACAAAATTCATCACCTATTCCTCCAAAAATAGTTTGCAATATGAGAGCTCCATTTCAACATTTCAAACAAAGTTGATAAGAAATAGAGTAAATTAGCGCTTTTATACAGAAGGCTTATTAAGTCTGGAATGACAAAATGGGCTTTGTCCAATGTTACTACATTCACTTCTGAAGAAAGTATTTATACATTCCAAAGTAACAGAAGGCATAATCATCCACTTTCTTCATTGCTGTAACAATGAACTTCCCAAACTCCTATAGTTGCTTTCTATCAAGTAGTTGCCATACCTAGAAAAGTATCAACACATGGAAAGAAAAGTAACACCGAAAATATTTTCCAGGCACATCAAACTAGAGATTAATGAAGTAGATATAGATATTAATATCTCCAAAGAAAGCGGTATCTATCTATGCTGGCTGAGCCATCCATGTAGCCTCAGTATTTGAAAGTTTAAGAAATTGAAGGCACCTTAAAAATCCAGTGCATTATTTAAATGCACTGTCTCCTTCTACCCCTGCAGTGGTATTTTAATTCTTTCCCTCTTACAGGAGGCAATCTGCTACCATTTAGTTTCTAGAGCTTACCTTTTCTTATTTCATTTGCATAGGAAAGAGCCAGCCAGAGCATAAAAAGGCTGGCAACTCTTAGCCCCATGGTGGCTAAGGTGGGTGAACTGGGAACTCCACTGAAAACTTTTCTTTATATAATATCCACTGCTGCAATTGATTCTATCACAGAGGAGGAGATACAAAGGGAGGAAGAAAGAGGAGGGGTAAAAAAATAGGCGTGATATTTACAGAAGATAAGGAGTAAACAGACAGGTATTTTTAACCATAAATTAAGGAATTCAGTATACAGGAAATGGTATAATATTGATTCAGCAATCATGCAATTTTTTATTGCTCTATTTCATCTACAGGATGCTATGCTTTTAAATCCTTCAAATGCTCACGTCAAGTTTAACCTTCAGTAACTCCTATAACAAATAGTGAATTTTGGAGTGGCCGAACAAAGAAATCCCTTGAAGGAAGTTTAGGATATGATACCCTCAAACAATGGCTTCAAAGCCAAAGGATTTTACGTTTTTCACCATCACATAGAATGATTTCTGTAAAAATTAAATGATGCGTGTGAAGCTCCTTGTAGACAACAGTAACTCTTACAAATAAAAAATTATACACCATGCATTGTAAAATTATTTTACAGGCAATTGTTGAATTCATTTCATTTGTAAATCACTGGGGAGCATCTAAAACAAGGTATAGCCCAGACTGCACATTGTGCCCAAAAGATAATTGAGATGGGGTGACAAGGTAAGCTCAAGGAATCTACAGCAAAAGAGATGTTCTGTCAAACATTGTCATGGTGCAACAGAAAGTCCATCAAAAAGGTTGTAGAGATTCTCACAACATATTAAGCTTGGGGGGGGGGGGGGGGGAAGGGGAAAACATCACTGTCCAGAATGAATAACAATTGTTTTCAGACAGAATCCCCCTAAACAGCTCATTCTTGCTTACCTTCTATGTGAATGATAAATTTACGGTCTATTGTCCCATGTCAGATCCTGCAAAAGCCATAGGGTCAGCTATGCTTTGTGCAGAGAAAGATGATGAGGGTCTTTGGGAGAAGAAGCATAAAACAGAACAAGGAACCAGTTTAGAATGCTGCTTCAGAAATACAAGATTTCCACACGCACTGTTTGTTACTCTGAAAAATTCCTTTGAGAAGGTGTTTCTGAAGCTCTCTTCAGAAGTCAAAACACAGACTCCTTGAGGTAAAATACACTTATTTCAACAGATCTTTTAACAGGGCTGCCTCATAGCACTAACAGGGTTTACTTTTTAAAGCTCCCAGCCCAGGCTCTGTATTTTCTCATAAAAAGTTTCTCAGTGCAGTGTCTAGAAATCTCTAATCCTCTTAATTGTTCAGAGTGTTCCTTACTTCATTGCTCAAATTACAAGTAGAACTTTTATATTTTGCAAAACACCAAGGAAACTCTTCACTTAGCCCTTTTGACAGCTCTAGCCAACTAGAAACACCCTTTTCTCATAAAGGCATGGTCTTTAGCTGTTGTTTTCTTTTATTTGCTATTTTTATCTCAAGTGCAGCCTAGCCTCAACCTGAATATATTCCTGTTTTTTCTCAATACATCTCAGAAGTTTTTAGACTTTCTGCTTTTTCTATTTGAGGATACAGATTTGCACTAATCTCACTCTTACATAGGTGGGACTCAACACTCATGACTGAAACTAAGTACTTGCCCTTTTCTCCTTTGGGAGTCTATCACTAGAAGAATAAAGAATTTATTTTCCTTCTTGGAAAATAAAAACAGTAACAACCAGTGAGAAAAAAAATTTAGAGAAAAAAGAAGAAACACTGTCTACAGAGACCTTTCCCAAATGGTTACTTTAGCAGGTCTACCTTCTTATTATACCTCAGAGCTATCTGCTGTCTTGGAATTTTCTGTCTTTTATGCCACCAAAACTCCTAGTTCAGAAATGTTTTCTAAAAATATTTAAGCGATTCCTGAAGGAATTTATTTTGAGCTTTTCTTTTCCTTTTATGTTTTTCCAGATAGTCTCCTGTCTGAAACAACTACTGCCCCAGAAAAAAGAGTCTCCATGACTTAATTCATATACAGTTTTTACAAACTGTGACAGCAACTCCACGTACACAGCAGACCTGACCCCTTTTTAGATTAAATTGGATGTGTATGCTCACAGGTGTAAGTTGGAAGCTTGCATATTTTCCTTTCAGGTTTCTTTGCCATGAAACTTCTAGATCTGGAACCAGCCTTTTTACCATTTGCTGGGACTGTGAAAGGTAATCATCCTTCACCTAAAGATGCACCATCCCTCAGTTCAATAAGCTGGTGTTTTTCTCCTATGCAGGTGAGAGATGTACCTTTCTTTGGGTGATACGGATAGGCTTAACCCCTTGTAGAGCTACTCTTAGCCAAGCACTGCTAAATTTTAATGACTGATTTTCTCTGCTCCAGCTCTGGCCTCCCTGTACAGCGAGCATGATTCCTTCTTGGGCTATAAAGTTAAAACAGGACTATTTTCCTTCTCCAGTCTTTTCTTCTCAGAGTAACCAACCATCTCTCATTGACCCTTCTTCTGACATATAGCTGTGGCATCCCAAACTGAAGAATAAGGGAAAGCAACATGCCTTTGAGCACTGAGACCACCCTTACAGAATTTGCACTCAAGCTTACATGGCTGTGCTGATCTGAGGAGAAGTGAGTACAGGTCCTTATCTTCAGAATTCATAAGTATTTGTACGTTTGCTTCATTAGAAAGTGTCCTAAACTATACCATCTCTGTTTCCTTATTGCCAGAAGGGTAATGATCCTGTCTACCATCTGCTTTATATAACTTTCAGAAATAATCAGTCTTTGAGGTAGACATCTTAGCCTGTTTTATTTCATGCTTAGTTACCTTACAGTTTATTGGATTACGCATTTTAATTCAGAAGAATCTTACTGTTAATACACAGACAACTCTGCAACCGTATGTACGTATTATTTATCTACTATAAATTGTTTGACAACCTGAAGTAATCAATCAATTTTGGAACAAAGATAATTCTGCTTTAATGTTAACATCTTTGCTTTAAGCTTACATCAGTTCTCTACATCTGAGTTGGCCTGTCTGTGGAACTTCATGCCATTCCTTCCTTCTTGTCATCTTAATCAGAAGTCATCTTCCTCTTTCCAATACGAGGTGTTCATTTGCCTTTAATACCAATGATACTTCTTAATTCTGCATGCACTTCAATCCTCTCCCAGTAGGGACACCACAGCTGAAATCGTATGGAATCTGAACTGGGTAAAAGCTATCACTGTGCAAGTGGCATCACCAGAAAGAGATGAGAAGGAATGTTTTCATATTTAGGTCCCACTGCTGAGTCTTAACAGAGATAGTTTTTTAAAAGTTCCCAAAGTCCATGAGTAGAAATACAAGTTCCCATAATCTTTCACTATATGCCTGACCTAGGAGCCCCAATACCAGTGCTACAGCGGCCAATGCTAAAATTCAAAGTTAAAAGAAAAAGTTCATTGCATGGCAAGTGTGTTTGTTATAGCAGCAGATGCAGAAGGAGAGATGAAAAATGTGTTTTGAGTCATAGTTGTGTCAATGCATTCAATGCTTCCCTACCCTTAAACTTTTATGAGACTATTTCTAATCATTCCATCAGCATAGCTAACTTTTAATGTTCATATTAATTACAATGTAAATTTATTTTGCAGTATACTTTCTGTTAAAAAAAGAACCTACACAGAAGATTATCTTCATTCTGACTCACACTGCAGAAGAAAATGGCCTATATGGAAAATTTCTATTACTTTAAAATAAAATTAAGCAGAGGCCTGACTAAGCTTATTGTTTTAGGAAGAATAAAATATTTTTTCAAGAATTTCGGGTCTGTTTCTATCTGTTAACATACCAAGAGGAAAACTCACTGCAGTCTTGTCACAGCAATCCCAGCATGACCACTGTACAACTACCTCAGAAAGAACAATTATACCTGGTGGCTCAAATTTTTTCCATATCTGCTTTTGTATTCCTGACTTGCTGTTGATCACAGGCTCTTAAACCAAGAAGCAATGTTCTATCGGTGGCGTTGCTCTGCAGAAGTAGCCACTGCATTTTGTTCTGCCACTCTTCTACCTGCCAACATTTCACCAGAGCACACAAAGCCTTCCACATGACCATCCAACTGCACAATATACACATCACTCCCTTTATCTCAAGCACAGAGATGGGTTGTCTGAACTCCCTGGCAGTCATTCTAAAATAGCTCTGGCAAAATATAGGCAGATTATGAATTAAGAGATGTCTGACACATAATCACAGTAGTTCCTTGACTGAGACACCAGTAAGCACTCCATAATACACCTTGACAAAAACTGAAGAAAGCACAGAGACAAGCAGCAGAATGCTGAACAGTACATGAAAGAGAGTTTTAAAGCAATAATGTAGAGGTAATGAGGATGCATTTCCTTTTGGTATGTATGCTGTCAACAGACTAACCTAAAATTATCAACACAAAAGGAGCCAGTATTTATATGGATGTGCAATTGGTATAAAATTACCAAAACTATTGATTTATAGGTTTTATGTTATTAAAGAGTTAGAAACAAACGGCAAAAACCATGGCTATAACCAATTTGTTGCTCTCTCAGACTTTCTAATGGGAAGTCGCTAGTTACTATTTTTACAAAAAGAACTTTTACAAAAAGTAAGGTATTCAACAGTCAAGCTTTTATTTAAGGAGATGTTACATAATTTTGATTGATCCTAGGTCCCTTCTGGAAACAGGTTAATATCGTGCAATTATCTATCCTATCATTTTACCCTAAGGTATTCAATTTCTGATTGGACTAATCTCAGCCCTACCACTAATTTAATCGTTGTGACCTTGAGCAAGTCTTTGGGTTATTTACATTCTTTTTTATTCAAACAAGTACAATACTGTAAGGTATCTGTTGATGCTAGCTGGGGTATAACATTCTCACATGCCCTTCCTTAAATGGTTTGGCATAGAAATTTTAAGATTAGCATCCATTTTCCACTCATAATACCTCCTTTTTGTCAGTAGCTCATACTCTGAGACTAAGGTTGCAAAACATTTCTTTCTCTTGCAGTTAAGTACAAATGGGGATAAACATGTGACACACAATTACTGGAGATTAGAAATGAATGTAATAAGTAATAACTTTAACTAGGAAACTTTCCTACTAACACTTACCTTCTAGAAAAGGTATGTCTGCAAAAAGCCTCAGCACGACAGCTTCTGTATCAATACACATGGAAAAATATTTGATGCTTTAAAAAAAGATTGGAACAGTTCTTTGCTTAAGCATCTATGGGATTTACAGGGCAATGGACAGAGCCAAGAAAACATGACACAGAAAAGGCATCAAGGGAATTGCACTTCACATTCCCTTCTCTCTGGCAATTTTGCCCCAGTGGAGTGGGATTTTCCAAATTTTTTATTTTCTCTCTAGGAAACACTGGGAAGAAAAATACTGGCAAAATGTGCATTTTTTCCTCTGTCTTCAGAAGAAGTTTTTTTTCTGAAAACACAGCTCCCTAAGAAGCTGGGAAACGTTTTAGGCAAAGCTTGTGTACCTAAACACGTGTTCTTTCAATGGAGCTCACATATCAAGGAGATGTTAGAGAGAGTGTGAACATGAAACAAAGTGAGCATACTTGATTTAATTGCAATTTTCCTCTACTAATATTTTCTACCATCTCCTTGTCCCAAAATTCCTATTGACACTGATGATGGAAATGAAGTAAGTTTGCATTTACTTAATATTTTCAGATGCCATATGGGAAATCAGACTCACCTTACTGTCACAAACAAAACTAGAGAGCAGACCCATCACTCTTTCCTTTTTGCATCAGTATACAGATACGGGCTCCAAGTCAAGAACTGCTACGAGTTATTTTTTAGCTTTCAAAACAAGAATTTTTGAATGACCCTCCAAATATTACTCTGAATGCCTGCTCAATACAGTATATCCTCCTATTTTACAAAATGTCCGGTCTGGGCACTTGGCTGATAGAATAAATTTTTCCCATTTTGTTTGACTCTTGATGGAATGGCTTTATTAATGGCATGCAGCCAATACTTCTACTGACCTGGCAGAATTTCATAAATTTAAAAGATTTAATATCAAATAGCTGAGTTAAACAATATTTTGAGCCATGGTATAACTATGGTGATGGTTCCACAGGACACTACAGAAACTTGAGTTCACTTGCATGAGCATTTAGCTAAGAACCTTTAGTCTTCCTCCTCCTACCATCAAATATTATGATTCTGCTGGTACAATTTACTACACTTGCCATAGTTATGGTAAACTAACTTTTTTTCTGTATGTTAAATAAGCAGTTACATAATTAATAATGCCTTCTGTTGTGTGTGAGGGGAAAACTACGTCAAATGCAAGAATACATCTGACTCATATCCAAGTCTTCCAGCTGCCATGCACATTTTCTAACCACATTACTTTATAATTAACTTTTGAATCATCAAAAAGATAACATTGTCAATATAGAAATCTGTATTGTGAATATAAGTGTATACTGAAGAACACTTTGAGAGCTGCTACCTCCCACACAGCAAAGGAGAGGGGAAGATGAATAAGACAACCTGAGAAATATTTTCCTTCACACACCTCCATGACATTTTGCACTATTTGTGTTTATTTTCCATTCATTTTCAAAACTTGAATTTGATCACTTGTTAAGGTGCCTTTTGAAAGGGAAAAAATAGAGAACTAAACCAGGAGGAAAACCAAAAAATACTTTTGAGCATTCCTTAATGCTGCTTCTTTTCAGTTACTGCTTTTTTAGATGCCCATTGTCAGAAACAGATCATCTGCACTATAAAACGCCAGCAGTGAGACTGACAGTCCATGTCATAGAGTGATGTATTGCATCTACTAGGACTACCTACATTCAATTTTTGGAAGGGCTGGATAAAAACAATTTGGAAAAAAAATTCTGATTATAACTTCAAATTGATGTCCAGAAGAACTGTTTCCCAGAGTATCGGGATACCTCACAGTTTTACTGTATGTGTCTCCACAAAACTCCTGTCCCAATATTTACAACTGCAGAATTAAACACACAGCCAAAGATACAGAACCACAAAAGTACTTAGGCACTATGCAGCAGGAGCTCAGAACAAGATGTACACATCCACCATTCTGAGCAAGGAGCTGCCTGGACCAGGTAAAAGGAAAATCTCGAAAAAAGGAATATATCTAAATTTTATCTCTTTTCTGTGGATCATGACAAATACCTTCATAGACATGACTCTCTTCATGAACATGGGTGCTTCGTGCCTGTCAAAAACCATCCTTTTCTCAAAATGATGGCAGAGGAGGACTCTTTTTTTCATTCTACAGCTCACTGAGTACTTATTCAGTGAGGGCTGACATATCTAAATCTGTCTTGGGGGACTCACATTCCCATCTCCTGTGAGAATACAGCTGGATTAGATGATTGTTGTAGGTCCCTTCCAACTAAACAATTCTATTCTAATACCTGAATCTTTGGGCTTAAGACTCCCTCCTCCTTTTGAAACTCTTCAACTTTTCACAGAATACTTAAGAGTTTCAATGTTCCAAAGACAAGGAAATCAGGAGTGAGCATGACTCTACAGCGCAGAAATTAGAGGGACTTGCTGTTGAGAAGAGGGAGGAGGGGCATGGTCTCAGTTAATCCAAACATTTGATATAAAATATAGCTCATGTCCTTGGAATAGGATCTTGGGTATGGATATAAGCCCAAATTGTTTAAGGTCATTTACAAAGATGTTTCTCAGTTTATGCAAAGAGAAAGATTAAAATAAAAAGTTAAATTCTTATCTTGACCTGGACAGTAAGACTTAGTTGAACATACCACACAGAATGTGTAAGAGCATGCAGAACATAGATAACAGAGTAAAATCCTCTTTCTCTGCCCAGTCTAAAGAACAGTTATTTTTCCGGCAATGCTTCCGTATGTTAGAAACATTACAGAGAAACAGTATTTCATAACAACTCTGTAAGAGATGTTTGCTGTAAGCAAATAGCTTAATAAAAAAGGCTAAGTTGAAAGCAGGTCCAGGAGATAAGTGATAATATCTTCTCTGTACTTTCCCAAGACAGAGACCAGAGTAAAGTTTCCAGTTCAGAACAGTACTTCATCAATACTGCATTAAGCGTTGCTCTAGTCAGGCAAACCTGTAATTAGATAAAAGGAGTATTTTTCCTGCTGTGGTGGGTTAACCTTGGCTGGCTGCGAGCCCTCACCCATCAGCTCTCTCACTCCCCCTCCTCAATAGGATGCCTCTTCCTCCTTTACAAAGTGTAAATCACACAGAATCACAGAACCAATCATCTAGGTTGGAAAGGACCTTGAAGACCATCTAGTCCAACCGTTAACCCAGCACTGACAGATCCCAACTACACCAGATCCCTCAGCACTATGTCGACCCTACTCTTAAACACCTCCAGGGATGGGGACTCCACCACCTCCCTGGGCAGCCCATTCCAACACCCAACAACCCGTTCTGTAAAGAAATACTTCCTAATATCCAGTCTAAACCTTCCCTGGCGCAACTTGAGGCCATTACCTCTCGTCCTATTGTTTAGCCATCATCTGAAAAATTATTGTTTTCTGTTAATGTTAAATACATTTGGGGGTAAACTTTTCCCTTTCTTTGCAGGAAATTTATGGGAATACAAATATGTTAAAGAAAAACCCATTTTTCAACTCTTTCACCTCTTGTCTTAAAGTCTTTGTTTTCATTTTGTCATCACAGGAATCTTTTCAGATTGGGTCATTCAAATCAAAGCAAAAAATCCCCCTGAATTGCCTGAGGGTGCATGAGATTTTAATTTGCTACTAACTATACAAGGGACAGTATTGATTATACACAAAACATATCAAACACAGATTACAAAACATGGATTATCTGAGTTTTAAGAGGAGCTACTCTGTAGCTGTTGTAGGAAAAACTTCCTCTTTTGATGAAACCACCATTTTCATGGTGTGACCCTGAACTTGCCAGATCTCTCTCATGCAAGCTAGTATGTGGAACATAGCCAAAATAAACTGCAAACAGAAAAAATAATTTTTAACTGAGGGGAATTCAGTGAACTTGGAAAGAACAATTCACCTCATCCTAAACTGGGATGGAGAGATGAGATTTTCATGAAGGGTGCAGGCAGTAATTTTGAACTAACAGATTTTTGTTTTATGAAGACAAACAGTATTTAAATAATCCTGTATGTTATCTTGATTCCTGTTATATAAATAATGTTAAAATAAGCCAGTAAACAAAGCACACCTGAATGAACTTGGAAGTGATTGATGCTTAACTCATGGTATTTACCTTCATAATAAGCTCTCTAATTGACTAAGAAGGTGTATCCTCTTTGTGTGATTGCTGAGACACTACCATACAATCTGGTAACTCCCATTTCACAAAGTAAATTTAAAAAATATAACAGGAATCTGATGTGCACATAAGATTAGTGCGTACTACTGAGTCACTGAGCGTAAGTTAAGTAAGAGTATATGCACAGTCTATGTGAGTCTTAGGAAAAAGCTTTCTTATTTGAACAGAGACAAGGATACATAGTGAAAAAGAAAATCATAGAAGATTTAAGTTTCTAACTTTCTACACAATCCATAAACAGATTCAATCCAAGAAAGGGATGTCAGAATAAGGATTGCCTAAATATTGTGATTTGGATAGAAAAATACACTGGATTTTAGTTCCTTCATATCTTTCATTGCCACCATTCATCTTCTCATTTCCTATTAGTAATCAAATATATCTCACATGTCTCGAACTGCTTCAATACAAAAATCACTAAACAAATATGAGTCAAAAGTTGCAAAAAAATGGTAAAAATCAAGATCTGTTTAAAAAAAAAAAAAAAAGTATTGTCAGTACTGTAAAATACCATGTAAAATACAGCAGTCAAGCTGTATTTCTGTTGTGGTTTAACCCCCGCTGACAGCTCAGCCCCACGCAGCCACTCATTCACTCCCCTACCCTGGTGGGATGGGGAGAGAATTGGAAAGGTAAAAGTGAGAAAACTAGTGAGTTGAGATAAAGAGAGTTTAATAGATAAAGCAAAAGCTGCGCACGCAAACAAAGCAAAACAAGGAATTCATTCATCACTCCCCATCAGCAGGCAGGTGCTCAGCCATCCCCAGGAGAGCAGGGCTCCATCACGCATAAGGGTGGCTTGGGAAGACAAATGTCATCACTCCAAACATACCCCCTTCCTTCTTCCCCCCCAAGTTTATATGCAGAGCATGATGCCATATGGTGTGGGATATCCCTGGGGTCAGCTGTCCCGGCTCTGTCCCCTCCCGACTCCTTGTGCACCCCCAGCCTGTTCACTGGTGGGGTGGGGTGAGGAGCAGAAAAGGCCTTGGCTCTGTGCAACACTGCTCAGTAGTAACAAAAACATCCCTGTGTTATCAACACTGTTTTCAGCACAAATCCAAAACACAACCCCATACTAGCTACTAGGAAGAAAATCAACTCTATCCCAGCAAAACCCAGCACAATTTCCCAGGAACCTTTTTCTTGACTCTGAGGAAAACCTAACGAAAATATTCAAATGATTCTGAGCATTGCTAGTTGTAAACATATTTCCATGGGACACAGCCTGATCTTTCTATACCTCCCCAGTGCTACTACTCATTAGTTTGTATACCTCCTCTGTAACATAGGTCCCGGACACAGTATTAGAAAAGGTAGATCTAGAGCACCTACAGGCCTAATACCTCTATCCATATGCTACATACATTTTTCAGAAAGTTGACATAGTAACCTCTTTCTTTTTGCAGGCTTATGGGTTATCCTTGTGGGATGTGTTGTTCAGATACTAAAACAGCAGCAGTTTTGAGTCAAGAAGTCATTTTTGTCTACATTATCAACATGTGTTTTTAAAGGTGACTTTTTTTTGCTTAGACTCACAAGTTCTATTATGACACATTTATAACATTAATTTATTTTTGCTTTAATGTTAGGGGGCAGGGTTGTTTGGGGGGATTTTTGTTTGTTTTTCTTGCATATGGGCATTAGCTAAGAATAAGATTTTCAGTAAGGCAGAGACTACCAGAGCTACAATGTTGGGAATCTGACTATCAAGTGCAGATAGAACTGGGTTTGCAATGTGTTTATGTGGGGACTTGTCTGCTATAGGTATGAATGGAAATATGAGATGCTATAATAATGCTTTAATGTACATAATTCAACACTTATAGGTATAATAAAGCCATTAATAGCAGATTAATAATTAACTTTAAAAATAGGAAATGCCCATGAACAAGTGAAACAGTCAAAATAAGGACTATACTGGTCACTGTTTGAAGGCATCATATTAGAGGCTCAGAATAGGTGGATACCACCAGTCAAAACAGACCTAAAAGGACTAGAAATAAGAACAAAAGCCAGCATGGCCAAACAACACAGTAGTAGAGACAAAATAACTTCTTAGTACAAACAAATAAAGGAAATAAGACCCAAATAATAACAAAAATATGAATTTTAATGTAAGACAGGCTTAAAAAGGCTTTAAGGAACAGTTAGTTCCTTGAGTCATTAGAAAACAATAACATAATATTCAATTCTATTAAAAGCAGGAAAATTGCTGCTTAATGAAGTGGAAGATGACAAAAACAATGTTCAAGGAAGAAACAATGACAGTAGTTAAATGATGTTTTTCTACCACTGTTCACTACAGAGGTGATAACACACTATGCAGAGATACTTCTACATAACAGCCACTTTTTATGGAGTATGAGTCAGGGGTATTCTTGCAGTTCAGGGTATGAAAACAGGAGATTTTAGAATAAATTGATAAAATGAACAGTAAACAAAAAGCTGGATGGCATTCCTTAAGTGTTCTTAAGAAGCTCAAGTATAAAACTGCTTCAACAAAAGCTCTTAAAAGGACAAGCTCCCGTAGGTGGTTACCTCCTGGATTAGCAACTTGCTTAGAGATTTAAACAAACTGTAGGAAAGTCAGTTGTCACAATAGACAGAATTAACTGACGGGCTCCATCAAGGTTCAAGAGCAGCGAAATGTGAAGTTACATGATTTGTTAAGATCCTAGATTATCCAGGAGAGCTGAAACTAAACTGGAAGAGAACTGCAGAATTGGCCTGCAATACTGAGAGGGAATAAAACAATAGACAAAAGTCAGTGACTACCAGTATAAAGCAGTGAATGCAAAAAAAAGAATTCCAGTGTGCCCACACTGTCTTCCTATCTCTCTCACACACACACACACACAAAAAGCACAATGTTAGTCATCAGCTCTCAGGAAAAATATCTTGAAACCACTGTGACATGTATCAGAATAATACCATCTGAGTGACCAGTGACAGTCAAAACTTTAATATAGTGTTAGTAAAGGCATAGATAACAAAACACAAAGTAACACTGTAATACTCTATATGCATTCATGGAGGGACCACATTTTAAAAAAAATTACCTCCCATTCTGATCAGTCTATTCCAAGAAGCATATTTTAAAACTAGAAAAGGTACAGAGAAGGAAAACAAGAGTCAGGATGGGATGCATTCCTGAAAGTGTCAAAAAGGTCACCTGTAAGGTTCTAGTGATGATCTGTTAACCACTTACCTTGGGTGTTTTCAGATGCATCTGATGGACTGAATATGGACAGTTATGAATGTGGACACTATGGTTGTGTGTCTTCTGCTACACCATTTTTTCCATTGCTATGTGTATATGTTATATATTAAGTGCCATTGAGTGAGGGTTAAACCATTAAAAGGCAATGATTTCCAGAACTAGATAATGGTAAGATCCACTAATGTTTTGGTAGACGATTCTAAAACCACAGCTTTGGTCTTTAAAGACTTTTTTTCTTAAAGAAATTTAAAATTGAATAAGTTCTCTTTAGCATAGGACACAGCAGGCTAGTAGGCAGAGACACAATCACGCGTCTGAAACAACATTACTAATTCATCGAGTAATGCCACTAGGACAAGAGATGCATATTAAACAACATATTTAAAATGAGGAAGTGAGAAGCATTAAGCTTTGGAAAATCTTATTATGTGCTTGGCTTGCTCACCATGAAACAGATCATCTCTTGTTGAGTACTCCTGAGATGCTTAAATGATGTTTCTATCCTGAAAGGTATCATAAGAGCAACATTAGCAACAGCCAACATTAACAACAATGTACGTGAGACAGATGAATTCTACAGCCTGACCAAACCAGAAACGTCCATTCAGTCACTAGTTATGACTCTGCAAAAAAACTGTTCAAGACGACAGATGAAAATAAAGATCCATTTCAGCCTATGAGAACTTCTTCAGAATTAATGGCACATGATTTGGGACTGGTATGAATGTGAATGTAATACGAATGGAAATGTGTATGTGTTTAAGTACTGGAAGAATCAGCAGAACAGGGTTGAAAGAACAGCATACAATTATAATGAAGAACACTGTTCCTAAGACACTGCTCCCTGGGATAAAGTGGAAGACTGTTGTTTACATCCAGAAAAGCCTGCACTCTCTTAAGACCACAGCACGGATGACGTGACAGAGGAAGACCATGCATCCTGATATCAAGGAGGATGGCAATGAAGCAGCAGCATGTTACATATACCAATCATTTTCCCATTAGTTCACCAAGAAAACAGACTAAAAACATATCATTCAAATGGAGAAAAACAGGCAATGAGCAGTAATTACATCTAAGATTTATGAAAGCTTAAATAAACCATATTCTGTGGCGAAGGACCACATCTTAACAGCCAATGACTACAAGATCTGTCCAAAGTAGTTTGTCAACACCGATCAAGAAGAAAAAAATGCAATGGGGACTTGACAGCAGTGTCTCTTGTCCTCAGCCCACCAACAATCCTGGGCAAACCTGCCAAAACTTGGTATCCCAGGCTCAATGCTTGTAATTATGTGGGTGTGCAAGGGCAAATGAGTGAAATTTAGGAGAGAAGGAAGGTAAAAGGATAAAATAAACTCATTTAGAGATTTTGTAAATAACTATCACTCTCCTTTACTGTAAGATCCCACATTTAATTTTATTACAGAAGTTCTCTTACAGAGTGATATGCTGCTGATTACAAACCGATTGGGGGCAGGGAACATAAGTTAAGAAGACTATTTTTATACTTGCGATTCAGAGACAGAAAGAGAAGCACAATCATGCACATCCTTCATGTACTGTATTCACTCCCTGAAGCTAAGCTATATGTTCAGATTCAGTTTTGAGTTTCTTATGCTTACTGTGTTTTTCTCACATATGTTTCCTAGAATAAACATTTGAACTCCTGACTTGTGGTGCTAAGAAAGAAACCAAGACACCACTGAAGAGGACGTGATTGTAGTTCCCTTTGGGCCTGATTTAAAATCTGGAAAAATCAATAACGTCTTTCATTTCTGATTAAGAGATCATAAATAATGTTGCAATTTACCTTACTTGCTGGTTGCTCTGATTTACAGGAGAAAGAAACACACTGTTAGTGGTGGACTATCAGGAGGAGGAAGAAATCAAGCAGTTTCATGCCTGGCAAATCTAGCTGACCATATCTTATTGATCATCCATTGAAAGTACAGCCAACAACATTTCCATGGTAAATTTCTTTTTATTACAAATGCTTTACACATTCTTGTATAAAGCACTTGCATTATGTATTCCTTGCCTCATGCACTGGCCATGGTGCTGAAAACAAAAACTAGCTCAGGCAAGTGTGTTCAGGGTTTTCTTTACTGCAAGAGTCGAGCTTAACTTCCTCACCTGTGGTGGTATGGGGCCAAAATCTCAGCTGAAGTAAAACAGTAGAGTTTGTTGGACCTAAACTATTCCACAACATGCTGCATTCAAAGGCCTTAAGAACGTATATTAACTCATCTGTAACCAATATTCTTCTGAAGGAAGATTTCAGAATAATGTACAGTCACTGGCACATAAAGAATAATACATTTCAAGAATAGAGGTAAGTCAACACACTCTGAGTACACTATATTGGCCATTTCTAGTTATGCAACCCCCAGAGCCTCTCAATAAAGGTGGTGATGAATACAGACACCCTAATAGGGTAACATAATATTTGGGATGGTCCTATCTCATATAACAATGGAATGTTTGATGAGTATTCCTTTCAAGTATTTTATTCAGCAAGCCAGAATACATCACTGTAGTATTTGCAGTACAGCTCCATAACTAGTTAGACTGACTGTCTTGAGAACTCACAGAGAGCACTCTGCAGAAAGCATGTTTAGTCAGTAATTCATTTCTCAAACTACTTTTAAAGGTTTTGGGGGTGGTGGTGGTTTTTTTCCCGCATGTATGTTTTCAAGAGTCCACAATCTTTGAAAAAAGAAAAAGTGTGAGAAAAACCAGTGCTAGTTCTTTTGAACATATAACTTCTGTGCGTGTACACTACAAAGCACGTACTCTGTTCTTTCAGTCTTATCTGCTTTCTCTCCTTCTTCTGACTCCTTCCTCCACTTCTGCCTCTTCCTATGTTGTATGTAAAATCAAAAGTGCATTAAAACAGCCCTAACATGTAACCAGCATCTTTCCTAAAGTAAGATAGGATTCTGTGTCTACAGCTAGTACCGTGATTTCTGTTAGTACAGTGATTTTTTGCTCGGTTATAAACACTGTTCAGTGCAGAAAAAGTTCTGAATTCTTCTTTGGCATTATCAGGAAAATGTATTATGTAGGAAGGAAAAAATACACCAATATTCTACACTTTCTACCAAGATTGGACTTGTGAAATAAAAGTCCCAGACTGACCCACAATTAGAACCACTAACTAATCCTCTCACTCTGAGGGCTTGACTGGTTATTACTGTCTCTTCCTATCAGTTTTGCAGTAAGATGTTATGTAATATGTGGGTACTTGGTAGACTTCTTTTACAGGGTTCATTTCTTAGACAAGACTTACCTTATCACCTTTATTTACCTACTTTATTTAAATGTATCCTTTTTATAAACTAAACTACTTATGTACACAATAGCTTTATAGACACTAGTTCTAGTTCCTTCTTACGTCATAAAAGTTATTTCAAGGTATTGCAAAAAAAGACCAACAAATAAAAGCCACAGTAAGAAAGAGTGAATATAAAGCTATATTTGATCAATCATGCACATATTGGCTTTTCCTGTCAAAGAATACAGACAAATGCGATTGAAAGATATTGCCTAACTTATTTGAATGCAGAGACACACACTTTTTTTATCTCTGCTTTTTGCAGACATGCTTGCTGCTGGAGTATACTTTTTATTTTCTTAAATCTAGCTGTAAATTATTCAAATGATGACATTTCCAGGAGCTTCCACTGTATAGTTTCCTTCTCTCATTTTTAAATTCCAGAAATAATTTATATTGCACTTCTTGACATTTATAGGCTTTGAGTAAGTGTGAGCAAGTATTAAATTTCCCTTGGTAGCTATCTACAGTTCTAAGTTTTCCTTATTCATGAGTTAATCATGCTGGCAACTATTAAACATGCATGAGTTATGCCCTTCTTAAACGTATGGTCATCTTTAGTGTGTAATAAACGTACACTTTTTGACAGTAGCAAAACTAACATATATTGTTAATACCTGCATTGCAATAGATTGTCGGGGACAATCTAATATTCCTCATCAAAAAGAGAAGGAAATACATTGATGTGGGAAGCAGAGTTTAAGGGGTAATAAATAAAAGCATGTCATTACAGCTTAACCTTTTCCTTTTATATGACATCTTAAAGTCACAACGAAGTCACTGCACACCCAGTTTGAAAAGAAACCTTCATAATTAAGGTAATTTTTCTAGTGATCACACATAAAAGTAAGCATGATTGAAAAAAAGGTCAAAAAATAAATACCAAGAAAGGTTGCACATAGGAAGTAAAAGCACGAAGCATGAAACAGGTATCATGGTTTGCATAGTACTGTACACTGCAGACAATTAATCTTAATATTTGTTAATGGGATTTAAAGCCTTTTTATAACTTGGCCAGAAATCGAAAACAATCTTAAATAATGGTGCTGAGTTTAAATCACTATAGCTTTAGTAGTATGCATATGAATGTGCTGTTTTCTTCATAGCTTCTGTAGGCAGGCATTCATCTGACTCAAATCATAATCAAATGCAACAATAATTCATATCTTTTTCATTACTGCCAGTGGTCACTCTGCATCAGCAAAACTGTGATGAGACAAGGTGAATCAGCACAAACTGGTACTGACAGTTATATCAACTCTGTGGTTATATTAAGTACTTTATGCCCCAGGCGTAGACATTTATTCTATTCCTTAAGTACTGAAGTATTTCTCTCAATTTAAAAATAGATACTTCACACCATGTTTCAGTGCACACATCCATTTTCAGAACAGTGAAAATTAGAAAACAATTACCATCTCTGTGCACTGAGTCTTCTTCCAACCCCACAAATACAGCCTGCTGCTTGTACAACTTACCAAACACCTTAAATCTATTCTCAATAAAGAATTTCTACCTTCTAGAATTGTATTGTAACAAGCTGCACTAACATGCAGCTCAACAGGTGAATGATATGTCATTGGACATAGCACATTTATTTTTTATTAACTGGATTCTCAGTCAAAAGATAAGGCCATTAATAGTCAGTGATTGCTCTTTGTGGACAAAAGCATCTTTGAAATTGGATCACTCTGATACAGAGAAAACTCAGACTGGTTCTGGGAAAGAACACTGAAGAGAAGCTGATGGATCTGAAGTAGTAGTTTTAAATTCTCAAAACACTGTAGTAATACTGAGATACTGAAAATGCAAACTCTTTTTACAATAGAGAAAGAACAGCACTCTCATTAAAGTAGCTGCCTGGCCCAAGATAAACATCCAGTAAGGACAGTCATTATTTAATCTCTGCCCAGTTTCTGAAGGGAACAAACAATAAACGTTCCGGGAGGAGCTGAAGAATTAACAACAGCTGCTTGCCACAGCTGATAAAAAAATAACGATTATGAGGTTGCATGTATGTGGAGTTTGCACACATCTTCACATTTGTGACCTTACTTATGGCAAGTTCCTGGTGCGAGGAAAGGGAGTTCCGGTTTTGTAAACAAATGCCCTTTTTACAGCTGTATGAATATAGGATTCTACTAACCATTTCCTAAGAAAATTAGCCTCTTCCTTTAACATAAAAATAGACAGTTCTCATACATGGTAACATAGTGACATTATATCATGTTTGCATGCAACAGAGCAGGTCAGTGAGTTTTGACTGTGACCATACCCTGAAACGCCACATATTCTGTTGCATGGTGTATTTTGTTATAATCATCATACTGAAATGAAGTGACTGTTAAAGCATCTGGACTGAAAACAGGGCTAGAAACCGAACTTTAAAATGTGAAAAAAACCCAATATTGTTTAGTTTATGTTTCTACGTTTAGGCTTTATAGTACAATATATTGTCCACTTAAATACATTCTATTTAATATAATTAAGTGCATAAGTATATTTTATTTTCCAACATTGCCTTACTGCTATTAATTTAAAATAATTTATATCCTTAAGTTTATGGGAGATTTGCCATTATTTTTTAATGAATGTTCTGTAACTACAGCTGTTGGAGCAGACTTAGACCAAGACAAAGAACTTTTAAAGATCTAGCCCTCCCATTTTACAGCAGTAGCATACATCTGTCCACCCAGACATGAACCTGTTTTGCTGAGCACTAAATAACCTCTCATTCAATTATATTCCTCAGCTCAAAGATCCTTTAATTCAATGTTAACCTTAATGGCATTCGCACAAATGTAACATTTTCATTATAAATGTGAATTCATTAATCTGATGGCAATTATCACCACTGAGTAAAAAACAACTTTTACATATTCCAAATAATCCAGCAAAAATCTTATCTTTCTAGAACAAACTATTTTGCTCAAGTAGGAATGAGTGCTGTATTTTGGTTAGATCTACCTAAGGCAGTTTAGCTGTTGTGGCCAAGACTGACAGCTGAGAAACTTCATAAAAGATTGAGGATGAATGCAACAAGAGAAGAAAAATGGAAATCTAAGGGCATTTAAGGAGCTGTGGTAGAAATGTCCCTAATAAAAATATAGCATATTTTGGAACTTCTCACATCTTATATAAAAAGAACATTTGTCATTTGGAGGAGTGACAATTTTGGCAAGAAAAACTTCTCTTAACAAGCCATACACTGACTCTAGCACTTTGTTTCACCAATTTTTTAAAAAAGGTGTTAGTGCCAATTTCAAATCACTCTTCTGTAGACTTTGCCTTGAGGTAGCATTCTGAGTGTTTGCATGCAATGTAATTAAATACTTATGAAAAGGGGCCAAAGTAAAATAAATCTTACTGTTCCACAGCTATGCTTCTACTGAAGTCCCACTTGGGACACAATTGTTTTTAAGCATCTGAGAAGTGTAATGGCAAACACAGAGATTTAATATGAATAAGAAATACATTCAGGTTGATATAGAAACTAAGAAAGCTGTTTCAGGTTATTTTCCGTAAATCACAATATTGATGGGTTCACAGAGTCACTTAGGCATTTGCCGTTATTGTGCATTACATTGCAATCACCAGGAGGCATTAGATCCAAAAAACAATGTAAGCTTTGTGTTCAGGGTCTCTCCACTTCTCAGCTGACTGGGCTCCCTCTTTCCTATCAGGGCTCCCTCTGATTGACTAGCTGACTTTCTCACAGTTATTTAGCCTCAGCAGGAAAGGAGGGATATCCGCCACTATATTCCCACAATTTTGGTGGTGAAGACACTCTCAAAATTCACATTGAAACCTTTTCAGGCTGCAGCAATATGTTTGGAGTTAGTGTTGGCCTAAGTCTGACTCAGCACAGTCAGATGGAGTTAGGTGTGTTCAGAGCATGCCAAACATGCCAGTCTCTTCAGAGAGTTTAAATGCAAGGTCACTTAGGTCCTGGATTTATAGTGCCAAGGAAGGAGATGGGACACATAGTAGACAGCTTAAAGCAAAGTTGCTGTTCATAAAGCATGTACATTAACATATCTTTAGGCACTTCAGGAATTTTCTGCTGGAAACCTCAGGCACAACACAGCATTTCAGGCAGCACTTTTTGGACTGATCTCATTTAGATGCCCCCGTGCTATTGTAGAGTTCAACTACTTTCTAATGTTATTTTCTAACATCACAACAAACCTTAACAAACTTTGGGTGTTGCAGTTCTATACTCCGACAAGTACAGTATTTCCCAAGAAGAGAATAAACCTATTTGCTGGCCTGCCATGAAAGAATCATTTAAAGTGTTGTACTTAAGTGATAACAAGTTCCCACACTGTTTTAACAGAGTGGATGATACTAAGGATGCTTTTACTGAGGATAGTGTCCTCTAAGTGTAGGTGAAGAGTCCCTGTATTAAACATGCTTGCTGTTGTCAGTTATGGATTCACTTCTGTGTCCATCTCTTCTCCCCAGTAACAAGTGATAGGACAAGAGGAAATGGCCTCAAGTTGCACCAGGGCAGGTTTAGATTGGATATTAGGAAAAATTTCTTCACTGAAAGGGTTACTAAGCACTGGAACATGCTGCCCAGGGAAGTAGTTGAGTCACCATCCCTGGAGGTGTTTAAAAGACGTGTAGATGTGGCACTTAGGGACATGGTTTAGTCGTGGACTTGGCAGTGTTAGGTTTATGGTTGAACTTGGTGATCTTAAAGGTCTTTTATAACCTAAAACCTAAATGATTCTATGATTCTGAGAGACACAGACAGAACAGGAACAAAGCCCAGCCAAAAGCTTAAGCATGCACCCTAGCTTTGCTAGCATTGGCATGAGATATAAGATAAAATACAAGGAAATTATGGAATATGATTTAACTGTCATTCATTCATATTAAGACATTTGGGTTGTTTCTCACAAGAATTTATCCTTCTCAAAAGATTAATATGGGGAGTCTGCTCACTGAGTTTGTAGTTCTCAGCCTCATTAATGTTATTGTTACTGTAACAATAGATATTACTACTGCTAGCTGTTGGAAAGATACATAAAAGTAATCCCATTAGACTTTACATTAAGGTCACATCCTTCAGTAAATTCATAGCGAGTGTCTCTAAAAGTTTAACTGTGCTTGAACGGGAAGGCAAGCTGAACAAACCTGAGTGACAAGCACTAATCCAAAACAGCTGTGCCTCCAGCTGAGACAGTGAGAAAATAATCAGAAAAAAAGAGTAAACATAAAGTAATCACCAGAAACTAAGCGTATTAGCTATGCAAGAATTTCAACTGCAGTATCACTTCACAGAGGTATGTGTTATTGTCAGTCTAACCTATTGAAAACCCAAGAGACGGAGAGTTCATGGATAGAGTTATAGAGTTTTTAATCACTCTTTTGGTTTATCTTTATTTTTCCCAAGTCCCCAGTACTCAAACTTAACATGGCTGCAGAACAAACAGCTCTCCAAAACATAGAGAAATAAGGTGATTTGGATTTTAATACAAGAGCTTTTAATATAAAATTAGGTTACAGGAAGTAACCTCGGTTACAGGAAAGTCCACCCTAGGATTCAGGGCATCCAACTCCCTCCCATTCCCCAAGTTCTAATTTATTCCCTTTGTGTTCACCTCACTCCACTCCTTCAACCCCCCAAATTAACTATACATGCTTTAGCTTCCTGCTTCCACTCCGATGCATGCTCCTATTATCCTCCAACCTTCCTCCTGGGCCTAGGTAAGAAATGGTGGGAGACAGCTCTGTGTCTCAACTACGTCCAGGGAGTCCCCTCTTCCCCTTTCCCTTCCTGGGTTATAAAACTGAGAGGATGAAGAAGCAATGGGAAGTCTGATGCCGTTTCAGCCACGTGGGGCAGGTAGGATTAGCTTTCAGTTTCTGCGTTAATCCTCTTTTCTTCTACAGGAGGTTTGACAAATACTTTCTCTCCAGTATACACTCATCCAAACACTGGTCTGTTCATTAGAAGCATGTCAAATATGCTCTGTTATCTGCAACAACCCAATGGGTTGCTTCGGTCTGGAGACAGGGAAGGAGGAAAGCTTTCAATACAAACAATGCCTGCAAGTCCTGCAAAGGCTGAGATCTGAGATCTATCAAGATCTGGCTACACTGGCATCAGCATAGGCCTAAACTATAGAGGGTTCTTTGCAAATTCTTATCATGTTTCCTTCCTCCTCCTTCCTTGAACTTAAGCAGAGTTTACTACAACTTGAACTTTAATTGCCAAAACCCCAGGAAGTCAGAATCTTTACTCTCTAAACATCTGTGCATTCACCATCCTGTAAGACAACCTTATCATACAAATGAGATTATTTCTATCTTATGAAAAGCAAGTGCTTCCTCTAGTCCAAAGCATTTGATCTCCAGCAGCAAATAAAGCACTTCTTAACATCCTTAGCATGAGACATAGCATTTGTTTACATAGAGGAGAAATGTATAACATTCCATTTCCAACCATAATGCACCTTGCTTCATCCTGAAGTTGGTGAAGGTGATCAACATCAGAAATATGGCTCTTCAGAGAGAATGGTGTAACATCACACAATCTTCAGAGCCCCTCTGTGGTTACTCATGAAAAAGCACTCCCATAGCCTTCAAAAGGCCTGGATTTTCAACCACCAGCATCCTGTGACCTAAATAAAATCTGTAAAATTAAGCAAGGTCAAAAGAGGAAACTTCTGCCATGTGTCTCCTCAGGATCAGCAATTTTCAGGAAAGAGGAAGAACAGTATCATTTACTTTGTGTTCAGAAGGCAGAAAGCAAAGACAAATGGGACTATAATAAAGCAAAATATATTTCAGATAAGGAAAAAAAGGCTGTTTACGAATCTTATTCTAGTGAATCCCTTTCTTTTTAATATAGTTCTTATACATTTTCTTTTCAATGTTTCCCAGATTCACCTGGTCATTTTGAGTACAACCTATGAACAGAACTTCAGATGTCCTCAGGTGACACAGTACTCTGGTGCATTCACAGGATTTTTTACTTCTTCTGCATTTCCGGGAGTTGTACTGAGGTAACAGTTAATACCTGGGGAAATAAGCAAAATGGGCTTATAAAATGGATCCAAGTTTACGAGTTAAAGACAGAGTCATTTTGCAAAGGACTTGAAAGAAAATATTTAATATCTGATGCTTTCTGTAAACTAAAGTGAAGTCAGTCTCAAGAAGTTTGCCTCAAAATGAGAAGAGTATTGTGAACTGCTCTTCCAAGATAAACTAAGAGAAGCCCTAGGATTGACCTGCCAGGTATGGCATCAGGCTATTAAGTGTCAGAGAGACAGTAATGTTTTTTCTGTGTCTTTCTAGACAGTGCCATGGGTCAGGCGTATCTAAAGAGTACATATGTCAATAGCAAAGAAGAACATGACAACTGCCATTGAATCAGTACCTTGTCCTGGTGTCCCTGTCCTTCCAAAGCAGCCACATAGTCACACCTTCCTGGAGAGCATGATACGACATTCATTCATGAACTAGGCATTGCAAGAAAGACCAGCAGGGTTTGAGGGACCTGTTGTCTCTTCCTCTTGGCTTTACTGCTGAGACCTCTGATTGAGGTTAGAACAGTCTGGAAATTCAGTTTACTATCCATGTGGTAATGAAAAGGACCTCCTGGCTTTACAACAAAGGCATAAATTTATTCCATTTTTCATTGGAAAAATTGTATTAACACTGTTTCACTCATTAATTAAATTATAATGAGGATCATGTTATTAATGTTTGGTTAAACTCCTTTATTAAGACAAAGCCAATGGGTACTTGGAAAAGTTTCTGTGTGCATGGTTTACTGATTCAACTCTTCATAACCCACAGACCTCACACAGAAATAATTGCCTCGGTGTGCTATATGTGACCAAGATCAATTAAGTAAACATGAAGAAAAAAAGGATTTGTAGCTCACCAGGGGAAGACACAAGCTGTATCAAGGAAGTACCAGAATCCAGAGGCAGTCTGGTGTCTGCCAGGAGATGGCATCATTACTTTGAGATGAGGAAAAGAGATCAAGGAAAAACATCCGTGTTCTTAACAAAAGCTATAGCCACTGCGTAGGTATTTTTGTTCTTTTATTTTCACATAAAATGGAATCCTTAGGTGCTGTTTTTGTATTCCAGTGGACAGTGACAGACAAAAGTAAGACCATACACAACCTGACCACACCAGGAGGCTGAGAGAAAGGGACAGAAAATGTTGAATCTCACTGTAATGGCAAACTAAAGATCTAGTATTTTGTGCCTGTGTAAAAGATGTGTAGAGAGAATTTGCAGAAACAGTCCTGCATCTAATTCAAAACCCATACATATTTCTAGATACTGAATAATTAGTTACAACATTTTCACCTACAAAAAATATTTTGTGCTCTTTTTTCTTTTAATCCTCCCATGCAGATGGACTCAGGCCCTGATTCACAACAATTTTAAACAACTCTTCTGTTTCTACAAATAGGTGGTGATGCAACTATTCATGAATAATTCTATTAAACAGAACTGCAGCCCCTACATAATACATAATGGTATGAAGCTGTGTCAGGGGAAGTTCAGATTGGACATTAGGAAATGGTTCTTCACTGAGAGGATGGTCGGTCACTGGAACAGACTGACCAGGGAAGTGGTCAGGACACTGAGCCTGTCAGAGTTCAAAGAGCATCTGGATGATGATCTTAGTCAGATTGTTTAGTTTTAGGTAGTCATGCAAGGAGAAGGGTGTTGAACTCAATGATCCTTATGGGTCCCTTACCACTCAAGATATTCTATGATTTGTATTAATATCTATTTAATATTTAATATTACATATTAAACAACCACAGCTCTCTACATCTAAAAAGGGTTGCAACAATCTTCTAGCATAGGTTAATTTTAACTGGAAATGTCTAGGTTTGGCTCTGTATAAAACAATGTTTTATAAAGAAATGCACACTAGAAAAGTATTTTTGTAAATAAAAATTACAATTCAATACAAATAGTTTATACATATGTATCAATGAAATAAAATAGGATGTCACAATCAGTTTGGTAAAAAAATAACTACAGTGCATAAAGTACTTCATTGTCTCCTTGTTTGGGAATTTTTGGTTTAAATGCTTTTTTCTCTGCTACTTTACAGAAGATATAGTATAACTGCAGATTTTAGCATAAAGGTATTTGCCACTCCATCTGAAACTTGACATTTTCTTATACCTGATAGATAGCAATTATTTAATATGTTCTGGGCCTTGTCCTGTACATTACAATAACATAATAGACCATTTAAAGTTGGCATACTGTACACAAAGCCGTATTTATTGTACCATTGCAGAATCATTAGTCTGTTGTTTTCTGTTTTATTCACTACATAACATTAAGCAAACTTTAGTGGTGTTCTGTACAGCAACTTTGATATTCAGTGCATAATGACAAACAGAGAAAGAGTAGGAAATATATTTGATTTAAGAGAGGTCATAATCCTAAATCATCCTTGTAAACAGTGGTTACAGAAAAAAAAACCTATCTGCAAGTTAGTGTTCATTAAAAAAAAGGCCCCATTTTTTCTCATATCTCCACAAATTTTGCATTCAGTATCTCAACTGCCTTATTTATTTTCAGCAACTACCACATCTACAGACTGAGGGCTGACATTTTTTCCTGAGGCCCTTAGAGCTCCTATGTTTTATCCTATATCTCAGTAATGACAACAGAGGGTGACTAAGCCGAACATTGGGAATAACTAGTGTCTTGTTAGGGATGTAGCCTCACAGTATTCCTGCAATATTCAGGATCTGTTCCAAAGCATTGCTTAAATAACAAACATACATTGCTGCTTCGTAGTCCTCTCCATCTCTAAGAACAGAACCCAGTGGAGATCAGCACACCCTTTACTACCTCATATTTAATTTTCCTCTACTGTAGATTGATCAGACAAACTACTGGAACCCAGCCTGTGAAAATACACAAAGCCATTCTAAAATGACTGTTTGACAATACTGTTCTGAATCTATTCAAATACTTGGCTAAGAGGTGTGAAGACCTGAGCCTGCCAAATTCCCTGAAAGACAGAATAAAAACAAACTAGTAAGCCAGCCTGGACAAAAAGGAGGTGGGAGAACTATGCTTTTATGTCAGGCTCTCCAGAAAAACATTTTATATTAATGCCGGCATCTAATTTGCTCTGATACAAACAACCAGAGACCCTTCTGTTTTTCAGCACTGAAGTAATTTCCCAACTGCACAATACAGAAGAAGTCTGCACGCATGCATGCAGCTGAAGAAATGTACTTCCAAAGCTGGATGCACACAGCTGCAACGAACCTTTCTGCTTACTATGTCTCAACATTGGGTGGGGCCAATAAATGCAGCTAATACAAAGGAAATCATGAGTCTGTCTTAGATTAGCTCCTAGATTACTTTTTTCTTTACAAGTGTGTATGTATATGTGTACACACCCACATATTCCTGCAGACATGTTCAATGAAATCCATTTACATACTACCTTTTATCCAGATAGCTGGAATTACTCCACTAGTACTACAGCCACTACTTTTGCTTAGAAATGTTAGAATAACTATCAAATAGGAAGACAGAAAATATTTTTTAAAATACTTCCTGCTAGGAGTAATTCCTGTATTATAAAATGATTATTTACCCACCACTGAGACATAGTCAGATCCAGTATGAAAAGTACAAGCTATTCAAGTCTAAGGAACAATAATACAAAACAGTTCTGGCAGTAATATGAAAATATATATCCATCTGCAGGATTAGTTAGACAGAAGAATATAATGCCCCAGAAGACAGAACCCTATCAGGCGTATTTTTCACTACACTACTCAGAGAGAAAACATGTTATTTGTGATGTTTAAAGATCATTCCAGGCCAAAGGTGCTTGAGCAATCAGTTCCATCTGTCTCCGCATTCCAGAGCATGAGTTTCTGCAGCTCCTCCATGGACTTCCTGCCTCCAGCCCCGAGCTCAGAGAAATGGTTCTCAAAGCCCTTACTGCCTCCTGACTCACAAACTGAACTCTCCTGTAACCACCCTGGTTTCTCTCTGCAAACTGAGAGGACCCACTGCACAGGTGGAGGCAAGAGCTGGGACTTCCAGTTCTGCTGAGTAAGAACTACAAGTCCCTCAACAACGGTGGCAGAGTGAAGGGATCCCTATGCGTCATCCACAAACACAGCAGTTCGCTGTGATTAGCTGTGCTCAGTTCACTGATTCACTGCAGCACTGTGTTTGCTGCAGCAGCTGCTTCCAGCTTCTCACTGCAACTGTGCTCACTCCATAGGCAGCTCTGCTGTCACCACTTCTCTCCATCTGCTCTTCCATCTCTCCCACACACACCACCAGCAAACAGAGTACAGGTGCTAGGTGACAGGATAAATTGAATGAGTGAAGCCGCAGTAACTGTCTGATGGAAAGCACACATAAAACAGTCATTTATACAATATTATAATTTATACAGTAAATTCTACAGTTTATGCAGTGCTTTAAGCTAATCTGTTTTACCTTGCATTGCCTCAAACTAGGAACATGATTTTCAAAGATCAGCTGATGTGGGCAAATCCACTGAATTGCTGAAATTACAACCTTATTTCTAAACTGTAAAATTAAGAAGGAAGTTCTTCCCAGCTTGGCACCCGATCTCCAAGAACCCAGGTCAAGCAGCCATGTCACCTGATGCTCTCCAGCATTCACATCTGGCAGCTACCTGCTCTGCAGTGCACATGTCTCATCCCACTAGATATGAAGAAAATGAGCACATGGAGCAAGACAAGATGGATGAAAAGGCTGACTGGAAGAAAACAAATAGCAAAAGCACCACTGTAGACAGAATCCTCAGTTTCAGCAGAGAATTACCTGGGGATGGAGTTGATTAGTGAGGAGAGGAGGAGCTTGAAAGGGTTCTTCTACGTGACTGATCAGAACACCATTACTTTCTTAATGAAAAGGTAAATTCCTTTCCTATAGGTACCATTTTCAGAGACAGTTCTGTACAGAGCTCTCGCTCTAGCAGCAATGCCAACAAGCTTTGTAATCTTGGATGAGTCACTTTTCCATCTCTTACAGCAAAACTAATACCACTTGTCTCCCTAGCCCTGTGAGAAAGTGCAAGCAGCAGAGAGCCTTTATACTGTGTTTCAAAGATGAAACAAACTGAATAAACATTAAGCAGTCATAATCCTGTCAAAATTCACTGGTAACATATGGTGGGCTGAAAAAATAGAGACGTTGCACAGGAAATGGAAAATAATAGGAAGGACCTTCCCCTGGTAGGAATTAATTGACCAAAGAAAGAGGGAAAGGACAGGAAGTCTGCAAACAGTAATGCTAGTCTCTCTTCATCATCATGTTTGCTCCCTTTATTCCTGGGCAAGTCCAAAGAATACAGACCCAAGCTTGTTCCCATAGGAGGGTGACACTTGCCAGTCTCATGCCCTGTGTGACCTCTAATGAGATTCTCTGTCAGCCAATTGTGCTGCCCAAATTCCAGAATACTGAAAAAAACCCAATAAAACAGCCTGTGACCTCCAAAAGTTTGCTATTTATTTTTCTGCAGTACATGAACTGCTGGTTTCCCATTGGGTTTTCCCTGCATATATTCCAACATACTTCAAAGTGGGCACTCAAAACAAGACACTGAGAACTGCTGCATTGTAAAGCATGCACCATGATCCAGGTCACTCACAATAAACTAACCTGAGGGCACTGTAACTTATTAACCAACTTTCTCTTTTGGCATTGTTCACAGTTCTACAGCCACAAACTGCTGGAAGCCTGCTGTAATCACCAGCATCCAGCTTATCTCAGGAAGTTAGTCTGGAGTACTACGAGTATGAAAAGCTGGTTTACACAGATTTCTTTGAAATAAGAGTAACAGGATGGCTCCAAATATGGCCTATTAAGGATCCACAATTAAGCTTTGCAGACACTTCCTCATGTAGTGATTCAGTGCGATGAGACACCTAATTAGTGTTCATTGAGAATTCATGATCTAATTTGGAGTGTTTTCTTTATATTATAGTATTTAAGTTAAACCAGTGCATTTTTTGTCCCAGATACATGGAAGAATAATGATGACTGGAAGGTTTTTAATTTCTCCTTCTACCTGACATAGTAGGCAGAAATACAGGATAGCTGTTTCCCAGGAGAGATGAACATGTCTCAGGGGAAAAAAAAAGGAGCCATCAACCTGTAAAAGCAAATAATGCTGGTTGTGAAAATCATGCGATGCTACTGTACTGGTTAAAGGTGAGACTGACTTTGCTCCAAAACAGAAAAGAGCTGCTCCTCCCAGAGGGAAGCGAGCACAAGGTTTACTTTCTGGAGTCGTGACATGCCTGAAGCAGCAACACAATGGCAATTCCAAAAGGGTAGGAACTCTACTGCAACCCAGTGAAGTTATAATTAAAAATCATGAGAAAATTAGAAGCAATGTGAGCATGCAGAACTAGCTCAGAGAGTGAGCTGTAGAAGGCAGAAACACAGCTGACCTTGAATGAAGATGGAAAGAAAATGGCATGAAGAAAACTCTACCACACTTTTTGCATGTACTGCTTGCTCTGGCATGTTACAGGTGGAAGTCACAGACATCACAGTGGGACTATTTAAATAACACAGAACAAGATAATCTATTTCACATAACTATCAGGAATAAGTTTTCCCTTTCTTTTTGCCAGTCAGTAAAACCTGCCACAGTAGAAAAACCACCAAGATAACTGCATTGAATTAATTACACAAGTCGTCTCTTACAATGTAGTCCTCAGAAGTCTGAAGTTCCAGTTTCCTGAGGTAAGCATTGGTGGAAAAGAGATATGCACATAAAAGTAAACACTGCCTCCATTCAGAATCGTCCACAATGACAAATTGTCTGTAAACACATCTTTCAAGTTATTGGTTTTGGGTTTTAAGCAGTGAGATCTGTACGCATTTAATATTTCTGTTTTTCCAAAGGACTGCAACAAACACAGGAATGTGGCTATGAACGTCCCATGAACCCTGCTGATCAACCTCCCTAGTCTGGGGTTATGCAAAGTCCACTAGGACATACAATTCAGTCCTTTCTAAACTGCATCCAAATATGTGTGAAATTATAATAACGCCGATGACACTGTAAAACAGGTACGAATTCCCCAATTAATGCTGGGTGTAAATGACAGCATAAAACTAGAATTTCGCGGGGCCAAATATGTAGATCTTTTCACCTCTCAGGTGAGTGCCCTATCTCAGGAAGCTACAGGACTGTGCTCCTTTGCATTTGTTTTATTTCTGTTCCCACGAGTCTTGCTGCACAGTGTCACAGCATCAATAAGACAGGAAAAAGGGGTATTGCTACACAGGCAAGGAGGCAGTGTAATGGTGACCAGTGCACCTCGCTGAACTGTAAGGGGTGAGGATTTGTATTCCCACAGGCTGAGGAGGAAACAGAACTGTCTTTCTGATTAACTTCTTAGAGAAGACAGGAGTTCCTCAGATTTGTTTTCAGCCACAAATCGTTCAGCAGGCAGAAAATATTCAGGGAGCATACTGAGAATTTATCTAACGCCAACATATGTACAGTCTGGCAATTGCAAATGACAAATGTTCCCATCAGTAAAAAACAACAAAGAGTTATTCCATGTCCCAGAACAGATTGCCTGGCGTTGCTTGACACTACGAACAGTCATTCTGCTCGTCTATTAGGGGTAATTATAATAATTGGATAAAATGATTTTTTCTGTCTTTTCCTGCATTCTTTTCATTATTCCCAAATCGCCATCACATAGAAAATAAGATACTGGTGTGGATTACTGGCCCTATTAAACCACAAGCAGAAATAGCAGAATATTGTTACTTTTATTATTTAGAAATACTATTTACAGTTAAAATCCTGTTTGGCTGAGCTGAAGTTAACTTCAAAATGTTTTCTAGTCAATAGGTAATAGCACAATTCTTACTAGCTGACAGAAATCTACAGTCTCCATTTTCAGAAGCTGTAAACTGCCTTTTAAAAAAATGCTAAGTAAGAATGCAGAGCAACTTGCCTGATTCAGACCAAGCTTTCCCCATTTATTCCATGCACATGGTATGCATTGAGAGAAGCGTTAACACACATCTGTGACCCGTCTCTTCTAGGTGTGGTAAGACTGCTCATTGGCCTACGTTTGGGAGTTTCTTGTTGTAAATTCCTTCACTTGCATTTCCAGCTCTGATAAATGAGCAGAGTATTTGTTGATCTGCCGTACTGCTTGGCAGGGGAGAGCCCATTCCCATTTTCCGCGAAAGTGTGACACACACAGCGTGCTCACTCAAACTCTACACACAGCAAGAGTTTATCCATAAAACTTTATCACTATGAAAACAAGCACAGTTCTTATATTTTCATTCTTCTGTACATTAAATCAGACTTGCAGGCTACATGACCAGGGTGGTTAGGGAAAATTAAAGAATCTTATCATGTTGGACTCCAAGATTACAGAACAGTTGCTATCTGTTAAAGCAATAGAAATAAACACATGGGGAAGAGGTTAAAACCCTGTCTCAGTATCAGCTCCAGATACCTAGTGTTGTTTTTAAGCTCTTGAAATCACAAGAAGAAATGACTCACCCATGAGACAAGTAGCATATTTTTCTTTTAAACCCAAGACATATTTCTAGCTGACATTTTTTATGCAGTCTACATTTTGTAACAAATACCTTAATTTATGGACAATTACAAAGCTATATAAGATCAGATATTAAAAACTAAAGAGCAGGTGTTTGGACTCTAGCCAGATATCATGAAATACCTGCTCAAACTGTGAAAAATCCTAACATAGAAACTTCCTATCTCCTGCATAATGGTGTGTACATCATATTATAGACACATGGGTCTTCATTATCCAATTGTCCAGAACATACTTCATGCTATTTATATAGCATTACACAACCATTCTCTTTGATTTTTAGCCAAGAATCTAACAAATTCACTGTGATAGCTCTACAGTCTGGTTTCTGAGAGGTGAGAAGAAAAAGGTAACAGTCATCTGGGCTTTCTTTTTAAAGTATACATTGACTTCAACAATTATTACGGTGGCTCAAAAGCAGATTTTTGTTGAGTTCTGTAAAAATCATGTTGGTGCCCCCTAACAAAAACTTTTCAGGCACTGAAAGACCACACATGAAACTCAGTTCATGAATATGATTTCTTTAAGTAATGTCGTCGTGTCTGCAATTCAAATAGTATTTTTTCTATCTAACTAATGGAGATGGTCTACTAGAAGTATCTATCAGCTTCTCAGAGCACTTTCTGACCACATACTAAATGAGATAACATCTCTGTTCTACAACTAGTCATGCATGAAAAATGATGCTTCCTCAGAAACAGAAATTGCAAAGGAATTTCCAGAATATAGCTGTCACTCTATTTGGATGACTGTCATTTCCTATCTCATCCCAAATGGGATTAACAGTCACCCTATAAAGCCCATACTATTTTAATTCACTAGCAGATATAAAGTCAATAAAAGGAAATGTTGCCTGCCTTTCCTTTGGACTGACTGGTCATTCTAGAGAAAAAAGAATACTAAGATACTTTTCCAGAAGACAAATGACTCATTAAATATTTTTCTAGCATTTGTTTTTTCTCCAGGAACATGGAAAAAGCATTTATATTCCTTCTATTACTAGTTTCCCAAAAGTATATTGTGACTTCAAGTTTTGCATTCAGGTATTTAAGCATACCATATTTCTAAGATTTGTTTAAGGTCTCATGGTTATAATTATGGTTTTGTTTTAGCAGTAATACCTTAAATTAGATACTAATTTTATTTTTCATTTGTTATTATTCCAGGGAGGCAATGGAGACAATACAACTTTTTAGGCCAACATCTCGCCATAAATGAGCATCAAAGAAAATAAGAAGTCAGGAACTGATGATGATCCATTCAGAGCACTCAATGACAAGGCAGTTCTTCAATTAATATGACACTATTAAAACACTATTATTGTTTATGATAACAAATATATTAAGATGTCTATTTTAAATTCAATCAGATGTTGGTAATGAAGTAAGGATCTTACTCCTGGGTTTGTTTTTAACATTACTAGGTGTCAAAACACACAATTTATATTTATATTCTGGAGTACTTATTCTCTCATTGTTTATTAGCATTCTAGCCTCAGCATCTTTTGCTTGTGGTGACATTTAATTGTGGTTTGTTATTGGTTCAGTTTTTTTCTGCATGGTTGGAAGACTTTTCATTACTTTTTAAGTTCTAAATTGTTTTACTTGTCTCATTCGCTATTGTATTTTAAAGATGGTTGCTAAACATTTTAAAAATAGAAATATCTAAACGTGAACAGAGGAAAAAAGTTTGTTCAATAACATCATTCTCTTAACATTACCTTTGGCAAATTCTGTTCCTTTATTTTTTAAATTTGCCACTTCCTCCTTTATCATCTCCATTTGTCTCATCTTTGCTATAACCTTCATTCTCCTTTTACAGCAGTAGGAAATCACACTGGATGATATTAATTTTAAGAAGGTTTATTTATGAGAGCAAATTATGTGCATAAACAGATGGATTTTGCCTTGATGAATCCCTCCACTGGCGCACTCCAATCATCTGAGCTATCCCACCATGTCTTCATTATCCCAGTGAGGTAACAGCCCTGTAACTACACTCAGACTTGTAACTTCTGCTTGTTCCCCATGCTGCATTCATCAGTGTAGAGGCATTTCAGAGAAGTGCCCAAGCATGTAATTTCCTCAGAACAGGCAAGACAGCTTTTACCATAAGGCTACTCTGCAAGCACTTTCATATTCATGTGTCTAAATCTAAGATTCCACTGCAGTTCTGCTCTGTTGATTACTATGCCCCTTCAGTTCCCACTACCTGGTGCCTTGGATTGCCTACCCTCTCCTTAACCTGTTTAGTTGATTTTTGAGGAAGCAATCCCTACCCCCTTGTTTCTCCTTTAAATTGCTGCCTACCAAATTGGCCATCTTGTTGGTAAAGATGTTTTTTACCCTATTCAGTCAGCTGGATCCCATCTCTTACAAGCAGCTGTGGACTCTCGAAGAGGGCAGCCCTGCTACCGACAACAGCTGCACAACTAGTTGTTAACCTGCAGGATCCATCAAGTCATCCTCAGAACCTTTCCCTCATTGGCAAGGAGAACATCACCTCCATCCCCATGCATTTGATCACTGCCCCAGTGCCCTTCAGTCATGCCCAATACTTCCCAGGTCACCCCTGGCAGTATTTTTGGCACCTACATGGAAGAGCAGCAGGGTGTAGTAGGTGGAGTGTGAGGCGAGCCTCAGTAGCTTCTCCACAGCGTCCCAAATTCAAGGACCCAGCAAGCAGCAAACCTCCCTAAATGACAGATAAGGTCAGCAAATGGAGACCTTTGTCCTCTGCAGTTGGGAGTCTCCAACAATGATCACTTGCCACTTCCTTCTAGTGGTTCCAAGGCTCAGGGTGAGCCACTGGAGATGCCTCATTTGATGGCTCTCCAAGTTCCTCAGCAGTTATGAGGGCAGCGAACCTATTCTGTAACTGCAAGTCATGAGGTGGAGCTGGAGCCTTGCTCTTGGTATGAGAAGTCACCAGCTTCCAGCCTTTGCCATAATGGGAGTTTCCACCTTCTGAATGCATAGACATAGGCTCTTCCCATCTCTCTGATACAGTTGAAGGTTGAGGTTTGTGAAGCTGCAGGGTCTCAGAGAAGTGCCAGTTGATAGCTTTCTCATCCTTTTGGATTCTGCACAGTTTGCTGACCTCCTCTCATAGCTCTTCCACTTGGAACCACAGCTCCTCAACAACTTTGCAACTCTTGGCAGGCCAGAAGACCAAGTGCCCCAGCCCCAGACACTCTGTGCTGCCTCAGATTTGAGAAGCTGCATCCTCTTTTTGAAGATCTGTCTGGATCCAAGAGTACAATAGTGAAGGGACAGTGACTCCAAACTTGAATTTGGATGTAAAATAGGCCTTGATTCATTGCTTTTAAGATTTATTTTTAAAATTACAGATAAAGAAACATGGGAATATTAAGAAGACATTTGTTAAAATCATAATAATAGATCACTCTAAATATCTAAAATCTTAAAAAACAGTAAAAGATAACTTTCACTGAAATTGTATATTGGCTTCTCTTAAAAATAATTAAAGCAAAATGAAAAAATAATTTACTTTTTTCCTCCAGCTATTTGTTTCCCTTTATCACCTGATTAACAATGGATACATTTAAATTAAATAAGGTAAATTCACTGTGGGCAAATTCAATGATTTGGTGATGAGATTTCTACAGATAACTTCCTCGCTCATGTACAAGTAGGAATTCAAAAAATTCCAAGCACTTAGCACTAGGCACACTTGCCCTTCAACTGCCAATAATGTACACAGTAACCTCTTGCTTACCACTTATCAGGAATGCGCCTGTCATGTCTGTGCAGTTCTTACATCAAAAAATATATCAATATGCATAAATATATATTTACAAGTAGATAAATGTTGACGTGCTACACCTGTGTAAATCCAGGTAATGACTCCTACGAAGCCGTAGAGCTTGTCTATGTATGTCAGGTCCAATTTTTTCCTGTTATATGTAAAGCCAAATGTGAAAACTTGTGAACCTTTTTTCCTAAATAATTAATTTGTACGTGGATCGAAGAAGAATTTTTTGGCTTTCAAACTCAGAAATGCCCAAATCACTTTGCACAATTGCATATAAAATATGGGCAGTGCTGTTACTGTGCTGTCAAATGCGACAGCCATTCTGTACTCAGCAATATTTCAAACACCATCCAAATGCCACCATACAAATGTCACGTCTGCCTATGGAGCTTTATAAATGAAGCAATATTAATCAATTAAGGGACAGCGGAGTGCATGCAGAAGCAGCCAAGTCTCCCTGAGGATTACAATGGGGAGTTCTGGGTGGGCAATCAAGTTTAAACTGCAGAACTGCCAAGGCACACGGATTCTCTGTAAGATAAAACGGATTTCCGGTCTCATACTGAGGGAAACCGATAAACTTTTGCCTATAGCCAGACAAGAGAAAATTTTGCTATTACACCATTTATCTACTATAAGCTATTATACCATCTACCAAATCTTTTTACTTCTGCTCACAGAAATGTATGATTAGGTATGTGGGAGGTCATCTACATATTTTCACTTCAAATTTCTGAAGAAAGCATCTTCATATGAATTGCCATGACACAGAATGATACTCCTCTCCTAGGCTACATGGTAAGGGAAAGTCCTGTCCAAGCCTTTCAAGCAGAAATGAAGACCCCCACACACATGAGCTAAAATGAAACTGAAGGTTCACTAAGTATGATTATAATTACCTATTTATCTTGTACCAAATAGACCAGGAGAGTAAAAATATGTCTTGCCCCTTTACATTTTATGTACTTGCTATGCTTAATGAAATTATTTTCTTTCCAAATTACCTCGTTTGGCATATCAGACCCCCTACTCCTGCAGCTTTAGGGGTTTCCTTTCACAGAGAGGAGGCAGCTGTACAGTATTACACACTCTTCAGAGGGGATGCTTTTCAGAGGGGGCAGTGCACACCAAATTAGTTTCTCTCCATCCGAGCTTTCTCATACTGTACAGGTTTATAAATTGCGCAGTGCTCTAATGATGTCAACCTTTCATTATAAACTAACCCAAAGAAACAGGATAATAGGTCCCCATTCATAAATGTTGTTATTCAGAATGACTGCCATCCTCCTTATCTTTAAAGTGGTCACACCTCAAAAGGGTTGACATTTCATCCAAGTTGTTACCACATATGAAGATGTGGGAATTATTTTCTAGCAGCATAAAATCGTTCTCAGGAGACATGGTTGCAGCTCTGTGGTGCCTACTCAGCCTACACAAAGGCCTACACAGCAGAAACAATGCAAAGCTACATGGAGTAGGTGACAGAAGCAGAGCATTGGAAGAAGATGTGAATCAGGATTTGCTTTTGGCATTGATAAAGTAGCCAGTCACTCAGAGTGATAGATTTTAAGGGACAATAAAACAACCAAAGACTCATATCTAGTTTTCTATAGCACAGGGTAGTGCAGAGGAAGTAGTCAGTTTGTGCTGGCAAATGGTTGTTAGGGGTACCCTGAGACACACAGGTCCTGCCATAAACTCTTGTCTGTTGAACAATCACTAAAGCCAGATCCAGTTCCAGTGTTATCTCTTCCTCCCAGTATCCTTATCTTTGGGTTGGCACAAATAAGTTTCTTCCTGCTTGGCAGAATAGTGTTAACCATAAGCCGCTTAGGAAGTATAAAGGAACAGTGCCATGGTAGTGGGAGTTAATAATAGAAGTGGGGAATAGAAGAGATTGAATGACAGCTCCCTACCTTAAAGTAGAAGTCACCTTGCTGTGCAATTCAAGGGAAGGCAGAGAAACCAGATCTTGCAAATTAGTAATAGCATTTTAGGCCTTGCAGGATAATCTCACCTTAAAACAGAAACAGCCTCTGCATCCCATGATTTCAGAGCTAGAAATCCAACCTAAGCTCTGTAGGAGACCTCTAGGTATGAACCGTCTGCAAAATGCTGTTTATCATCTCTGACTACCTCAAAAGTATCTCTACCTTGGACAAAGACATCAGCTTTTTGCCTCCTAGTGATTTCAGTCCTTCTGCCTGGCATTTGGGCAGAGCACGTGTGCAGTAGGCAGTAGCAGAGTGTCTAATATTTTTACGTGGTCCAGAACTAAGGGAGGCCATGGCACGTGAAAGGGATGAGGAGAGAGCTGAGGGACGATTGCTGGGATCTCAGCCATAAGTCATGTCCTCAGATAGCAGGAAGGAAAGATCACTAGAATAAACAGCAATTCGTTTTAGCTATTTGAACACTAACGGTTACCAACCTTAGTAATGATTCTCTTTAATGAACTATTTTTCTTATACTTAGCGAAGAATACAGAGACAATTGACAGGAGGCATGCAAAGAAATCAGAACAACTTAATATAATTCCTGAAATGTCTTGAATGTTGGAGATGCTAGTATTTTAAACAATACTTAAGAAATCTAAGTACTCCACTAAACCACAGAAAGAGATTTCTAGGGGTTAGGCTTTTCCAGTACCAAACAGAAGGTTAGCAACATTTATTTGAAAGTAACTGTTTCAAACTAATTGTAATACTTGACATACAAGGTGGGATCTTGGTACTTCCTCTAAGGGAAGCTCCCAGGAAACTAGAGGCCAGTCAGGCTCACCTCAATACCTGTGAAGGTGATGGAGCAACTAATCCTGGAAGCCATTTCCAGGCACATGAAGGACAAGGAAGGCATTACATGTAGTCAGCATAGATTCACCAGTGGGAAGTCACACTTGACCAACTTGGTAGCCATCTATGATTAAATTACTGGCTTGGTAGACAAGGGGAGAGCAGTGGATATTGTTTACCTAGACTTCAGTAAGGCTTTTGACACTGTCTCCCATAAGATCCTCATAGACGAGATGATGAAGTTGGCAGAAAATCTAGTTGGAGGCCAGTAACTAGCAGAGTACCCCATGGGTCAGTACTGGGTCCAGTTCTGTTTAATGTCTTCATTAATGATCCCGATGATGGGGTAGATGACAGAAAACTGGGAGGAATGGATGATATGCCAGAGAGTTATGCTGCAGTCCAGAGGAACCTGGACAGGCTGGAGAAGTGGGCTGAGAGAAGCCTCACGCAGTTCAACAAAGGGAAATGCAAAGTCCTGCACCTGGAGAGGAATAACCCCAGGCACCAGTAGGTGGTGCGGAACACCCAGCTGGATAGCAGTTTTGTAAAAGGCCTGGGGGTCCTGGTGGACACCAAGATGAACATGAACCAGTGATGCACCATTACGGCAAAGAAGGCTAATGACATCTTGGGCTGCATTAGGAGGAGTATTGCCAACAGGTCAAGAGCAGTGATCATTGTCCTCTATTCAGCACTGGTGAGGCCACACCTGGAGTGCTCTGTCCAGTTCTGGGCTTGCCAGTACAAGAGAGACATTGACATATTGAAGACAGTCCAATAATGGGCCACAAAGATAATTAAGGGACTGGAGCATCTCACATATGAGGAAAAGCTGAGAAAGCTGGGACTGTTTAGCCTAAGAAGAAAAGGCTGAGGGGATATCTTATCAATATATCTAAAGAGCTGAAGGGAGGGTGGTGAGAACATTGGAGCCAGGCTCTTTGCAGTGGTGCAAGGTTTTGGTATCAGGGGGGCTACAGGGGCAGCTTCTGTGAGAAGCTGCTAAAAGCTTCCCCCATGTTCAATGGAGCCAATGCCAGCCGGCTCCAAGACAGACCCACCACTGGCCAAGGCCAAGCCCATCAGTGGTGGTGGTAGTGCCTCTGGGATAATATATTTTAAAAGGGGGGGAGAAAAACCTACTGGGCAGCAGCAGCTGGAGAGAGGAGCGAGACTGTGTGAGAACAACAACTCTGCAGACACCAAGATCAGTGAAGAAGGAGGGGGTGGAGGTGGTCCAGGCGCCAGAGCAGAGATTCCCCTGTAGCCCATGGGGAAGACCATGGTGAGACAGCTGTGCCCTGCACCCATGGAGGTTAACAGTGGAGCAGATCTCCACCTGCAGCCCAGGGTGGACCCCACGCCAGACCAGGGGGATGCCCAAAGAAGGCTGTGACCCCATAGAGACCCTGTGCTGGAGCAGGCTCCTGACAGGAGCTGTGGCCCCATGGAGAGGAGCCCACGCTGGAGCAGGTTTGCTGGCAGGACCTGTGACCTCATGGGGGATCCACACTGGAGCAGTTCATGAAGAACTGCAGCCCATGGGAAGGACTCACGTTGGAGAAGTTCGTGGACAACTGTCCCCTGTGGGAGGGAGACCACACTGGAGCAGGGGAAGAGTGTGAGGAATCATCCCCCTGAGGAGGAAGGAGCGGCAGAGACAACGGGTGATGAACTGACCACAACCCCCATCCCTGCCCCCCTGTGCTGCTGGAGGGGGTGGAGGGAGAGAAAATTGGGAGTAGAGTTAAGCCCAGGAAGAAGGGAGGGGTGGGGTGAAGGTGTTTTAAGATTTAATTTTATTTCTCATTATCCTACTCTGATTTCACTGGTAATAAATTAATTTCCTCAAGTTTAGTCTGTTTTGCCTGTGAGCATAATTGGTGAGTGATCTCTCTGTCCTTATCTCAACTCATGAGCCTTTCATTGTATTTTTTCTCCCCTGTCTAGTTGAGGAGGGAGAGTGATAGAGCAGCTTTGGTGGGCACCTGGCATCCAGCCAGGGTCAACCCACCACATGTTCTTATTTCAGATAGACAATGCTTTACTCTGAAAGCTCTCCTATAAATTCAGCAACTGTCCCAAAGATGTCAAGCAACCATTTTCTCCACATCTGCTCTGGATTCAATTTGGTCCTTTGAACAAAATCTCTACAAATATCCTGAAAATTTCTTTAGATACAATAGGTACAAGATGAGATAAACTTGGCTGTTAGACCAGCAGTGTAAAAAAACCTGTATGGAACTTGCAGAGATATCACAATCTGGTATTAACATCATTACTGAATGCAAATATTACATAGTGACTCACTGACTGCTAGCAATATGTAAACATACTCTATCTGTTGATTGCATAGTTAAAATCCTGGAAACTTAGCTAAGAGTAAACATTTTAAATTTTATTGGATTCCTTGATATAAAAGTGATGCTGGAGACTATTAAGTTACTCAGAATCCTGGATTCCAGATATAGCAAAGTGCCTGTTGACCCTCTAAGATTTAAAACAATAATACTTACAACCAACAAAATTTAAAAAACTAACAAACAAACCCCCCCAAGCGCCCCCCAAATTATAACTGATCTACAAAATTAAAAACATTTTTTTAAAAAACCTATTATTTAATTTCCTACTCTTGGCCTAGAACATATGAACTGAACCTATTTCTTCGCAGGCTGGAGTTAAATTACATCAAAAAGATGACGCTTTTTGTTTTATTAGTTTTTCAATTATTGTGATGTACTTCAACAGAGAGTTTCAAAATTGCATGCTACAAATAAAGAAGATTTAGGTTCAAATTAAACTGGGGAAACAGGGCTGGGGGAGGTTTTCATTCACATGTAAGGATGTTGTATGCTTCAAAGTACAGACAGCTACAAAGACAACACAATCTTTGATAGCTGTAATAATTTGTTTTCTACCAGCAGGTACCCAATATTTACCAAGACTTTTTTTTTTTTTTGAGACACCAATATTCTCATTATTCACAACAGATTTTAAAACCACAGTAGTAAAATTTGGTGTTAAAAATCAGTCAGGTTGCCATGCTCTTAGAAGAGTACAAATGGAAGTGCTGCAGGCAGTGTCAGCATACACAACACTGAGACAGAAAACAGACCCAGGCCTGAAACAAACTCTACCGGGTTCACTCAGGCCAGCATCACTGACAGATATTTATACTTTGGTATAAAAAATGTTGGTATTGCCCAATGCTTACATGCCATTCCCACTTTGCTGCATGTGCCAACCAGCCAGCCAGGGTGCACCCAGTCCCACCACACACTCGAACCACTTACAGCAAGTGCCCCCTCCAAATGGTGGCTTCAGGGAGTTCTGACCACAGGTGTTACGGACCACAGGGTGATCACCGACCCCAAAAGTGGCGTCTGAGGGATACACCATGGGGATACACCATGGCTGCAGCGAGGTTTCAGAGCATGGCTTCCTTGGCCTGCTGACAGGGGAGGGCCCCACTCACCCTTCAGCGGTCAGGAAGTTCCTTAAGTGACTGGTGAAGGAAACTCGTGTTCAGGCAGCTCCCTGTCTTCTGACAAAACATAAATCTTCCTGACGTACAGGAACAGGAAGTAGATTTTAATACTAATAGTACCTCAACTCACCTCCCCATGAAACTCACCACCCAGACGCTCTCTGGTATCTGATGTGACATGTCACAAAACACAGTACTCATCATCAACAAGCTGTGTCAGCCTGTCTTCCCACTGAATTTTTTCAAAGTACAAGGGACAGTACATATTTTGTCCATTTATCTGCAACTTAGTGTGTATTTTATAGTATTTTGACATAAAAGAGGGCAGCTGAGTGGTAGAGGAGAAAATATTCTCCTCCTTCCTCATGGCAGTTGCCTCTTGGGTAAGATGTAGCCCTAAGGAGAGCTGGGACTTTCCCTGAGAGCACCCGGGCAGGTGGGAAGGGAAAGTTTCAGATGGAGGCTGGAGGGTTGTAGCTGAAATGGATGGAAAATGCTGTGAGAGAGCCTGCGGTACAGCACGCGTGGTGCTACTGGGAAGGGTAAGGAGCAGGCATGTCTTCCCAGGAGTGAGAGTCCTGAGAACCCACAAGGGACCATGCACAGGGTTGCTGAGACCATGGAGGTTTGCTGAGGGAAAGATGTGTTCCAAGTTAAAAGGCTGCACTGTGAGGATGCTGTGGGTAGAGAGCTGTGTTTAAAGTTTTCTCTCATTTTCTTCCATTACTTTTTTTTTTTTTTTTTTAAATCAACAGCATTTAGGGCCTTATCATTTATAATGGTAACTGTTCTAGTCTGTTTTTCAGGAAAACTCAGTTTTATTTAAAAGGCCATTGTAAGGCCTCAACATAGTCTGACTCCACTTACCACAGTGCAATGTTGAAGGCTCAGATGCAGCTGGTTTTGGTTAAATTCCTGAGTCCAAGAGGTGAAAGCACTCAAGTTACCAAAAAACCCACTCCATGAGTCACAAACAATTGCTGAAGGATGGGGAATGTTACAGCAGATGTTTGCAATGACACTAAATTCATAAGTCATTTCAAGACTACACTACCAGGAATTTGGGGGTTTTTCCCCCCTAAAAGGAGCCTACGAATAATCTAGAATCAATAGAGATCTTAGATCACAGAGTTCGGATCATTTCCCAGGGAAATACTGAAAAATTAGGTGACTCGCTGTATCTTGGGAAGTAATTTTGTCGTTTATCGTTTTCTGTGTGTTTGCAGTAGTTCTGAGTTGTTAGACATAACTTTTGGCTAACAATTTCGATTTGCATGGTAGCTGGATGTGCTACTTTCAACATAGCTGAAGTGATCAGCTAACCTCTTTCAGGATAGCCTGCCGTAAAGGCATTGCATTGTGAGTTTATAGGTAAAGGTTTGAGCTCACCAGATGGTTTTCTTAATCAGGCATCCCCTTCATGCCTGCATGAGCCTACATTGCTGTTGGAACTTTGAGAGTAATTTTCAAGACCTGAGTCTGTCTGAATATGGCACAGCAGCCAGCACAGTACAATCATGATCAATTTTCTTGGCTTGTAAGTAAGCCTGTCATGAATGATCAGTATTTAGTATAACATTCAATAACATGGGCAAACGGAAGAGTTAATTAGTTGTTGGAGAGGGAGAAATACTCTTTAGCACTGTGTTTCACTCTACGCAAGCCACAGACAAACTACTACAGTCATAATTACAGGGTTGGGTTTGTTTTTTGTTATTATTCCACTGATGAATGCTTCTGTGTCTGCTTCTGTATACTTCTGTTCAGTTAGTGCTAAAGCTGTTGGATAGTAGGCTTTCATTGCTTCAGGCCCATTCTAAGTTGGGCAAGGCTGAAAAGAGCTTCAATGTCATATGTCAAAATGTCACAGATAATCACCAGAAGTCTTGGTTTGTCATATTAGAAAGGATAGAACCACATCTCAGTAACTTCTTACTGGTTTTGAATGCTTCTGCCTATTTATGCAATGGTATCCATAGAACTTCAGTGTCAGAGAGGTAGGGGAGAACTTCAGCATTTTTTCATAATTTGAAATGGAAACCTGGTAAAGTTGAGGAATCAAAAAAATGTACAAGTCTAATGTTTGGATTTTTACTCCAGGGCATTATGAGTTGAGTTTATCTGATCTGTTCTCAGATGGATGCGATATAGCTCCAAACATCTTAAAGCTGCTCAGAAGTTTCTTTCTCAGGTGATCCCAAAGTAAGGATATCAGCAAAGCATAGTTCCATACGGAGTTTTGGAAACCAGCATCCACAGAGTACTGGAAAAAAAATCCCAGATAGAATGGGAATTTTGATTTGGAGGTGTCTGTCTCAGACACATGATTCATGAATATTTGCAGTGTCTTTACTGATGGTAAGCTGTTGGCACATTTGGACACTTGATCCTGATGAAAGCAGCAAGAAGTTGATTTGTTAAGATCACAACTCACAGATGCTTTGTAAACTGCCTTGTTAATAGAGCCTTTATAATTTCCACAAATTCTTATGTTGTTGTTCTGCTTTTGTAATGTTACATTGGGTACAGTGAATACAGCACAATTTTGTATGGGTGGTCAGACAAAGGCTCCCCAGTTCAGTGAGGTATTCCACCCAGTAGCAATCTTAAGCCACCAGCCTCAAGGTATGTTACTAGTCTTTATGTGGGTCATCGTTATTGTCAGATCCAGAAGGAGTTACCTTGATGATCTTTTATGTCTCCCCAGTCTGCAGAAGACAGCTGGGGAAACCATTATATGTCTTTTTTATTTCCTCTTCATTAATAATGTGGACATTTTAGATGGTGATACTTAATAATACATACTTTAGTGATGATGAGAGTTTCTTATCCCTCCCTCCTTGCCAGTAGCCACCAGTGAACATTCCCTTTGGTAGAACCAATAACCTGACTGCTCTAAATCCAAATGCTTCCAAATGGGCTGAATACCTGGAAAGGCAACATGAAAAGAACAGATGGATTGCATCTTCACTGACAATAAGCAATCAAAACCCCAGACTCAACTTCCATTTGTATATTCTTATATTTCTCTCTATTAGAGAACATTGCTGTAAATATCTCAAAGCCTCAAACCCCCAAGGATATCCTGATGTGGTGAACATGTTTATGTCATCGTTGAGATACCTGTTGAGTTTGATGCTTGCTGAGAAGAATTTTAATCGTGGTCATTTAACTACCTTCTGCTGGTCTCTTTAAGATTTGATTCAACAAATAGACAGTATTAAAGTGCTAAATCTCTAACATCATACACAATATGGTTTTTCAAATATTGTTAAAAAAATAATCTTGAGAATTATAATCTCAGTGATGCAACTCAATGTAGCAGTACAGACAGCAGTGTCCTAAGTGTTGTACTGCTGTTATATGAGAAACTGGAAAGAACTTTCATGCAGGGACAGGCAGTACAGGCAATAAATGTGCCTTCAGCAACCCACCGGTTTCCCTATCTGTCTTAGTGTTATGAAAGAAATTGTATATGAATGATCACATAAATGATGAATGCCCTTAGCACAAATAGTCAAGAGAATCATCAAGATTGTTTATCTTGTTCGCTCCAAGATAAAGTTCCTTCCAAGTGAGAATCCCATGATACAGGTTGTCTTAAGCCAACTTCCGTGATGTATTCTAGCATTGCCACATGAAGTTGCAGAAAACAGTGGAAAGCCTCCACCTCCTAACAGCAGCCGCTTCACTGTTCTTATTGCTTGCTCTCGGTGCTCTGAGTGTTCTCTGTTGAGAAACTAAGATCAGCAGTCACGGGCCTTGGAACAACTGTGATGTTAACTCAAATGGAATTACTGACGTCATACCAGAATTACATCTGTGAAACAAAACCTGGCCCTGCATTTTTTTCACATGCTTTGGACCATATTAAGCGCTTCGAATGCTCAAAGTTTTCAGATCTGTATAGAGTTGTCAGCAAATCTGACAGCAGCACAGTTCTCTGGACTCACCAGAAAAGGTCAAAAGAACAGTATGTACATACATATACATACTATATATATATGTATATACATATGTGTGTATATATATGTATGTGTGTATGTGTATATATGTGCATACGTGATATAAAATATATGTATACACTTATACACATAAAAATGTATATACACTGATATATAAAGTATTAGCAGGTGGAAAATATGTTGAGTCTTGTTATAATACTTAAGTCATCTAGCTTATTTGGATAAAATCTTAGATACATTTAACAATGTATGGTTTGACTTTTTAGGAAAATATCAGCATATTCTACCTTAGATAGAAAATACATTTGGTGAATATCTTGTTTATATTGTATTGTAGATACATAGCATACATGCATGTTTTTGTTACTCCTTCCTCTGTTCTTAAACTGAACAATAAGAAACTAGAGGCTTGAAGTCAGTAATTAAAGTAGTGGAGCATGTACCTGAAAGGAAAGAGAGTATAGAATAAAAAAGGTGGAGAAAAACTCATTGAGAGTACCTACTACTCATTTAGCAATTACTTTAACAAAGATCACAAGGGACTAGTCATACTCACAAGTGTAAGGACTAAAATTAAGTCTGGATTGTACCAAAGCTCTGTGAAATAGTTCTTTATATTTGTCCTGCACACTTGCACATGAGACACCTACCACCTGACCCAAGGGGAGAAAATCCAAGCTTGAGATATTAAAGATATCCACATGGCACAATGTAGCAATTCAGTGCTGTATTATGCTCAGTTTAAAAAATGAGAAGTGAAACTGCCAAATTGAAACTGTCAAATAAAGGTAATTTAATATATAGTTATCCTTTTCTGACTGATTCTTCATAGTTTGTTTAATATTCCTTAGGGACAAAAAAGTATTAAAAGTGCGTGTGCACTTAATTACACAGAACTTTCAAATAGTGGTTTTTTTTTTTCCTGATGAGAAAAACTATTCTTACTGTAACAATGTGACTGATAATAATAGCATATAGATTCAATTATATTTAAACGCACACGGAAGCAAAGAGCTTTCAGGTCTGAATCTGTAGCACATATTAGGGTGAAAAATGAGGACAAAAATGTCAAATCTTTGTGAAAAAACATAGTGCTGACATCTTTATCCTACACGAAAATAAACACAAAATGGCTGCCAGTCTCTCCAGGCAGTGAAGTCTTAATACGTTAAATGATCAGCTGACAGAAAGAAATGTGACAGAAACGTAGCTGTCTGGACTAAGAGGCCAGGCATCTGCAAATAATAGTTGGAAGCTTCAGCTGCAGTTCCATCACGTATTTGTACTAGTCAAAAGCAGATACACAAAAGCTATACAAGTTGTTCATTCTTGCTGCAAGAGAATGTATGATTTCTATGAATGCATTCTTCTTACGGTTCTCTATACATAGTGCTCTCTGGCCATGGGAAACATAGCCATACTCTCCTTTGTTCTTGAAACTGTATGCATGGAAACTACCTTCATTAATCCCTCCATGCTTTTTACAACCTTGTTTCATTCTCCCAATAGACTCATTTCTTTAGAATTGGAAAGAGGTTTCCAAATTTCAGAACAAGATATAACTCCTGTTTTTCAAATCTGTTCTGTCATGATTCAGAAGTCTAAAAGCTTTGGCAAAGTGAATATCTCTTTTTTGTTTGTTTGTTTGTTTTTTAAATACAAGTCAACCAAAATGCATGAAAAAGGACCAGAATGTATCAAGTAAAGGGTAAACAAAAGTATATGCTTGACCATATTATTTTAGCAGATACATTATATTAGCATCAGTTGGAGACTATCTGTTCTAAAATGCACACACATTAAAGGGCAAGTTTAAACATGTGATTGCCACTGACTTTCTGTTCCCAGCTCTTAATATTTGTGTAAATACAGGTTTTATTTTACTTCCTTACCAGTAGAGGTCAAAGCTTGTACTTAATGGATTCCTGGTTCACACAATATATTTGCTTTTCATTCTATATCTGGTCATAAAATCTGCCTGATTATTAAATTAATAGAGCTGTGATGTAACAAGTAGCAAATAACTTTATTTTTTCTAAGTCCGGTTTGAACATTAATTACAAACTATAGATTTAGCTCAGCTGCATGGCAATTATGAGTATAGCAATTAGGAGAGCTCAGGCTGTTTCCTGTTCATGTGACTTAATGAACTGAGTTCTAACTAAGCTAGAAACATTTGAACCTGCTGCTTTCATGTGTAATGCTCCCCATTCCTTTGCTGTATTGTATGGAGTCAAAATACCTGTTGCCCAGGAGAACTGCTGACATATAATTCAGGGTAATTCCCGAATTTCCCTTAGGAAAAAGAATACCAATTAATTGTTAAAGCCTAAAAGCTGGGGATAAAAAAAAATTTACCTGTGCTTTCCCAAATTTTTGCTCATAGGATAAATGTTCTCCATGCTAATACAACCTGGAGGAAAAAATTATGTCAGGAATTTAAAAAAAATAGTTGTATCAACATTTTATTTGGGAAAAAAAGGAGCACACCAAATTGGGATTCAGTTCAGCATAAAGTCTAACCTGTCTCTAGACTTTAATATGAGGTCATCATGAATAGTTAAGAAATAGCAGGAAGGAATACCTTTATTCTCTCTACTAGAAGCAAATGAAAGTGAGAAAATCGATGTCTTCCTCTACAGAATCCTTAAGTACTAGAAGATAAATTTGTCTTTAAGAGATACCGCATAGATTTTGTTCACAATTATAGTGTTTGAGGGAAATCTTAATTAAAAAGTCATAGACAAGTATCAAGAGATAGAAGACAGGCATGAATAAAGGAGACATTCCCTCTATGGTTTTTCTAACCACAATTGTATCGTTCTGTTCTTTTCTGTCAGCACTGTAGCTAAAATGACCAGAATTTAGGATTAATGTTATAGAACAAACTGTGCAGCCCAGACTGCTCCAGAGATCAGCATGAAAACCAGTTTGAGTCCAGTATCAACAACACAATTCAGGAGCAGGAGAGGAGAGTGTGGGAGATGAGAGCAAGTGGAGTTTGCCTTCCCTGTGTTCCTGTGCACAGCAGATAACATGGTATCGCGTGAGAGCGCACTCTCACAGTGGCAAGCCTTGCTTTGGTGTGGGTTTTTTTTTTTTCCCCCCACATGTTTTACTCCAGAAACACTTCAAATATTTTGTCCAAGTTTGTCTTGAGGGCAGCGGATATGCTTCAGAGAACTGTGGGAGTGGCAGGCTTTCTCAGCCTCTCATGTTGGCAGGATACAAAGAGTGAATGACACCAGCTGAGGTCCCCACAGTCAGAGTATCTGAGATATTCATCAGAGTGAATGCCAGAGGCATGAAGCCAACACAGGGAGGTCTCAGGCCATTGTCCCCAACAAATTATAATTAAAAGTTAAGTACCAATTGATTAAGTCTTTACCACTTTTAGACGCATGTGTTTTAAATTATTTTCTACATTTTTTTCTTAAGAAGTATATGGGAAAGACTTGACTTTACAATCAGTTAAGAACAAAAGTACTTTTGGAACTGTGCAAGTGTTACTTCTGGAACAGTGAAAGAGTGCTGTTAGTTATTTCTTAGCTTGTATTCACTTTTTGTCTATATGCACTATAAACCAAGAAATTAAATCCTCCATAACACCTACAGCCACTGCATCTCTGTACGTTGCGACAAAACATAATTTACATTGTTAAATTAAATTTTACATTTAAATACCTGTAGTCAGATACCCATGCTCCAAGTGAATGGCAGCCCTAACAGTCTACTTGGTAGCATTTTTTTTTTTTTCTGGTTGTGTGTGAGGTATCTCATCTATTTTGAATACTGTATCTGATAAATTCCAGAATTATGGACCATTTTCTAGGTACCAAAAAAGAGAATACTTATGATTTTGGTGTCCAAAAGGAAAACAGGAAGTGTGGATTTCTAGTAAAACCATAAGAGGTATTATTTAGTGTCTGATGGCACTATTACGCTGGGCTTCTTTTAGGTACTGTTTGGGGAAGAAGTTTAAGTGTACAACAAGCATGAAGAGAGGTGGATAGAAAGGCACACAGAAGGAACATACATATCAGGGGATTCTAAAGGTGAGACGTAGGCTGAGGATAAGGGCATAGCTGGTTATGATCTTTTGTGAATATTTTTCAGCTGAAAATTTCTCATTTACCACAATTGGAACATTCTCAGAATCTGTATCGATTTCACTCTCAGTTTCTTTGGGAAGCATCTTGGCATCAGGGACAACCAGCTGGCTGCGTGGTGCCTGCCTGCCTGCCTGTCTGCCTGCCATCCACTCACAACTAGACAGGCGCCCCTGATGGGTGCAGTAAGCTTAGCCTAGAGAAGCAGCAGTGTGTGATCCTTTGCTCCCTGGCTAAACTACCTGAAAGATAACAATGAGAAACCACCGGACAAAATGGGAGCTTGTTTTCTTATGTTTAGCACAGCCAGTTACGTTGGTCTTCTGGTTTATTTTAAAATAGTAGAATGGTAATGAAATTACCTTGCGTAAGGTGAAGCACTAATGCTTTCCCTTTTCATTCTGACTCGACTAGTCATTGCATCCCTCTTTTCCTTCCTGTCATATGTTCACAATACTGAATTATCTGGCCTTTATTTAAAGAGTCTTGTGTAAAACACCTAATACTGACTACTTGTCTTCCTTTCTTTAATTTTTCACTTAAGCTATTTTTGTGAGAACAGAAGACCAGGACATAAAATATTCAGTATGTGTTACAGCATAGGAATATTTCCTTTTAACTCCTTTCCACTGTAGTGAAGAAATCACAAATACTCCACTTTTTCCCACAACAGTACAGAGAAAAAGTTATTCAGTTTGGTGGTTTTTTTTTTTTGGTTGTCCATGTCCACAGCACAATTCTCATTCATTCATTTCTTAAAGCTTTGTTCAGTCTGTAGCTAAATTCTGTTTATATTAATAATTTGCAAATTTTGCATGAGAGATGCAGTCAGCATATATTTAGTTTTCCCTATAGGAATTTAATGTTTCTGCCTTATACAGCAGAGATACTACTGCTCAGTCAAAATCTTGTGTGATACGGATGTGCTTCTGCTCTTGTCCAATGCAAAATCCTTTAAGCAAGGCGAGATATTTCTGAGGACCTTCCCCATTTGTGACTATTGCACAGTGTTTAATTTTCCACAATGGGATCTTACCAAGATTTAAAAATGGATTTGATACTGAAGGAAACATTCTGTCGTACCTATTGTGAAATTTCTAAGGTAAATTCGCAGTGCTCTTTTGGACAGGGTACTGGATAAAAATTGGCCTACAATCTCCTTCATGTGGCAATCCTATTTTCCACTTTCATGTCTGAAGGATTTCAAACTTCTTTCCAAGTCTGTATTCATACCAGATATATTCAAATGTGCATGTAGTTAAGGTATGCTAATAGAGAGCAAATAGTGTTACCTTGAGACAGTCTATACCAAAAAGAAACCCACAAGTTTGCCTGGAATGTCAAACTTTCTTACTGAAATTTTACAGTCTGTTTGATTGCAGGTAGAAACTGAGATTGCCCTGCCAGTCAGTGAATGTCTCAGTCATAAAGAATAAAGATAACCCAGTTGTATTAAGAGCCTTACTTTACCTAATTCTGGTACAGCATTTTTAAGATACTAAATTTTATGTTCATTGTACATAAATGATGCTATCATGAATATTCTAAACCGTTTGTTTGAAGGCCAGTCATCTACAAAAATCCGTAAGTATGCATGATTTTAATAGTCTCAAGTTAAACCAATATATCTTACAATGATTCAAAATTTGAATAAGACAGAAAATCAAACATTGGAGCTCAAAGAAAAAAAAAAAAAAACAACCAGATCAGCTGTTCTGTCAGATTGTTATCAAGCTGAGGCCAGTATCTTTGCATAGCAGAAAGAGCAAAGGAATCTTACAGGCACAAGCTTCAAAAGTTGGAAATTAACTGAACACCCACGAGGCCTACGGCTAATCAAGTGCTTTGTTTTGGTTCGACTCTTTATATTCATCCGAATATATGCAAAGCTGCTAAAATCATACACAAAGACAGAGTATATTACTGGAAGTAGAGTGTTTTCTTAGTCATCTTTATAAAAGCATCAAAATATTCTAGAATTGATATATCTGTAATTTCCTAGATGAATTAAACTGTGCAAGATGGTCTGTTATTTAGTTGAAGGGCTATGACTATCTCAATATGCATAATTTCTGGCTTAACACAAATTCCTTTGACATTTCAAAATCTTCCAGAGGTATACATGATACTGGAAGGCAAACTATACCTAAATACTGAGAAACTTTTACTGGATAATGTATATGGCCACAATAATCTCTATTCACCAGTTTCTGGCAGTTAATAACATTACAGAATCAGTTATAATTATGACAAGGAAAAAACCCATTAATTAGAGGTGTCATTGTCTCACTACAGCTGGATAGACAAATTTTCACAAAGCTCTTCCACATAAAATAATTCGCTATGTACTGCGGACTTAGTCACTTCTCATAGTCCTGCAGCAAATGCTTTTTTTTGATCTGGAGTCTTGACTGAAATGTAGCTGTAGATGGATGCTTTTGATTAGTTGTATTAACATCATCATTGGATGTCGTCATAAAATAACAAGTTATTTGCTGAATCAGAAGTATTTAGGCTGATGAAATTCATTCCAAGGTAGCCGAAAGTAAAATCTTTATCCTGACTTCTCAGATAGAATGAGTGTCAGCTGAGAACATTGCTACAAATATGGGGAATTGGACACAACAATATTTTGGATAAGTATTTGTAATGACTTTTGCCAGGATTTGCATTTCATGAGTTCTTCTTAAGGTTCATATAATAAAGGCATGAAAGTTTTTGGTAAACATAAGGGCTAGAGAGTAAAGCTTGAAGCCATGGTGATGGAAGAGAAAAATTAGCTGTTAGATGGTATTTAAAGGCTTTGGTACCTTCTCACGCATTACTGGTGACCTTAGTTCCATGAGGTGTCAATCTGGTCCCTTTGATACCAAAAATGTTGCTCCCAAGTGCCCAGCTCTGGATATGAGCAAGTCATGGAATGCTCATTGATATCAGCTGTTTTAATTTATTACCGCTTGACAGAAAGATTATGTAAATCTGTAACAAATGAAAATAAATACCTATTTGACAACAGCGCTGAAATCTTTTTCATCTTTTCTGTCAGAGAAAGGTAAATTTCTGTATGACACCATCAGTGATCAAGTTTGAGTTGTTAAAGAGCACTACAGTTCCTGATCTTCACAGAGTGGTTTTTTCCTAAAAATGTGAAAAATGAAATACTGTTTTGGATTTCATTAATAAGAACTTAGAGCTGATTTTCCAGAAATTAATGATACATGCAGTTGTGAAATCTTACTAATTATAGATTAGTAGTATCAGTCAAATTATTCAGGCTGTGTTGAGGACTTCATATTTTTGCGCTTTGATCAAGACTTTCAGGAGTGACCAGTGATAGGGGATTTTTCTGTTGACACCTTTTGGAATAAGGTCCTTTATATTCAGAAAGTGCTGAGCAGTTATCATGCACTTTCAATGTATATGAACTCCTGCATCCCAGAAGGGAGGTATGTAAAAGCCACATACAAGATTTAAATATTGGAGTCGAATTGTAATTCTCACATTATTACATTTAATTTTAAAAGGATCAGTAAACAAAAAAATGATGCATCAAGAGTGACAGTCAAAGGTGATGAGATTGTTCTTGTCTTATCTTGTGGAGGATTTTAATACTAAATGTTCACAATCCAGTTGAAACCATGAGATATGCTGATGTATGTAGATGTGGTCAAATACTTGGTGTAAAATTCTTTCTTAAGCATCTGGGGTTTAACAAAACAGATTTTTTTTCTCACTGAAAATAATTTTTCTTGATTTTGTTCATTTACTTTGTTTTGTTATACGGCAGATGCAAAAAATTTTCAACAGAAATTTTGGAATTTAGGGTCACAATTCTATTATCAATAACCATATACTTTACCTGTCAGTTGTTGGGGAGGAAAGAAAAAAAGAAAAGGCAACAAAAATAAGGCAGACCTTCATTTCAATTAAAATTTGATGGGTTTATTTTAATTACGACTAGGTTGAGCCAGGGTTGAAATCACATTAAAGGTGGTTACTGTCTCTCCTGTGTTTCTTCCCACCACTCAGAAGGGATAACGCTGAAAACATGGTGAGGAGCCAGTTTTTAAGCAAAGGAATGATACCAGAGAAGGACAAAACAATAGAAATCCAGGAAAGTAATGAATTATATAAAATAAGTATTGCATAGGTGAAACACAAAAAGTTGAAGGCATTCATATGGAAAGGTAATCCATAACTTCTATATTTTATGGAGAAAGCTGACTTCTAATTAGACTATTTTTCCCTGAAGTAATTACTGTGCTAATGAAAAATGACAGGATGGAGCAAGCAAAGCTCTTCTTGTGTTGTGCCACTTCGGTGGTGTCAGTGATACAGCGCATTCAGCGTTTTACCTCTGATTCAAGTGTTGTGACAGAACTGGAACTGATCTTTTGGGATGTTGGTGGGAACTTGTCAGAGTTGCCAAAATACCACAGTGCAATAGTCTTTCCCATTTTGTAGCACAAGTTGCCCTGTGCCCTTGGCAGTGTTAAGGTGGTAGGGAAGGTCATACTTAGCTCCCTTGCAAACTCAGGAGAGAAGTTGTACCATAGACAGCCCTTTTTACTGAGTCAAAGTTTATCATTTTGTTTAAAAAGTCACACAAGGGAGAGATGAACACAATCACTCGGGAGAGCAAATAAAAGTTAATGAAAGAAGATTTAATTCAAAAATCTGAGATCTGTATCTCTTATCATCCATGCCTTACCATCTTTTATCCACAGATTCCTTCCAGCAGTTCCAAAACTTCTGCACTTCATTCTTCCACTTTGTGTACTGGTCCAATATTATTTCTCTCCTTATCAAATAGTGATCATAATTTGTGTATTATTTGTCTTTATGCATATTGCTTTTGGGTATAACACCAAATTTGTTCAGTAAATGAAGTTAAATGTGTTTGAGTTGTTACAAATAGAAGCCATTATAAAAACCTTGTAAGAATGATAATGAACGGGAGGAGGTTTGTGTTTTCTTTTTTTTTTCCTTTTCTTTCTAAATGCCATTTAGGTGTGTTAAACTTGATAAAGAGGAGATCCTGTTTGGCGGGTACTCTGCTGTTGCAATTTCTGAAAGCCATGGGAATGAGGGAGGGCATTGCAATTCTATATATAAAGCATCCAAGCTTGAAGAGGGAAGCCTAGAAAGTGGCAGCAGCACCACTGCCCATTTGGAACGGAGAGTACTGCAAAAAACTCTCCCGTGAGGGCATGCATCATGTTCCCGACAGTAGTACTGCTCATCTTCTGCAGTTTCCTGCAATCTGCTGGTAAGTCTAAGATGCCTGTCTTTTTCTTGGTATATGATTTGAAGGAAAATACACATGTACTGAAACAAAGTGGGTGACTCCATTTTAATATTAAAACACATGTCTTGCTCTCCTTTCCCCCATCCACCAGAATTAAGTTTACACATTTTCTTCTCCCTCACTGCATCTTAAAACACAGCTGCATATTTAATGAATACGTGACTGAAATAGAACTATTTATTCTTAAATTTTTTTTTTAGAAATATGGTTACTGATTTGTTGGATTGTTCCCTGAAACTGGTTCCCTAGATACAGGGAATAATTTTTTAATGGACTTATGTTGTGTTTCCAAGCTGCTAAGTGCCTTCATCTTTCATATGTTCATGATGCAGTGCTCTAGTGATGTTGTATACTTCAGTGTAGAGTTTGTCTACTTCTGTGTAGAGTGGTTATCAAAACTTTTTTCCTTTGTTATGCAAACTGCAAAAACTATTACGTATAAGCTATGTGGTGGCATTATTTTTTTGAAGAATGACATGATAGAAAGAATCCTATGCTGGAAAACAGGCAAATGATTCCAGTCTAAAAATTCTACATGACTCTTAAAGTATTACTCCATATATTATTCAATATAATTCTTTAGTCTTTTAAAGGGCTGTGTCTTACTTTTTCATCCAACCCATCTTAATATCAGGTGACTGTGTAATTTTTTAAAAAGATTTGACAAGTAAGTTCATTGACTCTGTAGCTACTCTGTCTTCTTACTCATTCCTCTTCCTGTAGTGTTTTCAATGGATTCTTTGAGAGTGAGTCTTTTTTTGCCATTTGGCATTGCTTAAGATAATGGTTTCTTTTTATCTCTCTGTATATTCTCTGTTATTATCAATTGTTACAGTTCTGATTCCAAGAACAGGTTACAAGCTGCTAAAAAGCATACTCCACTTGCTTTAGTTTGAACAAGGTTCAATTTATTTCTTCTGTATTGTGTTTACCACATTCAGTGAACCATATAGTTCAAATTGCATGAGGACATGTATTACTCTTAAATCACTGACTTAAAGTGTAGCGCTAAAAAAAATTAAAATATAAGGAACTCAACCCTTTTGTAGACTCTCGGAGCCAATTTCTAATCTCACCTATATTGTCATAAATCAGATACAACTCCATTCACTGTGTTAGCACCATTGTAACCAAGATCAAGACAAGTACCTGAACATGGGTCCTAACCATAAATACGGATGCCTGCAAGTTCTTAATCTACATGACTTCACATGTTATATGACCAGATATATTACTATAAATACTAATATTCATAATCAAATGGAAAATTACTGTTGACCCATACTCAGCCACAAGCCTCATGTATAAACTTGGCAATTACAAATAGGGCCTCATCTGTAAAAGACTGTGATGTCTAGGATCAAACTTCAGTTGAACTTAAACATAAAAGCTTAAAAGTAGGGTCTAGAAAATTCTTATAGAGCAGTCTTCTCACTTTGGGATGTATCAACATTTTGGGGCCTTGAAATGCCATGCAAGGTTGGAGACTGTGAAAACAAATAGAGATATCATTCTGTCAAGTAAGATTTTAAAATCAGACAATTTTTGGAGGCATAACGGAACCACAAGAGGTTGATCTGTATGTTCTAAAGCTGGCCAACATGCAGGATGCTCATTGTTTTGAACTCTAGATCCAAGTCTTGTCTCTTTACAATGAGTTAAATCAAAGCAAGGACTCCAATTGTCCTCTTTGTGATTCTGCATCCAAATTCCGTACCTTGAGCCTGTCTCTAGATATGTTAATATTCATTGTAAGGACATATATTTGATGTGAAGTCTGATGGAAACGGGAACACCCACTTCCTCTTTCCCTTGATAACTCATGAAAAGCAGTAAACATGCATTAGCCTGGTTTAAAAAAGCTACAGACATTTAAGACAAGATTGAAACTGTTATAACTTTCACTTAGTAAACTGAGATGCTGATGCATCGATTAAACTGAGGCTTCACCACTGTAGCTATTACAGTAGTCAAAACTGTGCATGGATCCTTAAGAGATGTTTATGTACAGTTGTGATTTCTTTTTGCTATGTAACTAGGAAGTCACCTTGATTTATGTGGTTCAGCCATCTTCTTTTGCAAGAGACAAAGGTAGTTAATAATTTCATATTGAAGAGAAATCATCACGAATATGTGCAGCTGATTACTAGTATTACAGCTAGTACTGCCCTTGCTGCTAAATTTCATTTTAGGCTTATATAACTTATTTTAAAGCTCTTGTCTTTTCCAGAACTTCTAACATTTCATCATTACTTTTTGTCCCAAATGAGAAGATAAAAACTGAACCGGGAAGATAAAAATGGAACACTTTACAGAACAGAAATCCTAAATTATTTCTGTTTGGAAGTACAAAAATTACTGCAGTTCAATGTTTTTCATCAAATGGAAATGTTTTCATTCATTTAGCTAATGTGAAATACTTTGATTGAAGTCATTACATAATAAATTTTTATTTTCCCATAGGGATGTCTCATAGTAACAGTAGTACAGGAACAAAACTACTTATTTCTTCACAGTAAATCATGTTTCTTGTTTGGATTGTATTGCTGTCATGAACTAGACAGATTGACCACACAGAAACTGCACTTTGACAGATATAATTCTCAAGGAAGTCGGGCCAGCTGGAGTAGAGTAGGAATTGAAAGTAAAACTTTCTTTATCTAAGAAAAGTGAAAGTCTGTTTAAAGTTCTTTTGAGATATTTCAAATTTAAGTATTTCGTGTCAACTCAGAATCGTTCCATTTCTCAAAGGAAAACAGAATACTTGCAGTAATAGTACAATGTATGTAAGGAAGATTTCAGTAGTTTAGAAATCTCATTTACCACTAGGACAGCCTTTCCAATGGAAAATTCCTAAATGGTTGGTAGATACAACTTCTACATGCGGTCATAGCATTTGCTGCATCTATACAATCTGCCATTTCATGTGGTTGTGAATGGTTAATAACACTGCCAGGATGATTTTACTAATCTCTTCAGAGTTAAGGGTGAGAAAAAGAATGTAAATGCTGAGAATAATTACTGTACTGTAATTAGTTTAATAGTTTGATCTGACACGATACAGACTGATTGGCAGATAGTCAGCAAATGTCTCTGTAGTTGTTTTACTAGCTATTCTTTGAGCAAAACATTAAAATGGATTTAATATCCTTAGTTATTTTCAATATAACTCTTGCACACCTCCATGTAATCCAGGATGATTCTTAAATTTGATTTTTTAATCTAAATACCAAACCTAGAGTATTTGTAACATTTTTTCACTGTTTGGCATGCTTAGACTTGTGAATTTTGAGTTTGAAAAGCTTACAAATAAGCTTTGTAAACCAAACTGTCTGTTCTGATCTAAAATATTTGTCCATAAAATATTTTTCACATCAAGCTCTCTAGATAGATATCACTTGAAATAATGTCTTAGGCATATCTTCAATTCCTGCAAATTTAATATCTTCTGAAGACAGCTGTTACACACTCTTAAATCCCATTAACGTACTGTTTGTAGTTTGAGATTAAACTGTGGCGATTGCAAAACTATTAAACCAACAGTAATAGATGATTGAACAAATGGAGATACCAAAATCAAGGGGTTCAAAAAAGGCAGCAGCAACTCTAGGTGTAAAGTGTGTTAGCTCAATAGCCACACAAACTGACTCTATTATGTTTTGTGGTGTACTTACTGTGATACGTGGTTCGCTAGGAACTTGGAAGGACAGGAAGAAACATGCTGTATTCTGGAGATGCCTGCTGAGTTGCAGGCTGACCATGGAGGTTGTACTGAAACACTGGCAATGTTTCAAACAATTATTGGCCGGTGCTGACAAATTATAGAGGGCAAGTCAGCGTGAGTGAGATATACAATGATTTTCTGATGAATGTGTCAGACAAGTGTAGAAGTGGAAGTGTTGGCCATGCAGTGAGTACAGCAGCTTGCAACTCAACAGCTAATGAGATCACTTTGTGCTGTTTCTTTCTTGTGGAAATGTTCTTGTTTAGTTTATCAAGAAGTTATTATGCTGGTAACTTACTCCAGTTTAGAAAAAAATATGTTATGTTGTACTCAAGTTTCATTTTTTGTTTGTAGAGCAGTGTCTCATTGAAATGGACAAAGTATCTAGGAAGAAGGATAGAGGGAATACATCTCACTGAACTTGTGCCTTGACATTTGCAATGCAGATAATCACCTAAGGTTTCCTTTACACCAATGAAGAGAAATAAAATTTTTATGTATAGTCCATTTGTTCCATGTTAGACACATATTTTGCAAGACAAACTGTACTCAGCAAATTTGTATTTGCTCTCACAGCCTGTGAGAACAGTCTAGAACACTGGCTGAGATGAATGTCATTTAAAGCTACTAGAACAACAATTGGGGTGGGAGCATGTCTGTCACTGAACTTACATCCTTGATTTATTTCCTTTCTGTCTAGATATTCATTGTACACAATTTTACCAGTGTTGTATTTTGTCTCTTAAAATCTTAGATTAGTTTATCCAGATAACATCTTTTTCAATAAGTATTACTTCAGAGAAAAACTGAGGCATAGACTGATGGGGAAGTTGGAGACATCTGGATCTCAGATACAAAGCAAAGACATGTGCTGAAACTCTTATTCTCCAAATTGCCCTTTTGTGCCTTAATTGAGCCTCGCATACAAGGCAGAACCTCACCTGTTTTCCTACAATCCTTGAGGTACCACATGATAAATATTACCTCACATTCAGCAGCACAGCATGGAATTGGCTGGAGAGTCTATTACAGTTGGTGAGCTCCCTAGAGGCTTTTATTCTCTTCAGTATATAAGGAAGCAACAGAAGCCTGCAGAGCTGTAGTGTGTATATAGATATGTATGTAGACTTGGACTAGTTTATGTGAATAAAGAAACCTTCTGCCATAACATTTTCTGTGTTACAAAAGATCCTAAACATATAATAGAGAATTATATGGTTTCTATAGGATATTTGCTCCTGCTATCTAAGAAATTCTGGACCTGACAGATGTTAAAAATGAGTAGCACATTTCTGAAGCACCCCAGGTCCTTTTTCTCAGAGCTTGCTTTGGTTGTTACCACCCAGCTATTGACTCAATGAAAGCTCAGTCCATGCATGCACCACCTCTGTCCCTGCACAGGGCTCACTGCTTGTAGGTTGGCTGTGGTGGCCCTTTTCAACATCTATCTTACTTTCTTCGCCCTTTGGGCAGGAAGCAAGCTGCTGGGCAAAAGACCCTTTGGGTACGTATGAGGACACAGTGCAGTTGTGCACATGTAGTAGGTCTGGGTTTGTGATGGAAGAGGGACCATACTGTACTCCACATTTGCTAAACATTCCTTGGCTTCTCACGACCAGAACAGGCTTTGTGAAGAGGTGTGTGAAAGGAAGCAGGTAACAGCTTTCATCATTCTGCCATAATGTGAACAGCAAAAGCAACAACCAGGCCTGGGGATTTCCCACTCTTCAGCTACAGATCCCATGATTCTTGTAAAGAACACATGGGACATTACTTTGCCCATATTTTCCCAGTTTTGGCTGTTCCCTCCACTACTTCTACCCAGATGGTGGAATAAGAATTCAAAAACATGAGGAAAGATTTATTTCACATTTTTTTAACAAGGATTTGAGGATGAAGTACAGAAAATTCCACATTGTATAGGATTTCTGGCAGGTTTTGGTAACATTTTACCAGTTGTAGAAGAATTTTTTATCACAAGCTGAATGATTTCAGTTCGGTTTTGTGTGGCAGGACACAACTCATTTGTGTTGACCCTGCTTTGACTTGTATCATGTTTAAAAATAAACAAATAAATATACAAATATTCAGCTTCCTTGTGCTCAGAGGATAACTTCTTCCTGTTGTCTTTTTCCTTTCATAGCTTTTGAAGGAAATTATTTGCCCCACTTTTTTCTCCAAAAACAGAAAGAATCTCTGCAAAGAAGTAAGTGCCTGACCTGGTATTTCATGTTCATGTTACAGCTATGAGTAACATCTCCATTCAGCATCAGTTCTATATTGCAGAAGACACTGTACAAAACACATAATAAAAATAAGTTCTTGCCTCAAGGAGCATATGTTTTAAAGCAATAGTTTTAGAAATTCTGAATTTAGAGTTTGCCTATAAAAAGACGGTAATATATGTTGTCTCACTCCGGTAAGTTTTATACTAACCTGAACGTGCTTTAGTGTGTCATGCTGAGGTTTTGATGCCTAAGGATAGAAACTGTGAGCAGTTTAGCAGCCTTCCACATTTAGAAATTTGCTATTGAGGTAATGCATGTAATCTGTTTGATTTTCGTTCCTGCAGATTACTTCCTAATAATATCTAAGAATTTAAGAAATGGATTCTTTTGATGCTACAAAATCCAGGAAATTAAATAAAGCTGATTCTCCATGTAGGCTACATCTATGAGATTATTTTTAAAACTGCAGGTTAAAGCAACTTTATGTGCAAGTGAAAGATCAGAATATGGAATAGTTCTTCCTCACCTTTATAGCCAGCAGCCAGTGAGGAGTCAGGGTATGGTCAGGTCTCAGCTTTAACATCTGGCTGTGCCAGCTGAAGCTACTGTTGCCACAGTTTTGGTAGTTTCCCAGAAGTTTTCCTTCTACGAAGAATGGCTTGTGTGCATGCACCCAAATCTGCGAGCAAAATTAACTCCAGCCACCTACTTACTGCAAATTTGCGCTAGTCCTTCTGAGTCTGCGAAATACAAAAGTTAGTAAGATACTACTATCTTACTTGCATAAAAATGTGTATGATGCCAAGGCACAAAACAATTAATATGTTATAGCTTTAAAGTACTAGAAATATGAGCTACCAGAAGTACTGTTAGAAAGGCGAGTATCATTAAAATGTTAACTCATAATTAAAACGGTAACTTTTGACAGCTGTGATTGTGGTATTTTCTGTTACAAAGAAATTTCACTTTAGTTCAGAAGGAGGCTGGACAAGTACTTGGAAGCCAGAGCACAATGGGGGTAAGCAGACAAATCCCAATAGCCTCACAAAGTCCCCGGAATTGAAAATACTTGGAGACTGAGAGAGTATCTGGGGAAGTATATGTGCTTGACCGGATGATACTCTTCCCTTGGGCAGTCCCTTAATGATCACTGCTGGAAATAAAAAACTGAGCTACCTCAACCCTTGGTCAGAACCAACACAACTTTTAACATGTTCTTTTCTGAAGAAATGTGAGGCACTGATTTTTCAGTTTAAATTTCATTCATTAAACATGTAATTTTCCACATCCATGACAAGAATGAATAAATGTCATCATGCTAACACGGTATACTGTATTTTACAAGACGTGTTGTTCCACTAAGACAGTATACAGAAGGCTATAAACCTTGTGAAAACACACAGTTTTTGCTAGATCCTTTCTAAAATAAATACGGCTCTCAGTCCTAGTATTCTGAACAATTTTTCTATCATATTCTATTTACAGACATCCTTCCTAGTAATCCATATTCTTAATGTTTTACGTTACAATACCGTGCTTTACTGCTGCATACCGTTAAAAGGCAACTCTGTACTCCAGAAGTTGCTGCATTTTAGTGGTTGACAATGAAATTCTTAACCCAGTTTGGGGAAAATGCAGAGGTGTAGAACAAAAAGAATTACATAAAACACAAATTTATTATAATGAGAAGTATTTCTTTAGGCAGAAGAAGCAGAGAGTGGTTTGAATTAGGTGAATTCGCATTTAGCATAAGCATCAAAAAGCTACATGAAGTTCATCCTAAATGTTAAAAATAGTTAAGTACTTGTGATCAGCCCAAAAAAAAAATAAAATTCAGCAATGCGTCGCTGTTTTCTGTTCTTGCACCAAGAGGAACACTAGGGCATGAATATACACAAATTAAAAGAAAATTACTAGATATGACTTACTAAAAACTGAATTGAAAAGACAAATATATAATCTAGTTTTAAAATTTCTTGAGTTATTGACATTCCCATTTGTTATTTTTCTCTGGTAAGCTTTAGATAAAAACAAACACACTGAAGACGCTCCTATATTTATAGAAAGGGACATCTAGCACACTCTGACTATTTTGCAACCCCAGGCAATCATTCCTTGGCACACTCTGAAAGAGCTGGGGTTTTCTGGTCAGTGTCACTTAAGCACAACATATTAAACTAGCTGGAAATGGGCATGAAGGATCAATGATAACAATTAGCCGATTCCTATTTTCCAGTCAGACGTTCTGGACAGCACAGAAGTATGGAAGAGGAGTGCTTTTTGCCAACAGGTAACACCTCATTGGGAAACAGTATTTTCTACATGACCTGAATAAAACCAGTAGCATTCTGTAGTCATTTGGTCACTCTTAAAGGGTAAAAAAAATTTTGTGGCTTTAAAGCAGTGAATATAAATTTCAGGTAGACTTTGCTAAACTTACCTGATACTTTGTGCTTCTAAGATATATTCTAAGATACCTGAGCTTCATATAACTCCATGAGCAAAAACAATTAAAAAATTCAAAGTAACGATCTGAGTCTGGAAGTATATAAGCAAGGACATGATTTTATTTACTTCAGTAGTTCCATCAACTTCAGAGGGACTGTTCAAATGCTTTAAGTAGGTATAGAAATATCTAACATCAAGTGCTGGAGTTGTATCTCTTTTTTATGATTCATTTCAACCTCCTAAAATTCGTCCATTCAGATGAAAAGTGATTACTTTTTAAAAATGAAAACTGATCAAAAGACTCCATATATTTACAAAGCTGGCTGGAATTTTGTCACACAAAAACAGAGCCAAAAAGGTGGGGACTTTTACAAGTTGGGCTTTGAAGACTGTGGTGTTAAAGTCTCTCCAGTAGCAAGCTGTCACTTTTGCAAACAGATTGAGCTGACTGAAATAAGAAGGTAAACCTTTATATGACCCAAAAAGAAGATGGAAGAGTGTTTCCCAAGCTAGGAAGCTAGGGAGCTCTCCTCTGCTTACAGTAAATTACAGTAAATTGCTCTGACTCCAATTATTGTTTCACTCTCCTGATAAGATAAAATTTTGAGGTTACCAAAAAAAAATTGGTTAGGGTGTTGTTTACATAATTAATCTGAGTAGAAACTTACTAGCTTTTTCTGCTATTTATATTTGAAATGGCAATCAGAATGAGCAAATATGCTGTTAGGAGACCTAAATCCATTTTTCTCTTTCACTTTTATAGTTTTGAGCAAGGATTCCTGTTCTACCTGGGGTGGAGGGCATTTTTCAACCTTTGATAAGTACCAGTATGACTTCACCGGGACCTGCAACTATATCTTTGCAACTGTATGTGATGAAACCACCCCAGACTTCAACATTCAGTTCCGGCGTGGGCTGGACAAAAAAATTGCGAGGATCATTATTGAGCTGGGACCTTCTGTTGTCATTGTTGAGAAAGGCAGCATTTTTGTCAGGAATGTTGGGTAAGATTATGGCATGAAGGGGTAAAATGTGTTTAAAGAAGGCAAGGATTTATATAGCAGTTGCATTAAGACTACATCATATCAAAAATTAATTAACAAATTACAGAGGTTAGCATACCTAACTGGACTCTACTCCCATTTCTTCCTATCAAGCATTCACACTTTCTAGATGAGCATTTAATTTGAAGTTATTTGAATCAAGTTTAGAGCACATTTGTGTAGGCAAAGGGATAAAATAACCTTCTCAGACTAAAACAGTTCTCACATTGAAACAACAGTCTCCTAGATACTACCAGTCTGCTTATGCTTATCTCTATTACAAGCACAGATGAAATGGCTTATACTCTTTAGCAGATATTAGCTGAAATTCCTGTGTTTTGCTTAGAGTTTGATTTCAGACTTCGATAACTCTGAACCTCTGTGCTAAAGATAACACATATATAGGCTATAGGAGAAACTTTGATCTATACAACCAACAGAGAAGTATTGGAGAGGCTTACAAAGAAGTCTTTGTGTATGACACCACTGACTGTTCACATTATTCCAAGTATGTCCAGAAAACAGCTGTTTTACTGAGGAATTACACTGATGGGAAACTTTGGGTTCGGCATCATTCATTCTTCTAGACAAATTGCTCCCATACAAGGAAATTTCTCCAGGGAAGTTTTCAGCATTTTTATCAGATAGACAGTGTTGAATTTTTGTCTGCAAGAACATGCAGATATGGGAAATAATTGACTGTGGATTGTCTGTATCTTATTATACTTACCTGGGTACAATAACCATCACAACAAAAAGACAACTTGCAGCTGTACCTTGAATTAGCAAACTGTATTTAGAAAAACTTCCTTTATTAATTTATGTTCCAGGAAAGCTATACAAATCTATGGGCCTAACCCAATGATCTGCATTTTAAATTTTGGTCCTACATTCACAAGAACTAAATGCCATGACCGACCTGCTCTAGTGTTGCACATAGCCCTGCTTAAGGTGGAAGGCTGGCCTGGGCAACTTCAGAAGGTCCCTTCCAACCAACTTTTCTATCATTATATCACATAGTTACTGAGTACTTAGCAAAATATATTTGTTCTCTCACATTGTTAGTTTGTAGCATTAGAATTCAGCTCAAGGATGAAAACCTAATTCTGCTACAACACTCTGGTCACGGATTTCTCTAACCTTGTCACTTTTAATATACAGCCCATATTAACAGGCTGTACTCCATAGGAAGCTCTTCAGGATAATCAACAATAGTCCTACCACGCAAACTGTATAATTACAAGTTCTGGAAACACATAGCTACACCCTAATAAAACCAAACCAAGTGAAGATGCCCAGTCCTGTGCAAACGTTTTCACTATGCAACCATCTCTGGGTGATTTTTCTATGAAACCACTGACATTGATTTTAAATCAACAGAAATTTTAATGTATCTTGAAATGCTAGTTACAAAGAAAAAAAATTCTATTTCATGGTGCTGCAAGTACTCAGACCGCATGTGTATTGTATCTAAAAAAGATAATACCTGCATGATATTGGCATGAGAAGGTCAGTTTCTCTTCTCGACTTATTACAGTGTCATTCAGTTGCCTTACACCAGCAACGGAATTCAAATAGCACCGTTTGGACGCAACATCCGTCTGGTGGCCAAGCTGATGGAGATGGAGCTAGTTGTCATGTGGAACAATGATGACTATCTCATGGTTAGTCAAATATTCTCATAAAGCAGAGGAGAAAATTCTCACTGACTTACTGGAATGACAAGATCTCTTTAGACTTAATGGGGGCTTTTTGCATGTGTTTACTATTTGAATAGGTATTCTTTTCCTGCTTCATCCGTTCCCTTTGAAATGCACTACTTTGCTTTTTATACCTTCATGTTCCTTTCACTTCCAGCGTTGGCAGTTAACTAAAGTCACCAATGCTGAGATTTGTGGATGCTTTCACAGACTTTAAACTTTCCTCAGGCTATTCCAGCAGCTACAACATTTTGCTAAAGGGATGTTGAAGTTGTTCAAAGTTGTGTAGAATTTAATAGTGTATGCCATAATTTTGTCATTTTTACTGTGCTTCCCCTGGACATCTTTTGGTTTCAAACACATGGTGCTCCTATCAACTCCTTTGTTTCTTTCCTTTTTCTGAATCTTTTCATGTTGCCCCTCCAAAATCCCTGATATTTTAGAGAAGAGGATACATTTTCTCAGCGTAACCTGTGATATTAATGCCATAAAAGACACTGAATTCTAAATTGGTAAGTTTGCTAAAACAGGGAGATTGTTATGTAATAAATTGGGAGATTTACCAGCATTACTATCACACATATAACAGGAAATGTTACTGTGATGGGTGCACACTATATTCTTCATATAGTCAGATTATTTCCTCTGATCTAAGGTTTTCATAATAAATCACTGATTGTAGCCAGTAGTAATATTACCACTTTACTTTCCAGAGCAATAGATAATTGAATAACCTTCTTCTGAAAAAATATTTTCTTCCTGTAACCTTCAATTTCTTAAGAGAAAAAACCTGAAATTTGTGCTCTGTCAACAATGAGCAAGGAAACACCATCATTTCCTTTTCTATTTTTTCTGGTTCCTTAGAATATTATCCTCCCCTAAATTCTTTGCAAATGTCTTAGAATCTTATTCTTTTATTACATCAAAAAATTGCAACAATCACTATTTGCCTATTGGGAAAAGAAGTTACTGCTTCCAAAACTTTTCCTCCAGTCAGGTCAATGAAATTAATGAGAAGGATCACCTTTAACTGCATCCTTGAACTGAATTTGTTTGAGAGAGGTGACGCTGTATAGATAATTTTACTTAGGATGATCCCTTTAAATGTTTTGTTTTATTTTATTTTAGGTTTTGGCTGAAAAAAAGTATATGGGGAAAACCTGTGGAATGTGTGGAAATTATGATGGTTATGAATTGAATGAATTTGTGACTGAAGGTAAGATCTAAGGACAGGTCAATGGAAGGAGAGCTAGTTAAACTGAGTCAAGGTGGAAATTTAATACTGTACTAACATTGCTCACTCAGTTTCAGAATTGAGTAAAGCACGTCCATAGGTCACCAACATACCTGTCACATGATTATGCACACTACTATTTGCTATGATAATATTGTGGAGTCCTCAGACAAGTGATAAGAACTCATATTTTAGAAACAGGTGGTAAGGATCACAGTCTCTCTCACCTAACTTTCAGAATAGTCTAGGCTCATAGCAAGACACAGTGAGGGAAATTATTACATTAAACAGAAGCAAGAATGAAGCTATAATAAAAAAGACATAGTGGACAATAACATCAACAAGTAGTGTGTCCCAATAAGGGTGGATCTTTAGAACAAAATAGTTGGTGCTGAGGTCTTGACCTCTGCACTCTATGTGGTTTGGGGTTTCATTTCAGAGTCACTCTAATCTGGTCTGTTGAACTCAAGCCCATGAACAGTTGTAGCTCATTACACATGCTCTTGGAGCACATCTGGCTTGGTTTCATCTTAAAGAAACTCTGTAGGCCAAGACCACTCCACAGTAGAAATCAGATTGTATGGAGTGGGGGTGTTTGGAAGATTTACTTTAAAAGCACACTGCTAATATGAAGTACAGTATTACTGTGGAGACATTAAAATGCACAGTAAACTAATCTCACCTCATCACAGACAGATGCAGTTTTCTGTACACATCACAGTTCTAAAAAGTATACAATATTTTTGGGGTTGTGATGAGTTTTCCCATGTAGGGGAAAATATAAGAATGAGGGATGAGGAGAAGGGGCATAAATTAACAGCTATCAAAAGATAACACAGCTCACAGAAAACAGTAGCAGCTGGTATCATGTAAAGTAGTAGATGTGATAGATTAGGAAACAACTCAGAGAAATGATCAAGGTGATAAAAGTATGTTTTACTGAATAGACTCCAGGTAAAGAGCAAAAGAGGTAGTTGTTATCATCAGGAAGATTAATTAGTAGGACCTTTCACAGTTAAAGAGTAGAATCTAAGTTTTGCTACATCACAGCAACAAGTAAACAACCATGTGGGCTTTTTCCTGACAAATTATAACCCTTCAATTTACAGGCAGATTGCTGGATACATATAAATTTGCTGCATTACAAAAAATGGATGATCCATCAGAGATCTGCCTGTCTGAGGAGATATCAACTTCCACCATTCCTCACAAAAAATACGTAAGAAAGATCTTGGCTTTTCTGCAACATGATTCTTAACAGAGGTGGAAAGATAGGTAGAAACGAACCAGAGAGAGACAGTGGAAACTTACTTCCATGAAAATGGATAAAGTCAAAATTTATATAAGATGATATGAGAAAGAATAAGAGTTCTTTGCATTTTGAAAAAGGCCCATGGGCATTTTTAAGGCTGGATTTATATTTCTCATATAAACCTACCAGCATTTAGCTCACAGCTTTCTGAAATTTGATGCAGGTCATCACAGGAAGTTCATCTTCACTGGTTTCCAAGCTTTAAAGAACTTTTTATTGAACAACTAGAGACCTGACATTATAAGCTATACAGACTTGAAGACATTCAACAATGCTTTAAACATACTGCCATATAACAGCGTTCATAACAGGGACAACCACTATCAACTGTTATCACTTCCAGTCCTAGATGAAAAGAAAATCAGTGTACCTGAAACATGATGCATCCATGTAACTATGGTTGAAAGAGGAAAATTGGTAGAAGCAAAGAACAAAAGGGCTTCTATTTCTTAGATTTTGCAGATACAGGAATCAAATCCTACTTAGTATGATCCTGTTAAGTTGTTTCACCAGGGAAACTCAAATTTTGCATTCCCACATTGATTTTACAGAATCACCAAGTGGTTTATCTTGGAAGGCATCACTTCAGATCATCTAGCCCAACCCCTCTGTTCAAGCAGGGTCAACAAGAGCAGGTTGTCCTGGCCAGTGTCCTAGGAGGTTTTGAGTAACTCCTGAGTGGATCTTCCAGGCTGAGGAGATGGAAACTACAATTTCTCTCAGTAACCTGCTCTTTTTTTCTGCCTAGGAGGTCATAAAGTCACCATATACCTAAAACATACCTAAAAATCACCATATACTTAATGTCAACCCTGATGGCTGTCCTCTGGAAAGCATTTCACTTTGCACAGATCATGCTCTTTCTTTGGTTTCATTTGTTCTTCCTCACAAGAACATGATCTTACTTTAGTAATTCTCATGTACTTATTTGTATACAGTATATAGGTTACTAGTAATTACAGAATGCTGAAAAAGTTTTCTTTTGAAATAGGAGATTTTTCTTCTTTTTTCCTTAATAGTTTCATCTTATTTTTCTAGCAACACAGGAATTTCTTAGGTTGAACATAGAAACCATTCCTCTTGCTAAAATGTTTAGCTTTCATACTACAGAGAAAGAGTCAGCTAGAATCCTTCTGAGATTCTCCTTTTCCCAGAACAGAAAAACAGGGAAACATTAGTTTTGTAGCATCTCTTTTACAAGAGCAGCAGGAGTAAAGGAGTTTCTGTGGGCCCTGTGAGGATGATACTTTTCTGAAGAAGATGGTTGTAAATATTACTTGCATTCACCCCGAAAAATTGCTCTGATCTAGTGGAGAACTTCTGTTGGTTGGGAGGTTTAACCTTTTTACACTGTTGCTCTCTTACACTGCAGTAAGCAACATGATAGGCAATACAAAGGTATCGATGTTTGCCTAGAGGGGAATGACTGTTGTTATCTTCACATTAAGGATGGTTGTTCTGGAACTGATTTCCATGAGACAACATACTTCCTGCCTGTAATGTTCTCAGCCATTTTTAAGGGTCCTGAAAGAATGACCGAATTTTCAACTCAATGAGAAGTGGAATTAATTCAACCTATCAAGATCCTTCTAGTATACAATGGATTTATATTCCCTTCTATTCATGAATTTCTCATGTATTTTAAGTCAAATACATATTACTAAACTGTAGGGGGAAAAAAGGCAAACTAATCAACAAGAAAATCATAACTAACAGTGATACTGTATTGTGTTTTCCATAGGGGGGAAACATTACTAGGAACAATTTTCTTTCTCCTTTTATTTAGGCCATGATCTGCTCTCAGCTGCTTAACTTGGTATCACCAACCTGCAGTGTGCCAAAGGATGGGTTTGTCATTCGTTGCCAGCTTGATATGCAGGACTGCAGTGAGCCGGGACAAAACAATTGCACTTGCTCTACGCTGTCAGAGTATTCAAGGCAATGTGCTATGTCGCATCAAATGGTGTTCAACTGGAGAACTGAAAACTTCTGCTGTGAGTTCAGATGTTTTATTCACAGAAGATTGTACTTAGCCTTGCTGTGTCTTACACAGAGAGAGAATGATGATTAACTGGAATTTAAATCAACTGATAGAAAAATTTCTACTGTCTTAAATCGAACAAATCATTTTCTTAAGAGAACAACAGTGGTCTTTGGTAAAGCATTAATAAGGAGAAGAAGGAAGCATGAAATGTATCTCCTACGACTAGATCAGTGACCATAAAAGAAAGAAACATCCACCAAGCGAAACCTTGAATTTCTCAGACTTCTGACAGGAGGCTCTTCTCTCTTAGTACATTTTTTTCATTATGGTACTTAGCAAATTAGTCAGTGAAAAGAGACAACTTTTAAATGGCATCTGAAGTCTTTGAACGTTTTTGCTAAAAATTGCCATAGCCCCTTTTACTCACATGAGATTTTCAGTGGTCCTTTTTCAGATGCTCAACCTTCTTAATTACAACTACTAATTGGAAGTAAATAGGAAGCAAATCGGAAGCAAATCTTCCATTACTCTCCAAGTTGTACATGACTGGACACACTTTTTTCGAGTGCCTGTTTGTTATCAAAGTTCTGATTCACTTTTTGCTGTCTTTTTGAACCTACCTGAAACTTCAATCTGCAGTCAATGTTATGTAGCAGGATTCATTGTTTTATAGAGAACATGGTGATCATAAAAAAATTCAAAGTATCTTAAACTGACATTGTTGTTTCTAAAACAACTCACACATTAAATTACCAGAGATGCAGCTCATGTCAAAAAAGACGACCTTTCAAAATTACCTTGCTTAATATGATATTGTCCTTCAGAAGCATATCATTTAATCATATTTTTATTTATCCTTTATATGAATATATAGTGATGGGCAGCAAATCCATAAAATAAATCGCTTTGACAGGAATATATTTCTCCTTATCCCTTTATTCTTATTCTGTTCCAAAAATCTTTAAGATTGGCTATCATTTAGATTTTAGCATAAAAATAGTGAAATCCCATGTGAATTATACTCCTGAAGTCATTGTTTACTTTGCCATAGTCTATGGTCTCACCATTGCTACTTATGAGGCCTTGCATCATTTTGCCATCCCTCTATCTACAGTGCCATATTCTATTCTCCTCTTGATCTTCACATACTGGTGCCACTCTTCATTTTTTGTTTTGTATTTAGCATTGAGTTTTCTTTCATTCTTTCCTCATACTTACTGAAAATGTTCCCTGCTAAGCTCCCTCATTATCCCTGGCACTTTAAAATTGCACCTCTTTCTAAAATAATTTTTCTCCTCCTCTTCTCCAAGGTTACCCATCTTACATCAATCAGCAATCTATTTTATTCTTTGGTTGGCCTGCAATTGGTTTTAATCCTTAAAAACTGTAAACTCCTCATGGCATTTTATAGATTCAGATAAATATTAGTAAGATAATGTGTGCATTCACAGAACTGTACAATAATTCTTACTAATTGCAGTAAAGTAATAGCCTAGTTTTCTTCAAGTCATACCAGTTTTCGTGTTGCCAGTTGACCACTACTAGAACTGGTAGTAAAGTGATAAAAGGCAAACCTTAAAAAAATAGGGGAATGGGAACCTTTGTTTCCCAGAAAAACAAAGGTATGAATCTAAGAATTGGCAAATAAATACCAAATATACAGAGGTAATTAACTTTTTAATCTTTATTGTTTCTTTGTCAGCCTCATCTCTAACTACCTTTATTTCCCTACCTCACTTATTTTTACTCTTCCAGATAAGGAAAAAAATCTCTGCTTGAATTTATTACATAATAAAACATGTTCTGAGTTTCATGTATTAGAATTGCTAGGTAGCTGCATTTTGAAAAGCAGATAATGTCTGAAAAGCAGGAACTATACAGAAGATCAAGAGTTATATTCTTTAAATCCTTCAAGTACTACAGGAAGTCTGATTTGTGGTAGTTTATTAGGCTGCAATATAGCCTGTTTGCCATTCTTCAAGCTTCTGAAAGGAGTTTCTAATAAATAGGGCATGAAAAATGAATAAAAGCTAGAGTGAATATGATGGTAATGATGAATACTGAGATGATGAAATGAGTATTGAGGCAGGATAAGAGAATGTTAGTGCCAGAAATCACAAGGTCTTCTCCATCTTAGGTGGTAGATGAGAGATTATTCTGTTTACACTTTAAAAATCTTAACACTTTCACTGTTTGTTGCAGCTGTGGGAAAATGTTCTGCTAACCAAATCTATGAGGAATGCGGTTCTCCATGTATTAAAACCTGTTCCAACCCAGAGTACAGCTGTTCCAGTCACTGTACCTATGGTTGCTTTTGTCCAGAAGGTACCATTTCTGTATTCATCATATCCTAAATGGCCCATACAAATGTTTTTGGCATATATCCAGTCAAGTGGAATAGAGTTCTTAATAATGAACTAGCAGTGCATTTCAGGGCATTGTGCTGCTAGAACTGCCATTTCTCAGGTAACAGAATATAACTGGAGTCTTGAATAGTCATGGTCCTTAAAGATCTTTGGTCACTATTTGCATGAACAGAGCTGTGAAAGCATTTTTCTCACAAGACTGTGATACGTGATGGGATAATTATATGCTGCCTGCCTAAAGTTCTGTATGATAATATACAGTGAGTAAGCTTAATTAATTTCCTATCCCAAACAGGTATCTAGCCTTTCAGGGCACCAGTAAGAGGTAGCATACCTCAGAGAAGTTCTGCAATATTATGGGCATTTTGTAAAATCCCTTTAAAATAGTTCAAGATTAACTTCCTACAAAAATTACAATTATGACTATCATTTGTATTGTTTCTTGAAATCTCAGAACTGAAATATCCTCCAAGGTTACTGTGACATGGGTATTGACATCAATATCATCACCATTTTATAGCAGTCAAAAGTAACGTGTTGTGAGCTACATATTTAAAACTAGACTTAATACTCTAGGAAATAGAATGTGTCCATTCTTCAAAATTCCCAACTTAATTGGAGTGTCATGGCAAAACCAAAACAAAAAAAACAAAACAAAACAAAAAAAAAAAAAAAAAAATCATTGAAGCTTACTGTTATTTCAAATTAAGTTCAAATTTCAAATTAAGACAATTGTCTGTACTTTCATGTACTGAAGTAGCCAAACACTGTTATCACTTGTAAAGAGTCAAGTTCTATTTCAGTTAAGAGAAAATGTCCTGCATGTTATACCTCTAAGTATGGGCACTGGCTGTGCAAGAATAGCATTCTCAAGCTAATTTTGGAAGGCATTCAAGCTCTAGTGCTAAGTAAGGATACAGAAAATATTTTGTTTATCTTCTTTGGCAGGAACTGTTCTTGATGACATCTCAAAGAATCGAACATGTGTTCACATTAAGCAGTGTCCATGTACATTGAATGGCAAAACCTATGCTCCTGGTGAGACAATGAAAGCAGCATGTAGAACCTGGTGAGCAGCAACAGCTACTTTCATGAGAGGATGAAGAGTATCCTGACCAAGCAATTGGAAAATTTAGATCAGTTTTTCAGAAGGCAGCTGCAAATGTGCATACCATCTCTGAGGCCACCTTCTCTGAGTGCCACAAATCATATATTTGTAACTGAAGATTTATAAGTCTCATTTCCTGATTAATCTGTACAAATATATATGCTCCTTCAGGCCACGCAAAACAGTAGCATTTTTATCTCCTTTGTGAAAGTGGATGTAAAATTAGTACAAAACAAATATCCAGTATTTACACTTTATTTCTGGCAATCTCAACATTTCTGACCACCAAATCAGTGCTGAAAATGAAATTTCTGTTTTGCAACATAAAATAATTACTTAAGATTATATTTTTTAAATTTTGAATTTTTTTTTTTTAAAAAAGTGGAATATATTTTTTTTTGGTGCTACTTCTCTTGTTATCATAATTCTAATAAATAAAATAAAGGATAAATAATGGAATTTGATCCTCAGGACTGTAACAATGAACGCACTTTCCATGATTAATCTATTCAGGAAAGTTTACCGATAATCCATACAAGAGTTCAGCAACTTTGAATTAAGATGAACAACTTCAACTGGTACAGATAAACAAAGAAAATCAAAGCATAGAAAGTATAAAGGGAAAAGTGGTACAAATGACATCTTCCATTACTACGAAGTAGCTGAGTTTTTAGAGCATAAAGAAAAGACATTTCAAAACAGTGGAAATAAAAGTTCAGAATGTGTATGTAAGTTACAATCTGTTCACTAACCAATTTTGCATGTTGATCACCTACAGCAAAACCTCCAGACAGGAGGATCAAATCCTCTGCTGGTAAATAGTGCCTTAGTATGAGAATAACCTTACACAGAATTTCTTGTTTTCCTCAGCAAATGTACGATGGGTCAATGGAACTGCAAAGACTTGCCCTGCCCTGGAAGGTGTTCACTGGAAGGAGGCTCCTTTGTTACCACATTTGATTCTAGATCATACAGGTTCCATGGCGTTTGCACTTATGTTCTTATGAAGGTAATTTCCTGCAGTCTAGAAACTATCAACACTATCAAATGGCTATATTTTAGTCTGCCTTTGGTTTCCTAATGGAACAGAAACTGAGGTTTTCCTACGATACACATTTATTCTAGAAATCTTTGTTATTCTGACACAAAATTCCTTTTTCACTATTTTCCTCCAGAGTTCCAGCCTGCCACACAATGGAACACTGATGGCTGTGTATGAAAAATCTGGTTATTCTCATTCTGAAACATCACTCAGTGCTATAATTTACATATCCACAATGGTAAGTATTCCCTCCACAGGTTCTATCCAGCATTTCTGTAACCAGATTAGCAAAATATTTAAAGCCATTGTTAGTAGCCTGAACTGAAACATTATTGGGGGTAGATACTAAAGATATGTTTCAGTTCACACATACACAATAAAGATCTCAGTTGCCACATCAACTCAGGAAGTTAGAGTATTTTCAAAGTGAAAACTGAAAGCAGCATGGAATAACACGTGAGAAAAAGCCTGAATCAATCTTTTCCTATTGTATAGGTCATTGACAACACAGTTACTTAAGTTAAAAACCATATAAATACCATCAGTACAAATAATTACTTCTGATTCCACGTCCTTTTCTTACAGGACAAAATTGTGATTTCTCAGAATGAACTCCTTACTGATGATGATGAACTTAAACGGCTACCTTACAGATCAGGTAAAGAAAAAGGGAATGTACATAAAAGTCAAATTACATAAAATGTCTGTTTTACACAACCCAGCATCTTTTCTCTTACAATTGCCAATAGCAGAGGTTTTAGAGGAAGGTTAAAATATTCCCCATTGCACCTGTTCCTCTATGGAGAGTTGTGTGTGGCAGGAGAAGGCCTGTAGACAGAACGCTAGAACACTTACATATGCATTAAAATCATTACTTTGCAATATCCTATGCATCAAAATCTCTATTTCTAAATATCCTTGTTCTTTTAGGAAACATCACTATTTTCAGACAGTCCTCAATGTACATCCAAATGTATACAACCTTTGGGCTGGAAGTTGTAGTTCAAACATCACCTGTGTTCCAAGCCTATGTGAAAGTTGGATCACAGTTCAAAGGAAGAACCCTAGGTAAGAAATCGAGTCCCCATGTGAAGGAGAAAATGTAGGTAGTGTAATTTTGAAAGCTTAGTACTTAAGCTTTAAGGAATAAACTTTCTTATTGGGATTCAAAGAAAAAAACCAACAAAAATACTTGCGTTAGAAAACCAATTATTTTTTGCTAATAACTTTAAAATTAAGCAAAGAAATTAGATGGGTGACACTTTTCATATGTAATATAATACTGTTTTTCACATGTTTTATGTGTGTCTTTTCCAATATGTGCTCTACTACACAATGAAGGGGCAACAAATTAGTCTGTGTGGTCTCTACGTCTTGGAGCACACGGTTCTTTGAACATAGTGCACGATCACTGTAAACACAATGAGCCTAAGAATCTAAAAGCTTCTCAGCTGATAAGCACCAGATGGAGATGTTTATGCTTATTGCACAGCGACATTAGCCACAAAGGCATATCCTGCATTCTAGTTATCTATGGGGAATTACAGAGACGCTTTAGTTTTTAAAAAAGTCTACATATATGTTCTTTGTCATTACAGATTTTATATACACGAGAAAATATGTGTAACAGTAAAAGTATTTCATGGTCTTTCTCTTTTACATGATTTGAAGCCACTAAAAAACCCTTCATTGAATAGAAGTGGACAATCTTAACTTGAGAAGGCAGAGGATCAGTGACTGAATGTGTACATAATTAAGATTTTCTGGCTATTTGATCTATAGAATTCACTGACACTCCATGTAGAACATTTGAATCAATTTTTTCACTATTACAGAATGAAACACAGACCATTGGGTACACATTCTTTAATTTTCAGCCATCCCTTGCATTTCTATGCTTTTAGGTTTGTGTGGCAATTACAATGGAGACACTACAGATGACTTCATGACTAGCATGGATATCACTGAAGGGACAGCCTCCCTGTTTGTAGATTCCTGGAGGGCAGGGAATTGCCATCCTGCTTTAGAGAGAGACACTGACCCTTGTGCTTTGAGTCAACTGAACAGTAAGTAGATGATCCTCTTGTAACTGATCTTTCCAGCTAACTTTGCCATAAGTCCATACCAGGGAAATGAGAGAGTTTGAGAGAAGCAGAGGCTGAGATGATTGAACATCACAAATTCTGTCACCAAGACATCTCTGATTTCTAGAATACATACCTAGTGAAAGCTTATCAGATCCTGTTTTAGAGATCTGGGATTGAGATGATGAATGAGAGGGTTTTGGTGATACTTCCAGTGAAATTGCAATGTCCATGGATGTCTTAGTGTTGCCCAGCAGGGCTATGACTGAAATCCAGGCTTTGCCTTCTCAAGTCGCTATTGCTATTGGTCTTTAAAAAAAAAAAAAAAAAAAAGCCCTACTGAGTTCTTTGAACTCTGCAAGCTAACAAGGTAAGAAGTTGTCCCTCCTTTTGTCAATCCATCATTGCCAAAAGTTCAGCTAGAGTAGTGTGTCCAGAGGTTTTTTTTTCATTTCTTTTTTTTAATTTTTTTTTCATTTTTTCATTTCTTTTTCCTAAATTTCTCTGTTTAATGTCCATTATTTACTTTCATCATTAGAAATATCTGCTGAGACTCACTGCTCCATTCTTACCAAGAAGGGCACAGTGTTTGAGAAATGCCATGCTGTGGTGAACCCTATACCTTTCTACAAGGTAGGAAATTATGATAGACATTGTACAGAGGGCGTTCAAGTACGGACCAGAATGTGCTCATATACACTATCCCACTCCTTTGGATCAGCAATGCATAGCAGCTAAGGAACAAGTGTGGTTTTGAGATTTATGTCTCCACAACACTAAAGGTCTGTTTGTTCATAGGCACCAGTCCCACCCCTATGAATCAGAAGGTATTTTTGCTCATGTTGTAGTTCTCCATGTCGACAACTTTAACTATGCAAAGTATTAATTTTCCCATATAACTGAGCTCATTATATTTGCCAATCTCCATAAAACATTTTGAAAATTAAAAATTAAAAGCAGTGAATCAAAGGCATTTTTTAGGTACTAAGTATATTTTATTCCTGTCAATCAGGCAATTATCTGATCTTTTTCATCAGTTTTAGTAATGCAATATATGTTTTGCATGATTTCCCTCTGCAATTCAGCATAGAATCATAGAGTCATTTAGGTTTGAAAAGACCTTTAATATCATTAAGTCCAACTGTAAACCTAACACTGCCACGCCCACCACTAAACCGTGTCCCTAAGCATCACATCTACAAATGTCTGCTCCCCAGTAACAGAGTACTCTCCATGTATTGGGTTTCAGAGATGTGTCTACCAAGCCTGTAATTACGAAGAGACCTTTCCCTATATTTGTTCCGCTCTGGGATCATATGCACGAACATGCAGTTCAATGGGTTTAATCCTTGAGAACTGGAGAAACAGTATGGACAATTGTAGTAAGTAACTGAACCAACTCTTAACAGTCTGCTATCAGATGAATGCACGCATACAGGTCTATCTGTTTCCATTTAGACTATTCCCATGTTTGATTCACCTATGACCAAACTGAATAAGAGGAAGAACATATTTTAAAACTACTTGTCAGTCATTAGAAAATAACTACTTACTGCTCAAGTTGTCCAACCAGCAGGTATAAAAGTCATATTCCCAGGAGCTGCTGACTTCACAGATGTGTCATAACACAACAAAAACCATAAATGGTAAAGTAGTGTTCTAGACAGTGGGCAAATAATTAGAGTAATGAGGAAAGCAGTGAACAGAAAGAAGAGGAAAGCAGAAATGGGATAACAGATAACTGAATTTTGAATATCCTTCTAGTCTGTTTCAGAAAGGATTGCTATTTTAAAACTACATGAAAAAGATTACTCGTATGCTTTGATGTGAGCATGTGGATGCTTCCAGGACTTGATAATTAAGTGAGAGAATAGACAGATAAATAAACCTATACTGTATAAGATGAGAAAGAACTAAGAAAAACTCAGTTTGCAGACGTAATTTTGCTATTAGACAACTTAGACATTGACAAAAATTTTCACAGTTACTCAAAAATACGTTGGTATTCCTGCAAAGCTTCTCTTTGCATTATTTTATTCCAAGATACACAAAGAAGCAATAAGATATTTAACCTTCATAAAACTTCCAAACAGCTACATGGTAGGTGTTAAGCCCTCATCTGCAATATTTTTTGCTAAAGCTCCACATCCATAGGAAGAGGAGCAATAGGAAGCATTAAGCATTGAAGCTGTTGGCACAATATATGCAGCACATTACGAGCACAGTTATCTTTCACAGGGAAGAGAATAAGTAAATGAAGTTTAACATACACTCTTGTCTTGTTCTACAGCCATTACTTGTACTGGCAATCAAACATTCAGCTACAACACTGAGGCATGTGACAGGACATGCTTGTCACTCTCCAACCGAGCCCTGGAATGTCATCCAACTGACATCCCTATTGAAGGCTGTCATTGTCCTAAAGGAATGTACTTGAACCACAAGAATGAGTGTGTTCGTAAATCTCATTGTCCCTGCTATTTAGAAGATAGGAAGTACATCTTGCCTGACCAGTCAACAATAACTGGTGGGATTACCTGGTAAGTGTGTCAATTTTAAAGATTACAAACTGAGAATGGAGACAATGGGTCTTCATTTGTCTCTGTTGAGGGTTAACGGCAGGAAGCAGCTAAGAACTACACAGTCACTTGCTCACCCCACTTCAGCCAGATGCAGAAGAGAATCAGAAGGGCAAAAGCAAGAAAATTTCTGGGTTCAGATAAAGACCATTTAATAACTTTCTTTGTTGTTAATAAGCAAAAATAAGCTTATTTAATAAGCAAAATGCCATGCACAATCAAAGCTAAGTAAGGAATTAATTCACTACTACTCATCAGCAGGCAGATGTTTAGACATTTCCTGGAAAGCATGAATTTGGCATGCACAATGGTTACTTGGGAAGACAAGCACCATAACTCTGAATATCCCTCCTTCCTCCTTCTTCACCTGAGCTTTTATTGCTGTTGTATAGTATGGAATATCTCTTTGGTCAGTTTGGGTCAGCTGTCCTGGCTGCGTCCCCTCCCAGCTTGTGCACTCCCAGCCTCCTCATTGGCGGGACAGCATGAGAAGAAGAGAAGGCCTTGACACTGTCCACCAGTAGCTAAAACGTCGGTTTATCAACACTGTTTTCGTCACAAATCGAAAACATAGCACCATCCAGCTGCTAAGAAAATTAACTCCATTCCAGCCAAAACCAGTATGATTTCCTTTACTTTTAATAGCAAAGGTTTATTTTTTAAGACATCTTTTTTTCCCTTTCCTAAAATACAAATATTTTTAAATGGGCAAAAAGCATTTGACTTACCTTAAGCTTGGAAATATTAAGGAAAAAATCAGAAAATAACAGGTGAGATCTGATTTCTAGTAGGTTTTGTCAACAGCATCTGGACAGCTATATACAAACCTCTACAAACCTCAGGAATTATTTGGTAGGTAATCATAATAGTGAATGGCCTACTATTCACTTTCAAAACTGATGTTATTCTATGCTAAAAAACTAGAGACAAGTTGACTCACGTTCCATTTTGAAGGATGGGGAGGGGTTAGTAACATAAATGAAACATTTACAATGATGAGAAACATGAAGCCATTTTGCAAAAAATTAAAACTTCTTTCTTAGGAGAGAATTTAATTGAATTTTTTTTTTTCCCCTAGCTACTGCGTTAATGGGAGGCTAAGTTGCACAGGCAAACCTCAAAATCCTGCAGGTATGGGTCTGATGTGGTTTACTTAGAAACATATTCTTTTCCTCTATGTTGTAAAATTGCTACGTCACAGTTTCTCTGATGTTTGTTTTTCTTCCTTTTTCCTAGAAAGCTGCAAAGCTCCTAAGAAGTATGTGTCATGTTCTGACAGTTTAGAAAACAAGTATGGAGCTGCATGTGCCCCTACCTGTCAGATGCTGGCTACTGGAATTGAATGTGTGAGTTTCATAGCTCTGGAATATTTATCCTCCTGAGAGAAGAAGAATGTTCTAGTTGTTACTTAGAACTTGGCTATGTTCCTTCTAGTGAAATGAAAGGAGATATTTGTTCTAACGTGATACAGCTAAACAGATTTCCTTCCACAGACTGTGGGCACAAAAAATTTACATATATTCAGGAAGCGATTAAAGTAATTAAACTGCATGAATTAATGAATTAAATTCTATTAAATGTCTAGAATAAAAATCCGTTAAGAATTCTTAACTACATGGCTATCGCTTCTGGCTCAGGTACTCCATAAGCTACATGTCGCTGGAAAATGACAGAACATGTGGTTTATGCTTTGTCTTCTATTCTTCCCCATCTGTTGTTGATGGTCCCAGGATGCAGGAGACCTAGGCTAAGTGGACTTCTGGTCTGTCCTGACAGGGTTTGCTTATGTGTTTATATTAAGGAAACAGACTAATTGGAAGAATTGCAATAGGCTTCCTTGATATAAAGAAACTTCTGTTGTACTCTGTCTGAAAGATTGGTAGCAATGAAAGATAATTTTTCCTGATGTTTAATATCTCACACAACAGGTATATCTTACAACTTTAGCGAAACTAGTTCAATTGACTAGATATTAGTACAGGGAAATATCACAAAACTGAAACCAAGTCTAAACTAGAACTTAGTACAGGTTGACTCTTGACACCATTCAGATAAAAGATAAAATGCATCTCACGTTTCTTCTCATTTTGCAATCTGTTGATCTTTACCAGATACCCACTAAATGTGAATCAGGCTGTGTCTGTGCTGATGGGCTCTATGAAAACCTCGATGGCAGGTGTGTTCCAGCTGAGGAGTGTCCATGTGAATATGGTGGTCTTGCTTACGGAAAAGGTGAACAGATCCAAACAGAATGTGAGATCTGGTAAGAATCACACAGTTTTCTATTGTGGAAGCTCTGTTTCACTAAACTGTACAACTATGTAACAAAAGCATTTAGTTGGCAGGAGAGTAGGAAACAGCAACAGCTGAACAAAAGGAATACAAAGCACAGAGGTGATAAAGAGAAGCTTAACATTTTGACAGTATATATGTACAGATAAAAGAGTCATGGTATTGGCTTCAGGGATAATTTCTGACATATCCAGGCATAAGGGCATCCAGTAGGGCCTGTAACTGGAAACTACATAAGGTCCAGGGTTAACAGCTCCACCTAAATAAAGATGAAAACATGATCGTAGATAAAAGCAACCCCCCAAAAGATTCCTTCCATCTCTTCAGCAGCATTCTCAAATTACTTTATTCTCTTTCCAGTAACTAACCTAGTATTAAAAAACCACCACCCCCTAAACTACACAAAACAGTGACATCTGTTCTCATTAAGAGCAAAAATAAATTAGTTTTATATTCTTTCTGTCTTGAAAAAAGAAAGGAAAAATTACTTAAGATTTCTTCTTTATCATGAATCAGTTTTCTAGTCAGTCCATAACTTTTAGTTATGGTTCTTATTTTAATTGTGACTTGGTCACCATGTACCCAAGTCAATTAAATGAACATCTTATCTATAAAAGTGTATGTATAGAAAAAGAAACAGGTTAAGGTGACATTTCTTTGAAATATCAGTATGGTTTCTCTTCTCACTCCCAGCACCTGCACTAAAGGCAAATGGAAATGTGTTCAGAAATCGAAGTGTTCCTCAACATGTAATCTGTATGGAGAAGGCCACATCACCACTTTTGATGGACAGCGTTTTGTGTTTGACGGCAACTGTGAATACATATTAGCTATGGTAATCTGCCTCTTACTGCTTATTTTGGCAGTCTCTTCACATGAAGAAATAGCTTGATTTAAATGGCTAATGAAAATATCCTTGGATGTATCTACAACTAATAGAGCACTTTCAATCTTTATAAATGCTTAATGTGTTTTTATATTTTCTGTTTATTTCAATACTTAAGATGAAAAGACTTCACTTCTCAAAACACTTTTTTTTCACACAGTTACATCCAATTTTAGATTTAGTAACATGTTTAAGTAGTCATTGATATGTATTCTGTACCAGCCAACTATATCCTTTAGAGAAGTGATATCAGTTTGACTACCAAATCAGAGGTCATGACCTCCCAAAAAGGCACAATCAAAGTCATGACATGTTTAAGCTTTCTTTACTTTTTTATGCTTTTATGTTTTGAGTTGGAAGACTCCAGACACAGACTCTATTGGGGTTTTGTGCTTTTTGTGATTTGTTTTGGTTTTTTTAGGATGGCTGCAGTGTTAATAGACCTTTTTCGTCTTTCAAAATTGTTACTGAGAATGTCATCTGTGGGAAATCAGGGGTTACATGCTCCAGATCCATCAGCATTTACCTTGGGGTAAGATGTTCATTCTGCTGTTATCCAGCTGAATAGCTATTTTAAGCCCATGTTTGCTTCCCTTTTGGAAGCTTTAGCTGTGTCTTTGAAGTAATGTTTTGCAAGTGAATTTATGCGCTAAACCTAGAGCTTCAGTTTTAGTAGGAATTGCCATCAGGTTTTTTTTCAATTCTCATGTCAATGTTTCATTCCCTGAACTTCTTGCCTACACAGAAGCCAAAAAATTTTGAACTTTACTGACTCAGCAGTGAATTGCTCAGTCAAAAGATAGTGATTTCCCCACTCTACCAAACTCAGGAAAACAGTAGTATAAAATTGAGGAATTCTCATCATGGATGATGAACGAAAGCTCTCGAATTTTCTCTAAGTCCAGATAATATCTGCAATTCAAAATATATCCAGATCTTACCTGAGATATATCAGTGAAACTACAGCAATAAGCAGTTATCCTCATTTCCACTGCTGTGTGGTAGGTTCCAGACTGGGTAAGTTTTACTGTTCTCAGTTCTATGGAACAGTAATGCTCAGTAGTATCAGATCATCTTACAGTCAGTCCTTCATTATCTGACAGAGAGAAGAATACGGATGGATGATATTTTAACCCAAGGAACAGTCACTAGGAGCAGTACACATTTGCCACATTACTGACTAAATACTGGCAGTTTCAGCTGGTCAGTGCTCTGGTGAAAAAGTTTGTTTGCTCAGGATCCAGTTTCATAAATGCATGCTCCAGACAAACCTTTTTGTTGATTATCTAGACACTGAAACACTACAGCATGACCGGAGTAAAGTTGTAAGAGTCCATATGAAAGTGGGAAATAGTAAAATACCTCAACACAGAGAGCTATTTTCTCTAACTTGATTATTCTTAGGAATACCTGGAAACATACTTCCTCTACTCTGCTGGCTGCATGTAGATGATGATATTATTTCCACCAAATGCAGTCAAAATGTTAGCACACCTAAAAATGAGGGTGGAATAATGACAGATATTTTTGTTTCCCATGAAAATTTGCATATGCATACAAAATAATTCCAAGGGGGTAAAAAAGCCTGTAAAATAGAATCATAGAATAGAAAAGAATTATAGAATGGCTTGGGTTGGAAGAGACCATTAAAGCTCATCTAGTCCAACCCCCCTGCAGTGAGCAGGGACATCTTCAACTAGATCAGGTTGCTCAAAGCCCCCTCCAACCTGACCTTGAATGTTTCCAGGCATGGGCCATCTACCACCTCTCTGGGCAACCTCTGTCAGTGTTTCACTACACTCACCGTAAAAAATTTCTTCTTTATATCTAGTCTGAATCTACCCTCTTTTAGGGGTAAAACCATCACCTCTCGTCCTATCGCTACAGTCCCTGTTAAAAAGTCTGTCCCCATCTTTCTTATAAGCCCCCTTCAAGTATTGAAAGGCCGCTATAAGGTCTCCCCAGAGCCTTCTCTTCTGGAGGCTAAACACCCCCAACTCCCCCAGCCTGTCCTCATAGGAGAGGTACTCCATCCCTCTGATCATCTTCGTGGCCTCCTCTGGACCTGCTCCAACAGGTCCATGTCTTTACTCTACTGAGGACTCCAGCACTGGACACAGCACTGCAGGTGGGATCTCACGAGAGTGCAGTAGAGCAGGAGAATCCCTCCCCTCAACCTGCTGCCCACACTTCTTTTGATGCAGCCCAGGAGACAGTTGGCTTTCTGGGCTGTGAGCACACATTGCTGGCTCATGTCCAGGTTTTCATCCACCAGTACCCCCAAGTCATTCTCCCCAGGGCTGCTCTCAATCCCTTCATCCCCCACCCTGTATTGATACCAGGAGTTGCCCAGACCCATGTTCAGGACCTTGCACTTGGCCTTGTTGAACCCCACAAGGTTCATACGGGCCCACTTCTTGAGCTTGTCCAGGTCCCTCTGGTTGGCATCCCATCCCTCAGGTGTGTCAACCGCACCACTCAGCCTGGTGTCATCTGCAAACTTGCTGAGGGTGCACTCGATCCCACTGTCTATGTTACCTATGAAGATATTAAACATCACTGGTGCCAGATCCCTGAGGGACACCACTAGTGACTGATCTCCATCCATACTTTGAGCTGTCAACCACTACTCTCTGAATGCAACCATCCAGCCAATTCCTTATCTACCAAATAATCCGTCCATCAAATCCATATCTTTTCCAATTTAGAGAGAAGGTTGTGTGGGGATTGTGTCAAAGGCCTTACAGAACTCCAGATAGATGACATCCATAGCTCTTCCCTTGTCCACTGATGTAGTCACTCCATTGTAGAAGGCTGCTAGGTTGGTCAGGCAAGACTTGCCCTTGGTGCAGCCAGGCTGGCTGTCTCAAATCACCTCCCTGTCCTCCATGTGCCTTAACACAGCTTCTAGGCAGATCTATTCCATGGTCTTCCCAGGTACAGAGGTGAGGCTGACAGGTTGGCAGTTCCCAGGATCCTCCTTTCTCCCCTTTTTAAAAATGCCTGCAGTATTTTCCTTTTTCCAGTCACCGGTGACTTCACCTGACTGCCATGACTTTTCAAAAATAAGTGGGAATGTCAAGACAGTCTGTAATAGCACAGCATCTGATCTTCAGCAATGTGACACAGAGTAAGGAAAATACTGAAGCTTGACAAGTTATAACATCCAGCTAAATTTTTTTCTAGAATTTGACATTCGTACTGCGAGATGAAACCTTCGCTATTTCTGGGAAAAATCCTGGAGTACGATATCATGTGAAAAAGAATGCCCTTCACCTGATGTTTGATATCATTATCCCAGGAAAATACAACATGACCCTCATCTGGAACAAGCACATGAACTTCTTCATCAAGATCTCTAGAGAAACACAGGTATTGCAGAATAACTTCCTCAGTAAACTGTCCTTTAATTCGATTGAACTGCACATTTGATGATGGTTGCCTTGACTCTCTATGATGGCAAAGGTTTTCAGAGATGCTACTAGCAATTCATCCATCATTATCTTCAAAACAGCAGAGATTTTCCTTAGAGGCTGATTTTTAAGTGATTACCCTACTGCATTCAGCTAAGTGCTTGTATTTTATACAACTGCATGGTCGAATTTGATCTCTAAAACATCAGTTCACTGTTTAGAGGAGAAACACATTCATCCACTGATGAACAGAACCTCATGCACAAAATGCTAAGAATGTGTGAGAGAGTATTTGTAGATCGCATTCACTACTAAAGCACACAAAACTGTCATTAATCAAAAGGGAAGGTGAGTAATTGTTACTTGCTGAACTGACATTGCTGCTTTCATTTAATCTAGGAAACTATATGTGGTTTGTGTGGGAACTATAATGGCAATATGAAAGATGATTTTGAAACTCGAAGCAAGTATGTGGCATCAAATGAATTGGAATTTGTCAATTCTTGGAAAGAGAATCCTCTCTGTGGGGATGTCTACTTTGTAGTGGACCCCTGTAGCAAGAACCCTTATCGTAAAGCATGGGCAGAAAAGACATGTGCCATCATCAACAGCCAAGTCTTTTCTGCCTGTCACAGTAAGGTAAGAATTGATTTGGCCTTCTTTTTTTAATAGGCATAATCTGTATTCTTCCAAAACGCTCACACTTGATTTTCTCTTCCCCAAAATGTTTTAATAAAACATATAAAAAATGTTTTATGGCTCTCATTTATGTTAATCTTCATCCTTTCTTATTTGTACTTCACCAGCCCTTCTTTAAGCACAAAAGCTAAGTATGACATTAACTGATTAGTTAAGAATATCAAAGTGAAAAAAGAATGAAGACTTAACTATCAGAAATTAGTCAGTCTGTTGATGGTGCCTGATACTGATCAATGCACTGTTTACTCTTTCGAAACCATTTAACCTTTGTTAGAAAACCAAACTTAAGAAAAGCCTCGTTCTCAACAGTAAATCAATAGCATTACTTAGAAGATGCAGATCAGCCCAAGAGCAAGATATCATCAACCCTTCTATTTGTTTTAAGTTGCCCACTTTGTAGAAACAAGAATATCTCAAGGTTCATCAGAACCAGGCCTTCTGAAGGAAAATCACTGTTTTCAGGAGGTGAAAACAAGTGAGAAATGAGGATAACACTGCAGTGCTCATGTAGATCTCTGAAGGGTATACAGCTGACGAACTTAGATACTTGTGCCTGAATGGATGTGGGGGTTTGGGGGTTTTCTAGCTGACGATACATAATATGTTCAGGACTAGTATGAATTTAGAAATACATATCTAGCAAAACATCATCAGTTTCTATTGTTGATGTGGAGACAACTACGTTCTTGCTAAAAAGATTTGAATGAAATGGGATTGTAATTCCTTTGATAAGTGTTCAGAGGAAATACTAGTCACTCTCACTTAATGGAACACGTATTGTTTAGCCCAGGGAAAAACACCTTCTTAACAAATAGGCACAAAGAATCCTAGAAAATTCATTTCTTCATTTTCCAATGCAGGTGAATCGTATGCCCTATTACGAGGCCTGTGTTCGAGACTCTTGTGGTTGTGACATTGGAGGGGACTGTGAATGCATGTGCGATGCCATTGCAGTATATGCTATGGCATGCTTAGATAAAGGGATCTGCATTGACTGGAGGACCCCTGAGTTCTGTCGTAAGTTTCTTTAAGCTGTCTTTAAACAGGTTTAAGAGATTATTATTGTTATTGTGAGTATATTAATATGGCAACATAGGTAATTGCTTAATAAGCACCTCGTAAGTTATATTTTCTTTATGGAGAAATAGTTGACTTCAGTCACATGGGTTTTGAAGTCTGTCGTTTTCATCTGTGCTAAACTAATCAAAATATTATATCTCTTTTTACCATGGAGTAATGAGAGAGCAAAGAATGTGGTCATAAAAGGCAGACTCTTTCCTCTGTCGCCTCTGTATAGTGAACTGTCAGTTTGTCAGCAGAAAGAGTATGAAATTTTTTAAAAAAATGTTTCATTTTAGCTGTGATGAAATCAGCTTCTGTGTGGATGTCAAGGAAATAAAGACAGCTGTGTTGGCTAGAACCCTGTAAAACAGGAAAAACATATCAAGGTGTTTCAGAACACTGTATATGGAGGAAAAAAGTGTGTTATAAATCAATGCTAGAGTTATCATCTTTGATGGTTTCTTTTCAACATTTCACTATTCTATGCATTAAAAGTTGTGGAAATGTCTGCGTAGTGCACTTGTGAAAAAGAAACTGACTTCACTGGAGTGTAAATTTCAATTTACATCAGAAGCCAATAACTTCAGCGACAAAATTTTTTCAAACATTTTTTTTGTCCTCCCTTTAGTCCTTTGAAACTTTAGTCCTTTGCCATTAATTTGAAAAATTCTGATCTCTCTCTTGCTTTTCCTTTTTTTTAGCTGTCTATTGTGAGTATTACAATTCTCATACAAATACAGGAAGTGGTGCTGCTTATTCCTATGACTACAACAACGACAACTGCACCTGGCATTACAGGCCTTGTAATTGTCCAAATCAAAACTACAAATATGTCAACATTGAAGGTAATAAGCTACAGTAGTGTAAACCAGGAAACAGTAACATAGTAATTATTTTAAATGGTGGTTTTTAGATCAGTCATACCACAGTTAAATAATGGTATTCTAACTGATGCTATCTTTGAAGCAGTTGTACTGATCTTTACCTTACTACTGCTGCTTTAAATACATAATCAATTCACCAGATCAAAAGAATATGCTGTACTTAGGCAACAGTTAGGAGTTAATATTTTTATTAGACAAATAGATGTAGTTGGAGAAACCAAAAAAAATTACTACATAGACAGACCCTTCTTCTGAGGATGACATTGGAAATGCTTACCTGAATAGATGATGCTGCAATCAATGCAATTTTTACAATTTTTTTAATAACAGAAATGTAAGATATTAGATTATATATAGTATAAATTAAATGTTCTTCTCTGAGAAATGAAAAAACAAACTGTTCCCCTTTCTTCAGGCTGTTACAACTGCTCTCACGATGAATACTTTGACCATGAGATGGGAGGATGCATGCCATGTGGTAAGCAGTGAGCTATATACTCATTTTCTTTCTCTACAGTAATTGGAAAACAATACTAAAACATTTGTGTATTCTCAAAGAAGGTATTTTTCCTAGTACCTCTCAATTAATGAGTGTTCATCCAAACATAACTTTCCTTCAAAGTAACCCCATTACTGTACTACCAGTATATAAAACTTCAGCTGACAAATAAAGGAATGAAAAGAACTAAATAAAAAAGGGATTAGGGTAGGGAATGCTATAATACAGAAGCTGGATGACCCTGACTGATTGGAGTTAGCAACATGAAAATTTACATTCATTGTAAACGTGAGTACTTTTCAAAATGTGGGTCTTTCTGAAAGTCTATTGGTGTTCTGATCTGCGTGAGGGGCTGCCCCAGCAGAGCTGTGGGTCTCAGATACATTCAACAGCTTTCATAAAAAAAATAGAATATATAGAAGAGGCTCAGACCTAGCTAATAGAATTACTTAGAAAATACCTTTTTAGAGGGCTTTTTTAAAATGTTATTTTAACTTCAGGTTTTGTACCATATGGTTTACTTCTATGAAAATCTATCTTATTAAATAACGTTTTGGATAGACTCTAGCTGCACATTTTGGATTTTCATGCAGACATAAAAACATTCAAGGACAATTTTTTTCATATTACAGAATTCTAACTTGTGTAACTGTGATCTCAGCTAGTGATCTCATTTACATACAGAAAACATGTTTCCATTATCCCTGAAAAGTGAGGTGCCCTTAAGCTTAAAAATAATAAGAAAGGTAGCAAAAACTTACTCATGTTCATTATTATTATGAGATGTATTCATTTCTTTGTTGTAGTTTAAGTCCTTTGATGTGACGTTTACCACTGAAATATATAATATTAAGCATTTTCAGGAATATCTCACTAATTAATACAATCCTTTGAATCCAATCTGAAATTTGTCTTATTTGAAATATTTTAATATGCTTTCATTCACACACTTAACCTATTCTACCTTTACACAACAGGACATGAAAGCACTAGTACCACACCAGAAACATCTTCACCTTCAACAGGTTAGTTTATATAGTTGACCAAACTAGTACTTACACACTGAGATATGTCCTGATATGTGTTTATGAGGTAAGCAGTATCCTTTTTTGCATGATATAGTAGCGTCACCAGTTTCAAATGTGTAAGATGCAAAGATGAAAAATAACTTGGTATCATAGTTATCACAAAATTTTTCCCAGAAATATTTGTTAGACATCTTAAGAAAAACAAATACTGAGAGAACAGTGTTTCCTGGGTATACATAGGCACTTCCAGATATCATAATGAAATATCTCTGTTAGTGAATAAGGACTTCTGTCTGGTCTCTGATGGACAGTGGGATCAAGCGCACCCTCAGCAAGTTTGCAGATGACACCCAGCTGAGTGGTGCGGTGACACACCTGAGGGATGGGATGTCATCCAGAGGGACCTGGACAAGCTCAAGAAGTGGGCCCGTGTGAACCTTGTGGGGTTCAACAAGGCCAAGTGCAAGGTCCTGAACATGGGTCCGGGCAACTCCTGGTATCAATACAGGGTGGGGGATGAAGGGATTTAGAGCAGCCCTGGGGAGAACGACTTGGGCGTAATGGCGGATGAAAACCTGGACATGAGCCAGCAATGTGTGCTCACAGCCCAGAAAGCCAACTGTCTCCTGGGCTGCATCAAAAGAAGTGAGGGCAGCAGGTCGAGGGAGGGGATTCTCCTGCTCTACTGCACTCTCGTGAGATCCCACCTGCAGTGCTGTGTCCAGCGCTGGAGTCCTCAGTAGAGTAGACATGGACCTGTTGGAGCGGGTCCAGAGGAGGCCACGAAGATGATCAGAGGGACGGAACACCTCTCCTATGAGGACAGGCTGGGGGAGTTGGAGGTGTTTAGTCTCCAGAAGAGAAGGCTCTGGGGAGACCTTATAGCGGCCTTCCAGTACTTGAAGGGGGCTTGTAAGAAAGATGGGGACAGACTTTTTAACAGGGACTGTAGCGATAGGACGAGAGGTGATGGTTTTACCCCTAAAAGAGGGTAGATTCAGACTAGATATAAAGAAGAAATTTTTTACGGTGAGTGTAGTGAAACACTGACAGAGGTTGCCCAGAGAGGTGGTAGATGGCCCATGCCTGGAAACATTCAAGGTCAGGTTGGAGGGGGCTTTGAGCAGCCTGATCTAGTTGAAGATGTCCCTGCTCGTTGCAGAGGCAGATGGACTAGATGACCTTTAAAGGTGCCTTCCAAACCAAACCATTCTATATTTCTACTATGTACAAAATCCCACAAAAATTTCATCACAGTTCTTGGTGGTGACTGGCCATATAACACTTTGACAATTTAAGGTCTTCATGGAAATGTAGGAATGAGCATACCAAAACTCTATAGCCTGATCCAGAAAGGAATCTATATATACTGACCTTAAGTTTTTTAGAAATTCCATTAATTTCCCTGAAGACAAATGGTATTGGGAAAACATTACACTCTCAGCTGTGTGAATAATAAAACATTATTCCATCTCTACTGCTATGCACAAGTATTTATGCCAAATTCACTTTAAGGTAATGAAAAAAAATGTATAAAGTTTCTGCAAGAATTCCTGTTTAATATATTTACTGCACATAAAAGCAAAGGAATAGATAGAAAGCTTATCTCAAATGTTTCATCTAAAAGCTAATGGTTTTCAATAGTAGTTACTACTAATAGCTATTAAGACAGTGATTTTACTTCAAAAATAATTTTCAATTTATACAGGTATATTATAAATGGATTATCAGGAGCTATTTCTAATCTTTAATTTTTTTTTCTCTTAGTAACAACTGTGCAGCCTGAAGTAACAAGAAGCTCTACCACAAGTACCCTACCAACAGTACCTAGTATTTCTTCTTCTGTAGCTACTGAGACTACAAATCCAACAATCACCTCAAAAATCACAGTTCCAAGAACTTCACCAGCATCACCTCTTGTCACAATAAAGTCAATAACTGGTAGGTTTTTAGTGTTACTGTCTAAAATAAATTCGAGTAAATAATATTCTAAATATAACTCTATAAATAGATATCACTCCACTAGGAAAGCATTGCATGCTGTCTCAACATCCAAGCATAAGAATCCATGAAGTAAGCAAAGCAGGCTTCCAGGAGGAGTCTGTAAACCAAAAATGTTCAGAAGTAGATTGAAAGTGTGTGGAAAGAGAAAGCACATAGACACTAGCTTAAAAATACAACCAAAAATCACTTGTGTGACTCATCTGAGAAGCACATTAGAAGTTCTGTAAGCAGTGAGCCAGCTCAGCTGCAGTTGGATTTGTTAGCTCAGTTTCAGCCTCTTTTCCACAACCAGTTCTGTTATGCAGTAATAGTCAAGGATCACCCAACCTATTAACTCTGAATAATATAAGCAGGCCCCAAAGCAGAATCACACAGGTACCGGTGCAGCAGCTTTGTCTAGGATTCTAGAGTCCTGCTCTCAGGAGGATGACTCCTCCAACATAAATTATTTTCTGATTCTATGGACTGTGGACACTCATAATAACATGTTGCTTCCCATCAACATGCACTCAACTAATAAGCCATCCTGGAACCAGGCTATCAGGGAAAGCAGATTTAAAAAGAGGTCCCACAGGAGTCAAAACACAACTTCAAAGGCTGCCATTGTAACAGATGATTTGTGCACTGGGACAAGGAAAGTCCTATAGTACGATGTTATTATCTTTGTAATACAAATTGTGGAAAGCTGAAACTGTGGCTGATAAGAATAGACAATGAAACTGTCATTTGGGCGAAGCTCATACAGACTTTAGCCAATGAATGACAACAAAGATAACTTCTTTAAAAAAGCATATAAAAAATAATCTAATACAGGAAAAATACAGAAAATGAGAACAAAAATATGAGATAACAGAAAACAAATACCAGTAGAGAAAGATTTGGCAAGCTTATGAGAACATGAATGTAAAAAATTACACAGAAAAAGAACAAGGATGAAAACTGGGTCTCTGGAATATGGGTAGCTTCTTCATAATTTATCTATTTTTAATTATTCAGTTGATTACTCACATTATATTATTTACCTTTACTCCAAAAGAACATACAACAACAATTTTTACCACACCGAATATGACTACAACCATCACTACTCCTTCCATAACTACCTCAACAAAAAGAACCATGACCACTCCACCAAAGCCTACACCTGTTGTCTCATCAACCACTGCATCAACAGAGACAGAACAAGTAAGGTTCGCCACACCACCCTTCAAGACCACTATCAAAAAGGAAACAACAGCCGCTTCAACACCTACTGAAACCACATCTCAGATAACAACTTTCAGCAAGCCTAAACTAACAACAGTAGGTAAATATCACTTTTTGATATCTGGCAGGTGAGGCTATCACTCACAAGACACATGTCAATGTATTCCTTATTAAAAAAACAGGTATTCTTACTAGTTGTCTTAACATTGCATATAGATAGGAAAGGACATGGATAACTGAAGAAGTGTGATAAAAATGGGAATTTATGTGTCTTGCCAATGGAGCAAGAATCTGACATCCAAATATCATCTTAAACCTAACATTTCTCTTCAAGGCTCTTCTTCCCCCAGGAAGAGGCAGGAAGTGCTGAATTGTCAGAGGGCACCCATCAGGCCCAGTTCTTGACCCATATTTGGGGGGGGGATCCACTGGCCCATTTCTCGTTCTTGCCCAGTAAGACTCAGTGTGGTCTGGTCCTGCCTTTCTTACCTCCACCCATAGCCTGGGCATTCTGTCTGGGAATTGCCCACTTCCTTTGCTTTCCCCTCTTGCCCTGCCACCCTCAATCAACCTCTCCTTTTATCTCTGTAGTTGTCACCCACAGCAGACCAACAAAGCCACAGCATCTTATCACGCAGACCACCTCTGCCACATCTGCCAGCAGCACTTCTGTCCCGAGAGAGGCCAGTCCTGCCAGCAGCCCAGAAGTCCCACTGACAAGGATAACTCCAAGCCCCAGCTCTTCACCTGCCACCTCAGCCTCATCTGTTTCTTCCCCCTCCTCAACTGTGCCCTCAACATGGTTGAGACCATCACATCCTGGTAAGACTCCCTCCTGCCCTTCCTGCTGCTCTGCTTGCTCCTTCCAGCTTCCACCATTCTCTCCTAAGCCATATGTCTCACATAGGCTTCAGTTTTAGTATTCATTCTCAATTCCCACTGCTCTTGGCATGGAACACCTGAGAGCCAGGCAGTGTGGGACTGGTCCACATATGACCCTGACTGCAACCTCCTCCCTTGCCACTTCAGGGGCTTGGCTCTAGGGCACAGGCCTTTACCAGGGTACAGACATCTGTGAGATCCTGCCCTACAACTAGCAATCAGAGACAAGCTAACACATTCCCTCCCCTTACAGTTTTGTCCTGAGAATGCACGGTGGGGGGGAATAGAAGGCAGCGAAACTGGAATCTCGTCTCCCATTTACACCTCAGGACAGTTTTGGGTGAGAGACAGAACACAAGGCATGCTCCCCATCAAAAGGATGCCCAGTCCCTAGAACAGCTATGACAAGTGTGGGTCAATAAATACCACCTCATTGGCCAATGCTGACCCTGGGTGTAAAAGAGTCACCAGGGGAGGGTGGGAAAGAAGGTGTACACTCAAATCCAGGCTAATATTCTCCCATTTAGACCCATCAGGCTCCACAGGCCTGGATTGTCTTGGTGTTGAACAGGACAGCTTCCTTTGAGGAGATGCTGAAACATGCTTCGACTAGAATCCTTCCCAAGACTCAACCATTCTTTTCTCTCATCCCTTTCTTTGTAGCAAGGGAGCCAACCAGAGCTAAGACTCCAACTAGTAAAGTAGTAACAGGTGAGTGCTCTGGTCAGGAGGGAGTTAAGAGCCATCCATGGGCAATGCCCGTCGCTTCAGTAGACTCAGGTCTCCCGTGGATCCTTTCCAGCAGAATCTACAGAAAGTAAATTGTAAACTGCCTGTCAACCAAAGAAACTGAACATGAAAGTAGATTGCCACTCAAGACCTGCAGGAGGAAGGAGACAGAGAACAATTGCTAGAGGACATCCTTCAAAACCATCACTAGTCTAAAATTCCCCAAAAAGGCAGGACAGGATGGGATAAGTTGCTGGTCAAGGCCCCATTCACTTATCTTTAAAACACAACAGATTAGAGGGACCCAATTCTCATTTCCTTACCCATACACTAGTACTAAATTTATACCCCAAAACTGCTACCAACAGATAGGGACCCAAAATAACTCATAAGCTTAAAATGACATGTACTTTCCTCCGACAGCCTTCACCCACAAAGAGACAACCGTGCCACACATTGCGCCGCCTCTGACCACGCAGAAGACCAGCGCCGCCACCTCCGCCACCAGCACCTCCAAGACCTCTGTCTCCAGAGAGGCCAGCCCCGCCACCAGCACAGAAGTCCCTCTCACAAGGACGTCTCCAAGCCCCAGCTCTTCGCCCGCCCACAGCAGCCCGCTCACCACCCGCCTGCCATCTCCCGCCACTTCCACACTCTCCTCCACAGCGGCACCAACCTCCAGCCCCAAGCCTACGCCTACAACCCTAACGCCCAAGCCTTCTTCCACCAGAACCGGTGCTCCAAAAGAGTTGCCTGCAACACAGTCTTCCGCACCCTCCACAGCCAAAACCAGCCCCCTGCCTTCACCTGCTTCTTCTCCCTCCTCAACTGTGTCCTCAACATGGATGAGCTCCTCACACCCTGGTACGGCTCCCTCCTGCCCTTCCTCCTGCTTCTGCCTGCTCTTACCAGCTCTTACTATTCCTTCCTTCCTTTCTGCCTTCCTCCCTTCCTTCTCTCCTGCCCTTCCTTCCCAGAACCATACACCCATGGGAGGTCGGGAGGGACTCCCTTTGCGTCTCATGGCTGGGTTTTGGCTTGTTTTCCCTTGCGTTTCTTCACTCTGGAAGCCCTCTGTCTCTGGAAATGTCGGCTTTTCTTGGCTTTTGCACTGCTGGTTCTCTCCCCCTTCCTGCTGAGGTGAGGGCAGGCCAGCGAGTGGCTGTTTGGTGGCTTAGTGTCCAGCCAGGGCCACCCCACCGCCCACTGCCACACACAGTGGCCCCGACGGCGTCTCGGCAGGACAGGGAGGCTTAGGGAAGCAGTCAGGAGCCCAATCCTCTCTCTCGTGCTCAGTGAGACTCAGTGCGATACACGGCTGTTTCTTTTCACCAAGGCCCTAGCCCAGGGCTTCTGCCCACCTCCTTTGCCTTCCCCGCTTGGCCTGACACCCTCAGTCAACCTGTGCTTTCCTCCGGCAGCCTTCACCCACAAAGAGACAACCGTGCCACACATTGCGCCGCCTCTGACCACGCAGAAGACCAGCGCCGCCACCTCCGCCACCAGCACCTCCAAGACCTCTGTCTCCAGAGAGGCCAGCCCCGCCACCAGCACAGAAGTCCCTCTCACAAGGACGTCTCCAAGCCCCAGCTCTTCGCCCGCCCACAGCAGCCCGCTCACCACCCGCCTGCCATCTCCCGCCACTTCCACACTCTCCTCCACAGCGGCACCAACCTCCAGCCCCAAGCCTACGCCTACAACCCTAACGCCCAAGCCTTCTTCCACCAGAACCGGTGCTCCAAAAGAGTTGCCTGCAACACAGTCTTCAGCACCCTCCACAGCCAAAACCAGCCCCCTGCCTTCACCTGCTTCTTCTCCCTCCTCAACTGTGTCCTCAACATGGATGAGCTCCTCACACCCTGGTACGGCTCCCTCCTGCCCTTCCTACTGCTTCTGCCTGCTCTTACCAGCTCTTACTATTCCTTCCTTCCTTTCTGCCTTCCTCCCTTCCTTCTCTCCTGCCCTTCCTTCCCAGAACCATACACCCATGGGAGGTGGGGAGGGACTCCCTTTGCGTCTCATGGCTGGGTTTTGGCTTGTTTTCCCTTGCGTTTCTTCACTCTGGAAGCCCTCTGTCTCTGGACATGTCGGCGTTTCTTGGCTTTTGCACTGCTGGTTCTCTCCCCCTTCCTGCTGAGGTGAGGGCAGGCCAGCGAGTGGCTGTTTGGTGGCTTAGTGTCCAGCCAGGGCCACCCCACCGCCCACTGCCACACACAGTGGCCCCGACGGCGTCTCGGCAGGACGGGGAGGCTTAGGGAAGCAGTCAGGAGCCCAATCCTCTCTCTCGTGCTCAGTGAGACTCAGTGCGATACACGGCTGTTTCTTTTCACCAAGGCCCTAGCCCAGGGCTTCTGCCCACCTCCTTTGCCTTCCCCGCTTGGCCTGACACCCTCAGTCAACCTGTGCTTTCCTCCGGCAGCCTTCACCCACAAAGAGACAACCGTGCCACACATTGCGCCGCCTCTGACCACGCAGAAGACCAGCGCCGCCACCTCCGCCACCAGCACCTCCAAGACCTCTGTCTCCAGAGAGGCCAGCCCCGCCACCAGCACAGAAGTCCCTCTCACAAGGACGTCTCCAAGCCCCAGCTCTTCGCCCGCCCACAGCAGCCCGCTCACCACCCGCCTGCCATCTCCCGCCACTTCCACACTCTCCTCCACAGCGGCACCAACCTCCAGCCCCAAGCCTACGCCTACAACCCTAACGCCCAAGCCTTCTTCCACCAGAACCGGTGCTCCAAAAGAGTTGCCTGCAACACAGTCTTCCGCACCCTCCACAGCCAAAACCAGCCCCCTGCCTTCACCTGCTTCTTCTCCCTCCTCAACTGTGTCCTCAACATGGATGAGCTCCTCACACCCTGGTACGGCTCCCTTCTGCCCTTCCTCCTTCTTCTGCCTGCTCTTACCAGCTCTTACTATTCCTTCCTTCCTTTCTACCTTCCTCCCTTCCTTCTCTCCTGCCCTTCCTTCCCAGAACCATACACCCATGGGAGGTGGGGAGGGACTCCCTTTGCGTCTCATGGCTGGGTTTTGGCTTGTTTTCCCTTGCGTTTCTTCACTCTGGAAGCCCTCTGTCTCTGGACATGTCGGCTTTTCTTGGCTTTTGCACTGCTGGTTCTCTCCCCCTTCCTGCTGAGGTGGGGGCAGGCCAGCGAGTGGCTGTTTGGTGGCTTAGTGTCCAGCCAGGGCCACCCCACCGCCCACTGCCACACACAGTGGCCCCGACGGCGTCTCGGCAGGACGGGGAGGCTTAGGGAAGCAGTCAGGAGCCCAATCCTCTCTCTCATGCTCAGTGAGACTCAGTGCGATACACGGCTGTTTCTTTTCACCAAGGCCCTAGCCCAGGGCTTCTGCCCACCTCCTTTGCCTTCCCCGCTTGGCCTGACACCCTCAGTCAACCTGTGCTTTCCTCCGGCAGCCTTCACCCACAAAGAGACAACCGTGCCACACATTGCGCCGCCTCTGACCACGCAGAAGACCAGCGCCGCCACCTCCGCCACCAGCACCTCCAAGACCTCTGTCTCCAGAGAGGCCAGCCCCGCCACCAGCACAGAAGTCCCTCTCACAAGGACGTCTCCAAGCCCCAGCTCTTCGCCCGCCCACAGCAGCCCGCTCACCACCCGCCTGCCATCTCCCGCCACTTCCACACTCTCCTCCACAGCGGCACCAACCTCCAGCCCCAAGCCTACGCCTACAACCCTAACGCCCAAGCCTTCTTCCACCAGAACCGGTGCTCCAAAAGAGTTGCCTGCAACACAGTCTTCAGCACCCTCCACAGCCAAAACCAGCCCCCTGCCTTCACCTGCTTCTTCTCCCTCCTCAACTGTGTCCTCAACATGGATGAGCTCCTCACACCCTGGTACGGCTCCCTCCTGCCCTTCCTACTGCTTCTGCCTGCTCTTACCAGCTCTTACTATTCCTTCCTTCCTTTCTACCTTCCTCCCTTCCTTCTCTCCTGCCCTTCCTTCCCAGAACCATACACCCATGGGAGGTGGGGAGGGACTCCCTTTGCGTCTCATGGCTGGGTTTTGGCTTGTTTTCCCTTGCGTTTCTTCACTCTGGAAGCCCTCTGTCTCTGGAAATGTCGAGTTTTCTTGGCATTTGCACTGCTGGTTCTCTCCCCCTTCCTGCTGAGGTGGGGGCAGGCCAGCGAGTGGCTGTTTGGTGGCTTAGTGTCCAGCCAGGGCCACCCCACCGCCCACTGCCACACACAGTGGCCCCGACGGCGTCTCGGCAGGACGGGGAGGCTTAGGGAAGCAGTCAGGAGCCCAATCCTCTCTCTCGTGCTCAGTGAGACTCAGTGCGATACACGGCTGTTTCTTTTCACCAAGGCCCTAGCCCAGGGCTTCTGCCCACCTCCTTTGCCTTCCCCGCTTGGCCTGACACCCTCAGTCAACCTGTGCTTTCCTCCGGCAGCCTTCACCCACAAAGAGACAACCGTGCCACACATTGCGCCGCCTCTGACCACGCAGAAGACCAGCGCCGCCACCTCCGCCACCAGCACCTCCAAGACCTCTGTCTCCAGAGAGGCCAGCCCCGCCACCAGCACAGAAGTCCCTCTCACAAGGACGTCTCCAAGCCCCAGCTCTTCGCCCGCCCACAGCAGCCCGCTCACCACCCGCCTGCCATCTCCCGCCACTTCCACACTCTCCTCCACAGCGGCACCAACCTCCAGCCCCAAGCCTACGCCTACAACCCTAACGCCCAAGCCTTCTTCCACCAGAACCGGTGCTCCAAAAGAGTTGCCTGCAACACAGTCTTCAGCACCCTCCACAGCCAAAACCAGCCCCCTGCCTTCACCTGCTTCTTCTCCCTCCTCAACTGTGTCCTCAACATGGATGAGCTCCTCACACCCTGGTACGGCTCCCTCCTGCCCTTCCTACTGCTTCTGCCTGCTCTTACCAGCTCTTACTATTCCTTCCTTCCTTTCTGCCTTCCTCCCTTCCTTCTCTCCTGCCCTTCCTTCCCAGAACCATACACCCATGGGAGGTGGGGAGGGACTCCCTTTGCGTCTCATGGCTGGGTTTTGGCTTGTTTTCCCTTGCGTTTCTTCACTCTGGAAGCCCTCTGTCTCTGGACATGTCGGCGTTTCTTGGCTTTTGCACTGCTGGTTCTCTCCCCCTTCCTGCTGAGGTGAGGGCAGGCCAGCGAGTGGCTGTTTGGTGGCTTAGTGTCCAGCCAGGGCCACCCCACCGCCCACTGCCACACACAGTGGCCCCGACGGCGTCTCGGCAGGACGGGGAGGCTTAGGGAAGCAGTCAGGAGCCCAATCCTCTCTCTCGTGCTCAGTGAGACTCAGTGCGATACACGGCTGTTTCTTTTCACCAAGGCCCTAGCCCAGGGCTTCTGCCCACCTCCTTTGCCTTCCCCGCTTGGCCTGACACCCTCAGTCAACCTGTGCTTTCCTCCGGCAGCCTTCACCCACAAAGAGACAACCGTGCCACACATTGCGCCGCCTCTGACCACGCAGAAGACCAGCGCCGCCACCTCCGCCACCAGCACCTCCAAGACCTCTGTCTCCAGAGAGGCCAGCCCCGCCACCAGCACAGAAGTCCCTCTCACAAGGACGTCTCCAAGCCCCAGCTCTTCGCCCGCCCACAGCAGCCCGCTCACCACCCGCCTGCCATCTCCCGCCACTTCCACACTCTCCTCCACAGCGGCACCAACCTCCAGCCCCAAGCCTACGCCTACAACCCTAACGCCCAAGCCTTCTTCCACCAGAACCGGTGCTCCAAAAGAGTTGCCTGCAACACAGTCTTCAGCACCCTCCACAGCCAAAACCAGCCCCCTGCCTTCACCTGCTTCTTCTCCCTCCTCAACTGTGTCCTCAACATGGATGAGCTCCTCACACCCTGGTACGGCTCCCTCCTGCCCTTCCTACTGCTTCTGCCTGCTCTTACCAGCTCTTACTATTCCTTCCTTCCTTTCTGCCTTCCTCCCTTCCTTCTCTCCTGCCCTTCCTTCCCAGAACCATACACCCATGGGAGGTGGGGAGGGACTCCCTTTGCGTCTCATGGCTGTGTTTTGGCTTGTTTTCCCTTGCGTTTCTTCACTCTGGAAGCCCTCTGTCTCTGGACATGTCGGCTTTTCTTGGCTTTTGCACTGCTGGTTCTCTCCCCCTTCCTGCTGAGGTGAGGGCAGGCCAGCGAGTGGCTGTTTGGTGGCTTAGTGTCCAGCCAGGGCCACCCCACTGCCCACTGCCACACACAGTGGCCCCGACGGCGTCTCGGCAGGACGGGGAGGCTTAGGGAAGCAGTCAGGAGCCCAATCCTCTCTCTCGTGCTCAGTGAGACTCAGTGCGATACACGGCTGTTTCTTTTCACCAAGGCCCTAGCCCAGGGCTTCTGCCCACCTCCTTTGCCTTCCCCGCTTGGCCTGACACCCTCAGTCAACCTGTGCTTTCCTCCGGCAGCCTTCACCCACAAAGAGACAACCGTGCCACACATTGCGCCGCCTCTGACCACGCAGAAGACCAGCGCCGCCACCTCCGCCACCAGCACCTCCAAGACCTCTGTCTCCAGAGAGGCCAGCCCCGCCACCAGCACAGAAGTCCCTCTCACAAGGACGTCTCCAAGCCCCAGCTCTTCGCCCGCCCACAGCAGCCCGCTCACCACCCGCCTGCCATCTCCCGCCACTTCCACACTCTCCTCCACAGCGGCACCAACCTCCAGCCCCAAGCCTACGCCTACAACCCTAACGCCCAAGCCTTCTTCCACCAGAACCGGTGCTCCAAAAGAGTTGCCTGCAACACAGTCTTCCGCACCCTCCACAGCCAAAACCAGCCCCCTGCCTTCACCTGCTTCTTCTCCCTCCTCAACTGTGTCCTCAACATGGATGAGCTCCTCACACCCTGGTACGGCTCCCTCCTGCCCTTCCTACTGCTTCTGCCTGCTCTTACCAGCTCTTACTATTCCTTCCTTCCTTTCTGCCTTCCTCCCTTCCTTCTCTCCTGCCCTTCCTTCCCAGAACCATACACCCATGGGAGGTGGGGAGGGACTCCCTTTGCGTCTCATGGCTGGGTTTTGGCTTGTTTTCCCTTGCGTTTCTTCACTCTGGAAGCCCTCTGTCTCTGGACATGTCGGCTTTTCTTGGCTTTTGCACTGCTGGTTCTCTCCCCCTTCCTGCTGAGGTGAGGGCAGGCCAGCGAGTGGCTGTTTGGTGGCTTAGTGTCCAGCCAGGGCCACCCCACTGCCCACTGCCACACACAGTGGCCCCGACGGCGTCTCGGCAGGACGGGGAGGCTTAGGGAAGCAGTCAGGAGCCCAATCCTCTCTCTCGTGCTCAGTGAGACTCAGTGCGATACACGGCTGTTTCTTTTCACCAAGGCCCTAGCCCAGGGCTTCTGCCCACCTCCTTTGCCTTCCCCGCTTGGCCTGACACCCTCAGTCAACCTGTGCTTTCCTCCGGCAGCCTTCACCCACAAAGAGACAACCGTGCCACACATTGCGCCGCCTCTGACCACGCAGAAGACCAGCGCCGCCACCTCCGCCACCAGCACCTCCAAGACCTCTGTCTCCAGAGAGGCCAGCCCCGCCACCAGCACAGAAGTCCCTCTCACAAGGACGTCTCCAAGCCCCAGCTCTTCGCCCGCCCACAGCAGCCCGCTCACCACCCGCCTGCCATCTCCCGCCACTTCCACACTCTCCTCCACAGCGGCACCAACCTCCAGCCCCAAGCCTACGCCTACAACCCTAACGCCCAAGCCTTCTTCCACCAGAACCGGTGCTCCAAAAGAGTTGCCTGCAACACAGTCTTCCGCACCCTCCACAGCCAAAACCAGCCCCCTGCCTTCACCTGCTTCTTCTCCCTCCTCAACTGTGTCCTCAACATGGATGAGCTCCTCACACCCTGGTACGGCTCCCTCCTGCCCTTCCTCCTGCTTCTGCCTGCTCTTACCAGCTCTTACTATTCCTTCCTTCCTTTCTGCCTTCCTCCCTTCCTTCTCTCCTGCCCTTCCTTCCCAGAACCATACACCCATGGGAGGTGGGGAGGGACTCCCTTTGCGTCTCATGGCTGGGTTTTGGCTTGTTTTCCCTTGCGTTTCTTCACTCTGGAAGCCCTCTGTCTCTGGACATGTCGGCTTTTCTTGGCTTTTGCACTGCTGGTTCTCTCCCCCTTCCTGCTGAGGTGAGGGCAGGCCAGCGAGTGGCTGTTTGGTGGCTTAGTGTCCAGCCAGGGCCACCCCACTGCCCACTGCCACACACAGTGGCCCCGACGGCGTCTCGGCAGGACGGGGAGGCTTAGGGAAGCAGTCAGGAGCCCAATCCTCTCTCTCGTGCTCAGTGAGACTCAGTGCGATACACGGCTGTTTCTTTTCACCAAGGCCCTAGCCCAGGGCTTCTGCCCACCTCCTTTGCCTTCCCCGCTTGGCCTGACACCCTCAGTCAACCTGTGCTTTCCTCCGGCAGCCTTCACCCACAAAGAGACAACCGTGCCACACATTGCGCCGCCTCTGACCACGCAGAAGACCAGCGCCGCCACCTCCGCCACCAGCACCTCCAAGACCTCTGTCTCCAGAGAGGCCAGCCCCGCCACCAGCACAGAAGTCCCTCTCACAAGGACGTCTCCAAGCCCCAGCTCTTCGCCCGCCCACAGCAGCCCGCTCACCACCCGCCTGCCATCTCCCGCCACTTCCACACTCTCCTCCACAGCGGCACCAACCTCCAGCCCCAAGCCTACGCCTACAACCCTAACGCCCAAGCCTTCTTCCACCAGAACCGGTGCTCCAAAAGAGTTGCCTGCAACACAGTCTTCCGCACCCTCCACAGCCAAAACCAGCCCCCTGCCTTCACCTGCTTCTTCTCCCTCCTCAACTGTGTCCTCAACATGGATGAGCTCCTCACACCCTGGTACGGCTCCCTCCTGCCCTTCCTACTGCTTCTGCCTGCTCTTACCAGCTCTTACTATTCCTTCCTTCCTTTCTGCCTTCCTCCCTTCCTTCTCTCCTGCCCTTCCTTCCCAGAACCATACACCCATGGGAGGTGGGGAGGGACTCCCTTTGCGTCTCATGGCTGGGTTTTGGCTTGTTTTCCCTTGCGTTTCTTCACTCTGGAAGCCCTCTGTCTCTGGACATGTCGGCTTTTCTTGGCTTTTGCACTGCTGGTTCTCTCCCCCTTCCTGCTGAGGTGAGGGCAGGCCAGCGAGTGGCTGTTTGGTGGCTTAGTGTCCAGCCAGGGCCACCCCACTGCCCACTGCCACACACAGTGGCCCCGACGGCGTCTCGGCAGGACGGGGAGGCTTAGGGAAGCAGTCAGGAGCCCAATCCTCTCTCTCGTGCTCAGTGAGACTCAGTGCGATACACGGCTGTTTCTTTTCACCAAGGCCCTAGCCCAGGGCTTCTGCCCACCTCCTTTGCCTTCCCCGCTTGGCCTGACACCCTCAGTCAACCTGTGCTTTCCTCCGGCAGCCTTCACCCACAAAGAGACAACCGTGCCACACATTGCGCCGCCTCTGACCACGCAGAAGACCAGCGCCGCCACCTCCGCCACCAGCACCTCCAAGACCTCTGTCTCCAGAGAGGCCAGCCCCGCCACCAGCACAGAAGTCCCTCTCACAAGGACGTCTCCAAGCCCCAGCTCTTCGCCCGCCCACAGCAGCCCGCTCACCACCCGCCTGCCATCTCCCGCCACTTCCACACTCTCCTCCACAGCGGCACCAACCTCCAGCCCCAAGCCTACGCCTACAACCCTAACGCCCAAGCCTTCTTCCACCAGAACCGGTGCTCCAAAAGAGTTGCCTGCAACACAGTCTTCCGCACCCTCCACAGCCAAAACCAGCCCCCTGCCTTCACCTGCTTCTTCTCCCTCCTCAACTGTGTCCTCAACATGGATGAGCTCCTCACACCCTGGTACGGCTCCCTCCTGCCCTTCCTACTGCTTCTGCCTGCTCTTACCAGCTCTTACTATTCCTTCCTTCCTTTCTGCCTTCCTCCCTTCCTTCTCTCCTGCCCTTCCTTCCCAGAACCATACACCCATGGGAGGTGGGGAGGGACTCCCTTTGCGTCTCATGGCTGGGTTTTGGCTTGTTTTCCCTTGCGTTTCTTCACTCTGGAAGCCCTCTGTCTCTGGAAATGTCGGCTTTTCTTGGCTTTTGCACTGCTGGTTCTCTCCCCCTTCCTGCTGAGGTGAGGGCAGGCCAGCGAGTGGCTGTTTGGTGGCTTAGTGTCCAGCCAGGACCACCCCACCGCCCACTGCCACACACAGTGGCCCCGACGGCGTCTCGGCAGGACAGGGAGGCTTAGGGAAGCAGTCAGGAGCCCAATCCTCTCTCTCGTGCTCAGTGAGACTCAGTGCGATACACGGCTGTTTCTTTTCACCAAGGCCCTAGCCCAGGGCTTCTGCCCACCTCCTTTGCCTTCCCCGCTTGGCCTGACACCCTCAGTCAACCTGTGCTTTCCTCCGGCAGCCTTCACCCACAAAGAGACAACCGTGCCACACATTGCGCCGCCTCTGACCACGCAGAAGACCAGCGCCGCCACCTCCGCCACCAGCACCTCCAAGACCTCTGTCTCCAGAGAGGCCAGCCCCGCCACCAGCACAGAAGTCCCTCTCACAAGGACGTCTCCAAGCCCCAGCTCTTCGCCCGCCCACAGCAGCCCGCTCACCACCCGCCTGCCATCTCCCGCCACTTCCACACTCTCCTCCACAGCGGCACCAACCTCCAGCCCCAAGCCTACGCCTACAACCCTAACGCCCAAGCCTTCTTCCACCAGAACCGGTGCTCCAAAAGAGTTGCCTGCAACACAGTCTTCCGCACCCTCCACAGCCAAAACCAGCCCCCTGCCTTCACCTGCTTCTTCTCCCTCCTCAACTGTGTCCTCAACATGGATGAGCTCCTCACACCCTGGTACGGCTCCCTCCTGCCCTTCCTACTGCTTCTGCCTGCTCTTACCAGCTCTTACTATTCCTTCCTTCCTTTCTGCCTTCCTCCCTTCCTTCTCTCCTGCCCTTCCTTCCCAGAACCATACACCCATGGGAGGTGGGGAGGGACTCCCTTTGCGTCTCATGGCTGGGTTTTGGCTTGTTTTCCCTTGCGTTTCTTCACTCTGGAAGCCCTCTGTCTCTGGAAATGTCGGCTTTTCTTGGCTTTTGCACTGCTGGTTCTCTCCCCCTTCCTGCTGAGGTGAGGGCAGGCCAGCGAGTGGCTGTTTGGTGGCTTAGTGTCCAGCCAGGGCCACCCCACCGCCCACTGCCACACACAGTGGCCCCGACGGCGTCTCGGCAGGACGGGGAGGCTTAGGGAAGCAGTCAGGAGCCCAATCCTCTCTCTCGTGCTCAGTGAGACTCAGTGCGATACACGGCTGTTTCTTTTCACCAAGGCCCTAGCCCAGGGCTTCTGCCCACCTCCTTTGCCTTCCCCGCTTGGCCTGACACCCTCAGTCAACCTGTGCTTTCCTCCGGCAGCCTTCACCCACAAAGAGACAACCGTGCCACACATTGCGCCGCCTCTGACCACGCAGAAGACCAGCGCCGCCACCTCCGCCACCAGCACCTCCAAGACCTCTGTCTCCAGAGAGGCCAGCCCCGCCACCAGCACAGAAGTCCCTCTCACAAGGACGTCTCCAAGCCCCAGCTCTTCGCCCGCCCACAGCAGCCCGCTCACCACCCGCCTGCCATCTCCCGCCACTTCCACACTCTCCTCCACAGCGGCACCAACCTCCAGCCCCAAGCCTACGCCCTTATCCCTTACTACTTCCCCTTTTAGGTCTGCTGAGAGCACTACGTATTTCTCCTTACAAAATACCACATTTTCTCCACATGTCAAAACATCTTCATCTGTAGTTCCTACCAGTATCTCAAAGTCCACTCCTCTTTTTATCCCCACGGTTTTATCTACAACCATTACTTTTGCTCCAAGTGTTATCACTAGTGCTTCTACAGAGTCAGTGGAAAGAACTTCTTTGCGAACAACAACATTAACCACCACTCGCACTACATCATCTCCTTTGACCTCTAGACTTTCAACATCCTTGTCTTCTGTTGTACCATTAACAGTGCCACAAGGTAAAGTATTTCCATACAGTTTCCTATATTATGTTTTCGGCTTTAGCACATCTTTTCTTTCATGAGTGTATGAACTTACATTACCTGTTCTTTGGTTGTGATACCATTTGTATGCATTGCCCCCATCTTTTCTTTCTGTAGTTATTTTTTGTAGACTAGTCATTATGAAATCAAAGATTTCAGACAACAGGTTCCCTGCTACACACTAATGTAAACATTAAAAAGTGCGAGTTAAGGAGGCTGACAGGATGTGTATCAGGAGATTCACAGAATTTTTGGGGTTTTAATCTTAAAATTCTAGTTAAGCAGTGTAAGTTATCTTTTATTTGGACAGGCTATCTCTTGAATTACCCTGCAGTAATAACTACCCAGAATTACCTCCTCTTAGCTCTCATATACTTTCTGCACAGTTGATCATTTTTGGGTATCTTTTCTGTAGGATACTGTCTTCTCAGTTTTCAAGGTACAGTGATGTTTTTTAGCTGATATGCGTAATTAAAAGCTAATATGTTTTGACTGAAGGAACAGCACATTCTACATACAATTTCTGCACAATTTCATGTGAAGAGAAGCACACAAAAAACCATCCTTTCTACTGGTTTTAAATGGAACCATCCTACTTTAGAAACCACAGTACAGGAGTCAGCAACACTGTCATGGATGCACAAGAGAGATCTATACATTTTTAACTTTTTTATGTATAGGTAGCAGAGCCTAGTTTCTAGTCCTAGTTATTAACAGTGAGGCAGTTTTTATTCCACAATTCCCAGGATATTAATTAACCTTTCTAAGAATAAACCAGATATCAACCATTCAATCTGTGAATGGAAGGTGGATTTCCCATGTAGTTCTTTTTTGTATGTTTGTTTAACCACTCTTTGAGGACCCAGGGAAGAGTTAATATCTCAATTTCAGCTACTTTGCATTCTCTTTTGGGAGAGTTCAATATACAAAGAAGAAACTATCTGGAAAATGTACTTCAGCCATATCATACTGCCTCTTTTCCTATTGCCTTCTCCACTCATATACCAGTTTCACTGTTCTCCTTTTCTGTGTTTAATTCCTAAAGAAAGTACAACCTCACCTCCACAAGTTACAATCTTCACTTGCCTTATCTTTGTTAAGATTTAGGAGGGATATGCAGCATCCTAAGAGGCCTGCTTAGTAATGAGATTATAAGTATTTGCATCTTCTGATCTTTGAAGCACGTGTTCAAAATTTTTCCAGAGACCTATATGCTATTTCCTTAGCTGTTGTGAATCTTCACACAAAATCCTCCGTTCCATCGTTATAATCAGATCAACTGAACCAGAAACATCTCCAACAGCAATAAAAAATGAACGAAGTCGAAGACCACACTCAAGTCATCCAAGACATCACCTACTGAGTCTTACTCCAGGAGACTGATTTACACAAAGGGTCCCAAATAGTCAACTAAGGAAACTGTGGTTGTGGTTAACTACTACTCTCAAATGGTGATGTGAGAATCAATATATAATCGATATATAAAAGTGGGTATAGTCACCTGCAGGAGAACCTTTCATCTCTGTTTTCACTGCTAACCTTGTCGGCAGAGTGCAGCTTGTACAGGTCAGTCAGCTCAGCCACAAGGCACGGCAGAAGGAGCTACCTGCAGAGTAAGCAATGGAATGTAGAGTCTGTCTTCCCTCCCACTGTTACACAAGTAATGCAGTACATAGACACTGGTTTCAGGTTTTTCAGCAGAAAGAAGGCTCAAATCGACTGATTACATGAGCAACAGGAAATGATAGTTTGACCCAAGGAGATGGGATTCTTTCTATTGTCCCACTCCCTTTGATCCTGCTTTCCCTTCATCCTCATAATTTGCACATCACAGAATGGGAATCCAAGTAGCAACTCTAATAAGCAGAAGGATTTCCCCCCAGTATAATTACACTTTTGGTGCCTGCTTTAGATTCTGTTCGCATTCTTTTTCTAAGAGAAGTGCTTCAGAACACTATCTTCCCAACTATACATTACCAGGTCTGTTCCTTGGAGTTAACAGGCGGTACCTCCCAGTACTTATTTCACGAGTTCATAAAGTCGAGAACAAGTTCTTCGTTCTCTGCACATTTTTCAGCCCTAAACTGAGCAATTCTGGTACTTTTCAGTCTTGCAGAATGTTAACAATACCTTCCAGTCCAGAAGGAAAAGGTAAATACTAGCCTAGCTCCTAGCTCTTCATTTATGACATAGAAGTATAGTGTCCAGTTATTAGTTGCTTTGTTTTCCAATGACAAATTCCCAAATTCCTACTACAGTATTAACTGAGCCTTCCCTGCAACAATGTGCAGGTTTCATCCATAACCTTTCTTCAAGCAGGGAACCTGAATGTGCTCAAAAGCGTGTTGTACAGGAGCAGCATGAGAGATGCATAAATTGCCTTCACAGTACTATTCAACACTTTTTGTTCTCCTTAATATAAACTTCAAAAAACAGTCTTTAAGCTTGTTGGAAAACCTGTGTTTTAAGTCAGCTTTTTGGTTCATAAAGTGTTTAGTGTCTTGCTTCAAGCCAGGAGAAAATGCAAGATCAATATACGTAATCATTACCTGCTATGTAGCATCACGCATTCTATCTAGTAAGGAAAGACAGACTTCGGGCAGGCATTTAAGTTGAACTCCTGGCTGCCTATAAATCAATCAATCCTTAAGATGAGTAAATGAAGCATTTTTCAATTAAGTAAAATCTATTAAAAGTTTGTCAACCAGAAATAATTCCACCAGACTTAGCCAGCTGGTTGTTTGATCAGCATCACCGTGTTCTCAGCAGTGGATTAGTGTTTTTTCCTGCTGGACTGAATTTGCATTATTTTCTTAACAGGAAATTTTTTTGCTCATTTCTAATTCCAGTAACTTGCATTTTCTTAGTTGTCCTCCAGGGTAACTATCTCAAACATCTTCAGTGCCTAGTTTAAAATCTTCTCTTGCTGTCTTACTTGTGACTTGTTAACTGACTCATGCAATAGGAATGGTTTTCCATGAAACCAAGTATGGAGGCTTTTGGCATCCAGCAAAGGTCCCTTGAGAAGACTAAGAAAAATTTCTGCTATAATTTTTTCTTTTTACATTTGACAGAGCGTTGCAGAGAACTCAAGTATGAAGAAAACATAACTTACAAAGGCTGTTCTACAAATGTCACTTTAAGCCGATGTGAAGGATCATGTCCATCTTCAACAAAGTAAGGATAGTTGAGAATGTATAGTACTGAAGTTGTTTCTTTTTCTTATTTGGCCATCTCTCAAGTAGTGATATTTGTTAATTATCAGTCCTTTATAACTCAGGGAGAAAAATGTGGTTGGCATCTACCCAGCAATACAACATTGCAGTATAAGCCAGCTAACTAGAAACAACACTAGTAAGGTCATTTAGTACATACGGATTTACAGTTTGAACAAGGAATGTTATCTCACTTCCTTAAGTTTTTTTTTAAAAGAACAGACATCAGTGATGCAGTTTGGGAGCTTTTTTGTTGTTTTGTTGGTTTTCTTCTCGTTGTTTTGTTGTTGCTGTTGCTTTTCTTGTTTTGGGGTGGTTTGTTAGTTTTTGGTTTTTTTTAAGATGGAAACATCAGTTAGACTACAATACTTTTTTTCAAATAGCCAAGACAGCAAAATAAGAAATTTATTTCACCTAAATACATGATGTCACTTCAGTTGTCTCATAATGTTCTTCTAATAGCGTAATTCAGGGATATTTTGTAGTTACAAGTGTGCTGTTTCAGTCTGTGCAGTTCTGCTTGCTCTCTGGGAGACTATTCAGACAGGGAATCAAGGCTTCAAATAAAACAACTCACTGTAGCAGTGTTACAGAGTTCACAGCTATCTGGGAAAAAAAATGTAAGTTCTTGTATTCCCAACAATCCAAGCAAATACAATGTCCAAGCAATGTTCATTGCTTTTACAAAAACTAATCTAAATTAATCCTGAGGCTAAAAGTTATCCCTTCAAAGTGAGTTCAGGTGTGCCTCAGCATTTTTAAAACCAAGTGACTTACTTTGCATTTTGAGAGTTTTCAAAAGGGGTGTGAAGCCTGGAGGAAGATTTTTAAAGTTATTAAGGTTCATCACAGTCACCAAGAAAGTTGTGGTTAAAAAACAGTTTTAACTGAAACCAAGCAGACTTGTCTCCCCTGTGTAGAGATTTTTACAAAAATATTTTTTCTGTAACTCTTGTTCCCATAACTGAATTCTAGCCTACATTTATATAACTTCCCACTGACAAAAAAAAAAAATAAAAATAGGAGCAAGACCAGCAGCAGTTGGCTGAACATGGTCAGAAAAGCAACACTATAATAGAACAACAGTATTATCAGAAGAGAACCAGGTGAGACCTAGATTATTCAAGCTATCACTTCACCAATCTGTGCTTTATTCCTGTTAATTCAGCAAGATATATGCAAGTCTACTACTACTTTGTTAACTGACCTCAGAGCCCAGAGTTGACATTACGCAGTCAGCAGCTCAGACTCTGGTGCTAGCAGTTCCGAGGAAGAAAGGGAACTTACTTCCTCCATGAACCGTGCAAAAGGAACATGCAAACTTTAGCATCCTTGTTAACAGGTCATACCAGAGACCTTTTGCAAACTCTTCAGTAGTCCGGTGCACAGCTTTACAAAATTTTAAATATATATATTTATATAAATATATATATATATCATAAAGTAACTACTTTATGATTTCCAGAAGTGCAAAAGGAGAACGGGGAAACTAAATCCTATTAGTTTCCCAGTGAGGTCTGAGGAATAGCTAAAAAATAGTTAAATATAGCTAAATATAGCTAAATAATAGCTAAAAGCCCTTTGAAAATTCAGTCTTAAAAAGGAAAGCAGCAGCTCAGTACACCTGAACTCCTGCAGAAGTCATCACGAGAACTTAAAATACTCAGTTGCTGCACTGTTTGTAGCTCTGTAGTTGACAGAACCTTAAACTCTAAGGGTTGTGCTCTTTCCTCTAAATGTTCTACCATTAGAAAAAAAAAAAAAAAGTGTTCAAATACTTGAAAAGCTGCAAGCCTAAAATGCTGTATACTAATCCTCCCTCTCTTCCAAACAGGTTGAATGTTGAGAAGATGGTGGTCACAACAGCATGTGGCTGCTGTAGGCCACTTCAGCTTCTTAAGAAGGAAATCCAACTACCATGCCAAGACCCAGATAACCCTGGAAAAAGGCTCATTACAGAAATAATTGTATTTAGTGGCTGTGTTTGTAACTTTGACAGTTGCATACACTAGCCAAACCTCCAAATGGCCGCAGATACCAATTTTTTTTTTAATTAAACACTGATCATAATTGAGTACTCCCACAGTGACTGCTCAGTGCTGGGAGTTCTCCTGTACTGATTATACAGGACAGCCTTGCAGTGAGGCTTCCTGAGCAGCTGCCAGGAGTGTCAATGAAGTTAACTGATAAATTATTCCTGATCAGCAGGGGGTTGGGGTGTGTGTGTGTGTGCAGGGGAGAAAGAAAAGAGGGGGGGGGGGGGGGGGGGGAGACCACGTCAGAGACTGTTTGGCGTTGCTCAGGGTGATATTTAACCAGTGGCTAAAAACTGGCCTATACACTGTGCAATAACAGAAATTTGACTTTCAAATAAAGTAGAAGGAATTGAATTTGCTAACTTATTTGTCATTATTTGACCAATTATTTTAACTGAAAATAGTCCATTAGGTTCACTACAGTTGAACTAGGACCTGTGGAATAGCCCATTACTGCACTGGGAAAGAGAGACCAGAGGTGACCTGTTCCCTTTCCTTTGAAAGCCTGTGCTTGTCACCCATACCCAGCTGCTGTCAAAGCAAGGTGCTCCATGAGCCAAAAGCTAATTGTGAGGTTTCTACGTGCACCCTTCATGTGGCGGGACATTTCTAGAAACATCATTAACGCAGACGTGTAGTGGCTTTTGGACAAAGCCAAAATTTGCAGGGCATTTCTCTGCACAAAATCAGCTCGTGTGAGTCTAACAGGACACAGGTAGTTCGCTCACAAGCCATTTCTACTTGCTGCTAGCAGAGAGTATTCTTTGTGTGCAATTCATTCAAGAAAAATTTGTATGAATGCACAAAAGCTCATAGAGCCCAGGTTTTGGCTTGGGTTTTTTTAGCAAGTTTGAGAGAAGTATTAAGAATCTGAAGCATACATTTAAAGCTTGAGTGAGGTTTTTTAGCAGTTTAGATACTCTTACACAATGTCAACTTTTTTTTTTTCATAAGTCCTGCCTGTGTGTAATACAGGTGTGTGCTTCATAGCCTCAACCATACCCCACTGTTACACCGGTTTGTAATGTTACACCAGCATGTACTGTTAATACAGTTACTGTTGTTAAACACTATAGGAAGAAAGATTTTTACATTGTTTTTTCTTACAGCAGAGTATTTGTAACATGTGACCAAACACACCAACAAAAAAGCCATAAACAAACCTACTGAGGAAGCAGAGATCTGCAGACTCAACTGAACACAACCCACCAGTAGTTTGCAGAAAAGAATTTACTATTACACATAAACTCATGTTCCATAACAACCATTCCATGCAAGTATTTTTTACACTTCCATGCCCCCAGACAAAAAAATGACAGTTTAATTACTGTTCTAATCATTTATTTAGTCTTAATACGGTCTTCTGATGAATATAGTCTAATATATAGTCTCCTATATGAAAATTCTCCACTTAATTTGACAGAACTTTGTTTTATACAAATAAGACAATCACCATAAATGTTACATACTGGAGTGTAGATCAAGAATGAACATATGCTACCTGTTTTGCTATTCAGTTATTTTCACATGTCAATGCCTGAAAATACTGTACTTAAAAACAATAACACTGTTTACTGCAGAAATTACTTGTCTGCTTGACAGGATACATCACTTTGGTAAGTTAACCATCATTCACAAAAAAATAATCAAGTATTTGTCTGAATTTGTTCACTTTTCTGCTCATGGCTTCATTGAGCTGACATTTAATACAAAGTGTGAACAGTCATAAGCTTAACACAGTCACCACTGAAAAGACACTTTCCCTTACCCCCCTTCTTCGCACATTTTTAATGCACATTTTAGCACAGCTTGAACCAAAGCAAAGTGAACTAAAGTAGTGCAGTGTCTCAAGGTGTCCTTTAATGAGGGCACAGAACATTTTCAGGGGGACAGATATACAACAGGATTTGGAAAAAATGAAATATAAGCTCCTCCCCTGTCTTTGCTAAGACTCCCTTTAGTTCAGCACATCAGATCTGTAATGTAGCAGCCAACAGCATGGTTAAGATAACAGGACTAATAGAGACATACGGCATCCAAAGGACAATTAGTATTTTGCCAGCTGCCCAACCTGACTGCAGGAACTGCTCATGAAGATTTTCAAAGACAATGTTTGTGATCAAAGAATCTTGATTAGCTACTTGAAAGGCCATAAAAAGGCCAATTGTTCAAGAGAACTTTTGCAGAAAGACCAGGACTATAGCCAAGTTTTCAGTCATAACATCCAGTTACCAGCGATTTCTGGAAAAACTAAACAAAAAAACCCTCCTGAAACCCACACACCACAGCCAAACCTTTGTTCTTCATTTTGCACTTAAGTATGATCACTAGCCTTCAACCGAACCAAATTATAATCACCCAGTTCCATCGTTTAACTCAAAACACTGAAGAAAAAAAAAGCAAGGCACACTCAATCATGTAGAATCCCGTCCCCTGCTGTGCACTGGGCAGCATGACAGGAGCTTCATTTAAATGTATTTTCAATGTCATCACTATATCACTCAAAACCTTTATTTCATGGGCATACTTGGCTGTGTGTGCTGTGAGACAGCAGTCTCAGGCTTCCTTTAAATAATCTTGAGGAAATCTTGATCTGAGGTTCACTTCTCACGTCAGCAGCAGCTGACTTCGTTCATCATGACCTACAGTACTCGCTGACAACTGCCCGCAGTTTCTAACTGTACGACCTCACCTGCTTTGTTTTAGCAGCCTTTGTTGCACCAGGCTTAAAGAGTGTGAGCCAAAATTGCGTCCACTTACTTCTGCAGAGAAGCTGCAAAGAGTTTGCTGACGTGAAGCAAGTTACAAAGGCTTTGGTCGTAAAAGCCACTACAAAAGCTGAACGTTTTTGGGCCTTCTATTCTTGGTCTCAACACAAGTCTCTACACCATGTTGGATATTTTTACCACCACTGACAGACAGGAAACTGTTCAGATATCAGTTATTCAACCTCTCGAGTTTTAACATTACTCTACACTGGGGAAAAAATAGTTTAAAATTACATTTTTGTCTAAAAGAGTACATGCCTTACAGCCCTTCAAGGGCCTATTACTTCCCACTCCTCCTTTTATACAACACCAGACTCTGCAGTTAGTTATATCACATCATTAGGACTATTACTTGCTAAGTCTGATGGGAAACAGAAAAAACACAGAACAGAATATTTAACTTCAGTTTGACTAACAATGAACAAGCATGTACTCATTCACCACCTACTAAACAAGCTCACCTCATTATTTGAGATAAGCAGAAGGCTTAAGAATAGCTTTTTTGTTCAATCCACTTTCCAAAGTTCAGAAAACATTAAGAAGTAAAGGATTACAAGATTAATACTCTAAGACTCTGGTCCTGTGGCATTTTTCAAATACAAAGATTGATGACAATCAACATAAATGTTCACTTGAATCCGATTCAAACACATCTTGGAATCTGCCATTCCACCCAGTACAAGACTTGTTCAACTTTACAAAGTTTTGACTCTACATTAATATCTGAACTAACCTTACTGAGCAGCATTACATTGGTTACTTTCAACTCAGAACAGAGCAAGTACCTGTTAAAGGCACTAAGGCAGAATGTTACTAGCCATTTCCAGTTGAAATCCTTGGTTACCACATCTAAATCAATTTCCTTTAGCAAATTTAAAAGCCTGACCTCTGCAAGAAAAAGGAGCACAAGACAGCCCTCCCACCCTTTGTGTAACACACTAAAAGCCATTTTTAATGTAAAAAGTCACTTCCGTGTACTGTACATTTTATAGTCTTATTTTCAAACAAGGGTCAAGTCCTATTAAGGCAGGGAGCTGGTATTGGTTAACATTGCAGTACTCAGACAGTGATGTACAAGATATTTATTTGCAGTATGATGACAGTGATATAAATGGAAAAACCAAAACTGACATGATTAATATTAAAACTGTTCTGACAGCAATTCACATAATCTCTGAGATACAGCTTCTTTACTTGTTCGTAGTGTGAGCCTATACATCTGAAAAAGAACATAAATATTATTTACATTTTAAACAGTTTGGCATTAAATGAATGCACAGTCAACTAGTGAAAGCTACCAGTTATCTCTTACCCGTTTTATTAGATTTGGTAGGAAAAAGACCTCAAGTTAAAACATTCAGAAGCAGCAGCCACTGAGTAATACAGCTTTTTCAAACCACAGGCTGGAGAACATATTCAAACCCTTGTTAAGAGTTACCATTGCTCTCATATTTTTAGGCTTTAAGAGCAAGGCATTGTCCAAAATTTTTCTTTAAAAGGAGTAAATGTTGTGGAAAAGTCTAAAGACTATCACCACTTCTTCAGAAAACAGGAAACTTACCACCCTAAAATTATTTTTAGTCCTCAGTTAACTTTGATAAAACCTCTATCAAAATGCTTGAGGAAAAATATTCTTTAACATTGTGTTCATTTGCTTACGTTTTCTCTTTTAGCCAATCATTCTTTTAGTAATTTAAAATGGCAAAGGGAATTATACTTAATCTTTCCAAGGTGCACAAAACAGAAACATTAAATGTTTCCAGCGTTCAAGAGAAGATGAGACTCCATGAACTGTCTGGAATAATACAATGATCTCTTCCAACAGGAAAGAGAATTGCTATGAAGCAGCAGCTTACCAAACTGGGCCAGGACCAGCTGCTACAATTCCATTTCTTGTTAGAGTCTGCAGTCACAATTAGCTATTGCAGTAGTGATTTTAAATAAATATCTTAAGGAGTTTCAGATATACACAGATAATTAGTTCAAACAAGAATCTGTATTTAAGCTGTAGATGCTTAAACAGATACCTGTGCCTGGAGGTTGGGTTCAAGGCGCAGCAAGCATCCAATCTGAGTAGTTTTTGTATGTATGATACCAGCACCGACAAAGTTAGCAGGATTGGGATCTACCTCCTCAAGCAGGGCTGATCCAAAGCCAATTATCTGTGAAAGAAATCCCGAAGACTTACATGTGGGGACAGTGGGACACCAATACCAAGTCTACCCAAGCACAGCCACCACCAACTAGCAAAACAAGTAGGAGACTAATTTTTATTTGAAGTGTTCAAGACATTAAAGAATTATCCCATACCAATTTTATTACAACAAATTTTTGAAGTGACAGAAGTGACCCTGATAATGTTCCTGAAAAAGAGGTTCTCGAAAACAACTGAGAAATAAGTTAGATTCAACATAAGTCTCCTGGTTTTGATAAAGCCATTCCTGTCTTACATTAGTCACTTCTGTTTTGCCTAAGGCAGCCAGTTCTATAACAGGTCGCTTGTTTTCTTTTGTTTACTTTTCTAACTAGTAACTCTAGTATAAATTAAGGCTTGAAGTATCTTTCAATTCAGTTTTAAGCACTGAATTAGTGTTTTCTTAAATACTTTCAAGTTTCCAGCTGCTATTGAAGATTACATCTAATTCAAGCCACATTGAGAAACAGTCCACTCAACCCGGCACTGCCAAGGGTCTGTTACACAACATGGACTCAAACTTTAACAGGACGATCCAATTGCCATGTAAACCAAGACAAACAAAGTTTGTTTATACTGCTACCCTTACACTCTGAATCAAAAATACCACACAACACCCACCTTTGCTTTTGTGATCTCTGCATCCATTGGGTGTTTTGCTTTAAAGATATTCTGTACTTCTTGTTTCGGACTGCAAGACAAGGCAAGATGAATACATGGTGTAGCACATGTATTGTGTACAGCACTGTTCAATAGCAACGGATTATACTGGGAGAGTTTATAACTCACAAGATTAAGTATGGGATGAGGCATTGCACCAGCTACATTCACAGTGTAACCTTTTTCTTCCCTTGGCCCACCACAAGAGCCCCAAGCCCAAATATAGACAAAGTCTTACTTGCTCAGTTGCTTCCAACGCTGAAAAAAGTCTTGAGAAGACATCTCTGTTGGCTGGAAAAATTTATTCAGTGTGATGGGTAATTTTACTGAAAGATTTTGAAATGTTCCGCCATACCTGCATATGGAACAGAAAGAACACTGTGTATGCAGCACAGTGTCAGCAGTCTCTCAGCCTAAATCAACCAAGGAATTGTGTATGATTAGCATTATCTGCAGTTCACAAATTTTATTTCTAAGGTACAGTTGTAATCCACTGTTAAATAAACGCATTTGCTCTGCTTAGATGGCAAATGAAAATGAATTGGCAGAACTTCTAATAAGGATCTCTCAGTTTCAACATAGGTTGTTATCCTTCTAGATAGCCCGCATCAAAGGTGTGAAAATACATCCCTGTGAAAACATACCAGGAAGAACCAGTTTAGACTAGAACATCAGAATGTAGCCCAGAAATCAGAATTTCCTCAGGGCTGATGTGAGTGGACATAACAAGATTCTGGTTATGGCTGCATGCATTTCCAGTCCAAGCTGTTTGCAGAAACGTTCTTGGTTTCCAGAAGGGAGAAGTTACTACGTATATTCCTATCAAGATTTCTTAAGCAAACAGGAAGACTGCTGTTTTATATGGATAGTAGAAAGAGAAGTCATGGAGACATTTTACCAGCAGCTGCTTCTTGATTAGTAAACCACATTGTTCCAAGTGGATTCCCTACCTTCCCTAGTAACTTAAAGCTTAGTTAGATCAATGTGTCCTTATTCTACACTTCAGTCAGAGGACCAGGACAAATTCAACATCTTCCATCCAATTAATTCACTAACATTGGAATCCTGTGTTTTACCTGAATTGAATGTTCAGGATTGGAGCTTCCATAAAGTCTGACACACATTCGATGTTTACAACCTGCTGAACCTGTGCACCTCCATCCACGGTGGGGTCAACAGGTTTTGTCTGAAGATTCAGGCATAAGAACTGCTTAAGGAAAGTGATCAATGAATTGGTAACTTTTTTTAAAAAAAAAAAAAAGCAAATCCTCCAATAAGATATATGAGGAATTACCATCATTCACTCATTCTCTATATGCTACTGAATATTCAAAGGCCAATTCTTGTACAGCAAGTTGTTTGGCTTTTTTTCATACTGACACACCTAGAAGCAATAACCCCCCACAATTCTCAGTTATTTGGATACTCTTAAAGAAAGGTGCCCTCAAAAAGATATGAAGGCACAGACAGACTTCACAATAGACACCACTGGATGTGAACGTCACAGTGATGCTTTGAGTCAAACAAGCTTGATTACACAGTCTCCCAGAAATCCTAAATTTGCAATACCAAGTGTTAAGGATGAACTGTAAATTTAAGAGCTTATTTTATATCACCATCTTTGTGCACATATATTCTTCTATCTCCATCTCGTCTGAGGTTATCTGCTAACACAGGACTTGAAGGACGCCACACCTATACCCCTGCTACTTCATGACAGTGGAGAAAGTTAGTTACATTACATATTTATTCAGCCAAATTTCTCCTTATTTCAACAGTAAGTTTGTGTTTGTAACAAGAGCTTTAAGGAGAGAATGTTCCCTCTCTGCTCAAGGCATGTTCTTTCCCCAAGAACTTTAGAAAGTTATCAGCAAGTTTCTCATTTCTTCATATTCAAGGACACCATGCCTTGATCCAGCAGCTTTACTATAATTTTGTGTGGCATAAAACACAAAACCCAAATAAGAACACACATGCTGCTTCATTTAAGGATATTTGACTGTAGGTCATCTGAGCAGATTACTGTTGGAGTAAAATTCAAGAACTGTGTTGATGTCTTATTACCATAGAATATGAACATACGTCCTAAAAAGAAAAGAATAAAAGACATCAGAATTTTTAGGTACATCACATATAATCATATTAAACTCTCTGTGCTTCAATTATCTAATACACTGTCTTTCTACCTTTCTTTAAAGCAACTTTTAAAAACAAAGCATGATTTACATGGTTTATCTTACCAAGATATTCACAGTTCAAAATGAAATAACAGATTAAAGCAAACCATGCAACTTCCCCCACAGTAGCTGTCACACAGGCAGTTAAAGAATCCATGGAAGTCTTTCAGAGAACATTACTTTTTATGTAAAGAAGCTGTTATGATACCAAAAGTGATGCAGAAGGGAGAAGCAAGCAATCCTAGTGCTGGCCTGTGTCTGATTCCCAGCTCTTTCCTAGATGTTTTCAGTACCTTGTGCATTAATGTATTATGATAGACATGTCCAAAATGTACTGTGTATCATATTATTACAATAAGCTATACTGTAAGATATAAAAATTGAGGAGAATGGTCCTTTATAACCCTGGCTGTACCAGTCTTACAAAGAGGCAGCAAGAGCTGGAGCTTACAGTACCACTTAACACTCCCAGTTCATCTCAGCTACCAAAACAACCCATAAGTTTAAGGAAACAAGAACCCACACAGAAGCCAGAGGCACACAAACAGTGAAGATCCTAAGACAGGTTAGGCCTGAAATCACATTTCCCTCTTAAGCAGATGAAAAGTAAGTCCCATCCATAACATCATGCTGGCATCGGGGTTGATAATGCAGACAGCTAACCACTTGGCCTGAAAGATCTTACCCAGGTTCTGTCGAAATTCAGACTTCAATCCAATTTGTAGCAACTGATTTTCAAATAAGACTCCATTATTTTTACACACAAACCTAGGGGAAGAGAGGGAAAACGTGTTTTAAATTGAGTTATATTAAATAATACTTAGAACCACAAAATTCAGGGTTTACACAGAGGATGAAGATTGTGGTTAACCTAGAGTGCATCAGTCTGTGAGAGAGGTCTTTGCAGAAAACTGCAGAGTTAGAAAAGACAATTTTACAACCAAAACCACCACTTGTAGGACACTAAAAGAACTGAAATTTTTATTTGATAGGATGTCTGAGAAACTATGAAGGAAGCCACAATGTGCTACACACACACACACACACTGTCTATAAAGGACCAGGCAACAGACTAGGATTTTTCTTATGCATATTCTTGACAACTTCTGAAACTCATTAGGTTGGTGCAGAATTGAAAAGTTTGAGGCTTTGACTGTTTAAACCTGAAAGAAAAAAGAATCCCTTGTTTTATCAGTTCTGTATCACATAAGTCAACTGAGAGCTGTATTATTTTTTTTTCCATTTTGAGAGAGGAAGCCCATTCTACAGTGATTTCAGTCCTTTCTGTCACCCTTCACATAAAAGTAGAAGAGGTGGTCAGCAAACATCAGCCTTTTGCATACAAGGCACTTAAAACATACTCCCAAGTATCAGTACTTTTGACAATTTACTCTTTTACGACTTTCCTTTATTTGTGAATAGTTGCAAAACTTAATCTACAACTGGCATTGCCTCATTTTAGAGCAGTGTGTGATAGCACTGACTCGTAAAGGCAACTCTAACCTGTGTATTCATGAACTTGTCATAAAATCCACAGCATCTACAGAGGTGCTCTAGTCACAAGTCTGACAGTACATGTTTCTCTAGTTTTGCTGGTATTAAGTTAATGCACAATAGAGTTTTGCTTTATAACTATAATCTGGAAGTTGCCCAGCCTTGCAAGGTTTTAGTATTGCTTACTTGTGAAAAAGCTCATCAGCATCATGCACAGTATCAGCTGGTTCCTCAGAAACTACCTCAGATGAAGCCAGGTCAGGGCTAGTTCAGGCAGCACAAAGGAAGAAAGGCAGTAGCGACAGAGATAGCAGGAGTTAGTAAAGACAGCTTAGTGCTTAGTTATTTCTTTTACCTCCTTCCTCAAAAATGGCAGTGCTGAGTTTAATGCATGAAAAATTTATTAGCTGCCCTAGCTCAGTACACCTAGAAAGGTTTTAGGCATTAGGCAATGTTTTCCCCCACTTCTCTCCCCCACCCCACCCCTCCCTGATTGTCAGGAACCAGCAATTCTTCCCCAAGACAGGAGACAGATGAAGGTGTTCAGTAGCTTAAATTTATACCTCTTAAAGAACCAAGTCCTTTTAGGTGTTTAATTGTGACAGCAGAAAACTTTTAGTTCAAAACCGTAAAGGGAGACGTATATTAACTACTACAAAGGTGCTCTTTGAAGCAGAGGCCTCATCAACCTTAGTGGCACTTCTAATTACAGCTGTACAATCTGTTCTTAAAAACACGCAACTATTAAGTGTAGGCAAGGATATACGGGCACACAGAGAATGACTTACCCGAAGTATCAGATTAGAAACAAAAGTGACAACAGCACTAAAAAGAGGCAGGAAACTGTAAAAGGCAACTTCTCAGTATCACTAGAGAAGCATTTCATCATCTACAGACAGACCAAGGGGTTGGGCAATGCTATACTTTCTTCTGCAGAAAGAGAAAACTCTTTTTAGGTAACTTTTGCTTATGAAGCTACTAGCATTGGTTTCTTTAAAAGAGGGAAAAAAACCAAAAACCTCTAACAAGCTTGTGTAGCTTCTTAAAGTCTTGGTATTGTATAGCATGATTAAACATCACTTATTGACTTCCAGGAAAAACACAGGATCAAGTCCCAATCACTGCAAACCTGCAACAATGCATTGCCTAGTATAAAATTTTGATGAAAGTCTCAATGATCCAGGCAGATTAGTTTCACTAATTATGTCTTTTATATTAAGATGCATTGTAAATCTGTCATGCCATCATTCAAAATTTGGTCCTTGACAATAGTAACACATTCTTTGGCCAATAAGATGAGATATTTTTAAAAGGCATTCTATGATTTTATACTATTTATTTCCAAAATTTTAGCCAAACAATTTTTGAGTGTAGCCACAGTGGCTTTTAATATTAACAGAATTAAGAACACCCTGCACCTACACTACACTTGGTAATGTAACTAGGAAGAAGATACTTGTATCAAATACCCTTAAAAAAAAAAAGCAAAGCACTTGTTTTTTTCCCCTTTTCACACCTGTTTGTCAGACAGTAGCAGAACAATTTAAGTGTATCTTGAAATTCTGAGAACCAGTATCTCTGGACATAATCCATCTCATTGTTCCAGTATCAGCTTGCCATAAGCGGAGACACACAAGAATACTTTATGGAAATAAGATAAGAATAAACATATTCATATCAGGCCAGATAACCCCCAAATTCAGGATGTATTGAGATGCACAAGCAGCTTACTTTAAGAAGCAAAACCAGCATGAAAACTAGGCAATATTGTGTGGCTAATATCCTCAGGTTGATTACTACAGACTCAGTTTTTCCATGAGCAGAAGTATTCAATAAAGATAGCACATCCAGCACAGAGTTCAAGAACACCTCTCTTGCTGTGCTACTACCACCCAGGAATGCATTCCATAAGCTGGAACAAAACTGGAAGTTATTGTACTTTTTTTCCTCTAATCCTGTTTTAAGAGACAAATTCTTCTTCAGATTCCTTACAGGGTGACTTAATTACCTCGCAAAGTTGTCATCAGAACCAGGAGCAAGAGGTGCAACTGCAGAAGCTGAATCTGAAAATACATCCACCAGCAGGCTACCACTAGAGGACGGTGGGGGAGCTGAATTGGTGAGAGGGGCAGCACCCAGACCCAGCAGATCCGCAGATGGAGAAGGAGTAGACTAGGGAAGACAAGACACTTTGGTGTTACACTACAGCAAAACTAAAACAAAGCTGTCTCTTTTGCATAGACAATTAAGCTATGGCAAAGTGTCTCTCCCCACCACAAATCAAGCTTTGGATGGACGTAGTAGGCCTCATGAATGCAGCTATCACCTTGCATTTCAACTTAAGCTCATTAACAGATGTGGGGTTTTTTTCTGTTGAGGAGAGTTTTATGTCCATCTAACCATTACATAAAAAACCAAAATTAATCTGTCTGGAATCTGATTCTGCAGAAGAAAGATGACACTTTTTCCCCCTCTCTTCTCACCTCTTAGTTTCAAGGGAAATTAAGTACTGTAGGGAACAAAATTCAAATGTGCTGCTTTTCTTTCATGAAGAATCCAGGAAGAAATGCAGTAGCTTTTACACAAACCTAAATTAAAACATCACAGCATCTTTTAAAATTGACTATCAGTTTAGTCCTGGGTTTTTGAAGCCTGGCAAACCTTAGAAACAATGTAAGACCTAACCAGCAAAAAAGCAGAGCCTGTAGCTAGTTCAAGCTGCAAACACTAAAGGTAGAGGTACAACCTTTGAAGTTTTTTTTTCTCAAATAGAACAAATCAGGTAGCCAGGACACAGAATCATGCAACAGAGGCTGCACATATGTCCCCATGTCACATGCAAGAACAAAGCACAGACTGTTAAACAAAATGTTCATGTATTAGACGTTAGCTGCCTACAATACTCCAGATACACTCAAGATGAGTCATGAGATGCATTTGGCTTGAGCCTGAAATTTTGGTTTTGTAAACTCAAAGTTATCATATACTCCAAAAATGGAATTTGATGCAGTGAAATGAAAAATTCCCTGGCAAAAAATATTTCAGAAGCCAATCGGTAAGAACTACTGAAAAAAAACAGCTGAAACTCCAATTTGGAACATATTCTTGGCATTTAAACCAGGGTCACACCAAAGCCACTGATGACAGTAACAGAGTGGAGTTTCTTACATGGCTGCAACCCATAAAGTGAAGCTCATAAAAGCATAACACAATTTTAACTGCCAGTCACCTCAGTCAATTTGGCATGCAAAGAAAACTTGGCAACTTTTCTGCTGGAAAGGTATTTCTGTCCATTCAAAGATTTTGCACTTGGAACATCTACTCTTACATACTGCAATGACTAAGAGTTAAAGGATTACACTTCAACAAACTGGGCAGAGAGTGTGCTACAGTATTTCCTCCTCTTAGGTATACTACTACTATGTCTCAAATGTAATTACAAGCTATGCTAGTCATTAAAACCAGAAACAAGTATTACATTATGGAAACAATTCATCCTCCCAGCTTTAACTGACAATAAAATGAGAACTTTCAGCTCAGAAGAAACAAGACTGTGGCCTTGTCTACCATAACTGAACTCAAATACTACTGTCAAATAAACAGTAACAACATTATATTGATTTAAGGACATCCATCTTAGTCAAGTGTCATCCACTTCTAGTAAAAACAGTAACAATTCAAAACAAGAGGCAAAATATCTACCATGTTAGACAAAGCAGAACAGCAGCTGATATATTGAAATTCAAGTCACTCCTTTTAAATATATGTTAATCTTATCATCTCGCCTTCAACTGCAATTTCACCAGCAAGAAAACTCCCATTTCTAAGTTTACAGCAATATTTTTCAAAGTAACAACATAAAAGGGATTCTTTTTTAGATAGTTTGTCCCCATTTACATAAGATTTCCAAAGAAAAACTGCATCCAAGCATGTGGTGGGGGGAAAGAAACTGTATGTTCCCCTGCTACTTTACAGCAAATACCCATAGTTTCAAACTCCTAAGAAGCCACTTTAAGAAAAACATTATTTTCTCACTTGCAGGCCATCTAAATTAGTGAAGTAACAGCTTTTAAACTCACAACAGCACTGGCATTGACAGAGGTGGGTTCAGCACTTCCATTCATATCGGAGCTCCTCTCCTTTTTGATCTCTTCCAGGTCAGTAACTGTGCCTGGGCCTTTCTTCTTCTTGAGTTTAGCCAAAATAGAAGATTCCCTCTCTGGAAAGGGAGGCATTTCTTCCAGCACTGTAGCCTTATCACAGAAAAAAAGTATTAGCTAAACTTACAGAAAAAGCCAAACCATCTTCTTTGAAGAGATACACCCTTACAGATTGCATGAGGCAAAAGCAGAAGTAATTATCCACACAGAAAGTGACGATGCAGTTTATTGTACAGTGATAGAATAGACCTGCTTTTTTAAAAAAAAAAAAAAAAATATTTAAAACTTTCTGAAGTCCTCCCAAAGCAGTTAAGAGAACAGGAGCATATCGATTCTCTGGTACAGTGCTGTTGAATTAAAAAAAAAAAAAAAAAAAAATTAGATCACAACAGGTCCTTATGTCAAACAGATCTAGACTGATACCACAGAAGATTCCCCAAGGGTCTAGTCAGACCTAAGCATTTATTAGCTGTCAAGACTATGTGTGCCATGCTCTGGCCAGACCTGAGAGTATCAGGTTAAAACACTGTGAACTTCTGGAGACAGAAAAAAAAAAAAATTAAAAAAACCCAAAATAGCAGAATTACAAGTTACCTGCCCACCATCAAGTAAGTCAAAACAAAGCACTACCTTTTGGTATCTGAATACTGTAGGACCCTGTACTATGCCAGCTTTCACTGGCTTCCCAGCTCCAGATTACCATGCTTCAGTGGTCATTTGTACCACTAAAGCAATAACAACTTGGATTTTAGCTCTAAATCAAAGGTGGCTGCAGCTGAGTTAGGCAGACTAAAAGAATAAGTGCCCACATTGTGGATCCTTAATCCTGCTTTAAGACTTCTGAGCAATCAGGTAAGGTTTAGTGGAATTTACTTGTTGACAGAAGACACAGCTACAGAGTTCCACACAATAAAAACAAATGATCTTTATACCTACCAATATATCAGTACTGGCAATAGTACTGAGCCTCAAATACTCAACAGCTCTCTGCTGCAGCTCAACATCAGCATTCTTTAACTGACTGTCACTGCGCAATACATCTTGAATTGTGGTTTTGATTTCTGGAAACAGGTTCACAAACTTGATGTAGGTAGACAGAAGCAGAGCTCGGGTAGGAACACTACACAGATGAAACTTGGAATGTAGCAAGTTGAACTGGATGAGGGGACTTAAAAGACGGGAAGAAAAAGAATTTGTTCAGTTCTTGTAGACATGATCATTCTTAATGCATTACTAGCAAGAGCTGAATCATTTGTTAACTGGCCTTTAGGAGTATTAAATAGACATTAGATTCTTAACAGAAAGTGTTACTACTTCAACTCAATATTTTAGAAGGTGTTTTACCTTGATCTTGGATCACCTGCTATCAGATTTCCAAATTCTCCCAAGATGTAGCCACCTACTTTTACAAGATTCTCATGGCATGCTGGAGCTTGAAGGGCCTGTAAGAACACATTAAATAGTCATTGATCAGCAGTATATCAAAACAAGATCTTTTCTGTCCCTTCCACGTCCAGTTTCCTAGTCTACTTTCCTGTAAGAGCAGACCATAGGTGTAGGCACTATAGAGCACTTACAAGAAAAGCATGATAGGTGGTATGACTTTACAGAAGAACCTTTAATATAAGTATTACTTGCTTAAGAGCTCTCTTAGGCCCACCTAGCAGCACTGTGGACTTCCGAGGACAGACACATCTGCTTAGGTTTCCCCTTACATCTTTAGGTGTCAGAAAGATATTAATATACTTAATTTAAACCTTGCAAGAATGTGTTGAAATTGTCCAGGATAAAAATACTGTCTTTATTGAGCATGAAGAAAAACATAGCAGGGATGAGTTCTGAAAGTCAACTTAAACATTCAGGAAAGGAAATAAAAAAAAGTGGAACGCCCATATGAAGAATCCAGTCAGCGCAACAAGGCCAGACATTTGGAAGTGTTCTCCTTTAATAGTTCAAATTCCAGTTTTATCAGAATGGATATATGCTTCCAGAAGGATCATCAAGGTATCATTTTGAGTGTTTTGGATTCCCCCATGCAGAAAACTCAAAAAAAAAAAAAAAAGCAAGCCACCCTGTAAAAAGCTTCTGTTTTTACTACATTTCAGTAATTTTCCAGGTAATGCAATTTCCTTACTAAGCCATCCATTCAATGCCATCCACCAAAATAACAAAACACCAGCATAACCTGCCCTGCCCTCCCTCACCAAAACCAGTACAGTACCAGGTGTATTCTACATTACTTAAGCCAGAGAAGCTTCTCCTCAACTTAATATAGTCTCTGACTCTGAAAATCTATGATGCTAGTTTTACAGAAAGCTTCAGCAGTCTTTTATTGAAATATTCAGGATCGTATTTTAACTCCTCCCCAACATGGGGAAGCACACAAATCTGCTAGATCATGTGGTGTTTACTTAATTCCTACTTCATTTTGACAGTGAATTGAAAACAGTTATTCTCACCTCAAAAACAGTCTTTGCTGCATACCCTTGAACATCATCCCTGTTGATGACAATCTGAATAACTCGATACCACACTTCTTCGCTGACATAGTCACCAGCAATGCGAATCAGATTCAAGATTGTGTCCACATACCAGGTATAATCCACTGCATACTTCTCAGCTAGAATTGCAACTTTCAGAACCTGAACACACATAAGAGAATAAAGAAGGTTGACTAGCTTCTACTATAAGCTGTGTATCAAGATTCACTTTCATACACACCTAGTGATACCCCATGGTAGCCCAGAAGCCTGTTTCAGATGCCCCCACAGCTAAGGTGACAGCTGAACATTGAAGTCTGTGCCAGGTACACAATGCTTTCCCCATAATGCATTTGAATATGTTGTGCCTGTGGCTTTCAACTGTGTAGCTAAGCAATCAAGAGCAATTTACTGAACATTTTTTGTTTGCTATAAATACACCATCTAAACCATCACCAAGACAGGACCAAGTAGGAAACTGGACACCTCTTAAAAAAAAGAAAAAAGTGGAAACTCAAGCCAGCAGAGAGAGACCAGAGTCGCCAAGACATAGCTGACTTTTTCGGGTCATACTGATCCCTAGATCCTGAAGCAAACAATCAGCATATGAAGAGACCTCCACATAATTTGTTATCAGTTGTATTTATACTGACATTCTTTTAGGAGTACTAAATTAACAGAACGAAATTCACACTATCTGCCAAGTCAGGGTAGATTGCCAATAACAACAAGACAGTACAAGAGGTAAATCACCTAACACTGTATTCTATGTTAACTTCTCTGATCAAGAAACTTTGGCACCTAACTAAGCTAAATGACTACCATAAGCACAGGTTTTGGCTACCATTCTAAGAAGGCTGTTGTTTTTTTCCTGCTGGGAGGAAGGAGACCGATACCATGCCTGTCTTTTACCTGATTATAAGGTACTGTTTTGGGGGATCCTTAGACTAAGAGAACGTTCTCACAGCATACACAGTATAAAGTTCTACCTACAAATAAGTATTTATCACACTAATTTTTGAAGCTATTAAACAACTAACTAGAGTAGGACATAACCCACAGATCCAGAGATTGTATTTGCTCAAGCATTGTTAAAATTCACTTCACTTTCTACATGCAATGCCCCAAGACAAAGACTAGTTTTTAAAATTCCTGGATTCCAAGGGCTTTTTTTTTCCCTTCTCCCATTAGTTTAACCTAAATGAAGAACATCCTTTGCTATTAAGACTACAAACTTAGGGGGTTTTGTTGGTTTTTTTCTTTCTTTGTTGGGTTTTTAAACCACTATGAAAAAGAATCTCTATCACAGACTATCCAGCATCACAATCAATAAATAAAACATAAGCTGCCAAAGCCAGCTATGAAAAAAATAAGGAAACACAAATATCTCACAATTTCTTCTCTAATAGAATAGTCAGCAGTCTCCAAGTAATTCAGCATTTCAGCCACAATCTGTTGGGCATTGCTCCGGTCACACATTGCGTACAGGAGATCTACAGCTCTTTGTCGTACGCTTACATCTCTTTCAGTCTGCAAAAGGACACACAGCAAAAGATCAAGATGATTTCATCTTTATTGGGAAAGCACATGCAACTTACTGAAGAGAGAAATCTTATAATCCACAGTCAAATTTAAAAGAAATATATTTTCATAATCTTTCAGATACAGAATGAGTTTAGATATACCCTTCACATAAGCTATGAGTTTTTCATGTCATTCTCACTTTCAGTCACCTAGAAGGAAGTCACTGGAGACTCAGACAGCTTCCTGGTCTTAGATAATATTATAAAAATAATCAGGTTTTGTTTCTGTAATATACATATTCAAATCTGTGCAAGCGTTGAAAGGATGGAGGAGTTTGTACAGAATACTCCACTACTACCGTAACGAGGGTGAATGAGTTTGTGGTCCACTGTGCACTGGGTAACTGGCACCACTGGCCACAAATGCACTAATTACTGGCTGAAACTGTCAAATCGTCACCAGGCCAATGGGCAATTGGCTACCTGCAGGTTTAGTGCTGGGCTTGTCTTGTATCAACAAAAGCCCAGGCAGAACAGATATGTACTTTAAAGTTAGACAAGTGTATTAAGCATGAGCTTGAAAGAAAACAATACACGTAAACACTGAAGTGTGCAAGTAAATTTACATGCAAATCAGCCTTTCTCTTTTGACTTCTGCTTTTTCACATAAACATGGCCTGGGAATGTGTCTTTCTGGTTTCTTGACTTTCTGATTCTGCAGTAGAAGTTGATCTGTTTTACTGCTCCCCATAAGCTACTGCAGTGAAGGAACAGCATCAGATACCAGCAAGACACTAATAAAACAAAGTCTTCCCAGTATTCTCAGTTTTGAAGTTCCATGTTTTGAAAGAATTATTCATCTTCAGTCCACAGCTTGACAAGATACTAAAGTGTTACAGGGGCCACAGCTACAAGTATCAGATTTAATAGTAAACTGCAGAAATAAACTGAAGCTGACCTCTATCGCTGCCAGCACAGCAAGGTTTTGAAGGATTGAGGAAAAAACCTAAAGCAGACTTCTGAGAATCACTCATTTGGTCCCCAAGTTTATTAGCTTAATTGGGGATGGGGGGCTTGGGGCAGTGGGGGGAGAGGGCATTGAGGCAGAGGAGAAGACAACACTCAGAACAGACTGCACACTTAAATATTTACCTTCAATGCATTGATAACTGTTTCTATGTGTGTTTTCACAGCCTCATGTGAGAATTCAGAGCTGGCAAGCGTGCACATGCTTTCCAGTGCTAGGTAACGCAAATTAGTTTCTCGGTGCTGCAAGAACTGACCTAGCTGGTTACAGGCACGGACTAGTAGATTTGGCTCACTGCACAGAACAGAAGAGAAAGTGAAAGGGTTAAAAGCAACAGGTTTGAGAACACCCAATACAGAATACTACTTCTGCAGTTGAAATTTCTTAAAATGCTTCAAAGTGTCTGCTAAAATGCCCTGATGACGAAATGAGAATTCAGATACTGTGAGCAAATACTCTCTGTTGGATTAGAGTGGTGGGGTCAATATAAAACACCAAAAAAAGAAGCAGCAAGAAACAAAGCAATAAAAATTACGCTGACAGCAACATGGTTCATTAATATTGTTGAATTTCATTGCTGTGGTTGTGTTCCAATCTAGCAAGCAACTTCATATTCTGTTCTCCCCGCCTCCTTCCCACCCCGAGAACCCCATTTAGTCTTCAAGACAAAGCTACAGCTTTTCACTTAAAAAAATCCTCTCATAATAGAAGTGTGACAGCTCACCTGTCATGATGTATAATTAAGCTTATTGCCTCAAACAGCACAGCGTTCTTTGCATTTGAGTGTTGTACTTTTTTTGACTTTGGTGGCTCCTGCGCTTTGTTAAGAATAGTTTCCAGACATTCTGTTAGACGACCACGTACCGCCGGGTCTTCTGGAGAAGAACAAGCCGTTGGACAACTTCATTTTGCTCACCACCCTAATCCCTACCTTAGGCCTTCCACCTCGCTAAATCTGAATAAACTGAAGTATTCTGATACATTAAAACCAGTTCACTGTCCCCCAAAATACAGTTGGCAAAAGAATTCCAAGCCACAGTTCTATCTGGGTGAGAACAAATGCCAAACATGATCTGCACTATAATATATTCCAAGACTTTAATACAGTTGATAACATTAAAGAATATTTAAAATGGCAGCTGCAACTGGTTTGTAAGATGCACACTGGTTTGACACTTTGCTCTAAGCTACGTGGCCTTTTGAATTATGTTGTGTTTAACAATCTGAAACACTCAAGAACACAGACTTCAGAATCCTTGTCTTAAGACAATGTGCTTGTGCTCTGAGTTACAGTAATGCTACTGCACCGTAGCTCTGTGGAGACAGCGTACTGCGTAAGAGAGGACCACTGTTGTGATTTGTGCATTACCTGGAGGTGGATAGCACTGTAACAGCCTCAGAAGTTTCACAGATAACCAAGGAGCAGGAACAAAGTAGTACGTATAGTCCTGAAGATCTGTTGATGCAGAAGTTACAATCTGTAAAATAAGCAGACAGGATGTTAGCTACTGAAGTTAAGTGATGCGCAATCACGAGAAGCACTCAAAGAACACTGTAGGTCAGCTCTGACAGAAGCTTACAAAACTATGTCACTAGTAATGTTTAATGCAGTACATTAGTTGGGTGTAAGTTGTCATACTGTGAGTATACCACCAGTCTAGGTTCCCTAGCAATAGAAATTCAGTTTTACAGATACATTAGTCTAGGAAGTCTCTTCCTGAAAGCATATGTGCTTTTCTTAAGAATGAAGATCACCATCTTGTAACACCAATATATTTAACTAGATGCTTGACTTTCTTTAGTTCAGCAATTCATAGATTCAGTTAACAGAACACCTAAATATAGTGTTATAGTTGACTGTTGATAGGTGAACTTGGAGTTCCATCACAAGATGCTACGACAGACGGAACTAAAGCAGGACCAACTAACACCTTCAGTAACATTCATACTCCAGAGCAATAAACAGATAGCTTTCACAGAAGAGGTTTATATGCATAGTGAAATGTGATACGGATTACATTAAGTTTTAGAGGGAGGAGCCCTCTTCATGGATTTATCTTCTCCCTTTGATTCTAGGGTAAGAATGAGTTTGGCACTAGCTTTGCTCAAAGAAATTCTATCTAATTCTTGCTGCTCCATTATCAACAGCCATGCACTTCCCCTAGCACTCTCTTACTTTTAAGTATTAGACAAAACCTTCGTATTTGAAAAGAAATTAAACTTCTCTGAACTACAAGTAACTTTGGGTATAACACCGCATAAATCTGGGTCTAAAATACATTTGTGAAGTATCCTCCCATGTCTTGCGTACCTTCCAAAAGACAAAAATCAAACAAAACAGTAATGTAAGTTTTCCAGCACGGAGATGCTAACTTACAGAAATGTCTCTCCACTCCTCTCTGTACCCTCTGTCCGGGTTTAGACCCCTACACCCATTTACAGAATATCAAATGTTTATGATTATTAAAGTAGCAGCAGCTCAAAAGAGAGAACAGGAAGAAGCCTCATCTTGTAAGAAGCTCAGATAAAGTCAGAAGTACGGGCTGTATTTTTGAGGGTTCTGCGCAGAAGTTTGCAGAATTGGTCTTTGATCCAAACACTCTGATGTTATAGTAACATAAAATGAAGACTAAAAACTCAACAGCATCATGGTGATCCTTTCAAATACAAGTAGCTGAGACAGACAGACAGACACCTTTTTGCTACATAGACTTGAAGCAAAGCAAGGATTACAACAAGAAAATTTGGGCAAGCTTACCAGTGTCCTGCTCTGGTAAGCAACAAGTGTTAAAAGAGGTTAGCTGAACCAGCTGCATGAAGTGAAACTGAATCATCTTCTCCTTTAACGGTACGCTAAACTGATCTGACCTAGGAACCTGAGTAAATTAAGCAACAGTGAAGTATTATCAGGGTTATCATTGGACTCACTCTGCTTAATCTAGACACTGCCAAGGAGACTGAAGTTTTAAACTCTTCTGGGTTCTTCTGTGCCAAAGTGGTGATCAGACTTGTAGCTGCAGTAACCACACCCTAGAAAAAAATCAAAGCAATACATTCAATTTTGTCACACTTTAAGAAGCTGCCCATTAACACCTTTTACTTCAAGTATTAATATACAATAAAACTAAATTTATCCCCATGACAAAGCCCCACATTAAAAAGCCCTTTATTTGGCTAGCAGCTAGACTAATTACACATCTTCAAAATCCAACAGGATTTTCACCAACATGATACACTGCTTGGCCCTGGAGGGAAGAGGAGCCCAAGAAAGCTGGTTAACGTTCAAGAATCACCTCCTCCAAGCTCAGGAGCGATGCATCCCAACAAAGAGGAAGTCGGGCAAAAACACCGGGAGGCTGCATGGATGGACAAAGAGCTCCTGGACAAGCTCAGACACAAAAAGGAAGCCTACAGAGGGTGGAAGCAAGGACAGGCAGCCTGGGAGGGATACAGAGAAATTGTCCGAGCAGCCAAGGATCAGGTTAGGAAAGCTAAAAGCCCTGATAGAATTATCAGGCGTCAAGGGCAACAAGAAAAACTTCTTGGTACATTGGTGATAACAGGAAGACTAGGGAAAGTGTGGGTCCTCTCCAGAACGAAACGAGAGACCTGGTTATGTGTGATAAGGAGAAGGCTGAGGTACTCAATGACTTTTTTGCCAAAACCTTCATTGGCAAGTGCTCCAGCCACACCACCCAAGATACAGAAGGCAAAGGTGGGGACTAGGAGAATGAAGAACTGCCCACTGCAGGAGAAGATCAGGTTCAAGACCATCTAAGAAACCTGAAGGTGCACAAGTCCATGGGACCTGATGAGACACATCTTCTGGTTCTGAGGGAATTGGCAGGTGAAGTGGTCTAGCCACTGTCCATCATATTTGAGAAGAAATGGTAGTCCAGTGAAGTTCCCCCGACTGGAAAAGGGGAAAGAAACATAATCCCCATTTTTTAAAAAGTTTAAAAGGAAGACCCAGGGAACTACAGGCCAGTTCCACCTCTGTGCCCAGTAAGATCACAGATTAGATCCTTCTGGAATCCATACTAAGGTACATGGAAAATAAGGAGGTGATTGGTGACAGCCAACATGGCTTCAATAAGGGCAAATCATGCCTGACACATCTGGTGGCCTTCTATGATGGAGTTACAGCATTGGTGGATAAGGGAAGGAACAACAGATGCTGTCTTCCTGGACTTTTGACACTGTCCCACATGACATCCTTGTCTCTAAATTGGAGAGACATGGATTTGATGGATGGACCACTCAGTGGATAAGGAATTGGCTGCATGGTCACACTCAGAGTTGTGGTCAATGGCTCGATGTCCAAGTGCAGAACAGTGACAAGTGCTGTTCCTCAGGGGTCAGGGTTGGGACCGACACTGTTTAACATGTTTGTCGGTGACATGGACAGTGGGATCGAGGCACCCTCAGCAAGTTCACTGACAACATCAAGTTGTGTGGCCAACACGCTGGAGGGAAGGGATCCATCCAGAGGGACCTGGATAGGCTGGAGAGGTGGGACCATGCATATCTCATGAAGTTCAACAAGGCCAAGTGCAAGGTCCTGCACATGGGCCAGAGCAATCCCAAGCACAAATACAGGCTGAGCAGAGAATGGACTGAGAGGAGCCCTATGGAGAAGGACTTAGGGGTGTTGATTGACAAGAAGCTCAACATGACCTGGCAATGGGCACTTGCAGCCCAGAAAGCCATTTGTATCCTGGGCTGCATCAAAAGAAGTGTGGCCAGCAGGTCAAGGGAGGGGATTCTCTATCTCTACTCTGCTCTCATGAGAACCACCCCTGCAGTGCTGTGTCCAGCTCTGGGGGCACCAACATCAGAAGGACATGGACCTGCTCGAGCAGGGCCAGAGGAAGCCACGAAGATGATCAGGGGCTGGAGCACCTCCCCTGTGAGGACAGGCTGAGAGAGTTGGGGGTGTTCAGCTGGAGAAGAGAAGGTTCTGGGGAGACCTTAGAGTGGCCTACCAGTACTTAAAGGGGCTACAGGAAAGCTGGGGAGGGACTCTTGATCAGGGGGTGTAGGGATAGGATGAAGGGTAATGGTTTTAAACTGGAAGAGTTTTATTTGTATTAGATATAAGGAGGAAATTCTTGACTGTGAGGGTGGTGAGGCACTGGCACAGGTTGCCCAGAGAAGCTGTGGCTGCCCCCTCCCTGGAAGGGTTCAAGGCCAGGTTGGACGGGGCTGTGAGCAACCTAGGCTAGTGGAAGGTGTCCCTGCCCATGGCAGGGGCGTTGGACTAGATGATCTTTAAGGTCCCTTCCAAACCAAACCATTCTGTGATTCTATAATACTGCCATGCCTACAGAACATTTCATGCTATTTTTGTATTAGCTCTGTCTCATGTTTGGATAGTACATCTAAAATAAGAGAGCTATATTAAAAAAAGCCTGGATGCAAATTATCTTATTACACAAGAGAAGCACGAGTAGAGAAACAGGATGCAGCAGATTATCCAGGAAAGAATTCTGACAACCCAACATTGGGAAGAAAAGGCTTTGCATAACACAAACATTTTATATTACTGCAGAATAAAGCACTCTTATTACTGTGGAAGCACGGGTCTTAATACCCTTACTTTCTTTAAGGAACTAGACAGGGGGAAAAATAGAGTCTCTTATCTAAAACAATAGGTTTTTTGGAACCAGCAAAATAAGAATGACAACAATGACACCACAGGAAGTCCAAGCACTGCGAAATCGGGCCTTGCATTTTTAGTGCACATCTAATCTTAAAAGGCCTAGAAAATTTGTATCACACCTACGCAATTATACTTAGGATCACAACACACAAGATTAATTTATTTGCAGCCAGAGCAAAAGAAGAACTTGTGCACTGCATTTTTATATCTCCAAGAAAAAGGTAAACAAAGCTTTATTAAACATTAATACATACAGCGACTAAGAAAGGACAACTCATTCCATCTCTTTCCCCAAGCCTGAAGAAAACATCAACCCACTTGCTTGAAAGACTCGAGAAGAAATAAATTAATCGTGTATTTAACTGCAGAAGTGACATCATTCTCTATACGGAGTAGGCCTGAGAAGCATAATGAAGCTGATTTACCAAGTGCTGGTCATTGAGGAGATGCACCACTCTAGATGTCCAGTCTCCCATGGGGACAAGGTCAGGAGAGGTTCTATATAAACGCAGCAAGCAAAGGGCAGCACTCTGCTTCACACTATCCATAGTATCTCTGCAAGACATAAATATGGATTTAAAATACAGTGGCTGAGTCACAGCAATACTTGCAGGCCAGCATTATGCTAGTCTTTGCACTGACTCAGCATCCCCAGCCAGGCAGCATCTTTTCAACAGAAGTTGAAAGAGAAGTTCACTAAATTCATCCTATGTTACAGTATTTGTTGTTCTTAATCTTGTCCAGCAGGTTTAACTAGTTTTCAACCATTACATATGTCTAGTAGCCTCTATAATGATATAATGATACTATAATGCAACTTAAAGTGACATTTCACATCTTTTTATCAGAATTGGTAAAAATTGGCTTCTTCATAAGAATCAGCTTCTTCCAAACTGACTCAAGACAAACACTTAAGGGACACTATTACGCATGTGACCAAAGCTGGATCTCCTGATATGCAGGACCTATCAGATACAAATCACTAACTACTCAACAGTTTCAGTAGCTACAGCTAGCATGCAAGTCAGCTAACTATCACCAAGCATGCAAACCACAAACCTATTCTCCTTGCCACCCGTGCTGCTGGAATAGAAATGGACTATTTTAAGCGCAGCATGCTACTATTCTAGTTCAGTGAATTCCCTTTCACAAAGTAGTCAATTAAGCATTTTGTATGTTGCACAACCAACAGCTAAAAAGTGTACAGAGCATTGTCACTGGAAGTTTTAAGAGGTAGTTTATGCTGTGCAATCTTGGTTAAATGTTCAGAAACCTCCACATTCCCAGTAGAAGTTCAGTCCACCTGTTCTTTACGAATTTACCAATTTTCCGTAAGATCAAACTGTACCTCAGTTAAGAAAAAAACCAAACCAACCTATTTCTCCCCTCCCCATCCTCTCTCTCCTTCCAATTTACATTCAAGCCAACGGAGCTAAAGTTGCAAATGTATCTGACAGTGCTCATTCTGCACAGGTCACTTAGATATAACATGTACCTATACATATATTCTCTTAGAAATGCAGAAGGAATGAGGCCCTGAAGACTGATCTCAGAATATAAATACAGCTCAAAGTTTAAACAAGTCTGAACTGAAGATGCTGTGCTCTGTCGGCAATTGATGACCCTAAGTAAAATTTGTGGAACTTTTAAAGGTTATCTTATTAAAACCCATGCCTCAGCATCGCAGTGTTGTCTCCACTATGCTACATGGAGAATAGCACCTGGCAAGGGCAGTGCAGGACAGTCACACAGGGCCCCAGAACGTTCCCATCTCTAAGCATGTGCCCCTACATAGGGAATTCCATGTCTGAGAAAGGTGGAATTACAGGATAGATTCTCTACCATTTCCTCCACCAGACCAGACCCATACTGAACATCAGGTGCTAGCTGCTCATTCTTCTCTTTCTGGCCCATACTACATTTCAGTTCTGCTAAACATTAACAGTGTTCAAGTGTGGCATTATAGAGACACTATTTCAAGAGTTCAGAAATATTTCCTAAGACTTTTGCCACAACTAGATATCACGTTATATCCTTCCTCTTGTCACCAACTCAGACAGTAGGCACAATAGACACAGTCAGAATTAGTGTTGCATAAGCACATCTCCAACATTTGCAAGCTCCAGTGTTTGTCATTTAGAGTATTACTGCAGTTCTTGCGCAACATGTTACTTCTTTATATTAATATAAGACATTAGTTTGCTATAAAACAAGATCTATGCATGTTCCAAAATATTTCATGTTCATAAGAGAGTTTAAAAGCAGTTTGCAACTTGGCCATTTTAAGTTTCAATATAAGTTAGCCCTGTAATCACAAGTTTTATTTTAGATTTACTTGACTCCAGTTCCAGACGTTTGCCAGGTCTGCTTAGAGACATCCAGTTATACAACAGGAAAGTTAGAAAGTTGGAGGTGACTATTTGCCATTTACAGGAATTGCTGTTTACATGACTAGTAGAGGAAGCAAGAAAGTTCACACAACAGAATATTCTCACATTCCTTATTAAGTCAGAACCATTTAAATAAGGGCTTCGGTTTATAACAAAATTTGCAGTGTACACATCTATTTAGGTTCATTTATTTCTTCTTTTCGTCAGGAGGGATAAGGGAAGTAAAACATACACAGTTCAGGGGTATTCACTGCCACACATTTATACAGAACTGGACCACAACAAAGCTGTAAAAGCCTATGCAAGATACTGCCATAGTCTGAACTTCCATGTTGTATTTGTACACTTACACAAGCAACTCCATGCTCAGGTATATCAAGGTATCTGCAGTTACTGGAAATTGTCACTATCTGTACTGCAAGCCCAGGGCTGTACAGCTCTAAGCATGGGTCAAGCTGCTGCAATGGAACTCAGTTGCTGAGAAGGTTTATTGATGTTGTATTTGAAGGGGGCATGTCATACCTACCCAGCTACAAGTATTTTTGGGATTTCTCCAGCAAATGCTTCCGCCATCTCCCGGCTACCCACATTAGCAATACAATGCAGAGCAAGCCCCATGAAGGTGGGGTTGCGGCTGGCCAGATCATTCTTGATCGCGTTGTTTATTAAGCGAATCAGCTCACTGTTAGAGTTCACTAGTACGGAGATGAAGAGATACCCCTGTGATTCAGAAAAAGGAAAATGAAAATTGATTTTAGCTGACTTAAATTATGTTTTAAGTTAATGCCACAAGTAATTCTTTGAAACATACAGTTCTCCTCCAATACCAAACATATGGGCAGAAATTAGATACTTAGATAGCAGAGCAAAGTCTAGAAAGATTGAACAAAAATAAATAAGTTTAGTGTTATCCTAATTTATCAGTTTTTAAGCGTTTCATCAATCTATTTCAGCATTTTAGATGAATGGGAGTAAATGAAGAATTTGACTTCTTATTCAGACACTAGTAAGTTACATGTACCTGATAAACACAACCTTACCTAAGAAGATTTAAAGAGATATTCTGAAAATTAAAAGGTTACTTACCTTTTAATGCAAGACTCAAGGCAGTTTCTTAACAAGAGTAATGATTTTATCCAAAGTGCACGTTTTAGCTTTTACAATTAATACAAGACTCCCTGTGCACAAAGGTGTTTAAATTTCAGAACCACTGCTAGATCCAAAATAAGGCTTTAAGATGGGGGCAGAAGGGTGGGAACGAAGCAAAGTGCTTTACAGACTATACAGCTGAGGTAGGATATTAGACAGAACAGCTTATCTTTTATAGAGACTGAGTTACTCACAATTTGTTTCTCTGTATATCTGTTGGAACTGAGCAGGTTTACAGCCTCCATGTGACCAAAGTCAATGTCATGCCCCAGGAGAAAGATGAAAAGCAGTTTGCAGACATATTTTTTCTTACTGTAACCATCCAGAGCCTTGTCACCTGGAAAGTAAGGAAACAAAGAACAATTAAGCCTATATTGTTCCTGTATCTGGTTCCTCCTGCTCCTCAGTTCCACTGAGGTATCTCATCATATCTTACAATAACAAGACTTACAGTTGTACCTAACAATTAAGACTGACATTTGATTCACTACGCATCACCCTACAGAAGAGGGATAGAGGGTTCAGCTATTGCAGTACTTGAATTTCACAAATTTTAAATGTATTATTTCAGCTTTTATTCACTATACAGCGAGCAAAATGCTAAATATATCCACTTATCTCTGACTTAAAGCACCATAAGTCTTTACAACATTTTGTGCTAAACACATGAAAGTTATCACAAACCATCATCATATGTCAATCAGATAACTCCTGGGTTTTAAAAAAAATTTTTTCCCAGTCACAGAACACAGGTAGCTTCCTAATGGTTCAAGACAGAAAAAGGCATAACTGAAAAAGCTGTGCTGTCGCTGAATCTACAAGACATTCACATGATACTAGTTTATCTAAATCTGAAATTCATGGAATCACAGAATCATATAGGTTGGAAAGGACCTTGAAGATCATCTATTCCAACCTTTAACCAAATTCATTTATAAGGAAAAAAACCCCACCAAAACATGAAGATTTTAGTGTTAATTCCATTTACCATTATCTACATCCTAAAGGACAGACATGAAATAATGCTATCATCTAGTCCCTGAATTATCCTGCTATGTCCTTAAAAGTATTTTCTTGTTAAGAGGCAAGTACATTATGTGTTTATTCAATTTTGATTTTCCTATTTAAGAGCAGCTATGTCTTCCATACACATGTTAAATCAATTATCAAACCTTTATCACAGTAAAATGTCTTAAGAAAGAAGAGAAGAAGATATTGAGAAGAAGGTCTTAAGAAAGAAGAAAAGAGAAAACTCAGTCGTAACAAAATAAAAACAGCAAGTCTTTTAGATAGATGGAATGATAGAGGTGTATCCCAAAGCCTTGAAAAAACACATGAAATGAGATTACCAGGAAAGCTTTCAAGTGCCTGTAAAATGACAGTATTCACAAGTATCTCAGTTTTAGAAGAAAAACGCACCCTAAATAGCTTTGGCCTTATGTTGCAGTATTGCTGTATTTTAGAAGCTTGTAAAAGCTACATGGAACAGTATGGCAGCTTACAGCTCATCAGGCAGACCACTTCTCCTGAAGAAAAGGGGTACATACGAACATGAATTTTTTGCAGAACATTCTCTCCCTACCCCAAATCAGGATATAAAGGAGTATCCACTAAATCAAGCTAGAATGCTAGAGAGTTCAGTCAGGGTAGCAGAATTTTGATAGATGCTGCTGCGTAAAAGGCTGCATAAGCTCCTTAGCCTCTGCATTCTGGGCCCGGAGTAACTAGTCTAATCAGTGTGTACTCCTTAGCGATGGGCAGGTTCAGCCAGAACAGTACAGCATAAAGTAAAGCTTAAATAAGATATCCCTAACTCATTGGCCTTACCAAAAAAGCTCTAAGCTGCATCTTTTTAAAACTTCAGATCTATGTAATAGGCAGCTAAATATATAATAAAGAATCTTAATAGTATAGAAGTTTCTCCTCCTTCCTTCTCATCCACTGGTGCAGAAGCAGGCCGGATTTCCCATGCCACATGCATCTAGAGTTCCCATAGATTTCACACTACATTCACTGACAGCATAAAAACAATGGAAACCTTACCACTACAAATTTACAGTTTGTGAAAGAATGAACCATCAGTGTGTGAGGCCACGTCGCGTTAGTAAACCAAGAGAAAGCATACTGGCACACTGAAGTAGACAACGATAAAAGGTTACACCTACAGGCTGCAATCATGCATTTTTGAAGGTTGCTTTCTATTTTGGCTCTAAAAACTTACTTTATTGAGTTTTATTTCAACTGAGAAAAAATAAGCACATGATTGCCATTTTAATATGAACAACAACACCCTTCAAGTCTGAGTTTTTAGACACCTGTTGATTTGTTTGGGGGTTTTTTTTGGCGGTTTTTTGTTTTTTAAAGTGGCACAGACAACAGCTGCCAACAACAAGAAGCATTACGTTAAAGCTATTTTTATGCCACACAAAGAAAAGTTGCCTTCAGGTCCATACCACAGAAGCCAATATGTGTCACATTTTACTTAGATATATGAAGCAGTGTTACTGAAGATACTCATGGCAGTGAAATCCTGCTATACCAGATCCTGACAAGATCCTCTGTCAACAGCCAGCTCTGCAGAAAGCTGCCCAAAGACATGTTTTCTTCAAGTCACATTTACAGTTTGCTGCCATAAGGCTATTTTCCTGTTGAGTCAGCCAACGAATCCAGGGCAGTGCAAAGCATTCAGACTGGAGCAGGAGAAAGTTGTGTTTTGGTTTTTTCCCCTTCTTTAGAAGCAATATGGCCAGAAGGAAAAGTAGATATTCAGCCATGTCTATTTATCTGCAGTGGCCTTCAAACTATGGCTTGAGCAGCAAAGGAATAGTCTTCTGTATTTATAACAGGGGAAATAATTACCTCTTGTTATACTATTTTCCCAATAAAATGGTACTCGAGAGCAGAAGCTTCCTCCCATACCATCACAGTAGGGAGATGCAGAGCAAAGATACCTTCCTTAGGAAAGGCAAGAAAAAAACCAACAACACAAAAAAAAAACAGAACAGGAAAAGGTAGTGACATCTTTAGTTTTTAAACATTAAGCTGCTGAAGAAAAGTTTCTACAAACTCTTAGGATTTTATTTTCAATTGATCTCCTCCATGAGATCTGGAAGGAAAAGAAATAATTAGTGAATAAACCAGGGGGGCTTTATATTGCTTAACAATAAAATATGCCAACTCATGACAAGCCAGCTGTTTCCAGGTGACCAAATAAAGGAACAGGTGATGCTGGATACTATTATGATTCACAGAAGGGGACACTAAACAAGCTGAATCTATTTTGGTCAGTGTTCCTCTGCTGGATGAGATCTACACAATTGAGGACTTGCTATGGTATTTAATAGCATTAGTATCATTACTTGCCTCTCTCAGAGATACAGACACACCAAAGGACATCAGAAAGTAGCTTTCACATGAACTTTACCGTAAGTGAAAAAACCCCAATCAGTCCCCAAGACTGAAGCTCCCAGGAGTCCGAGAGATTGAACTGCAGTGGCGTGTTAACTGTGCAATCCATCAGCAATACACAAAAGTCACAAGTATAAACCTTATTCTCTCATGTTCTCAAATGGCTCTGAATGTCGACTTTGTGAGATCAGAAGGGAAGAGGGAGTATAGAACACTGCAACCCAACTGCTTAATGAAGAAAAATGCAGATGAAAGTATACATACTCTGAACCACATCAACTTTCACAGCAAAGTATTTGTCATGGTTTGGCAATTCCTTTTTCCAGTTTTAGGACCCAGGTATTTAAAGCATTATATCCTTCCAAGATACCAGTATTTTAAGAGCTCAGATTAGCAAGGTCCTTGGATCTTGGGGTATTTGAAGCATTTTTGATGGAAGCTATGCCATGCAATCAAGCTCAAAACAGCACCATCCTATTGACAAGGAAAAAACACCCTTCTCCATCATGAGCTATCCAAGGACAATATTGTAAAAATCAGTACCTGAAACTTTTTCTTAAGACAGAAAAAATAGTTCACTGACTGCTTTCAAAAGCTTCCATCCTTTGTATGCAGAACTAAAGGCAAAGTGAAGGTTCTCAACAACAGGCAAGCTTATGAACTAAGTCAAGTAACAGTTACTAGAACTCTTCTTTACAGCCTTATTAGTTCCCAGCAATAATAGAACATCGTTGCCTTTTTGAAAATTTTTATTTAATTAGCTAGGCAATTTGAAAACAAGAGCATTGCAGTCAAAGGTCTTACTGTAGTTCTCTAACTCCAGCTATGTTTTGAAGTAGTCTTTGATTCAGACTCTTAGTGAAATTTCAAGTTTAACTATCCAATTCCTCTCCCTTCCGTGTAGCATTTACCAAGAGATAAAGATTCTATTTTAAACATTACTAACAAGTTTCATTGCTTAAGTATGTGCTAAAATAGTACAGCTTTCCCCAGCCTCAAGCAAACATCCGAACAGAGCAGAAGGAAATTTCACATGTTCTGTTATCTTTATTGCAATACACAATCATTTCTTTTAACTCAGCTCATTTTTAAATGCTTTTGGGAACATTTGCAAGTACTGCAAATCAAGTCAGCAGAAACAGGAAGGATTTGGAACACATCAGCAGGTTTTGAGCACAGTGGGCATTTCAAAGGCTACTTGCTTTCCCTGGAAAGTTTATTAGTCATTCTGCTAAGAAAAGAATTATTAACAGCTGATCAGCAAATAGTATTATTATTAAGAAGGAATTACTACCTGCACATTTCTGTGCATCACCTTTCTACCATTTCAACGGGGAAGTTTCAGTTTTCATTGTTCATACATATCTTTCACACAGCCTTCCAAAAAGGAAGAAATTAGGCATTATGAGACCCTTTGGTTCCCAGGCACAATCTTCTCTCTCTAAGTTCAACCACGAGTTAAAAAAACAGCACCTACTTTTGAATCTAATTCAGTATACTTCAAAACCAGCCTGCTGCACAGTTACAGAGCCTGCTACCAGCCAGGGGGGCAAGAAGGCAGTTTAGTTCTGTGGGATGTTCACTGGGGCACGGAGTGTGAGGAAGCCTGACAAGTCTAGTCTCACTAGCATACAGATGGTTGATTGCTATCTCAAATCAAGACAACCTTCAATTTAAAAACTGCAGTAATGACTTAGGCAAAACAGGATGGACAACACCCTTAGCTGTTTCTTTGCATTCAGCGTACCTCCTTCCTAGGTTGACACTGACCTACGTTCACGCAGCTGACAGCAATCCAGTGCTATACTGTATCACAAGGCCTACTACTAGCTTAGATGTTGAGACAAGATTTGTCTTTCTGTAAGAGTGACAGTCCAAGACCTCTAAATGGAAGGCTGAAAATTTGTGGCAGACAACCCATACAAAACCATAAGCTAGTATTTAGTTACCAGACTACTATCACCAGAGTATTACTAGAGCAGCCCCAAAATTCATGTGATATTTGAAGCCTTGTTTTGCTTCCAATAATTCACTCTGTCAGTGAAGACACTTCATTATTTTACTGTCCAGTTGCCTTCATACATCTCTTTGATGATCAGAAGACAACTTTCATAGACTGACAGGAAAGCAATTTACTGGTATGCAGCTCTGTTTAAAACAGGTATTCAGAGGCTTATCTTGAACTTCCTGCAAAGGGTGTAGTTTGAGGCAATAGAGAAGTCTTGCTTGAATTTGGGAAAAACAAGTGAGCTGAAGTTAAAAAAAAAAAAAAAAAAGCAGAGATTATCAACTGACATTGGGGAACTTCTGCACAAGCCAAAACTAATATACACTAGTATGTCTGAAATCTAGCAACTGCTCTTGTAACACAAACCCTACTAAGCAATTGGAACAGAACTAAAATCTAATGCCAGATCTGGAAAAAAGAACAAGCCTGAATCAAGCAGAGAACAAAGTTCCTTTGACTGCAGAAACAACTTATAGATTTGTGGGCAGTTTCATTAGTATACAAATTCTGCTATGAGAGATCAAAACAACAAAACAAATTAATAAACCAGATATTTTTTTCACTCATTTACAAAGCAATTACTACTCTGACAACCAGACTTCTAGTTTGGCTCAAGCATGGAAGCAAAATCAACTTACAGTCTGAACACATAAAACAGAAGGAATAGCATTCTCCACTTCACACTTACTTCCTACAACTTCTGCTTTATTACACTGGTGCAGCTTCTCTCTGCTACATGCATCTTATCTCAGTTAATGCAGAAGCATTTAAAGCAACTGTCAAGGACACACTGACCTCAGCAATGGAACTTCCTCATGCTGAAACAAGAGACAAAGTAACCTTAAGTACAGAGATCCTAGATTCCTTCTGAGCTTGCAGCACAGAAGCCAGATTAGAACCCAAAGCCATCGTGTACGTTCCATCAGTTCAAGAAAAGTATGGCTTTACTAGACAGTGCAGCCTCCTCCCAGCCTATTAAGTACAAGCATATTTTAAATAGCAGTTACCAAAACATAAGCAGGTAACAGGCTTGCCAGCTCTCGCATGACAGAACAGAAGTAGAAATACTTATACTCTATAAAAGAATGCATCTTGCAAGTTATATAGGGTGGGGGACTAGACACTACAACACTGTATGCTGAAGAGTGTAAAGGTTCAGAGGAAGGAAAGGATACTTGTGGTATACCAGTCTCTTATGCTAGTCTCAAGCAAGAACATATCTGTGTCAAGAGGCACTACTATTGGCCTTGCCTCACAGTCAGACTGCAATGCAGCCAGTTCAACAGGGGCATCTTCAGCCAAGCGATTAACCCAGGGCACCAGTACTCCCCACAGTTATCTAGCAAGGGACTCCATCTTAAGTTCACAGTCACACATTTGTCTCAATCCAAACTATTTAACACCATTTTTAAAAGTCAGAGCTAAGTAAAAAGAAACTGGGTTAAACTGATCTCCACTTAAACCAAGAATAAAATGCATTATGAAGGTCTGTTTATTTTTAAACAGCCCTTCTGCAAGAAAAAAACATGCAGCACAAAGCTGATGTAGAACTTCTGCAGTAGAAAGATACACAGCTATCACCTCCTCACACTCTCAAGGCCTTAAACAGTTACACAAGTTGTCCAAATTCAGCTTCTTCCAAATTGTGACATTTATGTCTAGTTTTTGTTCAGGCTACATCAAGTTATTGTCTTCAGTTAAGTAAGATTTTTTCACCTAAAATCCATACAAATTCATTCATAAAGTAGCCATAATAAAGATCAGCTTATGGGAATGTTTAGTTATCTTTCATTCAAGCTACTCAAAACTATTTAAACTGTGCTTAAAGGATGCTACTTTAAGTAGGCTAAAGTTATTGCAGGCTAAAATTATTGCACAACCTTGCTGAAAGCACTTCTGTTCTCTGATCATTGCCAATTCATGGTTCTACACAGCCAAAGCTTCCTACAGTCATAAGGAGTTGGGCTAGTAAGCAGCAAGTGAGATACTAACTCCTGTCTAAAAAGGATTACTTAGTAGGATTTGATCCCAGCCAAACAGCAAGAACTGGACTATACCCCTGCAAGTCAGTACTTAAACAGCCTTAACCATTTGAACTATCCTGCAATCCCTTACTGCATTCCTTTACAACAGCATGCTTAACTCCAGCAGTGAAGCGAGCAGGTCTGACAGAACCTTCTTCGTGCTTCAAGCACACTGGAACACACAGTAGGCACTGAGGTTCTACAGCAGCTTCAATAACTTTCTTTTTTTTACACCTTTTGAAGTTTGCAGACCTTCACTGCAGACCAAAGACTTAGTCTGATGAAAGCTTCTGGTTTCATTAGTGAAAAATTGATTAGGTTTTGTGAACAAACTAAAGCTTGCCCATCAAATCAAGATAAAAAAAGTGGTGTAGCCTGAAGTTAAATTGCTGAAAGAACTAGATTTCTGTGTTAGTGTGACTGCAGCAAGCTCTCCAGCTAGGCATTAACTGCTAGTTGTTCTTGATGACAGAAGGGGATAGGTGGAGTCACTTAACACATTTACAGGGAAAGTGACATGATGCTTTCTAGAAAAACCTGTCCTGTCTAAACAATTAAGTAAAGAATTTAGATGCTGACATGAATTTCAGCAATAGCTGACAACCAATAATGCCACTATCCGACAGCAAGTAGTTTTACAAACACAGACTAAGGGAAAACAAGCAGTCTTTCTGCCTGTGTCTTCCTATTAATCAACTTAAGATTAGTTGAAAGTGAAGTAACACAAAACTTTGACTAACTTAAGTGTACAGAAATTTCTTAAACAGTTTTTAATTAAACTCAGTCTCTATCTGAAAGATAATAAAAGATAATTAATTTGTCTAGTACAGATCTTGCTTGGAGATTAAACTGCTTTATTTAAGAGTTAAAATTTTATCCTTAAACTGACTAGGCAACAAGATGATCCACTTCGATCATACCGCTGCAACTATGAAAAATGGCTGTTACTCTTGTATGCAGGTTTCTAGCAGACCTCGAACAATGTGCTAGTTGCTCAGTGTGCACACGTACTCAGTACAAGGCGGCAGGATCTGCTGGTCACTGTCTGGAAAATGGACACAAGTTTTAGATTTGGATCGGGTGACAGAGAACAGTCTGTAGCACAGACTGTACAAAGCCTGCTATTTCTAGTAAAAATCAGACCAATGTCAGTGTTAGATGGAAGCTTTGCCATGAAAAGGAATTGAAAAACAACATGACACCATAGGGAGGTGACTAAATTAAAGTTCCTTTTTCTATTTACCCTAGAAAAATAGTCATTAAAATTTCCTCAGTTACCCTATGACTGACGTTACCAATCTGGATAAAGTATGCTGAAACTTCTAATAGAAAAATGTTAGACACATGTGATGGCTTCTAATTTAGAAGAATTTCCTAACTTTGAGTGTCTTGCACTGTGATCAACTTTTCCCTTCCAAACTGTTGTTGACACTCAAGTTTTTGCAGGTCTTCATATGCCTTTAAGAGATATACCACTTAAAAAGTAGCAACAGATCCCTGAAGTTCAAGAAAGTTATTTCAGGCTTTGTTAATGCATTGAGTGTTCCAAATAGATACACTAGTCTAAGTCATGATAGATAATTAAGGTAAACAGGTTTAATCCGAATACAAATACAGTAAATTCTGAAGCCACGCTCCACACTGCAATGCTTTATCTAGCTACACACACAGCCCCGTATCTATTTAAACAGAATGTTTGTCACAGCCACTCCTGGTAGAGCTCCATTCAAAAGCATCTAAACTTCCCTTCAGAATCTTTAAAATTTGAAGCCACACACACAACTTGAATACAGTTACAGCATGAGTTTTACCCCATGTTGTTTAAAAGTGAATTGCTGCCTCTTGGAATGCACAAGGATGGAATTGGTCACTGCATATCCTTTGTTTCACATGAATAGTTTGTATTGCTGTTGCTTATGAGAGTGGTGAAGATGTATGGCTTTATCAGCTACACATTTTTATCTTAATTTTGCTAGAAGACAGCCTAACCTATCACTTTGGTAAAGGGGACAGGGGGGAGGGGGAGAGGGGGAAATGAGGATAAATTTAAACAGATTCTCGTTTACTGGGAAATAATTACATCCACTCATGTTTCTTCAAACTAGTTCATGACCTTCTGGAAGAAAACAGACTGAGTAGTCACATGGTTAGGAGGCAAAGTATTAGAAAAAGTTTGTGAACAGTAGCTCAATTCTTTGATATAGGAGGGAGTTTTCTTCTGTTACAGCCAAGAATCACAGGACTGTCAGGAAGTTCTGTAGTTAAGAGAACACTTTGAATAGTTATTCTAACAGCCTGCTCTAGCATTTTGTTTGCAACAACAGTTGACAAAAAAGTCTAAACATATAAAACCAAAACAAAAACCTATAGAAGAATGTCATATGAGGAAGTATGCATAGTTTAATATGATCAAGTCACTTACCTTTAAATTTTGAACGAATGTTTGCTAGTTCTTTATTTATCCTCTTTATCTCTGCTTCTTTACTTTTGCCTGAAATCAAAAGAACACACATCAGGATACAGTGCTTTGGACAGCCCTCTGCCACTCTAAGCTTCTTTCCACCCAACCACGCTGTGTGAACATACAAACGTCAGGAGGAATTATTATTCTCCCTTTCCAGTATTAGGACTAGATGAAAGCAAACATCACAGAGGTAACTTAAGCATTGCTTTATAGAGGAATTTGAGAAGCTAAAGGACCTCCCTGTTGCAAGCAGCTTTGCAGACTTCAGACAGTATCAGTCACATACAATTAATCTGAAATGCCTTTATTACTGACTTTCACAAATCCTTCAGTTTTTATATTCCTTAAACTTGCAAGAGAAAACTGAATTTTACTTCCAATTTGATTACTAGGTTGACAGTGCTCTTAAGGAAAGAGTCTTCTAAACAAACATCTTGTGTTATCCCTCACCTTAAGGACAAGCCAATTTACTGTTTCTCAATTGAATGGTCATTCAATTCAACAACTTGAAAAACATTCTTAACAGACACTGAAGAGGAAAAGCAGTAAATCTAAAAGAAGCCCCAAGACTTAAAAGACCTCAGCAGATAGGATACATGTATAAGTTCAAACTTTCAATATGCCCCATGAAAGCCACTTGAAAAAACAGAAACATTTAAAATTCACATTTTATTAAGTGACTTTACCACCTTAGGCTTCTCAGTACAGTCTATATGAAATCAACTTTAGATTCCAAGAATAGGTGTTTGGAATTCTAGTGTCAATTCAAGTTAGATATTCAGAGAAATAAGCTGCAGTTTAAATTCTGATAATGCAAGCTTATTCGAGTAATACTTGCACTGTCCAAACCAAAGCAGCTTATTGCTCTTCACCATTTTAGTTTTGGGGGATTGAGATTCGACAGATGTCTCGGTCCATTATCTCCTGCATGAGTGAGCATGGTAGGGTAATATATCCAACTCGGGCACTATATTCAGTTGCTTGAAGTTGGGGGAAGCAAATTAAGTCCACTTCAGCAATGAATAACCAGCCATTTAGTTGTGTTGGAAATTCAGACCTGTACCTACTCAAACTTTCAAGCAGTTTCCAAAACATCAACTAGCAGCAGAAAAAAAAGACAGCTTCCTTTACTCTTCATCATATATATTTGGCTACAAGGTTATGAATAAAAGATACCTGACCCTGCTTGAAAATGGCCCAACCTTATAAGTAGTGGGGATCAGATGCTCTGCTTTCACACCCCACTTTCCCCCATACCACTCCAATCATGACTACAGCCATGTCACTGCATCGAGGGCATGTGACAAGACTTGAAGAACAGATCAGGAGCAGCGTTCGGATGCACCTCTAATCTCACTCGTTTCTTCCATACAAACAAAGCAACAATTCACAGCATTTAAACATCCTACTACATTTGCACGTCCGAACCCAAGCCTCCTGTGTCACCCAATGACTGTTAATCATGCCTTTACCATTCCAAAAATGATCTGACAGCAGGCCAGGTGAAAGATGATTAAGTAACTCAAGGAAACAAGTGCCTCATGATAGGTTAAAAGCAAAGTATTTAAAGTATAAGGGAATCCCATGACAAATACGAATTAATCCAGATTTTTTAATTTCTCTTTTTTTGAGTCTAAATCAAGAAACTGAAATTATGCACTTCCAAAACCAACTCTTCCATAAGATGCAGAAAACTGCTTTATAATAATATGCCTATAATGGCCACAAGAGTACAGACATGTAGCAAGTCTAGCACACTGTACAAATAGAAACATGTTAGGCCAAAACCAGAAGCAACTACTTTGCTTTGCCTTGCTATTTTAACAAAATACCTACAAATTTGCTTAAAATGGATTTTTTCCATTCTACAACCCTGTTTTATAAGGGACTCTGCTCAAAACACTGAAGTGCAGGGTGCCTTGGCAGGCACTCCACATGGCAAAAAAAACCCCTCAACTTCCCCTATACCCAACCCTGAAAACCTACTTACTTGTACCTACTCATCTACTTACTGCTTTTAAGTTAAGCATTTTCAGAGCTCAAGAATTCATGGTACCTGTTCTGAAACATAAATTGTAGCTGCTATCTGTAGGCATCTTGGTTTTCAGATAAAGCAGGAGATATGTCCACAGTTTTAATTTGACCTAGAAACTCCAATTAACTTCTAGAATTACAAGGCTAGAGATCACAGTTTACTTCCCTCAGTTTGTAAGATGCATCTGCTGGGATCACAAAGTTTACCCCGTTTTCACTAATATATCACGCAACACATTATAAGTTTTCTTCTAATTTAACTTGCCAACCTAAAGTAAACTGGTTTTAAAGCAGTAACACTATTTACTGTATAAATAAGCAGCAGCTTGTACAATCTAAGGCTTCAACTGTCTTCTACCATAGATCTTAGATTTGTCTTAATTGGATTAGATTCTTTGTCCTGTGCACATGGAAGAGACAGTCAAGTGTTCATGTCTAAGATACTTACCAGCACTGAGAATTCACTACTAGACTGAAGCAAGTCTTTTTGCTCCTAGGTCCGTACTCTACGAACAGAGGGCCACAGTAACATATGCCAAAAGTGTGCAAGTGTTTATGTAGATAGACAACACTCCCATTTTGTAAGCTATCACATTAGCACTCTTTTAAAAAGAAAAACACTTCCCTTATTTTCAGCAATTCATCTGCTCCAGATGAAAATATTAACTTCTAAAACTATTAATTTCATTTCCCTTTTACCAAGCAAAGAGTACACCTCATTCAAACGTTACTACCGAGACTGGAGATTTTGCACTTCATTTAGATTAACAGGGCAGAGAACACTGACCTCAGTCCGGGATACTGCTAACCCGAGTAGGATATTTAGTTACCTAAGTTTGGAAGTTAGGTCCTTGCTCTGTATCTTTAGGTTCTGTTTGTAAGGAAAGCACATTGCAGCATTTACTTTGAATTATTAGCAATTGTCTCTCTGACCTCAACAAGCACGGCAACAATCACCAATGTTAAAAATGGGGGGAGGAAGGGGGAACAAGAGTAAGTCAGCCAGTTTTTCTTAACCCAAGATGAAATCAAGGCCATCTTTTTTTAAAAAAAAAAAAAAAAAATCACCAAAACCTCTCCGCAAACTTCAAGCAGCATTATCTACTCGTTATGCTCACAGATTATCAGTTACTGCTAGAAACTGGGTTCTTTGTGTCCTCAGCAAGCAACTGAGCATTAAGGGAAGCCTGACTAAAATACTTCAGGAATCTGTGAAGTCAGCACCTTTGGTGGAAATGGACTGCAGCCTCAGCAACACAAAAATCAAAATCCCACCCCCTCTGCACACAGCTGTAGCAGTGAGTTGACAGGAACACCCACATTAAACAGCACATTCACATCTGAAGGTTCATTCTCTCAAAGTTAAAAACTTCCATAGCATATGAATAAAAGCCTGTTCTGAATAATTCCTTCAGGCTGTTGTATTTTGAATGCAGTATATAATCGCATCTAGACCTCGACCAAACAAACAGCATAGCAACTAGCTGGTGATAAAAGTTTAACTCCATACACAGTCTTAAGTTGTCTTCTTATTACCGATTACAGTCTATATGTGCCTGAAATTGCAGTTTTAGAGAGCAAGACCAGCACATCGAGTATTAAATGTCACTGAGGACAGTCACATAACAATGCTTAGGATAACACATGAGAGTTAAAACCAGGCTGAAGTATCTAAAAACAAATTTCCTGAACTCCAGCAGTTATACTGCATGGTAACCTTACTCAAACTTAATTTATTGTTTACATTAGAGGATGACAAAGCAAAATAAAATCTCACAGTGGCAGGTAGCTTCAGTTTGTTCCATGTACTAGGAAAAAGAAAATAGGAATATCAAAAACTAAGGACCAATTTATGTAGAGGTGGGGGGTGTGGGCAGGGGCTGTTAAAGAAAATGCATTTGATTAACTGAGAAGTTTTCATCACATTATTCAGCCCTGGTGACACTCACTGAAGAATTTCTACATGCCTATTTGATTTTTACCATCACTAGAAACACTTAAAAAGGAAGGCAAGACCACTACTGCTGACAGTTGAAGGATTGCTGTGCTGCAGAACTAGAGGCTTACATTTCAAAGCTTGCAAAGGCAATTGCTCCACCTCACTTCCAGGCTGTTACACAGCTCCCACTTTCAAGAAATTATCAGAGTTGTATTCCAACAAAACATGCTGTAGCCAAGCTAGTCAACTTGGAGAGGCTTAATAAAGGTCATGTCATGCACACAAACTGATGGGTAGGGCAGTATTTAAGCCAGAGCACAAGAAGATTATGTTCCACATCAGTTCAGGCCACATCCTTCTCACTTTCACTTATTCAGGCTTTTTCCACTTCAGCAAGACAATGATTAAATATCCATAACAAGTTATTAGAAGAGGTGATTGCAAGCCAGTAAGTTCTGGCTGGCTTTTTGCAGAAAAGACACAAACTGTTAACAGCCTTACAGCCCTAGTATGACTGCTGTTAGCCTTCTCCAAGATGAGCACCTGAGCAAACAGATACCCAGCCACAACACCGACCAAGGCGCTTGTGAGCGATTGCTTCACGTTTGTCAGTTTGCCCAGCTTCAGACTCCACTGTGCTGCCTACTGCCTTCATTAGGCAAGGTAAATTTAGTCTGCAATACACCATTATCTTTAATTATCATCTTGTTTAACAAAGATAGACTAGAGAACATCAAAAGTCATCCAGCTGTTGAGAGAACCAATTACTATTCTTAAATCTCCTGGTAATCCAGGCTAGAGTCAGAGCTTCAGTACTGCAGGAATAACACCTCCATATCTCAGTTTGGAGTTTTGCATTATAACCTACAGAAGAACAAGAAAACAGATGTGACAAAAAGGGGATTTGTTGAGTCCATTCATTTGAAGAGAACATTTTACATACCTTAATAGGAACTTGGCAGCGGGGTTGCAAGACTAAGCGAGTGCTTCCAGGCTGGAACTAGCGGGCTGCTTGTGGCTCACTTAAACAGTGACCTGCTCCATCAGGATTAACTTGTTACTATACTAACTGTAGACTGCCTAAACCAAGTTTGAGGCATGAAGTGCATCTGTGCTGATTAACTAGAACTGCTACAAGCTCTTAGCTTTCATACAAACCACTTAAGAGTCAGGTGTGTTTCTGAACCAGTCTACACATTTATTTCCCAAAGGAACAGAGAAGCACTTTTCTGTACAAGTGTCTACACAAATACTGAGCAGAGTAGATTTCTGCAGGCAAGTTCTTGAGATAGGTGTACTAACAACATTTAAAGCAAAAAAAAAAAAAAAAATTGCTTCATAAAAGTTTAGATGTTCCCAGTACTCATCTGACTCCAATCTGCTTATGGCCAGCAGCCAGTGGAATTGAGCCCACCAACAATTCATTTATTTTGAACTTATGCACAGGTCAGAACTGTTACATTGTATTACCTCGTAGCCTTCCTTGCCCTGTGGCCCTCTGACAATCCTATGATTATAGATGTGCCATTATTAGTGTGAAGAACTATAAAGCATGTTGGGTAGAAGGCTCTATTAGCATAAGAAAAAGCTTGCGAGCATTTTGTCATGCTTCTTGAAGGCAAGCAGTAGTGTTGGCTACTATGTGTGGCACTACCATTTGTCTAACAGAACATGCCTCTCTGTTCACATTCAATTATCGAACAGGCCTTGAAGACAGGACAACTCTAGTTTTCTGTTTAGGAGAGTAGTAATACAAATACTGCCAAGGTTAAGAGCAGCAGCTTCTCCTCTGAACTCTGTAGTGGCTAGGAACATCTATTTGGGAAGAATACAGTTCTTGCACAAAAGATAAACTCTCAATTTTAAAGATGTTATTAGATGTTTTCCTTGAGAGCTGTGAGTCATTGTTTTCCAAACATAAGAATTTTTCTGTTTTGTTATGTTTTCATTAGCCTCCACATTAGGAGCATCTAAGCTCATTGGCGAGTTAGGCAGGAGAGGCACCAGTCAAACTGCTACTAGCTTCCCTTCAGCAAAACACATTGATATAGTTTCATAATCAGCTTAATTCAAGGCTGTGCTTCTTAAAAAACAACTCCAGACTCTTCCTTAGCACTGCTCTCCTGGCTTATACATTCCTGCTACTGCCTTGCACCGCTGCAGGTCAGTTAGGGAGCCAAACAGCCAAAAGCAAGATTGGTTTATTATATTGGTAAGTCCTATCAGCTTTGCTACAAGTGATAATGCCAGCAGAAGATAGCAGAATACATGACCAGGTAGAGAGCAAGCTCACTATATTCACCTTCCAAACACACTTTAGTTGGCATAAAACAATCAAATTACCCATTTGTCGTTCCTCTTGTTAGAACAGCTTACAAGCATGATGCTAAGACTACACTCCATTCTTAAACCCTACTGTCAGGGGACAGAGAAAGAAGCTGGTTGAAAGAGGGGGCCCAAATCAAAACAAACACTAGCAACTCTACAGTAAAAATGGTGTAAATACTTATAGGAAAATATTAATGTAAAAGTAATCAGTGCATCCATTCCTGCCTTTGTGAAAGAGATTTTATAGTACTTACATCTCATATCAGTAAATTAAACCGCTACTTTACCTGCCAGCAGGACAGATCTAGAGTATAGATTAGCCATTTGCTATGCAGATCATTAGCTTCATGAAGTAAAACACCAAATCCATCCTCCACCTCCTCCTAATATCTCAGCTGGTTACTTAGCAGAGCAGGGAAGAGGGCCAAAAGGGAGGCAGGTGACACAGCAATACATTCGAGTGGTCTGTTTGCTGTGTGCCTGCCCTCACATTATGCGAGTTTGTCTGTGTAGCTCCTCCATTTGGCTGAAGTATCTAGAGCACTACCCTAGAGGTGCAAGTTCCAGGTCCACCTGAGTATGTCTGAAGGAGGATGCTGGTGCTATTGTTTACAAACTCACTGTGCAACTAATCCAAAGAGACCACTGTACCTTCCCAAGACATTCATTAGTAGGGCTTCAGTTTGGTTCAGAAATTGACCTGTTCAAGGCTGCAGAACAAGAAGCTTTTTGCTTAATGATGTATTAACATCCTGTTATGAAAGAAAACATGAGTGCATGCTGTTCTTTCACAAGATACATTTGATCAGAGGAAAGATGTGCCTGTCTGTCATGTTGAAGATCATGAATGGCATAAAGGCAGTCGAAGATCGCTGTGCCTTGGGCCATCCAGTGGTGATTAGATATCCATTACTACCAACAAAGAGATCAGTGACCAACTGATCACATTTATGAATGTTGTAGAGTACATTTTCTAAAATTCTGCACAGTAAGTGAAGTACTATCCACAGAACTGACTTCTTCCTCCAGTATGCTGCTAAAGATTTGACCCTGTAACACCACTTCTCATGAAACAGCAGGGAGTCACGGGCTTTACTGTAATCCAGTAATCCATTAACTCCTTGCCTCATAATGGAAGGGAAATAAATGCAAAAGAGCACACAGCAGCTTCCAAACACTATCACAATTGAGATACTCTAATTGCAGCAATTTAATACAAGTTTAATAATTTTAGGTGCCTACCATGAATGTTTTTTTCCTAACTAGGCACCACAAGTTAAGGAAAAATGCTACAGCTCAAACTGTGAAAGAGTTGGAGGAGTAACTAGGTAATAGGGTCTTAGCTTAAGACCACATATTTCCCCAAATGAACCAAAAACTTACTAGAAGCTCATATCCGAGTGACTCTATGACATGTAGAGCATCTATTTGGCAGTTTAGTTGACAAAAAGACTGACTCCTATCAAAAGAGAAGCTTTACGCTAAGAACATATGCAAAACCAGAAGTGCAAGGTTAGTCTACTACATAAAGCAGCTCTTCCTCCTTCATTAACTGAGCAGCATTTAAGCAGTCACTTCCTTGAACAGTATTTTCACACTGTACAGTTACACTTCCTTCAACAGGGTAAGGCAGTATTTGCAGTGATTTAGTACAAGTCACTGTGGACTCTCTTGTACCTTAGTTCACATTCAAATAATAGAAGAACAGTTTGAGGCTTATCCAAAGTCTCCTAGTTTATAATTTCTAAACTACTGTTTCAGGGGCCTTAAAAACAAATACCCTATATGAGCACATTAATTGATGCAGATATGTAATAGTCTCTGCAATAGTCCTTAACTTCCTCACCAGTCCTGATGGGCAGCCTTTATCCAAACAATTTCAAATTAAGCAGATGTTATATTTTCTAATGTCTCTAATGGAGAGGTTGGATGTCACATGAAGGATTCTAGCTCTTTACTACCTCTCATCTATTAATCATCATCTTTGCCTACTCTCCTCTTTTCTCAGTCAAACATGCAGAAATTCAACAAGCGTAAAAAAAAAAAAAAATAAACCCCAAACAAACAAAAAAACACACTCCAGAAAAACCCTCAGCCCCTTCGGGTTCCATGAAATGACCAGAAGAAAGCTAAGACAAAGAAGCCATGGGCAGAACACCTCTGGTTTTACACATCCTCCTCAGATTAATCTCATGCTAATTGTGTTTTCCCTAAATCACTCTCCTGCAAATAGTAGTGAGTGATGTAAGACTTACTGCTTATTATAGCTCTAAGCAGCACGACCTTAGGGCTTTTTCAGGCCAGAAACTGTCCACATTAGATGAGCGGCCATAGCCTTGCAAGAGAAATAGGAGAGCAAATCAAGATGCCTTGCCTTCAAATTTCTTCTAAGAGGTAAGTAATCTAAAAATACAAATAAAGTCATTGACTGTCTACAAAAGTAACTCCAGTCCTACTTTAAAACTATACCCAAAGCAAATGAGACTCTGCGCCTCAGAGGAGCGATGCAGTAGCTTTAGCCTACACGCTGAAAGCCATATTTTTGACATATAGCACAAAAAACAAGCTGTATGTGCCCAGCTCCCCCATGTGAAGTTTGTTTCACTGTGTGGCTGGCCTCACAGAGAACAAATAACTCTATACATATCCATCTGGTCATTTAATTCATGTATGTGCCCCTCCCACATACACAGGTAATGCGCTCCATTATCTACCATCCAGTCAAAAGGGTGATTATATGACAAATTTAATGAACCAGCCTTTTTTTAATCCCCACTTGCTCATCCATAACCTGATGCACCAGTCCCAATTCAGTGAAGTCTGACTACAGTAGCTTTGCTTCAAGAGGCCTCAGCCTCTGGACACTCTCCCTGTTCCGTACAAAGAATTAATGCATTAATTTCTATAAGAAGCGATAATCCTTTGTTCAATATATCTGTTGGGTTTTATTTAAGGAAAAAAAAATAGCCTGAGGAGAAAGGAACAGTACCTGGGAACAGAGCATATACAGAAACATTTGGAGAACAAAATAAAGGAATCCTTCCTCCCTCTGTCCAACTTCTAAGGTGACACTGAAAAGGTAAGGTAGTTATCTAAAGCAGTAAGGGAATTAAAGAACTGTCTTGTCCTCCAAGACTGTGGCAAAAGCAGCTTTTGCCTCTGGCAGATCCGTTTCATCAACCCCCGAGTAGATGACTTCCTGATTTTACAGTGGAGGACGGGGTTACCAGTCGTACACTGAATATTGTAGTAGAAACTGTTTCTACACTACCACCTCCAAAAGAAAGAAGAAAAGCAAGCTTTCCTAGTTTTCTGGGCGAATATCAGATAATACTGTTATTGCAACAGAATACGTTGAGGGTTGAGTGATAGATGACTTACAAGTACTTTATCACCAGATAAGCATAAAGCTATTCGAAAAAAAACCCAAAAAACCAAAAAACAACAGACTCCTGATGATGTATCTGTCAGCTAAGACAGCTGGAGAGTTTATAAAATACCATCTTGCATAAGCCAAATCATTTCATCATCTCTGCAGTACATACACAAAAAAAGATTTAACATACTATTTAAGAATTTCTTGCAGGAGTCCATTTGCTTGTAACACATGCAGATCTTGTCAGGTTTTAGTTCACGAGGAACTTCATTCAAGCAGTGACAAGGACTCTTCCTGACCTGAACTCCTAAATCTGGACGGCACTTCAAACCACAGGATACAGAGCTTTCCAGCTCCACTACCACCACCATCTATTTTACAGCATGGCCTCGCCTTGCTATTTTCTCAGTGGGCCACACTAACTAAGTGCTGATTAACTGGGCTATTTTAACCAATTACTTCAGCTTTCAATCTACAGTTCTCTTGCCTCTTCTCTGGTGTCTGCAAAAGATAAGACAAAAAGATATTTGCTGTACTATTTCATATATGTTATAAAACAATTCAAATGAGCAAGCTTCTAGAAAGGCCCATACATACTGGCAAGTTGTCAGGCATCTAAAAGGGTTATTTTCTTAACTCTTTTTTTTCCTGCCATCTCCACTAGGACCTCTATATGCAAAATAGAGAGGCTGCAACAAGAAGCTGCACTGAAACAAAATTGTGGAGAGCTATCGGGAACTGCAGTATATAATTTTCTTATATTACTGAACTTTGAAAATTCACTTGATATTTGTATGAATAAAGAACATTTCGCTTTAAAATATTACAGTTTCACAGAGACTAGAGCAAAGTCAAAGAGTTAAGAAGCACTTTTGGCCCTTAAAATATTTTACAATTGTTGCTACAAGTAGTATGCTTTTTTATGAAAAGTTTTACAGACTTTTGAGAAATCACCCCATTTTAAGCAGACCTTTTAAAGTCACATAGAAAGTAATTGTTATATTCAAAGTCATATGTTGCAGAGAAGCATTTAACACAGAGATCAAGAAGTTTAATAGATAACCCAAGTGCCAAAAACATGACTAACCAACACAGAAGTGACAACCAACCTTTTAACTCTTAAAGACAGACCAGCAGTATGAGCTGTTCATTCACTCAGTCAACTAGAGTTGTAAGCACTGAAGCTATCAAGTAAGACTTTTTTGAAGCCTGTAACAGACTGGTAAAAACAGACAGGCAAGACAAACATCACTCACAAATCAGAGAGCGATGCGTTATTTAGTGCTGCAGATGTTGTAGGTTAAAATGCCCAAGAAAGAACATTTGATGCAAGAAGATGAAGCATTTCCAAAGGTAGATGTCTAAATTTACATAAGCATTCCCCTGAAGTCACACGCACACAACTGCATTTTCAGTTTTCAGCAACATATATAAAGCAGATGCCTCATTTATGCAAAACCTTTCAGAAAAAAAACCCACACACCATGTTTCAACATTACTCATAATCTGGAAGGGCTGCAGGCAAACTAAAAATGTCAGGCCCTTATAGTAGTATTACAAAGAGATGAGTGCAACAAAGCCAAAATTAAGACTGAAATTCAGAATGCCAGCAGGCATTTTGCACATCAGTGCAACTGTCAGATATTTAGGTCCAACTTTAAGCCCAGAAACAGGTTAAGAACTGCAGTTGGTGTCTAGCTTCCCTCCCATCTCAGAACAGGAACATTTTTTTAGATTCACAAGTCAAAAGATTCTGTTCATCTAAACAGCTGTTATTCTTTGTTCTTGACAAATATCCAGTTCTCCACTCTGACAAGGGAAAGATGGATCTTAAGCCAATACCAGTGCCTACAAAGCACAGTCTCTAGAGAGTGCTCTCAAGTATTTTTGGGAACCTTAGTCAGCGTACACCAGCCCACGGTTAGCTGGCAACACTCAGAGCTCTCTTAAAGTAAAAAGATTCAAATCCATTAAACAGCTATTTGGAAGATGTAGTTACTTACTTCATTATGAAAATGAGAAAGACACAAAAGTAATTACAGCTCCCAAATAGCTGTCTGGACAAGGACAAAACATCTGAGAAGTATCAGTATTTGTTTAAACAGTGAAAGTGTTAATGTTTTATTTGTTTCACAAGCCAGTTCCATCTTTGTCTTTCTTGCAGAGACTGAGAACGTGAGAGGTTTGTTGTCCAGTCTGGACAGAGAGGTGGTTGTTCCATCAGAGTTCTCACACTGTCTATGCACTGGCAAGCTTGTGGGGAAATCAGCAGTTAATTTGTTCTATCCTACTACCTTAAACCTTGTTATTCCACATCTCTAAACATAGGTTAGGAACCTAAGAGCTTGAATGTTTGTTTCTGCTGTAGTGCATTCTACTGAATTCCACTGAAAACAAGAGTGGACAAATGTGTTAACCAACTGCAAGACATAAGAAATTGAAGAATAAATTCATACTACTTCCACCTAAATGAATGAAAACAATCATTAAAAAAATACCGGGTAGATACAAGAGCAAGTCTTCAATGCTATGACACCAGGTGAAACTATGTTACAAACACACCTTGCACAGAATACCAGGGCACTGGAAAATTTTTAGTAAATAGTTGGGCCAACCAGACAAAGCACAAGAGCATTCACGTAACCTTGAACTGATACCAACACCTTTTATAAGCCTTCTTCTACACATACAAGAGTGAAGTCTGAAGAAACCTCAGGACCTGGCAACTCTATTCTGAAAACATATTGAGACAGCTTCTGCTGTAAGGAAGATTAGCAACCTTGAATTTTACATACAAAGCCCTTGTTTACATGGCTAAACGTCCATATCATCTGAATTTAGTTTAAGGAAACTCTGCATTCAAATGGTCTAATATTATCAGTATAATTTTCTCCCCAGCTTTTTGTATTAGAAGTCAGAAGTTTTCCAAGCCAATGTGGTTATCCCAATACAAGCCTAGTTAGGTCATCATAATTCACATCAAAAAAATTCTCCAAATCCACTTTCATCTGTTAGAGAGGAAACCTTTCTGCCATTGCGTTCAAAGTAGCCTCAAGTAATCTACAGAGACACACAGGTGGACAAAATAGACCTGTTTCATCATACCAACCACAGTGACCTTAGCCCTTCCCCAGGCAATTCCTGCCACATCATACACTTAGATCTCTAACTCAGATTAATATTAAACTGCTATCACACGTAATTCTTAATCAAAATGTAAAGCTGGAGGTGCCCCCAGACATACATCTTCCCCCTGCCCCCCTGCCAAGCAGCAGCACATTTGTACTCCTCCTCTCTGCGCTGCACACACACGGTCCCTCCTCTCCCCTCAGGGGGACACTTACTCACACCCCTCTCGATCCCCTTTTTAATTACACAGATTCTAACAGCTGATTTCCGTCAAAGCAGAATTTTAAAGCAAATTTTAAGCCAAGCCTAGGCATAGCCACAGAAGGCCCTGCTCGCAGGCAGCCTTACAGAGGCCTGCTTTCCATCAGTGACGTTTTGAATTGAAAGCCGTTCAGGGATTTGGAAGGAGACCAGAGACGTTTCTCTCTGGCCCGCCACAGACCCACCCGCACCCCGAACACACCCCGACTTCGCCTCAGCGCCGTACAAACAACGGCGGCGGCGGGCACCAGCCTCTCGGCACCCCCTTCCGCCGGGGCAGCGACCACAACGCCGGGCACCCCTCCGCGACAGGGAAGGGGAACGGGGGAGAGGAGGTAATACACCAATCAACCCACCCAAAACGCACAAACCAACCCAAACCCACAGCCCGAAGCCTTCAGCTGCGCGCCCCCCCCCCCGCCGCCGCCGCGCCGCCTCCCCCGCCGCCCCCCAGGGCGCGTCGCCATTTCGTGAGGCAGGAGCGCTCCGAGCAGCCCGCTGCGGGGGGTGGGGGAAAGGGGAGAGCAGTGGGGAGGGGATTGAGGGAGAGAAGCCCCAGCCCCACGGGGCAACGGCCCATGGCAACGGCCGGCCCTGCCCAGGCCCCAGCCGCACCGCGCCTCCGCCGCCAACTCACAGTTCCGGATATCGGAGATGAAGACCGCCAGGCCCCGCATCCCATCGCCCTTCGACACCGCAGGCATCGTGGCGCGCGATCACGGCCGCCCAGCGACGCGACAAACCACCGCAACCACCGGGGCCGCCGCCGCCCGCTCTCCCCGCGGCGCTCTCCAGGCCGCGGCCGCCTCTGCAGCGCGCAGGCGCGGGGACGGCTCCCGCGCCCCCGCGAGCGCCCGGCGCGCGCGGCTCTGGCGCCACCTGCCGCGCGGAGGCGGGTGGGTCTCTGCGGGCCGGGCCTCACCCCCACACACCGGCCTCTCCCCCGGCGCCGCGCCCCGGGTGTCCTCGCAGGGGCCTGGGCGGTCCTGCGGGCCGGCTGTCTGGAGGCTGGGCCCCGGAGATCGGCTGTGCCGCTGCTGGGACACGATTACCAGTCACCGCCGTCAGGGCAGACGGGCCCAGGCCGAGGTGAGGGGCGGCGGGCAGGCGGCCCGTCCCCGTGAGGGGTCGGCAGGGCGGCTCAGCCGCTGGATCCGCGGGTGAATCCGCTGTATGCTCCCTGCGCAGGGACGGCCTAATCCCTTCCTCTCCCCGTGCCCCTAACGATCGAGAAGTTTTATGGTTTCTCAAGGAGAAATATCGGGCTTCACAGGCGCCTCAGAGGGTGTAACTTCTGACGGAGAAGGAGAGGGACGGCAGATTGGAAGACAAGAAGATGTCACTTCATCAGCAAGCTCTGGGCAGTCTGTTAACCTTGGATGTTATTTCTAAAATGTGGGAAGCAGGGTACAGACCTTCTGGTATGGTACGTAAGATCACACTTTCCACAGGGTAGACTGACAAAGGCCATGCATTGGTCATCCGGCTCAAAACGGGCCCAGAACAGTGCACAGGATCTACTTGACATACCCTGCAATACTCTGAACATTTGCAAGCCCAAGAGCTGCTATATGCAGAGCCATCCTTTGTCACATACCCCTCGTGAGCCTGCTCTCAGTTGCATAAGTGCCACAGTTGCTCTGCATTACATGTGACAATTCACACTCCTTGACTCCCTGGGCGTGCAAACCCAGGGCCACGTGTTTCTCATGAAGGCTGAGAACATGCAGAGCGACACAGTCCCACGCCACATTTACTCCTGAGATTGAAAACATTTCAAGGTTAAACTGTCTTAAACATGCCAAAGCGGTAGGACTGCACAGAGCGTTTAATCTCATCAGCTGAAAATAGATTCAAATGGTGTCAAAACTGGCCTAGTCTGCCCAACCAAAAGTATGCTGAGAGTTTCATTCGTAATGCAAGTGATTAGTATACTTAGTGGATTATAATGACCTGTAGAATCATGGGGTTTTAGGGCTACTGGAGATCAATCAGTCATTTCATCTGTTTTCCTCTATACTTCAAGCCATTTCATTTCACCTGTTTTGTTTTTTTTTTCCCCTGAATTGAGCATTTAGCTACAGCCTATCTTCCAGAAAGGCACTCAGTCTTGATCTGACACCATCAAATTCACTGTTTCCCTGCACAGTTTGTTTCCATGGTTAATCCTCCTCATTTAGAGCTTGCATCATATTTAAATTTATCAAGCTCCAGTGCCTTTAAGCTAATAATACATTTTTCTCTCATAGATAAAGAACTAATACTTGATACTGTATCTCTGATAGTGGCTGTACACCCCAGGTAGGCCACCTCTGACCTGTCTGTTCTGCATGTTTTCAGGATACATTGTTACATGAGTGCTTTTTAGTTGTGGAAGTATCAATTAGAAAGACAAGATGGCAGTACGTGGCAAGCACGCATCTATCCGTTTCTCCCTGGATCCATTTTGTAGACCAAGTACAACTACAAGCAGCCATGTACAACTTATATTCAACTCTGATACTCTGCATCTGCAGGCTTACATGAAGAAAGCTCTCCTTTTTCATAGCTTTACAAACAGATTTTGATGCTTAACTAATTTCCATTTGCCTTTGAAGCTGAAAACTGAAGATGTCACTAGGTAGGAGTTTCAGTTTCAGAAAAAAACATCTTTTTTGAGCTAGCCAAAATGTTGAACTAATTTGTACTCTTAAGAGCACAGTGACACCTAAAGGCTAAGTGTATCTGTCCTGTGGCTGTCTGCCAGTCAGTACTGCAACTGCAAGTCATGCAGGTACATGTAAACTATCTTTTAAGTGGTGGCTTAAATACTGCTAGCAGAATAGCTGTGGCAGCATGGGCTGCAAATTCTGCTTGAGAACTGGGGTAAATACTCAAGTAGTTAACCCGTATGGAGCGCTTTAGTTTTGTAACTATATTGCTAAATATTTCATTTGAAGTGGCCCACTATGCAGTACACATGCCCAGGTTATTTTAGGTCAACCTCCTTTGACTTTTGAGGCTTTACTATAGTCATCCTTGTTCCCTGTCTTCTTTTTGCCTCGACAAAGGCTCATGCAATTATGACAAACGTGTAGGTATACATCTGCCTTTACTGCCTTATAATTTAGAACTTATTAGTCCATTTCAGAGAGGGAGAGGATACAAATTTTATGTGAATAGTTAGCTAGAGGAAAGAGAGCCTGTAATGGTCTCTATATGTGTCCTGACTGAAAGAAACAGTGTAATGCTGTTATTATACAGCACAGAGTTCACATTAGGCACAGCACAAATGCACTGAGTTAATAAATGTGGAAAACATTTTGGTTTGAGCTTAACGTCTATAAAACACTGGTCTGTGAAAAAACAGACTTCACTAGTTCCATACATCCCAAGATGTTGTGATTTTTAAAAAGATTTCTTACTGTAAAACCAGCATTAAAGGGGAAATAGTCTCAAGAAATGCTTTCCTATTACACAAAATGTTTTGCAGCACATTTGTTTGCCAACAAACCCACAATGTCTATCCATTCTTTCCCATGTTATACATTAGTTGCTTTAATCATTTTCAGAATTTCATTGTACTTCGGTACAAAGACTTGAATAATTACACTGACCTTCCAAAAACTATTAACTGAATGAATTCAGCTGATGAGTATCCATTTGTGGGAACCACAAAGAGGAATTGTTCCTTTCCCTTTGTTACTTCTGTTAGATTTGTCCCTCACCCCATCCGTTATTGCTTTCTTCTGCTCCTCATTGTCATTCTAACCGTTACCAGAAGCAAAAAGAGCTAAGGAGAACACAGAATTGGTGGCTCCTCATGCACACTCAATCGTGTTTCTCTACCTGACATCTAATGTTCATTAGCCATTAACAGAGAGCACAGGTTTATCAGCAATGCCTTCTGCCATGTATCAGATGTGCTGCTTTCACGATTAAGAAACACAAAGTTAGGGTAATACCACCAGCATGAAACCCCAAACTTCCAGAAATTTGGGATGAATTTGCCTAGATCTTTTCTTTCCAGTGAGCTCCTCAATGACCAGAAGGGTTTTACACTCAAAACACAAGGTTTATATTAAAATGTAGAATAGAATACTTAAGCTTTAAAATGAACTCTAAGAGAGTAGATGAGATAAAATAAGGGTGAATAAAGGTTTTACAAACAAGATCTCCTTTGCCACCTGCATGCTGGCAGAGTAATGTCAGCCAGCTGGGTGGCTTTGCGAGTTGCACTGAACTCTGTATAACTCACTTTAGTTCACAGGAGTTTTTTTTTCATTTCATCTTTGAGGTTCTTCTGCTGTTTCTCTTAGCTTGCTTTCTCCTTAACTACAGGCTTCCACACATTTCTTGCTGCCACGACATTTTAATTTTCTGAGTACGCACAGTTACTTGCGAGGAAATCAGCACACTTCTACTCTCCCCCAGGTGTCCTATCTTGCTCAGGTACTGCTTTTTAAAAGGAAGACTGGTGTACAAACTGAAAAAAAAAAACAAAAAACAAAAACAAAAACAAAACAAAACCAAACCAAAACAGGAATAAAACTGATATGGTCTATCACAGGCAACCATACCCCATTTTTAAATTTATTCATGCCTATTTGAGCTGGCCACAAATGCATAGAATTAAAGCAAAAGATGACTTGTCAGTAATAATAATCAAAATCAGTAACTGCTAGAGTATGAGGAAAAGACAAACAGAAAACTGATCAGTATTTCATGTAAAATACCTTCAAAGCTCGAGGCCTTTTCTAGAAAAATTAAAAGTTAAGAAGCATAATTTCAGGAAAAGCAAAGTGAAATTTAATGAGTTACCATTAGTTACACAGGGGGAACTTAGGTGCTGAGATGCCCAGCATTGTGGCACCCAGCCTTCAAGTACATGGCTCAAGGATAGGAAGTCATAGTGCCAAGTTCAGTTACTGAATCTAGCAAGTAGTGCATGGGGTAGACAGTAGGAGTTAAGCAAGATATATTCATGATTCCCAGAACAGACAGAGATTCCTGTCTCTTTGGAGAACATTGAAAATGTAGAAGCACAAAGATCCCCTTACCTTTTAGTCTTGCTTAGTGGAATGCCAGTCTCTGGTGAAGACTGCCCAACACCTTGTAGAGCTGTTAAAAATTTGGGTGCATCCTTACATATAAGAGATAAGATCTGTGATTCCCTTACAGGTCTCCTCAATGGCAGCATGCACCCTCCCTGTCAACTATTTGCAGCAAACCTTTGAATCAGTCCCACTAAGGCTACAAGAAAGAGAGTCAACAGGAGAATATGATGGGAATGCAACACAGGAAATGATAGATTTCATTACAGAGAGACTGGAAACAAAACTGATTTTTCATGCCCTCATGCCTTCTCTCTGTTGTTCCTGCTACTTAGAAGTGTAACCTGGAAGCATTTAAAGTTTGTGAGAGATGAACAAGATGTTATGAAAACAACAGAAAATCTGGTACCACATTGACTGTAAACTACTTTAGGTACTGTAATTTACTTTAGGTACTTAGAAATTCAGGGCAGTTTATATATGAAAATGTACTGTGTTTCAAACACACTTATCAAGCAGTCCTACGAGACGGAAAAATTCATCACTTCTTGAGTGAAAGCTGAAGGATTCGGAGGTGTTTTGGTGACACTAAAGAAGTGGGATGACACATTCCTTTTTCCTGCTCTCTAGTCTGTAAGTGTGTGGGTCCAAACGTGCTAGTGAATTCCACTTTCCTTTCTGAAGTCCTTGCTAGAATTTAAATCTGGGTGATTTAGTGCAGAGAAACTGTACACATTCTCAGCACTTGCCAGAGAAACCATACATCCAGTTCACTGGCAAGACTTTTGTTCAGAGGAAAAACATTTCTATTTGTCTTTTCAGTGCTAAACAATGTTAACGAGGATCTTCATTACACAAGAGGGAATGAAAGAGGAAGACAAATCAGGAGAAAATAAGGTAACCTCTGCTTCAGGGAGGTCACACCAAGCTGTAACCAACCCAGAAAGCTGGTCACAGAAAAGCTTCTGTTGGGAAGCGCGCTGTCAGGGTAAACTAGGCTTGCCACTACATCACGACATAATGCATCTGTTTTTATCGAGTCTTTTGATATGGTATTTAGTCCCTGCGAGCAGCCCATGAAATAACAGGGTTACATCAAAATGTCCGCTGCAGTAAAAATAGCAGCAGCACAGCCATGTTGTATGTAAACCCACAAACTGCAGGTCAAAACAGGTAATAAAAATCTCAATTTAAAACATAAATTTTTATTCTCTGACCCCTCCTTTCTGCACACCTGGAGTCAGCAATACAGCTTGCTGACCCTCCGCAGCCACGCCTGTACTGTCGCCGTGTCTCCAGGCCACTGCACGGATTTTAGCCCCAACTCCCCGCTTACGTACACTATTTGCTACAGCCTGGAGTAAACCCAGAGGCCCTCCAAGGGAATTTACAGTTAGGCCGTGACTAGCACTTGCTTTCTTGGGGCGCTGAGAAGCCTCCCGCCCGCCCCGGGGAGCCGGCGCTGAGCCACAGCGCCGCCGCCAGCGCGGCCCCGCCGCCATGTTAGCGCCTCCGGCTGCTGGCAGCCGCCCGCATCCCGCCACCACCTCAGCGCTGCCCCGTCAGCCGGCGGGGCGGTGCCGCCCGCCTCTACTAACGAAGCGGCGGCGGGCGGTAGGTGGTGGCAGCGGGCGGCGGAGAGGGAAGGGGCGGGCGGTGGCCCTCGGCCTGCACCGTAGCTGCGGCGGGGGTTGACCCGGTAGCGGAGGGCGACCGGGGCGGCCCCCCGGGGTCCGAGCTCGAGGCGGGGCCCGCGCTGAGGGGACCCGCGCTGAGGGGGCCCGCTGGCTCGGCGGGCGTGCAGGCTCCGGCGGCCCCTCAGGTCTGCGTTGGAAGGCTTTGGGATCTCCAGAGTCAGACGGGTATGGGAGGCGATTCTTACTGTCACAGTAGAGCATCTTGCAAGAGTGGAGGGAGTAATGTTTACACAGGTTAAAACCGGTTTATTTTCACTCCTGAATCTAGCTTTTGTTGATTAAATTTAAAAACACATCAACACAATGCTTCCTGGGCTTCCTTTGCTAAGGGATGCAGGCTCCTTCTGCAGCAGCAGTTAGAATCTAGTTCCTTTAGAAATACAAGTATAAACATTAACTCTGATTTCCAAATAGTTACTGTGCCAGACTCCGAGATTACTTAGTTTCTTCGGTTGCTTCTTTGTACAGCCTAAATCTATGCTAGTGTTTCTCTCTTAAAAATAAAGCTGCTTTTAAAACACCTGACTAAAAGTATGTTACCTCATGTGGAGACTCAGGTTAAACAACATTTGTGGCCTGGCATAAAAACCTGTGCTTCAGATCAGTTTGTCAAAAGATGTTTTAAACTTTCAATTGTCCCTAGTATGAGTTGAACAAGGACACAGTCAGTCTTCAATTTTGCTTGTATTTTGCAATGATACAGGAAACAAATGAGTGCCAAACTCATACAGTTCTGCTCAGTTTAGTTAGTTTGACAAGAATTACACAGTGATGAAGGAAGGTTTGCAGAAAAAAAAACTTGACAGGGAACTAATTTTTGTAAAGCTTGCGAAATCCACGCTTATAGTTTCCATAAAGAGCATTTAAATTTTGACTAATTCATCTTCATGTAGTTGAGTGATGCTGTCTACTTAATTTTCAATAAACCAATGTTAGAGAACAAATTATTAAACGAAGGTTGCAACCAAGAGTCAATATTGGACTGTCACTGACAGAAACCATTTTGCACAGGTTCAGTACTTCCTATAGATCTAGGAGTGGATGTTGTCTTGATAGTAACTGGCAGATGGATATGATTGTGTCAAGGAAATGAGCACATTTTGATGCCTAATTAGAGTTCAGTGATGTTTTTTTAAACTTCTGTTCTTCAGCTGTTAAATATTAACTTTTCTTCAGGGAAGTGGATGCTGTTGCTAATTGTTTCTGAAAGTGAAATCCAACACCATAAAATCTATATATACCAGTTTCTGAAAGAATTGATATCCTGTCCAGATAGTTAAGACTTGTATTGACTATTCAGGCTCTCAATTGTTCCTCTCTGCAGTAGTTTATAGATCCTGCCAAGCTAGGAACAGGGTAGATGCTATCAAGAGCAACCTGCTTTGTCTAATTTTTTAGGATGTGGAAAACAAGGGGGTTACCTGTGACCTTGAAGTCAAAGTAGAAGCATAACACCTTAACTATTAATAATAGTGAATTTTAAATGGTACAGCAATTTAGCTTTTACCCCACCTTCTGGATCTAAGAGGTATTAGAAGGCTTTCTGCTTTTATCCTGCAGTCTTTATAAGACTTGACTAAAGCCTTCAACTCATTTTGTACATGAGGTCTTTGATGCTCTGTTCTTTGGTGCTAGTGGCATTGGTGTTTTCAAGCCCTTCTGGTGCCATCATCCTTCTTTCTTCCCTTATCACGTACTCCTCTCTTTTCCCGCAGAATCCCTAACTCCTGCAGTAAATATCCCTGCTTTTTAAAACCTCACTGCTAAGCTAGCCACATCCAAATATGTGTAAGTTTATCGGGTTGTTGATCTCATCTCTGCATTACCACTGTTAGCCTCAAATAGCTGCCGTTTCATTGAGTACACTTCCATGTAACCTTTAAGGTTCCTTCTGCCACCATGTTACTGCCACAGTGCTCCTTTAGAGTGCTCAGCCTGCTGTTGTGGGATCCCTCACCTGATGTTTTGTACAGAAACAAAGTACTCAGACTTTGGGCAGCTCTTGTTACCAGTGCCAACAGAACAAGTCTTATAAATATGACTTGAAGAAATGAGCTCATAAGTCTTTAAAGTAAATGGTAGAAATGTTAATTCTTCAGAGTAATACAGGAAGCATGAGAATTTTTTAAGTTTGACTGAACTTTAGAAAATTATGGGAATGGTAACCTTTTTTTCTTCTCCATTAGGATCTCATGAGAAGCAGCCTGATACGTTACCTAGTTTATTATAGATGAAAGCTAGTCCCAGTTTGATACTTAGGACTTCCAGAATTAGTAACAGGTTGCTTTTCTTCATTTTGGTATTCTACCTCCTTTGGCCCTGGTTCCCCTAATGCTAAATACTTGTTTTCTTCTTACCCACTTCTGAGAACTAGGCTGCAAAACCAGTGCAACTCATGAATGGGGAGAGGTTGAAAAACAAGCTCTGGCTGTATTTGAAATTTTTTTGGTAAAGTCTTTCCTCTGACAGAACTAAAGTGTAATAGATAAATAACACTGAACAGAACTGTTCTCTATTAAGTCTCAATTCTTTCATCTGGAGCTGGGACAAACTGTTAAAGTCATTCTTCTAGACCAAAAGGGCCCCTATTTTTTTTCAATTCTGTGTGTTTCACTGACTTGGCAAGGAATTGGAAACAAAGTTCTCACCTGTTAGGGTAAAGGCACATAGCTATAAGCATATGCCTATAATTCTTCCTGTCTCTTAATTAATTTGTGACTTGCTGACTGGGTTAGGCAGGAGCAGAAACAAATGGTATCTCTTATTTGCTATAGAAAAGGTAAGGTGGTGCTATCAATGTTCTGGGCAGCAAACATTTATCTCAGTTTCAGCTGTAAACAGTTATACTTCTTTAGGGATTCTTTAAAAGGGAAGCTTCAAGTGTCCAACCCACTTTCTCTATGATACACCTACTGAAACAAGGGACAAAAAAAGTCTAGCAATTTCTTAAAATACTCTGCTATTTTGCTGTCAGAGCAAAAGCACTATTAAAACAGTACTGTCTTAATAAGTCTGATTCTAGAGGACAGAATATAAGACAATTGCTTGACTTTCCTTAGACAAGAAAACTGAATTAAACTGTTACATTCTTCTGTTCACAGAGATTTGAAGCCTTATGTTTTCAGGGCAGAGAAACTTGACATGGGGAAAAACACCATGAGGCTTCTCTATGCTTCACTTTCTCTTACTATGATTTGTTGGCTAGTTGAAGGTACCCTGTCAAAAACAGATGCAAAGAAAGGAGCTGCAAAAAAACTGGAAGAAAAGGTAAGAGAAGTAACTGAAATGCTCATCTTCTCTAACATGTGCAGTGAACTAATTGAACTTTGGTAAATGGACTCTCGCTCTGCCAAAGCGGTATTAAAAGCAACCATGCATCTCCATGCTGAAGCTTATCCTCACAAATAATGCTACCTGAAACTGTCCTTTCCTTCAGCTTTTATGAGTGTCACACATTTGTTCACTCCTTGAACCAATATGCTGTAGACTTCTGGAGTTTTATCCCCCGTGCAAGCTGCAGAAGCAGGAAGTTTTTGCCCCCTCTTGCATAGCTAAAGGAGACATACTTCCATCCCTTTGGAAAGGGGGGTGGGGACAGTAGTTTGGGCCAGGAGCACTAGGTCATTTACTGGTGGAAGGGAAGGTGTTCTCAGCCTTGCCAATGGGAAGGCTGTGTCCTCATAGAAGAGTTTGAAGAGCCTTCTAACCAGCAGTTCTTTTGCAGGCAGAAATGATTCAGAGTCCTGTAGCAATCTGAGCAAGTGGAGCCAACGTGCTCAAGTCTCTCTTACCTTGCTGAGCATGTCCTTGTTTCCTGCCTGTTTTCTTTCAAAACTGCAAGAAGGCACAGCAGTGTAAGAGAAAGGGTGTGTATGGAGAGGAAGTATATTTACCAGTGCATATACCAAGTGTATGTATGTAGTGTTGCTAAGCATGTTAGGTAAAAAAGTAGACATGTTCAAAATCCTCTCCCATAAATTATAAGTATAGTTAATCCTTCATTATGCAGATACATCTCTCATTGTCTGTATTACTTGTTCAGTGTCTACCAGGAAGAAAATCTAGTCTGCAGGTAGTGAGGATAATACAAAGCGTTAAGACAGGCCTTATCCCTAAAGTCCTTCCACTGCACCAGTAGATGGTTTCTGCATACTTACCACGCACACTTTGTTAGGCCTTCTCACTCTGATTCTGTCTGATAAAACGATTTGTGCTGTTTTAGTTGAAGCAGATGTTCCTTAAAGAAAAATGTTCAGAACCTTGGCCTTCAATGCAGCATGCTCAGTCTAAAATATATCCAGTTTAAAAACCATCTTCAAATTCTTGGTTAAGAACTCCTAATCCCTTTTTGTCATTTTGAGGATAACACACCAGAAAGCATTGACTAGAGAGCAGAGCGCCATCAGCTGTGGTAAATTATGTTCTTTAATTTTGTCACTTCTTGATTTTTTTTTTTTGTTTGTTTTATATGCTTTTTGCCTTGCAAACAAAAATTTACTGATGATGACAAATAATTTCTGAGCACTTTCCTGTTTCAGTTTTAAATCGAACTGCTCTACATCATTTAAAAGGAGTGCTCAGAGTTTAATGATGTGATGGTTTTTGGGGGTTTTTTTTGAAGTCTGTTGCTACTGAAAGTGGCTGCTTTGTATAGCTGGTTCTAAAAACTGTCTTCTTCCCCCAGACACTGCATTCTGATAAAAATGTGCAGGACCGGGGCCTGGTAGTTGTGGATCCAAAGGCAAAGGATATTATACTGGAACACAGAAGTTATTGCTCCAAGAAGATGAAGGAAAGACATTTCTCAGGAGATGTTCTGGGATATATTACTCCCGTAAGTTAATAAAATGAATAAAATTGGTGTTTTGAATGAATATGCAGTGGACTGTGCTAATCTGCAGTCTGGCATCTGTGGTTTAAAAATGTTTTTATAATAATGGGAACTTCTGGTCAAATACAGTCAAATAGCCAGAGGATTATTGGAGAGCCGGCTTGGGATTCAGGTGGTCTCAAACCCTTGTTCTCCCATCCATTTCTTGCAGGATGTCTAGGTCATACTGTTTTTTTTTTCTCACCAGTAAAACAGAGGTGATAGTATTCTCTTGTCCTTGATGGGCCATGTGAAGTTGCAGTAAAATTAGAACAGGAGGGTGACTAAGTGTCATCATACCATGCAGCTACCAACTTGAACCTTCTAAATAAACAGTGCAAATTTTATGCTGCTGTCAAACTGATCTCTTTTGCTATTCAGTCTATTCAGAGCATCCTTTCTTGAATAATAAATGTTTCTTCCTTTTGTTTAGAGGATGCTTTTCACTTGTTTCAGTCTTACACTGCTCAAAAGAGAAATAGGTGCCCTATAAATTTTCACCTTTCTCAAATTGTCTTGAACATAAATGCAGAGGCTGTAAATTCAAAACTGTGTTGGCATCTACATGCAAATTCCTGTAGTTCAGGTGAATTTGCAAAATTTGGAGACTGCCTTTCATGTAGCTATCAGAGTTTCTAGAGTACTTTCTTGTTTAAATAAAAATAATGTCCCAAAAAGGTTTCTTCAAACTAACGAATGGGGATCTAGCAAATGATTAGATTTGTGTTAAAGAATTTATATTGGTCAAAAGTAAAGTGAACTGTTTATCTTGCTTTTGAGCCTCTCACTTTTTTTTTTTTTTTCCTGCTTTCTTTTGCAAGTGGAACAGCCATGGATATGACATTGCTAAAATATTTGGAAGCAAATTTACACTAATCTCACCAGTCTGGTTACAAGTGAAAAGGAGAGGGAAGGAAAGGTTCCAGTTCACTGGGCTCCATGATGCTGATAAAGGTGTTACTTTCTTTTTCTTTGAATATGCATTGCAAGTAAGATTACTGGTGTTGTTGCAGACTAGGTAACATTGGCAATAAATGCATGTGGGTTTTTCTGGCTCTGCCTCATGGTGAAGTACTTTAAACCGTTCCATTTGGGGAGGAGTTTTCTTTAGAGTGAACTTTCTTCTGTCCCCACCTAATCCCATATGTGTACATAGTTTATCTGTCCAAAGAATAAGTAGAAAGATTGGCTCTTCCATCAGGCTGTCTGCAAAGCCCCTCTTAAAAAAAGGAAGGGACAAAGCATCTGTACAGGCAGAAATAGTCTTTGGTGTTTGCGCTGTGCAGTCGTTTACCTACAAACCAAATTGTGGTTTGTTTTCCCTTTGCAAAAACCTTTGGGTGAATTTGTTCTGGGAACGGAGGTTAAATTTAATCTGAAGAGAATTTTTTCCTTCACTGTCAAGAAACTGGCAGCAAGTTCAGATTTCAGCTAGTATGTTCTTAAATAATAACTAAGTACTTTATGGTTTTGTACTTGATTGAACATGGAATCTCATTTGAAACAGCTATAATTCTTACCATGTTGGTACCTACTAACAAATTACTTTTAGTACAATGACTTCCAAGAGGAATGGATGGGACGCTTGCAAGTACCAACTTAAAAAAAAAAAAAAAATTCCTCCCAGGTAGTGCTAGGTGACTAGAGAAGTGTTGTTCTGAGTAGGCAGTAAGAAAGTTTCTATGATGAGGCAGAACTGTAAACAGCAGGGAGGGGTTGGGACTATTGTAAGGTTGTAGTAAATGCTAGTTATGCTGTAGTGGAGGTGAATAGCTTCAAATTCTGTGTGTCAGAGAATGTTTTGTCTGTGTTGGTTATGACTAGTAGTCTGTGGCAGGAACACAGATACAATGAAACTATGCTACATTATTTGAAGAATGCTTGAAAACATGTTGTCATTGTCAACATCATTTATATTTTAACAGTTGTTCTCTTACTTTATACTGTTTGACAGGCTGGATGAAAGATGTCAGAAAAACCTCCAAAACTGTCAAAATAGGTGAGCCTCTGTTTTATGTTTGTTTGGGTTTTGTTGGCTTTAACTGCTAGCAGAGCAAAAGAAGGCTTTGTTCCAGGTGTATATGGGAGAAGGGGAGGTTCCCTTAGCATAGTTGTATGAAGGAGGAAGTTCGTCAGAGTGAAGAGCAATTATATTAGTCATGGGATATGTTGTTTAGTGGCATCTCTGCTTGTATCTGCTGTATTCTACTTCTGCAGAAATAGTCCAGTGTAGATAATAAATGCTTAATTTTCACTACTGATTGACGACTTTGCTTGATAGTGCCTCGAATTTTGTTTGATGGCTGGACCTATCAGGACTTTGAGAGTGTTTTTGCCAGTGAGGATGAGATAGAGGAGCTTTCCAAGAACATGGTTCTGCTAGCCAAGGTAAAAAGACTTTCTGCTAATGCCTATAAAATAGTGTGAGATGGTATTTGATTCTTTTTGTAATCGGTGTTTTCTCATTTCCAGTAGAAATATTCTAGAAAATAAAATTCTGCTCAGCACAATAATGAGGCAGGATTCTTAATAGCATGTCCTAGTATGTGTCCAATTCCTGTAAATACAAAGTATAGCAACATTTAAGTGCAGTTAACTACAAGTCTAAAATGAGACTACGTAAGTCTGATCAACATAACCATATTAAGTTCTTGTTGGCAGCTGCACTGGTGATTTTTGCCTGATATAAATTGTGATTGATAACACCTGTGGCAAACAGCTGACAGGCTGAATGTTGCTGAGGCAGTAGTGGGTACCTGATAAATTTCTTATGGAGGTTACCTAGTGAACAGGCTTTTCTTTTAAATTTCTATTAAAAAACCTAAATCTATTTAGCAGGGGCTAAAGTGGTTAGTGGTGTTTTTTGAAAGAGGGTCACATGTCAATGAGTGCTGTTTTCTGTGTTACAGGAGTACATTCATGCTCAGTGTGCTAGAGCTAATGAGTCACTTCTAATACCAAGAATAGCTCACTGGGTATCTGTTACTGTACAGTTTTGCTCTGATAAACCAGTTTCCTTAAAATGTTAAGAGGCTAGGGAGAGGAGAAGAGGATTTCCTTTAAGGAATGGTTACTGTTTGCTAAGGTTTTCTGGGCAGCCCCTTAGCTAATGGCTTTAGAGCTATGCATGCATACAGCTTGACAAGTTGCACCCAAAAGACCTTCAACTTTAGTGGTTGATTCATGACAGCCTGCTTAATTATTGTCAGAATAAGGTTTCTCACTTGCTACATGATGCAAAGAAGTCTTAATGTGCTCTAGAGGAAGATGGATGTAGAGGTAAACTGGATAGTTTCTTATAATTGGTAGCCAATACATCAATTTTAGGTCCTCAGTAACAGTTGGCCTCTTGAGGAAAGGATACTCTAGTACAACAGTATCCTTGATCATGCTAAACATAATTATCACAAGTGAGATTAACTGTGGGAGATGTTTGGAATCATGCCTATGCCAAGTTAGTATTTACATCTTTAGACTCAAGAGCTCATGAATTTTTTCCCAATATACATGTAAATGTGTGTCAAATGATTTGCTTAACATCCATCTTTCATTAATGGCTGAATTTTCCCAATCTGATACTGGTTTATCCTGTAAGAGTAGAAGTCATGGATAACTAATAGAGATTTTCAACTTTTGCATGTTTGTTAAATAATTTGTGCTTCTCTTTGACTTCTTCATGAAATGCTGCATTAAAGACAAAGCTGGTATAAGAACACAAAGCATGTTCAATCTGTAACATTACAAGCAAAATTACAGTAATTGTGTGCTTTGATACTGTATTATCATCTCTGATACAAGCATAATGAATAAGCATGGTGATTAACTGTATATCGTTGTCGATTCCCTTTAGAATGAAAATTTTGATGGTTTTGTAGTTGAAGTTTGGAGTCAGCTGGGAAATCAAAAGCAAACGTGAGTATGAGTCTGTAGGATGTGATTCCTAAAAATTGGCTCTTTTAAAGCATCTTTTGAATTTGTCCGAGTTGATTTGAATTTGTCATTATAAATAAATACACTTCATTGTGGGACAACTGAAGATTGTTGCACTTAGAATGAAGTAGAAGAGTCTACTCCACTCTACATGAGCTCAAAGATTATATAATAATCTTCACAGTGGACCTAGCAGACCACATTAGCCTTTCATATTTGAGTTCTGCAAGATGTTGCTGTTGTACAAGGGTGAAGAGGGTATCTCAGTTGCTCAGACCTTGGCACTAGCCTTTATTATAACATTGATTGGTTTGGGTTACTGGGTGAAGCTTGGAAGTGTGGGATACTTTCAAGACCATCACATTTGAGTTGATTAGGAAACCTTCCAAACCTTTCTAGAGAGATCTTTTAGACATAGCAAATCTAAAACCAAAATCCCCAATCTGAAGCAAATCTAGGGAAAAACTGTCTTCCAGTTCTTGCAAGCACAGTATATTTTAAACTTTGGATTAATTGATTTACCTTTTGATAGCTCCACTATGAAGTTTCAGTGAGTCTGCATTAGTTGTAGCTGCTAAAACTAAAGGGCTTATCCATATTAAGTTGTTTTCTGACATTCTAATCTGTTTTCCTTGAGTAAAAGCCCCTTGGCTGCCTTGGCACCTTGGACAGAGTCAGGGTAAGGCGAGCTCCGAACTGCTGCTTCAGGAGGAAAAGGCAGAATGTGTGGTGAAATGAATGATTCAGTGCAGCAGTCTGAAGATTTTGTGTTAGTTCCCTCAGGAAATTCAAGCATCCATTCCCTAAAGCACAGTATTCCTACCAGCTCTCTATTGCCTAAAATGTGTGGGGGAAAGTTGTTTAAAAGAAAGCTCCACAGAATGCAGACTTCATTATGGGAGAATTTAACCTTTCAAAAATGGTTGCTTCAGGTTATTCTGTTTAGGGAAAAAGTTACTGTCTGATGGCATATAATAATTACTTGTGGAACTGAGTGTTCTATTAACAGAGTCCTACATTTTCCCTATAACATCAACACTTGGGAACAAAGAACTGAAACTGCAGAATCTTTGTAGCCTTGTCAGGGGCTCCACTATTTGCACTGGAATGAATAATCCTTAAAATAGATGCTCTTGCTCATAATTAGGTAATTTGCCAGGTTGTTCCTAAGAGTTAATCTCTATACTGAGTTCTGAACCTATTGCAATGTCTTAATAAGACAGCCAACGAGGTGATTTAAGCAATTAGTAACTGCCAGCCCGAAGCTGGGTGTAGTGGACAGTTTATCTCTTGTGCTTACTGTATTTTAGTAAAATTGATGCTTTTCCTATTAGTTATCTTAGACAAATGTAAGACACACTGTATTACTGTAATTTTAAGACTCACTGAAGGCCAATTTAAGCACACTAGTGACAACGTGCTGTATTGCAAATGACACACATGAACAAAGCATACATTTTTATTCGCTCCAGGGTGAGTTTACTTATGGCATAGTAAAAATGTTACTCTTTGCCAGGAATAATGCTGGCTCAAAACAGCATGGCTTGTCCCATCTTACGTGGTAAGAACTGTTTGTACTCGTGGAGGGAACTGCTGCGTAGTTGCTCTGGCCTTCAGTACCTGAGTGTTATTTAGGTGAAGTGTAGAAGCACCACTTACATATTCACTGTCTGTCTGTCATTGATAGACAGGAGTTGGAAGTATTTTCCATAACTTTGGAGAAGAAAAGGGTTATTCTCATAGAGAGAATTGTAACTGCCTCCTTTGCTCTGAGTCAGTAATGTTTGATCATATGTGGCCACCTGTGAACGAGACTTTAGGATTATCCTAACTAAAGATGTGAAAGATGATGTTTGGCAAAAAAACTGAATAGAAATAAAAGTTACAAACTGCAGATTTTCCTCCTCTTCAAGACCAATTTTAATTTAAGTGCTGAATTGTAAATTCATCTGTGTGGGGTTTTTTTTCCCCTCCCTTTATTGCCACTCCCCTAGAAATGGGTAGGGTGTTTAAGTTGCAGAATACCTTGTGTCAGGCTTGCCTCCTCAGAGACAAGCGTTCTGAATAAGGCTAATCTAGGTAACAAGCTGAAGCTAGACTAGTGTGTAGAATAACAGCTGTTTTGTGAAAATAGAAGTACATCATTACATTAAAATTTTTTCTCATGATGCTTGTAAGTTATGGGACCAGGGTCTTCATTTTAAGATTAAGTCAGTTTGTCCATCACTTGCTCTAAAACTGAGTGGCTTGGCTATCCGGTGCCACAGGGGTTTTCCCTGTCAATGTTTTTTAGAGTGAACAGGTGCATTGAACAGTTCTTAAGGGGCAGAATTAAGTGAATTTATCACCTTGCACATTGAGTGCCGTTGCTCCGGGACCTGTTCGTTTCCTTTTGAATAGCAGAGCAGAGTTATTCCCGAGAAACCGGCAAGCATGGACAGTCTTTTGCTTTGCTTGTCCCTGCCAGAAAAGACTTGGAGCAGCCCATGACCCCTCTAGCCACGGAGTGGCAGTGTTGTAACGCGAGTCACACCTGATCGTCCTGCTCAGATTGTCTTCCGAAAGCGACAACCACCAGTAGGAAAGCGCATTCTTAACCTTGGAAGGGTGAGGGTCAGTTGACAGGTCGGTGTCAACACAGAGATGACCCCTAATCCTTTGGAGATGTTCACAGAACAGCAACTGTGTATGCTCCGTACGAAGCGTCTGTATTAACTGTTAGGTACATAGTGTGGGCTTTCCAGATTAAGATCCTTCAAGGTCAAACACTTGAAAGTAGCTTAACCTACTTCTAGGTAAGGGAACAAAAGACTATAATGATGGTCCTGGGAACAGATAGTCTGCCTTCAAATTACTTCCAGAGCTGTCTGACAATATAAGGAAACAATGCTAACACAATTTATTCCTATTATTTAGTGTGAACATGTTTTAGTTTAAAAAGAAAATAAAAGAATCAGATGGACTCTTTTCTGAAATACAAGGACTAGTCTCACATAAGCAGTTAGCAACAGGTTATTGAGACTCAACACAGGTGCATAAAAGTACCTGGGGATATGCTGCAGCTGCAGCTTGCCTTACGAAATGAGAGAGCAGTGGCATAGATCTAAGTAAAAAATACTTCACTTGAAATCATTATGGTTTTCATTTTTCAAAACCTAAAGTAAGTGGATACCTAACTATTAATAAATAATAAAATGGCACTCAGTTATTCTAGTGCATCCTTTCATGTATCTGTGTTGAGGGGAAAGCTGTGGAAATGATTCCTGTTATTTTTTTGATAGTGTTATGGAAAAGATCTATGATCCCATCCCTTAGTGGTAGAGGAACACAGTATAGCACAGGTTTCTTTATCAGACTTAAAATGACTAGAGAGTGGGATTTGCTTATGGAACATTTGTGCTTGATACGATGCTTCAGCTATGAAATCAGCATCCACTGTCCAAAGACAATGTGCAGTGATACATCTTGGCAGAGTGCACCAGTATTTCCTGAGGCAGGTGAGTCTGCAAAAGAATCTGAAAACCTGCAAATTAGTGTCCTAACTAATAAATTGGGTTATGATTTAAGCACTACTTCATATATCAGAAAGCTGGATTAATTGCAGCTGAAGCTCTCTTCTCAGCAGACCTCAACTGAGCAAGTGTCCCCACAAGATACCTTTTTTTTCCAATAGCTGAACATGAATTTTGGCTGGACTAAAGAGGCATGATGACATCTTCATAGCACATGCTTCCCCCCATTTTCTTGATGTTGGGGCTTGAAACACTGAATTGCCTAAAGACCTTGTGACAATTTTTGTAAATATCTCTGTATAACAGGGTAACAGTGTTAGCTCTGTGCAAAGCTTCTGTAACCCCTAAATCCTGTGGCCAGCTTTTTCAAGAACCTGTGATCACTGAGCATTTTTAAAATGAGACAAATTTAGACACTTCTCTGTCAACCCTTTACATGTTTCTAGAAAATCTTGATTTTTTGGGTACTCATTTCAACATCAGAAACGAATGAAAATTCTCCCTGCAAGGCCTGAGGAGTTATCTAGAAAGAACCTTCAGTTTCCTGTTTATCCTAGCTGGCATTACAGATGAGGTGATATGTTGCTAAGAAATTATGTTGCTGGCACCCACTAAGAGATGAAATTCTGTGGTTTCAGGCTCACCATATATCTTCTGTTCTATACCTTCTTAAGCAGAACTAACTTAATCTGGTTTTGTTTGGTTTCAAGAACAAAAAATTTTCTAATCATTCTGGTTTGGGGTTAGAATTGCTCTGTAATGCTCAGCAGACTAAAGTCTTAGATCAATCCTTTGTGCTGCTTTCTTTTGCATATTCATTTAAATGTTGATTTTACCAACAGTATACATTTTATATAAGAGAAATATGTGCCTAAATATAGCTGCCCAGTTTCATGTTAGATATCCTAAGCAGCCTGGTCTCTGGCTGTTCATGTAGGGTCTTGAGTCTTACACAGCAATCCTGTATTCATGCTTTGTATACCTTTGGATGTATAAAATGGCATTAGGTTCTTATATTTAGATGCCCAAATACCACCTGTTCTACCTGAAGAATCTGAACTGTCTTGATATGTGTGTGTGGACCTAAGTTTTAGGGGGTTTATACTGACCAGTTCAGGCTCCTGTAGACGTCTGATACAAATACTTTGAAGTACCCTCTATAGTTGATACCTACTTCATTCCTGTGATTTCTGGGAATAGAATTATTGATACAGAAATCACAGTGAGGTCAAATTTAATGTGAAGTGAAAGACTGCATCTAACTGATTTTGCCTCCTCTCATGCTGACAATCATTACACAGGGAAAAAAGTATTCAGCTTCCCATCTTTTATCCTAACACAGAGGAAATTAGTCTCCTAACAAAAATCAAAATGAGCTAAGATATCCTATGTAGATACCACCTCAATTCTAATGTGTTTTGTTGGGTCTTATAGTTTAAACCTGCTTCTTAATTAAATAACTGTCTTTTAGATAAAACTTTCTTGGCTGATTCTGCAATAAAATATTCCAAGTTATTCATGCTGTGGCATTTAAGTTTAGAAATGTACATGGCAAAAATATTGAGATAACTGAGCAAGCAAAGGTTCTCTGTTTCTTTAGTTAACAGCTAGACAGGATGATGTCTCTCTTGCTAGTCTCACTTGTGGGTTTATTGGTTTTTTTTTTTCTCCAGAGACCTGGGTCATGTTGTGAAAAAGGCATGAATGTACCCGTCAGAATCTCACAGCATACATAAAAGTGCACACATTATTCTGATCAGTCTGGCATTAGCTGACAGATGGCACTGCCATCACACAGAATCAATCTGAAAAACGTGATTTTTTTTGTCACCACGTGCTGCAGGCACTTGGTATCATGCAGAAGATGACCTTCAGACATCTTATTAATGTTGGTAGGAGTATAGGAGCAAAAAACTCTTCTGGCAGTTCTATCCTTCATGTTAGTCCCTGAAAAATTAATCTATTAATCAAAGATTTGCCATAATTCACTCCAGTTTCTTGGTATTAACTAGGCAATGAAATGGCACAAAAGGGCAATTTCTTCTTGAAGTAGACAGCTTTATTCTGTCCAATTTTCTTGACAAGGCATAAATTTTAGAGAGTACTGACTACCAACTTGAGCAAAAAAGTGGCTGAAGTTGGAAAGTTGCAGAGTTTTGAAGGGTCACGTAACTGAAGGGAAGGATGTAACAGCATTATGTGTCTTCTGCAAGGCTTTTCAAATACACCTACAACCCACGCTTGTGCACTGAAGTACAGGGTGTCCCAAACACGATAGACCGGCAATGCTGGAAAAAGGGAGTTCTGTAAAAAATAAGCTTCCCTCAAACTTTGGTTGATGAAAATTTGGAGGTCTGCATACTTTGTAGGGAACAAGATACTTCAAAATCATGAACACTTGGAAAATTGACCTACCAAATGGTAGTGATAATAGAAGGCTTGAAATAGTAGGAATGAAGTAGACCTTAATTAGCTCAAGATAGAGTCTTAAAGCTGCCAATGTTTTAGTAGCTACTCTGAAGTTAAATTTGACAGTGGTGAAGTCTCTGGTAAATATTTAATGAAGCCTTTTCAGGAAGACTGATTCTATTCCCACTTTCCTTCACCTCATTATAATGTTTAAAATGTCTAGCTTTGCTTTCAAAATTACCTGTGGTAATATGGGAGGATATTGTGTTTAAAACAGTGGAAAGCACTGTTGGGACACCGCAAAGTTTTAATTTATAGAGCAATAAATGAGCATTCTGCTATTGCTGTTTGGGGGAGAGGGGAAGAGTGCGTATTTGATTTACATAGTCTGTCTTGGCCGACAAATGGAAGTGAGCCTAAATTAAGTGTTTAACCATTAATTGTATCTGATTGCTAGAATGTTTTCAGTGCCCAGAGACCTGGCTTGACAGGTTAGCGAGTAGATGTTAATCTGGGTTTCTTGAGCAAGAATCTGCAGTTGTCCAGCTACCACTTTTCTTCCTGACCTTCTCCAAGTTGAAACTAATTATTTTTTGGCCAGAGCTATGCTGCTTGGATTTGGTGGCAGGAGGAGAGGAAGTGCCTGTCTTGATGGAGTCTGTTTTCAGTCCTGTCTGCTAGCTACAAATTAAAACTAGCAATCTAAATTGCACTCCTGCCCCTCTATCAGGCCACAAATCTCTGTCCTTCGTTTACAGTTGTAGGTTGTAGTTCTACACTCTATGCCTTTCTAGTTTTAAAATATGACTGCTTTTGTGCAGTCACTGTTTTTGTGGGTGCATCACTGCTTTTGTGGACACATTTTTACCTCTGCTGGCCAACCACCAGTGTCTGACATTGCCAAGGAAGGGGGGAACCTTGAATTTAATATTCACTTGATTTATTTTTTTCTGCACCTGGTTCAAAATAGTCCCCGCTGCTTTTCTTCTTATCCTTCAGAGCATTGCTATCTGGGTAGAAAAATTTTAGGAGCTGAGGCAGATATGTGAAGATGCAGAGTGGCAGCGAGGGTGTTAGCCTTGTTTCTAAATGAAAAAGAAGAAGACATTATCTTGCTCTGCACCTATGTTAGGTTCTTTTGTGCTATTCTGCCCCTCCTACCCCCTCACCTTCTAAATAATTAAATTTAAAGTCAGCGAATATTTTGCATGGTATAGAGGTCTCAAAGTTCCTACAGCTAACAAAGGCAGCCAGGCAGAGAAGAGAGATCCCTGCTGATGAACAGTGTAGAATAATCTCAATGCCAGAGGAACTGATTCTTTGGTCAAATTTATCTTATATGTAGCATTTCTGACATCTAATAAAGGGTACACTCTTATTGCAGTTTGGGCATAATTAGTTAAAAAGGTCACTTAGCCTTGAGACACGAGTCAGTAGGAAAGAAGCTTAGCTAGTTTTAATACTGGTTTTGGTAAGATTTTGTCGTGTTGGAGCCGTGATGTGTATGTTGGAGTCAATAAATGTCTGTTTAGTTTAGTGTTGTGATTTTTTTAATGCATTCCTATGGCAAAGGATTCTTCTTCGCTATAATTGTTTTGTCTGAATAGTTGCGCTCTTAATGTGGAACGCACATGAAGGAAATGGGAGGGGAAGCACTTTTGCGCTACTGGAATGGGTCATGAAGTTGCTTTCTATTTGGTTCATGTTTAAGCATAGTTCTGAACAGATCTGGAATTCTGTGCTAATATCATCTGTCTGACTGCCTTCGTGGATCCATCTTACCAGTGGGTAAATATGAAAGTTGACTTTGTTCTGAAAAATCAGATGACTTAAAGAAGGCAAACAGAAGGGCCATATTTCTAGTGCAAATTTAAGGTAATATTGGACGCCTCTTAAAAATAGTCATTAAACTTTATTTCTGCAGTCTGTCTCTGAAGGATTTTCTATTAACATTGCCCTTCAAATCAGGAAGACTGGAAACAGTTTACATGAGAATTTTGGAGTTTATTTTCCTGTTGAAGTGTTTAGAATATGGGTATGAAAATCAGCTTTTGTGAAAGTCTTTAAATTATGCATATGGAAGGTGATACTTCCAGATATGACATTGTCAAACATTTATTTTGTAGCTATACAGTAACGTATAAACAAAAGAATTGTTCATACAGAAAAAAACAGCAGCAAAAATGTTTCTAAATACAGGCCTCAGAAATATCCCTTGAAGATAGCATGTCTTGCTGGGAAAGCATCTTTACAAATTCTCAGACCTCATATCCAGTAATACAGTGGCAACTTGAATTTATTCAACAGCTGCTTGTCTCAGAACAGTGTTTGGTTCTTCTATTGATCTAATTCTTTTTACTGAATATGATCTCAAGAGGTGACCTGCTCTGATAAAATATGCTAACAATGTGTAGTTAGATTAAAATAAAACTCGGAAACATTTTACCCCCAAGGTGATCACCAGTTCCAATAAAACTAAGACAGTCTCCAGCAGTTCAGTGTTCTTTGTCTTGGAAAAGGGTAAACCTCTGATGAGTCTTCCTAATTTTTTATTTTTTTTTCCTGCTATGGTCATTTCCTACAAACTGTGTTTGGCTCTCTTGCCAGCTGCATCTTTCAATTATTTCTACTGTTACTTGTTAACTTGTTCTTGCCAATATATAGCACCAGTTTTACTGCCTTTCCCTCTAACAATATATTTATATTTCAGGGAGTTGATTCACTTGCTCGTTCACCTTTCTGAAGCTCTGCATGAAGCACAACTTAAACTCATACTAGTCATCCCTCCTGCAGTTGCAGCAGGGTGAGTATTCCTATTTAGATGGCAGGTTCCAGATGAGAAACACTTTCTTGTTTGATATACAATAAATTCAAAGCTTTGTTTATAGCTATGCAACTTAAATGAATAAGAAATTATTTGAGTTTGATTGGTAGTCCTGTCTTCATGCGTGTTGCCCTGAATAGTCTTAGTAACTATGTGTGTTCATATATACCTCATAACATTTGATGTCAAAATAACTTGCAGAGGGACCTCCTATTGTGGTGTTAACCCAAAATGTCTGGTAAGAACTTCCAGGAGAATAAGAGCAAAAACAGTTGTGGAGCTTAATGACTTGTTGCCAAGGAGTGAAAAGGGTGTCATCAAGGTAGCATACAAAAGAACTTTGTGAGCCTTTGGGCACAATTTCAGCTATGATAGATAATAGTTATTCTTTAAGTAAGAAAAACAGAACTACAGGAAGGAATTATGTCTATAATAGGGCTGTGGGTTTTTAAAATTATTTATTTTGACTTGATAGTTCATATGTGCAGAAAATACATTTAGTAAGAGGAAAATATTTAGAATTTTTAATGATTCTGTTTATTTGTGCAATGATTCGAATCTGATGGATGTACCAGTTTATATGTTCTTCTGGCTCAACAGCAGCAAGCAGTTCGTATCCTTCAGTGTCTATAGCACAGAGATATTTACTTCCTAAGATTGTATTTATTGAAAAAACAAAACCTGTGTGGAAAATGAGACTGTAATTTAATTGTATGTGGAAGGAATTTGAATCCTCTTTAAGTTTTTACATTTTTAGGAAAAGATTCTACATTGTCTTTAAGTGATGTATAGTAAAACCAAAAAATCTCTGTTTTACTATATCTCTAGTCTTTTTCTGGGAAAAAAAAAAAAAAAAAGGCACTCCAGTATTCTGGTATTTTGGGGAGAGTGTGTCTAGGCCTTCTGGGTTTTGTATGATCAATCAGTGATTATCTCCATGTGAGAGTGAGCAGGTAGAGCTGAAGACAAGGGTGGAAGGTGATTCAGAATACCAGCAGAGTGATGTGACTTCATTATTGTAATTTCAATTTGAAATGTGGGCTATGCCAGTGTTATACAGCTTTATTAGCAAGAGTTTTGCCAGTATCCATCAGCCATTTGGTAACATTTGTTTGCATTTGGGTGCCCTTCCAGGTCAAAAGATGCATGGTATCCTTGCGTTGTAAACATAGCTATCTGTTGTGCTACCTTCTGGAATAGTGTTTATGGTATACAGTAGTGCTACAAGGATATACAAGGAATACATCATGCCTTTCAGAGAATTGTGGTAATAAGTGTTACCTTATTCCCAAAACTACCGGGTTCTGAATCTCTGTATTCCACCCTCCACTTTCCTTGCTTCTCAAAGGTAATGAGTGTCCCTGTTACACTGTGGATAGGCCGAGTGTTAAAGTTATGTATATGTCATGGATGATGGCCTTTTCCTGTCAGTTAGATGTTCCAAATTCCTATTAGTTGTTTTTAAGAGGTTTGGTGGGGGCTCTTGTCATATGGGACTGCAGAATAATGAAGCATAACCTATTGTAGAGGATTACATACCCAAAACAGTCTTCATAAAGTAATTATGTTGCAGTGGGTTCTGCTGCCTGCAGACGACAGATGGGACACACGTCCTAATCCTCTGTTTTGCTTATTCCATATCTCTGAATTTTACCTAATGAAACAGGTGCCTCCTCCTGGTTATGCAGATATTTTTGGCTTACTGGCCTTGACTTGCTGATAATGATAACTGGGGAAGACTCGCACAGTTGGCAATGCAAGATTTTTTTTTCCAAGTTTCCTTCTTCCTTCAAGCTCTTCAGCAACCTTACGCCTGCACATGAAAATTCAGTAATATAAGTCAATCTTAAACAGAGAGCTATTATTAGGTATTTTTCAGATGACAGTTAGTAGACAGCTAAAGAAAAATATTACAGCGTCTTATTTTTCTCACCTTGGGCTGTATAACAGTACGGACAGGCTCACAGCCACTACAGTTTATGACAGTTTAACAGCACAGTTTCAGGATGGTGGTGTACAACCTCCTAAATTTCTTGTAGGCTGTCACAATCTTTCAGTGTATATTCATTTTCAAGGTGCCAAAAAGGCTGAGAAAATGGAATGCCTGAGCAGGCTTGTAAATGTGTCTCTGCGGTTGGACTTTTCCCTATGATGGTCTCAAGTTTTTGTTGAGTTTTGTGGGGAGGTCCGATGGCATGAGGGGGAAACAAAGCATTTCTGCCTACAGATATCTGTGCAGACCTTAAATGCTGCCTGCTGAAAAGATTCAGGGACCCTGTAGTAGGTGACTAAAAACTTGTCTATGTGCTGAGATCAGTTAGCATCTGCACTGTAACTGTGATGTCCCCTCCTCTGTGGGTTAGTGATGTAACTCCATCCAAACCAGTTCCTGAACACAGGATATCTACTTTCTACCATCGTAAGACTGTAAGCTCAGAATAATATCTACCTGTAGTTTTGTTCTTCAACAGCTGTATGAAATCTGATTGCACTTTATTTTCTGTAAAACCATGTACTTCAGGATGGTTTTTGTTGCTTTTTTCCGCTATTGCACAGTATAACTGTTTTACATCCTTAAAATGAAGTAGCTAATTTAATGCAAAAATCCCTTTGCTTCCATGTGTGGCTGGCCACCAAATTTTGATAGGCAGAAACAGAAAAGCAATGTGTTGAAGAGTATGGCAAAAGCAAACAAAATAAATTCCATGTAAATTGGTAAAGTAATTGTAAAGTTATTGTGAAATAGTATCTGTGCAGAGCCCTTTTCTTTAGGGACTGAAGGTCTCTTGACAGCCTAGCTGCATTTTGAGGAGATTCCTTCCTATCACTCAAGCCCCTCTGTTTCTAACTCAGTTCTGGTGTTTTTTGCATCATGTTTTGTGAGACACGTTAGTCATAGAACAGAACTAATTTCTGGTGCATTATGGTATTAAGAGAGTAGATCCAAGTCTCAAGACAACACTAGACTTACGCTGTTGTTTCTTTTTCTCTAGACATGGTGTGGCTTGTTCCCTTTTCCTCCCTGTGCTCTGTATCTTCCATGGTCTTCCCATGTCAGAATACACACTCTATGATCCCGAGGCAGTTTGGCATGCTGCTACACTCCAAATCGTGTAATGCCCAAAATTGAATGCACTATATAAATGGGGTCAAGAATTTATTGTTTGTCCACTTATGTTTTAATGGTCTGATAGTCCCAATTATCTAGTTAATACAGAAAAGCCTCATTAACATTACAGCTAGAATTGTTATGCAGAGCCTTCCTGCTTTCTAACCCTTTTTTATGGTGTAATGCTCCTGTGGGTCCCGAGGTTGACACTCAGTATTCCTTCAGCAGAAGGATGACTCATCAGCATGGTGAGGTCTTTCTCAGGAGCAGTGTTTCATGCTGGAGGTTTCTTCTTTGTCAGACTTGGGTTTCACTTGGGGCTATTTCACATGTTTTCTAACAACGTGCTTCCTCTCCGTTGGCTCTCAGCCAAAGTTTGAAGTTTGTGCAAACTCTCCGGTTGGTCAGACCTCTTCTGTATGTGGCATTCCCAGAGCTGGAGGCAGTGGTCACTTGACCACTGCAGAATTACTTGAAAGAAAGTTCAGGCCATAAGATGCAAAGGGTTTTAAAAAGGAGGAAGCTTTTAATCAGCACTGTTTCTCAGGATGAGTCATCACATGTGTTGCAAGTAATCAGAGCTACAGGGCAGGTATGTTGTTCCCTACTGTCGTGGATGTCTTTGCGCAGCTGTTGAGAGCCACTTCTGTGGCTGGTAATACTTGAGTCTCAGGAAGCCAGCTTTCTCTGTCGAGAGAAGCTTGAGAGTCATTAAGGTTTGCTTCAGAATATAAATGCTTAGGTACTTTTTCTGACACATGGATGACTTTGCTGGTAAAACTTTCTACTATAGGGAAGGTTCCAGGAACTGAACCACGCTTTTTGCTATTGCCCTCTGAAATGCTAACGTGGCTCCCAGTAAGCCAAAGCGTTATATGCCTTGCTGTATTAACTCATTGCACCACAGAGCAAGAACTGTAATACTTCTTTATAAGTAAAGACATGGAAACTAAGTCCTTAAAAGTCTATTCCTAGCTCATGAGATAACCTTTGCAACATTCACAGACCATTAATACTCTCATTTCTTGCAGATTTCTCTGGAAAATTGGGGGTTGGTATGCCATGGATGTTCAACGGTGATAACAAATACTTTGAGATTCTTGTGCTTTCGTTAAGTTAAAAATAATGAGAAATTACAGTGTCTTCTCTCCTGTCATTTATTGCAATCTTTCACGCTGCCCTCTTATGATCTACAATTCATCCCAAATGATAGTTCCTTTTTAAAGCAATTTTCTCTTGCCATTAATTGTAGGCTCTTACAGATAAAGCAAAGGAGAACACTTTAAAACATTTTTCTAAAATGCTTTATCAGACACTTCATCACACAGATGCTTTTTAAAATGCTAGTGCATGCTCTGGTAGAATTTAAGTAATTGCTGTAAACAATGTTCACATTAAAGTGTATTTGCTCCTTTTGGTGGTAGAAAGTGGAGAATAGTATAGACCTTAAGATTCCTGTTCATTGTGATGCCTATTGACATTACCAGATTCAGTCTCATAGCCAGAGGGACCTAAAGTTGTTTTGTTTATATACAGTCACATGGGGCTCTACAGTCTAGTGTTTGTAAATCCTGAACAAGACTTGAAGCCACTATAAGCCCTCTGGATTCCTGACCACAGTTTGCCTTGACCAGAATTTGCTTTGTTATGGTAACTGTACCTTTCAGGAGTATTTCGCAGAGGAACACCACACTGAGGTTTGGACCTTGTGTTGTCATTGCCCCTCCTGCTGCTGTCCTGCACATAGACATGATAGTGGGCTCACAGTTCCAAAACCTTTCTGAACTGGGATTTAGAGATGTTCTCTAAATTAGAGAGCTGGGAAGAGCAGTCTGTCTAAAGTGAAATTTTTAACCTGAAATATGTATTGTGTGCTTGTCCCTAAATGACCTTATCAGTAGAGGAGTAGTGAAGTATTCTTGTTTTCTAGCTGTGGGAAGCAACTCTCATGGTTTATATGAAAGAATCCAAAAGTCTTATTCTCCTAAACCAATTATTTTGTTTCTTTATGCATTCCTAAAGTTTCTGGGATTTATTCACAAACCCTTATTGCCCAGGAGAATGCATTAGTCACTTTCTTTTCAATTAATGCTGTTATATAAGCCACCTGTCTGTCTTCCATGTATGTCTTCCTATTTCATTAACTAGAAAAAACACTTTAACTTCTTGAGTAAATAGGTAGCTGAAAGTACATTCATAAGTTAAGGAAACATCTGAAAACTTTCACAATGTCCATGCATGCTTTGAAGTTTAGAAGTACAATAAGCAGAATCCTGATATTTTTCTTTCTGCCTTACTTGATTTTTTAGACAGTAGTTGTACTTTAAAATTTTTGATTTGTAGGATAACAAGGCTTCAACTGAAAAGTGCTTCCTTCCCATTATGTATTAAATATCTTGTGTCCTGAAACTCACTTTGGGTTTTAACACTTACACGTGGTTGAAAGTGTGCTTAATGCATCTTATATTCTTTATTTTTTGGAATCACTGTAGACTGTTAATCAAAAATACAGCAAAAGGCATGGAAATAAGTACCATCAAGAATCAAATAATGTTCTAGAGTTCAGCAGCTGGCAAAAGACTGATAAAGGAGACATGAGCTGTGTGTGGAATACCCTAAGCAGCTGGGATGCTAGGAGCTGAAACATTGTTCCTTTTGTGTTCTACCCTGATTAAAATTTAAAGAGAGAGCATAGTTAAATGTAAGCAGTTTATTTAGGATTTGTAATTTAGACTTCTTTGATATGCATTAAGATCAAAGCAGTCTAGCAGCAAATGCTGTCTGAAAGGAGACACTTTTAAGAGCTAAAAATACTGTTTTGCTTAGGGAAAAGCAGTCTCGAAAATGCAGCATTGCACATGAGATCAAGTGCATGATGCAGGAAGGAAACATACTGGGTCATCTGTTTTTAACTTCTTGAATTCAGCTTTTGCAAGCAAAACCCGAGACTGATCCTCTAGCTGAAGCTTGTTTTCGTAACTAAAGGATCCAGGGAAGACTTTGGTTTTTGGTTTGCTTGTGAAATGTTCTGGCCTAAAAGAAAACTTCACTTGAAAAACAATTTAAGTTTTTTTTAAATTCAGACATTTTATATGTTCCTTTGCAGCATTTTTTTATGTATCTGCTTACAGCATTGTCCAGCGACAGCTGCACTAGCATAATCAAGGGGTGGGGACAGGTGTGGAGGCTGATTGGGAGGCCGGAATCTCTCTAGCAAGCTTTGCTGTCACAGAGAATGCATGTAGAGCTACCATGGTGGCAAACACAGATTGAGATACTTAGTATTTCCATCCACCTGATGTCCAGGAATTGCCTGATTTTCCTGCAAACATAAGTGATTTGCAAGAGAGAGGAACAGCAGGAGCCAAAGCTATGCTCTAAAAAGTGTGTGTGTTATGCTGTGACTCTCCTTAGGGGATGGGAGACTTGTGGTTGGGTATGTCTGAAGAGAGGTGCTAGGATTGCTGTGTTATGTAAATGGTTTCTAGAGCAGATGGTTTGCTGAAGAATTCCAGCCTGTCTTCGAACAGATTGTCTCAAAATGTTAGAGTGTTGCTGCTTTTAACATGCATGGATATGGATATGGATGCATGTATAAACTATATGAGTACCATTTCTAAAATGGCAATGGGTAGCCAGGCGTATTCTGGCCATTGGTGATGGTGGGTAACTCCATTTGTGCTGACTAATCCTGGGCTTGATTAAATTCCTGGCTTAAATATGTGCACTTTAATGATTATTGTACTGCAGAAATTATACTGGTGAAAACTGTGTGGATGTTTTTATACCGATACCACAAGCTTCTTTCTGAATAGGATGGCTGTGCTGGAGTGAGCTACCTTTATGCCTAAATATGCTGTCAAAAAAAAAAAAAAAAAGAGAGATGGCAAAGAGGTCTTGAAATTTGGATGCACCTGTTGTCTTAAATCTGTAAATCAGAGGGATTGAGCTGGTTACTTTATTTGTTTCTCCATACTTACATGCTTTATAATATGTTACGGATGCTTTTTCAAAGGCAAAAAGTGAGGCTTTGAATAGTAACGTCTTTCCTGTCTGCAAGTAAATTGAATTTAATGTGACTAGATTATTACATATTTTGTCCAGGTTCAACAACTGTTTTATGCATGGTGTTTCTCACTTACTGTGAAGAAAACAGTAAGTAGAGAAGATTCTTAAGTTTATTTAGATGAGCTATCATAGGAAAGAGCATCAGTAATACTCCTGTTTCCTGCTGTCCTGAGACAGAGCAAAGGCAGACAAAAAGCTCACAGGAAATAGCATGTTGTCTTTGCAGGGATTCTGAATCTAGCCTTGGTTGCATAACCATGGCCTTTCTGGCATTTGTGGTTTATTACAGACATTAGACACATGGTATAATTTTGTTAAGGATCAGCTTGGTATACACTAAGTAGTTAAAAGCTCTTAGTTTTGCTAAACACATTGTTAAATAACTCCGTATTTACAGACAGGTTGTTAGTGGTTACTTTTCTTGGACTTTTATTTTCCCCTAAAGTATAATCCTTTGCACAAAGTAGCAATAAAAAATGGCACTGCTCTGTCACTTCATAATATAACACTGTGCTCTTTACCTGCATTTTGATGGTTAGGATATGCACCAAGCAGTTTGTTCTGTGTGATGGATATGCTTTTAAAACACCTATCTTTAGGTTACAAGACAGTAGCCGCTCCTTGAATAGCAGATGATTCTTCATCTCTTGAAGTTGTATGGAATCTGTAAATGAGAAAAAGTAAAATCTCAAGTAAACAAATAAACTCAGTCACCGAGGCAAGCAGCTCTGGTGCCGGCACGATCCGCAGCAGGTTGCTCCAGTGGTGCACGGGGCGTTCCCGAACCGGAGGAGGCCCAGGGAAGCTGAGCAAGGCGCCATAAGCCTGCAGCTTGTGCCAACCTGGCTGGCGGGGCCTGGACTGGCCAGAAGCAATGGTGGCCAAGCCCCGCCACACGTATAAAAGCCCCTGGGGGGCATGGTGTGGCAGTTTGTGTGAAGGGCATGGAGGAAGCTCTGCCAGCTCAACCAGGGAGCAATGGTATCCATCTGGCAGAAAGCTGTGGCCTCTCTAAACTCTGCATCTGCCATGGCCGACACAGCTTCCCAGGCAGAGCTCTGGTGGGAACATGCTGGTGCCCCGGTGGACTTGCAGTGTTAGGTTAACAGTTGGACTTGATAATCTTAAGGGTCTTTTCCAAGCTACGTGCTTCTGTGAGATATCTTGACTTATCTGACATGCCATTGAGAAATTTTTTGGGGTCTTTTTTAAGGAAGATCACATTTTAGACACTAAGGGCTTGTTTTGTCATACCCTGAGTATATGATGAAGCTACAAAAAGCACTGGTTATTTTGTCACTGTTAAGAGTCTTAGAATTACAGACAAAAATCCTGTTAAAGTAGTGATTGCTGTGTTTCTGGGAAAAAACCCAAACAGATACTTAAAACCTCCAAAACTTTGCCGTTTTGTATGTATCAATCATAATTAAAATGCATGGAAGACAGTTTTAAAAGCAGATTGATTCAATTGTCTAAGCCCCAGGTAACACAAGGCAGCTTTATACTTCAGTAATTTTATCAAGTCTAGCATGATACTGCTAGATGTATATCAGACCTTGATCCTTGGTTTAAGTACTAGTATGCAATATAGCTGTTGTTCTTACCTGTGTCTTAATAACATGCTTACCAGTACAAAGCAGGGGACATTGAGCAGTATGTTTTCATTTAACCTTATGGGATGTGGTGTTTGGGATTGTTAGCAAGAATGAAGTACATCGTAAACAAATCATTGGAGGTATTACTGTCCTCATGAAGTTCTCGAAAATACTACTACTGGTAAATTGCATACACTTTAGCTAGAATAAATTGTTATCTCCTGGCCAGTTTCTGATAGTATATATCAAACTAGTATTTAAATTAAAAATAAGCATGTTTGTATTTGATAAAAGGGGCACTTAACCTCACAGTTTCACATCTGGCAGAAGGACTGGGAAGCATTAGTGGAAATATGAAATATGGTTCCTTGTCTCTAAAACAAAAGCTCTCAGTATGAATTTGATGTAAGTGCCAGCTTTCTTAAAATAGTCCACTCTGCAAATGTACGACTGTCAGACTAGGATGGCGTTTCAGGTGGTACCCATCAGCAAATCTTGTATGGAATAAATAAACCAAAGTCTGTTAATGTTTTAGTATGGGTCATATTTTCTAGACCTTGAATCGTTCTTCTCTGGATTATCTCTAAATCTCCTACATCTTCCTTAATATATGATTCCCTGAACTGTATATTTTAAGCTGTGGCCCTTGGATTTTCCGGGAAGAAATATATGTCCCTATGATACAGAGCAGAATATATAGGACAGCGCAAATCAATTGTATGGCACATGCCTAGCAAGTCTAGTATATTCTGGATACGTTACAGCTGTTTTATATGCAGTATAAATATCAATCTTTGCTGGTCCTCTGCAGAGGCTGCTGGACCTCTGTAAAATCAGGGCCAAAGAAGTGCTAGGGCAATATATCTCATATGAAAGTGACCTAAAGCATTTTCCTGAAACAGTAAGGCTGATGGATTGGTTTTAAGTATGTGGGAGATACAAGATTGGTCAGTAAACATTTAACAGGAGGTGATCAGATCTTGAAGTTATTCCAGAAACACTGAAAATTGCCTGGGATTAATTCCATGAGATTAAGTAATGATGGATATAAAATACTGTTTTAAGGAGGGAAAAGCAAAACATGGAAATGCATAGAAACTTTCTGGACAGACCTGTGTTGAAAGAGGATGAGACAATTTTAAAATGCCGAGGCAACAGTGCTGTGAGATGTAGGGAAAGGGACACTTTTCACTTTGAGATGATTGTCAGAGAGCTTTCAGGGTGATAAAAGGTAATTATTCTGTTCTCAGTGCTGGGTAGGTCTCATGGAAAACCGAGTCTGGGGTACTATATTTATAGGAGGATGTAGAAAAATGAGAGTGTTCAGAGGAGAGCAAGAAAAATGGCTAGAAGTATAGATAATGTCTCCTTTGAGGAAAGTTTGAAGAACTGTATTTAGTATATTAAAAAGAGGAAAAAAGTGTCAGGAGACATAATAAGTCCTCAGATGTGTCAACAGAGGCTGTACAAGTGACAGTGATACATTGGTCTTTACATCAGCTTGGAAGAAAAGGATAAAAATACTCTTAGTTTATGGTAAAGAATTCTTAGGTTGAACACTAGAAAGAGTAGTCAGGTGACAAAACATTGTAGAAACACCTAGGAAAATTTTGGAATCTTCATACACATTTTGAACTTACACATCTAGGTAGCAGGTGATGCACAGCAGTTTAAGGAGAAAAGGGAGAGCAGCACCTTTATTAATTTCTTTGGGTGGCAGAATTAATGCTCCATAATGTCTATTTGGCAGAAGAGTGCAAGGAAGCAGAGCTGAGCCAGTGGGAGAAAGAAGAAAGAGAGTACTCTCTGTTGTGAAACTTTCATCCTCTGTCCCAGAAACAAAGCAAACATTCACAAATACACCTTCCCTCTGTTTCTGTTGAAGAGCTGTGGGCAGGTCTTTGTGCAGCGGACTAAAGCTAGCCTTACTCTTTTTTTAATAGATACTTTTGAAGGCTTTCTTTGTTAAGCCTTCCTAATAAAGTTTTAGGTAAGCTAGAAATCTAGAGAAGTTTTTCTTCTAGTTGAGATTAAAAAAGGGTGAGTGGGGCCGACACAGCAAAGGAATGGAGAGAGCTGAAGATACCTAAGTCAGGTTTTGGCATCCTGTTCTTAAATTGAGACTTTATAGGCTTGCTTTTAGCCTCAGTGAATTAAAATGACAGGTAAACATTTCCAAAATAACGTCTAAAGCACGTAAGAAGCCCATACTGTTAAATTTATAACCTTATTTGAATTTTCATGAGTTGTCTAAATTTGACAAAACATGCCTATGACAAAACGCTTTCTGTCAGATACCGTGCTGGCTGTTTTCTCCTTGCTCTGAAAAGCTTGCCACATCTGTATGTGAAGCACAGAATCTCAAAGTGTGTTGCTGCTACCCATCCATTCTCAGCTAAGTGCAGTTACATCCCAACCATCATTTTTAACTGCTGCTTCTTCCTGTGGCTGATCTCTAGTTTGATTGGAGAAAAAAAAGTTGAAAATCGTAACACTTCTTACATTTCAAACAGTCTGAAGTCGTAAGATTTGGTAACTGATTTGGGTTATGCTGAGGTTAAGTGTTCTTGACACTACATTTTTTTTAAAAGCAATGAGAAGTTGTTGGCAGAGGGTATTTTTGGTTTATGTGTGTATTTTGAGACAAGGGACTTTGAGAAAAACTGAAAATATCTCAAGAGTATTACTGTTTTTAGAGTAGGGAGATTATAAAGCCTTAGCAGTGTTTTACTGTGATTCAGCAATTTTCCTCTTCTCAGCCTCAAAGTGATTTTGATTTAAGCCATTAAAGAGAATGCATTATATGTTCAAATGGCGCTTACTACTATTTTGAAATTTTTCATTATAGTATACTCGTTGTTCTAGGAGCTGGATCTGTTGACATTCCTGAACAAGGTCAGGAGGAATGTTCTGTACTGGTTTTGCTTTAGTTTTGTAATAGTGGGGGCGGAGGGTAGACAAGACTGATTCTAAATTCCTGTATTTTTGTCATGAAAAGACTAGCTGTCTTGTTTGGTAGCTTTGAAATGTCATTCTTCATTCACTGAACAGTAGGGTTTGCTATGGTGATACGTGAATATATGGAGCTAACCTAGCTTCTTTTAGGAGATTCCTGAGGAAAAAAAAGAGGCAGTTAACACAGATTCCTGTTTAGTGCCATGCTTTTTAAGCAGAATTATTCCAAGACTGATAGTAACCTGGACAAATACTTAGTCTTTTCTAAAAACATGTAGCTGAAATCCTTCCAGGACTATATGGGGGCTGTAAAGGTTAGAGTATACTAATCCTTTCTTTGGGAAGGAAGAAATTGTATTTTCAGGAAAGCAAGACTTTGTCTTGTTAAAAACACATTTTTTGGTGGAGTAGAAAGTGAAGAGAAAGCTTTTCTGTAGAAATTGGGAAGCTTTTCATAGTGTCTCTGCTGTTTATGACATATTTGTGTAACAGGGTTTTCCTCCTTTAGACCACTAGTTGACTGTTCAGAATAGATGGCTGTTTCTTTGTGTTTTTTATTTGTTGTGAGAATCAGCTGTCTCAGGCTTGACTATAAGTTTTATGGATCAAGATCCACCTTTGTATTAGGGGGAATGCTAGAATTGTTCTGTATGCTGTCAGCAAGGTATGTAACAATGGATTTGGGGCACACCCCCCACCCGAGTTTTTAAGGGATTTATCTATTTAAAATGTTCTTGCAAAAGTTCAAGTTATTACTACCTTTGTTATGCTATATTTAGTATAATCTCTTAAATGAAATACAATAAGAAAATGCTCAAACAATATACATTTGTTGTCTGAAGTTTAAAAGAAAGCCAGGCAACTGAATTAATGGACGTTACATGTTAAGCAGCTGGAAACGGAGGTGGCTGAAAAGCAAGATTTCCAATTTATGCCAAAACATCCTGCAAACCAGAAGTTTTTATATTCAGGTGCTTCAGCTTACTCCACTGTCATACTGTTTTAGTACCTGTTTGTTCTTTAGAGAGTTTGCAAAACACTTCTCTGCTATGCAGCAGTCTTGCTCACAACTTTTTACTTGCTTGTGAAACACATGCAGTTAAATCTGTAGCTGAGCATGTATTTCATTTTTCACTGTTTTAGATTCTAGGTTTTGAAAAGAACATATTAAAGCTACTGCAGTCTTGGCAAATAATCCATATCAAATTTGTCTGTCTTTATTGCCTCCTTTGAGATGCACAGCAGTAGTGCAGCTGCTTTCATTTGAAAGCTGCAGGAACCCAAACCACTTTTCTCTCTTCAGATACCTGAATGTAATGTATGCTCCTCATTCAGAATGCGGCAAGCATCCCTAACTTTGAATGTTTATATTTGCATATGTAAGAGTAAAAAAAAAAACAAACTACAGCCTTTCTCCCTGTTAGTTAAAGCTTCTCTAGGTACGTACGGTTAGTGTTTTCCACACCTAAACTTCCACTTCTCTAAAATTAAGATTTTAGCTACACAGTTAATTCTTTATTCTTGCTGCAAAAAACATTGTAGACGTGAAGGACTGTCTTTAGTAGCTTCAGCTCTTTCTTTCCAGAGCTGCTGTGCAATGAAAATTACCAGAATCTATGCAGTCTTCATTACTGCTATCCAGTAGCGGTGGATATCAGCTCAGTTTTGCTACCCTGCCTCTTGGGAAAGATTGGCAGCAGGGCAGACAACTTGTCCCTCATTTTACTTTGTACTGTTGTGCTCTTGTCCTCCTTTCCTATAAATACACATTTGTATTTGGCTGAAAAGTAGGAAAAGTACATAATGGGAAGTTGCTTGTTGGCCTCACAGTTGCCCAGTTCAATGGATGTCACAATTGACCAGTGTTTTGTATGTGTGATAAAGGAAACAGGTGTTTTAGTCTCTTAGAAGTTGATTATGAATGCATGCTTTTAATAATTAAGGTAATCTGTGTTTTCCACTAGGAGTCTGTCATCTTTAGAAGTTGCTGCAGATTCAATTGCCTTGCAATAGCTTTGTGTATACAGAATGATATGTTTGTGGGTTCACTGTTCCAGTATATATGCACAGTTTTCCTTAGGAGCATTTCTAGAAAGTAGTAATATGCAAGTCAACAGCAGGGTAATTTTTATGATAATGTTTGGTAAGCAAATTCAATTAAATTATAAACAGCTTCTAAGATGTCTCTGTTTTAGAGTGAAATGGGGACTGTCACTTACTTTCATCATCATTCTCAGGCAGGACTGTGTGGACCAGAATGTAAAGCCTTGAAATTTTGGTAAGTAAATAATGCCAGGGATCAAAGCAGCAAGGAAACCTAATGCTTGTTTCAGATGGAGTTTTAAGTTATCAGATTATGTCAAATAACAGCATACTAGAAAAAAAACTCTGTAGAGTAGTGTTTATTAAGTAGGATTCTGTTTTACCAATACTTACATTTGACGTTATGCAAGGTTAAAATGTTTGAGAAACCTGGACATAATCTTATTTTATTGGAATCAATAATACTCTTGCTGCACTTTTCTGATCTTTCTACATGTCTGATTATCTTCCTTACTTTTCCTTCAAATTTGACAAATGAGGTCACATAAAAGCAAACAATTCTAAAAGTGACCAGTGTGTATTCATTGTAGAATTAGCTAGTATATACACCAAGTATGCTCTCCCATGCTTGCTGTTGCTAATAAAAAATTTGATGCTGGAAGACAATCTTTTTTGGCAAGCGATATACAGAAGACGGGAGTTGGGAAGGAATATCTGTTTCCTCTTTGTTGTGCCTGGTTGATAATAGAACATTGCCCTCCATTATTCCTGTAGTCATCAATCTTCTGGTGAGTATCCTAAAAAAAAAAAAAAGGCAGTGTCAGGAATATGGAGAGTACAGTTACATATCAAGAGATTTTGAAATCAGGCTCAGTGCATAAAATTCAGCACTCAGAAAAGCATAGAAATGGCTCTTAAGTGGGCTGTCTAGGCTAGCTGACTGGCATAATAGTTTTTATTGCATATTAGAGAACCTGGAAAATACATGTGACTTGGATCACAAGATACAGCTTGAGATACGAGTTTATATTGAGTGGAGCAGAAAACTGGGTAGGCAATGACTACTGACTACTTCTGAGTAACAGTTATTGGAGAAAGTATAATAACCTTTTCAAATTACAGTAATACTGTTGAATCATACTCAGAGTCATGCTGTTGGGCTCATGGGTTTTGTTTCTTCCCTGTGTAAGTAAAGGCTTAAAATATAGGTCTGTCAGTCACATCTCTTTTTAACTGAATTCTGTTAGCTGCAGCAAATCTGGATGCTTGTTAATGGCTCTAAAATACATCTGTTTCCCTCGCCAATGACTTCCCTGGTTTTGCTGCTGTTTGTTGGGCTGCCAGCTCGGTACAGCATGGCTCTGACTACAGCCATGAAAGGTTCCATGCCTTTTGTATAGATTTAGAAAGGACTTGAGAGGAAGAGCCACTTTAAAAGTGGCTTTTTAAAGACTATGCCTTACTATATAAAATTAATGTAGCCAAGGTCTGACTGCACTGACACATGCTGAAGCAGGTGTACACATTTGTTTTTGAATTCCCACTAGGGGGAATCATTAAAATAATCTGTAGGTCAACTAACAATGGTCAAAGAGAAGAAAAAGTGGAATGTATTCCTCACCATGTCTGGCGTTTGTAGCTCTACCAATTCTGAGCCAGCTGCTGTAGAGCAATTACTGCGTAAGTTTCAGTGTGAAGTTGGAAAACTTTCAAAAAAAAAAAAAAATTATGAGCATTTTAATCTTTGCAAGGCAGAATTAAGCCTACATTTGGTGTGTTAGAGTTTTTAAATTAAGCTCATATGCTCCAGGGTGCAAGGCTGTTTTGTGTGATGTTCTCTATTGGAGCATGGCTTGCCTGGGCATTAAGCCCTGGCATGAAAGGCACTAGAATAGTTTGGAAATTGGGACAACCAAATGGTGACACAGTGGATGTTCATTTATGCATAGTCTTGCTTAAATGACTCCTCTGAAGAGTCTGAAGCAGCATAACAGAAACAGCATTAAAGGAGAGCAGTTAACCTCCCCAAAAATGGAAACACTAAATACAATGACAAGTATCAAAGGAAACTTTTTCTTCTTTGCTATTCAGATTGTCTGTTTTTGTCAGACAGGTGAATTTCTTATTTTGGCTTAAGAGTTTCAGATACAAATTCTTAAATTACTTGAAAAATACAGTGTAAGTGGTGCAGACTGGTTTGCCAGCATGCCTCAGCTCTGAGGACAGCAGTTTTCAGGCTCATTTGTCCCTAGGTGTCTGCTGGGATTTTATGCTTTCTTTTCAGGTTATATAATTGTTGGCATGTTTCTCCTTCTTGACTTCTGTTACTGGTTTAAACCAGATGGGCCACAGGTAATTAGTTTGGCTTCAGGAAACTGTGTAGGCTTCTCCATGACAAGAACAGATCCCGTGTTTCTCCCCATTTGGAGAGCAAGTACTGCAAAGGCAACAGCTGGGATGGGATGTGTATATTAAGGAAGAGTGCCAGCCCTCAATGTTCTGTAAAAATTTCATTTGGTACATAAATACCATTTTGTTTCCTAATGAAAATCCAGCAAGTTTTTACTTGTCAGTCTGTTATCATTTACAGTCCCTTAGTGATGTGAAGCACTCATATTGTGTGAGGTAACCACTCCCATCTCTTTTGTATTGTGAATCTGTAGTACTCCGTTGCAATGTTCTTGCTTGTCAAGCTGGCTAGGTTTTGTTGGTTTTTAAATGCCTATCCTAATCTAATCTGAGAATTTGGTAAAGAGATTATTGTCTTTAAGAAAATTTGAACATGGTTAGTAATACTAATAAAACCAGTCAGGTTTGTGTTCTTAGGATGCACTTGGTAGAGGGGTTTTTTTGTTTTAATATTTTGAATTGTGGTCTTTTCTGTGGACAACTGACAGGTAGCCCTTACGCTCTTTGAAGACATCTGAATTTTACTGTTCCTATCATGAAAACAGTGCAGCAGACAAAGACAGTGCACAAGTAGGGTTGTAGGCTTTTATTTCTGAATTTAAGCTACTATTCTGAATAGTAGAGAATAGTATTGGAAGGTGCATTATCATAAGGCAAAATAAACTGTAACTATGTGACTTTTGATATAAGTTTATTTAACAAGCTCCTAAAATCTACCAATGAATTAATGTTATTACAGTGGTCCCATACTACCTGCACCACTAGAAGGTTCTTCCTAATGTCTAGCCCAGGCCTGCTAAAGTAATTATCTTGGGATATTCAGGCTGTTCCAACTCATTAGAAATGAACTCTGAAATTGTCATGTTTCCATTAGAATTCCCCTTTTTTCATTTGCTCATTCTTTCATAATTTTTATTACTTGGAATGATGTTTCTCTGATTTATCAACAATAAGGTAATCTTTCGTATTACATGAGCAAAATGTGATTTGGAGATGTTAAGAAGATGGGGGTTAGTTGGGAGGGGAAGGAACTCCTGCTTTTTTCACTACTTTCATCTGTGCCAACACTTTTAGTGTGTGGAATTGGGAGTGTTCTAAGAGTTCTAAGAGAACCAGATGAAAAGCCACGCCTGGAAGAGTGTATGAGCAGTGGTGATTGCACTGGTTTTATGGAGTTACCTTTCAGTCTGATTTTTATTTCTAAGATGGGACTTTCATACAGATTGTAAAAAAAAAGGCAGAAATTTATACTAACTTGGAATCTGTGTTATTTGTTTCTCCCCCAACAGCCTGACCTCAACACTATGGTTCAATGGACTAACATCTTTGATTTTGCAATGTACAGTCCCTGATTTGTCATATTGATCTAGGTTTGAGGACACAAAATCAGATACTGTGTTTAAGCTCTGATTTAACTGAGATTTGGATCACATCACATCACTGCATGCAATTCTTCAGCTCTTGCAACTTTTTGTCCTTAGAAAGGAAATAGAGAAAAAGAATGCTGTATTACAAATACTTGTGAACATATTTGAATACTAAGTGTGCACATTTTCCAAAATTCTTAATGAGTAACATGCATCTCTGTAAAAGCCTTTATATGTTGTCTGCAAGTATGTTCTCACTGAGGGAGAGGTCAGAGATGGAGATCATGCCATGCTTTTTAAAATGTCCAGTCAACTGCATGGAATTCAGCCCCTACTATGTATTAAATCTGTTTTAATCTGTCTGAGAATCCCTCTTTTTTTGGTTAATCATTCAGTATGGTCACGTTCTGGTTTTGACAGCAAGGATTAGATCTGTAATTATTGTTCATGGCTTTGAACAGCAGTATTGTGTCAAGGTCCTGTTGTTGACTCGCATGCCTTATCCAATACTATTGCAGGCAAACCTTAATTCTATTTTTAGCACTTTTTCTGAGGAAACAAGGTGTCTGTAAGCTTTAGCTCTTCCATTCTTCATCTCTCTGCAAAAGCTTTTTTAGCATTTGACCAATTTAAAACAAAATTGACAATAGAGTTTTAATAGTCTCTGCCACTTCATGAAAATAGGCAGCTGGACAGATGAAGATGACCCATCTTTGTTTTCCAAAGACCCAGCAGTGAGAGGGCATTGTAAATGGAACATCTGTAAGACACTAGAGAATCTAGTTGCAAAACATCCATGGACACTAGGATCCATGTAGAACTGTTTTCTAAATATTTATAGTGGAGAATTACTTGAGTGAGCCGTCATCCTTACAGAGTTGTGGAGAACCTAACAAGAGAGAGGTTAGTTACAAAACTGCCAAGAGGATTTTTCCTGAAAAGAAAATGGTTTCAGATTTAACTTGTTTATGCACTTGACTGCTTCATTATCAATACTTATAATTGTGCGATGCACAGGGTAGAGATTTTAGCTCTTTCTCCTATTTTCTGTAGAACAGACTGGATGCAGGAAGAAACGGTGAATTTTTATTCAATGATTGTGCATTAACTGAATTCAGTGGTGTGTGTTCATAAAACACAATAGCGTTATACTTTAGTGCAGCTAACTGCAAGGAGCTATGAAAACCAATAATATCTGATGGTGAAGAAAGATGGGAGAAGGGAAGATTTGCAAACAGTTGCTTTACAGAGAAAACAGAGAATTATATGCAACAAGAAAATTAAGTCATTACTGAGAAGATGCCTTCTGAAATAGATATATACAGGAAACAGAAAATCAATCAGTTTTCCATTATGAAGGACTATTCAAAGACCCGAGGATACAGAAAACTACTCTTTTATAAGAGAGAGAGAAGGTGAGGTAACCAAACAAGTATGCAGTTCGAACTTGCAGGGAATAGCAGTCAGTTACAAGACTTTTTTTTTTTTTTTTTTTTTTTCCTTACCTTATTTCATTTTGAGAGTAATCATAGTGAGACAAGAAGTAATTGAGAATGTAGATTCATTAGAAAATAAATGAAGGTGGCTTGCATGGTTGAAGTATTTTTTCCAGTCTTTCAATATTAAAGTCAAAACCTTACAGAAATACTTATCAGTAAAGCACTAATGGGAATTTTGATACATATGACCATATGCTGTTTGAAAGATTCAGGTAATAGACATTCTAGGCTATAAAACAAACTCCCCTGCACTTATTTTAGATGTGAAAGGAGTCGCTGAGGCAATCAGCTCAGATGCAGGCACGTTCTACAGCAGAGCAGGGGGATCGTGGCATGCAAGGGGAGGTTTCCTGTGCTGGGGAAACCCCAGGAGAGTGTGGAGATCCACAAGGAGCCAGCAGCTCTCATGGGAGCAGCTGTCGAGGCGTGGGCAGGGCCAGGGTAACAGCAGCCACCCCCCACTCCCACAAAAGGCAGCCCTGGGGAGCACCAGCCACCAGGATGGGCAAACAGGCCGTGACGCGGCAGTTTGCACAGGAGGGTGCACAGGGTGGGTGCCTCTTCAAAGGAGGGACATTCCACTGGTCGAGTGGAGAGGCTTGAAGTACACAAAACCCAGCAACAGGGCACTGTTCTGTGACCATCTGCACAGGTCAAGGGCACTCATCCTACCTGATCTTCAAGGCAGGATGGTGGGCACTCATCTGAGAGCAAAGGCTGCAACTCCAGCTGAAGGTTCTGCACCATCTACCCCAGCGGTGGCCAATGTCTCCACGCAGATGGGGCTGCTGAAGCGGATGGCTGCGGTGCAGGCCTCAGGCTGCAGGATGTGTCCAGACCTTTCTCCCGGGGCAGGGACGGGTGGCAGACCTGCCTGCAAAAACTGTGCCCAGGTGGAGGAGATCCTGCAGCAGGTGGCTGAGCTGAGGAGGCGGTGAGAAGGCTGCGTAGCATCAGGGAGGTTGAGAAGGAGTTACATAGCTGGTTCCAAGTGCAGTGTGCAGTGAAACCACAGCCCACGGCCAAACAGCCAAAAACATCCCCACTGGCACGCACAGAAGGGAGGGGGCCAATGTTGCACAGGAATGGGACCTTGCATTGGCAAGAACCTGAAGGAGAAAGAGACTTCCCGCGAAGCCTGAGGTGCCCTTGCAGAACCCCCTCACCATGCTGCAAACTGAAGAGGAAAGACCCGTCACATCAGGAGAAATGCTGGAGCTGATCGAGTAAGGCAGCCTCATCTGCTCCCCGTATAACAACCAGCACAACTAAGAAAAGGCGATGGGTGATAGTAGTAGGCAACTCAATTCTGAGAGGTACGGAGGCACCATCTGCCGACCTAGTGCACTCTCTAGAGAGGTGTGCTGCCTACCAGGGGCTCGAATCAGGGATGTTGCCAAGAGACTACCAAGCCTTGTACAGTCCACTGGTTATTATTTCCTGTTGTTGTTTCATGTGGGCACCAGTGAAACATCCAGGAGCAGCCTGAGGAGTATCAAAAAGGACTGTAGAGCCCTGGGAGCAGCAGTAAGGGACTCTGGAGCACAGGTAGTTTTTTCATCAACCACCTCTCTAGGAATCCTGTTCCAGTGTTTGACCACCCTCCCGGTAAAGAAATGCTTCCTAATATCCAGTCTAAACCTCCCCTGGCACAGCTTTGAACCATTCCCCTACATCCTGTCACTGCGTACAGGGAGAAGAGCTCAGCACCTCCCTCTCCACAAACCCTCCTCAGGAAGCTGCAGAGAACAATGAGGCTGCCCCTCAGCCTCCTTTTCTCCAAACTAGACAAGCCAAAGTCCTCAGCCACTCCTCACAGGACATTCCTTCCAGCTCTTTCACCAGATTTGTTGCCCTCCTCTGGCAACATTCAAGGACCTTCACACCCTTCTTAAATGGTGGGGCCCAGAACTGTGCACAGTACTCAAGGTGATGCCACACCAATGCTGAATACAGCAGATAATCACCTCTTCTCCCCAGCTGGTCATGCTGTGTTGGATGCAGCCCAGGATGCTGTTTGCCCTCCTGGCTGCCAGGGCACACTGCTGGCTCCTGTTGAGCTGCTGCCCACCAGCACAAACACCTGGGATAATGTCCTATACACATTATGATGGACATTATATCCAGACCCCAGCTGAAATGAATGATTTGTTGTATATATAGTACCCGAGGTGTTTTTTTATTGCAGTTAAAGTGCCATAAATTTAATCTCTGTGATGAAGTTCTCCTCATGGAGCAACTTTTACAGTCCATATAGATACAGATTTTGCCAAGATTAGGTGGCCATTTCCAAACCTGAATAATTGGGGTTTTTGCTAGTATTTAATAAGTTTCAGAGGTTACTGTGTTGAACAATGATATAAGAATCACGTAAGAATATGAGTGCATTTAAGCAGAATGTTAAGGAAACTGAATGACATTTGCTTAAGGTGTTGAGTTAGAAAAATATAAATGCAAATATCATATGAAGTGTCTGGCTCTTAGAACAGCAATAAAAAGGATTTAGTGTAAGCTAACATAAAAAGAACACCCTTTTCTGCTTAAATTTACTTCTTGAATCCAAATTGTTTCATATTTATAGTGCATGTTGCATAATTTCAGTATATTTTTAGGCCAGTAGGAGCAGATTTCTTTAAACAGCAGATTTCTCTTGTATTCAGTGTTCAGCTTCACTATTTTAATGAGTACATTTGTTAGACTCCAAATCAGATATAATTTTTGAACTGTGTCTTACCATGAACTCGAAGATAAAGCAAACGAAGCAGTTCAGAGGTCAGGGTTAATTCCATGCAAAGAGACTTTTCAGATATATTAAATAATTTGCTTTTCCTATTATTCATGTTCATACACCTGACTTCTGCTGCTTCACATTGTGATGTTGATAGTGAGCAGATAAAATGACCAAGGTTTTAGTCATCTGACAATTTAATATCAAGCTGTCTTCAGTGTGTATATTATACAGTGCTGACACATGATGATGACATTTCTGCCACATTACTGCGTATTTTGGAAATGGTATTCAAGGCTTAGAAGAATGACAGGGTTTTGGTTTAGACTTGGAAACTTTTATTCTTATGGACTTTGCATATTCTGTGCCAAGTCTCTTGACTTTCTCTGTGCTAGTTTTCTCAACGATGTAGTCACTAGAACATACTTGCCCTTGAGTTAAGTTTACAATTAAATATACATTACACATAAAGATACAATTAAATATCAGAATGATTGGAAAACCTCAAAGGAGAAGCATCGTTGTTGAAAATATGTAGTTTTTATCCTTGAGTGCCAATTTTCTTTACTCAGAACAATTCTCAAGGCACAAATCAAATAGTCTTAATTTTGATCCGGTGGACAGTTTCCCAGAGTGCATGACTAGAGCAGAATTCACTGGTGGTGCTGCCTGAGCTGGTGAGTGGTGCTTGCTTTCTGTGAAGAGTGGTGGTGTTTTAACACTATCCATAAATGGACAAAGCATATTCATTGCTGCTGGGTTTGTTCCAAGTTGGAAATTTCCAAGTTGGAAAACCTTGCTCCTCAGATGGCACTCCTTTGTAGCGAAAGTAGTTCAGTTACAAGCTTGCTTTGGAGAAAATGATGACAATACCCATTTTAACCTGGGATTTTTTGTTTCTTTTTTTGGGGGGAGGATGGGGGGTGGGGATGGTGGGGTGGGGGTTGTTGGTGGTTTTTTTTCTATATTCCTTGACAGTATATATGAAAAATTGATGTAGAGGACAAGTCACATGTACAAATTTCATTAAAGTATCTTGATCTGTAAAGCAATCCAATTTGCCCTAATATCTAATACACATTATAATTACTTCTTATGCTTTCCCTTCATGAGTAATCACAATCAATTTACTGAAAATGTGTTTAGCTGGAATTGCGTTGGGGAATTGCTTTGCCTACAGACATCCAAGTTGCCATGACATTGTTTCAAAGATGTCTTTCGTTTTCTTTATTCTTGTAGAACAACTGTAGTTTGCAATGGCAATAAATGACAAGGAGATAACTATCCAAAAAGCTGAGGTCCACTAGTAGGTTCCAGAAGTGAAAATTTGTTTTAATTTGTTAAAACCGTGGAACGAAAGGGATGGAATTTCTCCTTAATCATTGTATATCATTGGTTTTGAAAACTTAAGACTTCCAGAACACCACTATGCTTCATACAAATTACAGCTACATAATCCAATGTATGTTTGGTCAGGTTCATTGATCTGACTTGCAAATATCATTCATGCTTTGCTCCCTTATAACATGACAGGTATGTGAAATGGTTTAATCTGCCCCACTTTGTAACCTGTACTCTGTTAACCTCTTTCCTAATGTGATGGAACAGAAAATGTCCTTGTAAACTGATAAATGAATGCTGTTACGCTCTGTCGATCCACTCAGCACATATTGTTGGAGGGAGAATTTGTACACTGATCCAAAAGTGATAAGGGTCAAAATAAGTGATTTTTCAGTTTATTACTTGCATCTGTCACTGATCATCCTTTTGATTTTTACATTTAAAATGGGAAGTGAGTGGTTTTAATGTGTACCCTGTCTAGACAAGGGTTGCCTACTAATTTCTAGATCAAGGAGTGGTTTCTGATATTACTGGGAAGGTGCTGGATTCTTTAGTCTCTCTGCTCTCTAGAGAAATCTTATACAATCCTCCTAAGTTTGCCTCTTGAATGGCAGGGCTGCACCACAGAGTTTGTAGCTGTTAAACCACCTTTTTTTTCTTTTCTTTTATAATGTTTCCCTATGAACCCTGCTCTTCCAAGCTATTTAGGACAATATGCTACTTCTCTACCTGTCTGTCTCATCTTAACGTGCTTCAGAGCCCTCTGGCTGAGGGCATGGTTCTCCTGGCAGCAGCTTCTGCTTTTTAGTTCAGTCCCATCTTTGCAATGTGCTTAAGGCTGCCTTATGTCCCCTGCTGTGCTATGTGAGCTGCTAGTTTGAAGTTAAAAATTCTCTTCAAACAGATTCAATGTTTTCAGGCAACTTGTGTCCATTAATTTTTTCCAAGTTGAATGGTTGAAGGAAGTCAGTAGTCTCTATGAGTTCCAAACTGTCAAAAATACACCCCCTCACCCATGAAGCTAAGGTAGATATTAACCCAGTGCTAGATTTTGTAAATCAAGGATAAGCAGAAAAAGGGGGAAGTAAGAATTGTGTTCCATATTTTATACAAAGATATGCAAAAGGCATAACTAGACTTTTGGCTAGAGAAGGTCACAGAATGGATTTCTTCCCCCCCCCCCCCCCCCCAAAAAAAAAGAAAAAAAAAAAGATGTGGTTTTGTCTGCAGAAAAGAGGTTTGTATAGTCTTTTGCTAAAAGCCAGCAGTTATATTTGCCTTCTGCTTTTTAGGACTTTTTTGTAAGGAAATGAAAAGAAACTAAAGTGTTTTTCACCAGTGAGACAAACTTTGAGTACAGTGCAAGCTGAAATTATTGTTCTTTTTGAGATTAATAAAAAAATTACCCTCGGTTTGTGTTTTTGTATCAACAGCTGCACCCATCCATTTATTTAAGTATGGCTCAGATAACTTAGTTTTATAAGTATCAAAAAAAGTTTGACAGGCCAAGCAATTAAATGTTTTGTAAAAGCTTTTAGAGTTCAATTGATTGCTACCTAAGGCAATTTGATTAGTCCACAGCCCTTATAATCACTATTGTAGCTGTGCTGGAAATGTTTATTGGGTAAGTATGCTGTGGAACTGGCAACATAAGTAGCATTGAATATTTTTTTTTCTTAGACAGTTATTATAAGAATGGCACTGAAATATCTTTTCTTGCCACTTCAGAATGAAAGATTTTTCTTACCTGATCAAATCATATGAAACCTGAAGGAGAGAATAAGCCAGGTTATTGTAGTAATTTATGTCTTCCTGTTGTTTTTGTTCTGCTTTGTTTTAAAAGGACTAACCAGCCAGGAATGTTCACAAAGAAAGAATTTGATCAGTTGGCCTCGGCAATAGACAGCTTCAGTCTCATGACATATGACTATTCTACACCACAGCGGTAAGACTCCATCTAATATTAGAAAAAAATTGCTGAAGGAACTGGTTCCCAGTTAAGTCACTATTAAATCTACAGTATGAGTTCATTTTTTTAGTAAAGTGGATAGTGTGTTTTAACTGTATCAGATACTAAAGTTTGGTTTAGTAATTAGGATAGGTGGTTTTTGCACAAGCCAATAGCTCATGACATTGTTTAACTGCAGTGTACCCAGATATTGTGAAAGGCTTTGTACTCAAGCTAAAAAAAATCCTTTTACTAGTTCCATGACACTTACTCTTCTCCAGGCCAAGTTCTTTTGGTTTTAGTTATTGTCATGGTTTAAACCCAGCCAGCAACTAAGCACCGCACAGTGGTTCGCTCACTCACCCCAGTGGCATGAGGAGGAGAATCAGGAAGAAAAAGTAAAACCCTTGGGTTGAGATAAGAACAGTTTAATAACTGGAATAAAATAAAATATGGTAAGAATAGTCATGAAAAGGAAGATAGCAAGAGAGGGAATTAAAACCCAAGAAAGACAATTGATGCACAATGCAATTGCTCGCCACCCGCTGACCGATGCCCAGCCAGTCCCCAAGCAGCGATTGCCCCCCCCCCCCCCCACCAACTCCCCCCAGTTTCTGTACTGAGCATGACATCCTGTGGTATGGAATAGCCCTTTGGCTGGTTGGGGTCAGCTGTCCTGGCTGTGCTCCCTCACAGCTTCTTGTGCGCCTGTGTGCTGGCAGAGCATGGGGAACTGAGAAGTCCTTGACTTAGGATAAGCACTGCTTAGTAACAACTAAAACATCAGTGTATTATCAACATTATTCTCATACTAAATCCAAACCACAGCACTGTACCAGCTCTTAGGAAGAAAATTAACTCTATCCCAAATGAAACCAGGGCAGTTATTTAGCACAGTTCTGCAGGATAGGTATACGGATAATCTAGCACATGTCGTTGTTGGTAAAATTAGCTTTAAAGCGTAACTGACAACTCATTTGCTTCCTCCTGAGGCAGCAGACTGCCTTTTGGCAGCACTGCTAATGTAGACATTCTTGAATATGTTTTTCCATTCTTCCACTAGTTCCTCCCTTGTACTGATACAGCTGCTCATGCAGCAGTTTGTCAAACCAGATCAGGGAGCTGATCTGACTGAAAAATAACACAAAACCCCACTCTTGTACATGAATATTAATTCTCAGGAACTTAATATTTTTAACTGTGTGAAAGTGGAACAGCAATTATAGTTTGAGAGGTCCTTAAACTCTACAGAGACTCTTTACGTTACTGTTCTCCAAAAGCATGGTTCATTTCACCTCCAAATTGCAGGTAAGGTTATGCTTTTGGAATTCCTGGGAGATTCCGTATATCTTGCTTCAAGGTGGCTGTCCAGGGTTAATGTTTGTGGTAAACTGGCAGATTTAGAAATGCCATCATTTTTGTGTTTATTACATCACTAAAACCTTTGTCACCTATAGTATATCAGCATTCTGATAATGTCTAGACAGACGTAACAGAAAGGAACTTTTGTCTCTTCTGAAAAGAATTTATATACCTCCTTCCTATCTCTCCCCAGGTCTGTCTCTACACCTTCAAGCCTAGCAACCTAGGGGAGAACAAACATAGGCAATAATGTGTACTGATGTTAGAACAGGTTTTTGTTGCTCCCCTGCTGGAATATGCAGCATAGATGTATCCAGTTTAGCTTTCCTCTAGGTAAATCTGACACCATGAAGATGAGGTGCTAAGGGCTTTTGTATAGGCTATACAAACCCATCTGGAACCCCGAATGCATTTTAAAACACTGTGCTGTAGGCTGCATCTTTCCTGTGTGGCAAAGCTGCACCATGCTTTATGCCGTGTTAAAATCACAGGTTCTGTTATGGTACAGTCACATCTTTATGCTTTTACTGGTGCTTTAAATTGCTTAGACCTGAATTGGGGCTGATAAGCTTTTTTACTTGAAAGGAGGAGGGAAGCACTCTTCAGTTCACACCCATTGAATTTGAAATAAATGTAGTTTGAGATGTAATGCTGATGTCTGAGAAAGGATTTGATAAAAAGAATTCAAATCTTTTTCACTTGAATTTGCTTTGATTGGACTGAATTTATGAAATACAGGATAATACATATGTTTTCTCACAATTTTTTTGCCTTTAAATATGAACACAATTTCCAGCAGCATTCCTGTACTGCACATTGAGTTTTAATGGCACAGATATCCCAAAGGCTTTGAGACAGATAATTAGTAGGGAGTAGAAGATGTTGATATTTGTAAGACTAGAATATGCTTTTCCTTTTATCATGTTAGTGAGTGTTTGCAATAAAGCCTGCTCTCCTCTCTGATGAGATAGGAATGGAATGAGGACAATATCCTGATACTATTATGTATGACAATTCAGTTACTCTGTGTATTAAAGCTCTACTCTTTTTCTTAATGTAGCTTTTTGTTAGGTAATTGCTTGTTTAGGGTTTTGTCCATAAATAAGTGTTAAACAATCATTGAAACCTGTCTTGCTTACCAGTCATTGATTTTATAGTTCTTTCTGTAAGTAAGTGGTGGATTTTGTCCCAATATGTTGTGCCAGTTTACAGTAAAAACATTCAGGATGGTATTGGAAAACAACTGAAGTCACAGAGAGTTTAGAGTTATTGTGTGGCCATCATACCAGGCCCGGTGACAGGGAAAATGTGCTAGGTGGAAACCTTTTCTTACCCACTGTAAGAAGTTTTGTGTCCCTTCACCTTAGAAATTAATCACAAAGTCAGAAGTGGGGCAAGCATGTTTTGTGCATCAGTACTTCAAGCCCCTGAAGAAATGTGTAGGTTAACCTTCACAATTTTTGTGTGCCATAATTTGCTCTGTACAATTACTCTCGTCAAAAAGAGAAGGCTGAGAATGAATGTGTACTTTTTCTGACAACCTGTTTGATTTTTGCTAACTTGACAGACCTGGTCCAAACTCCCCTCTTCCCTGGGTACGAGCCTGTGTTCAAGTACTGGATCCTGATTCCAGATGGAGGAATAAAATACTTCTAGGGCTGAATTTCTATGGCATGGACTATTCTGCTTTGGGAGCCTCTGGGGAGCCAATCCTTGGTGGCAGGTAAGACTTCTCTGAATAGTAAGTACTTATGTATGATATATTCTCACAAAACTCAGAAATTCACAAGTATTCTTGTTTAGAAATATGGATGTGTTAGTAAAATAGAAATGGTGATAAATCTGCACATGAAATAGTAGCTCACCAGATAGAGTAAGTCCTGTAACTTCTCTTCCCTGTACAGAAGTGCAGATAGATGGCACAGTTATCCTGTCAGAACTCCTAATTTGTGGTTTTCCCTCTTTCCTCTATCCCATGTTTGTACATGCAGTTTGCCATCTTTGTGTTCAAATGTTCTGCAGTATTCTCTTATGCTCTGTATCATTTTTGGGGTTCATACAATTGACCTAAAGATTGTTTCTCTCAGCTCCTGAAGTTCTTACCTGTTACTTTGAGATTTGATACTGGTTTCAAACACCAAGTTTCTTTTGAGTAGAAAAAGCTGCAATAAGCTCACCTGGAGACAAAAATCTATAACAAGATAAAAAGAAGTATTCCAAAGCGAGCCTGAAATTTTGTATTGATTCTCAGAGAAAAATGGTTGTTTTAGTTTTGGGTAATAACCACCTATAATAACAGTGAGCTTTGCAGAAATACAGTCAGGATATAGTACATCGAACTAGAAGAAAAAGCAAGAAAAACAGTGTGAATTTGGCAGGAAAATCAGGCTTGTCTGAAGTTTGTTACTAATTTATAAAATAAAACCAAGCTAAGGGGAAACAAACCTAAAGCTCAAGAGGTTCTCACTTTCACAGGTTACTAAGTTCAGTACACCAGGATATTTCAATATAGTAACCGATTGCTTGGTAGGCGTTGAAATACTATCTGAGGTGGATTGTATAAAGTAAGGGCCTGAATTTTGTGTGTCCATGCCTTCAGTTACACAAACACTTTGTCATCATTGCACTTGCCTCTGCTGTCTTCCTGCTTCACCTTGGTTGTTTGCAGAGGTATAACACCGTAGACACAGTTTTCTCCCAGTGCTGAATTGTGTCTGAATCTGGGTGAATAACAGAAAAAGACTACAGGGTGGGGAAAATAAAGCCATTGCCTACAGTGAAAGGTATATAGTGAGTATATCAGAACAGCTTCTGTAAAATTAGTTGTAGTGATTAGGCAGGAAAAATGTTCAATCATCAAAGCATTGTTGATTTACAAGCCATATTATACAAGCTCAGCACAATTACTGTAGCTTCACTGTAATATTTACAGTTCCTTTTGCAGGTAGGAATATAGCACTATCTAGCAGACTAAAAGGATCTTGTTTTTCTCTGAACTGCAACTTTTGGAATAATTTTTCCGCTTAAAAATATACTGCACATTAGGATGGCATCTACCTTTACTTTTCATAGCTTCTTCTGGACTGTATTATAGTATTCATTCATGCTGCTTTTTGATGAATGGCAAAAATGTCCTAGCTAAGAGTCATGTATGATTAATCTAACTTTTAGCAAAAGATGCTATGTTTACCTGTATGTAGGGCACTGGTACACAGTATTGGACAATATGTTTTACACAGAGAATAGTCCTGTTAACATATTCTTTATTGTCAGACTATGATATTGTTATTTTTCAGATATCTGCCAGAAGCAAGGTTCTGGACAAAGTCTTTAAGAGACTTTGAGTTTATACATAAAACATTTATTATCACTTTGCTGCCTTACCTATTAAATCTCAGTCAATGGTTAAGTTTATTTTTCTAGAAATATATTTTTGAGCATGCACAGTTATGTATTAGTCTTTGCTGTATACGTCATGTGTAGTAATGTAATAATACAATAGGTTCAAGGTCAACCAGCTTCAAAATAGGCCAAGTTTCTGACCTAAAGAAAACAGAAAAAAGGTTATTAGTGTAAAATAAGCTTTCTGCTACTTAATTGATAACAGGCTGTTTGTAAGGAAGTCTTTGAAAACTATCGCTATCGCTGTCCAATTGAATCCCAGAATGGGCACAGCTTGTTCAGAGATGCTCTTCCCCCCTTACCTCCAAAAAAGCTTCCCTCTTATTCTGTTATTAATACTCTGGCTACATCAGGATTTTTCATTCCCTAATAAGACACATGGCTGAGGCTGATCCTATTCCTTCTCATTTTCCTATCTGCCTCATACTACATAAAAAAGCAGCCCAGAAGCTGTGTCCAGTGTAAAGTGGATGGCTTGATTATTTATTTTTCTCACCTTGACTCTGTAGTGAATTTAAGCTTCCAGTTTCTTGATGACTGCAATCCAGTGTTACTCATGGCCTGTAAAAAGTGTTAAAGGATGGAGTCACAGCTCCTTTAAGGCACCCTCCATATGTTGTGGTGATAGTGATGCTAAGCTAAAGTACTGGTATTAAAATTAATTCAAAATCTATTCAGGTAAGCGCAGTATGGTGGGTATCAACTTTTTTGTTGTAGGTTTTTCTTCAGGTTTTTGCATCTGAAATTTATTACATGTACAAGTCTCCAACATGCCGGTGCTCCTTGGCACATTGTAAGGTGCACACTGTCTTGTTGAAGCATATTTGTCGGAATCTTACCAACTTTAATGAGAGAGCTGGAGAATTGTAAGCTTCAGTGACAAACTGTGTGTTCTCAAGTTGTTTGATGTAAATGTAGTATGCACTTAAATTGATTATTAGTATGGCTTATATGTAGGATTACATGCAGAGTGCAGAAACCTTTGCTGGGCTCATGTTTGTTTTTTTTCTTTAGGATAGGACTTATGTGATGGAAACAGGCTCTGAATGTAGGTAGATTTCATTCACTGAATTTTTTTTTTCAGTTCGGAAGGTCATAAAACAACTTTCAGTAAAATTCCTATTTGCATAAAATATTATCTGGTAGTGTTTTTTTATTGCAGAATGTAATCTAAAGGTAGAAGTACTTAGTCACCATTTTGCTGAAAAGATATACAACCTTTCCATGTAATATCTTTTTTCCTTCATACACACCATAAAAAGTAATATGTATATATGTATGTGCTTATGTACGTGTATATATATCTATACTGGGATTAAATTAAATGAAAACAATTTTTCTTTTACAGCACAATGTAGTTTGTCTTTGGCTGTTGTTACAGTAGGAACTACAGTTTATATTTGTAGTAACAATGTGTTTGTCTTGCAGCTCAGTCACAAGTATTGCTTGTTAATACAATGAGTCAATCTCAGAGATTACAGAACATTCTGGTGCTTTAATCAACCAGGTACCATTGTAGTTTAGCTGTAGGGAACCTATGTTCCTGTGTCTATTTAGTTCTGACATAATTTATATGAAATGCTAAGCCTGAAATAAAGGTGTTGGGCCTGTGATTCCCCAGATCACCTCTAGTGCTTCTGGCAATGTTTTCTGCCCTCTGGCTGTCAAGAATCAGGTGTCTGAACGGCTAAGATGTCGTCATTAAAACTTACCACTGTATTAAAATCCTGTCAGAACATAACCATCTGGTGTTGCTGATGTGCTGCTCTAATGATCAGTTTGTTCCAGCAGGTCCTCTATTGATACGACAACCTGACAGTATTTCTTCTTCACCTCAAAAGTGTATGTCTTGGGTAAATAATTCTTCAGTATACCCTGAAGCTTAAGAAGTTGTTCAACCTTTCTGCAGAATCCCTACTTTTGAGTCCATTTTGAGACCTGTAGTAGGTCAGCAAGCCCCTCAATCTCATGAGATTCTAACTTCGAGGTACTTTTTTTGACTTTAGCTATCTGCTCTTCAGAATCTCTCTTAATCATTGGGACATTATATTTCAGTTGTGGTACCCATTGTTTTCTTTTACCTTCTCATGGGAGGTTAGGCAGCAGTGCAGTGGTGTTTTCCATTACATGCCATCTAAAATCTATAGAATCTATGACCTGGGCCAACAGGGAACTGATAAACTTCATTGCTAGCTGTGAATTAAAAGCAATGTAAATCAAAGGCTATCATGTGGCAATGGTGTCCCTTACGTTTAATGAATCAGCCTTCTTTACTGAGCATATCCATGCTAAGTTTAATGTGTTAAAGACATTTTGTCCTTTTTTTGTGTAGTGTTGAAAAAGGGAAGATAGATCTCTGATGTTCCACCCGGCTGTATATAACTTTTGAATATATTCTGCATCCAGGCTGCTTTTGTTCCAAACGTAGCTGTTGAAAATAGATATGTGAATAACTCCATTGTTGTGGGACAATGCTGTGTGTGCTTGCCTTTTATTTAAAAGAATCTGAATAGGGATTTTTATGTTTATTTTTAAACACTTAAGAAGATTGATATAATAAATTGCCAGTTGAAGCAAGGGAGAAACTGATTTGACAATGCATTGTGCTACCCAGAGATAGAAAATAAGATGACTTGCAAGCTATGTGAGGATGTAGAGTTCTACTGAGAATTTTATTGGCTGCCTGCCATTCTGTAAATAGCAGGTAATAAAAAGTGGTACTTAGAAACAGTTAGAGGGGAGCTTTTTTCCTGAATTACCATGGCAGTGTCTTTATTAGCAGCAATTTAAGAATATTTGGGCCAACTGTGACTCATGATTTTGTCTTACAGAAAGTAGCAAAAAACTTGTGCAAGGGATGCTTTTACTCTTCAAGCTTCAAGGCTTTCACAACATTTCTCTTCATGCTGTAGTTCTCTCGGGATTTTCATTGCTTCCCTGCATACCAGGATTCTGTCTCCTGATTTCATCCATTTTGCTCATAGTTTATGTAACATTGGGGTATACTAATATTTCAAATAAACCAATGGATCAATTAGCTCTGTAGGATTGAACATCCTCTTGTTCTGTTGTCCTCCTCTCTGCTTCATTGGAGAAACTGTTAAGCTCTTTCTTCTTAAGTTGTACGCTGGATCAGATGGTAAAATCATGGAAGTGATAGGAGGAAGTTACAAATGGGCCTGGAATTGGAAAGAAGTTATTTCTATATTACAAATGTCTAAATAATTCAGGAGTGTTTCAAGAGGTTTATTCTATTAACTTCCCTCTGGGATATTCTGTTATGTGTAGCTTCCATGGTATATCTGTCCCTCCCTCCCTTTAGGAATGGAAGGTGAGCATAAGGTGTTACCCGAAAGTGGAATACTAGTTAATTAATATATTTTTTATGTATAATTCATAGATAGAACATCTTATGAAGTCAATTATTATCATATTTCAGCTTGTGCAAGTTGTAAATATGATGTTAAATACAAAAGCTGTTATAATTGGTTTTTATGTAAAACACATTCCTTATTTCTTTTGAAATGAAGGAAAGGTGCCTTATATTTATTAGGCACGATTGGTTCTGAAGTTCAGTTTTACAATGGCATATTGCCTGTGGGTGAGTGTGTACATCTCAGTGCATCTGTTTCAAAAAAATGTAGTTAGTTGAAAAAAATTTAGTCAGTTGTGATGTGCATTTTAAATGGTGGGCATATTGCTGTGAAATGTGCTCTTCTCTGTCTCTCAGGATCTTTTTTAATAGTAAATTTGCCACAGGCAATATTTAGGCAATCAAATGTTGTCTAACGATTAGAAGATAGCATGATGGAATTGGGAAAAATACTCTGTGGTTTAAAACAAATAAAGGGAAAAGCCAGAAACCTTTAGTTTAATTTAAATTTACTTAGGTTCATAGATTTGCATGTGAGTGTCTGCACCCAGTGTAAAGTGAAAGAAACTAATTGCTTTGGAAGCCTTATTTGTGCTTGTGAGATCACTAGTGGTGGATCTAAAACCACCACTAGCCCTGACTGAGTCTCTGCAAATACATGGGAATTAACAAACAACATAGAACAGGTAACACTATGTGTGTGTCCAGATTCCTCCGCTGTTAGTCCCTTACTCCATCCTATCTCATGTTCAGTGCTGAAAGGATAATGATTAATTTTTGCCTGGTGTTGACTGTCTCTCACAACATACTCCTTGTGTTCAGTTCCACTGCAAATCAATTGGGAATGAGTGTGAAAAGGGCCCCCTGAAAGTGCTTAGTGTCTTTATATGAGTTATCCCGGAGGTGGCTAAGTGCACTGTGCTGACCTGTTGGATCGTGTGCAGTTTAGATTCCTCTGGGAAGCTTCTGGTTCTGAAAGCATGAAGTCCTCCTCTTTTTGAGCCAAAAGACAGCAGCCTGGATGAAGTTTATCAGTTGCCCTGGGACCTAGCCACTACTGACAGGCAGCTGGATATTTTTCTTTTATTTCTAACCTGGGAGAGTTTGTGACCTTTTCCTGAGAAAAAGACATCCTGGGGTTTGGGTTTGGTTTTTTGTTTGTGGTTTGGTTTTGTTTTTCTTGGGTCTGTGTCGTGTCCCCCCTGTCCCTGACTGTTTTATGTCTAAATTACTTCCCCCATTGCTTTTGAGGAGGTGGACCACTTCTTTGTTGATGAGTGTGTCTGATGATTGAAAAATTGGGCTGGCTTGAAAAATAATGGAATGCATGTTTCTGAATACAGATCCTGTAAGACACGGCTTGTTTATCTTGCAACTTAAATAGAGCCAGACTCTGATTGTGTGTTCTCTTTACTAGAACATTGACAGTAATGAGATCATTTGTATTTTGTTGAAGGAGGGGCATTGTTTGATGTGTAGTGTATGCTTGGATTTTTTAACAGACAGGCTTTTCTTTTGTCTTGAAAGAAGCTTGGCGTGTTTGTAATCTTAAACTGATTTTGCAATCTTCATTACCTAATTTTAACATTAGTCCGTTCAGTGAATTGAATTGCCATGATTGCTGAGGAAGCGGTCAGAATTAAAACCAAGATATAGACCTGTTGAAACTAATCTGAATATCATCAGCATAGGTTTAAAAGTTGGAATGAACTTTCTCAGTAACTCAGATATAATTTCAGTTGGTTGAATATATAGGAAGACAATTATATACTCCTTCATTTGCTGAAGAGCACAACTTTCAAAGCTTTATTTAGCAAGCTCTAAAATTTAGGGTAAATCCTGATAGAGCACAGTTCTTTGCTTTTTTTTCCTGATCTGCTAAAGTTATGTCTTCATTGCTTGGCTATGTGTATGATGTCAAGCAGACTGGCACAAAGGTGGTGGCTGGGGACACAGTGCTGAGACAATGGGTCTTTGGGGCTTTTTTGTTCGGGATGACTCTAGTCTGGTCCTATGGACTGAAACTCACTAGCAGTTAGAGTGCCTCTTCTGCTGCTGTTTCATCCCAAAAACCCCGTCCATTTCATGCACTCTGAGACTGCTCCATGATGCAGACCAAAGTGTGGTGTTAGTTTTTCTTGTAAAAGCTCAATCCTGATGTGAACTAGAAGTTTGATGTGGGCAGAATCATACAGTCTAAATGCCGCCTTTCATTTTGAAACAATGCTTTTAAACAATACAGTTACGAAAAAGGTAAAGTTATAAAACATATTGATTACTCTTTTTATAAGGCAGTGGAAAAAATTCTGTAAGAATATTGTAACATTTCTCAGGGCTGTTTTTTGTGCACAGTTGTTTTGGAGGGCAAGAATAAATGTGCATGTTTATTACAGTTTTAGAGAAAAGTAGCAATGCAGCAACAAAGTATGCGGAGTGATTTAATACCTGATGGAAGGACTTGGTAACTGAGTCAAGAGCCAGCATGGAAATATGTAAGACTTAGGAATAAGCTTGGAGCCTTGTAGTAGTACTTACAGTAATAGAGCGTATAGCTACACAGTCTTTGAAATATTGGAAGTACAAGTATGTTCCACAACATTAACAGCTTTTGATTTGTGCAAACAGCCTGTTTATACTAGGAGTTATACAGCAGGTGATTGAATGAGGTTTCTGGTGATAACATTCAGTAGCAGTATAAGTTCCAATAAATTTTTTCTTTACATTTTTATGAGATATAACACCAGGAAGTAGAGGGAGGTGAGGTTTCCCCCCCCCCCCTAAATTACTTCATGCCTATTTTGGGAAAATGGATCTAGAAATGCTGAGTAATACATTTTAGCTAAAATAGTTCTTTGATTTTATGCTCTAAAAATAGGAGAGATTCATTTCAGAATGGTACTGAAACGTAGTGTTGTTCATGGCTAAAATGGAACTCAAGGCAGACTCTGATACTTAATCTACTTTTAGGAAGAAAATACAGTATTATAAAAATTACTACAAATGAGTTATTTGGAAACTCAATGAAATTACAAGATTATGCCCCAAATATATCTATATATCCTAAGTAGTTACCTCTTTCTGACAATTTTATGTATGTCATTTACATGTTAAAATCAAATGTTGGTTTTGTTACGCTATTTGGGAAAGAAACTGTCTTTGAAAAACCTAAAAATCTCTCCATATACCACATCTTTGTAAACCTTTTGCAAATAACTTTTGCCTTTTGTAATTTACCTGACATTAAGGTTGGGGAGGGGAAAGAAAATTCCTCTAGAAAGGTATTTCATGTAAAGTTCAAGGTAGCTGTATTGCTAGGCTTAGAGCAGGTACATGCACTTTCCTCTTTGTGAGTGAGGACGCTGATTGGGCAAGAGGGTTAAAATGGAGTCGGTAAGTTCTGTGACCCAATTTCTCTAAGACTGTGGATAGTCCTACTGCCAGCCTCAAATACAGGGTGGGGGTGTAGATGGCAGCTGGTGCTTGCAGTCTTGAATATAAAATTATCTACTATAGTGGTTAAAACCCAGGGGAGGTCGTCTTATCAAATTTACCAAAATTTAGGGCCAGCCTAGAGAAAAAAAGGCTTTAGGGAGACCTTATAGCAGCCTCCCAGTACTTAAAGAGGGCTACAGGAAAGCTGGGGAGGGACTCTTGATCAGGGGTGTAGGGATAGGATGAGGGGTAACAGTTTTAAACTGAAATTACTTAGACTAGATATAAGGAAGAAATTCTTGACTGTGAGGGTGATGAGGCACTGGCACCGTTTGCCCAGAGAAGCTGTGGCTGCCCCCTCCCTGGAAGGGTTCAAGGCCAGGTTGGACGGGGCTTTGGGCAACCTGGGCTAGTAGAAGGTGTCCCTGCCCATGGCAGGAGGGCTGGAACTAGATGATCTTTAAGGTCCCTTCCAACCTAAACCATTCTATGATTGTGATCAATGTTTTACAAGATTAATTTTTTCCTGTTTGAGTGAAAGCAAAATTTCCCTGAGTCCTGGGCTTTGAGTCCCAGTAGCTTATTTTCTTAAGTTGTTTCCAGCTTAGGAGCAGTTGTGGGTTAGAGGTTTGTGCTTAATATGCTGATCACTTGGAGCCATAAACCTGGAAAGGTAAAAGTCAATGAAGCTGTCACTTCCTATGTTCTTGCACTGCTTTGAATTAGTTTTAATGGATTTAGATATAGTTACTTTTCACTGGATTCTACATTTTATAGTAATGAGGCACTAGATAGTTTGAGAAAACTCAATATAGAAGTGGAATATATTTTAGTATTGACAGTGCAAGTGAAGTTATAATTGCTGTTGGGAATAATAATCTATAGAATTGGTCCTAGATTTTAGCATTTGTGGATTATGAGCATATGGAGAGAAATCAATGAGACATACATCCTTAGGGAGACCTTTATGTACCAGACCTGGGAAACTAATGTGATCATTGCAAACTGGCATTGCTGAGCCCTCATTATCCAGTGAATAAACGATGAAAGCATCATGGGGAGCATAGTGTCTCTGCAGTTAACACTGAAATTTTGAGCTATAAATATGATGTGAGTGTCTCATATCACCTTGATTTGCTGCTTACTTACAAATTAAAAACCTCATTTCTTCTGTATTGGTATTGCACAGTCTTTAACAATTTTTTTTTTTTTTTTTTTGGCATTAAGTCTTAGCTGGGTCCAGGCATTCTGAAGTGTTTAGTTTACCCTGGTTTTCTGTCTGTACTTGAGTTTGCATATTGAAGGCCTCCTGAACAATTCTGGTTTTGCTGATGCATGTATCCTTGGGAAAATGAATTAGAAGACAGGAGAATGGGTAGAATAGTTAAAGATGAATGGTAAATTGTTTGTCATTTGTAAATGCTCTTACATTTGACCCTGGGAACCAATATTGCAAGCATCTGTATGTGTAAAGTGGATATCATGTTGCAAAGGTTTAAATCTTAAGTGTCAGTGTCTCCATAAGCCTTACTTGAAGATGCCAACTGCAGGATTTTTAGAACGATGAGTTGATAAGGGCAGCAGACGCAGTGCTTCCATTTAAAAGCATAGCCAAGTGTAGCAGTGTCTGTGTGATTCTTTTTCTGATCTAGAAACAATTATACTCAAAAATATTTTAGCTGTTATGCAAATCTAATAATGAAAGAAAACTGATCAGTCTGGTGATGGAAACTGTAAAAGAAAACCAGCTTTGTCTTAAGAAAATCAATTAAAATCTAAGTCAGGAGAAACTAAGGTGCTAGATAAGTGTAACGTAAATTTAGCCTCTCCCCAGATAAAAAAAAAAAAAGCCCTGTACCACTGGTGGTAATATGTCAAGCTTGCAGAGAGCCACCAATAAATTTCAGTCAGGTCTGAAAACCTCTCCAAAAATGACGAGTTTTCTTCCTGCTCCTTACCCCTAGAGTCTTCCTTAAGAAAATTCATAAAGGTAATATTAGGCATAAGGTATGCCTGGAACTTGTAGTTGACTGGAGCATTTATTTAGCAACTGTATTAAGAATAGTTGAATATCTGTGGGTTTTTAAAGCAAAAATCTGATATTGAATCATGAGCTTTGCCTAAAGTAAAACACTGATAATTTGCAAAGAAACCGTTTGCCATTAGTCTTTTGTGAAATGGTCATTATCAAGCTGCATAATAAAGGAGTGATGGCATGCATTACTATGTACAATGAGATCTTCCAGGATAAGTAATTTTTTGTTAGAATCTGTTTTATAGTACTGTGAGAAAGAGATAAAAATTAGGAACATAAACTTAAAATCTTCAAGTGCATTAGATAGATTTAAGCAGTAGGGAGTCTGTGGCAACAGGTGAAACAATTTGTTCTGAAGGACTCCTCAGTAATCTTGTACTTGAATAGGAAAAGTAGTGATCTTTTAGCTGCAGTAAGGGAAAATAAATGTCTTCAAAAATAGTAGTAGTTTTGGAGCATGGAAAAAATTTTGTTTTCTAGAGCTGACATGGAGCCATTTGTTTCAAATGACATTAATGTGCGTATTTTGACACGTGCTGTTCAGAATTACATTCTAAATAATTTATTTTTCATACACTTTCTCCAGGTTCACTGCAGTTAGTTACTGGAATTCTCCTCTTAGCAATGGACACAATTTAAGATCACCCTCTCTGCTCTGCTATATGTTGACAGCTCCTGATTTGAAATTAGAGAGTTTCTGTTCACATGGATCTGATGGGGAGTTATGTTGGGAATTTTAACATTGTTATTTCAGTACATTCTCTGTAGAAAAAACACTGAAACAGTCTACTGCAATTCACTCCAATACCTATAGAGGGTTTAAAATTTTAAGAATGGGTTATTTCCAAAAAAATTTTTTTTTCCCTACCTCCTTAGTACCCAAATTCCAAAATGTGTGCACGGACCACTAGAGTAGTATTAGCTAATCTAGGTCATATTTTCCACTTGGCGGTTTGTATTTTGACCACTTTTCTGAATCTTTCTTGGATTCGACATCTATTTATCTGCTGTTTAAATGTGTCTGTTCCTCCTTGCATGACTTTGGGAATCTCTGCAATTAAAATATTTTGGCAGCTTTAATTTCTTTGGTATCTGAATTCTGGTTTCTTGAGCTGAAAATTTTTAAAAAGCTGCTGATTTATACAATAAAAAATTTTTGTTCACAGGATAATAAATTTATTTTCAGATCCTATTTTCACATTAAATTTTCAGCTTGAAATCTTTGTTTTGATTGTTATTATGAACGAGAAACACATTTTAACATTCATCTATTTTAGCATATTTTACACATAAAGCCTGCAGCTCAGATAATCCACAGCCATTGAAAAACTACTGGTTCATGAAAATGAGTCCTCAGCTGGCACAAAATCAGACATAATGGCAAGAAGAATAATGTGAGAGAGAAGGCTTTTTAAATTAACTTTCCCTCATTTATATAAATGCATAATGTGAAAAATGCTGGTATAGTTATTTATTCAGTGCTATTATGTCAGTTTTAAAGCTGATTTTACTTTCCACAGTCTAATTGTATTCTCTGGTAGCCAGTAATAGATACGTTGAGCTAGCAATATTTATAGAAATATGGGAAAAAAATCCTTGCAGAAATAAGTCTGAGTCATATTTAAAAAAACCCGAAAAGTAGGTTGACTGTTTCTATGCAGGTGCTGGGCCTTGAAGAAAGAAAGAAAAAACATAAAATTGTGGCATAAGTGATAGAACTATATACTTATTTACTTCAAAATGCTCAAATCCGAATTTCCTTATAAAACTGCTCATTTTGGCGTGTGGAGCAATGATTCTCTGCACGTAATCTTTCATAGCTCATGAAGGTTGGAGCATCTTGCCATTTAAGGATGCATAAAACCCAAGTAGTTTTAGTATTAGGCTATTAGGTGTAACGTACGTTGTAGATGACCATATTGTAACACTCTAGTGCAATGGCACAAAATGTCCTCAGTTTCCCTTGTTCTCTTCCCTCGGTGTTTTGTCATGTTAATCGATGTAATGTACGGACTACTTTTCTGTAGCCATGTTTCCAAGTTTAATGGAATAATAAAGCAATCATTTGATCAATGGAATCTTTATCTGGAATTATTGTTCCACTGTTTTTAACAAAAATGAGCAGCTTCTAATAGTCAGTTTGTCCTGAAGTAGCCATCTAATTTAAGGGATGCGTTTGTGACCTTTGAGCAGAACTTTCGAATCCCATCACCTGAAGCTATGCTTTTAACTAGATGACCTGCCTTGCCTTTTGCACCTGCATTGAACAGTTTATGTTTAAATACAGCTTTCATTCAAGATGAAGCTGTCCTTTAAACAACTTGACCGTGTGACCTAGGACTTTCCACCTTCAGAATGTTTTTTTGCTGGGACTGTCAGACTGAGGCCTACATCTTCCACCGCTGGCTACTGCCAACATGGTATCTGAGGAGAACAATGCTGTGTAAATGTTTTCCTTTCCTTTGTCTGTATTTTTGCTAAATCTGTATATTTCAGTCAATATGATAACTAACAGTGCTATGCCAGGGGGGAACAAAGTCCCCCATCCCCTCCAAAGCAAACTGTAGTATAAGACTAGAATGTTCTGGAGTTTGGAAAGCAAATGATAGGGAAGCTTATTCAAAACAGTCAGACATCTGTGGAGACAGACCCTTGCTCTTTTGGCTAGCAAGATAAAAATTCAAGGTTATGTTTCTGAAGGGAAAGGAAAGGAATATGATGGTGAAGAGGCAGAATCTTTAATAGAATTAAAACTATTCTTTTTCATTTTCTTTCTCAACTCTGCTGTTGACTTCACTGTAAAACCTTAGCAGTTTATTTAACCTCTTCCCGTTTGTTTGAACTGTCAGAAAAGCAAAAGTGTATGTATTTTAGTTCTAGGAGTATTGCTGGTAAGAGATCTGCCTTTGAACTTTGGCAAATACTGAGGTTTTTTAGTACAGGTGAAACAGCTTGGAATTAATTTCAATATGCAGTTTGTGCATTTGTAGCAATTCTGTATCTAAAATTGAAAAGATACCACTTAACATAAAAAGACTGGTACATTGTCCAGAGCAATGATGACTATAGGTAATGCAAAATTCAAGAACACTGGGGCAGTAATAGTATAATAAATATTTGGGTGTCAGCTAGAGACCTTAACTGGGCTGTGCTTGTGTTTTGGTTTGGGTTTTTCTGAGTTGTTAGAAGGAACATCTGACATTTTCACTGAAAGCAACTATGTGTTTTGCCTTATCCAATAGTAACTTTGTATTTTCCAGTTTCCTGAATTACATTAATCATATACATTTAATCAGTTATTTAATGAATCATAGACATTATCTCTTCTTCTTGATTCATGATTCCTCTGATTTCTCTTAAAGGCTTTTCCTATTACCATCACTTACTGCCTTGTATCCAGCACCTTCAGACTCTTGCTAGTTATTTGTCTTAATTTATTCCTAAATACAATCTTCATGAATGGAATTGCTTTGCCTTTTCTGTCCAGACAATTTGTCTGGAGGATAGATTTATGACAGTGAGAAAAAATGGCAAATGTGGAGTCTATTAAAAAAGCAATACCTCCACCAGGTTCGCTGTAAAGTTGGGGGAAAAAAATAATTCATTCTCATGGGAAACAAACTGAACTTTTCTTCCTAAACATGTGGTTCAGGTAAATTATTTTTATCATGCAAGTGATGGTGCAAGAATCATCTCATGAAATAAGCCAGAGAACTCAGCCTTTCTCCAGCCCTCCAGTGGATAACAATTCTGCCCTCTGTTCCCTTCTATTTATGGTTGCCAGAGCTACTGGGAGAGAATAAATAAAGGGAAGTCATAGAATATTCTACCTTATTTGATAGCCTGCTGAAGGGAAACTGTTTTGACCATTTTTTACAGCCTTTAAAAGAATAAGTTTAGAGTTTGGCAAGTGAGTTGCTTTATTGTGGAGTGGTTTAGGCCTTTATTAAGAATGATCCTGGAATATTGTGCAACAAGGGATCTTGGTTTGGATTTTGAAAATGTGTTTTTGAAAATGTTGACATTTGATACTTTGTCTTCCTTCACAGTATTAACTGGCAGCATTTTCCTCCATTATAGCTGAACAAGGAAGGTCATTTTATAGTGTCCTCTTTGTAGCAGGAGAAGATTGTCTCAAAACTGTATGTTCAAGGATAGTCTGGGGATGTTATAATATTTTCACTTACTTTTAAGGGACTTTGAGGAGATTCCAAGTTATTTGTCTGTCTTTTTTTTTTTTTCCCCATGTTATATTAGTGTGCAGAGTAAAAGTTCTGAATGTTGTCCATTCAAGAAAGATAATCTTTGTCAGAGAAGGATATATGATACTGTCTTGCAGCAGTACCAGAGGCCCATTGTAATGGGTTTCTTCTGTGCTGGAAACAAATAACAGTCCAATAACTTTGTCAGTGCTGTAAATCTTGTTATACTTGCTATGTTGTTCTATTCAGGCTTGTTATTTTTTCAGCTATTTATTCAAAATCTTTAATACTTCTACTACATATTTTTAATTTACCATTCACCTCATGGGAAGTTCATCATCCCCACAAATGATCTCTTACCCTCACTGTGCTAAAGACTGTGTATGTTTTTTAAAAGTGATTCTGTTTATAATGCCAAATTCTACTTTTTTTACAAACTTTGACACATTGATATAAAACTTTCTCAAATAAGAATGCTTCAAACTGGTATTGAGTGTGTTGTTTTCAGAGCAGCTTAAACCTTCTCCCAGTGTTGCAGCACCAAAAAGAGACATTCCTGGTGCCAGAGTTGGAATTTACCTAACCCTAATAAGGAACCAGAGAAAGTGAATTAGATTAACATCTGAAATTCAACTCAAGATCTGGTGAGGGGGGCAGAAGAGCACATTAATCTTAAAATAAATTGGAAATATAAATCAAATATTTGAAGTATTATGGGACTTTTGATCACCTTGACCTGCTTGTATTGAAAAAGAGCTTTATTTTAGGCAAGAACAAACTTATAAGGAAGCTAAGCAGAGAGGGATGAGGGAGGGATGCTAATCATTCACAGTTGCATAGTAGAAATATAACAACACTTGAAAAGCAGTAAGACTGGCTGAATAACTTGCATAAAATGTTTTTATTTACCCATGTTATGGCACTGTTAAATTCCAGAATTGTGCTTCCAACTGCTGAGAAATATAAAATGTATAAAACCAAATTCCAATTATTCATTAGAGTAGTCTGCAAAAAAAAATGGCTGTTTTGAGGACAAAGCTGAAGTAAATTATGTATTGAGATGCCAGGGAGTGATTTTTGAACTAGCAATGAATAATAATATCTCTTTACAAACTGCTTGAAGTTTCACTGAGTTCTATTTGCTTTTGAGGTACTTATGCATGTTTCATATATATTAGTGTTCAAACATTGTTTGGTTTTACTTTGATAAATTTCATATCTTGACTATTCTACACTCAGTCATCCACATTATTACCATTTTTCTTAATTTCTTAAGGAAATAAGTTTTATGACTCATGTTGTCCCTGCTGGTGAGCTTGATTTCTGCAGTGCCTTTTGGGTATATAAACTACTTTAAACGAAATTTGACAAAGACTGAAGTTCTCAAAGATATGAAAACTTTTCTGAATATAGGTGGCTTAGCAGTGCTGTAAATTGTAAGTTATGGTTGTGAAGAGAGTAAGCCTCCCTACCATAAGCTGATTGCCAGAGAATCTGTGTAAAGCTCAACTGGGAAAAGTTTGCATTTGATTAGGTAGAGGGAAATCCAGCTAGAAATAGGCAATCAGATTTCATGAGTTGTGCTGTGCCTAGAATTGCTTGCTATAGACCTTGATGTTTTGAGGGGAGAAAAGTTGTAGGAAATACCACTGTTTACAGTACTTCAGTCTCCTGTCTGCTGTGAACTGTGTACTCAGTTGGGCTACAGTAGGTTATGTGTGTGCATTTCTCACTGTGGTTCTTTGGATGTGGATTGCATGGAATATTGCAACCACTTTTGATGGGTAAACTTGGCTGCTTGATCATACATAAATTTGGGAAAAAGAACCTTCTTTGCTTTACACTCATCTGAGACTCAGAAAGATGATAAAAGTGTATTTGCTGTCAATTTGCACAGCAAGCAATATTCTGCCGGAAACAAGGTATGTAAACTTTTATTTTCTTAATACTATTTAAACTGACAGAAATGATACCCAAATCTGCAAGCCTGTCTAAATGATAACTGGTGTCAGTAATCATATTTAAGATTACCTCAGTAACATCCTCTATTAGCTGCTGTATCAAACACAGACTTCATCTTTCAATGGTTATTACTAGCTTGTTCTGTATCCTGAGGAAGAAAGTCCTTATATGTTACTTCTGCCAGTTCTTCCTGGTACTCAAGCTGAGCAGAAATAGTTTATCCGCATGAAAGTTTCAACAGTGAATAAAAATAAAATTTTATTCAGTATTAACAATTCTGCTCAAAACAAGTTATTTTTCAAAGCTGATTTTAAATTATAAAACTTGTTGTTAATGTACTGTTACTGTCACATTTGGGAACTAGGTCTTTAAAATGGCTTACTTCATAGATGCAGATGTATTTGATAGATACAGATGTAATATTAGGTAGATGTCTAATAATCAGTACGTTTCAGAGGAAACAACTTTATGTGTGCCTTTTGTTTTTTCTTGCATTGGTAGTGCTGGTCTTATTTCATTTTTCTCTTTATAGTCTTTCATCTCTAAATCCCACCAAAAACTTAAAAAAATAATCTCTGAATAGAGAAAAAGATTTTTTTGCCAGACTTCTGTCATACATTATTTGCACTGCAGTAGCATGTAGGAAACCCAGATGTGGACTCCATAAGCACAGTATAAATTAAAATTACACTGTCTCACCCTTAGCGATTTCGGTCCTATATAGATGCTTCATTACCCTAAGTAATCTTTCAACTGTCTTTCATATTTTTTTCCCCACAAGGTCTCTATTTTACATGACTGCAAACTGTTACTGGATTTTACACTCCTTAAGGAAAGAATTTGGAAAAAGTAGAGGTTTTTTGGGAAATAAAAAAAAAAAAAAAACAGGAAAAGAAAGACTGAGAAAGGTATTATTGTCACATTCAAATGCCAGGTAGGCGGAGGGATTTGTCAGTGAAGAATGATTTAGCTGGGTTACATCATTTCTGTTTATCAAAGATACTGTTCTCAGAGAACTAAGGCTATTGATGTAGTAGGTGGTTTTCTGGGAAACAGGTAGAAAGTGGCAATCCTGTTTGTCTCAGGCTACTGTAAACAACCCTTCTTTTTTTCATTTCTCCTTCTTCCTTTCAAAACTGTTTGGCAGATGCTAAGGTTAATGAATTTTAATTTTAATTTGGCCTTTTCCTTGGGTTGCTGACAGTTTCTTCTACACCACAGGGACCTTTCTTTTCCAACTCACTTCATGTTTTAGTAGGAAGTGGAGCATCTGATGGAAACTTCTTCATGAATAAGTGAACCCAACTGGAACACAGCCAAACACTGTCAGAACTGGGTCCCTGAATCCCAGTCTTGTGTTTTACTGTGGTATGAGAGATTAGATTCATTAACCTCTCATTAGAAACATGTCAATGCTGAAATCCCACAGTATGCTAGATTCAGCCTATTAGACGTCCCAAAAGAGCAGTTAATGTTAAAGAATTAACATTTCTTATTCCAGAAGTTAATAGTAGATTCCTCATTTGGCTCCATTCCATTTAATTGATACGGTAACTTGTTAGGTGCTTTTTCTTTTAGAATTAGCAGAAACGTTATTAATCCAGACAGAACTGTTTGATAAAAAAGCTTTTATTATAGTGGAAATACAAGCACTTGCGGTATAAAAATGTTTATTTCATTATTACATTTTCTACATGTGTGTATAGAGAGTATTGCATATATAGACTACAGTATATATTTTACCTATAAAAACACTTGCAAGAGTTATCTCTGTACCAGTGATGGCTTAGACAGAACTTGCTATTTATAGAAGGATATTAAATCCTATTTGAGCAGATCAAAATGCATCCAGATATTAAAGCACTGTGTTTAATTCCAGGTAGAGTTCAGAGTATGAGGTGGAATGAAACATCTTTTTCATTGCCTTTTGACCTAAGGAGCTTTCTCCTCTAATGAGAATAAGCACTGCAAAATATTTTGAGTAAGATTGAATTCATTCTGCACCAGTCGTATTACACAGCTTCTGCTCAAGCCTGATGTGAATGCCAGTTAAAATCCATAAAACAAATAGCAAATGACCCTTTACTAGCAATACATTTTTGTGTGTATTCATCTGCTACTGTGAGCAAAAAAAAAGAAATTTCCATTTTGTGTGGTTATTAGAAGAAGCATAAAATAATACTTTTGCATCACTTAATGTCATTGCTTGAAATGGAAAACAGTATTTTCAAAGACATTGCACTTTGTTATACAGAGCTACGCTTATCAGCCACTATTATTAGGACATTTGGCTGCTATTTCAAAGTATGTAGGAGTTGAACACTGGACCATTAGTAGGGAAAAGAGAATGAGTTAGACTGGCGGAACCATGCTCAGCCCTCCCTTAGACAGAAGCAGAAACAACCACCAGAAAAAAACACAAGACTGAGGGGACCCCGTATCCTCTCCCCACCAGGCAGAAGGCAGTAGCTTAAAGGAGAAGAGGGAATGGAGGCAAGTCCATGCTCAGGGCAGCAGATGAAGCCCTTCCTTGCCCACATCACCTCCCCAGGTGCTTCTATACAACAGGTATGAGGCTCTGGATGTGGAAGGTCAGTCAATGGGTGATGTGGATGATGGTCCATTGACACCAGAGGTGTTGCCAAGGTCAGAAAGGACTACCCCCTGTACCATGACCACCTGCATGAGGAAGAAAAGATGGGTTATAGTGGTGACTCCCTTCTGAGAGGAGCAGAGTCCAATATGCTGGACAGACCCTCCTCTTAGGGAAGTGCTGCCTCCCTGGGGCCTGACAAGGGAAGAGCTATGGATGTCATCTATCTGGAGTTCTGTAAGGCCTTTGACACAGTACCCCACAAAACCTTCTCTCTAAATTGGAGAGATATGGATTTGATGGTTGGATTGTTCAGTGGGTAAGGAATTGGCTGGATGGTCGCATCCAGAGTAGTGGTCAATGGCTCAATATCCAGATGGAGATCAGTGATGAGTGGTGTCCCTCAGGGGTCTGTACTGGCACCAGTGATGTTTAATATCTTCATCGGTGACATGGACAGTGGGATCGAGCACACCTTCAGCACATTTGCAGATGACACCAAGCTGAGTGGTGCGGTGACACACCTGAGGGATGGGATGCCAACCAGAGGAACCTGGACAAGCTCAAGAAATGAGCCCGTGTGAACCTCGTGGGGTTCAACAAGGCCAAGTGCAAAGTCCTGCACCTGGGTCGGGACAACCCCTGGTATCAATACAGGCTGGGGGATGAACGGATTGAGAGCAGCCCTGAGGAGAAGGACTTGGAGGTAATGGTGGATGAAAAACTGGATGTGAGCCGACAGTGTACGCTCACAGCCCAGAAAGCCAGCCATCTCCTGGGCTGCATCAAAAGCAGCATGGCCAGCAGGTCAAGGAAAGGGATTCTCCCCCTCTACTCTGCTCTGGTGAGACCCCCCCCTGCAGTGCTGTGTCCAGCTCTGGAGTCCTCTGTACAGGGAAGACATGGACATGCTCGAGCAGGTCCAAAGGAGGCCATGAAGATCCCTGGATCCTCTGGAATCCAGGGGAGAGGAGAGGCTGGAACCCCTTTCCTGTGAGGACAGGCTGAGAGAGTTGGGATTGTTCAGCCTGGAGAAGAGAAGGCTCCAGGGAGACCTTATAGTGGCCTTCCAGTACCTAAAGGGGGCTTATAAGAAAGATGGGGACCGACTTTTGAGTAGGTCCTGTAGTGATAGGACAAGGGGTGATGGTTTTTACCCCTAAAAGAAGGTAGATTCAGACTAGATATAAGGAAGACATTTTTTATGATGAGGATGGTGAAACACTGGCACAGGTTGCCCAGAGAGGTGGTAGATGTCCCATCCCTGGAAACATTCGAGGTCAGCAGGGGATGATAGGGTTTTGCTGAACCAAAGCATTAACACGCATGTGGCATCCATTAGTACACACATGCCTTAGTCTATGCAAACTCAGTTGTTTTGTGAAACATGCTGCTGTGCATAACCCATATAGATCATTAAACGAAAATTCAGCTTCCATAGGTCAGGAATTTAGGACCTAAATGTACTTTGTATCCCAGCTTTGATTCAGAGATTGCTACTAATAACAGCAGTCTTAATTCATCTCTTATCTCATGTATTAACCAAAAGGGAATCCAAAATATGTAAGTTAATTCCAGAAGATGTAAAGCAAATCAATTCTGCAGATTCACTGTTTTCCGTTGCACTGGGATTAATCCTAAAACACTTTAGATAATTTCAACCATCCACCTTAAGCAGGATATGGTAAGGTTATATTTGACTGGTGATGTAACTTTTCATGCCCTCTGAAAAAAAAAAGGCAAATGGAAGTGGCATTGCAGGACGTTTCGTTTCCACTGAAGTTTCTAAACATCCTTAAATACCATTTTATGTTTTCTGTTAATAAACTTTCACTACTGCAGAGAAGCAGAGAGCAAAAGAGACAGTATACCAGACTGGAAGTGTATTGTTTTCATAGTCCAAACTAAGACATGAGAAGTAGTATTCTTAAAAAAAACCCCACATGAAACTTGTTTGATAAGTCACTTGTAAAATGGCTGGAGAAGCTTGAATTTGCATTTATTGGCTTATATCACTTTGGAAACCTATTTTATAAAATAAGCAGACAGATTTTTGTGGTGCCAAGTTTAAGTGTTAAGACTGTTTTTTGTATTTGTGGTTCATGGGATTTTTTAGAATCATTAAGAAATAAAATAAGAAACACCAAAACCCTGGTAAGAATCAAAACCAGACATTTATTTAATCAATGAGGGCCCCTTGTCTTAGTTTGCAAAGTGAAGTGAAATCTTTAGTTTCAAAGGCGTGCTCAGATCATTGGGGTTCTTGGCTTCTTTGAAGTAACTAGTATGTAGGTATATAGAATCATAGAATCATTTAGGATGGGAAAGACCCTTGAGATCATCGAGTCCAACTGTTAACCTAACACTGCTAAGACCACCACTAAACCATGTCCCTAAGTGCCACATCTACGTGATTTAATTAGCTGTTAGGTGTGGAGGTAGACATATATGTTTTGACTCGGAATCTGTAATTTGTTGAGTTAAAACACAAATGAGGTGGCAGAACAATCTTTTAAAGGAACTGAAGGGGTTTTTTGCCTGTAGCAAGCTCATCAGACTGCCCTAGAAATTTCAGCATTACTCAGCGGGATTTCTCCATGCCAAGAGGTATTTCTGAGATTTCCAGTTAACTTGAAAAATGAAACTTCTAACAGATGTTGTCTTTGAAAGAGAGCAAAGAAATGTAGGACAATGTAGACTTTCAAAGTTTTGACTAAGGTGATCAAGCACTACGGATTTGTAATTATTTTGATTCTCACCTTTGTATAAACAGATATATTTTTGCTCATCCATGAGCACGGTTTTCTTCTCTGGTTTTCTAGGGAAATGTGACACCTGTACCATGAATTCATGTCTCAAGACAGCCTTTTCTTCTTGTGTTCATATTCAGATGAAGAGCTCTCTACGATTCTTTCAGTGCCTCATATTCATCAGATTTGCAAATACTGTTAGGAGAATCAGATGTTATTGGGATTGGCATGCCTCGTATGCTGGTAATGCTTAACTTCCCTGTGATGGTCAGCTCTGAGACAGCTGAGAGTCTTGGCATGTCTTCTTGAGGTTGTGGAGTGGGTGGGAGCAAACCAACAGGCACTGAGTGTAGAAGAGGATGAAGTAAGGACAACAAAAAGGAACGATACAAGATGATGTCAGTACTTCAGTATCCATTAATAACATTTATGGAATGCTGTTTACCAAGAATTGGTACAACTGATGGCACACTTGACACTTTCTAGTGTGTTGCATCATTGTATTTCAGTAAGTCTTTTGACCACTGGTCCCAGAGGTTGCATTGGTCTCCTTCTGGGTGTCAGTCTTGCAATCGTGTGTGTTTTAGTCATGTCAGGACAAGACCACTACAGTCTGCTCTGAGGAAGTTTTATCTTCAGTCACTGGAACAATGTAGAATGTATATTTCTGTGAGATTACCAAGTAGGGCATATATTTGGAAGGGCAAGACTGAATCAACCATCTGAACGGAAAACGTAAAAGCAGTGGATTTATGGAAGTGTTTTTCACAGGAATTGAATGTATCATCATCACTAGAAAAATAGGTTTTTAAAATACAAAAGGATAACCACCATGGTTTCTGTAGGAGTAAACTGTGACCTTTCACTTGTCAGACTTGTTTGAAAAAGGTATTTTACAAGGAACAATTTCATTTGTATTTGGATCTTTCTTTTTTTCTTTTGGAAACCATCTGATAAATTGCCTCAAAAGATCAATAAAGAAACATAGTGGTACAGAAGTTAAACTGTCCTTGTTATGTATAATGGCAGTCACTGAGGTATTAAGAACAAAACAATCGATGTATGGAATAAGAAGTTATGGGCAGCATGATTTCCTTAAAATACTTTTTAAAAAAATGCTTGAGTGATTCCAGAATCACACTCAGTAGAGAAGAAATGTTTTAAATATATACCCTTCAGTTACACACTGTTGTCAGTATAATTTTAGGGGTTTGTTGTCAATTTAAATTAATGTTTTATTTTGAATAGATGCATGTTAGAATATTAGAAGTTTGGGCTATGTTTAGAGTTAAGATATTAGAGAAGCTTTCTTCAAAGAAAATGCAGGGCAGGAATTCAGTTTGTTTTACAGATTTCATCAAGCAACACAGGGCTGATTTCTGAAACAGAAAGTTACACCTGTCAACAAAGCAGAGTAAGAAGATCCATCTCAGTTGCCTTGGTTTTTGAGACATGTTTGAACTCTGTTGTGCACAACCTAGAGAGTTCTTTGTTCAGTAGTTTAGGGTTTGTAGTGGGATTTTTTTGGATGTTTGTTTTGGTTTTGGGCTTTTTTTTCTATTATTCTTTACATAAAGCCAAGAAATTTTTTCCCAGAATATTAAACTGAAGAGCAGCTGTTAGGTTGAATGGCATGTGTACTTTTCAGTATGTGGAATTCCCGACCTGCATAATTTGAAAGTCACCTGTGAGATGTGCCCACTTGTACACCCAAGTGGAACTACCATAAGATTTGTGCTGTTTTAATTCAAGAGATTTTTGCTTTCTCTGGTGCTAAATACCAGAGGCAATGTAGCATATTGCTTAAAAATAATGACATATAAAAATCATACTTGTCCACACTATAATAATACTTGTCTACTTTTATGTACAAACAGAAATTTTGGTTCACTTTGTAACTTTCTAGAAAATGCAGTTTACCAGGAGCTTCCATTGGACCTGAAAAGCAAAGCTGCTTTCCATGCACACCGAGTATCCTATGGCATTATGTGGGCAGTTTTTTTTCCCCAGAGTTGACGTGATTTTGTGTGTTATTCTGAATGTGTTCATTTGCAGAGATGTGCTGCCTTTCAGAGTTCGATTTTGTAAAGCTCCTTGAAATTTGATGTTGAATGACATTATCGCTAATATGGTTTTAAGGAATTTAAGTCTCAAAAGTCTTTAACTGTAAACATCTGCTGGTACTCTGCTTCTGTATTTTTGGCGCTGAAGAGATACCTTGGAAGATGACAGGCTTCTCTGGGTTTCAGAGGTTTAGGGTTTTTTTCTTTTTCATATGAAACAAACCAATGTACCACTGATTAATACAGAACTTGGTTCTTAAATTGCACTGAGTATTCTCACAAGGGACAGTGTGTACTAGTGATACACTTAAAAAGATGCAGTAAATGTCTGGGTTCCTTAAAGTACTCTGTAAAAAAAAAAAATATAAAAATTGGCTATTTTTCTACTGCATCATCTTCAGGGGGTAAGGTCTCCATTATACACAGTATGTTTTGTTAAGGGGCTGGTTGAAAATGAAAGGAGGTTGTTCCTAACCTCTCTGCTCAGTCACAGTTCAGCTTTAATTTTATATCCTTTCACCTCCAGATAGCTTGAACTTCTGGATATAGCACTGATGGTGACACATGCTGATTAAATTTGCCATGACCTCTGAATATCACAGGGCCACAAAATATTCTTTCTCCTTCTAACACCTTATTCTTTTAGTGGCACTTTGTTGCAGCTAGGAAGTTTCTTTAACTGATGATAGTGAAACAATGAGCAGTGTCATTTGGTGAGAGTATAGGTTACTGATCATACATTGCATCTGCTGGTACTAGTTTCCATGAGAGATGTGTCAACTTTACATACACATGAGTGGGTATCACGACCCCTTATATAACAATTATTTTGAAAGGTTTGAGAAAGTAGAGTTGTCCTCTGGCAATATCTTTTTAGTTTAAACCATTGTCAGATCAATGTTTTCTTTACTTACATACTCTCATAAGTATTAGGCAAGCCTAGAACATATTGATGTTAACAGACATGATATTTAACTTAGTAGCATGGAACACTTTTAAGTCACTGTATGACTAATCCATGCTAGTGAATCCATATATGATATTGAACACTGCAAACTTAATGCTAGAGGAAAGACATTTCCTAAGGGAAACTTCAGGATACTTGACATTCTACCTGAAATAGCAGTAAGCACTTAAAGATGTCTTTGTCAGGACTTGTGTGTTAGCTGATTTTCTGTTTCTATTTCTGGTCTTACTGAGTGATTCTGCTAAAATTAATCTTGCTTCCTTCACCTGCAGGAGAACTTACTTTTAAAGCAAGTGATGGGTAATCTACTTCTGTACAAACTGTGATGACTTAGCAGGCCCCTGCAATGTTTTTTGCCTAGCTGAAAGTTGAAAACTTCCTAGCTGTTTACAGTCCTTTAGTTCTTTGCTTTCCAACTTTGGCAAAATAATTCTTGCAACTTTGGAGCTTTAAGATGTCCAGTATTTCCATCAGTGATGTTTACTGGGTGATTGATTCATAACCTGACATTTGTTGCTAATCCACTGGTTCTGTATAGTTTCTGAACATCTCTTTTACTAAGCCAAATTCATATATGCTTACAGTAACTATCTCAGTAACCAGGTCACATGCAGTGTTTATAAATGGATGCATATCAGCTGCATGTCCTTTACAGCCACTAACCAGCAAATACATTATTGTGTGGTTTTAGAGCTAAGGCAAGTCTAGCCTTCCAGTGGCTGCCTACAATCTCATTTTCAATTACTTTTACATCCAGTACTCATTCTTCATAATAGAAGCTTATGTAAGCTTCCTATTTTTGTCTCATTCTAGCTGTGGCATATGAATAACTTTTAATACACTCTAATAGCAGTGAAATTGCAAATACACACTTCAGGGCATTTTCTTACTGAGATTTGCTAATGTCTGCAATTCATAAAGACCTCAGTGGTCAAACTGACTGTTCCCTTCCTGTCATTCAGCCCTGCGTGGTGAAATGACATTCAGAAGCTTGTAGCTAATTACACTGGATAATAAGTATACTTACTTTAACAGTGGCTATTAGCAGAGAGTATACTTGGCATTTTATGTATTCTTTCAAGATGATGCAATTTTGGAAGTGGTATCCAGGGAAAGGTCAGTCAACATTTCTTAAATTATGTTAAACAGATTGTCCTTGAGTGGTGCCAAAGAGCCAGTACTAGACAGAAGGGCATAATCCTTGTGATGGACCAACAGAAGCATAACCGTCTCACATCAAGAAACTATTTCAAGATCCAAGAGATATTATTAAGGCTTAATATTTTGACTTCTGAAAAACAAGAATTAGCTTGCTTTCAGGTAATAAGTGGTTTACAGAAGACAGCAAGTTCTTGTATCTGAATCACCGCCTTGAATAACACTGGACACAACATTTTATGTAAACTTTGTATGTGTCAGGACATTTGGACTTTCATTGTTCATGTGTCTGAGATGCTTATTAGGTATTGGAAGTGTTTTACATGGTCACACAGTGGTTTTTGTAAGCCAACCTTTGTAAATTAATGGGCTCATAAAAAGACTCAGGAGACAATTACCTGTTGTTTTATGATCTAAGGGTGATGTTTATCACCTACAAAGAATTGATGTGTACTATATCCCTGTAGTTGCTGTGGTCTATCAGTATTCTTAGTACCCTCTTGGCTGCCTTGGCAACAATTGTGCAATGCACTGATGCTTGACTACTTTTCACCAGCATCCCCATCTCCTCTGTTCCTGGGTGTTTTCTTTTTAAACCACAGGCTTTAAATGCCTTTTTTTTTTTCTTTCTTTCTTTCTTTCTTTCAAATTTAATAGCTACAGTGAAATACGTAGCAATCATCTTGGGGCTGAGGACAAGTGGCAGGACATGTATGCCTAGGATTTAAGATTGATTCTTAAGCAGCCTTCCTCTCTGAGGAAATATAAGCTGGGCATGGGGGTGCTGGATGATAGAATGATATGGACTCTATTAACCATGCATGAGTGCGCTGTGCTGATGACGCCGAAGCGTAATGTTGAAGGGCTGAGGGGAAGGACAGAGGTATACACCACCATTTACAGCCATTCTTAAAAGTGGACTGCTCTACACTTAAATTTGAACTGTTTCAGTGTTCAGTTGCAGTATGAGTGCAGGGTAGCGCATGCAGCTTCCTTTTTTTTCCTTCTTTTTTTTTTCAATACTTCTGTTGGAGTGCTGTGATGTTGCTGTATTTCAGCTATGTGCAGAGCTTTTTGTAATCTCAGATCAAGTTACTGTTCCACTGTCTCTAGTTCTGTGAGCTATTATTGCAAGAGACAGACACAGTCCTTCTTACTAAGCAGAAGACTGTAGTTAAATTCTTGATGATGTTTCTTCAGCAAATTTGACTTTTTCCATCAGACAGGTTTCCTGTACATCATCTTTCTTGTCTGTCTTCCTTTGTACCAAATACTGCCATAATCAGTGAGTCTCAACAGCAAAGAATGTGGAGAAGGAGACCTCATATCTGGTAATATAAGGAATACAAGCTCAGGGAGGCAATGTTTCATGAATGACAATCCATTCTTACATTATTAACCCAAGCTGGCTGTTGTGAACACTCAGTGATTTACCTTTTTTTTTTAAACAGATGTTCCTTAATTGCCTTATGTATTGTATTACACTGTAATGGAGTGTTTTTGCAGCTCATGCTGCTACTGGCAAAGTTTAGTTGTTGTTTTTAATTCTTAATGGAAAAATTGCTTCATGAAATAAGTGTTTTCCTTGGCCAAAGCTATTCTTGAATTGTTTATTATGTATGAGATGAGAACTTTCTGTATATTCTGTACCTGAAATATTGCATACTATCAGTGCAAAGGCAGAATTTGTAAAAGAGGTAAGTTGAATGCTGTAATAGCAAATGTCTATTTCAGGTGTGACTGGGACATTGCAGATGCTGCATGTGTTTTAATGTTAATGTGTGTAATTTTGCCAGGTAGCACAGTAGGGTTTTTTCAACTGTTCTATGATATTTCAGTGTGCTTAGTTTAGAATTCATGTGATTCTCCCATTCTTGCACCACTTAAAAACTTTTAATGAAATGACCCATCTTGTACCAGTTGGATACTATTGTATGGAAAATATGCTTGTGTAGCAGTCTGCTAGATTATGAAAGTGTAAGCCATTTACTTGCAAATTTATTGAGGGAAGCATCTTCTAGACTTCAGTGTAACACATCAACCTTTTGATTTTAAGCCAGAGAAATAACAGTTCACTGTCTCATTCTCCACACAGAGACGAAAAATAAGGGGATCAGCAGGAATACCATCATTGCTTTTCTCCTTAGTTGCCATTGAAAAAAGCTGTATGAAGCTATGGCTAAACTATACTTTATTAATTATTTAGGATTAATTCAGCTTTCAGTTTAAAGATGTCCATTATTCTGATCTGGTTTAATGAAACTGGTCAGGGTAGACCTTCTGATATATTTGACTTCATATTTGGGAGTCTGGTTTACTGCTTTACATTGGTCAGCTGCACTCATCCTTGTGTGCCAAAAAGATCGTATTCATAGAAAGATGTATCCATTTCCCTGGGAATAAGTGCACTGAGCTGGGACAGTCAGCTGGCCAAATGAAGCCAGTGCCATCCTTTCTACTGTTCTGTGACAGCTGTAAAATTTTCCCTGAAGTGTGTATCCAGCTGGAGACTTCTCATTATTCGTGTGCAAGTGTATGGTCAAAAAAAGGAAAGGTTGGCTGGCAAGTAAAATAATTCCAAGGTAGTAATGCTTAAGGGGCAAGGGGAAAAGAATGTTTATTAAGAATGCATGCACCAAGTTCATCTACTTTCTGGGATTTACAAGATAAGTCCTATGGAACAATGCATAAAGGGGTGAACTTGAACACTTTCTTAAGTGGAACAGGCAACTATACAGTATCTTTGGGTAGAAAATAAGATAAAGATGACTCTACTTTTATAGATTTTGATGTCTCTTTTTCAGGAAGCTTAAGGGGCTGCGGTACTGTCACATTGAGTGTGTGCATGTATTTATATATATTCTGTCAACATAATTTCTGTGCTTATATTAGAAATATGTGTTGTTTGCCCTGACTTTAAGAACTTTACTGATTAGCAGTTTAATGAATTCGGTGAGGAACTGGACTCTACCGATGATTCTCTTATTGGTTTGTGTAGCCTTTGGCGAATTACCTAATATTTGCATTTCTAGTATTTGAAAAATGTTGGTACTTATTCTTGTATAATGCTTCTGGGGAAAACCAGCTTTAGAGTGAAAAATTGCTGGATAAATTCATGTTTATTTTTATATATTAAACCCATCAGTCTAGGTTTTCTTCCATATTTAGTTCCTCAGGCAGATGCTCAATTCAATAATATCTTCTTTCTGGTACAGTTCTCAAAATTATTTTCAGGGGACTGTTTATGGTATTGAAAGTAAAGAGGAGGTAGAAGGCAGGGAATCACATATTTTTTTTCACATACTCATACTTTGCCCCAGTGGAGCAGAATTTAGCTCCAAATACAGTGGTACTTCTGTTTTATCGCACAATGTCCAGACAGGCACGTGGCAACGGAGGGAAAAGGCGATGTGTTATGACTCCAGAAACACACTGGGAAATATATTGGCTGGAAAGTAAGAGAATACCATTTTTCAAGGAGGATTTTAAACCAAATATTAAAGTATTGGCATTTGATTTTTAATTGGAGTAAAATATGTTCCTCATGCCTGATCAGCACCGTGGAAAGCAACTGACTTCTTTGCTAGAAAAGGTGCTAATCATTTTATCTACATGAGAGAAACATATCTCTGAACAAATATCTCTGAAACACTATTTTGCATGATTTCTGAACATAAATACCCAGATAAAGGCATGCTGGGTTTTTACATCATGAAAGTTAGTGGGTCTGTAGAAGCAATAATGCAAGTACTTCAGTATTTTCGCCATAGTGTTTTGAATTTGGTTTCACTAGAAGTATACAGAACGGTAAAAAATAGTCTTACTTGAGAATACTTTTCTTAGCTATTTCATTAAAAAATTACCAATCCAAAAATGTATAATGTGCATAAATTAGGATGGGAATGTAAATGAGAGATTTGAGAAGTTCCCAGTGCAGCAATTATAGTTTAATATTATGGACTACTGATGGATGCATATGCATGAGAGATATATATATGTGTAAAATCTATTAAATTTGACAGTTCTTTGAGAGCCTTCCTTTTCAAATTTCCTGATGCTTGTCCATTTAAAATCTATTTGAAATCTCATGCCTGTTGAAAAACTATGATACCAGTTCAATTTCCTTTTGCAAATAAACATAATACTAATTTTGTGTATGTATGTGATCTTGTAAAAGAAAAACGACAAAATTCTATCCAATATACGGTGAAAGGAGTGGACAGGTTTAAGAGAGCTTAATCAGAATTATCAAAATGAAAGTGTTATGTATAGAAAGCTATTTATAATCAAGTAAGATAACATGTAGGCTACTCTGTTGAAGAAAGATTTAAATGGGTATAGTGAGAATAATGTCCTACAAATTTGAGTCTATAATAAAAAGTGTGGAATGACAGTGCTTTTCTACAAATTCCACGTGTGTGTTAGCAGCAGCGATCTGCAGGCTTGCCAGGCTCTGCATTCTTATGAGTGCTTGTAAAGACAGGCTCTGATGTAACTAAGTATTTACAGAAATACAAACACACAAGGTGTGGTGCAGTTCAGGAGTCAGACTTGTACGTTTCTGTAAATGCCCACATGTGATCTGTCTGCCTAAAATACCATTTCAGTACGTGTTTTAGTAGTCAGGCACTGGGGGATTGCTAGTGAGATCAGTAGTCCTCTGTCTGAGGGGCAGACTGCTGCCTGCCTTCTCCAGCAAGCTGTCTCAGGGCAGCCGTGGTGCCAGCATGCAAGGATATGTGGCTCTCCATCTCTTTAAGGCCTTCTGCTCATGAATCAAATTCCTTCACATTGTGCTATGAGAATTGGTCAATTACTGTATGTTAGCAAAAATTAATAAAAGAGTAATAACTGAAACTAGCGAAGCAAGGCAGTAATGCTCAATGAAACATTTATTTAAACAGTGAGAAGATCAAATAGTAGGAGACACACTCAGACACATACCTCGCTCACACATGACTCATTACAGTTATTTGCTGTTTATAGCCCATGCCATGGCTACACCAGAGAAGTTGTACTCCCGTTCACCTTCCATGACAGCTGACTGCAGGAGGGCACCCATCTCATCTGAGACCCGATGGCGACGTGGTGGTGCTGACCACTTAGTCCATCAAATTACCTCAGCCTAGGTCCAGCAACAAGGGCGAGACTCCAGAGCTGCTTCCCTTGGGGTTTTGATGCAGTCTCCCTTGAGGTGGTGTTTCTGCACATAAGTTGTGCCTACTGGTGGCTGTTCCTCCAGGTTTTTTTGGAAGGATCTTGGCCAAAATAATACAAAAAGTTTACCTAGATTATGCAATTCATCTGTCTGATTTCATTTGAGTTTTTGTTACTGCACATTTTGATGCCCTTTGATGAGGGGGCATTTTTAGTCTGTTTTTGCAAAAAAAGAAAACTGTACATGGCAGATACAGACAGGAGGGGTCACCTCAACTAGCAGCAAAATTAATTGTCAAATTTCTCTCAATCAGCTGTTTCCATCAAAACCAGCAACTGTTTCAAAGAAAAGATTACATTCTCTGTTGTTTTGTTTTTTTTAGTATACATCTCTCATTGCATTCAGATAATTAAAATGCCGTAACAGTTTTCACATTTCATTGCCTAATTAACAGCAATAAAGGCCACACTAAATCAGGATGAATCTGTAATTTCAGCACTAATCACACAAGTGTGAGTGTCAGCATCATAATGAGATGCACAAATCTGGAGGTAATGAGGCTGTGGCTGTCTGGGAAATTAAAGCAAGTGCTGGCACAAATTGTACAGCAAGGTTTATTCCCATTTTATTAATTATATGCTTGCACAGGGAATTGTAACCAATTCAAATTACTTTAATTTGTGAAATTCATGCTTCAGCTATGAACTTGACATCTGAGCCTGAAGTTGGGTTCCCCATCCCTCCCTCAGTGCAAAAATGACAACAAAAACCCCCAAAGCCCTGAAATGTTTGTTTAGATGTGAAGACTTTGACATTCTGGCGTGCAAGGGTATTGCAAAGCTGATGGCAGCACTGCTGAACGATGATCATTTAGTGGTGATAGTACTGTCCTACTATGTAGGATGTCAAGGCTTTCTAAGGTGGACAGAGGTTTCAGTAATGCCAAAGTTAAGGGTATGACAACTAAAAACATTTGGGGCACAGTTAATGACTGGTATGATGTAATTTCATCTCTTACCCAGTGTACTAACCCTCTTTGATTGACGTACTGAAAAAGACCAGCTTGACTGTTTTCAGTTAAGTAAAAGTATAGTTTTGCAGTCTAACAAAAACTGTTGCAGTGCTACAGATGAAAAAATACTAATTCAAACTTGTTGATTTATATGAGTTTGACTGGTTTTATGAACAGATCATGCAAGTTCATCTGTGTTTTACATCAAGGTGATTAAATGATTTGTGCTGATTCTATCCTGAGGCTGCATTACTTGTGTGTAATTTTCAGTGCCTGAATTAAATATTTGAAACATATACGCATTTTATGTTGATAGCCAGGGATGACAGTGATCTTTCTCACACTGTAATCTTTTATAATTAGTTAATACTCAGCTCCCAAATATCATACCTTAAACTTTCATTCTAAATGCTACTTGACTGGTACATGGAGAATTTTCTGTATCATGCTTACAAAATCACTGCTCATGGTATCTATATTCAGTTTTTATATTGCATTAATGTTTCAAACCAAATAGATGATATCAAATATATTGTCATTGCCAAAAGGATTGTTCACAAGGGGTTGAATGAATTATATTTCCTGGGATTTGTTTGTCATGATGTTGAGAAGTTGTAAAGGTGCCGGTGAGGTTAATGATTATCTTCAGTAGCATGATAAGCATTTTACAGGAAGAACACTGACGATTCCACTGTGGGTAACACTTAATTTGTTCTCTTTCACTAGATAAAGGTTGTTACTGGCAAGTAACTTCTTGTATCGGGAGTTAGTAGCTAAAAAAGTTATTCCAAAACTCATGGATTCTTCCCCTTCTCTGGTCATGTTGGATGCAGTGTTACTTTTTTACCAGTCAACAGTACTATATTCATTAAGTTTGAGAGATTTCCAGTTTCAGATATTCGCCAGGAAGAGCTGCTGTATATTACCTTATAATGGATCAAATTCTTGGTAAAAGACTGTATGAGCAGCCATCTTGTGTGTGAAACAGCTATATGTTGTTTTAAATGAGAACTATCTTTCAGTCAATCACAACAAAACCTTGAAGCATTTGATTGCATCTTGGCTTGTGGTTTTGCTCACGTTTCCAATCTTGTCAAGTCATTTAGTTCTTTGTATTAAAGGAAAACAGTAGCCTTTTAAAACCTACAATAGTACAAAAAGTTGCTTCTCCATCTGGGTTTTCTTAATCAGCCCAGCTGGACTTACTCAGTACTCTGCAGATAGTCTGTGACATTCACTGCCATGTGGGGTTTATCAAGGTACAACTGAAAACATACTAATGATTGCCATCATGAACCCAGTACTCACATCTTCATCTGGTATTAACAGATGGTATTAGAAGAGGTTCAGTATGGTCTTTCATAAGACTTGCTGACTGTTACTTTAGAAGAAAATTTTCTCCACTTAGTTTCCTATTTGGCAAAACTTGCTCTTAAGAAATTTGACAAAACCATGATTCTGTCACATACCATAAGGCTGGCTGTTCTGTCTCAAGATGCCATCTGTCATGATCCTTGTTTTTAGGTTTCCATTCCATGGTGGAAGATTTTGGAAACCACAAATGTCTTAGAGATTTGCCCTAAAAGGGCAGGTGATAGACTGCAGTGTAGCCTACAGAGTCTGTAGTTGCGTGCTCTGCTCGGCGCTTATCCATAGTCTTTGATGCATAGCAGGCATGTCCTTTTGACTCTGTCTTAGAAGAAAAACTTTCAATGGAAGTTATGTCTTTTTCTCAATTTTTGTTCTCCTTTAGATTTCCCCACAAAGCAATTAGGTATTTTCTGAATTCAGCCTTGTTATATAGCTGTACATCTTCTGTGACCTTTTCTTTGGCTTTATGAATGCTCTGTTGACCATCATATTGTTTCAGAATTTATTTATTATTTGCATCCCAGTACTGATGTGCTATAATCAGGAGCTGAGACTCATTTTTTTTTTTTTTTAAAGCTTTGCATATCTGTGAATATCCAGGAGACTTATGAGGCTTGGAAACAAAGCACAGGGAGAAGGGAAACTTAATGATATGTTTTACCTTAATATTTATTTTGTATACCAATTTAAATCCTCTTATGCAACATATTTTTTTTAGTCATTTTGGTTGGATAAAACAGAGGATGATTGATTGACTGAAATATCCCAAAAGCTGTCAAAAAGTGCCCCATGACATTGGTACCATGCACAGGATAAATTACATCTAGCCACCATCACAGCTCCCAGGAGCTTCAGGAGTTTCTGTTTATCTCAAACATGGAACTGAGGACCAGGATTGTGAATTCTCTCAAATCTCAGAGAGGCAGAACTGTAGACAATATTCTCTTCTCAGGTTCTGATATGTTGTGTCTGTGCAGAATTAGTGTTGTAAGGATCTTCGTAAATTTGTACACTGCACTGGTGGATTTCTAGGAAATGATCAGAAAACAAGAGGGTCTGGAGTGGAAGCAGCAGCACAGCACTGAGAAATGAATCTGGTTTTTTTATCCACAACTTATAGATGGCAGTGCTAATCATATATCTGATTATGACATCTTTTCTTCCTCTTCCCTTGCCCTTCTATGTAAGTAGGTTTAAAAGATGCCTTTTTGAAGGGTAAGAAGTATTAGAACACAATTAAAAATTGGTAGAGATGATCTAAAGTAATATGTGTAAGACACTAAAGCAGTATATGAATTGCAGTGGACCTTTTTTTTTATGACTTGTTAAGCTCATGCTGGCTTTGAAATCACTGAGGCTTTTGTACCATAAACTGTTATTCTGAAAAGTGATTATCCTGTTGAACTGTGGTTAAAATTTGTTGTTCCTTCATTCATTATTGAGAATACTGTAGCCTTAATAGTAGCTTAAGATACATGTCATGTCTTTGTAATGCATTAATTCACTTTCAGCATTGATCAACACTTACTGTGTAATTAGCAAGCAGATTTAACAATCTGCTAGGACGATACTCTCTGTTGCATGACTGTTGTGCTCATAGCTCACAAAATCCAGGGCAGAGAGAGGCCACAAGAGAAAGATTGTCATAACTGCACTGTTGTTGTTCAACAAGCAAAAATAGTGTGTTCCTGGATTTCAGAGTGTAGTATTTGTGTGTTGTATTAATATCAAGTTGGTGCTGGAAGGCAAAGTAAAATGGAATATGCTGTGTATAACACTGGCTTTAGAATTTGAATGTCAGGAATGAGTAGGTGTGCTGCATAAGGGATATGCAGTTTTAAAATGAACCTTAGATGATCTATAGAAATAACTGAAATTAGATCCCTTGTGTGTGTGTGTATATTTTGCTGTCTTACAATACCCTTTGGCAGCAGGATAATTGAAAGGTCTAGAGGAACTTGTTGCTAGAAACACCCCTCTCCCTTTATTCAGCTTGCACACTTATAAATAAATTCACAGGCATAACAAGCTGTTCTCAGCTGTTGTGCTACTGCTCTTCACTCAGAACTTTTAAGGAGGAGTACTGTAGAAATACCTACTTTAGAGCAGTGCTTGAGGGCTTCATCTCTTCAAGTGTATAGTGTTTGAATATCTACAGAAGGAATAGATGAATGAATAAATAAATAAATAAACACTACATGCATCTGCTTCTTAGGAATTTCTACGAGTATAACCCTGTTTCGGAAGAATACTTGGCCTGTGCTCTTCACTGGTGAAAGCCTGGGCACTTCTGCCCAGAATGCATATTGATAGAAGAGCTGTGCTTGGTTAGTGTAGGTTTGAAACCCCAAAATATATACATTATTCAACAGATTCTAACAGGCAAGATCTTGATGATATTCCTTATGTCACATTGACTTTCTGGGTTGCTCTGAGAACATTGGAAGAGTTGATAATCTCATGCGGACATCTGCAGTACAGCATGGCAGTCAGCTGTTCATATGCAACACTTAAGAGCTGTTTTAGTGAGCAAAAGTACACTCTTGATGTATTTAAACACAATTTTCATATTACAAGCAATTAGAATAAGTTGTTTATGGAGAAAATGAAAAATTTCTGCACATCAAACATGATAATTTTATCTCTTGAAATAGAATTCAAATAAAACTACATCATATCTAATAATAATTGTGAAATACTGTCATTCGTATAATTCCAGCTGGCCAAATGTTTGGTTGCTAGATGATTTTCAATGCAAATACTTGCTTGGCCACGTGAGATTGTGAAACAGCTGCAATAAAGGCTTGAACAAAGATACTGTAGTAATCCCTAGTCAGCCCACCAGAGCACTGACTTTCTGAGGTCGCTACTTATCAGACCAAGACATTTGAAAGGCTTTTAATTTTTTAATTTTTATGTTTTAAAAAGATTCATCTGGCTGCAGCTGTAACCTGATCTACTGTTTCTCATACAAGCTTTTAAGGGGTAAAAACTGCTGCATTATCACACATATCTTCAATAAGAGTCTCCCATAAAAAGAGTATCAAGACAGGTAGTGTTCAGGAGTAGATGCTACTGTATACATGGGAAGAATCACTGACAGCAGCAGCTGTAGCAATTAGCCAATTAAACAGTTTTTATTGATGGTCTGCGATAGCTAATAAACTTTTAACAAGCTATAAAACACCCCATGGATCAATCTTGCTATTAACAGGCTGGATCATAACCAATACTTACTAATTCTAACTAACATTATTGTTTGGAAATGGAAGGAGTAAGTGGACTGTATGCCAAATGTAACAGTGGAGACATCGTTCTCAATAAATTCTGGTAGTTTAGGGAATATTTATAATTTGCTTCAGCAGACAAAGCAATCTCTTTGAAAAGCAGGGTTTGGGGGCATCTTTTTAGCTTTCCATGTCGTTAAGCCAAGGATGAGACTTTCAGCCATGGAGTTACAGCACAATCACAGAAAAGCTGATAAAGAAAACCAGGGAGGTTTGGAGGGGGGGGTGAGGGTTAGGGAGTTGTTTTCTGTAGTTCCATGTGACACAAAACCATCTTTGGGAGAAACACTGTTCAAAACCATGGGGCTTAAGTAACTTTAGTAACTATTTGCCTGGTACTATATTTTTTTCTGATTGGCTGAATGTTATTTTTCTCAATCAAAATGGTTATTTAATGTTACACACTGGCATTTTGGTTTTTTTAAGGATAAATAAATAGGAGGCTAATAGGGAGAGATTTAAGGATTAAGAAATTGTAGGAAGTAAAATGTTGACAGATAAGATATTGCTTAAAGTTTAAATTACCATAGGTAGTAAAGAACTCAAGAAGTATTTAGTCAGCCTTATTGTTATAGGCTAAATTCACTGGCATTCCTGGAATGTCAAATGGGTGACTGATATAACTGTGAATTCTTGGAAGGTTCTTGCCAAATTTCCAAACAGTGCCAGTGTTAATAGTTTGCATTTTTAAGTTTCTGATGTCACATTTACTTGTGGTTAGTCCAGCACTGTTCTTTCAGTGATACCATTACTGAAATGTCAGTTCAGCTGAAAATTCAGATTGTTTTTCAGGGGAACTGCCATGATACATCTGTATGCATGTATGTCCATCCAATTATGCACTTAAAGATGGAAAATAATTTTGCTTAATTTTTGTCCTCTTTTTAGCTCTACACATGAAAAGCACTTACCTCAATGTAACGTAAAGCCCATACATTAGGAGTTCAACCATTAAATTCTTGCACAAAAATGTAAGCTTCATATGTAACGCATGATTTCTCTAACACAGAGTTGTCCCATGTCCTGGAGGGTTTTTCTTTGTCTTCCTCATTAGCATGCAGCACTCTAAGAGAAATTTTCTGCACCTAAAGTAACTGATGATTTCAGAGTATTTTTGTAAATATTTGCTTGAATGCTATATAAATATTTGCTACAGTCTGCAAATGTTTGTAGTTGGCACTAAAAATATTTGTAGGTATAGCTACCAAAGAAAACACTCCCCGTGTAAAGTATGTGAAAGACACTGTTACAAAAAAAAAAAACCACCCTCACTTACCAGATAAGAAATACTGCAACAAGAAAAGAATCACACCTATAACCATCATGTCTGTCCAAGCAAAAACTTCACTTAGGCTGCAGTTGTTGCTCAAAAATTACCTCTGGTTTCTTGGCAGTAAGGTAATTGAACATATAAATAATTTATAAATAAAAGCCACTCTACTAAGAAATGTTTGGAGTGAAATCTGTTATTACAATAACTTCAGACTTACCTGCAGGATGAACAGAACCTATACAGAGACTGTAGGTAAACCAATAAAGTATTGGCTTTGGTTAACTTCAGCACGTCTTTCTTGTTCCAAAGTCACTATAAACACAGTCTAAAGTCAAAACAGTAAAGCGTGTAAAATTACACTTGATGGTAATTATGATTCCATCTGCTATGCAGTCAAGTACTTAAACTTTTTCATGTGAGCCACAACCAAATCTTTTATCTAGTGTGAGTGTGTTCCAAGAAATACTGGAATGAGTGGCTAGGTGGAGTAAAAGAAGAAAACATCTGTAATAGCATGTCCCTGTGAAATACAATGAATACACAGATAAATTCTGCTGAACAGCTCACTCAACTCTTGGAGATAAGTTGAGGTGTTTATTTTTCCACTTGCAGCAGTTCTAATTAATCTAATTAATGTGGTGAGATTTCCTCAGGGTTTTCACAGGAAAAATTTGTTTCTGCAGTTGGGACTTACCTCTGAAACTCTTTGCAGGAGCTGGAAACAAAAAGCCTGGGCAAACAATGGAAGTGATGGCACAAGCACTGCTTGGTTCTGTTGCTGCATGTGCAGATTGCTGGGTTTGAAGTTCACCATCATCCTTGTGCTCACACCTTTGCTGGCTCTCGGTTACAGTGCTGTCATTCTCCTTGCCTCCCTGAGAGTTTTCTTGGAGGCAGATCCTTGTCTGTTCCCCGGTAATGGACTGTACCTTGCAACTGGCTTATTTAAGTTCCCGGATGAGCACAGATCCTGCAAATTCACTGTTAGCACACACTCTCCCTGAGCAGTTTGTCTTATCAGGTATTTGTGATACTTAGAGGAAAAACAAACAAGTAAATACCCATTGGGACTTGCTAATGGGTCCAAGAAAACACTCTTCACTCTAGCTAGAAAAAGAAATACACAGAGGGGAAAATAATAAATGTTTATTTCTTATGGTTTTACTTTCCTCAGTAAGTATTATTTAAAGTTACCATCAAAGCCTCTGAAAGTTCATTACTCCTCTCCTGCACATAGTTTTTACTCTTCTGCTTAGAAAAAAAAAAAAAGTCCCTTTGCTATTTTCTCCCCAAAGAGCCATTATGTAACCCCTCCTTTTATAATCCTTTGTCTCCCTTTCCCAGGCAGCCTTGTCAGAGGATCAAAGTTCGTTCATTTATTTAGAGCCTGTTAAAATTTAAACGTACAGCGAGTTTTGTCTTGTGTAGCGAGCCCTCCTCCAAGGTTGCTCCCTCCGAACAGCTGGTCAGCAAATGATTCTTTATTGCATCTGACCTGGGAGACCAGATGCTGCTCTGATAGAGAACTGCAGAGTGTGTGCGCGCTGAGCCGTAAGTGGTGCGACATTTTCATAACCTTAAGAAAAATTCATAACTTAGTGACATTCTCTGAATTGTCAGAGGTAGTTGATGGAAATACATCTTGAAGAAATGAAATTTAAAAGATTTATTGGGGGCTACATTCTATGACCTATACTGCAGAAGTAATGAGAAAATATTCTGAAAAGCTTACTGTGATGTTGCTTTTGGATAGAACATGGATGGAATGGCAATGCAGAGCCGGTTAACCCAAGTGAAAGCGATACATGCAAAGGCATGGATGTGAAAGAAGCAAATGAAGACACATCTCTTTATTATTCATAAAATGAAGTTCGTCAATGCAAGGATTCTGGAATCCATTTCTGTTTAAATCTGTAAATATTGCACTTCATTAAGAGGAGACAGACTGCATGCATCATAGTTTTTAATTGCTATTAAACAGCAAAAATGTGCTTACAAAGCAGACAAAAACATGAAGTGCACTGGATTGTCCAACTTCTGTTTTTCGTTTGGATTACATTTGTAAATCCTATTTCTCTACTTCAAAAATCTTCATTTCCTATGTTTACATAGTTAACTATTTTTGTTATTCTTTTCGTTTGCACAAAATGACAAGTGGCTTCAAAACACTGACCTTATAGTGAAATGGAGAAAATGAATTGTATTGACATATTTCAGTTTTACAGATAAGACATAGTTTGAGTTTGTTCTTTTTCCTGTTCTATCTACACTGCACAATCTGCGCAAGGTAGGACTGCTGCAAAAATTGTTACTCGAGGTGACGTTTAAGATGTAGAATGTTTAAGCTGGTATTTGCCTAAAATATTAGGAAGAAGAGTGATGAAATTTATGCTCTTAACTAGCAAAGCTTTATGCTCACAAACCCCTAGTGCAGATTCCTTTATCTTTTTACCCATTTTACTTATTTTAATTGAGTAACTGATTTAGGCACTGCTCATAAAAACTGTGTCAGTCCTATAGGTGTGTTTTCATTTTGGAGGGATGACAAAGTGGGCTTAAATCATGACATGCTAGATACTTTGAGTATTTAAATATGTACCATTTGATGGATTGGCCTGGTCTTCTTGACAGGGAAAACACTTTTAATATTTTATGGTTTTATGTCTCATCTGGAAATGTTGCTTGCATTAACAATTGCAGTAAGCTGAAAATTCGTGGGATTGTACATTTACAGGAACACCAGGATTATCCTATGCTATAGCCCAAAACTGCAAAGTGGCAAGAAGTATGCATGCTTTATGATCTCTAAAGTGTTTGTTATTTACGGAGTTTTTGTTATTTTCATTTCAAAAGTAAAGAATTCCCATCTTTCAGTCTCTCTTGCAAGTTTCCAGAATTTTCATCTTTTTTGAATCCTTAGATTTCACATCATCATCTTAGGTATTATCACTCACGCTCATGATCTTGCAGTTGTGAGATCTCTGAAGCATATCACAACGAAGTTACAACCATAATGTTCAACCATGGTACCATGGTAGTACTGCCTCCGTTTATGATACTGGCTTGCTACAATTACGTTCTTCAAATGATCTTTGGAGTTTTGCAGATAGTGTGTTTGCCGCTTCATTATCACACCAATTGGAAAATAATTTTGGTGTTACTGTTTGTTTTTAATAAAGGAGAGAAGTTAAAACCATTGTAACAAACTTCTTTATATATTAACTGACATTACATCGGCATTGACTTTTTTAGAATCAGTTTTTGGTGGTAACCAGTCTGTTTTGAAACTTGGTAATGCTCACGATGGGAGAAGTAAAAAAAAATAGCAAATGATTAGAAAATGTAGCTCATCTCTATCTGCAGCTGACTTGCTGAAATACCATAACAGTGATTAAAAATAACAGCCGTTTTATCAGTGATCTTAAATTCCAACAATTAACAGACTTTAATGTGGAAAAAAATATGATCATGTTTAACTCTTTTTGGCATTACAGAACCCATATACAAATGATAAATCAGGAATAACTCTCTTTTTAAGGTGTTTCTCAGCATATTTACTTGGTGTATGTTTCTAAAAAGCAAGTGTTCTACCAAATTTCAAAACCCTTGATCCTTTAAGTATATTGTACAATCAAGTTGGCAAATTATATCATTAAGATGCCAGGTCTGCTGCAATCAAAATTAAGAATCTGTTTTTATTTCTAATGCTTTTCTAAATACTGTAAAATTAACATGCTTACTTAGATTTACCTTGGAATTTGGTATGTCTCCTGGCAAGGTTTATGCACCAAATTAGCACTTGTTGGAATACAATTCAATATCTCATCTGCTTTTTTTCTAACTCCTCCCCAGCCCACAAAATTTTCTGGTGATTGACAGGTTCTATTAGTGCTTGTTCAGATATGGAGATTAAACCATGACTAATGGAACTGTGCCCCAGACTTTTTCATTTCCTAGATGTCTCCCTCATCTACTGCAATGGCAACTACTTGCCCTGTGGGAAAACAAAATCGAAAGAGGTGCTCAAACCAAGATTAATTTTACATTCACCTAACTGATTGCAGTATTTATGGGCAAAGTAACACAAATGATTTTTGTTTGTTATTTATTTCTCGGTTCAAGGGGATGTATAGCAGACAGTGGCATTGGCTGGAGACTGGTCAGACTCTGGTTAGGTGGGAGCCTTAGCTGAATGTTGCTGTATGATTTGTTAAAACGTACTTGATACACACCATAGACTTCCAAGCACCAGACCTGAGAACTGCATTCAGAATATTTTGTAAAGTGAGTGAAACAGTTTATCACTTGTAGTTCAGGTTTCTGCAGTCCTTTCTTACTAATTTCTAATATTCTGTCTGACTTCTTGACAGCTTTTGAGTGCTAGACTGATGTAACAGAAAACAACCTATAGAAACACCAAGGTCATTTTTCTGGGTGATAACAGCTTATTCAGAACCAATACTGTACTTTTCTCATAGTTATTATTTTGTGTTTATTGGCATCGGGTTTTGGTTGCCATTTTACTGTCACATAATTCATTGCTGTGAACTTCTGCAACTTGTTTCAGTCAAGTTTGGTTTTAATTGGCTCTGAATATTTTCATATCACCAGCAAATTTTGCACCCTTGCTAATTGCTCCTTTTTTATGTGTATAGATTGAACAGCAAAGGTGACAACACAGATATTTGTGAAATGCAGTAGCTTACTTCTTTCTGTCGTAAAAACAACCATTTACTATTGCCAGATAGTCCATATGTCTACTAATTTGATGAAAAAGCCTTATTCAGTGAAGAACTATGGCTTTCTACTAGTATCTTCTTTCCATCTTGAGAGGGTTTGAAGTCGGAAAATGACAGGCTTCTGAGATGTCAGAAATATAAAATTATGGCAAAAGTTCATACAACAGCTGTTCTCTCTTTCAGTGATGCATCAGTATGCCCAGTATTACTTGCAGTCTGCCTTTGTATGCCCTTAGTAGGAGAGAAATGTCCCCATCCTTGGGTCACACAGCTTAGTCTCTTTATGCTAAAGCTATTGTTGCCTTCCACTTCTGCAATTTCACTTGCTCACAATTAAATCTACACACCGTGCTCTGCTCCTATTTTCCTGCTGGCAGAAAACTGTATTCTGACAGGCCCACGCATTGCAGTTCTTTGTAAGTGGCATCATGTACCCATTGGGTGCCGAACTGGGGAATGCTCAGATCTCTCATGATGCATATGCAGCTCTTTCCTGTGTGTGGGCTGGGCTGAGGACCTTGGGGAAACACTGCCCGCCCATCATAGCTTTGCCATACTCTTTCTGTTGATCCCTCTGTAGGCTGCAGATCAACGTGTAACTGGAAGTAACTAGACGGTGTGCAGCTGTTTCCCAGTGTTCCACTGCCAGCAAGAGCAGGTGACACGCAAGTTTTGAGTTTGAAACACCTTCACTCCTCCTCAGGCTTAGCGTTGCACAAGGGCATGAATACCATCAGGCAATCTTTGAATTAATGATTTTTTTTCATGAGTGAATAATGTATAAACCCAGCTCTTAGTGCCACCAACAATCCATGTTGTTTTGTAATGAAATATGCATTTTTTTGTATTTGAAAAACGTAAAGTACGTTCATTTTGTGGGTAGTGTAAAATTTATGATCTTCTTAATTATTCATTTCAACGCTTCTTTAAGACTGTAGGTATATTTAAATGACATGATAGATGACCACCCTGTCCCTTACCAACCCTTGAAATAAGATATGATAGATTTGGAACTCTTAAGGCCTGAGCCTTCTCTTTTCCCAGTCACTTTAGATATGAGCTCTAGAGTCTGCAAGGCAGGTTGCCAAAAGCATTTGGGCACTTATACTGTAGTCTTCTGTAATGAAGGATCTTAATAGAAGTGAAACCTGTGAAAATGTTTGAGCATCTATGCTTCACCACCTGCAAGGCAGTGCTCAGTGTGTCAGAGGATCAGACCTGGCATGCAAGTTTTATGTTACTGTGCCATGTGCAAATCAGGGATAGAAGCATTCAATTTGTGCCATTGGCCTTGTATATACACCTTGATAGTCAGTATTTTATTTATGTATTTTCACATTGAGGATTCTTAAAAAAGAAGATTTATCTTGGTAATTGACACAGAGGAATAGAAATTTAGATTTAAGAAAAAACAGTAATAAATCATGGTTTATCAGATCTGGATTGTTACATCCAAGTGATAAACAAGAGCAGCCGTGTACTACTTCTGACTTTCTTCTGGGTCTCCTGCATGAACACAGCTCTAGATCCTATAACTTTGTTTTGTGCAATTTATATGCTTTACAAGTTATATTTGTTGATGACATTCTGAACAGGACACTTGGGAAAAAATTTGTACTGACTACCATTTTGATTAATCAAAAAGTGAGATGAAGGGATGTATGTTTGGTTTTAATAGGGCTTCAGGTTTTTCCTGAGAGAAATTCTTAAGTATGTCTTTCAGACACTGTTTTCTAGATGTTTCAATTTAAAACATTTGATATTTTTGACAGTCAGTTCTTTGGAGGCTGTGCACATAGGTTTTGAAACAGTCAATTGCAAACCAGAGGATACAGTTCTTTCAGCTTGCCACTGCTCGCTTTTTCCTTAAAGGAACCAGCTTGACCATGCATACACTTCAACAACCACATATTTGAGACTTACCCATGATGATTATAGTTGATTTGCCTGAAATAACTTAGCAAGAGATTTTTCTGGATTTAGGGAGGTAAGAATGTACTTTAACTTTGTTACTGTTTCTAACAAGATTATATTGTTTTCTGATTCAAAGTTGCAAACTGCACACTCCTTCAGTTAATAAGATTCTTCCAGCATGCTTGTACTTCTCTCTCTCCTAGGTTAGACTGCTCTCTGGGCTTTGAGAACCTGTACAGCTGTAGATTTCTTTGTTCACTTATTCCTGTACATCTGATTTTATGACATAAATATTTCTTTTTTTTTTTTTTTTTTGTAAAAAATTTTAGTAATGTTCCTTTCACTTAATGTACTATCACCGTAGGAAGGAAGCTGCCCAGTATTTTGATGTACAGGTAGTTCAAAGGCAGCAACTAGTCCTGTCACAGAATCAGTGTTTAACACAGTGTAACCACTAGACTACAGTGTGCCCTCCCAAGTAGTTTTTTATTTCCCCTGAAATCATATTTAAATTCAACCATTGTCCTGTCTGACACATCAGTCTTAACAGACCACATATTTACTTTTACAGGGTCCTCTTCTGCATTTGACCTGATTCAGCTAGGGACCATTCCACAAATTACTTAATTCTCTTTGCTCACATGGCTCACCAGGATGGCCAATGCCAGGATGTCACTCATCAGCATTTTCTTTGATGTATTTAATGTTCTGTTAGTGAATCAATGCTGAGTTTGACGTTCAGTGCATGATGAATGTCTTGGGGGCCACTTTGAGGTACTGTAACAAGGCTCTTGCTGTCCGATTCCATTTTGCATCATCTGGGAGACTTGCTGAGGATCAGACTTCCTTCCCTCTGCTGTGGAAGTGAGCTAAACCAGACCCCTTTACTGTTCAACTCCAGCTGTGAAAGACTTGATCAACAACTGGTAGCTTTTTCTTGAATGATAATTTTAGAGATTCTCTAGTTAGCTATTTGTGGCCAAAGAAAAACTGAAATGCTTTACAACCATCAAGTATCTTAACGTCAAGCATTACCTTAGGTGCCTCACAATTTTTGCCTTTTTTGTGGGGTATTTAACCTATTCCTAATGCCTTTGAAAAGAAGATAGAAGGTAGTACAGTGCAAGCAGGTAAATTGTTGGATTTAATTTTTATTTTCTGTTGAACCTTCTATACTAGGATTCTGTTTCAGAATTTTAACCATATAATTCCCATGTCTCCGTTATTGGCTCAACTGGACTTCAGAATTGTATAATAATTTGCTCATAACTGGGAAGACTGATCTTAGCCCTGCTGTGTCCAGCGTTGTTCTTGTTCTTTGTCTTCCAAATGTTTGTTTGCTTAGTTCTAGAAAGAACTGGGAGATGGTAGTGCTGGTGTCCATTAGACTGTTGATTTTTCCAATGTCTTATTTTAACTTTGGAATTTTTACCAAGTTTCAAGAAAGTAGCTGGTATTTCAAGAAACTGAGTCATGGATTTATTGAAGTGTAAATATCAATGAATGCCTGCAACAAGGTGACTAAAAAAACCCCTTTGTATATAGATCAGTATCAGTCACATTGTTTTTATAGAATAGAATAGAATCATAGAATTGTGTAGGTTGGAAAAGGCCCTTAAGATCATCAAGTCCAACTGTTAACCTAACACTGCCCGGTGCACCACTAAACCATGTCCCTAAGCACCACATCTGCACAACTTTTAAATACCTCCAGGGATGGGGACTCCACCACTTCCCTGGGCAGCCTGTTCCAGTGCTTGACAACCCTTTCAGTGAAGAAATTTTTCCTAATATCCAATCTAAACCTGCCCTGGTGCAACTTGAGGTTGTTTTCTCTTGTCCTATCACTTGTTACTTGGGAGAAGAGACTGACTCCCACCTCACTACAACCTCTTTTCAGGTAGTTGTAGAGAGTGATCCAGGTTTCCCCTCAGTCTTCTTTTCTCCAGAATAAACAACCCCAGTCCCTCAAACACTCCCCATAAGACTTGTTGTCTGGATCATTCGACAGCTTTGTTGCTTAGTTGAGAGTATTTTCTAATGGTTGCTATCTTACCATTTACATACTGCAAGGAGTTTTAAATTATTTGGCTTATATAGGTAGAAGAACAGGGTGAAATCAGACTTTTGCTACTCAGGGATTACTGTGAATCCTTCATGGTCCTTTCCTATGTTAAAACATGCCACAATTTCTTTATGAACAGTACATACAAGTTAGGCCTGACACTGTTTATGTAAGCCTCTAAAAGAACCTTGGAAGTACTTCGTGTGGGTATGGTATTCAGTCTGAAGTTTCAACGTGTCTAGTAAAAGCAGATATAGCCTTGTTTTATGATGGGGATATTCCATGTTCATAAACGACTTGCCTGTAACCATAAAAGAGAAGGAGGAGTAGCAGACCAGCAGCAGTGTTTAACTCTGATAGCTGTCCTGTGTGCTAACTCCTAGGTCCTGCTCCCTCAGGTTTTACTAAACTGATTCAAGCAAACTTGCTCTCAACATCTAGTTCAGCCTTGTAAAATCATCACGAACTTAAGGAAGTTTCAGCACACAAACTAGGTATTAATGTTTCTTATGAGTAATATAGTGAAAAAGATATTTTATTCCTCTGTCTCTACAAATATAATCCATGATGTAAATGGAGTCATTTTTGTTCACATCTGATATGAAACAGAATTTGAAGAATTTTGTTATGTATTCCATTTTTAATACATGTGGGTATGTATATTGCCTTTTTTAGTACTGATATTTTAATCACCATGCTTATTGGTATTTTGATTATTTTTCAATCCTAATGTTTCTATGGTGGTCCTTAAGTCTTATATACCATTCATCTTTCCTTAATCTATTCTGAGTTCTGAAGATTCTTATAGTTTTCAGTCTCCCAGTTCTATCTTTTCCTGATCTCTTTTTCCTCCTTCTCCTGCCATACATAATGTCCCTCCATGAGTTTCTTCTCTCCTTGATTACAGGCTAGTAATCCCTCCTAGATTACTAAAGATGTAATGACCTTGGTTTTGTACTGTGCTTTTCTCTGTGTTTAAGAGTACACATTTTTTCCAAAATTAACTACGTGCAAAATTTAACTCAAAATAATTCAGTCACACTGTTTTCTAATACATGCTTGGTTTACTAATGATCTCAATTCTTAAGTTCTTCCAGAGGTTTCCCAAGACATGCTTAGTGATTTTTGAATTTTAGCTTTAAAAATACAATCATTTTAAACATAAGGTTGAAGTATCACACACATTCTTAGAACTAGAAAATGTATTTTCTTTAAAAGTAGAAAAACACTTTGAGAAAAATCCTTAAGAGATTTAGCAAAATTCTTACGAGAAGAAGCTAGAATTTTATGGAACACTTTAGAATGTAGCTGGAGTTGTGAGAATGAAACTTGATTTTGTTTAAAAACAGGCAGAAGGAACGGGAGAGAGAGGAGTGTACCATTACAATGACATCTGTACCCTGCCATATTTCACTTTGGTTTTTGCAGAAGACTCAGACTAGGCACCAGCAAATAGTGACTCATATAAATACCCACTTGATTTGCAGAAATAAGCAGGAGTTCAAAATTCAACAAAAATACTTAAGCATTGCAAAGGTAGAAGTGGGTGACTGAAAACTTCAGGAATCTTAAGAACTCAGAATAAATTAAGGAAAGATACATGAAAGCAAGCATGTATTAAGGCCCTTTTCAAATTAAGTTAATTCGCAGAATTAATTTAGTAACTAATACATTTAGGCCAAATTATTTCTATCCATGAATGGATAAACTTAATTTCGAAATCAGTGAGGTACACACTCATTTATTTTACAATAGAGCATATCTAAAATATATACTACCACCCTTGCCCTGGATATTTTAATTTCCAAGAAGTCAGACTGCCTTCTTGTAAGTACAAAACTACTCTTTGAAATTACTCTTTGACCCTTTTTGTGAGGCTTTTTTTCCTGAATTAGAAAGTTTGTGTCTGTCTGAAATAAAACATAACAGCAAATGTGCCCAGAACCTACTTAAATTTTTTTCCTGTGGAATAAGTGAAATAGGTATTTTTGTATTGTATGTCAGCACATGCATTTTCTATATAATTTCTGAACTTTGTAGAATCTGAAAGTGTTATGAGCTACTGAGAATGTCCCTCTTATTTATGAATATAGAATTTACTTGCCAAAAGCAAGTATTTTAGATGTACTACTGTATCGCCATTGTTGTGTGTGTCATGTTTCCATGTACTGAAGATAAACCTGACTTTTCAGCTTTATTTTGGAGGTACCCTGAATTCTGACACCATTTAGCAATAGAATCAAGATCTTACATGTGCGTATTTAGGATACTTATCTCCTCGGATACAAGTAACAATCCCAACTCAATTAGACTTGACACTTGGCATATAATGTTCATAATGGTCTTTTAAAAATGCAGTAAGGGGAAGAAAGATAAAGATATACTGCATATAGACTGCAAAAAAACTAACCAACCCCCACTGATCATTCTTTTAGTAAGAAACATTTAAAAATATTGCGGCATATTTTAGTTTGGTTCTGGAGTACACTTTTTAAGTCAGTCTTCCATATCACCTCCCAGTTCTGTTATTTTAATTCACATTGTAGAGCAGTCCTGGAATATACAAAATTATTTCCTTTTGGACAAGACTGAAATCAAAGCTGAGCTGTACTTTCCTCATGAACCCTGAGTCTGTGAAACCAGATTAGGGATAGGCCAAAGTAAGTCCTTCTGAAACACACACTGTGTGAACATCCTCAACACCAATTGTTTCACTCTGCACATTCACACAGAAGGAAGGAGGAGCCTATTTTTTTAATGAAGCAACTGTGTGCAGGATGTTAATGTGTTGGTGACAATCCTACTAAAGAAATCTTTTTCTGGGAGTGTGTGTGGAGACCCAAGAAAAGCAAGAGCTTTGGTCTGAGGCTCTTTGCATCTGAACTCGGGGCAAGAACAAGGTGACAAGGCACTTGGCATTTCTCACGGCTGTGCTCTCAAGCATGGTAGGTAAAATACTAAATTACTTCACAGTCATCTACATATATCAAAGCAAGTTAGCCCTTTGAGGTTCACAGATTCCAACTAATTTGAAGATTTGTATGTCTTCTTCTACCCACCTCTCTCCTTAATACAGGATTTCAAAGAAAAGTAAATTATGGCTTGAAAAACTGTCTTCAAATTTACAGCCTTTTGTACCTATAAAGCAAAAACTTCAAATACTTTTTAGTTTTGGCTTCTGCAGCGAATTTAGTTTGCTACATCTATTTATTTTTACTAAATGTATTTACAAGTTATCATCAAAGCTCTCAAACTTACCCAAAAGACTAAGCAACTTTGTTGTTTAAATTGAAATCCACCTATAAATTTATCTATAGAACATGTCAACCCAACTACAGACTCCTGAAATTTCCATGGCACCTATTAAACTTCATCCTCATTTAGTTTCAACAGAAGGAAATAAACTTGTTCTCTAAGTTGGAATAATGGTACAACCTTGACTTCTAATGTGGTTCTCAAACTGGTGAGCAAACTGGGGATTAATCAAGAGTTGTGCTTCTTGTAAATATTGAGGAAGAAAAGTGTTAATCAAGTGGGCAGTTACTTTATTTTTTACTGGTTGTATTAAAATTGTGGATTAAATCTGCTTCAAGAAACTATTTTGATAAGAATCAGTCATTTACCAATAGAGACCACCATTTTTTACACTGGCAGACTTCTGTTCCTGTGATGATTTTGAATACGTGGCTTTGGCGGGTGACATAAGTTAACGTCTCTGCCTTTTCCTCCATGTGGAAGATGAGGTGCTCACAAGGTTAATTGGATAATGCCAGTGAGACATTTAGAAGATGCCAGAGCTTTATGAAAATAAGAGTTACTCTACCTGTCCTTGAAAAAATCTGGGGAGACCTTTGACAAATAATTGTTCACACTTCTGAATTTTTCATAATTTTATAGAAAATTCTGGAATGGGTAGAGTAGTCTTTATGTACATGTAAGATGTATTTTATAGTACTTTTTCCATTAGCGTAAACTTCTATTTTGTGTTACGAGAAAGTGTCTTCTTAACGACTGTCTAACCAGGTTATCTTGCATGATAAATCAAAACAGCAAGGTTCATTAGCCTTCGTAATGCTTTGGAATACATAAATTATGGAAGTTATTAGTATGTTTTACATACAGTGATTACATAGTTATATTAAAATACACTTTCAGTGCAGTCAAAGTTAAGCAGTCAATTAGACAAGTCTAAGAGCTGCTGAAGTTAAATTACTCTGTGTTTGCTTGCATTAATGAAAATCATCATCTGGACTATTTTCAGAAAAAGATGTAAAGCTCCAGTTTCAATTTTTCAGTACTGGCCCTTGCAGAAAGATTCTTTCCATACGTAAGGACTATGTGCTTCAGTGTAGGTGAGGGTGGAGTAATAGCATCAGTAATAGCATCCTACAGCCTAACAGATCTCACCTCTGAGATGTGAATTTCCATTCTTGACTAATGAATGTATTGTTTTCGTAGTAGCTTTGAAAATAAAACTAAACAGCAAATCACATAGCCTTCTATCCCTCTTTGAAAATACTTTAAGAGGCAAGTCAAATAGTAGTGGATACTTGATTAAATAGTGTGGAAATCCTAAGCCAGTAGACTTCAGTAGTGTGTGGAAAAATTGAACATGTTTGTATTATATGTAGCTCTTTTCCCCTCCTGTAGAATGGCAGTAACATTGGAGGTAGAATGTAATGTCCCATATGCCTGTTTCTAGCAAAATCTGGTTTGTGTGTATAAGTTGTTTTTAACCCTAATGTATTTCTGTCCTTCTAAAACACTTCTTTGATCCTTTAAATTTATTTTCATTTCTGTAAATATGATACATGTATATGAATCCTTTGATTAATTCTGACACACTTGTTCTATCAGCTGTTCTTCTGTATTAATGCTGGAGTGGTAAAGATGGTGATATTGCCTTAATTTTTACCCCCAGAAGTTCATGCAATATGTCCTCCTAAGAGCTTTCATATGAAAATACTCAAGTATGTTATACTGAAATACTTCATAGAATTTAAGGTATGAATTTTTAAAACTCCATACACATTTTAAGAATAAAATAAGTTTAAATTTATGTAAGATTTAAAATCTTTGGCAAACAAAGCAAAACCTTGATCGGGGTTTTTGTTATAGAATCAGAATGTTATGCTTAATAATAGACACACAATTTTACTTGGAAATTCCCTGAGATGCATCTGAAAATCAAATTGCACAGCAAAAAACCACTGATGCTGTTTATGCAATGAAAGATAACTAGTTTTGACTACTAATAAACATTTTGTGTTTATTTCTGTATTTTTTGTGTTTCCTAAATGTTACTAAAATATCTTAATGTTTTGAGTAGTTTCTTAATTTATGATTTAGCTAAATTCTCTTTTGGAAATATTTGTGGAACCAAATGCAAATATTTGTGTTCTGCTAACACTGACTAGCAGAGGAGCAGAGGTAGGTTTTGCCTATTTGTTCAAGGAAGGAGAGATATGATTGATTTGATACTGGCAAATTGGTCAGTGTATGTGGTTTTCTAAAGCACTTGTGAGGCTGGGGTTTACTCACAAGTTGGACTGACTTGCTAAAGAAGTTATAAGGTCAAGAAGAAAGGTTTGGTGGTGAAGGTGAATATCAGACATCAGTCAAGAATTTTTTTCTTCTGTTATGTTTGAGGTTGTAGTTAGGGACAGATAATACAGTTATAAAATTCTAGTGATTCCCATCAGTTTTAATTATTGGAGCTGAACTTTTTCAAGAAATTATTTAGCCTCCGTGTAAAAACAAACACAAATACCCTCTGTTAGCTTTAAATTTGAGTATCCAGTAACTGAAGTGAAAAGGTAAGAAAACTTGGATATGTTATTTGTATTTTATTATAAACAACATAAGTCTATTTGCTGGAATTAAACAGTATCTCTGGTTCTGTGAAGCTTGTGTATGTATTGTCTTTCTGCATTCAAAATTACAGAACCAGTTCTTTATGGAATGATGTTTCTGTACCTGTAAAAATTAAGCACCTTTCTGAATTCCCTTTGAATTACTCATCCTTTCATTGTGTTAAAAATAAAATTTGAATCTGAGTGATTGTCCAAATTCATATGGTGAACAGTAATTTTCATTAGCTATAAGCTAGAGCAAAGTGCTCCCGAAGTTACACAGTCTTGTCATAATATACTTCCCTAAAACTGCTCTTCTGTTAGCTTGGTAACTTCTTAGCTTCCACTTTCCCTCTGTGACCAGGCATCGTTTTGGGGAACACAGTGAACATTATCTGGAATCATGTAAAGAAATTTCAAGAGTTTTTAGAATTTTCTGATATCTGTCATATTATTTTTTTCTACACATCTGCTAATGCTGTTGCAAGATTTCTTAAGAAATATTTATACATCGTGACATATTTAGTTGTTGCCCTCGCAAGGAGAAGTCACTGTTTTATTATACAAAATTGGAACTGGAATTGCTTTTGTCTAGTTTAATTTATAACGTGATCCCAGACTTATGTCTTTCAGAGGAAGAACTTGTTTCCAGATAGATTCTTTATTTTAATCAGTAGCCTTCCCACCTCTATCTTAATTGCTTAACATTTATACATCATCCTGAAGTGTGAAATACTGTGACAAATTGATGGGTTTATGAATTCTTTCAGCACTCTTCTATTCAATATATTCTTATTTTATTGTAGGTACAAACTGCAACAAAGATGATAGGTTTGAAAGTGGGGGTGCAGTTCAAAACTGTTGTGCCATGGGGGGAGAATCTGTAATACCTGCCAGTCAAGTTCATTAAATTATGTTGTTATAGCAACTGGTTAGCCTCTTCCGTACTTAAAATATCTTGTGTCAAATAATTAGTAATGCTTAATTGTATTTTATTGCAAAAGAGCCAAGTAATTAAAGAGGTTCTTGCAATGACTGTGAGGCCAGAAAGGGTCAGAAACTACTAGTAATTGGAATATATTTTGTGAATATAAATTAATAAGTTTAATAATCTGTCTCTTCATTCCCCAGGATCCAAAAAAATATGCAGCATATTTGAATTACTGTTGCTTGCTCAGAAACATTAATGGATAAAAATTAGCTCTTGCCCCCACTCTTTTTTTTTTTCTTTGTTTCTTGTCAGCATAAGAAACCTATAACGTGTACGCTGTATTTAGACCTCCCCTGATGTGACAGCCACATAGACAATTGGCCCAATAAAATCCATTTTGGCCTTTTCAGTGTGTTTCTTTGTATTTTGTCTGTCAGTCATGTGCTGGTGCAGATTCTTTTGTTTTTCCTCCTAGTTTGGTCCTCTGCATGGAAACTTTCTGAGCATTCAGTCGAAGACAGCAGTCATCATAATACACGAATGTAGAGCTTGCGGGGGGGGAAAAGATTGCTCACAACATAATATTTGGGATTGCAAGTCAGCAAGTGCCAAAATCAGTCAGAAAAACTAGCTCAACCCATCCCAGTTATGGAATCAGAGCTTCTTGAAAAGTAAAGAAACTGCATTTTTATCATAGTCTGAGGAGGTAATTTTTATTTCTCTTCAGGACTTCTGGATTTGATTCACCAAAAAAATTATATACATACCTGTTAGAGGGAAAATATTACTGCACTTTGAAATTTCCAGTTAATTTAAAGAAAGAAAAATGTGGTGGCCATAATTTTGTCCCTTGATTTGCACTCCAAGTGTTGCCATTTGTTTTAAGTAACAGTTCTTTTGGAAGTCATTTTGAGTAAATATATATGTATTGGGTTTTGCTTTAAAATTTAATCTTAACCTTAACAAATTTTAGCAGGTGGCACAGATATGTTTGTTCACCAGAAAATAAACAGATAAAAATATACAAATATTTGTCAGAGTTACAGCAAAGATACGGAAGATGTTATGCTGGTTTTTTCATAATGAAAATTGCCAGGCTTTTCTTTAAAAATGAACACTGCCACATGAATATGTATTAGTTTAACTAAATATCAAGAGATTTAAAATCCATGTTCTCAAGTATTTACTTAACTGCCCTGATGAAGATAGTTTCTTAAAAAGGCATAAATCTCCACTTTCATAGCCCATCTTCAATTCAAGTCATGCCAAAAAAGGAGGAATTATATGCCATGCAGATTATTCTAAGGCATGTTAAAAATGTACTAACCCTCTGAGATTGGCATTATTTATGAGAGATTAGTAGTCATTTGCATGAATTTGTCATCATTCTATCTTTTCGAAAAACAGAGGCTGAAAGTCTTATATGAGTTCTATTGGTGTAAATCCAGACTAAATCTATATAACTGTGACTAAAACATGAACAATTGAGAGGAGAAAAATCCCTCTGCCAAGTATGAAAAATGAACTCAGAAGTCGGTAGAAATGTTCTTTGTTCTTCACTTAATTTGGTCCCAAAAGATGGAAAAGAGTATATAGTTCATAGCTTCATAGGACACTGGAGGTTTGTAGAGTTTACTGATCTGCCATAGATTTTCCTTTAGGGTAGTTGCCTTCTTCACTTACAATACTCCCAGTCAGGCGTTGAATTTATGATTTCTTTCATATGAAGGTAAAACTATCTGTTATATTCTGCTTGATCATTTAAATTTATTACTGCACATCCATAACTACTTCATGCCAAAAACCCATCCCCGAACTGTGTTTCTTCTGTCTTACAGAAAGCGTTTGGTGTTCAGGTCTTCAGAGGTTGAACTTGAGACATGACAGGTGATAATTAAAAGACATAGAGTAGCTTTGAAACATTTTTCCGCTTTGTGAGAGCTAGGTTGAAATACCAAAATTTAATTGACATGCCAGCTAATTAAAGTAAAAATGGGAACAAAACAACCCTGAAAATTTTCAAAAACTGTGTGTGTGATAACCTGGAAATCCTATTTCAGTCAGATTTATCAGCATTGAGAGTATGGCAGATTAAACTCAAATGTAAGAGCAAAGCTGGCTGGGTTTCGGTCTTTGCTACCTCTAAAAGTCAGAGAATACCACAATGTGTTTCCATTTAGGAACATAACCTGAAATAGGTTTTGAATGCATTAGTGCATTTACTGGCAAATTAAAGCAGCACAGTAAGATACATAAAGCTTGAGCGACTCTGTACTTTTGTAGCTTCTTTTAGATAGTTTATCACAATTGTTCTTATGGACTTTAATTTTTTTTTGTTAAGGAATTATTTAAATACCATTATTTTAATAAGTATTCTTGCATTTTGAAAACATTTACTACATACTTTTCAAGAGAACAGAAATAGGTACAAGTAATTGGTGGATATTTTGTCCTTGTTTGTCATAGCAGCATTGAAAATTACAGTCCTAGGGCTCTGATAGCTGCAAGTATGGCAGTGTCCCAGATGGAGGAAATAATACCATGAATTTGTTGCTGGACTGACATTCAGACCATTCACAAAGGCATTCAATTTGTTGCATTCAGGAGGATGCTTGGAATCTCAAGGACCTGCAGCAGAGCTGCACGAGGCAGTGATGAATGCTATCTTCTTGCTTCTTGGACTGTTCTTCCTACAGTTTAAGAATGAAGCGTGTCTTATATGCCGAAGTGCAGGGCCACAGTAGCAGAGGCTGCCTTCAATAAATTTGAAGGATATGGATATTCCCACTGCTTTGAAAAGAGGGGGCTGTTCAACAACTGGATCATATTTATAAACCATAAAGGTTTAGCATTTTGTATTGGCTTTGCTTTCAGAGGTCATGTTTTAGTGAAAACCCACTTGTCATGAGGCCAGGCAGCGGTACTGGTAGTGGAAATTGTAGGCCTGACATGATTGTCAGCTAAGGAATCTGAACAGTCTTCTGAGGCTACTTGGAAGTGGAGATCTATTTCTGTGTCTCATTTTCAGCACCTTGTGAAGCAGATGGAATCCAAATAGTGGTCAGCTTTCTCAGGTGACAGTCTCCTACTGTAGTTAGTTTTGTTCATCACCTGAAGTTCTGGTTCCTTACAGACAACACTTCTTCTGTCTGTCCTAAACTATTTCTCCTATTTCTGGAGAGAGAACAGAGCTAGCATTTGTCCCCTAAGGCTGTTGCTGACCCGGGTCAGTTTTACATCCCCAGAGTCCTGCAGCCTGCAAGTTTTGTGCTGTGCCTGGCTAGAGAAGGTGGTCAGGGAGCTACGCTGCTAGCAGATCTTGCCCTTCAGTCACAGCATCCTTCTCCCATTCTTGGCGCCTTCTGCTGCTTTGCACCAAACATATTGCCTTTCATTCTTCTTTGCTACCAAGTGTAACCTTTCCGTAACTGTGCCCTGCATGGGGCTCAACCCCTGCCCATCTGTCTCAGCCAGGGCCTCTTAGCAACCCTGTGGAAACAGCAGCCCTTGAGTACCTACCCAGCACAGGCCTCCCGGCAGCCACAGAGGTTGTCCTCTGGTACCCCAGACCCAGGTCAGACAGGGCTGAAGTGGAGGCTTGAAAGAAGAACTGTGCTGCTCCTTTCCTGACACAGGGTGAGGAAAAGATGTTCCTGCTGGCTTTTGTGAATGTTAAATCCGGTGGGTGACGTTGTTATTGACCTCATGCTTGTATTGGGATGGTTTTAATTCAGGAATGGTTGAAGAGAGATGCAAGAAGCATTAAGATCATCAGACCTTTTAGGCAAGGATGGAAAAGAAATGCGATTTTTTTATATCTACCTTTTTAAATGAAGTAGGCATGGAAGAATTAAGAATATCAAAGTAGATGACTCTGCACTCAACCTTCATTTTCATAGCTGGAGTGGATCAAATTTCATCTCCTACACTGAATTAAGATCATCTGTATCTGCCCAGGCTCCAAGTCCGGTATAACACAGTTTTTCATAGCTAATCTGTGTAGCACTGTATGAATATGGCTGATTTGTATATTTTGAGCAAGAGGAAAGTTTGGAAAGCTTTTATGGTGTGTGTAAAAAAAACCCAACAAACCCAACCTGACATGTAACAGAACTAGCATAATTTTAGTTTCTGTTATTTACAACTGAAGCTGAACAGCAGATATATTAGTGTATGTGAACTTTGTTCAGCCTCACATCCAAAGATATACAACCTCACTTTTTCATATGCAATTGCTTATTATGTCAGTTCTTGGAAGAATGGAGCACAGTATTATACTTAGAGTAAAGTATTTGAAAACGCTTCAACCTCAATTGAGTGTTACTTAAGCGTTTCAGAAAATGTACCCTTAAACTACCAGTTTTATCTTCAAAGATTTTTTTTCAAGATGAGCCTGCTGATTCTTGAAACAAGCCTGTAGGTATAAACAAGCATTAGTTTTTGTCATGTTGAGAAGTAGTTTTAAGCAGAGAGACTGTGTCTTGTCTCAGATTCTGTAGTAAACCAGATTATTGGGTGAGCTAGAGCAGAATTTAAGCTTTTATCTTATTCGGTCTAGGAAGGACTAATACTTCTACCATTACATGATGATACAATGCCTTATAAGAATTTATTAGGACCTGTGTTTCTTCTGTGAAGCATGGACATTAAGCTGCAGTAATGTCAGTGTGGTGGTCTGACCCTGACTGAGGAAAGAATCACCTATGGCTTCTCAACAATGTGTATTTTCAATTCTCCTTTAGACATAGTCATTCTCTTAGAAGCCTGGCAGCACTTTTAAATACTTCAGAATTCTGTAAGGATAACATTTCTGTGACTAAGTTTGTTCCACATAGTAGATGCTTGTTCTGTAACTTATACATTATGTGTATTTAATTTTGACAGCACGATTATTTATTTATTATCCAATATAATTTATTTAACCTTTTATTTACTACTACTAGCCTCTAGTGCATATTCATACGCAACTTTGTAAACAGTTGTTACCAGAAATAATTTGCACTGTGAAAAAAAGTTCACATTTTGTAACCCTGGGTGTCTTGAAAAAGAACAGAAAAAAAAAATAAAAATCTGTATCATTACAAAATAAAATGGAGCTGCTGAACAGCAGTGTGTTACTGAAGGTATACAAACAGATACGCAAACCTTCTGCCTCAATCTAATTATGTATCCACTGTCTGAGAAATAATTATTGGCTTAGAAATAAAGATCTTGGTTTTTTCATGGAGATTTTAATATGTTCTTCTCAGTTTGAGTCAAAACCTTAAATATGTAAATGTTCACATCTTTTTCTGCCTTGTGTGTGATTACTTCTATTCTTTGATAAATAACTGTAACTTTGTTTTCTTTTTTGTAAAGAACCACCATTTTGGTTATATTGAGAAAAGTTAGCATGCACTGGAGTACTTTCAGCTGTACTCACAGTTCTCTGGGGTAATTTGCCCACATACCATTGCATACACTCTCAGACAGGGCTTTTTCTTTATAAAACCTCTGTGAAATTGAGAATAATGGGCACTATTAACATGTAAACCTGTATGCATAGAAATGCTGTGATGTTTGTGGTTTCTTTTGTGGTCATAGTAAAGCACTGAAAGATTTTAATGCTTGTTGCTTCCCTGAGACAGGAGCAAGGTGAGGGACGCTTCTGAAAAGCTTGACGTTGTCTTCTGTGTCTCTGGAGTTCTATAAAATAGGAATACTTGGCTGCCTCTCCGCAGTTGTGTCCACCGAAGTATTATTGTTTCTAAATTACTTTGAGAATGCTAAACAAGGTGCACTTCTGAAGAGCCCAGAGTAATGGTAGAAACGTTGCTGAGGTTCTGCTTATTTTCATTGGGCTGGTGCATCATGGATTGATTGGCCTGTGCATCGTGGCAGAAGGTAGAAGGTCAATAGGTTTGTGTGAGGTTGATGTGAAAGTGTCATCTGTCAAGTCAGTGATGAAGTATTGTGGAGAAATCAGGGAGAATGACTTCATAAAACTTACTGAGAGCAACATACCCACAGAGAAACTGCTCTGTTGGAAATCTATTACTATTAAAATAGTAAAAATACTATTATTGCCTTTTAAAACTGACAGAGCAAAGGTGCAGGCAACAATGAAGAGAAGGTTAATAGAGCAAGATGATGCTTGCTTATAGATTTTTCGTTTTTAGGCTGCCACTTGGATACTTTAACAGCTTTACCCAAGACACCCCACAGTAATAAAAGTGAACAGATTGGTTGCTCTCTGCAAACTGGATTTGGTTTCAAGTTGTTTTACATGAAATAATCTAAATAAAGATTGTAACAGAACTATTTTTGAATAACATAACCTGAAGACAGAATAAATAAGCATGTGCTCTTCACTCCATGCAAATGCATAAATCCTCAGAGTAAAAACTGTTTTAATGTTAGTTAGTGTGTTCTTTTGATTCTCTAGAAGATATGTACTAGATGTCTTTTTCTTGGATAACCTATTTGCTTTTGAAAAAACTGGTGGGATTTGTGTTAATAAAATCCAGATTCTTTAATGTGCAAGAAAGGGGTATTTTGGTATACAGCTTTACCACCTTTTAAAGTTGGAAATTTATACTTATATATTGTAAATATGGTGTTATTGGGTATTGAATGGTGAGAGGAGATGAGTAAAAAGTGATCCTGATGGGACCAATGTGGTGAAAGCTTACTTCATTGTTCAGTCCATTACCGACCTTTATTATTGCACACTATATAATACTATATATATACACACAACATATATAGTATTATGCATTTAGTGACTCTGCAGCTAGACCCTTCATAAATTTATGCATGCTCACAAAACTATTTTAAAGGCTAATATCTAAAGATTATTAAATTGCAAGACATCTCTACCTTTTGCAAGCTACAATTTTAGGGATCAAAATCTCTGTATAATCTTTTTTCTTTTTCAAATTTTATTCCTTTTGTATTTTCATTTATTACCATTGAAGGCATCCTTTATCAAAAATGTTAGTTTCATGGTTGAATTATTTAGTATCTTGTAGTATGTTCAGCAATTTTGCAGCAGTTCTTTAGAAATGGTCTTCCAAAAAGCAGAGAAGGCCAAAAAAATTCTCAGTTTTAAAACCTTTTAAATTTAAAGTTTAAAAATGTCTCCAGATTGTATTGTTTCTTGACATTTTCTTCCACCAAAAAGGAAACAGCTTAAGAAAAGCCTAAACAGCCAAAGTGTTAAAGTGTTGTGGTAGTTGAAATTAAATAAAAGGGGTTTTGACTTACAGGCTATACGTATATCCCCTCTGAAAAATCTTGTTTCGAAGATGGGTATTTGCCCTTTCACAGTATCCTGGTGTACACAGAGCAGTTGGGGGACTGACCAGCACTGTTTGGAAGATATGGACCAAGACAGGGAATGTCCTTCAGAGTACTATGCTGAAAACTGTTTCAGAGGTATTTCTGTATATTTGTTTTGCATCACTGAATCACTCAAGTTTGCTATAGTGGAAGATAAGCTCAGTTTGCTGCAGCAGGAGCAAATGATCCTTCCTTCTTATTAGAGACCTGTTGCTTCTAGTCAGAGTTTTGTTCATGTGAGAACTGAGGAGAAAATGTAAAGTGCATCATCAAAGAGCATCAAAATGGGATGTATGCTCAGTAGTGGTTTTCTTTTCACTAAAGCTTTTTTGTTGAAGAGAGACTCAGGACAAGTAAAGCAAAAGCACCTGAGGATTAAAGAAGTTAACCTTCGTAAATAAATCCTAGTCTATAAATTATATATGAAGCTATATATTTTCCTAGAATGTATATTTGTGTTGCAAAAGATATACTAGAGACTTGTTTCTTTATATTCTTCATGAAAAAGCATTATCCATGAAGATAAATACCTTCTTCAGGGGGACTATAGATCGTGGGTTTTACCTTAACATATTCCAGTGCCATACCATTTTTCACGTTTTGGAAGAAAAGTGTCTTAGAAACTGAACAGCAGCCATAAAGCTGAGAAGCTTTATTCTGGATCCTTTATTTATTAGTTGAATGTGCAGCAAAGTGCAATAGTGTGTAGGTGTAGCCATATTAGTGTTGTTCTTGTTCATACATCTTTGGCAGGACTGACTTTACAGGTACTCCATAATATGTATGTTTGGCTTCTCATTTACTCTGCAGAAGGGAATGCTTGTTTTAGTCCAACCCTGCCCAGTGGGTTTGTAGCCAGGAGTATCAGAGTCATAAGAATAACAGTTGGTGTCTGCAGACCAAGAAGTGTCCTTTTTGACAGAAGTATGGCAGTAAATTGCTGTAAAACACTGCAGGTGTGAAGCCTTGTATGAAAGGTGGCAGGCAGACTTAAAATTGTTTCCAAACACTTTTGTGTTATGTGGCTGTGTTTTAACTAGGTTGTAACTTTTAAACTTTCAAAGCCCAGTTGCGACAACTGAATTGATACTCTAGCTGCTTAGCTGTTAAGGGGAGGGAATGTTCTGGGGAACAGAAATGTTGTTTTGGGTTAAGTTAAACCAAGGCCTATTTAAATGAGCCAGAATCTCTGTTTAAGAACAAGTATTTGGAAGGTGGATATGCAGGTGACATCTGCCTTTTGTTACTATGCCTGATAATCCATGCAAATTTATCATTTCTACATGCTGCATTGGTGCTTCATTAGAGACTAGCATCAAGACTCCAAATACTTCATCCATGCTGACCTTGTTTCAGGCTAGGACCAGAGAAACAGCATGACTTTCTCTGCAAATGGCCACAAAATTCCCAGGAAATATGTAGTGCAAGGCAGTGAAGCTGAGTTTTCAGTGTTTATCATACTCTTAACTGCTGAGGCAGCTTGGTAAAAGAAGAAAGCTAGTAAGGAGCTGATGGGTGAGGAAGCAAATAAATTATTCTGGATAGGAGTATGAAAGCAGATTCAAACTGGGACAGTGGCAGTAGAAAGAGAGATAAATTAGAAAGAGAGAAAAACAGCAATAAATATGAGTCAAAAGGAGAAGAGTGAGGTGAGAAGTGGAAAGAAGAAGGAAGGCTGGCTGTGTCGAGCTCCCTGCCCATCCCTTTTCCTCGTTGAGAACCTGGAAATGAACCTAGATCTCTTGTACCCCAGGCATATCGATATCCCATGCTTGTCTGGTTCAGTGTGATGGAAAATTTATCTTTTCAATTTAATTTTTTTTTTTCTTAAATAACTGTGTATCAAATATTTGTTGAGTCGAGTACTGCCTCATCTAGGAGATAATACATTAAGAGTGCCTGGGTAAGCTTTAGTTGAACCCATCGACGTAGTAGGATAGCACAGAGGTAATAGGAAATATGGTGTATCTGGGAGATGGTGCCTGTAAAGCTCCTGTGAGTTTTACAGCAAGAAAATGAATAGTGACTGGGGCAGATGACTACAGGAAGGGAACGGATGGTTACCAGCTTTGGGCAATAGAAAGCCTATGTGAAACAGCTCTGGTTTGTTGCTGTACCTCTTCCAGACTCCTCACAGCAACCTCGTTGTCTGATTGAAAAATACAAAACTTGACTTTCAGAAGCGTTGAGTATGCAGTTACAATTGAAGTAAATGGGAGCTTATGTTTTTGAACATTGCACTTTGAATTTTTGTTGTCCTTAATAGAGACAATGTAAAAACCAAATTAATATGTTTCAAGTAATTTCCCCCAAAATTAATGGATAGTAGTGACAATTTTGGGCCTAATATTAATTTTTTCCGCAACTCAAGCTTGGAGCTGGTCTCACCACCATAGATGTGATTTGAAAATGAATTTGTTAATTTTTGGTCTTACATATTGTGGTGATAAATGCCTAGAGGCAGGAGAAAGGGAAATAAATTCTCTGTGCCTGGTCAGGATGGGTTCTCATTAAATGCAGTGCATGCCTGAACGGCTTTAAAATAATAATATACCTTATACATAATAGGCTATAATAATTGCTTCAAGTTGCATTTCTAATTTTAAAGCTTTTTTATATGTATGTTGAACAGTTTTTAATTGTGTTGGGATTTTTAGCAAGCGAAATTAGGATTTCCCATCTGAAGTCATACGTTCAGGAATAAAACTGCGTGCCAGGGTGTCTTGGCTGGTAATTCTTGTCTTCTGGGCCGTAACTTCTTGGTCCCATGTTCTGTGTGAGTGTTGTCTCCTGACATAACTGAAGTTGCCATTCTGGAATGGGGCAAGGTGTTAAATGTTCAATATCTAAAACTAGATCTCTTTGCATATTTATCTAGTGGGATGACTTAACATTTTATATATCTTAAAAAGGGATGGGCAGGTTCCAACGTTTAATTTGCATTATTTGAAAAGGTGCGTTGTTCCAGGGCATGTGTGCATTGAGGAAGAGTGCAGTAGCTGCTACCATGTGTTTGCTTATGTAGATACTGAAATAGCATGCCTGGCTCAGGTTTGTTTGACTTAAATACAAAATGAAAATCTTTTCTAAAACAGCTAGCAGTAGGCAACACTTTACCAATATCTGAATGAGCAAGCCACAGCAAAGGAGAGGAGATATTCCCTGTGATGCTGAATGTTGTAAATGCATTTAGAATAAAACCAAAGGAGAAAACAAATCTTTTTCAAACTAATACAAACTTTTTCTCTTTTTTTTTAAGAATATTGTGAGGTAGAATTTCAGCACCGATGGAGTCAGGATAGTGGCTGATGGAAATCAGTTATAACATCTTTTACATAGGAGATGGAAATTTCTTATTTAAAAATAAGATTATTTGAAGGCAAATTTCTCCATGCAAATCCTGTCATGAGCAAAGAAATTGCTGCAAGAATGAGACATTTTGTGGAAGAGATGGTTTTGGTAGATTTTGCAAAAATAGAAAAATAATTTTAATGCTACCTTATGATCACCATGTTTGCCTGTGATGACTTTATATAATCACGATAGGGTACTGATAATGGGACTTGGAATTCAGATTCCTGATACAGTCCCCAAGGAAATAAAGAAACTAGTGGTGCTTGGCCTGTGGTGAGATAAACACCCTAATATTTAGTCAGGAAATTTGTCAGTAGAGTTAAGTTCAGCCTTCTTGCCGGCCAAAGATGCAGGTTATTTCTTATTTCTGTGACACCCATGTGGCCTCTATCACTGGCAGTAGCTTGCCATCTTCTGGTCTTCCTACATGAGGCAGCATGCAGCTTTGTTTCCGTTGTGCAGTCAGAAATGCAGACACAAGGAGACACTGTCTCTACACTGAGATGATACTGTGAGCTAACCAACAACATAAATTAGAGTCTGATTCCTGTACATGGAATGCTAACTATTCCACACCAGTTCCCTATGCAGTTTTTTGTGTACAAGTAGTATTCTGTCCACACTTTTTTTTTTCAAGTAGGTATGAAGCAGGTCATTCCACATTCAAAATGTCCATGCAAGAGAATAATGCCAAGAAGCTAGTGGTGGAGGAAATTCATACGTAGATTTACTTAGCAGTAACTTTTCCTGGAAAACGAGCTCTTTTTAAATTTCATCTTTAGAAGGTTAACTAAGCCCCTTTTATAGCAGAACTTTTCTGATCACATAACAGTGGCTTATAATTAAGAATTGCATTGACTAGCCTTGGAGGACACAATTAGGTACAGCCTGGGGATGACTTCAGTTCCTGTGCTTTGGCATATAGGAATCAGACTGTAGAAATATTGAAGCACAGCCTTCATGTGCCTTTATAGATTTGTCAACTGATGAATGTTAATTAATTCATTGCTTTAAAAAGAAAGGCCTAAAAATGCAAACATGGCAAATTGTAAAGTGACTGAGTAAATTAATTGTCAGCAAGAAGATATTTCTGTTACAGTGTTCAACATCTAAACATGATAAAACTGCTTTTTCAGAAATTTCTTCAATGTAATTTCATTACTGCTTTTTAGAAAAGTTAATTCCATATCTGTGTTTTTAATTTGTAGGTACATTGAAACCTTGAAGGAGCACAAACCAAAAATTGTCTGGGATGAACAAATTGCTGAACACTACTTTGAATACAAAAAGTGAGTTACGTTTATTAATTTACATTCTGCAAATATTTTTGAGCATGGCCTGGTACACAAGGATTTACCAGTTAAGTATAGAATGCAACTGAATTCAGCAAGTGGAAATTCTGCTGTTTGTGATCTGTGTGTCAACAGTGAACTGCAGCATAAAAGAGTGCTTCAAGTGAGAGAAGTAAATCAGAGAAGGATTAATGAAATAACATAAGCCAAAACAATCTTTAGAAGAGAGAAGTCTGATGAGTCATATCTTTAGAAGTTATCCATCAAAGTTATCTGCTGCGTATCGGTTAATCAGAGGCTCTGAGATTAGCACTGTGAGCTCTTGGGTGATTACCAATAACTCAGCCAAAAATAGTTCTGAGAAAAATCTGTGGTACAAGACCCTGGTTTTACAAGTCCCAGTGATAAGATTGGTCAAGCAACAGACTTCCACTAAATGGAATGGACCATAGAGAAATGTAATGAGAATAATATCTAGTGATAAAGTTTTTTAAAGGACTGAGAGCATGAAGGAAAAGGGTAATAACTTCCTTTGTCCTCCCTTTATCATCATGAAATGAAAAGAGGATTCCTGATGCTAGGAAAAATCCCATCTAAAACAGATTTTTTAAAAAACCCAGCAACATCTTATTAAACCTCAGCGATAATTTGCTTTTTTTGTATGCAAATAGACAAAAATGTGGTAAAATTTTACAAACAAAATCCTACTACTTCTACAAAACTGTGTCTTGTATATTACTCAATGCATTGGTAATGTGAAGACACACCACTGAAAACAAGAGCAAAACACATTTTAGGGTGCTTTAAGAAAAAAAATCAGAACTACTTTGTTCTTTCCAAAACACCTTCTTGGTTTTAAATATTTAAAAAAACCCCAATAACCCCACGAAACCTCCAAAACTAAAAATGTCCTACTCTTATATTTTTAGTTTAATTTTCAAGGTTTCTCTCAGTCTGTAATTTTCTCCTGACTTCTCAGAGACATGTATTTCTTATCAGGAAAAAAAAAAATTACCTGTTGGTCAGCAGTGTTTGTTTGTATGAAAGGACTGGGGTCTATGTTCCTTCATATTTAATTCTTTGGTATCCTGTTGCAAAATTACTCTGTGCCAAACAATTACAAAGTTTTTCATGATAACTAAAGAGGAATAAATCAGAAGCTTTGTTTTACTGATCTTTAATGCACAATCCAATTGGAGACACAATGACTGCTGGATGAAAACTTGCTCTCAGAAGAGTAAATCCAAGGGCTCTGTTTGAATGACATGCTTCTGGGATTCATTTCTGAAACGCATTTCCTAAATATCTCCTTGCAAACTGACTGTGTGGGAAAGAGATAGCTTGTCAGTAGTACTACATCATTTGCTTTTGAAAGCCAGTCTTGGGAGATTCTTGTTTGTGGGCTTCCTGGAGGACTTTTTTGATGCATTAAGCACACTGGATCTGAAAATCACCATAACCTTCACTTACTGCACTGTGCTTGGCAGGCAGCAGCGTGACTCAGTGTGTCTGCAGTGGTTCATCCAGCTGCGGCGGAGGGTTATTCAAGTGAACTCTTTTTCAGTTATCAGCTTTGGTTTGCAAAGGTTCAGTTACATTGGGTGGGGATGGCAGCCAGGCCTGAAATATGCTTCACTGGTAAAGCATCTCACCTGGACATCTTGCATGTCTGCAGTTGCTAAGAAATCAAATTATGAATCTTTAAGCAACGCACAGCTAATGATTTTCATGTAGCAGGCAGAGACTAATTATTACAAGTAGTTACAGAAATCTGTTGTCTCTGAGTGCTTGTCCCAGTGCACTTTACAGGTAAGTATGCATTTATGTAAGTTGGGAGATTTTAGGAGCAATTCCTACTTGGAATGCTCTCTGCATTTCCTCCTAGCCTAACTGGTAAAGTGGTGCTGGGAGACCACTTGTAACCCATCCTTCTCATTATTAGGAGTTTAAAATGCAGCCTTGGTATCTGTGCCCAGTGTAGCTTGTCCTGTCTGTATATTTTATACTGCTAGCATTTAATTTAACCTGAAAGACAGTAATTTAGGCAATTGGAGAAAATTTTTCACAGTTTGCATTGGACAACCAAATATCTTCTTTTTTTTCAGATGCACATTTAGTAGGTGCAACTGTCTTTTACTATCTGACAGTTTTATAATCCAGTTGCAACAAGATATCTCAGTGTGTTTATTTAGATCTAGTATCAAACCATCTCTGTTGTGAGATCTCTTCTATTGGTGTCATCCTTTTCACCTCTTTTAAGAGTTGTCCTCCTTAAAGGCCACTACTATGGGGTAAATAAATACCTTGTCTGACTGCCTGTATTGTATTTCATTGTAACCAGTTCTTGGATGAAGTGTTACGCCCGAAGAAGTTTGGTATTGTCATCTTAATCATTAAAGTTACCTGATTTCTTCCCAAACTTTGTGTTAGTTATTAGGAAGCTATGCTCTGTTCTTTAGATGTTTTGAAAAGCCTTATCCTGAAGCCTCTTAAGGAATCCTTTAGATAACCAGGGATTTTTGTTGTTGTAGTTGTGGCATGATGCAATTGCTATGCAAAGACTCCTCTAGCAGGACCAGCTGCTAGCGTTGTCAAAGCCCGTTTAAGTAGGATGATTTTGTCAGGAGGACCTTTCTGACAAACATTCCTGTAACTGATACCTGCAGGACAGTGACAGGGTTGCATAGTTGACTTTTGGATATGTTGTGTACCTTGTCTTAATGGTTTTTCTTTCCCCACCACTTTGGATTTATGTGCTGTGATATGTTTGTATCTAGTAGATACAAACAGTAGAAAAGGGGCAGGAGTAGAAGTTCTTATCTGCAGTAGAAAAGGAGGAGAAGTAGAGAAGATTTTGGCGCTACCCTGCCATCAGTAGATAGAGTAGCCAGAGTGCAAGTATGGAATGAGTGGAAGTTGATAGCAAAAGTGTCTGACTTCAGAGGCAGCGTGCCTTAGCTTCCCGAGTGGTATGGACACTGGGTAAGAAATCTCAAAGATACAAGCTACTAACTGGCAAGTAGTCTCTGGCTTTGATATGGGCATATTAATGCTCATGTGCTGAACATACTAGTGAATCTTATTTTTAATAGAAATAACTTCTTCAGGATAAAATTGGCAGTTTTCTTCAGCACTGTCTTTGTTCCCTTTTAGTGGGAAGGAATAAACTGGTTTTGAATTCTAACCTCAGCTAAAAATCCTATGGGAATCTGTCAAAGCTATTGTGACTGTTTGGTTTTCCTGTTTTGCAGAAATAAAGGAGGAAAACATGCTGTCTTCTACCCAACACTGAAGGTAGGTGCCACTTTTTCATGTCAGAGGTCTGTAAGAGGAAAGAGATGTTTACTTCACTTGTTGCATTATTGAGACACTTCAGAAAATGCTGAACTGGGCTTAGGCTTTTGTGAAAGTTTACTCTCATGTGGTTGTTATGATTCGGTGCTTCAGCTGCCTGTACAAGAAGATTGTTTTTTCTGTCTTGTGCATAATGGGGTTTTGGGATCTTTGAAGATTAGCCATGTCTAGAGATAAGACACACCAGGGCAAACCAGTGCTCTGAGAGGATCTATTCGAGTGCACAGTTCATGTGCTAACAGACATGCTGATTGTCAGACAAGGGACCAAAGAAATTTTCCTTCTGATCATGTTGGCTGGAAGCTTGGGAAACTTTTGCCTTCCCCTGTAACAGGGTCCTGATTCTCCCTGGCAGCCTGCATCATCCTGTTTTCTTCAGTTCTGTTCTGTGGAACATATTTTAGTGTTTTGAAAACTTAAGCGTTTGGCCTTACTAAAGGCCTCTGGCAGGACATAACGACTTCTGTCTACACAATAGTCTGCAATACACCAGAATACAGGATAAAATGATTATTTGCAGCCTTAGTTCCTAGGAAGCTATCTTTAAATTTTCTCAAATTAAACTAAAGGCAGTATGTTAAGCCTCTGCTGGCTTTTAATATTGGAAGGGAATTGCTTCTGTAGTGAAAATATATCATATTTACAGAGAACAGAGACATTCTGCATGGTTAAACTAGTGTGAAATGATCCAAGTATCTGGTTTTCTGAACAGAATTGTTATCTTAAGCTCCGTTAGTACAAGGATATTTCCCTTCATTAATCTAATATTGGTGGAAGTACTAGCACATATGAGATATTAATTACCACATCTGTGTTCTTGCTAGTAGTACCTGTCTTAGAGAGTTAGAAATTTTCATTGCAAACCTATCAGAGAAAAGATAGATCGTGCTGCATGTTGTTACACTACATTCGCTTTGGCCTAGTGGAAGTATTTCACCCTGCTATTGTCAGTACTAACCAGGTTAAGAACACTATTTCCTGTGCATTTCATTCATTACTTCTTCTCTAACAGATACTCGACTGTGGTAGTTGGTGAATTTATGGAAACGGGTTTTCTTTCCAATTTCAACAAGCTTGTAATGAAATATTTTGTTATTTGTATGCTGGGGAAAATCAAAGAGTTGTTCATATAATGGTGATGAAGATGGTCAGGGAACACTTCATTTTATAACCCCATGATGAGTGTGTTTCATCCCCTTCTTAATGTTATAATCACTGGCAGGTTGCTCAAAATTGGTTTGTTCATGATTAGTTAAAAGCAGTCATGAACACCAGGCCCAGTAGATCTGTTAATGATGCCTTGAAACTTTGTTCTGCTTCCTGTGGAAAAGAGTTTTAAACAGATCCCTGGTGTGAGCAGTTTAAACGTTGCAGTGCTGCACTTCAAAGGAAAAAAACCTGAAAGTAAAAGATTAAATAATAATTATTTTTATTGTCTGAACTGAAGGAAGTGCAGAAGATTAATTGTGGCATTGCTTCCCTTGTAAACCAATGGCTAAACTAACTCCAAATCAATGGCTGGAGCTCAAATAGGGATACTTTTAAATATGAATCTCCCAGAATCTCTTTAAAATAGAATTGTGATAATGAAAACTGTGACTGGTCCTGACAGAAGGCAAGGGTAGGTAAGAGATCTTGATGGTATTTGACAAGTTGTTCCAATTGTCTTCAGTGATAAAGTTTTATTTTACCCCTGAGACATTTCTGGGTAGAGTTAGAATTTCTGCACATTGTGAAATGATAGCCTGAATTAGAATAGTCCTTTGCATACTTCATAAACCTGATTTATTTCTGTGGCATTTTGTCTATTTAGCTGGTTATCTTTTATTAGGTCATTGAATTAACTGGTGCAATTAACTGTCTCTTACTGAATGATTGCTTGCTAACCAGAGAGTATTTGAAATACAGACTAAGTTTTTCAGTATCTGGTTCAAGGATAGATGTTTTTAAAAATCTGATAATTGCATGAAGAAATGGCAGCATTGAGCATCTAATGTCTCTGACTAAAAGGTAATTGCTTTATGTGTCTTTGTCTTAGTCCATCCAGTTGCGCTTAGAGCTTGCAAAAGAATTGGGCACTGGAATATCCATCTGGGAACTGGGACAAGGCCTGGACTATTTTTATGACCTGCTTTAAAATAAGAGATGATCTGGGAAAGACTTTATTTGCTTCACTGAGACTCTACCTTCAATCAGTTTGGGTATACTGGAGAGGTGATTTTTAAAACATTTTTTGTAATTTATATCATATCTGTATTAAACTTTCATTTTTCCCAATAAAGAGCCTTTTCTGATTTGCCACACAGATGTGATTGTTGATATCTGATAAAATTCAGAGAAAAAAAACCCCAGAAATTTCTTTCAAAGCTCCTGAATTCAGATTCATTGAAAACAGACCAAAATAACTGGGATGGATGGTGCCAGGGTTGAAAATATTTTCTGAAATGTTTTCTACAAGAAATAAAATGGACAAGTTGATGCCATCTGATCAAGGTTTAAGACTGAGACCTCTCAAACAATTGCTGGTAAGAACCAAAGTAAGTGAACAAATAAATTCATCAGATTATGTTCAGCAAATCTAATATCTGCTGGACTCTGCATCTTGCTGTCTTCTGATAAGGTAAATCAACATAAAATGTTGGGGGGAGACCAAATAGATATCTTTCCATCAAGCTGGTAGAAAATCAAGCACTGACAAACTAAGCTGTTAGCTCTGTTTGTTTTTTCGTGTTAGTAAATTCCTTAAGTAGTTCAAAGTCACAGTAATTTCAATTTATGACTTGTTTCGAAATTGGTTTTGTTACAAGAGATGTTCTGTGATTTCTCTCTGCTTAGCCTGCTTAGTGTCTCAGTTTACAGTAATTAGCACTAGTGCATGATGCATTAGTGGTTAGTTTGTGGGAACTATAATGTTTAGCACCCAAGGCTCTAATGGTAGTGATGGATTACATGGCTGGCCCCATAGACAGAGCCCCACAGCAGCTCTGACAACCCCTTGACTTAAATAGGTGCTGTGAATGTGACCAGCATCTTTGTGCATGAAGCTGCTGTTCTTTAGCTGTATACACTGGTGCTTTCATCTCCATAATAGAGAATTTTTATGAACCCAAAAGCTGTAACAACCCATCAGTTTAAAAACAAAGCCAAAAAATTGTGTCCCTGCTTTTTGATTTACAATATTTGTGTTTGTAGAAATGCACAGGCTTCAAGGCAGTTTCTCCTGAGGAACAGAGAGGTGCTGGGAATTTGATGAGGGTGTCATTGGTCACCAGCAGAGACCCAGGCAATAGCTCTGTACTCCCACTGGTGTTCTTCTTGCCACTTACAGTTGTCACAAAGATAACTGCACTCCTCTGTTTGCATCCACCCTTCCCAGTAATTAATCTCAGTGGGGAATTTATCTGCCCCTGCTGCTTTCAGCAGAATAAATCCCACTGTAATCCACCATTGATTAAAGAACTATTGATCTTCACCTCTCTGATTTAGTTCTGGCATCTCTCAACATCTCACATTGCAAGTATCCAGCAGGGTTTACTAATCAGGCTTTTTTCTTCCATACCATTAGTAGTAAGATAATTTGCTACGTGAATCCTTGTGTTCAATTAACTTGAACTTTCTAGTTCGTTCAAAAGCAATTTAAAGTCACTCTGGCAATGGTATCTAAAATAGCACAAGAATTAAATTGTATTACAGGTTTTTTTTACTTTCAGTGGCACTACTGAACCAGAATGTCTCAGAAAAAAAATAGTCTGTAGGAAATGGAGGGACTTGTGATGTGAAATGGCGTCCATTTTTATATTAGCTAGTAGGTAGCTTTCAAAACTGGGTATGGGGAAGAAAAGGATATTTCATTTTAGCTTGTTGTTTCCTCTCTAGAAAAGATACATGTAATTTATCATGTTTTTCACAATTTTTTTATATTCCGTGATGATTCTTTATGAAGGTCAGGATTCCTGTTTGTCTGTGAGTACAGCTGTGTTAGAAAGAAGTGTCTTTTCCATCCTTAGAGATAGAATGAATACCTCTGTGTGTCAAAAAGATCAAACTAACCATTGCTGTGCCATGAAAAATAAATACCAGGTAAGTACACTGTGATTTTGAGCCATTCATGGTATATAGGTGCTTGAGGCCAAGGATGTTGCCTTTTTTCTCTAAAGGCAAAACATGCTTGTTGCTTTAGAGATAATATTCCAAAAAAACCAAAGTTGGCATAATTCTTTATTGTGAAGTTGTCTGTTAAAAAAAAAAAAAAAAAGTGAGTACCAGAAGGCATGTAAGCTCCAGAATGAATGAAGATCAGCTTCTGACGGATTAGTCTTGTGTTCGCTTAATTTTTCAGTGTGTGGGAATGTCAGGTTGTCTTTTATTAGATAACAGAGAATCCACAAAGCAGTGTGCCATCAAGCGAGACACCATGAAAACAGGTTTCTTTTGAAATTTGCACCTCACCACATGTGTGAAAAGATGACACAGGAGAGAGACGCTGGTATGAAAGTGAGTTCTGCAGAGCATCTGTTTTTATGACTTTCCCTCAGAGAAGTGGGGAAAACTGAGCGAAGGGCAGAAGGTAGGTGGGAGTGCTGGAGTGGCACTGCTGTAAGGACCATGGCAGGTGACTTTCATTCCCTCATCTCAACAAGACCAGAAAGCACTGTTTTACAATGCAAAGAAACATTTTTCTGTAAGGCAAAAAAAAAAGTATGTGTGTTTGTTGTTGCACAAAAAAAAGTACTCCTTAAATGCAGTACTTGCCAGGCAAGGCCAAAGACATTATACTTGAAGAATTGAGGTATGACTGGGGAGAAATATCTAGGGTTCCTATTAAAACAGCTTACATCTAGTAGAGCAAGCAGTGAAATCCAAGTGTGTTTATTTCAACAGAATATTTCATCATTCAGTTTTCTAAGATATATTAAAAAAAAAAATAGCTGTACTCTATAATCTGCTTCTGTTGCAAGAAAAATTTCTGTATATTAGGGTAAGATCTCAGGTGCTATAAATGTAAGGATATCTTTTATCTACTTGATGCCAAGGGGAGCTTTCTTCCAACTGACCTTTGCTCTTGTGTTTCCCCGTGGTTTAGTTTTTTGGGTTAGACTCACACAGGGCTAAGATAAATACATGTTTCTGCACAATTTTTATTGCATTTACTGAGAAAAAGAAATAGCAGCTGATTCTGTTGTAGCTGGCCTTCGATATGAAGTAGTATTGGGGAGGGACTCTTTATCAGGGAGTGTAGTGCTAAGGCGAAGGGGAGGTTGGAACTGGGTGATCTTTAAGGTCCCTTCCAACCCAAACCAGTCCATGATTCTATTTTTATTGTCAATTATTGTCAAACACATCATTTTAATAGTTAGCAAGGGGTTTTTATATATGTATACAGCTAAGTATCTTACCGAGACAGAAAAGAGGACTTATCTGACTACTGCAGGATCACATGGACCATACTCCTGGGAGAACAGCATCGCATCTTATCTCAGGAAACGTGTCTCTTGTGGTAAGTGTATCTGTCTCAAAAACCAGAGCTGCCGTAGAGTCTTTGTAATGAGAAACAGTTTTAACAGAGAACTGTGGAAAATAAATTGTTTTGCTTGTCTCATTGTGAGATGCTACTTCTTCAAGGAAAATTGTTTCGGTACCTTTTTGAATAGTTCGGTTTTGTTATCATATGTAGGTGTCAAACTCCAGAATTAACAGTAGCTTCCAGGTAAGAAAGTTGGGAGTGAAAGAGAAGTAAGGTAGACCAAAGAATGACGATAGGAAAACAGCTTCTTTAACCACTTCTTAGTTATAAAGAATTGTTGAGCAAGTTGTAACAATTTAGTGTTGTTTATGGGCTCAGATGAAGATATAAAATACATTTTCCATTTCTACTATGAGCTGTTACCGGTCATTATTTTTAAGGGTGGGGGTGGTGTTTTGTGCATACTTCTCTGTGGAGACTGCAAAGTTAATGGATGTTCATGGGAACTGTAATTACAGTCTCTCCTGAATTTGGGACGTGTCTCTTGAAGTTTATTGTTTTGATTAATACACAGTGCCAGCTGTTTGACTTCAGTTAAACAAATGGCAGCACAAAGCAGATGGATTCTACCTCTGCAGCTTGAAGAGGTTGCATGTAGCTCTTTCCTGAAAATCCCATTCCCTCAGTGATCTCTTTTTTATGTAGTAAGTGCAAATTAACTAAGCCTGAATTGGTGTTTTGTAGTCTACCAGGCAATCACTTTGATACTCCGTCTTGTGGAAAAATACATCTTTTCTTTAGAAAAAAAATCTTTAATATGAAAAATAACTGGAATAGAATTTGATTAACATTGCTCATTCAAAAAGTTGCAAAAATAAGTAACATCACTTAAAAGCTGAAATATGCCTTTAAGAGTATTCTGTTGGAATAAGAACATTACAACAAAATGTTATTTTGCAAAAAAAAAAGTGAATGAATGGAATCTAAGACTCGAAATTGAAAACAATTAGTCATTTTACATTCCTACTTTTAACAGTTATCTTTTCTGGTTATATTTTAATGTTTATTTGGTGACAATATAACTTCAAAAATTATTTAAAAAAAAATACTATAGAAAAACTGTATGGTATTTTCATAGAAACAAAAAAATATATTTCTTACAAGCTCTTAATGAAATCAGCTCTTACTCTGACTTCCAACATGTTAGAACTAATACTCCAGTCAACTGCTGAGAGCAAAGCAGAGGGAGACTTTTAAGTTGCCTTCATGTGGTACATAGATTATTGTATTTTGATCCATCCATTATATGGAGTTTAAATAAGGTAAAATTTAGCTATTGTCTAGTGTGGGAAAGCAAAACATAAACTAAAAGGCTGCCTCTCTGTGTATGAATTCTCATCTGGCTGCCCAGGTGGAAGTAGAACTTAATCACAGGGCATTACCTTGCCCACCTGTTTTTTCAAAGAAGAGTAATGAGGCTCATGTGAAAATATTCAGTGTAGATAAGCAGCATATTGACTTTCTAGAGACTTCTTAACTCTCCTAATTTCATTTACCAGAAGCCACTAATCACACCAGACATACGTGGGGTGGTAGCAGGTAGGGATCCTCCAATTTCTAGATTGCATGCTATGTGTTTTTTGCATAAGTGACTTGCTGTAAGGCTTGGAGGACTGTTGAATTTTTCTGTAAATCCAGGTGCAGTTTCTTGGAGCAGGGTTATCTAATGTTCCAGCTCTGTCATTTTTCACTGTGAAGTGAAAGCCATTGTGTGTATGGCTGCAGCACGGATCGCCTGAGTGATATACCTCACCTTCCTCAAAGGTCAGTGTGCGTGGAATAGAAGGCAGAAGATGAGGCTGTTTCACCAGTTGCCTCCAATATGTACTCTGCACATTATGGTACAGGGTGGCTGCTCATACAACTCAAAAAGGTAAGACTGAATTTTGTTTTCTTTTGTTTATTGCAAGTGTTAAAACAGCTCAAAAAACCCTTATAGATGTGGCTAATTTTCATTAAATGTTACTTTTCTATTCTTCCTTACTACCTGTATTTAGGAATGGTCTATGTAGGCCTTTTGATATATTTCAGTGAGCTTTAGTCCAGTGCACCAGTGGCGAGCATATACCCTTATATGTGCTTTTTGCTTGGCAGTTGTGGAGGGTAGGACTGTGACTAAAAATAGCCAGCAGGCAGTTACTGCCCAAGGTAGGAAATTATTTAAGACTTGTGCACATCCATTTTCACCCAATCTTTAATGTTTCTTCTGTGATTTCTCAGGTGAACTCATATGGGGCAGAAAAGTTAAGTTGCTACAGATTATATGACTATTATTACAGTTTTTGCAACCTTTTTGTGTTTTCCTATGCTCCTTTTGGGGGCTGAACAAAACAAATGCTGTGAGTGGACACGCTTGCATATCATGAGTAGATGAAAGCCCAGTAGTAGCAGTGTCAGCATTCTTGTGCTGTGGAAGTTGGGGAAGAGATGCCTGGGCGTGTTGTGACCACGCAGAGAGGAGAGAGTAATTTATGTCACTTGCAAAGCTGGCTCCCTAGTCCCTGTAGTTTCTACAGTGATACTGTGGTAGGGTGGTAAAGCTCAGCTCTGCTTGTAGCAGCTACCTCTGGGCTGATTTCCCCCTTTATGCAAGTGCTGTTTAAGTTGCCGTGAGGGGAGCTTTTGTCTAAAACCAGCAGTTAAGTTATTTTTGCTCTGCTATTTCATGTCCTTATGTGAAAAAAAACCTCTGCGCGAATAATCTTTTTCATTTTGCTCTCATTAAAACAACTGATAAATCTGGTTAAGTGAAAGCTAAAGTGCCTTTGTTTTGCACTAGAGCTGGAGCTAGTGATGAACCAGGTGGAGGTGTTTGGAATAAATAATGCAGACCAGTTCTGCTAATGCAAGTAGACAAATAGTTTCTTCATAAATGGTAAGCACCCCTCTTTGCAAATATGTTGTCTCTTGGGTTGCAACTGCAGATGCAACTTAAAATCAGTCAATATTTTTGGGGGGTCCAGGTAGCTTACTGATATCATTAGCTGGAATTAACATTGGAAAGTGTTTTATTCAATGATGCCTTTAGAATCACAGCACTAAATGGTTGTCTGCTGTATCAGGCCTTTGCATGCTGCTTCTGCTTTTTAACTTGGAACTTTCTGTTAAAATTAAATTGATTTTGCTGTTAGCTTGGAATTGTTTTAAATGGACTTTCTGTGTCAAACAGTGGGCTGGGATTCTAAATTCTATCCAATTCTTCCTTTCTTCATTCATATCAACCCTGAAATTGTGGTTGACGTAAGGATGCAATTGCACACAGGAGATGGCTGAGGTCGTATCTTGAAAGCCTGGTTTGGAAGTTTATTGATGATTTTAAAGCACTGAGGGTTAAATTATACTGTTAGCATTTGCTTTAGGATTTGGGATTACTGCCTTTAATACAAGAGGGAATGGGCAGTAAGTTTTAAGAGTTTTGGTTTTTATTGAACCAGATTTTTCAGTTGTTTTATTAAGAGGGTTAAAAAAAAATATACAAATGAAGTGGCAGGAAGAATGTTCATCATCCCCGGAATGAAGACTTTCCTGTTCTCTCTAATATAGAATGCTTAGACCTTTGGCATGAGCCTGGTCCCAGTTTTGTGTTCAGTTTTCATCTTCTCCCCTTGGCAGTAGCTATTGAGTTTATCTGCCTGTGTCTCTTAAGGTGGTGGGCAGGAAAGGGGAAGAGTGCTTGTGGCTGCTTGAGGGAGATGAGAGGGAAGGAATGGGGCAAAGCAACTGCTTTCAGACAAAAACACACTTTCTCCTTTTCTCCCTCTTGTAGGAGCAGCAGAGAGCTAGACTTAGCAAAGCAAAACCTAAACCCCTGTGTTCCCAAGATCATCCGTGTGCATTTTTGAGCCTTGTCTGTCTTGCAGCCAAGAAAATGAAATATTTTGGCAGAGTCAGTGCCATATCCTTGGCATATATATTTGTAAAAACTAAGGTTACTGTTCTGATGGCTTCTCCCACCGCTTTTTGGCAGAGAAATAAGTTACTGAGTGAATTTTGCAGATGACAACATGAATATTGTAAATACTCATTGCCTTCCCAGGTACGCGTCTTGGCGTATAATTTGAATTTCAAGTGTGTGCAGCATTAAACTCAATTTATCAGGTACATGAGAAGCCTTTTCCCTCTCCCTCTCAAGAGCCCTTGGTTGTTAGGGATAATAACTGCATTGAAAAAAACAGGTAGGATTCCCAGAGTAAAGAGTTAGAAGAGGACAGTGTTCTAAAGAGCACACAGCCTTAAACAGACCTGGCAGACAGAGGATGAAGGGGAAACAAAGAGAAAATTGCTTTTTCAGCCTCAGGTAGTAAGTCTATCAAAGTCAAATGGGAGCCAAGGTTTCTGACTCTCCCATCACCTGCTGGCTAGACCCTGCTGCCGAGTCATCAGAAACCAGAACGGGCCAGAGCAAAGTAGGGTCCCTTCCTCATGCACAGTGTCAGGGTCTTCTCAGAACAATCTGTTGACAACAAGTTGGGGCTGTGTGCGTGCCGAAGGGAATGGAGTACGCCGCTGTTCTGAGCGATACTGTTGGAAGTGATGGGGCCCTCCTCTCCCCACCACAGATTAAGGGAAAACAGCTTTGCTTGTAGATATGGAGGCAAGTAACTCTGCAAAGGATAAATGGAAATAGTAATTTGCACAGCATGCAATCAGGTGGAAGAATTAACTACTGCAGTAAGTCAGAAAGCCACAGACAGTAGCTGGACCTTTTAAAAGGCCTGAATATTTTCCTAGTCATGAAATTACTGATTGTACACTTTAAAGGGAGTGTAATGGTGGTTTAGTCCTCCTGCCATTAGCTAAATTGTTACTCCTGTGAGTCATCTTCTCTCCACCTCAACCCCCCTGTGGCTCCCCACCCCCCAGTATTTGAACATATTTCCAGCACCTTGGTACTTCTGGCATTTTCTGCATGTTACCTGAATAAGATGGGGAGGGGGGGGAGAGGATCTGTAGTGGATCACATTTGCATGGCTAACCTTGTGCTTTTTAATCTTGCTTGTGTCCGCTCTTCAGGGGATGTATGTGTCTCCTTTGACAGTGACTGTGTGGTCTCCGTGTTTGTGTGATGTCTGAGTCAAACTGCTGCTCAGCTTTCATTTCCAAGCTGTTTTCTTTGTAAGTGAAAGCTTTTTTTTTTTTTTTTTGCTGGCATTCAAGCGCTGTTGGTGTTCAGGCACCATTGCTGCTTAAAGATTCCACAGGCCCCATTTTGCCACTGACTTGCATGTCTGGGAGCCCATTTGTTTTCTAGGATTTTTGTTGTTGTTTATAATTAAAACTGAATTTAGCAGTGCAGCTGCAGGTTGATTGCAGCTCTTTAATTAATCTCAAATGAAAACATAATCCTGCTTCATCTCCTGCAGTTGTGTTGACTCAGTGAGAATGGGAGGAATCGAAAGAAGTAATAATGCCTTTCACTTGTCCTGCAGAAAATTTAAAACCATTATTTGGAAGAGCAGAGTAGATGGTGGTTCTGAATGATGAAAAGGAGAACACTTCTGAGAACAGAGCTATGCTGTGAAGTTTTATAGCTCAGCCAAGTTTTTATTGATGATACTACTTCTGTAATAATACCCTTTTGCTTTTTAAGGTATTTCTACTGGTAGCACCAAATAACTCACTTGGGGCTTTTCTGGAAGTAAACAGTTGCATCTGAAAGAATTTACTTCAAATTTCAGAGCAAACCCAAAATAATGAAAGCTTTGCTTAGTGAGAAGCATTCTACAGTGCAGGTGTCAGGCACTTAAATTTGGCAGTTTCTTCATGATGATGGGGAGATGTCACCCAGACTGACTGCAGCCGCTAACAAAGCAGGAGGGTAACAGCATGACTCACTGCACATGAAAATGTTTTTGAATTTCTGATTGTATTGGAGTGGTCTGGAAACACAGCACTGGAAGTGAGGAGCACCTGGTAAGCCCTCCGAGTTCTCTAATGGCATCTCTCTATCCAGCGCTTTCCTTTCACGGTAAAGCTTTGCTTTCTGTCAGACAGTAAAACTTGTGATGCTCAGCTGAAAGGCAGGATTCATAAGTAGCCCCTCGAATCTGCATCACCCTGAGGAAGGATGTTTGGTTTAGTTTCAAAATTATCTGTCCTGCTAAATGTCTCATCTTTTTGCCATTCCTATTGGAATAGAAGAGTTCCAGCTGGAAGGCACCTACAATGACCATCTAGTCCAACTGCCTGACAGCTATTGAAAATGTGCATCAGAAGTGATTTGGGAAAGTGAAGCTGAGAGGAATTATTTGCACAAAATTAAAGATCCCTACAGTGCTGTGTTGAATTGTCTTTAAAAGTACCCCTAGTTTTGAGTCTCCATCAGGGGCTGTCCCCCATATATGGTCTATCTCAAAATGCAGATTAGGTGCTAATAGATCTGTCGGCAGGATCTTGGTCTGAGGACTGGTAGGCTTTGGAGAATAAATCCCTTTTATTTTCAGTATTTGGAAGTGGCTGGTAGAATGTGCATTCATAATATTGGCTGTTCTCCACTTAATTTGAACTATTCCCGCTCATTTCTGTCAATGTTAAATTAAACTTGGAGCATTAAGCAGGGTAAGGATAGAAGTTAAATTATGATGAGATAGGTCTGCCGTGCTTTATACTAGGGCACATAGAATTTATGGCAAGGCAAACTTGGCTTGCCTAGCAAGAGGAGGTTATAAAAGAATTTTAGAAAGAAGATGAAATGCTTATTTTTATTTAATGTCTTGTGGATTGTTCTGCACATTATCAGAATAATTACTTCCTGTACTTATGTAAGTAACACATTATTTTTCTTCAAACTATTTTGCACCTCAGATGTTTTGTCCATTGAAATGATTCTGTTCTGGTCTTGTTACTTCTGCAGAAAGAGGCATTTGTAAGCATGTGTAATGAGTATTTTTAAAGACTGTTTTTATAAAATAGATGTTCAAATGGATTAAAGCATGAACTAAGTAGTGGACACACAAAAAGAATTGATAAGTGGAAGATCATTTTATTACCAAATCTGCAATTGTTTCAAGGGCTGGTCTTAAACAGTATTCAAATTCTGTTGTATTAAATGAGTCACTTCTCAGACCTTACTGTTTCCCTGGTATGGTCATATGGCCACTAGTGGAAGAAGGACAAAGATTCATAGAGTTCTGCGTAAACGTACAAACCGTGTTCCTCTGGGCTCTTGTGAAGAGCCACGCTCTGCAGTAATCCAGGACAGGTTTAGAAATTTAAATCTGAAGTACTAACATTCTCCTAGATAAAAAGCTTGGGGGGGTGGGGAGAGTACACTGCAGGAGTGTATCAGTGAATTGAGTTTTGCACGTGTAGGAGTTAATACACGGGTTATGTTTGTGTGAATGATACCAAATGCTGTGCTGCTTGTAATCCCCTGTTAATAAAGGGATTGACTTGCAGTACAAAACGACTTACATAATTCTGCACGCTGTATTATCCCTTCCAAGGGTTTTGAAGCCTTATGTGTTTTGTAGCCCTCAGTACCTCCTTACTTTATTGCAGTACCTGCAGAACCTGTTTTTATGAAATGTTAATCATAGTCCTCAAACATGAATAATGAAGTACTTTGTTCCATACTGATGGGCCTGTAGATAACATGGGTCAAGGAAACACGAGGCTGAGCCCCTGCTAAACCTCTAGCCAAATACATCCATTTGGATGTTGAGATCTGACAAAATCATGGTAAATTTTTGAGAGTATATTGGTTTTGCAGCTACTCTCTTGTGTCCATGTGTAAATAGTGTAAGGGGAATGGCAGTGCCCACGTGCTACCTGTGTCAAAGCGGTGTCCCCTGGCACAGGGCAGGACAGTGTCTCCGCCAGCCTGTGCTGAGGTTGCCAGTATAGGCATGCTGGAAGAACCTGAGGTGGGTGCTTGGTGTTTGCCTCATCGTGTTTTACCTCCACACTAGACCCAGTATTCTAGTTTTGATTCATCTCTGGGTTTGCACGTGTACACCCAGACTAGGCTCCTTATTTCTTCCATTGTTTGGCAACATCCAAGTTTTGCCCCTGTGAGTGTAATGCCTTTCTGACCACTGTTTGATATCTGAGCCTGTCTAAAGTCTAGAAAAGGAAATTCAAGTTTATATTTCTGTTTGTAGAGAAGCTGCTGTGCCTCTGATTCCTGGCAGAGTGGTTTCGGTGTGCCAGCCCCCAAGGGAATGGTGATGCTGCGCAGAGAGGAGTGGATCTGGCTGCAGTAGAAAACTTGGGTTGGAGAGAAGGGCACAGAGAAAGAAGACAAAAGGATTAGCTAATCTGGGAAGGTCTTAGTTCTTCAGTGTAACAAGCCACAGTCCCCATTAGCTCACAGGATTGCTTCAGGGGGCAGCAGGACTGCTTGCACTACAGGTCATCTGTCGAAGCAGGTGGGGTTTTGGCACCCTTGTGGGTACTCCCCAGCCCCTTTCCACAGGAGAGGTCCCAAACAGGACCCTCATTTGCTGCTGACTGCTTTCCTGGTGACGATCTGTTTTACTCTTGGGTCCGGTGGAATGCCTTAACAGTATGAAAAGCTAAAAATCTCAGCTAAAAGCTTTTCTGTTTTCCCCCACCCCACCTGAAGTGAATCAGCTGAAATACAAGTAATCCATCTGACTAGATGCTCCCCCTTCCCTGTTAGGTAGAAAAGGATTTTTCAGAAAATCTTGTGTTGGTTATGTGTCCAGCTTATGCATTTTAGTTAGCCTAATTTCTAAGCCAAAGCTATCTTGGCTGAATGCTTTTTAAAATAATGTAATGGAAAGTAACAGAGATCAAGTATCAGCTGTGCTGCTGGTCCTGCTGCCTTTAACCAACTGTTTATCTGCCTGTCTCTACCTCTAGTGTTTCTCATCAGTATTATCAGAGTAGTGTGAATCCTGCCATGAACCTCCTTCTAATTGCTAAGCTGGCATTTCAAGGCAGGAGAGAAGTGTGCTTTTGTCCTTCAGAGAGAAGCCTGTGAACCCTGGGTCTAGACGAGTGGGGGAGAATGTGACTGCTGGGACACATGGGCTGCCCTAAAATGAATGGATTTATTACACAATTCTCCTGCTAGTGTGGAGACATTTGCCTTTATCTAATACCAGTGTGTGTATATATATTTTTAGTGGGAAAATGTTTATCTTCTGTGCACTGTTTAGGATTTCTTAGTCATACAGAAGTACTTAAGATTAAGACTTTAATATTTAATAAGCTCTCTATTGTTAGAAAGCGAGTGAGCCTGCCAGTGTGAGATTGGGCTGGCAGCTCAGTGGATTAATGGAAACATAGAGCTGGATTTAAAAGCCCTGAATGATAATCTTTAAATATGCTTAGGCATTGTGGTTGTGCAGTTTCCCTGGAGAATCATCATATTCTCTGCTTCAGAAATTGCACCGAAGACATAACTGAAACTACAGCACAACCTTGCCTACTGGCAAATCTACTTTCATTCCTGAAGTTTAAATTCCCTCTGTGTACATCTGTCCACCCAGACTGTCACTCCGTGTGGGTTTTCACTTCTTATTATATTGTTGCTACAGGAACAATTTTACACAAGCCTGAAAAACAGGAGTTGCAGAGCTGAACAACTTTCCTACCCGAAACAGAGATCTTCTTAGGCTTTCAAATAAGCAAATGTTGCTATTTGAAAATACTGAAGTGAAAATTATATTGAGGCTTGTGATATGTGCTCACAGTAAGGTAGCCAGAAGAAATTTGAAAAAGACTGGCTTGGCTGGCTGCCTGACTTTTTTTTTTTTTCTTTTTTTTTTTCTTTTAAACTCCTGTCTGTGAAATTCTGTGGTGCTTCTGGTTCATGTAACCCATTTCAATAGCACTTCATTCTCTGATAGAGATCTGAGTAGTCCCACTGCAATGACAGTGTAGACACAATGTGATGCATTCTGGGATGTCTTCAGACAAATTGAAAGGCTTGAGAATATTTTCTGTGTAGGAGATAGCTTTTTCTTATTTATATAAGAATTTACCAGTCTGAAAGGTGTTTGGACTTAGAGTTGCTTTACTTGTGTACACATTTCTGGGGATTATCTCAATTTCAATTTAATTTGCCACTTCATGCTATAAAGCTCTCAGGGAATCTTTAATTTTCAGTGAGAGCTCACTAAATTAAAATGAAAATTAAATAAGCTTGCATCATCAGCACTGAGAATGGCAGTGTTATCCTGGATTTCTGTTTATACTTCAGCAGAGCTGCTTGTGCAAATAAGGCAGCAGGGCGCTCATTTGTTTGGTACTAGATCTGATTGTGTTAGCTGAACACCCTTACGTTCTGTGTAATTACACTGATGTTCAGGAAGCTTTTTAACTTGCAGGACACTGTGCTCCATGTGACCAGTGACACATCCGCTGTGACACGCTGAGTTCTTTTAAATGTCACGGATCTCAGCAGTTTTCAGTAATGTTTAAATTGCGTATAAATTCACCCCCACTGCTCCCTGGATTGATCTCCTGTGAGGCTGGAAGTACTGAAGGTTGGGGGATATATGAGAAATCAGTGTCTACCCCTTGTAACTATTTTCATCATCTGAGTATTCCTGTGTCCTTCAGTAGCTCTGTGAACCTGCAGCACCTGGGAGGGGAGTAGATGAGATTGCAGTCTGAAGAGGACAGGGAAGCAGTCAGAACAGGATGAAAGCAGGATCAAGGAAAAAAGGTAAACAAAATTGCACTGAACATTTATATGCATACCTTTGACCTTGTATATACTAGATGGGGTTAGTGATTTCCCCCCATTCTCCAGTATCAGCTGCAGTGTCTCTGCTAGGAAGTTTCCTGTGTGACTGCCAGGGTGGCAAGAGGAAGACTATCAGAATGCCCCCGGCTGCAGAACATCACAGCTTTTGTCATACAGGTCTCTGTGTGCTACAGAGAAGGACTGCTTTAGTCCCAGAACCGAGAGAACCACCATCTACACAAGACTCAAAAACCCCAAATCTGCTAAATCACGGGGACTAGAAGGAACAGTTTATAGAGAGGCTTTATACATGCTGCAGCCCTGATTCAGTTCTGGGAGCGTCTTTCTAAAAGAACGCTGTGGCTGTTGTGAGTGAGCTGACTGTGTATTTCATAGGATACTCCTCTAATTTTGTTCCTTATGGTGGGGAAAAACAGCCTGCTCAGGTGCCAAGTGTTGTCTGCCCAGGTCTCTTGTCTGTTTCCAACCTTCTCCCCTATTTTTTACCTATGTTTTTTCATACCTGTCATTTTTAGTTTCCCTTTTCTTCCTCACCTTTCCTGGTGGAGAAGTCTGGATAAACTGGAGTCGTGCGTCATCCACAGCAAAGATTGCTTGCATTGGAATATTCTAGTTCTGAGAACATACGTACATAGATTTTTTTGAATGTACATTAACCCTTGATTCCATCAGGAACGAGAGAGTGTGATTTACAGCAAGCTTTTAATTGTGCTGGTTTTTCATGTGATAATTCTTCTTTTAAACTTGCAAGCACTTATTTCAAAGGACCTTTTGATAATGAAGATTGTATTGTGTCAGGGTAACCAGCTGTGGTGCACAGTTAGGAGTAAGAAGGTGTTTAATAGGGAAGAACTTTAATGCACAGACTTCACAGGAAGGAGATTTAAAACTTCAATTTTTATTAGCACCAAATATCAAGCAAGTTCCATGACAACAAGCTGTACTTCCAAGCTGGTGAGTTATTTTGCTTAGGGAGAGCGAGTTGATAATTATATGACACATCAATTCAGTCTGTGTACTCTCTTGTGTTTGCATTTGCAAATCCGTAATTCCATCAGTTGTGCACAGGTCTGAGTTTTCTGTTCTTTCCCCAAAAGTAGGAGTATTTTCAACCATGAAGTTTTGAGGCGTCTCTGTTCTTGAGAGACCAAGTTGCATAATTTAGCTGCTCACCGGGAAAACAGTCAAAGCACCTCTGGCTTCTAGGGGGAAATATTTCTGTTTCTCTTTCTAACATACTTGTGTGTCCAGTTTCTACAGCTGAGCTCAAAGCATGAAGAATTTTCCCAAATAGCTTCACTTGTAGCTCCACGCAGCCTCCCTGTTCCACTAAAGCCAACAAGACTTTCAAATGAAGTCAGGACAGGTACAAAGACAGTGGCTATTGGTGGGGAGGAAGGAGGGCTGTGTGGCACTCTGAGGGTTATAAAGAAGCTTTTAGTGACTTTGACTGTCATAAGCAATCTGGTGGAGGCTCACAGGGTTCCAAGAAAGCACCAGAAGCAGCACCATGGTGAAGTGCTCTTTTCCTGGAGTACTTGCAAATGCTTCATCTTAATTGAGTTTGTAAACAGCTTTAAGTCCCTCGGGGGGGAGGGTTCAATTCCTTCAGAAATGAGAGCCTGAAAATAAGAGAACTGAGAATTGCTTTTTTTTTTTTCTTCCTGGTGGAAGTTACCTTGGACAGTTAGGCTGCCACAGTACAACGGGTGGGGATGCGTATGCTGCTCCAGTCGCCTCAGCAGTGTGTGGATGCACGTGAGCACTTCAAAAGAACAGCAGTGGCAACATTTCCAAGCTGAGGCTTTTTTTAACCCAATATTTTGGGTGCTTATTATCCAAGCTGAGATATAGTATCAGAATCAATTAATTGCATCTGTGGATACAGTAACACTGAACAAGTTTCCAAGGTAAATTGGGTTAAAAGGTGGGGAAAAAAAAAAAGGGAAGGAAAATAATCCCTGCAGCATTAGTCTCTGGAGAATGCTAAACAACTAGTGACAGTTCTGCTTGGTAACAGTGCTTATCTAGCCATTTGCAGGCTGGCATCAGGAACTGCGGACATTGAGAGCAATTCAGATTTAGTCACTAGTTGTTAGGTCCATAACCAGGCCTACATGAATTACTTGGTTACAGTACTCGCTTTTCTCTGCTACGTAGGGACTATGGTCTCCCATGTCAAACCTGAACTTCATAAAGCCGTGTCAGATGTCCATCCTTGGGCACTTTAAAGTTATAAAATACAAGTAACTGAATCCTCTCTGCATTTGGCAGACTGGAACCTTGATTAACCAGGTACCCCTGCGTGCAGAACAGCAGATTTAAATGGCACAGTGGAGGTGGAAGGGCTGGAGCAGGCATGGGCTTGAGCTTTACAGCCAGGGGAAGGTATCTGATGAGGAGGGAGATGATGAAGTGCATCTGAATAGACTTTCACAAACCAGTTCCTGAAATCCCTTTATTTCTATAGTAATTTTTAGTATCTTCAGGATGAATGCTTTACACCTGAAACTTGTCACTGTCCATATGGAAAAATAAACACATAAGCAATACACTTTAACAGTTGTTTTATATGCTGTACTTTGTTTTATATAGATTTAATTATATACAGTTAATATGTTTTGTTTTGTTGGCTGTGATCTGAACCATATCCTGTAACAGCAGTGCCATGGGAATGTTAAGGGAGGCTGATAGTGGATAATGATCCCATCCTTTCAAGTTATTTTTGTAACCAAAAGTATAGGAAAGTCTCTGTTAAGCAATTCTGTAGTAACAAAATGTTCTGCCTAAATTTCTGCATAAAACAAACTGATTTCTCAAGCGACTCCCTGGTATAACAGATCAGCCACTTCTTCATTAAAAACCGATGCATTGCAAGACGACTTGGAGGCTCTCTGTGTAGCTGTCTAACATGCACAGGTGTAGATTTGTTAGTGAATGCTTTCTGGCTGTTGGAGGAAGAATGTGAACTAAGCTGTTCTTACTGGTCACCAAACCCCACGATTTCTAGTGAACAGAACAACGTACAGTATTTCTATGGGGAAACAGTTTTAGTACGGGGTAGGGGAGCAAGGCCTAAGGTAAAATGACCCACCTAGGCAACTGATGGGATTTCAGAAAAACAAACAGCCTTTCAAATTGCACTTGCTAGATGGGTCAGTAATGGTAGATTCCTGATTTGTTTGGGGTTTTTAACACATGGGAAGGTAAGAAACATGTATTTTGCACTTTCCATGTGTCAAGACAAAACCTTGGATGAAGTTTCGTAGGTTACCCTTAGGTCTCTTTGAAAATTACTGCCATGCAGACAGAACCTACTTTGTGTTACACAGCTAGTATAATCAGCTAAGCTTGATATTCCCAGGTTAAGTACATTTGAGAAAATAGCAGGATGTCAGCTGATGTACTAGGCTAGTTGTTCATTAAAATAGAAACAACACCTCTGTCTATGCCAACATGTAGTTCAAAAAGCAAAGACAACTGAGCTAGGATAGCTGCTGGGGCAAGGTAGACTGGGCTTAGTTTTCTGATACAATGGGATCTTGAAAATCAATAGCATACTCTATTACCCAGGTTTAAGCTTTAGTGGAAAGACAAATGAGGCTGTAAATGTAATACAGCTGCTCTGTGCCCATATATTTCTGTAAGAATCATTAAGTTAGCACTCCTGAATTATAGAACCAATGGTGAATAAATGAAATTGAAAGGCAACATGTTAAAATCCATATAAGAAGGGTTCTTTGAAATGCTTATGGCATGATGAAACTGTGAAATTCACTGTTACAATCTAAGACTGAAGTGGAAAGTTTCACTAAGTCAGGGAAGAAAGATAGATGTGGCTAATGAGACCATCTAGTGGTACACTTAATCTGATGAAGAAAATTCAAGTAATGTAACTGTGCCTACTGAATTGAGGGAGCTGCAAGAAACTTCGACCAAATGTTTGGGTTATCCTTTATGAGCATTCCTGCAACAACCTCTAAAACCCCTGGGTCTGCACTTCCAGGCCGTGCCTGCCCCTACACTTTCAGCAGCGTGCCTGTGGTGGTGGGCAGAATGCACCCAGCTTAGAGGCAACTGCACCTGCGAAGCTGTGTGACCTGGAGGGTACAATAATTTGAATGTATTGAAGTGTACTGAATGTATTGACAACGTATTGGAAAAGGCAGTGCTAGACGTGACTTCAGACAAGGTACCCAGCTAACCAGACCTTTTTCTGATCTGACATAGTGGGACTTCCTAGCTGTTGCATTTTAACACCATCTGGTGTTAATTTTCAAAGTTTTTGTATGTGATTTCTGAATCTAAGCAACTACCTCAGAAAAAGAGAAGTCCTTTTGTTTCAAAATTATCAGTAACAGACAAGCTCTAAACAGAAAATTATTAGTTTGGGGCATAAGCCTTCTGTTACACTGTAAACCTAATCTCCCAGTATTTTTTGAATTGTTATTGATTATCATATAATTTCAGGTTGCCCTGAAGAGGAAACCGGAAGGGGTGTAAATTTACCTGGGAATGAGTAAGCCACTTAAATAATAATTATAATTAAAAAAACTCTATAAGGAAGGATAGGTCAAATCAAAGACGAGTAATGAGAAATGACAAAAAAGTATGCTGTGGATTTTTTTTTTATTGCGTACACTGTGTGTGTGCACACCTGCACACACATCTTTGGGTATGTTCTATACTCGCTATAGCTTGTAGTGTAGTTGATTTATAAAGAATACAGAAGACATTCTGTTGTAAACTTTAAAGAATATTTAATAACTTTTAAAAAATAAGATCTATATTTTAAATTTTGTTCTTTATATGAATGCATAAAAATGTATCGTCGTTGCAGTGACAGAATCCAAAGAACTGAGGACACCTGCCCGCTGTGTAAGATACCGGTGACAATCTGGGAGAATTCACAATGGAATCCAAACAAAATTTCCCATGGCGAGCCCTGACTTGTTTTCTTACTGTGAATTGTCCAACTTTGTATCTATGAAGATCATTCACACCTAGCAAGAATCCTTGCAGTCAAAGTTAATAAAGAGTCTGGTTTTAAAATAACTGCTGGTTTCTGTTGCTTACCTTTGGTGCCACCTTTATAGCACAACGATGAAGCTAAGGGGTGAGCGAATGGCTGGGACTTTCTCCATGCCAACAACCTCCTGCCCTGCCTGGGGATGGGGGAAGAGGCTGCCTGGAGCCGTGTGCACTGAAAGATGTAACCAGCTCTTACCCGGTTTGTGAGAAGTTTGGGTGCATTCGTGTAGCAGCTGTATTGCTGATGCAAGATTAAATATTTTTACAGTTGCTGTGCAGTTCCTTCCTCTCCATATTATCATACAATGCTGCTTTCAAATGGTAATTATTAATATAAACTCATAAAGGTTTATTCTTCCATTTATTTGAGGGGGAGGAACAAAGAAGTATTCATAGAACAGAAACTGGAGTGAATTTCAGTGATTGTGGTAAGTATAAGATGTGGAGCTAAATAATTCTGTTGTACAAGCAATAAGATTTGGCTGTGACTGACAGTTACTGTACAGGAAAATAAACCATATTCTATTATATATATTATTATAATTGTGAAGATAAAAAGCCAGAAGCTAAATCCTGATGTTGCTGAATTCAGTAGGTCCAGCCATGCGTCCTGTGCCTTCAGATCTTGTTATTAAGCAGAAAGAGCAATGACTGTAAGTTCAGAAGGCTTTCCTTCAATGTCTTTGTTGCCTTTGGTTCTGTCTTTAATTTAAATGTATCGAGTCATGTTTAAAGATAAAGAAGTTAATATAAAAGACTTTACTAAAAGTGACAAAATGCTAACGGAAGCAATTGGAATGACTTCTGTGTTGCTCTCCATACATGTGATACAAGCAGCCTTTTAAATGGCTATTATGTACTACTGGGTATTTAGTTATAATGAAACAGTTCAACATGGAGTTTTATGCATAATATGGAACTACCTTTTTTTGTTTTTTTAAAAAAAATTTTTCTGTTGCATATCACAAAATATTCTGACTTTGTCAGCAGTGAAAGGATGCAATCCTTTTAAAAAGAAAATATGAGAAGTTGTTATATGCAGTATGTTCAGTGGTTTGAAATTGGATTGTGCTGGTGATGCTTTAAGCACCAAAACATCTGTTTGGCCTGTGTGAAGAGAGTTAATAACATCAAATATAGAAAACAGTCCAGTTCAAATTATAAAATTATAAACTAGTTGCAGTAGTGTTTCAGTTGGCAGTGTAAGGGTAGTTTTTAAAAAACTAATTATTAGCAGCAATGTGTGTTCTGTTTTTTTTTTCCTTTTTCTTTCTTCCCCTTTATTTTCAGCAGTTAGTGCCGTATGTTTCTGTTGCAGTGACTGGGATTTACAGAGTGAATATTGTTTATACTCCCTATAGATACATGTTTTAGAATACGAGGCAGGATCTTGTTGTAAAGACACCTAAACCATGGAAAATTATTAGATATCACACTTTGTGGTTCCTTGTCTTCAGTCTCTGTTTTTCATTTTGTTTGTTCTGTAGGTTTAGCTGAAGTCTAGCAGTCTTGTCTAAGAGCTCAGCACGTATCATTGGGAGACTCACAGGATGAGGGTTTGTGATCTCTCTTCTCCCTACACCACCATCAGGCAAATTGATGAGAGCTGCCTTCTGTGGGAGCTCTGCTGCACAACAGTTTGCTCTTATCAACTGAGCCATCATCAGCCTGCTGTCTCTGTGTTAATTTTTAATGGCAGGGATCACTACAAATAGACTTGTCTACCTTTTATCTTTCTTAAAAAAATCAATGTTTTATTAATCTATTCATCACTCTGTTATGCTGCTTTTCAGTGGTGGAAACTGAGCTGTCAGCAGGAGCACCTGTGTGCACATAAGCTGTGGCAAGAACTAATCTGGACATCTAACCTGCAACTGTGCCTACGCAGGTAGGAAAGGAACAGAGAGGAGAGAGGGAATGAACGAACTTACACCATCTTTCAAAGAGCAGGACTGTGGACAGGTCAGCCTGGGCTCGGGAAGCAGAGGGCATTGAGGCTGTGGCGAGTGTAACGCCAAGAGTAAGTCTCCTTCTTCGACGATTGGGGTGTCTGGGTGTGGGCTACTCACTCAAAGGTCTGTCTTGGGTCGAGGTGAGTCTGTTAGCATTTGTCAAGGCTTGTTAGCATGGCAGTAAAATCCTTCAGTGGGGGTGATGCTGCTGTGATGGGGTATTGGGAACCACATAAAATGCACACAAGTAATATGTTATTTTCAATTTAGCCTGCACAGCTAAATGCCCCATGCTACAGAGGTTGATGCATAAAGGTGGGGGGTAAGATTTTGGAAGATATTTGCTGTTTCACACACCAGACTGTCCTAAGCACTTCCCCACAAAACATGGAGTAGTTCAGGCCTGAGAGTGAGAAGAGGAAATTGGCAAAGAGGGGAAAAAACCCCCAGAACCTAAGCAGTGTTTGTCAATGGTGCAAGTCCAGAAGAGGGTTCCTTATGGGTGTTAGGGAGATTGTTCAATAGGCCGTGGCTTGGTGAGTCCAGCTTTACTGCTGGAAATTGCTTTTAAATCAAAGTAAGCAAAATGTCACTCATAGCTGAGACCTGTTGTAAGCACTAAAGGTACAGGGTAACTTTTTTGCCCAAACTTGACGCGTGCTTCTAGTCTGTCACAGAAGCAATGGCTGCCTTGAGCTTTCTGGGAAAACAGGGCACTGTGATTGTACCTCTACTCTGCTGTCCGTGGCTGGGGGGTCCCAAAGGCTGGCTGCGGGCAGCCAGGCAGCTGCACTGCTGTTTGCTGATGCTGTGTCCTCTCCCCGGGGTGCTTCTGCTTCTCCTTGTCACATGTGTGTTACCTGGGGCTGCTTTCTGATGGGGAATTGCTTGAACGATAGAAACATCTGATTCTCAACCTCATCACTAGAAGGTGTGCACAGAAGGATACTCAGTAACTTCAGTTACCAATGCAGGGTGGGGAAACTGGACAATTGGTGGCTGTTTTCTGGCTAAGGAAAGTTATGATTTTGATTTCTGCAACTTCCAGGAAAGTGTGGGGCATATTATAGCCAACAGCCAGGCAGAGGGAGATGGGTCTGAAAAACAGAACTGAGAGGTGACTCCAGTTCTAACAAAGACTGATGTGCCTTGGCTGTTGTAAGCGTGCAGCTGAAAAAAAAAAAGCTAAGCATAAACATCTGAAGTCTTAATAACTCTCAGAAAAATGAGCAATGTGCAAAAGATTTTTCCTCAGCAAGGCAAACTCTATCATACCTGCAGATGATGATATCCCAAAGTAAATTAATGAAATGGTGACATTCAGGGAAGGAACAGCTGACAGCTTTGTACGGATCTTCAAGTGTGGAAATGAGTGATATTTTTTGGCAGACTAACTTGAAACAGGGATGATAAAAAATAAAACCATAGTAGAATGACAGAGCCCACTCACAAGTTGTTTACTGAAATGAAGATACAGCTGAAAGTAATTACTTATTTCCCAGAGGTATAAGTGATAGTGCCTCCTACAAGAAATAATGCTCAGTTATTTCAGTTGGAATGTAAAATAGGATAGAAAGGTTCCCTCTTTCTGAGGTTAGATGCTGGGTATTCTCACCTCCTTGCAGAACAGTATGTGTATATGAATGTAATATATATTACATATACAGTAAACCATCTATATGCCCCTGGCAATTAATAAGTGAGACAATGTCCAATATTGTTTTCCCTTAACAGCCAGATCTCACTGTACAGGTTCTGATTAAAAGCCTGACTCTGCAGCACATAGGATTAAAAATACTCCTTTAAAATAACATATTTCTGAAGATGATCCTCTCTCCTGGCTACAAAATTGTCTCGAGACACTTGGAGGCAGGGCTGCTTGATCGTGACACTTTAGCTGTGTGCAAACTGTAGTAAAATTACAATTGCATTCAGTGCTAGCTACTCTGTACCTTCTTCCCATGCTGAAGAATACTCACTTTCTATGCCCTCTCTTCCAGACCGTGAAATGCAGGAAGGCAACGTGGCAGGTTTCGCAGAGGTTGCCTCAGTGCAATCTTTTCCTATCATTGGTTTGCAGATCAGCCCCTCAAACAGCCTCCTTTGCCAAAGGCCATGGAAGAGGAACCATTGCTCTTTGGAGGTTTTCTTCTGTTTAAAGACAAGGCTGCTTCTTACCTGTGCCAGTTCAAGTACTGACTTTTTCTTTTCTTCCTCCTTCAGTAAAATGGGGTGATTCACAAAATCTTCAGAAAGATAGCATTATACACAGTTTATAGTACAAAGGGGAAAAAAAAAAAAGTCAGATGAATGAGCATGAAGGAGATTTCTCCTGTGTCCTTTGGAGGAGGAGCAGAAAGATTGGGAATGGTATCTATGCACAGTAGGTGTCTGCCTTGACTACCTGACAATACATGGTCATTGCAAAGGTGAGTCCGAGAATCTAAGAGAAAAAAAAAAATACAATTGATTTTCAGTAAGTAAAAAAACCTCCCCTATTTATTGAAACAAAAAAAAAAAAGAGAAAAAAATATTTACACTGGTTTTGTTCACACACAGGAAGACACATGACATACTGCTTTTCCTGCCAGTTCACGTCCTTGTTCTGTTCCTGGTTTCTGCCTGCCTTTTGTCCTTATCTGTATTGCTGTTTTACAGAATGAACAATGAGAGCACGGGAGAGTTGATTTCTCCGTGAAAAGCAGCCACCAGGTACTGGGAAGAGGTACACTTGAAAAGAAATGTTTGGATGTCTTTTGCTCAAAAATATTTTATAGTAGCAGCCCACAGCTGTGGGGTTGTGTGGTGATCCCTGTAGCTATTGCTTTGAAAGTCAAGCACGTTCATCCTTGACCCAAAGGATGCTGTGGTTTACTTTACTGTGCTTTACTTTTCCAAGTGTATGTGTGCACAGGTCCCCATGGGGGAATCACTGGAGACTGTCCATGCATTAATCATAACCATCAGTGCCTCATCAACAATGTGTGTGTCTTTCTGCTCAGCCTATTCAGGAGAAGCAGCAGGGAGGTGGTGGTCCTTCTCCCAGCCCAGCTACTGACCTGCTGTCCTGCCTCTGGTAGATTCCTTCATCAGGAAAGGGGAGGGGGAAGAGACTCTCATTCTCCTTCCAGTTGACGTACGTACTTACTTAGTACATTTGTATAAGTTTTTACTAGTCCTTTGAAACACCACTGTAAAAATTGTCATTGAAATAAAGGTTTGCCAGGTAGAAACATTTTGTATGAATTCTGTATTAAGCAGTTAATCTGACTGCTTCAAATTTAATCTCTACATAAATAGTAGTTCCTGTTAATGAGTACTGTGAAAGAGTACGTGAATAACACACATACTACTTTATTTATTAAGAGGAAAAAAATGGTTATAAAGCTGTTACCTTCTTCCTTTCCCCTTCTTCCACAGTGAAATGATTGTTAAGCTTTAGGTGTGCTGTTTTATAGTAAGCATGTGCCTTTTGGAAGCATCCCCTGACCACTGCCTTCTACTTCCTAGCAAAGGAACAACCTTCGGGGTCAGCTGCGTGATAAAACCTCAGTGGCTGGATTTGTTTTATAATTTTGAGCATGCATGACTGAAGAAGATTCCTCTGCCACATGTGCTGTATGTCCTTCAGGTTGTGTCACTGTATGATTCTAATGATAAGGTGGTTAACGTGAAAAACAAAAGCTGTCACATGTTTTGGGCCAGAACAGCATTGTAACATCAACAATGGAGGGAGCCCAATTCATTTCAGGTGACAGTGCATCAAAATTTTTGTCATCAATTGGATTCAATCATGTAGTGCAGCTGGAATCTTGTATTTTGAGATGTTTTCTCGGTCTTTCACAGCATTTACCAGGAATATTAATTAGCATTTTTAAATTGTCTGAAGTGTTTTCTCCCATGCAAACTAGTAATGTCTTTGTCAGAAACACAGTAGTCTCTCAAATCCCCTAAATGTAATCAAGGTCTATGAGGAGGACTCCTTAGATGCTAAATAGATGCTCAAAAGCTTTTTTTTTAAAAAAAAATATGGTAATATATTAACAACAGTCTTAAATCCTATCTCTGCCATGTGATCTTGTTGTGCTCATCTCTTCCTAAGTGTATCTGCCTACTGTACTGGGCCCATGAGAAGTCAGGTATTTGCATTAATGTAGCCAACATGTGACAGGAGAGAGTAAAATACATGCCATTCTGCCTAATCTGAGATTAGTGGGAATGAGTGGAATTCTGATCCCAGGCGCTCTCTGGCTGCTGCTAGTGGTATACCATGCAAAATTAAAAAAAACCCCTCATGAGTTAATCTGGAGTTATGTGGTAATAATTAGCTCAGTGATACTATCCTTTCTGCTTATATGTTGAGTGAGAGAGAGAGGTGGAGCTGGAAACTAAAACTCCATCCTCACTGCATTACTCTAACATCATGCAAAATCTGGAACCAGCTTGGGCAGAGTATATCTGGATCTATGGTTTAGTTATGATTAATTAGGATTTGAAAATTGATATTAAACTGTACCTGCACCATAGCTGTGCACAATCCAAAGATTCCCACTGCTAATAAGTTTTCCTGGAGCCATATTTTCACTGTTTCATAGCAAGGCTGAAAAAAAAAAAAAAAAACCAGAATATTCTATTAGCCATAAACATGCAGCTCTGCTCCCCTGGGAATAAGAGCCAGCTCAGACTAAGCTGCTAGCTAGGCTGGCTAGGTTATCAGTTCAGCATTGGAGCAACTACTGTGTACTTCTGGGTTGAAGCATAAACGTGGAGTACTAATTGTAATGACACAAAGTGGTGCACCTCCCCCATGCTGCATGAGCACCCCTCCATAGAAATTGGGCCAGGAACTAAAAGTAAACAGGCACCACATCTGGGTCTTCTTTGTCCTCTAAAAAACAACTAGAAGCAGTTAGAACTTCAGAATGAGCCTTTCATTTTCTCTGTATTTCAGGAAAACAAATATTTATTATAATATATATGTATATCAAACCCAAAAGTTCCAGTGAGAGCTGCTCAGTAGCTGCTCCTGCTGCCCATGGGCCCATTTCATACCATTTTCCAGCATTTCAAATTGCAGTCTGGGTGCTCCTCCATTATTCTCTCCTGCTTTAAATTCTGCATTAGCTGCAACCTCATGTTCCTGGCCCAGTTGCGGGGAGGGTGGCATTGGCTGAAGTGAAACCTTTCTTTAAATAATGTGTAAATAATAAATAATGTCTGTGAGACAACCTTGTGCAAAAATTGTGCCCTCTGTCTTGTAAATGTACAAAGCCAAGAATCATTTAGCCTTTGCTTAGTGGTTTCCACATATGTATAAAGGAAAAACTATTAATGCCCACCAAAAGACACAGTGTTAATCTGCACTGATCTGCTTGGTACCCCAAATAAAATAGAAGAACTTTTAAGTCCTTAAATTCAAAATTTGACTTGGAGCTACTGGCAAGGTAGAAGGGAGCCATGATTGGGTGGAACTCGGCCTCTGTCAGTGCCAATCCATGAGTATGAAATCTCAATAGAAAGTGGCCAAGAGAGCTTCACTCATTGTCTTCACAAACCATTAGAACCAGCAAAACTTCCTCATAATTCCACTTCCTCAGACGGTCTTACTCCCCCTGCCCCTCCTGGGTAACTGCACTACCTGTAATTAGCACAAAGAATCACTGAGCTGATTTCAGAGAAGAATTTAAACTCTGAATATGCTCTGGAAAGATCTTGTTGAGGACATCATAGGGAAATTATCCCATGGAGTTTTGAATGTGATTACAGGCAAGTGCAGAAACTCCTTGTCAAAAAAGTGCTGCTGGCAATTCAGTGGGCCAGTTCCCACCCTCCGGCTGCGCCGCGGGAGCCCCTGGCCAAGGGGGCCTGGCAGGAGCAGAGCACCCCCGGCGCCTCACGGCTCCCTGGGCCACCGCAGGCTGTGGCTGCTGCACCCGGGCTCGTGCTGTGGGCATAGACGAGCCCTTTGCCTGGCTCCAGTAGGTGGGACATTAAAAAGGACAATCCTCATATTTCCTAGCCAGCTCTAGCTGGCCCGTGCTCTGGATCAGTGTCAGAAGGTACTTGTCTGCAATGTGAAAAAACAGCTTAGAGCCTAGGGAAAGGAAAGCCTTCAGCTCGTAAAAACAATTAAATTGGCAGTTTCACGGGAGGCCAAATGCCACAGCTCAACCTGAGCCTAACCTAATTAGTGATGAGTAAGGGTAGGGCAGCCCTTCTCATCTGTACAGCCCTGCACGTGGCCGGCTGCCTGTCCTTCGCCTGGGCTGCTCACCGCTTTCCACCAGGTCCCTGGGGAGTGGAGGCCGCAGTTCTCACTGAACTCTAAGCAGCAGGAGTCCGGCACCCGGGTTGCGTTGTACACTTCAAACCAGTCAGTGTAGTTGGAGACTCCGCAGCATCTGAACTGGAAAAAGAAGAACCGAGATGATACCGTAAGTATGATCTAGTACTGAATTCTGCCTCCTGGAGCTGGACACTCAGTGCATTTCAATTACACCAGCAGAGGCTTGAAAATTTAAAGAACTACAGTATTTCCTCAGCTTTACCCAAATAGACCCTTTCTCCCACTCTCCTATATATTATGTTTAAATATGGTCTTGTACGTAGCTAATGATGATACAAGAAGCAAAGGCACCTATTTGCAGTGGCAGGACACTGTGGGAGCTGAAACAGGACAACACCAGCCAAGTACTGAGGTTAAGAGTTGATGTGACTGAGCAGGTTTCTAACAATCATTTGCAGCTTGTTGTGAGGAAAAGGTATTATTTAAGATACAGCACCCAGGAGATGAAGATACTGGGATCTCTACGGCACACTACTTCTGAAATCATGATTGAAGTTAATAAGGCAAATTTCTCTCTAAGCTCTTAATTACTGATCACCTTCAAAAGTCTTTGTCAGTCAGGAAAAGATACATTTCCTTCTCTCTTTGGTGCAGTTCTTTAATGTCATTATCTGATGCTGCTAAACAGGGGTGGTTTAAGTGCCTGCATACAGTGACTATGGTAGTGCTAAATCGAAAGGTTTGGTAGCAGGATGAGAGGTGTAGGAAATGTACGTTAACAGTAAGGGAACGGCTCTGTGACCATCTCCCCCCGTGGGAACTGGTATATCCCTGGGATACAAAATAAGCTAAGACTCATTACCATATAGATGTACACACCATCTGTCACTCCTATGCTAACTCAAATTTGTCGGTATTTAGACACTTTACCACTAATGAGTAAAACAAGACGACACTGGGCTGCAGAACTGCTCTCTGGTATTGGCAATACTTCACACTTTTTCAAGGCTATGCCAGCCACCTACACAGCCCCAAAATTACTTGCCAAGAGCTTATTTTTTAAATGCGATTTTATATAAGCCTGTACAGTATTTTTTGCATCCCTACAGAGACCGTTCCTCTTGTTTCTGATAGACTCCAGCCGTCTGCACCGCCAGGACCAAGTACCTAATTCAATCCCGATGTTTACACTGGCCCGAGGGAGCGTTTTCCCTACGTGTATGTCAAAGTTGAGGAGTCTGTGGACGAAGTGGGCCAGGGCCCAGGGGCATGCGCAGGATCCGCCACACAGCACCAACAGAGGGCAGGGGCCTCCCGCGCTGCCTCACCCCTCAGATGATGCTTCAGGCGCTCACAGAAAATAGTCCACAGCAGAGCCATTCCAGAGCTCACAGCACTGTTTTTCTGCTGCCAAGCAAAATTCAGAAATCTTTCCCAGACTAACATCTATCCCCACAAGGTTCTGCTCAGAATCCTCATTTGGCCCATGGCAGGAATCAGTCCTTGGCTTGCAACTGTTTGATTTGTGAGTTTACAGGCTTCGTTTTCTACAAACTGACTTGAAAGTAAAAAAAGTTTGTGCCTTTCTTTTTTTCCTCTATGTTTCTGCACATATGACAGGAGCTCCGTGCGTAACAGGTCCCAAAAGCGAATAGGAGCGGCATGGAACACATGGCATGCATTTGAGGAAAGCTGGTTTATCTGGAAATCTAACAAGAAGGTCTTTCAGGCTGTCATCATTAGAGTCAGGAGGCAGCTCTTTGATAGACAGTGAGAAGTGACAGCTTGTAAATAGCAAGCCTTGAAAATGTGGCTCATCTGTGATGTAGAGAGTGCAACAGTAAGGGCTGAGACATTTGAGTGATGTTCTGGCCAAATACAAGTGACACAAGTTTGCATAAATCGGGACTAGACCCCTTCTCCCTGTAATACTGCATGGCTGAGCATGTCAAAGCCTGACAGACTAAGGAGATGAAGACGAAGTACAGGTTTTGGAGTTAAGGGCTCACTAACAGGTTGAGGCCAGCGGCTCCTATGGAGCCTGTGAAGCAGAAGGTGGCTAGGTCATGATCTAGGGTTGGGACTCCAAAGAGTAAAGCTTCCTGGTAAGCAAGAAGGTAGAAATGACAAGGGGATGCAGTTGCAAAGACAAGCTGCAGTTGGATACACATTGCCTGCCCACACAGATCCTCTGTGTGTTGTACAAGAGCAGAGGAATAAATATTGATACTTGCCTGCCGCTGCTGACAGCCGAGGCAGTCCCAGAAATGGGAGAAAGGGCTAAGAAAAGATCAAGGGTAAAAAAGAATGAAGTAGTATGAAGATCAAGTCTTAGGACTGGAAGAAATAATGTCTGGAACTACAGCTGGAAGAGATGTCATGTCTTTGGTAGACAAATGAAGAATGAGTGATGGAATTAAGCAGTGGATGATGCACGATCCTAAAGGAGAGGAGGTGAAAAACACGGAAGAGTACTAACACCACAGAGTCCAGAGTGCACGACTAAGTGAGCTGGCAGTGGTCAATGAAGACCAAGTCCGGTGAACAGCATCTCTAGGGAGCAGAGACACCGACCCATGGCAGTAGGTCAAAGAGGCAAGAACAAGGAAACAAGCAGCAGTGGGATTCAGTGGGTCACCAGTATAGATTCCGCAAAGGGGTCCAGCTAGAAGCCAAAAAGACGGATAAGTGAGAGCTCAGTAAATTCAAAGACTTCATTACGGAGGCCCAAGTAGAGAAGAGGGAGTGTGGGAGTGATTTCTGGATAATGTGACAAGCGACTGATTTATCCTGTGTGCACGAAGCTGAACAATAAGTTGAGGGAGGTGAGGGACTGTTAGAAGAAAGGGGAATATTGAGGACAAAGAGCAAAATAAGAGGATTTTTTAGAGTCCTCTTAGATTTGACAGCAACGTTCTCTTTTTAAAATCTACTAGGTTTCGGAGCAAGGATAGTTGGAGACAGTCCTACACTTGGAGGATGGAGAAAGCTCAGGTCACATGAAGGGTAATTTCTGTCACCAGCAGTTTGTTGTAGCCAGTTATACCAGACTTCGTGTTCCTCCACAAAGGTCGATGTTCTGCCAGCGCCAGAAAGTTAAACTGCCTGTCATGAAGCAATTGCAGACTTGATTCTTGCTACAACCACGTTCATTTTTTTGGTCACATTTACAGCCCTGTCTTGTTCCCTTCACTAGTTAAGTGATAAAATTAGACAAGGTTGCCTAATAGTTCTGTTCCTAGTTTAAACAGGGAACAATACACTTATGTTTTTTAGAAACAATTACGAACTATTAGTGCTAATTTTGGCGTACCCAGACTAACACACTTTAAAAGGGAGTAGTAATCTGTTAAAAACGTCAGCTACTGTCTTGAATAGCAGTAAGTTTAAGTCACCTTGACTTGGACACCTCAGGCCCCTTGATTTTGACATAGCACTGAGGGATGTGGTGTAGTTGGGATCTGTCAGTGCTGGGTTAACGGTTGGACTAGATGATCTTCAAGGTCCCTTCCAACCGAGATGATTCTGTGATTCTAGGGCTCACAGCTGGGAAGGAGCATGATTAGATGCGATTGTGCCTGCCCACATGAACAAACGTGGGTACTTACGGCATGAGGTGACAATCGGGTAGTAGTTCTGGGGACACTCATGCAGTGTTTGGCAGAGTTGCTCAAACAAGCAAAAGATTGTTGAATGCCTCTGAATATCCAAGCTCCTGCTGCTGAACATTTCCAGGAATACTGACAATATGCTGCTGTTTGTTTCACGTTTCATGTGGGAGGCTCTGTCTCGCGAGATGTCAAAACACTTCTTTCCCTTCCTTTGTTAGAGAGACATAAATGAGTCCCCTACTGATTACCCGTGGGGTTCTGAAGTGGCTCGTTGGTTCCCAAGAGCTTGGGACACACAGGGGCTGCTCAACACAGCGATGCAGCCAAAGGTCATGCTGCATTCGGAGCGTGTTTCCCAGCCAAGCTGCACCGAGCAGCTCTGAGGTCTCTGTCCTGTATTTATAGAATGCAACGCTGCTTGCAAGTAGCTTAATTTTTGTGTGAACAAGTAATTGCTGCTCTAGCGTGTGGTATCTAGGGCTGGTAATTAGTATTAAACACCAAGTTTCTATCTTTGTGCAATAGAAATGTTGTGGAGCTGATATTCTTGTATGTATTTTGCAGGCAAGCCCAGTTTTGAAGGCTAAGTAGGGCTTATTTGCCAAATTCCTGCAAGATCAGACAGGCTGGGATAGGGTTCATGAAAATAAACAGACACCCAATCCTTGTTGCAGACTGGTTTTAGCAATTCCTGATCTTCTGGTTTTGTGAATGTGACAGAGAACTAGGGGATGGGGTAGGTGCCTTTTATACACCTTTTTCCTCCATCACTTCAGAAAGTGGTGAATAAGATAGTTTTATTCTAAAATCATGTTTAATGGGTGGTTTGGATTGCTTCAGCAGTAATCCTAAAGTATAGTTTGATCTAACAGAATCAATGACTGGGGTAGAGGGAGATGGGTCTAATTTGTTCTCAGTTACAGTGGTCTAAATAGACATGAAAGGCATTACACAGCAGTAAAAGCGAGCTGAATTTGCTCACTTTAGTGAAGCTAATGCGTTCTCTGCATGCCTCTCGAATTACTGCCTGGTTAGTTAAAAGGAGAAGTGTTCAAATATTGATCACAAAGATGTTGGGGATGAAGCAAATTTTAAAAATTAATGCCTACTTCTCATTTCCTAATGATCTCCACCTGTAACTTTAACCAGTCCTGGTCGGTAAGGAGTGTAATGCATCTCAGGGTAACTTACATCCTAAACTATTAGAATTTTAGTCATGTTTAAAATCACTTTGTAAGCTTTTGTAATCTTCAGTCATGACATGCAAAAGTCACCTGCTTGTGTTTCTAATCCTTTTGAGGTTTGAAACACTATTGAGAAAGGCTGTGAGTTTGGTTAGCTGAAGGTATTAAAAAGAAATCAATAAAATGTTCTAATCTGAAACAGCTCCCTGACCTAGAGGCTTAATACAACTGCAAAATGAGTCTAGTGCTTTTCCTCTAACATGCGTTGCATGTGTGCAGCCCAGCCCACCTCCTTCATCCTGCATGGATGAAATTATACGACTATGCATTATATGACTGCATGGATGAAAACTGCAACTTCCCCCTAAGAGGGGCCCAACGGACCCTGTTTTTAACTTGTTCCCAGTCACTTAGGAATTGTTAAAAAGAGGAAAACCATTTCTCAAGGCACAAAGGCTTCAGAGAAGAAACTGCCCCCCAAAAAAGGTGCTCAGGCCTTTCACACTTGAAGAAGAAATACAGTAATGGCCACTCACAGGTCACTGTGTGCACACTGGGTATCCATGCTCCCAGCCAACGCTCCCCTTGGATTTGGGATCAGCCAGTCCCACAGAAATCAAATGCCATCTAAGTGTGGTTCTATTTCTGGAAAATTTTTTTCCCCTTCTTTAAGCGAAAGTTGCCATAGACAGTCATACTTTGTGATCTCAGGGTGGGGATGGTCTCTGAGCTGATAGTAGGAGAAATGAAGAACTATGCCAGAGCTTAGATCCCTCACGTCTGAGCCTACTGCTTTAACCGTGGCATCATCCTTCTGCTCAAGCTCTGAAAAATACTTTTGTGAAGAAAGGAATGTGAATGCAGAGAGGAGAAGCAGAAGGACTCATGATTTCTGTTACTGTCACGTTTTCCACGTCATGTTTTTTTCTGAGGCTGCTGTCATGGTCCATAGCTCAACCAAGGACTGATGTCTACTGAGCCTGTTAGAAAAGTCAATGTTGAGATTGTCCTATATGGCAACACGGTTAGCTCTCATGTGGGGGTTTCTGAGAGCTGTCTTTTAGGAGCCAGAATGCAAACAGCAAGCCTGGGCTGGGACTTCCCTTTCAGGAAGTCCCCTATATGCCCTAATCCTCCTATCAGTGATTACACTCTACTGATTAGGCATGTAAGGGATAATGATTATTACTGAACACAAAAAATAGTACTTGGCATTTACATAGCACTATTCAACTGCAAAGTGTTTTACATAATTAACCATGCTGGGACTGCCTTCTCTGCACCACTGCAATAGTCTATTCCTAAACAGTTTTGAAAAAGACATGTGAAAACTAATTATGCAGAGCGGTAAAAATGGATCTGTGGGAGCTCTTTGCTTTTCTCCTCAGCGCCCAGCACAGGGAGCACAGAAACTTTAACACTACGGTGCTGTCAAGACAGCACATGGTAATTTCATAGTTGCCATGTTAGAAAAGAGAGTGATGTAACGTGACTGTACATGGCTTGTGAGATGGCACTTTCCTATTATCATCTGGGCTCTTAAGACCTAGCTAACATTAGTTTCATCTGAAACTTATAAGATACTCTTTAAACTGTAATAGGTTTCAAGGCCAAAGGAATCATTAAGACAACTGAGCATGATCTGTAGCACTACACAGACCACAGACTATTGAGTCCTGCCTCAAACCCAAGCTTGTCACTAACAAGCCTGTTTCTTTTAGACAAAAAACCTGTCTTGACTTCAGAGAAAAAGAATCCACCTGCTGTACAATGGCATCCTACCATCAGATATCTGCATCTTGAGTTTTCTGCACTTGGATCCATTACAGAGCCCTTTTCTTTCAGAGCCCTTTTCCCTTCCTGCTGTCTTCTTAAGGACTGCAATCACATCACTACTTCATTTTTTCCTGGTTATATAAAGCTTTTAAAATTTCTCACCATAACATAAATATCCAAAATCCTCATTATTTTTTACATCTTTTCTGAACCCAATCCAATTTGAAAAACATCTTGAAAAAATGTGACTAGGTGAACTAGACCTATTGTTACCCCCATTTACAGAAAGGGAAGCAGAAGCATGGGGTTTATATCCCATGTGTCCTCCAAATAATGCTTTTTTCCCCCCACCTTTGCTATATGCTTTTATCAGTTCTTGGGGTGTCACTGAAACCAGATTAATACTTACTGCAAACATCTTAATATTTTTACTACATTTTTACTAAGCAGAGTTAAGTTGTTGTAAAAGAGTAAAACTTCTAATACTGTTTGATATAAGCAGTGATATTAAAAGTTTTATCTGTATTTCACATGGCTTACTCTTGGGCCAGAACCACAAAATGAATTTCTCTTGTCAGTAATTGATGCCTTCTCATATTTGATCATAGTACTGGAAGAGAAAAATATTAACAACATTGCAAGATGCTGAGGCCTTTTAAGGGTAAGTGAAAGACCACTCCACATGCAGTTGTCAGCATGCAGGACTGGGAGGCTTATTAGCTTGTTTGCTGGACTCGAGCTGTCTGTCTTTCACACACAGACAGGGCTGTTGCTGTCAACCTACTGCCCTCAGTACAGACAGCTCCCCCAGCCCCAAATGGAGTCTGTTAGTGACCCCAAATTTTTAATTTCTCAGACCTTTTCTTAGGAGCCTGCTGCTCCTGTTATCTTGTATTGTACAGAAGAGTATATGTGAATCTTGACACTACCAGACTGAAAGATGTTCAGCATCTCAGCCCAAATGGCAACAAAGGAAGTAAAGCATAAATGAAGAGGTTTATCATATCAGAATGTGGTAGGTAGCCCATCCATCATTTCGAATAGTTCCTATAACCTTGGAAGCATTGGGAGAGGTTATCATCTTTGGCCGATTTAAGACATCTGAGGCAAGACTAAAGCCCTGCTTGTCTGTCTGTACCACGCTAGCACCTCTGGAAGAGAATCTGAGAAAGCTATGCAAGATTTTATGAGTGAAGCCAAGGCAGTACAACAAGTGCTTCTTCCTAAAGCAGAAGAAATGTTGGAACTCTTTTCCTCATTCAAGAAGCGGAGAAGATCAAACCAGAAAGATCACCCCCAAGAGAACTGAACTGAATATGAAAAGAGAAGGACAAAGCTAATAAACCTGAGCTGTCAGTGATGGTGTTTCCTCAGCAAGCCAGACAAGGACAAAAGGAGGAAGCCAGCTATAGTGTTCACCAGTCCCTACGAGACAAACACTGGCAGAGTGCTGTCAGCATCAGAAGGATGCAACAGCGGTGGCAACATAGCAAAAAGCATTCCCAGCCCATCTGTGATGGAGGATGATTGAATTCTGCTGGGAAAAACGTACTGACTGTAAGGAGGAGGTTGTAAACACCATGGCTGGTTTCCATTTTGACCGCACTAGTGGAAACCAACAATAGCAACAGAAGGAGACAGGACAGAAATGAAAAGGGGTTGAAGTCATTCTTTGTTACTGCACTATTGCTCTTCATTCCAACACAAGCTGTCCCTTTGACTTTAAAGAGAAGGTACTGCTTGTTTCCTGGTTGACCAGCTCCTTCAATCTCCACACAGCACAGAACTATGTGATATTTAGGCATCAACACAATATAAATTTTTAAAAGAAATAAGCTAATCTGGTCAAAGGATAAATAAATAAAAATTCATTTGTTACAAAAAGCAGAGAGTTTACTTGCTAATGTGCTGACTGGGTGGAAGAGATTGGCTTGGGATCTGGAGGTTTAATTAGGTTCACACCCAGAACCTGCTGTTACAGAACTCAGAGGGCAAAGAGGAATTAAAAAAAAGCTCAGACTTACATCTGTTTGAATGATGCTCCATGCATTAGTTAGGCCAATATTTCCATCTGTCCCATACAAATGAAGCCCTTTCTTCAGATCCCGCTGAGCATACTTGTCAATCTAAAACCAACAACAAAAAGACACAAAACTCAAAATTTGCCGAGTACCACATTTCAGAAGCAACGTGCGCGGAGCAGGGAGGTGTTGGACAACAGTCCTATACTGAAATAAATAAAAAGTTAACTGACATTTCCTAACGCCTTTCTCCAGTGGAGCTGGTATCTGTTATGGGTATCTGCATTTTGCAAAGAACATGAGGAGTTCCTGTTCTGAGTTAATGTTCATGTTTTCCATCACAGACCTCCAGGATATCTTTTCCCTTCTCACTTAACCACCAAAGTACTATAGAGAGACTAGATTCAGTTTAATCACTCATTTTTTGCAAACGAGGCCTGTATATGAAAACATTAATCTACCCACAGCATTTCCTTTTAGCTTAATATCTTTAATTGTGACCAAGTACCCCTCAGCACCTTCCACATGCTTCCTGGGAGATCAACAGTGGCATTAACATTGTACTGATGCTCTGAATTGTGTTCATTATATCAGGCAGGCTACCCCACTTCTTACAGCAGGATGGACATCGTTCTATTGAAGCAGCAGGCAATGAGCTACCCAAACTTCAGGACAAATAGGATTTAAGAATTGAGTTACTAAATGGAGCTGCTCTTAAATAAATGCATTTCTTGATGATTTAATGGAAGCACAAAGTTCTGCTTTAGAGACTTTTGCAACTAAAGGTAACGTTTTCTTGTTGAGTGTCTCTGCTGGTAAAGCAGGCTGCTGTTGGCTCCACTGATCACCACCAGGTAGCATCCAAAATGATGGCAAGTGCCTCTCTCCCAGTCTAACCACACATACACATTTCTACAGAATCCAGCAAACGCAAAAAAAGAAATAAATAATAAACAGATATTCACGGTTTAACCTGATTTTTCTGTTGTAAATGAAAACCACTGAGTAGTGCTGCTCAAATACGCCTGTATTCCCCCTTCCCCTGCGTGCTTGTCAGTGTTACTGCTCTGTTCAACATCAGAAGGGTGAGCAGACCTGTCCCATTTTCTTCTCCATCAATCTGCTACAAATCTGACTGCAAAACCCAGTGCCACTCTGAGATATTTCTGCTGCAACGGTCAAAAGGGAAGCCAAAATTAAATTCACAAGTTGCTTCGTGGGGACAGTCTAAGTTAATACACAACTCTATTCCATACTGGACAACAGACCGAGATGGTGTATTCTCTCCCTCTGACACTAGTCATTCCTGCTGCAGGAGGGTCTAAAATGAAGTAAGCAATGCTAATTGTGAGTTAACAGAAGGAACAAAGGCATTCTGCTTCTACCAGATGCTTGGATTTTCCTTTTGTTTTGTTCAGGCAGAATCATTTTCATTTGCTCCTGGAAAAAAAAGTGGATGCAAAGCATCTTCCACAGTGCAAAAGAGGAATTTTCAACCCACTACATCATAATCATTATGGCGTAAATGTAAAATGAGTCCACAAAAACCGATGACCTCAAAAGTTCATCATGTCCAAGAAATCTCTGCTGTATGTGCAGAGGGTTGTCCTTGGTCTCTCCAGTTCTTTTGTTTCCTTCCCAAAAGTTTACCACCGTCATGCTGAGCCACTAATAAAATAGCTGTGGGACAGTACAAGAAAGATGTACAATTTAATCTCAGCACCTTAACTGTCAGGCAAGCACTTTCTCATGGATGACTATCTTGAACAGTAGGTGCTGTGCTCCCACTGTAATTATCAGGTAAGTTGCTTTTGACTTTCCACAGAGATTATACATAGTCACTGGTATGTTAATTAGAAGAGGAAACCAAAGCTGAAAGCTATCATTAAATTTGGAGTTAGTTGAGAAAATTACAGGCAATAAATGATAAGCTTGTATGTGTCAGGGATTCCTAGCATTCATTTAAGAATTAGATGGAACTGGGTTTCAGCTCTTCACTTATCCTCTGCTCCCCGTGTCTCAGCTGGACCTGCGGTGGTCTCGAGCAGAGCCATCAATTAGGATGGAAGGACATGGTTGTGCTGCTAGCCTGACAGAGGCTTTGAAATTTAGTCAGTGTCCTACACAGGTACTGAGGTAAACTCACTGTTGAAAACCTAATTCTTATTCAGAAAGGGACAGAGGTGAAGAGGAACAGCATAGCTGAGGGCAGGCGGGGACAGAAATCTAGCTAGTAGATCTGTTGCCTTGAAGATGAAAGTTCTATTTGGAATATTAATTTATCACACCTGAGAAAAATCTGCCCTGTAAAGTGAGAGAACTATGCATCAGTCTACAGTGCATATCACCACTAATCTGGAACAAGGGAGATACGGCCAAATGAAACAGTGATGCTTATCTGAAGGGCAAATGCCATGCTACAGAAAGGATGCAAAATGCAAAGTTCACATTTCCTCACTCAAATTTTGTTTTGCAAACCAATGCAAAGTGGCACGAGCCCTTTTACCAGAGCTCACAGGCTGCCCTTGTTAATGCAATCTTCATGTCCTGTTTGAGATCAATAATAACTTAATAATAATTTAATAACCTACAATCAACATTTATAAAGTACTTCAAGATCAGGAACAACATTTTGTTAGTCCACATGTGCTTTAGCCTGGTCTCAAGAGATTGCCTCACCAAGCGTTCCTGCTCCTCCTTTGACCTGGAGAAGACACACTAGCGAGCAACTTGCTGAGGCAAAATGAAAGCAGGTCCTCTCGTCCTCATCAAATGAACCCCTTGTCCCTGCCCAAAGAGTGCAAGACCTGGGATCACAACTGGCAACAGATTTCTGTATTCCAGAAACAGTAAATGGCAGAGCATTACTCAAGAAAACAGGCACTATGTGACCAGTTCTCTCACCACTATTTCAAAAAGCCTCAACATCAAGCCATGCACATTGTATGACCCATTATTTTTTGTTTTTAAAAAGGGAAGTGCCTGTTTGAATCTTGCTTGGAAGAGGATATAAGCTTTTTATAATTCCACACCACGTGTGTGTCATTTCCTTATCTCTCTCATCTCTATGCAGGTTGCTACTCTGAAAGAGGCGCACACATGCTGTGAAACGGTATCTCCAGATTTCTCTACTTTTTTACTTCACGTCCACTGCCATGGGAAGGTATCTGGAAATCTCACAGTTTTATACATATATAAACACACACACACACAGAGCTTTGTATTTAATTGAGTGCCTGTAAATTTAGAATTTTACATAGTTCTCCTTCACTAAAGTTTCTAATGGAAAGCATGCTGTTAATGCACCAAAGAGTGCGATTCTGTGAAGAGCAGCTGATTTAAAACCTCTTTTTCACAGTGGTATTCCTTAAAACATTCACACTCTCCTGTTTGCTTACGCTAGGGACAAAAAGGTTCTTCATCATCACCTAGAAATAACCTTGTACAGCACAGCTGAGTCTGTGGACCAGGAGAAAGGGGAAGCAGCATCAGCTTTTGATCTCCTGTCACCTCTGTCTGCAGCTGAGGTACCAGCATGAGTTCACAATCTGCACACATCTCCTCTTCTTAGTTCTCTTCATTTTTGGATTCTTCCTTGGGTGCTTCAGGAACCAGGATGACCTTTCCAACATTCTTCTTTTGTATCTGCCTTGTGGCATCTGCCACCTTATCAAAGGGCCCTACAGAGTCTATTTGGGGCTTGATCTTGCCTTGACTGAACAGGTTACCCAGCTTGGCTACAACACCTCCGACAAGCTCAAATTCTTCATCCATATATCCAAGGTGGTAGCCACACACAGCCTTGTTATGGTGTAGGAGCTGCAAGGCATTGATGCTGAACTGGTTCCACCAGGTTTTAGCCACAGCCACGAGGTGGTGGTTCTGTCCAGTGAGCAGGTTTGCTACCACCAAGTGAGTCCCCCACCATCTGCATCTCTCTTGTTTCTAGCCAGTTAGGTAGAGGTGTTTTTCTTAATGTGTTATCTTGCATGAATTAATCAGTCTTGATGCAGAAGTAGCCTTGGACTTCTAAGAGCACAGATGATAAACAAGACCACTTCTCTCATTGAGGCTCCGATGAGTTCAGTGTCTACGTGCAGTCCTATTAAAAGCACATTGACCTCTACTTGAATAACTCGTGTAAAAGGTTATAAGATGGATATTTTTTCCCCTAATTGAAGCACTGCTTGAAGCCATAGACATATGATTCCTACCGGCTTTGACCAGAGAGTGGTAAGTAAAACTCAGCACCTATTTGTGGAGCATAGCTGGTAAATGCTTCTCCAGGTCATTCTGTTTCCTGCTAACCTCAATTTTGTTTCCCCCTCAAAATATTTTTAGAATAGCAGGAACTTTCCAATATGCCTTTATTCTAATTGTATATTTGATTTAAATGAAAACTCACAAAACACCCCCAGCTGTCTCTTCTGCCTTCAATTTGAGTTTTACAGAAAATGATCTTTCTGAAAATGAAATGCTGCACCACAGTGATTCATTACGTCTCCTGACAAATGATCTCACCCAGCATTCACCAATCTGTCAGCTTCTCTTGTTTGTCTCTGTCCTCAGTCAGGCAAAATGTCTATTGCAAAACAGGGACTGTAAGTACTATATTAAATATTCTGCAATTTTAATCTGCTGCTTTTTCCCATACGCAAGCCAGGCCCTTCACAAAGCACAACTCTATCTAGTGAAGGAGCACAATGAAGCATAATAAAAACTCCCAGCAGGCAAACCGTTACTCTAAATGAGATGCCTATTTTTAGACACGTGGAATACCAGAGATTTCCTTAGAAGAAAGTTTCTGAAAGGTTAGGTAGTAAGAACCTTTTATCAGTCTGGAAGTGAAGCAGAGACAAATTCTTTTCCTCCTTGGGATTCATTGGTCAACAGATGAGAGGTGTAAGCTTCAAGCCTGCACCCCACCCATGTTAATTCCTATGGCTTCTGGCTTCAGGCACATTGGAGGCTTACTTATGCTTATCAGCACCACGGGATTTAAGTTAAATGTGTCCTGTTGCTTAGTGTGGTAACCCACTACAATCCATGACTGCAGGAGAACCACTTCTTAGAGTGGGGCATGCATACTACTAGCACTTTATCTAAGGTAAGATCGAGTTCCCACTGCAATAGGCACAAATACTTTCTCACTGACTTCCATCAGGCCCTAATTTGGCTCTTAAATCTCTCATTGAGAGATCCTATTAAAAAGACTTTCTAAAAAACATGTACTACTCCAAGGTAGGCAAGTCATGTGCAGAGAGTTTCAGGCAATGAAGGAAACTCAGTGTTTGAACTAGAGAAGAAAAAGCTACAAGAGCTGCAGCAGGACTGGAGAGTAACTGCCACAGAGGTCAGGAAAAGTGGCTGGAAGCAGCTGATGCAGTGAGAGGGCAGGGATCTGTCTGGGCCTCATCTAAACTACAGCTGTGACAAAACACCCCTTAAAAAAACCTTACTTAAGCCTGTGTATAAATTCAGGCCAAATTAAAAAGTGGTTCCTTCTTAATCTGTATTCCCCCGACACAGCTACTTAAGCTGTAGCTATTTACACGTAAGGCTTGTTTTACTGTCAGCTTTGTGCCCTCACTGCTTCGGAAATCCGGAGCCTCCAAGCAGAATTGTGGCTGGCTGGCTGACAAGCCCAGCTGCAGAAGCCAGCATCCTTCAAGACGACCACGAGCTGTCAGACTCCACCTTGCCTCCTTGAGTAAGACAACCTAGGAATAATTGAGGCTGAGATAAAAACTGTGTAACAGCAGCAACAACAAAAACCCTGCTTAGCACGGACACAGACAATGCTGAAAGCACTACACAAACGTTCTGCACTGCAAAAACCCAGCGAGGCTCGTAATTATTTCCATCTCTGTATTACAGATGGGGGATTGCAGTAGCCTTCTCAGTTCCTGGGGATGGTTTGACAGATCTCTCACTCTCTAAGTGAAAGGCTTTGGAGTTTATCTACTTACTTTTAAGGCATGAAACAGAAGGCAAGTACTGCTCCCTGAAAAGCCCAGTCCTGTAATTTTGCTGCTGGTAAGGAGGAGGAAGTGCTTTGGAGCAAAACTTCCTGAGCAAACAAGAAAGTTGTATCTGTGCAGAGCACGGGTATTACCAATATTTACAGCTAATATAATGCAAGACTTTGATTGAACTGAAGCTATACCAATACTGAAGAGACAAAGCCCTTCTACTGTCCCAGCACGCTGAGAGGGAAGGTGGCTTCCTCTCTGGAAGAAAGGCCAAAAGAAGGCTCTTGGGGAGATCCTTATTAGCTCCTTTTCAACTTGCTGACAGCATGAGATGTCGCTTAGATTCTGGCATAGCCTTTAGGCAAAGACTAGAGGATCCCAGCAGTGTCCCCACCTTTCTAACCTGCAGGTAAATAGAGACTTTTAATTTCAAGCCTCAGTGCTTCCCTACCACATCATGAACAAAAATTCCATGAAACAACCCCCTAAAGTGGACAAAACCTCTCAGCAGCGTTTCAATATAGGTAAGTAAATATTCTTGACCTTTCTGGTGATTGCTTCCCCTACCTCTCTGCCTCTCCACCAGAACAGGAGAGGCTGTAAGGAAATGACAAAATATCCAATAGTTTCCCACCGGGCAAAACTTTTCATTTAATGCCTTGATAATCATTCTCTACAAATAGCAGGGAGTGGGAAATCGAATGTAAACAGAAAGTGCCTAATCTATAAGGTCATTTGTGGGAGCCCTCTTGCCTGCTAAGAAGAGATGAGATTGATTGTACCAACAGGTTAAGGCTTGTTTTAAATGAGATATCCCCAAGCCTGCCTATAAGAAGCTGAGAGCAGTATGTGCTCTCCTTACCACTGAAATCTTCCTTATACCATCTGCCTATAAATAGAAATCTTGTAAGATTTTAGTAAATAAGAGACATTGCATGAGTTTTGCTGATGTTTGGCAGTTAAGGGACAATATGCTAACTTCTTGTCAGCATCATCGGTGTCACACAGCATCTCCAGGATGCTTTGTTCAGCTCTGTAGGACTCCCTCACTACCTCCCTGACCGTGAAACAACTCCAGGACTTACCATTTTTTTGTAATTGCTGCCTTAAACACAGCAAACTACTCGCTTAGTGAATTCTCTTTCCTAGTTTGACTGGAAAAGCCTACCTCAGGAGTCAAACATTTTACGGATCTGCCAAGCTTCAGTAAGTTAGTTGAAATGCTTATTGGCTCTAGCAGTGTTTGATACCAAGAGAGATGCACTGGCACTGGCTGTGCAGCTTCAGAGGAAAAGAGGAGAATACAGGAACAGAAAACTGTAGGAAATGGTCTGGGAGTGGGAAGAAGAATGAACATTTCTGAAACATGCTGGCTTGGGTCAACTGAGGTGAGACCTTTCATCTGTGCCATAGGCTTCCTACATAGTCTTGAAAAGTCACTGTTTCTCTTGCGTTTCAGTCCTCTATTTGTAGAACAGGAATAACCTGACTCCACTCATGCCATAAAATTAATAATATAATTTGGAGTAGTATTTGAATACCAAAACCAACCTGGGACATGAAGCCCTGTACAGAATCTGAGACAAGGAATGGAGTTACTAACCTGAGAGGGTCAGTAACCCTCCTGGCACAGAGAGGGTAAAACTGAGGTTCATAAGGAAGCAAAAGGAAGGACAAGTACTTCTTGCATTGGTCTGGAGCAGGCAGCTGACAAAACTACAAGAGAAAGAGTCTCCCACCATGCGCTCTGACGAGAACAGGAACTTGCAACAGTTTCTATAACAAAAAGCTAGTAAGAAAGTCAAAGAACCTGGGTTTTTCAAATCAGTTTTTCCTGCATCCATGGTTTGTGCATACACTTAATTGCAGTTTCAGTCACTGTCTTCCACCCACGAGCACCTGCCTGTGCTCAAAAGCAGGCGTCAAGGCACCTGACACAGCAGACAGCTGAGCCTGCAAGAAAGGAGCCACTGAAACATTCCCATACTATTCATGCTATTAAAATGCCAATGAATCCCAACAGCAGCTTTAGTGCCGCTTTGTTTTAAACAAGAGATCACAAGTATGACAAGTCACTAGGCTCTGCAACTCAAAGTTTTTCATGCAAGAGCAAATTCAAGTGCTTTCAGCAAACTGCACCTGATTTTGCTCAAATGATTCCTTTAAAGTCCAAGGGAGACAAAGGCACTTTATAATTATAATAATAATTATTTCCATATAAAGTGAACATTTAGGTTCCTATCATTGCTGGTATAAGGGGAAAGTACACTTTTCTGTAGCCAGAGAGGCAACTGCCATCTAACCTGTTCTTAGGCACAGCAACAGCTGAATAACTTGTGCATCAAGTCCCCAAGCTTGTTTAAATAAAGTACATCATAACTAGCTCAGAGATGCGGGCTCACGATGTTAAGGTGCAGCTCTGCACATTCTTTCCTTGCACACAGCATGAAGCCAATAGCACAGCTGACTGCTTATTTAAGAGGATGCATACATCCAGCTCTCTGTCTTGCATGGCACCCTGTGCACGGGCACTTCCCAATGAGATAGTCCTAGATCTCCTTAATGAAACCCAGATCTCGATGCTTTTTAGTGAACCTCAGAACAAAATCTTTAAACACCAATTCTTGGCTTGCCGCTTCTTGTTTCAACGGAGTTTGAATGCTGCAGCAAACATGAGAAAAGTGCTGGGTAAAACTAGGCGGGTAAATCAAATCAATTACATACACAAAAGGCTAACGCTGCAAACTCATTACCAGGATATTAAGTCAATTCTTCTTGGCATTGCACCTTCTGAGTGACAAAAGCCTCGCCAGCACGTTGGAGGAATTTCAGGTGAGTGAACACTGAAATGCATGTTTTTTGTGACACACCTTATTATTTATACAGCATTCAGGACACATGCTGATTCCACAGAAGGAACCTTTTGTTTACATATAAATAAACTCTTCTTCAGATTATTAAGCTGGTTGTGAAAAAAAATGATACTAACGTCCTCAATAGCAGTGACACCAGCAATGTTGGGTGCCATCATGACCTAACATTGCCATTTCTTTTCCAGAATGAAGCTCCCTTTGTAGTAGGTTTTCTGCATATACTTGCTTCAAAGATGACTGTCACAAAAGAGCTTCTATCCCCTTTCTCCAGTTACGTCTCCCACCAACTACCGTTTTCAGCAATGCTCTCCTGTCTTCACATATAAGCCTTGTGTCCCATAGATCTCATAACTGATCCTCACAGCCCCCGCCTCCTTCCATCCCTTGCACTTCCTCGAATTGTCTTTCCCCAGCCATGGTCCTGGAAGAGTCATTCTTTCCCTGCATGTCCCAGTAAACAGTAGTTTTGCCTTGATCTCTAGTGGCTACAGGGCCACACCTGTGCCAGGGTGTAAAGACTCCCCTGAGCTATGCTCACCTATTGAAATCCCACGTACATCAAATCCAGGCCAGCAGAAAAGGGAAATGCCATTCTTTCAAAAGCTATGCTTACGCTGAGAACATTCCCAGCATGTCTGTATTCAGCCTCTTTGTCTTTTTTTTTTCTTATTTTTTCCTTCCCCCCCCCTTTTTTAAAAAAAAAAAAAAAGATAATCACTTTCATTTGTCCTCAACAACCATCAGTATAACCTCAGATAAGTAAATTGGGAAGGGTGCTAATTAACATGATACATGCTGTTGAGCCTTTGTTTGCCAAGAGACATGAAAGGTGGGTTGCATTTGTGTTTCAAGTGCTAACAACCTGTTATCTCCATCTATACAGACAAAAAAAAAAAAAAAGGCGCAAAAAACCTCCCAACCACCTAGGGACACACATGTCAATAGAGCTTGAGATCCAATTAGCTGCCACAAAGGCTTCAAGACGTGCAGAGGCAATCAAAGCAGGGAGACAAACCACTTTCCTCGTAGGAACTAATGACCATTGTGTGATTATATATTAGGTGGAACAGTGACATTGGACACAGACTCCTTCCTAGATGCTGTGAGCTGGGAAAGGGGAAGCCAGCAGTTTACTCACAGAGTATGAAGGACTTGGCCGTTTGCCCACTAAGCCATTTGCTACAGCCATCCCATGGGATCAACCTTTGCTTCAATTATTTACAAGAGTCATTTACTTAGTTTAAAGGTGAATGAGAAAGCTTTCAAATAAGAGAGAGCACTACTAAAATATCAGGGGAAGAGGGATAGCAAAAGCAAACCATACCCTATGCTCCCACTGTTGGAGAGAGGAGATGAATGAGTCCCACAAACCACGTAAGTGTGGGCTATCTGCAAATTCATTTATCCAAGTAACTTCAGTTCATTTCCTCTTAAATTCATGACTTTGGTAGGAAAGTATGAACCAAAATACAGAATTCGTCCACTGCTGTAAGGTAAATACATCTCAGCAAAAGTCAAGACAATTACCCCCTAACTAGATGAGGTCTCTGGAGGCACCTGAGCGTCGCTGGGGGCCGTGGGAAAGCCCACAAGCTCCCCCCGGTTAATCCCAGGCACTGGCATTGCCACCTCTTGGTGGCAGAGCTGCTCTGCTGAACACAGTGTTGGCAGCTCCACCGGCAGCCAGGGACAACCAGGGTAAACTGTAAAGCGAGTGGGGGAGAGGGCTGCTTAAATCATACCCTCAAGGGGAAGAAATTTTCCCGATTCCTTAGTACAAGGGGAACAAATGTTTGCGGATAAGCCACCTTTCTCTGTGCTGGAACTAAAAGACCCATTAAAAACCAAACCAGCCCACCGAAGGGTTAAAATCTGTTACTCTGCCTGGAAAAACTTGCCTGGAAAGAGCGAGTCTGTGGAAACAGATTGAAGAAGCTGTGTCTTCCTAGATCCAGGGAACGTTAATCCTTAGGGGAAAGTGAGATTTGCACACAGCCTGCTTTATTATTCTTAAGATATGCTTTCTCTGAAATTAACTCATTTTAAATAAATAATGCTGTGAGGAGAACTGCCGTTGTCTTTGGAGGGAACAGACCAGCAGGCGAAGCCAGGCTCACCTTGGCAAGCCTTACCCTGCCGCGGGGTGATCCCTGCTCAGCCGGGGAGTGGGAGCAGGGCAGAAGGCACCCCAGAAGGCACCCCCGGGGAGAGGGCAGCACAAACACAGATCCAGGGAAGAGCCCGAGTGCTTTGCAGGAACAGCCGGCTGCTTCGCAGAAACTCAGCAAGACCACTGGAAGAGTTGCCTGGCTTTATTTTGAAGAAAATGGAACAGGATCTCAATATCCTCCTGGCTAAACACTGGAGGAGGCAATTATCTCCTTACCTGTATTTTCTTCCCTGAAAATATGTTCTTTTCTTCCAACCACATAGACATGTGTACTTGCAAGAATCACAGGTTATGCTAAATGCCAGCTCCTCAGCTCATAGAAATCTGCCTGGCTCCACTAAAAGGAATGAAGTTGCTCACATTTGTAGCGACTTGGCATCGTCGCATGGTGTCTGCAGTGGCTCAACACCATGTTTCTATTAGGGTACATGCAAGTTTGTAAACCATTCCCTCTCCAAAACAACATCGCTGATGCAATGGGAGTTCTGACCTTCAGCAACTGGAATTACTGTTTTTAATCCTCAGGTAAGCTTTTCAGTGGAGATATTATACACTAGTAAATAAAATATCTTGAAAAGCTAGTAGATAACAAAAGCAACAGAAGTAACTGCTATTAAATGCTTCCCTTGTTTTAATGAAACAAACAATTGCAGCTCTTCACCACACTTCGTCGAAAACAGATTTTATCGTGAATGGAATGATCTGGGACTCAGTCACTGCAAATAAATAAACTACATGGAGATTGCTTTCCATAATAACAGAAAACAAGCAAATAAACAAACTGCCAGTCACACTTATATGGCACAAAATGCAAGTTTTCAACACACTCTCTACTTTTAATCATGTCAGAAAAAAGCCACATTTCTCACTGGAAGTCACACAGGTTGAATGGAGAAGGAAACCTGGTTGTTTCCCCATACGTTAAACAGAGAGAAGTGACAGTACCTTCACTGAGTGAGGTGCTGGAGGACTGCAATATTTCCATACAGAACAGAATTATATATGCTGTTTTCTCACATAGAAAGTGGCATTTACCAAAGGAACAGCAGACACCCTGCTAAATGGCAGCAAAGTTGGATGAAAAGAGAAGCCAGAAATCTTGAAGAAAGGTTCACCTCAAACTGCTGCTACTCGGGGATTTTCCCTCCTATATCTCAGAATAGGATACGTGCACGTCCCAGCTGCCAAACCCAGCTGCAAACTGGCAAGAGGTTTGGCTCCCCTCCCAGACCCCACTGGGGTGAGCAGTGAAGGACAGCATCAGCACCGCCACCCTGTGGCAGAGGCAGTGTTTCAAACCACCCAAGGCACATGTCATCTTCTTTTCTAATTGCATCATCACGTAAACGGTGACACACAGCCTGTATGTCTAGATATCAGCTGCCATGCACTCCCCATCAACAGTTAGTGGAGTCAGAAGAGACCAAGGAGTCTTAGTTCCTCAACTACCTGGTGGTCCCAAAGGAAGGGAAAGGACACTCAGAGATGCCAACTGGAAAAGTCAACAAAAGCCAGCACAAAAAAATGCACATACTGTTCACAGCAAGGGATCTAATAGTGATTATGATTTGAGCCACTCTCACCTAACCCTGTAAAAACCAGCACATTAGTAAAGCATCTGGCGATCACAGACGTGCGTAAGCAGACTCCCCAGTGAAAGGGGATGCCCATGTTGTGACAGGCATGAATCCCATTCCAAATCCAAAGGAGTCACTGTTGAAGAAAAAGGAAGGAAATTTTGCAGAATTGGTCCCTCTCAGTCTGCCTCCCTCATGAGAGCTCAACAAGGTCACATTTGAAAGTATACAGAGAACTGTCTTACAATAATCCAGACTCAAATAACTGCTGGCCACACCACCACCTCCTTCAGATGGCAATCACTTTTAGTCAGTTCTAAGCACAAGCTACATCTTAATCAGGATCTTTAGAGGGCTTATCTCCACTGCATAATTTCACCTTGACTTAGCTGACTGCCAGTCACTCAGAGGTCACTGACACATCTGTAAAGGTTAGTCTGGACAATCTCCAAACACCTCTGGTTTGCCTCTGAGATTAAACTACAGTAGTACTAGCTTGGCTTGAACATGTAGCCAGTGTCCAGAATTACCTTTAAAAATGTGCAGATCATCTGAAACTTATTGTCAGTTGACTACACCTCAACCTGCCCCCCCTAGTCAGTACAAGCCTACGGTATGGGCTGTATCCTGTTACCAACCTGCCATGCTAAACCATCTCCTTACTCTCACAAAACCTCAAGTCTTAAAAGCTTTCTGTCAGGAACAAAACCACTGCTTTATTTATTTTTTTAATTTTGGTTGTCGTTTACACCTACTTTGCTTTCAGGTGACTGACTTCACCCAATATACAAGCCTCTAGAAGAGGCGCTGTTGTTTCAAAAAGGTAGTGTTTGAGCTAAGGACCTGAAACAAGTTTCTGCCACGTGCAAGTGCCCCTTCTAGAAATGGCATCAAGGTCCTGGAAGTAATCCAGGCACACTGATCAACTGCCAATGTTGATCTAGTTTATTCAGAAACAGTCTCTGTCAGAAGGGTGAGTTATCCCTTGGAGAGGAGCAGAAATCAAAGTGAAAGGTTAAATCTGCCACATATGACAATGGTCTCAAGAACACCTCTGAGGATGCTCCTCAGCTGCCTCTGGCTGGTTTTGTATTTATTGCTCACGCTTCTACCTTTCAAAATAAGCCCCTCTTTCCTAATTAAGAGACTGACTTTTTGCCAAAGAGAAGCATTGATCCCAAGTCTCTTTTTAAAGCTGGAAACTGTCTTCTCCCTTTCATCCCCCTTGGATTCTCAGGTGTCTAATAATACTGGTTGTTGAGCTAGCCCTGAGACCTTTTTCTCCATAGGACATTCATCTGGGTCTCTCCACCTATCTAAACTTACTGCTTTTGACATCTCTAAAGACCTCAAATTTGACTGAAATTTGCTATTAGGTTCAAGGTTTATGGGGGCATAAGAGAAAGAAAAGTCAGTGCGGCCACATTGAATGTATTTTAAAAAGTAAAATTTACAACTAAGGAACATTATTAAAAATAGGAGATTCGTTCAGTGGGGTTTTTAGTGGGTTCTTGACCCAAAGTTATTTGGTATTATTCTCATTGCTAGGGAAGGAAGCATAAAAACAAAATTTTATAGATAACACACAAAACTTGCTGTGCATTAAATAAACCACTGATATCACTTGGCCTGCTTGGTTACAGAGCCTCATGGCTTACCCAGCCAAATAAACAGACATTTAGGAACAAAGATGAGAGGTCACACTACAAGACTGGAAACCATATTCTGGAAAACAGGAAATCTGTGGAATGACCAAGGAAATGGAGATGGACATGCTCTGAGAGCAACACCTCCAACTTGCAGAGGAAACAGAGTCATGGGTATATTCGACATAGGTTATATAAAGGTTGAGTTGTATCATTACCTCTATACTGCAGAACTGATACCCATTTTTTTAGAAATCCACTGAAAACTTGAAATTATTTTAGAGGAGAAAAAGCCAATCACGGAGAAGCATGCTTTACTTCACATGACTAACACTCTTGGATAAACTGAATAGAGTGACATGGTTAAAAAGCTGCCTAATTGAAGTTTTTAGGTACCTAAATGGAGAAGCAATTCTCAACAGTAGACAGCACTTTAATCTACCAGAGAAAAACATAATGAGAGTTAATGGTTAGAAGTTTAAGCTAGACAAATACAAGATAGAAACAAGGCATAAATTTAACTGTGAAGAAAAAAAAAATCCTTGGAACAAATTATTGAGGAATGAGGTACAGTCAGTGATGACTTCAAATCAAGGCTCAAGAACTTTGCGAAGTTATAACTCAGATGTAATTAGTTTGATGACAAGAATACTGATTGGAATGCTATGGACCATAGATGACCTTAACCGTTTCATCTGGTCTTAAAATTTATAAATCTTTTCCAGAAGACTACAAGATTTTCCAAGGATAGGGACTTTGTTATTCATGCCAGATTATGTCCACTATGCCCTGCACCTTGAACTTTGCTTCAAATCCATCCTGAAAGAAAAGTTGACATAAAACATATCAGTCTATTTAGTACATCCCATCTTGGAGATTGAGGCAGCGCTCCTTTTAAACTGGCACTGGTGATTTTGAGGCACGAATTCTCCTAGATCACAGCCCAAGTTCTTTGCATGAGCTCCCTATCTGCCAAATTCACATCTCCTTGCCCATGTCAACACTCCAAGGTGCTGGTCCCATCCCTGCACGGGCTGCTGCTGACTGTGTGACAGAGCAGGGGTCCTCTGAGAAATGGGACATCCAAGTTAGGGAGGCCAGCTGCTCCACAGTCACCATCCCCAGGCAGGCTCGCTCGCCTGCAGCATGTTCACAACATTCACCTTAGAGGCTGCTTTTACCTGGCTTCATTCACACGGTGGGATGTGGGAGCCAGCACACAGGCACCACCCAGTGCTGCGGCTGCTGAGCAGTCACAGGGGAGCAGCCCTAAGCTATGCTGCCTGAACTCCCTCAGTACAAGCAAATGCATTTTATTCCCTCTGATATAAAGTCAGGACTCCTAAATAAACAGCAAAAAAGTGCCTTCAATTTAGCCTTCAGTAATCAGTGCCACAGAATGATTTCGTCAGTCCAGACAGCTGGGTCCTTTTGGTTCCTTTAATTTCGTTAGTAGTAACATCACCTCTGTCCCTTACCTGTCCTCCCAGATAACTACCCTGAGCTATCGCAGCGCTGGCTTGGCAGGGTGCAGCATTGCCATGTCCATCTCCAGTCTATACCCAATTAACACTCATAAAGTCAGAGGGCATCTGGCTTGAATCCCAGTCTGCAGAGACAGGGCTGCGCTGAACACAGCGCGCAGCAGCAAAGGCCCCGTACAGACACAGACTCTGTGCTGTTTGCTGCACTCACCTGCTATCGGTGCTTTAGTTCTGCAGTATCTTTCTTCCAGAGGCAGACCATGTGTACACCCTGCTCTTCAGAATCCCATTAACCTTTTATTTGAAAAACTTCCATCATCTAAACTGTAACCATTTCAGAAAACATTGCACCGTGATTAGCTGCAGTGACACTACCTGCCATTCATGACCCAAAACACAGTAAAAGCTCACATTCACTCAGATGTGACTGTGACATGCTTTCATACTTATTTCAAAACTTAATATAGATAGACCTGGATCGATAGCAATAAATCTCCTCTGGGATTCAAAGATGTTTGGAGCTGGGATCACAATTTTTCTTACATGATCCTCGAGGCCTAAAAACAACAGTGAAGGCCCACAACTGTTTCTATAGTGAAAATAAAATGTATACACACAGAAGTGCAAAGTGCATTTTTTTGGTGCCTTATGAAGTTTTTTTGAGGTGCTGAAAGGCTGTGAGTTCATAACAATGTTTATAAATGCTGGAAAAGGCAGTTTTAATAAGAATGAAAATCTCTCTGAGACTACTTGTTCTCCTGTTTATTCATTATTCACCATTGATCATTTTCCTTTAATACATTTTCTTCATTCTGTCAGGGGAATCCAAAACTATTTGGTCAGAATGACAAACTGCACAACCTAAATATTAAATAGCAAAGAGTCAAAGAGAATGCTTTTTAAAAAATCTGTAGGTAACAAAAAAAGCCCAAGCTAAACCAACAGCATTAAAGAAATTACAGGCTGGGATTAGTCTGCACGTGGGTCACATGAATCCAAAGGAGCAACCTTGCACTTTTACCAAAATTGCCAGCTTTCTGGATTCTTTGAGAAGTCACGTAGTACTTGCATGGGGGTTTGTGTAATACTGCAGCTACTGAATCCAGTAGCTATAGCTGAGAATTTTGGCTTTTATTAGAAAAGGGTTTATTATAAAATGTTGAGGCCTCATGGTTTATGCTAGAAGTCTGAAAATATTAAAAAGCAAAAGGCAACCCCCCTCCCAACTTAGTAAGAAGAAAGTGTTGTATTTGTCATTCTGCCTCACCACCGATGTTATCTTGCATGACTTCACACACTGAACGCTGGCAGCTTCTCAACTCTGGTAAAGCTCTGGCATAGCTCCATGGGCTGATGATATGAATATTTAACAGATGCCACAGCTATTTAGACTATTCATACTAGTTGAGAATCTAACAAAATAACCAGTACTGGCTATACAGTGCCTTCACCTGAGCATCAAAAGGCACTTAGAATAACTACTAAATACCATTTCCTCCTTACGATACACCTGTGATATTTTTTTCCCCTATCAGATCCTATTTAAATCTCATTTTTCTACAAAGCATGACCACTTTTACAAGAGACAGTGACCACATCCTCTCAGCTGTGTCCCCCTGTGGCCAGCAGAAGTCAGTGGTCCTCTCCAGTGACCTCTCCAGTGGTCACACAAGAACTGCTTCACCATGCAACATGGTCTGTTGGGAAGTCTTTGCTATGCCAACTTTCACCTTTCTGGGGTTTGACTGCTGGAAAATGCAATAATAAAAAATGCTCAGAGTCTCTTTATCTGTGATATCTTTTCCAAAACAGAAAAGAAAGTTACAGTATCAGGGTTTTTTCCCTACTACTAAACTTCTTGAGATAGTGTTGCTGAAATTTTTGCCATCGCATTGTGAAGACAACTAGAGCAAAAAGAAAAGCCAGTGGCTCCACTTACCTTTCTAATTAACACAGAAAATATGTTGACTATGTAATTTCAGAAGACCTTATCCAATCTAGTATTGCTTTGGGACATACATACATTAAATACTCTTTTGAGTGCTGCTCAGGTCAGTGGTCAGAGTCCGTATCTCCAGATTTTGGAAGATTTGGAAGTCATCAAGAGAACTAACAACAGTGAAACACAGTCAGAGTCACTGGAAGTGCTGCAGCATATTAACAGTGGAAAAAAAAAGCTACAACTCTCAAACCGTGTCGTGTCAAAAGAGCAAGGTGGCAACAACTCTGACAGGAGGAAAAACTCAGAAATCACCAAGACAGAATCTGGGGCATAAATACCATAGGAGTCAGAGCGTACCTGAAGGATGAAAGGCTTTGAGAAACTGGTTCTGTGACCACCACATGCAAGCATGCAAGTGCAAAATTCTCCACTGGAGGAGAAACGTGACGGTGCTCTCTGCTGTCGACACAGACAAGGGTCTTTCGAAGCTCATTAGCACCACTGAGATTTGCACAGCTGAAATGATGAGGACCACAACAGCACTTCAGAAAGTCTTGAGACAGGGGCTGGATTCCAATCTTTCTGAAACTGCAACTACATCCCCGTGAACAGACTTCACTGAGCAGTAATGATTTCTTTGCTAACCTCAAATTAGTGGTAACAACTGACCTTACAGCCAAATCCACACAGAAGTCTGTAAGAGAAGCATTCAGTCAAGATTCACAAGTGCTGAAAGCTGGAGGCTGAGCTACAAAGAACAGTATCCATCTTGCAACAGGGAATGTCTCATCACGTAGACAAACAATTTGTTGATAGATAAATGTGCCACAGACCATCTAATCTTGGAAACAGAGTTGAAACCATGCAAATCAAAAGCAATGGATATTCAGCTTTTGCATAAAGCAGCTTTGCAGATAAAAAATGACACCCAGCATACATGGAGTAAATGAGTCCTGGCATCCCTAACTGAGAGGGCTGAAACAAGTTTCAATTACTAAACCCATTGCACTCACCTCTCTCTACAACATAAACAAGACAACAGAAATACTTAGACTAACCAGCCAGGGCTGAATTTCCTCCCACCAAGACAGCTTATGCAGACACATGGGGGAAAAAAACCACCCATCATTTAACAAATTAGAAAAAAACAGTGGAAAACTGTGAAAGTTGGGTATTCAGTGGATGACTGTTTCACTAAAACTATGTGAGGGCTTAAAAAATCCACAATTTCTGAAACAACCAATGTAAATGTTAATAATGGAAAAGATGCACCAGAAGTTTGATGAAAAAAGGGTTAATTTGCAGGTTCAACGCAAACAAAATTAACAGAGAGAAGAATTCGTATTATCTATTTATGCCACATCTAAAGAATATATACCACTCCTGTTTGTTTCTTAGCTGTACTAGAAAGCTTTTTAGCTTAAGTTTGTAAAATTATAGCTCCCATCCCCAAATGGGAGACTGATAGCATTCAGAAACGTGCCGACTCCCACTCTGTTACCACACAGCTCAGAGAAAAACACCAAATCTAAATAAAGTTTATAGGCACAATTATTAAAGCATAAGAAGCAGCAGTCACCAGTGCTTTTGGGGGGGTGGGGGGGTTGACTATTTATCTCCTTGGATTTGGGCGAGAAGAAAGACAGAAGAGAATCAATGGGATAACTGCGGTTCTTCTGGTTAGAAAGATTTACAGCCATTTCCAAATTACATTAAATATTCTGAATTTAGGACAGGAAACTTCTCATTATCTTCCACAAATCTAATTAACTAAATGAATATGCTCCAAGCAACAGCAAATTCCCCATGTGCACTTTTGAGTAAAGGGATTCTCTTCCTCATGAAACTGCAAACCAGCATCAGGCGTCTTCTCCTACCCAGGCAAAGTGGTTGCCAAAAGGGACAGTTTAAACCTGCAAAGAACACTCAGGGTTATAAAAATATAACCCCGTTTAGAAACACAACGGCTGAGAGCCTCGGGGTATCATTTCTGTCCATAGCAGACAAGCAGTTTGAGCAGTCTAGTAATGAGGGCACAAGACTGGGAAGGGGGATTAGAAACCATTGTTCAAACCAATGGAAGATACAGAACAGAAGGACACCGGTGCTCACAACAGCAAGTTGCAGCAGAGGTGAATTTTTTTCAGCAGGAGCATGTCACCCACCCCTCTACACACCAATAAGAGAAAGCGACTGCAGCAAGAGACAAATTGCGACTTGCTTTAAAAAATAATAATAATTCCTGCAAAACCACCTCTGTTTTGACCTGATACATAATTTATGGAGGGGAAAAAATGCCACCCTTGAAATTACTTTGGCCCTATAGTTTTTAACTGTCAGAGACAATTTCTTTGAAATCTAATTCATGATTTGCAGGCTTCATTAAGTTTCCGCAAGTAATTTTAAACTTAAATCACCATTGGCAAATCCATCATTTATTGATAGAAACATTAGGACACTAATGGAGTGTGACTTGTGATGAAACAAGATAGGAAGGGATGAGGGTGGAAAAATGTGCTCCCTTCTGCCACAAAAAAACATTTTGTCAGGAAAAGAAATGAGATGGGAAAAAATTAGGTTTTCTTTCCCGCCACCCCCTAACAGGCAATTTAAGAAGAGTTGTTGTTAAAATTATCAGCTAAAACTTGGGTAAGAAGATACAAGCTAAACTCAATAACAAGTGTAAGTAACAAGTTTTCTGTTTTCTTCTTTTTTACAGCGATATTGTAAGGATGGAGCACAGTAGAACTCCATCCTCTGAAAGCGAATGGAGTTAACAAAAGCATGCCAAAACAAGTAAAATACAACAGAGAAGCCCAGATATTTGTTACCAATTTAATCCCTCACCATGCTGAATCCCATGATTCTGACTGAGGACATGTTGAAACAGTAGAAAGATGATTACGTTGTGATTGATATTTAAGGATTTAGTATACAGTTAGTCCAAACTTTACCAAGTAGATAGTTTTCAAACAAACAGCATTCAAGTACACGTCTCAGAGGCCCGTTATATTAACAGAGGCCTGTATATATCTGATCCTACCAAGAAAAATTTCCTTCATGCTTTATAGCCATCTCCCTTCAGTGCAACTTGCCAGACAGGAATATATTTCTTTTTATATTCAAGATAGCACTTTTATTTACTGTACTTTATTTATCACACCATCATTCCCCTAGTCTAGCAATTATGATTTCTGGCCACCCATTTTGAACAGATGTGATAAAAAGTACATTTCACATATTAAGTGACTGCCATGCAACTCCCAAAGCAAACCCAACTCCTAAAGTGGTGCAAAGCATGTTGTCATGGATAGGTGGGCCATGCACAAGCAGAAGTCCCTGCATCTTCCTATCCTATGGCAGAATGAGGTTGTGCCACAGCAAGAGTTAACACTGTAAGGTCTGTAGGTAGTGGCAAAGAAACCTCCACTGCAATCAGATGTGAGCATGCTGCAATCTGCAAGTTGACTGACACAGCCCAGAAGAAAGGATAAGAAAAAGAAAGATGAAAAAGAACCACAGCTTCCTACAGTGCTAGCCCTATGCAGCAGCATGAAAAATTAGGAATATTTGGTGCAACATAAAAAGAGAGGATAAAGAGGTTGCTCTGTCTGGGAGAAGCTCTCTGAGTTCTGTGAGGTTATTTCTAAATTCACGCAGAGTTCCTGAAATGACTGGCTGGTTGCTAAGCCAGATTTTACCGTATTTTAGAACAACTACCCTCCTCACTTTGAGGTGTATGGGTATTTCTGTGACTTTTTTTTTTTTACATATACATAATGAATAAGAATATATGAGAATAAGAATAGTAAATAAGCTGTACGTAATGCATTTTAAATAAACCTGCTACTTTTTTTAGATCTAAATTAAATGCAAAGTAAGCACCTCTTGAATGCTTGTGGCTAAATTTACCACTGGGAACTTAATGGGTGTGCTGATGAAACATTTACATGCACCTGTTTTGTCCATAAAGAGAGAAAATTTGCACATCCAATACATCCAGCTTTACATCCAACTTTACACCCTCTGCAATATGTTTGCCCGCTTAATATGTACAAATGAAAGATTAAATGGGAAAAACTGGCAAGGTTCAAAGTCTGGACTCTTTTTCAAAAAAAAAGATTTTCAGACAGTGTTTAGGCCACCACGTATGAGCTGAGATTGGTAAAGTTCTGCCATTCACATTTCAGTTCTGTTCTAATAAATGCCATTATAAAGTTTTCAGACTAGTAATAAAAAAGCTATTAATGTGTTTTCTCCATGTTAATCAATTCACTACAGGGATTGTGATGTTAACACTACTTTATATTACTGCCTTCATCATTTCTCATTCTTACAATATATAAAATAAACAAAGGGGTTTTGGATTCCTTATAGATTCATTTTTATCTCAAAGTGAAAGCTGTGCAAGATTTGTGGCTTCAGACTCATAGTTGGTGATAAGCTTCTCCTTCCTTCCTCTTCCCAAACTAAATATATAAAGAGACTTTAACAAAATTAATTGCAGTATTCAGCGTTCATGAATTTCTATGCTTGTGTAATTCATTTCCTTGTAGATAGCAAAGCAAAAGGAGGTTCTCTTGCTGCCAAGGTTACAGGATTCATGAGCAAGCCTTCTCAGGACTCATGAGGAATAAGTAAAGAATCTCCCTCATCACTCCTTTCACTGGGGGCTAGCTTTTAATCACATTAAATTACTTGTGCCGTTGGACTGCATTCCTTAGGCTAGAGGGACAGCCAGAGAACAAATGCTGCCAGGAGACTCCTGAACAGCCATTTCTGCCACAATTTGCATAATGTTTAGTAATAAACATTACTCCCAGCTTGGGGACCAATCATATTCATATTAATCTCTGGGCAAAAGTATAGCCCCTCACTCAGTCCCTTCATCAGCAACCCCAATCTTCAATCCAGGCGTGACGTGGGAAGGTGAAGCAGCCTGTGCTCCGTAAGAAAAAAGCAGCAGCATAAAACCTTTGCTTTCCCCCCACCTAATCCTGCTGCCCAGAGCCGCTGACAGCAGAAGTCAGAAAAGGGAACTTGTCCCTGATGAGGGTCACCAAGGAAGACCCTGTGGGTGAGGTGAAGCCACAGAGCGCTATGGGAATCAAGCTATTTGTTTCTTCTCTTGTTGCAAATTAACAAATTCTCTTTCAGGTGCCGTACATGCTTCTTACAAGAACTAGCTTTATATGCAGGAAAGGACCAACCCAGCCACCCTTACCAAATCCTAAAGCCCTTCCTGTATGTTCCGAGACAGCCCAGACCTGGGGACCGATATTGGTACACCCAGAAAGTGAGAAATATTTCCTGACTTTTCCTGGATTTTTGAGTTAGAAGGTGGAAGGACAATTTAATTTCCTACTTTACAAAATGCAATTCATCTTTCATTCCCCACTCACTTTTATAAAAGTCTGCTGAGATAAAAGACTTAATTTATTCTTCCATTTCAGGTTGAACTGGAGGACCAGGTGAGCTTCTAGTTCCTGATAAACCAAAGGAAGAGATCCAAACCTATATCCTTGTTCATACAAATGCATCTTTACCCTCCATGCACAACCACATTCCAAAGGGAACACAAGAGGCTCAGCACTGTGGTCACAGAACACAAAATTTATTCTTCCCTTGTAAAGTGTGTTGCTGTAGTAGGCAGTGCAGTGAACCATGTCCCACCACTGTACTGCTCTTCAGTGTCACTCTACCTCTGAGGTGACTTGCAGACATGAGAGGGGATTCAGGACACCCCACTTAAGTGGTCTAATTTTCATGAAGTGTCAAAATTCAAGCCTAAAAAATTCAAATAATTTAATTTAAATAATTTAGGGAAATTATCTCAAAGTGGGTCAACAAGGGAGAGACACCCAAATCACTCTCGGCTTAAAAACACATTTTTGTTATGCAGGATGTAACTGTCTGTTAAATCTCATTTTCCTTTAGCATTAATTTTTCTCTTTATCAGGTTCCACCACCACCACTTAAAAGAACACTTAGAAGTTGCATAAGAACAACCTCTATAATAAGTGTCAAATTCTTGGCTACTTAACTCCCCTTAACTCTGTTCAATCAGAACACAAGTTGTCTGCGTGTAACCTAAAATTCCCACCGGATAATTGTTTCAAGGACAGAAGGTGAAGTGATCGGCAAGTCAGAATTGACATGGGGACATCTCAATGTCCTCTTCTCTTGGAAGGTTAGAGTAACCAGGGTATTGCAAGCTTTCAGAGATCAGAAACTTGATCCTCTTAATTCATGCTATTTAAATTCTGGATTCATGATGGTAAGCTGAATGAAGCAAACAGTCTTTGAGGAGAAAGAGAATAATTGTGTGACTGAAGAAACACGCTTCAAGTAGTGCATTTTACGCCCTCATCAGCTTTGTTTCTCAGTCCCCAAACGTGTCACTTTTCACAAAAATCTATATAGAATCTGACTCCTTAACCGTTCTCTCATAAATTAATCTCCTCTAGAAAGTTTCACATGGAAAAAATCTTGAGTAAGAGTGATATTGGAATCCTTGAATTTAATATGCTATTTCAGAAAAAAAGGAGATTAATGAGATGTATCAACTTTAAACATAAAAGCTGTGGAATAGATAAGGACTTACCGAGTGACCCTTACAGGCTATAACTCTGCACAACATCCTACTGGGACCAGAAAAAAACCACACACAGTCTGTGAAACAGTGATTTGAAATGGCATGTTGCTTATTTGCATTGAAATTGTTTCATAAGGGCACATGGAAAGGGTTCATTTGTCCGTCTCTAAACCTGGCTGTTAGCACCTATCTGCTAAACAGGACATAGCAGGGACCACACACAGGCAAATTCACACCAGGACATGCCATGAGTGTCACTCCAGCCTCCCAGAGAAGCCTATAGCTCTTTCAGGCATACAGCAAACAGGTCTATTCCAAATGGCCAGCTACTCCAGCAGAACATTGCTCAAAACATGTCTGGAATGGGTGGAAGAAGGCCTTTAGATCAGAAAAGTGCCTTTGTATTTCCTAGATCAAGCAGGAGAGTAGTTTTGCATCTCAGAACCTGATCAAATCTCCTCAAAGAGCTACACAGTAATGTGGATGGTTCTGTGGTGTCTAAGGGGAGTGCTCGGAGCTACCCCTGGATCAGGAGCAAGGAGCCTGAGGAATCTAGAATCTGACTCCTGTTGAATCTGCATGGCCCCACCAAAGATGTGGAAGCAAAAAGTCAGGTTCTCCATTTTACCATACATAGCACTAGCTGATCCTTATGGGATGAATACAAAAATATAACCATACCCAATCACAAAATCTAATAAATGAGGCATGTGGAAAAGGGACGTATTAAAGCCTCAAAAAGTTCAGCTCAACGTGGAATAAGGTCTCTCCCTGCCGCCCTCTTAGCAGTTTGATATCAAGCACATTCCAGAAATTCAAAGTAAGTATTCAGAAAAAGTAATTTCAAACAAATGACAGTGAAAGGCTAATTGGAAAAGCACTCATTCCAATAAGTATCACTGAGAAAAAGCTTTAACTCGCATATTCACCTTTCACTCAAATATCCTCCTTTTGTTTAATCGCTGCAAAACTATGGAATTCACCAGTGGCAGCATTTTGTCATTGGAAAATTCTTGCCATTATATACCTTCAACAAATAATTCTGAAGCAAAAAAATGAAGTCAAATGGTTGGTAGACACACAGATTTCTGACATGCTCAATTTCCATAATTTTTGTGAAAATTGGTGACTAGCTGCAGCAGATACCCAAAATTAGTACCCAGAATAAGAAAAAAAAAAGGCTGAAATGGGAATGTAACAGATACGCATTTTGTCTGCTCCAGAATATATAGTGCCCTGCCAGTCAGCACTTGGGCTGCTTTTTTGCCAGTGCACTGGTTGGAAGTACTGGACAAGAAATGTCAATACCATACAAGACAAGAGAGGACTCTCTGTCCCACTAGAGGATGGTAAGAAGTTCATGAATGTTGGAAGAGAACAAATACCACTCCTATCTTCAACATGGGCTATAAGGAAGTTCCAGGAACTACAGACCTGTCATTCTCACCTCAATCCTTGGGAAGGTGATGGAGCAACTAATCCTGGAAAGCATTTCCAAACACTTGAAGGACAAGAGTAAGATTGAGAGTAGTCAGAACGGAGGGGAAATCATGCTTAACTAACAATTTCCACAACAGGGTAACTACCTCTGTGGATGAGCAGAGAGCAGTGGATGTTGTTTACCTTGCCTTTAGTATGGCTTTCGACACCCGTAGCTCTGCAGAGAAAGACCTTGGGGTCTTGGTGGACCATAAGCCAGAAATGCACTCTTGTAGCAAAGAAGGCCAACAGCATCCTGGACTGCACTAGGAGAAGCACTGCGACGTTGTCATAGGATGTGATTCTTCCTCTCTACTCAGCACTGGTGAGGCCATATCTATGTCCAGTTCTGGGCTCCCCAGTACAAGGAAGAAATGGACATACTGGGGCGAGCCATGCACAGGGCTATAAAGATGATTTCACTGGAGCATCTTTCATACAAGGGGAGGCTGAAAGAGATGGGACTGCTCAGCATTGGAGAAGAGAAGATTCAGAGGGACTCTTATCAATGTGTATAAATAACTGATGGGAAGGAATGAAGAAGAGGTAGTCAGACTCTTCTCAGTAGTGCCCACTGAGATCACAAGAGGCAATGGGCACAAATTAAAAAGCAGGACATTCATTCTGAACACAAGAAAACACTTTTTTACTGTGAGAGTGGTCAAACAGTGCAACAGGTTGCCCAGGGAGATTGTGGAGACTCCATCTGTGGAGATACTCAAAACCCAACTGGACACAGTCCTGGGCAGCCTGCTCCAGCTGTTCCTGCTTGAAGAGGGGGTTGTACTACCTGACCTCAAAGAGGTCCCTTCTAACCTAAACAAGTCTGCAATTCTGTACCACAGCGAGGATGCCGGACAGTCATTGAGAACATGGATGGTGAAGCAGCAGAGATTACGAAACAAATATCCACAGGAATGTAGATTTCATTAATTTCATTTATCTTGGAAATGTGTGATTTTTCTGTAGCCAATGTTCAACCAATTTCTTAGCAGGCAGCAGCATCCCAGACATTGTGCTTTGCGAGTTTAAGACATTATGCTAGAGAACAAAACTGCCCAATTATTGCAGTTGCCATGCAGTGGAATCTCACTGTAATACACCATCTCACACACTTAAGTGAACATTATTTAGATCACCATGTGGGGAAGTGGGAAGGAGATTTCAAAAATCTTAAAATTAAGGATAATATCTTGGCTTCATGGAAGACAACACACAGCTCTCACTGACTTCACTGGGGCTAGGATTTTACCACATAGAAAGTGGTAACTTGTGTGTTCATTCCCTGCTTACACCTGTAACTAAACCCCTAAATGGCTTAAAATGGATATGGCAAAACTGTGATATCCAGCAGCAGAGAGCCATTCCAGTGTCCTAGTCTTACTCAGCTGATCGTCTCTCACCGATGCTCTTACATGAAAACTGACATCTACATGAATAGAGTTGAAAGAAAGAAAACCTATGGTAGGCAATCAGAAAAGCAGTCCTCATTGCTCAGTGCTCTTCTGCGATAACAACAGCCATTATGAAAGAGCTGCCCCTGCCATTTGTAGGTAAATCAGTGTCAAAGACAGCATGAACCAGGTGTCCACTGAGAACACCCAGCTATGGGAAGCCACACCTGGCCACTGAATGGCCACCAGCGGTGGTGGCAGCAGCAAGGGCACTCCACTGACATTTACTTAAATACCAGTCCGATCTCAACACACTTCAAGGTATACAACACATTCTCTTCCTGCTTTCTTCATATTCCCCAAAAGAAAATAGATGTATTTTTTTCCCCAAGCCACCTGACCTTGAAAAACCCATTGCTTCTCTTTGTTTGAATATATTCAGCTGCTTTTCTGCCAACTACAACGCATTCCCTATTCACCGAGAAAAAGGTGGACCTGAAAGAAATCTGCAGGATATTTTCTTGTGAGTGCATGTTGTATAGACAGTAATGTGATTCTCTTCAGACCTTTTAAATATCCCTTCAACAATTTTGATTAATTCAAATCTTATTGCAGCTCCTTTGGTCCTGAACTTTCAAAAGAAAACCAAATGTCTTGTGTGATAAATCTAACAAACATCTGGTTTTGAATCAAAATGTTTTTCTCTTACGTGCCTCATGACTTTCCACTTTCATTATTCTCTAGAGAAAGACTTTTTAGTTGTTTTCTTAAATATCTTCAAATGATCTTTTGAATCTTTTTCATTTTGCTTCATTTACATAATTTACCAATTTTTAACATGCAATTCAGTTTGCACTTCAATATGCCCTTCAGGGCGACTTCTGAAAAGGTCTCCTAAATGCTGAGGTTAGGACTTTGTCAACAGAGGCAACATGAGCACAGCTAAAGATGATGACATGTATTGTTCTGCTTTCCTGTGGTTCAGAGTGGCAAGGTGCAGATGGCAAAAACGTCTGGCAGAGCAACAATATCCTTGGCTTATGGCAGTAAAGTGCAAAATGGAGCAAGCAAGAAAATCAAAACATGTATTGCTGTATAATAATTCAATAATCTATTGCTGAAAAAACTCATTAAGAAATTGTATCAAAGACAATTAGTAGCAGGAGAGGGAGTGGAAGTAGATGAAGGGGTTTCAGCAAGAGAGAACTGAACCTATACAAGAATTCTGTTCTCAAGCAGGTCTCCCCTGCAATTTAAAGGGTACATAAAACAACTGCAGCACAACAAAGTGAATTAAGATTACACCATGGTTAAAACAACATTCATACATACCTCATTCACTGCTAATGCCAGGACACTGTAGCAAAATTGTGTTATACTACCATCACCCAAATTATCAGAGGCATTGAAAGCATCAAGTAGGAAATGTGCATCCTCAGAAACTGTAAAATAAAGTTCTGTTTCTGCTTCCTGTTAAGTTATATCCCTTTACACAAAATCTACTTCTCTCTCTTCCAGCTCAGTCATTTCCTATTGTCAAGTCAACCACTGATTTTGGTGCTCATTTGTAAAAAGATTCAGGGAGTCGAAGATTCCAAATGATTAAAGATAATTAGTCCATATTAAAGATGATTACAGATATACCTGATTGCTATTTTACTGGCACAGACAGTAAAACATCACCATTGATTGGTAACAACCATTGATTATGTTGGTTTTGTAAGTTTGGGGATATAATTCCAAAGGTACAGTGGCTGGTGTCTAGAACACTTGCTGTACCTCCTTCCTACGCCTGAACTTCACAGCAAGGATTCAAACCCACAATTAACAGCCGGAAAGACAACACCCTCTTGCAGTGCAGCAATATTTCCAATGAGAAGTTATGCTGTGCAGTGGATGCCTTGTAGGTATCATGGAGATTGGGTAATATAAAGCACATGAACAGGATTTTTGGCCTTAAAGTCAACACGCTCCACCCTAAGAGAACCCAGAACCAGGAATGGTTTAGAGCTGCTGATCGACAGATCTTGTCTTTTTTTGTTTCAACTAGGAGTCATTCTGTGTATACATCCCATTGCTGAGGAAAATAAAAAGAAGGGGTTGAAGGAACTTAGGCTGCAAATTATACCTAATAAAGTGGTCTACCCACCGCATTGTTCTTCAATCGCGGCTGACAAATCCGAGACAAGGACTGTATGCTATTGGCCTGCTTACGGTCTGATAACACAAAAAGTCATCTTCCCTTCCCTTTCCGTGTATGTAAAAAGTGTTAAACACTTAGTTTACTGTCATTTTCTAATGTTGTCTGAAATACATTGTGACACATCAAAAATGTTTGTAGAATGAATAAAAAATGTGCTGTCTGTTTCAATATACTACCTCAGTCATTCCTCTGCATTTGATGTTGCCTGTATTTAAATATCTAAAACTGCCTTAATTATGTATTTTATCACCTTTCTAAAACATCCTTTTCTCTTTCTGCTATTCTTCCCTTTTGCAAATAGAATTGTACAAACTGTGTACCAGCAGTTAGAACAGATGCAAAACTGGGGGTCAGTTACCAGCTAAAACTAGTGCTGATCAGGTAGGTGTATGGAAACTAGTGCTGTTCACTGAGCTCTGTCAGCACCGAATGCCAGCGTGCATTCAGCTCCTCATCCACCTAGATACTGAAATGGCTTCTTATTTGACCACAGATGAGTCACGTCAAAACTTGCCCTCTGCAACGGCAAGGTCCCGTTACATTCATTCAGACATGAGAGCACTAAGTATTTCCCAGGAGACGCTGAACCTTCAGCATTTTGCCTTCAACATCACTTCTCCCAGTCAGCAAAAGCAGGGCTGAACTACTCACCACTTGTAACATGCTTTGAGATGCCTGGACAATGTGTTTAATAACCACCATCACTGTATTCTAGAGTTTTCCTTTGGAGAGCCTGGCTGAAGACCTGCACTATGAATATTTTGTTTACTACTACAAAACCTGAAACTTGAGACACAGGCAAGGAAACAAATCATCATAAGAGTGCTCCCACAACAAAGATATACTCTAACGTGGTCCTGAGGTTATGAGTTAACCTCTAATCAGGGATTACAAACCAGCATGAAGGAAGCCCGGATACATCTCCTTCTGTTGTAGGCTAACTGATACATTGCCAAATATTCATCAGGAGACCCTCACATGACTTTAGTGATGTCAGGAAATAAAAGATAGATCTGACTGGCTTTAAGCCAGGCATAATGGCAGCAGCAGCTGTGTTTGATTCATCTATACAGATGGGAATTAATCTCCCACTCAGCCAGGTTAGAGGTTGGAACTGGATTTCTCTCGAGAAAAAGCACTATTCCAAATTGAGGAGTAGGACAATTTAAAAAATACTGTACTCATTGCAATATGAACAAAAATCCATACTGACTAGGATGAGACACCTACATTCATCTTCATTTCTGAACTCAGCCAAAATAGGAAGACACGCGGCATAAAGAGCTGACAGGCTACTGCATTATCTAATCTTTACAAAAGAGTATTTGTGTTAGGCATGGAGCTTAATTTAGGAAAGTTTGATTTTCCTTTCTGTGCACCCATTCCCCTGATAACACTTTATTCAAGGAATCAATTAGGCCTTGATCAACCATTGATCAAGAATTCTCAATGGGGAGCCCTAATGCATTTTATCTGCTGTTATCATTCCTAAATAACACCTATTTCTGAGCATGCACTTAATTCTTTTCATCAATACCATGCTACCCTTCAACAAGCCTGTTAATAGCATTTTGGAGGTGTACTTTCAATGAAATCCTCCTTTGACAAATGAATTAGTGAAACTATCGGGATTTCCTTTGGTGCGTTTGCTTTTTTCAGCCACACAGGCAAATAAATTCCATCCCTCTCACCTCCTCCTTGCCTAAAAAAAAGGTTAAAGTGATGTGTTGGAGTTCAAGATACTAAATGGAAAGCTGTTCAGAACAAATGGAAAAGATAACCAATAATGCTTTAAAGCAAACATTCATTATTTTTCACTGAATTCCCCATGGAGTGAAAGATGTGATGCATCTTTACAGTCTCCATGTTTTTTCAGTCATTAGCATTTCCCTAGCAGTATTTCTTTTAAAGGAAAGACACAAAAGGTGCATATCAACTTTGACAAGACTTCAGTATATGATTAAGTCAGTCACATGGATTTAAGCATGGACTTAAGTTATCTGCTGAATAGGAACAGATTTAAACCTATGCCTGAATGCTTTGCTGAAAATAAGCCAAAACGAATTGGTTATAATTAAATTCTTTTGATGAAAATTCTGCAACTCCCTATTGTGTGACACCAGTACTGAAATGCTAATAAACTATTTAAAATTAAGCTTATTACCAAGTAAAATAAACCACAGAGACACTTCTGTCTTTTCTTATTTTATATCACCATTTATATAACATTTGCATTTTTCATTAGAGAAATAAAATACTTGACCAGAGCTAACACATCAGCCTCACAGAGCAGCAATTGCAGTGCGTTGCAGTCCAGGAGACGATCTATAGATTCCTCCACATACACCTGCAATGCTACTCCTGTTTATCTGAGAAATAGCTTTTAGCTATGTCAGCACTTTTGTAAAGCCCTAACTCCAGGACACTGCCAGAGAGATGCTACATGCCAGGAACTGCTTGACGTGTGGAGAGCTCTTTTAAAAAACAAAACCAATGGAACCCTAACTGAAAATTAAAGCGTTAACGCACAGGCTGCTCAGAAACCATTGCATACACATACCAGGCCTTGTACACTCTGAAGCACGTTATGTTAGTGCAGCACATCCCCACAGAAATACCACAGAGAGTTGAAAATGGCCTCGTCCTCTTGGAAGCCTTCTGCACGCCCACAGACGCACATACTACCCGCCCAGATTATTGTCTGAAATTCTGCCAGCCCTGCCCAGCAGCAGGAACAGCTATGTTCAGTGGGGCAAAGGAGGATACAGGGACCCAGTATTTCTACCACCACTCAAAGGTTTCAACAGTAAGAAGTTTTCCAACATATGACAATGGGATGGTGTAGGCAAAGTCACATGCTGACAGAGCCACACTGGTAGAAGAGGCAGGCTGTCTGACTGAAGAGGGGTGCCGAGCGACCACCCTGTCAGTACTGCAGGACATTCCAAAGCCTGTTGTTTTCCTATAATTTAAGACCATCTGTAAACTGTATATAATTTGGAAGACCTTGTCCCTTTCACTTTAGCCTCCATTTCTTCATTTTCAAAAAGATTAACACCTGTGTGTGCACCTCGGACAGCCCTGTGTGCTAGGCTGACTAGGAACACGGGCATTTTGTTACCTGAACAGACATCCTGCTCTGCCAAAGCTCTGTCAAAGACAAACATGGAAAACTTTTAAGGGCTCTGGACAGAAGCTCAACAAGAACAACTTTCTGCAGTAGGTTTGAACTAAACTTTCTGTATGAATAATTTCTTCAGTTTGATTGTGAACCCCTTCCTCATACTGGCGAGTGGCTCAGCAGCATCAGATCATTTCTATGAGTAACTGCTCATAAGCACAAAAGCTGGATAAGATTCAGTCTTTCCACTTTGTCTTTAAAGCCAAATGTGAAAGAGGTCGTGAGGACTGAGCTATACTTGAAATCATACCCACTACATTCCAGTCTGCTGTTTCTAACCTGTACGGGACCAGGCAAAATACCAATCAGGAAATATAATAATTTATAAAATGTTTAGAGAAACAAAGCAAGAAATGCATCAATCTACACACCATATTTTTTATAAGCTAGCAGTAAAAGCTATAGAGGAACTCATTACAATTTACTGCGACACGAAAAACAAGAGCATTTTCACACATCTCATGAAAAACAGAAGTAGCCATTATTTTTCAATCCTCTACCATTCTGTGGGCCATTTTCAACACAGCTAAGCAGGCATGGAATTTAGGCTGTAATTTTCACAAGGACCCCAAGTGAGTTAATGGCCTTAATCTTTATTGAAAATTCTGGTCTTAACTTTGAGTTGCCAATAGCAGTAACTGCTCCCATAATCAAATATCATAGTCAGTGATCCTTCAGTGCTTTTGTTCCTTAAAATGGCTTATGTTACTCAGTTTAACATTTCAAAAAGAAAAGAAAAAAAAGCACATTATGGTGGTTTAGTTATGTTCTTCCATTTGTGGGCATTAAATAGCAGCACCATAGCTCTGCTCATAAATCAGAAAAAAAATGCAGACAACTGAACAAACAAACCTACTGAAAAAAAACCATGTATTACAGCTGCAAAAAAGTAAATACGGATTTTTTTTTCCTGTGCCTCCAGGAGAATCATCACAGTAAAAATAAATACAGATGCTAAAACTAGAAGGATTATACAAGTTAGAACTGGTACAAGACTATGCATTTTATTATCATAGTTTATATTCTAACAGGGTCCAATCTGGTGTTGAGAAATATAAGGAGTGTCCAGCCTCTGACAGGATTGGGCCCTGTTGCTTTCTCTTTATCACAATAAAATTAAGGTTAACCCTATCAGTACTCCATGGAGTCTTATAAATACATATAGAGCCTCACATAGAAATGATCAACTTATAAAAATGTCAACTGCTGCTCTGTATTAATGGAATCAAAATAAAACATATTAGAGAGAATATTCAAGCTATAGATGGGTGGCCATTCACATAACCATTCACATGACTCTAGCTATGTCACTGGAGTTTGGACTGCTTCAAACGGGGGCACAAACAGCCTGAAAAAATAGTGCTCTTGGAGTGATATCAACCTGTCCTAGTTCTCATAATCACACAAACTCCATTCAATACCCACATCTCTTGGGCTGATATTTCTGCCCTCAAAGAAAAAAAAAAAAGCTACACTTTAGGAACTTGCATATGAACATGCACAAACACCAGTAGGTCTCAAGTCCCTCAGGTGCCCACTTTGAGCTGAAGACAGCCTATGAACCAGTCACTGCTGCTCTGGGAACAGCCAGGACAAAATAAAAGTGCTATGTATTCTTCCTGACAATCATCCCGTAGGAATGCATTTCCTCATCCTATTCCCACAGTGCCCACATTTCACTTCTGCAGAACTCAAGGGATTCATATTTTGCAATGTAACCAGGTGGAGGAATAGTGAACAAAGCGTGAGCTCAGGCACTGCCAAAGAGATCCACAGTGCAGCTCCAAGAAGCAAGGCATTACCCCTTTTCCTTCCTACATAGTGTATTCCTGAGCTTTCTCCAAGCCCCTCTTTCTTTACAACATCAGACCGCATAGCCAGTTCAGAGAAAGAGTTGCAAAGTCCAGGGCAGCATTTATCTCATCAGATCAAGGCAAACATTTCTCCCTCAAGAAAAGGGAAGATGACATTCGAGGGCATGGGAGCAAGTTGGCTACTTAAAAGCTCAGTAGAACGAGAGGCAGAGGCAATTTTTGGGCTTCTCCCAAGCTGATGAATGAGAACGGGTCAGTCTAGGCTGCCTCGAGTCCCAGCAGCCTGTCCTGTCCACCCCCACCACTGCACACTCTTCCACAGCAAAAGGAATAAACAGCAGAAGGAATAAAATGGACATCGTTCACTGGACAAGTGCTATTAAGTCAGCTGCAATACCCAGCCTCGCTGTCGGCACAGCTCAGTCTCTCAGATCTCTTGCCATCAGCCAAAACAGCAAGAGCTCTAACTTTAGAATCAGCTCAGAATCTTGGGCAAGTCTCAGCTCCTGACTCTCTGCCTAAACAGGGTAAACACCACCCTGCTTCATGGAGAGAGGAGAGCATTGGTTAAGCTTTGTAGCAAGGGGTGAAGTATCCACTCCAAAGTCTTTCCACTTGACAAAGCAGGAGTAAATGAAAACTGCAAGGGAATCCATTATTCCACCTCTTCTCAAGCCGGAATCAGAAAATAAAGACTGGCCCCCATTTTATCCTGGGAAGAATTTTACATGATCATGCAGCACTACTAATTGACAGAGGGCTACCAGGTACTTGAAAAAGCTTCTAATTTTTTATATATTTATATATATATATATATATATATGAATGATACAGGAGCCCTCAAAGTCTTAATCTGCAGGGTCCTTTTCTGCTTTTGCACACAAAATTAGTGTTACTTTCTTCTGATGTGCAAGTGTCAGTGTAGATTGTTCCTTCAGTAATTGTCCAAGGAACTGCATTAACTGAACTACTGTGGTGGACCTCTCCGGGTTAGCTACTTTCCCATACCAACACACGTGGCAATACTGTTCTTCACATCCGGAAAGCCAGCACACAAATTCTAAGTACACTGTATGAAAATACTAGTTTTAGGTTGCTGCTGTTTTATTTATTCTGTAGGCAGGACTGTAACACAAACTATAGATTTCCTCAGTATAAGACCATGGATTTAAAGTCATACAGCAACATTAAAAGCCTCAAATTTGATCATTCGCAATACACAGACTACAGCAATTTCTTAACTCAGTCAAACTGCACTTGAATTAGAGCCCGTATTTGAGACTCTGTTTTGATCTTACAGACAGCTGCAGTGTACACCTCCTGCATCAACCTTCAGTGTGCGACTCAGAGGAAAGCTAAACTTCTGGATCTCTTTATTAAGAACAAATAAAAACCACTGCAAGCCAACAGGCTGAAGGAGGGAGAGAATCCTTCCTGACCCTTTTTCACTACTTTTACTTCTGAAGAGTGAGGGCCAACATTCTCTGTGACACACTTGTCAACATAACAGCACTGATTTCTTTATGAATAAAAATGTTTCATGGGTTTTTTTCTTTCCTTCATACCCACGCATTTATCGAACTATCAGCTTCAACAACAGCCAGCAACAGGGAATGCTACAAGATGATGATGTGGAGCATAAGAAACATTTATCTTATAAACTTACTCCTTAATATTTTCAAGTACTACTTCTGTGTTTATGACAGGTCCTTAGTATGTCATTGTTTTAGAAACTGCTATCATTTCTCTTAAAATCTCTTAAGCAGAGGATCTTTTTCCTTCCCCAAACTGAATCAGGGTAGTCTCCATAATCCCTCTTCATGATTGGTCTCTTGCACCTAACACGTCTAATCAGTTCTGCAACCAAAACTCAGTATTAAATTCACAGTGAGGCAAGTCCATCAATTTATACAATGAAATGATAATATTTTCTAACTGATTCCCTTTCTAAATATAGCCAAGTGTTGTATCTGGGTTTTGGAGGCCCATTGCATGTTAAGTAGATGTCTTTATTAAGCTGTCATGTATGACGTGTAGATCCTTCTCCCAAGAGTTTACAAGTAATTCAGAATCCAATAATGCATACAAGTAATTTTAAATTGCCCCTTCTACTTTAATTACCTTGCAAGTTAATTCCATGTTCCAGCTACAGCATGCCATCCGGCAACCTAGCTCTTTTCAGTCCTTCAGAAGTGCACCTGACAATCACTGACAGTGTTCATTAATTAATTCAGAGCCTTTCTAGAAAGTAATGTTGACATCCACTCCTCATCCAGGTTATTGCTAAACATACTGAATATAAATACCTAGGTGTACAGTTAATCTTCATTTTGATATTTTGTGTAGTTATTTTTAATTTGTATTTATTTTTTGCTATTTTGTCCTTCCATTCCAGAATAAGCTGTTTATTGGTCATTTACCTGATGACTGTTAATTCATGGCAAAATTTTGCCACCTACCTTGTGATTTTCAAGCTCCCTTAGTCTTCAGTTTTAAGAGACTTTGACAATTTTGATTGAATAGGCAGGTTACACACAACTGTGCCCTTGGTTTGGGTTTATTCATATAAGATTTTTTTAAAAGAAAAATTATTTTAAGGATAAAGATAATTCAGATAGGCAATCTTGTCCTTACAACAGAAATACCAAGTAAGCACAGGAACAAAGGTCAAACATAAGTAAAATCTGAAGTAACAAACAAAAGCTTTCTTTATTAAACTTTTATACATTTACCTTGGCTTTCCACTAGAACCTAAGTACACATGTGCTACAAGGAGCAACTTGGAAAAAAAGAATTGTGTGCCCTTGCCTGTGCTAAGGACACCTTCTTTGTAACAACATTAATGTGGCTTTTAAATTGTAAACATATTTTTTAAAAATCCTATTCATTCTGATGGGTGTCTCTTTCTACATCTTCCCAGTAAGGCTCGTTGGCTTCTTAGCTTTTATTGTTTTTAGTGTTTGGTTTGTGTTTTGTTTTGGTTTGTTTTTTTTTTTTTTTAAATGGCAGATGTACTTGGCAGTATCTGTGACCTTGAGTTGTACACATGAGCAAGCAAGAGAGCCCAGTCCTGCAAGGCTGTTTATGCATTCTGAGAGAGCTCCTTCTGAGAGGGGTGTCTCAAGGAAGACAGAAGCATGATATGCATACCAAGCCAAGTACTTCATGATTTATTTATAGGGAAAAGGGGCATAAAAATTTGCTGAAGGGGAAAGAAAATTGAAGAATCTGACTTACCTTGTCGCTGTAGACGAAGAACAGAATCACAACAGTGAGCTCCAACAGAAATATAATTAACAGCATGATAAAAAACTGTCAAGAGAAAAAGGGACAGGGGAAAAAACAAGAAGCAAAACCCATCAACATCTATTTCAGCCTTTTCTGGATGCGCAATAAGTACATTCAGCAGATCATGCAGAATGGGAAGTGGGAGTCATACAGGCAGCAAGATGCAAAGCTGCTGTGTTACAGCAGAACAGAAGGCACGCGACATGCAGCAGCTGAAACAGCAGGTAAAGGACTAGTCGGGAAACACAACAGTATCTGGGCATACGTACAGCTCATTGATACCACTGATTTCAGTAGAACAGTGTAAAACCCCACAGAGATCTGTCCCCCCAGTAGGCCAGTGCTCTATTTGACTGTAACCCTTGAGGATTCTTCCCAGGCTAGGTTTTCTTTAATTTTTTTCCCCATCAGATCTTTCCAATTAACATGATATCAGCGAAGTCCACAGCTTAGACTTCCCATTGCAAGAGAAGGTAGCCTGGTCCCATAAACCACAAAGTCATAGCTCCTTACAAGGGAAATCGTAGAAGCGAGAGGCACACCAAAAAGCTTCTATACCAAATTAGCTTTACGAGCAATTTCAGGTAGCTACACAAATGACCCATGGGTTTCAGCTGAAAGGGGTGATTTATACTGAAGACATCAAAGCAAAGCCGGTCCATCTCTTCTTCTCCTCATAAGCCATGGAACTATCTAAAATCCAGTAGTCAAAAGCTCAAAGGAGCGGATAAAAATTTTTTAACACGGGGATTTCAGGTAGAGTCTCTAAAGCCCTCAGTTCTGATTGACTTCAGCGAGAGGAACTGCTGGCAATGCCAAACACTTCTGAAAAATCATATCCCCTGCTTTTTGTTAAGATGCTGGATGGGTCTGCAGCGCAGATCTGCAGTAGCGTCCACACAGCGGTTGCACGGACTTTAGAACAAGGCCACTAAATGAGACTGAGTTTTGCAAAGATCTCCCAAGGAGAGAGAGTAATTTTGGAAACTTTTTAGGCTCAGGCAAAGGTCCTGCTCCCTATAACACAAACTCCATACACTTAGCAGCCTGCAAGGCTGAAATTCTAATATGGAGCAACACTGACTTAATTGAAATCCCATCCCCAGGAGAAAAAAAACAGTTACCATCTCTTTAGCTTCAACCACAGGGCTGCAAACCTATGAAAGTTTAATAGCTACAAAGCCTTATCAGAGCTTCTTCACTGCTTGGTAAGTCAAAATCAAACCTTTGAACCCATGGATTTCTGTGATTGAATGGAGGGCAAAAGGTCAAGAAGGGGAAAATACCTTTCTCCACTAGTACAATTACACTGTCTACAGAACTCATTGCATTTTGCCCTGTGAGTCTTAAATTAAAATTTGTTTTCAAATCTTCATCACTAGTATCTTCACACCTGCCTGACCCTAATACTGGATCCTATTACTGCCCAGTTTTGAATCACAGAACTCATTCATGCTTGTGATCCAAGCTGATTTCCATATCATTACCATCCAACGCTGACCTTCTGTATGGCTTTGCAAACCAGCCTTGGTGCAGCTTGCTTATTTTTTACATTTATGATTTTAGCCTGCTGCACAGCATTAATTGAAACAGGACAAAGGATATCTATCACTCTTTTCAAAGATGCACAGACACTTTGCTATATTTTATTTGGCTGTGGGGTACTTTTTTGCTCATCCATAAAGCATGGCTTTACCAAAACGTGCATGCGAACACCACAGTCTCCCTGGATTACATTAAGCAATTTCTAGAACAAAGAAAGGACTCATACCCATTATAAACAGTGATCAGCACTTCCTACCACAGGACCCCAATTTCATCAGCTTATAATTTAGCCAAACCTTAATTGTCTATGCTTATATATTCTGAGCTTGTTTCCGTCTAAAGGATGAAAGCTTTTCGCAGAACTTCAAAAACAACACTTCAATTACTTCTAAGAATGAAGCAGGGCAAAGTATGTTATTTCACCCAGGTTAAATTTCTGGTGGCTTAATTTGAAATCCTCTCACACGCCAGTGTTTAGAGCAAGGACCTGAAACAAAATGTGGCTCCATTTCAGGCACATGCCTTTTGTCTTACCCAACTACGAGCGGATTTTTGTGGGAAAATTATTAGCCTTAAAAAAACCTGCATTTCACACATCCAGTAGAGATACGAGGGTTCAGCAGCTAAAACCTTCAAAGTCTACAACCACAAAAAGCCTACTCGCATCCTTCCCGCAGCTCATGTGTGACCAGACGACTCACAAACCATCCCACAGAGCATCCTCCCCACTCCTGTGGTGCCCACACGCGCCTGCAATGCCCTTCTGGTGTCCCCTCAGAGCCGATGGCTTCCAGTCCCACTTCACAGGACATGACCTGGAACAGCGGGTACGGCCAGGAGCCGGAGTAAAATTCAGGGACTTGTTTTTCCTGTGCTCTCAAGAAACCTTTTCCTCCCTTCTCTGCACTCACCAGCATGGAGACAGTACAAATGAAGCCAGGGAAGGACTGCAGGAGAAAGGAGAGCCTGAGGAAGAACGTATTTAAGAGCAGATGGGTAATGGTTTGGTTTAAGATACAATCTGGCTACCCGTTTTAGAGAAACTGGACCTACTGGCAGCAGCCGATTGGGGCAGGGGACACCAGAGAAAAAGGCAAGACCTGCGCAGCGGCAGGGGATGCACATGGAAACCCAGGAGGAGCTACGCCCTTGGGAGGTGGCAGCCTGGGGAGAATCCCGTGCTGGAGCCGTGGAAAAACAAGAGCAAGAAACAGAGTGGCAAAAAAAGGAAAGCATGCTGCACCGACCCCCACGACTGAGGATAACGTGTGGGGAATGGACTGAAGACTGGTAAGGGCAGAGGAAAGGTGTCTGGAGGGAAGTTGAGGTGTTTTCTCAAGCATGTAAGTATGATTATTTCTCAATACCAGAATCAGTAATTAAAAGTTTATCACAATTTGCAATAAAATAAGTTACATTTCATGACTTGAGAGTGTTTTCCCCTGCAACACCAAGTCACACAACTCTGCTAAAACCCCCAGCTTAGGACTGGAGCAGGCAGCTCCTGTTGCCTGCTGTGCCACTGAGACCAGTAGCAGAAGGCGCTGGGGTGGATCTTCTAGCGAGACCATGATGGTGATCCTGCCTTCTTCAGTTCATACTAGAGAAATAGGTATGATGTTGCCATCATAAAAGATGCTAAAATTGTGAAGTCAAGCACTCAAAATTTAGGAAATCTCAGAATAAAAGTCCTCTCAGTGATGGTTATGAACCATGTCTAAGTCCTTCCCTACACAGGCTCAGACGTTCCTCCAAGCTATTACTGGTGGGAATTTGGTTTCATGCACTGCAGATTTTGGAAGTCATACAGTGAGCCAAAATTAATGTATACTGTTCAGGAAGTCCAAACCTAGATAAGTAGGATTATGCTTTTTCTCCATAGGAAAATATTTTTGTTTTCAAATAAAATCTCTAGTTTTATCTTTCTTACTATTTGCAGTCATTGACAAAAAGTACACCATTCTATCACACGTAACTAACACATATTAGTAATCCCACTGTGTGCACAGTAGAAACATGCACTGTATGTTTTATTGCAAAGGTAAATTAGGTGAGGTCAACCTCAAGGTGGAGGGTTCAAATTCACCACCTGGTAAAAGCTACATGCACTTACATGTCAGTACATTTATCATCCCCCTCTAAGAACGAACCCTACCTGAACCCAAACAAACCTGTCAGAAAGTAAAAATCAAGCTTCAGACCAAGCTGGCTGTAAAGCATAGCCTGCACACTTCAGCACATCTTCTGACCACCAGAGTAAAGCGCATGCATGGATGCATGGACAACCTGCTCCTCTATTCCCATAGCACTTTCCAACAAAAGTTCACTTTCAGTTCCATCCTCAGTTTCATCCCAAAGGGAGTGATGCCCCATCTATGGCCAGAACCAGCTTGGCATATCCCATTCAAATTTAGAAGGGAGAAGCATAAGCCCACTGAAGGCTCACAGCACCTAAATCCCCACCACGCCTGCTGGAAACTCTCACAGCTCCTTTTCAAATGAGTTCTCCCACTGTGGTGATAAATACTGAGAAGAATAAAAATGAGTTTTGCTTTGGTTCACTGGGGCTGCAGGCTATTGGTATAATAAAGATTTATGCATGGAGAAACAACAATCCCAACGCAAAGCATTCATGTAAAACTCCGTAAAAAAAAGATTAATCTGACCTTGTACAGAGAGATGCTTTACCACACTACTTGTCAAATAGTGGGATGCAACCGAGTAGAGGTTCACTGGAGAGGTACCTACTGCACAGCTTTTCATAAATTACACCTGAAATAACCCCACAGAAGTTTTGATGAGAAGGAAGGTAAGGCCACGCCTTTCTGTCTAGCTACCACTGTTGATTTCCAACCCTTAAGAAAATTAAGGCCAGTTTCTCAGCTGTTACCTTCATATTCTACAAAGCCCATGACTTTCCCACAGGTTCCCATTAAAGGAGTAAAGAAAAGAAAGTATGCAACTGCTATCATGCCTACCTCATAGCTACGCACCACTCTCCTGATGTCAGAGAGCGAAAAATCTATTAGAGAAGAGGTCTCAACTTGCAGCTCCATCCCCATTGGAGCTGTACTAGGCTTCTGATCCATTAGTCCTGGTTCCCTTCATCCACCCTCTTAATATCAGTAGGAGAATCAAGAACTGTTCCCCATGTACATCATATAAAGCACATCTCTATCACAGCTCACAAAGGCACAGAGCAACAAGTTAATTATATTTTCTTCCCAAACAAGATTCTCTGGTCTCTCAGATGTTACAGAGACTTGCTTCTCTGCATGATAACTGAGCATCACACACTAATACACAGGATTGGGTCTTTTGCTTCCCCACTGCCTCTCCTTCCCAAACCTTCTCAATAGTTCTATCATGTTGCTCAAACCACCCATATCTCCATGTCAGGAGTAGCTGATCTTCTCAGTTTCCCAAAGACAAAAAGTGACCGAGCACAATGAAAACCAACCTGTGATTGTCTTGTTAGTCTCCTAACATTTTGCTATGAGACCAAACACGATATAACTGATGGCAAAATCAAGAATGCTTTGTTTAGACTGATCCCTGAAGTAATTAATGCTTTTAGGCTGATGGGAGTCTGTCTCGGAAGGAGACAATAAGATCTCAGCGTGCCAGACCCTCCTCTCAGCTAATGACAGGAGACAGAAGTTTCTTGCAAAAGAAACAGCAACACAGTAGCAGAAAGACCCAAATGCCAGCAGCCTCTTTGGAATAGTGACACATTCCAAAACAGTTTTAATGTTCATGGCTTAGCAAATAATTTGTTTAGACAAAACAGCCTACAAATTAGCATAACCTACCTAAGAAACTGGACAAATAACTTCAACAGTCAGCCTGTGCCATGTTCCCTCATGTAGTATGTACCTACACTGTTAATCTGTCTGCAAGGGGGACAGTTAGCTTCTCTTCTGACAGAGACAATATGAAGTCAAACACATGAGCAGGGAGGTTGCTCCTGTGAAAGTACTCCAGCAAGCTAACTGCTCTTGGGCTGCAGCAGCTTCCAGGATGAAGAAAAAAAAAAAAAGAATATTTACAGTCAATCATTCCTCTTTAACATCAACTGCAAGCTTGATACAGTCAAGCATTTTGCCTTTTAGTTAGGCTGGACTACCAAATCCTCACTGATCAGCTTTAATTTCAGTATTACATTTCACTTCCTAATAAGCGCCTCAGGTAGTAGGAATTACAGAGGATTTGTTGGGCTAAAACTGTTTGTCTTCCAAGAGAAGTCTAACTTCATAGCCTGGGAGGGATTTTAATTTGTCTGCCTGCTCCTAACATGTACATATATAACTTTGGTTTCCAAGAATAGCCCAGTTCCAGCTGCCAGAAGACTACCTCTTAGAATCACAGAACCATATAGGTTGGCAGTGACCTCTGGGGATCATCTGGTCCAACCCCTTGCTAAAAGCACAGTCAACTAGATGAAGCTGTGCAGAGCTATGCCCAGTCATCTTCTGAGTGTCTCCAAGGGTGAAGATGGGCAGCCATCCACACCCTCACTGGACACCTTTTTCCAATACTTGACTATCTTCATTATAACAAAAATATTCTGTATCTCTAATAGGAATTTCTGTTGCTGTAACTTGTCTCTTACCTCTTGTCTGATCCCTGTGGATCTTTCCAAAGCTGCATTTTCTTTAGACTCTACCGTAAGGTTGTTGAAGACAGGAATAAAATATCTTCCTTACTTTAATTTCTTAAGACAGAACAAACCCAGCTCTCTCAGTCTGTCCCTGCGCATCATGTGCCCCATAATCATCATGGTGGCCTTCCATTGGACTCCTCCTCCTCTGGTATATATGTGTTTTTTCTCCTGGGGAGCCCCAAATTGGGATAAGCACTCCAGATGTAGCCTTATCTTATTCTGGAAGAAGGTGTTATTCTCTCTCAGTGTCAAGAAATTTAAGGGAATGTGGGGCCTGGTATAACCCACAACTACCCAATTATTACAGTCACCTTTTTATTCTGATTTAAGACAAATGAACATATTAAAGTGCAGACTCTCCACACATTCGAAAAAGCTCTGCTTGTTCTGATCAAAAGGAGAAGGTCCTTTATTTTTGAGTTAAAAGGAGGATTATCAGATTGTGTTACTGTGATTTAGGTCTAAACTATCTGCCCAAAAGATTTTTTTTTAATTGATTTTTAGATTATAATTTGATATGAACAGAAATACTATCAAAAAATCACATCACATTCTGCACATAACCTTCTCTGCAGGGACAGCATCTTATCTTTAATACTGAAGGTGTAAACAGTATCTCTCTTCTCTGAATAAATGAAGTCAAACCTTTACCTACAAATTCACAGAGCTCCATTAAAGTCAAAAGAACTTAATGGATTTTATACCAGCCACACTTTACCAAGCTGCCTGAAAATGAAGAAGTCTCCTTGAATTTAATATGCTTTATAGTTTTCCTGTTCTCTTATCATAAATTACATTTATATTGAAATAACATCTAGTAGACTGAGTGGAGATGCCTCATTACTATGGTTGGCCATGCAGCCAAAATCTTAAATTTTCCCTGCAGAAGTGTAGCATCCCCATGCCTAACCAAATTAAAACTGATGCATCAACAAACTTAGGTGCATAAAGTCAAGCACCAAAAAGAGTAGCACTGTCGGAGATCCCGAATGCTATAAACTATTGTCAAATTTACTGCACATTCCACACTTTGGAAAAAGTCAAGCCATCTATGACAAGTCAAAAACAATGCAGGAATTCCCACTGAGGTCCTGGGAAACAGAACTCCAGGTACTGCAGAACCACTTGCTCTTTATAGGGGTGTGGTACCTGCTTTGAGGTACCAATGTTTGCCAATGCACAGCAATACAAAGATCATCCCCAAGCATTTTAAAAGGTTTCCCAGAATAGCTTTTTTATTGCATACATGACTTCCACAGAATAAAAACTGTTATGGTACAGATTTTATCAGCACTCAAAAAAGAAAAAAAAAATAAACTCTTCCACTTCTGAAAGCAAAACTGTTTAATGTATCACTAGTTCTCACAAGAAGTTTGATTTAACATAATTCCCCAAAGGCATTTTGATCTGATATATTAATAGGGAGTAGGAACATTATGAAAGGCTCGCTTAGTTTTTTAAAATTCTCTTTTTCTTTCCCAAGGAACTGAGCAAGGAGAGGAGAACAGAAGAAAAAAATACAATGGGAATTATACTTGCATCTTAGAGAAATGACTTCGGCAGCCTGGAAGACTTGTACAGAAAGAGGCAGAGCAAAGAATAAGAAATCACAAGACAGTGACCAGACAGTAACAATAAGTGGAATTACAGTCAATAGAATCCCAGTGTATTGATCTACCACATGAAACACAACAAAAGGAAAAGGGCAGCTTGCTTCCATCAATTTCCATCACAGTGGATTCTGATTCCACATCTCAATACCAAAGCTTTTGCTGACACTTGGTTTGAATTCTCCTTTTGTTAGCTCCATACCATCGCTCCTACTTACCACCCTCATAGCATCATGCATGCTTTATTTCTGCCCATAATATTTAGACTCCTCAAATATTTGCAGACTTATGTCCCATCTGAGCCCTCTCTCTGCCATGCTGTGCATATTTAGATCTTTTAATACTTCCTTGGATGTAAATCTCTTTAGCCTCCTGATCTTTTTTTTTTTTTTCAGCATAAAAATGGTAAGTTTGCTCATAAACTGTAAAAAGGCAGTAATGTATATGAGCAAACTTATGAACAGAAACCCTATTATGAAAATGGCATGTATCTAAATTTGGTTCATCAGCTATTATTCTCTAAAAGCCTTAATAGTTAATTCATTGTGATTGTGACAAAGTCGTGCATGCTTTATGCCTGCCGGATATATAGTACAGCTCTGTTTATGTTTGGACTATATCTTTTATGAATGTGCAAAAACTCCTGCTGATCAGTAAGGCTCAACGAAATCTGCAGTAATTATTTCTGGGAAGATATACAACATATGCAGCTTTAACACATTAACAGTGTTTCATTTTAGTCTCATTACTGCTTTCAGTTGGAATCATTCAGTCTTACTGCATTAGTAAGTGAGAGCTGAGAGACTTGACTTTCCCATACTATGTGTCGTAGGATTTTAACTGGCATTTTGTGGCATTTCTAGTCCTCTTCCACCTTCTCCAAAAACTGACTCAAAATCAATGACATGTCATCAAATATTAGCCAGGTATCACTCTCACATCACAAGAGCAGGTGGGTATAGGCCCATTTAACAAATTATTATTCCTTAGCACAAATAAAGGCCTTGCTGGCCTTCGACTCTCTTTAACGGTTGCTTCATCTCTTCTGCAAACATAATGCAAAGGTGTGATGTGATCTGGTGTCAATCTTTATCCTAGTCAAGACAGAAACTCATCCTGTTTGTGAAGTATGATGAGGCTGAAGAAGAACTAAAACATCAGACTAGCTCTTACAAGTCCCTGCGCCACTCCATTAATAATGAAGCAGTTGCCCGAGTCCATCTAACATAGCTAATGAAAATACCAAATACAACTAAAAGGCTCTGGTTTGGGATTAATCCAGTATTCTCCATCTATGGCACAGACATACAATGTTAATTAGTGTCTAAACTTAGACCTTCTACTCAGACTTTAACATCACCTGTGTATTTAGGAAATAGAGCTTCTTCCCTGAATCTACCATCCCCAGGATATTTCTTGTCATCTGGAGCTCCAGCATGAAACATGATCAGACAGGTCGGTGCCCCAAGAGGAGGAGGAGAGCAGCAGCCAGTGGTCCCCACACACCCTGCATGGGGAGCGAGTGACTCGGCAGGGCTGGCTTCACACTCATGTTCACACTGAACGTCTGGCTGACCCCAAGTGCTGGGCAAATTGACAGAAGCTCCCCCAAGATAAGGGCAAATGACGTGACTACGCTGCTGAGCTGAAGGGGAAAAAAATTACTCTGAAATTCTGCAGTTCTCTCTTTACACATATTTGCAAACTCTAAGCTAAGCTTGCAATGGGATCTCGCCTGCTAACTATAATAATAGAAAATTTCTCTTATTTCTAGAGTCTCAGAACAGCACCTAGAAACTGCACTGCATGTGTAAGTGAAGGAAATGGTGAGAAGCAGATGGTCAAGAAGAGAAAAAAGGACAAGGTAGAGTATTTTGTCTGTATTTAAATTCTACTGCTGGTTTTCTCCCCAGTTTGCTATTCCCAAATGTGCTACACAGAGGCTGCTGCATCAGATGCACATGGGTCAGCCTTGCAGCAGATTAAAAAATGAACAGCAAGCCAGTTTGGTTTACCTAATTCTGCATTTTGGCTGATAATATTCTCCTACTGAGGAGCTGAAATGTCTTTAGCATCAAATCAGCTCTGGCTACAACTTGTGTAGGCATCACTGATTTACACAAATTAGCCTCCATTTCTTTACCCCCAGAGTTAGATTTTTCTGAGATTCAGGTAATTTTAGTCCTTTAAAAAAGCCAATGTTGCTCTTCAATTTAAGTGTTAAGGTGGCTAAAATAGCAAACGAATGATGGGGAATATAAGCACACATGCTGCTTTGGTAAGCCTGTGGCTTTCTATCCGAGGAGATGATTTTATTATTAGGAAAAAAAATTATCAAATGTTATGCTCAAAAGTGACATGAATGTCTGGGCTGGCAAGGAGCACACAGGTTACCTGTTCTTTATTTGCAAAATGGGAGCAAAATGGGAAGGAAAACGACTTTATTGTTTCTCTCCTCTGTTGCCAGGTCCTTCAATTAACTGCTACCAGAGCTGAAGAAAAGAAGGGAGGAAGGGGAGGACTCTGACAGGTCCCATCCACTCCTTACTTTCAGTATCAGCCAAGCAGAAGGAGCTAAAAACTGAAAGGCAACGAGGAGCAGATTCTTAACGAAGGAGAGGCAACAAAACTAGGGGAGTGTGGTGCTCAGTACTTACAGTCCAAACAGGCAGCAAGTTAGGGCTTTCCTGTGCAACACAGCACTACACAGAGAAGCGCTATACGTGATGTACAATGCTCTCCGTGTGTCTGGTATCTTCCTGGTCTTTGCATCACTTGCTTGCTGCCGTGGCTGCAGCCACAGTTTCCTTGGATTTTGCTATTCGGATTGCTAAAAGAACACAAGCTCATGTGCTAAGCTGGAATGAGAATCTACTGTTTGGTCTGTAGCATTAAATTACTGAGAAGAAGTCATTCACGGGCTATTTCTTTCCCATTTAGTTGCTTGGAAATAAATTCCCTGTCACCAATGGAATTTCAGCTGTCAGCTCTCTGATTGGATCCAATGACACTAGTGAAAACAGTAGGTTTTTTTATTCTCCTTTTCTTCCCACTCATTAACTTTTTACTCATTTTCTTTATTGCTATTTCACTTACAGATGAGCTAGCTGAAGTTCAGAAAACTCTCAACAACACAGTACAAAACATCATGGGCACTCATTTTCCCCTTGGACTATTCCATAAATAAAAGCCTTTTGATGTCTAGATAGTCATTCAGTTACATATATGGTATCAGCTCTTTCCACAGCTGGTCCTGACCTAGTATCAAGGTTTAATTCTGATCTTATTCATTCCAGCAACTGTCATGAACTCTGTGCTTATTAAAATGAAGTTCTCATTTAAATTAAGCTGAACACAGATCTCTCTTAATTATTATTTTCTTCCTCCTTCTCATTAACCAGCTTTCCTACAAAAAAAAAATAAAGAAAAAAAGGGCTTATGCACAAATCAGGAATAAGGGGAAAGAGGGTGTATCTAAGCCATCATCTTATTTACCTAATTCTTGATCTGATGGAACATACCCAACCTTGGTGCTTTATAAGAATGCAACTGGCTTTGGGTAATCAGAGAGGAATCAGCATTTTGTCTACTTCAAGCCCTTTCCCCTTTCTAATACATTCTTGTATGGGCAATATGTGGTGATGAATCCCCTATGTCAACTTAAGGTTGTTTTAGCCCTTAAGGTCTACACAAGCAAGATTCATCCTCTACCTCTTTTCATTGGATCATTGGCCATGTTGCTCATCCCAACCAGGAGCAGAACATGTTCTTTGTACCAAATCATTGGACAAAAAAAAAAAAAAAAAAAGTGTCACAAAATCAGAAGGTGAAATAAAGAGCTGCCTTTGGATCTTATTTCCTTCTCGGACATGGGTTATTATTTAAGTTGCAAGTGTCTGGAAACAGGGTATCTATACATGTGTGTTGTAACAACCAAATAGACATAAAAATCCTTCACAAAGGGCCTGATACTGTTCTTTAGCAGTGTCTATGATTTCCTGGACCAAAAGTAAGTTCCTATTTGCAAAAAAATTGCATTAGACCATGTTCACATGCTCTTTCTGGCAGCTTCTCTGAATGTTTCCCATTTAACTGAAGGTAATGTTGCAATTCGGCTGCTCGGCTCAGCTGGGACAGCCTGCAGCAGAGCTCATGGAAACCAGCTAATTGTGCCAATTAGGCACTTTCAACAAAATAAAAATTGAGAACTAACTTTGCTTTTGGTATTTATTTATCATTTGGACATAATACATATGATGAAAGAAATCAAAATTGTCATTACTATTATGGAAACATAGACTAAATACTTCTTAAAGGTCATTGTAGCACGCAGGACAGCTAGACATGTTCTGCTGTAATCAGAGAAAGATGACAAAGGCACTGAGTTGAGATTTAGACAATTTGGGTGTGTTTCATAGCTCTCCCACTATCTCCCAGTGCAACCTACACAAGGCACTTGGTTTCACTTTGCTGCAGCTCCCCATCTGTCTAATGAGGATAATAATACTTTCCATTTGTCTTTTCTATTTAGATGGTAAGCTCTACTGGTCAGGGACCTCCTCTTACTGGGAGTTTTACACAGAACGAGCACCCTGATCTCATGGGCTGCCTGCAGGGGATACTGTAATACAGATAACAAATAACATAATCCATCATGATTTAATGTCTAAAACAGATTTTTAACCCAGACTACCCATGGAATAACGACCTTTCTCAGTGCAAGCATACAAATACAGATCTCTGCTAAACATGTATGAAAGACAGAGAATTCAGGCAATTTTGCTCCTCAAACACAGATCTTAAGCAATTAACCTAAAAGACAATGTTTACACAGACACTTAAGGATCAGCTAGGTTAACATTTGGGCATGAAAGAGTAAAAAGTACTTAATCAGGCACAAATTTCTTTAGCACAGAGCAATGGCATGTGCACATGTCTAGAGTGGTACAGCAAGCTGGTGCCTCATCTTCCGCAGGAACCTGCCCTCAGCTGAAAAGCAGGTGTATTGCAATGGGGTTAAGAGCACACAAGATAAATGTTTTGTTAAAATTCACGAAGGTGATGGATACAGCTAATAGCTCCAATGGACATTAGAACTGTGACGCATTTGCAAAGGGGAAGGAGCAAAAATAGATTTTCAAGATAGCATATAGAGATTCACAGAATCACAGAATCATCTAGGTTGGAGGGGACCTTGAAGATCCTCCAGTCCAACCATTAACCTCACATTGACCGTTCCCAACTACACCAGATCCCTCAGCGCTGGGTCCACCCAGCTCTTCCACCCCTCCAGGGATGGGGACTCCCCCCCTGCCCTGGGCAGCCCATTCCAACACCTAACAACCCATTCTGTAAAGAAATACTTCCTAATATCCAGTCTAAACCTTCCCTGGTGCAGCTTGAGGTAATTCCCTCTTGTCCTATCACTTATTACTTGGTTAAAGAGACTCATCCCCCCTCTCTGCACCCTCCTTTCAGGTAGTTGTAGAGGGCCATGAGGTCTCCCCTCAGCCTCCTCTTCTCCAGACTAAACCCCCCCAGTTCCCTCAGCCGCTCCCCATCAGACCTGTGCTCCAGACCCTGCACCAGCTCCGTTGCCCTTCTCTGGACACGCTCGAGTCATTCAATGGCCTTTTTGGAGTGAGGGGCCCCAAACTGAACCCACTCATCGAGGGGCGGCCTCCCCAGTGCCGAGCACAGGGGTGAGATCCCTTCCCTGCCCCTGCTGGCCACGCTAGTGCTGACACAAGCCAGGATGCCATTGGCCTTCTTGGCCACCAGATTTGCAGTACAGCTACGTGATCCTGCAATGCAGGACTAAGTACCAGTTAAAAAAAACCAATGGAAGTCCATACACTAACTTTCTCAAGTCAGACACAGTTTATTACCTCTGTCACCTCTTCAGGACAGTGACCCAACTCATCAGAACAAAGCTGCCATTTTCTAATTCCAGCTGAGCTTGTAGCAGAGGGACCTCTGTTATACAGTCTTGAGCAACAAGAATAGCAGAAATGTCAAAGGAATCTTACTGAAGCAAGAACGCATTGTTCGCCTGCTTCACTCCTCAATTTGCATCTACATTCAGATGCAAGATTATATACACCAGGTTGTATACTTATTTCAAGAAATGCTAGTTGCTCTGATTTCCCTAGGGAAGTCTAATGATGGAAAAGTTTATCGTCTTTCACATTGTAGCTGGAGCAAATAAGAACCATTGCAAATATCCATTCTTTGTTCACCAAGATCTTAGAATAACAGCTGCACGACTCACCCCATCTGTGTATTTTTGCAGAACACACAGGATGGTTGGGGTTTCCTTTGAAATATATTTTTACACTCTATTTTAGATTTTCATACCACTCTATTTCTCTGAATGCAGAGGAATAGGAATGGGCTTGTTTCTTAAGAGATTAATGAGGTGTTGTCCTGGCTATTCATTGCCACTGAGTAAATAATATCTGCCAGCTCCTTAGCTGGCAGACACCAGGTTAAGTCCTTTCAAGTCAGTAAAACTGTGAAGCTTTAGGCTAAGTGCTCTTATTCAGAGAGTTAAAGTGGATCATTCCTGACTATTGCACACAGCTATGCAAAAATCTCATTTACAAATTAAACTTTACTTCTGCTTTCGACCTCTTTTCTCCATCTGTCCTCCTTTCTTTCAAAAGTTGTTGGCAAATGTGAGGTAAGCAATTATTATCATTTACACCTAACATCACAGCAGCCTAATACCACAGAGCTTACAGGTTTGCTCTGACAACCCAATACAAATGTCATATGTGAAGAACACAAAGATACAGGATCAGAGTCTCATCTGCTCTGCAACCTAGTGTATGAAATATAAATAGATTGACATGTCTCTTTGATACTGCTCATTTCTAATTCACTCAAGCAGACTCCTTAGGAAATCTTATCCCTTATCACATTATCTAACAGTAGCATTATTCATAAGACAAGACCATGCACAAACACCCTGCTGTGTCTTAACACCACATAAAATTCCGCTCCTCCAACACAGGTGGGTGGAGCTAGTAGTTCTTCCTGCCCTGCTCCCTCCCAGCCCATTTTAGGATCTCAGAGGTGCTCCATGCCTCCTGCAATATTCTGTAATGTCTTGCTCCAAGCCACCCATCCCAATAACAGCAGCACATCCTCCCAACTACATCCTTCCCCAACTTGTAACTGCCACATCCTTTCCACTGTCTTCTGCTTTTAGGAAGCAGAACAAGAGGTGCTCCTGTTGCACGGGAAATTTGTCTTTCCAGTCCTTTCAGGTTTAAAGACTACCACCAACCTACCATTAAGACAGGGTGCACTTCAGAGCATCTGGAGAACCAGATGACTTTCACATCTTTATTACTGTCTATGGTCATACTTAACATCCCAGGCTTTCTCTCAGACTATATCAAGCAGAAGAAAGGGGGAGGTCAGCAAACCTGCTACTCACTCAGAGAGACACAGCAATGTTCTGGTCAGTGAAGCAATGTTTGATCTCATATACGTGGGTTATAACTTGTGTATCTGCCATCCCAGCACAATAGCATCCCTGGGTACTTCTCCAGATTGGTTTATTCCATTTCCTTTTCTTTTTGTTCATTCCAAGCCTCACCACATCAGACTATTGCATACAGACTACTGAAACACGCAAGGGACACGACATCCTAGCTTTTACTTCTTGCTTTTATTCTAGTACTCCATTAATAGCTTTTCATTGCTTTTAAGCCCACTACAAACCTGTTTCAGCTGCCTGCAGACCTTGTCTAACTCCTGTCCGTCCCAGTTCCCTAAGTTTGTTTAGCACTTGCTTCTTTATTGCTCTAGCACTGAGGCTGGCAAAATTTCAGGAGGTGAGGGTAAACTAAGAGAATCAAATACATTACCCAGTGAATAGTGAAACAGAATATACTATCCATACAATCGAATAGCCTCTATCAGCCCGTCCTAAACACCTGTGAAATAAGAAAAGGATGAAGAGATGTAGCAACCACAAACCCTAAGAACAGCTTTGGTTTGATATTCAGCCAGTCCTTCTATTCAAGCATTTATTTTGCTACCTAAGTTACACAGAAAAACAGGAGCTGGCCAAAACCAAATGCCCCAGCGCTGAACTTAAAAGCACTATTTCAAACACTAGTCAGATAGAATCAGCAATTTGGGGAAAGGAAGACTAAGAAAAAAACCTACACGATAAGGCTTTGCTCCCAGAAACAGAAGGTCCTACCACCATCCATTTCCCTTCCAAAAAGACAGACTCAACGGAAGAACTCATAAGAGCTCAAAAATCTCACTGGTATTTAATGAGGGTGAGTAAGTACTGATGCATATTGTGCAAAGTTACTCTAGACTAAACAAAAAGTGAATTCAACATAGACTTATGAAACTGCATTTCAACCCTCTGTAGTGGAGCTTATTCAGAATTAAAGTAGCTGTAATCAGCTCTAACATAACTCAATTTTGAAGAAAATTGAGTAAAATAGAGGCCACACTTAATAGCTATGGTACACAAAGGTAAGGAGAGGCAGACAGAGTGAAATGCTGGTACCAAATCAGATCAAGCTTCCCAATTCTCCCATGCAAAGAGTTCCTAAAAGAATTTGGATTCCTTTGCATTACTTAACTTGATCCATCAAGTAGAGTCCTTACATCATGCACTGAAGAGCATTAGATTCTGAGTATTGTGCAGTATGTGTTAGGAGGTACCTGCAATCATTTGTGTCTCCTGAAAAGGGAGTGGGCTGGCCGAGTACATTCCCCCTAGCTGCAGCAGTGGCAGCTGATCAAGGGAGACTTTGCCCTTGCCAAAAGGAGTGATGAGGGCCAACAAACCATACGAGATAAAAAGCTGAAACTCTTCCAGTACCGAGGACTGACTGCCAGATCCTGACACATAAGAAGACACCGCTCATTGCTGCTCACACCTGAGTGAGGACTTTAATCAAAAAAAGCACGAAATAGGTGATTAATTTTGCACATATAAGCTATACCATTAGACTCAGCACCCTGTGGACTCCTGCTGCATTAGCATTGAAGCTGTAATACAGTAATTACATCTGGCTGGTCAGACACTTCCTCCACAAAAGGGGTATTTATAAGACTGTTAAAGCTGTCAAGGACTTTCAGCCTCAGATTCTGCCTTCCCAGTGTAAATTTCCATTCACAAAACTGCCTTAATTTCAATTGATGTTGTTCATTTTAGTTTTAAACCACCTACCTGCCACATAAACAGCCCTTACTAGCCTAGACTGACTAGTCCTGACTTTTACTCATTAAAAATCAGCAGAAACAACTGATTAAGGCAGGGGTCTGGAAAGAGTCCTCTATTGAGGCATGGAATCCCACAGTCACTTATTTTTTTACAGGGTGAATTTTTCTTGGGGGCTGTGTGCCTCAATTCATTTTGTAATTCCCAGGGGAGCAAAATGAATGTGTGAAGCACAGTGAGGAACAGTCTTTTATAAAGGAATCAGCAGCTCACCAAACTAAACCCCAGCTTCACTTCACTCTGAGGTTTGCCAAACCTCACAGTGAAGTCCTGGACTTGAGCAGCAAAAGCAGCTCACTTCCTGGTCTTCAGCTGAACAGGACCCACAATATACACTAACACCAACTCCAGCAAGCACTCACTACTCAAAGTCCAGCTTTGAGTGGCATCAAATTACATTTTGATAAAATACATCAGGGATGTGGCTCAACCCTCTGCCAAATCATGGACACCTGGCACCTTATTAATCTTTGGTTTCACAGCAGTCTCCTTGTGCTGGCACATTTGCTTCCTGACATCTCAGCCTTTTGAGAGTTAATGACTGGCAAAACCAGAATTGCCAAATCTGAAGGATTTAATTTCCAATTTAAACCAAATTCAACCTCTTACAATGTTTCCTGCCTAAATTTATCTTTCTGCTCCAGACTTCAGATCATCACTCTCACCAGGGTAGGCATTTGGAGTAGATAGCTACCAAAGTTGAGTAAAAAAATAATTCAAGGCTACCCTGCAAAAGATGTCTTCACAAACCTCTCCCTCTTCTCTGAAGAGTTCAGGGAAACCCACACCACCACTAACTCCCTTCTCAGAGGTCTCATTCTCCAAGGACATGTTAAAGCATGGTCAGGAATGATTGGCAGCTTCTTAGAGCTGTTAAAGATTGATTCAGACATGACTCACACCTCATCCAAGTCAGGTGGGCAACTTCTGCTGCAATACAGGACACTGTAACATGCATTGGGAATAGCACCAGCACCTTAAAAAAGCAAACACTGCAACGGCATAGTGGCTTAATACTCACACTCAGCAGGAGGCACTTGTTTTCTTTGATGGCACCTATGCAGCCCACGAAGCCAATGATCATGACAAATGTCCCTGTGACGATCAGTAGGTTGGCAGCTGACAAGGACGGGAAAGAAGAGGAGAGGGTGGCAAAGTTTCCTTGGGTAACAGCCAGCCAGATGCCTACTCCAAGGATTCCACAGCCTCCCAACTGGGAAAATAAAGAGAAACAGAGAAACTCAGTTATTGTATCCAAGCAGCCCCAGATATTAATCCATATCAATATGGCAGCGGTAGAATGGCTCTGCTGGGGTAAATCCCGCAGTCACACCTTACAAGAAATACAAGAAATCTTTCCCTAAGGCACTTTCAGTTGGGAAAACAGACAAAGGAGAAACCAAAAAAAAAAAAAAATTATAGAGGGGGAACTCATCAGTAAGATGTAACACTCAAGAAAAAGACCCAGATTTCCTAAATCCAAGACATGACTTCAAATATTGGGTCTCTTCCTTTCTAGTGAAAAAGCAGACACTGAGTAAAAGAGAAATTCCCAAAGATTCAGATCTCAAAGGGATTGAAAATATCCATATCCTACTTAGGTACCTCAGAGAGCTGCCCAGAATGGCTGAAGCACTTTTGATCCCCTGTTCTTCCCATCCCAATACACCATCTCCCATCCCTGGCACATGCCATAAACAAATCTTGACAGACCATCCCCTGGTAGGACACCTCACACCTCCTCTTAGTTCCTGTCCAAGATCTAGCCTCCCTTGGAAGAAAGAGCATTTTGAATAAGGGGGCCAGAGAAGGAGGGAGAATCCTCTTGTAACATTAAAGAAAACCCAAACAGATGTTTACTCCTAATGTGGCCACTGGTTTGGTAATTCAATCCCCAGAAGAGGACTTGGCTGGTTTAGGAAACGTTTGAGAGGGGAGCAGTAGTACAGGCTTCCCAGGCATGTGAGCAAGAAGGGAGGATGCCTGTGCAGGCAGCAGCCACAACATAAAATTTACAATTATTATATACATAAGGAACTTTTAAAAAATGCAAACATTTATAGGTGTGCTGCTTATAATTGTGAGAAAGCCTGCACAATTGTAACAATCTGAGCAATTAAATAGAATTAAACCAAAGGGGATTTTGCATTATTATACAGTCACACAGCAGAGCATCACTTAGGTTTCTTTCTTTCCCACTCTCTCTTTAAAATAACCGATTTTTATTGAGTTTTATAATTGCACTTGATTATCCAAATCAATTAAAGGCTAGGAAAGAAATTGTGTTCATAGAGTAGTAAGCCAGACATAGGAGCGTATCAATTAAATGTCTGCATAAAGTGGATGAACATAAGGCAGCTCATGAACCAGGGAAGGAAAAAGACAGAGCTAATCCTGGGGCAGAGCTAAGCCTCAGAAATGAAACACAGAAGAGAAACACAACAGCCAAAGTAATTTCTTATACTAATTGCTAAGGTTGCCTCTGCATGCCACTGAATTCCCCCTCAATAAGGGACAATAAAGGCAGCTGTGTCTCAAGGCAGGGCTCCTCACCCCAGTTGCAAACCAGCCTGTTTTGTTCAGAACTAAGGAGCCAAACTGTACCTCATTGTAATGTACCTCAGATGCATCATCCTGCGTGTCTCCACTGAGAGAAGGCAGACTCCAGGACACAGGACTCAAATCATCTCATTCAGCAGCCTTTTCGTATACAGGCATCCCATATCACCACACTCACCCTTTTGCAAGCACTATGGAGGGACAGTCCATGCCCTGACCACATACATACACTGGAAATACCTCCCCCACTTACGGACCATGATCTTTAACATGGTCTAAAATAATTGAAGAATAACCAGGGGAGAGGAGGGGAAAGAATACTTAAAGAAGGTAACCCATAGCAAATCATTTAGGGCAACTGAGGGGATATAAACTAAACCTATCAAGATGACACAAAGAAAAAGATGGGAAAAAAAAAAAAAAGGAATAAATTCCCTAAAATAGGAATAAAATTCTGAAGGTCTACTGGACTACAGAACAGCAGAAGAGGTGGCAGACACCCAAGCTAAAACTGAACTAGTCAGACCGCTCAAATACAGTCAGGAGTAGCACTAAACTGGCTGAGGAATACAATGGAAAGCACAACTGCGCTTCTGCCTCTGCAGCCTGGAGGATGTTCTGCCTCAAAATCAGCCTCAGAGCTGCAGGCACAGCGAGGCCACACAAATGGCCCAGTGAAGCCTAGCGAAGCAGATGCCCAGCAGCAGCAGAGGCAGCACCTTGCAATACATTTAGTTATTATCTTCAGTTCTTTGTTCTGAAGCAATTCAACAGCACCAGTAAGAGGCAGCTCATTCCATCACCTTTTGCCCCTCCCTGTGTTGCTACACTGCTTTGGGTGACAGTGACACCTACAACCATCATTTGTGTTATGGGAGGTGGATCCCGCCAAGGATGCTGCTGTGTTTGGTAAGGGCAAGACCTATTTGCCCGCTCCTCCATCATCCATTAAATTCTTTATGATGTACAATGCATAATGCTTGAGACATTTTTGCCCCTAGGACATTTGATTCCAGTGCCTTCTCCCTTCAAAGTCATTCTTGTCTGTGGAAACTGGGAATTCACCAGTGGCACAAACCATCACAAAACCAGGAGACGGTTCACACAAAATGCCGTGACTGTGGCTGTACGCATTTAGATCAGGGAGAAATATTTCAGGTCAGTTGGCCAGCAGGAGTATCTCACTACATTGCCCTTGCTTCAGAGATACTCTAACATACATCAGGCTCTCTAGCAGCTCATTATCTTACTATTTTTGAATTTCCTTAGGTTGATTAACCAAACCCTGAAACGCACAAAGGGATCCTTTGAGCATTAAACCATCTGGCTCAAACTGGATTTCACAAAGCACTGCTTAGGAAATGTCAGCACGCAGTACTGAGGTCTCCTCCACTTTAGTTTAGCTCTGTTCCTTTTCCCACACCAGAATGTTCCCCCTCATGGTCCTTGAATAAAGTCACTAAGCTGTCACACCAGGCCCTGGGAAATGGAGGCTGCCCTTAACTCTAGTCTAAACTGCTCTTCCAAGCCCCCTTTCTGCCAAGGAGTGAAGCACACCTGTAGGTCTCCATCCAATGACCATAATAACACACAAGCACCTGGTTAAGGAAACGCTTAATGGAACCAAGACCCACCAAGACAGCCACAGAAGCCTTTCCAATGAGAGCAGAATATTTTCTGTTCCCAAATATTCAATAAACTCACTTTCTCCACCCCACCCCTCTTTCGGAAGCGAACAGCAGCGTAATTGCCAGTCTAAGATACAGGGATCAGAGGGATCACGTTTATTTACTCTGCATCAGAGCGAAGAGAAAACTGTTGTAGTTGGTTCTACGCTGCCTGTCTGTTTTGATTTCTTCATCTTGGTATCTAAAGAGCTGTTAAGTTATGGATAATTTTACGGAGTTATTTATGATGTTCCCTTTCCTCCACTTTCTCTCTCTCTACACCATCCCCAACCCCTAGTCCTTGTTTGTGCCAAACAGTCAGAAACAGAGTGATGAGATAATAAGTCTTGACAGCTTTCAGGGCTTGCCGAGATGTGAAATTAAACAAAACCAAAACCATTAACAGGGCTACTCTTGACAATTTGAGGGCTTCCATGCAAACAGTGAAGCTGTCATGGTTAAAAGAGAAAACATTAAAACAAAAAGACTAGTGAGAAGTCTACAGCTTGAACCTGATCTACTGACAGCCAAATATGAGTCTGTATTGACTCCATGTGGTGAGTGCAGGGTTGACTTTTTGAAAAAACAAAACAACAAATCCCGCTCAAAGATGTCAGGCTATTGACAACAGCATTTTTTTTATCCCCTTGTGAAGGGATTAACACATTATTTGCCTAATTGTTCATGATAATCCTCTCTGTTGCAAACAAGGCAGGTCACAGCAAAATCTGAAACGAAACGTAGTTTCCTCTAACATTTTTTTTCCCAATAAATGTTGCAAATTTTTGTAAATTCTTTTATTCTAAGGCTAAAACAGAGGGACATCAGAAGGGATAGTGTCATAGTCCTAAAACTTAGGAGGTTTGAGTTAAGTGTCTGTTCCAGGACAGACCTCAGTGTAAATCTCAAACAGGCTGTTCAGTATGGCTGTGCCTGAGTTGCAAAATCATGAATGCAAAGACACAAGTAGTCGGTTCTTTGCAAACCCTGGACTTTGCAATTGGCTGTGGAAGGAGCAGTTTATTCTGCTCAAGACAAATTGCTCACAGGCATTTATACAGCAGAGTCAAACAGTAAAGCGGGTGGCTTACTCTAAAAGCATAGATTCAGTCTGTCTCTCCTTCCCCAAGAGATACACTGACACTTCTGCACTCACTCTCTTGGCAGAAAAGCTGCCTATGGAATTAGATCCTCCAAATTCTTCTAATGGGTTGGAAAATAAATTATTCAGACTTCAGTGCATATATTTAGAATTGATCTTACAGTATGGTAAACAAAGTAATCCCAAGCAGGCCCGGATATATGCATGTTGTTGGAGAAAATTATTCTGAAGTTATAGCTACGCACTTAAAATACTGCGGGACCAATTGCTTCATTGTTCATGATAATGGTGTTGGTGTCTTTAAGTGGGTTTTTTATTGGTTTTATTACACAGAAAATGCATCTAATCAAGGCTTCTCATATTGTATCTGATCAGGATCTACCCATCATACTTCCTCCTTTAGGAAAAAAAAATTATATAAAAAAATTTTTAGAAAAAAAATAGGGCACTCAGCTAGATGAAACTCTTTCAACATTACGGGCATTTGTACGTTTTCCTTAGTTCACCCTCCTCCGCTCTTTATTTTTAATGTTCACTTACGGTTTGAATTTCAGGGGTTTTTTGCTTGCTTGCTTTGCTTGGCATCAGCCTATTTTCAGAGACAGGGTTATAGATACAGACAACAGCCAAAGAGTTAAGTCCTTGTTTCTCCTTACCTATATCATACTCTTGGATTTGTATCAATGAAAGCATAGTTTATTTCAAGTTTAGAAATCACTTCATTCATCAAATTAATCAAATTTAGAAACAAATTCAAAATCTCTTCCTCTCCCTCGGATCCATTGGACTTATAAAAGCTGTGTTTCTTTCCCAGTGGGTGTATGGATCCTATCTAGACTCTTCTCTCTCAGCCTTAGCAAATCTGGACTAAAGATCTGCTAAACTCTACACACCCAGTCCACTTGATCTTTTGCAGTTTGATACTCAATAGTTGCAGGGAAAGCCTAGAACTTATGCCTACACGTGACAGGCTCTTGTGTTGGTGCAATCAATAGCTAAAGTAGAAACAACTCAGTGCTTATGCTATAGTACATTTAAAAAAAAAAAAAAGATTAAATTATCTAACTGCCCTTCCAAAGCAGAATAAGGATGCCTCCACTTCAGCTCTTCGCACACATGCAATTCCTTCTCTGTAGTGCTGCCTTCTGCTCTTGCAGCCATGGCCCAGGTTTTCAGTATTGCTTAGGGAACTTGGGCAGCCGCCAGCAAATTCTCAGCTGTCATCACTCCAGAGCACTTGAGCTGTCTCATAATTTGCATCAAAAAATCAACGAGAACTGGGCTTACAGATCCTCTAGAGCATTGCAAAAAGTCTCCCTGATTTCCCACTCTAAGAACTAAGCATGTCCTTTCCACCCCATACTCCACTCCATCTACACATCTTCAGCACCTTGATCATCAGGCTGGCTGAGTCAGCACAGTCCCCTGAAGTCTTTTCAGAGAAGTGTTAATACAGGCAGAAAAGTCTCCAATCTATTGAGTCCTGGGATAAACCTCCTAAGTTTGTTGAGACTTGGGATTTCAACAGTAGGGCACATCATGAGGTTTGTACAGAAGGAAAAAAAAAAGAAAAGGAAAAAACCCACAAGCCTACAGGCTGCAAACCCCCTCTGTAAAAGGGAACAACTCAGAAAATCCTTTCCTCATCTAATTCAGATGGGCTCTCAGTTGTGTTGCTCCTCAGACAGACACGTCTGGTCTCAACTCCTAAGAAGTGCTAGCTCCACCCAGACAGACATTACCCCACATAAATTACACACCACAAACAGATGCTGCTCTACTCCCAGACTCAACTCTTTCTTTTAGAAGAACATCTACTCACTGCAGTATATTCTCTCAAGCTGAAATTTTATTTTGTTCTGGTGTCATTTAATTCCACTTTTGAACTCTTTCACCAGTATCTCTATGACTTATAGGAAGATGCTTTAAAAGAGCGCAACTAAGTACGAAGCATTTCAAATGCCAATCTCTTCAGCTCTGCATATAAGCAGTTAAAAATTAAAAGCTCTAAGAAACTAGCTGCTTGGCCCTGCCATCCCATATTCTTTTAATTTTGCTTAAAAATTAGTTTCAAATACAAAAATGTCATCTTGCAATATGGGCTGTTACGTACATGGGCAGCAGTCAAACACCTCCAAGAGTTGCAGGCCTACATTCCTCACTGGTGTCAACCGGCATGACTGATCAGTCACCACCCTGATCAACAACAGCCAGGGATCTGTCCTGAATGTCATACTAGAATTTTTCTTACAAATTCATTAACATGCTGTCTGCCTCTCCTTTAAAAGCCACTGTCTTGTCCACGGTGCAACACAGTGTATAGCACTCAATGTGATTTCAAAATAGACACGATGTGCCATCTTCCACGGGCCAGAACTTGATATCCTGCATGACAGGCAAGCAACTGGTACATGCACACAGGTAGCTGAGGGCTACAACCCCAACTTGTGTTCTGCCAGCCAGCATGACATCCTGGGATTCGTATCCTCACTGCCCTCTAACTACACTGCAGTCTTGTCACAGGTTCAAAGAAACACACTTCAGTAGTTCATGTTGTTGTTTCCTTTCCTTTTAGACACTTCTCTCCTATAAATAGGCTTTGTTTTAGATTAGTCCACCCAATGTGTAAGCCTGAAAAACACCAAGAGCATTTTTATCAAGCCTAGGAAGTCTACCAACAGGACTTTGGAGCTCTATGTGGGCAAAGAAGCATCACAAGAAGGGCATTCATTTCCATAGTGTCAATAATGGAAACAAATAAAACGCTGCTTCTTCAGTTACCCTGGTGAGGATTGAGCCTCAAGAGCTTTAAGCCTTAAGAAATTCATTATTCTTCCCCAGTTGAGTTCCACCACTAAACTGCAGTCTCATACAACTAAAGTAAATTTGGGGACAATTGAAGATGTCAAAAGACAGAATATCATGCTGACGCCCCGCTAATGGAAAAGTGAATAAAAAGTCATTCCGTTAATCCCTGCTGTTTTATGAGTAGCATTCTCCTACACACTTGCTCCTCTAAATCATAGTTTTCTATCAACTACGGTTACAAAAGAACAGAACTACAACATTTGTGAGTGATGTTTTCCTTTCATGGGCTCAAAATTCATTGAAACACTTAAACGTGTGCTCAACTGCATCCTTATCCAGCAAAGCATTTAAAGCATGTGCTTAACTGCCACTGACTTTCATTAGTCACTTCTGTAGTGCACTTAATTGCCCCATACTGCAAAGTCATATCATTGAGGATGCAGAAACAGAACAGGTGAGGATGACCTAGTAAGGCAGCATTGCTTATAAAAGATTAAACATGATCACAGAATATGAAAAAATGGTTATTATCAGTGTCACAAGCATCTAATTTGGAAACTTGCCTAAACTCGAATTCAAATTAAGGATTATGAGTAAAGTACTGAGTTAGTGACAACGCACTGAAACGCAGAGCAAATGCACGAGTCAGAAGAGGGAAAGGGATGAATACATAACAACGAAAAGAATATGTCTCTTTTCAGGTTCTAGTTTTAACTGCTGCCAAATTGAAAGCGTTAAAGTTTTTTCATCTGCTTCTCAAATGTAATTTCTAAATCCACCTGGGATGACTGTAATGAAATTGATACAGTTGTAAAGAGGAATACACGCGTGAGGTCTGGAATCAGAATCCATCAAATCAAGTTAGATCTTTTAAAAAAGAAGCAGAAATGGAAGAAAACTGGGTGTGCTCTGGAGTCCAAGTTCTGTCCCATCTGTAAAATAATACACAACTTTTTAAATTACTTTGCAGCATAAACTTCTAAAAGACTAGATCTGGAGCTCTTGACACAATTTTAGTCACCTGTCGTTACATACATAGCACTAAATACTGAAAACAGTAGAAACAAGGGAAATGGTAAAATTTGGTCTTTTATATAACACAAAGCCTGTGATTTCTGTAAAGGACGTTGTTGACAGATAATTTTACCTAAACCATTTCGTGAGATGCTGAGAGAAACTGAGGATAATGAGCATCAAACAATGACTGCAGAAGCCACAGCTCAGTTCCCTGGTTTACCACAGATTTCTTGCATTGGATAAAATCCAGATTATTTGGTCTTTAGTGCTTTTCTCTCCCCTAGAGGCATTGGATGGGTTTAGAGTAAGAGGTAGTAAAATAATAAGATGACAAGGGTCATATAAAAAGCAAAGATAAATAAACAGGTTTCTTAAGGAGTACAAAGATGACAGTGATGGTCCTTGTATTTTGTATTACTCAAAAAGTTTTTAAAACGTGCTAACAGGCACAGTCTGCAGAAAAATAAAATGAAAAACATTTTTATATTGCATGTTTAATCCATCCATAGAGGTATGTAGATAGCACAAGGCTGGTTGCTATAGAAACATCCATAGTGAATATAGATACTATAGTTGAAATGCAAAATTAGTTGTGTATCTAAAAAAGAAAATTGCTGATACTGTGAAAAAAGGGACGACAGCTAAAGCTGATATCCTCCCTCACAAAAGCTTTCAAAAAGTAAGTCTTGACTATATAAACCAATTGATTAAATAGTCTGAACAAAGAGTCTCCTGCAATGCACCCTGGCAGAAGCTGAACTTAGGTCTGGAAGTTGAGTCAGATCACAAGGAGAGTCTCTGGTTTCGGTCCTGGAATGGGGGCAGGTGGCTTTTACTAATGTGTTTGGCTCTTTACATCTTGAGGCTGATTCTAAGAGCATCCTTCACCTAGGCCCAAAATTGTGCTGATGCATTCCACTGTGATAATTTTCCTGACGGAGACCTTTTCAGAGAGAAATTGGATTTCTTTGCAAACATACAGTCTACACAACAGAACAGCTCTTCTTGAGTCCCTCCAGTAGCAACGCAGCTATGCCACGTTCTCCTCTCTCATCCACCTTTCTGAAGTTCACTCAGCAGCCAGTAATGGTGCCAACAAGGATATACTGGGTCACCATTAAACACTTCTCTTATACCTACCAGCTGACAGCAGAGGCCTGGAGGTGCAGGCCATGGGAACACCAGCAATATGGCACTCCCTTCTCTCGATCCCATCATAAATACTGTGCCTGGGAGCTGCTCCCTCTGGCCAGGTGCTGGCAACACCTGAGGACAGGCACATCTGTATCGCAGGAAGTCCCTCCCCAAAAGCACAGGACTCTCAGGCTGATTCCTGGCATGCCCAACTCTCTCGCTTGAGGAGCTCAAGCCCTGCTCAGGAATTGAGCCCATCCCCAGCAGGGACAGGAAGGCTTTGGGAAGGAGTAGGATGTCTACACAATATCTCAGCTCCTAGAAAGCTGTGGGACATGACTCCAGCACAACTCTCCTATCTGAATGAGTCACAGGCATGAAAACCTTCTAACTGCTATTTATTAAGAGGCTACTTCATATCCACCCTTCCAGTAAAGCTAAAGACACATTCCAGTCCATATCACAGCAACACTACAGCATCAATCAATGGAAGTAACATAAGGTGTGAGGTTAGTGTTGGGAATAAAATGAACAAGAAAACAACTGCAGTACAAGGTGGGGGTGCTGAGGCTTCACGAATAAAAGAAAATTGTGCAATGAAAGACTGGTTCAGATTGCTCCAACACAATTTTCCACCCTCTCCTATCTTTATTTCCCGCCGCCCCCCAGCCTCTCTGCCACATTTCACAGTGAAAACCTGTTACTCTCTAAGGATTCAGCTTAACCCCTTGACTGTCATAACAGCTCACATGCAAAATGGAGATTCATTGCCTTAATATTCTTTCCTGTATTAAAACAACCCAACAAACACCAAAACCAAGTGGAGTATCCGAGATGCAAATGCAAACTTAGCTCCATGGAGGACAGCCAAGCATACCAGAAATAGCAACACTAATAATGAAATGTGAAATACATCAAGATGCAGGGAGACCTCCCTTTTCTGACGTTTAGCTTTCCACAGAAATGGGGAGAATGACCAAACTTGTACACCACAACTGGCTTTTAATGAGAAGTCTTTTTTAAGCAGTCCCATCAATAAGCAACTCACGTGGTCGTGGGTAGGGTTCCTACCACGTTCGGTATTGATCTCCTGATCAATAACAGACTTGTAAGCAATAATCACACCCTAATAACAAGCAGCCTCACATCACAAAGCCCATCTTCTTTCACTGAACACCATCAGAAAGCTGAGCAAAACGTATTCTGGATCTTTTATGGATTCTTTTTAATGGACTGTTAATAATATTTGCACAGGTAAACAAAGTATTTACTACCATCACAGCTGCCTAACAATACCATGTAAGCAGTCCCTTGTAACAAAACCAGCATTATGACTGGAATAGCAGCTCTCGCTTCAATAGTTCAAATGCCTTGTCAAGAAAACTATTCTAATTGGGTGGGAGTACAAGAGAAAACAAAGATTACTCCCTTGTTTTATGTTAGCAATTTTTAATGATTGTTTATTTATATTAGGGTTTGCTATGCAATAGCACATCCGAGGCTTTTCTGTACTCTTACTAGTTCTATTTATATACAATTGCCTGTATCCCAAGCCACTTCCAAGCACGGGCAGTATGCCATCAGTAATGAATGCCACCTCAAATAATCTTCTTTTCTGTGCTAGTTATCCCCAAAGGAAACACTACAGTCCTTTCCTATCATCAACCAAATATCTGCTATGGAAGCATTTCAGATGCTCTGGAATAAACACATTTAGTTAAACAGATCTGTGATCAGCAGCTTCATTGCAACGTCCAGACAGGAGAGCCCACAGAATCCCTTGCTTTCACATTTTATTTTGCTTTTTCTGTTTCAGGGATCTGAGGAAATGAATACAAAGACTATGGAGTAAAAATAAGCATAAACATTCCCACTGGGACTGTCCAAACAATGAGCTTGCACTAAGGGCTACCTACAAGTACCCCTCTGGTCATCTAAGTACTGTTGAAACTTCTGAACTGCAGAAGGTTTCTGGACTAAACTCTATCTTCTTTTGTCAAATGCTACAGGATACAGCAAGAAAGACTGAAAATACTTCTTCTAACTTCAGGTCTATACAACCAGCTTTTAGACATCGAGAGTGGGATTCAGGTCCCCTGACTTTAGATGTCAGTGCTATTAGTGGTGTCTAGAAATCAGTGTGGCTCATCATAACCTAAGCCTGCCTTTGGCTGGCTGAATAGCTTCCTAGACACCATTAATGGCATTGATTAGAATCTCCCTGACTGCAACAGTAACCCGGACATCTAGAGTTAGGGCAAGCCAGATCCCAGCTCAAATCCATCTGCACAGATTCTCCTTCCTTTGTCACTGGAAAGAAACAGGCATCTGCAAAGGTCGCTCCAGCCTATGCCAGAATAGGCATCCAGGCCAAATCACCCTTTGGGAAACCTACTCTATGCAGTGATTGTAGGGTAGCCAGAGCAAACAGTACAGACTTAAACATAAATCTCTTCCTTGCCCTATTACCTAAAAGACAGAAAAGATGACTCTCTCTCCAAATGTCAGGTCATGAAACTTCACAACCCTCCCTGAGGTAATTTGGAAATCAACTCATCTACCCTTATTAATTAAAAATGATTGCTTTTTTTCTTCTTTATGATAAAAAACATGCTATCACATAGATACTAAACCCCCATGTGTGTGCAAATGCACACAGAGAGCTTGAAGAATCAAATTATCCGTTTAGCAAGTCCCTTCCAGTCAATGCTTGTGAAAGCATTCAGCTACCTTTACACTCTTGCACTGCCCATTACATGTATTGCTTAGTAGCTCTTAATAAAGGAGTATGACTGACACGAATGTCTAGCTTTTTTATTACTTTGCCTCCTCATGTTATAAATTCATGAAACAGTTGTAGTTTATCTCATTTTTATGTTTGTCAGTTTTATTTACACACTCTCTCTTGCCATTAGAGGGGAAAAAGCTTTTGGGTTTCTGCAGATCCTCAATCATTCTGTGCTGAGGCTTGAAATGAGATGGAAACAAAGACTTCTGGCTCATCTAAAAATAAACCGTCATCTCAAACACTTTCTCAGCACAACCTTCCATCATAAAGCACTGCTACATAAATATGGCTTTATAAATTATATATCTTAAGTCTTTGCATGCTCACAGCAGTTTACCAATAAATGTTCTGCAATACCTGCTAAAAAAAACAGACATAAAATCATTGCCAATGATGATAAATGATTACAGCTTAATAACAGTCAAGCTGACAAAGCTGAAATGTCCACAGGGTGTATCGCATTTCAAATGCCACAGGTGGAAAAATAAAAAGCTTTCAAATATAAATGTTACAGCCTTCAGCAAAGAGAGGAAATCTAGAGAACGGCCTCATGACACCAGGCTGCGTACCAATGTCCCCCAAAACAAAACAGTGGAATGCAAATTTAATAGGCAAGAGAATAAATGAGCTTCAGTTGCAATGTGTCTGTGCTAGGTGGGACAGGTCTGACTAGAGAATAAAATCAGAGAGAGACATGGGAGTGAGACATTGAAGGAAGTCAACATTGAGAAGCATAACTTTATCCAAAACAATAACAAGAGGATATTTTGGATAGTGAACCATATTCTTGGGTTAAGTACAAAATTAGCTTCTCTGGACAGAAAGGTGGAAGGTGGCAACAAGACTCTCAGTATGAAATCTCTCAGTTAAGTTCAGGCTAAAAATCACGTTTATAAATCAAGGGAAAAGTCTTATTTAATAACTCATCATGAGGGCACTTGCAGTCTGCAGCTGTACTGTAGAGAACCTGCTCATAATTAATGACCTGTAGCCACTTAAAGCTAAATGACTGATTTCAAATTGTAAATGAGCAGCTCAGTAACGACGTCTCGAGTTGATCTCAGCAGTCTCCATTCCCATTCCATTAACCATTTAACTGGCAAAACACAATCAAAAGGACAGAAAGCTCTTGTCACCAGAGCCTGCCTTTAGCAGCTTGTCTTCAGACGATGAAGTGAATCCCCAAGAGGTGTTCACTTCAGTAATTTTTCTGGCATTTCAGTTCCTGCGTGGTCTCTCACTCTCCCAAGGGAGAGTGAGCTTTGCCTACCAAGTCAACAGCAATACTTGGTGGTTAGTCTAGAATGATGAAATCCTGCCTGGCACGTGGGACACCTCAAGAACTATTCTAATGCAATGGGCTTCTGCCAGGACAAAAACAACAAAAAGCATCCAATTTTCAGTCCACCTCCTCTCTTTCCCACAGCTCTGTAATAGTGTGACTGTCCATTAAGAAGATGCTCTCTCACAAGAAAGATGGGTATCAAAAGTGGTCGATGGCCCCAGCCTGTCCGTGTTTAAGAGGCATTTGGACAATGCCCTTAAGAACATGCTCTAACTTGGTCAGCCCTGAACTGGTCAGGCAGTTGGACTAGATGATCGTTGTAGGTCCCTTCCAACTGAAACAGTCTATTCTGTTCTAAACTCAGTGAAATCATTTGCATGCATTTGGTAGAGAAAGCCAGCAGAAAGCTCCAAAGCTTCCAGACTAAAGCAACGTGAGACTAAAGGCATTTCCTACCTACACTCTGTGGGCTTTTGCCATCCAAGCTATTGGATACTACACATTCAATGATACGTTACGAAGAGATCTAGAGTTCATCCTTCCACTTTACTTGCACAGCCTCCAAGACAAACAGACCTGCTAACAGTCTTCTTATCTGTCATCCACATCACGACTGTTGGTGAAAATACACTCTCTACACAGTTGCTGACATGCTGCTGCTCTCTCTTCAGGTTCAGGTATGTTAACTCTGAGTGGGATACACAGTCTCATTTTTCATCAAGTACCTCTCTTCCCATCACAAAACACTTCCCTCCGATGCCACTTGCACCATCTATATCCTATGTCTGAGCTGTCCCATGCTGGATCTCAACATACGATAGAGCAGGAAACAAGGTGTAAGTGCCAGTGCAGATGAATTTGCCCAAAGCAGCATGAAATTTAAGAGAATGTCTGTCTCTGTTGTTCTGGTACAAGGTGGCAGGGAATAAAGTGTGTTCAAGGACATACAGTAACAAAGAAAGTAGAGGTTTAGAAGGAGAAAAGTCAGGGGAAAGGTCTGGAGGAAGAGGCAGCTTTCTCAGACCTAGCCTGTGCCTTTCCTTCACTGCAGCAGCACAGGGAGAGCTGATGACAATATGATGTCATTGTGCCCCTTTATTTTGAGGGAGAAAGTTGCTGTTGGCAAGCTGCTGTCTGGGTAATTGCTTCCTTCTTGGTCTGATGAATCTGAGATTTGTTGTCAGCCTTCCAGGGGCAGTGAAAAGCTCATCCATTTTCTCCATTTTATCTGGATGAAATGGCCATGGGATTTGCTCAGTTGGGCAGCATTAGTGTGAATGATTATGAGGAAGTGCTAAAGCACCACCAAGACACACATGGTGCTGCCACGGCCGTGTATTAGTCCTCTCTAATAAAAACTAGTCCTTACAAAGAATAACTATCCTCAGTTCTAATCTTTAATAGCTATGGCTGGTGCAAGCAGCTAGAGCTAGTTTCTGAAATACTTAAATAAATACTCCTGTCAGGACCTCCAAGGAGCTGTGATCAAAGTATGACACTGTTTTCAGCGAGCTCAATGCTGCAGCAAAGTCAGGTCTCTTCAGGCTTTCTACGTAAAATACCATCCTGCTGTCCCAAGCCCAAGGAAAGCACGGGCAGGCTTACCTTGACAGCTTTGTAAGTACAATTATGCACGTTCAACATGCTTATGTGAACTCACATGTTAGAAGAGGCAGAGTAGAAGACATTTTAGAGAGAAAGCAGAAACGGCTTGCCCTGCAGTGAGACCCTCTTCTTCAGAGGTGAGTTCCCAGCCATTGTTCCCACTGAAAGAAGTTCTCATTTGGTAGAGGTCCTACTCTGCCATGCTTGCTTTCACTCAGTACAGAAGTCCAGCAGAGGCTTCCAGGCAACATCATTTTTCAGCTGGCTCAGGCAGGAATCTTGCTGCTTTGTTTTACTCTAGATTCAAAGTCAGGTCCTTTCTCTTTAAACCAACACAATCCAGGGCAAAACACGCAGTGAGCCTGCAACAGCTACAAGTAGCTAGAACATCCCCAAACTCCAGTGGCACAACAGCACCTGGCACTTAGCATACTGAACACACTTTCTCCTAAAAGGGGGAAATTTCCCCTAAAAGGGCCTTTGACAAGTAGAACTTTCAGCTTCCCTTACTATTAGATTGACAAAACAAGAATACTGTTACCTTAAAGCCAACTACAAATGGGAAATTTACTCTGACAAAGGGGACAGGAGGCTCAAAGTGAAACTTTTGTGTCTCCTACCCACGAGCAGCTCTCAGAAAGCCAAGCTTATTACAGACACATTCAACTCACAATAAAACTTTGCTATAGGGCAAGAAAACCAATGGCAGAGAAATAATTTCTCTCTGCAAAGCATCTGCTTGCTGACTTTATTGCTGTTGCCAACTCAAACTGCAGAATAGTGGCAATATTTGTATGAAAAGGGGAAATGCTCAGCATTGCCAAAGAGAAATAGTTCTCCTCTCTTGACATCACCCTCCTATTGCTCTCCTTTGTAAAATGGACCCTCTGAGGGTCTAGCAGGAAAAGAGTCCAATGTTTCTCCAGGTGCCTCTCAAAGTATCGACATATACAACAGCTCTGTACAGAAGCTAAGGCAGAAGCATTTGGATGTGGGGTTAAACAGGTGCCAAACCCTTCTGCAAACCCCAGGCATCACCTCTCGCAAAGCAGTGGCCACAGGGAAGCGGGAGGCTGTCCCAGCTCTGCAGCTGGAATGCCGACCAAAGGGTGCTTGTTGCCTGTCCCCAGGCCTTAAGGTTATTATCCCTGAGCTGCTCTGGGGACATTACAAGACTGTTCCGCTGCATCCTGTGCAATATTCAGCCCCAACCATTAAATTGTACCTCCAGAAATGCTCACTACAGTCCGTTCCTGATAGCACTGGCTATAGGAAAGCTCATGCTTGGGGGCCACAATGGCTTACCACCACCTGTCCCACAGCAAACAGATTGATGCAAGGGCAGCCAAAGTCCTTCTGGCAGAGGCTGGGAGAAAAATATCAAGCCAGGCAGCAGATAGAGGGAGTTTGGAGCAATTCCAGCTTCATCTGGCCCATCTGAGACACTTCAACAGGTTCCACCCCAAGGAGGTGATTTCTGTGTGATGCCGGATGGGCACAGCGAGAGGGAAGAACCACTTACACACAATGCTCTGCACCAAGACATGCCATCTACCTTTCTGAAGTCAGAGCTTGGCTTTTTTTACAAGCGTGCTATTCACAGCTAAATTCCACACAGGTGTTGCTCATGCCTTTCATCCCTGTGGTCTCTTCTCTGGACCAACTACAGATGAGGAGTTTGTCAAAGACTTTGCATCCACACGCTCTGTTCTCTGCTTAGACTTCGTGAAAACCTGCCAATGTGGTGCTATTAATGTATATACAGACCACAAGGTTTAGAGCTCACTAGGTAGACTTTGATCAATGAAATGCCTCTTCCCTGGGGCTGCAGCTGCTTCATAACAGCTATGTGATAGGATTTGAACATGCCCAGGAAAGTTTATCCAGTCCTAATCTGCTAGCAATGGTCTCTGCTGTCTGTGTTAAAATGGGGTAAACCTGCAGTCAGGCAGAGCAGATGAGGGAGAAATAAACCAGTTTAAGTCTGTCTGGGCTGCAGAACACATCAGATAAAGCCATATCTAATACAACAGGAGCTAAGGGAAAGGAAAAATAATTGCTACAAAAAAAAAAAAAACAAGCTGCATGCCCTCATACATGTTTATTCACATGCACATGATATATAACGCATCCCCTTAATGGGATACTCACTAGACAAATCTCTGATGTAATTTAAAGTATTTCAGTTGCATAAAAGCGTGAGTCACATGACACACCCAAATCCAGCTCCTACAAAACAGCACAGACCCACAGACATCTAAGAAGCTATGCAAACAGGCAGAACCTTCTCCCATATGGTACATGTCCCTCCCCCACCTGATGCATAGGGAACATAGTGGCTAGAAACGTACAGAAGTGAAATACAGACCCCTTAACTGTCTTCAATTAAAAGAACTATTGGCAATTCCATACAAGTCACTAACTTTCCGCACATAAGCCAGAAACAAGTCAGCAGAGCATTTGCAGCGAGATCAGTGGTTTGGAAAATTTGGTCAACTCATACAATCACACTCTGTAAATGAGAAGAGGCTGAAATGGCAAGAGAGTCTCTCCAGTGCTCTCCAGGGGGAGGAGCAGCAGCAGCATGAAGTGTAACGAAGCTAAAATAATTGAATCCCTTTTTTTGTTTCTAAATTCCACTTTCCAAGTTTGCTCATGAAGAATATCAATCCAAAACAGAGGCCCAATTTATAATGCTGAGCATAAAAGCAACAGCAAAGCTGTCTCTTGATAAAGTTTTGTCTTTTGAAAGACTCCTGCTTGGATTAGCCCAAGCATTTGTATAAAAGCAAAGAATAAGGCAGTTCTCTCTCATTTCTCACATTATCCTCTCTTGCTGTTTCAAAGCAGGTGTGAAAAACTGACACACATACAAATAGCATATCTGAGCCCGTCAGGGAGAGCAACTAGGAACAAACCTTTTGGTGCTTTTCACCAATTGTGCCTCTAACTGAATTACTGAATTACAAAGAGAGGAAGGGAGGAAAAGGCAACATTGCCACTTTCAGGTCTCTTTTGTATCATGCTGCAAAACCTTGTAGCAGAGGCCTTAGTTTTGACTGGCATGGCAACAGTGAGACACAAAAATTCTGACTGTAAAATTTTATTTCTCAGATTAAACACATGTTTTTTAAAGAGGGATGCTAAAAGCATACTTCTATGTGGATGTGTCCTTCTTACCCAGTGCCATACTCCCTGCTCTTTATGGCCATGAGCCATTCCCAAACTTCCTCTGATTTCAAAGAGTTCTGGTCCAGGTTCCCAGTCATTTAACCTTAGCAATATTTTACGGTCCTAACACCACTATGTAGTATTTTCAAAGCAACCTCTTTAAAAATAGAAGGGTGTCACTGAAGACAAATTCCTTAATTCTGAAGAAATTCCTTAGTTGTGAAGAAAACTGCTTGAAGGGTTTGCTTTCTTCCTGCTGCCATTTCAGACATTTTCAGCTGGTAGGGCTGTTTTTCAGCTATAGAAATGCCTCCAGATAACTGAACAGTCAGGCTCCTCTGAAGTTTTTTACGATGAGTACTCCTACCATCATACAAATTCTTGTCATTTTTGAATACAGAACCTACTTGCAGATAAATACGCTGCGTTCAAGCGCTTTATGACTATTTACTGGTTGCTATAAAAGCGGCCGGGCCCAGAAGGCTGCCATGCCTCCCCGCAGCAGGGAGCTGTTCAGCCTTGGTTCACCTCTTTTTTTTTTTTTTTTGAGAGAGAGAGAGAAAGAAGGAAACGATCATGTGGTTTTATTCCTATCTCGTATTTTCACTATTGTTGATTTTGCTTCTAATACTTATTTTGTTTCCTTTCTGGAAAAAGTATAATTCAGTAAAGGAAGGGCAGAAGGGCTCTTCATTTTGTTGCCACAACAATGGCATTTAAAAAAATAAAATAAAAAAAAAAACAACACCAAAACTGTCAGCTCACAGAATATTACATGAAAATAAAACTGCAACAGAATTCACCAAAACTAAAGCTGAGGTGCAGCTTTTCTCTGCACACTCAAGCTTTGCAACCTAGTGCTTCTAAAGACAGATACCAGTGTCGCTGAGCTGTGAACCCCAAAGTATGCGGCTTTACATGAAGAAAGGTGTAACAGCTGAGCCAGTCAAAGGTCCTTTCACAGCCTTGGAAAAGCTCTCTGCCATTCAGTAAATGCCACACTCTCAAAAAACTCTCTGATGGTGTATTATGGAAACCAGCAAGCCTGAAATAACTGTGATATCCTTCAACACTTAAGAACACACAAACATAGAAAAAGAAATCCAACTGAAGGGGGACAATGAGTAAGAGAAAACCTGTATGACATTAAAAGCACGAACCTGAAATTTATGCATGTGCAAATGGGTGTCATGGTTTGAGCTCAGAGGGCAACCGAGCACCATGCAGATGCTCACTCCCCCCTTCCCCCCCAGCGCTGAGAAGGAGAAAAACAAAAGACACAGGAACTTTTGATAAGGACAAGGAGAGATGATCTCATCCTTTAATGCACAGGCAAAAACCAGACTCGTTAGGGCAAGAAAAAAACCATAACTAATACAGACTAATAGCAACAACACTTAATGGACAGAGTAGGGCAATGAGAAGCATTACCACATCTTGAAAACACCTTCCCCCACCCCTCCCTTCTTCCCAGGCTCAGCTCTGCTCCCAGTATCTCTACCTCCTCCCCTCCAGCGGCGCAGGGGCCAGGGAATGGGGGGTGCAGTCAGTCCTGCCACTTCTTCCACCTTGGGGTGGGGGGAACTTCTGCCATTCCTCCCCTGCTCCAGCACGGTCCCCCTCTCACAGGACAGTCCTCCACAAACCAGCTCCAACATGAGTCACCCCCACAGGTGTCTGGGTCACCCCCACATGTTCCAGTCCTCCCAGTGCTGAGCTACAACAGCGGGGCCTTCTTCCCACAGGGTCCTGGCCTTCTTTGGGCACGGTCACCTGTCCCGGTGTGGGGTCCAACCCAGGCAGTAAATCGGTCTCTGCTCCCCTGGGGACCCCCATGGGTGCAGGGGGGCGGCCCTGCCCTCTCACCACGGGGTACAGGGGAGTCTCTGCTCCGGCACACCTCCCCCCATTCTCCTCCTTCCTTCCACTGACCTCGGTGTTCACACAGATGATCTCCTTGCAACTTCTCCTCCCAGGTTCCCCTTCTTAAATACAGCATCGCAGAGGCGCAGCTAATTGGCCCGACCTTCGTGCAAAGGTGGGTCTGACTTCGAGCCAGGGGAGGTTCAAGAGGCTTCTCACAGGGGGTCACCACTGTAACCCCCTCCCCTGCTACCAAAAATCCTCACCACTCACTCAAACCAGGGCAATGGGAAAAGAAAAAGGTATACATAACACGTGAGACCTTCCACACGTATAAATCACACAGCTCCATGGACTTCATCAGATTTAGGTCTGGCACTGTTGTTTATCAGCTCCCCTTCACTGAAGACTTCTATTCCAGGCCCACACTTTTTCCCTTGTCCATCTCAGTGAGTGGTTCCCAGCTGTACAAATGAGCTTTCCCTGCCATCTCCTTGGCTGTTTCCCTACCCTCTGCATATACAGCTGTCACCTCTTGGCTGTTCTGCATCCTGTCCAATTCTTTCCTCCTACCTGCATCTTCCTTAGAGCACTGCTCAGGTCCCCCTCCTCTGTTAGGAAAGGAGAGGGGAAAAAAAAACAAAAGGGCAAAAAAAATCCAAACCCTTGCATAATATTTAATTGCCCTACTCACTAAGAATCATATTCACTCTTCCTCATTCTGGACATCAGCAATTCTTAGAACTCTGATTACATCCTTCATATGAATTGTCTTTTCAAAGGATTTTAACTTCAGTCCATCAAAGATGGATGTTTACTTGTCGTTATTCTTCTTAAAATCCCTTTGTCCTGGTACGTGACAGAGTCTTCACCTAGACAGCATATGTCCTAAAAAACTCTAGCATTTGTTATCATCCAAATTGGAAAGCCGAAAGGTTGTCAAGCAAATGCAAAAGGTGAAACTGCTGCTCTTCATAGGGATCACATACGATGTAAAGGAACTGCTATACCTGAAACAATCATATCTGGGAATTCAGAGTGATCAGCCTGCTGTAGCTGGCCAATGCTATATTGTGATAAAGCACTTCTCTACGAACTCCCTTGTTCTGCCCAAAAGGCCATTTGCAGACAGCTGTATAACTCAACAGATCACAGCAGAGATGTACCAACAGTCTGGTCGTGCTATATAACTTGCTGTTTTGGTATGTGATACGTGAGTGTGCTAGTGATGAAAATCCTCAGATCACTCTTTTCTCACTCTGCAAGTTTCTCTGCTTCTAATGGTTTCATCTGTCTGAATGTATCTGGAAGAAAACTGTTCAACTGGAAGGTCAGGAGGGCAAAGAGGTAAATCAATCTAAGCCTGAAGGAGCAACACATCCACATCTTTCTGCATGCTGCACCCTTCTTGACCCATGCTGTAACTCCAGCTTTTATAACTGAAAACAAATGACCTTCCTTCTATTAAAGCTCCTTTTCTATTAATCATTCACCTGTCTAAATTAGAAGTTACTCTGCTCATACAGCAAAGAAATCATATCTGTTAGAACACCATCTCCCTGCTAAACTAATGACTCACTGACAAAGTGGGCATCTGCCATTTGGCTACAAGGTATTTTATTGCTTGGGATAAGCCCAAGAGGTTCAAAAATGCTGGCTACAGGTGCTTGTCTGTTCTGAAGCTCCTGTCTCAGGTCTTGTAGTAATTTCCACTAGCTGACATAATTACAGCAGATGCAAAGGTTAACCCCATGCCTGCCTAAAGACCTCAGTATCCCAAGACTTTACATCTCCAGGAAATGACAATTGTGGTTGTGTTAATCAAATGTCTGAAGTAATTGCAGCGCACGATGGGACAAGGGAGCAATGAACATGTGTCAAGACTGTTGACACAATACAATAATAACCAGATGAGTAAAGGGATAGAGAATGCTGCAGAATTAGAAGCAATTTCCCTTATCAGCTTTTTCTAGTAGGATTCCCTCAGGGACCTGCAGAAATTAAAAACTGTGATTGTGCTTTCTGAAAAACAGAGGTAAGCACACAGATATCCTGGCTGATGTTTTCAACATCCAACCTACTGCCTTTTGGAAGGGTTCAACCCTGGATCCTTTTCTCAAGCAAGAAGCTAAGAGCATAAGCTGTCTCAGTAAAGGTTTCAGAGCGTAAATAAGAAACACAGATTTGCAAACAATAGTATTACAGCAGAGAAGCCCAAATGATGCTAAATGGAAAGATACCAGGGAGGGAAAGTCTCAGACCCACTGCTCCAATAATATTCCTACTACAGTCCACCAAGAGCTCTCCAAGTCATTTTGTGAAAATGAAATACCACTGTTGTCTTGTGGGTTGTTGGTTTTTTTAAAAAAACAGAATGTTTATGAAATGGTTTTGAATTGTTATTGCTCATTGTGGGATGATTGCATTCTCCTGCAGAGCAGTATGAGATGTGTTTATTCAGGAGAGGCACAGGGTACAGACATTGCTCTGCAGTCACACATCACAGCAATTACCCACCCTAGCTCCCTGTCCCTATGCTACAGACACTGGCAGTAACTTTAGCTGAGGGCCACAAAGCCTGATGTAGGGCAACCAATGATTGTGTAAGGGTACCACAGTATAGAAATACACCTCGCTCCTGAATCTTTCAACAGGTAAGCAACAGAAAGCAGGAATTTCAGTGTTACGACCCTATTTCAAGGTTGCAACTCTCCCAGAAGCAATGCTGCTTTTGCAATCATGGTCAGCGCTGCGCCAAACCCACTGCAATAGCAGGATACCTTTAACAGTACAAGAAAATCGAGGGAAGAAATGTATCTTCCCCAGAAATCATGGCCTTATTAACCAGAAGGGATCCATACTTAGCTCTGAAGTTTCAAAGGCACTTGCTAAATAATCAGATGAAGCTTTGTGTGATGGCAGGTTTCTTCAGGAGACCAGTCTCATCACTGCAACAGCAATCCCAGGTTTTCACTGGAGCACACCAATATAAGTAGGCACGATGGCAGAGTATTACTAATGCACCAGCACCACTCCAAACATCTAGTGACTACAATCATCAGTGTATTTTTATTACCTTTGTAATCGCTGACTCTTAAAAAGCTTCCCACAAACAAATGAATGGAAATAACCCCCATACACCACGTGCAAGATCTATATTATTGCAGCCATTTGGGGGAGGGAAAAGGTAGAAGGATAAAGTGGTAGAAATGAGCACTCAGCTCTCAATTCCTGCTCTGGTATTTCATCTACAAGGCTGTTCTGCTCTCAAAAAGCTGTAGCTACAGGCTTGTTCAGGCTGTCTCCATCACTCCCTTAGCTGGGTAAAGATCTACACAATACAAACTTAAGGGAGTAAGTTCAACCTCAAATCCTTTTGCCAATGAAGATTGTGTAAGCCTAAGATAACATTATGTTGCAGTTTTTTGCCAGCTATTAGCTGGCTGGGATCTGAATGGGAAGAAAGCTAGTTAAACTGACAGACATGATGCCTAACATTGATTTTTCAATTGATTTCACTAAATTGTTGTCCACACAAACCCCAGTGTGGACATTCCTGAATTGGTTTAAAATTGACTTATAATGATTTAGCTTATGTTGACTCTTTATTGACTCAGGTTGTGGCCACAGTAGGGTGGGGGGGGGAAGGAAAAAAAAAAAAGGAAAAAAAAAAGAAAAAGAAAAAAGAAAAAGCGTTCTTTGTGTCAGAACGCAGTAACATATCCTGTGAAACATCTTAACAAGAACAAGGTTGTCCAATATACGCTCTTATCAACATCAAGGTTTACAGATTTGTCAAAGACAAGACGTAAAGCCAAGGGGATGCTCATGTAATTACAAAGGATTCATAGATTGTATTTTAAAGAAAATAACACATTTTCATCTGGAAGTTACTTCTCAGCTGAGGCAGCGAAGCCAAACGTCTGCATTCTCAGCCCCAGCTGTTTGCTTCAGTTTGTCCACTTTATTCTGTGTTTACTGGATAATCAGTGTCTGTGCTGGCAGCTATCACACTCAGATGAAGGACAGGCACTTCTTAAAATACCCTACTCTGACTGTTTCCAAGTGCTAAGCCACCAGGAGATGCTTATGCTGACTTAATGTGCTTTGAATGGCAGTCATCCCGTAACACACGGAAGTCCAGTTGCATCATAACGTAACACCATAGCCAACTTTACAACTCACTTTCAGAGTGAGGACAGTGGCCAGGAAAGACCTGTTGTCTTATGTCAGACTACACAGCAACCTCATTGCCAAGACTAGACTCCAAACAACGGCCCAGCATGGGAATGGCACCTTGACTGCTCACTAGTGGAAGGCGGCTCAAGAGCCACAAGTCTACCATTGAGTCCTGTAGCAACATAAACCATTTTCATAATGGTTGTGGAGCATCAGAAGAGGGTTGCACATCAGTGTAAACTGGCTTAAGCAGAACCCCACCTTCACTGGAACAAGGGCATGTCTGAAGCTGGAACATCTGCATTCCTGGTGGGAAGATTTAAAGGCAGGTGGTTGTGGATCAATGTGAGTTTATTAACTGACAGGCATGCTCTATACTGACAATTATATTGAAAGAAAAAAAAAAAGGGTACTTGCCTTTTGACAGTGGTAAAAACCATTACAGACCTAGTGCCTGACACAGGCCAAACAATTCAAGTTTGCTCATTTCTTTTCGACTTTGAAATACCCTCTATACAGATGTATTTGCCTTCATAATTGCAGATGCGAAATTAAAATCTTCTTCCCCTTCCCTGGACAATCATTTTTTTCCTCTCTGCACAGTTTATAGAAGCTCACTCTTTGATTTTTTTTTAATAACTTGTGTTGTGCCTGGCGCTTTGGGGAGTGCCTATGACAGAAAGCACTTTATTACTTCTCTGTTTGAGTTCACTGCAGAGCGCTCACCAAGCCCTATCGCTGAAAGGACGAATCTAGGCAGCAATTTAATCAAGCAGTGATTGAAAAATTAAAGGTGGCGGTGATTAATATGGATTTAGGACTTCTTTTGTTTGAATGGGTTTTAGCTAGATAACATGACAGTTGGGTGGGCTTTTTCCCCTCTGAAAGAAAGAGAAGGGTGAGAGGGGGAACACAAAAGAAGCCTCTTTGGGCGGTTCATTTGTTTATCTCCTCTTAGCATTCAGATAAAAGCCAAGGAAGGAGGTTAAGCACAGTGTGTATTATTATCCTTAAGTAAATACCCATTCAGCAATCTCAAGTGAACCTCTATGTATAAGCAAAGATCCAGCCATAGAAACTCAGCTTGGACCAGCACCAGAAGGGAAAAATTCTGCCCAAGACATGAACAAATCTTGAGATTGAATCGTCAGCCTGGCTTATGAAGAAATAGATAGTTTTTAATAACCAGATGCATACTCTAAACACACACAGAGTAAGGGTGTTTTACATTCAAAACAGAGGAACCAAGATCTTTGAAAGCTGATAAGAAACAGTGAAGGAGTAACCACCAGAGAGTCACACAAAATCAATCTGAAGGTCCAGCACAGAAGCAGCATCCACGTCTCTGTTCCATTAAAGAAGGGATTTCTACAGACCCAAACGTATATATAACTCCATATCTATTTATATGCGTCTCTCCCTCGTAGAAATTTGGGTATGCATTCACTGTTCCCTTGCACATTCTGCAGCCATTTACAACAGTACAGGAGGTGGAACATACCACCATGGTTTGGATCAGATTTCAAATCAAGTCTTTGCATGGTAAAATGTCTGCATCAGTCAACTTAGCTGAGGTTATAGACGCCAGAACTTTGGTCAAACCTTTTTCTATTGCCCCCATTTACTGTAAACGTATAGAGTAAATTAATACTAACGCTGGCTCAAAGTTACTCTGTTTTAACTTTTTGTAAACACTTTTGTGTATGCACTTCAATTTAAACAGTTTATAGCACTTTAGATCATCTAAGAAATAGGAACAAACCAGGATAGGAATGACCATGCAAAATTTCCTTCTGCTTAATTATGAATACTTTAAAAAAAAAAAAAAGTCTTAGCCAAACTGACACAAGTTGCATGTGATACTGGCCTTCATTTCTTCCCCAGCCACAAGTAGCTCCTGCCTAGGCATCTTTGCAAAAACATCAGACACACCTCATCCTCCGTAAAGTGTTGAAAAACTTAAAAGAAAACACAAAGAAGCATAGGCAAACAAAGAAGATTATTTGTGGACTAATAACAAAAGCCCTGTCTGAATAAGGATTACCAGAGCTTGCACTTCAGCTAATAGACTTATTTTTCCCAAAAGACTTATTTTTCCCTTTTCCTTTTTTCACGCTTGGCCAGAGTAGGTGATTCACATTTTCCCCAGATGTTTCTTGTCCTAGCATGCAGAAGAACATCTTCATAAGAAGTCACTTGAGCAGAAATTTAAAGCCCATATTCAAAGTATTTAGACTAATAAAAAGAAAAGTTACCTACAAAATGGCTCTGGAGAGAAGTATGTTTGTATGCAACTTCAGATGATTTTTGCTAACTAACACTTATATAATTGCCTGGTTCCCAAAGGACTTGTGTAAATTAAGTACGGGGTGTCTGAAAGAAAGTAAGTGCTGGAAGGCAGATACCCAGTAATTCAATCCCACACGCCCCTGGGCACAAACATAGTTGTATTATAAAGTAGCTCTGCCAAAAATGAAAACAATTAAAGCACAATACATTACTGCTTACAGTTAAGAACGGTGGTTTCATTTTTCATGCATACCTACACCAGTAAACACAAAATAGAACAATTCAATGAACTCTGCTTGGAAATACACTTATGAAATACTGCAATGTCATGTGTGTACCAGAGATGTTATATAGACAGAATCAAAGCTTTGCCAATTCATTGGCAAGAGAGCTCTAATTTGATCAGGGTTCTTTAACTGTTTTGTTAAATGGACTTTTCTAACATCAAGGATAGCTGTGAATTCAAATTCTGCCTGAACCCAGACGAGGGCAAACAGCTCTCAGAGTGCTGGGGTTTCTCCTCTCTTCTGCAACTCTAAAATGTAAGAGTCAAATACACAACTTCATCACATAAGACAGGGAAGACACGGCCAAGGCAAACACAGTCAGCATCTATTAAAAATATATAAAGAACAATCTATGGTAGAGCAGCAGAGAAGCAGGAATCGCAGCAATGTCCAGGATTCCTACTGAGCGCTTTAGCCCAAGGAAGTCTCTTAGGCCAACGTTTTCCAGAGTAGCCTCAGATTTTGTCCAGTATCAAATGCTTTCCAGTTTCATAAATGCCAAACACTTTAGCTGATGCCCAGAGAGGCTCCACATAATCAGCATCTCTGAAAATCTTGGGAAATGTCTGTCTCGTAATACAAGACACTTCTGAAAATGCTGGACTGTAGTTTTCTGCGTGTCAGTCTCTCCATCTGCGAACGGAGCATGAAAATATTCTCCCACCATGAAGTAGCATACGGCTTCCTCGCCATTTGCAAAAGTTCTTTTGAAAGGGGAGAATAAAACTATAAAAAACTATAAAAAAGAAATACCATCATTATTGCTATCCAGATGCCTCATAGAAATACAGCCTACTTTCAACAACTCTAGGGACTGCCTCTTCCTATCAAGGGTTCAAAATCATGACTGGCCAAAAAATAAACCTAAAGAGAGCAATGGAAGGCTGATAAGTATACGGTTAACAACTGGCCAGCAAGCGTAGAAATTTCTTTTTGCTGCTGAATCACACAGGCTTGGAGAACGTCTAGGGCACTTCATTTCCTGGCAGATCGCTTGAACCAGTTACCTATGAAGCATTACCTCCACAGCTCCTGATATGCAGTAACTCTCCAAGTCTGCTGTCATGCACACTAACAGACCTCACATTAAAGCACTGCAGAGTATTATCCCTTTATTTTTCTGCAGTCAACCTTTACCCTTAACGAGATTTTTTTTAACCACTGCTTCCTCTTTCTCTTTCCACCTCTGCTTCACAGGACAGCGAGCCCAGGCAGCACAGATCGCCTGGTACAATGCTTTCAGTGTCAGTCTTAGTGTCCCATTACATGGCAGAGTTTAATGTGCACACGCTGGGTCTGTCAACCCAGCAGCGACTCCACGGCTCTTCAGCACAGCTCTGCCAAGCAGCTTATGGAGCTGATGTGTCCTCCCTGCCTTCTCTTCCCTTTCTCCGCACTTTGCTCAAAACAGGTCTTCTGCTCCCCGCCGCCAAATAACCTTTCTCAGCCCCCAGGGGCTCAAAGGAGGGGCCACGTTCGTTCTCAGCCCAGCAGCCCACATTACTGCTTCAGTATGAAAAACTAGTGTATGGCATAAATTGTTACTATCACTCCCTTCCTCTCATAAAGCAAGCACTGCCGATACCAGACTGCTGTGCTTCATGCATAATTCATCATGTTCCTTAATGTGCAAACCTCTCCTCTGCAGCTTTTTTCTCTGCATTAAAGTTATCTGTGGGAAAATAGGGTCTGTCCAGCCCCTGCTTGAAATATTAAGAGGACACCTGAATTTTAAAGTGTCTGTTGGCTTCTTTAATTTACCACAACAACAAAAGCATCAGCAGTGTCCCCATGAGTGCAAGGTCCGGGGTGGGACAGAGCCACAGAAGATCACAGGGATGTAACTCTGCCACGGGAAATACAGCTATGGCTGTACTGCCTGGCACTTAATTCTGTTAAAAAACAATCCTTCATAAAAGCCTGCGCTGTCAAGATACACAGGGCAAAGGAGAGAGCAGTGCACTCCCAGCAGCATGTTCTGTATCTTTCCAAAGGCTCCAATGGAACAATATTGTAATGCAGAGTTACTGCATGACAGTACTGTGCACGTAAAGACCCCCATAAACTTTTAACTATTTTTAGCCTTTGGTAGAGTCTCAGATTGCTTTTGGACACTTGCTAACCGCCAATACAGCCAACTGACAATTTCTAACTGCTTCCTTCTACTCACCTGTTCCACCCCAGCCAAACAGCACACAATCTTCATGTCTACCCTCACATGCACGCAGCCTTCCCATGCCCTTCAATTGAAAAAGCCTGGAGCTTTCTACCATTCTTCATCCAACACCCCTTCTGCATCTCTCCTCCAAAAGCTCTAAATGTTCTCTCTCTCAGTTACTGCAGAAAATTTGAGGTTGCAGGGTGATGAGGAAGGGACAGCTTTGCTAAGTCCTCTCTAACCCCTACCCCACACCTTTAGATTTCCATCCCTCCAGGATCAGTACATAATATATTAAACTAATTAGTATTCTATTATTCACCATAAATAAGACCACACGTGTCTTACCAGCACTGCAGTTGGGGCTGCTGGCAGAAAGCCATTCCTGGCTGGGATCTATGGCCTCTGCTACACAGCCGGACAGACTCACTGCTAATACCAGTCCCTTTCAGCAGCTAAAATCTAGCAGCACCAACACCACTCTGTAAACAAAATTAGTCTCACATGCACCCACTGATGCTGCCTTCTCATGCCGCCCTGTTGCGGAGGCAGGGCCAACAGCCAAAGAAGACTCCTGCTGCAGATTTATGGATCTGAAACCACTAGCAACTGAGAGAGTAGAAGGGTAAACAGAGTAGAGGACCCCATAAAACACACCAGGGCTTGCATTCCTCCCTGATTCAACCAGTAATGACTAGAAACTGGTACGCTTTCAGCTGTGCAAGCCTCCAAAGTATTCCTCAGTTGTTTAATCTGCCCTGGTTCAACCTCCCCCCACCCTCTCCTTTGTAACTGCAAAGCTGGGTCATTTTGGCTCACAGCTGAGTTTAATATTGATGGGTTTGTTGATGTCAGCTGAGGGCAAGAAGCAAGGCTCTTCCAAAGCTAAGGCAATTTCTCAGTTTCTGTCTGCTGTTATACAGTCCTTTTCACATTTTCCCTGCAGCAAATATCTGTAAGAAATGTTCACACAATAACAGGGTGGAAAAAAACCGAACACCATGAAAAAGTAGCATGACAACTACTTCTACAGTAATGAAACAATTACTAACTACTAAGAACCAAACAAACCAAGCAGGACACAAACACAAGGAAACATTTTCTAATAAAGCTTCCTGCTCGCTGAAGTGGCAAAGAGATCTGTGGCTATTTCCCTTTAGAAGGGTAAAAAAAAATGCTTACAGCAGGCTGTAAAAGAGTTCACTGGTGTGTAAGGTTTTGCCCTTGTCCTGATACTTCTAATTCACGCCACGATTACAGTTTGGTTTTATGTACAGAAGTGGGTTGAATGCAAGAGCTTACTGCCTTCCCCTCTCCGTACCAACCCAACAAATTCAAGTGAGAGAGGGCAGACAGGAGCCTAACAAAGAGCCAAGGTCTCTTCTCCGTAGAGGGTCCAGAGGGGACCTCCAGCTGCTATAATGAGCAGTGATGGGACACAGCTGCCCCAAGGCAGAGAAGAGCTGTGGGGTTGTGCTACTTCTGAGAGGAGAGGTTTTGCTTCTTATCTTTGCTTAAACTATATTGGTACCAAGAAGGAACCTCAAGTGAAAACTCCGCTTGACAAGAGATTTCAAAAACACTGGTGTGCTGCAAGTCACCCCAAGACAGATGATACAAAGTGCCCATTGTGCCCGCTAATACAATACATCCCCCTCAACACCCTGCACGCTGTTACATGGTGCAATTCAGCAAAGCTAACTTTCAGTGAGATATTACAGGCATAGGAAGGCTGCTACACACTGCTACAGCATTTCAATCGGGCTAACACAGTCAGATTTTTAGGAAAGCAAAGCTACTCAGAGGAAGTATTTTACTACCACAACCATACTACTCCCTGTGCCTTAGTCCTGGAGTAATCTAAGCATTATACTGGGCAGACATGACCTTTCTGCCTGGCCACAGCAGGGTCTCTACCTTTTCCAAACAACAAAATCTCATACCATATAAACCAGCACTGGAATTTTCCCTTTTCTGCTGCTTACTTGCCTCCAGGGCTGCTTCTTCCCCTTCTGCAGGGAATGGGAAGCCCAGCCCCTCCTCTGGCTTCCAGCCCAGCAATTGTGCATTAAGCACCAATAGCCCTATCCATCCCTTGTGAATCTTCCTAACTGGTTTTACTTCTCCCCTTCTTACCTTTTTCCTTGCATAGCTCCTCTCAGTCTGTAGCTCCAAAACCTGCACCTCCAGCTTTCTCCTGGCATTCACCTCCTCCTTAGTAGTTTGCAGTCCCTAGTTCTCATCAGCTAGTTGGTTCCAGCTGGGGAAGTAGGAAGGCCCATCCTTAACCATTTCTGGTGCACCACGCTGCCCATTTAATATGCCCAGCAGAGAAAGCAACACTGGGATTTGGTTCATCTTATTACAAATCTAGGAAAGGGAACCTTCAGAGACTTGGACCATACTTACACAGTCATGACCCACCACCAACCTAAAGCCCACATGAGACAGTGCAGCACTCTGTTTTAAGCTGACAACAAGGGTCTAGAGAACAAGTCTTATATAGAGTGGCTGAAGGAATTGGGGTTGTTTAGTCTGGAGAAAAGGAGGCTCAGGGGAGACTTTATTGCTCTCTACAACTACCTGAAAGGAGGGTGTAGTAAAGTGGGTGTTGGTCTCTTCTTCCAAGTAACAAGTGATAGGACAAGAGAAAATGGCCTCAAGTTGCGCCAGGGAAGGCTTAGATTGGATTTCAGGAAAAGTTTCTTCACCAAAAGGGTTGTCAAGCACTGGAACAGGCTGCCCAGAAGGTATTTAAAAGACATATAGGCATGGTGCTTAGAGACATGGCTTAGTGGTGGACTTGGCAGTGTTAGGTTTACAGTTGGACTCGATGATCTTAAAGCTCTTTCCCAACCTAAATGATTCTATGGAAGTCATATACCCTTGCATGAGGTGCAGCAACATTGTTGAGGCTGGCACAGAGCTGTGCCAGGCTTGAGAATGAGCAGATAGGAAGAGTTTGACCCTTGGGACCCACAGAGCTTGCTCAGTTAGTGAGCACGCAGAAAAGCTGATTTCTTTTGCTGCCAGCCATCGTGCACCTGAAGGATGATACCACTTAGAAAGGTCTGCAGGAAAGAACTTTTTTGCTGGATCTAGGCTGAGCATATGGTCCCCATAACAAACGTAAGAACCAGCTACTGCCTAGAGGGAGGAAGGTGACTTAAGCCGGAATAAGAAAGCTGCAATGCCACTGAGTAATTTTGTGCCCTGTGGAGGTAGAGTTCATTTTAGGCAATTATCTCATACGCTCCCTACCAACTGCTCTCCTCAACGATGATGGGCTGCAGTCCATACTAATAAAGACAATGAAAGTGATCTGGACACTGGAGTGATTCCAGGAATAAATTCCCACCTCCCCAAAGGCTGGAACAATCTAGCAAAGAAGGGCATCACACAGCACATATGGCATGCCAGGAGGGGAGAGCTAGAGCCAATCTATTGCATCACCTATGGAGGAAAAAGGAAAAGGAGCAAGAAAAAGGAACAAACGGCATGTTAGAAAGACGCAAGACAGTATTTCACGTTGCTTAGGATGACCTATCGGGCAGCACAGGCATGATGCAAGCAGTGTCTTCTTTTTGTCCCCTTTCCCCTAAAAAAACTGTCAATTTTGGACAGTAAGAAAAGTTATCTGTTTCACAAGTCTGACCAGTCGCTTCAAGTACAGACTGATACTCGTCTGATTCTTAGGAGAGGTTATGTTTCTATTGCTAATGGATGCTAAGTTATACTCACTGCCTCTATTCAAATCAGAATTCATAAGGTCAGATAAGTTTCCAGATCTCTATAGTTCTTTTCACCTCCACCAGGTTTTAAGAAAGTTACACCAATCTGAACCACGTGAGCATTTGGCTCTGCTTGAGCATATATGAGCAGGTGAAAATAAAATGAGATGATACGTTTCAAACTAGTAGATGTGTGACAGAAGATGTATTAACTTGCTTTGTGGCAAATTGGCTAAAGCTCTTTTTCCACCATGTCTGATCTCAGTAATGCCAAGAGAGCAGCGAGAGTGCACAGAGATCATACCAGGCTTAGATGCAGGAGGAAATCAATATCTATGCTCTGCCCTGGTCAGCCACGGGGAGCCATGAGAGGCGACATGGCAGTCAGCGGGTGGGTGTCTGCAGGGCTCCGGAATCGGTGCTCACCTTGGACCGGAGCTCGCTTTCACCAGCTGCGATGCAATCATGGGACATCTTGCTCAGATTTGCTTTCCTGAGCCATTCTGTGCCTTTACGTGGCCAGTCTTCAGAATTTAATTCTCACCATAATTCTCTTCTACTTATATATATATAGCTTCCATTGCTACAGCCCTGCAATCACAGGGGAAACAAGGCTTTGGACCTGAGTTTTATCTTAATTTAACCTATTCTGAAGAGGGGCCTTAACAAGTGCTACAGCTTTGTTTCATTGATTTCCCTTTGCACTTCCAGGTTTACATAAAGGTGCCTCAGTGGAAACTGGAATCAAGCGCTCTGTTTCTAAATCCTGACATATAAAATTCAGAGCTTCTAAATTCATGTGCCTTTTTCCCATATCCCCCAGTTTCAGTGTTCTTCTGTAAAAAAACCCTGTCATGGAAAAGGAATACATTTAGCTGGATCATGCCTAGTTCTGTGAGGCTGGTACTAAGTCCTAAGGGACAATTGCTTTTTCATTTTTTTTGGCCAAGTTTAAATACACTGGATCTTGTGCAGGTTTCTGCTAAGATGCCTCTGTAAACCTGAAATTCCTTTATCTTTTAAATGGCTGGAAATGTTCATCAGTCATCCCCCTTCCTCACTCACCCCACAAACTTCATATATTATACAAACATATGGATACTAAAATTATACGTTAACTTTTAAAGTAAGTCGTATCTGCCTTTAAGACATTGGGCAGGTAAATTATAGCCTCAGAGACTAAGGAAAAGATTTGGGGACCATTAGATGTATGGTGCCATGAACATCAAAAGCAGAATAAATTAAAGCTGAGGTAATTTTAAAAGTTGGACACTCTCCAAATCCTCTGCAAGAAAGTCGAATGGAACAAGGGCACTGGAACAGAGTGTCCCAGTGGGAACTGAAAGCAGAAGAGGCTTGGACACAGAATCTGCATTTAGTTTATTATTTCGTTGGTACTTAAACTGTCAATCTAAATTGGCTTTCTGCCTCCTCAAATTAAAACAGCACAACTTTACAACCCTAGTGCTTTGCTCTGTCTCTAGGGATCTCTTGCAAACATTTACACCCTTCCGAGATCTCACAGAACACAGAAACACGGGGCCTGCAGCTTTTTAAGGTGACAAGGATAACAGAAAAGGAAAACACAATGCTTTGATAATATTGATCTTGCCTTTTGTTAAACTCTCTCTTAACATTTCCAAACAACCGCACAAACCAACTGAATGGATTTAACATGTAATCTATTTTCAGTTATCTACATCTGCGTGCACTCTTGTGCGTACCCGGTGCCGTGTAGGGTGCTGAGCTGCCAGGAAGCAAATGGGATGGCACCGAAATGAGAGAGCCCTGCCCAGCAGGTAGCCCTCCCTCCTGCAATGCCCACTGCAGGAGATGGCTGAGCAGCACCACTTCCAGCAGCACAGGCACTGCTGGGGCTGAACTGCTCCTTGAGCACCGAACACCATTCTGAATTTCCCTGTCCCCACAGGATCTGCTTCATGCATAACCCTGCACACTCCTAATAGCTTTGCTGATTTTTGTGTTTTGAGTTGCAGTCCACATGCTCAGGGGAACTACTGAGCATAAGGTCAAAGCTGTTTCACTTTTCGCTGCATACAGACCTTTATCCCTTTCCACCTTGCCCTTTAGTACTTCCATGTGGCAGAAGGCAGGGATGGAGATAAGGATTAACTCATATTTAATGTGTGAAAAGATCCAAAGCCTTCTCTTTACAGACAGTTCTGCAAAAAAGACCAAAGAGCTTTTAAATGAAAAAAGGCAGGTTTTGCTAAAGTATAAAATAAAATAGTTAACATTTAAATTAAAGAAAAAACCTCAAAAAAAGACTACTGCAGAGAAAAGAGACATGAAAATGGGTTATAACCAATACTCCCCTCACCCATGGTCTCCTTGCAAGCAGCTCCTTACCCCCAAGCTTTATTCCTGCCATCAGTCACTTTCTGCAGCAAACTGTGCCCACTTCTTAAGAAGTCCTTAAGGAACATGGTCCTTAGGAAGTTTTCTCTGTCCCCCGAGTGGCTGTTCTCAGCTCCATGTAGTGACTCTCCCGCCGCCCATACTCAATGCCTCTGAAAGTCCCTTCCCTCACTCCTTCTGAGCTAGTGTCCAGGGAGGGTGTGACGTCCCTCCCGTGCCCGAAGGGTTGCCCTGACTCAACCATCCCATTTACAGGAACACAAGCAAAATAGTTGAGACTGCACAGATCAAACACACAGCCTGTCACAAAGCATGATCGCCAGGCTGTTACCCTGGGAAATTAATGGAAAGTCTTGACTACTTCTTTCAAACAACTGTCAAAGGTCTGCTGTGCAGCAGACAGCGTTCAGAGGTCTTTTTTTTGCAAATAGAAACACAGTGAAAATCTGAATAAATGTGACCTGTGGGATCTGAATATGTTGTCATCCGATGTCTTCATTTTTAACCATGTGGTATAGCCTATGACAACTTTATTCCCCAATGAGCACTGCTTGGGCCTCATCACCATGACCTTCTCCACTGGTTTAATAGCTCCGCAATTTATGACACTAATAGATTGTGCTGCTGGCAACCAACACGGAAACTTGCTCCTAATACCTGCAGAGCACGTATGGATACAAGGAAACTGCAGCCACAGTACTAAAGGACCAAAGGAATGACAGACTGCACTTTTCAGCCCCCCTGGCTGTACTGCGGGCCTGTTAGGGATGAACATGGTTCCTCCAGGCTTGGAAAGTCTCACATGTTCTGTGGCTCCATTATCTGGTGCCTAGAAAATGGGAGCCCAGTGCTGTGCCCTACTACCAGATATCCTGCACCAGTGTTGCTGATGGGCTTTGCTGACTAGCTATGGCCAGCACATGGAGGCCACCGCACAGAACGTGATGGTCACAGCCAGCAGCCAGGCACAACTTCGGGGGACTCAAAATGCAGCCTCACAGGGAAACCTTCCTCTTCTCGTGAGGCCAAGGAGGAGAGGAGTAAATGGCCTTTGTTTTGTGTCTCAGCATGCAAGAAGCCTTACGTGGGGCAATAAATATACCCACGAAGCCTTTTCTGTGAAAATGATGACGTTGCTGCCACGTGATTGGTTTTGCAAGCTACGTGGCACCTTTGATGCAAGAAAGCATTTAAGCCGGGGCAAGGGTCTGAAGAGAAGTGATCAGAGAAATAGGTGAAAATGCTTAAATCACAGCAGTATCTTAATCCTGAATTGCCAGGGGAGGAAAAGGAGGACTATCAAGCACAGTGTTAGGCTCAGCAATATACAGAAATCCTATTGCCTGACCAGGTGAGAAAAGCTGTTGACTTTAGGTATGATATTTTCTCAGTGGTAGACAGGTATGTAATACTCTGAGTAGGTTAGCATATATAATCCAAAACCACTTTTCTCCCCATCTGCAGATTCAGTGAAGCTTGTAAAAGATTCCATATAAGTAATTTTAAATATTCATGCAGTGTTCATCAACCATGTGTCCCAGTAAACCTACAAGGACAACCCTGGCCTTTGCAGGCAATTCCTGTTCAAAAATAGTGCTCTTGCATGCAAACATTTGCCTGTGTGCTGCAATGACAGCATATGCTGCTGCTTGCAACATTAAACATTATTCAAAGGAATAATGTTCATGCTATTAACACAACAGCACACACACTGTGAAAGGCCTTATCCCCCCTCCTAGAGCCAAGGGGAATACAGAGTTCTGTTATCTGCTTCCCTGAAGCGTCCTGTCAAACAGCATCATTCTAACACCATCTCCCCCTTTCGCTCATCACACCCAAAGACTACCCTGCAAAGACATTCCCTGACTCCTAACAAGACTTATTTTGTCAAGTCTTCATCTTCTGCTGAGAGCTGGAGATGTCAACGTTGTCCTGCATCTTAGCTCTAGTGCCTTGCTGTGGAGGGAAAAGTATCTCCCTTATGGACAGAATTATATATTCTCAGCCTGACAGTAACAGATATCACTGTACTGCATTGGGTAAATTACATCAACTTGAACTAGACAAGGGATATATCTTCCAATATGAAAAAAGGCAGCCACATCTTTCTTTTTTTTTTTTTTTTTAAAAAAACATTTTCTCTACATGACAGCGGGAACACACCAAAGGAAACAGAAAATGACTGCAAGAGGGTATCAACTAGAAACTGTAATTTTGATCTTCTGCTTTGAATAGGACTTGCTACTAGACAGTAGCTATCCAAAAACTATTCCAGCCCAAAGAGTTCACAGTCTAGATGTTTGGGGGTTTTAATTTTAATTTTATTTTGATGTGTCTTTACCATTTTGTTGCTCATTTCTTTTCCATCAGGTCTGCTCACTCTCTGTGGCCCAATCTGAAGCCCACTGAAGTCTGTCTCATGATATTAGAAGACTCCATTACTCAATGATATGCAGCAGGGAGGAAACAGCCCGTGCAATGTAATACACAGAAACATTTTACCGAACTGTCTGTCCACAAAATACAAAACCAAAAAATCTAGCAGCCTGTTTCATATACTTCACCCTCTTGAACTATACAAGAACTAATTCTTCTCAACTTCTATTGTTAGTATCAGCTAATTCCTGAGCATTTATAAAGATTAGCTAATAAAACCACTAACTTACGAGCAAAATATGTATTTAGAACAAGAAACATTTTAAATTGAGAGAGACCGAGCAAAAGAAATAAGACACCAACACTGTCCAACTCAATTTAATCTTCCATCAAGTACAAAGAACTTCATCTCAGGCACAGGACATTTTTGAGCACTTCAAGATGGTTTTCAATTATTTAAAAAGATGTTACTTCAGAGTTTTTAGTCTGGCTATAATAGCAGTTGTTCCAATGACCAGCAACTTCAGTTAATTTATTTTGCTAATAACCCCATCCCTTTCAGTGTGACCTACTGGGTCTGGTACTCATCTCTACTACATTACTGAACTTGATGTGGCAAAAAAGCAAAGGGAGTAATTAAAGTTTAAGTAAAATACTGCAATGGAGGAAAAAACCCACATGCTTCACTTTTTTTATTCCTCCACCAAAAGAGAATTTGAAATTTGCCTGACTGCTTTGTTTTATACCCTCATTGCTGATGACACTGGGCCTCCACAAATCTGGCAATAATGTTAACGATTTAGTAGTCTATGCTTATACCAAACTGGAGCTGAGAGGTGGGGTGCAGAGACATAAACTACAGCTGTTCTGGGATATTTTCAGTACTACAGTATTGTGGCAACAAGGAAAAGCTCTGTAAAATGTAATAGACCATTATCACAGACTTACCAAGGAAAGATTTTTGGAGACAAATTGTAATACTCCTTTTGCAAACTCCAGCCACTGCCAATCCAAGTCTCTACGATCTGTGATGAGTTGTTTGTGCTTGTGGCTATGTGAAAGGTTCCCAAACTATTGTACAGAAACAGGAATCACGATGACCATCTTTTTCTCTTGAGAAGACTGGGTATTGCCTGAACAGCTAGCCATCTGCCTCTGTACGCAGCCTGATATGGAATCAAAAGCTCTTTGCAGCCACTACTGCTGTCACTGCCACATGGTACCCCATAATCTCTGCTTCTGGTATCCCAGCAAGTTCAGTATGCAAAAACCCCAGGCTATACTGTTAGTACAGTGGGATGTAATAAGACAATATCAAAGATTATGAAAGGATATTTCAGCAGCAGCTCCTGACCTCTGAAAGGCAGAATTAGGTATGAGGAGAAGTTTAGTTATGCTGACCAGTAACACAGCAGAATGAAGACAGCTACTGCATGCCAAAGTAGCTGCCCAGGCAAAACAAACCTTCTGATACAGAAAAATGAGTGTACTGTGATGTGGCGCACACATGGTCTGAATAGCAAAAGTCCCAGAATTTATAGATAAAGCAGCTGATTCTCCTGGTGCTCCCAAGGAGTCTTTGCTCCTTCTCCAGCATCAGGAGGAGAAGTCCGTAGCTGTATAAAATAGGATGGCAGTGTCCTCTGGAAGCTGATTTAGCCAGACTCTTACTCATCTATGATTAACCAGTTTAGCAGTAGTGAGCCAACACCTATACTTTGCAACGATAGGTTTACAAGATCATGAGCTTCCATCCAATGGTACTAAGCAGAGCTAACCCAATGCAGTACCTTATTTAAGAGAGCAGGCACTTTATATTCTCTTAGTTTGCCAACAAGGACACTGTACTGAGATCAGCAGCAAAGACTCCACTCTTTGCAACACAAAACAAATCTTTTGTAGTCCTCGGCCCTAGAACCTGTAATTCGCTTCCCACAAACACAGTCAAAACCAAGAATGTGTAGTCTTGGTATCTGAAAAACTACTCTGTTCTTTAGTGTAAATTCCATAGCTACAGGTGAAACAATACCATCCCCCCACTCTTTCCTATCAGAACTGCTGTGGAAAGGTCTCCAAGAGCATATACTTATCATACAACTGAATGCATAATGTCAGGTAACAACCTCTCCAGTTGTGAGTTATTTATATGTAAAGTTGCCACAGTAAAGCACCAGATTAGTTCTGCTCTATTTCAGCATTCAGTAACTAATGCAGAGGTGAGGTGACAGCATCAGAACAAATACCTGAAAAGAGCAGGACTGAGGGAAGCCAAGTTCATTTCAAGACTTGGTGTTTTGAGAAAAGTCCTTGTCTCAGCCAAAGCACAAGTGAACCAGGGCTGAATTATGACACTGGGTACAAATTCTTTGAAATATTGCCACAAATATTTGCTTGGTTAGATGATTTCAGGCTTCGAGCAGGTGTTGGTACATAGGAACGTCACAGTCAATCCATTTGGGGAAAATGGGAGGTATTCTAGGACAAAACATCAAGAACAATAATACAAACCCTATGGCTAAAAGGAGTTTTCAGGGAACACTTGCTTACAACTTAAGTTGTATTCATGTCCTTTGGAAACATACCATCCAACTTGGAAACCTTCTCTCTAAGCAGTGTCTGTTACCACTGATAAAGGGAAATATATTCACTATCTTTTAAATAAAAAACGCATTTTGTTTTACCCTTCTTGATTGCTTTTCCTCCGTTGTCATTACAGTGAGAAAGCACGACAGCTTTCCTATTGTAAAACTGCTCACTGTTGTCTTCATCTTTTCAAGGGAAGAGAGAACTGATACAAAAATACTGTGGATACACAGTAAACTTCATCTCAGGCTCCTATAAAGCTACTAGGCACATACTGGTATGAGATAACCCTAAATGGGAGTGCTTTATAAAAGATGATGTAATAGTAGCAGTCTAAATGCAGGAATTGCTTATTATAAAATCTGTATTTTTTTCTCCTATTAAAGAAATACTGCATTGTCTCAAACACAGCTCTTCCAAACTGAAACTGCCACAACAGAATGCCCCAGCAAGCTTTTCTGATGGGTGTCCTTGAAATTTTGCAGAGACAAACAACTGCAGCACTAAAACGATCATTTGGCAGCTTGCTGTTTGCTGAATCTCTCTCTGAGCCAGCTCCTGTTTTGTTTTCTTCTCCCCCTTACAATGATCTCATACAGCTCAGAGACTGTAGTGTGAAACTGCAGTTCCAAGGGTTTTTTCCCCCAAGACAGAGACAGGTCTTTGCTTGAGATGAACTTAAATACTCTGTCCACTTAACTCCACTGCAGTTCAGGTGTGAAAGCAAGTGGCCCCCCGTATCACAGGGTTAGCAAACTCTATCTTTGTTTCAGACTAAAGCAAAGAGCATTCAAATGCTCCAGAAATCTGAATCTGATGTTGTCTCCTCTCTAATTTGCACTGCATGAGCTCTGATACTGTAAAGTGAGAGGGGCAAATCACTTGTCTTCTTTAAATGAAACAAGCACAAAAGCTTTTGCTTCATTTCCTTTACAGTAGCAAAGGTTAGACCTTATAGAAAACTGGTCCACTCTTATGGCTTACAGGTATTTATCAGGAAACATTTTTGCTCCTTTAAAGATGTTCATCTGCTTCTGCTACTTATCTGCCCACTGTATTTACACTGAGCTTTCAAAAAAAAGGTCTCCTTGATTCTCTGCAATTCAACTCTGTAAGTGATAACTGACCAAGCCAAAACACTGCTGAAAAATCTATCAAATATCGTAATTTGTGCCTTTTCTACCTGCCTAGTTCCATCCTCCTACTGTGTAACTGAAAATACAACTTAACTCTTCAGAAACCAGCCAGCCACATCTTCAGCATTCAAGCTCCCCCTTACAAGGAATATACTAGTCCTTACCATCTACCTCTGAGACCGTCAAGGTGTGCATGAGAACAGGGAACCTGCACCAGGGCCTGCCTCTGGTTTTCAGCCTGGAGGTGTGTCAGCTCTGCAGGAGAGCCCCCAGGGGAAGCTTCCAGGACCATCAGACCCATTTCTTGTGTTTCCACTGGCGAAGCAGCAGTGGAGATACTAAAATAGACATGGTGGTCCTGAGGTATGTTCTGAATGCAAGTGTACGTGGCACAATATAAAAGTTTTATTGGCACTTGTTAAGGCTGACGTACATAACTCAGTGTGGATGTAAAACTTTAGCCAATAAAATTTGTGGCCATAAACTTTTGCTAATAAAAACCTTCTATGCTATATCATGAAATATTTTCTCATTCTCTAATTACATAGAAATACAGTAATATGGGGATGATGAACACGAAGATACAGGCTTTAGGCCAGTATGAGATGCTTCTAACTGTGGTAAATCACAAGATATAAACCTGTCCAAATCTGACTGGCAGTAAGTTAGGAAGGTTTAAAACTTATCATGGTCAGCAGATCTATGATTACCACATGGGAGTTGTTGCCTGCTGTGTAATTAGCTTGTCCTCACCAAGCTAGCCCGTGGCTTACAGGCATTTTGAAATGGTGTAAAACACCCTAGAGAAGGACAACTACTGCTGATGGAAAAGCACTCTCCATTGGAACGTACAGGCCAGGAGAGCCCCGTTAGCCCTTTGTGCAGAAACAAATGCCTTCAGAACTGAAGAACCTGGTTTACATCCTGCTGCCTCCACTTGGTGCTTTACGCGCACAGCTGGCTAATGACCATGTTGTATTATGTATAAAGCCATTTACTGTGATATGCTCGTGTTGTTAATAGGCTGTAGAGTATTTTTGCTCTGTTTAAGGGGCAACTCTGGAAACATTAATGCCGGATGGTATGAAAACAATGGCAATTCCAGTCCAGACAGCAAGAAGAAATCCACAAAGTGGCCAAACATTTCCATCTGCTCAGTGAGCAAAGAGACTTGCGTGCCTCAATTTATGCCTTCTGCTGTGAGCTGCCATCACAGTGAGCAAGGAATCCTCCTTGCATTCGTAGGAGCCATGTTGCTGAATGCTGCTAGCGATGCTTCCCTTGGGTGGCCTCCATGCTCCTTGTCCCTCAGTCCATGCATGAGGCTTTTAGGCTGTTTTGACTAGTCCTAATCCCTTTGCAGCTTTCCCCAGAGAAGACGCTTAATACGAGGAACCCACTGCTACACCAGAAGAAAGCAGTGGTCTGAATGGATGAACGAGGTTTGAGAATTTGCTGCTGCTAATTGCACTCTCTTCTGAAATCATCAACTTATCACACACTTTTTGAAAGTGTAAAACAGCAAAGAAACCTTTGCTTCATTCTGTCCTGCATACTTAAATTATCTCTGAGTCTCCTCATCCTAAAAGACCCTTGTCTGCTCAATATAAAAGCAATGATGTTCAGAAAGTAATGTAAGCCTGTTACCTTCTCAGTACGACTTGTAATTACAACCAACTTCTTTCCCCCTTTTTTTACTGGTTTTCTACTTGCACTGATGCATCTCTGGAGTATTTGGCTTGAAGAGCCTATCAGAGACTTCAAAATATTGAAAAGCACCATAAAGGCACCTTAGAGAAAGCCCCTAGTGACCTTATTCCTTAAGATCCCAAAAAATTACGGTTGATACTTCAGATGTGTGGATCCCTGTGTGTCTCCACCAGCACACAGATGCAGTGCACAGTTCTGTTGCTCACAGTTAACATCTGAGTGAGAGTTCCAGGTCATCAACCTGTTAGTATCAAGCGGCATAGAATGAACTGCACTTGGTAAAATTTCTCAGCTACTTCCTCACCTTCTCCTTTTCCATCTTCTTCCTGAGCAGGATTTTTCTCCAGAATGAACATAACAGTGATGGAAGAGCTCTGGCTCCCTGGGGTGACCAATCTGTCACACCACTGATGCTACAAGGATGACTCAGCTCACCTTCCTGTTTTTTACCTTAACAGAGAATGCCCACAGTGTCTCTAGACTCCTCCAATGCTTCACCTCTCTGCTGGTGCTGAGGGATGCTGAAACTTGGACCACAATATGGAAATGAAATATTGCATTGTGTGACTGACATCAAGGCTTAGTTTATGCAAAATGCTTAAGTTCCTTACTAACGAACACGTAGTGTTTCCTGAGAGGCTCAGATACTGCCAGATGCCCAGGTACTCCCTAGCAGCCTTGTCACCCCTTGCTGTACTGCATCCTCAACTCCCTTTGTTTACAGCACTGACAAGGTCAATGATTGACTGCAATAATCGTTGCAATGTGCTGCACACAAAGGCCATTCAACAATTTCAGCTCATTCAGAGGGAAGCCACCTGTTAATGTTTCTGCAGAGTCTTCATTATACCTGGGTCTGCACAGCCTTCCAGATAATTGTGCTCTGCTCGGATTAATTTGTTCAATAATTCTTCTGTTGGTTTGGGCTGCTGATACATCCACCTTGTTCATGAAAACTTTAAAGATCATCCTTCCCTTCTGCAGAAGCAGGAATGGGTTTATGGGCTAGACACAGTGGGAGATACAGCACACTGCAGCCTGAATCACTGTTTTGCAGGTTTGCCACAAAGACTATTTTCTCAGGCAACTCTGAATAGAGAAAGAATGCCTGGCATGTGTTAATCCTTATCAGGGGAAGACAGACTTAAATGTGTTTGTTTATAACAGTGTTAAAGTTTGCTAATGTATTTTAATAAGTAGGTATAGAGGCTCTCAAAAAAATCTAGTTTTCCTTTGATGGAAGGAAGAGGAGAGAATCTAAATTAAAATAGATATGTTTTCATACACAGAAGGTAACATAGTGTGAAGAGTTGTGATATTTTTCTCTGAATAACATCCACAGAAGCAGGCTACATTTTATGATGTTACTCTTGCTCTGAGGGTAGGGGAAACTTGTTATCATTTTGTGTGGTGTCGTGAGCAGTTTTTCTGTAGAGTTTTCTCACTCACTGATCCTAACCTACGTAAGAATCACTATGAGATTGCACTTGTAATCAGGACACAAAGGGCATTAATGGGCAAGCAGTTAATCCAGGACAGGTGAAATCTGGAGGGTGTACACAGCATTTGGTTTTGACATACGTTTTGCATCTCTCACCATACTTACACACACTGATGACAATAATGGCATTCATGCTTACATATACTTTTAGGCTATGGCAATTCATCCCTAAAGAAATGAAGAGCAATACTTCAGTTAAAAGTAAACTCTATTACAAGATTTGTCAGGAGAGTCTAAAGCCATTGTTCTTTGCAACATTTTATTTATGAAAGTGTTCTGGTGAAGTAGATTGATTTTCTTGGCTCCATATTTTAGGATCTCACCTGCCTGGAAGTAGAGATTGCTAGTACATTGATTAATGAATTGAAAGTTTCTCCAGTTACAGTGCTGCTTCACTAAGCACTTCTCTCTATTCCCTGCTGATAAGCCCCAAAGGTCCCCTCAGTGAATCACAAAGTGTTCCTACACAGACTTTGCCCTCACAGGACTCCTTTCTTCTCTCTCTTCCACCAGTGATTAAGAAATGCCAATTGTGAAGTCTATATGCAAGCTAGGTCCAACTTCTGCAGGACACTAGACTGATGCAAAAGCCTGTCTAGAAACAATATTGAGAATCTGCCAAGTGCTAGAATAAGTAACTGATAAAATGCAAAACTGTTGATTCCAGTATTTTGAGCTTTTGCCTTTATGTTAAATTGCAACCATAAAGACAATCACCATAAAATTTATTGGGGCAGTTACCAGCCATTTAGTTTTCTATGTACATATTGTAGATTCAGAATGGTTTTGACAGCAATGGCTGTTTCTGCCTGAGGGACACCACAAGTACCAGGATTATGACACTCTGTAATGCCCAATGCCGATTATTGCACAAGTGAGACAGCTTTTTTACCATGCATGAAATGTTTTATACAGCCACGGCCGGAAAAGTTACTTTATATTCTGCTATAAATATGAAGAAAATATCACTTGGAGAATCTTCTAAGATATAGTTACATGAGCTGAAGCAGCCATTTTGAAAGAGCCATCTGTAAATAGAGGTTGTGACTTATTTGGCTGGTACATGACCAGTTGATCTTCCAGCAGGCTATTGCAAGGGCAGATTAGAACTAGAGAAAGAACAGGCAGTCTATAAAATACATCAGTGTTATGGCAGACGTTGTTCTACAAGTCCCCAGAAGACTGTAGCATCTCATATGAGCTATCATATTATTTTATTGTACTTGACATGATACTGCCACTAAAGAGTTTTCCAAAGTAAAGAATATTTGTAATTTAGGATGCTCCATAAGTAGAACTTTGTGCAAACAACAAACTAGGTCAGGTCATCAGATTCAGACTGAATGACATGCTTAATGCACTGTTTGTCCTATTCTTTTGAAATTAAATATTTATTTAACTGACAGATAATAGAGTTTTGCTTTGCTTTGATCTTATTTGGAACATAGTGGATGCATACAGTGAAGACATAATGAAGGGATGCCAGAGTAAATTAGTATATCCTGAAACATTAAAATATGTGCCCTTAAAATTTGTTTTTTACAAGGCAAACCGATCTTGCCCTCTCCCTCTGTACATTTTATTTACATAGGATAACTAGCATTTATTTTCAGCAAAACACTGTGCTAACATCAAGTTATAGTATAGTGTGTGTGTGTATGTGTACATATATGTATGTACACATATATATACCTGCACTCTAGAATAATTTAATTGTGCTGAGATCCACTGCAGCAGGCACCCAAGTCTCTCCTCCTTTGACCCATACTCTATTTAGGTACTGTCAGCAGCTACCCTTCTCCATCAGTGACCCAGAAAATTAGACAAACAGGTGACACATGCATAAGTGCTGGAGGAACTAATAGTTTAGAAAAGAAAGGACTCCTGGGGAACACAATCACAGTCTATAAATATCTTCAAGGCAATAACATAAATGTATAAATGAAAGATGGGAATTACTTGCTCTCAGAAGTTGGTTGGCAGTGTAAGTTAAGGAAAAGAATAACTGGTAAGTGAATAGTGTCTCCAGGGAAGTTGGCTAGGAAGCATTAAATCAGATACTAGTGGGAAAGATGCATTGAGCGGACCTGCAAGATCCCTGGAGCTAGACTAGATGTTTCTAAGGTGTCTGTACTTTTGCTATCAATGACATTAGGGTAAGCCCTAGACAGAGAAAAGCTTACATTCACCCAACTAAATGTGGCTGCTTAAAGTACAATTATCTGTAAGCAGGTGTTTCATTGACTCGGCACCTGCCATCTACTTCCTAATAGTGATAGCTTTTATGACGTGCTAATGTAGACGGTACTACACAACATCGATCCAAATTCATAGTTGCTAATTATACTATTAATAACATTGAACCTATCTGCTGCTAATCTTATTGATATAAATAGTATTATTAATTCCATCAGGCGTCAGCAGTGATGTTGAATGACACTGTGTACAATAATGTCCCTGAATGACTCATTAGGCTCAGAGAAATATGAGCTCCTTACATAGCTGCACCTGGCCTGCCTGAGGCATTAATGGCTCAGATGTCTTTATTTCCTGTCAAACAAATAGCCAGTGAAGTGCAGTGACATATTTTTATTAAATTAAAACAAACCAGAAAACCCTCCAGCACATGAAAGCTAGGACTGCAAAGCCAGACAATAACAGGTTGCCTGTCGCACTTCAAGTCTCTTTCCAGTGCATGTGCATTGGGGTGCGCTGCCAAAAACCATGTTTCCATAGGAATTATGGCTCATTTAGTGACTCTGTATAGTTACTTGGTATTTCTTCTCAACCTCCATTTTCAGTGCATCACACCACATCTTATTTCTGTACACCCATAAACCCTATACCGATAGCAGCACACTTCCAGGCCTGCCTTTGTTACACTAACTAGCATCAGAAAATTTCTCATTTTGCCTCAATATTCCTACAACATTTGGCATTGTTACAATCTTTTTCTGGCAGACATGAAACTAGGCTAGCCGTGAGTAAAGCTGAAGCAGCTAAAACTCCACATTTAAGGAACAAACTTGAGATCCCCAAAGTGTGATTTTCCAAAATACTACTCATTTTTATGGCACCCCATACATGCAGAGCACAGATCCAAGCAGCCACGCTTGCAGCTGGGAACGCTCAGCATTTATGCAAATCTGGCCTAACATACATTCTACCAAGTACCCTCATAATTAGGAATGTGCAAACTGCGGCTCAGAGTATTTTGGCATTGCACAGACTTATCCGTTGCCTGTCAGCAATCCCTGGCCACATTCACCGCGTAGTTTCCAAACAAGACAAGATCAGACTCATTCCTGCACAACCTTGCAACTGTGCGTCCTGTATGAGGAAGGCACTCCGTGGAACAAAAAAGTATGTGAGCACCTAGTTAAAGATTATATCATAATGCATCACCACAAAGAGCGTGAGCTAAGACTGCAAAGACAACGAACCAGAATTCCTGTGTCTACTACACAGGAGGGCTCCACCTGTTAACTTCTTAAAAGATTGCCACTTTTGAAAACAGCAAAATAAGCATACTTTCCTAGGTAATAATTTAAGAAACATCTTCCTTAGAATTACAAAATCACTGTCCTACAGCTTCCTACAATTCTTCAGAAACCCACAAACATTGGCTGGCATGGTAAACACGTGAGGATGTCTGGGTTTAGCAATAACCATAGAGTGCCTCCTGTTCCCTATTTAAAAATTCAGAGATGAGTATGAACTACCTCAGTCAGCCAGTCCTTTACTCCAGACCTGCAACCATTCTCTCCCACTATCACATAATGAAGAGATCAAAAAATTCTTAGCACAGACATTTTTTGCTCAATGTTAGTATTAAATCTGGCAAACTATGTCTCTGCTTCATCGTTGATTCCAACCATGTGTTATCATTGCAGAAATGGTGCTTAAAGTTTTGGGTAAGTCAATTTGAGCAGCAGTTAGTTTTCCTATCTGCTAAACCTTTGAATATTTGATTTGCAAAGGGGTATGATTTTTCATCCCAACTATTATCCCAATGATTTCACCTATTTTTTAATAAGTTATAGATATATTTTGGAAGATAGCCTTACCAAGCATCACGCAAGTGCAGTTTTTATGTTTATGGACTTATGACGTGTTGTTTTGTATTTCTGTCCTTACTATACTTTACTCCCTACATTCTTTCTAGAAGAAACAGAACAACCAGTTAAAGCCTCACCTGAGCTCCCTGCTAGGAAGCCCTGCTCTAGGCATAGAGGAAAGCAGAAAGTTCTCCCAGCCTCACTCCTGATGAGGTTTTCTGGCTCTATTTCTCCACGCTTCACTTCACTCTTCACTTAACACTTCACTGAGCCAGCAGTGTGCCCACGTGGCCAAGAAGGCCAATGGCATCCTGGCTTGTATCAGCAATAGCGTGGCCAGCAGGGACAGGGAAGGGATCTTGCCCCTGGACTCAGCACTGGTGAGGCCGCCCCTCGATGAGTGGGTTCAGTTTTGGGCCCCTCACTCCAAAAAGGCCATTGAATGACTCGAGCGTGTCCAGAGAAGGGCAACGGAGCTGGTGCAGGGTCTGGAGCACAGGTCTGATGGGGAGCGGCTGAGGGAACTGGGGGGGTTTAGTCTGGAGAAGAGGAGGCTGAGGGGAGACCTCATCGCCCTCTACAACTCCCTGAGAGGAGGGTGCAGAGAGGGGGGATGAGTCTCTTGAACCAAGGAACAAGCGCCAGGACAAGAGGGAATGGCCTCAAGCTGTGCCAGGGCAGGGTCAGACTGGCTCTTAGGAAGGATTTCTTTGCAGAAGGGGTTGTTGGGCGTTGGAATGGGCTGCCCAGGGCAGGGGGGGAGTCCCCATCCCTGGAGGGGTTCAAGAGTCGGGTTGACCCAGCGCTGAGGGATCTGGTGGAGTTGGGAGCGGTCAGTGTGAGGTTCATGGTTGGACTGGAGGAGCTTCAAGGTCTTTTCCAACCGAGATGATTCTGTGATTCTGTGACTCTCAAGCTCAGCACAGGCCGCCTTCTTGGGGCAGTAATTTTGCCCAGACTGCTGAGAGCCTTGAGTTGGCTCTAACCAAAATAAACAGTCACTATTCAACATGACTAAAGTGAAAGACTGCCTGCAGAAATAGTAACTAAGCAAAGAATTCAGTGGTTTTAATAGATAATTATTAGATGACAACCTGTGAGAACACCAAACTTACAAAAAGGGCAACTTCAGCCCTAAAGAGGGTAAGACCCAGGGAAGTAACTCCTGGCTCTGTGTGTGCAGCACTGGAAAGATCATTATTAGACTAGTGTGTGTAGTTCTGATCCCTAAGTACCAAGGTGGCTGTGGGCATCTTGAAGCAAGTGCTAAGGAGGATTGTGTAAGTGTCCCAGTAACTGACAAATTCATCCTGACAAGGACTAAGAAGCTTTTGATACATTTAGGCTATTGTAGAGTAAACCTAGAGGTGGTGTGAACACCATGAAACACTGTTTTCATAGAAAAGAGATCAGATAGCATAGCAACATCCACTGACTGGAAGCTAAAGCGAGACAGATTTAACCTTGAAATAAGGCAAAAATTCTTAGGGAAAGTATAATTAGTATTATATTAGACCCTGACCTCTATAAATCCTCTCCAAAAAGTGGACCAAGTTTAATTCCATTGTCCTCATCTTGTAGTTCTGTATTGCAGCATGGGCCAAGTCAAACCTCACTGCACAGCCTTGGGTGCCCTGTGGCCGGAATCAGAAGGACTTTTCCACCGTATGCATGCTGTGGCGTTCCCTTGTCCAAATATTTCCTCCCTCTCCAAGGCATCAGAGCAGCTGCAGCAAGAGCTGTGGGCACTGGCTGGAGAGCTGCTGCTATCCTACATGGACTCCTTTTTCCTGGGGACTGGCTGGTGAGTGTTACTTGGACGCTGAAGAGCATGCAGATCACTTGATGTGAAGTTGAAAAGGAATTTTCTGGGGGCCTCAGGGGATTTTTTTTGCTTATCTCCCTTGCATAGTGCATAGCTTGCCTGCTAGAATCATGTGGACATACTTCAATTAATACATTTCTCATCTCTGCTGCTCTCTGCCAGGAGTATAATTTAATGTCCTGAGAAAAGCAACTCCTCAGACTACCTGGTCTTTGGGCTTAATATAGGGAACCCTGGTTGAGCAGCTGAGTACAAATTTATTTACCATAATATTTATTGTCTCCTTTTCCTTTAGTGTTCTTAAGAACATAAGTAAAACTCAATTTACTGTACAGACAGCATGAAAAACAGACAACAGATTGGGCTGAGTAGAATCACTGTTTCACAATTCAATTTATCCTCCTCCTTTTGGGTATTTTATTTGTTCTCTGTATTAACAAAGAGTGTAGGAAGAGCAAGGAGCAGTTATTCAGGTCTGATGTACCAATCACACAAGTCCAGAAGGTATATCTGTTTCTGCAGGCTGACAGTCCTTTTTACCTCCTAAGTTGTACTCATGGCCTACAGAGTGAAACACTGTGACCTTTCCGCTCTGCCTGTAGGGCTGTTCACGCTGTCTGGCTTGAGGCATGCAAGTGCTGAAGTTTAGTCTTGTAATCATGTATGTACATCTACCATGATTAACTCCAGTCTGCCTGTATAAAATCATCTCATGTTAATTAGTGCGTGTGTGTGTGCACATGTGTATATTTATGTACGTACCTGCAGGCACAGGCATGAGCTTTGGACTCTTGGCTAGAGCATTGTAGTTCACACCAAGCCAAAGATAAGCTTAAAGCTATCACAGACAGGTTAAGTGCAGCCAACACCAGACTGTACATATTAAGGGTTCAATTTTTATTTTTCATTCAGGATCTCAGTGTCTCTTTCACACACACTTTCTGGAGCTGCCAAGCTTTCCTGATATGAGTTCTTATCAGGAGATTATTCTGTATCATCATTTCCCTTGTGACTGACTGACTGGCAACATTTCCCCTAAGAAGTGTGGCAGCATCAGGAACACTCTCACCTGCGGAGGCCCCAGAGAGCTGCCGTTGCAAAGCTGACACTTCCACAGTGTGGAAGAGCAGGCTGCGCTCATCACTGGCACAGTACAGGGACCAAAAAGGAAAGACAAACAGCTTTTCAGGGAATCCTGGCTCAAAATCCAAATCCTGCTTCAATAAAAAATGAATCTGTGAGAAAAAACACAAGGTGTGGGTGATGGCAAAGATAAACTAGAATGCTAAAGAGCTTAAGCATTCAGGGTCACCTCCAGCCACAAAAGATACTGTGTTTTTTCATTCTTAAAGTACAACAGTAGATCTGAGAGGCAAAACCCAGGAGATACAAGTAAGGTTTGATTCTGATTTCTGTATTTGGAGGCCTTCACTGAGACCTTTCACCTGGGACAGCCTTTCTCCTGCAAGCACGGGACCCTAAGTATTCTTCCTTTTTCAAGTTGTTGAGCACTTTCAATGGATTCTCGCTATCTGAGATGCTCAAAGGCTCTCTCCAGTCCCACTGCTCCACGCACACTTTAAAGCATCCCTTTTCATGTCTGCTCATGATCTGCTAGACTTCACTCCTTCATTCCCATTATTGATATTCATGCCATTTATACTCCACCGGTTTGATTATAGTGGAGATGCAGTCCAGTTCTTCCACGCACACCAGACGAGGTTTGGTGATGTAGTTCACTTAGAATGAGAACAAGGTCACACTTACCAGGAAATCATTTCAATGGACAAAATAATACTCTAGCCCCCAGATACCACCAAACACATCACATGAAAAAAAATACAAAAAAGGGCATTTTTAAAATTCCAATGCTATGAGATAGCAGTAGCAAGTAGACAATCAGACAGTTTTGTTAGTCAAGTCACAGAGCAGAAGCTGTGTTTTGCACAGGCAGGCACAACACCAGTAGGGCAGTTCACCCAGACCTCTGGTTTCAGAAAAGTTTTATCTCCATTCTATCAAAATATTAAAATTACATTAGGGAGAAAACTTGTTCTAATCCACTTGTGTCTTCCCTTTCCAGAGGAAAGGAGCACCATCATAGATGATTATCAGCACATCCCCAAAGAACAACCACATCCCCTGGGGTTCAGCTGTCTGAGACCAAATACCTGGTGTGCTGCAGGACAGCCATGAGAAACTGGCTCAGCTTTGTTGTAAAAAAAGGGTTATTGAGTTGTGAGACAATCTGTAAGCTAAAGCCAAGCAAGACACAAATGTAGACAGAAATTAAACCATTGAGATAGTACCAGTCAGTGACTCAAGAGAAAAACACTGACACAAGAAGCTATAAAGCTCTAAGAAAAAAATGGAGAATCAGAGACAACAATTCAACACGAATGGTCAAGGATCAGCTTGACTGAAGGAGCAGTAGAGGTCAGCCCTTTCCCACCTGACTGATGACTAACTGGCAGTTAACCCACCACCCATCAGGTCTCTGCATCTGCAATGGAGAACACATTAATATTCTGCTAGCCTGGTAGCACTTTTGTCCTAGCTGACCACTATATGCATTAGTCAATAAATTACCACTGTGTACTCTTAAATTACATATATCCTGCTTGCACAGTCTCTCTGCACACAGTCAGGGATGCCCAAACAGAAGTGACCCACTAGAGGAAGGGTTACAGAGAGTCTCTCAGACTGCAGAAGCAATTTGCTAGCACATTAAAATGATAAGTATCACAATCAGACACTTCCATGTGGCTGCAAAGAAGCAGAGAACAACACTCCTTGTTTTGTTCAGGGCTTGACAACACAGAGGCAGGCAACATGTTGCTACAGACACATGAAGGCAAGGGCATTGGTTCATTCTACCTTTTTGAGCAGCATGCCAACAGCACTATAATCTTTCTCTGAATATCCAGTATGTATCTGAAAATTATATCCCAAAAGCACAGTAAAAGGGGCCCAAGAGAAAGAAAATGAGTGATAGTGTTGCTGCTGCTACTGCCATTGCTGCTGCTTACTCTGACTGGTGATATGAAAAGAAAAAGCACACATAGATGACAGCTGGTTTAGAGCCAAGATTGTCAGATCAGGTCTCTGTTTTCCACAAAGCAGCCATACATCTAAATTTCTGTGCTCCGGAATGGGCACCTGAGAGATCATTCTCCAAAACCTCCACTAGTAACTTGTCAATTCTTAGGTACCTCTTTAGGTCATGACCCACAAAGTTCATCTGTATCTAACAGGATCAGACTGTGAGCAAAATTAGCAATACTAATGCAACCACCTCAAGATCCAGACAACCTGATTGCCCAGTTGTCTTCTTTACAGAGCCGACACATGTTCATTTCCCCTATGTCACAAGAACTTAGAAGTTTTAAAAGAACATAAAGCTTGTGCACCTGTTTACAGTATCAGAATGTGGACAAAGTACCAGCCAACATACTCTGTTTTTTTGCCTCGGTGTTGAAAGGAAGGAGGGAAATAACATAATAGGCAGCTATCGAGGAAGAGAATTGATAAAGGGAACCAGAGCAAACACTGTGAGCACATTTAAATTAAAGCTTATACTGAAGTTCTGTGACACTACTGGGACTTTAAAACAAGCTGAAATGGGGTGTAGGTGAAAGTGTATCGTAATTCTGAAGAAATCACAGAACACAGCAATGTTACCTTTAGAGCTGACTGAAAAATCAGGAATAAAACAAAATAGAAATAATTTCCTCTGTTTTTTTCATGTGTTGAAAATCTGTACTGAAATGCAGCCCGTCTCATTTGGCTAGGCAAAAAGTGAAGGATCTTTAGCACTCGTCCTCAGTGGACTTTATTCTTTTGCACATCACATTCTGCCAGTGAGGTGCTCACTGGGACCGAATATGTCAAAACCATTAACAAAAGCAGAACAAAACACTGCACTTCGCAAAAATCTATAAACAGTTTTTGGATATGAACAAAACCATCCCCATTAACGGGACCTTCATGTCCATACCTACCTGGGGACAGAATTCAGTGCCATGTATCCCTGAAGCCCTAACAGTGCACAGTATCTCTTACATCAGAAAACAGAAATTACTTGAGTTTCTCTTGGTCTCAAGTACCCATTCCTATATGACCACATTTCTTTGTAACAGCTGAAAGAATAAAAAGATTATAACTTTATAATATATTTATTACTGGATGTAAACAATCATACTGTATATTTAAAATAAAACCAGACTCTTTCTGGATAGGATTCAACTCTGTCTCCTCCCCTATACTCTGTTGTTTCCTGAGATTTTAATCCTTTCTGCATCTTCTCTCTAATCCCAGACAAATGAGACTCCAGACCCAGTTCACCTGTCCCCCAATTTCTGACCTTAACAATAAACTGACTGACTTCAGTTATCTTCTTCCACTCACTTTATCTGTGCTACTTTATCACTTTTCTTCCCTTTTCAACTTCCCCTGGTCTCCATTCCTGGTGCTTATCCCTCTTCTAGCTCCAATGCAGTTACAACCCAAAGGGAATGATGACCAGGAAGATATGGAAAACCTGTATCAGGTCAGGAGGAGCCAAGGCATGAGTAAGCAAGCAACTGGAAGAAAAGGACTGAGCTGCCTCAAGTGTTTTCAGATGGACAACCAAAAGATCCAAAAAGTGGCAACAGGGACAAGACATGGAAGCCCAGAGGTTACATCAGACCTATACTGCTGTTTCAATGTAATGAAAATATTTCTTCTTGAATTTTTGGTTCTGCTTCCACTTGATAGTATGCCATATACAGTCATCAAAAGCTGAGTGGATTTTTATGGCTGCTATTAGAATTGAATTTTACCTTCCTCCGAATAGATTCCCTGTTTAATAAATTAAATTTCAAAGGCAAAAATAATTACTCACTGCCATGTACATTCCCCTATTTTCACTATAAAACAAATTAAACAAAAAGAAAGTTTTCATCTGATAATCAATATCCATCAAATTCTGAACTTAGCTTCAAGCCAAAGGCTAATATTTGGCCAAGTGGCACACAGCAACATGTCCCTGTTCTCCCTGGGTGCCAGTGCCTAAGCATTTGCATGAATCACTAATGCACCAAATTGCTGCTCCAGATCAACAAAGCTTTCAAATGTACTGTCTTGTTGATAACGTCTATAAAACACAGCCATAGCTCAGAAATGCTGATCCACACTAATGCACTTACTTCCCAGTACTTCACTATACAGTCCAATAAAAATATTAATACACTAGAAGTGCTGATGCAGCCCCATTAGAGCAAGATTTCTTTACCATAGAAGCATCCTGGTTTTCTTTTTTCTCTAGGAGCCATGCTTTCAGTAAATGTTAGGCTAGAGCATCCCAAGGAGGAGAAAATAGTAAGCAGTTCTGTCCTCATCAGCCAGACAAGGTTATGGTGATTCAGAAACGATGACATACTTCTTGCCAAAAAGGCAGGGCAAGAGAAATAGGACAAAAAAGGCAGATGAAGGAGAGAAGGGACAAATGATGAGGTAACTATGCTCTAGGATAAGAAACAATTCTCTTCTGCTTTAATTCGGTTGCATAAGTCAGGTTGTAGGTCCGACAGGTCTAAAATAAGTGATTCCCCAGGTGTGTCAGGAAGGAACTTGGCAGTTTGGGGAAGACGGTGAACTACTACCACTTACTCCAGCTGGGGTGACACACATTGGCTCACCCATTCCTCTCCTCTGTCACAAAAGTTCTGTTCCCAAATCTACAGAAGTTACTTATCATATAATCTAGAGCACTGTTTTAACTACCAGTGGGGATCCAGAGCCAGGCACAAGATGTTAAACTACAAACCTGACGCTAACAAGATGGCCTTTATATCACAGATACTAAGAATTTCCTAATGTGCAAAGTACCCCAGAAGGACATTGTATGTCCTTTTGTGATGACATGATGTGGCAGAAGAATGGTTGGTTGTAAACCTGATCAGCTTTTCTAAAGTCTAAAACTCTTCATGTGAAGAATGAATGACTTTAAATAGGCAATTCCACTGTTTCCACTTCCAAAGACACTGTTTATTCATCACCTTGAAAGGTGATAACAAAAGCAAATGCAACTGTCAACATCCCAGTTCTGTTTAACAGTATACTTGTGATCTCTGGATGTATACATTTGCAAATAAAAGATAATTTATTAATCAAATAAACATGAGGGTTAATCTAAACAAGTAAATTGCTTCTAGACAGTGTCATTAAGGTAAGTAAATTGGACACAATGAGGTGGTCATCTCTAAAGACTTCACATATTCTAACCAAGATCTGTACTAAAAAAAGGCAAAGCATATCTGAAGCAGCTCAGGAAGTTAAAACAGCTCTCTGTGACTTAAAATACAGCAGCAGAAACCTGGCTGTAAGATTTTCTATATGAAAGCAAAAATTAATGTAAAATATTGTTTTAGCATAAACAGGTAAATACCCTAGAGGAGTCTTGACACTACAGCACAGTGTAATCTACGGCCAGAATGAAGTACATGTTACGTACATTTAGAAGATGTCAAAACTGCCAGGTGAAACTCCTTAAGGTCAGGAGATGAAAAACATTTGATTTACAAAACAGTTTTATAATTAAATTACTACAGTTTAGTCAGCTTGGTTTCCTAAGAAGATGAGGCTTACACAGTGATCACGCTATCTACCTGTCCATCTATTTGTTCCTCCTTTCTAGCAATTTCTAAATCCATTCACTTCCTGATCTTTCTGTCAAATTCAGACAGCGAGTGCAGATGTTTCTAAGACAATAAAGTTCCTGTAAGTTTTGTAAATACCTACAGCTGTGGACAGAAAGTCATACTTGTGGCACTGAAGGAAAGGAAGGAAAAACAGCCATTAGTCAATATTTTTGGCAGCAACTAATCGGTATGTGCATATAATGTGCCCACTGGATAGCCAAAAAGTATGCATTTAGCTCTGAATTTTATCAGATGTGGTCTCTTGAGACAGGACAGAGCCTTCTGCTGCCCTCCAGCCTGGTTCTCACACACGCACAACCCACCCACTCGACTGGTGGGCAGGCACTGTATAGGGATCCACAGCATATATAAAATCACGCCAAAATTTTATTTTCTAAATCACTAATGCTCAGAAATCATATAAATGCAGATGGTATAAAACATCAACCATTGGCTGCAAGAATAAACGCCTGGGGTCCTGAATATTTTAAGCTTTTCAATCCATTTTCACGAAGTCACCTGGGTGTGTACTGGCTGCCCCTGGTGTGGTGCTGGCAGCGGGGGTGCCCAGCAGCCCCTGTGAGGAGAGGCCAGGCACAGCTGAGCCCATCAGCCACAGTGGTGGCACCTCTGGGAAAACACAGTTAAGAAAGGGCAGAAAGCAGCCAGGAGGGGGGAACAAAAGGGGTGGGAAACAGCTGAGGGAGCACCAAGGCTGAAGGAGGAGGAGGACAAGCTCCACGGCGGAGCAGACATTCCTGGCAGCCTCTGGAGGACCTGCACCGGAGCAGATTTTCCTGGGAGGATCTGCAGTCTGTGGAAAGTCCATGCTGGAGCAGAGAAAAAGCCTGAGAAGGAAGGAGTGGCAGAGAGAAGCCACTACGTCCTGACTGTACTCTCCCCATCACCCCCCTGCACTGCTTGGCAGGGAGGGGTTGGAGTCCAGAGTGAAGTTGAGCCTGGGAGAGGGGGGAGCAAAGGTGTTTTAATGTTTGTTTTTTTGTTTCTCGGTGCCCGAATCTAATTTAATTGGCAATAAATTAATTTTCCACAAGTCGAGCCTGTTTGGCCCACAACAGTAACTGATAAGCAATCTCCCTGACTTTACCTCAACCCACAAGCTTTTGTGTTCCTATTCTTCCTATTTTCTTGCCCTCTCCCACTGAGGAGGAGGTGTCTCTGAGTGGCTGGGTGACAGCTCGGCTGTTAGACAAGATTAACCCACCACACTATCTCTCACCCCAAATCTATTAATTTTTATGAAAATATTCACATCATATTGACTGTAGAATGGCCAAACCCCAACCCTGAATATGTAGGTGACTTAAGTAACGTAGAAGAACTCGGCCTTCATAGGAATTTGTAACATTGAGCTGTCTTCATTGCAAGAAAACAGTCTTTGTGCCATTATTCAGCAAATAATCAACAGACATTTCTTCCAACCAGCTGGATGCATGTGGCACACTGAGAATCCAGCCCTCTGTCTTGTATTAACTTGAATTTCCAGGTAGTAGAGAAATGAAAAGTTAGACAAGGAACAAAATACAAGGAAGTAACAAAACCACAGAGTAATCCTTAGAGTATGGATTAAACTGATAATGGAGATTTAGGGGCTTCCTGCTGTTAGGTGGAATATGCCTGAAGACCAGTAGGTGGTCATTTACAAAAATATATTAGTGTTTCTCACAATAGCAATTACCACAAGCAGGAACTGACGGTAACAGGTAGAATAAACTCTGAATACAGGATATCTACACACATACATGTTTATTTACCACCCCCTTTTCTGCTTCTCTGCAACACTAACAATTCACTTTTAAATGAATTCAGAAGAATCACCACAACATTTACATGCCACCGAAGTCCCAAATTATACTGGGTTTTGAGCATGCAAGGCAAATGCAGACCTTGGTTTGGCCTTCCACCTAAGGGTGCCAGTTAACCTCATCAAATTGGATTCAGAAAAATCGTGAAGACAATTTTCAGTTTTAGAGACCTGCGGAAGAAGTAAGAGTTCTTTTTACTCCAGATTCGATGAGAGGTAACTGCTCTAACACTTTACCAAGAATTACCACATTGCCACACCAGCACTAGAGAACACTGGATCAAAAATGATCTAATAACTACCAACATGTTCTAATATCCGACTTGGGCTTCTTATACATAACAAAATTTAGTAAGTTACTCCCAATTTATTAATCTACTTCGCCTTTTAATGCACATCACTTTTCAGCATGTGTTTGTACCTGCTGACCGAGGACAAAACCCTCTCCTGAAAAGAGACAAAACTAGTCCTGCACAGGACTGATGCCTTACATTTAGGAAAGGCAGAGCTGAGACAAACATGTAGCAGAGTAAACACTAAGGCCACCACAGCAAGCACAATGTATGGGCAATCTGTCCTTCTATGAAGCCATTCCTGTCTGTGGAACACAATTAAATTTTATTTTATTTGAGAGTGCTCCATTGAAACTTCAGAGTAATACATTTCAAAATGCATTTATGGAACAAATTATGTATCTTTATAGGTGTTCATACAAATTCTTTTCCTATGCAGGTTATCACTGAACAGATAAAGTTGGGGGCAGATCTGTAATTACTATAAACAAGTATATTTTACTCAGCTGAGTTTAATGGAGTTTCTATTGAAACTGATTTATTGACATTACAATTTGCTTCATTGACTGGGTAATGACTGGCAGGACGACACCTGTATTTTTATTTTTTTGATGCATTCCACAAAATGTTAAAAATACAACTATATAATCAGAGATGGGCAGAAGAAAACTTTAATATCACTCTTTACTCTTGGGTAATAATACACAGGATTCTGTTGGAAAGACAGGAAGGAAAATGGACTGTGTTCCTAGAGTATACTCATCATTAAAACGCTCTTCTTCTGTATGCTCCCACAAGCACAACTCCTCACTTAACAGTCCAGTAGTTCCTTTCAAAGGAAAGCCTTAGAGTATTTTATAAGAAAAATAGATTTTGTAGCTCACATATGAGAATCAGTACTGATACGATAAAAAAACCCAACCCTAAAAATCCTAAGCTAAAAATAAGCACTGTCACTCTGTAAGCCTGAAGAATTTTCATACTCCAAGTAAATGGTAAAGCTGAAGAATTCAAGCAGAAGAGACACTGAGTCTACAAAACAAACACAACGCAAAGCCAAAAAAAGGAAGTAAATCAAATGCAAGTAAGGATGATGGAAACATGGAATTATTTCCAAATCGTTATGACTGTCCTTTCTCTAACTTAGAGCTTCTTTATCTAATAACATCTGCTGATTTCAGTGTGAATTGCATACTCTGGTCAGGAAGTGACTTTTTAATTCCACACTGACTGCTTATGCCCTCTTCAAGACCTCTGGTCTGTCAGGCAAACAATAAATGTCTCAGGGAATAGAGAACTGATCGAGTCCAAAATGATAGTTTTCTGTAAAAGGCCAACGTGATATTTAGCCTTATATATTTAGAAAGGTATACAGTAGCATGTGTAACAACTTTAACTAAACAAAATCTGCTTTATTAAACAATGTCTGCCCTATCAAGTTGATTCCTGACAATGTCAGCAGCAGCAATCTCAGAGGAACTGATGATGAAAGGTTTTAAAAGGCTAGCACGCACAGGACAGGACTGTTTCTATCACCAAAGCAGAAAACAGTCAAATCCCAGAGACTTTAACATACTAGGAACATGCCTCTAGCTATGATGTTTTAGAAAATTTCAATCTCCACAGTTCAGACATTTCCCAGAAGGAGGTTAGAGAAAAATAGTTTTGGGGGATACGTAGCTACCTGGTATTAGAACTCCTCCCTTATTGACCACTACTTTTACAGGGCTTTCCTTAGCAATTTTGCTTTTATTGCTCATGTTTAAAAACAAAAGACAATTCTTTAAGAAGCTCTAGATTGGCAGTGTGGAAGTGCACCTTGGCAAAGAAATAGTTTTCCAAGAATAACAACAACTCACAAGCCATTAGAAAAACTGGAGCCAAGTCCTCCTTAGCAAAGATACTCAAGTTTGTTGCAGCTGACTTGCTGAAGACACCATTCACCCTGAGCAGGCTGCAGCCAGGGCTGCAGGAGGCCAGCCAAGGTTTTTCTACAAATGCAGATTCCTCACTCAGCCTCAGCATCAAAAGCACATAAACAATTTCTTATTTCTTCCCAGGTTCTGGTGGGGTGGAGAAAAAACCCATAAGGTGTAAAGGTGTAAATAATGGCACAAGAAAGTGGTCAGCGGGGAAAGCAGAAAAGCATCCAAATTTATGGAGATGAGATAAGAAGTTTTTACATGTTAAAAAAAGCCTGGAATGGAATCTAAAATTTGAATTGCAGCATTTCAGAAATACCCTTCCTGTTAGTAAACAGCTATGTAACATATTTGAAATTGTATGTCTTATTCCTATTTCCATTAAAAACCCCAACCTACTATTATTTCAGTTACTCCATGAATAAAATTGGTAGAAAACTGATGGGTGAAAGTGAAGAATCTTCCTCACTAATACACAATAGGATTGCCATTAGTATAGGATACAAGTACTATATCTTTACCATAAATCATCTAACATAGAAATGCCAAACGAATGCTACATTGGTTACTCCAGTTCTGGTGTTTCCTAATTTGAAAGCACTCTGAAGTTTTATTAAGATTCTTTTGGGAATTTTTTTTGGCACATAAATACATATGGAGATTGTCGGTATTTATGCACAGTTTTATGACAATAATGAAAGCATCCCGTTTGTTTTTATTCTGAGACAGAATATTCACCAAAAAAAATGTGTCATTCCAATCAAAAGGCAGGAGATGAACCAACCAAAGGATTGAAGCGTAACCCAGAAGTCAAACCAAAATCACGGGACCCAGAAGATCTTAATGTTTTTTCCTCAAGTATTTACAAAATAGGAAAACTGGCCACCTCTGACTTACCTCCAGCTCATCCGCTGGTGTCTGGCACCCAACTGCTCAAGCGTGCCAGCCACACGTACTCAAGCATTTATGGTTTTTACACCTAGAGTTAATGTGAAAGGTGCAGCTGGTGAAAGGCTTAAGAGCAGGAGGTGTGAAACAATAACAATGTCACATTCTGAAATTGCCGTTTATGCATTAGTTTTTAAAAAATGATATAATCCATTCACTAACTTTTAGAAAGAGTTGAAGTGCAAGTCCCTTCTACCATGCTTCCAATCTTGAGGCAGCTCTTAGCAGTTCTAAGTGCTTTTACGGTTCCACATGTGCATATGAACACTTGCAAGTACACTGACAATTCAGTGCTTGACTATAGCTATGCAGCCACTGACTAATATTTTATAGACATTGCTTATTTTGAAACAGAGAGGCTGGATTAAATGTTGTTTCTATCTTATGTGTTCAAACAGCATGTTTTAACAAAAACCTTCAAAACAGAGTACATAATATTCAAAGGAATATAAATGATTAAACTGGTTCAGTTACAAACACGTTTTTGAAAACACTTACCAAGTGTGCTTAAGTTATGCTCTTGTAGCCTCTGCACTGGTATATAAATACAGCTGACTTGGTTTTCAAATGGAATCAAAATCCAAAAGCTCACACCAAAATCTCTGGTTTTACAGCAATTCATTTACTATGGAAAGACACCTACAGTTGACTAATGGCCAAGTTCCTGAGAAGAAACATTACTTTCTGTGAAGGACAGGAAAGATTCCCCTGGTTTTCTGATGCCCCCCCAATGAACAATCTTAACCAGGACAAATTTGGAAACTGAATCAAACTGAATGGTTTGACCCAGAGAGCTTGAGATCACAACTGGAACCACAGAGACACCTGAGCTCTAGGGAGGAAGGCAGTAAAGCAGTGTGTCCACCACCAATCCAGTTAGGTAGTTGGTTGAAAATGTATGGACAAACCCCACCTCTTCTGTACACAATCCTCTACCCTGGAATGTGGGTATCTATAAGCATGGAAAAGGACTTCTGACTCTTTCTACCCTTATATATAGAGTGAGTTTAAAGAGAAGACAGACAACAGTCCTTTGCCATAAATAGCTGTCATCAGAAAGGACAAGGGCCTCACCGAATCATCAAGAAGACCTTAACTGCTGCCTTGCATGTACAGCAATTTTGGTAAAAGCAAAACTATATTCCAGATGTCAAATCAGATCGTACTTAGGTCACTTTTATGTTAGGATATCAAACTTGTTCAGAAAAGAAGGATCCTTGAAATTACTAATGAGGAAACCTAGAGCTGTAAGGCAAGTCTAGACCAAACTCACTGGTCCTCTCCTCTTCCCTCCCTCCCTCCCTCCCTCCCTCCCTCCCTCCTTCAGGCAACAGATTTATTAAGGCACAGCCCAGCAGTCTAGGTCAATTACTGGGAAAAGGCCAGGGCGCAATATATCAATTGAATGACTTTCTACCTCATTAAAGGTGAAAATAAAAGGGATTTGAGCAACAGCAGCCTCTTGTGCGCTTGCTGATGGGATTTGAGATTTGCTATTGATTTTCCAAGTGGAGGCACTTAGTTCTCCTTACTTTACTGAAAGGACATTTTGTCATTAAAATGAACGACAAAAAATCCACCCCTACAAACCTCAGCCATAGTTGAAGTTTTGGGGGATACGTAGCTACCTGGTATTAGAACTCCTCCCTTATTGACCACTACTTTTACAGGGCTTTCCTTAGCAATTTTGCTTTTATTGATATGGAAAAATTAGGCAGAGCACAAGGTCCATGCGACTTCCAAGCTGGAAGGTACTCTAGCACTTCAAAGACAATTAAACCAAATAAAGTTCTAAAGTTCTAGTATCTTAATTCCTGACCTGCGCCAATTAAGTATGGGATAATGAATATGAAACATAACCCCATTAACTGAATTAAGTTAGAGCCCATATGCCAAAATAAACAAATATGTAGGGGGTAACATGCATGTTAGAAACAATCAGAGGTAGCCCTAAAGCAGAACAGGCAAGTAAGTCAGAATTTGAGGAAGAAAAAGCAGGAAGATCTGAAAACTCTTATTTCCCTGGCCAGAACCACTGGGCCTTACAGATCTTCCTCTCTGGCTCAGACATAAAATTGCTCTAACAAAGTTCCCTCTGAAAAACAGACATAGCGTTTTTGTCTTCATGATCCCTGTTTCCATAAAATCAAGCTATTTTCTTATAGAGCAGCCCCCTTCAATTCAGAACCTGCATATTCCTTAACCGAAGAAAAGAGCTGAAGTACACAACATGATACTATCAGTCCTGTACTGCGTATCAGCCCACCAGCCAAACTGCTGGTCTGAACTGCTGGGCCAAACTCTTAATCAGGAGTCCTTGAAAACCTCTACAGAGCAAAACCTCACTCTGCTGGAACATCCTGGAGTATTTTTCATTTGCATTTATTTTTAGCTTCCCATTAATTAATTTAAAATAATACTTTTGCTCTGTTTGTATTCAATTAATTAGATTATGAAGTTTCTGGCATGCTCAAGCATGAGCTTAGTAACAGACAAAATAGCACTCGTTTGGGCACTACTTTGTCGCAGACCTAAGTAACAAAGACAAATACAAACAACATCTAAACTCTGGGTTCTTTAAATGGCTAAGAAAATTACAATCTTAAAAGAAAACGTAATATGAAAGGCAACCACTGAGCAGAAATATGCCTGGCTCAACGGGACCCAGCAGCTATCTTGGGCAGAAACAGGAAACTTTCTTGGAGCCCTTGGCACTCTCAGGAACACCGCACACATTTTTCTGGCTTGGCTTCCTTTGTCACCACAGAGCTAATTGTAAAAAGAGGTCAAATGATTTTTGTGGTATTTCAAATTCAGAGCAAAAGCTAGTACATGTCGTTAATCAAGTAAATTGCTAATGCCTCATTCTGCAAAGTAAATCGCTTAAGTTATATCTTTTTTTCCGTAGGTCTGGTTAAGGACACAGAAGACAAATGGATTTTCAGCATTAAAAAAGTAAAAAAATATAGTTTTTCATAATTCATGTGAGGCACTGTGAGGGCGGGTTGGATGCTTGGTTGCTTTTTAAAAGGTCATGCATAGACGGGCATGCACCTAATCTGCTATCCTATAAGCTATCCTAATTCTGAAGTTTGGTTTACAGCAAATGTAGCTCACACAATGCACAACTATTTGAATCCTCAGGAATAAAGTCACCAACTAAAATCCACAAAGGGGCACCAATTGTTGAAACACCTTCAATGCATAGTGAGACTTGGCAAAATGCCTTTGCATTCAGCTGAGATTTCGGAAGTGGATGAAGTAAACTAAGCATCCGAATGTTCCTGATGTTCTGTAGGAGCTACACACTTTTCATTTTCTTGAGATTAGTGGACGAGGCTGGATTTAAAACAACAGCATAGGAGAAAGCCACATTTTTTCACATGTAAGACAGCTAAGATACTAAGATAACTGAAAGGTGGGAATTTTCTCACTTATCCTTACACTAAACTGTGTTTCTTGACCATAGACATGCTTTACTCTTTCCCAGACATACATCACAGCAGACAATGGCAAATCTCAAACCTCCTTTAGAATTTACTGTTCTAAATTGGCTGATCCTCACCTTGAGTGATCCAGAGCATTGAAGGAAGCCAGTCAGTCTTACCCTCCTTTAAACAGCCATTACACATTTTCAGATCTAATTTGGAATCACAGAACTCCTTCAACCTTCTCCCAGTACTAAATCCAGAGCATACCTGTAGATAGCAACTTACTAAAAGACTTAACACAGACCCACCACTTTGTACACCGAGAATTCCACTTGTGTGCAACTGACAAAAGGTAAATTGTAAATCTGCTTGCTAAAACAGTTCAACAAAATGGATGAAAACCCAGTTTGCATCTGAAGAGCTAAACAGATTTGAAAAATTTACTGTCATTTCAAATGAAAAGAAGCTGGAGCAAGAAAGACCTCCTTTCCCCTCACGTCAGACTTCAGTAAAGAGAGATGTCTGTGAGTGCAACTTTCTCACTGGAGGCTGGGTCTGCACCAGCCTTTCTTGCCCCTAAGAGTAATAGAATAGTGCACTTTCTCCAAAACAGCTGAAGTTTCTGCAGAATTAGCCAAGAGCAGGTGCTGAGCAGTATATGAGCTATCGCTACCCTGAACAGTAGTAAAAGTCTAGACATAGTTTTCTTGTATAATTTAATCTTTATGTCAGCCTCCTCACTTCCTTCTATTTCTTTGCTCATCTGCTGCCTGCTCTCCCATGCATAGTAAGTACACCATTAAAATAACAAGGCCTAGGCTCCATGACCATTCCCACCTCTTTGCTTTCAAGTCCGTCCCATCTTTGGACCATCTGTACTTTCTGTCTCAGCAGAAAATTAACTCTATCAATAGCATCTGGCACAAGAGGATGAAGCAACTGATGGGAATTTCAGTTGCTTGTAAAGTGATGGAGAGACAAACTAAGACCACCACAAATATATGATCCTTACTGCTCCTGATGGGTCTTAAAGTGAGCAGAAGGAAGCACATCCTAAGTACAAAGCAACTTCATAGGCTAAGATATTATGAGTCTTAAAACGTATCAGTTTGCAAGCCTCTTTGGGTAGAAACACACACTTACTCCACAAACTCACGTCTGCCTAACATTTGTAGCCTGATGTGACATTATCTGCAGATCTCCAGCCACTAACACCATAAAAATAAGTAATTACAGTAATAATACAGAGGTTTTCGGAACAGCAGGGAGGGAATAAGCTGAGATAGATGTGAAGGAAGAGCGCTAGAAAGTTCTGTAGCAGAGACTCAGCCACCTGCTGACTGCACAACAGAGAAACCTCTTAAGAGGCAAATACAGTCAGAAAGCCAGTAAGTGCAAGTTCAGTTAAAGTGAAGTTTTCCTGCCTTCTACAAACCTGTAAATATTGCTTTCATTACTGTCCTAACCACCACCTACATACACAGGCAGGAATCCTTTAATTCACAAACATTTGCAAGAGTCAGTGCATAAAATCTAATAGGAACATATGTTCAGACCTTGAAATAGCCTGAGCAGTTCCTCTTCACGACAGCAGTGATAGTCACATCCAACTAACAGCTTCCCTACTGCTAAGGACATCGGTCCCCATCACTGTCAGAGACAAATCAAAGCCAAGCAGATTAGAGAGGAGCTGCTTAGCTTCTGTGAATGCACAGAGGCCCAGCTCAGTTTGCATCTTAGGCAATATAAGCAAGGAAAAAAACATCAGCAATAAGAGAGAGGGAAGGATTGAAGATGACGACAAATGAAGGAGGGAGGGAGAGATAGATACTGCATTCACAGGTTTTATATTGAGTTAACGCTGTCCTTAGCTGGCTTACAGAGGCAGCCGCACCTGAGCCTTGCTTCCCTCTCACAAGACAGTGTCCAGGAATATTTGTCAGGTACCAGAGATGAGATGGATTTTATGGAGCTTTGAAGGGAGGTTGTGAGGGCAGGAGGAAATGAGGTGCTAATGCTGATCATAACAAAAACTGCTGGAGCCAGCCGTAATGGGACAGTGGGAGCGTGTCTGAAGTGAAAATGAAGGCGTTAAAGGATGTACCACACTACATCAATGTCAGAGACTGCTTGGTGCCTCTGAGCAACTCAGAAATAGAAACGTGGCATGATTGCCCTGCACGGCTCTTTGTGGTTACGGCAGCTATCTGTGCCCTCTCAAAAATTATAAAGCAAAAGCTTTCATATTAATGAGACAATTGTGTGGCAAGGTTGTGGGAAGTACAGTCAGAAGACAGAGATGCACTTTGTAACAAAGGCATTCTCTTACCAACTTTGTTTCCCATTTTCACTCAATATATTCTAATTGGAGGGAAGGAAGCTGATGAAAAGGTTAGGAGCTGTGGTTAACACAGCATTTCCCAAGCCTCAAATGACTCGGCCCTCTTCAGCAATACAGAACCAAGATATATACTCTCCTCTCCACCACTTGTTTTTAAGTGCCCCGTCACCTGTTTGTATCCACAGGCCCCCAGCCACTCCCCTTTGGACAGGGTGGTAAGGAGAGCTTAAAGAGGCACAATAACACTCCTAAAACATTCCAATTAAGTAAAATGGCTGTTTTATAGAAGCTTGGGCAGTGATTATTCTTCACTGGGTAGCTTTTATTTCTGTTTAGATTAGCCTATGATTTTTATTATGCTGAACTGATTAAGGGGCCAAACCTTATGTGTGTCCTGTCTGTCAGACAATAGAGGACCTGATCTCACAGATCTGCACCAGCCCAAGCCCCTCTGCATTTCTGAAGAACTTTCAACAATATTTTGTAATAGTTGTGCTTTTGAGGGAACACAAGATCTGTGAATCTGTGCAGTTTTGCTTTGCCGTCTCCAGCGAGTGCACGACTTCTTACAAGACAATACACTATTGCCAGGAGCCCAGTCTTCCTTTACTCAGACGGCACAGTGTACTTCGATGGTATCCATAACTAGTTTTAAGGGAGTATGCATTGTATCAAAATGAGACTAGTTTGTCTCATTACCAGGTTTTTGTACTTGGTGGGATAGAGGAGATAAACATACAGGGTTAATACTTTACACTGTGAGGAATACGTTTTCTCAAATGGCATATCCCATTACCTAACACAGAGTCATAAGGGACGCTGGTTCTCAGGCACATGTTCACTTGCAGAGTCCACACGCCATGTTTTGCTCACCTACTTACCATGACCCCTAACCACCTCACCACGGGACTAGATGCCAAGTAGAAAGGACACAACCCGATCAATGAGAAATATTAAGTACAGCTGAAACCTTATTCCTCATTAGAAATAAGAAGCTTTAAGTTGCAGTGAGGTAACTACCACCTTAGCTCCCTAAAGATGAATTTCTAACATCCCCTTCTCATAAAACACAGCATGCCATAGCACAGGAACTGGCACATCCAAAGCCCTTGAGATTCAGAAGAGAACTGAGCTTCGGCACCCTGGGCAGGAGCTGTGGCCACTGAGCCCCTGGGTGAAGGGGCTGCAAGGCACTACCAGCAGTGGGTGGTGGTGGACTTTTCTGATGGGTGTGCTCGCAGAACGCCTGCCAGATGCAATGTGAGATGTGCCTAGACTATAGATTTTGATAAACGTAAGCTATGAAGTATAAAATATTGCTTTCATCTCTGTATTACACCAACCTTTTATTCCCTTTGTGAACTGCCCTTAATTTAATAAACTGAGCCTCGAAAATTTGTTGAGGCAGATACACTAGCTTACTGATTAATGACACCTGTACAACTGGTGGCATGTGGGATCTTAATGAAGTCTGGAAAATTATTATTTTGCTAATTCTAAGGTGAAGAATTAGTTAAATAGGTCTTTTTTTCAGGACTACGCATTTCCATGCATTAAGATGACTTTAATGCAATTGTCAGGCCCAGCCTTTGTAGTCACTGAGAATTACACTTGTTTATTGTGTCTGAATAAATTTGACAGAAGAGTGCTCTCAGGCACTGCCATAAGGTTTATGTATGCTTGGGTGGTACAATCTGAATTTCTATATTTTGAAATATTTAGGTTCATCAATAAAGCTAAAGGGCAGTGAATTAAAAATCAATACAAAGGCAGACTTCTTAAGGCAACACAGAGGGAGTTCATGGACTACATAATTGCTAGAATTCATTAAAGACAGGTGCGGGTAATGAATTTTAAGAAGGATCCAGTGTTATCATTATGCAACCTCACATAAAATGGGTAGTAAAAAAAAAATCACACTTTGGAGTATGAACTGACAGATACAAAGGTCATGAAGTAACTCCTCTGCCTTTTCAACCTTAAGTAAATTACTGCACAGTTGATTAGATAAATTACTGAAAGGAGCTGCAGGTCACCTTGATACGGCTCCATCGCTGTTACAGGCGGTGTGCTGATACGCCACAGGAGGTAATGAGCTAATTCAATATGGCAAAGTCTGCGTTAAGAAAGCATTGTTTCGTCTTATATTCCTAACATAAGGAAGCTTGCACAGCATCCCTCATCCTTCCCAAAACATAGAGAGGGAAACAGTAACTTTTTGTGTGCCTTGTGAGAGCAGTGACCTTGGACAACCTTCAGAAAAAGTAACTGTACAAACAAGCAGACCTGTGACATAACGGTGATGGAAAGGAATTCCTCAGAGTTATGCTTTCGGAAGACAGAAAAACATGGACAAGAAGGAAATCCTCTGCCAAAACAGGCAGTGACAACCACATTTCGTTTCAAATTAAAGCCGTCTTTTAATCTCATCTGAAAACTGGTGTCAGCACAACATTCAAAGCCAACTTTCAACAGAAAATACTGGACTGCAGCTCGTTAAGGGAAATCTCATCCCAATTACTTATGGCACTCTGAAAATCTGTTAGGATTTTTTTATCCACCATCCCCTGAGTGTGTCTTGTCCTCTGGCCAGTGCCTTGTTTAAAAAGAGAACTCAAAAGCAGCATCCACAAAAGAAGTACAAAAATTTTAAATCCCCAAACACTTCCCATGATACATTCATAGGACTGACTATGCTAATACCTAAGCTAAACTGCTTAACAAGGCCAACGTTACACCTAATCAGGTGGTAGCTGTTTTCTCCAGCCTCTTCCCTAACCAGTCTGACTCTGGGCACTTACTACTTTAAAACCCTGTCCAGTGAAGGGATGGAGGGTTAGGACTACCCTCACCACCATCCCAGCACCCTGTTCAGCAGGTTTTTTTATGATTTCTTCTTTCTTGATTTGACAATGGTAAAACAAACCATTTTGTTTTGAATCTTAGTGTCAATCTCAGAAGGCAATGGGAAACTGGATAGCACTTCCAGAAGCTCTATAGCAAAATTTCATAGGGTCTGACTGGTATATTGTACAGTCATCAGCAAAGGGAAGACCTCAGTCACTGAATAAAACCTGTAGAAATACAAATAATCAAATATGCAACTTCATAAAACCAGCATTTTCCATGTGAAAACGGATTTGCTGAAAAATACTAAATACTATTACTATCACCACCTAAGAAAAATTTAGCTGAAATATCTCATTACAGAGTTCCTTGCCCCAAAGGTGTTTGTAGGGTTTTTTTAGCGTGTACTTACCCAAAATGTTTCCTTGAACTTGGATTAAGAAATTACTAAACTGCATTTCCCTAACAGCATGTTGATTTTTGTAAACTGAAGTATGGGCCCACATTTTCTAACGAAAACTGAATGGCCCAGAAGATTACATTTCCTATAATGCAATGCAGATCTTCCTCTGAGGGATCTGTATAATATATTATAGAAACTGCGTAATTCTGAATAATCCCTGGAGATGTAGTCCAGAAAAGCAGGCCAACCCAAAAGGGAGAATGGAAAACACATCATGTGTCTCAACTGCAATCCCCATTTCATATGTAGCTTAAATACTAAACAGGCTCAAAATTAAATACTGCAGAGCCAATCAGTAATAGAAATTAAGCATTTTCAACCTGAAAACTGTTAAAATATTTCATGTGATTAAAGAAAAGTCAAATGGAGTGTTTCGGAATTCCCACTCTGTTAAAATGTCCTATTTCATATTTTAGTATCAACCTGGAACAAACTCAAATATTCAAATGCAGGCATTCCCACTGTGATGGAAACTTCAAGTTTTGCCCAGCTATAATCACAGCTGATTCCCTTCTTTAATTTCAAAGGCAACCCTGAAGTCATGTATAAGAAGAGTAATTTGCTCTTTTCCTGTGGGATTTTGTTTTTCTCCTTTAAAAAAGTCTGTTTTCTGAAATGTGAGTGCCTTCAGTGAAGTTTGGAGAGCTGCTATTTAGATGCTAATCAAATGTATATGGACACATCAAGGCACTGAGCTCAGACAGAAGTCAGCAGGCTATCTACAGAAGATGAAGCCACATTAATGAGTCATGTCAACATTGATCCATGTAAACAAATGCCAACACTTACATGGAAAAATTATGATCATCTGATCATCATTCCCCTTGGACTGCAGAAGACAGCGAAGACAAATCTCAGTGCAACTCTGACACTCAAATCCTCCTCTTCTGAACTGACCATGCACCACCATTCACTGAGACATGCTTTTCTGTGTGCATCAGGTGGCTCCTTCCCTTCTTGTCCCATACACGTACATTAATTTCTTTCAGGTACCAACTGACTTGCTACGTACAAACCTACAACAGGCAGTCACGTTCATGCAGCTAGGGAGCCAGCAGCAGCTGTAGGCAGCTACAACACGTGTGACAAGCTGGGGTGCTCCTAACAAAACATTCAAGTGTTGATTTCAGGGAGGAAAATAACACTATATATTTCTCATAGCCAAGCAGAGAGATATGCCAGCTCTCCAAGCCAGCAACATATCTTTTCCACTCCTCACACCAGTAATAGCACAAGATCTTTTAGCATTAAATAGAAGACTCCACCATGTCCAGAGGCTATGATTACTCTTACATGGAGAGACCAGAGAGCTTCTGCTAGTCTCTTTCATGATGATGCTCCTAAACATTATATTAAACACTCTTTCTTGACCCCTGTTAGATCTCACAAGCGTTTAAAGGTTGATGCCACGTTGACTAAAATACAAATCTGTAATTTTCATATTACAGAGAATAAAACTTTCAGTTGTGCAGTGCTTAGTCCCATGTTCTGTAAAGCTTTCTATCTTCAGAAAGTCGTGGCTTACTTGAAATTGCTACCCAGGGTGGCTTTGTGACATTTTAACGCCCACTTGGTGGGTACATAAAAGGAATATGAAAGGGATGAAAGATAACTGTTGGCATCACAGCCCATTCCACACATACCATTGCAGGGACACTCTAGGTCCATTCAGTTCTGCATGGTTGTGCTACCTTTATAATGTATAGGTAAATTTGTCAAGTTGAACACAATTTGCCATTGTTTTGTGTATTTTGGCAGAACACAAGGCAAGATCACGCTAGCGAATCAGGCCTTGCATGTTACCCATTAGGTGTACGAGCTGCAGTCATCCTTATTCCTGCATCCTTATCCTTCCCCACAGTAGCATCAGTGTGCTGAGTCAGCCACTATTGCACTACCTGATGTCAAACAGTCCTGTGTAATACTAACCTGGGTGGGAAAGTTCAGCTTGATCCTAGCTGTTAATCAGATTATGATCTGAAGTATTTATTATGCTAAGGTTTGCACTTTTATACACGTTTGCATCATCAGGGGACAGTGCCATTAATAGCCTGTCACACACTCAGCAGCTTAGGGAAAATCTTTCTTCTGGCTGAAGGAAATATCCTTTGGGGATTTTAATGGCTGTGTGGCAGGTTCCTCGTTGCACATTTCTGCTGACAGGCCATGCTCAGGAAGCACCACAAGAAAGAGTACTGCTCCCATATCTCCATTTACTCATATATTATAGCCTAGCTGTGCTGCACTGACAACATTTACCTTTTGCCAAAAAACATCCAACACAAAATGGTATCGCATGCGCCGTGAGAGGACTGGAGAAGCAAAGAACTGAAATTTGAGGCAGTCAATTAGCAAAAGCCAACAGTGACTCTTAGTCTTTCCCTACTTTCTTGAAAAGCCTGGGGGAAAGGCATGAATCAGGCTGATAAAACAGGAGCCACTCACCTTCAGGTTACCAGTTCAAACAAATCCCGAGTCTAAAGCAGCAGAAAGTCTCTGTTATCCCCTGGAGGTTATTTGGTAGTTTATAAGAAACTTGCTAGAAGTAAGTCATACTGTATGGAGCATTTATTTACTGCTAACTAAATGCCCATTGAAAAGCAGCACTAATGCGAGGATAAGGCACATGGGACCACCACATCATCATGGTCCAGCTATACCAAAGCTATCTCACCAGCAGAACAAGGAAAAAAACCAACCTCCTTCTGAAGGAGGCAGCATTAACATAGGACTAAAGGCTAAAGGGCTGCTAAAAATTCCCTTTTTTTCTTTTTACAAGCCTGACTTCAGCAGCTCCTGTTTAGCTACCTTCTCACAGAAATACTTCTATTTTATAGAACACCCTTTCTCCTGTATAACTTTACTCTGATGTATTTGCAGCTCGCACTCCTCCCCAGTACATGGTCACTGGACTCTTCTTGCAAATGGGTGGAAAAATGCATCTCCTGAAAACAACCATGCCTTTATTGCATAGCGGGCAGTACAGTTAAACAACATGACAGCCACAAAGGGAGGCTTTCAGCAATAAACACTTCTGATGCTGTAACAGCAACGCTAATTACTGACAGGCACCTGAGGCAACACCTGAACAAATCAGCTATGTCCCATATTTGAAGATCACTGAAAGGTCAGAGCCTCAGGGGTACAAATATACATATGCATCCATGGACAGGAACCCCTGACAAACTTTATTTTTACCTGTTTCTCGAATATGACATTTATTGAGCACAATGAAGGCAGTTTGTGGTGTGTGCACTGCAGCAGGGTGCTGCGCAACATGAGCTGGCACTGGCCAGGAGACCCGGGCAACCTGACTGGAGCCAGACACTGCTCTCAGCGCCATCCCACCGTAGCCCAGTGGGGTGGGCAGAGAGGACTGGGAGCATCAGCAGGTGCCACTGGCCATCCCCAATGATTTGAGGTGATGAGAGAAGCTTGGGGTCAACTCAGAGTCCAGCCAAGACCTGCAGGAGATGAGCTGAAGACAGGGCACCCCATTGGGCTACACTGAAATCAGGACTGGGGGACTTCTACCAACAGCGCCCATACAAGAAAACCAGTTTCCAGATATGAAAACCAGTTATCCACCTGGGTCCCAGGCTGGACACTGGTCTCCCTGTGGGGCGGCCCCAGCCAAAATGGGGCCGGGTGGCTGGGCAGGGCCTCCTGGTGCCCTCTGCACCCACCCAAATGCCTTGTGCACACGTGTAGCAGCTTTGGTCTCAAAATGTCTATATAGCATGTGATAGGGAGAGATTTTAGCTTCCCTCCATGTTTTGCACACACACTGAGAGGTGTGTTACAATTTTGAGCTGTTTAGAGCAGGCAACAAGTGCAGCAGCAGGACCAGAATTGAAGTTATTGGATTAGCGGCTCAGTAATTCTCCTTATTGCCTTCAGCCATGTCAGAACAAACTTGTATGCTTTTCTGAAAATTGTATTACATTTGCAGGGCACCAGGCGCAGGGCACCAGGCCTCGGCCACCGCCTGCTGTGCCACCTGCAAGGAACCCACGCTGCACCTCAGCCTCCAGTCGGGCAGGTCCTGAAGGCTCTGCAAGCCTTCCCTGGGCACCAGGCTTGCCAAGGATACTTACCTGTGAAGAAGAATGTAATTTTTACCTTGCCTTCATCTGAAGCAGACCCATTTCAAACATCTTTTTCTCCCCCAAATACTTAGTAAGAAGAAAACCGTAATAATCAATTGCTGGTGATGCAGGTTTTTTTGCATTCATACTTCTAATCAGGTTTCCAGCCAGACTGCTAAGCCCCGCTGGCAACAGCACGCCCTCTCAAAATCTGTTCACAGCCCTTTCTTTCCAACCTTTCCTCCCCTCTTTCTACCCATCAGGATTACACACAATATTTATGACCATAATTACTCTGTCTCTTAAGACAGTAGCCATCTGTGAAAACCACAGAATACTGATTCTATATTTAACATTAATAAGTCTCATAAATAAACCTGACTTAATTTACAATAACTGGTTTCTCAGAAATACAAAACTTCCAGTCCAGTTAATGATTTCTTGCTGGCTGTTTAAAACACTGGGGTGTTTTTTTCATACTAGTGCACATATTTTATAGCTACTGCCGCTTCATCCTGTAAAAAGAAAAGTAGAGAAAAGGTTTGATTTCCCCCTCCCCTAATTCAGTAGTAATAAGAGTTGAAAGAAATGTAAAGTAGCAGCAATGAACTTACACTTGCTTGGAAAATTATTCTTGCTCCCATTATGCTTTGAAAGGCGTATTAAAAAAAGTCTCAGAGGCTTCACTCTTACTCATGCAATAATGTGCTACACAAGAATAATTTCTAATATTGTCTATCTGGTATAAAGCTAGCTGTGGTGACATTAACAATATTTTGTGGTCAGAGAACTGGCCCGGGGACTCAGAAAATTAAAACTAGGGCTCAGTATTTGACTGTTATGGATTTCCTGTGCTTTGCTGCATACAGAATTTCATCCATCACTCTAATTAGTTATCGCCTACATAATTCCTCTTTCGTCCTTACTGAGCAGCCATATAGCTTATATATATGAATGCCAACCAAACTATCTCTTGGATTACACTCTCTCTCCACCTCCACGAAAGACCTCACCTACAAAATCAAAATGCAGGGAAACATGTTCACATTTCCCCGCGTTTCTGCCAACTGCATGTGCTCAGCACTGGCTCACTCGGGTCAAACAGCATGGGCACAGCCTCTTGGCCTTCCTGAAAACCCACCTGGTACACAGCCACTGTCTGGCAACCTGTCTGGCACAAGAGTGTTTCTACAGCAGTTCCCAGCTCTTAACCCCTTAGCAATCCTATCTTCAATGCTGCTTTCATAAAGGGGTTGGGATACATGCTAAGTAACAGGGATCATTTAGAAAAGTAAGGATTTTCCAACATTAGGTACAGTTGAGGAGACACTGATAACAGCATTATTTACAAGGTGTCTGTATGTCTGGCTGTATGTTGGGTGTGACTGCAATATGCATGTCATACAGACCTCTTGTGCTTTCCCACTGAAGCAGGCATTTGCAGGTTTTCTAAGAGTAAGGGGTACATAGCGCGGAACACCATGTGTGATCCAAATAGTAAATTTGTTCTATACCAACACAATAATCTATGGATTCCTACTTAAAACAGATTTATTTGCACTCTATTCAGTGCATTACCTGCCAAGAATTTCTAAGAGAGAACATTCCGGCAATGTATCATTACATTTCAATCTTTCATATTTCCTCCTGTTTGAAATAACTCTGCAGTGCAGCATTTTATCTCATTTACACTAGTTTGCTTATGCCTGTGAGATTTTTTTTTTTTTTTTTAAAAGAGGACTGTTAAATAGCCACCTCTGCTATTCAGTCACGGCTCTGGGGCACTACATGCAAATCTTTCTTACTCCAACAGCACCTGAACATGGAAAGGCAGGCGGGGACTGAACGGATGTCTTATTCACATTCCCCATTATGTTTATGCATCCAAACAACAATAATTTCAATTACATTTAGAAACACAGGTTCAGATTCTCTCTTAGCTACAGATGACATCACTAGCAGGAAACAGTATAACAGCAAGAGTCACTTATAATAAAGTCACTCCAACATAAAGGGATTCACAGATGATATGGGCGCGCATAGCACTATCTGTGTAAAAATACAAATGTCCTGTTTTTATTAACTTATAAAACAAGTACTTGCAGCTTATCATCATCAACATCTGCAATCTGTTTACTGTTTTCCTTACAGTTCTAGCTTCTGGAACCCTGGATAACAGCAGAGTCTCAGCTAACAACAAAAACCACTCGTGGTCATGGTTTCAAAGAATAGCTAGAAAATATGAGACTTAACAAACTAAGATGGGAACAAAAGCATTCAGATCTCTGTTTAAAGTCTGATAATTTTCTAGGTAGAAACTAGAATGTTTGACCCCCCAAACAAGTTCAGCCTTTGCTCATCACCGTATGATAAAGAAACTGCAACATAAGCTTGTGATCAGCCTTGTAGAAATGTAAGTTCCATCGAGCAGCGAAGTATAAAAGAACCTGAAGTTCTACTTGCTGCATCTTTGGGTCTCAACACGCATTGTCAGTTTTAAGCTGCAGATTGAAACTTAAGAGAAATGTTATTAAAGTTCGTATGACCAGAAATATTAACATTTTTCCCTCCAGATGAGAATGGAGTTTTTTCAAAATACAGTCTTTCTATTCCCAGGAGTTCAAATAAACTGTACTGTGCCAATCTAGTGAGACACAAAAATGATAACTGACCCACTAGGTTTTATTATTTTAGACTAAGAAAAGTACAGAAAGCAAAGCAGCAGAGCAATTTTTTAAAAACTCCTTTTTTCCAACAATATCTTAATGACTGATAATAATGCAGACAGTCATTCTAAAACTTAAGTAAGTTTTAATATAATAACTGTAAGAAATATGTTTTAATATAAAAACTTCTATTTAAACTATAAAAGTTCCACCCAAAGTTGAAAGAAACAAAGAGGAGAGTGTAGTGATGTGCAACTGCTAGTTTTCTCACCTGCTTCCTTCCCTGGGACCATCTGCACTTTCCACAGAGATGCTGAAGTAGCAAGTGGAACAGTTAGGTGTGTAATGACAGGCCTTACCAGAGGCAGTAAACACTGGAATATCATGAGAAGACTTGAAATTTTCTGGCAGACGCAAAAATCAGGCACTGAATATAGTCCCATTCTATAAAGACAATATCATCTCCAAAAATATTTTTGCATGTTGCATTTAATGGAGGTCTGCACTAACCTCCCTGGTGCTTCTCAAAGGTACACTTCACTGCCAGTGCTTTGCTGAATGCAAGACTGAGTGCTCAGATGGAGGCACAGTACCCCAAAGACCTGATCCTGACCTCACAGCAAACTCTGTAACAACACAAGCCATCTCCCTGAAGTTAGCAGGTACAAATCTCAACCCCTGTGAATTAAGTAGTACTACTCCAATTCAGTTCAGATAGATCAAATGCCACTCAACTGAAGTAAAAGTAGTAAGGGAGAACAAAAGTAGACTTGAAAAATACAAGTGACTGGTGAATGAGGTAGCAGACAAACTGGAAACGAGCTTTTGAGGTTTCTCCCTAATTAGCCAAAGCAAAAATAGGAAAGATAAATCAGTCAAGACTATAAGGTCAAAATTAAAAGAGAAAGGTGAATACTAGAAGGTTAGCCCTCCTTTAAAATGATTTAGCATTTTCTTCTGGTGACTTGGAAGGTAAGCATTTCTGAATAAATTACCCTTTTTAAGTCTTGATTCATGCTTCAGTACTTCTTTTGAACATGTGCTTAAGTTCTGTTGATAGGGAAACTTATTTAATCACCTGCTAAAGTACTTTTCTAAATTGAGACCTAAATCAGCATCTATAAAAGCTTCGTTCAAATCAATGGGAATCTTTTTATAGACCTTACTAAGAGCTCTATCAGTCATTAAGTCAAAGGAGACTGAACCAAGAAGTGGAAAAATCCAAGCTGCTTCTCCTGGAAGAATAAGCTCCAAAACCTCTGTACTTAGTAATAACTTTCTTTCATCCTCTAATATTAAATGACAGCACTAATAACATGCAATATCAAGTTATTAAGCATCTAGTCCCGAGTCATCCAATTAGTTTACTGCAATGTAATTAAAACAAAAACAACATTAACTCAAAAGTGAAATTCACTGCAGTTGAGATGAGCAAAGCCAAAGAATAAAAGTTCATTAGAACTAGATGAAATTCATATCCAGATTGGTCTAAACTCTGGGTAATTAGCTTGAAACAGCTTGGCATTATCCAAGGAGGATACGGATAATTGGGTTCAACATCCCTGAAGATCTGCTATGTTTCTTGTGACAATAAACCATTTGTGCTTTGAAGCTGCTTCCCGTTTTCTCAGTCAGCCTCATCTGACAAGGGCTATTGACCTGATAATTTACTTGTCAAAACTTGTTAGTTGAGGCAGGACAAAAGCAACAAGGCATGTAGGTAATCCAAGAGATTAATTTGTCGTAATGACTTTCAGGGATCCTAACCATTGTAGAGGAGATCAAACACATCTCTGAAACAGTTTAGTCTAAGCTAGGGATCACATGGTGGAAGAAAATAAGCAGGCCAAGAATTATTACATTATTTTATGCGAGGTGGCTAGAGGAAAATAAAACTAGGTGTAAAGTTTGCAATTTATTCCAGAAGATGGGACATTTTCTCCTCAAAGTTTTAAGAAGGAATAGCACCTTCCAATTATGCTTCACATTATCAGTCATGTGGCTGACCCGAAGTAATAATAACAGAGCCCTGACAACTTCCCATTATGTCCCAAATGACCTCTGGGCAATCCCACTACTTCCCACAGTTCCTTCTGATTTAGAGTTGACTAAGGTTGAGTCAGCTCGCTGTATTTCTTAAAACAGTGTGTTGTAGATACAAAAGCAATAAAATCCAGCTCAGTTTAATACTGCTAATCTTATACATACAGAAATCAGGAATGAAACTCCTAAAACAGTGAAGATGTATTAAAATGCAGGATGCATTTCTTTTGTTAAATGCTGGGAGTCTGAATCTTCTACAACATTTAAGTGACTCTAGAAAGTGTGACATTTGAGTGACACCTTTTCTTTCAGAAAAATGAAGTTACAAATGTGCTCACAGAAAAATGAAAACTAATATTCTGAAGTATTAACATGAATATAGAAGTTGAGATTTTAGAAAAAATAGCAAATATTGTAAGTACCACAAGAAAATTCCATGAGGACAATGCTGTCATTTTGCTACATTGGTCTTGTAAGAATAACAAGGATAAAATGAAAAGTAGTCTCTTTGCATTTGGCACCTCAAATTCTGATGCCACAAGCAATACAGTCCAAAAAGTACAGCCATGCAAATTTTACACAGCTATTTTCCAGAACAGAAACACAATTTCAAAACCCTATATGAATTGGAGAACACATTTGGTTTTATCAGCTACGCCATCTCCTCCAGCGCTACCCTTGGCAGTAGAGAAGGGAAGGGACTCCAGAACTGCATATCACCTGGGGTTTCAGTTCACGGGGTTCACAGGATAGTCAGCTTTTAGAATGCAGAATTCAATCCTACTCCACGTCACAACTCCCTCAAGCAGCTTCTCTGCATCTCAAAGTCTGACATTCACAGAGAAAAGGCACCAGGGGAAACAAAAAATAACAAACCAAATATGCAAGGCCTTTCACATCCTACTGATGAGCAGATATCACCAGCTATGGCAATAAAAATGTTTCCTTTCCTGCATGCACATGGGAGAAGGAAGTAAAATTTAATTCTAAATGCAAATCTCAGAAAAAAAAAAACTTGCAGAAAAGGGCAGTAGGGAAATCCTAGAAACAAAATAAAGAGAAAGCATATGAGAAAACATCTATAGAAATCAGAGATAATAGCTCAAGGATTTTTGCTTGGTTTTGTTATTGGCTTTAATTAAAGATTCTTCATTTTTTCTATTCACACGGTTCATTTTCCCCCCTCCCATCAGCCAGCATGAAACCTGGCCCCTAAAGGTTATTTTTCACTCATGATAAGGTTCATCATCAGTCTTTCCATCTCTCAGTTCTGGTTGTGGGTTTCTAGCCTCCATCTTACTGGGATCATTCACCATGTTGCATAAGATCACACATAAAATCAACACTGGATCCTTCTCCATGATAACGCAGGCTTATTGTCAGTTCAGACAAAAAGTTGCATGCTAATAAAGTCGCTGTCCATGAGACCAAAAAAACCTTTAATTCCACAAACTAAAGATACTGTTAATCAAGCTTAACAGGTTATATAATTAAATAGGTTTGCAAGCAGATCTATTTTAAGTTGTGTGAAAGGAAAGGTCATTTTATGTAAAGTGGAGATGTAAGGGAAAACCAGAGGCTTCAGGATTTGCACAACATTCTCCAAAGGAAGGGGAAAGCAAGTTGTTGAAAAGGCTAAATGAGAACAATTTAAAAAAAGAGTGACTGAGAATATTAGATGAGGCACTCCCTGTTCCTGTGGGCCACCACAGAACTGAAAATGCAAGACTCCCAGAAGGCCTCCCACCATGTTGCCTAAGGTACTTCACAGCTGATTTACAGAAACACAAGCTCAAAGCCAGACTACCTTGGTGAAATTCTTCAAGGTGAGATATACAGGAGATCAGATCAGATGATCCACTGTTCATTTTTTAGCTTTGGTAGATACGAAGCTATCAACAATTACTTCAGAGGCACTCCAAGCAGCGTGACATCCATGAGAAAGCCAAGACATCAAAAGTTAAGTGATTTGCCCATAATCATGGGGAAGGTTCTTGTAGTGTGAAGAAGAGAATATTCTGCTTCCACTGATTCTGTCTCATTGGTATAAGCTGCAAGAGCTTTCTCCCCTCTTTTAACCATGTATGTGATTCTGTAGAACGGATGGGAAAAGAATATAGTGACTGTAAAAATCATCCAAGCCCCTTTCTTGACTCTTCCATCCAATTAAATGGTGATGAAAAAAAAAGACCATTTTGCAGCAATGAATTAGTGAAGATATTGTGAATATTGTGACATTTCCCACTGCCTCATAGCCAGCTTGTTACTACTTGTTTATAACGGAATAAGGAGAGCAAGAAAAGTCATTTTGTGCTCATTAGATTTTCAGATGTCTCAGATCAAGCTCTTCCATTGCATCACTCTTTTTGTAGTCGTGTATTTACTGAATAGAAACAGAAATGAACGTGTTTGAGAGCGGTCAACCACTGGAAGAGGTCCACAGAGAGACCAAGGAATCTCCAGCCTTGAAGATACTCAGAACCGAACTGGACAAGCACCTGAACAACCTGATCTAGTGAGACCTGCTTTCAGCTACCAGAGATCCTTCTGAACACAAATTATTCTGATTCTGCAATTGATTATCTTACATTGCTCTTCTGCAGTCCAAGGCAGCTGAGAGCACTTCTTCCTCAAGCAATCAGCTTCAGAGTGCCAATGCAACTACTTCAGCACGGGAATGCAGCTGTTATTTCTGTTGATGGAAGCCCTGAGGTTGCCTCCATTCTTTAAGTCGGATTCTACTGGAGTCATTCAATGCTTCATGTAGAATTCAATTGGACTCAGATCTGGTTCCCTGAATAGGAAAGACTATGAAATCTGCTGATACTGAACATAAAACCATTTTCAAAAATTGCATGGACAAATCAAAAATAATAATACAAAAATCTGAAGATCTCATAGACATAAGACAGAAACAAACCCCAACATGTGAAATGAAAGAATTTATATATAGTGCCTGAATTATGACTCTAAACTTCAAACTTCTTACATATGCCTTTTGTCTGGAAAAGCAACAAATATAGAATTCTAAACCTTCTATGTGTGCAAACAACCTTATGCTGAATATTATAAACTGAAATTGTGAATGCAGAAACCATAAAGAATAGGTGGCAAATTCTCTTAGTTCCTTTCACATTTGTTCTAAACAGGGAGGAAGAGTTTATCTGAAGCAATGCTGTAACATGTCTTCTGGTTTTATCAAAAAGTTTTTATACTTTTAGTAGAGTGACACCTCCTAGACATTTTTCAGTGCATGAAAATTTATCAGTATTTAGGATAAATGCAAGCGCTAACATGATGTTTCTAACGTAGCAGCACTACCCTTTTGGAGTTTGTGGAGACTGAGAAGTGTTCTCAGACTGGGACAGCACACAAATGCATGTAATGAGCTGGGAGTTATTTTAAGTTACCAGATCTATAGAAGGTAGGTCACAGCGTTCCAGAGTGGAAAATGATATGCAATTATTTCTGCCTCTTCATGGAAAGGCAAGACCCAGTGCCCTCAAGTCAAAGTCAAAAACAAAGACTCAGCTCAGAACTAATTGTTGTATGTAGATAGCGAGGTACACATCTTGGATTTGTTTATTCTTCTCTGAGGCTTGACTACTGCTTTCATTTTGAACTTACTGTTGAACTCATTTTGCACTAGCTATTTAATTCACCCTAAGTGACTTCTCAGCTGCTTCAGAATTGCTAAGTACACTTTACCTCCTAGTCAGCCAGCTTCATGTTACTGTGGTGGCACCATCAAGACTTCCACAGATGAAAAGGAGATACTTTTCCCCAGTAAGTTATCCTTTCTAAAACTCATTAATTTACTGTTAAAGAATTCCTTTTTCTCTTCTCTCATTTTACCCTCCATGTTATCACACTTCTTTTCCTCCACTATGTTCTGCCAGATTCTCACAATTACCACCATACTTTTTCTTACCCTCCCATTTCTCTCCTGTAATTTTACATACACTGTCTGAACCTCCAATGGTATCAGAGGATTCAGAACCAGATTTGATAGATCTTATTTGAAAGGCAGGTAAAGAAGTTGCCACTTCTTTCTTATGGCACTTAATTTATTCAACAAAACCAGCCTGCACTCCTGCTTGCTGTGGCCATACCATGCTGTAGACATGTACAGTCTGATATATCCTGTGTACCACTTCTGAAATTACTTTTTTCCTTCAAACAAGTGCAAATTATTTTATCAGACATATTCACTTGACTTTTACCATGATGAATTTCATTCTCATTCCTACCCTTTCTAAGTTTCTTTAAAACACTTATCTTCCTTACTATTCAGGGGATCTCACAACTTCTATCTTTCTTACCACTTCTTCCAGATAGTTAATGGAACTTCCAAACAATACTCTTCCAGATATTAAATAGCACAAATTATTTATTAAGAAAATAGGAAAACTTCAGGGAGACAGCAGATGTAAGTCATACCAAGCTGCTGCTTATTAGCTGTTAGTTACATTTCTCTCAACAATTTTTATTCCAGCTAATAACAGTGTAGCAAGCTGTCTTGTCTGAAGTACTCTACCAACTGTTACACTATAATATAGATACCTTTATCTGGGTTTTTCCCCCCCCAATAGCATCCAACACGCAATACAGAGATAAAAAGACCTAAAAGGAAGATACGATTTTTACCATCATGACCTCACTGAAATCAACCAAGCTATGGTGGTTTAACCAAGCTGAGAATACGGTCCTATTTATTTTTGTTAAAGATACATTTCTTCTTACAGTACATTAGTAGTCTAATCAACTGACAACTACACATTTTGCTTCAGCTGAAATTGCTGGTCACAAGCACCATTAAATACTTGAGCACAACCATACTAAAGCAAGGCAAGGCATTCTGTTAACTCTATCCTTGAACCATACAGTCTCTTGGAAGTTTCAAGAAGCACTGAAAATCCAGGAAACTTTAAAGACTGAATCACAGAAACCAGAGTTTACCATGGCCAGTGGAAATTGCGATGTATCAGCTTACAACTCTGTATTTTTAAAAGCCCAGTGGTACAGAAATTAAATGGGGGCGGGGGGGGGGGGGGACGGGACAGGGATGTAAAGGAAACAGAAAACAAATTTACAAAGCCAGCTGATGGCAAGAGGTGGAAGCAGGGCACACTGTCAGATGAACCAAGGGCCTCCTTGAGGGTTTTTTACTAATGACTCATCCAGAGGCAGCAACAACCGTGGCTTGTGTCAAATAAAGTGGCGGGAAATGCCAAGAGAGAACACACACCTTCACCCTGTTACCAGCTGAGTCAGTGACCCACCTTGAACAGTTCAGTGCTCCAAGATTGAGCCGAGCATGACTCCAGTGATGCTGCTCCCCACTTCATCATAGTTCTGTAGATTACAGGGCTGGCCAGGAGTCAGGGCTTACACAGACCTGCAGAAGTGTTGGTGGGCACTCTGAAGGTCTCTAGCCCAATGTCGTTCTTCAGGAAGGACTACTGCCACCACTAGATCAGCTGAGCCATGGTTTGGTCTATCTTAGTCTTCAAAATGCCCAAGGATGGAGACACATCTTCCCCTTATTACAGAGCTGCAGTACCAAACAAATGAAAAAGCTCTTCTTAAGTAGTTTGAAGCTTCCAAGCTGCAACTTCTGGCCACAGCACCCTTGACACACCACCTTCAATTACTGGGAAGGGTTTGTCTTTGTCATTTTTGCTACTCCCTTCAAGTAGTTCTAGGTTGTTATTAGATGGCCTTTGTTTCCCTTCACCAGAGTACACAAACCTGTTTCTCTCAAAGTCTAACCATAATTCATGTGCTCAGCCCCGTGCCATCCCAGCAGGTCTCTGCGGGACCTGCTTCAGCTTCTTGACATCCTTTGTGAAGTGGGAGATCCAAAACTAGGCCCAGCATACCAGGCAAAGCCTTGCCAGTCTCAAATAGAGAGGGATAATAATTTTCTTCAACCTGCTAGCCAGAGTTCTCTAAATGTAGCCCAGCTTGTAGTTCCCCTTATTCACGTTTAGAGTGCGCTGTTGGTCAATATTCAGTTTGACATCCCTCCCAACTTGCATGGCCCTCACAGCAGGATTGCTACTCAGCCCCCTGGTTCCCAACCTGTACAGACACACAGGGTCACTCCGCTGCAAGAGCAGAATTTTGCACTTGTGGTTAAGGGGTCTCCCTTAGACCATCTTCAGGCTTCTCAAGGTGCCTCTGGGCTGAAGATCTTCCCTCTGACACACCATCAACAGAAGCACATAGTCTTAATCTCTCAGGCTTTTCAACCAGAATTGGTCGCAGTTATAGATTTTCCTTTCTTTTCCTTTTAAAAAATGGTTCCACACTTCAAAGAAAATAACAAGAGCTCCATGGTATAACTGCCATTCCCAAATATGAGGTGTTAAGTGCTTCAAGCATCCTTCTCAGGAGCAAATGTTTGAAGGGAAAGATATTTTCCCAAGGGATGGCAATATTGCTGCTGTGTAAAAGGCAGAAAAATATTCCCATACATCTAGCTGAAGGTTCAGCATCCAACTGAAATGACGTGCTATAAAGCAGGAAAAGCCCCACACAGCAGCTGGTATCTAAAACGTGGTTTGGGATGCCTCTGAAGCATTAAAGAATGTCTCACAAAAATATTGTATTTCTGCTGATAAACTCTAGCTTTCCTTTCCTTTCCAAAGGTATCTTTGCAAAACCAAGTAGCGCCTCCTTCTGAAACCACTCAAACCATGTTCTGTGCACATAATTTTAACATAACCTTATCTTTTAGAAACTGAAAGAACGTTACTGTCTAGCCCTTTGCATTTTAGGATACCCAGTCATATACTAAGAACTTTTACATCTTACTGAGTAGGTAAAGTAAAAGGTACTCCTCTTGGGATTTTATTCTGAGGCATTCAACAAAATAAAGAAGTGTCGATTCTGCTTTGGTTCACAGAGACATATTTTTCCCATGATGGTCTGCAAAGACACAGAGCTTACCTGCCATCCTGAATCAGGCAATTTAAGCCCAACAGGCATGCAATGGTTAACCATTTAAAACACTAACTGATGGTAAAAGCACTGGACCACAGCAGAATTATTCAGTTAAACCAGAATGATTTCAAGACCCTGAAGAAACAGGGATGGTGCAAGTACAGTTCTCATTCAACATCATCCCTCTCTAATAAACATTTTATTTTAAGTTGTAGCCATGGAAGGAGAAGGTTTTTAGCTCTATTCCCAGTGAATAGTTAAATTGGATTTGGAATTGAGATTCTTATGGCTAATGCAACCTGACCTGTGACTGTACCTGTAACATGACTGCACTGCCAAATATTATTCCTTGTCAGGTTAGTGCCAACACAGGGCAGACTTCATTGCACACTTACTTTAACAAAACACATCTGCAAACCACAAGAAAACATCTTTCAGATCCACCCATGGATCCCTCCCAGTTTCCTTGTCCATCTCTGCATTAGATGTCAGCAGATGCTCATCATTGGGTTCCCTGTCCCCTTCTTGAATCCCTGGCAGATGGAGGGTTGCTCTGTTTGCAGGTTCCACCACCAGGCTCAGATAGTTAGCATACCAACTACTGTGCGTACCTATGGTGTGAAAAGAACTATTGGTTCAGGTCACATTTCCAGCTGACGAGTCTCTACAGAACCTCCCCCCCATAAAAGAAGAAAAAAAAAAAAAAAAGTGATTTGCTTTAGTAACCCTGAGGACAGATTCAGCAAAGGCACTGAAGAGCAGTGGCTCACAGGCAACAGTCTACCACTTTTCCCTAAGCTCCTCTATTTGCCCACTGCCCCTTGAATCACATGTAAAAAAACCACTGAAGGCAAATGAAATTTGTGGGGGACCCCTGGAAGAGTAACTTTTTAAGAATGAAGAGTAGTGAACGTAGGCCAGCCACAGGCTTGTAAGTAGCACAAAGTTGTTGCTGACTGACTCTTTCAAGGTCACCCGTCTGTAGTTTCCTTCCCTTCATCTGAGGCTTGTAAAACCTGTGCAGACAGCTCCTGAGCAACGCACAGCAAAGTGCAAGTTGGCATTTCAGTCCTGAAAAAGGGCAGTATGTCTCTGTGCTACAGAAACAGTGTGGCATAGTCCCTGCCTCCTCATGCCCCCCCCCAAGATTCTTTGAAAAAAATTATGCAAAAGCAGCTACTCTCTGAAAGGAAATCAAGCAATTTATAGCTGATTTATCTCTGCCACACACCACTTATCTGGAGTGCATGTTTTCCCTTTCTTGAGAGATTGAACAGGATGAGGATACTGAATGGCTCTAAAAAAAATACAAGCTAAAGCCGTCAGCCTTCAGAGCCAGCCAAAATAGTCATCAGCATCTAAAGCAGCATGAAACTGCTGGAGATCCCCAACCAGGCAGCACACACACACACTTCCATTCAGTCTATCAACTTCCCCTGGAGCAAACCACAGAAATGCTGCTTTGGCTGCTGGTACAGAGCCTGAACTGCTCCTGCATTTGAGGGAAGGGTGAATGGAAATGGAGGAACAACTTAAACTCTTGCTTCAGCAGCACATGAAGGCATGTCAAAGCTACGCTCAGATCCCAACGACTGGGCAAGAGCTCTGTCAGTCCCACTATCCTGACTATTGCGAGAACAGATTGGAAGGTGGTTTGTTGTTTGTTTGTTTTTCTCCTATGAAAGAAGCAGCAGCTTGCTTACCTCCCTTTCCAGCTGACAGTGCAAGGTCCATCCCAGCCAGCAGAGCTCTTCCAATCTCACTGTCTGTGTAAGGGCAAGGTCCCCTCCACAGTCTGAGAGTAGCTACACCACTGTGGAGTTTGTACCAACTGCAAAGGCCAACAATTTACTTTGAACCTTTCTTCTTCCCCTGACAGTGATGCAAAGACAGCATGAAACGCAGCTTTTCTAACACAAAATGCTGCAATGCAAGGTTGAGGCCAAGGTCTAAGTCACTCTGGCAGCACCCTCTGCCCCTCTGCCCAAGGTGCTTGCTCTAAGCTCAGCTCTGAGCCTTCAGTCCCTGCCTCAGCTGTTGTAGAGATGTGCCTATCTCCAGCTCCAGCCCTTCCTGTGCCTGGCAATGGAGCTTGTTGATCTGGACCCCCCTCTGTGTACTAAATTCCCAGCTTGATCTCAGACCTGCCTGATGTTACTGGATGTGGTCCTGGCCCTGACTTGCGTTGACTTCAGACCAGCCTCATTACCATGGATGTGTCTAATGATCTGGACTCTCAGGTGACCCTGAGTGCCATCCCCAGGCTGGCCTGCTTGCCTTGCTGGGGTAAAGTCATATGCACTCTGGACAGCCAGACCCCTGCCCTGCCCGCTGTGTTACCGTACTCGGATGCCGAGCCCTCATCTCTTAAGGAGCACAGCCAGCCTTCATTGCACCCCAACATTCATTCATGTCAGAGGTGGCATATCCTGAACTTACCTATTGCATGAACAAAGCAAACCCAAGCCATGTGCTGAAAAAGAACTGGATAGAATAGACATTCACATGGCAGAAGGTGAAAAAGAAAACCTCTAGTATGCCTCAGATGTGATTTTTGCACTAGAAGGAAATTCCAAATTACTCTGTCGTATGAAGTTTCTGTGCTGCGTTCTATTGCAGGGAGTTGGTAGGGAGGCAATCAGCTACCTGAAGCCAAGACACAGTCTACTGCCAGAGAAGAGAAAACTACTCACACATTGGAGACAAGGGAGCTTCCTTAGAGAGCTCCTGTTTTCTCTAAGTCTTTGCTGAACTTTAGAAAATGTTCTTTTTGTGAAGAGCAGTAGCTTAGCAGCTGACAGAGATTCCAACTGTGCAGGTCTCTGTTATAATAACTGCATGAGCTGAGACTCATTAGCCAGTTGTATAAAAATACAACCAAAAATAGAGAGGATAACCTTCCCTCTTTCCAAAAATGCTCTTCCAGCACACAACTACAAGCTGCACATTTTGCACAGCCAAGGAAACTGGGAAGCAGATCTTCAGAGACTCTAACCTAGTGCTGGTCAACCTTACTTCAAAGGAACTGAGATCAACTTAAAACCTGAATGCAGGAACTTGGGATTTCTGGGGTCAGGCTTTGCTGGGTCCGCAGCAGAGCATAGAGACACATAAGGGAATTCATCCCACAGTCGTATGTATCAAAGGGATTATCAATATACTTTCATTTTCTCCCTAAAAATGTGCCCTCTTAGTTTGTTGCTACTGTGTATTTTATACTCCCTGAAGGAAATTATGACAGACCTTCAACTTGTCAGCACTGGGAGAACCTGCTCTGATTATTCAAGTAGTCAAATGAGGGCTTTCCAAGTTGTGGGTGACTGACATGTTTAACATGCATCTCTCCACCAGAGCCTATTACCTGATTTCATAAACTTCAGTGCCATCTGTCCTGCTGTCTGTGGAGTAAAGAGCACGTTTTGATTGCAGTCGCTCACATGCCTGGCCTCATTTGCTGGACAGACTTCCCTTCTTGGACCCGCTGCCTTCTGAGCAGAACATCGATCTGGCAGATCACACCACCAAATGTGACCTCGGAAGGAGGGCTGCATTCTGAGTAGGTAGCATTTATCTCTGGAGCACTCTAGGTATTTCACTCCTCTCCCAATGGTAACAGACTCTTCATATGTTCACTAACACTGACTTGTAAGTAGGCAAAATATGCAAAGATTGAAGCATAAGCCTCAAAAGAGTATCTGAAATCATCCTGGGAACTGCTTTCCACACAAGCTGAGAGCACCCACGGTTCTGGATAAAGCTTCCATCAAACTGGGTATCTGGCAGCCCAAGGAAACATGCCCAAGCGTTGAAGTTCCCACACCCAAAAAGTAGGAAGGGGCTTTGAAAATACACACACTCCTGCACACAGACAGCAGAGAACAGCAGGAAACAACTCAAATCACTTTCAAGCAGAAAATAAGAAATTCACCACCCATCAGTTTCTTACTTGGGTGTAATTACTGAGCATTACAATAACCTCATTGCGTTGCTTATTATGCTAATCTTAATTGGCTTGCTGTTTCTATGCACACCCTCCCATCTGTTTGTCATTTGGGTCGGTTGTCTCTCCTCTGACACTTTGATTGCAAGCTCTTTTGAGTTAAGGACTGATTTTCTGTAAAATGTGTAGAAAGCCTGGTCTGAGGAGGTCTTGGTCTCTGACTCGGGTTTTCAGAAACTGTCAAAACATTCACAAATTAGTTGGCATCGAACATATCTCAGGTTATTTTTGTTTTGCCATTAAATTAACTTTCACCTTAAAACAAACAGTACTAAACTAAAAGGGACTCTGTAAGTATCAGTAAAAATATAACAGCTAGTAGCAGTCACAGAATCAAATCTGTAACATCATTTCCTTTTCCTTTAACTCTTTCTCTCCCCTTGCTTTTAAATATTTATGGAGTGATCTGAGTGAAACTCTGTCTTCTGTTTGGTTTCGCCAAAGATCCAATGCTTCCTAACAACCAAAGAATCTGTGAGCTGCAGATATACAGGCTGTTAATGATCATGGCAAAATAAACACCCCAAATCAGAGGCTTCTTTAGAAAATACTGGCTTCTATTTTGGTGTTTCTCTTTTCCTAAGTTTGTTCCCTGAATACAGCTTAAATCAGTAAGGTCATTTCCCTGAGGTAGCACTAGTGACTACAGGGACTAAGTGTCATCTGAATGCTGAGCCCTGGAAACCTCCTCCCAGAAAAAGATTTCCAAATCCCTGCATCAGGATGCAGTCAGAGTGCCTAAAGGACTAAATACCTGTTAAATAATGAGCATGCATCTCAGCTTGATGGAACTTCTGTTTCTATAATTGCCTGAAGAGGATTTATGTTCACAACCATATAGATGCAAGAGTATCAGGACAGTAGTGTCCATCTATATGAGGAAGGTAGCAAAATTATATAGGAGATTTCATTACTAGTTTTTATCTTAATACAGCAAAGCACTAAGCCACAGTCTAAACAAAACCTAAAAGCTTCTCCCTTTTTAACAAAAATATGCACACACCTCTTCCAAAAGAAAACTATAGGAAAGAAAATGTAAATGAAAACCCGTTTGATCTATACTGAGACTGTTCCTGAGAACAAAAACTGATTCCTGACCAGCTCGAGCAAACACTTGTTAAGGGGGAGTTCAGATGGTGCAAGAAGCACGGATCCTCTCCGTATTATCTCCAAATGCTGATAAACAAGCTGCCAGCCAGCTTCAGAGTACGGAGTCTAGGGCTAACACAGTAGGTAAAATTAAAATAAACAGCTCCTCTTCCAAACCACTTTACAGCATTTTGCCCTAGTTTGCACTTTCAGTTACAGTGTTGAGTTGGCTCAATCCACACTAAGATTCACAGCCCTGCCTTTCCCCCAGCCCCTGCAAAATTTTCAGAAGCAGTTTGCTAAATCAGTAGAGAAAACACAACAAACTTCTGTTACCAGAGACACATTAAATGAGCGCTTGTTATTAGTTTCGGGAAGTTTTGGATGCAAGTTTCCTGCCAACAGCACACAACTGCCTCCCTCTCAGACAGGCAGAAGGGATGCACCAAGACTCACCCCCAGAAGCCATTTGGACATTCCAGCTGTATCACATCTGCACATGGATCTGAAACAAAACCCTTGATGAACAAGGGCGTCTCAAATTCCTGGAGCTTGAAATCCAGGCTGAAATTGAGATTTTACATTTCAGCTCCATCTCGAATTAGCAATGCAGCAGCTAAGCCTCAGCATGCCTGAGCAGTATATGGTAGGAGTGAAAAAAGAGCACAGTATAGAGTCTCCTGCTCTGCTTACTGTCAGTATAACCACTGGACACAGATGCTCATTCTCCAGAAGCACAAGGCTTCATAAGGTGCAGAAATATCAGCCTCTGTGACAGCAGCGAGAAGATAACACACGGAGGAAGAAACAAATTGTTCACCATAGATGCATATTTTATGCACTGCTCTGCTCTGATAAGACACACCTCTTACCTTTATCTTCTGATGTGGGCCCATGGTGAACCCTGTGAGCACCAACAGGCCCACCACCGGAGCAATCCGTTTATAAAGAAGTGACAGCAGAGAGCCTGCACTGATTCCATTATTGCTCAGTTTACAACTCAGTGATGGGCTTTTTCTCCCCTGACAGATCAGAAATTTCATTCTGAGATTGGAAAAATCATGCTACATTTCTCCTGTCTCTAACAGCAGCACAGGTAATAAAGACTCTGAATTGCATATTCAGGACTGTGTCTATGCGCTAAAGTAGCAGATGCTCCAGGCAGAAAAGACTGCAGGCCACTCTTCCATAGTTTTACAAGGTCTGCAGGGAGAAGCAGCATAAAGTCTTGTATTTGTCAAAATAATCAAACGTCTTGAAAATACACTAGGGAAGCATTCTGGAATAAGGATGGAGTTATTTTTACTTAGTCACTTCCCTGATCAAAACAGCACTTTAAAATATATATTCTCTGGCTTTAAAAATCTTTGAAATATAGCACGTAATTCATCAGAGAGAGCAGCACTGAAGGGAGACTGCACCAATATCTAAATATCTGGACAGAAAGTCGATAAACACAAATATCAACACAACCCTGCAATAACAGGAAACAGTGGCAGGTGGGAAAACTGGCAGAAGCCAGTTTGGACCCAGCGTGTGCACCTCTAAGGTTGCTTTTCCAGCCACACTGCCCAAGCAGTGACACAACAGATTGCTGTCACTGTCACCCCACAGTGCAGCCCCATGCCTTCAAATCTACTCTGATCCAGGTTGGAGACCAAGAGGTTGCCTCTGCTAGCATCACAGCAACTTCAAAGCTAAATTGTTGTAATTAATGATCCACCTTGACTTTACTTCTGGGTAAGTAGATACTTCTTCCTTTCTCTCAGTTGCATATTTTTCTCCATGGGGATGAATTTAAGTGTTCTGCAAAGTTTGAGGCCAGAGTGGCTGTACCCAGGCAGAACATGGAGAAACGTTTGTGCAGGGCTGTAAATACAACCCTGCTGACAACCCTCAGTGTAGCTTCACAACTTTTCCCACCACTTCAGGTTCTCCTGAGCAGAGACTGCAGGTCATAGCAACCTGTCAAAGACCTAAGGAAAGTGCAGAAAAATGCTGCAAGGAGAGGTGCCAGGCCAAGCACTCCTTTGAGCCTTTGGGATGAATGCTGGTACTTAGATCTCTAATGTAAGTGGTTCAGCTGTAGCGAGGTTACTTTGCCTACACCCAACAGCAAACATGAAACAAGCACTTGCCTTTTCATCGCACTCAAATCTTGTATTAAAGCTGCCTTTGGCACATGCTCCTCCTTTGATACTTAGGCAAGAAACCTCACAGGGCTCAGTTTCCTGTGAGGGAAACCCCTTTCTAATTTTTCTTGCCTTTTTACATTTTTGGGGGGCAGAAATTCTCTTCCTAAGTGTTTGTGCTGTACCTTTCACAACTTTGCCCAGTTTTGGCTGAGACACCTCAGAGATGCTGTAATGCACAAACCAAAAAAACCAACTCTAAGCTAATCTGCTCCACGCATTGAGTTTGCTTCTAACACAAGCAGGTACTGCACTGCACAGGCATAACCCTCCTGTGGAGTAGAAGGTCAACAACCAAACCCCAAGACAAAACGCCCAAGAACACGTGAAATGCTTTCTCCTAATCTGCCCCTCTTGGAAAGTGAAATTTGAAAGAACCAGAGACCTTGAGCATGATGTCAATCCAAGGGTCCATCGTCTGAGCAGGCGCTGGTGACAGACTGACTCTCCTAAGCATTTTGGCTGCTGGGTGCTATGCAGGGAAAGCTCCATAAGCCTGAGGGCAAACCAGGCTGAACAGAGCTGGGAACTCTCCCAGGAAAAATTAGAGTAACCTTCACCTCTCCTTTTTCATGTTTGCCTAAAGGTGTGAAGACAAAACAAGTTTATGCCTTGCATATTTTAAAGGAATTGCCTTTCTATTTCAAAAGATATTCCTGTCATCAGAGAGCACATACATAGCACAGCTGGCAATAGCTCCTTCGCATTTAAGTCTTCAATCTAATTGTATAAATATGTATACTGTGGAGCAGAAAACACTCTGACAGGTACACAGGAAGCCTGACAGGATAACCACTCCTCTGCCTACATGCACTAAGCCATCGGGTAAATACCTATTCAAGCTCATGAGCTTTTTTCTTTCTAAATACATTCTATTTACTTGATCGTCTGTAATGACTCCTCTCTGAAATTGTTAAGGTCTATCATGTAGAACCATATTTAGATGCGATTACACTTAGACTCATATCAAGAAATAAGATGGCATCACTCACCTAACACTGTCACTTAGCATAAAGTATTCTCTTTTGCTTAAATAATGGCTAAATTCCAATCCTTGTGCCTGCAGCAAATAATAGCTTAATCTACAAACTATCCCATATTCCTGGGGTCAGGCACAGAGCAAGGTGATATTCTTTACATTCTTCACAATTAATGCTCTGAAATCTGGCATTTTATGGCCTGAAGTGCAAAGAGGGATTTGAAACCATCTATTTTTTTGTGCCTAAACAGAGATGTTTTTACACAGCTTCTTTCTCCGGAGGTGAGAGCCCAATATTTTACTCAGAAACGGTTGCATCAAGTCAGGACAAGCTTCCATCCAGAACAGCGATGAATCGCCAACTACATCCTACACCAGAGGAAAGAAAAAGTGCAAGGACAGAGGCAGCATACAGGAAGGCTTCCCCAGAGCCCTGCCTCAGGCCCTCGCTCTTGCGCACTTCCTGAGCCTGAAGAGTCTTCGTATTTCATAGTCTTTAATAGGTTTTATTCCCGATTTACTCATTCTTCACAGAATCACGGAATCGTCTAGGTTGGAAAAGACCTTGAAGATCACCCAGTCCAACCATTGACCTAACACTGACAGTTCCCAACTACAGCATATCCCTAAGTGCTATGTCAACCTTACTCTTCAACCCCTCCAGGGATGGGGACTCCACCACCTCCCTGGGCAGCCCATTCCAACGCCTGACTACCCGTTCTGTAAAGAAATGCTTCCTAATATCCAGTCTAAACCTTCCCTGGAGCAATTCTTGAACTCATGCTGCCCACAGTATGTCCTGTGGCAACAACATCCACAGGTTTAGCCACATATTCTTCAAGAAACTGTTCCTTATTCACCCTTTTCCATGCAGCTACTAATTTTATGCTTACAAAATCTGTCAAGTCCATCCTCAGCCACCTGTTTCCTTTACTGAAGAGATCTACTCTATTTAACTATTCCTCATCTAGCAGCCATTCCCTATCTCTGATCTTCCTGTCTCCCTTCTCTGGCTTCTTTACAGTTGTTCTAGGCTTTTTGAGATGAGAGGCACCAGAACTTTCCACAATATTCAAGATACAAGTGTCTTATTTTTGAGACATCAATGACCTTCAGAGGAGGCTTACAAGCTAAGCACAACAGAAGCATCCAAAAATAACTTGTGTTTTTAAAAGTCTTGGCTTTTAATTTATTCGTGTTTATAGAAAGACACTTTTTTTCACACTGCTAGCTTTACTATCTTTTTAGACAGGGAAATTTCAAATTAGACCACCAATTCACCTATTTTTTAACTTATCTCCAACAGGTGTAGATGCTTCAGAGAAGGCAAAGTAAATTCTAAAGCACACAGTGAAACAATATATGCCACATAGAAACCATCTTCCAAACCATCTAAGTGTTTTAATTCTTAATACACTAAGATTTAAATTTTTATTATGTGCAGGAAACTCAGGAATTGAAGAGACTCAAGAAACCTAAGTATCTTCAATGTCAAAGTCTTTGGAAAAAGAAGAGGAACACAGGATCCCAAATTTCACATTTGGAAATGGTTTTTCTATCTTCGTTAAGATAACAAGCACAAGTAGGTTAATTTTCAAGTATTTTCCTTTATCACTGCAAAAGTAATCTTCCAGCTTTGCTGGACATCATCTGTTCTTATTTTATGGGAAATAGAAAATAGAAGCACATGATGCTGCATTCATCATTCTGTCCTACACATCAAACTGTGTTAAGTAAGTTCTTCGCACACCAGAATGTCTTTTGACCTCACCAATATGCATTATTCATCAATAAAACCCTTTTTGAGCTGGATGGAAACGCCAGTTAAACAGGACCAGTGGACTAGTCAACCCCAGCCTCCCTAGAGCCAAGTGGCCAGAGATAGCTTTCAAGGAAGATAAACTTCAGGCTTACTCTCACCACTCTTTTCAGCAGCTCAATTGCAAATGCTGTTAATAGACTTGAAATTTTGAGCACCTTTCAGGAATTTTGCCAACTTCAGTGCAGTAGTGAATTTCACAAACTATCTTGCTTCTAAAGTAGATTTCTGACTTTGATCTTATTTTTTCTGACCTTTCATCACCTAGAAACGTCCTTTGTTCTTACGTCCTGGAAGCTGGTAAGAGAGAGAGCCTAATCACCACATCTTTGCTAGGAGGACTGAAGGTATGTGAATACAAACTTTATGCAAAATTCACAAGGAATGGTAAGGCAGCATCAAAAATGAGAGTTATTTAAAATTAATAATAAGGAGAGGGGCATATTGGGAGACTTGCAATTTAAAAAGCAATAGCTTGTTAAGCTTGCTTAAATACCAGCTTAGTTCATTACTCGTCAGAGAGTGACAGGGAAAATAAAGCTGGAGGAATTGCTAATGATGCCAGAAGTCTGTATTATGCATTTTGTAGTTCCTAATCTCTTAAAACTAAACCAAAAAAAAAAAAAAAAGCTAATCATCTGTTCCTAGTCCCTTGATTTCATATCAAATTGCCAGCAAACAAATCCACTTAAGGAGAATTTTTTAGTTCCTTTCCTGCAGTAGTTTAATTAGATTCCACCAATAAGTCTCTGAAAGCAACATAATTTCTTGTCTCAAAGCAGTGAGAGGAGGCTTGCTCTCTTCATGTGAAAACGGTCTTTGCCATCCTACCTCCTTCTGCTGAAGTACTAGACAGTGGTCCACGCTGCCCTGGCACAACCACCTTCTTGCTCAGTGCCTTCCAGGGTTGTGTATCACCATCACCTCCTACAGTCAATGCTTTTGAACCTGCCATTCTAAAAACTTAAAAGCCCTTTTTTCCCATTTCTGTTAGGGATGCTCTCTCTGCAGTCACTAAGGTGAAGCAGACCTTGGGTGACTTAATCAATGCCTTTCTAGAGAGTTCTGGTTTCATTCAGCTGTTTCCCAAATCATCTATAACAGTGTTTTACCCAGCCTGATTAATTTTGAGTGCTGGAAACAGTGAGAGCTGCAAGTAGAAAACTCTTCGTACATGATATTATAGCATGATAGCTACTTCATGCAGCCAAAGACACTGCAAGATGCAGCATGGTAGGACTGTAAAGTACACTCCCTCTTACTGATGGCAACCAACTCTTTCTCAAATCTTTTTTTCTAAGGATCCAGTCAATGAAGACAATTCAAACAACGCACAGAGATCACATATACATCCACTACAAGGTCAGCACATGAAACACTGGAAACATGTTTTTCCTCTAATAAAGGCAAAATATTGGTGAGATTAGTCAATTTGTTATCAACAACAGAAACTTGCCAGTCTCTGGTTTTGTGTGGAGGATGTTCACCTGGAGCTCTGTTTTTTCGATGTAACATCTAGAAGGACACATAGCATGCTTTGGGAGGATCAAAAAATTTGCTTTACACCGACAGGTAATTTATTGCATGAGCCTCTTTGAAAACAACAGGGCTTAACTCTTGACAAGCAATTCCATATGCTTGCTCCATGCACGTCTTCGAAGCACCTCTGCTTACTTCACAGATGCAAACAAGTCTTCATTCATTACATGCATTAATGCACAGCTAAATATAGCGCTCTCAGAGCAACTGGATCTTCCTTCTGCCTTACAAATTTCTGACAACTCCTTAGCTGAATTCTGATGACAAAGACATTAGGAATACAATTGTGTAAGCAAAATTGTCACAGCACAAATGTCATCCCACTGGAACCATCAAAATGTCTACCTCCACCAAATGAGCCTGCTCCTCTAATAATCCTACTCCAAAAAATGGCTGGTATTAAAATGTAATCTACCTCATTTAAAATGAGATCATAAGGTCTTCCGGAGCTGGTAAAGATTCCCACGTGCCCACTCATGCCCTTTTTCACTATTTAGAACTGTACTGTCATAATGGGAGGCACTAAAAGGTATGAGCAATCTCCGAAGTGCTGGAAAACGGAATCTAAAGGCTATGTGTAATTGTGCATCCACTGAGGCATTTGAAAAAGGATCTTTGAAATCAGTGGTGCAACACCAGGCCCCAAAATAACTTCCTTGATACTTCGGTGCAAGAAACAGAATCCTTCCTTCCTGCTGGCAGAGAAGATGCTCTCTTACCAGCCCTGACAGTTCTGGCTTCTATGGACGTGTGCAAGCACACAACTAGTTTTACTGACTTGCAGGATCAAAACTGAATGTACTTGTCCCAGCAGTTCTAGAATATATGAAAAAATCAATTAAATTAAGTGAAACAATTGTCTTTGAAGTATTCACTGAGCATTTCAGAAGGGCCATGTAAAAGAAAGTGAATATAGTGGTTTACATTGCCTTTACTTGCAGAGTTTCAGCAGGGGGGAAAGAAAATCAAAACACCTCCTGCAAGTTTGTGTGTGGTTTGGAAATCCTACTGAAAAGAAGTGACAATGAGAAAGCTGACAATTGGGACAGGTAGGCACTTGCAAATGATGGCCAAAACGAAAAAGAAAGGAGAAAAGAATAAAATAATCTGTAAGTGCTTTTGCTTACCACTTCTTATTTAGTAGATTGGCAGACTTGGAGAAGGGCTTGCTGTAAAGCTAATTAAGTCAGCTTCCTTCCAATTGCTTTAACTGGCTTTTGATGAGGCTTAGCTTTTAGATCTTACTATTCCTAGTAGTCGGGAACATTACAGTAGTGCTTGAGGACAAACCAAGAATGAAACCCCAACTGCTTTAAGCACAATGCAAACAAAACCAAAAAGATTCTTGACAAAGCTTTGTATGTAATTAAAAAAAGGAAAAAGATAGGACGCTAATCTACAATGATCTGCACCGTATCTGCTGTTTTGCCACCTAAAAGCCAGGCATGGCCAAAGGAAGATGAAACATTTCTGCTCTAGCTGCCTTATGCTATCGAAGAGCTGCTCAGAGAAGCTCTGCAATGAATGGTGTGGAGCATAAAGTAAAATACAGTCATTGTGATCTTGCCCATTCCCTGAAACTGCACAGCCAGGTAAAGGATAAGACCCCATGAATTTAAACTATGCAGAACAGTCTTTAAAGAGCCTGGGTAATCTGACAGAGCAGTCCCAACTGCTTCCAGTTACTGCAAGGTAATACAAAGTACATTCTTTGGTAATACCACAGAGAAAAAGTGCTTTCAAGGGACTTGAAAATATTTACATGCCAATCTCTCTAACCAACAAGAACAAATCAAAATCTAAGATAGAGCTGATGAAATATTAGTGAAATCCTTGATATGTCATGAGACCTTGTGTTGGTTAAAATATGTGTTAATATGCATTAAAGAAGCCCCGGGACATTCTTATTTCCAGTTCAATTATTGGCTCACAGCAGGGCAACCACTTGTGAAGACCTCACAGGAAATTACCCTGTATCTTGGGAGAGGAAAAATTAAAAAAAAAAAAAAGGAGTATGAAATGACAGTGTGTCACTGTAGAACAATGCCCCAGTCAGATCTAATCAGAGAACTGGAGAAAAACTGAACAGAGTACCAGAAAAGTTAGAGAAGATTAGATTGATCTCTAAGTCAAGAAAAAGTCTAGGAGACAAGAACAAAATCAATCCACACTGCACAGAATGAAGACATAGTTTGCTATAGTCCACAGAAAGTCCACAAGATCTTATCTGGAGTGGATAACATGCACTTATACTGGTATTTATTTTTATACAATAGAATAGGTTAGAAGGTGAAGGAAGAATGGAAAGTAAACCAAAAAAGCACACCCAACCCAGACTGTAGAACAGAATACAATTAATTTTTATATAACATGCTCATTGCAAAGTGTTGTAAATCACCTTGCTGCAAGAGAGTCAATCACACCCTAAGGGAACAATAAAGTTTTACAGCAGGATAAGTACAGAGGAAATAGCTTAGAGAGGAGGAGAGAGAAAAAGTATTGGGAAAAGAAAATCCAACAATGTCAAACATGATAGGGTCAGTTTGGAGGAATAAGGGAATTAGTGTGTGAGCTACAAAAGTTGCAGGCTTGAATGCATCCTTGTGTGGAGATTGAAAGTTGTTTTCCTCCACAATAATAACAAGGATTCAACCAGATGGAAATAATCTGATGGCATCAAAGTATCAATAGAAACAATTCTATCAGAGAGGAATACTGCTTTCTAGCTCCCCTCCCCTTCTACACTAGATGACCTGTATCTTAAACAGTTATTTCAGTGAGCATGCAGAGATTTATTTTTAAAGGTCAGAACAGATCATTACAACCACCTAGAACCTGAACTCGTGTGTAGTGCCAGGAACAAGCAGTGCTGTACTCTCCAAGGTTCACATCCACAGACACCATGCCAGCTGTGCTAAGAAAACAAGTGCCTCTTGAATTCACTGCAGCGCTTGCCCCAGAATCCCTACCCAAACCCCTACCCTCACACATACCTATACCCCAGGAGCCTGATGCCAGCTCCTCTGTAACAATTTCTGAAATAAAACAGAGTCTCACATGCTAGGTGGTTACATATTCAAATCGACACTGCCTTGTTTATCCCTTACACCTACTGACACTGATATCCACAATCCCCTCTTTTCACCCCAAACAACAGCCTTTCCTAAGCCTTTTATTTTCCAGCCACATGAATATAGTCTGTAAATCCTCCTCATATCAAGGGACTTGCTCTCCTCATCTGTATTCACTGCTGCCTTCACCTGAAGAGGGCTGCCACACATCAGCTATCGATTTCTGTAGGCAGTTTCCTGTCATCAGCACTAAGTGATTGCTTATTAGACAGGCCAGGGAAAACTTGAGCATGTGGGCAGCGTTATTTATCAAAGAAACTAAGAGCTTGGCAAGGAGAGGTGAGGCTGGAGAGGAGGAGGAATTCTGCCAGGGTTGAAGGATGCCCGCGCCCAGGCAAAGCGCAGGGTTCTGGAAGGGCAGGTGAAATCAATTCCTTGCAATGGCTGGATTCCCAGAGAAATCGTCTTTAAGCTCGATCTTTAACCTGAGAGTGAACTTGGCCTTCATGATTAGTGGGGAGCAACAAAAGATAAAGAAGTTGTTGGGTTAAGTATCTCTTACCCTTTTTGGATTAGGTCAGCGGTACCGTAGAGTGCACTAGAGCTCAGAAAATGACTCTGGCAGAGGAAACACAGAGCAGTATTGATTCCCTAGCATTGCTACAGACACTTAAGGTCTGTAATGAAGTTTAATGAATGTAATGAAGCAGAGAACAGTGCCTTTCCTCTAGAGAGCTGAGCAGCCCCACACCTTCCAGGTCCATGCAAAACTGCAGTACAAGCAATTTTCTTTCTCCCATCCATGAATAGTTTCCAACTGGCAGAAACCACCAGGGTATCTACAGGTGTTCACTGGTTAATTAAGTAATTGGAAAGCATCATACTCCTCCATAAACACCTTGAAGAGTCATTTGAGAGTTTGTCACCTTTATAGAAGATTTTCTGTCCTGGAAGTTAGGTCAGCTTCCCAGGAACAGCAGTCTGTAGAGAATAGTGTCACAGAAAACTCTTATGGGCTACAGTCATAATCATGTTCTCATACCCTACAATACTTCTGATCCTCACAGCATCCAGATCAGTAGCAATATTATTTAATAGTATGACTTTAATGAAATGAAGGAAGGGAAACAGAAACACCACCACAAACAGTTAAATAAATTACGTTTGGGATATCAGGGGAAATATCCTTAGTAAGATACTTCACATCCCCCTAGGCTGCCTCTCCTCTGCTTTCTTATACACTACCCTATCAAGGAGAATAAATTGGTTCTGATTACTTGCTAAAAATAGAAGACATCAATAAAAGTCACTTCCAACTTCTTTACCCACTTCATACAGCAGAAAACGTGCTGTTATGGGAAGAAGGTTTGAGCATGCAAGTCCATTTCCATCTCTTGGTCATCTGCACTCTCACAGATAAACAGGGAAAACACAGGTGGTTTACTCCTGCAAGATATCATTTCAAATGGGCTCATCATTTCCCTCGCATTGTGCACAAGAGCCTTCACAACTAATTCAGAGCAGAGCATCACTGCTTTCAAGACCATGACAGCTGTGCACATTGCTAGGGATTTGGCTCCTCACACTCTTTGTCCAGATCTGGGGATTTTTTTCTTGCTGATTCCTCACCATAAAAAAGGAACAGATTTCTTTGAAGTTAAAAGTATTACTTAACTCTGTCATCACTACAGGATAATAAGCATCTTTCAAGAGTAAAAATGGGTTGCTTATCTGAAAATAATTATGCACCTAAAGATACATGCAGACACAAAGATACCTGCTTTGTATTTTGGTTCCTCAACACCTTTAAAAACCTGGCTTTCTCTCCTTTGGGCATCCAGCAATAAACTGGCCTCAATCTCCTTTTTTTTTTTTTTTTAATCTCTTTTGCAGCAGCAATCTGACAGACCGGTGCCCAGTGGTGATATTAATCACTGAAACACTCTTCTGTTCCCCCAGCTTCTCTTAACCTGAGAATCTGTTATGTAAAAAGAGTGGAGCTCTGAGAGCAGTTGACAAAACACAGTTCTTATAGCTGCATGAATATCAGACCGAAATTCTGCTACAACCTTCTGCAATGACCTGCTGGCCACACTTCTCTTGATGCAGCCCAGGACACGGTTGGCTTTCTGGGCTGTGAGCACGCATTGCTGGCTCACAGTCAGTTTTCCATCCACTAAGACCCCCAAGTCCTTCTCCGCAGGGCTGCTCTCAATCCATTCATCCCCCAGCCTGTATTTGTGTTTGGGATTGCCCCGGCCCATGTGCAGGACCTTGCACTTGGCCTTGCTGAACTTCATAAGGCTGGCATGGTCCCACCTCTCCAGCCTGTCCAGGTCCCTCTGGATGGCACATCCCTTCCCTCCAGCATGCCAGCCGCACCACACAGCTTGGTGTTGTTGGCAAATTTGCTGAGGGTGCCTCGATTCCACCGTCCATGTCACCAACAAACATGTTAAATAGTGCCGGTCCCAACCCCTGAGGAGCAGCACTCGTCACTGCTCTCCACTTGGACATCGAGCCACAACTCTGAGTGTGACCATCCAGCCAACTCCTTATCCATTGAGTGGTCCATCCATCAAATCCATGTCTCTCCAATTTAGAGACAAGGATGTTGTGCAGGACAATGTCAAAGGCTTTACACAAGTCCAAGTAGATGATGTCAGTTGCTCTTTTCTTATCCACCAACGCTGTAACCCCATCATAGAAGGCCACCAAATGTGTCAGGCATGATTTGTCCTTGGTGAAGCCATGTTGGCTGTCACCAATCACCTCCTTATTTCCCATGTACCCTAGCACAGTTTCCAGGAGGATCCATTCCACAATCTTGCTGGGCACAGGGGTGTGACTGACTCCAGGTCTTCCTTTTTTCCCATTTTAAAAATGGGAGTTATGTTTCCCCTTTTCCAGTCAGGGGGAACGTCACCAGACTGCCACAGCTCCTCAAATATGATGGACAGTGGCTTAGCCACTTCATCTCCCAGTTCCCTCAGAACCAGCAGATGCATCTCATCAGGTCCCATGGACTTGTGCACCTTCAGGTTCCTTAGATGGTCTTGAACCTGATCTGCTCCTGCAGTGGGTGGTTTTCCCTTCTCCCAGTCCCCACTTTTTCCTTCTATATCTTGGGTGGTGTGGCTGGAGCACTTGCCAGTGAAGACCGAGGCAAAAAAGTCACTGAGTACCTCAGCCTTTTCCATATCACATGTAATTAGGTCTCCCTTTTCCTTCCGCAGAGGGCCCACATTTTCCCTAGTCTTCCTGTTATCACCAATATACCTGTAAAAGCTTTTTTTGTTGCCCTTCACATCCCTGGCCAGGCTTAATTCTACCAGGGCTTTCACCTTCCTGACCTGATCCCTGGCTGCTCAGACAATTTCTCTCTATCCTTCCCAGGCTGCCTGTCCTTGCTTCCACCCTCTGTAGGCTTCCTTTTTGTGTCTGAGCTTGTCCAGGAGCTCTTTGTCCATCCATGGAGCCTCCCGGTGTTTTTGCCTGACTTCCTCTTTGTTGGGATGCATCACTCCTGAGCTTGGAGGAGGTGATTCTTGAATATTAACCAGCTTGCTTGGGTCCCTCTTCGCTCCAAGGCTTTATCCCATGTTACCCTGTCAAGCAGATCCCTGAAGAGGCCGAAGTCTGCTCTCCTGAAGTCCAGAGTAGTGAGCTTTCTCTGCGCCCTCCTCGCTGCCTGAAGGATCTTGAACTCCACTATTTCATGGTCACTGCAGCCACGGCTGCCCTTGAGCTTCACACTCCCCACCAGTTCCTCCTTGTTGGTGAGAACAAGGTCCAGCATGGCACCTCTCCTTGGTGGTTCCTCTATCACTTGGAGAAGGAAGTTATCATCAGGTCATTCCAGGAACCTCCTGGATTGCCTGTGCCCTGCTGTGTTGTCCCTCCAACAGATATTGGGGTGGTTGAAGTCCCCCATGAGGACCTGGGCTTGTGAACATGAGGCTGCTCCTATATGTCTATACAGGGCCTCATCTGCTCAGTCTTCCTAATCAGGTGGCCTGTAGCAGACTCCCACTATAACACCTCCTGTCCCTGCCTTCCCTTTAATCCTAAACCATAAGCTCCCAGTCAAACTAACATTATTATTGTTAAACCAAGATGCCACCTAGGTTTGGGGGGTTTTGTTTCTTGATAGGACCACCATACAGTGACATGAAAATGTGGGTATTGCCACATAAAAATTATGATTAGCAATGCTGGTGGTGGACTCTGCAATTTAAAAGCTGCTTTTCAGTGAACAGAATGATACAGATTGTCACCAACCCCCTGCTCAAAGCAGAACCAGCAAAATGGAAAATTGGATGCAAAAGAAAGACTGAAAAGAAGGAAAGAAGAAATGAGAAATTAATGAAGGAAAAGCAGCAGGATGGAGGGTAAAAAAAAAAGTACAGAATAGTGCTGGGTCATTCTGAATTCTCATCATGATACTATATAGACTTCACAGACCACAACTGCTGCTAAAAAGATACAAAGCGTAGGCAGGGGAATAGATGGATGATGGTGAAACACTCAGATTAATGTTAGGACAGAAGAAAAAAAAAAAAAAGAAAAGACGAAGTCAAAGAGGCAGAGAAAGGAGAGCTTTGAACTGGCCTTTATTTTATCCCATAGGTAAACTCTGAATGCAGGAGCATCTCTGGTAATAATTCCTACCTGCCAGCTAGCGCCTACACATGTCTAGACCTACAGCCGACATCAGATAAACTCTCTTCTAAATGGGTGATAAGGGAAAGGAATCTGAGAAAGTCAACACCAAAGAACTCTACATCACATGTTTTCCACTGCCTTCTCCCACTTCTTTGCTCCTGCTTACTCTGATAGGGAATGTACCGACATCTCTAGAATGAGTGTCCACCTGGCACCTCTTCCAAAAAGCAAAGGCAAGTTATCGCAGCATCCGATACCCTACCAGCTCTGTTACACTTTCTCTGTAGAAGTAAAAGCAATTATTATAGCAAAAGCAAGTATTTCATTAATAGAAGCTTCCTAACAATTTGATGAAGCAGGGGAAAGTGTAAGCTTATCTACAGCTGAAATGGAGTCCTGCCTGCACATATTCCATGGAACAAACCAACACAGCAACACAAACGAATGAAAAATTCTGTACATCATTGAAAGACACAAGGACACTGAAGTGATCAAGCTGTATCGCATACCGAAATTCATCAAGGATTGAGATCATTCTTTTACTAAAAGACTGCCACTTAAGAATCTTTGAACTGCTCTAAGCCAGTCTTATATTTCAGCCAAAGCCTTCACTTCTAATGACTTATTTGTCCCCCAGCTGCCTAACTGGACGCTTTACACTGTCTGTCTCATAAGGATGCCTCTGCTCATGACATTTGATGTTTCCTGACATCCTCCCCAGCTACTCTAAACTAGATTTAGTTTCCTGGTCTGAGTAGCAGCAGAAATGGTGCTGCTATTAAATGAGATTTGGTGAATGTTTCTGCTAACACTGTTTCCACGTAAAGCTCTGGGAGCAAGGTTGAGAAAAGCGAACACAGCTTTCCTCTGAATTCTGGTTAGCAAGATACAAAGCACCAGGCACTGTGGGTTACTCAGTACACTTCACTTTAAACAGAGGGTTTGCCATCTGTTCTGCCCTCTAATTACAAAATATAAACCAAATATAACTCACTACTGAATCATAAAAAGTAAGCTATAGGAGATTTAAATTCATGGGGAAAGCTCTTTATTTAATGCAGAAAGCATCTGCAAGGTTTGGTTGTTCTTACGTCATCTTTCAGGCAACAATCTTGGGAAAATGAAAGGAGAGTCCTTCTCCAGGATGCTGCCAAACACGTTCCTGGCAAACCTGCATGTGTCCCTGAGGAGAGGGGGCTTCAGTTTAGGAAAAACATGTTGCAGGAAAACTTCTGCACTGATCTATGCAGTAGCAGAGGTTCTACTATACTAAAATGGGTAGCACAGTCATGACAGTCTAAGCACGTAACTGGGCCAAGAAAGTAAAAAAAAATATCAGCCTGTATTAGAGCGATTGATAAAGTTGGTCAAAAAAACCCAAAACCAAACCAACACAGATTAGTTTTTGGCTATGCAATCTCTTCAGTAGGGACTTACATGAAAAAAAGGCTTGTTCACTTTTTCTCCAACTATATCCAATTATAGGACTACAGGATTTCAGTTTGTTGAGTGACAATGAGTCTCACTGTAATGGGAACACAGATATAAGGAACAGCTGAAGGTAACACCAGGGTTTCTTAGAAGCTGGAATCACTTTTGTGGAAGAGCAGGAAGAAAGGAGGAGTCTGGGGCTTCCCTTTTATTCAGCCTGTTGTGGCTACAGGCAGCTCTGCCACCTCGGGTTGTCTGTGCTGCAAAATCTTAGTGAACCTTTGCAACACCCCTGTGCACTCTGACACGCAGTTTCATTACAGAGCGAGATGTGATGAGGACTGGCAGCTGCCATAGAAAAGTGGCCCTTGCGTCCCCTGTGTGACCAGGCAGCAGCCAGCACCACCAGAGCATCATGACAACAGGGGCTGCTGCCGGGGGACTGGCAGTCCTTGCACGACCTGGAATTTCGCAGACGTGCAGCATTGTGCTTGATCAGGAGCTCGTTGCCTTACCAGATGAATGTGCCTAATTGCTATTTCCTGAATAGACGCATATGAGCGAGATTTAATGAAGGTGGAGATGTGGGAAAGGAAAAGGCAAACATAAGGAACTGGCTTTGGATTTTGCAGAGTCAAACATAACCATTGCTTAAACACATTTTAATACCCATCATCTTTCACTCTAACTAAGCACATTTAGTGAAACCATATCTGATGATAGCAGGGGAAGTCTGACAATAGAAGCCTGCACGGACAAATGCCTGCATGGACTCTTACACATAAAGAACTACAATATATCAATCACGACCTCCGTTACAAAACCAAGCTAAAAAGCATGTGCTAATCAGACCCACAGTGGACAATATTCTCTGACCTGACTCTCACGTCCATCCTGGATTTAGACTCCAGACACGCGGGGTTTATGTCAAATCAGGTCTGATTAGTTTGAAGGTGAGGAATGTAGCAATTGGTTATACCAGCTGAAGGATGCTTCTGCCAGATAACTCGGTCACTAGTTCCTGTGTTTACCAGCAAAACAGTGTTCATTAAGGAGTTGATAAAACTCCTTCTAGCACAGGCGAGTGCTCACTTTAAAGGGCCAATTTGGTAAGATATTTGAATGGGTTTATGGGTAGAGCATCCTGTTTGTCAAAACACTTCCTACTGTGCAATGTTAAAAAAAAAAAAAAAAAAAGACAATTTCTAAAATTCTGAGCCAGTAATCAAGAGATAACTGAAGACAAGGACAGAATACCCACAGTGAACTACAGGGAAAGCAGACCAAAATGGAAGTACGCTTTGGATACTTTCAGGGTATTAGGGGTCTTGAATTAAAAAAGAAAGGCGGGGGGGAGCAATAAAAGGCACAAGCTCAGAAATAGAGGCAGTAAGGGCCTGTATACCAATATGAGAAGCTCAAGTACTAGAACAGATGAGTTGGAATACCTGCCAGTAAGAGGGCTTTGACAAGAGGCACTTACAGAGCATGGCAGAGTGACAAAAATCAATAGGCTGCCATTCAGGAAGGGCAGAATAGGTCATAACCACTGGGAAGCTTACACTACTGAAAGATCCCTGTAACCTACACCAAGACAACACTATTGACTGAACAAGAGGGAAATGTATCTTCAAAACTATAGAGCTACAAAGTTGCTGAGCTATAGGAGTACATGTCTTCTAGAAAAATTACTATCTTAACCTCCAGAGCTGGCACAAATTGCCACAAAATCCTGATCTTACTGGAGCCTGTGGAGGTTCTCACACTGATTTCAACAGAGCTGAAATACCATTCTGGGCTTTATATACATGATCTTAATATCCCCAAATAAGACAACCATCAATGATCTGGAATAATTGCCCATTTTAGGTTTTCTGCACCTTCTCCTGAGGTATCTGACACGGACTTCGGATTAGACAATGTTTGTCTGGTCAAGTGCAGTAATGCTTGTATGATGAAAAATGAATGCCAAACAAATAAAAGGAAAAATGCTGAGGATATAGCTGACGTGGATTCAGGACAATCATAATAACAATAATACAAATCAGTTGCAATAAAACCATCTAAAGGAAATGTTTAAATCAACTCCTGCCAACAAAGAGAAGGGAGACATTCAGATGAGCAACCACTTCTGCAAGGGCAGAATCAGTAGCACACCTTCCTTAGGATCTTTTCCCTAAAGAAGGTAAGAAGCTGAAGTCAATAGGGAGAATGCTGGGTAAAAGATACAGAATCAAGGCAATTCAGAGCAGTGAGCAGGCATCCAAGCAGACTGCAGCAGCAGCACTGGTTCTGCTCAAAGATCTCCTGAGAGGAAATCACTGTGCAGGCAAGAGCTGTAATAAGTACTGTTGATGAGAGGTTTGGAGATGATAAATAAGAACGGTGCTTTGTAAGACATACCAATGAAAGTTACACTTCCTAATTGTGAATGATACATGCAAATTCCCACACAGGTCCTCAGCGCTCTTGTCCTCCCTCACTGCCTCAACATATATGTCTGTGCACACACGAGATCTTCCTGCTACCCAAAATTTCTTCAGGCAGTGAGTGATGGCAAAAGGGTCTGGCTCCAACAGCCCTAGCTAGGACATAATTTCCCAGTAATCAACAGCCGCATCATACATGCAACTAAAAGAGCATGGTTTGGTATCACAGTCCTCTCCATGGCACCTCCACCCAGACTTGACATGGCTAAAAGGAGCAGGAAGAATGCTGCACAGGAAGTGGCACGTTTAACCCTTTAAAGACAAGACAGATGTCTTTCACAGCTCAGTGACCCATAGCTTCTAAAAATTGTACGAATCACATCGGAGGGGGAATGGAAGCAGCCCTGGGCACATCACCAACCGCTTTGACTTGCAGAAAAAAAGAGCACCTGGCAGTCTGTTAATGCTGCCAAAAGATCAAAATTAAGCATTTGTTAGGGACTTGCACCAAATACAACAGTGCTGCTGCCTCTGGCTCTGGTACTGTTTAACAGGCATGTGCTCCTCTGAAACACTCAGTTTGGAGTAGGGCAACAAGGACAGGGGTTTCCAAATTTATTCTACATTTTACATTGTTTCTGTAAAGCTGCTTCCACATTTTATGAATTTGGTCAAATAACTCATGAGTAAACATTTTTAATAGCTTATTCAGCTCTGTCTGATACCAGAATTAAACTCTCCCAGTTGTATGATCCTTCTGTCAGGTTTACAGGTAGCAGATTAGAAGGAACTGTTAAAAACTTAGGATCAAAGGTAATTAAAAAAGACTGCCATGTATAAACAATATCTAGATCACTGCACAAAACCTCCGGAGTGTCAAGGGCAGCTATAAAGTTCAAGCCGATAATACAACTTCCTGCTTAATTAATAACATTTTCAAAAGAAGCAGACAGCAAGTTTAGGGCTCCCTAGAAGAGTGCATCTACCAATTACAGAGACAAAAAAACAGGGCAGAGTGGAAGACTTAAGAGACAGCTTATTAGTAACATTTCCTTGGTGATAAAATGCTCTTGGGGATACACAGGTCCTCTGGTTCAGTGGCCTCAGGTGCTTCCTCCAAAGACTCAGGAAAGTACAGTCTACACAAATGAAGTAAGGAAAAAGAAAACCAGAAAAACCCTGTCAATGTTATCTACACAATTGCAACATTCATCTAGAATGAACCCAGCAGTGCATACCTGCATGGTGACTTCAGAGACAGAGTAAATTGCCAACAGAGGCAGAAGAGCAAAAACTGAGGCTAGAAAGGGAAAGTCCCAAAGCAGGGACCCCTTAAGGGGTATATGGATGCCTGCCAGCCCAGCAACACCCACAGAAGCAGTGCAAAAGTGGTATTTCTCCACTGTAGGTCATTTTGTATAACTGCAGATCAGTTCTCAGATGATAAAAGTTACTCAAATTAATCAAGACACAAGAAGCCCAAACCCTCTGCAGCTGTTTTTTAAGCAGAGCCTATTTTCTAGTTTTCAAAAAAACCCATCCCAATATGAGGTGCAGCAGTAGGCACAGAGGTAGGAGCTGAAAACTAAATGCAATCTGCTAAAAAGTTATCACAGTGTTACAAGAAAACTCAGTCTTGCTGTGCCGTTCTCAGGGCTTTGCTCACTTGGAAGAAGGGACTTACCAGACTACTAGAAGCAGAGCATCTAAGACTACTGAAACTACTTCAGCCTTCTGCCTTTCACATAAATCCTGGATTATATGACACCACACATGACATAGTTAACGCTTCTGCTCAGTCTTGACATTTGGTAAGAGAATCACATGAGTCTGGAGTGTGAGAGGTGGGGACCCGCTTTCTCGGATCCGTGTCACAGATGCCTTGTTCAAGGGCAAAGCTCCTCCCATGTTCTGTAGGCAGAAGAAGGGGGCACAGACTGGGAGAAGTTGTAACTGACTGAAGAGTCTGAAGAGAGAGACTTGAAATAAAACTTCAAAGGGCCTAAAAGATGTTCCGCTGTAATGGAAATTCCACAGGACATGGATATTTAAGTCGTATTAGTCCATTCGAACACACCAGGCTCAAAATTGTCACCATCATAAAATCTCCCCAATACACACGACTTAAGTCATTCCCAATCATACAAATTACATAGTAATTAATGACCAAGTAGTGGAAATTTCTTGAAGAAGAAACACAGGGGCTATTCAAACATCCTCTTTTTTTCCTTCCTCCTACCATTTGTATATAACTATACACTCATAGTCAGAGACCCAAAGCACAACTCTTTTGGAATCCTTTCATTTCCAGCTATAACATTTGACAATGCTTTTTCTTTTCTTGCACACCTATTAACCACCTAATAGCCTGGAATGGCTGCTATTAGATAACTGAGTTTGTAAGGAGATACTGTTTTCTAAAAGACTAAAACTTCTGCTCTGCTGAATATGTTCACATTTTAAATATAAGAAATTTTTAAAAATCATGTCTTCAACTTTTAAGTAGAAAAGTAAATGAAGAAAATCCTACAAGTAAAGCCAGTCTAAAATATTACTATATTTTATTTTTATTTAACCCACCTTCAACTTTTAATTAAAAGTAATGTCTGTATTAGACAACACGATTTTACAGTTTCACACCTAATGACCTGCAGTGAAGCTATCTGACACAAGCTAAATGCCTCTCCAGCGAGGGTGATGAGCACTGGGTCCTGCAGCACAAGCAAATGTGGTGATGCTGACTGTGCAGAGGCCCAGACTGAGCTCACCGTATTGATTTTAAAGCAACTATATAGAAACAAGTATTTTCTTTGATAATATTGTTCAAGTGATTTTGTGAGAACAAAAGTATTTATTTCCACGTGTCAGGCATTGGTTTTAATTGGATAAGAGAGGGACATTGCTTATTTCAAATCTTTTGAGACTTCCCCAGTAATGTTAGAGATAATCTACTATTTTATCAAAAACAGTTTCAAATATAGTTCCACAGTAAGTAAATAGCCTGGTTTGTGAATTCCTTCCCTAACAGGTATCTTGCCAGAAAAAGTCTACTGAGACTTTCTATTCCATGATCTATGAATTTTGCTAAAGGAATTATTTTGTACTGTGTCCCTCTTATATATACAGTGCCTCTTGCAACTCCCATCTCTTATCTTGTACTATTTATTTCAAGACAATTGATATGATTTTCTCTTAATAACCCTAAATATTCATCTAACGATGTGTATTTTTCCCCCTTTAACAAAATACGCCTGTCCAATATATACACCTACTGTTCTGGTGCAATCATTGTAACTTCCAAACCTGATAGATCTTTAAGTCCCACAGCTGTTGTTATTCCAAATTCTAAGTGAAACAGGATCTTGTTAGCCAAAATTGAACACCCACTCACAAAAACTTAGAGTTATCTCACTCTCTCATACACATGCACGCAGCAACAAAATCGTTCAGATAAAACAAACGATTCTACATTCCACACAAAACAAGAGTTATGTCTGGGGTGAACATCCAGCTACTGTTTCCTATAGCTCTTCATTTTTTTTAAGCATCTGCTTTTCCAGCTCAGGAGAAAGTCAGCAGCAGGACTGAATTGTCACAACAAAGTTTTTGTAAACGTTTTGGAAGGCTCGGGAGATCTCAGAACATGCATCTAAGACTTTGATAACCTTGTAAAAGCTTCTTACTGTGCCTTTTATAAAGCCCAGCTTTACCTTATGAATCCCACTTCCTTGTATACTGGAAAATAGCCTCATTCCACAATACTTGCATATACCAGTACACACCACTACATTCCCACTAACACCTCCCAGTGCAAACGCCAATGATAACATCAGTGCCAAGATGAGTGAGGTTGTACTTGGGCCTGTACTTGCAGTACTGCAGGGAGGCTCTGTTTCCTTTCCTTCTTGCCATCACCCGCATGCAGGTACCCGTATCGACTGGCACAAGGATGTGGTACCAGCCTGGAAGCCACAACACATATGGCACCACCTTCCACAGCAATGGCATAGGTTTCCACTGGTCCCATTGCTTCCTTGGAGGCTGGGGCTGAGCTGAGGGTATACAGGGGTCCCAGGGCCAGTGCTGGCATCCCTGCTGCCCCATGACAACCCCTGTGGTACAAACTATAAGGCACCTGAGGCTGTGGCTCAAGAGCTACAGGCTGGACAACCCAGTGCAGCACAGTGACAGGCTTTTAAGCACCATCTGAGCCCTCTGGCACTGTCTGCCCTGTCTTCTGCAGCAGAAGCCACATAAACTTTGCAGCAGAGTCCGTGGGTAGCTGAGGCTTAAAGGTTTGCATCTAATTAACACACGACAGCTACTGGGAAACCAACTGTGCCCCTGCAGCTTCCCCACTTTACGAGTACTGTTTAGAAAGAATGGACAAAGCATTTGGCAATAGGAGCGAAAGCCTAATTTGGGAACAGAATAAAGCAGGGTGTAGCTGCAGAGACAAAACCAAAATCAAACTAAAACTACAGTGTGCAGCGCTGGATCTCTGACCAACTTGCCATGTAGACAGAAAAAAAGAGTTAAATTGGACTGATATTTGGGGAAAATGGACCTGTTTGGTAATTAAGTGGAAGATTTGACAACTCTATTGAGCGACTGAACCAGTACATAATAGCTAATGATATCTGTGATGAGAAAAAGATGGCTGTTTTACTGAGCATAATGGGGACTGAAGCCTGTAACTTGCTGTGCAACCTAACAGCTCCTATTATACCAGCAGACAGCAAAGCATGTGCCAAGGCTTGTGAATCCTACAGAGTCCCCAGCCCACAGACACTGTGTGGCCACAGAGCATTTTCACTTGTACAGACATGATAAAAGGCAGGAGAGAAACCCCCAAACCTCAACATTTGGCTGGAATAAAAAAAAATTAACAGAGCGCTGCCAGTTAGGACAAAACAAGATGATGCACAAAGAGGATTAACTCGCAAGCAGTAAGCAAAGGGAAGCAATCCAAAAGCAGGTATTGATGGGCACAAATGTGACTCTGAAGCATCAAGGTCTGGCTGAGATCTCACCAGCACGATGGAGCATTTGTGCAGCTCAGCCATGTGATGGAGGGCAAGCGCATATGCTGCATCAAATGGTTTACAGTACGTCACTCCTTACTGCTTTCAACTTTCATTTTCTTTCTTCTCCTTAGCAACTTTTCACCCTACATATATGCCAGGGAGTTGTAATATCATCACTGAAATATGCCCACTGTCACATGCATGTCTCCTGAACAAAAGCATGCCAGGGAGAAAACGATGTGAGGGTGTGCTTTCGGTGTCACAAACAATGTCATAACCCAAATGAACCCTGGGTCAAAGGCAAATCACCGTAGGGACTGTGAAAAATGGTGATGTTTACAAAAGATGTAAAAACCTCATGAAATGAAAAGGAAAACCATGTTCTTTTAGAAATAAATAGAGTGACAGGACAAAGTACAACTAGTTTGAAGAAGAATGTGCCAAAAAACTTCAGACTTCTTATTTGGCCAGTTCCGTTTGGAGTCCATGGAAAACAGGGTACAAGTGCCCAGCAGAGGGGACAACAAAGTACTATATATATATATAGATATATATACTCCTCCAGCTAGTAGGGGTGAGATTTAAAATGAAGGACCTTCTGCTGTGTTCATAATTTCACATCAGAATTACCAAGTTACTAAAATGGATTAGGTTGCAAAAGGGAGTGCTCCTAACACATGCACAGGGAAATCCACACTGCTATTACAGAGAAGGTGACATGTAACTGTAAGCAGCTTGTGCTAAAAATACTAAGCTGGGAATGAATGGGTTGGATATTATTTTGGAGAGAGAAATTTCAACTGCAGTGACAAAACGTGAAGTATTTCCAAGCTCCAGCCTCAAAATAATAATTCATTGTAACTTTCAGGTAGTGCAAGTGGAATCTTAGAGGAAGGTACCAGCAGCTACGAAAGCAAAGGAAAACAAAAACCTGTTGGTTGAAGAAAGACCAATTCCTTAATTTTGAAAAGGCTATGGAGTATTAGCTGAGAAATGAAGGCAGAGAGAAATTGAGTACTTAGAAAATGCCAGAATTTCATTTAAGGTTTTACTAGGGTAATGACACATACCTTTAGTGTCAGCAGTGGAAAAAAATGGGGCTGTCTAGTCTGTGCTTTTTCAGGATTACAATTTACCCAGGACCATAAGTGGAGACATACACTCTCCTTAGGAACAGGACATTTTTCTCAGTGATTGGTAATCGATTTTTCTCCAAGAATTATCTGCCTAAAACCCATTTACAAATGGAAATCGGAGAGTGAGAAGAGATACATGTTGTAACTAACACACAAGAGCATATTCAAGAAGACAAACTGGTAAGAGTATGGTAAAAACATTTCAGGTCCTGGGTAAATTTACCCAAGGAATACAAACAGAAGTTGTCATAAATTACGCAAAGGATTTCAATGATGCTTATTTCAAATAAATAGATCCTAACTCATTATGCTGTTTCTTTCCTTCTGACTTGAACCTGAGACCTCCCTGGGGCACTGGGGCAGTAATTTTACCTGCCATATGATCCCCCCGAAAGGCCTGTTGTTATCACACCTTTGCAGAATCCAGCGAGGCTGACATAGAAAAGGGGCACAAGAGTTTAGCCTGGAGTGTTAAAGACACTTCCCACTCTGGGTACCAGAAACACTATGATCATATATACCCCTAGTTCCAGTTTCCACAGTGAGGAGCACCAGGAAGGCAACAGCCTGACTACACAGAGAAGGAGTATGCCTGGGTGCTCCATACCGTGACACCGAGCTCTAACACACCAACCAAGATGCAAATAGACATCCCTTATCACATCTGCCACTGGGAGAGAGGAGAGCAAGGGCACCAAAGCAGCACCACGTACAATCAGCATGTTCTCCACAGTACAATCTGACTCCCACCACTGACAAAAGACGTGGGACAACAAAAACCTGAAAATGAGCTCTTACTGGTTCTAATACATATGGCTACAATGAACGGACTCATGCACACTCACATTGTTCCTGGTTTTCTTTGCACTGAAAGGCCACCCAAAAAACTCTTAAGGTTGCCGCCTTTTTTGCACCAGACTGTTATCACTACACAGTTCAGGGCTTGCAAAGATCAGAAAAGTACTAGTACACTACAAAAGTGAAAAAGTCTCGTGGTTAGAGGTCATGGAGTGATCCACGAATAAACAACAAAACAACATCTGCTTTTTCATGCCCAAAGATGCTTTAGTTATCCTTTGGTAGTGGCAGCATGTGTACGTAGGATGCATTAGACCATTTCTGGGTTCTTTATTTTAGTTGGCAAAGTCATTCTAAAACAACCAAGTATTCTGCATGGATATAACAAGTACAAAGCAGATGGTGGATGTGTTAAAAACTCTGGCCTTCAAGCATGGGAGCTCGTAACAGATTGCAAGTGGCAATGGAACTCAATTCACGTCCAGAGTTCCAGTTGTTTTGTTGAAGAAAATGGTATCAAACGTGTCACCTCAGCTCCTTCCCATGCTGCCACAAATGGATTAGTGAAAAGATTTATTCAGACATAAGTAAACAATTTGTGCTACAACCCTGGATAAATGTCACTTACAAAACAACAGAACAAATGTTCAATTGGCCAACATGAAGGCAGTCTATTTGCAAACATTTACAAACTTGACAGGAGCAATGTGGTGGATAGGATATAACTTAAGGTCAATTTATAGAGGGACTTCAGAAAAAAGTAATGTAATAAAATGGCCATGAATAACCACATCTAAAAGTGTAGTTTCCACTGGGAGTGGAGATGTTAAAAAATTGTTACTGAAAGACAAGTGGTTTTGGACAAACTGGAGCTCTGGTTTATGTTTTATGAAAGAGCCATAAGTCCATCTCACCCAGTATACACCTTCATAATAGCCAATGGTGAATACTGAGGGAAAAAAGAATATCAGCCATATCACAAAAATGCTCTATAGAAAGATGAGCTAGAGAAAAATCCAGATGCTCAATAGAACCCAACATGCTCATGTATGGTGTTTCCCAAGGAGACTTGTACCCTTGCTGCTACTACAGGTGACTCCCAGGTTGTCACAGGAACTGTAACCAGGCCAGAAATTGCAGATGCCACTACTGGGAGACCACAGCATGGGAGGGGGAAAACCCCTTACGAGGTTTGAAGCCCACAGGATTGTCTCCTATGGAGGAAGCCATCAGATGAGGTACCTGGTCTTGGTGCTCATAGAGAAGAGAATGAACATAGTCACTGAGAATCTAGCTCCTTCTATGTGCTCTCCCTTCTAAATATTGTGTAGACAGCAAGGGCAAAACAACTGGCAATTAAAAAAGGAAGGAGGAGGTATAAGATAAGCTGGAGCCTCTAATTTTGCCACAGCAGCTGCTGGCTGCTACCTTTCCTTGGAGATTAAGGTCTCACCCCTCCTTTCTGCTCCTGGGGGAAGCACCTTGCTCACAGCTCAGATGATAGTGCCTACTCGTGCTGTTGCATAGGCTAAGCCTACAGTCACTGAGCAACAACAAAATCTCACTTCCTACAGTCAACATTCGCCTTCCCTTTACCTGGCTCCATTCTGCCTCTTCAGATTCAGTGCTGTCTGACAGCAGCACAGAGACAGCATCACTGCTGCCTTGTGGGCTAAGAAAAAATTGTCAGCATGTTATACCAGCAAAGCCCCTACTGGGGGAACAACTAATACTAGTAAAAGCACTTCTTGCCATTACAGTCTACAACCAGTCCTCTGAACAAAACAAGTTTACTTGGCACGAACACAATTTTGCTGGTGTAGCTGCAGTTTATGCAAAGGCTTTGTAATCCCACCGTAGGCCTGCCACATAGTCATTTGCTAAGTCAATCAGATTTTTGCTCCTAAGTGCTAAGCCTGTTTTAAATAAGAGACTTAAGTTGTTTAATTCCAAGTATTGCACCCCATGATGGCTGTTTGATCATTAAAGCTGTTCACTGTAACAAAAAAAGCCACGTAGGGAAAAAGAAAGTGAACTTCACGTGGGAAAATAAAGTGCAAGCTGACATCTGCAATAAGGGCAGGTGGTTGGTTGGGTTTCCTTTCCTCACAGCACAGTTATCCTTGTTCTCCAAGTCTCAAACTAAACCCTGTTAGGTGCAGGGGGAAGACAGCTGTCTATTTGAATAGAATGGGAGCAGACACTTGGTAGTTTCACCAACAAAGCATCTAGTAATGACTACAAGCGGAAGCCAAGAAAGCTCATCGCCACTGTAAGTTACATCCAGAGGGCTCTACATTATCAAAGTCCCCATCAATAGAGCCAGGAATGACATACAGAAAAAAAAAGGTTCCTCCCTGAACACCTCATGTAAAGAAATGTGTAAGCTTGGGGTGCTGGAGGAGGAAAAGCATTAAATAAAAGCCAGCACAGATTAATCGGTACCCGCAACAAACATGTGTAATAAACAAAATCAGCACTAGTAAATCACTATCATTTCACGGTCATCAGATGCAGTGTTTACAGGCCTCACAGTGGATGATTTCTCAAAAAGGAGTTTACAAAATACAGCTGGAGGGGAAAAGGAAGCTGTAGTAACCAGGATTTTCCTGTAAAGGATGGATTGGGGTGAAAACATGAAGATGCTTGTGAGAAGAGCAGATAATCAAATACGGCATAACACGCAGAGCAGAAACAAGAGTAGACAAAGTAATAACATAATAAGCCAATATGGATCAAGCTGATCTGGATTTAGAGCCACCCCTAAAGCATAGAGCTCAGGGGGACTCCAAGAATAAGATGACACAGAGCAATAGCTGCTGCTGCTGCATTATTTTGAAGGTACTTGAGAACAAACAAAGGTATCATGGCCAAAGAAAGAATAAAAAGGGCTCTATGAGCAAACTTGAAAAGCAAGCAGAAAAAAAACAAACAGAAAACCCAAACAAAACAAACATCCAGAAGTCTTGAAAGTCTGTGTATACAAAGTTACAAGACCAAGTCATTCTGGTCCTTTGTCCTTGTACATCAACCTTCTGTCTCATCCAAACTACTATTTCAAATGTATGGCATCTTTAGAACAAGCCTCAGTTGAATCATGTTAAATTATAAAGCTCTGCATGCATTCACACTTGAAGCAGGTCGGGAGGGTTTTTTGGAGGGTGTTAGTTTTTCTGTTGAAGACAGATTTAAGATGTGTTACAGTATGACAGTCTAATTACAGACTGCAATTTCAATTTCATTTACTTCTGTTGCATCTTGTGATGGTTTAACATTTCCTGGAGAAACAATTACAGGACAGTACTAAGAAATACAATTTACTGTCTCCAATCTGCATGAGTATGCAGAAGTCATTCCATCCAACTCCACATTTCATTTTTGACCTAGCATTGCTCATTTTACACCATAAATACCTGAGAGAAGTGTCTTTATACATTTTATATAGATACCGTACATTATTCATATAGTAACTTGTACAGATTTGCTACCTTAGCCAACAGTTACATTCTAAATAAATAAATCACATAGCAGTATTAATAGCTATCATGTTTGAAACAGTAGTGTCTGGAGACAAACACAGACTGGGATTTTATTCTTCTAGATACTCTGTGGGTACAGAGCTGCAAACAATCCCCTGGCCAAAAGGTTCATATTCTAAAATAAAGGTGAGAAGGATCTAATACAGGGGCAGAGTGAACTGTGAGGTGACAGCCTATGTTGTGGCAGTTACTCTGACTTTGATCATATCCCCCCCTGATGAGAAATCATGTGTAAGAAAGAAACACTGGCTAGCCTTCAAAAATCTTCAAGCCAAGATATGGAGGAGGAGGAATAATGATGGAAATGATCTCACCTGCCTTTTGTCTTCCTCTGTATAGTTCAAAGTATTGGCTGCAATAGATTTAGTATCTGTCATTGTCCAGAAGAAGGAATAAAATTTGCAGCCATTTCACTCATTGTTTTAAAAAGGCCAGTTTCTCCACAACTGCAATGTGCTGTATCCTGTGGGCTTATCCACTGATGGGTTTCCTCAGTTTTCTGTACTGCAAGTAACTGAATTAGGTACAGTGGATACACTTGACAGCAAAACTTATAAGGCAAGGTGCTTAGTCCTTGCCAAAAAGCCTATCAATATGTTAGCAAACCTACTAAAGCAATGAAGCTACTCTTTCTCATGGGTAACGGAAGCAGGAACTGACCCACAGCGAGCAATTTGAAGATGACATCTATTATACCATCAACTTTAAGGCAATTTTTTTCTCTTCTATTAAGAGCCTTCTGAGCCTGGTTTCCTAAGGAAGATTATGAAACTGAACTATGTTGGCTGAGTATCCCACGAATAACTCACGAGTCCATTTGTCACTGTTAGCCTGATTCGACAGATATGCACCCTTTCAAAGTCATTAACTTCCTACAGGTCTTCAGAAGTTATGCATTTAGGTAGCAAATGTAGCCCTCAGCAATGCCTTCATATAGGGACTCCAGCATGATCCCCAACCCCTATTAGACATCAGAAACCACACAGGAAGAAGACTGTATGAATGGCACTGCTATGGGAAAAGCTCTAATTGGTGCCCATATAAATCAGACATCAAGTAATACAATCATCTCTCTCACACTTGATATCAGCCCTCAATAGTTCTGCTTCTCACAGAAATGCCATTTTTCAAAGTCTGTAATTCCCATATCAAATGACTCTCCTTTCTTTAAAAGCAATGCTCCTTAAAAATACATCCTCAGAGAGTCCTCACAAACTCAGAAGCAGAGATAAGATGTCAATCAGACTGAGCAGTTTCTGGAGGAGGTAAATAACAAAGGAGAATCAGAGACTCGGAGGCAGTTAGAGAAAATGACATTCTGGGGTAAACTTCCCATGTTTTAATTGCACAGAAGCAACGTCTGTATTGCTGTTTAATCAAATTTTTGTTTGTCATAATTACCCACCTGTTATACATATGAAAACACACAGCCTGTCTTATTTCTAATCAAACTGTCTTCTCAGAGCACCACCCAACTGGCAGACAAGTCTTCCCTGCAGAACAGCATGCAGCAGCTCCAACTGATAAGCTCGGCTCCATGGGATGAGTGGCAGCCCTGGCCCATCAGAGGAGAACGTGTACAAATAACGATGATGAGGCAGTGGGTCTGCTTTTAAAATGGCTTATCGCTCTACTGGTAATTTTTTTCCACCAACTTAAGACGGCAGCCAAGTATAACCACAAAATGATTGCTGTCCTCAGTCACTAACAATCTGTAGAGTTTCTGGCTGTTTTAGCCATCAATCTCATTCAGCTGACTGATGGAGGATGCAGATGAAGGACAAGGAATCCAATTCAACAAAATCAGCTTTTTCTCTTGCAAAATTCCCCACCTTTGGGAATAAGCTCAGCTAACAGCTCTCCTCAAGCTAATAATGTCAGATGGTTTCCCAACAAGGTACAAAGAAATGAAGAGACACTCCTCTGCCTCCACCCTCTTGCCAAATTTGGCCAGGATCACTCAAAAACCATCCAATGCCCCGTGGTACATTTTCAGATCAAGCTGTGCCTGTTTCCAGCTGCCCTGCACACCCAGTCTTCCAATTATTATAAATATTTGCATAGTTCTTACAAGACATACCTGTGCCACTGAAGTTGAAGTGCAAGAAAGGAAAATTATGCCAGTAATGAGGGATTTCTCATCTTCATTACTTCCCCTCCATCTTTCCAATTATGTCCAAGTAATAAAGATTGACTGCTGGCGGTATCACTAGTGTGCCAGGCCAGCAGTACTCATTAGCACAGAGCTTCCCAAACTGTGGTCCACAAACCATCAACAGCAGCAAAGCCAGAGCAAGAGACCCACAGCTGGTCCCTGGAATCAGATTAATTAGGCTCTTGGTTTTTTGCACACAGATCCTAATGCATTCACTAATGCTACCTGCCACTCTGTGTTTCCATACATTTCAGATTTGCACTTTGTGTCTCAGAAGCCAAGACACATCATTCTCAGGGCTGTATCAGCTGGGAATTTTATATGGACCAAAGGGCAGAACAAACCAGAGTGCCTTGCCTCACCTCCTTAAGCAGGGAGGTGGAAAGCAGAGCTCCAGCTGCTCATCCCAGATGGCAACTCCCAAGTTCTCAAGCTACAAGAGAATATTCCCCTGGGTCTTTGGGAGCCTACCCACTGGAATTAGATCTTCACATACCATTTTGAAGACTTTGACTTCTTTACAGTGCATACAACTTCAGTATGTTTTAACAATGGAAATGAGACACATGCATAGAAAGTATTAAGGGCAAGTTTGATAAATAACAAACTTATTTGTCACTTTCCTTTTTGTTGCTCTCTTTCTGTGCTTTACTGAATCTCTCTGTTGGCTAAAGCATTACCTGAAGAGTCAGATACAGGTATTCAGTTCTCTGATGGGCAACTTGCCACCAATCTAACTAGTTTTCTCTAGCATGGGATGTCTTAAGAAAATCAAGAGCCACTGAAAACACAAGTACCGTTCTGTGCATTTCCTTTTTTTTGAGTCTTGGAGGTTTGGGAGTTAGAAGTCAAAGAAAGTGGGAATGCTGGCATAAGCCAAGGGGGATTAAGCAAATGACTTTTTTTATAGCACTCTCTCAGCCCTCAGGATATATCCTACCCTTTTTTTTTAAACAAAAAAATAGAAAGCAAGCAGAGCCTTGGATTACAAGCACAGAAAGAAAATAGTTCATTTTACTTACTGTCATAAAGAAACTTTGGATGTTTGGAGGACAGAATGTAGAAAACAAATGTTCTTCCCTGGGTATTTCACAGTGAAATACAAATATTTCATTATGAAATAAAAATATTCTGCTTTGCAGAGGTGATCTTTATTCTCGAGGGTTCAGCAATTCAACAAAAGAAAATCGAAGTCCATAAAAATGAATGAAGTCAGGCAAGTATTATGTATCAGGTGAAAAAAGTTATTTTGGGAGCTTACCAACCATTGCAGTGACACAAGGATGGCTCCTCTGCATCTGGCAATATTCCAGGAAATGGCCTCTAAAAGGCAATTCCCATTAGAGCAGCAGCGCTGCTGTCTAATAATGTTTTGCCCGTGTTTCAGTACCTTAATACCCCAGAGTAGCTACAAATGCACCAAGAGCAATTTGTACAGGACTCTTCATGGAGAAAAGAGCTATTCGAGGACTATCAGATTTTTTCTCTACATTAATAGCTGGCTGGTTTGCTGTACCAATGGACTGATTCAGCACAGACACTGACAAGGCACCTCAGCGTCTGACACTTGTGAAGGAGCTTTGTGTTCCCTTCAACTGTCATAAAGGGGAGGAGAAATTTGCTCTGTTTTCACAGTTATATGACAGCTTTTAAAAATTTTACAGCATGAGTGCAGCACCTAATCCAATAAAGCTTGCCAGGAACATTTAAAATCAAGGTCTCTGAGATTTTGTTTCCTACAAATTCACCAGACTTTTCTGAGGAAAAGACCCTTTTCTGAGGAAAAGACCCTTTTCTGAAAAACAGCACCAATCTCACCAGAGTTGCACAGAGCTGAGGACTGTGTTTCTGCCATGCTGTGGGAAAAATAGCTGAAAGTACTGGGAAATAGGCTGTAGGGCTGCACAAAATGGACTGGAGTTAATGAATAGGAACAGGAAGAAGAAAATGAAAATATGAGTTATGAAAGAAATCAAAGCTTTTACTCAAAACAGAATAAAAAGCAGGAACAACCTATAATAGGCATCTAATTCACTTAATACAAAGACTGCTCTCTATACATGGAAATAACTGCAGTTTTATTTGGAGGTCGAAGCGTGAAAAAAACAATTCCTCTTCCTACCACTATTGTCTGTCACTAACCAACTACCTAGAGAAGGGTGGAGGGGAAAGGTGGAGACAGCAAAAGTTCCCTGAGAACATATGCAAAGAGAAATCCTTTCTTCTGGCAGAGATGCTTCTCCTTTAATTTCAGAAAGTAAAACATGACCAATAACTGACGACAACTTGAAAAACAAAACAGCATCATCATCAACCTGCTCACTAGAAATGTAAATTTTTTTCTGCTTTTACTGAAGACAGGTCAGCTTAAGCCAGTACTTTCTAAAATAATCTCTTTTTAGTTACTTTCTTCACTGTGAGAAGGTGAAGAGCTGCATCTATTATAACTACATGCTGTGCAAACCTCATTTGGACATGATCATCATCAATCACTCCTGCTGTGCAGGTAGCATGTGAAAGGGAAACAAAACAGAAATCGTGCTGCAGTATTTGACACCACCCACTCCCCTGCTCGCATGCTTTAGTTCACGAAGAGCCCAGCTGGCATATGGTTATTCTGGCTTTTTGGGACCCCTGTCTTTTCTCTCCCTCCAAGCATTTGAGAACAGCTTTGATGGTTTCGGGGGAAAGACAAAAACCTTTCCTTCTCTCTCAAAGGATTAAGGCTTTCCTACTGAAAAGCAAGCCAAAGATATATTATAATGTGCCATCTTGCCTTTGTAAATACACACACATTATGTGCAGCAGTACCTCTTCTTATCATATGCATACGCTTCAGTAGAAGATGAATATTGTAAAAGGAATCAGAATGCAGTGAGTATCCTTTGTGGTAGTGTCATGCATAGTCCTGAAAAGAGCTATTAATGTCAGCATCCTATTGCATTTCTCTAGCACACACTTCAACTAGCTGTCAGTGCTATAATCTCGACTAGGGACAGTCAGTAGAGGCACAAGGCTTAGAAAAGCAAGAAAGATAGTGTTTGTCTTTTTCAGAAAGGTCTGGAGTAAGCTGCAATAAATATCAGACAATATTTAGGAATGCAGAAGCAACCAGGGTCAGAGTTGAAAGACAGACTGCAGTCTTACCAACACTCTTTCTACCAGCTTATCTAGGGTGTAAGGAGAGCACCCTCCTTGTGTTTCACAGCTCTGCTCAGCACCATGTCATTTCAGTGGACTTGCACTAGTTCATCACATCCGGACTCCTTGGTATGACTCAGGTCAGCAGAAGTTGCCTGCACTTTGTGTTTTCTGATGCACCAATACTGCAGCATGCCTGGTTTTAAACAGCTGTACAGCAGCACACACTAGAGAACAGCCCTTTCCATCTCACTCACAGCCCTCTGTGTACCTCTGACAGCTCACGAGAGCACAGACAATCAGCAATACAGACATGGTAACATCCAACTGCAAGCACACACCCCCTCCTTAAGTGCCAGGACAGAAGTGATGTCACTTCACAATACCCCTTATTTCCCTCAGCATGTTAATAAACCACTCTGGAACTATGAGGCATTTAAAGGCACCTCCTGAGGACCTCGCAACAGACCCTCCCATGTAGGAATCAGGATGGGAGGCTTTGAACTAGAAATCACTTCCTCCCTTCTCCTAGCAATCACGCTACTCCCTTTTTTACAGGACAAACAGAATTTGTAACCTGAACCCCCCACTGAGCTTCTTTAGTCTTCGGCTACAGCCTGTGCTTCATTTCACGGCAGTGAAATGCCCAACCACCCTGCTGTTGACAGCCACCTCATTTATTAAAAAGACAATGCGGAGATGCATGCCCATATGTCCCATCAGGGTGTCCAGCTGGCACACACATGCCTCACAGTGATTTGATAAGCTCTTGCCACAGAGTAGCAACCACAGAAGAAGTGAGGAGGGCTCTGGTGTCTCTCCACCCTTCAGAGCCACGTCTTCAGGAGGGAATGGCAAGGCTAGGACCCATCGCTGACTGGGACGGAGAATGATCACCTGGAAATTCCTGATACAGGCTTTAATGCTGTGATGTACCGAGCGTGCCATCCTCGACACAGCAATAGATGTGAGCATGTGCTCAACCTTAAAATCATGAATGCCTCAGTGATTTCTCTAAGACTATGCATGACTTTTGAGGCAAGCACACATGAGAATGAAAGATCAGGGTGACAAAAGGAGTGTATGGCTCTCACAGGAACAAAGTGATGAAGGCATTCATGCAACTGGCCTCTATAAACACACTTTTTCCTTGTAGCATGGTTTTGAAACACAGCTGAAGGCCAGGAAATAAGAGGGTGGAGGAAAGCCTCAGTAGGTTGTCCACACAAATTACTGAGGCCACAGAAAGGGTAGCCTAGGCACCACTTTGTTCAGCTTCCAAGTTTAAACTTCTAAGTTTAAAAGCAGCAACAAGTTCACCTTCCATCTTAGTAAGCAGACACAAATGCAACCGTCTTGCAGTTTCAAACATGTACTCACCCAGAAGAGAAGGTTGAAGACAAACATTAGGTACTTGATACACTGCAGGCAGTTGTGAGCCATGCTGCACCTCTTCAGTTCTAGGAGAAAAATAAATGAGAGATCCAGGTAAAAGACAACGTACTTGTTTCCCTTGGGGGACGTGTACTTAGCCTTGGTGGCCTTAGGGCCTGGATTGGTGTGGAATCCAAAAAAAGAGTTGCTGGCAGCCCCAAACTGGCCACCATACATGCTGCTGTAGCGACGAAAGGCGCCATTTGGGAAACTGTAATCCTTGCTGTCCAGGGAAGGGCTCCTGTGATAGGTCGACTCATCGGTGCTAGACCTGCGCATGGTGGCTTCAGCTCGTCCCGTCGCACTGCTGCTCTGACAGTCGTCGGGTGAAAGGTTTGTGATTTTCTTTCCTCCTCCTTGCTATGAATCCCCTATTGCTTTGCACCAGCTGTTCTTTTGTCTGCCATCCTGTCAAGGAGTTACATGTGCTGTACGGCTGCAAAGTTGGTGAACTGAAGTCTGCTTAGCCAGGAGTTAGGGAGCAGCGTGCTTCCACATGAGAAAGACTTCTGCACAAGTAAACATTCCCTCCGGTGTCACAATCGTCCCTCCCGGCCCCCCCCACTACCAGAGGAGAAAAAAAGAGAGAGAGAGAGAGAGATATACTGTACCCAAAGCAACGAATTTTAAAAAAAGGAAGCGTGACCTCGCTTGGATGGCAAATGCCACACCAAAGCCCAGCTCCACATGCCGCGCACGGGCGGGAGAGTGCCGCCGCCCCGGGCTGGCGGGCAGGGGCAGGGCTTATCCCCGGGGCAGGCAGCTCCCGCGGCCCTCTCCTCCGCGCCACATCGCCCTGCCCCGAGCCGCGGGGCTCACTTGAAGGGTCCCCGCACCCCTCTCGCGCGGAGGGAGCCCGCGCCCAGCCGGCCCCGCCGCTCCATCCCCGGCGCGGCCGCCACTCCTCCGGGGCTCCGCGCCAGCCCCGCGCCCCGCCCCGGCCCGCCCCGGCAGCGGCCGCCCCGCCCGGCGCACCCCCCCCCCCCCCCACCCCCCCCGCGCCTGTCGCAGCCCCCCCGGTACCCCCCACCCCCCCGTTGCAGGAAGAAACCTCCCCGCGGTTTCGGGGTGCGGCGGCGCTGCCTCAGCGCGGGCGGGGACGGCGGCGGGAGCCCCCGGCCGGGGCAGGGAGCGGGGCCGCCCGGCCCGGCCCTGCCCGCCCCGCTCCGAAACTCTCAGCACGGAGCAAGCGGCCGGCGATGCAGCCTGACGGGCAGCTGCCCGCAGACACCGGCAGCGCTGCCGAAAGGACCGGGAGTAAGGAACTGTTGTAAAAATGCCTTACGCGTAAGCGCTGGGGACGCGGCGGGGAGCGGGGTCAGAGCGGGCCGCGCCTCCCCGGCCGGGAAGCTCGTTTGTGGCGCTGCCGATCCATCACCGGGGCTTTCCTACTTCACTCCGTCCCACGGAACCAGCGCTCGGCAAAATGTGTCGGCAGCTCATTTGCTTCTCCAGCAGCCTATCTCCCCCTGGCAGGTAACTCACGGATTGGCATCACGCACCGTACGGTGGGGAGCGCTTCCCTAAAAGCTGGCTACTCCCACTGGCAGTAACGAGTCGCAAAGCTGCCTCACACAACTTTTTCAGAAAGGAAAAATCTGACTGAACCTGGGGTAATGACAGTGTTAGCTCTCAGGAAAGCAAGACTCATTTACCCTCAATCTGTGCCCTAAATTCCCTGGACAAGTAACTCGCTTTGTCTCCGTGTGCGCCACATCCTTCGCTGTAGAATGGGATGGCCTGTCTCTGCCTTCATTCTCTCATCCTGCCTTACAAATTTGACTGTAAGCTCCTGGAGCTCACCGAGAAGATGGCTGGCTAATGTTTGTTAAAAGGCTTGCCCCAGCAGAGAATTAATCAAGAAGAAAACAAGTTTCTTGCATGAAGCATCTTGCCAGCCTCAGCACAAATCAAGAGACACAGGCACCAATTAATTAAAGAACAAATTAGTAAAAGTAAAATGAGCTGCTTTTGCACATAGCCTGAGCAGTTCACCCTTGCAAACCACCCTTTAATTCTGTTAATTTACAAACTGCAAAGCTGGTCTAATTATTTCCCTTCATTTCCTCTGCAAACTATAAATACGCTGGGTATACCTGGTGCAAGCTTTAGAGAGAAAGAACTTGAGCACAAAACACAAGGGTAATAACTTCTGTGCCATCTGTTTCAACAACTCTGGATGACTTACAACTTTTTCACTTTTTAATTGCCGTACCTCTAAGAACAGAGATACTTCGTACCCATGATAGAGCTCGCTCTTCTCCTTTTCCTCCCTCCCTTTCCAGCATGGTATAAACTCTGTCCCCAGAAAGAAGTCCTCCTTTCCTAGGACATAAAGACAGTCCCATGCAAGCAGATCTGTTCTCGGTCTGAGTTTCCAATACACCCTTTATTTTTCCTATGGCACCAAACAATTCTGCCTCCAATCTTCCTCCTTGTCTGTATGGCAAGTAGACCATTTTGGCAATGGAAACCCAAAGCCAATTCAAATATTTGATATGTCCGCTGTCAGTATACAGAAATGCCTATGCACAAAGCTCCATATTAAATGGTAAAAAGAAAAACTGGGAACAGCTCAGTACACAGATTATGTTGAAACAGTGTCAAGTCAGATAATCGTTATTTAGCAAGGGTGCAAGCATGTAACAGAGGCCAATTTGGCATATTTACTGTAAACTAGACATCTGAAGGCTCAAAAGCCGCTCAGTTACTGCTATCGGGATAACAAAAGGGGTAGAAATCACTTGATTTCACCTTTCCTTAAGGCAAGAAATCATCAATTCCCAAGAGAATTCAGTCCTTAACATGGGTGGAATAATTTCTATAGCCAGGATCTGAGGTAGAAGGGAGAGTTTCTAAATGCTGCTCTTAAATAAAAAATAATAAACATCAACACACAGTGGGTATATTTCAGACAGATGCAGAAAAACGCATAAGGAAGGCAGAGGTCCCACATGACCCTTACAATAAAGGGTACTTTTACCCCCGCCTCCTTTCACCACCATCCCTCAGCACACCTCATTGAAATGACAACTTTTCAAAGGCACTTTAGTGTAAAATTTAGCTCTCAAGTCATCGCTGTTCTTCTTTCTCATGCCAATATCAACAGCTAATTAGAAACAGAGTCATTTGGGATACTGACATTATACAGCTCTGGAATCATTCTTTTTATTAAATCTTCCACGCTAGGAAACCCAGTCAGAGTTGCTAGCCTAAATGGAAAAACGTTGAGATAGCAACACTGCACTGGCAGGCTAACCATGGCTTGGATGACATGCTTATATGTAGGAGTCGGACCCTGCATGGGAACTGGGGAAAAGCAATAAAAAAGAGAAAGGCTGATGTACTCTATTTTTTCCCATCCCTGGTGGGAAGCGGATGAAAGGGGCAGTGACATGCTGGGACCCGTATCAACATTTAAGCTGTTACAGTGAAGTGATACTTACATGAACCAAGAAGAATAAAGCTCGGAAGCACTGCGCTGCTACGCTGTTATGGGCACAAGGGTGACTCGAGGGGCAGGTGAATTACAGCTTTCACAAAACTTTTAGTTAATGACTGAGCCTAAAATCACAGCCTGGACCTAGAGGCCTCTTCACCTCAGCTTTCCCTCTACTTTTTCTCTCCCCAACTGTATTTGTGTATTCCCATCCTGTGGCCAATTCATATTGATTCCTCTGCACAGGAAAGCAAGCACTGTGCAGCCTCGCCAGCAGAGGTTCAATTTGTATTGATTCTGGTGGTGTGCTACCATTTATGTTGTAACAACTCTGTCCCTGCCACTTTGAGTAGAAGGCTGGTAATGCTTCCACGTCTCCAGCCAAAACCCTGGCCCCAAAAGAGTAGAGGCAGCACTCTAACGATGTCAGATGAACGCCAGGCAATAGATAGAAACTGTAAAAGGTCTGGGCATCAGCGGCAGATCCGTTAACTGCGTTTTCCCTCACACTCTTTCTCAGAACAGGCTCATCCAAGGCTTCAGCTATCTCACCTGAAGACACGCACCTACTTGTTCAGCCCACACTTCCCACCTGCCACCTCACCCTGCACTTGCAGTCGCCACAGGCCCACGCCATGCTCCTACCTGCCTCAGCCAAACCCAGCCCCAGTTCTCTTGCTTGTTCCCGTTGCTGTGACGGGCTCTCCCAGCGCTCGCCATGGCACACCACCTCGGGGGGCAGGTCCCGGCCCCGCTCTGCGCAAGGGGCAGCAGCCGGTGCCAGGTGGGGCTGAGGCCGGGTGGTGCTGCCGGGCCCTGCTCGCCATGGCAGGGACACCGCCGCTGCCGAGGCCTGAGCAAGCTTCGAGTGTGTACTCTGAGCTCAAGTGATGGTTAATGTGTCAAAACACACTACCAAGGATCTTTAAAGAACCTGACTGCCCCCGTGGTTTGGGTGAGACCTGCTTTCCGGGCCTCTTTGGCCCCCTGCTCACCTCTGGCTCCTCTTTCAGTGCACTGTGTCTTTCCAGACCCAGCTGCTTCTCTCCCTGTTCCATGTCCAGGGCCTCCCCTCCTCATGCCTCTGGGCCCAAAGGAACCATCAATTGAAACCAATGGGTATTTTAATACTGCTTTGGATCAGACCTTCCATTTTGAATACTGCTTTCTCTTCCTGCTCCATGATTTAACTCTCATGAACACAAAAGACCAGCCCCTTCAGGCCACATAAAATGCAGCCACTAACTCACCTCCTCATTAATTTCATCTCATCAGTCCCTCAATGGTTGCACTGGCTTTCCCTCTACTAAGCCTCTAGTCACTGTCTTCAAAACTCTGCATACCCACTCCATCCTCCTAATGAAATAACCCACTTTGCATTAACTTCAGTAGCCTGTTTGTGAGCATCTCATAAAAGCTGTTAAGAAGTGACCCACAAAATAAAATAAACTTTAAAAAATCCTGCTATAAGCTATTACTGAAATATACTATATCAATACAGTATGTATGTGACAACTGCTCCTGTTCTGCAACAGCAGCTTGTACAAAGGCATGCACATGAGAGGTGATAGTCTTGCCCAGTAGTTTCCGCAAACAAAATGTCTAAGATCAAATATTACTACAAGAGTGGGAGCTTTTTGTGGGTTATTAACTTTACTCCACACCACAGCACTACAATCAGCTAAGGGTGATCAATTGATAAATACAGTCCAAATGGTTAACTGTTTAATTTCACGCATACAGAGATCACCACATAAAAGCATTAATCAAAATTGTTTGGCACTGCCTGTCCCATTCTTCAGCAATGTGCCCAGCAAGCAATCCCTTCTCTCCCCTCCAGTGCACTCTTTGCAGCTACTGTGTGGTTACATTTGATTCCAGGATGCAGGCTTTGTAAAAAATGGACCTCTTCCAAAGACTAAGAGAAACATTACCTCTTCCGACTGGAAGGTGAATCAAAGTTCAGGGCCAGGCTGGCTGTTTCAGCTAAGAGAAAAAAAACCCCTTGTGATGGAGTCTTTGATTTGTTTGCTTTTGTATATTCATTTTCCATGAATATAAATGACTGAAATCACAAGGCAAAAGGGAGTGAGAATATTATTTTTAACCTGACAGCTTCACACTGCTGTAGGTCTGCAGTTTCTGCTCAGCCCTGACCAGAACTGTTTAGTATCTTCATCAACGACACAGACAGTGGGATCAAGCGCACCCTCAGTAGGTTTGCAGATGACACCAAGCTGAGTGGCGCGGTGACACACCTGAGGGACGGGATGCCAACCGGAGGGACCTGGACAAGCTCAAGAAGCAGGCCCACATGAACCTCATGAAGTTTAACAATGTTAAGTGCAAGGTCCTACACATGGGTTGAGGCAATCATAAGCACAAATATAGGCTGGGGGATGAAGGGATTGAGAGCAGCCCTGAGGAGAAGGACTTGGGGGTACTGGTGGATGAAAAACTGGACATGAGCTGGCAATGTGAGCTCACAGCCCAGAAAGCCAACCGTCTCCTGGGCTGCATCAAGAGGAGTGTGGCCAGCAGGTTGAGGGGAGGGATTCTGCCCCTCTGCTCTGCTCTCATGAGACCACCCCCTGCAGTGCTGTGTCCAGCGCTGGGGGCACCAACATCAGAAGGGCACGGGTCTGCTCAAGCGGGTCCAGAGGAGGCCACAAAGATGATTGGGGGGCTGGAGCACCTCCCCTGTGAGGACAGGCTGAGAGAGTTGGGGGTGTTCAGCTGGAGAAGAGAAGGCTCTGGGGAGACCTTATTGTGGCCTTTCAATACTTGAAGGGGGCTTATAAGAAAGATGGGAACAGACTTTTTAACAGGAACTGTAGCGATAGGAGAAGGGGAATGGTTTTAAAGTAAAAGAGGGTAGATTCAGACGAGATATAAGGAAGAAATTTTTTACAATGAGAGTAGTGAAACACTGGTGGAGGTTGCCCAGAGAGGTGGTAGATGTCCCATCCCTGGAAACATTCAAGGCCAGGCTGGGTGGGGCTCTGAGCAACCTGATCTAGCTGAAGATGCCCCTGCTCATTGCAGGGGGGTTGGACTAGATGAGCTTTAAAGGTCCTTTCCAACCCAAGCCATTCTATGATTCTATGAACATGACTGGGACCTAGGTGTTGAGCCAGCACTGTACAATTACCTCCCAGCATCTCCATCCACAGGCTAAGCAATGGAGAAATCTGGTGACAGCGTCCCTGCATGTCAACCCCCTTTCTGACAGCCCACACAGAGCAAAGAATCAGAAGAGAAAGGGTTTCCTCCCTAAATCCTGTGCTCTCCTAAAAACTCACGTGGTTCAAAGAACCTGTGCTGTCACGTGTTGCCAAAGGCTTTAAGAGAGGCACGAGTGGGTCAGACTTAGAGCCATAAAGCCAGTTCCTGAACCAAAAGCAAGGCATGTCAAAGCAGCCCCCTAAGAAACAGGTAAATCAACCAACCATCAGTCCTACTCTGGGCATCAGGTCCCCTAGCTCAAGGAGTAGTACTATAGGGCTGTAAACTGAGGATCTCTCAAGAACCTTTTATTGTAGAAAGAAATATGAATAATTTTTTAACTAGTCAAGCAGAAGAGAACATGTTTCACTGAAACCTCAAACTTATCACATACATTCCACACCTTCCCTTTTATTTCCAGGGTCCTTGCTCATTCATTAGCAATTTCAGTATGTGTAAAAGGCTGTATTTGCTGGAAAGCGGTTGAGCCCTGGATTGCATGGGCAAGAGGAGAAAGTCATATGTTCTAGAGACTTCCATATCTAATAAAAAGATTTTTTGATATTCACAGCTGTACCTGCAACTCCTTTAAAGATTTACTAATGCCTCCAACAAAACTTTGAAAAAATACTCCAGTCAGAAGCAATTTCACTTATATAGCAGACTTCAGGGTTGGGGTTTTTTTTCATTTTCTTTTTTTTCTTCATAAATAAGGAAATTTACATGGAAAAAAAAGGATCTTCAATACTTAATAGCTCATCTCCTTCTGCTCACATGCCACCTGAAGTCATGATCTTTGGTTTATGGCATAATTAGTTGCTATAGAAATAACATAATCATAGACACTGAGAAAATATTTTGGGTATGATTTGCAATGCTCTTTATTTAAGCCTGTGCACAAGTTACTTTTGCAGAAACCTCACCGCTTTTTACATCCTCTCATCTGCATAACGGTTTTCATCACCTCTGTCTGTGCATTCAGACACACTGGTATTGATACGTGCACTACTCACACTAAAGGCATATTTGAGCATCTACATGTTCAAACAGTGATGCATGCATACATGCATGTACATGTGTGCAGAAAAGCTGGTGCCAAGTTAGTCTAAAGAAAAAAAAAAAATCTCTTTAAAAGAATGACTTGGGTTGGGCCCCAAAACCCTGTGCACCAGAGCTCCCTTGCCATTTGTGCCTTCTGGGCTTTTGTCATCTTATTCTTTGCTAATGATTTCTTTTGTCCAATAATAAAAATTTTAAGTAAGGAGATTCCCTGTTTCCCCAGCAAATTCTGCATATTTAAGCCCTAGACAGAGAGGATTATTGCTGCAGATGAAAGACAAGCAGTGCCAATCACTAAACTCCGGAAGAAGCAGAAGCCCTGTCCCTCTGCCAATGCCCTCAGTAATAAAGAATGAAAGAAGAGAAATAAAGAATCCATCTGACACCCTATACAAGATGAGTTGTGGCCCAAAGAAAATCTTTGTCAAGACCTATCTTTGCGGCGTCAGCAGGTCTTAGCAGCACAGATGTAATTTATGTGCTAGTTTTCTTAAAATCAGGTTACTTTCTCTAACTTAAGAGATCAGCTGACGTTCAAAGAAATACCACTTCAAACACACACGTGCTGCTCAGGATCTTTCTGTCAAGTATAAAGCAATCAATCAGACATGAAAATCTTTAAACTGCACAGCTCTGATGGTTTGTGAAAAGAAGTATTTTAAAGCAGAAGCAAACAAAACAATGACTTAGAAAAATTCAAAGATTCATTAATGTTCCCTAACTGGTATCTGCCTTTTAACATCTTCACAGATTTTTTCCTGGAAGAATCAAAATGGATTCTCTTCTTGCATCCTTAAAAACAGGGCTAGGGCTTTGCAAGCATATGAGCATGAAGCAAGTTCATATGAGCATATTTCAGCTCCATTTCCAAAGCAATGAAGGCCCAGCAGCATTCACTGACCTCACAGGGATCCAAGTGCTCAGCAGTTTTGAGAATCAGGTCACGGAGAGCCCATTTCAGCGAAGTACTCAACCAGAGTTTTCACTGCATTGAGATATTCATGTACTTAAATAGTAAGCACACACTTAAATGCTTTCGTGAGTGGGATTGTACATAAGCATGAGAAATGCAGTGTTTAAAAGGCTGCAGATTGAGCTGGACTCTGTATACAGCTGCTCTAGCGGAAGGAATTAGTCCCTGAACACACATCTTTGAGGCTACTGCTTCACAGATCTACCTGCAGAGCTGGCTGGGAGGTGCCTTCAGCCGAAACATGCAAAGTTAGTTCAGGTGGTTTGAAATGGAGTAAGGGCCTCTCCCACCAGCAACTCAGCCAACATGTGAGTGAGCACACCAAGACCCCAGGGCAGGCCAGAGAAGCAATCTCTGCTGCTGCACTGCTGGGTCTACATCTTTCTCTTCATAGCCAAAAGACCTCAATTTGCTCCTAGGTCCCTTAGGCTCCTTCCAAAATCCCAGCTTAAAGATAATATGCTTCTTTTTCCATAAAAGGACTGAAAATAAAACCACTGAGGGAGCAATAAATGTCCTTTTCATCTTGAAAGATAACAACTTCTTGGAATAAGCATTGTTTTTTATGACATGGAAGTTCTGTCACACCAACTCAATGCATTTCTTATGACGCAAGCTGTGCTGCAGAGAGTTTAAAATTAAAACTGAGGTATGAAAGAGCTTGCAGCAAATTAAAAGAGTATTTGAAAAGGTATAACAAAAACACTAGGTGATGATTAAATATTGATATTAAAATGGAATGGAATTGTACAAACGAAATGCAACTGGCCATATATATTTTATATATTATGTTATAAGCTATTATTCCTTTGCTTGATGCTGTAAGGAATCACAGGGCTTAGATCATCCAACATAGTAAACAGCAGTGAATCTCTTATCTCTGACATCTCTAACCATTCAAGCAAAAAGAGAGGAGCTTCTGCTATCAAAAAAAAAAAAAAAAAATCTGGGTACAAGCACACGCTTTGGCTTTCTGCTTTGCCATTCTGAGCATTCATAACAGTAAACAGTCAAAAATAACTTCAGGAGTGCTACCAGCAGACATACTTTCAAATACATTTTTTGAACAGATAACACATACAGGTAAACAATTTAAAACAACAGCCTAGGATTTACACTCCTAAAAGACATATTAGTGAGCATAATAGTGATAATGCTTGAAATAAAAATGCTCTTTTGGAAGAAAAAGTATCACCTGCACTGGAAACCATACATCTGTATTTACTTTTTCACATCACCACAATATGGCTCTTTTTATATTTCACTGACAAAATCTGTAAATAAGCTCATTTTCCTAAGGAAGGGTACATCTACACAGAAAGAAGAGGCACCTGTATTTTAAGGTCGCATGGTGTGATACCCTTTTTGCAAAATATACCTAAGCTCAGTTACCAAAGATAATACAGAGGCCCTAATTCAGCAAATTTGAGTTGTCTAAAAAAAAAAAAAAAGAAATATAGAAATTTATCCCTAAGGCGCTTAATGCTATTTAACTTTAATCATGGGGCTTTGTTTGGACAGAAATAAGGACATAACTTAGAGCTTTAATGATAAAGAGTGAAAGATAATCAGTACCTGAATTTAGATGGTCTTACTGAAAACGTACTTCCAAAGTATCAGTTTAGTCTTTAAAGTCATCGCTCGTTTTGCACACTGGCTAAGATGCTGGATTTAATCAAAACCACATTTGTGCCTAAATTTCACCCAAGTGTTTGTTCCCAGTGTTTCCTATTGGTCTGCACTAGGCTTTCAGATATTCCTACTCTGTAAAAAACACTTGGCACAGGACCTTTGCAAAATTTAATCCTGCTAAATCTAAGCCCTAGCATACATTAAACTGCTACAAATGCAAGGTCAACCTCTTCTGCAGTCTGACCTCCAAACAGTTTGTTTACTATGTTATATTTATGGGGATTTTTATGAAGGCAGATTTATATACTAAAAAATTATTTCTGCATCAGATCACCAAGAACCCAACTGAAAAGTAATTAGAAGTGTTTCCACAAAAAATAAAAAGAAGGATATCTATTCCATGATGGTTTTCAGAAATGGCAGGGAATGCAGAAAGAAGAACCAGCCTTCCTGATTTCTGTATTCTGCATTTCTGCCTTTAAACAGGATTTATTTGACGGGGAAAGAGGACCTCCTTAGAAACATCTTTATTTTACACATATTTCCAGGTATCTGAAGACCATATTAAGTTTCTGCATAGCTCTGGTATTGTTAATGATATTTCTCTCAAATAATGCATAATTATGAGCCTATAAAACTTTAATTAACATGCTTTATAGCCTTTTATAAGTGTCACCCAAACCTACGCTGTAGGGTAAACTGTACTTTTAATTTCTATTTGTTATGTTTGCACTGTGCAAAGAGATTCATTACGGTAAAAGCTAGTTATTATTTCCTAGAAGACTACACAGGTTCCTTGGTCAAAGTCTGTCTGGATAAAGCAAACAAATAATCATTTTTGTATGCTTCCATTTTGCTTGGAAATAGAAAAGCTAAACAAATTGTAATACAACCCCACCAATTCCTATAGGGGTCAAACACTACAAAGCCAAAACTGTGCCTGCTGCTTTCCACATGCAAAGAATCAAGACGTTGAATGTATTTGCAAGAACAAAAGGTGAAAATACCCAGAAGATACTCTCTTTGGAGCCTGATCCAAAATACAGTGAAATCATTGCAAGGTGCTCTTCCAATCTCAACACCTCAAAAGTCTGACTGCTCTTAACCCAGGCAAATCTTGGAGCAAGCTTCTGCCCCTGATGATGCCTGGATATTGTTGTGAGCAGGACTGCTATAAATTGGTCACACTCAGATGAGAGGGCATTAAATTTTTTTATGCAAGACAGAGAGGCAGGAAGGTTGAACCCAGGACTCCCTTCACCACTGTGGAATAGGATTTCTTTATTGATCTGTTTAAGACAGGCTAGGTATGATAAGTATGACAGGACAGATATAACAGGGTTCCAAGAACCAGGAGGGGAGAAGGGCTGACGTCCTGGCCAGAGCCTGCAAGCTCCCCGCTGGCCTGCCGGCTCTGTGGGTCAGGTCAGACAAGTGGTCCCAAAGGCATGCTGGACACTTGTTCCTTTGGCCAGGTCTTAGACCAGTCCTATAGTGAAATGTGCAGCATCTTTCTTGCTTCACAAAATAACTACAGGAAGAATTTCAGCAGAAACACACCCCTTTCAAATTTTAAAAAATGCAACCCAAAAGAAACCAGCAAACATCAGCTTATCAATAAGCAAGTGAAACTAGAAAAACACAAGCTCTAGCAGTGTGAAACTGCCCTGTCTTGGCACAGCGAGGACATGCGTTCTCCACACCTACGCTCCTTGAGAAACAAGGACTCACACCGCTGCAGTACACTGCATCTGACAGTCTGATGGCAGTTATCAGCCCTGCTAAGAGTCCTAGCACAATCCCAGCCTGGCCTGGCCTTAGCTGCTCCTCCAACAGCAAACTCTGCTAGAAAGGGAACCAAGCCAAAGTTGGCTTTGGCAAGACAGAGGTGCAAATCTGATTTTCCTTCATGGAGTAAGTTACAGATCCTGCAAGCTTGTGCCTCATGCAGCTGGAATCTGACAGCTTCAGATGAGAGGAATTTATCATTATTATTTTAGTATGAGAGCAGCTCACTGATTGCAGCTTGACAACTCAAGTTAATTAGTTGATGAAGGGTCTGCTGCACACTGGCTGGCTCCACATCTGTGGACAATGACACAATCAGCAGAATGAAATCCGTACTTAAAAGGTCTTTGGTCTTTTTAATCCTAAACTACAAATCACAAAATCCACATAACAAAACCTGCAGATCAGAGGAATTACACAAGAGGTTCCCCTTTCCCTGGCCCTCGGGACAGTCTAGTCTCTGCTGCTTATTGAAGCTCATAAACAGACAGAGTTGACTTCAAAAGCATCCTCTTTTCTTCCTGGAGTCCCAGTGGTTCTCAATAATAAGATAACTGGTTTGAGCTCAACCTGGCAGTGTTCACTTACAGCTGCTTTCCCCAGAAGGGAAATACCAACTTGCAGGTTTTCCTCCACTCCTGCCAAACAGCAGGTGGGATTTACCCACCTTGCCAAAGAGATTATGTCAAGATCATCTGGCCCCACCTATCAGATCAGTGCACAAAGCCCACGTGCTAGTTTGCATCCAAGTTTGCAAAATGTTAAGGTTCTTACTAAGCAGTCAGCTAAAACAGTATTTGATGCCATAATGTCCCAAGCACATGGGAAGTGGTGGAGAAGCACAAATGGCAGGGAAAGCTGGCTGGGAAGTGATCCACGGGGGGCTGGAGCCACAGAAAGCCACGAAGCAGGGACAGACAGGGGAAGCACATTGTCTGCTGGGAACAAGAACAGGCCATTGCTGGTAGACCAGGAGTCTCATATCAGTGGGAGCTACTGCAGAAATTCAGCCAGCCCTCTGCCAAACTCCACCTGTGATTATACAGCACAGCTGTAAATCTCTCTGTGGCCCCAGTTCTTAGCAGAGAAAAGCATTTTTTTTCCTCTGCCTTTCATACCACATTTTGCGCTTTTCAGGGCACAGCCTGCTTCCATCTCCCTTTTTTACTTATCACCTAGGAAGATGAACTGCACTTTTAGATGCTCTCTTAAAACAAATCAAAAGCAAAAAAGGGAGCTCCAGGAGTCACCAGGCATGTCTGAAATGTGGTCAATCAGAGGTTGCTGGAGAGCAATCAAGTGAAAGGAGGCCACTTCCTTTAGATGAAGACAACAACATTTCAAGACAAGCAGCTCTTGTGACCAGAAGCAAGAAACAGAATACATAACTCAGCAGTCATCTCACCTGGGCCTCCTGAGTCCTGCAAGGCTGCGGAGAAAGGCACACAGCTATGGGCACAGGAGCCACTATTTAGTTAAATAAGAGATGTACATGACAAACAGAAAGGGCCACGATCAGAAGTCACTACAAGGCTTTACTAGTTAAATTCTGGCGTGTTTTTATCTTGTTTTATTCATCCACGCAAGGACTCTGTTGATGGTGTCTGCATTCCTCTAACGGAATCCCTGGATCCCTGCTTGTCTACACTTCTTGAAGTACCATGAAAGCAGATGAAGATTTTTTTGTGTGTGTTATAGCACTATTTCCTCACAGTCTGAGAGCAGCTCAAAAGAACTGGCTTCAACAACTTTGCCACAATTTAAGTTTAATTTTTGACCATGCTGAGCTCTGACAGAAGAGAGGCTCCAGTGAGAGCCATGCTTTATTCTGCCTCCACTAGGATGCTACTGAAAATCTGGGGATGAATCAGGACAGCACAGGTGCTGCACACAGAATTTAAAAGCAAAACATTCTGCTGCAATAACGTTTTGAGTATTTAGGGGACCTCAAAGATGATTTTTTTGTTATTACGCTCTAAACAAAAAAACACTTTCCATGTTGACATTAATTTCTATAACACGGCTTTAAAAACAAAACAACCCCAAAATTCAATAGACTGTACCCAGGATGGCAATGCCTCAAAATTAGAAGCAGCATGTTGGCATTTTTCCCAGAAAAAAAAAGTATATATGTATGTGTATACACAAAGGCACTTTTTATTTTTCACAAGATCAATGAAGCTCTGGGGCTTATTCCCACCTCACTCAGCCAGAGGCAGGAATGGGCTGGTCTTTGCAGTGCATGAACACTTAGGCACAAAAAGCACTCTGTTTAGCCAAACAACTGTGTGCGTGCATCAGAAGTGGCATGGTGCCCTCAAATCCATGATGCTGAAGCCTTCCTATCCAAGACAGAGACCTTAACTTGAGAGCTGCTTGTCTCATCTCAGTGCTTCCAGGACAGAGTTGTTAGGCTCTAATAAGCAAGCTCCCAACAGCAGGTTGATGAGACAGAAAGAATCCCCCTGGTCATCCCCTGCCAGTTGTGAACAAATCCCTGCACTAGCAGCAAGGTTAGCTAGGATTTTTCTGTGGGATCAAGTTACAGAAGCTCCTAATCTTAAATCCTCCACCAAACCTACCGTGATGATGTCTGTAGCTCTGTTCGAACCAGCGTGAGTCAATTCTTGTGGTGACAGGGCAGAAGCAATGCAGTTCCACACATACCCTTATGCACTCTTGAAGAGGCATCTGAATGCTGTCCAAAAATTAATTATGTGGCATGACAAGCTCTGACAATTAGCTAACTAGGTTGCTTGATGGCTAGGATTTTAAATAAGGATCTTTCAAGGGGGAAACTCTGGAACAGGCAGTGTTACTGTCATAACAGTCTGAGCTGTCATGAAAGCGTAGCACCAACAAGACAGCCCTACGGGCTTCACAACTGTGACTGCAAAGGAATGAAAAAATCCTGGGGGAAAAGGACCTATTTAACTGCACCTGTATATAATGTCCTTCATCAGGACACCCCCCCCGCCTTCTAAGAGGGCTGGAACAGAGGAGGACTTGGGTTTTCTCCAGACTACAGCTGCCCTCCACGAAGCAGCAAGGGAAGTCAGGACTGGGGCTGGAAGAGGTGCACTCTGTCACACCACGTTGGGCAGAGGTCACAAGCCAGTCCCTGTGCGGTGTGACAGCAGGCCCACCACCCTTGACAGTGGCTAGACCCAAAAATGCACTGCTCCAAAATCCCCCACACATCCACAGCAAGCAACCCTGACGGTTGCTGCTCCTCCACCTTGTCACTGAAGGGGAGTTTTGGCAAAGGGCTTTTGCTGCCACACACCATTTGTGCAAATTTCTCTGACGGCTGCTCATGGAAATCAGTGTTTCGCTCACACAGCCCTCACCTCTTTTGGGTAAGAAAACAATGCTCCCACTTTCTCAGTTGTCTTCCTTTGTATGCAAAGGGAAGGGATGAAGAGGCAAGGATTTCGGGATAGTAAATAACCAGAGTGACATGACAGCAAGTAAATCAGCACTTTGTAGTGTTCATGGTAACAGCTTTTGGCATCGCAGGAGAAGAAACAATTCACTACACAACAAATAAACTACGATCTTGTATTTACAAGTCAGACTTTCAATGCAGCCAATTACTGTATAATGTAGTGGTGACTAAAAGTCTTACTTTACTATTTACAGATCATCTATGAGATGACTGGGTGTTATCAGTATATCATTTTTTATGAAAAAGGATCAGGAAATGTATTAAATGGGGAGGATGGGTTTCAGTGGAAGCTGGGTGACTGTTTCCCTTCTATACATGCAAAAATCTGTCTCCTCACAAGTCTGTTGCAAACATATTTCAGTCGCAAAAAATGTTGTTTCAAGTATTTGCTTCACAATTTGCTAGTCTCCTCTGATATGACTACCTACATTAGTTGGCATTTTCTTTTCCCTGACTGGATTACTCCCTGGGCCTTCAGGAGGTTTCAGGTTGGTTATGGTATGTACACTTAGGTTGAATATATATTAATAAGCATGGGCCACTGTAGACACTTTCACAGAAAACCAGAATCTTAAGAACTTTACTGATATCCCTGCAAAATGGATAATTTCATGGTTTTTATGTTTCTTTTAAAACTTTTTATTCTTGGGTTGGACTTTGTCAGGGTTGAGCTGAGACCTGCCAGCTCATCTTTCTTCTTTAGAATCAAGGATTAAATCTCTGTCTAGATAGGTGCATTGAAGCACTGTTACTTAAACTAGATCTGCTTTTAACACCATATGCTAATTAACCATCGGGTTTTGATATGAATCCCTCAGAGGCTCACGCTCCTCAGTCACGATTCAGATGTATATATAAGCAAGATTCTCAGCCACTGCAAAACAACTTAACTACAAGGACCGGATGGGTTTACACCAATTGAGAACCCAGCCAACCATCTTAAAATTGCAGAGGCTTCCGCTCAGGCAAGCACCACCGCTGAAGTATTTCTCCCCCATGTATATGCTGCCTTTTTCATTCCTGTTGCTGCTGTGGAAAATATCTGCAGCAGCATTTCTGAACTGCGCCCTGGGATTTGCTTACATTTCCCCCTTTCTTTGAGAAGGGGCTCTGTTTTCCTGATTCAGTTGAGCTGTGTGTGCCAAGGCTCGACTCGCATAGTTTATGCTGCTATGGCACAGGTGAGATGCCGTTCCCTCAAGCTGTCACCAGCCTCATGGAGAATCAGCTGCCAGCCGGGCCTCAGTGTCTACAGAGGAACCTCACACATCGTGAAGTTAGACTCCCTCTTGCTCCTCCATCTGGGAGCACGGCTGGCTCCTTTCTCTCTCAAGGCGAGCCGCCAGTAAGGGCCAGAAGTCACTTCACACTGTTATTTGCTACCTGCCAATCCACATACCCAAGCCAGCTTCGTTTGAGAATCTGGCTTTTAGATTGATTTTTCCTTGCAAGCAAAGGGGTAGCAGGACGCTGCTGCCAATACACGTTTTGTTATAGCCTCCCATTGCTGCTGAATGCCATAGTTTATTCTGTATCGGGCTGTTTATCATAGCCCTGGTTTATGTTTTTCAAAGTGGTTTTGGAAGATGGATGGTCTGAATGAAGACTGCCCAGGACAGAGGCACAGTGCAATACTGCATGAAAATTTCCTTAAAGCAGATGAGAGGAGATGAGGAGGCAGAATGGCTCCCTGGGGTAGGGACCCACGCAGTCACGGCAGTGAGAAAGCTATTGGGATTTATCTGCTTCAGCTAGTGTTTATTCCAAAATTCAAATGTTCTTTTCCTTCTCCCTGTGTGGGCCAATCCAGCGCCCACTGAAGTCAGTGGGAGGTCTACCTATGAGTCTGAAGAGCACAGAGGCAAACTTTTGATAAACTTTTTCATTTAGAGAATAATTTAAAGGTCTCTCTGTAGATGTGAAAGAGCTAAATATCAGACATCTGCAGCTATTTTACTGACAGCTGCTCTTCTACACTGAGCCTGTAGAGCTCAAAAAACTTGATGTGACTCCTGATGTGCTAAACAAGAGGATTAAATCTAGCCTTTTGCTAGGAGAAGGGAAAGATGGGAGTCAGTCTACTTTGCAAATGAAACAACAAGAAGGACTAAGACTTTGTCTCTAAAAATTAAGTAGACTTTCAGACTGAAGCCAGAAACAAAGTTTCCATTCCACCTCTGACACAGACCTCCAGTGCTGGGTAGATCATTCAATCACTGTGCTTCAATTTTGCTCTCCAGCCCTTTTTCTTATACCATCTCTCACCAGCTTGTTAAGGTTTCTAGCTATCAGTGCAGCACGACTGGCGATGGACGTGCTCTATGCTAGTAGTAATAACAGCATAATGATAATGATAAGGAGGAGGTACCCAGCACAAACCTGAAATCCAACTATGAGCACAAGGAACATGAACCTGAACTCATCAATACACAACATATGCTAAAATGCTTTTTAATGGTTATCAGTGGGTACCAGGAAAGAGCTTTTCCGAGCGAGAGGTCAACTTTACTATTACATACCATTTTAACAACTACTAGTCTTCACTGAAGTGTTTTTTGCTTTTACTAGAAGAGCAATTACGTGTGGCTAGTCATTCCAATGTTACTTACTTTGTGTCAATCATTACACTGGCTGGATGAAAACTCATTTCAACCAGAACAAGTATTACAACCTATGTATTGACTTGATTCCTCTGAGACAGGTCTGCAAATGGAAACAGAGGTCTGCCACATTTCTAGTAAACATGGCATTGTCCTGTAGTAGTTCATAACAGATAGCACTCAGTATATGCAGGGGAAGACAACACAGAAACAGGGAAATACAGTACGGACAGGTGGCGATAGTGAAAAGGAGTGAGACACACTGTCATCACATAGGGAGTATTTTAGCTTTGCTTAAAGAAATCACATCTTACACACCAAAAGGAGCTGCTAGCCACACAGTCGGAGCCAAGAATTCCATTGGATTTGGGCATGCAGTACTGAACAGCTTTGCATTTCCTAAACATACAGCTTTTCATACTGGTAACCACTGCATTCCCATCATGCAAAACTACAGCATTGGACCCACTTGTTCAAGGGCTGAGTAAATTGTTCCCCTCTTCTGTGCTCCTTTCACAGCAGACAGCCCACCCCAGGCCCTGCTCTCCCTTCCCTCTCCTCCCAACAGCCCTTCTCTCAACTTATTCAAGCATGTTTGCAAGAAGGGAAGAAGTTGTTTTTCAGCCACAATGACAAGTCTCCACAAAGGAAGAGTTCATTTTTTATAGCTGACAGATATCTATGCTGAAAGGGTGCAAGCAAACACCTTTGAAACCAACCACCCAAATGTTAATAATCAAGTTTTGGGGTTCTGCAAGTTATCTCCAATTAAGTTAATGAATTCTTTTTTAACATGTGCATGCGGAAGCACAATGCAACGTAGATAGGTACTGCAGCACAAACTAACATTCACTAACAAGCCAGCATTTTCAAAAGGCCTAAGGAAAGCTCTGCCACAGGGATACAACAAAATATAAGGACATGTCAGGTGGATTTTGTTAGCAGATGTTATAGCAAGTAAAGTATATATGAAATATATATCAATAAATGTACCCTTCAGCTCCTCTTTTTTTACTCTGTCTTTGCTACTGACACTTATATTATAAATCAATATCTTTTTGGCTCCCAGAAAGATCTTGTTCCATCCACTTTATCAAGACATACTTAATAAATCATATTTGGCAGCATAAATCATATCTTACCACAAATGAGATTTAGAGAAACTAATCTCCAAGTGTACTTGCTTAGCATATGCAATAAAGCCACCCCTTATATTAAAATTCACATCTGTAATATTTTAGCATGCATGATCGCAAACAAAGGAACCACAAACAGGTGCACTTAATGCATCTTTACACAGCTCTAAAAAATACCTTTCCCTAATTTTCATTAACATTTTTCCAAAGAGCTAAAAAAGCTGAAAGCCTTAATAGCCTCACAGTTCTGGAGCCGTATATCATATTAAGAAATGCACTTCAGTTGGTTTCACAAGCACACCCCACATTTTAGCAGTGTACTCTGGCTTTCAAAGAAAACCAGCGAAGGCTGATTTCTAACCGGGGACCAAAGCAGAGCATGCAGTGATCTGAGTCCTACTGCCACTTCTGCTACATGCTTTACACAAAACACAGTGAAATTTTCCTATGGGGGTATGGGTTTAAGATCTAAGCTAGATCTGTTTCCATCCCTTCAGACCTCAATCTGTAGAAACAAGAAAGGGCTAAACCAGTCTCAAGGTTCAATCCTGTCCTCACTTACTAGATGTCTGACACTGTCTTTTTAAAAGTCCAGTGAAAGCCTCTTGAAGAAAGATGCTGCCAGAGCCTCAATCAAAGCTGATAGATGGGAATCACTTGATTCAAAGCCCCAGAACAGAAAAGCATTATTATTAAATGCTCTCATGCTTTAATGCTTTTGCACAGCTTTAACAACAGCTCTCTTCAAATGTATTGCTGGTGAGAGACCTGCTCTGTACTGCACCATGTTACACACCCCGGTGCAAATAGCAAAAGCCGTGATCAACAGAAATGGAACTGGATTTTTGGTCATGAATACAAAGAGTCACCATTTGGTCTTTTTTAACTATGACAGACGTGCAATTTTCTTGGTACTCAAGACAGAGTATTGGAATAAAGTGGTCACTGCTAAGAGCCTTGTGCCAATATTATATATGCCTATATATGTTAATTTAAAAAACAAACAAACAAACAAACAAACAAAACCAAAAACAAAACACAAACCCCAAAACAACAAAAAACTGACTTTTGCCTTCACCATAGGCCTGTACCAACACAGAAGCCACCAGCACTGCAGGACATCGGCCTCACACAGAAATTGCACAGGGGCTCTCATCCCTAGGAAGATAAATGAATAGAAAAGCCAAGTTTCCAAATGCCCTCTGCTGGCACCTGTCAGTATTACTAAGAATTTCACCCTATTTCTAACGAGCCCTTCAGAAAACTAGTTCTGAAGGTTTATCATTTGAAGATATCCCGGATTTACATTTTCCTTAATAAATTTACCTTCTTCCAGCTTTGCTTTACTGCCCAAGTTTGCTTGGTTTTAACCAAGCACAACAGAAACCCAAATGCTGCAGTTCTCCTTGTAAACATCACTGGTAGATTGTCCTTCAGTTGGAAAGTATGTGTGAAAAATTTTTCAAATCCACTAACTTCTAGGGATCATCGCCCTCATTATTTTAACCAGCTGCTTTTCAGGAACCTGCTGTGAAGTTTTTCTTACCTTCCCACCAAGTACTAGGGATGCGGAAACCAGCTGTCTTCCTGCCCCGGGACCCAGGAACGGAGTGCTTGGCCCCCCTGAGTTTTCCCCCCCAGCACTGTGCTGGTCACAATGCACAGCGCAGCAGCGTCACAGTGATGGCCACCACAGCGAGCGCCATGGCTACCGCACACTCACAGCCACCCAGCCACCAAGGCTGCCACTCCCCACATGCACCAGTCCCCCAGCACTGGATGCGGTACAGAGCTACAGCTGCAACAGCATGAACAAAGTGCTAGGCATTTTTAAAATTATTTTCTCTGTTTTGCCCAAAATAACCTGGATCTAGTGGATTTCCAAGCATGATGGGATGACCACCTTATTTCCAATATCCCCCTTAACCATCCACTAGGAACTGAAAAAGTCATTAGGAACTGGTAGAGAAGAAAGCCAGGTTACAGTTCCTTGATATTCTGGCTGTGAATTACTATTCCTTTACTATTACCTTTCAGTTACGTGAGGATATTGTGTCTGATGATATTTTAAAGTTATGTTGCAATTACATGTTAACAACTAAGCCATTGTATCAGAAGAAACCAACAATTAATAATACATATCGGGAATACACATCCTGGAGTGATCACTGACTTCTTGAAAGAGATGATTATGTGTTTGCACGGCAGAGCTCACTGACAGGAATAGCTGTTGAGGACACAGGCCTGACAAAGCAATTTATATTCCATGAAGCATTCTAAGGAATGAAAGCATTTCAAGCATGTTTGTTAACAAGTGCTGCTGGGAGAAGGAACACTCCTGCATCTCACGGTGTGCACAAAAACGGACCATGTAATAAAACACCAGTAGCTAAAAATGTTGAAACCTGCTTCATGAAGAAATGGTCACTGCACTCATGAACTGATGAGGATGGACACAGCACCCATCTGGTTTAGGACAAAGAAGCAGCAACCCCTTGTTCAGGGTCTTTTTGGCAGTCTGCTCCTCTGTGCTCCCTTCTCTGAAACACCATGGGACTTGAGGATGATGCCTTCCTAGGGATACACTTTTGCTTTCAGGCAGGCATAAATTTTTATTAGTCTTTGCCTATTACCTTCACCTCACTTCCTCTGCTCTTTGCAGGCAAATAGAGACAGAGCTCCAGCACTCTCCCACCCAGCAGTGAACTTCAATAATAACATTTTTGCCATCTACCTGCCTAGTCAGGAAAAGAGGTGCCTCTCTTGGTGTTGTGAAGTCAAGTTTAATAGGACAGTTTTTATTATGTTTAAGAAATCATTTACGAACCAATAAAAAAAAGCCTTATCGATCAGAAGACCAAAGCTGTTAAATCATCTCTGATTAACCGAAATATATATTCAGTAGAACAGATTGCTCTTACTACTCTGATTGCACAACTGAACAAGGCTCTGCCTATGTAGGTGGGCGATGGCATAAAGTACTTTGGGGTTGTCTGTTATGGACACAGCCCTTAGTGGAACAGGACTGCTAACATGCCATCTTTTTTTCACAGCTGCCTCTAGGCTGGCAAATTTAATTTCCATAATTTGTCACCACTGCAGCTCTGCTAAACTTGGTTGGGGTTTTAGTGCACACAAAATTCAGCTTGACTTAACCCAGAAAAAAAGGGTTCTAATAGTAAAGGTGGGTCCCATGTTTAGCAACATGGATACAGCCATAAAAACACTGCTTGTGTAACATATCAGGACATGAATGACTCCATGACATAAGTGACTCTCCTGATGACAGACCACCTCAGCCTGCCACTGCTTCAGGACCAGGAACTGACTGTATCTTTGCAGACTGGGATTCCTGTTCTTGCAGTTGATCCGTAGGGTAGGGAATGCTGTTTAAAAAAAAAAAAAACAACTCAGGCCATCCATGAAAAGCTGTTTCAGCCTACTGTTTATCGTTACTCCTGTGGAATAGATACAGTGACTACTGGGTTATATTTTTGATTTTGCACTAGTTTGGCATCTGTATGGATGACAGATTTTAATTTTGTCACCCTTTTGCCATATTTACATTTAAATGCTTTTGGATCTAGAAACCTGCAGGGTACATTGCTTCCAGAGGGGAAATCAACTGGACCTTCACATTCTGGTCAAATGAGACCCATAATCATTAGCACGACACTAGAAAGACATTTAGTTTTTGAGATGGAGAATGTCAGGATGCAAGGGATGGCAGGAGAGGAAGAGCTGGCACTTCAACATAAGAACAGCAGCATGCCTTTCTTTTGACACAAAATACATTTCAGTTCAGTAAATACAACAGTGGTAAAGCAGAATAATGACAGAGAAGCATAGAATGGTTTGGGTTGGAAGGAACCTTAAAGATCACCCAGTTCCAAGCCCCCTGCCATGGGCAGGGACACCTTCCACTAGCCCAGGTTGCCCAAAGCCCCGTCCAACCTGGCCTTGAACCCTTCCAGGGAGGGGGCAGCCACAGCTTCTCTGGGCAACCTGTGCCAGTGCCTCACCACCCTCACAGGGAAGAATTTCTTCCTTACTTCTAATCTGAATCTCCCCTCTTTCAGTTTAAAACCATTACCCCTCATCCTATCCCTACACCCCCTGATAAAGAGTCCCTCCCCCCTTTCCTGTAACCCCTTTAAGCACTGGGAGGCCACTCTAAGGTCTCCCCAGAACCTTCTCCTCTCCAGCTGAACACCCCCAACTCTCTCAGCCTGTCCTCACAGGGGAGGTGCTCCAGCACCCTGAGCATCTTTGAGGCCTCCTCTGGCCCCGCTCAAGCAGGTCTGTGTCCTTCTGATGTTGGCGCCCCCAGAGCTGGACACAGCACTGCAGGAGGGGTCTGATGAGAGCAGAGTAGAGGGGGAGAATCCCCTCCCTCGACCTGCTGGCCACACTGCTCTGGATGCAGCCCAGGACACGGTTGGCTTTCTGGGCTGCAAGCGCACATTGCTGGCTCAGTCAGTTTTTCATCCACTAACACCCCCAAGTCCTTCTCCGCAGGGCTGCTCTTAATGCAGCCAGCCTGTATTTGTGTTTGGGATTGCCCCGGCCCATGTGCAGGACCTTGCACTTGGCCTTGCTGAACTTCATAAGGTTGGCATGGTCCCACCTCTCCAGCCTGTCCAGGTCCCTCTGGATGGCACATCCCTTCCCTCCAGCACGTCAACCACATCACACAGCTCAGTGTCATCAGTGAATTTGCTGAGGGTGCCTCGATTCCACTGTCCATGCCACCAACAAACATGTTAAACAGCACCAGTCCCAACCCCAATCCCTGAGGAGCAGCACTCGTCACTGCTCTGCACTTGGACATCGAGACATCGACCGCAACTCTTTGAGTGACCACCCAGCCAACTCCTTATCCACTGAGTGGTCCATCTGTCAATCCATGTCCCTCCAATTTAGAGACAAGGATGTCATGTGGGACAGTGTCAAATGCTTCGCACAAGTCCAGGTAGATGACATTGGCTGCTCTTTCCTTATCCACCAACGCTGTAACCCCATCATAGAAGGCCACCAAACGTGTCAGGCATGATTTGTCCTTAGTGAAGCCATGTTGGCTGTCACCAATCACCTCCTTATTTCCCATGTGCACAGCTTCCAGGAGGATCCATTCCACAATCTTGCTGGGCACAGGGGTGAGACTGGCCGGCCTGCTGTTCCCCGGCTCCTCTTTATTTCCTATTTTAAAAATGGGGGGTTTGTTTCCCCTTTTCCAGTCAGCAGGAGCTTCACCAGACTGCCACAGCTTCTCAAATATGATGGACAGTGAGTTCCCTCAGAACCAGCAGATGCATCTCATCAGGTCCCATGGACTTGTGCACCTTCAGGTTCCTTAGATGGTCTTGAACCTGATCTGCTCCTGCAGTGGGTGGTTTTCCCTTCTCCCAGTCCCCACTTTTTCCTTCTGTATCTTGGGTGGTGTGGCTGGAGCACTTGCCAGTGAAGACCGAGGCAAAAAAGTCATTGAGTACCTCAGCCTTTTCCATATCACACGTAACCAGGTCTCCCATTTCCTTCTGGAGGGGGCCCACATTTTCCCTAGTCTTCCTGTTATCACCAATATACCTGTAAAAGCTTTTTTTGTTGCCCTTCACATCCCTGGCCAGGCTTAATTCTACCAGGGCTTTCACCTTCCTGACCTGATCCCTGGCTGCTCAGACAATTTCTCTCTATCCTTCCCAGGCTGCCTGTCCTTGCTTCCACCCTCTGTAGGCTTCCTTTTTGTGTCTGAGCTTGTCCAGGAGCTCTTTGTCCATCCATGCAGCCTCCCAGTGTTTTTGCCTGACTTCCTCTTTGTTGGGATGCATCACTCCTGAGCTTGGAGGAGGTGATTCTTGAATATCAACCAGCTTTCGAGGGCCCCTCTTTCCTCCAGGGCTTTATCCCATGTTACTCTGTCAAGCAGATCCCTGAAGAGGCTGAAGTCTGCTCTCCTGAAGTCCAGGGCAGAGAGCTTGCTGTGTGCCCTCCTCACTGCCCTAAGGATCATGAATCATTCTCTAAGAAAGCCTGCAAAATAGTGTTTTCTACTCAGAGACAAAGTTGCTGCATTTTCAAGTCTTCCGCCCAGCATGGTGATACCTGGAGATTTTCAAGCTTTACCTCCCTACAAGCAACACAGGGAGAGCCCCTAGAAAAAAGACTGAACTGAGAACTGAAGCACTCAAAAGTCATTTCAAAAGAAGAGTTCAGACCAAACCCTTCAGAAAACATTTCCTTAAAAAGCCTTCTCATCCAAAAGCTGCTTCTAGAGCAGTGCCAGGGTATTCTCCTGCTGATGATCTTCACAGAATTTCAAATAAAATAGCTTAAATTTGCAAGAAAGAATATCTTACTCCCCAAATCCTGCAAATTCACTGTGGGAGTCCCAAAACTCCAGCAGGGTTCTTTCCTTCTTGCTGACAGATTTTAAGGGACTTGCACAGAAACAGTAGATTAGAATTTAGGAAATAAACAAGGAAATGAACTGCAAGTTATACCAAAATATATCTCACTTCTCTAGTTCCATTTGTTCTGCAGCGATAACAAAAGCAGGGGACAAAACTCCAATAAAATCTGACACTAAGATTCAACGCTGTATCTTCAGGACATTGTTACACATTCTGAAAAACAGGCCCTGGTAAGTTGCCTCACACTGGGCTGCAAATATTGAGAAGCATTAGTTAGGTATTTCTTGATACTGAGCTTTGCAGAATGATTAGTAGTGCCTGGAAAATAAAGACTCTAAAATAATTTATAAGAGGATAACAATTGTTCTGGATATTACAAGCATTTACTAAGCCTTGGGTTAAAAATGAAAATGTAAAGAAAATCCTGAAAAAAAGGAACATGGGAGAATAATAATCTCTTGAAAACAGATTTCAAAAACCCAAAATACGGTTAAGACAATAAACATATAATGCCATCCTATTATATTCTGTATAATTTGCCACAGTGAATTATTCTTCAGCCAAAGAAGAAAATGGCTTTGTGGAGATGGACCTGGGGTTCTAGTGGCCAACAAATCAAAAATAAATCAGTGGTTGCCCTAAAGGGTGAAGATGGGCTGTGTACTGGGCTGCATTAAAAGAAAGGAAGCCAGAAGATCAATGGAAGCGATTAGCTTGCTCCACTCAGAACTGGCAAGAGTGTGTCTGCAGCAGTGGGGCCAGTTTAGGGCTCCCCAGTACAAAACAGACATTGACACACTGGACCAAGACTAACAGAGGGGCACAAGCATGTGATAAATAAAAGGCTGAGAATTGGGCTCAAGCAGTCTTAACAGAGGGTTAAAGGGATGGTACTGCTGGCTTCAGCAACATGAAGGGAAGGTATACAGAAGATGAAGCCAGAGTCTCTCCAGAGCTGCACAGTAGGAGGAGGAGAAGCAATGGCCACAACTTATAATAAGGGAAATTCTCACTAGATATTGGGGGGAGGGGGAAAGAAGGAATCACTGTGAGGTTGTCCAACATTGGAACAGGGGCTCCTAGACATGGGGAATCTCCCTCTTTGGAGATGAGGACAAAACTCAAGATTTAAAAAGGCCCTGAGTGACCAACCCAATATAACTTCAAAGCTGGTCCTGCTTGGCACAAGGGAACAGACCAGATGACCTCTTGATGACACTTCCAACATGAATTATTCTCCAATTCCATGATCTACAGGGGCTGCGTAACACAGTGATAGAACTCAAACAGGCTGTATATTGAGAGCAAGGCAGGAGGTGAAACACTACAAGAATCACAGAGTTTTGGAAGGAGAGCATGAAAAGACAACAGGCTGCCTGACAGGCGGAAGATGGACCTACTGTGTCTCAGATTGCATTCCAAATATTAAATGAGGAATATATTTTTACTGAGAGTAAGTCACCTGACAGACAACAAGAGATACTCTGGCAGACCTAAGCAGTAAGGGAAAAGTATACGGAGACTTTTTACAAAAATTCATAGAAATGTGGTTACAAATTATAAGTGGCTTGTCACAGAAGGGACACAGAGAGTTTAAGTATGGCCACACAAGCACAGGGTATTTACACACTTATGTTAAAAAGGAAGATATATGGTGGAAAAGCTGAACACCCAGAATCTAGGATGAGGGGCCAGACCCAAAGGACTATCGATCATACTACAAATGGATGTACTTTAGTTGACCTGAGATGTATATAAAGTACAAACTGACAAAGTTAGAAGTATTGTTCACTGATAGCTCTGCAAAAGTATGACCTACAAATAGCAGAGAAGTAATACCACCATAGATCAGAGAGTTGTAGAGGAGAAGAGAATACAAATATCACGGATTTTTCAGTCATTTCCACTCCTGAAGCATCTGTAAAAGACCAGACACAGTGACCGTAAGAAATGGAAGAGAGAACACTTCATCACAAACTCTCCTCTTCTACTTGATGAGAATAGTGATTCAAAACACAAGAAAAGGCCATCAGATGCAACCAACCGGGGGCCTAAAATCACAGTGACAGTTGCTTACAAAGCACTGAAATCTTCTGGGGAAATATCATGGTAGCACAATACAAATTGGTATATTATCTGACCTCAAGTCCTCAAAAAAGCGCTGTGGACAGGGCAGCTCTAAAATCCTTCAGAATGCATTTAAAGTCCCTGTTGCTCATCTTTCAGGTAGCAACTATGTCTTTCCTTTCTCTCACTCCTGGCCTGTGGTGAAGAAAATAAAAAGACGATTGTGTCCAGATCCTATGTATGCTCTTCACTGGTATAGCCCAACAAGCTTTAAAACAGAGATTATTATCATTATTGCCAACTGACAGATATAGGTAGTGAAGCACAAATAAGGAAAGATTACTCAGCAGAGCAGTGAGAAAGACAGGAATTGAGTCAGTCCCTTGTTATCTCAGCAGCATCTCTTATTCATTAGGTCAACACACATTTTATTGTTCATTGCTTCGTCATTAGTCTAGACCCATGAAGAACACAGACTGAAGACAGTTCAACAACAGCTTACCTTTTTGGCTTGCTAAAGCTGCATTTATGTTTCATCCAATGCATACTGATGATATCTCCCATATGGCTAGGCTCTTCCCTCTACTGCTGCACTGATACTGAAAAGCTCCATAGCAGATAAACAACTGCTTATTTTCAGTATCTTTCCTGTAACCCAAGAACCATTTCCACCACAGGACACTCAACTCACATTAATCCATAGACAGAACTTGAATATCCCTCTTGATTTGGCTTAGACTCCTACCAATGGAAGGAGAAGGAGGGGAATTTATACAGCTAAGTTTCTGGTGACTAGCAGGAATTACTAGCAGGAAATGCTTTGATGGCAGGAGAGAATAACAGAAAATAGCCTAAGCAAACACAATCACTGTAGCAAGCAGAAGGCAGTTTTACATACCTGTGAGCTTATCTTTTAATTGCCTTGAAAGCTGAGGCTTGCAGTCAGAAAAGTGATTGCAATAAAGATGGTCTTGTTCACAGTATATGCATCCACCACATCCTCACTGATTAAACAATGTAAATCACGGGAAATGTATGACTTCTGGAAGTAGATGCTGAGCTACATATTAGCTTACAGAGTGCAGAGAATTCAAGGCCAAAAAGGTAAAAGGAAAGGAATGTGGTGCTCTTTCTGACTTCTGGCATTAAGTAATGAAGCAAATTTGCCAGGCAAGGGCAAACTACCGTGCATCTGCTGCCTGTGACAGGAGTTTTCTGGTGTTAATACTTGGTGCATAGCCACTTCCACTTAAGAAGCCAGAGTCCTAGGATCTCCACAAAAGCATGGCCCAAAGTATAACGCAACCGGCTACATTTTAGAGCCACTAGTGATCTAAAAATCCAGGTAACATAAATAATGTGCCTTGCTCCAGTCTCATCCTCGCAGCAGGCATTTCTGATGGTACCTGCCATGAGGAGAGGGTTTGCAGCCATTCCCACCCCACCAGTGCTCCCAGGGGGGACAAGTTTTTCTGGGAAGGCGCTTCAGCCCAACAACGTGTTCCCATTCCTTAGCAAGGACAACTCAAGTGTTTTCAAATTTATCAAATAGTTTGCTTTCTCTTAAGTAACTTGTTATCTGCTCTTCTGTGCAGCTACTTGGAATCTATTGCTATTGAAAGGTACCAGATTGATAGCCCAGACTTTGATTTTTCACAGTGCTAACATTGTACCAAGGCAGTTCCACCACCCCAGCAGCACTAAGAGACACAAGCTAACAGGAAATTATTGATCCTACCACCTAACTCAGCTCTGCAGTGCCATTTACTCAAAGTCCTACTATCCTGTGTCTACAACCCATACAGTACAGGCAGCCACAGTAGGAAGCTCCTACTCAATGATCTGTCTGTTAAATTGCCTCCAACTTGGTTTATCAAAATCCCTGTTGGTAGAGTAAGCTACATCCAGTTTGATATAGCCACTGGCATACCTGCTAAGTCTGCCACCCACAAAGCTTGATTATATTGGAGTATTTCATGAGGTGAACACCTGATGCACTACAACCAGCTAGAAGCCACTAAATTCATTTCACATCCCCAAAGACACATTAAATCCAACAACTGATTTGCAGTGGCTTCAAAGCAGCTGAAGTAAGAGACTGTATTTCATTATAAGCTGCCTAAGCCCATGCATTTCTATCACTGGCCACACAGCCTGTACTTTGAACTGCACAAATAGATTAAGGTCATTGTCAAAACAAGAGGACAATGTCACCCTGGATGAGCTGAACAGTGACAGCAAGTAAGCAGTAGCTGCATGGAAGAGCAGACAGCAGAAAGTTACTAAGGAGAAAGCAAACTATTTTTCACAAAGGTAAAATAACTGATTTCTTTATGCTAAGAACAGCAGTGTTCTGGGATGTTTTAGGCAGACGCTAACCAAATGGACAGCATTAAAACTCCCTCAGTGTCTGCTGCAGCGGAACAGAATCGCACACTGCAGAGGCCAGCCAGCACAGCTCTGAGCAGTCACCATTATCGCTGTACATTAAAACATGCCAAATAGAGCCAACACCTTATAAAAGGAATCTGGCTGGTTTTCTGAATTTGTTTTTGTACCAAAATAGAAAATTACTGGCCAGACCATATTATAAAAAGGAGAATTGTGACTGCCTAGGACCCTTGCTCTGTGCTTGGGTTACTATCTCCTATGTGACATTTTTGAGTGAAAATCCTGGCCCTTGTGCGTCTGAGGATTCGGCTGCAACAGACACATGGAAATCACAACTCAGCAACAAATGGCTACAGAAAAACACAACAGCAACAAAACAAACGCCACTATTGGGCTGCCAAAGCATGAAGAAGTACAGAAGCAAGATCTGCTTTGATATAGCCACACTCAATTAGCAATTTCATCCCCTCTATATGCCCGGTATGTGCATATAAATAAAGTGTTCATGAACATGATGCCTTCCTAATGTTCAGCAACAGCAAGACTTTAGATTGCACAGAGAAATTTCCACCCAGGTTTGGGCATCGGAAAGATGCAGCCAGCAGCTGTGATGCTATAAACCTCTCTCCTTGTGAAACCCTGCTGCTGTCTATCATGCCCCATGCAGCCATCATAACCACTTCACATTCCTCCACATCCAGTTTTATCTCTTCATTTGCTGCTTTATACCTACAGCAGAGGGTGAAGAGTGACTTCTTCATAAAATCAAATCAGCTAACTCGTATTTAAATTGAAACACTGGAGAAAAAATTGCTTTCGGAAGCTCGCTTAAGATGGCCAATAAACAAAAAAGTGTGTTTTCTTCTGCACTTACTGCTCAGTAAATCCCAACCACATTAGTATCATGGTAAATTGTTCTCATGGCCCTTGCACCAAATAATGAATCCAGTGATTTCACAGCTAGATACTCTGGCCAGAGAGTACAAATGCTTCAGGTGGATATACCCACACGTGGTGTGTGTATCACCTGTTATATTTGCTACAGAAGATAGACAAGTAAGTAATTCAAGAAGTAACAGAGACATGAGGTCTGCCCTGTCATAGGAAAATAAAAAAAAAATGGTGGTATGCAATGCTTGCAAGTATGTGTGGGAATCCCTGCATGGTAAAGTGTGTTAAGAGATCCTTTGTGGCTATATTAAGAGAAGTCCACAGACATCTTGGTTCCCAGATATAATGAAGTCTTAACACCTGTACAGGGCACAGTAATACACTTTGCTGCATACTAAGCAATATGGCAGGAATCTTCACTGAAGCTTACTTAGACAAGATCCTGTGAACACAAGTGTTATTCATGACCTGGATCTCAACCAGTTAGGCCCTCTGGGATTAGGAGTCACACTCAGACACAGTCAAAGCCATTAGCAGCAGCTAGGAAGGTGGGAAAAATGAGGAGATGAGAATCAGAATAGGAAAGATATATCCTGTTTTCCAACAGAGAAAGCAGCCAAATTTCACAAAGGAACATCACTCTGAAGCAATGATGTATATATTTCTTTTGGAGGAGGTGATGGGACTAGACTGGCAGGACTACCTGAAGTGTCTGGAAAACTCAGCAAGCAATGGAGAATGAGAGCACAAACAAGTCTCCCGGTCTGCAGAGCTGGCGATGGGAGTGCTGGGGAAAAGGGAACAAAACCGCTGCTGCTGGGAAGCCAGATGGAGAGAGACGAGGGGCAGCAGCTTAGTCTGAAGGTAAAGAGCGTGGAGGTGGACCGCGAAAGTTGTGAACAGGCCTGTAAGGGACAGAGAGAGATTCTGGTGGAAGATTTCAGTCCTCTCTGCAGAAAGACAAACCAAAAAAATACTTGTACCAAAGAACCACACCCACAAGCCTGATACCAAATTAGTTTAGCAGAGGGTTCTGTTAATTCTGCCCAAATATTTTCTGTTTGATGACATACTGAATTGCTGCTCACTGAACCAGGGTTATCTCCCCCATGCATTACCAGCCTGGCAATCAGAAGGGAACCTGGCAAACAGGACTAAGAACAAGGACAAAGTAATCTTCTCTCAGAGGCCTGCTGCCAAGCGGCAGAGCTGCCTGCCTGCCAGCAGCAGCACTTTCACCAGGGACTTGGTACAAGAGCTTCTCTTCCCTGCAGGTAAGTACGTGTCACCTTGGGGGAAGCCCATCTGTTAACTTCACATGACCGACATGGAGGGGGATGCAGCAGGGGAACAGCAGGAGTTAAGAAAATAGCCTTTTGGCTTGTCCCTGCCATTAGCGCTCAGTGATGCACTCCCAAGTGCTGGCAACTTCAAGACACAAGGCATCAGGAGGTCTGATAACATGCTTTCCCTACCCTGCTGCTCCAAGCATCCATCCCATGTTGTAAATAAGACTTAGCGCTAAGTTCCCAAGGAAACCGGACCTCCTTGGTACTGCTGACTGAGATTTTCCAGTTCATGCAAAGAGGGCAGACCAAGTTAGGTCCGACGCTGTAAGAGACCTGACAAAGCACAACCAGTCACCAGGATTGCTCCCAGGACCCCTGAAGAGCTGACAGCGCAATGGCTTGGCCATTATGCTCCAGGCTCACTACTGAGTCATAAGATTTCATTGCTGTCCACCACCCCCCAGAAGTGGTTTATTCAAATACAGCTGTGTGATAATTCTAGTGGTGTTCTCCTTTGGCGCTGCACTGTGAGTCCCAGGCAAACATCTGGAGAGAGTGCAGTAGGGTGAAAAAAGCCTGACAGCTGCAAGCACATAATAAACCATGGGTGAAATTTTACACAGAAGCTCACTGATAGCTGCTCTGTGGGTTTGGGGATTTTCCATGCTGATGTTTAAATGCCTCACTAGAGCTTGCCAGAGTCCTCACTCCCATCCTGCCACAGGCTAAGGCCCAAACTGTTCCTCAGTACTTAGGAAACTCACTGCTTCCCAGACAGTTGACACCTGAGTACCAACTAAATTTCTTTCCAGACTGGGTTATATATTTAAGGATATTCTGCTAAAGAGTGGGAAGTTTCCTTCTAACACTCATAACATTTTTAGTTTCTTTCCCACTCTTTTTTCCATAGCCTCTGGCTTCTTCAGCGTGTAGAGAAAAGGGAATCATGCACGTGTTCCCCCAAATCAGGCAGTCTAGGGCAGCACCCCACCTCAAAGTTGCTATCTCAAATACTTATTTAATCTTCTCCACAGTAGTTGTGTTACAGAGACCTCACCAACACTGGGTTTGCATGTAAAAACAACTTGCTTTCTGTATCCTCCCCTCTGCCAAACCCCACTGCCAACTCTTTAAAAGGCAGTAATCTTCATAGCCACCCACAACATAGCGTACATTGAGAGTTTTGCAAAAGATTGCTTTTAGCTTGGAAATGATACTGAATTTAAATTATAGTTCTAAGTGGTTGCAGAACGTTTTAGCAACTTTCTGCTTTCTGCCCCTACCCTCATTCCCCACTCCTCCCTTCGCATTTCCCCTTGTCTCAGTCCACTGCGGTGTTTTGGCCTCTTTGCAGAATATTCAGCTCAGAGGAATCAAATCAAGTTTTAATCAAGCATTCAAATCACTGCAGGTAGGCTCATTCGACAGCTTCAATAACCAAGCACTCTTGTGACAAAAGCCACCGACGCATGAAACTCACATATGCTCTGCAAAAGCTGAAGTACTAATGCAACACAATCACCAGGGGACTCTCCACAGAAGACTACAAACTATACTATGCTGATAAACTGAGTATTAATAACTCTAACGCACCACAAGAGACACTAAGTTGGGGAGGAAGAGGGGGGTGCTCCAGAAAATTTCCCAGCAGCCCAAGGTTGGTACCTCTTTTCTGTACGCATGAGTGAGTCTCACTGAACTGACTCTTGGAACCACAATCTTCTCGAGCTGTGTGAGTAGCTCTTCTCGGCATTGCTGTCCTGCATCAAAGACCTCTCCCAGTTATTCTCTGGATCCTCAGATAAGTGAGGTTGTCTCCTGCAGTTAGCCAAGGGGCACAAAAGCTAAAGGTGACCAAGAGGTAGCAACCATGCAGAACAACTTGGATGAATAAGCAATTTGGTGCTGAGCCCTGACAGCATAGTAACACCAGAGCAAAGTTCACTGTTCCAGAGGTCTAAATCTTTCTGCTAAGCATGAGGAAACAAAGTTGTTCTCGTGTGACAAAAGTCTGAAAACAGGTGCCACCTGGAATCAGTGTCACACACAGTTTCAGGTTCAGGCAAAAGCTTAACTGCTTCTCTGTGCTCATGCAACACTACGTTTCTAGAACTACACCAGGGTCATAACATTAGTCTATCTAGTCCAGACTTGATGTTGGGGATGCCTCCCCCATTTGGAGAGAGGTGGTATACAACTGGATTTCTAAGGAGTTAATTTTCCAAAGTACTGAGCACTGACACAACTCACTCTCTTTGACATCCACAAGAATTTTACCACTAACTTTAGTGCAAAAAGAGTTTGGGACAACATGGGTGCACTTAAAAATTCCACCTGCGGAGATTTGTTACAGAAATATGAAGAGTGGCATAAATGCAGTCTGCAGAGAAATGTGTAGGTGTAAGCACCAGAAGAAACAAAAGGACAAAGGGTTAAACAAAGGGCCTGCACTGCTAACAAAGATCACACCAAGGTTGTGGCAGTGTCACTCCACCACTCCTACCCTCCTTAGACCACAGGAAAACAGGAAAGGGGTGGTAACCTGGCCTAAAATCTATGGAAGATGGAGTAAGCAAGGCTCTGAAGAAAAGCACCACCCTCCAACCACTGCTAAATCCTAAAGGGCACAAAAGATCTGTCCAAAAACACGCTGCTTACATCAGGAAGAACTTCCGACACGTGACATCTGGCATCCTTTGTCCTCTGTGTCACACACAAGGGATCCTTGCCAGAGCACTTGGATGTACACCTCCCAGTGCTTGTGGGCATGTGGGTACAAGTATACAGATGAATGAAATCTATGACAAAATGAGCGTCAGCAGGTAAAATCAACTTATTTAAAGATTCTTTTGAATAAATACTACTATCCCCTTCCATAAAATCTTCCACTGAATTTTGTTATGCTGATTCTCCTACACACCCACAATTTCTGTGATACTCAGCCCCTAACTGCAGCAGCAGATGACCCCATTTAAGTTTCCTTCATAAATTAAAACTCTTCTGCTTCTCCACCCTGTATTCACAGCACCTCACCATTCTCGGAGTTGCTCAGGCCACAGACCCTCTGTAGGTTATCTAAGTGGGAGACTTCTCCATCAAAAGCTACTACAACACTTCATGTGAATTCCTGGTTATACAGCTCAGGTAGTAAGGACTGAAAATTTAGTCCAAGGATGTTAACAGGATAGACTATTCTATAACAATTGACAAACTATTTATACTAACACTCACTGTGCTGATACCATGGTCAAAACTTTAATGAAAGATGATTTTCTCCACTTGGGGGAAAGGGGAAACACTTCCAAATCTAATGGTACTTTTAGGAATCTTAAAGTAAATTTTCCATTTTATAGGAAGATTCTAGTCCCAACATGTCTCTCCTATTCTTCATTTATGATAAAATAGAAATTACAGTTGTACAGTTAACAAGCCACTTGTATAAGCCACACAAAGGAGAGATGCTGCAGTATCAAACATTTTAGTGTCTGAGTCCATTGAAGAAAATATCTTTATAATTCACACGCATTAAAAAAAACAAAAAAAAAAAAAAACAAAACAAAAAAAACCAAAAAAACCCCCAAAAACTACACTACAAGTAAGATCAGACATTGAAATTCCTATCTGCAGTAGGCTGTCTGAAAGACATAAGGCTCTCCCAGCCCAGCCTCTGCTAACAAACACTGAGCACAGGAATTGTATCCAGCTTGTGCTGGAATGATAAATTTCCTCCTCCCACTTTCTTTTCTTGACAAGATTAGTTTCCCTGGGATGAAGGGAAAAGAGGAGCATGTGGCAGTGATGCATGCGGTCCTGGTTCTGTGATAAGCAGAGACTGCAAACCCACCATGCTCAATCCTGCCAAACATCTGCTCATGTGAACTAGATTATGGGACTTTCTGCTGGTTGTTTATTTAAATTATACCAGGGAACTGAATTTATATCTCTGAACCCTACTTTGCTTTCTGCATTTGAAATTGTTTATGCTACTTTATTTGGCCATAAGATTCCATTTAGAAGGAAAAGAAAGCTCCCCAAACTCTGTCAGGATTCACATGCATTCTAATGTAGGAAAAAAATGAAACCCAATGAGAATCTCATGAAGAATTTGCAACACATACAACACTTGAAAAGATGGACTTCTGTAAAGGTCAGATTTTACGAGCGGATGGATAAAACCTGTCCTAACTTGTGGATGAACTTACCATTAAGAATGCTGTTACTTGCCTTAATGAGACACCCCTAACATTTGATACTCAGTGAAAAGACATTAAGACATTGATCCTTTTTGAGTTCAATGTAGTCATTAATAGAACTTGTGGGAAGAATGGGATATAGATGCACAAACAAATGCTACTCAACAGAAGACCAACGTGTCTGAAGCTCTAAGCAGCCTTTATAAATAATGCTTCACTTTCAGCAGTGATTAGTCACTTCTTGCTCCTCTGCCAAAAGAAGGCGCTCTCTCACTTATGTCCTTTATGGAAAACAACACTTTGAGATTGGACTACTGGGTCCAAAATCTCAGCTACAGGCTATTTCAGGAAATAAAACTTTCTCCTGAAAAAACAACAAAGACTATTATCACTAGGTAAGCATCAAACCACCTCAAACTACTTAAAAGCACAAAGAAATGAGGAAATCAAACTTTATTCTATGGGGGATCCTGTGCTTCAAACACAGTCAGAACTTGGCTATGAAAATGAAAATCCGACTTTTCTAAAATATTGAGCAAATTAGAATTCAAATCTTTGTTTCATAAATCCAAGTTATTGTGCTGATAGCCCTTTCACTTTAGGGCATGAAAAAATCAATAAACCAAACAATTTCCGTAGATATTACCCACACTTCCCAATTTCAAATAGGACCAGGAAAGGTTATACAAAGGACAAGGAAAAGAACATTGCACTGGCATCACTGTACAATTTAGAAAAAGTTTGGCTATGAACTGCAATTAAACTGGGCTGTAGGATTTAAATCTGGTGCCCCGAAGTTGATTTCTAATTCAGCTCTGGCTTTGCACAGAGAGTGTGGCAGAATCACAAGGTGATACTGTTTACATATTTTCTGTGAAGGCCAATCTGATCATCGCGTGGTTTACTAGTATGATCATACTGCAGGTTCTGAGCTCTTAACTGTATTACTGCATACATGCCACAGCTTTTTGTCCCATGAAACACTTATGAAACCTCACCATTTCATCATCACTTTCATCCTCCTATTAGGCTTAAATTGTTCCCTGCTTGGCATTCTCCGACCTCCCCAGCATCACTATTCTGTCACCAAGTATGTTTAGCTCACACTCAACTTCTGAGATGTTTCCCTACTGCTGTCTTATGTGCATACAAGCACTGATGTAAGGAAAAGGCGCCTCAGCTGTCCTTCCCATAACACAGATGCTTCTTACGTGTGTGGCTGCATGTTGAGAGAGCAGGACACAGCCTCCCAGCTCCTAAACCTGCACCCGTCTTGGCATTAGGATCTATCCTGGGTTTGAGCAGTGTATACTTCTAACCAAAGGGGCTGTCTGTGTATGTGCATGCCTCCATTCAGACTTGCACGCTCCATCCTCATTTCCATGCCTGCTGATGACAGTATCTATTGCTAGCAATTTGTTGTTAATTCTATCATTGTCTGCTTTGTACCATTTTCTTTTCCTGTAAATTAGCTCTCTGCTAACATTTCCACCCTCTGATGACATAGAGCATCCCTTCGTAGCCATTTATCATTTCAGCACTAGCACACATGCTCCTGGGGTTTGTTTACCACAGCTCCAGGCTCCCTCCTCCCAAACCTGGCTACTTCCTATCCAGCTACACATATGCAAACTCATGATTTTTGCTGGTCTCCAGACCAGTCTTGTCAACGCGGGGCAAAAGTTCAGACAGACATCAAAACTCAGCAAATCCTGCCGCTCACTAGTCAGTAGGCATCAGCAGCTACAAGTAGTAAAGCCAAAAACTTGGTGGGGGTGGGCTGGTACAGTTGCCCAGTACAATCTGTGAAGCAGCGCGCGCTGCTTTTAAAGCCGCCTGCCAAGGGAAGAATGCAAATGTCCAGTCTCTGCTGACGGCATGACTAAATCGGCATCGTTTCAACTGGAAAAAATCCATATTCACTTTTCATCCCTGTTCTTCCTGCAAGTGTATTCCACCCCACCTACCAGATGGCCCCCCTCACGCTGAACTTGTGCTCCCACCTCCTGCTGAGACATGGTGTCCCACATTTGCTCTCCATCACAAGCCACAGAGAGGACATTTGGTTTTTTATACTTAATCCTGAACAAAGTAGAGTTGAAAAGTCCACCTTTCCAGCTTGTTTGTCAGCATAGCCTCTTCCCCTCCCACAGAGTGCACAGTTCTTTACACCACCTCCCACAGCAATAAAAAAGAAAGGCTTTAGCATTTCTCGGCAATCACATTAACTTTGATGAATTGTCTGGCAGTGGCACCTGCTGCTAAGGATACAGATGTACAGGATGAACTAAAAGGCATTTCTCCATAAAGCAGATGATATCACTGCAGATATGTCACTGTACACATATGTATTTTTCCTCTCATCTGATCAGTGATTTTTGCTTTGGCATAGGCATCAATAAAATAGCTTTGGGGGACAAAAAACTCCAAATAAACTTTGCAGAAATGTAGTAATGAAACTGAGAATATAAGGAAGAATTTCCTTATGTTTCACTGAGAGAAGCTGTTCTTCATTTTGAGTGGAAATTTGCTGTATTTAATACATCATTAAATACAGCTCCAGGAAAAAAGAAAACAAACAACCTGACACCTATTTCACAATAATAACTTGAGTATTATTACAAGCCAGTCGTGCTCTGTGGCTACCAGCCCTTTCACATAGAAACACATAAACATTCATATTATTAGTTCAATATCAGGAAGGCAAATTCTTCTGCAGGGAAATTCCATTTCAGCAAAGCAGATCAAAAGTTCAGAAGGAATTAGTGTGCACCAAGTACAACATCCTGCAGAAAAATCTCCAATTCCAGTTGGGACTTCAGAAATAACTACAGTAGAATAGCCACTAGAATATTCATTATAAGGTATATGCAACACGCAATATACATTGCAAACCCTGAGGGCATATTTGTCACTTCCACAAGGACTATCAAGGGACTTAGAAGTGCTGCATAAAAATACTTTATTTTTTTTATTATTTATTTCTTTATTTTATTAACCTTCAGGGTTAATGTTTTTTTTAAGGTGGGCACATGACAGGAACATAAAGGGTCAGTTATTCACTTCCTCATCTGACTGATTTGGCTGTTCAGAATACACAAAGCAACTGTAAAGCTGCTATCAAAACAAGTTGGGGATTTTCCAGCACCAGGCGCATTCTGTCCCAGACAGCATCATTCTGGTATAGATGGTCCAAAATGGATATAGGGGCTGCTAAGGGCAGGGATAGGCACGGAGAGCCACATCGGATGCCGGAGAGTGTGCTGTTCAGGGGCGTTGAATCAAGTAGTCTGTGATGAGAGCCCCTCACAGGTACTAATTCAGACAGCATTAATTTAAATTATCTCGCAGGCTGCTCTAAGTTCTGCAAAGGATAAAAATTCTGCTTGTGCAACATCAGTTCTGGCTATAGCTACACCACCTGATCACAACCAAAGGCCTTCCTTTCCAAGACCTCTGCAGGATGTGCGCTAGGACTGGACTTCTGTACAGCTCATAAGAACATCCGCACTTATGTTAAATAGGATTTAAAATTTATTTCTAAAAGATGAGAGAAACCAACCACTAAATGAGGCGCTCCTAAACTATGCAGTATTGGCCAATGTCCAGATTAGTTGAGTCAATGCCTGGTGTGGTAATTTTTTGTCATGCCTATGAAGTACAGCCCGTTTTGAAAGTGTTGCTGCTTTTCAATTCAGAAGACTTATGAAATTATTTGGGAATGATCAGCAGTGAAATCTGATGAGGAAATGTTAAAGTGATCTTTTTTCAGTTTTAATTTGCGGAATGCTTTTTCAGGGTCTGTAGATTATGGGATGCTTTTGCTTTGTCTTAAAAGGTTTGACGTTAGAAAAACAGAACAGAGGATCTTGAGACAATACCTAGAAAGACAATAACAAAGTTTTGAGGAGGATTTCACAAGTATGCTATTTTTCAACTTGAAATAATGATTTCTAACCATTATTCTAGCCAAGTACAACTGCCCCACAATGCAGCCAACCCTCAAAGAGCTCTTGTCTCCTATAGCTTTATTCCAGACTTGTAAAGGTACTTTTAGCTTCCTAATAAGAGAGCTAGCTACCACAATACCTTTCCAAATCTTAACACCAGTCTTTTTGCTCACTGATCAAGGCATTGTGCTCTAGAACTAGAAGACACTCTTCCACATCAGTGTACGCCTTACTGGACTTCTCATACGCCTTAAAGGACTCCTCATGTGGACATTATTCTGCCTGATTTCCATTTTGTTATCAGTCTACACACACTGTCTGCCAGGAATATTCCCTCTAACAACGTGCTCCAGCAGGTTGGCCCATCAAGATGCTATTCTGTAACAAGCTGACTGTGACTAGAGGTGCTCAGCTCTCATTACGGCCTTTCCTGGCCTTGTGTTCTCCTACCAGATAGCCTCTGCCATTGCATTCAATCCTCTTTTGTCAACGCTTTGAAATGTTTGCCCCACAGGTAAGATTCATAGCTCACTCTTGTCAACAGTGGTTTTAGTGTTGGCAGAGGAAAGCTTATAGACAGAACAGCACCAAGAGTCTGCTGCGTGCACGCCACCTCCTAGCATACCAATTCCATATAGCTATGTCCTCACAACACATAATCCTAACAGAATGGCAACATGACAGATACAGAAATTATTTTAGGATTATTCATAATATCATCCTGCTAAAGACAGGGCAATTTTGTGAGAGAAAAAATTGACACATAGCATTTATGCAGTTTTTATCTGACCTTGCTCACATACTTCCTGGCTATCTGCAACTGCTCCTATAAGCCATGCCAAGCTTCATACTCAGAAATGTCTCATGATGGGGCTTCCTAAGTCATCCTTAACAGCAAAGACTTGATACTTCACAGCACAGATCTGGCTGGAAATAATCTAGGAAGCACATGCCCTGAAATTCCCAGCAAAGGCAGGAGAATGTCTAATGCCTCGGACTGAATTTTTGCTGTCTCTTCCCACTCCACCCCAGCTGTTCCACTGCACTTCTCGGATCGAAGTGGGAGTGCTGACAGAATACTTCTCAGCTGGGAACAGAAGTTATCCCGGTCAGGGCTCTTCTCAGATCCTGACAGGCAAAAGGCTATTTTAAATGTGCTGATTATCAGGCATGTGGATGCCTTCACAGGCTGTGCACTGCAGACTGGAGAAAGAGAAAACCCTCCTTCAATAAATTTTGGACCTGGCTCCCCCTTCAAACTCTGACAGACACCACTTGCAAGTGCCAAGAGTATGAGAACAGGGCACAAACATAGTGATAGCCTCCACGGTATACAATCCCAGCCTCCAGCAACGTGTGTCTTGGACAATTTCTGAGCTGGAACTCGTATATTTATGTTTAAATGCTTTTGACAGATCTGCTGACATAATATTGTCTAATAGCTTTCACCATCCAACACATCTAACAGCAATATATTCCTCAGGTTAATTAATTCTGGTGTGAAAAAGTCCTTCCCTGTTTTGCATTTACCACCTGACAATACAAGTGGCTATCCCACAGCTTTTGTACCATGAGAAACAGAATAACCAATCATTCCTGACTCATGTCTCCACGTTGTTTATGACTGCTGAAAGATTACATATCCACCCAACCCCTTCTTTCTGCCCAGCTACTATTATCTATAATAGCATCAGTCCTAGTTGCAGGAACAGGTTCTCCGGGAGACAGTGAGCACATTGTCTGCTGCAGAGGATTAAGGACATTCATTTCCAACTCAAAGCACATAATCATGCAGAATTACAGAATCACAGAATTGGGAGAGACTTGAAAAGACCACATGGATGACAGCAGAACAGGTCATATCTATGTCACCCCAGACAGACATTTACTTCATCTATGAACAAACCTGAATCTTCTATTCTGTGACTGAAGCCTATTACTTCTTACCCTATACCTACAAAGAAGAGCTCTTCCCTTCCTCTTTCCAGCAGCCATTTACACGTTTGCAAAATGTCACTAAATATCTTTAGCAATATCTTCTTTGCCAAATAACTTCAATTCATGCAATCTTCCCTTCAGATTTTATTTTGACCTTGATCATTCTCACTGCGCTCGTATCAAATTGTCCAGTTGATCCGCATCTTTCAACTGCAGCTCCCAAAATCCGAACTATATCCCAGCTGAGACTGTACTAAGTGCCAAAGAGATGGATCATTTCACAGGTCTCACGGGCGATAATATTCTGGTTTTGCATTGCAAGATGGCTTTGCCTTTTGAAGCAACACGGCATTCCTGACTTAAATTCACCTTGTGAACCACAATAACCCCCAGATCTTCTTTTATAGGCCTATTTGTACTTATGCAGTTGATTATTTCTCGGGTGAAATATACTGCATTTAGCCATTTTTTTCAGACTGTGATTCCAATTTGACAAGATCATTTTGGCTACCAAATGCATCTTCTCTATTTCCTGCTCCCTCAGAAAAAACAGATCAGCACTGAACACTTACTTGTAACAAAGTACGTGGGGATGCAAAAACTTTCAGATTCTAAGAGAGTATTTTTTAAATTGAACTATGAATTGGAGTCTGAACTACCTTCAAAATAGTTCCCTCTTAGTATCACAGGTGCAGTTCATCTCTAATGAGGTTTCACAGGATAATTAAATCCAGACAGCTTGGGCAAACATCCAAATCTTCAGTTACTCACCTTAGCTGACAACTCTAGCAGATTGCTTGAAGTGTTGTAATTCCTAACACAAAGGGCACATAATATCTGGGACCACTACCTGAATATCTGAGATACCTCTCATCGCTTTATGCACAGTAGGTGAAAATGGCAGTGCTACAGTTAGAAAGGACTTTCTTGTGTTCTTGTTATTTTAGGCAGCTCTGCTATTGGTTCAATTACACCAACAGTTTTGCCATGTCACTTCTTTAAAATACTCATTCAACTATTTTTGTGCAGTGCTGATGACTAACCTAATGTCCTGCAACATATTTCTATCTCTTACTGAACCTCCCAAAAGGGGAACATACAGTGAGGCCAGCACATAGGACACCGGTAGGCAGGATTACAGCATCTATTCTTGTCCTAGGACTTTATACAACTCTTGGAATATCCTTTAAACTACCCGCAGCCCATATTCACCCTCTGTAAAATGGCATTAGTGAGAAGAACACAGAACTCCAGTTTCAGAAGTGGGATGGGCCTCCAAGGAGTGGTGCATTGACAGTCAGTTTGGCAGCTCTGAAGGGGTGAAGATGGCATTTGCGCTTACATTTGTGATAAATGGATTTTATTCCCATAACCCCTCAGCTGTAAAATCATCCTCATTATACAGATTGGGAACTGAAAAGCAAGAAAATTAGGTGACTCAATTCCATCAGCAAGGCTGAAATAGAATCCAGGTCCTGCATCCAAGCCCAGTGCCTTACACACTAAGATGTCTCAAGTAAAATAAAATTATGTAGATTTAAAAATTCCTTATGTTTGTTAATCATCCTATAACTGTACCTAACACCTCACTAATGTAGCTTACGGCATGGAACTACTTTGACTTCTACAGTTTTACTCCTCATCTTAGAGCGATATGCTTCTCACTTTACAAAGTTGTTTTTCCATGTGAGATTTCCCAAATTCATTTTGGTTATCTGTTACATGTTACAGATCAGCCTCCCAGTGTGGGAGCTGCATGAGAAAACAGTATCCTTAACTCTGAATATCAGCAACCTTCAGGGAAGTAAGCTGTGCCAGCACACTAGAAGAGGAAAAATATGAGGCGCACATAGCTTTGGCAGTTGGTTTGCTAAAGCAGGATGACTGGTACCCAGCGCCATGCTAAACTATCCACTCCTCTAACACAAGCCCATCCAGCAGCACCTGGAGACAGCACAGCTGGAGGTGCCACCTTACATGTAAAGCACCATCAAAGCAAAGGGCAGGCGCTGCCGCCGCGCCAGACACGCAGGGCAGCGCGGAGGATCAGCACCAGCAGATACACTGAGAGTGCCGGGCAAGCGTGTGCGGCTGCGTCCTGGGGCCTAGAAAGAAAACAGATGAATGCACTTGAATGCTGTGCCTGGCTGCAAGGCTACCGTTTGTGGATTTGCAGAGTTTTGCCCTGGGCACTACTGGAACAGACAAGCTGCACATGCGGCTGGCATGGGTACTTCTAGCAACGTGAAATCTAGCAACTCCCTCTGGAAGGAGGATCATACAGTTATTCAACTCACAGGGCATGCCAAAAACTGCAGGAACATCAATTTCTCAAGGTCCTACTACCAATGGCCTGGAGGATACATATTTTAAATGTCTCAGGGACCAAAAAAAAAAAACCCCACAACCCCAAACAAAAAGGTTTTTGTTTACTACTTTCAAAGATAATGTTGGTCACAAAAACTTGGTAGCATCCTAGCAACACTTTCAACAAAAAGTCCTGACTGCAAGTACAAAATTCACTCTTCATGAAATTGTGTCACGTTTTAAACTACTGAGGAATAATCATCTGAACTCTCAAAATGGGATTTAAACCTGCACAGATCTCATGCCACAACGCTGACAGAGTTTGAAGCTTTAGAGAGATCTTTGAGTTAAGCATCCATGTTTTAGGTACCATTTTTAAAAATCAGTATTACAGGAAGGCTTCAAAAGGCTACTAACTATGTATCTAAATTCCCAGGAATTTCCGGGCTAGAAAATTTTTGGAAAAAAACTGCCATGCAAAAATCAAGGACAAACACCATCACTAAAATTGTTCAGGTGGGAATGAGCATCACACCCTTTCAATCACAATATATCATCCCAGTTCTCTGGAAGCTTGTAAGGTATGAAGCTACAAGTCTCTGTGAAACAGACACTTCTTAAAAGTCATCTTTGGTTTAGTGGGAAATTTTGCACAGTTCAGTAGATTTTTAATTACTCACACTCAAGTAACTACACTCCTACTGGAAAGCAAAATATTAATGTACGATACCTTGCTGAGAGTGTACAAGCAACACAGGTCCCTCCCAGAGTATCAGCGGTACTGGGCTCGGACTCATCTCAGCTAGCTGCTCCCCTCCTGTGTCTGTCTGCAGAGCTCTCGCAGTTGGTCTCGCACAGACCGAGAGCTGAGCCCTGATTCATGATTTCAGGCTCCAGCCATGGAATGCAGCCATTGAAAACCCAGAACTATTTTTACCTCTGAGCAGCCGCAGCATTTCTGCCCCATAAAGACTTCTACAGCTAAAGCCTTACCCTAAACACCCCCCGCCCCGAACCTGACCAGCTAAGATGCATGGTTCCCTGGCATTTAGCGTGGTTTTTAAACTGCGCAGTTGCTATCAACAGGACAAAGCAGCTCAGCCCCTGGCATTATTGTCAGCCCTCAGAAGTCAGACATTTGATCCCAGTTGTCAAAATTAGAAATTCCTCAGAAATGCTTTGCTCCAGGAGATAAGATTAGCTCAGAGCAATGACTGTCTATATGGTTTGTTTTGTACACCACTAACCCCAGCCTGCATTTAACAAATATATAACATCATCTTCGGCTAACTGACAGACTGCAGACACAAATAAAAATCAATACATGTCCAATGGAAATCACTACATGTTTTAAGGAAAACCGCAAGACCAAGGCAACCCCAAAAAAATTCTCAAAGCCGACAACAATGGCTTTTTATATAGAACATATGGAATTGTCTTGAATAAATAACTAGCAACAAATCAGAGCTAGACACCTGAACTAAGTTTTCAAGATTATACAGAGAATACTGACCACTAGAAACTTTTACAACTGTGCTGCCTTGAACCTACAGGATTTTGCAAGTGTACTTCAGAAATAAAAAATGCAATCTAGTCTTACTGTGGAGGAATAAATAACAATAAAGAATAACTAATCAGGTTTTTGCATAATTGACTTTAATCAACACAATATACAAGCACTTTGGCAGAGAAGAGCCCATGAGCAAGCGCACAGCTGGACATACATAAGGGGTCCAAATACCTAAGAATCATCAGACTCACTGACTTCACTTGCTCATCTGTTGCTTTAGACAATGAAAAATAACGGTAGGCATTTCTCAGAAATACATGGTTAAAACACAAGAGGCACAACACAAATATGACAGAGCTACCGACAACAGTCCATTATTAGTTCTTAACTTGTGGAAGCATGTGGAGGCTTAGGTAAGAATCAGCAGATCAGCAGTATCACCTCTTGTATTAAACAACGGTCCCTGCCATCTAGAGTTTTCAGGATGATGAAAGAAGCAGTATGCAAAGGGTGAGACTGCCAAGTTCATAGGAAAACAGTTAACAATCACCATTAAGCAGCAGATGCCATAACCCGCCAGGCTTCCTAGTGAGTTTTAGGGGCAGCAACCCCTGTAAGGTCCCTTCAAAGAGCCACTGCAATGGAACCTATAGTACACACATATACCTAGAGTAACTTTAACGCTACATGTAACTTAAAGACAAATTCTTGACCAGATATACCCAAAGCTGTGGCAACTAGCATTCTGGAGATACTCCATTTATGAAAAAGGACCGGGATAATTACAGGAATGTTTCTCAAATCACTCACAACTGAGTACCTTTACCACTATGCAGACTGATTCTGCAGCTCCAAAGGATCTGGCCCTTTTAAGCAAGACCTTGTACTGGGAATCCAGCCTTTGCTGTTTCATACACACAGACAGTGTAGGGGGAAAGAAAGCGTAGAGGAGTGTGAGGAAAACAGCAAGGAAGGAGACCCGTACAGCAATGAAGGAGACCCGTGAGGAACGAGAAAACTACGATTAGAATGTGTAGAAGAACATGAAACATATCTTAAGTGGGCCAGATCTGACATCAATGCCCTAAAGCTCAGAAAAGGTGTTAAACAAACAAGCCCGTAATGTCCGGAAGGCTGAGCCACTTTGGCCTAGTGCTGTGGGAAATAAAGCAGAAGAAATGCTGTTGCTGTGAATTCATGTCTCTATGAGAGATTATTCTCAGTGAACAGCCTTCTGCTATTTCTGCAATGAGCTGACTCTCCAGAAGTCCCTTTCACATTTGCAGTGAGACACCAGAAACCCCATCAGTCACAAAAAGTCAAGAGAAAGTCTAGCTAACAAAACCCCTATGCAAGTAGCTTCACAATTTCTATCCCTTTTCACTAAAAATTAGGAAGTATTCCTACCTGCTAAATTACTACCAGTTCAAGGACAGTGTCTCAAATTGTTGGCTCTCACAAATAAGTGTAAAAGACTGGTATAAAACCCATTCCTTGCCAGCAGAATATTGAAGGTTCTCCTTACATACTACCAAATAGAATTCAAAGGGGAAAAAAAACCCTACACTAATACAAACCTGAGGCTGTCTGATAATACCTTCTGCTTTTAATACCTTATTCAGCAAGCTTCAAACTTTTTGAAAACCCGAAGGTGAAGAGCCAAGATAACCTCCATGAATTTTTAACCAGGCTCCCTTGGAGACTGCCAACACCAGATAGGAAGTTATTCACCATTCTCCCAGCTGAACTCACTGGTTCATATCGTGATGTTGAGGGATAGTCAGAGGAATGTCTAAAACTGGGAGTAGCAATATGAGACCATCTGTGAGGGCCTCAACATTTGCTGAGTTGCTTTTAAATGAAGAGTTTAAAATACTTATTTACACACTTGATTTTAAAAGAGAATCTTTTTCCCTCTGTCCTCAATTTTATGCCATGTGGAAGTGGCTTGGGATTAATGGTCAAAAGAAAAAAAACCCACAAACACAAAACCCTACACAAAGCGCACAAACAGTTTTTAGGTATCAAAAGAAGAAATTACCAAAAGTAATGTAGCAGTCACCATGACATTACCAAAGAGGCTTTAATATATAAGAAAGGAGGAAGGAGAAGAAACAAATTTTAAAAGTAGCAATTTAGGGTGTCAAATTCCAACAAGTTTTAAAGCTTTTGTTCTCCCAGAAAATCCACACTACTCATCTCACTTTTGAGAATTAGCACCATGCAAGGCATCTTTTAAGACATTTTCAGGCATAATGAAGAAATCCTAAATCACTTTTTCATAAAGATCCTATATGCTTATAGGAGAAGAGCAATAATGAAACTATCGATCACTGGTGTTAAAACAGTCCATGCAACTGAAGACCAACAGAAAAAAGAATCTGAAACCAATTCATCAATCTTATAGCTTCAGTTTTCAGGGAGAATATCAAATTATTATAAATAGCAGCTCTAATGCACAAACTCGGAGGCATCTTGGGTCTTTCTGTTACTCTTCAAGAAGTACAGCCAGGCTGTGGATCCTGCTTAAAAAGAAGGTGAGGGAATGACCTGACAGCTGATATAATTGCTGCCACTTTCTAGCAACAGGTGAGATTGCACAGGAAGGAAGGGAAAGGAAGAGATTCCTAAAAAGGTGGTGTCTTTCTACTTTAGATCCCAAGCTAACTGCCTGGTAAACCTCTTGCACTTGCATGCAGACAGAAACCAAACACAAAGACACCCACAAACATGCATTTCTTTCCTCTTCTTCAGCAGCCTCAAGTGCTAATAATCATAAATAGTTATCATCATAAATAGTTATCATCACTATCCATCCAAAATGCACATACATGAGAGAGACAAACACCTCTACAGCTACCCAGAGCCAGGTCTGTAAGCACAGTGCAGGACAGTTGCTAACTGCAGGCTTGATTTGTGTTCATGTCATTGTGATGTTATGCCCAGCACTGCAAGAAGTCTCACCCACTTCCCAGGGGTGAGATGTTTACAGAACCAATGCCCAGCTGGGAGGCAGAGGCCAAGAACTGATCCACCTGCACTGATGCAAACTCAGACTGCAAACAAGGAACACTCAAGTTGTGACATTTGCACATATTCCTATTTCAGGAGGAAAACTGGAAGTAGTATCTCTCACCTTCTGCTTCGGGCTTGCACTGATTCAGCCATATTGCTCAACAGCATCTAGGCACAGACAGGACGCTCATGAATTATCACTATACATCTTATTTATTTACCATTTCCTGAAGCATTTGTTCTGAGCTACTGTTGAAAAAGGATACTGTGCTAATGTTACTCTGACTCAGAACTGTCTTCCTTCATGAACTCAAGACCTTGCAACACAGGTATTTAATATATAAATTATCTGAATGTATTGCCAAAAGGAGGTGCGACTATTGAAAATGAATGTGCCTGTAATAAGAGCACTCATTTTTGTGTTCAAAAGAATTTTCTGTCACTGAAATCTGCAGGTGTGCATGTGGTGCTGTTGCGTATGTTAGCAGGAAAGCTTAATTCTACTTGCAACAGAAACACCAAATTCCCTGCAACAATAAAATGTCAAATCAGCAACAGGAAATGCCAACATTTTAAAATCAGTACTGAAGCCCACCTCCCATGTGTTTACCTTTAATTTTGGCTTCTTTTACTGTCATATGTTACTTGTCAGATAATGCAAAATGCATCAAATCAGGGGTTTCTTTTAGAAGTTCTTGTAGATACTCTCCCTCTCCCTCCTAAGATCACAGATTGGTTTTTCCCTCTTCGTTTCTTCCCTTATACCCTCTATTTCCCTCTCCTACATCAAGAGCTAGAACGTCAGCAACCTCTGTAAAAGCATATATGGAATGTCATGGTGCCTACTGGACAAAATAATAATCTCCTGTGTTACTACATTCATGTAACTGCTCCTAGTCTGGTTCCTTAGAATGCAAATTGGGAGGAAATGGAGGGCCAAATATAATCATAACAAGACAGTAACATAAATGTTCAGCATTTTAACTTTTCTAAATGGAATCACACATGCAGCATTCAACAGAAAACAAACCAAAAAAAATTACTCTTCTTAGTCAGATAATTCAATTTTGAACAGTGCATCTAAAAAATGCTATTTAGCTTGTATGACTTGTAGCAGGTGCCTTCCTTACCATAAAGTCTCCTTTTATAAGTAGCAGTGGCTATGCTAAAACATTTTTCAACACTTCCAGGCTTTCCAGAGGGAAGACTAAGAAAGCAATACATTTTTTTGTATTTGTAAGAATCAGCCATTGATTCAGTGTAGCATTTCCATACTTCAACTGTTCTCCAGGTATATCCAGTAGAATATTTCATATTTACCCAGGGCTGCCACACATCTGGGAGTCCTAACCATGTCCAGCGTGCGCAGTAAGTACCGCAGCATGCAGTTAGCCCAATATTTTTCAGAGTAGGCTAGAGGACTGAGGACAGCTGTTACTGTGTTAGCTCAAAGCTGCCATTTTTTTGTGGTTTATCAGCTATCCTTCTCAAACAGGACAGCTAATGCCCTCAGTTCTGACCAAAGGGTACCAGAATGGTAGCTGGTGCAAGATGCTCTTATCTGGGAAAGCTAAATGGTTCATGTACAGCATAGACATAGGGATCAATAACTGACGCTGTGATCCAAAGAGACAGCTGAGCGTTGATTGATCACAGCAGGACATCTTTTATCTGATGGATCAAATCTGGAAAGGGTATCTCTCTAAAGGGATAGGTTGGATCCCACCAATTTCTCAGCAGCACACTTAGTACCCAAGAAAGAAATCTGAGAGACATATCCAACATTCAGAAGGACCCTGAAAAAATCTGATCACCTGTAGGTGGGATTCGAGACAGACCCAATAGCAATCAGTTTAGGTGATCAGAGGGGCAGCTGTTACCTGAAGACACCAGGTCCCTGGAAAAGGGCAGCCAGTGGGAGAGGCAGACACTGGAAGGAGTACCTAAGGGTGAATGTCACTGCAGGAACACCACACGGTTCCAAGGGCATGACAGCCTCACCTAGACATGCACTGTAGCTACCAGCAAAACAGCAGCTTAAATACTATTTATTCTGATATGTATGTATGTACATGCTCTTGTCTTCTGAGTGTTTACCACCTGAATCAAAGTGTTCTTAGGAGACAATTTCACAATTATTCTCCACTGATTTTTTTTTTCCCTGAAGTTTACTGGTTCTCAGAGATTGTCTGTTTAGGTGTACATCAGCTGATTTACTAAAACATAACACCGCTCCCCATAAATCTTACCTCACATATCTCTTTAGACCACCAAAGCTACCAAAACACAATTACTAAGGTGTTAGTAGTAAACACTATTACTAACACAGGGATTCCAAAGGCATTATGTACCTAGCTTATAAGCTTTGGAAAAGCCACTAACAGCAATAAAATACACATCCAATTTCTTTAGCTTGTGCAGTCATACACCTTCTCTGAAAAAAATACATAATTTTCACGGGAGTGCAGAAAATACTTTATTATTATTTCTTCATAAAAGTAATCTACAGAGAAGTCTATGGATTCAGGAAGGCACTTCAGCATATACTTAACTAATGAATAACCCCATCTCATACACAACCCTGAAGAACAAGAGGTGAGAATCAGGGAGCTCTCTATTGCTGTCTGATGAGGCTAGCCAAGGCTATGCTGCATTTTTTCCTCAACTGAGACACCCAAAGATAAAAAGCAGGATATTTGCTGGTACACTAACTGCAAATGGGAATACTCCTCTAGACCAAATTGCTCTCCAGTATGAGATAAACAAGCAACCTCTATCAAGTATTAACAGTCCACTATTTCTGGGGTGTCCTGCATACCCAGCAACATGCTCTCTACAGTTACAAAGATCATTAATGCCACCTTAGGTTCTGTGCAGTTCTTGGCCTCAGGAGAAATAAATTATTTTCTCCTCTTACTTCAGAATACACAAAAATAAAAAGCAAGTAATACTCCTGCAGGCCAGCAGAAGAACTTCCAAACATGCCTGTTTCTCCCTCCACTTACAAAGCCCACATTAGGTATCGGTGAAAACGTGCCAAGGGTTGTTCAGCCCCTGTTCTGGAGAAATAAGAAACAGAATCGACAGTTAATGAAAGCTGGAGCCATCCAATGTTAAAGTTCTGCTACTGAGCCAAGCTTCTGCTACAAACTGAAATCAGATCTACATGGAAGCAAATGCACTTTCCCACTGTGTGGATCATAAATGAACAGCATTAGTCATTTTGCCATTTGGAATAAAATACTTCTGTGCATTTTCTCAACTACTATTGTTCTATTTTATCACAGAGGCTGGTATTTAAATTTTCCCTCAGTTCCTTGGCATCTAACAAAGATCTGTCAAATGTAACTTCTGGCCCTGCTTCACAGTTCAGCATTAACCCATGCATGCTTGACTCCTTGTAAACACTCGTTTTTCCTAAAAGTAGTAATTTGCATCGAAGAGGCATCATTGTGCTCAGTCTCCAAGCACTGTAGGTTGTCACAGCTCCAGCCACTTCTGAGGAATGCCATGGATTTATCCATGCTGAGAAGTCAGCCTGGGCATCTAAAGGCTATGAGGATTGTTAGGCTCATGTAGTTTGCATCACACCAGCAGTCGAATTTAGTAATCCACAGCCATAAACTGGATCAAGTGTTTCTTGAGAGAGTCAAGACACATATAAAGATGACAACAAATAAGCACGGAGCAACATGAAGGTGCTGAGTAAAGAATGTGAGTGGATTTCACGAATACTGCCTACCTTTTCCTCTGGCACAGATAAAGACTCACTGTCAAGATTTTCTATTAAACCTTTACAACACTAAGATCTGAATGTGCTGGAAATAACCCAATGCAATGCATTGGAAAATTGTTAAGCCATAATCATTTTAGCTAAGAACATCGTATTTATGACAGCTCCACCATTTTCATTACAACTTTGGCAAACATGGAGAGCTTTTTACTCCCCATTTAACAGCTATTTTTGTCAAGGCCAGAATCGCTATTAATACTACAGTATTAGAGGCTCTGGCTGCATTTTAATCAGAACTAGTCTCTCCTTCATTTTAGGCAGAAGAAAAGTGTTGTGACCTACCAGTTTGTCTGGCTGCTGCTGCTGTGAGCGTGGAGAGGACACCCATTTGCATCCAGAAGGGCAGCACAAGAAAAAGGGAATTCTATCTGTGGCATTTAATTCACAGATTTTCTCTCAAGGCAACAAAATATCTAACCAGGTAAATGAATCTGGGGGAACCAAAAGGCAGAAAATACAACAATCGCTGACTAACGTGATACATCTGCTGCAAAACAGAGCAGGCATTTAAGCGGAACTCAAGGTGATGCTGGAGCCCCTGTTGCTGCCTATCTGTAATTTCCTACCTGCTACTGCCATTTGAACAGCATCTCCCAACCCAGAGATCCAGATGACAAGCAGGCCAGTTAATGCAGTTTTAAGGTTTCCAGAGTCTGAGCTTTGTTAATCGCAGTAAAAAATTTAGTGTCAGGGTTGGCACCTCCAGTACCCCTGCTGGGGACCCTTAAATGACAACATATGACTTCAGACATATGCGGCACACAAAATGATGCTCCTGCATAGTAAACAAACTCAAAATGAAATATTTTAAAAGGAGGAAGGAAAGCTAACTGGAACGGCAGTTGTGGAGTTCTGCCTAGCTAGAAATTATTGGTGAAATTCATGCTTAAGGTATCAGATGAGTCATTGTTTCAATTTGCCTCTATTTATTCCCTTGTTCCCCTTCTCACATTCTTCAGTAGCTCCTAGCAGCAAGTTTATAATAACATATCCATAGCTGATGTGCATACATCTCTTCAGCCTGCCTAACACACACATAATGCAATACTACAAAGCCTAATAATACAACCAGTTCTAAGATTCCTAACTTGCAAAGATCTTCCACAACACAGTATTAAGCCTTGAAATATGCTCTTCATTCTATAGTCAGAGACATTAATAGCCATATGACTACGTGTATTCCACTACATTCTCAGAATTGGCAACAGCTGATCCATACTACTTTTTTTAAAAAAAACTACAAGCTTTCCCCATAAATTAATCTGAAATATTTACAAATATCTAGTTAACACTACAGATACCTGGTTAACACATGCATGCTTTGGTAACCCGCAGCTTTTACTATATGGGAAGCATCAATTTTCAGATGCTGAGCTGTCTTTGTAAATGTTTTCAAGGAGATGCCCTTCCATCATCCTGGCATACCACAGCAGAGAGGGTTCTGATAACTATGCATTATCCCAAACAAGCAACAACGAGGAAAAGAAAATATCAAAATCAAGGCAGAGCCAGAAAGGCATAAACTGTCAAGGGGAAGGGAAGCTTCTGCTGCTTGCTTATGCCTTGCAATACATTCTGTGCAAACCTCTGTAAAAGGACAGGGGGAAAATAAAAAGAACTTTAAGACACCAAAAATAAAAAATATGCCACATAAGAAAATTCCAGACAGGTCCAAATATATGTTTAAATTTTGTACACCTGAATATCTGCAGTGATGTGAAAAGTACATAAAAGCTATAGCCATTTGGACCCAGACCCCAGTTTGAATTTGTGTATCAAATACTGCATTTCCAGCTCTGTTTGAGAATATTTGCAATGACATCCTTTGCCATGTCCTAAAGCTGTAAACAGCTATAGCTTACACCTCAGGGTATGGCAGGGAGTCAGTGCCTTTCTGCCTAATGCAGAGGGTGAGAGACACCTTTTATGAAGTGCCTTTATTTTGGAGACCTATTTCATAGGCCAAACCCCTGACCTGAAAGCCTCTTTGGCAAAAATCCTTCTTTCTCCTTGAGCTGAACCATAGAAATCCCAAATCAAGGGAACTGGGAAAAGATCACAGAATCATGTGGGTTGGAAAAGACCCTTAAGATCATCAAGTCCAACCCTTAACCTAGTGCTGCCAAGTCCACCACTAAACCATGTCCCTAAGCACCACATCTGCACAACTTTTAAATACCTCCAGGGATGGGGACTCCACCACTTCCCTGGGCAGCCTGTTCCAGTGCTTGACAACCCTTTCAGTGAAGAAATTTTTCCTAATATCCAATCTAAACCTGCCCTGGTGCAACTTGAGGCCATTTTCTCTTGTCCTATCCCTTGTTACTTGGGAAAAGAGATCAACACCCACCTTGCTACAACCTCCTTTCAGGTAGTTGTAGAGAGCAATAAGGTCTCCCCTGAGCCTCCTTTTCTCCAGGCTAAATGACCCCAGGTCCCTCAGCTGCTCCTTTTAAGACTTGTTCTCTAAACCCTTCACCAGTTTCATTGCTCCTTGGACACGCTCCAGCACCTCAATGTCTTTCTTGCAGTGAGGGGCCCAAAACTGAACACAGGTGTGGCCTCACCAGTGCCGAGTACAGGGGTAAGATCCCTTCCCTGTCCCTTCTGGCCACACTATTTCTGACAGAAGCCAGGATGCCATTGGCCTTCTTGGCCACCTGGGCACACTGCTAGCTCACATTCAGCTGGCTGGCTCCCCTCCCTCAGGGAAGCCTGGTCCCACTGCAGCTGGCCTCTTTGGTTTCTAGGAGCCTTGTTTTCTTAAAGTGCAGGAAACTTTCCTAACCATAGGCCTATATACACCTATGCATATCACACAAAACAGAGAAAGGGCCTGAAAATCTGCGAGGGGAAACAGCAGGACTCGAATGCTCTTTCCTTTCACAGAAGCATTCCTGAGCATGTCTGGGGCTCAGACTCTTGTTTATACTACAAGCAGTTATTTTTAGTGGTAAAAAAGTGCCATTTTGAAACAATCTGTGTCATCTGACCCCCTTAGTGGATGAGGGAAAGGTTGTGGATGTTGTTTACCTGGACTTCAGGAAAGTCTTTGACACCGTTTCCCACAGCATTCTCCTGGAGAAACGGGCTGCTCATGGCTTGGAGGGACGTACTCTTCGCTGGGTAAAAATCTGGCCGATGGCCGGGCCCAAAGAGCTGTGGTGAATGGAGTTAAGTCCAGTTGGCGGCCGGTCACAAGGGGTGTTCCCCAGGGCTCAGCACTGGGGCCAGTTCTGTTTAATATCTTTCTCAATGATCTGGACGAGGGGATCAAGTGCTCCCTCAGCAAGTTTGCAGGTGATTCCAAGCTGGGCGGGAGCGTTCACAGAATCACAGAATGGTTTGGGTTGGAAGGGACCATAAAGATCATCTAGTTCCAAAAACCCCATGGCTTTTTACATGTTTGCATAAAACAAGTCTCCCCAAGACAGGCTCCTCTCAGTCACAGAATCGAAGAATGGTTTGGGTTGGGGCCTTAAAGGTTTAGTTCCAACCCCCATGTTTTTTACACGCTTGGATTAAAATAAAGTCCCCTCAAGGACAGGCTCCCCTCAGCCCGCCAAGGACAGGCTTTTCTCAGTCACAGAATGGTTTGAGTTGGAAAGGACATTAAAGATTTAGTTCCAACCCCCATGTTTTTCACATACTTGCATAAAACAAACAAACAAACAAAAAATCCCCTCAAAGACAGGCTCCCTTCAGCCCAGTCTCCCTGCAACACTCCAAGGACAGGCCCCCTCAGCCCCCCACGGACAGGCTTCCCTCAGTCACTGAATGGTTTGGGTTGAAAGGGACCTTAAAGATTTATTTCCAACCCCCATGTTTTTTACATACTTGCATAAAAGGACACTCAAGGACAGGCTCCCCGCAGCCCAGTGTCTCCTCAGCCCCCCAGTCCAGTCTGCCCTCAGCGGGCGCAGCCGAAGGCGGGAAGGGCGCAGCCCAAGGCGGGAAGGGCGCAGCCCGCGCTCCCCCGCCCTCCCTGCATCGCCCGGCCGCTGCGTGCTGGCCGCCTTTCCCCCCGCCTCCCCCGGCAGGGCCGCGGTGCTCCGCGCTGATCTCATGGCCGCGCGGCACACCACCCTTCCCTGGCACCTTAGTGCCGCCATCTCGTCCCGGCCCGCCGCCATTACGCCAGGGGAACACACGCCGGCAAGGCCCGGCCAGGCCCCCGCCCGCCTCGCTCTCCGCGCCGAAGATCTGCTGGAGGGTGGGAAGGCTCCACAGAGGGGGCTGGGCAGGCTGGAGCGATGGGCCGAGGCCAACTCTATGAGGTTCAACAAGGCTCAGTGCCAGGTCCTGCACTTGAGTCACAACAACCCCTGCAACGATCACTGCCTTGTGAAAAGGACCTGGGTGTGGTCTTCACAAGAAGCCACTGCACTTTCAACTTCTGCTAAACTGGTCCAGGTTGTCCAGCTTAAGCCCAATTTAGCTAAGAGATTCCCAGTTCCAGCCCGCTGCTATCTCACAAACCTTCTCTAACGCAGCAGGCTTCTTGCTCCACAAGCATCACAGCAGCAAAGGCCACCCCAGCAGGAAAACATGACGAACCAGCTTTCTCAGGAGACAAGCTTCCCACTTCTTGACTCCCACAAACAGTAGAAGTCACTGATAAAGTTGAGGAAAATGGTCAGAGCTCTACATAAAATACAGCCTGGTATGTAATTAGCAAAGTGATAGAAAGCATTCAAAACCAAATGTATTCAAATCAGCTCAGCCACCTCCAGCAACGTTCCAGCAAGAGGTATGCAGAGCAAGGCCTGGCCCTCTTTTCAGCCTAGATGATTCAAGGTTTCCAGTGTTTCTAGAAGTGCAAATTTATCTTGACAGCCATAAATTCATTTAAAGAGTGATGACAATTAAAGAAACGTAATCTGTCACACTGCAGGGTTTTATTTTACTTGATAATGCATTGATATATATATACACACACAAGAATGAAAAGCGTATTTTGACATTTAAAGCCATCCTAGCTTGCCTGTGCCACACAGCCCAAGCTGTCAGGAGAAATGTGGGAGTGCTGCAAAGTTTTTAGATAACAACTTCTAATTAAGAGATGAAGTTGAATTTTTACCAAATTAGAGCACGCACAGGTTCTCTCACACAAACACAAAATTGAAAAACATTTGGCTAACACTCATTTTTCTGGCCAGTCACTTCCCCAAAGCTGCAACTGTGTCTGACTGCAGGCTTTTCTTCTCCAGAACAACAGCCTACTTTGGAGGCTAAAGCACCAGTCTGCGCTTCAGATGATTATGATTCAAACCCTGGCTGTGACACAAGCCACTTCTCTAACTTTGGGTAAATCATTTAACTGACACTTAGTCTGCTTCCAATCTAATGTGTAAAGTCAGGATAATTCTTTCCTTTGCTTACACTTTGGGAATAAGGTAGCATAGCTTGGATACCAGAAGTTAGCTCTCTGGAGGCTAATTTCATCATCCACAAAGCGTAACATATTTTTTGAAGCTGCCTGCAGTTTTGTGGACTTCTAGTGATGCTCATTCTCCTCACCTGCTAAAATGACCATCATGAATGGATGGCTCTAATCCCAGGAATTATCACTGTATTTACTAATAACCAAGCTTGTATGAAACTTCTGTAGGAGGAAACTGTGGACGTTTCTGCCAAGGTACGTTCCCCACGGGTACAAAATGGAGGAGGAACATGGTTCTCTAATATGAATTACAGACCATGCACTACAACCACATTTCTTAAACTGGAATCATGACATACGTGTCTGATGAGAGTATGATAAGGGAAACATTTGAAAAGCATTGAGATAATCCCATGCCTGTACAGCTGCAAGAATAGAATCACAGAATCGTCTAGGTTGGAAATGGCCCTGAAGATCATCCAGTCCAACCATCAACCTAACATTGACAGTTCCCAACTACACCAGATCCCTCAGCACTATGTCAACCCGACTCTTAAATACCTCCAGGGATGGGGAATCCACCACCTCCCTGGGTAGCCCATTCCAACACCCAACAATCCGTTCAGTAAAAAAATGCTTCCTAATATCTAGTCTAATGGCTAATAATGGCTGGCAAGGGTAGTTATCACTTGCCTGCCCCACCCCCAGACAGCATCTGCAGGACCCTGCACAGCTATGGACCATTCCACTCCCTGCAATGGGAAGGAGAGAAATATAGCTAGCTGCAGTCATGACCGACTATTTCTGTCAGCTATCATCATCTCCAGCAGCGGCTTAATTAGTGGGGGAAGTACAAACAGTCCTTCAGGTTATTTGCTGCATGATGGAGTAATGGGAGGGGGAAAGTAACTACAGCCATGTCCTCCTCCTCCCGCTTTTTTTCCTCTTTCTTTCTCAGTGGTGGAAGACACAGAAAAGTAGTTACTCCCTACCTGTTCTCTTCCTCTCCTTTCCTTACCTGTTTTGTATTTCTTATCTTGAGAACAGCAAGTCATATATATAAATAAGAGTGAGGTCAAAGGTGTTACAAAAAAGATTGATTTGACCTAGAAATATTTTGCGAAGTACTGTGTAACCAAGATTCCTGTGGAAAGCACCAAGGAAGACCAAAGACATTCATAATGGCTCTTTCCCATAGGGACATCTACAAGGAAAACATTTCCTTTGCCCCCCAACTCTCCCCTCATTCTGAAAACCAGCAGTGTGATGCATATCTTGATACTAAAAGGGTGAACAAGTGGTATATTTCAGTCCCAAGAGATTGTCAGCATACAGAATGAAGAGCAGGAGTCACAACCACACCAAATGCAGAATTACATACATACCTATATAATTATATAGGCTTGATTTCCCTATACAAAGGAAAAGAGACTTTCTCCAAAGCAATTCCCTACAAGAATTCATACGGAGATTCGCAACTTCTGCAGCCTCACTCACAAAGTACAGAATTTTTGTCACTAGGGAATCTGTGGGGTGGTTTGCTGGTTTGTTTTTTACAGATGACATTTACTGACACACCTGAGAGGGGTGCAGGGATTAGGGTTTTTAATGGATGCTTCAGCACTTACAATAAACTGACTCCTGAATTAGGTGGTTCACAAGGCTTAGGGTGCTGGCAGAAGCCTCTAAAAGGAATTAAATAGCACTATAGGAAGTTCATTCATCAGTTGTTTTGTTATTTGTCTAAGGGCACTCACTATGAGGCTGTCCTAAATCCCTGCTTCTTCATTAACTTCCCTTGCTGCAATTTAGCACCTCAATTATGCACATATAGATGTCTGTAGGGCCATGTTGTCCTGCTTTGAGTGAGTGGTGAGGATTTTTGGTAGCAGGGGAGGGGGTTACAGTGGTGACCCCCTGTGAGACACTTCTTGAAGCTCCCCTGCCTCCAAGTCAGACCCACCTTTGCACCAAGGTCGGGCCAATTAGCTGCGCCTCTGCGATGCTGTATTTAAGACAGGGAACCTGGGAGGAGCAGTAGGAGTCGTGAGGAGAAGTTGCAAGAAGAACATCTGTGTGAACACCAAGGTCAGTGGAAGGAAAGAGAAGATCAGCTTAGACTAGATATTAGGAAGCATTTCTTTCCAGAAGGGGTTGTTGGGCATCGGAATGGGCTGCCCAGGGCAGGAGTGGAGTCCCCATCCCTGGAGGGGTTGAAGAGTCGGGTTGACCCAGCGCTCAGGGATCTGGTGGAGTTGGGAGTGGTCAGTGTGAGGTCAGTGGTTGGACTGGAGGAGCTTCAAGGTCTTTTCCAACTGAGATGATTCTGTGATTCTGTGAGAAGGGGGGGAGCTGTGCCAGAGCAGAGACTCCCCTCTATCCTGTGGTGAGAGGGCAGGGCCGCCCCCCTGCACCCATGGGGGTCCCCAGGGGAGCAGAGACCGATTTACTGCCTGGGTTGGACCCCACACCGGGACAGGTGACTGCACCCAAAGAAGGCCAGGACCCTGTGGGAAGAAGGCCCCGCTGTTGTAGCTCAGCACTGGGAGGACTGGAACATGTGGGGGTGACCCACATGCCTGTGGGAGTGACTCATGTTGGAGCTGGTTTGTGGAGGACTGTCCTGTGAGAGGGGGACCGCGCTGGAGCAGGGGAGGAATGGCAGAAGTTCCCCCCACCCCGAGGTGGAAGAAGCGGCAGGACTGACCACACCCCCCATTCCCTGGCCCCTGCGCCGCTGGAGGGGAGGAGGTAGAGATATTGGGAGCAGAGCTGAGCCCGGGAAGAAGGGAGGGGTGGGGGAAGGTGTTTTCAAGATGTGGTAATGCTTCTCATTGCCCTACTCTGTCCGTTAAGTGTTTTTACTTTTAATGTCTGTCTTAAAGTTATGTTCTTTTTTTCTTCCCCTAACGAATCTATCTTTTGCCTGTGCCTTAAAGGATGAGATCATCCCTCCTTGTCCTTATCTCAAGTTCCTGGGTCTTTTTCTTCCATCCTTCCCAGCAATGGGGTAGAAGAGGGTAGTGAGCGGCGTCTTTGCTTATTCTCCCCTTCTCAGCGCTGGGGGGAAAGGGGGAGTGAGCAGCTAGCTGCATGGTGCTCTGTTGCCCTCTGAGCTCAAACAACGACACACAATAAACTGGGTCACTTAAAGATCAAAAGACCCCTTCCCCTTTCTGCCATGTTTCTGACTCTCCATCATTTTGGTGTTCTAGTTTCATGGTGCAGCCCCATTTACAGTCACACTGATGTACCTATAGGGCAGTAAAGGGCAGTGTAGGGCAGGTAAGTGCTCACGTTGGCTTCTTTGCCGATACCAGTATTTATCACAACTTTTAGAATTCAGAGTTGTCTGAAGCTACCTGGCTACAGTGACACTTTCGTAAATCAGGAGCCACAGTCTAACCTGCAGACAGTGATTTCATCCTATGGAAGCTGCACAGCATTTTCAGGAGAGGTGATTTTCACCTCACAAACTCTGCAGCCAAAGATAAAGCTTAGAAGAGGTCTGGACAGTGACGGCAGCGTGTCAAGAAGCCTTCCCTTGTCTCTCTTTAAGCTAGCAGAAAGTAACAAAGCTCTCTTTTGTCAGCCTTGGGTTGTCTCACTGCAAATTAGCTCTCATGAAGAGAGAAGCAAGACAAAATACCCATAGAGGGATGGGGTGGATTTGTTTTTACAATGGTTTTTGTTCCATGCAGCAATATGGAAATGCAAGATAAGGGTTTCTATTGCCCAGAGGCTATGGGGTGCATTGCACTCGGAGCACATGTGTAAGTCCCGTTAATGCTAACAGGCGTTGAGCACACTCAGCAAGAGGAGAACAGAGTCACTGCATTTTCACAGTGGTATTTATGGACAGAAAACACTTGCTGTCTACTTGTCTTCCAACAACTTCAGGGACAGTCCATTACTGCATTTGCTTGCAGAAAATAAAATGGAACAGAAACACAGGTGCTAATTAGCTGAAACCATTCACATAATACCATCATTCAACAAGTCCCCATCCGCATCAGTATTAATGCCTCAGTTGGCCTATCTGAACACAGCAAGCTGACCATATTAAGAGGTGATGAAAATTTTGGTTAAATCTCTGCAAAACATACTTTAAAAAGGACAACAGCAGCAAAATAAGCAATCTAATTTGTACCAGTGATACTGCACAAGGGAGTGCAAAACTGGCTGAGAAGAACCAGAAGCATGTGTCTCCTGGGGCACAGGACAAGCATTCTCATCTAAGGCACGAACGCATGCCTAAGATACCAGAAAGGCATGGAATAATTCCTGGATGGTTAAGAGCTTCATGTGGCATTTGCAGCAGCTCAGCCTGTCCCATGCAATATTTGATGTATGACATCAGGAAGACACTGCTCTCACCCTGCTTTAGCCCTCAGGATCTCACGTACATGTCCGTCATACCTACCAAATGCCAGAATAAACGTCTTTTAAATGCACCCAGAGTTAGACATACATGCGCTCAAACAGATCACGAAAAGTAGTCAAACTTGTAGGGCTACATTCTCATTAAATGTACGTTGTAGACCATAGGGTTACATGACTAGCCCAATATGACTGTTTCATTTACAGTTCAAGTCATTAATCTTCTTGTTCAAGGGATCATTCATTGATGATTGCATGAAAAGGGTCTCCTCCTCTAACCAACTCTATTCACGAGGGTGATTGCTTCTCATTCTCGGACCTCTCCCACAACCAACCTTCTCTCCTCCTGGCACTTCCCTTCATAATACAAATAAACTTCAAATATGCTTTAGTCCCTCCCATTTTGAGAAATCCATACCAAAACACATAAGCCCCTCTGAGATCACTACAGTAATTATCTAGCATTTTTTTCAAACAAATCCAGCCTAGAAACATCTTGTTTATGCGCTTACAGTCAATGAGAACAACTTCTAACAATACCTTTACAACTTCTTAGTTAGGCCCTTCAGTAGCTTTGGCCACGCTCCCACTGTTGAGCTGTTTCTTTCCGCGGCTTCAGAGGTACCATCCCCTGAATCCTTCTCCTAGTTCTCTGAGTGCTCCCTCAGTGTGTCTTCTACTGAACTCTTCTCATGCTCCACATCTTTCAGTTTTCTTCTGTAGTTCCACTGGCCTCTGTCCTTTTTTTTTCCTTCTCTTTCCCCTCCACATTTCAGCTCATTTGAAAACACAAATTCAGCTATCCTGATGACTTACAAAATGACACACCCTCTGTTCAAATGGGAATCTCAGCTTGTTTTCTTATATTTTTATGTGTGTGTTTAGCAATTACCATGAACTCATCATGGCTAAAGCAGATATCTTAATTTTCTTCCCAAGACTTTCCTGCCCATTATCTTCTTTCCTCATGACTTGCAAACAGTAACAGCATCTTCCTGTTGCACCAGCCCATAACTTGAATGTCATCTTCATCTTGGAGCTTGCTCTTGATTCTTGTATGTAAGCTATACCTCAGCCTGGCAGATGGCTTCCACATAGCGTCGCTAATAGGCCATCCATAGCATCCTCTCATCTGCAGAGATATAACTCTCTTGACAAATGCAATCTTGTTCCACAGCTATTTATCCAAAAATGCTGCTTTAAAGGCCGTTTTCCTAGACCATCCTTTTGGCAATGTTATTACTTTCTATGCAAGGCTCTGCTCGTTCCCTTCTCTCTTTCACATCAATAATAAGTTACATATCGTTGCTAAGTTTTCCAGTTTACCCACAAGTCTCTCTCACCTCTTCAATATCAAAAGATAAGTTTCTACCTCTGCTGTAACCCTAGGGATTCTATCAGCTCTAGTCCAGAGTTTGAAAATGCTTTATACCCCATGGATGGCTTCTAGCTCCACTGAAGTCTGGGGAATGCGGGGACAAGATTTCATCTTACAAATAATTTCTGAAATCAATGAAATTATTTGCAGTATGTAAAGTTAAGAATGTGCCTCGGGCAAGGTCTAATTCAGAAATGGTTTGTTGGTATCATTATGCAAGTACGACCCATGTTGGCACAGCTGAAGCAGCTAATTCTATCATAGGCACAGCCTATAGCAATGACATTGTCTTTTGTTGGTATGACTTATATTAGTGTACAGAACTTTTTAAAAAGTCAGTTCTTTCAGCAAAAGCATTTCTGGCAATAGAAATGCAACTGTAGTAAGGCTGATATTAGTATAGAAAAGTTATAATAAACAAGCAAACAAACAAACCACAACAAAACTCATTTAATCCAAGAAACCTTTCTGACAATCTCATCTAAGCTTTTTCTAGGACTGAGACATGGATATGAAAAAAACAGCCACATTATAAAAGCCAAACCAAACATACATGTGTATGATCTATATATGTATGCAGATATATCGAGATCGATCTAAAAAATACATAGTTTTTCTTGGAAAGTATTTATTTCTACGCATGAAGTTGAAAAACTGACAGCCCAAGAAAAAAAACCCATATAGCTTCAGTGTAGACTGATTCTTCACACTATTGCTGAAACGCATGTAAATCAGGACATTAAAAGATACGTCTAGGATTAAAGGACTGCTTAGACATGACATCATCCTTTGGCTTCTCCTGAGACTATCTGGAAGAGTGATGATATCACTTCATGCTTATTGCCAGAATTACTCTTACAGATGCAGCATCAGTGATGGTATATATGCAACACTGATGTAAAAGCATCCAATACATCAGTTAGACACCACTATTAGATCTCTACAGTGCCAAGGATATGAAAAGAAGTCACACTGGGTTTATAGTATGCTAATGTTAAAAGTTTTAAATACAAAATATTGTCATTGATGGACCAAAAATACCAAACTTCATGCTCACACTAAAAGTTTAGGTCTGAGTTGGTAAGTAGCACCACTATGCTTGTTTCCATTATGTCATACTTATTTTACAACACTGCATTGTTACTGATTTCATTAGAATTACATCAGTATAAAACTTCTATAACATACTAAAAGAATGAGGATATATTTCTTTTTTTCTGGCTAAACTCAGAAATCATCGGGAGACAATAAATAGGGACCATGTTGCTGTCATTTTTGCAGCTACTTTTAAAACTCAGAGCTCCTCTTTAGAAACACTTTCTCTGCCTACTAAAATCTTCAGTCTGCACATAAACCAGCGTAGCTGTTGAACTTGGAAGAAACATTTTGCATCTTATGTACAAGGCAGTGGGAGGCGCAGAGAAACTGCAGAATGATGAAGTACTGCTCTGAAACCAAAAGCGTTGCTGATGCACTCTTCAAAGGAGCAGAAAACTGAGGTTTCTGGAAGTGAGACAATAATATAACTAAATGTAGATCAGCATCTCCTAATGAGAACTCAGGAAACAGATGTTGCTGATAGCATGTTCGCAGCATTTGATGCTTTTTAATAAATGTGGGACATGAGTGGCAAAGTGTGTGTGTATTTCTGTAGCATTGTTTTTCTGAGGGGTTTTGCAGTTACTTATTGTCTGATATTTATCTTGTTCCTACAAAGAAGCTCTACTTAATGTTAGTTAAAGTTGCTTTGTTCTACTTTAATAGCATTTTTTATGTTCCTGAAAGGCTGGCAAATACACATTTATGTTCACTAAATGCATATCTCTTTCTTTACCTACATTAATGGAAAGTTTATCTATTCTTCCATTCTTCTTCCACAACTCATTGTAAATATTCAAGGCTTCAACAATTACTATTCAGCCCTTAAGTCCAATACACACACAAACGGAGGGTACTCAACCCCACAGGAATCTAGGAATAACACCGTATACTTTATAGAGGACAATCTTTCATTGCAGCAATTCAAAAAGCTTTACAAACACCCATGAAGTTTCACAGCTCTGTGTATTAACATTTTAAGACAGGAGAAAGGAGTTACAACTGACTCAAGGGAACAAGCCCTAGCTCTCAGCTTCTCACGCTATGGATCAGACCAGCTCCTAGAAATGATTAGCTCCATTTATTCTGCAAAGCCCATTGCTGCTGCACATTAGAAAATGGAGATGGATATGTACAGCCTTGTGGGCTATACCCATTTTTAGGCCTCATGAAATTAAAGAACCTCCTTTATTTCACTGCAATTGCTTTATGTCTGCATAAAAACCATATCACTGAACTTCACATGCCTGTTCTTGGATTTGTAAGTACACTAGAAGCTGTAGACTGACCCTCTTCCTCTAGAATGTATGCTAAAGGCAAAAACCCTCTCAGACGAATAACCCAACAGGGCCTAACTTGCCTCTGTATAAATATATACATCCCATCCATCACAACGAGCTTATTCCTTTCCTTTCACCCACATTCCCCTCTGCATATCTTTTTATTGTGACTGCTGAAAGTCATGCTCAGCAACTGCCTCCTTTGCTCTGATCTCTCCTGTTCTGGTGGATAACAACAGCAGCGTTGTTCTTTACTCCCAAATCCAGCACCCTCCAGGCACATAACAGGAAGAAATTTTTGAAACACATCCCAGGGGACATCACCATCGAGCACAGCATGACTAATTACAGTGATTAGACTAATGGCAGAAGATTATCTCATTGAAACAACAGGACATTTGTCACATCCTACCCCCTGGGAAAGGCTGACTTCCTATCCCAGGCTGCTGTTCACCTGCCCTACACAGCTGGTGCCCTGGCACATCTGCCCATGAGCCTTCCTGCAGCTGCTTCCTCAGCAGAGAAGACAAAACCACCCCTGCGAGGCCAGGGCGCTGTGAGTCTGGCTGTTCAGTAGGTTGCAATCATCAGATGCATCACCCACATCTCCTCTGAAACTCCCTGGAAGACCCGCTGAAGGCCCAGCAGGACACAGTACAACCCTGGCAAATGGAGTGAAGCGCATTTGCTGCTTCTGCCACACGACTCCCTGTACGTTCCCTACGTGTAGCTATGTGCCTGGTCCTCTTGGGTGGCTGTGCTGCTTTCAAATGTTTCTTCTGCTCCAGGCAGTTCAGCTTCTCCTATTTCTGCCTGAGCCCAGAAACCCAAAAAACCTTCTAAATATAAAGGCTTCTCAAAACATCCACTCCCCCTCCACTTTCTTTCCTTCTTTTTCACCATCTTGCTCCCATCCTGATTTCTTCCTTTGCTCTGCCTGGATCTCTGTGAATCTCCCTCTAACTTAACCCAGTTGTTCAACATGTCATGGGCTGTCTCATGCTCACCTACTCCTCTGAAGTCAGACAACAGCTAAACTAATTATCTGTGTTTGATATCTCCTAATGCCCTCTGGCACTTAATATTAGTAGGAGAAATGCATGTTTAGTATTGGCCAGCTCCCAAACAGCAGTAAGGCAACTGTGTTCCAACCAAAACTACTGGGTCTGATAAAGCTTCATCTGCCCGTTCAGCCACCTCTTACTGATATATGCTGTGGCACACACAGGTCCCTCTGGGATTTTCCTTCTTTCCTTGATGAATCTCAGCTTTCTGATGGTTTATGTTTTCCCTGATAAAAATAACCGATCCAGTGTGCCCCACTGGGTATTTTCCCATTCCAGTGCATGACGCTGCTCACAGCTTCCACATGAGCCCCAGTCCTTCATTGTGAGTCTGAGACCTGCTTTCAGCGCATCACTGCACTTGCTTTGTCTCATTCTTCCCATTTCTATAATAAATGCAACAGCTACAGAAGGGTTTTACAACTTTGCTTTGTAGTCTCACTTTAGCAGCCTGCTAACTTTCCATGTTTACACTGTTTATTTTCTTCCAACCCAGCATGAAGAGTCATGAGTAAAAGTGAAATTATACATTCCCAGAGGGACTTTCTTTTGCTTATTACTTCCCTCTTTTAATGCATTTATTAGAGCTTCTGAATTAACAGTGGCAGATGCAGGCAAAGAAAGAAAATTTTAATTTTGCAGATAATAATGGATTACAATACATTAACATTACTGTAAAACCCACAAAGTGGAAGCACTCGAGGGATGTAGGAGCAATTAATGTAGTTAGTTTATTTACCTAACTGACACACTGCTAGGGCATTCAGAAGCAACTAGAATTGTGTTTACACAGGCAGAACTGTAAGGCTTCTTCAATATCACAGACAAATATGCTGTTCAGAATTCAGGGGGACAGCAGCTGCTTCAGGCAAAGGAATATATGAAAATGTATACTGAAATAGCAATTTTAAACACATCTTTAAAACTTTAAAAACAGATATTCTCCATTAAAAGAGTGGGCAGGGACAGGGCATTAAAAAGGACACGGTAATAGGACAGTTCTCAGTTCTCAAGAGCTCCGTATTTCTGGTGTTCTGAGAGATATTCTGTACCAGTTACAAATAATCTCTGTTTATTATATGCTTTTATCATTCTAAACCAAGAATTTTCAGGAAGAAATAAGCTAAAGGTAGGCATAGATGTCTGCTCAAGTTAAAATAGATATGTAAACAGAACTGTGTATTTACAGGGTGAAAAAAAATGTGAACACTTAAAACCAAAGCTACCATGAGGGTTGGGCTTTTTCAGCAGTACTGGAAAAATTAGCAAATGCCTCATTTAAACACATTGTCGATGTGTAACTCAGAGAGCTGCCTCCTGCATATTTCCAATACTGATCAAAAGCCCTAAGTCCTGTGCTGGGAATGCAGCCACAGCCTATGTGGAAACAAAAGTACCCAGCCAGACAGTGTCCAGTTCTGGTTTATCTTGAGTGGCAACCACCATCTGAAAGACAGGGCATCTTTCTAACTCCCCAAATGAAGCTATTGCAAAACATGAGATTCACATGCCAAATTCAGCATGTCCAAATGAAAGCAACGATGATGCTAAGGATTTAGAGTCCTTTGTTGCAATTGAAATGGGTTAAACTAACTTCAAGTCCAGCCAGATGGCCTCTGTTGATAGCCAAAGGGATGAATATGCCATCCCATACTAGCAATGTACACACTGGGAACTAATTTCTAACAAAACTCCAAAACTTCAACTAATAAAAATAAATTAGCAACAAAAATCAAGCTTCTCCATCAGTAAAAAAGACAAAGTATCTCCAGTTGTAACCAGAGATACACGTCTTGATGGATTTATTACAGAATTCAGTTGATCCAAGAAAATGGTGAAACTGAAGTCTGGCAAAATAGCCGAAACCCCTGGATGTCTTGAGAATGACAAGGTACAGCAGAAACCTCCAGCAGCTGCAGTCACCAGCAGCACCTTCTTCTGACCAGCATGAATGGCCACCAGGCACAGAAACTCCAGCAACAGCTAGACACTCTGGAGTACAGCCAGGAAAAAGTAGGTTTGGATGGCAATGTTCTCATCGAGTGCTGGGCAGCGAGTCAGGACAGCTGACCCCAAGTGACCAAGGTGATATCCCATACCCCATGACGTTGTGTTCAGCAATAAAAGCTCAGGGAAAGAAGGATGAAGGAGGGTCATTTGCTGTTACTGCATTCGTCTTCCCAAGTAAGCATTGTGCTTGCTGAGGCCTGGCCTGCCTACAAGAAATGGCTAAACATCTGCCTGCTGATGGGAAATAGTGAATAAATTCTTTATTTTGCTTTGCTTACACACAGAGCTTTGCTTCACTTATTAAACTGATTTTTTCTCACTTTTGCTCTTTCAATTCTCTCCCCCGTCCCACTGGGGGGGGGCAACAGACAGTGAGCAATCGGCTGGTGGGTGTTTAGTTGCTGGCCAGGGTCAATCCACCAAATGTTCCCGCTATGTAGAATATGTAATTGGACTTCAATGAACAATATAAATTTAATTGACTGAATTTTCTCCTTGCAATAAAAGATCATGAACACACACACACAAAAATGTGTTTAAAATATTCCCATTAATCTGCTCACTCTTTCCATGCACAAATACAGGCTGGCGAAGAGTAGACTGGGAGCAGCCCTGCAGAGAAGGACTTGGGGATACTGGACAATGGAAAACTGACTGTGAGCCAGCAATGTGCGCTCACAGCCCAGAACGGCAACCGTGTCCTGGGCTGCATCCAGAGCAGTGTGGCCAGCAGGTTGAGGGAGGGGATTCTCCCCCTCTGCTCCGCTCTTGTGAGACCCCCTCCTGCAGTGCTGGGTCCAGCTCTGGGGGCACCAACATCAGAAGGACACGGACCTGCTTGAGTTGGGCCAGAGGACGCCACAAAGATGCTCAGGGGGCTGGAGCACCTCCCCTGTGAGGACAGGCTGAGAGAGTTGGGGGTGTTCAGCTGGAGAAGTGAAGGCTCTGGGGGGACCTAGTGGCAGCCTCCCAGTACTTAAAGGTACTACAGGAAAGCTGGGGAGGGACTCTTTATCAGGGGTGCGGGGATAGGATGAGGGGTAATGGTTTTAAACTGAAAGAGGGGAGATTCAGATTAGATATAAGGAGGAAATTCTTCCCTGTGAGGGTGGTGAGGCCCTGGCACAGGCTGCCCAGAGAAGCTGTGGCTGCCCCCTCCCTGGAAGGGTTCAAGGCCAGGTTGGACGGGGCTTTGAGCAACCTGGGCTAGTGGAAGGTGTCTCTGCCCACAGCAGGGACATGCCCAACCCACATATTGGACTAGATGATCTTGAAGGTCCTTTCCAATCGAAACCATCCTGTGATTCTAGATCTGCTTTCCTTACTGTGAATGTTGCACCTCTTATTTTACTTCCTACTATGAGTTGATGGTTTGTTTTAATACTATGAACCTGGTTCAAACTGATTGATTTTCACTGCTGGATGCTGCAGTGACATTATGAAATCTCCTTTATTTCTGTTTTTAGTGCTTATGTAGAGCTAGCTGAAAATTACTTTAATTTTATTTTTAGCGCTCTTTCATTTATATTATTCTTTCTATTCAGAGGCTGTGCTACATAGTTTGACTTGAAATGCAGAAAGAGAAGTCTCCATTTTTTCAGCTCAACCAATGAAATAAGAAGAAATCCAAACATTTGTTTTAGGCAAAGGAATTCTCATCCACATCCCAGTTTCGACGATCATACCACTACTCCTCATTACATGAAAGGGACTCAAAGGGTCTTGGTGCTACTATTCTAGCCAGATACATTTTTCCCTTTTCCTTTTTCAGAAGTGCCTTAAATGCATGATTTTCAGAAACAAGTACAGTAGTAATATGTGTCTCTATTCTTCATGTACCATTTCAAACAGTTTACAGAATTCAACTTTCCAAAGTGCTATTTCCTTACCCTTAGAAAATTGGGTCTCATTAAAAAGATTCAGGCCAAGCATCAAAACAGCATCTTCGAGGCCCTCAATGACATTTAAGTTTGTTCATTCCACAAAATATCTACCTGGAACTTTACATACTGCAGTATCTTCATGAAATTGATCCTAAGTACTTTGGAAACACAGCAACACTTATAATTCACATAGCTCATTCGAAACTTTTATCCAGGGAGAATGTTTTCATTATTTTTAAACTGTCTATATAATGACTGGCCCATGGCAGACTGAGAGTGAAATTTTATTTTCGACTCACATTTTCCTCCCATAAAAGGTGCCTGCAAATGTATCGGCCAAGTTGCTCATTAGAACTCAGCTCTTGTATCATAACAGGGTTTAACGAACAAGCAGAATTGAACCAGTGTTTTGATGTTTTAATACCAAAATAAAAAACAGGAATAAAACCAGATTTAATGGTAACTCTGTGCACTACCTTATACAAAAGTATTAAACCAAGTGGACCAGACTTCCTACTGTAGTTATACAGCCATGTAAGACACGGGGGAAAGCTAAAAATTAAAGCAGCCAAGGCCAGTTAGTGGAGCAGAGTCAGCTGGATGTAACTTGCCATCCATTACATGGGTTTAATCAGCAGGTGAGAGTCAGAGGTGACTCCAAAAAGTCACTCCAGTATGACTTACTGGCGTTATTTTTGTCACTTGCCTGTTCCTACGTAAGCACCATCTCTTGGCTGTGACGAAATTCTGGCAGATCTATTTGCAGCTTCCCCTGTTCTTGCCGATGCTCTGCCAGTGGATGCAGAGGCAGAACGTAAGACTGAGATGATCTCGTTCTGCTGTTGAACATTCAGCTCTCCAATTTCAGTAATAAAACTGTTGAAGTGTTAAGCCACTTCCATGCTCTTCTATTAACCTAATGTGAGGTCCTGTAATGACTTGATCTGCAACAGCCACCTCAATACTTGCTGAGGAACAGGAAGACTTCTTCCCAGGAAAAGCAAATTTTGGTTTGGTTGTCATTTGTTGATATATGGGTGAATAAGGACAAAGACACTCAGCAGCATTTCTCTCAGCCATAATGTAAGAAGGGACCAAAAAGTAAAAACATGCAATGCAAAAAAGTCAATCATGCAAGGCACTTATGAGTGCCATAGTCATGCTTCCTCAGTGTAACGTATTCTTGCTGTTGCCCCTATGTTGAAAGTTTTCAATCTTGAGAGATATAATTTTCTCTTTTTTTGCTAAAGAGAAGTGGAAGGACAAAATATTTGTGCATGACATAAAAAGATTTTGGATGAAAATGAAAGACATCCTTTGTAATCAGGAACAGAGAAGGGCTTTCCAGAAGATAGCTTGGCAACTAAGCTGATGCAAATAAAATAAGTTTTCTCTGAAAATTCCCTCTTTACGCTTATTCTTAAGGTTTTATCATTTTCCCATAGGAGATGAGTAAATCCTGCTGAGTTCTGTGGAGGAAGGCCAAAGTTTGCAGTAGTTAAGATAGCTGCACTTTGTTCCCTAGGAATATGAAGCTGTCACTCTCTTTAGAAAAGCTGCATTCAAGATGAGTAATCAGAACTGTAGAAGTCCTGGTTATTGTCCCGTAACATTAAATACAGTGAAATCACAGCACAGTCATGTATTACACACTACAGAGCCTGACATTTTCATTGCTAATGTCACCTACAGCTTAAGGCTTTTTTTCTCCATAAATCAAGCAGGATTTTTTTTCTCCCTTCAAAAAGAAGTCTAAGGGCTATATTTCACAAAACAATGCCATAGTTGTCACACACTAACCACATTCGTTTAATAAAAAAAGAGAAGATTGTTTGGTCCACAAGGAAAATCTGATTCTGAATCACATGCATCTCCCCTCTCAGACTTCATGCTTATTTGCCTCTTTCTCTGGGCTGGGATTTCCTTTTACTTCTACAATACTGCTAATTTAAACCAAACCAAACAAAAAACCCAAACAAAGACCCAAACGAACAAACACCTGAATAAACCTGAAAAACCTCATTTTCCCCTTCATTTTGGATCTCCCTTTGTTTCTGTTTTTTTCTTTAAAATAAATTGTTAAACAAAACTGATGACCAGTTGAGGAATTGTTTCTTTTCCCCAAAGCCAGCAAAGAGTGATTAAGGTGTAATGACTCTCCAGCTCCCAGCTGACACCAACTCTATTAGACTCCTCCACGTATCAATAAGCTTGGGTTTACAAGGCATGGAAATGTTTTCACATTTCAGTCCAATTCTGGCTGATCTTTCCACAGATCTTCCTTTACCTTTGCCATTGCACTAAAATCACTGGATTTTTAGCCAATGCATACAAGAGAGCAAACTATGAACTATAACTCTCCAGAAAATGGATATTAAAATACATATTGACGGACGAGGAAAGGGGAGAGTACAGGGTTTTCTCAGAAACATTTGCTGAACATATAGGATTAAAATGGCTCAAAAGATACCTTTCTCCACGAAACCTTGATCTCTCATGTCTCTGTGTCTTACACTTAGTCAGGACACAGGTCTGGACAATTCATTTGCTGTTTCCTCTGGCATAGCCTTCATGTGTGTTTATGGTTTGAAGAGGATTCCCCAGCTGCTGTAAGGCGTTTGGGTGACTCTCGAGACAAACAGCATGTTTCAAGGATTAAGGCACTAGACTGTATTCTCTCAAACCATTTTGCTCATTTGGTGACTGTGCACATTTCCTCATTGCTTTTGTTTTCTTTTCCCATTTTGGACCATCTCTAACAGTGTTTCAAAAAACAGACAGGGTGAGCCTCCTGTCGTCTAACTTCTGATGTCCAGCCTAAGCTTTTCCCCACTATTTCCCTTCCGCTTGTCAGCACTGAGAAATAAGCACCTTCCAGATAATTCATCCGATCTGTTCTTGATACTCTCTGTGAGAGGAGAGAGATAATATCCAAGGGGCACAGAATAGACTAGACTATTTCAGTTGGAATGGACCTACAACAATCATCTAGTCCAACTGCCTGACCAGTTCAGGGCTGAACAAAGGTTAGAGCATGTTCTTAAGGGCATTGTCCAAATGCCTCCTAAACACTGACAGGCTGGGGCCATCGACCACCTCTCTAGGAAGCCTGTTCCAGTGTTTGACCACCCTCTCGGTAAAGAAATGCTTCTGGTGTCAAGTGTAAACCTCTCCTGATGCACCTTTGAACCGTTCCAATGCGTTCTGTCACTGGATACCAGGGAGAAGAGCTCAGCACCTCCCTCTCCACAAACTCTCCTCAGGAAGCTGCAGAGAACAATGAGGCCGCCCCTCAGCCTCCTTTTCTCCAAACTAGATGAGCCAAAGTCCTCAGCCGCTCCTCACAGGACATTCCTTCCAGCTCTTTCACCAGATTTGTTGCCCTCCTCTGGACACATTCAAGAACCTTCACACCCTTCTTAAATGGTGGGGCCCAGAGCTGTGCACAGTACTCAAGGTGATGCTGCACCAACGCTGAATACATCTAATCCTCACCCAGAGGCTCTCAACCACATCATCATTAACTGTAAGGGCTGTACAATCAAACCTCTCCCTTACGTACAGTGTGACACCCCCACCTCGCCTGCCCTCCCCATCCCTCCTGAACAAAGTTCTTGCTTACTTTGGCAGAGGCTATACAGATGGCTCACATTAATTCCATCCTGTTGACCCAGGAACATAAGATCCTTGTTCAAAATCATGCAGGCATCCAGGAAATCAAAGCATTAGATATCAATTGCATTTACTCACTCTGTGAGTGCCTGAATCTGCTCACAAAATGAGATCTCTGAAGCAAAGCTCTCCCATAACTGTACAGTCCCTGGTACAGTAGTGTCTAGCACAGGTGGGAGCTACAACTGTCTTTGTAATCTACAGGATCAAAGGCTAAAAAGTTGACAGATTCCTCTACAGACTCAAGAACACAGAGAGATCACATAGGTTCACCAGAAGAAAAAAAAAAATGCTTATTTTATTAGCATTCCAAACACCCAAACTGTCTTTAGTGTCTATGCTGGGAGAGAAGATATGGTTTGCAGGAGAAGCATTTATTTACTTAGCCACCTCCCTCACCTCCACTCTACCTACCAACACAGGTCATTCCCTGCAGCTGCATCCCCAGATATTAGTCCCTACACAACAGGAACGGTTCTTCAACATGGCACAGTAAAAGCTACTAGTAAAAATCCATAACACCAGGAGCCAATCCAGCCTTTTATCACAAACCTTCCGCTCAAACCCATTCTCAGAGAAATGGGTAGAAACACCAAATATTTTAAACTTTTTTTTTTTTTTTCCCTAAATCGTTGCAGTGAATCTACTACTGATTTGTGGTGGCTATCCCATACCTTGTAAATGTTTACCAACCCTCACAGGAAACCAGCAGAAGAATGCACAACTACTTTTTAAACCACCTCACATAATCCCCTTTCAAGCACTCCCATCTATCACAAATTAATAGCTCTTTCCCTCTTTCTCTTGTCCTGTACTGTTAGCCTATTAACAAACCCACTTTGTACCTCCTATATCCACATCAAAACTGGAACGAGCTGCCATGCTCAAGAAGATGCACAACATGCCAAACAGTAAAGCAAATTAAACCCCATAGATTATAATCTGATCCTGACACTAGGGTGTAATCTCCATCAAAAGGAAGATCAAAGTGACAGCATGCAGGATTGGAGTTTTACTTTTTACCTAAATCTACTTCATGAAGGGTCTTCTATATCCATTAAGTTCTGTTTCACTTTTTCAGTGTCACCTGCACCCACAATGATGCTGCATTTAAATTTCCAACTTGCAAGACAGGGCTTGAAAAACACCTTCCCCCGTACTGAGTAGGAGGTTTTTCCTGCTGAAAACAGAGGAATGTATCAAAATCAAAACACAATCTAAACTTCCACTGAACATCGCTTTTTTCCATGTCTCTCCCTTTGTATTTCTCTGCTTTGTTTTGATTTTTTAATTAAAATCTAATCTTGTAAAATGTCATTTTTAAAGCATTATCAGAATCCGAAATGGAACCATCTGCATTGCAAGTAATTACTGCTTGCTTACACAAGGGGATATCACTGGGGACAAGACTCCCAGGAAGAAGACACTGGTGGACAACCGTTGTCCTCACTGCAGCTACGTCATGGCCAGTGCAGCTTTTTGTAGGTAAACGTCTCATTTTGTCATAGAAATCAATACTTCAAGGAATATGATTGCCAGAATTGGCACGCTTGCATGATTTTTTTGAGGCAGATTGTGACTGTTTACTCAGCTCCTGCTCGGGTTTTGGCTTAGCACACAGCTCACACCAGGGCCTGGAGCATGCGGGGAGCAGTGCCTTTGGGTCAAAGCAAGAGCAACAGGTCTGCTGGACACAGTGGGCAGGAGGAGGTAAGGGCTGTTCTTACCTGCAGCGTGCTGCTATCCCCTGCAGCCACCATCTCCTGTAACTCTGCAATGTACCTGCCTGGCAGTTTCTTCAAAATCCCCTAACTGATGGAAACGGTACAGACCCAGCTTCCAAGCTGGGAGGTACAAATGTCTCACCTTACCCAAAAAGCTTCTGATGCAGATCCAACACAGCGGCCAGACTGCTGAGGCTTTAAAAAAACAAAACCAAACAAAAATCCCCAAACCCTCCCCCCCAAAAAAACAAACAACAAAAACCCCCAAACCAGTATCACGTTTATAAACCTTGACCACCATTTCTGCCTGTTCTGGCTCAATAAGTTCATGAACCTTTCCAAACTTGGGGCCTTTTAATTCTAGGACTCAAAGCACTACATGAAAACTACAAGACAGAATATTGTATCTCAACACTTTATATCTTTCTCAGCACTCATCACATTTTTTTTCCCTCAAACTAAATTGGAAACGCCCTTGAATAGGATCAGCATTTGAACTGAAACATGCTATGAAATGTAGGAGGAGGTTTTCACAGGGAAGAGAGGAATGCGATCGGTTAAAACTCATTACTCTCCACGTCTTACATTTGTTTCAACACCTAGGTTGTAAGTCCTCCCTGCAGCAAAGTCACCTTTATGGACACCATTATTTTACTTTAGGAGATAAAAACAACCTTGCCACACAAAGGCCACTTCTCTGCATCATTCAAATACATGTATCTGACTTTTGGGCTCCACTGAAGCCTCAAGCCTCAGAGAATCTGGTGTTCATTTTGTTCAAAGTTAATGCCACGTGTCTGACAGTTGGTAAATTGAGTCTCTCGTGTTCCCTGGGCAGGATTTCTCACTTGTTATCTTTCAGTGCCCTGAAAAAGATTGCTTTCAAAATTGAACTTGTCAAGTCAACCGGTTCACTTCTGAACAGTCTCTAGAATGTGCACCTTCTCACTCGGTGCATTTTCATTCATTCATTTAGGGCACCTTGAGAATCAGTGCAATGAAAGAGAACACTGGTAGCCCACTCCCACAGATGATGGCAACTCATAATGCAATAGAATGGTGTAAGCATGTAGTATGTATACATACATGCTTTTAAACACACATAGATGCCTATAAATACTCATGGCTGTCATCACCACTTGCAGACCAGGTGTTAGCCTATCTGAAATTAAATCAGAAAACTAGATGAAGCCTAATAAAGACCAGTCAGTGAGATAACTGGATGGCATTTCTGTTGCCAAGCCAAGGATTTACACGGCAGCTTCCACACCATCCAGAATACCAAGCGCAAGGGGACAAGGCAAAGGCAAGAGCCAGGACCTGCTGGTACTTCATTATGCCTGATGGATTCTGTCATTATAGTCTATATATAGTCATATATGTCTAAAACCTGCAGTGGAAGACATAAGTTAAAAAGCAAAATTAAAAGCAACTATTCCCCACCCCAAAACTTCCCCCCTTACTCCACCATTATTCTCACAGAAATGTAAACTCTTAGAAAAGTATGACTTTTCCTTAAGTCTAGTAAGAAGTCTTATACTTTCAAGGTACTAATTTTTTTTCGGGAAAAAAAAGTAAGTAAAAATCTGCCCTGCAATTCTTCCTAAAACTGACACAGCACTCTGATTTGACAGGTACTCAAGCCTACAAGCATGTTCATAAAGTTAAGTGCCTGGTTTTGTGCTCTTTCAGGGAAGTACAAGTTTAAACACCAGTTCAAGGTTAAGAAATTGCATATACAGCTTCAATGAAACCCATATCTGAAGCCACAGGGACTTCAAAATTGTCTAGAAACTGAGTAACAGTAAGTCAAGTGAGCAGTTAGCTTGTGGAGAGTACATGAGAGACTGACAAAACCTGTAGGAAGCTTTATTTACTCCTTCAGTGAGCCTAAGTATGCCCAAGTGCCTCATCACACCAACGACCGTAGGTGGACAGAGATGAACAGGAGATGCACCCTGGGAGGGATCTAAACCCCACTCCAAGCAAGAGGTAGGAATTAACACTATACACAGAGAGAGTAACTCTGCAGCTGTGTCCAAGGGAAAGAACTAATCAGCCAGAATGTGCTACCTAGAACTGTATTTCCCTTCATATTCAGGGCTTTCCCAAGAGGAAGCTAATACTGGACCTGGGACCAGCATTTTCAAGGAAACATAACGCAACAGGTCATTAACCATTAGCAAACATAGTCTTCTTGTTAGCAAATTAGATATAACAGCAAATTACTCGCTCTTCGTGGTCCCACCTTGAGAGGCATTTCATATGAGGGAGGGTCTCAACTTGCTCAGCCATGTTCAAATTCAGGCTTCACACCAGGCCTCCTGGAGATATTTACTGCAAAGCATCTTTGCACTTGCTGCGTTCTTCGCAGCACTAGGAGATGCTGGAGATCTTCCCACTTGGAAAGCAATTCTTCTAAATTGGAAAGAAGGCACAACACCTTCCCATCATGCTGTCATGTTGGAGTTTGAACTCTTTTTGACACTAGATTGTGTCAAAAAGGAAAAAAAAAAATTAAAATGCAAATTGACAGCTTCTGCAAATCTTGGGAACTTTCTTTGAACTCAATTAATCTGGTTTAGAAACTATCCCATAACACCATCTGACACACAGCAAAGAACAGAGGTTCTCCAAAGGAAAGTGGTTGCTGCCAAAGCTGGCCTTTGCTCCTCTTCCTTACAGGCACAAGAGAGTATGGAAAAAAGAAGAAATAATACACCCAGAGATCATAAGGGGTATGAGGGACCACTGTACTCAAGGTTTCTAAGAAATTCACATGTTTTCACAGTTTGCTTTTCTATAGGAATAAAGGAATAAAGGAATACACACCTACATAAATACAAATATACTGTGAAGAGAGTATGCCATCTACAGATTTTCACACAATGCTTGCTTGACTACAAGTAAGGCTGTAAAGTGTCTTGACTTTTCTCCAGATGTGATATCAAACTGGTTAAAAACTTGGTTTTGTCACAATTAGCTCTATCACAGACTCCCTGCAAAACAAGGAGACAGAGAGAATACTTGGACTTCTCCCTGATCAGAATGACTGATCTTGATGAGTACATTCAAAGGTTTTTTCTGTGTCCTTATACTAACAAATGTATTTCTGCTAATGTGCATCTAACAACGTGCCCCAAAAAGATTTTAAAAGAAGTGGTTCAGCTGGCAGTAGCCGCTCCATGGGCTGCCCTCCATGGATTACACATTACCTTTGCTGATTTCATTGTCCACACGCACTAGGTGAGGTGAGACAATCTGCACCCTCCTGTACATGCTATAGCTTCTGTAACCCAGACAGTGCAAGAGAGCTCTCCCATGGCTGGAAAGACTTTCTAGCAGTGAAAGTCTTCCCTTCCATGACCTTTTCTGTGTCATGGAGTGAAGGCATGGTATGAAGATAGCCAACCTTAAAGACTCTCTGCTAAATAATCTGGCCATTCTTTTCTCTCTTTCCAAAGAAGAGCTATTTCCCTCCTTCAGCTCTGCTGGCAGGCCACTTCATTTTGACCTTGGCGAATCTTCTAAAATTGTAGAGATTACCCATTGTCTACAGGATATAAACACTATTATTAATGTGTTTGGCAAGACAGGGGGCAGAGAATCAGTGACCAACCAACATATGTTAATGTCTGTGAGGACATTTCAATTTATGTCCAAGGACTTTCCAGATGTACCTCAAGGGACATGGCTAACATCTGTCATGAGAATCTCCATTTTTCTATCCCTCCACATTTGTAAGAGAACAATACAATGGCAAAATTGCTTGTACTTAGCAAGACTTTGTTACTCAAAGTGCTTTGGAGAACACTCTTTAATACACATGGAAAGCTTCATAACATGCTTACAGTCTATTTTCTGTATTTAGGTTGGAATATTGTGTCTTCTGCAGGAATACTATCAAAAAAAAAAAAAAAAAAAAAAGAGGTCAGCAACTGTTAAGCAGAATTTCATTTGCTGTCATTTATCGTACCAGGCTGCTTTTTGAAAAGCAATATGAAATCAAGCTTGTTGGAATTCACCCATATGACAAATGCCTATTTCCTGTCTCTGCTTCAATTTTATAGTGACATGCCTGCCCTTATTAGATTTAGTACCTGCTGAAGTCAAAAGAAACTTAAAAGAAATTCAAAATGGCAAAGAAGATCTAAATCTTTGCCACCTACATGTCCAAAACTCCTAACTAAGAACTGACTAAACACCAGAGCCCCGGACAAGCCTTCATCTCAGATAAAGTATCTTTCACATACACTATCAAAAATTTTAAAAATACTGTTAGCTTCAGTCCTTCAGGTAGTTTCTATTAAACTATAAAGCAATTGATAAAATTTGCAAAATTAACCAAAAAAAACCCCTACAGCTCAGAGACTCTAGAAGCATTATTCAGTTGATATGAAGGAATTGCATAGATTTAACCTCAAACTAAATTCAAAACAGCTCTGTAGCAACAGAAAGACATGTTGAGACTGAGCCCATAAACAGAACTTGCATCTTCCAAAACCATTACAAATTGCATCTCCACACTTTCAGAAAAGTTAGGCTTAAATTATTAAAGGTTAGGCTTAAAAGTTAGGCTTAAATTATTAAATTAATAGAAATGCAATATGCACTTGCTCTATGCAAAGGACTTCCAGAATTTTAACTTCCTTTTATAATTCCACTGGCAGGAGATAACCAGCTTGTGAATTCATGATACAGAGCATATGACGTGCTCTTGCCCTGCCGTTAGTGCCCTCATTCTGATAACTCTTAAGGCCATTTTCAAATGAGAGGATCTTTCATGATTATAATACTCAGCATGAAGAGCAGGCAGTGGTGGGTAAATTAAAGTTTAGCTACAATTTACCAGTCATATCAGGAGCTGGTATAAAATTGCATCCCTCTATTAAGGCTGTAGTTCCACATAATTATTTTTACTGACAGCACATCTGATTTAGAGGGTTAACTCTCCCCCCCAGTGCATCTCTGCTCTCCTCACAGCAGAGTCCACTGCCACCTTACTTAAGCTGATTCAGTTACTGGCATTGCCATGCTCTAAATTAGAGCTGTGAAATCAGACAGCTAAAAGAATGCAAACATAAATAAATAAAACTTTAATGAAGCTATGGTAACTTCCACCAGTTTCAAATCTGACCATGAATGGTAACTACTTCTTGATTTCAGGAATTTATTTGTGTTTCTGTCATTTGGGTCTAAACAGTGACTGCAGGGAGACAGCGACGTCTAAACCGATCACCACGTTCATCAGCTGCTCACGGGGTGCAAAGTCTTGGTGTTATTTTAGTCAGTGCTATAGTCTAATACATGTATTGTATTTCCCCCTTAGCATAAATGAAAGGTGAGGGTGAACTCACATCTGTTTGAAGGCAGTTAGTTTTAACCACCTCCTATCCAGCCAAACAGTCCTGGACTAGGGAGACCTATGGAAGCAATCAGGCCCAAATAAAGATTAACTACTTTCTGTTGATCCCAGAAAGAGGAGCAATGTCAAGCAACCTGGGACAGCGTGGCAGGGAAGGCAGCAGAGCTCCAGCTCTGAAGAGCAGGGAGCCCGGCCTATCCAAAGTCACCGAGCAATTCCTGGGTATCAACAACTACTCATTTCAATTTCATCAGGATCTTGCAGCCTCTCCCTGCATTTTCTCCTTTGCTTCCACTCCCTTTACTTCTGTTTTTCTCTCCCTCAGTACTCTTCCCTTGCCTTTTTCCAGTCTCTTCCATTAGACACGTCTCATCCCCTCACGTCTTGCTTCATGTGACGCACTGACCACCTCCTCTCAGTTTCTGAGCCAAATATCCTTGTCTGACTTAAGAGATATTTCCACATTTAAACTCCACTGTTATGAAAGAGATGGAGGCAAAGGGTGGGAGTTTTATAGAGTCAGTACACAGATAGGCAGTGCAGTGTTTCAATCTGTGGTACACATTTTTAGATGAAGAGTCGAGAAGCTTGTTTGCTTCTTCTAGTTTCAAATGAAAGGGCACAATTCTGAACCTGACTCACAACTGGGGATGCTCTCTGAGCTCCTTTAAGCAGGCAGTGAGGTACAGAAGTAATGCTAACTGTAATCACTGTAGGTCCTGGTACGCTTAGAAATTAATCAAAGTAGCTACTGCAGAATAAATACTTTCAAGTGGTTTCAAGAGTTCAGTTTCTACATAGATACTCTTACTCCAGAACAAATGTCCTCATAGGGGATTATATCTATGTAATTAACCTAAAATAGTTTATCCTAGGAAAAGTCCAGGAGTAGACAGATCTTAGGATTTGGTTGATCACACAGAGAAAACTTCCCAATCAAATTCACTTTCTCTAAAGCTTTGCTCATTTTGTTTCAACTTCATTTCAAGTCTTTACTGCCTGCTTAGGTCACTTCCACTACAACTTGTGATCTTACATAAGAAACCAGAGAAGGAAAAGTATCCACTGCATTGAGGAGAAATCGGGATAGGAATAGGCAGGGCTATGAAGAGAATATGCCATTTTTCCCTCTGGTAACCAGCCATAACAGTTTGGGGGTTGAAACCAGAGGAAGATCTCTCATTACACAAGGCAAGAAGTGTGACTCGATGCTGCTAAACACCACACAAGGAGAAGACAGGGTATGTATCGCTGAAGGGGCATGCTTCGGGATAATACTATTCTAATATCTCGTTTTTTCTGAGTTGGTCAGCCAACAGTACTATGAGCTGGATTGAAGGAGATAGGCTTAGAGCTTGTTTCCAATCTCTTGGAACAGATGAGGGTCTTTGACTTGAAAGGACTGTGGATCAGGACTTTAGTGTGGCCCCTAACCCTCACTGTGAGTCTAAACCCACCAGCCAAGAAGGAAAAACAGAGGTTCTGCCTCTTTACTACCTTGCTCCCTCCCTCTCTGTGCCTGAAGTCCTAGCCAAACTGAGGGGGGGAAAAAAACTTACCTGATATTGTAATGGAAGAAAACCACCACATCTCATGTTTATAAAGCCCTATTACTTTGAACACCATCAAGAAGTTCAAGCTGCCAATAACTGCCATTTGCTTTTAAAGAGGGGTTCAGGCTGGGCTTTGTAGTGAGGAGAGGAAGAATTAGTTACACTGCTAATCACCTTGCATGACTTGTTTCCACCACAGAGTGTGCTTTATGCAAACTTCTCTGCTCACAGCACAGAGCTCTTTTGCTTCCTTTATCTTTTCCTCAACTCCAGGAGAGACTCCCCATCACCACAACCTCCTCACGCTACACTGGCCGAGCTCCAGCTCGCAAACACGTGATGGTTCAAAGCAGTCTCTCTTGGCCCCTTTGCTTAAGGGAAAAAGTTTTCATGGTCTGTCCATTAACTGTAGAGTTAAGCAGGAAAAAATATAACAGTGATAACCCTGATCAGGTTGCGCAATTCACCTGACTTCCCAAAAGCTCACCAAATATGGAAGCAGATGTGTAAAAAGCAGAGGCTAGAGATTTTTTTCTGAAACAGATGTTCTGTGTACTGCAGTCCCACTTAACCACCTTTGGTAACATAGGCCACTAGGAATTAGGAACTAACTGAGCTGGTAATTTTTGGCTCATTCTTCTAGAGCCATCAACACACCCTAAATCAGAAAGCAAATACCCAGCACCATCTCTGACCATATGAAGTTGTTCCTATTTCCAGTCTCCAATCTTGTCACCACTGCTTTCAGAAGGCTTTTTTTATCTTTTTATCACTGCTCCTACAAGATGGCTTGACTTCAATGAACATGTTTGTAATGAAATCAGTTGACCCAGAAAAGAAGTGCTAACACCAGTCTGGATTAAAAAACAAACACAAGTAAACGCTCTCTCTGACTGTAGGCAGTCCATGCGAAAATGCTGCAGCAATACAGGGAAAATCTGTAAAAGGAGACTGGAAGCAAGGTCCCCTGGTTCTGCACTTATGCCAGGTTCCTAAGCTTTCCTAAATTTTCCAGAGCTTTAAGCATGTGAGTGACCTATTTAAGATAATGTAATTAAAATAAGCAAGAGTGTAATTACCTTTGCTTCAAGAAGGTCTAAAGTTTCCTATATTTTTTTCACAAAAAGCAGAGGCTTTCTTGGATGTTGTATATTATTAAGATAAAGCAATTTTTTTTTTTTTTTTTTTTTTTTGCAGAGCTTAGTTTTAGGCTCATTTTAGAACTGTGGATATTCATTTACTCACACAAAATATACTTAATAATATATGCCTGCTCTACTTGCTTGTTTCATTTACCTTACAGTTTTCTCTAATATGAAGAAAGCTCCTTCATAAAGGGACAGCCTTTTTGGGTGCCAAGCCAAAACCACTATAACAGCACATCTCCTTCATTCAAGCTTCTATTAATCAGATGCTTTTCATCATCTTTGACTCAGAATGGCAATGCAAAGTAAAATAGTGCACTCAGACACAGAAAACTGCAAATCCTCTCTCAACTGGTTTTCTTTGCTTCTGATCTGACTCTCTGAGCTTTCTCCTAGCCACTCAAAAAAAATCTTCCTACTTATAGTACTCCTCAAAGATCATAATCAAATCGAATATTTAACTTGTAATCCCAAATGGAGAGTGTGTGTGCATGCGTGAAGGTGGAATCAGGAAATCATGAAGCACTGCAGAGAGGACTGGACACCAGAACACCATTATGAAAACACCCCAAAGCCATTAAATTTAAGAGCCTTCAGCTGATGTCAAGCATGTCTGGACTGGCTGAAGAAGAAACAAGTTCAGTTTTTTAAAAGATGACCATCTAAAAATGGCTCTTACTCCACCAGGTAAGTGGATTCCTTGTTAACCTATTATAGTTACCATCACAGTTCACATTATCAACAGTACACACCCAGCAGCAACCCCAGTGGGTATTTTAAATTACATCTATCCTACTGCTTACAGCTAAGTCTGCTCTGGGAGCAGGAACCCGACTCCACTCTGGTGGGCTCCTTCTCTGCAGTGCCTGTTCACGCTGACTGCAGACGCTGGGATGCTGGCAGTGCCAGAGGAAGACAAAGCTTAATCTGAATTTCACATTTCAGAGGCAGCGTGTGCAGGGCTTAAAACTGCTTTGTAGGATTGAGGTATAAACAGGTTACCACAGAGGGTCTGGGATACTGTTTGTAATCAAATCGAAATCTCCTGAGCACCATTTTGTCCCAACCATGAGGCCAGATTTCTCCTTTACTGCAGAGCTGATATGCCAGTCTGAGAGTTCACATTTCATAGTAAAAAAGCAATGAAAGGAGCTCCCATATTTCCTGTTTAACATCTCAAGGGTAATAAAACAAAATCTCCCTACAACAACAGATAAGTCAGACAAATAAAATGTCAAACTACTTTAGAAATAAGCTAGTCAAGATAATAGAATAAATCTCTTGGGTAGCCATTAATTGCATTCTTTTATGCATTTGGCAAAGATGCTTCCAGAGGATGTATGATAGCTAATACAAAAGGATGTGCTATTTTTGTACCTCTTCTTTAAAATGAATTTAGTGCTGACAAAAAGATACCTGATTAATATCTAGGGAACCTACGCCTTCCCCACATCCTTAGAAGGAATGATACCACTGACAGTTCTATTAACGATCAAAGCAGAGGTTGCACGGTTGGACAGAGGGAGCCCTGTGCTGAGACTCCAGGGCAGGGATCCTCATCCCAGTTCTCCTGCCAGCCAAGTGACCACAAACTTGTTTCTCTGTTACATATCTTCAGCGTGAGGTTAATCATACTTCATGAAACACTGAGGTCTATCAGTACAAAGCCCATTGCAAGAACTCTGTATTTTTATTACCACTAAATTCCCTGTCTGCACCCGTAACATAAAGACAATAAAAACTCCGTATTAACCAAATAAGCAGCTAAGTTGTGAGTAAAAAGCAATATGGGATACAGCCATATCTATTCGCTGGCATTGCTTCCTGCAAAACAAAGATGACAGTAAGAGCCCATACTAATAGTTACTCAACATCACAAAACAAGAACATAACAGTTACGACTTAACTTTTCCTATTACACTTTCCAAATGACTTGCCGTTGTCAACATAATACAGCGTGAAAAATACTGCACTCCTCAGCCTCTAGTTTTGATTAACCAGGTGCTCTGGGAATTTCTGTCTATCCCTTAATCATAATTAAAAGTTGCTATTCCCATTTTCCGTTGGCTTGCTGACAATTACATCTATTTGGAAAGAAACAATTTTTTTTTTCTTCCATAGAAATGATTTACTTGTTTTTAAAAATAGAGTAGACCTGTTAAATTAAAAGCTAATTCTGATCCCTCCTTCTGCCTAGATTGTTATTAATGAAGTTTCCTCATCTCCCAGTGACTCTCACAAAAATTAGAGAAATTCAGCATCTCTCAGAAGGTGAGCAAGACCTTCGGAGACGACTGCAATACAATACTGATAGCTCTTGCAGCAAGCCCTGTTTCTGCCCTGAGAGCACAGGGATGTGCTAAGCAAAGCTCCGGATTATGAGCTGTCTGAGGACAGAATTTTTGAGGACTGTCTGACACAGTGTGGTTCTTTCCTTGACTGAGGTGCACACAGATGAGCAGAGAGAAACTCTTGGTTTGAAAATCTTTTCCCTGCGCTCAAATTCCTGGTCCTCTGCTTTCACAGTTTGGTCTAAAATCAGGGTTTCACCTTCATGACTTTTGTTGCCATTTATGGTTGGAAAAAGGCTTCTCAAAGTGAGATTTTTCACTTCTTATTGATTACAGCTGTCAAAAGGAGCCTGTAGGTTTTCTCCACCCTGTCAGCCCCAAGGTGTTTAGCATGGCAAACCAGTCTCCCTGTCAGTAGTGAGGCAAGAAGCAGGAAGAGCTAAAGAAACAAAAACTGGTGGGGAAAGCAAAGCTTTACTCCCCTCCACAATGACTTCACTCCTACCATCAGGCACGTGGGCAGAAAGGCTTTTTGTGGCACAAAGATCATTTTAAATCCCTCAGAGTCCACAACTTGGCAGCTTCTGGTCTAGACTCCTTGTCTGTGTACAAGCAGTGCACAGACACAGGCAGACATTTCCCTCCCTTTCTGCCAGTGAAAGGAAGATGACGGTGTGCCATTTTTCCACCACTCCATTTCCTTATCTGTACAGAAGTGACTGTTTTGCCTAAATCTCACCTACCAGTGATGCTGCATGAGATGACAATTCATACTGCCTGATTTCAATGGGGAAATACTATTTTGGAAACTCACACTTCTTTCGGATCATTTAAAGTATGAACAATTACTATATCCATAATCAAATATATTCACTATCAGCCCCAACAGATGCCCCCAACACTCATTCACTGTGTTTCACTAGAAGCCCTTACACGACAGATAAAAGGGGTTTGTCCTTAGTTTGTAAAGAATCTTAAAGACTCAATATAAAAATTTTCTGCAGAGAAACAGGTTTTGTTTGGGTTTTTTCCTGCACACTTTATACGGCAGTGCTGTGCACAATGCTGTAAGGATGAGGGAGTAAACGTGGCCCTAAGAGCTTGTGGCGATACGCTCCCGCCGGTGCCCCACCCTGAGCTGGATTTCCCATAACCCTACTCAGGTGATAACCACCGGTGGCAGTCAGTCGTAACGGCTGCAGTGGTCGTGATGGCAGCATCCCACTCAAAGTGGATCCAGGGGAGACAGACGACAACACCAGCCGGGGGCTAATTTCAACAATACGCCCACCCAACCACAGAGCTGATCACTGTTATCACTCAAGGCAAATCTGGAAGAAACTAACACCCGTAGTCAGTACGTGAACATGACTACGAGTCAATTATCTTACTCTGTAAGCAGTGGACAGCCCAAGGCCCAGTGAGTTCTCCTGCACAGCAGTGGGCTGCACGCCAGGATCTCCCCTCGAGTAGGGCCACCTCTCAAGGTTACTCCGTGAGGCTGAGAGATTCCTTGCTGCAACAGATTCTCGGTAAGAGATTAATAGCATGCTAAACTTTGAAATCTTAGCTAAGTGACATGAAGGACTGATTGCACATATATAATCCTTTAGATATAAACCATTGACCAAGTCTGGGATTAGGACTGGATCCAGCTGCAGCTAGACTCCTCTCTGAGAAGCAGTTTAGAAAGCAAGGGGGTCCGTTCTGAACTTCATGACTCAACGGGAGGGTCTCCCTGACAGTTTTGTCTGACCCTGTCCTCTGTGCAGTACATAACAAGTGAACCTTGCCATCGAATCTTGTTAAACCACTGTCACATTTACTATCAAACTTTCTTAAATTGCTGTTTTATATCAATAAACATATTGCTACTTCTCTTATGAGTGAAGTGCATCACTCCATCCACGACAGAGCTGTATCTTCTAAATTATACAGTGTGAATATTTACAGTAACAAAGCAAGTAAAGAAGCCTCCTACTCTTCTTCTATCCTTGCCTATTAGAAGCTCTGCTTGAGTTAAATAAATAATCACACAAAACCGACAAAATTGTCACTGGCAATGCAGAAAATTGGGTCAGTCCAGCTGCTGAAAGCCTGTGTTTGCTGCATTTCCTTGGCCTAAACCTATAATTCAGTTCGAGAATTGAAAGCAAAGTTGCTCAAGTTCTGACACAGTAATTCAGAAAAGGAAACAAATCCCTAGTCCGATTACAGACTCTATGAGGTGGTAAATTATGGCCACTCTATCAAATTAATCTGCTCGTTTAACTGTAAAACCTACATGGATAGAATAGCTCTTCTGAGGGGGGCCTGTCTGTAACAACAGATATTTTAGTCTTCACAAGACAACACAAAGGGTGAAAAAGTGACAAAAAGAGTTATTTTCTAGCATAAATTACTGAGCTTTAATTGATTCGATTCAATTGACCCAGGGTAATGTTAACTATATAGCACAGATCTTAATTCTGGTTGTAACTAATATGGAAGTCATAGATACATAGTAAAGCAAAGAAAATACCTTTTCCCACAAAGAACCAGAGAGCTCGGAGCTGAAGGAGAAGGGTCACTGAAAATCAAGCAACATAAAAGCTCCTGATAGACACTAGCTTTTGAGAGCATGAGAATAGCCGAGTCAGAAGTTAGTAGCAATTAACATCAGATGCCCAACTTCAATTCCGCTTTACACTACAGACCTTGGTCAAATCCTCAGTTTGCATGTGCTGCAGAAGTCCACAGACCTACACAGATTTAAATAACCACCTGCAACTCCCAGTTAAAAGACACACCATGCAGTGGTAACTACTTTTCTGAGTGTCTCCAGCAGCCTATCAACAGTGAGTGCTTGCCATTTGCTATCACACAGATTTTTGTTTCAACTGCAAACCAGAAATTATTTTTCTTTCCAGATTTCTGACAAAATCTGACTTTCAACTGGAGGTTGGGGCTGGTCATTATGTCCACTGTATCTGTTTAAAGGAGACCAAAATAGGAAGTATTTAAGATAAATAAAAGGGGAAGACTAACCCTCTGTTTAAATGCTTCGTCACTTCAGATCTACCCACTTGGAAGTTATTGCAGTGATTTACTTGTAGCTTTATTCTTCCAAAAGATTCAGAAATATTTTTCCCTACAGGGCTTTAGAGGGGACTGAATATAAACTCCAATATATGGTCGTCTTCTTTTCTCCCCACTTCAGGGGGGCTGCACTCTGTGACATTATCCTAAACATATCTCCGTGTCTTAGTTATTTGTTGCTGGGTGATCAACTATGTACTTACAGAAACTGTGCCAGATGCTGCAGCACCTCCTTTTTAATCTGTTTATACGTCCTTCCCTTACCACAGAGTGTTCTTCAACACCTCCACCATTTTTATAACATGACTGGAAGGACTGGGCTGGTTTTCTTCCCCTATTCAAAATACATAGACTGTGCACAAAAGATGCAGGTTCAAGGGGAAAGAATCACAGAATCATCTAGGTTGGAAAGGACCTTGAAGATCATCTAGTCCAACCTTTAACCTAGCATTGGCAGTTTCCAACTACACCAGATCCCTCAGCGCTGGGTCAACCCGACTCTTAAACACCTCCAGGGATGGGGACTCCACCACCTCCCTGGGCAGCCCATTCCAACGCCCAACAACCCCTTCTGCAAAGAAATGCTTCCTAATATCCAGTCTAAACCTTCCCTGGCACAACTTGAGGCCATTACCTCTTGTCTTATCACTCATTACTTGGTTAAAGAGACTCATCCCCCCTCTCTGCACCCTCCTTTCAGGGAGTTGGAGAGGGCCATGAGGTCTCCCCTCAGCCTCCTCTTCTCCAGACTAAACCCCCCCAGTTCCCTCAGCCGCTCATCTCCGAATGGAGATGGACAGATTTCACACATGACTTTGGTAGAGAGGATTTTTTTTTTTTTTTTTTTTTTTTCTTAAACAGTTAAGTCTCATAATATATCAGCTTTCACCATAAATGGAAAAAAATGATCTGTTCTCTGGGAAGAACAAGAGTTGCTCTCACTATTCAGGTAAACAGTACCCACATCACTTGAAGTAAGATTAGTTTGCCAAGAAAAAAAAGAGGATCCAGGGATAATAATTCAATGCCCATTCCGTCCCCTCACCCAAAGGGCTCAGCACAATGTCTTTCCAGGCCATCCCACTCTGAGGGAAACAAGGAAACACAATCTACATCAGCAGCAACAGCTCTGTTACCAGCCTGGTTCATTATATTAATTATAACAACTTCTGCAAACTGTCTTTTCTACTCTTTAGAAAGCCATTCATAGAGGCCTTAAATTCAAATGCAATTATTCACTCCGAACTTTATTTTAGCTCAATAAATTGATGACAGCCATTCACATACCTGATGCAGGAATGGGAGCTCAGAGCACCTGATGTGATCCCAGTTGACGAGGTGGCCTCTCCGCAACCAGCAAACCGTGGACCTGCAAAATAGGAGCCTGTGTGTCAGAACCCATGTGTCTTTCAGAAAGGGAAGAAGACACCCACTCATTAACTGGACTAAAATCACTGGATTGAAACCTAATAGAGAAAAACCTGACAATGTATAAGAGTTTTCATTAGTGTGACTGTAAAGGGAATGTGCATGAAACCCCCAGCTTGGCTCACGAAGTCATCAGAATGAGAACACCCGCCGACAGCCGCGGGAGCAGAGCATGGGGGAGACATCACGTTCTCAAGCTGGTGGGATCATGCTCTTCACTCTCAATGGGACTTAAGCTCCTTTCTCCCACGGGCACTTATGAACATCCCACACAGCATGTTTCCACTCAGGCCCATGTTCAAGCACTTAATTAGAACAGGGTAGCATTATCAGATTCTTTGCATAATCTGAATCGTATTAAAGAGTGGATCAGATACAAGCACTTCATGGACTTGAGGCTAAAAAAAGATGCATACATAAATTCTACACATCCAAGATACGCAATGTATAAATCCATTATTTTGGGGGGAAAAAAGTTTGTTGAAGAACAGAAAATACAAGAAACTAATACTGCCAAGTCAATCTAAAGAAAAATCAAAGATCAGCTTCCCAGAATCAAAATGTTTTCATAAAACACTGAGCATTAGAATCTCTTTATTACCTAGTATTTTGGCTTTTTAGAAAGCTGTGCTTTTGATCTTTTTCTATATAATCACAAAGGCTAAATTTTATTTATATTTTTAAATAAAAGCTGAGATCTCCCCAAAATCTCATGCATACAGAAATTGGAGGGGTTTTAATAAACTAAAATAAAAAAAATCAATAGAACAGCAAAAGGTGTCATTAGTAGGACAAAAGAATGAGATGACTGCCCATAGCACTGGAGGACACAAGACAGCAGGAAAATTCAACCTCCATCCCAGGTCAGGTCATTGCCCGCTTGATGCTCTGCGTTAAAACTTAGCTTCACAGAATCACAGACTGGATGGGGTTGGAAGGGACCTCTGGAGCTCATCTGGTCCAACCACCCTGTTCAAGCAGGGCCAACCTAGAGCCAGCTGCCCAGGATTGTGTCCAGACAGCTTTTAAAGATCTCCAAGGATGGGACTCCACAACCTCTCTGGGCAACCTGTGCTGTTACTGTCACAGTAAAAAAGTGTTTCCTGATGTTCAGAGGGAACCTCCTGTGTTTCACTTTGTGCCCATTGCCTCTGGTCCTGTCACTGGGCACCACTAAAAACAGCCCAGCTCCAATCTTCTTTGCACCCTCCCTTCAGGTATTTATATACATTGGTAAGATCCCCCAGAGCCTTCTCTTCTCAAAGCTGAACAGTCCCTTTCCCAAAGCTCTCTCAGCCTTTCCTCATACGAGAGATGCTCCAGTCCCTTAACCATCTTCGTGGCCCTTCACTTCCATCATGGTAAGACTCACATACAAGTGCATACTGCTTCTAAACTACACAAGAAGTCTTCTCAAAGCCCACAGGGCACTTGGCAGGTGCAGATGTTAGATCCCATTCTAAGGCAAACCGCTTGGGAATCAACATTCTGCCAGCTTGCTACCAGCAGGATTTAGTAAAAAGGTGGCTTGCTGACACTTCCCGTCCTCCAGGGCCCAGAGAACTTGAGAACAAGTCATTTATCAAGTGCTGTTGCTCTGCTCAGCTTCACCCAAGCTGAGCTCTGCTCAGCCAATTATGGACTGGCTGAAAGGCTCTGAAGGGAAAGCTTTTAAGTGGAGAATGTTATAAGCAGAATAACAAGAGGTTCTATGCCAATGCAATGACTGCCACAGTTATTGTTTAAGGTAGGATTAGTGCACTTGGAGTGATAGAAACCATCAGGAATGGACAGTTAAGAGTTCAGACTAATCCTCAAAGGCAAGATGCTTAAAGACGTAATAGCCTGTCTGAAACCAGTGGGATCAGAGAGCGATTTAACTCTTTCAAAAACCTACAAGGCCTTTGACACTTATTTTCCCAGTAGGCTTTCCTCGCCTTCAGTTCAAAGTCATCCAAAAGGGTGAACTTCAAACACCTGTTTCAAGTGAAGAGGATGACACTCGGAGGATGTGTTTTATTCAACCAGACAGTCTCTACAAGAGCAAACAGATGTTCAGCACTCCCATCTTCTACTTCATGAGTTAAAAAAAAATAAATAAATATATTAAAAAACTGTATGTTCTAATTACTGAATAAATGAGATAGATTAATTAGATTAGACAGACAGAAGAAATAGGGCCATTCCTTCCCATTTAAGCACACACTCAGTTCAGGAGAAGTATTGAGAAGGAAAAAAAAAAAATCTATTGCATAAATTAAATAATTCAAGCACAGCATTAGAAGATCTTTCAAGTAAGAAGTAATCCTATAAGAGAAAGGAAACTATGAACCACTGATTGCACTGATACGTCTTTACCTACTTTTGAACACTTTTGCTGCTTAAAACAGCATTACTGCATCAGGTACAGAGCTTAGAGTGCCATTTGAGATAGAAAAATCTGCTTTCCACCATAACGTCTTCAATCCAAAGTGCGTTCATAATACAGGAAGAGATTATTCACAACTGGAAAAATGTGTCCAAACTATTTCCCAGCAGCTCTCAAGAGAGGATTTTATAGAAGTGAGGCATGAACAGGAGGACATCTTGGGAGAATGCTACATATTAAAAAGGACCTCTTTGGGACAAATGTGTCTTTATTTTAATTTCCAGTTTATTAGAACAAACAGAATTCCATGCTTGTTCCATTTTCAAATGGCAGAAGCAGCAAAACAAACAAAAATTTGAGTAAAATTAAACTTGGAGGAATTGTTTCTACAAGGTACCTATCCAAAGTTTCTGCCTTGTTTCCAATCCAAGAAAGTGCTTGTGTGTCTTATGTATCGCTTGATCTAGCTTGACTTATGTTCTTAGAGACAGAATTTGCTTAACTTATAGTCTTAGAGACCACCACAACTTTAACTCCTCTGCTGTAAATCCTTTTGCATTTTAGCACAGATATCTACATATAAAGATACAACTGACCAGGCACATAGCCCAGAAATAAATTCTGGACTTTTGCCTGAAGCAGAGGAGCAGCTCTACTGCCCACCTAATGAAACATATCTATAGGCAACATTACTAAAATGGCTTCTTCCCTTTTCACGGTTTTTAATCTTTTTGTTTTATGAACTTATTTTCTCATGTCTGCCAGAAAACCAGACTAATAAGAAATGTCAGCATCCATTTTGTTGAAAATTTTTAAAACCATACTGGCCCCATCAAAATATTAACCACAAAGTTATTCTTTAAACTTTTTCATTTAACTTTCAAAGGGCAAAAAACCCAGGATCTCTTTGTTGTCGTCATCTACATTTCTTTAAATCTGAATGCTCTGTTAGCACATTACTAGGGCTGTTGATTGTTCACTGAGGTTAACTCACATTATTGCAGATAACAAGCTCAAAGCCTATGCAACTTCAGGCTTACTTGACATCAATCACACTGTGACTTTTCAAACTCCTGCTACAGAAGTTCCCTTCAACAAAAATTAAGCCTCTGAGCTTATGATTATGTATTCAGCCTAACTAGTCCCAGTTAAAGCAAACGACACATATGATGTAAGGTCAAAAAACGTTTCTGTCCCCCTCCTTTGCTTGGTGTTTAAATTCTGCCTGTCCTGGAAGGAAGAAGTGCTGAAAATGTTTTGATAAATTAATTGAAAGGTTTTATTTAATACTACTGCACCCAATACTTCATTTAACACTATAAAATAACATCCTAGGAACATGCTTAGCTGATTTTTTTGTATGAGAGTCTCAACAGCACTCTTAAAAATGCGTACCCAGTGCTGACACTGAAACACATCCAATCATCTTAGAATCATAAATAATTTCTTTAAAAGCCTGGTACAAAGGCGGAATTCATTGCTCTTCAGCAACCACTCCAACTGATGAAGCAAGCTCAGTTTCCAGGGGGACGAAAAAAGTATTGCAAATGCAAACCAGAAATCTGAAGGGCAGTGGGAGTATGGCCAAGGTTAAACAGATCAGATTAAAAGAATAATATTTCCATCATACCCTAAAGGCAACAAACAGGGCACACTGTCTCCTGGGAGGGAAGACATTTCTAGCTTAAGGCCTCCCTGCCCTGGTACCCAAGGTCCAGCCTTGGCCAAAATTCAGGATTGAGAGCAGGTCTGAGCCAGCTGATGGGGACAGCCAGGCAGCTGAAGGGAGTGGGGAACACTGCAAACCTGGATTATTAAATATGTGAACACCAGCAACGTGAGCCACAGTCCTTGTTCTTGCAGCTGGAGAGAAGCTCTAGCTAGCAGCATTTGCAGGGAGCTCCCACCTGGGAGTGTGTTTTTAAGCAACAAGGATTAAGTACCCCCACCACCAGTCTTTCACACACACAGACACATCTAACACAACGGAAATAGTCAGTACCTCCTCGTCTCCCCTGATGTGCGAGACCCCTTACAAAGAGAAGGCTTGTCAGAAAACAATCTAAAAAAAAAAATTACTGGCACACTGAAGGCTCTATTTTTCACCAGGATTCAAAATGGGTACATTTTCCAGTCTTTTGTGACATGTTGCCTTTCAGCATTATTAATTGGATTGTTTTTATTTCAAGGAGGGAACAATTGACAAAATGTTTGTACCACCAATAAAGAATCATTAAATCTGTCATTTCTGTGGAAAAGTGACTATCAAAAAAGTAATTTTAGTATAAGAACTTGACTGCTCATTGACCACACACCCACCCTGTGTTCTTGGAAGAGCCCGCACGGTGCTGTCTGCTGCCTGAAGACAGCATCACCTACAGTGCCTACTACCAAGAGACAGCTTAAAGCCTGAGGTATCAAAAGTCAATTGAATGTGGAATTCCTCAAGGTATGGCATCCTGTAGCTGATTTTCACCTTCTCTATATATTTTCTTCTTACTGTCTGCAGAGATCCTCAGGGATCACATTTCTCTTCTCTGCATCTCCTGGAGCACCACAACAGAAAGGGACTGAATTTTCTTTCTTTCACTTGACAGAAATACATCTACTCCTGATGGGCTGCATGGTACCAGAATGCTGCAGTCTACTATTTGCTAAGAAAAGGCAGGAATGATGAGCTTCGCAGACTCCCAAATCCAACACAGCCATCTAAATATGTTTTCCCTTGCCCTGCATATTAGCTTGGCATAGAAATGATTTGTGTCACAAGTAAATAAGATTAGAGCTGAGGCTGGAAAACTCATTTTACACAAATAATAAATTCCAGCAGCTCAAACAGAGATGCAGTACCATGGAGAATAGGACCGTACTGATTGACAAGAAGTCACCCAGCTCCACCCTCATGTAACTCACGTAGCTGAGGTATTCCAGAGAATAACGCCACATTTGATCTTTTCATATTTCCTCATCAGATAAAATTTAATAATAGGTATGCCTAAACTGTCCAGAAGCCAGCGTGGTCCTCAGGAAAACAAAACCTTACAGATCAGGCTCCTGAAGGTCGCAGGACCAGATACAGAAATGAGACTGCAAGGAGGTGAGGATATTACTCGAGTCCGCAGAGACCCAGCAGACTTCAGAAAAATGACAGGGGCCTTTTGCAATACATTTAAGGTTCAACATGCGAAAACAGAAAGATTATAAAATGTCAAGACAATTCAATCTTTTGCTTTTGCTTACAAAGAGCAAGCCATTTATCTAAAGAACACTTGAGGTTTTTTGATCTTAGCTGATGCTTAGAAGACATTTAAAATAACAAGACAAGCCAGGTAAATCCTACACTCCAGCACATGGCTTCAGACCTCTGAGAGCAGGGACAGACGCACAGGTGAGAACAAGGAGGAAATTAGTGTAGGACCACGCTTGCCCTCCTCTCCAGCTTCCACTGACAACTGACCTATTGTGATTCATCCCCAACAGCAGCAGCAGCAGCAGCAAGGACAAAATTACCAGGAATTCACTGAGCATCAGTCCCACAACACCCAGCACCGCTGCTGGCAACAGGAGTTTTCAGGGAATTTCTCCGACACAAGGCACTGTGAAATGAAGGAGTTGTGATGCTTTCTGCTTGTGCCTGGGGGACACCCCTCTGGCTGGCCTCTGCTCAGCAAGACTGGTGATAAAGATTTCATCCTGCCCCAGCCACTCCAGCTATGCCTGCTTCAGTCTGGCTTTCTTTTCTCTGGGACTAGATACAAGCACTTAAAACACAGAAAATATCAAGCTATGGTTGAATGCCCATTTTTCACTGACATTACAGTACCACGCCAGAGATGGACACGTTCTTTCCTATGATGATACACAACACTCATGAACATTGAGATAAATTAAGAGGGCTTTGTCATTTTCCCAGCTTTCATGAAGTTTTTCCCGCTCCAGGCTGGAATTTCAGGTGTGAGAAAAGGGATGGGAAAAACAAAATCCCTGCCAAGTACCATCAAAGGCCTGGTGAAATATTCATCTCAGGAATAGCAAGACAGTAGTTTTGGGACTAGAAGACAGATTCAAGCTGAGATCTGTGAGGAGAACAAGCAGAGTCTTTAATGTGGTTATTCCAATCCCAGAGAGTGCCCTGGCCAGCCTGCCACCAGCAACATTAGGTGAAAAGGCTTCAGCTCTCTTTCTGTATGTGAAAATCTTAGGGTTTTTTATTTAACCTGGGTGCAGAAGAGGCTCTGCAACCTCTCCCCTCTCTCCTGAGGGTCTGGCTGCCCGTGCTCAAGCCCAGCCCTAGAACAATGTAACCATAAACTGAGACTAGACTGGTGTGGAACAGCTAAGCATGAGAAAGTTCTGTGAGATACCACCAGCAGGGCTCTCACCCCTTTGCTATGGAGCTGCACTTAAGCTCAAGCCCTTGGGCCTTGCCTGAGTTCACACAAGCTTGTGCCTGGCCCTCTACCTTGCTGATCCTGACTGCAACAGCCTAGTTTGATCTCGGGCCTGCCTCATCTCCTTCCATTGGATCACTGCACTCTTGGCCAGCCCTGGTTACTAGCACTGAACTTGCCTGCTCCTCTTGTTCAGGTGCAGTGGGACTTGCCAAGTTGGCAGTGAGGGCACTGCCCTGCCTGTCTTGCAGTTGCCCTCGGCTCCCCTCTCCTTGCGAAGCAGCCCATGCTCAAGCTTGGAGCCAAGCACCATGGAACCTGGCCCTGAACCTGCCCTGAATTAGAGCTGGCCTTGACCCCAGGCAGTTAAAACTCTTTAAGGGAGTAGGGGAGAGACCGCAAACTGCTGGGGCACTTTGGGCAATGACACAACCTTGTAAGTACATTCAAGTTTTTGAAGACTTAAAAGCTTTTTGAGACAAAAAAACCCATCCTCCCTCCCAGCCCTAACTATAACCTGCCATACAACCTTGCAGAAGTATAAAAAGCTTTCAGCACAAGTCTAATATGCAGCCACACATACTGCAAGGCGATCCCTTTTCATTCAAGTTGTTCTGTAGCAGTATTTCCCAACGCTTTCTTTGCCACAAAGTAAATCACTGAAAATTCTGCCCCAAACCCAAAACAGTTAAATTACCAACTTACCTTCCTCTATTATCTAAGTTGCATTAATTATGTTCAGCTTAATGGAAGCAATTATTTAATTAGTACGAACTGCTGTTCACCTACATACTCCTGTAGAAACATTTTGGGTTACACACAGGCCAATTACCTGCTGAACTGCACAGCACCTCATCACAAACCTATTAAAAGTTCAGCAGAAAACTCCCTAGACAGTACAAGGCTTTCGTTTTCAGAAAGCTGTGACGCCAGTGGAGTGAAACTGAGAGGGCTGACACGTACAGCTTTGAAACAGCTGCCCTTACATTAAATGAGTTTAACTGTTTTAGAAATCAATAAAATATTTCCCACTTTCCCCACCATCATTAAAACTGTGACTACTACTAATATGGGCATAGTGCTGGACAGGATGAGATTCCCACTTTACTGAGAGCTGACTACCCTCACACACGCACACAGACTCAGAGACAGCGCTTTCTCTGACAAGTACACAACTACATGGCATACACAAAAGACAGGAGGAAGAAGGCTAGCCTAAGTGCCTCTCTTAAGCTAAGCTTTGAACCTAAGCACTTCAGACACTCGCCTAAAGCTCCATAGCATCAGTGTGGACCTAAGTGATTCATTCGAGCTTGTACTGCAGTGTGACTCTGGTCCTCGACTCCTAGATTTCTGCCTTTCTCACTAAATCATCTGGCCGACAGCAAGCAACCCCTCCTAGAGAAGCAGCTCCCTGCTCCCACAGCAGGGCATTCTCTTACCTGTACGCACACACCCCCACTGAGCTTCTCCTGACCAGCCGAGGACCATCGGATGGCACGGGTCACTCACTAGGCACCACTGAGGAGGAATTGGACCATTTCCCTAATAAACACGGAGAGCTCTGCTTGAGGTGCCATTGCCTGTGACTAGATGGGGGGCTGAGGTTGGTGCACTGCCAGCCTGGGAGGAAGCCCAAGTCCCAGGCCTGGAGGTCTGGAGAGCCTCCGGAGCACAGATACGAGAGCCAGGGACACAGAAACTGTCGCACTGTTTCCCATGAAGAGGGGCAGGGAGGAGTACAGAGGTACCTCAAGGCCCGTACACCACTGAAGGCTACAGCAAGGCTGGCAGAGTTCACCGCCTCAGGGCAGCCAGAAACAGAGAGTGCCTGGGGAATGGGAGGTCTCCAGTGGGCATGGAAGACCCAGAAGCATTGGGAATCCGTATGTAACCGATCCAGCAGGTCACTGAAACGGGAATGTTAGTTAATGTTGGCCCTGGGAGTCACTTACTGAGCAATCCTGAGAGTCATGACGTCTTATCTATACAGACACTGAGGACAGTTCACTGAAATTAATGAATTTTGTTAGGGAATTACTTTCATTAATGCCTTTAGAAAGAGATTTCTCCTACCCTGTGTAGGTAACTGTGCCTGGGAGGTTTGTGTAGGCAGACAGAGTTTAAAAACACCCTCTTGAAAAATAGCTACCTCGTATGAGAGAAAGAGAGGACAACAAAAAGCTGAGACCTTATCTGGCTGAATTCAGATTGACAGGAAACAGAACGACTGCTCTTAAGGATCATGTAGAACTGGTCAAAAATATATATACTTCAAACGAGCTACTGGCCATGCAGAGATCCCCATGGAAAGGCCAAGATGTTTATCAAACTACTCTGCTGACCTGCAGAGAATTTATAACCAGATCACAAGACACAACCTTTGCCTATTTACAAGCAGAACAAATCCACACGTGTTGCTGGTGCTCCCACCACCCTCCTACAAGGATGGATCACAGCATACAACGTACAGAGCTGCAACAGGCCTCCTGGGTGACAAGAAATCAATGACAAACGAACCCAGGCCACAGTTTTTAGAGGGCTGAATGTCAGCTGTGGACAAAGGGGGAAGGGACTGCCCAAGTTTAAAAAACAATTCATACTACTTGCTTTGCAAAGCTGCTACTCACACCTCACCGGTAATTTCTCATTAGCACTTTCTGGGAGGACGTGGTCATTTTGCATTGCACATGTGCTGAGCACAAAGCTAAAAAGGTCTCAGCCCCCAGGGGTCCAGGCCCTGGTGAGATGGCATTAGTGGAGTCCCCAGACTGAGGAAGCATTAGAGAGGGGGAGAGAATGAGGATCCTGATGAGGAGCATCAGAAGCACCAGTGACTGGCCCTCCAGACTTAAGCCAACTGAAGCACAGTAGGAACACCAAAAGGCTGCCTCTCCTTTCTTCCCTCCCCTTCTCCTTAAAGTGATTTCTAGGAACTAGCTGGTCTCCAAGTGTCTGTTTTAAACAGCAACTTCTTTACATTCCTACTAAAAATACAGAAATATACAAAGCATAAGTGTCATTCTGGGCAGAGGGAGCTGAAAAATTAAAACCCTTTTCTTCATCATTGTGAACCCAAAATATTGTCACACCAAGTGTGGTTCTAAAGATGCAGACAAGATAAGTTGAATAACATACACTACTGCAGCGTAACACTTTAACAAACTACAGATATATCTGACCTCCCGTTAATTGACTAACAAATCATTGAAGATCTCGGAAATGAAGGCCAGAATGAGGAAATTTCTTCTCTCATTTCCTATCACCTTCACCAGTGCATCTTCTGACAGTCCCAGGGTTGCATTTTACAGGATACTAAAAAAGGAAAGGCAGCCACTTTGAAATTTATGAGGAGCCAAGGGAACCTACTGAGTGCCACCTTCCTCGTTCCATTCCTCATGCCACTGGCATAAATTGGGTTCACAGTCTGCTCCCTCACTTAACAGCCCTATGTATCTTGCATTCATATATCTCGCCCTGTCTGCTAGTTTTTAATACCATTTACCAACATTCATTTCTCCTCAGCTGCCTTTCTCCCTCCAGGGCGCTCTCTACAGCCCTAAGGGAACTCGGGAAAACACATATTCTACCGTTTATGTTCCCAGGTCCTTAGGATAAGGCACTGCACTCATCCTTCCTCAGGCTGAAGACGACTAAGTGGGACACTCTCCATTAGGGGCTAAAAAGGCTGCTATTTGAACTTGGATGTCTACAATAATCGAAGTGACTTGGTGGTACCACCAAAGGCTCGGGAGCACAAAATGAAGGTTAGTCAAAGCCAAGTTTTTACCTATACAGGAGTGCTGCACACAGGAATCAGGCCAGAAGGGTTGGTTTTTAAGAGATAATGACAGTATAAAGATGCAAAAGTGGTTTTTTCGTGACAGGTATTTGTTTCTCGTTTCCTGGGTTTTCTGTATATGTTCTACAGCATTTAAATCTAGCTGTTGGAGCCTCAAAAGCACAAAGGTATCTAATACAATATTCCAACTAAATTCCTGTAAGAAATGCCTCAAAGCCATCTGACTGAATGAAGAAGCAGAAACATTTACCATCAGGTGGCCTTCTCAGCTACAGAAATTTGCACCACAAGCATAAGCACTCCAGTGCTATTTGCAAAAGGTAAGTCTGCCAAGGCTGAAAATAATATTCAGGAGCAATAAAGCCTACTGACTGTGGCTTGTAGTGAAGGCAAACTTTTTTGAGAACAACTTCAAGGCATGGTTGAGGTACTGACTGCTGTATGGAACCAGTCAACACGCAGTGTTTGTTAATAGTCAAGAGGCTCTGAGCAGACCCATCTTTCACAGAGGTTTCAACCTTGCTGTCCCTTCAAAGCAGGGAAAAAAACTATAGCAAAACTGAATTGAAAAGGTGCCAAACCAAAAGAAAACTGAAGCTCGAGAGAGATGACCACGCAACTTCCTAACATTACCAGAACTTGGGACTCTGCTAGGTGTCTTATACATAAGGTAATACAAAAATGTGGGCAAACGAAGCAGCATATAAATCTAAGTAGAGCAGTACACAAGACTTGTTCTGAGACACTTTCTAACCCAGAGGCTAGCCTAGACTGGGGGTTACGCAACTTGTTTCTATTAAGAAGAGAAAATAAGGACAGATATGGCATTTCCTGGATAATATTTATTCACAAAATAGTACTTAGAAAATCTACTTCCTCAAATAAAGAAGGAACAAAACAGCAAGTGACAGTTGTTTGGATTCTATCTCAGTTTCAATGCTCTTGTCAACCTGTCCTGTACACAAAACCTTTTTCTGGACCCTTGCTACAAGTAATTCCCTGACTACCCTTAGGCCTTCTTGCCAGTACCAGCTTCAGAAATGCTTCTCATACTTTTTTCCCCGCTCTGACACTCTTTCAAATACTCATTCCAGCAACAGATCTCAGACTCCAACTGGCCTTGCATAAGGAGCAAGGTGTCGCATAAGGCCAGTTCTGCAGAGCGTTCAGCACACCACCACGATTCCATACAAAATGCACTTAAAACTACTGCAGTAAAGCACATTGTTTTATATAGAAAGGAGGAAAACTGCCAAGTTCCTAAGTAGGTCTCTAATAATAGCACGATGTAAAACTAAACCTCAGGAAAGATGCAGATTATGATCCTGGCCTTTAATGTTACAAACAGTGCTAAAATAGCGTGTATCTTCAAAGTATGAAGTCACTCGAGTATTTAACAGCACTTGAAGAGCAGTAAGCCCTTATTTTGTTAGAAAAGAACAACATCTTTAATTGAGCTTTTAAAAAGTGACCAGGACTTTACAAGGGTAGATTCCTAGCATTACTTGAAATGAAGACCTTTTAAATAATTTCATGTTCTACATCATTAAGCTGAAGCATTCAAAAACCAAGGTGGAGAACAAAGCACAGAGATAAAGTGATCTGCTCAAGGTCAGCTGAAAAGTTTTCTGGGAGGCAAGACCAGAAACTAAGCTTTGACAAACTCTATAACCCGACCAGGAGAAAAGACAATCTTTTCTCCAACACTGTATCTTGGGGTGCTTAAGATCATATGCAGGTACAAATACGTATTAATGTAAAAGCTACATTTGTCCCTGAAAAAATGCAAGTGGGCATCTCCTGATTTACCCAAGCAAACTACATACCATAGTAAAAACCGGGTGTGCATAAATCAGAACGGAGTCAGTTTAGTGCTAAGGCTGTGCTCTGTCCCTAAAACAGCATGCTATCTTGGGTGGAATAAATGTCCCCATTATATTTATAATGAAGCTAATCAATTTGGGGATTGTAAAATAACCCTGTTCAGAATTTTGATGAATCACATGACATGTCTTCCAAGGACTCTATTGTTAAAGATGCCTTTTTTTACTGGAATTTCAATAATTAATCAGATTTTGGGGTAGTTTTATTTCTGTGTGGCTTATCCTTTGATGATCTAATTTACATTTATAATGATCTATTCCCTTGCGGATTAATTGCTCATGTTATTTTCTCTATTAATCAGACACCAACATTTGCATTACAGATGATTTTGTGTTATTTTCATACTACTAAATCTGGCAGCATGGTACTAATGATAAATACTTTCCTCAGTTCTAGGGGTGAATTAGTGTCTCGGTCCTTTTAAACAAAGGCATTATTAGGATCTTAACATTCTTTTGAAGTAGTCTGGTGGTTCTGTGGTACTATCCACATATATTTATTATGTCTAAGAATTTACTTTTTTTCTGAAAACTTTAAATGCACAAGTATTTAGTACACCCGTTGCTGCCAAACAAGCCCTGAGCAAAGGGCAGAGAGTTACAAATCAGAGGCTATCACAGACTTCTTTCCTAGATCCCCATGTACCTTTACAAGAGTTTCACACCTTCCAGCTACTCACCGGATGCTATCACCCACAGTGCTGCCTGAAAAGCTGTTTTTGTCCAAATTGCTTACTTACATTTAGGAAAAATAAATTATCAGTGCTAGTATAAACAATACAAATTGCTGATCTGACCCAGGCAACCTGACTGTGCCTGGAGCAGACACGGGAGTACTCACACACAGACTGGGGAGCGGTGACCTTTGGCAGGTGGCTGTGGACAGTCACCTCCCTCCCGGCACAGCTCGGTGCAAAGGAACACCCCTGAGCCCTGGAGGAATCGCAGTCCGCACCCCTGCTCTGCTCCCAGCTGGGTGGCATTACATCCAGCCCTGATGGGTTGCTCAGGATCCTTTCCCCAGATGTGACTCAGACATGCAGCCCAACCGGGAGAGGAGGAAGAGCCAGCTTACTCCACTCCCCACACTTTGCTGCTGCATCCTCACCTGCTAATAGGGAATAGGAAGCAATAGCGGCTCCAGTGATGCTCTCCCTGGGCTGCTACTCTTGACATGGAGGTTTGGGCATGGCACTAGTATATTTGTTCTTTGCACAGGAGCAATGGAGCTCTTCACAAGTCCCTAACACCCTCACACAGAAGCACAGTCAAAGTCACACGACATCAGATTACTAAGAGACATGCTGCTTCTGCCTAGAAGCCCCCCTGGCCCCTCTGGGTCAGCAGCTTCAGCAACAGACTCAGTATCCTCTGAGTAAAGACTTGCTAAGCCCTGCTGGTTTCCAGTTTTACAGTGGCAGAGAACAAACTAGACATGTAAAATACTTATGCTAGTGTCAGAAGAATAAACAAATGGTGCATCACAAGCAAACATGTTGGAAACCATACTTTATATAGCATGAGGAAAACTTCCCAGAGGATCTGTCACATACGTCTGAAATCCCCCAGCTGTGGGCTCTTTCTTCTTCTCAGTGTCCTTTAACCAGTACTACAACTGCTGCCTTGAAATTTGTCAAGGAGGAAGCAGTTCTGTGCTTGCCACAGAGGTTTCCAAGCCAGCTCTTTCATTCTGGGATGGTTAGCACTTCCTCCATGTGACTCCAGTCAGACAGGGAGGGATAAATACCTCCTCTTTCCACTCCCACTCGGGAACCTTTTCCCTACGCCATCAAAGGAAAAAATCCACACTATCTCATGGCAGTCCACACTGCACTGTCTGCACGGGCAGGACTGTCAGTTGTGGAGTTCAAGAACAAGTGGCTCTTGAGGAGGTACCTGGAACCTGCACAGCAACACTGGCAGGCTGTATCAAAACAAAAGACAAATTGAAGGAGATCGATTACATCTCAAAGTGATGAAGCCCTTTCTAACACCTCTTTGGTTCCTCACTCAGCTCCCGCCTTCGGGCCAAACTACAGTCTATTCAATTCCCAAACAGCATTATTTTCGTCTGCAGACATAAGGAAGGCTGCTTATGGTGAAAAGTACTTTTTAGGTAGGTAAATTTCTGAAGGTGGTCCTCAGTGAGAACACCTCCAAATCAACCAGCTCGGCATAAGGCATCTGCTGCAAGACATGAAGTATTAAAGTACTGACTGACAGAGGCTCAACTTGGCACTAACTGGGAAAGTTACTTCAATAACCCATTCATGGAATACCCTCATTTTCCAGTCCATGAATATGGTCCCTCCCTTGACTTCATGGTCTGGCTAGTAAAGCTCAGAAACTCTGTTCATTTTGGACACAAATAATTCTTTCACATCCGCTGGCAGATGTTGTGCAGAAGGCTGATCATTTGACAACATAAAGCTTTTCATACATATCTCATTCCTTACAGCATATTGTTGGATTCTGTCATTCCCATGTTGTATGAGTTCTTCCCCATCTCCTCATACCCTTTAAGTTACACTGTTGGTCTTGCATCATATTCCTGGGGTCATTAAGTACCTGAGCTGTAAACATCCTTATTCTCTGCCACAAGAGATCAGGGAGAAAATTGTGCAAGGCAGGTCAGAGTAGCCACCTCTAACAAGAAATGAAAGCTTGGACTTGTGCGCAGCTCCGAAACTTGTGCTATTGAGCTGCCATAATGACATACTACATCCCATTAATCTGCAATTACACACTGACAGCGACTGTCAATCTAATACCATATCCATTCAGCTGAACTAAATGTACCATTTCTGTCCCCAACACTGTTCCTATGACTAAAACTCTACAAAATAAAGTTAAATATGGGTTTAATGGAGCAGGGAAGAGTCCAAATTCTGAATTAAGAAGGAGAGAGATTAGAGCGTTTATAGCCTTACCACATCTGTGACTGTAAAGCCTGAGAAAACACAATGAATCTGCAGGAATACGTGCAAGCACAGAAATCATCTGCTACCGTTCACAGTAAACTTGTAGTTTGTTCTCACAAACTCCCCTGGCACCACCAACTTTTTGTTATCTGTAGGTGCTCGCTACATCTGAGAGAGGCAGTCCCCGCAGTGCTAGCCTGTCTGAAGTCCCCCTTGGTACCGCCTGCACCTGCCCCCAAAGCACACCACATTCCCTGATGGGTCATCTTACTCAGCTTGGCAGAACCAGAGAGGTCAACACTCCATCAGGCATCCACAGCTGAGAGACAACAATGTTTTAACATCACTGGAGGCTTAAGATGAGACATGAGCTAGGGAACAGCACAGTCCATTGGATGGAAAACAGGCTGAGACTCCCAGACTGCAGAAAGACATTCCCTCTACACACTGTAGTGCCGCTGAAGTTACTGTCCAGCGTTGCTGCCTTCTCTCTGCTGGTGGAAGCATTCGTGCAAGCGCTGCTGGGTCTGCTTTGGGTAAAATCCATCAGGACAGATCAGATCAAAAGCTGCAAATTGTTTACAATAAACTGATAGATTCAGCTTCCCGCAGACTTCCCTGCTGTCCGATCCCTGTGGGATCATCACCGGCCCCGAGAAGCAGCGACGGGTAGTGATATCCTCACTGACACAGCTGGAGCGGGAAGGGGACATCTGGTAAGAGCTGGAGGCCTCATTCCAGGAAAACATGCCTGCTTGGGGGAAAAGAAGAGGGTACCCCAGTGCTGTTCTGAGCAGAAATTGTATCAACACCAAGAGCACAGAAATGCCGTCTGAAATGACACCATGACCCTGCGAGCTCTCCCGGGCTGAGGGGCTGCCCCAGGGCTGAACTCAGCACAGCATCCAGACTAGTTCTCTACGGACCCTGCAGCCAGTGGAGACAGACATCGTCTGAGCATGACTTACCCACCCTAAAATAGGCACCCAAAATAGCTGGACTGAAGCACTTTCTGCCCTAGATGCTTTAAGTTTAGCTGGCTAGAGACAGACGAGATGAATTCCATTTTGATGAACTGAGCCCTCCTATGATGGGATTCAGCACTCAGGTTGCAGCAAAATATCTACATCCACTGAGTGACTTTAGGTTTCCTTCCCAAAACTATTTTAATATATATTACAACATCTAATTTCGGTGCAACTCAACAACTTGCATTGAAAGTATTAATTTTAAAATTCCAAACAAATTAAAGGACCACAAACACACAAATGACCACAGTGTTCTTTAGAACGTGTCACTTCTGCAGCATTACAAAGCACAGCAGCCACTCCAGAAGAGTGTAGAAATACCTAAACCATTTTAAATGCTGTTTCTGAAAACTGTCTCCTGCCCTTCCTGCTGTCATACAGCTGGTAACTCCGGGCTCCTGCCCCAGGTGAGAATTCAGTAGGAATGGTTTCCTGGGATAGGACTGTGACTTTGCCAACAGCACAAACATGGCTACAGGCAAAATTAACCCCAGTAAATGAGTTTGCTGAGTACACCTGGTTATCTGAACAACTATGTTCCTTCTCTCTTTTATTCAGCTCCAAATCTTAGGATTTGGGGGTTTTTTTAATCCTCAGTAAGCACAGAAAGAACATAAATGCAAGGTGTTCAGGGCTTACAAAAGCACCTGCAATACTTGGCAAGTGAATTTTCACACGCTTGAGATGCTTACAGCTGCCTGCTCACTTCAAGTGCTGTGGTCAGAGTTCAGCACCCACCAAACCCCTCACAGCTAAGGAACCAGCAGGCAGACGATGCTGCCAGACATGGGCACAGCCAAGCCTGTGGCATCCAAGCATCTACTCAAGAGTCTGAGTCAGGGAGGTGCTGTTTAGAGGGGACCACAGGTCTGGGAAGAGCTGGACACCTTGAATGAGGGAACACTGCCTGCAGCATCAGACCCCGCATGGAGGGGCTGGTTAAAGAATGACAAGTGGTGCTGCCAAGTGCACAAGGACCTGACGTCTAGTCCCAAGTCTTCTCGCTTGGTAAGCTCCCTTGTCCATCTGCATGGTGTGGAGGGACCCTCTATTCCCCTCCAAACGTATCCCCAGCTGCACCAGCTTTACAGTAGTCTCAACATGGCAGTTTCTGCTCCCTAGGTACACAATGTTAAGGCCACCTACATCCTTGACCAGCCTCTTTTGGAGTAGTTTGACACAATACACGCATATCTCCACTCGTTTGGGTTTTTGTTATAAAAGGAAAGTAAAGGTATTAAACCAAAAGGCCTTGATACTCCTTCTGCAACAGCCTATAAACTCTCCGTGAGATCATAGAGCACTGGCCACTAACAGAGGACAGCAAGGAAACTAGCACCATTTGCTTGGTCTCTAGGAAAGGCAATGTTTATAAAGGGTTAAAAGGCAAAATAGTTTGTTTCTATATATATATATACACACACATTAAGGCTACATTATATAACAAGCTGCCTGACTTTTATGTCCTTAAAAGAACAAAGGTAGCTACACAGCATAGAAAATGAGGACGTGGAGCCCAAAGAGATTTACTTTCTTCCCTTCTCATACCAACTATCTACTTCAATAGATGTAATTTCATTTCATTTTCATTTTTGTGTCACAAAAATCCCGGATCTGTAATGCTGCCAAGGAGGTTTTAAGCCATTCAGGTCTTCCTGGGTCTTGTAGTCATGGTCTACCATCCCAAGAGGGTGAGTGGCATAGAAATCTGCTAGAAGGAAATTCAAAAGGCATGTTCTCCAATGTGAAAGATACTTTAAAATATCTTTTTTAAAAATAATTAATAAAAAAAACCTGATGATAGTTAGTCCTACTGGAAACCTATGAAACACATTCTCCTGTATATGAACCTTAATACTGAAAGCTTAATTTACCAGGCATAATTACCCATATAGGAATATGATTTCCAGTAATGGAAAGGAACTGTTAAAATAGTACAAAGGGCACATCAAGAACCATTCAAGCTAAACCTGTGCAAAATGCAAACTGAAGCTGAATAATTTATTACAAAGAGTAATTAACCACTGCCACAAATTAATAAACCACACAGCATTTTGTCTGTCACTTTAAATCCTCAACAAAAGCAGTATGGTTTGTGACAGCACACTCCAGCAGAAGTCAAGAATTAAGGGCTAGACACAGGACCTGCTGAATGACAGCCCTTCAGCCCAAGTTAACCAGGAGGCCTAGGTGATCATAACGCTTCCTCCTAGAAATCTGTTAAGCCTCCTTATATTTATTAGATGATAAAGATAGTCTACTACTAGGAGAAGCAAATTCTGCCAAATAGATCAGTACATTATTATCAGGACAACAGAGCTGTCTTAACATACAGAAAATACAGAACCAGCCTACAATGGTCCTGATTTATAGTCTACAAACAAAAATCAAAGGTCACCCAACTCCTAGCACAATGTCATACTGCATGCATTAGCTACAAGGACACAGACAGCTAAATAAACGTATTTTTAGAATTAGCAGACTGTGCTAATTGAGTGCATATTTACAAAATCAATATAATTCACCAGCAAAAAAAAAAAATGCTGTATTTGGATGTGGATCATGTACATGGTTACTTTCTCCTGCCAGCAGGGTCACAGCTGGAAGGCGGGGTAGGAAGTAGAGAGACCATGACTGATATAATCGCGTAACAGCATTGCCAGCTCTCACAAATAAATCATAGATCACAGCATTTAGCACTTGCAGGACATTGCAAGAGTCCTTGATGTGAAGTCAGCAGCTCCTCCAGCTCTATTATTTTTAGGCCTGCTAATTCAAGCTGAGTTCTGTGTAGGACCCTGAAGCAAAATACTCCCCAATTATCTGATTTGGGGATTTTTTTTCTCCACAAGGGACTAACAAAGATCTTTTCCTCCACCAAGACACACCAGCACCCACCACATTCAAGCTCTGTCATTTCTTGTTCTGCAACTTCCATACTGTTCTCAGTTTTCCTCCAGCATAACTTTTTATTCCACATACCAAAGGGCTATACAGGAGAAAAAGTGCAAAGGCAGGAGAGGACAAACCCGAGATCATAAGGAAGGTGGGTGGCACTTACTTTAGTGGTAAAGAAAGAATAATGGAGGAGTCACTGTCTCAGCACACAGGGAAGTCTATGAAGGTGAATGCATTTTTATGTGCACTCACATCACATTGTTGACCTCCCCCTCCTACAAAGATGGCATAAAAGTCAAAAGAGAAATTAAATTCAAGATAAATTGGCTTGGTCTTTTAAGAATTTATATTTTTTAAGAATCCCATGATTTAGTTTGATTTGATCTCTTGAGATCAGCAATGTTATACGGAGCCCAACTCCCGTCTCCAAGTAGCCAAAGACAGCTTCTACCCTCCCTCACATCACAGAGGGCATCTTACCAAAATATCTGGCTGAGAGATGCATCCCTTCCGAGCACAACTAAGCCAGCAAGTTCCCATCTCCTATTCGCAAGTGCAAAAGACTATGAGCTTCCCATCTACATCCAGCAGAAGACCTTTGCAAGAAATACGTTTGCACGTACATGGTAGAATACCATAAGGAAAGCTCAGTAGATATAGACCTTGTCAGAAGTATTTTGTGTCAACTGTGAGGAGGGGAAGAAGGGTGAAGGGGCAGGCTGCTTTCATTAAAAACCCTCTTGGGACACTGGACAACCAACCAGGTTGTTGCACAACCAGCTCAGCAACAGCTGCAGTGCAGAGCAGTGTACAGGTGTGAGTCCTGCTTAGTTTGATATTGAACCTCTTGCTCACTGTGGTGCGTTAGCCTTAGCTAAGAGCCAAATGCCCACCCAGGCTTGCTCACTTCCTCCCCTCAGCAGGATGTGGAGAAAATAGTAAGAATAGGAACAAGAAAGGTCTCGATAAAGACAGGCACATTGCTTATCAATTACCGCTGCAGACAAAACAGATATGACTTGAAGTAAATGACTTATTGCCAAGTAAAATGGATTCAGGTAGTGAGAAACAAAAAGACAAAACATTAAAACACCACATTTCCTCTCCCAAGCTCAACTTCACTCCTTTTCCTCCAGACTCCACCTCCCACCCCAAGCAGCACTGTGGGATGGGGGCTACAGTCAAATAATCACAGAACGGCTTGGGTTGGAAAGGACCTTTAAAGGTCATCTAGTCCAACCCCCCTGCAATGAGCAGGGGCATCTTCAGCTAGATCAGGTTGCTCAGAGCCCCCGTCCAACCTGACCTTGAATGTTTCCAGGGATGGGGCATCTACCACCTCTCTGGGCAACCTCCACCAGTGTTTCACCGCCCTTATCCTAAAAAATTTTTTCCTTATATCTAGTCTGAATCTACACTCTTTTAGGGGTATAAACCATCATCCCTTGTCCTATCACTACAGGCCCTACTCAAAAGTCTGTCCCCATCTTTCTTATAAGCCCCTTTCAAGTACTGAAAGGCCACTATAAGGTCTTCCCAAAACCTTCTCTTCTCCAGGCTGAACAACCCCATCTCTCTCAGTTTGTCCTCACAGGAGAGGGATTCCAGCCCTCTGATCATCTTTGTGGCCTCCTCTGGACCTGCTCCAGCAAGTCCATGTCTTTCCTGTACGAAGGACTCCAGTGCTGGACACAGCACTGCAGGGGGGGGGCGGTCACGAGAGTGGAGTAGAGCAGGAGAATCCCCTCCCTCAACCTGCTGGCCACACTCCCCTTGATGCAGCCCAGGAGGCAGTTGGCTTTCTGGGTTGTGAGTGCACATTGTCAGCTCATGTCCAGGTTTTCATCCACCATTACCCCCAAGTCCTTCTCCTCAGGGCTGCTCTCAATCCCTTCATCCCCCAGCCTGTATTGATACCGAGAGTTGCCCTGACCCATGTGCAGGACTTTGCACTCGGCCTTGTTGAACCCCACGAGGTTCACACGGGCCCATTTCTTGAGCTTGTTCAGGTCCCTCTGGATGACATCCCATCCCTCAGGTGTGTCACCGCACCACTCAGCTGGGTATCATCTGCAAATTTGCTTGATCTCGCTGTCTATGGCATTGAAAAAAATTTTCACAGCAAGAGTGGTCAGACAGTGGAATAGGCTGCCCAGGGAGATGGTGGAGTCACCATCCCTGGGTGTGTTTAAGGGTCGTTTGGATGAGATGTTGGGGGATGTGGTGTAGGGGAGAACTTTGTAGAGTCGGGCTGATGGCTGGACTCGATGATCCCGAGGGTCTTTTTCAACCTGAATGATTCTGTGATTCTATGAAGATATATGGCCAGTACATAATATTACCTCTCTCCTGCACCTTCCTTCTCACACCTTTCCTCTGCTCCAGCATGGGCTCTCCACAGCCAGCAGTTCCCTTGGGAATATCCCTCTGCTTGTGTGATGCTTTTTGCCCTTTCTTAAACATGTTTTAACAGAGGCACCGCAAACTTAATTGGTGGGCTCAGCTTTGGTGTGCAAGTGCTCCCCTGAACATGTCTGGGGAGTAAATTTGATAATCTCAAATAAAGCAACGTAAAATAGACAATCAAAAAGCATTCTAAAAGATTTCAAAATAGTAAGAATATTTTCCTTCTTTAAAAAAAAAAAAAAGCCATACTTCAGTTTTTTTAAACTTCAAGCAAATTAGTTTTGCCACTGTCCATAATCAGAATGTAGTAAGTATAAAGTGTTGACTGCCAAACAGGATTTAAAATAAACAAAAATAAATTAGAACCGTATTTTTCATTTTGGGAACACATCCTGCCAGAGGACTACAGCTGTTCAATTGGCCCAGACCAGATAACTGAAACACATGGTCCCTGGGACACACACCATTGTCAAGCCAACACAAAACACCGTGGCTAACCAAGGACCCATCAACACAAAGAGAAAGAAACAGCAGCAGCAACCAAAACCTCAGGAAAAAAAAAGGTAAAAAGCATACAAAACCCAACATGCTGAACACTCTCATTCATTGTTAAAAACTGCCAAGAAATAATTAACTCAAATATTTTTTTTTTCTAAACATTTTAAATTAAGTTCTCATTTGAAAAAATGTTCCTATGCTCCACCCAGTCCTTCTCCCATGGGAAGACTGTTCACAGCACAAGCTCTAATAGCTGCAGGGAGGCAGTCTTTACAGAAATAAAACAGCAGGCAGAAAACCCAGGCCAGTGCTGGGGCTTTCCCCCCACCCCCAAAAGGACATTTTCCCCAGAAACCCCACTTCTCTCCTAACAGCAAAGCTACAGCCATTCCAAACAATTACAGGCCATCACTGCATCCCAAAGAAGCAGCACTTTAAGAAAATTCAAAGCAAGAATCTTTTCAAACTCACCGCATCTTTGCTTGCTTAAATCCCCTATAATCCCCATCCATGCTCAAAGGTCCTGAGCCCTGCAGAGCTGCTCCAAAGCTCACCCAACATGATCTTATGACAGAGCCAACAGTAATGGAAGGGCTATCTAGAGAAAGAGCCCAAGACCAGCGAGTTTGTACTCTGTATGCTCTTCTACTGCCAGACATCATGACTGAAACGACAAATGATACCTGCAGAATACTGTATTTAAATGCCTTTTCCTCTGCCTGCTTCTTACCTTCTTTTTCTCAGCACAAAGAATAATTCAGAGTGCTATCCTGAGAGGTTTTGATGCCAACGTTTTAGTTTACAGCAAAACCTCAGCAGTTTTGGCAAGTACTTGCATGTGTGGACAAATAGACCATGTCAGGAAGAGCCCAAGGCCCTGACTCAGCAAAGCATGGCAGCGAACGCTCAGCACCTCCTAGAAAGAGCCGAGCAATCTCCTGCTCAAGGATTTAGTGTAGGACTTGGATATCTGTGCTTCGAAAAGCCTGTCTGGCTAGGGGCAAGTCACTCCATCTCCATCATGTCCTACCTCCCCATCTGTAAGATGGAGACACCAATCTCTTCTGTACTAGGCTGTTGCGAGGCTGGACAGTACGTAGACACGTACTTAGGTCATGTTAGTACTTTGGAGAGACAGATTCAGCAAACCCTTGGGGGAGGGAAAGAAAGAAGGCCTTTTAAGTACCTAAAAAGATTAAAGAGCACAAAGTCTGACCAGAAGCCAAAGGGAACCACGCTCTTAAATCATTTAGGCACTTCTGAGAACCATCCCTTGATTCAAAGGTTTAAGCACCGCTTGTCCAGCACTTTAAAGAAGAAACAGTACCAAAGAGCAATGGACCTGCTACAATTTAGCACTGCCTAGACATTTGCTGAAAACATGCTTTTTGTGCAAGGACGACAACAATTTGGTGAACAAGCAAATGCTGTCAGTGCAGAAGGATGAGGAGGACACAATAGAGAAGTATTTTAAGAATCCTACCCATCCTCTTTTTCTCAGCATAATGCTAAGAATTTACTGTCAAATGTTAAAACCCCTGAGATGGTCAATAAACATGACCAAAATTCGGAATTTAATCCTGTGAAATAAATAAAAACTATTACCCTGTTTCCATTTGGCAGATCAGGCCTATAACTCTGTGATGTTCAATTAACCAACAGCTTTGAATAGGCATTAGCACCTTAAATAATCCGTGGCATTGCACACAGAACACCACTATTAATTTTCTTACTATGGTGCAAGCTTCCCCTCCCCCCCCCCCAAAAAAAACCCACAAATCAACAAAAAACCCAAACAGCACCATAAAGCTGATTTTACGGTCAGTAATTTTTTGGTCAAACAGCATACAAGTAGCTCTCCACCGCAGATCCTATCCATGACACCAGGAAAAGAATCCCAACATCTCACTGGTATTCAGCAAACCAAAGGGATTGGTTTGCAAACTGCTTTTGAATTGTTTAACCAGCACGAACTGTGGCGGTGATTGTGGAGGAACACCAAATCCCTGCTCTTTAGACTGTGTTCTAGGTCCCCTTGTATTCACAGGAGACACAAGGTCATTGCAGCTCTTTTAGTTTGGTTTGGCTTTTTTTTTTCCCTGAGCAAAGATTATCTGCAATACAGTCTTTTAGCTCAGACCAGAGGCTCTCACTAAGCACTGAAGTTCAAGCTCTGGTGTCAGCCAAGCGGACAGTCATTCCCCGAGCAATGAGAAGCATGAACAGTCGCAGCTCCTCAGAGCAGCTTACTAACCCTGAAACCCAAGGAGTTCTCTTCAAACATAGGCATGGAGAATGTGAGTGCTGACACAGCCTTCAAGAGATAGAAGAGCCAGAAGAGAACAAAGCTAGATTCTATTATGAAGATCTGACATAGCAAGAGTGGCTCCTCCCTGCAGCTTCTCAAACTGGGGATGGAGGTAGAGACAGAATAAAGACAGCACTAATATCTTCCTTCCACAGTTTTCTTGTGACCTTTGGTAGATCCCAGCAGACATCTCTCCCATCTGTGCTGGATTCAATGTGCCTTTTCTGTCTCCAAGACAGCCAGGCAGGGACAAAAGCAGAAGTCAAAACATCTGTCAGCCTGTGCTACCTACAGAAAACAGTGGCTTTTTGCTTGAGAGACCACAGCACTGCAAAAGCATTGGCAGGAGGCCTAGACCTGCCAGGCTCTGTAGCTGGCTGAATGAGAGGGACAGATCTGACAAGGGCAAACATTTCCAGGACACTAGCTGTAAGCACACAAATGGGCTTAGGGACAAAAACCAGTTGTCCAGGAACTGGACACCGAGCAATAGGGGGACGACCCTGAAAGGGAAAGATGAAGCTGCGGCAAGATGAAAAGGAGCAGGATGGCTGGAGCTACGCAGCACAAGACTATTAGCATACCTGGGATTTAAAATTAGCCTCATGCTGATCTAACCAGCCTCAACTGCATTTCAGTTCTCACACAAACACCGTGGATGCGCTTGGCCAAGGACAACCCCTGCTGTGGGCATGTAAATCAGACAGCAGCACTGCCCCCACCTTCTCCTCCTGCCTGTCACCCTGCAGCCCTCGGCACCCAACACACATCAGCTCCTGCTGGAGGAGATACCCAGAAGCAAGAGCGACCAGAAGGCTGGGGAGGACGACAGGGCTGGCCAAGTACTTGCCTCATGCTCCTTTCTCCAGGGTACGCTCTCGCTCCTGACCAATAAGAAAATCCCCTACGTGCCCTTCTTCCCTCCTCTGCCAGCCAAGGTCACAAATCAACCTTGTTTGAGTGGCACAAGCAGCCATCCAGGCCACGCTGCATTCATCTGAGTCCATGTCAGCTCTTGTACACAGAAAGCACTGCTAGTAAACAATAAGAAAAATAAAAGAAGATTGTCCTGCATATGCAAGGAATAAAGCATTGAGATAGAGATTTTCAGGCAGCGATGTGTCCCCTTCCCTCCCCTCTTCTCTCCTCCAGCCCTGTTCCTATTGTACTTTCATGTGCCTATCACTGCAAACGAAAGATATATGCCAAGCTAATGAAATGTCTGAGCTGTGGTATGTGGGTGTATAAATGAGCCAGCACGGCCCCTGTGTGCACGGAGTAACTGCGGGAAACACATTTCCAGACCTGTCAAGACTCATTTCTTTTAGAAGGAGTAGAAGATAGCTGACTTATTTTTCCCCTTCAAGCAAGAAAGAAAAAGAAAAAGAAAAAAAAAAGAGAGAGAAAGGAAAATGTATTAATAACTAAAAGGTAAGGAGATATTTCTCACAGGTGCCCTCCTTCCTATAATTATTAGCGTGATGGATGTGCTGGGAGACCCCAGCTGCTCAAACAAGCTGGTGCTGTACAAACAGAGGGCACAACGCATTCCCCTCCCGGCAGTAAGACGGGAACAAACAAGAGAGAAAAGAAATATCCAGGGGGATAAAGAGATCTGCCTGAGGTGGCACAACAGATCTGCAGCAGAGCCAGAGATCCTAGCCACAGGAAATCCAGATTTCCTATATATGCTTTGATGTTGCAGCTGTGAGACGCTCTGCTTTCCTGAAGTATCTCCATCAGCTGCCTGATCTCCTCCTCACAAAGGCTGCCCAAGCTCGTAGTAACACTGCAGAAGCTGAGAGAGCAAACATCCAAGCCGTGGTGAGGGACAGGGATGCACTCTATGTCATTATGAGGTCCAGGTACCCAGACCATAGAATCATAGAATCATGTGGGTTGGAAAAGACCCTTAAGATCATCAAGTCCAACCCTTAACCTAGTGCTGCCAAGTCCACCACTAAACCATGTCCCTAAGCACCACATCTGCACAACTTTTAAATACCTCCAGGGATGGGGACTCCACCACTTCCCTGGGCAGCCTGTTCCAGTGCTTGACAACCCTTTCAGTGAAGAAATTTTTCCTAATATCCAATCTAAACCTGCCCTGGTGCAACTTGAGGCCATTTTCTCTTGTCCTATCCCTTGTTACTTGGGAAAAGAGACCAACACTCACCTCACTACACCCTCCTTTCAGGTAGCTGTAGAGAGCAATCAAGGTCTCCCTTCAGCCTCCTTTTCTCCAGACTAAACAACCCCACTCCCTCAGCTGCTCCTCACAAGACTTGTTCTCTGGACCCTTCACCAGCTTTGTTGCTGTTCTGTGGACACGCTCCAGCACCTCAAAGTCTTTCTTGCAGTGAGGGGCCCAAAACTGAACCCAGCATTCGAGGTGCGGCCTCACCAGTGCTGAGTACAGGGGGACGATCACTTCTGTCATCCTGCTGGCCACACTATTTCTGACACAAGCCAGGATGCCATTGTGCCACCTGGGCACACTGCTGGCTCATGTTCAGCCAGCTGTTGATCAACACCCCCAGGTCCTTTCCACCAGGCAGTTTTCCAGCACTCTGCCCCGAGCCTGCAGCGTTGCAGGGGTTGTTGTGACCCAAGTGCAGGACTCGGCACTGAGCCTTGTGAACCTCATAGAGTTGGCCTCAGCCCATCGCTCCAGCCTGCCCAGACCCCTCTGTGGAGCCTTCCCACCCTCCAGCAGATCAACACTCCCGCCCAGCTTGGAGTCATCTGCAAACTTGCTGAGGGAGCACTTGATCCCCTCGTCCAGATCTTTGATAAAGATATTAAACAGAACTGGCCCCAGTGCTGAGCCCTGGGGAACACCCCTTGTGACCGGCCGCCAACTGGATTTAACTCCATTCACCACAGCTCTTTGGGCCCGGCCATCGGCCAGATTTTTACCCAGTGAACATTATACTTATCCATAACTGATCTTAAGAGGCAGTGAGCATTTCTAATCTCACTGGAAACCACTGCAATTTTCCAGTGCATCTTCTGCCATTTCAGGGCCCAAAAGATCCTATCATCACTCATAGGTCCAACACTCCTGCTCCGCACCCTCTGCATGTGGTCAGAGCACACATGTCAGGGCTAAGGAATGAGTTGTCACCACACCAGCTACACTTTGGCTTAGACAGAAACACCTCCTGACTTCCAGCACAAAGGGCTTAGGTCAGCATCTGCTCCACCACAAAGTAGGGGCACCCAGGATGATGAAGATTTGAAAAACTACAATGCAATCAAGTCCAAGATATAAATTAACTGCCACGTTGTGGCTCCTTGTTCTTCTTCAGAGGGTAGTCTGAACACAGACAGTTGCAAGCCTCTAGCTAATACACACATATTCATTTAGCACAAGCAATGCAGATTTGTTCCTTTTGATCCAGAACTCTCAGGTTCATTCCCCAGGGATGCCCGTACTGGGGGTTATGTCCTTTTTAAGAAGCAGCAGAACTTACAAAGATCACATCTGTCCATATTTTATGAAGATCAACTACTTACCGGAGCTGTGCAAAGCAGCAGTCAATGGAAGATAATTTCTCTCCTGAATTAATTTCATGAGGGCAAAGGTTTCTTTTTCAGTGCCTTGAAAGGTTAGGCTGGAATTCTTGTTGGCTCTCCAGTAACTTGAGTAGATCACAGTACTTGTCAGACCCAGGCTTAAAGCAAGCAAGACCTAGGGTACTCAGTGCTAGGACTGAATGCTGGGGAGCCACTCAGCAGCTTTCTGTTCCCTTGCTGGGATTTTCCACAGGTTGCAGGGGACTGGTTTACAAAAGCCTCCATACTTTACTTGAGGAAAAGAACATAAGCATCTTGGGAATGGGCAGACATACTTACTGGCTCAGATAAAAGCTTTTCTCTTTGGATATCTCACCAGTTTCAATACCTTTATCATCCTGTGCCCACCAAGTCAAGTAGTATCACTTTCTTCTTCTCATTCCTGGCAACCTGAGGCATAGAGAGGCTACTGGACTTATTCAAGGCCATATGGGAAAACCTGAGACAATGCAAAAATGTTAGACTGGGGTTCTTGTATCACCAGCACTGTACTTGTTCTCCTGAGGCTGTTTTCTCCATTAAGTAACTCCCACAAAGGGACTCCCTGGTAGTAAAGCTCTACTGTAAGTAGTAAGAGGATCTATTTAAAGTGCGATGGAAACACAGGACTTCCATCCAAGTGATAAATTTCCCATGACAGGCTGATGCTGTGTGTTCTCCAGTAGGAAGCCCTCAAAGGAGGTTTCTTCAGGGTTCCCATCACAGCCCAGGAGTCTAACCCTGGTACACCAGCAGGAACAAACAACACAGGTTCCAGTTCCCCCTCTGCCTCACACATGCACTCACCCAGTCTCTCTCACACAGATCCCTTTTCTTACTTTTGTTTCAACAAATACAGAAAAAAACAGCCAGAGTTTTCCAACAATCTTCACCAAGGAGACTTATGCAACCCTTCCCAGATCATGGCAAAACACAGTCTGAAGCCAGCTAACACCTGATTTCCCCTGTATGACATGAAACACCAGGATTCTGTCTTCTTTTTACATCTGCTACACATTGCTGACAAGGATTCATTTCTGGAACACTTCAGGGTAAAAGTTTGGTTGTAAGAACAAAGAACACAAAGTTACACATTTCTCACCTGTCTCTAATTCTTTCACCTCCTTTTTCAATCTGCTGATTGCAGATTTAGGGAAATGACTGTTCTTACGTTATTAGAGCAGTACCTGGAGGACTCAGCCAAGGTCACAGCACCATCACACAGCATACAGGCAGGGCACAACATTGGTACATCGTTGGGAGTGGAGACAAGACAACACAAGGTCCTGTGCTCCTGAGTAGCCCTCCTACCCTCAGGGCTGTGCTGCCTCACCAAAACTCTCCTTTCTTCCACTATGTAATTCATGTATGTACTTAAAGGTAGGGGTTGTTTGGGGTTTTCTTCTGGACTATCACACACACACTTCCCCACTATCTTCTGGACTGAGACCAAACTTGTCCTCTTCTGCCACCATTCTCCACTACTTCTCATTTGCCTTTCTCACCTTCTCCCCAGTCATTGCCTTAACTCCTATCTCTTCTGTTCAACTTTGACCCTGTGCTGCTCTATGCTCTCCAAATGGCCTCAGAAAGCTTGCCAACACTCTACCCTCTTGAGGCTGTTTCTTCTGTGTAATAATGTGCATAATGCAACACTTCTTTTAAGAAGGATCAATAGGTCTAACATAACCTACTGTATGACAGCTCTTGGTTTTCAAGAGTCTGATTTGCAGAACAGCTGAACTACCACCACTCCAGCAGGTTTCCATGGGAGCTAGTGGGTGTTCAATGCCTCAGAAAAAAAAAAAAACAGTTTTATTTGTTCAACTACATAAGCAAGGGCAGAGCCCAGCTTAATAGTTTCATTGTGGCTAATTTCTGTTTGCATACTTGACTGGGAGTCAGAGCTCCCCTTCAGTTCCTACCTTTGACAATGACTTACTAATTCTGGGTAAGCACCTGAACTTTTCTTCCTCAGTTTCAACTATAGAACAAAGGTGATTGCATCTCCTTTCACAGAATTGCTGCAGATTTAACTCATTTGAGTTCACAGCGCTCTCTGAGGTCTTCAGATCAAGGGTGCTGGAAAGCACACAGTGCTACGGTTATAGGAGACCTGCTCTTGCATGACCATGTGCTGAAAAGCAATCAATCATTGAGGGAAATGGTGCTTTCCTGACACTCCTGTCCTTTAACATTTTCATCTTTGAACACAGCCTTGTTCACATTTCATTGCTATCCTCTGCTTTCCCTCTCTTCCTGTTGGAAGCAAGCAGCTAGGTACAGCCTTTTCTGATGAGAGCAAAGAAAGTGTCCTCGTTTCACAGTGACCTATTATCCCAGAGTCTTTGCCAGCAAGCCAATCATCCAAGGAAACACAGGAAAGCACTGCTTGTGCCACTACTATCACAGAAATAAGCACCAGTCTCCAACAGCCACAGGGAGGATAGCTACACGAACAAATTAAACTACAAATTAAAGAGAAGAACATTCCTGCAAATCCTTATGTCTGAGACAAATTTTATGCCTGTGGGAAGATTCTGTAAGGCAACGAAGCTACCCAAAAATTTCAAGTTACCACCATGTGTAATTACCTGCATTTCAGCTTTGGCGTTGCAGTGATTCCTACAAGGCTGCTTCTTTCACATACATGCAGAGGAAACAAGACACAGACCAGGCTTGCCTGCTGGTCTCCATACCTTGCCCTCTGCAAACTCAAGAACAGCTTCCATCAACATGTAGAAGTCCACATGCATGTTTCAAACATATTTCTGGCCTGAGAAGTGACACGTAGTATTTACTACTTTGACTATACTCAGCACCCCCAATCAAGTTCACCATCCTGTCCTGCTAGGCATGATAGAGGCACATGCAGTAAAAGACAATTTCTGTACCTGGAAACTTGTGAGAATCCCACTAATTTCTGTGAGGTAAGGCCTCAGCATGCTGGTGATGGAAAAGGAAGTTTTTCTTTTCTTGCCTGTGAGTAAAGGACAGCCTGCAGTGCCCAGTGCTGACTGGCCATCCCACTAACCCAGGTAACAACCCACTGCTCCATCTGTGTGCAGATCCAGGCCCTAAACACTTCAGGGTAAAGAGAAAGTAAAGGCAGAAGCTGAGACACTGAAGGGGTGGTAAGAGAACAGAAAAAGCACAAAACCCAAACAGGCACAGAGCAAAGACTATCCTTGAGAAAGAATACTTTAAGGAAGAATAGCTAAAAAAACCACCTGAGTAACATGACATCTTAAAAGTTTGTTAGCATTTAAAAAAAAAAAAAAAAAAAGTCCAGGCTTCTTCCTAGCTGCCATCTTCTGGTAAACTTTACCTGGGCTAGTTTCTGTGCCCTTCTCCTTTTCTGTTGTTTATAACAGCAGATGATGATGAGCTGAACCCCCTTCTTTGATAAAGATAAGGCTTCATTCCTGTGTCAGTTAAGGTCACTTGTATCTGCTCCTTCTGGTATCTCAAGGGCTTCAATTCATCATTGCCAGCTCAGCCAGAGACTGGGCTCATCCTTTTGCAATGGCTGAGAGTCTGGTTTGGAATCCCAATGCAGGCAAACGCTTGCCAAGCTTTCCCCTGGTGCACATGCAGAAAGGACTAGAGAAATATCCAGGCTCAGGCATGTCTGTGATCGCTACCTGTGCACCTCCAGCAAGGCCGATGTTTTTCTTCCAAATCTTTACTGAGAAGCTAACTCCTCTCTGCTGTGTATTAAACTGTGCTATACAGGGAGGAGGCAGGGTATTGCAGGCTGATTTGTAACAGCAAAATGCTCTGTTGTGCCATATGCTAAGAGCACATGATGGATCTTGTGCTGCATGATTTGCTTCAAAGGCTGGGTTTTACGGCCAGATAGAAACTGGCTATAGGGTCTTCTGCAGGCTGATTCAGAAACAATGAGCTTCAACGTGGAAATTCAGGTGCCTAAAACATCCACACTGGGCATGCAAATCCCCCTTTGATATTTTTTAGAAGTGGCATGGATCCATTCCTCTCTTTGGGGTAAATTCCTAAAGACTTTATCAGCCAAGATGGAAAATACTGCTCAAAACCATCAGGTTACAACCTGTGCTCATCCTTAGCAGATTAACACGACTCCCTTGAACCAGGTTGCTCTATTCAACTCCCAGTGCTCAAGATTTCAAAACCTGGTCAGCTGTTGTAACACACTGACCACACACACAAAGCAGCACAAAACAAGTCCACAGATTTCACGCCTCGCTATTTAAGAATTAATGTTAACTTAGTGGATTAGCATAGCTAGAAGGGACAGAGAGGGAAAAAGGGGAGAGGAAGAAAAAGCGTGAAGAAAGTAAGATATGGCAAGTCTGATGCAGCTCAGCTGATAAATGTTCCAGAGAAAGCATTCAGAAAAAAACATGCATCAAAAGCAAAGAAAGTCGTGGAGGGGAAGGGGGAAGGGAAGGTTGAGGCCTCTCAGCTAGCTGTCTCCCTTCCTCAGACACCCTCAACAATCAGCACAGAGAAAGGAACTGCAGGAGACTCAACACCTCACACTCTGAATAAAGGAGCCCTTCTCCCTCAAAAGCAAAGGGAGGCAAGGGAGATGTGGTGACTGAGTCACCCTGACTAATCTGAGACACCCAAGCTGGGTATCCCTCAAAAGAACAAGAAAGAAACAAAACAAAAAACAAAGCCCAAACCTAGCCACAAGCAAGCAATTGCAGCTACAGCATTTCCAAGGTATTGTGGTAACACGCAGACTCAGAAGTCTGTGAAGATTCAGTCAAGTCCTCCTTGACTTCCTTGCTTGACTCATACCCGGTTAAGGGAGAACTCATTTTCCTTGATTGTGTCCAAGACAGTGGTGAAGGAAATGAGAGGTCCCAGGCTTTTTCATCCTTACCCTGCTGCTTGCTGGCAAGCGATCCCGTGAAGTCCTCTGTCCTGGGAAGCCTCCACCCAGAGCTACCATGAGCAGACACCAAAGCTCTTCAAACAGGACATAACCTGCTCCAAAGGAGGGTCCTCTGAATCCACAGCAGCAAGACTTTAGCCCAGACTCTGAAACCTAGAAGACTGTATTCCTTCCTAGCATCTTGGTGAGCTATAGTATTCCCCACTACCATCTGACATGCCTGTTACCCACCACGGTTTAGTGACTTCCTGAGTTCTAGCTATTTGGCCTCCTTGTCTGGTGGTGGCGAGGAGTTCTAGAGTCCAGCTGCTTTGCAGGGCTATGAATTTCTTTACATTGTTTTCCAGTTTCTTATTTTCACTGACCATCCCCTTGTGTCAGGCAATGAGGTGCCTGCATTCATCCTATTTACCTTCTTTATTTACCTTTAATTACTGTCTTCTGCTTTGGCCAGATCCCTTCTTATTTGTCCTCTTAGAATAGTCTATAAAATTTCCAAACCTACCACAGAAGGATTTCTTTCCTTGGTTGCCTTTTTAGCATGAGAATGAGCTTTGTGAGCAACACAAGCAAATTACATGGCTAGGTAAACAGTACTTCTTCACTGGGGCCTCCTGGAAATTATTTGCCAAATCCTGATGCATTATAAAGGGGCATTATTTTGGCAACTTCTGCTGCATGGGCTCCTAAGTGTTTGCGCACATTGAGAACATAAGTGAGCACAAAGTAATGCTACCCAGGAAGAAATCTGGGGAAGCATGACATTTTGTTTTTCTACCAGATTAACCATTGTCATCCTACCACATTCACCCAAGGAGCAAGCAAGAAAATTGCCTCTAAGCAGCAACTTAGTAAACGCCAGTGCAGTAGAATCCACTCATCACTTGCCCCACTTCCATGAAAAGAAAAGCTATGCTTGAGGAAGAGGCAGGATGATAGGTCAAATGAAAAAATAAAATGAAAACCCAAGGCCGATAGACAGTGAATAATCTATCCCTCTGTGAGGTACAGTAATCCCTTTGAAAAGCACAGCCATAATTGGACACATCTGCAGTGACTTTCTGAAAGCAAAAAGAGCAGCGAGGTAACTTGAAGAATTTTTTGTACTACGTCATTGTGAAAGGCTACTGTTGAAAAAGACACTTGATAAAAATGAGGTGGTGCTGCCTCAGTTGTCAGCTGAGCAGCAGACCTGGAGCAAGTCCCTGAGCTTCCCACTGCCCTGACAGTGCTGCCCCACATCCTTACTATGCCCTGCTGCTGTGCAACACACCCCGCCCCTCATCATGATTTTTTTTCCCTCAAGAAGTCTCAACAAATAAAAAACAGGAGGACGGTTACAAAAAAAGCTGTCAACAAAGGATCCTTAGTGCTGAAGCCCTACCAACACTTACACAGGTTACCAAATTAGGCTTCAGTTTCCCAGTACAATTCATCGCTTTTTGAAAATACTGGTTTAAAACCGTTCTACCTCTTCTCCCAGCCCACAGGTATGCCTGCCCTCAGCCCAGCCCACTCCTCTCAGGGGATGCCAGGCCAGCTCTTCACAAAGCCAAGTAGTGAACAGGACCTGCGAATTGAGTAGTTAGAAAAACTACTCTCTATGTCCCTTCCCAAAATATGTTTTCTACTGGTTTTTTCTCTAAAAAGGTGAGCCACGTTGGTGCCCTGAGCAGGGTGGCACCATGTGCAGTTGCACAGAACAACGGCTGGAGATGCCACTATACCTTAGAGGTGCAAGGTAGCAGCAGTGATAGCTAAAACAGGTATTGCTGTCAAAAAACCTGTATGATGGAACCACAGCCTTAATAAAATAGTGTTTTACACTCATTTTGCAAAGGGTTTGATGACTAAACAAGTGGCAAGACCAGGTACAAAGACTACTTGTCCTCCTTTGTCATGATGATTGATGATAATGTTAAAGTTAATGGCACTTTATTCACCCATCAAAATATTATCCCCCCCAAGAGGGTACAATGTGGCAAAGATAAATGAGGAAGTGAGAAGCCTAGCGCTGTATATTTCCTCCTGAAGTCTCCTGATTTATGCTGCACAGGAGGGATGCCCTGCACTGAGCTGATGTGTGGCAGAGTCGTGCATCTGTTCAGTTATTTCCAATACTTCCAAGACAGCTGCCTGCTTCATCAAAAGCACCCGTGTGTGCACTAAAAGTGTGAAAGGCCACGTATATATAAAACAAAAGTGCATGAAAAATATCTATTAAGGGTACCGCATCAGCTTTTGTAACAGATTATTTTGTGAACACAGGAGTCTGGGGAAAGCACGATTATTAAGATTTAAAATTACTGGTCATGTTTTTCAACTAGTGATTAGCAATTAGAAACTTCAGAGTTTTTACAGTACTATAAAGGAGCCACTCATGTTAAATTTCAAAAATCCTTCCCCCATAATACTGGCATGAAATGAGATTTAAAAGGGAGAAAGATTAAGTGTATGCAGAGTTCTCCACGGCTTGGAAAGCACTGATTAGCTGGCTCCTCCCAACAGTCACTTTCTTCACCTTCCCATCCCAGCAGATTTGAGGAGCTACATGAACTCAGGCAGTCAGTCTACTGGCATTAATCATCTCCAAGATTACTCTCCCTATAAAGAGAGGTACACTTGCAATACCTATCTTTATATTTTCACAGAATTTCACAGAATCATCTAGGTTGGAGAGGACCTTGAAGATCATCCAGTCCAACCGTTAACCCAGCACTGACAGATCCCAACTCCACCAGATCCCTCAGCACTGGGTCAACCCACCTTGAACACCTCCAGGGATGGGGACTCCACCACCTCCCTGGGCAGCCCATTCCAACGCCTAACAACCCGTTCTGTAAAGAAATACTTCCTAATATCCAGTCTAAACCTTCCCTATTGCTAGTATCTCCTACGCTGAGGAGCTAGGTTAGTCTAACTGGTGTCAACTGCAAAACCAGCTACTCAACCACGTATGTAGGTGGAAAATAACCCTGATCAAAGCTGGTAGGGAAGCTCAACAAATCCGTATCTACAGTAGTTTCAGCACCCTAGATAAGTGCTGGTTAACTTTTTTTGGACTCTAATAACCATGAGAAGGAACAACATAAGAAAAGAGAATGAAAGATCTATAAGAGGTGCCTAAAGGCAATGAAAAATGCAGTCTGTGTGAACTATTCAAATAGACCCAGTCCTCACTGCTCAGCAGCCAGGAGGGCCCATTTATCTTGCATTAGGTTTTTATGGCGTGCTTTTGCCTTGAGCAGGACTTTTGAGCTGTGACTATCTGAATGGGGAAGATTTAAATTTAAAAGAAGAGAGTGATTGTAAATGTGTCGTTTAAGTACTTTACAAACGTTATTGCAAAAGGTAATGCAATTCAGAAGCTGCCTCTTTTCAATTAGTACAGAAGGTAGAAGCCAGGAGAGCCCACTCCACTGTTTTAAAGCTTTGGCATAGCAAGCGGGGGAGCATCCCTCCATGAAGCACAGTCTGTAAAACATGAGCCCCAACTTGCCTATCCTCAAGTTCACCCATTGTCGTCTTTACTGGAGTTGTCCGGGGACATCCCAAAGAAGTCAAGTGTAATGTGTGCTCAAGTGTGTGTAAGATTAAATTTCACAAAACAAAACATATAAATAAGATTTGTGTTGATTTTTAGTGCCGAAGAGACCTTGTAGGTATTTCAGTCATTTGCTACACCCCAAAACTGAGATTATACCTCGGAGTATAATACTCCAAGCTCACATCCATATTTTCCACATGCAGTACACACAGAGTGCTTGTTGGAAAGAGATGGGACCTATCCCTAATTGGCAGTTATCTTATTAACAGTGGCAATAACAGAAATCATTCCCTGGGAAATACGTGCTCCATGAAAGAGGATATACAGTCAGCCCAAATCTGGACACAGAGGAACAGGTGGATATGTCCTCACCGTTTTCATAACAGAGCCACATTAAATCTGTCATGCAAGCCCTAAGCCTTCAAAATGGTTGCAAATCAGGAATTAAAAACAGCTCTCGCTCTCCCTAACTTCAGTTGCACTGCTGATGACAAAATTACACATCGGTGCTAGAAACCATCCCTGTTAAATGTCCCATTTCATGCCAGAGGGGCAGCACACGCTCTCTCTAAGCCCAGGGGACAGCAAGGCTAGTGAACGGTGCTGGGTATAAATACAAAGCATACCAGAAGGCATCACGGGCAAAATACATGGGGAGGGTCCAGATGTATTGGTCTCACACGTGTGATAAAGTTCTGGCTGCTGCAGTAGACGGTGCTGAGAGCCTGTCACAACTAAAAGGTATTGGTCCCATGGCCTGATTTGCTCTCCAAGTCCCAGTCCCTGTCTTTTGTTTGCTATTTATAAAGGCCTTTCAGCGGTTACACATCTTGAGTGAGAGACAAGGTGAGGTAATACATCAGTCCTGCTGCTGAACCACACCAGCAGAGTATTAGCATCTGGAGGATTGCAAAGTCTCAACATGTGTTACCTTCTTTAATGTCTCTGCTAAAGACTCTCCAAGAAGAAATATCCGTGATAGGCAGCTCTCGAGAAACTGTAGAATCAGCTCAGAGGGAATTTGCTGTCATCATTACCTGAAAACAGCTATTGAAGGCAACCCAAAATTATGTGAAGACATGAACTGAAATGTTCCCTATCCTTTGAGATCACTCCCTTTGAACAAAAGCATCCCCTTTTCATTTCAATGAAGGTTGTTGTTCTGTTTCCTCTTCCCCCTCTCACAAATAAAAGACCGGATCATTACCGACTGCTACTACAGCTGGTATCAGTGACGCTAAACTGCTTTATCCCAATTAAGCACAGAGGAAATAAGCCCTAGATTTTGTGTAACGCTTGTAGAGTGATTCCCAGCATATGATTTTTCTGTGATCTCCACCTTCCATACCTTACAGCTTTCCAAACCTTCTCTTCCATCTCAGGTTATGTGGATATAGTCACAAATGAGCCAAAACCCACCAAATTCTCTCAGGTTTATGAAAAGTCAGGTTAAATATACTATATATTTTTACCAAGAAACCTGGGTATGAGAACTTAAATCAAGCATAGCATGCAGCTAGAGATGTGAAATCATTATCTTCCATTATTGGTATGGTACAATATCACAGATATTTCTCCATTTGTAATTCAGCAACAGTGCAAAAATGCAAAGCTAGGCAGCAGACTGTGCATTTGGGGTTGACGGGCTTCTAGAAGAAGGCAGCCCCCTTTCCTACTCCTTCCCATCCCAAAACCTTTGCTCTGCAGCAGTCAGGTATGCTGCCCATGTACCAGAATGGAAACCAAAGACATGGAAAGTGGTTCTCCCATTCTCCCCAAAGAGGAATGCTTTGCCCCGGAATCTTCCACATTGACAACACATCACAGAGTGCACACACCAGCCCCAAAAGCATGCCAGCCTTCCCACAACCCTTTATCAAACAAGTCCCTCCAGTCCAGGTGTACTCTGTGTCCATGAGCACGTTTCCCATCTGACGTTTGAGACGTCGGAGCAACTTAATTTTCTTATGGCAAGTTGGGAAAAAAAATTTCCATCTCCTCTGCTTTCTGGTCAATGTTTAAATGTCCAGGTATGCTGTATCAGTGATGAGATTCTGTGTCATAGGAATGACAGAACTAGCATGGACCAATGGCCAAGCAACAAAGAAAAGTAGGATTGTCTAAAAAGTCTGAGAGAAACAGCTGATCTGTCTCCTATTTATACGTACTTATACTCACTGTCAAGGTATATTGTCATACAAACTCTATTCCCCATATACACACACTTTTAAAAACCACCTGTACATTTAAAATGCTGCCCATTGTCCACGAGTTTCTTCCCAGGAAAGACTCATCTACCGGGCAGATATGTACAGATCTTCACTCACTGCCAGGGCTCCTATGAATAACGTCACACTTTTTCTTCATATCTATTAAAGCAAATAAATATATAAATCACAGCTCCTATTCTGTTTTCTGTGATGGACCATAAATTCCTCTGTCATCGATTGATTTATTTGTTGTCAGCAACCTTGTTCTGACTTACATTCTCCCAGCGAGGATCCAGCAGTAACAAATCTATGCCATATAGGGCAAGTGTTTAGATGAGAAGCAACCTGCCACCACCTCTACCATAAACATCATACACCTTTAAACTTCACAGGACTAGAAGACCTCAGCAATCAAGGGAGAACCACCACTGGTTAAAGGCAGACCCTAGGTAGGCAGATAAAAAGAGCTCCTTACAGTTTCATTAAACAACAAAGCAACATTTTAATGAAACACTGTTCATTAGAATTGAAAACATTTAATATCCTGGTATGCAGCAATACCAGGGATACAACTAAAACCTGCTGCAGCCTCTCAGTTTTCTATTCTACACTTCTGCACCCTTGTCAGTGTTAAGCACGTACGTCAGTCCAGCACAACGCCTGTTCCAAGCTTAGGAGACATGAGACAGCGCAGTTACCCAACACCACTCTGGGACTGCCTTTCATGCACCGGGTGCCCTGTCAGCACAGCTCTGAGGGAAAACAGGAGCTTCCTTTGCATGACAGAAAAGAGATGATGGCAGGATGTAACATGGATGTAGACAAGTCCATCTGAACTGGCTCAAATAACGTGAAGGGGAACAGCCTCCCTTAACTGATTGAAATCTAATGCATACAACAGTACTGAACGCCCCAGACATCCAAAGCAGAGCATTTCCCTACCCTCTTGGATATTCCGAGTAAAAAAAACTTTATGCAGTGAATCCCACTGTGGCCACCAAGGGTTTGCCAGTTTAGGCAGGACCACAGTACACTCGTCCTAGGAAAGCACCAGGCAGATGTGCTATATACATCATCCTCTCTTGCTTTGCTACTCCCAGGGGACCACAGTGAAGTTCTCTGCTGAAAAGAGGGTTGTGGGAAAGAAGCTTCCCTGTGAACAGAGAGGTGTTAGCAGGGGGCAAGGCTATTGGCCCAAGGAAGAATCACAGGGCATGGGGGAAGGAATGAATTGGGTGTGGGGTATTCTGAGCCTATTATGCACTTTCAGTCAAAAGGAAAGGATTCACTAGACCTAGGCAAAGGTGGCTTGCAATAAAGAGATGCCAAATGAAAGGACTGTATTAAAGTGAGATGGGGAAAGGGATAGATGAATCAACAGAGACCACAGCAGCTATGGGAAGCAATTTGTGGTGTGAGGGAACAGGATGGGGGAAAGGAGCAGGTGAAGATCACAATAAGCAGAAAGTGTGAAGGCCTGCAAGAAGATGCTTATCCTGCAGAGACAGCAAAATGTTAAGTGAACGCTATCCACAAGAGTGGTTGGGAGATTCTTTGCTTCTATAGTCTTGAGGATACGACGACTTCTTTACAAATGTCTAAAGCAACAAAACTAGTAATTCCTCTACTGTCCAATCTTTGTCCTGAAACATCAGCATATGCTTTAGAGCTACCTCTGCTTTCTCTTGTTCTTCTCTTTTTTCCTTCTTAAGCACCTTGGACAAACTACAAATGGCTCAAAAGCGATGAGCTGGGAATGGCATTTAACCGAAGAGTCATTAAACACTGGTACACTGAACAATGCTTCTTGAAACAAGGAGCCGTAATTATTTTCCTCCTTTGAATAAGTCACAGCAGATAAAGATGAAAGGCCTACTACATTTTCAGGAAATTTATTACTACTTACTTAGTTCACAACTTAAGGCATTGAAAATGGCTAGAGTCAGGAAGTTTTAAAGTCTGTGCTCTCAAAAGCAGAGCCACTTAAAACTGTCTTTTGCACATTTAGGACTAAAATAAAAGTGCACTCCATGGGCTATTGATTTATTCCGGCCAACTGCAACTTCAGAGAATACATCTCATTATAAAATGCTCGTGGACGTTCTCCTAGTTCGTGGTTCATTTACAGATTATTATAGCACTGTTATTTCATACACCAGTGCTTCATAATAAACAAAAGCGTTGCCCTGGAGGGGCTTCAGTTTAATCGACAATTCTTCCAGTCACGTTCTGTTTGAAGATGGTGAGAAACTGCTGGAACTCCCTCAAGGACAATAGGCTTACAAGGGCACCTTATCAATTTTATGAAAGCCTGCACATCAATTTGTCCATGTGAGGCCAAATGATGAGTTCTCCTCCCACTAAGAGGACTTGCAAGGCTACAGTGTGTCTCATCACTTACCTATTTCTTTGAAAGCCAAGTTTCACAGGGTGATTTCAAGCACACAAATGCCTGAAAGAGAAATATCCTATTTGACAGATGTCACATCAACGAGCTCACATTTGATTAGGAAGCTCTAATGCTTTTTAGCTGGTAGGGATCGTCACTGAGAGCTACTGCACAGGTACAGTGTGTGATTCCTGTTCCTGCGGGCTGGGGTGCCAGGAGTGGTGCTGGCATGTGTCATCTGTCCTTAGCACAGCAGGGAGATAAGGCCCAGAGAGATTTTACCTAGGGTTATAAATTGTGGTGGGGATGGACCACATGTCCCCAGGAAAAGAGCCACCCAGGTGGACAAGCTCTGTGATCTAGGGCAAGACATCCCTCTGCAAAATTAGAGCAAAAGATCACACTTTGTTAAGTGTTTTTTACAGCCTTAGACAACAGGCATTACATAAATACAGATTCATTCTATAATTAACACATGCACTGTCCTATAAAGGCACTTGACACCACTAAAAGCCTAAAGAGAGCACCTGGACAATTATTTTTACATCGCTGTAGGGTTCTAAATTTTTATCTTGTTTAATTTCCAGTGAAAGCACTCCTCCCGTACCCATTCTCTATTTAATTTTAGTTCTGGTCTAAGTGCTACTTCTAAGATGCAATAGATTTGAAAGTTAAGTGGTTCCCTACCATACAACAGCACAATTCATGTAAAAAACACACCCGACAAAATTATAAATTCCAAATGACCCAGCTGGAAATCACAGGTCAGAAGAGAATACAGGACACTCTCGCAGGTCTCTGTAGACCTCTGCATTGGAGCCACAGCAAATACGCACGTATTTTATGGACCAACACAAACAGCAGCTTGCAATACAAAACTCAGACAGCAAAGTCCCCAACCTCCTAATTTTCTTACATGATCCAACTGCTACAGCCAGCTCTAGCAGAGAGAGTTTAGATTGAAATGCAAAAAAATGTAGCAAAAGAAATAATGAAAACTAGTACCACATTATAAAGTGGTAAGGCCCTCGTTCTTGAAGCCTCTTTGGGAGGTTTCCCAAATTACTCCACTGATCTGAAAGACAGGTTGGTTTTTTTTTAACCGTTCACCTTCCTAAAAGCCCTCTATAAAAGCAGTTTAGTATGAGTGATTACATGCAGGCCAGCTCCATGATTGCCCAGGTTGTATTACATCCAAGATCAACTAGCAGTAGCATTCAAGAAAGTCAGGGGAAAACATGGATTTTTTTATTCAAACTTCTCCACAGTTTTTGTATCAATGTAAGCTGACATACATGGGTGCACACCCAAAGCACTACTGAAGGTGAGGGTTGAAAAGGTCTCAACAGTTTTTCTGTCCAGCTCCCCGACAATGTAAACACAGGTACATATGAGATCATATACTAAAACTGTGTCCTCAAATAACAGCAACAGCAAATGCTTGTCCTGGAACACCGTCAGGGAACTTCAAGTCCCCTTTGTAACTTTTATTAAGTGTCTGAAATTGGGCACCAGAAATCATGGCCCCACGTAATCATTATACACATTCACCATGTCTGTGCCTTTTATGTATACATTTAGTATAATCTCTAGCAACAGACAGATGTGCTATACACATTAATTGACTACTTATTTTTGAGGAGCAGGAACAAGTTGCAAATTTCATAGAAATGCCTTCTCTCTACACATCAAATTCTCTCGTGAGTCCGTATCTCCACTCTCACTCTACTACAGTTGGATTCAAATAGTTTAAACACAGCTTCCAGTGATGCTACATCATGTGCTAAGTGTTACACTGAGCAGCCGGAAGCAAAGATGTAAAGAGGAGGAGGAAGAGAAGGAGGAGATGCCACTTGGCTAGAAAATGAGCCAGGAATCAGATGCCAGCCAGGGAAACAAATTGACTTCTGCTGAAGAGGGTTTTTTTTTTTTTTTATTAAAAGATTAAAAAAGCAGATTGTCTGGCTGAAAAATGAACAGGTGGTGACTCTACTTAAATTCTGTTTTGAACCACAGCCCAGGTTCAAGAACGAATAGAAATGATTGCCGCACTGTGAAAACATAGCATCATCGTCGTCATCAGTTATACTCATCAGAATAACAGCTCACTGCGAGTCTTCGCCTTATAGTTACACCAAGACACAGTGATGCGAGGAAGTCTGTTGCAGCAGACAGAAGTCTATAAAGAAAATCAGACAATGACAGGTTGTGGCCTGATGCTAAATTTCATCAAGCTGGTCTCTATGAATTCAAATGGGCCTTAAAGAAGATCTCCTTCCAAAACTCTTTGTATGGAGTGAGGGATGGGGGATCAGTGCCTGTGTTCTTCTTCAACAGGACAATGCTATGGATCTATGGTCAGATTAGCAGTGGGGGAATTTATATGTCAAAGTGATGACCCAAACATCCAAGAGCGACATTTAAGTGTCCTTGCCAAAATCCTCCATTTAAAAACTAAGATTCCATGCAAACCAGACTGGCTGGAGGAGACTTTTGTCTTAAAACATCAGTCTGATCAGTTGTGAAATAAGATGGCCAATGCTTTAGCCAATGCCCACATTATTCAGGATCTCAGGAAACAGATATACAGGTTGAATAAGGGAAGGCTATGCATGACAGACCAGCAGGCACTGAGTCTTTCTAACCACCAAGGGTCACTGTTGATTCACTCAGATGAGGAAACAGTGGGGAAAGCACTTTTGATTATAATAACAAGGAACTGACTTTGTCTGCGAAGGCCTTCTAATCCCTGAGATGCCTGTCAAGGCTTGATGATGCTCTTCTAGGATACTTCCCATGGCAATAGCACTCCTGACTGCAGCGCACAGCCACTAAGACAGGATGCAGCTTGGTTGCAGCTGCCCCTCAATTACAATTTTCTCCTCAATTATTTACATCTCACTCCAGAACAAAGTATGCTAGCAAGATCCTTAACATATACATGTCCACGGACACCAACAGCAGTCTGGATATCTGACCACTCATCCCCAAAGCATATATTAGCCACTAGTAAATCTCAACCTGGAATCTCTAAACTTTCATCTTTCTTTGCACAGGCTAACAAGGGGTCACAGGACTCTCCCCTTGGTTGCCACAGATAAGGACATATAATTTATCTTGGGAATAGCCTTCTTGCTGGTTTCTGACTTTTTTCCTTCTTTTAAGCTGGTTGTCAAAGCTCTGTCCACTGGGCTAATATCAGCTGATTTCACTACTCAGACTTACATTATCTTCCTTCTTGTTCAAAAAATTGCTATCATGTCATCATCTTATTTAACAAAGAAGGAAAAGATGATTTTAAGCACCAATTTACTGTATCTCAGGCCCTGTCTCCAAATGCCAGGGAGAAAGAACTCCAGTGTTAATGAGACAACGTGCTAACGCACACACCAGAGTGCTGCATTACCTCAGAAGGCAGCAGCACGTCTTACATACATGTAGCATTTCAGCTTTTTTTTGCTTTTAAAAAGAAACAGCGTGCAGGCAGAAACCACCCAAATATGACTAATTTACATGGTCTGGAATAATCCAGCTGCCATACTGCAGCTTCGCACCTGCCATTGTCTGCAGAGGCTTTGCAGTCAGTCATTAGGTTTTAGGATATCTCATACCTAAGAAGAGTCCAGCTGCAGTGAGCTGGCACCAGGCGGGGGAACTCAGCACGATGCTCTGCAACGGCAGCTCCAGGTTGAGCCATAGTTGGGTCTTGACACTGCAAAGGCGAGAGAAGCATATGGGAGTACTCCAAGCTCTCCTTGCTGTCACCAACGTAGGGAAAGTGGCACATGAACCAGGGAAAGGAGTCAAAGCACCAGCCATGGAGAGAGACAGGCGGGTGAATGAAGACATAAGCATTTTTCAAAGTTTGTACAAGGCAGCAAGGATTGGGGGAAAAGCAAACTAAGATTTAAGAATAAAGGGGAGAGCAAGAAATTGCTACTGGCTGGGCAAAGGCAGGGAAACTGATAAGAAAATACTCTATTTGATGGAGTCAGGAGAGAAACTGTAGGTTGAAGGTACACAAGAGATCAAGGGCACAGGGACTGAAGCAGAGCTATTGGGAAGGGGCCTGACACTGGCTGTAGGGCCACACTGAGAAAAGACAGGCTTGGAAAAAGAATAATCTAGAAAAAGAGGCAAAAGAGGTTGCTCTTGGGAAAACAGGCATATGCATAAATCCTGCACTCCGATGAATATCCACCTCTTGACCAGGGTGAACGCTTCCTGAGTCTTACTGCTTCTCTGCTGTCAAACTCGTGTGCAACCTGCTGGCAAAACATCTCAAAAAGAGCACTCAGTTATATAAAGATGAAGAAATGACAGAATTTGTGTCTTACACTTTTGCTGATGTGAAGTCACTCATATGGGCCTCCATCTCCACCAGAGGACAAGTGGCTACTCAGCTGCAGATAAAGGCACACAGCACCAGCCTTTAGGAAACCTGCTGCAGGAACTGGTGTTAGTGTGTATGCAGCCACCTGGGATTATCGGTCAATCAGGAAGATTGGCTGGATGAATATTCAAAGCCCAATACTCGGAGGACAGCAGGGAACCAAGCCTCTTTTGCTGTAAATCTTCAGAAGGAATATGAAGGCAGCAAGCTATCTTTAACTCTTCAAATTACATTACACATTAATTCATTACATTAAATATTCCCAGCGTATTTTAGCTATAAATTACATCACTTATTTGCATCTCTGTTGAATTAGGGGACAACTCACTCATGGGTCAGGCACAAAAATCCCATTTACCCAGCATCAGCATGATAGCACCTTTACTTGAGAGCACCCCTTACGAAAAGGTGTGGCACGTTAACTCTGGGGCTTCAGCACAGAGCATGTCCCTGCCCTCCACACATCCATGTGCTTGCTTAATGTCAAGACCCTCTACGGCCATTAACAGGAGTCCTCATGAGAGGAAACCATATCCCTGAGTATGGACCATATTGAAGCTTAGCTGAGGAAAAAAATGAGTCCCCATGAGTCCTGGGGAGCCAGGGCCAAGCAACTGCATGATAAAACAAATACAGAAATATAGTCTTGTTCAGGCTCTCATACAGTATTGAAACTTCCCTCTCTGGAGAGAGACAGCTGGCTACAACCTCACGTCCAGAAATGGAGCGAGGAGCTGTGGGTCAGGAGCCCTCCCCTCGTAACTCCTGCTCTGGCACCTGGTCTACACTGCCTGCACAACTCCTTGTCTGGGATTCAGAGTTGCTCAGTAACAACACAGTCCTTGAAAAGGAGCTCTGACAGAAACGATAAAGTAAAATGTGAGCAAGACGAGAGCAAAGGCTTAATTAATTTGCATCCATTTACTAATGGCAGACTATTTGCACCATGCTGGGAGTGCTCCTCCCATTTAACAGTACATGTAGAGTATTTCTGACCTGCTGACAAGGTTGTAGCTGACCTCAAGCGTAACAGACCTAAGTAAAGGAAGGAAAAACGTTGCTGTGGTTGTTACCACAAAGACCTGAAAGGTCGTAGCCAGCAGCACAGCAATACTCTGAAATGTATGCTCCTGAGGGACTGCCACCATAATAGTTCCAGCTGTAAATATTGCCTCTGCAGTAGCAGAAACAGAAGATGTTTTGTGTTCATCGTCCAAACTGAATTAAAAAAACCTGAAATATCAACCATTCAGGCTATATACATATACACACAAACACGCACACACATAAATCTTTCATCAATTGGGAAGTTTTCCAGCTTTTGATGCTGTGTCTTGAATTAACATTGCAGTTTCTCTCCGAGTTACCTCAAAGCTCTAACAGATTGTGTGGCGCTTGTATTAGCACCCACCTGGAATGAACAGAAGGGGAAGGTGGTGAGGGAAAGACAGCAAGGAGCATAGCAAGCTCACAGTGGTTTAGGTAATAAAATAGAAAACAACTGAGGCCATTTGACTCTCTCACCAACTGCTGCCACTCAGCTTTAGCACAAGACTGAACTAAAGTTTGCCTTCACAGTCATACATACACAAGTCATCATCTTCACTGTGAACGGTTCACATGCACGTGATGACAAAATCAAGCCCAAAGCGATACAGAATGGCTGTGCCAATCACTCTAAGAAAATGCCTGGCCACATAGTACTGAAAGCTGCATTTGAAAAACACACTGCCCACCCAGACCCAGCTGCCATCATCCATCCAGTCCCCACTGTCATGATCAGCTGGTCTGTAACTGGCGGCATCCTGCCATGAGCTGGTTCTCAAAACACATCTGAAAACAGAAGATCAATGAAGATACAGAGTAGGCAGCTTCTGCCTCTGCACCAACATTCATCAGCTGAAGCAAGGAAACACACGTCAATCATTTTGTATAAGAGTCACCTTAACAAAGCTTTGTCACAGCATCCATGTCTCTTGCTGTCAAAATAAACACTGACAGTCTGAATGCCCTTTATATAGGTACAGAGACATGAGCCTCTGACAATATTTGATTTGACTAACCTTATCTCTTAAGCTTATTTTGGATTTCACAACACATCTACACTAGAAATACAAGTGACTATCAACACTGTCAGCTGTTCTGGTGGACACTACCTTGGTGCTTTCTACGGAGGGAAGGGCGGAAGGGAAGAAGTCCCAGAAACGACATTTGCTTTAAGGCTCTGCAGCAGTCACATCATCTTCCTGATAAAAGCCAGTAAAATGTGCATCTGCTTGGAAGAATGAAGACTCAAGTTTCCACCTACCAGTGCAGACTACTTCTACAACTGTGCCCCCGACATTCATTTATTTGTAGTAATATGACAGTGCTGAAATAGAAATGAAGAGTTGTGCCTAACTTTGAGATCAAAAAAGCATTTCCTAAGGTTCCAGGAGAAAAAAAGACCCAAAACAACACATACCAGACTCCAGCCATGAACCCTTCCCTGTTTCTGTGTGACTTTGTATAAACAATTTGGTGGTGTTTAGAGGCAGTAGCTCACCAGCTTGAATACAGAAAACTGCTGGGAGGCCAGAAAAACAGAGCCCAAGCAGCATCTCTTTGCTATTCTGTTCCAGTATGTCTGCATCTTGTCTTTCCTTCCGTAAGATGTGGACCTTCCACAAGATCATCAGCAAAGGTTTATGCATAACATGAGCCATCTTGACCAGTGGATCATGCCTGCTTTAGGAGCTCAATAATGCTACTTAGATCTTTAATGCATCTCCCGGTGAATAAGGTAAAGAAATCAAGAAGAGCCTCTTACTGTAATCCCATGAGAAACAAACTTACTGACCACTCATTCATTCATTCAGGGCCCCACGATGCAGACACATGCCCTTTCTAAATAAAAAGATCACCAAATCTGTTGGTGAAGGCCTTGTAGCAGCTGTTGGGAACTGATAAGTCTAAGTCATTTAAAGGTAAAATGCATCTGAAAAGAGCAATTTGAGAGTAAAATTTGCTACCTTCTAAGCACGAGCCCCTGTTTCCCCAGCAGAGTGGTTAGTGTTCCTTGAGGCAATGCCTGTGCACACCAAGGTGGGCAGATGTCTATGCTTACTGAGTGCCTGTCAGAAAAACTCACTGCTGGTTATCCCCTGGGCCAAATTCTGATTTGGAGAACTACAAAGCAAAAGTGAGCAGGCAATAATCCCAAAAGATCTGTGAATGAGATGGACTATTCTAAGTCCAGATAGACCTGGGGGAGCCATGTAAATATATTACAAGCACCAAGATTTATATCAATGCCTGGAGCTGACAAGGTCTCTCTTCCTATTTAATTGCCCACTCCAGACTAAGTTAAGTGATTCCATGTGGGACCATGAGGTAAAGATGAGTGGCTCTGTCTAGCCTCAACACTGAATATAATACAACACTAATATAAAGAGCGAATCTCCCAAGCACAGATCACTATATTATCAAGCATTTGCTGACAGCTAAAATAATTCAATTTAGGGCAGAAATACACCTTGCAGTGCACAGACAGACTGGCACACTAATCTGGCAACAATCTTGCTAGGAAATTTGCTACTGAAACCTCTTCCTCTTTGCTCTTGATAAGTGCAATCTTGTGCTACTTACATTGTTTAAAATGCGGCTGTAGAGATTCCTCCCCAACTTAAAGCTACAATCACAAGAACTCCTATGATTCTCTCAACCTGCTCTCAGTTACTTGTTTCAATGCTGAGGGTCCTCCCTGGCTTCTTACCACACTTACCCCCTAATCACACACTGACCTCCCAGCTCCACTATACCAAAATCAGTCTGTATCATTCATCTGCAAAGCTTTACATGAACCAGTTCTGTCCTCTCTTCTCCCCTTCCCTGGCAGTGCTTGTACATATGAATATCTGTTAAAAATCCTCGTGGCCTCCTCCTGGCATCAGAAATCTCATCAGGTAGAAAGGCCAAAAAGTAACCACAAGCAGCAAACTGTGAGTGGTTGGGCAGCTGTATATATACCTACATCTATATATCTATATATAGTGTACTGCATTGCCATGTTCTCCCCACTCCCTTGTGTTCCACATGTCCATTTATTGCCTCTGACTTGACTGCAAGTTCTTTAGGGCAAGGACTCCTGGATAACAAGCCTTTGTGTAATACATTATTGATGTCCACATGGGCTTCTAGGCACAACTGTGATACAAATCCTAAATGACAGTAGTAAGACAACTACTGGCATGAGCTTAAAAACCAAGCTGAGCCCTTTAGAAAAGTCTGGCTTCAGTGATAAATTTAGGTTTTTAAATAACGCATAGTCCCAGAGCATCCGCGTGACTCATCTACACCAGCTAATTTATTCTTACAACACCTAGGCTAGACAAGGAAATTTAAGCTCCGTCACTTAATGACTTTGGGATACTGAAGGATACACAAAGAGAGGGACTGAATTCAAGATTTGCAGCCTTTGACCTTAACCACAAGTTTATATTTTCTCCCTTTGGGAACTACAGCCTGACTCCTGATCTCAAGTCACCCAACATCATGCTTAACACACTCTCCTCATAAATCAGAAGTAGTATGAAGAAGTTGCCTTCAAAGAGCAACATCCTTTCCTATACTTATGAAACAAGGTCAAAGAAAGTTAGAATAAGCAGGTGTTACCCTGTGCAATCCAAAAGGGATAACGCATTTAAAATGTGTGTTACTTAAATCATTAATGGGTGCAAAAACTTCAGATACACAGTATACATGCAACACTGGGAGAGAGGGAAGAAGGAAAGATTGGATCTGAAATATTTATTTTCATCTTTAAACCATATTAACTCTCTTCCTGACACAGCGAAAAAGAAATGAACCTCTTAATTTATCCCCACAGCACAGTATTAAATAGGAAAGCTTTAGCTCTGCTTTACAGATGAAAAATTGACATATATTGACTTAACTAAACATAAAAGAGTGAAACATCCAGCAAATCAAACAGCCCATCTGGCTGAGTACTTTTTGAAGCTATGCAACAAGAAATAGCAAATAACCACTGAAACAACACATAGAGGAAATGTCTACCTCAGAACAACCAGGAGATCTGTGCAGAGGATGGGCAGCCTTGACCCTCTGCCCTTTGTTTAAGACTTAGAGCTGGGTCCAGCTGCCACTTTCACATAGAGCTGACCCGAGCCTACCATTTTTAGAGTCCTGAAAGGAGTATTTCTGGGAAGAGTATAATAATAATTCCTTTTTGCCTTGCCCATCTAGATGCTAAATTCTTCAACATCACTTAAGAGTGTACTCAGAGGGAGCACAGTACAATGAGATCCTGGCAGGGCATGAGGCCATCAAGCCATGTCATGGCAAGTGTGATAATGCCTTCAGGTCAAAGGGACAGTAGAATCACCCAGTTCTCACAACTACGTAGGTGCACAATTACAGTTTACAATGTATTTGTACAGTCCAGGTGTTCTGCCCAAACATCTTAGGGTTAATTAAGATGCATTAAGACAGCCTCGCCTGCACACCCATTAAGACCACATTATGAGTGCTAGGAAATGCTATGGCACTTTTCAAGAAGAAACTGGCACTTGCACAGAGCAAGCATGGATAATATACAAGATGTTGTTATAATCAGGCATCTTGTAACTTCCCAGATAACTGCGCCGCTGATCATAAGAGCCAGCAACTGCATTTAACTTGCTGAACGCTATTTACTTCTAATAGAATTTTTCTAAACAAGTCTCAAGAAACACAATGAAGTCGTTTATTTTAAGCAGACTCTTCACAGAGCAGAGTTAGAAATCCATAATCACGAGTATTTACGCAAAAAGTTGTAATTCTCCATTACTGCGTAACAGGCAACAACAACTGCCTGGTGTATGAATATATGATACAGTGCAATACAGTTGCCAGCACAGAACACATACACTTCGAAGAGAAACAGCTGCAAAAAATTACAAGGGTCATGAATCCCTCTCCAGTGTTTAAGACCAGTCAGAGAAATTCCCCCAGGTAACCCAAGAGACACCTGTACCATGTAGGAGAGGAGTGCAGGCACACTCACGTAGCAAAGACCGTGTCCGCAGACCTGTGATGTACACAGCTAGACAGTCTTAGGAAACCACCACCTTTCTGCAGGGCACATGAAGCCACGTCAGTAAAGACACAGCCACACCGATACCGTGATGTGACCTCCAAATCCTGCACTACCTTCAGCCAGCACCAGCTTAGTTCCGTGCCACAGTTTTGGATGTAGAACTCATGGTTCAGCCTTCACGAAATTGTGCATTAATTCTGTCCTCTCCTCAAACGCAATCAACACCCTGAAAAAGGAAAAAGAGCTCAAACATAAAACAGAGCTTCCCTTTACTGGCAAAAAAATAAACTCTGGGATAGAAGAGGGCTTCCTCTCTTCCAGAGAGCCTCAGCTGGTACCACAAAGCTAAAATGACAAGTCCAGAAACAACACAAATGATAAGAAACAATAAATTTTTTTTTTTTAAGCATTTAGGCACTAAAGGCATTGAAATGGTTAACCTTGTGTGAAAGGGACTCCTCCTGGAAAGTTCCAGAGTGTTTGACTACACAGAAATAATACCCAGAGTTTTGTTGGTGTTTTTTTTTTTAAAGTATAGTCTAGTGGGGCTGAAAACTTTTTAGATTGTAGATGAGATCCTCTCTGAAGAGGCTTCAGATTCTTAACTGCTATGATGCTGAGGAAGTGAATGAAATTGGTGGACTTGTTGGGGGGGTTCATTTTCATTTATTTCTAAAACAGGTATCATTCCTGCCTCCTCCTGACTTACACACACTGCATTTGGACTCCATAGTGAAGGAGCAAAGCCCAGCAGAATAGGAAAGAGAAAAAAGATATGTAACAGACGTGAGAAACTGGCATTTAAAGCAAAGCCTAAACAAACCCAGATAAAAATCACTTCGTCAAGTGCCTCAAAAACAAAGGGCTTTCAGCTTAGCAGAGAAAGCAAAACCTTGAATCATTCAAATGAAATCCTCATCTGTGCAAAGTTCATTGTGGTTTTGTCAATGACATCAACAAGGTTCTTCTGTGTGTTGAAATACAGGAACCTTATTGGGATGCTCTTCATTGCATGGATTCCAGTTAGCATCGTGAAAATCTCATCTGAATTCTACCTCTGAGCATCACAATAATGCAGTGGTAGCAACAGCAATAACAGAAAAAGACAGCATTTCAAAAGATCTACAACTCATCACAACAAGCATTTCTGCTGAAATCTTAGCGTTCAATAAAATCAAAACAATGTTGACAATATTAAAAAAAATAGTATACAAGTCATTCCACTCCACAACATTTCCAGAAGAAAGAGGTTTTTGCTCACTTTTCATTTTTAAATGACTTTCTCTTATTTAAATTCCATACTTTTTTCCTGTATATTACGTTTACACTTCAGATGTCAAAATCTAAATGAAACATTTCAGTTTTGAAATTTGAAACAAAAAAACCCACAGACTGTAAGTCAGATATCTCCCTGTACACACATGTGAGGCTCCAGAGTTTTTGTTTGTGGAGTCTTTCAACATTTTTAGGTTTTGCTCAAAGTCAGTAGGAAGCAGCATCCTTAACAAATTTCCAACGTCAGGGAAAACTGGCCTTCCACCCTCCACATGGCTATTTCCACATCCCTTTGCATCAACTGATTATAAATGAGGATCAAGAAAGGTGGGACAGTTTCTAAAGCTAATTAAGGAGAAATTCCAGAAATCCAAAATTTAAAGGTGATTTTTTTTTTTTAAACTAATGGTATAACTGAACTCACACATACAACACTACAAAAGACACTTCCTACTGACGAGTAGCATCCAAGGCTCAGAAGACAGAGTGCAGTTTCCTTGAGCTGAGCAGCCTGCGAAAGCTCCAAGGGGAAATGCCACATTTAACAAAATAAACAAAGCTGGCAACTGTGAAATGAGAATGCTTCACATTCAAGAAGAAAAATTTAAATTAAGAAATTAATTACGAAAAAAACCCAAAACGGTTAATCAACTAAATTTAAAGTTTTGTGTTACATTGCAATGGGTCTGTCTCAGAGATGACTGTTTGCATCAGCTGTTGAGTAATTAGGACTGCAGCTAGTAACGAGCATCTCAGCAGTTGCTGCTTTGTCCAGATACACGTTGTATAAACGTCCACAGAGAAACACGGCAGCGCTATCACGAGCTGCCTGTCTGAAAACACCACCCCTACACGGTCACTGCTCCCATTCAGGCATGGATTATAGCCACACAGATTGACGAGTAATCTCAGTAGACAGTGCAAGGTAGGACATCGTGTTGGCAGTCAGCAGAGCTACAGCTAGAGCCAGTCCAAAGTAAACATCCCTGAAACACGTATAAATGTGGGTGTTGAGTCCTTTAGCACTGTCTTGTTCTACAAATACACATCCATGAAGCTGCTCTACTAAATTTTTTATATACATATATAAAAATACATATATATATTCTTAAATACCTAAGGAGTATGGGAAAGGCACTATGGGAATCATCTAACATGAGACCTTGGAACCTAGAACTCAGTGCTTATGACTGTGTTTATGGGATTCATAAACAGTGCGGTGAAAACTCATTAATCACTTTAATGACTTTTCCTCGCTAACCCTTAGCACACGGAACTAATCACTTTTTCTCAGTATATGAGCTTTAGTCATAGAAAATACATATTTATACAAATTATTAATTAATCCCTTTTTGACATCTACTGTACCCGAAACATCTGGCATTTTTCTCTCTTAATCAACACAGTTCCCACAGGCTTGGTGTTTTAAACACAGTTATTTTAAATAACTCCAATTGTCAACACCAAATCAGGTTTTGTGCCTTTAGATGGCCGCAAACGTAATTACTAGAGACAACCCATCAATTGCTAACTCCTGAACACGTCTATCGAGAGACAGAGGCTCGGAGAGGACATGCATCCCTCTGCTCCTTGCCATCTTCTGCATACTTATACTGGTCTGCAGGACTGGTACAAAAGGCTGCTTGAAAGCCATCATGAGATATGAAGTCACCTGCTTTATACAACCCTCAATAGGCAGCATGCATACATACCAAGCAAGAAGAGTCTTTTTCGTATTCCTTGTCAGGAAATAAACTCCTGATGAAGGAATCACATGCCATAAGAATGCCTGTTTTATTTTATTCTCTATTATCAGAGATCAAGGACTAAGGGAAGGATGAGCTTTTTTTTTCCCCTCCCACAAGTAAAGGTTCCCTATAGGTCTGGGAACTGTGACCATGGTTCACAAGAGAATCTAATGTATATCTCTTTATAGGTTTCCAGTCCAGTGTTTCAAGCAGACCTCAACCCCTGAATTGGGCTAATCCACTGTCTTTTCCAGTTCAAGGTGCAAAGCAAGAAAGGCAACCAGACTTGAGAAATACTGAGGACCAGTCTGGTATCCAAAGGGATATTAAAAAAAAAAAAAAAAAGCGCTCCACATTTCAAATTGGACTGGGCCTTTCAGGGCTATACTGTGGACTTCAACCCCAAGATACTCCGGTGTAAGAGTGGTGGTTCACCAAGCAACCAGAGAGCAGGGGGACAACGGGAGAGAAGGCAGGGCTGGGAGAAGCAGGTCACACACTAGAATAAAAGGCAGACACTGTCCCAGAGCAGAGAGATCAGGAGCTATATGACATTGGTGCTGGGCCCATAGCTGTTGTGGAACCGTCAGGCTCCCGCATCTGCATGAACGCTGGCAGAGTCTGCAGTAGAAACAGTCTCTACCCTTTGCTTTCACACACAAAAAGTTCTCCCACGTAGTATAAAGCTGCAGTGTTTTCTATAAAGCTCCCTCTGTGGGGACCCTGGTGTTGGCCTTTCCATTACACACAACAAAAAATGTTTTCTCACCTCTGACACCAAAATGGGTCCTATTTCTAAAACAGCTGTCTCGCACCGTTTGTTACTTAAGAGAAAGCCCTGAATAAATGGAGAGTACATTGACCTGTGGCTAAGAAAAATGTTGCTAAGACACACAGCTTAATTGCATCTGTCAAAAATGTATTCGTGCTCACTACACCTGATGAATCATCACCACACACTTTCCGACTGCCAGACTGAACTCTTTAAGGACAACAGAAGTCTTGGAACTCAGCCACCTAGAAATCTTTAAATAAAAGTCTATAAATAAATAACAAATGTATTATATAGGTCTTCATGCAGGTACTTGGACAAATTCCTTGTCATGGCACTAAAACCATTGTGCTTACAGTCTTCCTGAAGTTTCACAGAAGGGTCTTATCACTTCCTCTTCCCACCCTTCAAATGTGTATTGTATCCTCTGAAATGGTTATCACAGCCCTCCCCTCCTCTTTCAACTTTTCAGCTGGAAGATAAGCAAATTTTATTGGCTGATATTTATTTTGTCTCAGGTTCAGTTAATACTTGCAGTACGTGATTGGTGATTTCATCTGCAGGATTAGGACCATACAAAACACCATCTTAGAAATAAATGACATTTCAATGACCTCATGATGAGCTTTCTTGTGGAAAAAAAGCCAACTTAATGTCTAAAATATGGCAATTCTATTAATCTTGTAATGGTGTTGCGATGGAATTTGCAAACCTAGAGCTCAGAATAAGGAAAACCACACGGGTATTTGTCAGCTGCTTTGACTAAGTGGTTTAGTCAGAATTAGAGATAGACTCATCACAGCAGAACTCCAGATTACTTCTCTAAGCATGATTTGGTTTTCCAGGTACAGCTTTGTAAGCAGGAAGTCACACAAAAGCATACCAGAATATACTGAAGAAGCAGGGACTTCTGTTAAGACTAAATGGAAATTTCTTTCAGTTCCTTCCCTCCTCTCTTCAATCTCATCAAGGTTTGCCTATAGTCTTTCAGAGTCTATATCAATATGTAGACCTGGGCTATATAACCCCCAACTCCTCTTCTAATGTCTCCCCCGGCATTCACCTAAGCTTAAAGGTGGGTTCCAGATACAAGTTTCCAGGGGTTTATGTGAAATGCAATTACATTTCCATGAAGGTGAAGGAGTCTTTTACGTTCCACTTGAAATACTTTACAATGTGCAGCAATTATTTAATTCTTTTCAACTAGACCTTGGACATGCTCCACTTTATTACTGATCTGACTGCTTTCAAGTATCCTCCTTCTGCAATAAGCCATTTCATACAGCATGTTGATATGGTTTACATTCTAAGTAAGGCTCTAACATGTGTTTTTAAAGTGCCCTTATACTCTTGATTGAGGAAAAATTTCTTTCCTTAAGAATCAACAATCAGTTCTGCTCTTTAACTGATGAAAAAGATCCATGTGAGGAAGAAGTGAGTTTACAGCCATAGCACCTTCTCTTTCACATCAGCATAAGACTCTTCAGTTCTTCCATTGAAAGCCTCTTGATCTCTCGTTGATGGACAAGTTCCTAAAACTCATATTCCACCTATGCCAGGTAAGACTTTGCTCTACCAGTTGTAATAACCGTGATTGCATGTATGGAAAGAGCTCCAACAATAATGTTAAAATCTTGATCAAAGAGCTTTGCTTTGGTTCATTGCATATGACTAGCAAAAGTTGTTTGACACTTCTGTATACCTGTCTCTGTAAAATGAGAGATATTTATGTTTACCTCCTCATAAGAACATTGAAAGCTTGTTAAGTATTTAAAAATTACTGGATGGCAGATGCTAAGTATTTTCAGTAGGATTTCACACCAGCAAGATTTTAATTACTGCAGTTCCTCATTTGCTTGATTCCCTGATGAACTGATAGGCAGACTCTCATTTATTCACAGCTGAATACCCAAAATGTCAACTAGGGCTGAGACGGTGTTGTACATAACTTCAAACCTGAAGTGTGCTACACTGCTCTTTTTTTTCTTTCAGACACGCATACAAAGACAGCAGATCATCTCTGCTTCTCCGTGCACGAGAGAGGAGAGTGACCCCATATGAGATTGATCACCATGAGGTACTAAACCAAATTATATCATGCTCATAGCAATGCCTTGAGCTAAGCTACTTACGTGGGTCTTTTGGCTAATGCTAACCTTTGCAAAAGCAGATTGGTTTAGGTGTGTCAGTCAAGGAGATGCAGGCTCGTTCTGCTGAGAGCTTAACTACACTATGTGAAGATGCACTTCCATTTGACTAATCCTGCAGTGGTGCCCTGTCAAACTAAACAAACATCCAGTGTACTGGGCAAGCTGGTAAAACCTCCTTCAATGCTACTGCAACTTCCCAGGCTTCTCTCACCTTGCTACCAAGTTATCTAGATGCTGTCTCTGCTCGGACCTTGTTTAGAAAACTTACCTGCTCCTCAAACTTCTCTTCAAAGTGATCCTTCAGCTTTAAATTTAGTTAAGCAGCTTCACTTCAGACTTACTCCCAGCTGTAGTTTAGCATGTACTTTATTCTTCATGTTACAGTGACTCAGGAATTTTTCACTTGAGCTCAAGGTCTGGTTGTGGTACAAACAAACTTTGTGCAACTGTTAAAATGAAGAGTCAGCAACTGAGCTGAAAGACCCCCTCCAGGTCAGATTACACCTGTGTCACACAGAGTACTAACTCAGCTCCTGAAGCTCTGGTCTTGGCAGCAGCACCATCCTCTCATGCATGCAGGCGGGTGGTGAGTTGTCTCATAATGCATTGATCCCTGCCTCAGACTTTGCCACTGCAGGAGACATGATGTAAGCACCTAAGAAGTCACTGTCTGGCACCTCTGATTTTATTACAAGATGGCTTGGATCAAGGAAGCCATCAAATTGGCTAATAAACATTCTGAGCTGTGCAGCATAAACCATGAAAATGGTCACTTTATGAGTGCAATGATTATCTCCAGGCTAGGCTGCTCCAACCTCGGGAACTTGTTTCCTACGTGTTGAATAAATTTGGGTTTTTCCTCTTGTGCCCCACAGCTTCCCTGAAGCTGGCCCAGGTGACAGCGGAGAAGCAAACCTCATCATGTGCTATTTGCTTACATTAGTAAAAATCCTCCTTGCCAAGGCAACAGCTACCAAAAGCTTTCCCAGATGCTGCTTGTGCAGGATTACTAAAACACTTCCTGAACAATACCCTTAATGAGGAATGGTGAGACTTAATTAAAGTGTAAAATAATTAAAAGGCAATCAAGAGCAATAAGAAGTTTCCCTACATTTAAAATGTAAGACATGGGGGAGGGGATCGTCCAATCTCCGTGATTTTCAAATGGCTTTTAGAAAATGAAAGAATAAAGAAGATATTAGACAAAGATGTGTAATAAAGGTTTCAACAAAGCAATCAAATTATGAACAAATATAATAGATATAAAAAGGCACACATTTCTCATGCAAATAAAAATCCCCATCTCGCTTATCTCAGGATATAAATGAAACACAGTAAGTCCTGGGATATAAATGCATAAGTGCCCTGCCCATTGGTTTCAAACAGTCCCTTGTTCCCTTTGACAGTCATTTTGATGGCCTGGGCTCATGGCATTTCCAAAACATAATTATTTCAAAGGAAATGGGTAGCTGGAGCAGGAAACACTAACCTTGAAGAAACACCTTGAGAGCAATTCAGTTTGAGCTGATTTTCTTTCTTCCTTTTCAGGAGGAGAGAAGGGATTGAACAATAGTTTCTATTAAATTTTATAGCAGTAACTCAGCACAACACTTTTACTGTTAGAATGAAGAAGTCCTTGAAAAACAAATCCTTTCAGTTTCATTATATTAAAAAGGGAATTTTGGTAAAAATAAAATCCTTTTCTTTAAATCCTGAAAAACGCGAAGGGTTTGATTTTTGGTTTGTGGGTGGGTTTGGGGAGTATTTTTTTGTTGTTTTGGTTGTGTTTTTTTAGTTTTGTTTTGGGTTTGGAGTTTTTTGTGCTGGTTGTTTGTTTGTTTGTTTTTTTAAACACAGCTTCACCTACTACTTAAGCACTGAGAGACTGTAAACAACAATTGATTTGTAGGAAGAAGCTATGCCAGACCTTTCCAGCCACATAGCTCAGGCTGCTTTGCTCTGTATCCCATCCTTGCTCCTGGAGAGCACATGGTAGAGCACATAGTACTTACAAAGTGAGCATGCCAGAGAAGGGTAGAGGACATCCTAATTGCTCTCGCTCACCGACTCCATCATTGACTACAACCTCATATAATATCTGTTCACTGAATCCAAAGCATGTAGAGACAGGAATGCTTTTTCCTCATGAGTCTGTCAAGCAGGCAACTCCTTGTCCATCTTCTCCTTCCATAGAGCAAATACTGCCTGCACTGATGATACAGCTCTCCTCACAGTGATGATCTGCATCACCCTAGCTATTATCAGCCAGGTTTATGCTTGCACCTCTTTGAGGAACGGGGCAGACCAAGCACAAGTCTAGTAGAAGAGAAAAAAAAAATCACAAGACAGGCTTGTTGCCCATCAAAACAAAGAAGGGCAAAAGAATTTTCCTAAAATAATGAGAAATTAAAAGCTGGAATTGTGACATACTTGCATTTTCCTGTGATTTACTCAGAATGCAAACTCTTCAAGACAATCAGCATCTCTCCCTTCTTAAGTTCACAGCATCAAGCACCAACCAGTAGAGAAGATGATTTGTTCAACACAACACTACCTCTAACACAAACAATAAAACCCGCGTGCTCTGAATATGAACCTGTGACAGGCAGAGCTAAAGATGGAGAAAGAAATAAGATGCTTATCAAGTTTATGAATTTATTATTTTTGTCAAACTCACACTGGCTTTGAATACAAGTAACAAAGAAATAAAATCAGGGAAAACGTGCCCCTGTAAAACAGTTTACATTCACAATGAACAAGCACATGGATTTTTAACTGAAAGAAACCAGAGAAAGGAAACAATCCTGGGAATAAGCTACATAACACCTCTACAGAGCTCGTTCCTCCTCATCATTGCCAGCACTCTTTTGCCGGACTCCTGCTAACTTCCACCCAAGAAAACATTGATCAAAAACTAAACCCAAGCTGACTGAGGTGGTGCCACTGCCCTTTCATTCTTCTGTAACTTCTCCTCCTCCTGGAGGGAAGATGTCCATTGAGATCATCACCTCTCCAGAGAGAGGAGATATCAACAGTACGCATACAGCGGCTGACACACCAGGCCCCAAACGAGTTTGGACCTTGGACAACATGCTGTTAAGAATAATTATTCAGAAAGCCAAAACCCACGGAACAACATTTGCAGAGGCTACCATCTCTTGGATTTAAACTGATTCCTACTACCGTGTTTCAGAAAGACTCCGTGGCAAAATTTGTCACAGCTATTTGTTATTTGGGGCCCAGGACATCAATTTTATAGAAGGTAAAAAGAGCTCGAAGTGGTCTTGAAGTCAGCTTTAAAATAGGGATCGAGTGACAACTAGTGGAGATTTTCATAAGTGCATCTCCATCGATTTCTCTGCAAATCTACATCAAGATCCTATTCATTGAAATAAAACAGAAAAATGTAGAAAAGCTTTCCAGAAAAAATGTGTACACGTATGTGAAGACATGGGGAATGTGAATGTGCTCATGTGACTGTAAGCTGTTTCTTACCAACCTGGTAACGCTGCTCAGATACACAGACTTCCACAAACCCAGGAACTAGAAAGCAGCCGACCCCACAGGAATACACAAGCCTTAGCAGCCCACCACCCGCTCCCAAATAATGAACAGGTGGGAGTGAAGATGGAAGGAGTCAGGAGAAGGTAGCATGACCTTCCTCCTGGTGCATCCCTTCCCTCAAGTGTTCCAGCTATTAGAAGCTTATGGCTCCTCAGCTAGAGGCTGGGATTGAACTATTCTGTTTAAGAGCCCATGAATCTCTCCTCCATGAATTTCTCTAGTCTGTGTATGCTTTTAGCCTCAACAACATGATGTAGCAACGAGTTCCTCAGCTCTGTTCTGAGTTGCAGGGAAATACATTATTTACTTAAAAACTACTACTTATTTCATTGGATGGTTTCTAATGCCTGATTTATGAGAAGGTGAACAATCATTCCCTAATTCATCTTCTCTCCCTTCTTCATGATTTCATTAGCCTTCTCCCGCGACCTCTCATTTACCTCTTTTCCAGGCTGACGAGTCTGGAAATTGATGAATTCATGCACAGTAGAAAAAAATCTTTCATTTTATTTGCCTCTTTAATCATCTCTGAACACAGAGCTAACGCTGCCAAAGACTTATAAGGAGCAACTTTCCCAAAACAGCATTAGTTGAGGTATGACTCATCAGCACTACCCTCAAGTACTTTGTGGGTTTTGGGTAGGGAAGGGAATACTGTTATTTGCTTTTCACATGCAATACTTTGCATTCACTGATGATACATTTTAACTGTCATTTTATCACCTGGTCACTAAGTATTGAACCTCTGCAACACTTGAAACTGCTTTTAAATCTGGTTACTCTGATTATTTTTATAACACCATCATCTTTTATTAGTATCAGGTCCTAGTACAGTTCTACAGCTCTAACATACCATCAAAATATTAGGAAAATAATTTTCCCACACAAATGGCTAGAATCAAACAAGGTCAAGAAATTGCAACAGGACCTTTGAGGCAGTTTTCAGAGTTTACCCTGCTCAGGTTTCCTGTCCAAAGCGCTGTGGTCCTGGTGCATGGACACTGAGAAAGTGGTGGCTGATGTTATTATAACAGTTTCTGAATTTCATAAAAGGGGGAAAAAAAAATGAAAGATAGGATAAAAAGTGCCAACTATACATCTGTTTCAAGAATCCTCAATTAACATTATTCATTGCTTGTCACAGGGAGCTGTTTCTTTAAGGTGCTTTAAATCACAACTGAAAGGATACAGATAAAGTTGTAGATCTGTCAGCTTTTACTATTATTGTAAGTCTCCTCTTGATCATAAGTGCCTTGTCTTTAAAAAAAAAAAAAAAAAGGTACAAAGCTAAGCTTTTGCTCTTCCTGATTGCAGAAGAAAGCCTGGCAATACTAACCCTAAATGTTCATAAGGGAGAAGACAAATTAAAACCAAAACCTAACACTGTGAAATAACCTCATGATTTAAAAAATATCTCCTGCTTTTGAAGGTATGACTCATCATTTGACTGCTTGTGGACTGGCTGTATCATTACAATGAGACTAGCAAACGTGTCAATTTATTAATATTTGCAGTTTCAATTTTCATGGCAGGCAGAGATACACAAAATACTGAACAAGAAAACAGTTTAATCTCTCTCCAGAACACTTCATGTTTTTAAATCATCTCTCCATTCAATTGACATACTGAATGCAGCCTGCTCAATACATAAATGCAATAAATTAATGTGGGCTACAGATAAGATTCAGATTCTGCAGAAGCTCAACTTCCTCAAGAAATAATAAAGACTTCCTAGCCCAGAAATATTTCCCGGACATGGCTCCAAGCAGCAAACAATGCAGCATTGTTCCCACAGACAAAAACACAGAAAATGGGCACACAGGCACGTGTTCAGCCCTTCCAGAAGGTAATGATGTCACCACGAAATCTCAGTGGAGATACTGAGGCTCAGGTACCACTGAGGATAGGTTCGTGATGTGGGGCAGTCACTCAGACATTGATGGGCAGATTTGCCAGCACAGGGGAATCACAAAGGCAGATTTGGAAGATATCCTGACCGCAGGCACTGCCCTTCAGCCGTGAGCAGCACACTAGGGTACCTGATGATGGTTTCTTTTCGGGTAGAGGCATTTGTTCAGGAATCAGGACAGAAAATTTGCAGACCTACAGCAAGCAGTCACGTAGTCCAGGTCAGCACACAGCTAGTTGCTTTCCATACTTACAATTTTGCAACCTAGACTGTCAGCTAGAAGGAGAGGGTTACATGAGGCAGTGCCTGGTGTTTGAAACAGGAGCAAGGACCTTGCAACAAGGCCACAAAGCACGTGTTGCTGGATCTTGGTTCTGCATCAGTGTTTTTGCTCTAGCTGCTTGGTTCTTCAGGCCCACCAGGCTCTAATCTGTTCCTGTGAACACTCACCTAAACAAGTGCCTGAATTGTGACTATATTAGTGACCCACGCTCATACAAATCCTGCTCCTGTAATCTTCCTTCTGACTGTCAGGGAAGACTGAGCTGATGATCTTTGTCTAGCTGGATGCACACCCAAAGCACCCACTCAGCTCCACAGAAAAGGGCCGGATGCCTGTCCAGTGCTACATGAGATAAAAAAGCCATAAAACATCAAGGAACAATATAGAATGTGACATCCACATAGCTGGGAGTAGAAACCACTGGAAAAAAAAATGGGGACAGAAAGGCCACGCACACAAAAAGAAGTTGCAAAAATATCAGTGGGACACAAGGTGAAGAGGTGCACAGAGAAAACCCACAATAGTAACTAGGAATTGCAAGGAGGGACCATAAAAGATGGGCAAGATAAGCAAAGGACAGAGTGACACTTTATCCCTTCACAAAAGTAATGTAGGAGTGAGGAGCGGCTGAGGGAACTGGGGGGTTTAGTCTGGAGAAGAGGAGGCTGAGGGGAGACCTCATGGCCCTCTACAACTCCCTGAAAGGAGGGTGCAGAGAGGGGGGATGAGTCTCTTTAACCAAGTAATGAGTGACAGGACAAGAGGGAATGGCCTCAAGTTGCACCAGGGAAGGTTTAGACTGGATATTAGGAAGCATTTCTTTACAGAACGGGTTGTTGGGCGTTGGAATGGGCTGCCCAGGGAGGTGGTGGAGTCCCCATCCCTGGAGGTGTTTAAGAGTCGGCTCGACATAGCGCTGAGGGATCTGGTGTAGTTGGGATCTGTCAGTGCTGGGTTAACGGTTGGACTAGATGATCTTCAAGGTCCTTTCCAACCGAGATGATTCTGTGATGTAGATTGAGGGGGCAGCCACAGTCACCCATTTATACCCTGGCTGAGAGGAACATGCAAGACCCGAGGGCACAAAGGTTCTGCACTACAGCAGCCTTGTCTCCAAGGCACAGCTAACGCCGCAGCACTTCGTAGCATCAGGTTGCTGAGATATAAAATGATCATTGTACAGGTGAAAAAAAAAAAAAAAGACGACTCCTGGGAATACATCTCACAGAGTGATCCTTATCTCATCAAGCAAAGTAAACAGAGCAGCACAGATTCACCGAGAACGATAGGCAATTAGAGGTACAGTCAAAGTCTATCGAAAAATCAATAGAAAGATTCACAGTCCCATGCAGATTCTCAATCAGACCCTCAGTTGTGATGCACATATATCAATAACAGAGCTGGATACATCATTTTGCCACAGTAAAAGGAAGTAATTCCCAGGTTAGAACAGAACTACAGCGAGCTAAACAAAAAGCATTAGAAGCGGATTCTGGCTCTTCTAGGGGAGTGCAAGCACTGGGAGGGGGTATAATACACTGTGTCCTGTAAACAAAGATTAAAAAAAAAAAAATCCATGTGAAGCCAGCCATGAGAAACACATGGGTCCAACATTAGGGTGTTTATTCAATAACTCTACTTTAGAGGCTTTATAAAGTATACAAAGAACTGAGGCATATAAAACATAATGAGATAAAAATAAGTCCATAAAATTGTCTGCCGAGGGAGAGGGAGGGAGAAAAATTCTCTTTTAGGGAGGCTTTGGTTGCTATTAGTGCTGAAACCACAGCTGGCACTATTTCTCTCATTGATGAGGAAATGTGCACTCCCTCTTATGCAAAATTTAAATTTCACTGTGCTTTTTGGGGAAAGAGAGGAGGACAGCTGAATCAAGCATATAGTGATCGGCAGTAGAAGTACTGAAGAAATTGCTGAGCATTTAAACCACAGCAGCACCTCAGAGTTCCTGAATATTTTGCTAAGCACCTTACCAAAGACAGTGGGCACACAGTTATGGGGACATCGCCCCTGTCCCAAAGGGCTTGTCATCTGAGTCTCCAGGAGAGGAACAGATTCAGACAGCTGTGAGGGAGGTGTATGAAGGAGACTGTCATGATGGCATCACTTGCTCAAAGCCTCTTAGCAGGGCAGCCCTTACTGAACACTGAGGAGAGCTGGGCGAAGGCAGCCTTGCTGCTGCGGGAGGAACAGGAGCAGAGCGGCTTGGCAGGGACCATGCTGAGGGACCCGGACAGGCAGTGCTCCACCATCCTCCACACCTCTTCCTCTCCAGGGTACTGTTATGGGCACACAGCCAGCTTCAGTCACCCTCAGCAGCTTCTCCCTTAAGCAACTGCTTGCAGGGCCATGCCTGGAGCTGACTCTGCAGGTGTTCCCCATGCTGCAGCGGTCTCATCTCCTAGCTTGTTGCTGGTAGAGGAAAGAGATAAGGAAGGATTGAGAATGAGAAAAGTTGTCAGCTTTGTTGACCTTTAACCAAGAGTCCTCTTGGATGCCAGATGTGACATGGAAGAAAACATGGAGGAGGCTTTGTGGAAATGCATAACAAATAAGCACACAAGACTGACAAAGTAGATGCGGGGTGATGTCCAGTGCTGCACTGGACAAGATATGCAAGGCAGGGGTAGGATATGAAGAGCTGACAATGAAGACGAGTGCTTTGCACTTGGGTGGTGGAAGAGGAAGCCTTGTGAGGTGGCAGGAAAAATGTTCAAAGCAATAAGCCAGAAATACAGTATTTGTAACCACATTCTTGGAACAAGGAAAAAACATGCAGCTCTGACAGACAATGAACTGCCTCGGGAGCCACACAGACTAGAATGAACTGCACAGCCAGAAGTTTTGCAGATCACTGTTGTAGAACTCTGCCCTGGAGTCTTAACTTTGGAAAACCTAGGAGGATTGCATTTTAAGCCATGTCTGAGCTTGCAGCCAGCCAGCCACAATGGACCAGAAGGGCACAGTTGCCTTCCAGGCAGCCAGTGACAGCGCTGAGTTCTTTGTTGTCCCTCCCTGACACAGAAAAGAAACCAACCTACATTCATCTAATTCACAACAATGGAGTATCTTCCTCAAAGCTCACTATTCCCCCATGCTCCCCATTCATTTCCCATGCCACCCAGGGCTGCACAGAGTGAGGCTCAGGAACGAAGCCCATCTGACACTAAACTCAGGAGTCCTTGGTCGGGATGAGACATGGCTCAAGAAGCATAAGAACAGCAGAAAAAGCAGTACAGTCTTTCCTGCTGTTCATTAGCAACATGACTACCACATCTTGGCAGCTCTTCATCCCGAGATCAGCGGACCACAGGTTGCACAGCAGTCCTGCTACCAATCCTACTCCAGAACCCTGGCACAGAGACCTCCAGCTTATAGGCTGATCCCAATGCCAAGCTCAGAAGTCCTCTCCTTGCTGGCCACAAGTACATCATGCTGTTTCACAACAAATCCACAGCCAGTTGAAAAAACTTAGAACAGAGCGTGAATATGTTTTATTAGAAAAGCAATTCTACCCACTGGGATTTGTTGCTTACTCCACACCTAACCGAATGCAGTTCTGTTTTCTACTTCATGCAAAACCACTGCAGAACTGCTGGTTTCCACAGTAGTCCCAGAGCTTGCAGCACAATACAGATGTGACTGGCCAAGGGATGTGTGTCAGGGTGTCGGATCCATCAGAAAATTACAGTAAATCAAGCAGGTTGCAGAGTGCTGAGTCATAGTACCTGACTTTTCTCATGTGTTCTCTCAACCTGTTGCAACCACAGGAGATTTAAGCTATGTAGCTAGCTACATCTTACAGCCAGGCAAATCAAGAAAATTGTTACCACAGCTCTAGCCACAACATGCCCAAGGTCCAAGTCAGACAGAGACTGCATTTCACTCCTCAAAAGGCTTTGTCTAAACACCATGCAACGATGCCACACCAGGAATGATGTGGACCACAAATTCAATAAAAGACATGAGCATAAGTTATTAATTCATTACAGATATTCAAGATTATTGATGAAAAAACATGTATCCTAATAAACACAAGGTACACCAGTTAACTCCACACAGATTCATGAAAACCCCTCAAATATTTCAAATAAACATAGATTGAGTGAGAAAAAGCAATGAGCGTAGGGGTGGAGGGGGAAATAAGCAAAACATCCTACTCTGTACCTCAAAAAGTGTAAATGCTAGGGTGAACACTTTGCTTCAGGACAAAAAACCAGCCATCGTATCAGACCATGTGGTTTTCAAGTTTAGTTTACAGTTACAATGCTGGGACAAGACTTTATCAGTCACTGGGTAAAAACCAAGTTGTACAGAACAAAGAATATGGACCACGACTGGGATTACAATCAGTGTCAGCAATTGAAAAAGATGAGTTTTGTGAGCTGCAAGGTGATGGCAGCTTTCTTCCTTGCAAGCATTTGGAGAAATTTAAAATTTAACCCCAAGCTCTCTGTTTCCTACCTCTTTAGCAGCCAGCTTTAGTAACTGGCAAAGCCAACTGCAAGTCTCCACAAGTGTCCTGGGAATACATTGCAAGCTCCTGCACCTTACCTGGAAAGGACACTGAAACAAATAAAGGGTTGTTTTTTTTTTGCAGAATGTTCAACTGAGGTGGACACGAAAGAAAAGGAGCTTGACAAAGAAACTAATTTTACAAGTCTCAAAGAACTGCATGGATCTGATATTTGGAAATGCTGGGGAAGTGTCATTATTTTAGTAGTCCTTCAGCCATCACTGACTCTGTCAAGAAGTATCTGCTCTTCATGCTCTCTTTATCCATTGTATGATGAAAAAAGTCACAAGCCAAACACATACTTGTTTTCTCTTACAAGTCACATTTAAGATTATAATCCATCCTGACACCAGGACAAGGAATTCATTTTCAAGTTTAAAGTAATTCATCACTGAGCTAGAATCTGAGTTGCACCAAAAGTAAATGTGTTTCAAAAATATGTAGTTCCCAAGTCTTTACACAGCCATTTGAAACGTCTAATGCAATCACGCAATCCTGCGGTTTGCTTCCACTAGAAAGGCTTTTACATTTACATTAATCTCTGGGAATTGTCCTACACTACAGAAAACCACAGAGTGTTCACATTATTGATTTGACCACACATTACTTTGAGCTGCAGACTCTGACTTTCGACTGTGTGCTTGAGCAGAAATCTTTGAGTGACAGCTCTGTATTCTGGCATAAGGCAATAATTACCCTGGGATGAGAGCCCCAACTGAGAGCACGTCCCTGCTGTTTCGAAAACAAATCCTCAGGATAAATCCCTGGCATCTTTACGCAGCCAGGCTGGGAAGCAAAAAGAGGAGGTAGAATTTTATTGATTTTGCAAAAGGAGAACTGAAGCAGGTAGAGTTTTGATATACAAAGCCATGTAGACACCTAATCCTCTTGAGATCAGTGGGAGTTAGAGAGCTAAATGATTTTGGCAGATTTGGCCACGATAGGTATGTCCACAGTCACACCAACGAGATTTATGTCTTCCTCGGTAGTTGGGGATCACCCTCGAGCCTCAGCCCTGAATCCTAAACTCTCAGCCTATGGCTTCAGTCTTAAGAAACTGTGTGGCTCTGAGGGCTGGGAAGATTCACTAGTACAGGAAAACCAGCTTATGCCATGGCTCTGCCCCTCTCTGCAGCACTGACAACTAACCAGTCCCTGGCTTTCAGGTGATGTATGTACATAGTTGCCACAATGTGTATCAGAGCCCCTGAACCCTTGCCTGGGAGCTTTCATGCTCTCTTCTCATACACATTTTGGAAAGCTGCAGGGCACTATCCCCTTGTTAAACAGGCCACGGAAACCTAGCTACTTCCTTACTCTGAAGGAGGAGCTGGAACAGCTCTAGGTCAGGATCAGGCATATAGGTGGACTAATGTGGGGAAAAACTGCCCTGTTATCATCCATCTGTTACATCAGCTCTGCCAACTCTCCCCATTTTATTTATACTTGACACTTGACTAGGAGCCTAAGTTTCTCAAGAGAGATCATTATGCAATAATCACTCTTTTATTGGAGCTTACGTTTTAGATTAAGTTTTTGTCCTTCATGTTTGTAAAGAAAAACTAAGTGTGACCTTGAGTAGGGTTCAATGCATGATGACCTGAAGAAAAGCAGCATGTTGTGATCTTGTGAGGCCTGTAAATCAGATTTGGGGATGCTCAGGGACCACAAGAGTGGGACTGAGGGCTTCAGCCTCACAGGTATCTATAAACAGTCATGCACCTAAGAGAACACAAGAGGCAGAGTTCAAATCACTGGGCCAATTTAGGTGGGCTTCTAGTCTTGGACACTTCGTGTGCACGCAGTAAGTCAGCCTTGCTGGTTTACCACACCTTGTGCATGATGAGACCAGGCTCAGTGCATACAAACAGATACCATGACATTCAAAGTGGCACTTCTGAAAAGGGGCTCCAGGACACAGGCTTAGGTCTTCTGGTGACACGTCCAGAAGAGACAAGAGGTACACGCAAATACTTGAACAAATGTCAGTGCTCCTGTCTTGTGTACTCGCAGCCTTCTTAGCCATCGAGTCCTTGTGACACTGCAGGAGATTGCATCAAAACATTGATTGGAATTTAGTCATGATAGCAATGTGACAGCATTCTGATAGTAAATGCAAATGCCATTCAAAAAATTCAGGAAAAGACAAAATTCTCACAGCAACATTAAAAATAACATATGCACCATGTGGATATGTTAATGTGCTGCCTTTCGGTCTCACCGGCTGGGCTGGGGGATGGCAGGGGTATTTTTGTGTGTGTGTTCCAAGAATAGCTATGACCTTAAAAATAATAATTCTTGCTCACTCACACTCCAGAGTTCACACCTGGGATTTGCTGCCTCTAATGGGAAAGAAAACTTTTTGTCCTCAGAATCTTAGCAATACCATTTCAAATAATACAACGTTAAGGCAGTTATGCTACCAGTGAAAGGTGCCACCTCCACAGCCACGTCAACTGAAACCCTCCCTACTGCAGCTTCACTCCAACGCCCGTAACACACTGCCCTTCAGCCACTCTTTGGCCCGATTTAGCATCACAGGTGATTTGGCTCCTCTTAAGGACCATTAAACTGTTGACCTCTTTCTCCAGATGACCCAAGGTGGCTGTGCCAGCTCTAACACAACGTGCCAACCAGATGGCCCTGGCATCACAGCACTTCGTTAAAGCCACTGAAGAGCTTGGACATGGCAGGATTAGACAGCAATGCCATGTTAACAAGAGGGAACGCTGACTTCTAGGGCTGGCAATCAGGATAGATGCATGAGTTGCTCTGGAAAGTATGTTGTCACTAAACATAAAACACAGCACAGAAATGGGGTGATTTCATGCTGCAGCATTTAACTCTGCCACTACCAGAGGATATGTTCCCCCTCCAACCTGGCACAGCATAGTACAAAGCCTCAAGAATCTCCACACTGATAAACGGTGCCCGAGTGGCAGATTTACGCCCTGGACACTCCACCATGGTCTGACCTTGCTGAGCAGCTGTGAAATCTCCCCTAAATCTCCTCACCTTCATGCCCTGGTCTGTGCTATGGAAAAGGTCTCAGCACAGCCTTCATCCTTGGTTTGATCGAATGACAAAAGCACAGTTCTGACTGCAGACACTAGTCTGCCATGAAGTGGATTTTGCAGCAAACGACTAAACAATAGGTAGCAGTAATTTCAGAAAAGTACCACTCCAGTCCTCATACTGGCCAGGTACCGAATATTTAAAGACTATGTGGCTGGTCTTTGATTGCTCTTATTCAACACAGCGCTGAAAAACAAGTACTGCATTGCTTAGCCTCAGCTGAACCTTCATCCCCAAGTCCTCAGTACCTATAAGAGCAGTGGTTTGATTTAAGTACCCTCCCCCAAGCCAAGATTCACCATTTCCAGCTAAAGGAAAGGACAGTATATTTGTTCTGTGCTGAAGCTCCTGGGACTCAGAAGACAGGATGAAATGGAAATTTTCTTCTTTTTTTTTTTTTTTTTTTTAAACAGGTTTATACGACCGGTATGGGCCAGATGAGACAAGACGGGTTCTTAAGAGGCTAGGTCCCCTGGTACAGAGCACAGACTGAATGTTATCAAGATGGTACATGCCAGTCATTAGGATGCTAATTGGCCCTGACAGGGCTCTGGTGACTGAAGTGAACATCCTCACTGTCACTACCTGGAAGCATTGCTGCAGGGAACAGCTCCAAGGAGCCTAAAGGAAAGAAGTGGGTGTGAAGAGGTAGAGACATGGGGGATGCTTATAGCTCTCTACAGCTGTCTGCATCACATATTTAAAAAAGAGAAAAAATACTTCCATCTTTCTACACCGTGCTGCTAAAAATTCCACTAAAAAAATCACTTTAGGTAATTTACATTTAAATGGACTTTGCACATGAAGTAGATTATTTTGCTGATCATGTTTACAATTACCATCCCTCCCCCTTTCCCAGGACTCCATGACTCTTTGTCTCCAGCACCATCTTTTCTCTCCCTGTCTCCCAACCTATCCAATTAAAACATCAAAAATAAATTAACTTGTCATATTTCCCCACCACCAACTCTCTCCGACTGCTCTCTTCCCGTCAGAGCTTTACTTCATCTTGAAATTCTGGTGTGTTGAGTGGTTTTGTTTGTTTGCTTAGGTGGCTGGATTTGTCATCGATATACTAGATTTCCAGCACTTTCAAAGCAGAGAATCAAAATTTTCTGAACAGCTCACTGGTCACAAAGAGGGACTGTTTCCAGTTTTGATTGGACAGCATTCTTGTAAGGCTGAGAGAGCACTAATGGGCAGGTGCAAAACTGAGACTGGATTATCTAGAAATTAAAGAGAAGGCGTAGAGTCATCAAAATACGGATTGCTGAAAGATAAATGTTATTTGAAGGTGTGTTTTGTACTTCACCGCAAATAACCAACAGCACTGAGTGAAGCTCTTGAACCAGTGACTCAGTGGCCTGGATGTGACAAGTTAGCTGTATCCTTTAGAGACCAGTTGTGAACAAGACAAGTCTGCTAACGAGATGCCAGAAGAGACACTTACAACACTGGTCCTCAACCCTGAATCACAGGTCAACATTTCATCCAGGCCCTGTACACATGAGATGAAACCCAGAGAAGCTACAACCATATTTAAACTATGACAAAAGCAAGGGGGCTCTGGAATAATGTGACTAGACAAACAAAAATGAATGTTTCTTCTGACAGCCACAATCAGCTGTCCACTTTTCTTAATCCCTCACTACTGCAATACCTAGGCAACCCAGCGTATTATCTCCCTAGAACTTCAGGGGGTGTAGACCAGAACCAAAGCGACAGGTAACATCCCCTCTCCACCCCAGCAATCTACCCAGGTGCTCCTCCACAGCCTATTATGCCCCATAAATGTCACTTCTGTGGTCCAAAAATCTGCTGTGGATGAGAAGATCCTGGCAGAAATGAAACAAGAGCTTCCACATGTGAACATGCTGGTAAATACTTGCAGGTAAGTCACCCTTCCTCCCTTGCATGCCACGTGAATTCCTAGCCTTCTAAAACACGCATACAATAAGACTGTGTCAAGACTATATGACTAAGGTGATGAGGGGAGGGAGGGGGAGAAAAGTAACGTGAAAACTAGATTCAGTTACTGGAATTCCAACAGCGTCTCCTGAAATGACTGTAGAACATGGAAGGAAAAAAAAGCGGGGAGCAGGGCGGAAATCGGGATGCAAGTCTCCATACACTATCTTTTGTACTGGCGTTGCAGAAATAAAGTTTCTTCTTGAAATATTTTGCAGTGCAAGCAGACAAAGAATGGTGGCGGGAAAAAAAAGAGACACAGATGTGACAAAACAGCTGGGATTTCCACTCGCCTAGCACCAGCAGGGAGAAGAGGACCACAGCTCATCGCTCTCTCTGCTCAGCTAAACCCTTTCCAGCTCAACCAGCCTCAGCACAACTCTTCCCAGACAGACTGTAGAAGAAGACACCTGAACACAGCCAGAAGGATCCTGGAGAGCCACAGAATTTGTGCGCCTCTGCTGCATGCCAGACCTCATCTATACAACAAACATGACTCGCGAGTGTGTGCTTCCTACTGTCACTTCCATCAAGCCCCTGCAACCAGCTTCGCTTTCCTTTGTAAATAGGTTTCAATTGCTTCATAAAATGGATGTATTAGTCATGAATAAAAACCAAAAAATTACTGGGGAGGGAAGCAATACTCAATGTACTACAGTCAATAAAAGGCAGAAGAAAAGAAAAATATTAGCTAGAGAGTTCCAAGAAGGTTAGTGTTACAAAGAAACAAAATATTGGCTCTGACACAGGAAAAAGCTCTTCTGAATACCAATGTGTTCCATATAGTGACAAAGAAGCTATACCTACCTCAAAGGAGATTAAGTAATATACTGTAGCACCTGAGGAAAGGGAGGAAGGTAGAAAAGAGAAGCAAGCAAGCATAAACACAAAGAGAATAAGGCCCCTGAAGTCTGTTTCATATAGCTGCATCTCCTTCACAAAGGAGATTTATATCTTTTCCTTGGAAATTCAGCATTCAGGAAAGTGGACTTAGAAGTATAACTCCATAATAATACCCTCTTTTCCAGTCCCCAGGAAACTATAATACTGATTTACTGGTCAAAGAAATAAATGTGCCTCAGAGTTCCATACAAGGCACTTCTGCCTTTCTGAAGTTAATCCAGCTCTAAGATGGATAAGCAAAAGGCCAACACTAGTGGAAAAATACTGCAGAAAGTATTTGTGTAGATAAAAGGAGCTTTCTAAAGGCCAGTGTTCCTGTCATGATGGAATAATTTTCATTCTCTAGATAAAGAGCTGGAGAATAAAAGTAGAAAAAAGTTACAGCACACAACTGGCTCCTTGGGTACCAGGACGTGTTTGCTGGTTGGGGACTACGCTTTACCAAAAATGCCTAATCAGTTTAAGTTTAAAACCGGACATATTTCATACGGGATTCATTTGAGCAAATGTTGACATCAGTGTCTGCACTAGTTACCCAGACTGCTGCTACAGTCGACGGAGAGAAATAGGCACCTGCAGGGCAGGATTCATCTATTTCTAAAGCAGTTGTCTAAAACAGGGTCAGATGAACTGTGTCCTTCTATTATTTCCTATCTGTTTTTCCTTCCTGGAAGGAGAGTCCATATAACTCTGCTAGATGCAGACAGCTGGTCTGTAGGCATCTGAAGCTAATGGTGGACTCATTTCACTGAGCATCAAAATTATTGCGGGACCTCCCTTGAGACTCAAGTACAGACACGGGGTTTGCAAAAATGAATCCACTTTCTTCTCACGGTGACAACTAGAAATCTTACTCTGGAGAATGCAAACACAAGTCTCAAGCTTCTATACAATCTATGTTACCAATCAAAATGCAGCCCTTATAGTTGCAGAGATAGCCTTTTAAATGCAAGCAAAATGCAAGTGGGAGCAACGCTGTATTCCTGAGCCTGCAGATTGGTACAAACAGGACTTCAGTGATGCTCAAGAGCATGAACAGAGCCTTCAGAGGAAAATTTGCAAGACTGACAGTTTTGCTTTTACAGAATAATTCTCCCTTTGATTCACGTAGACAGAGCTGTCCCTCGGCTCCTAATCCTGGGTTTAAATGCAGCTTCCAGGAGCAGAGGGGAAGACAATAAGCCCCAGATTTCTGTTAGAACAACATTTTTAAAATTGGTGAACAAGGCAAATGAGTCCTAAAATAGAACTTAATGATACAGACTGCAAGTGTCCAAACGCATGGCCTGATCATATAGCCCAGAAGAGATCATATAGCCCTAATTGACCAGCCCCCGACAGAAGGGGAACCCTAAGCTCTTCCCTTACTCCTTTCCTACCGGGTGCTGTTGTGCCTCCCAGGTGGCTGGCAGCAGGTTGCCAGAACAATCCACGCAGCCCACAGCCCCTCTCCCTGTTCACTTGCAAGGGGTTCTCTGGGAAAAGCACAGACAGGACTAGGTCACCTTCACCAGGATGCCAGCAACCCACTGCTGGTCACCACCATTCTCCACGTGCTACTCAGGAAGAGAAGCATCCTCTGTGCATGTTCACATCTGGCAAACATTAGACAACTACCACAGACAGACCAACTGTACTGTGTATGCAAGAAGTACAGCTCTCACCAGCTTGTAGTATAAACTGTGTGTTCCCAACCCGGAAGGGTTGGGCACAACTAGGATGAAGTCTCTATTCAGGCAGGAACATTTACTAATGCAGTGGTCTTTTATTCCCCATGGGCTGAAATCTCTCTGATTAGGGACCATTTTCTTGTCCCGCAGTTGTACAGTGCTTACACAGCATGAGTTGCCAGTTGGGGCTCCTGAACACTGCTATGGTACAAACAAATAAAATCAGCCTTATTCAGACCAAATTCCAAAGCAGAGGCTGTTTGCTTGCACGCATTCAAGATTAAATACAGAGGGCTGGGCTAACCTCTCAATTCAAAGTAAACCAGACACTGACCTTCTCCTTTGGCAAGGACAAATAGCTACGGAGAAGCTGCTTCAGACCTCAGCAGTAGTCATTTACTAAAACTGAGAGATTACTCCTACCAATGAAAGACAAGGGGACTCCAGAAACATCTTCTCCAGCACACTTGAGACCCTGTCCAATCTTAACCTCCATTTCAAATGCTAATTACTTTCCAGTATACTCACCTGAATTTTTCCTAGCTTCCACGGAGGATAAAAAAAATAGACTGGTACTGAGATCTTCATCTTTCCCTTTCTAAATTTATATAAATTATGTAATTGTGCTTTTAAAGGACTATAGCAAGTGACTAGAGAACTGCACAATGAATTAACACTGCATGTGACAGAGCAGGAAAAGAATACTTTTAAAAGCAGAGGAGCATTTTCTCCCCCAAAATAACTTGAAAAGAGAAGGTAGAAGGCACTATAATTGCACATGTGAAAAAATTATTCAAGGACAATGGGATGTATGGCAAGTTACTGTAATTGCTGAGTTCATTATATACTTTAAATGATGTAAAGGATGCCCAGAGCACAAGGATAACTGCCATCTTAGAGAAGATGAATGCACTTAAAGATATGTGCTTTCTTAACATACATATCTGATAAATTATATATGTGCACTGGCAGTGTAACCTAGCAGGAGGAGCTCACAGGCATTGTCTAAAGGCAAAAGCTTATCATTGTGAAAGGATTTATTAAATTATTATAAATAAATTATGATCGTGGAAGTTAAATGTCCAAAAGTATTTTGCCAAAATCATTTAGCTCTGGACTAAAACTCCAAGTGAAGAGGAAGGAAAGAGCAATTCATTTTCTGATGGTAGGATTTCAGTTAAAATCCAGAAGGCAGCTTATATCCATTGGTATCTGGTTTTTTTAAAGAGGTATGGGGCATTTACTCAATCGATTTTAGGACAAATGCATTTGTATTACTACACCTTTATTCAAGACTTTAGTGCAAGGCACTGTGAAGCCGAAGAAAAACAGTCCATATGCTAAGAGTAACACGATGGTTCCCCAGCAGCAGCTCACAGAGCCACAATAAATATTTGCAGCCTCTCCAATAAGCAAAATTAAGTGCATCCTGAATGCAAGAATAGTGATGTATGATAAACAAGGAGCTCAGTCTGCCAGAAACTTCATATTTGGCAACAGTCCATTGTTCCAAAAAGGTCAGAAGCCACTGAATTAGAGTATATTACAAGAGACAGTGTGAAACAAAAACCAGAGCCTGGGAGAGCACAAGGAATGAAAAAGAAAACCACAGCCAGCCTGAGCAGCATCCTAACGCAAGCAGTCCCAACAGCGAGAGCGTTAAGCTCAGCCTGATCATCACTTCAGGTGGGTTTTGGGGACCACGAGTTGATCTTCGCTAGCAGCCCTGTGCTACCACCTCTGTAAGCCCAGTGGCTAAGCAGTCAGAGAGAGTGTGTCATCAGAAGGGTTTAGGAAAGCACAAGAGCTCAGCTGGGCCAGGCAAAGTGTCATTGCCCCCAGTTTAAAGGCAGATACAGGGAGCAATTGTGCAGTTCACTCCTAGGCAGGCAGAGCGCCTGCAGCACCGCCAGGTAACAAACCCTGACTCTGTGCACAGCAGGCTGTGCCTTGCTCACAACCACATCCCCTATTCTGCAGTGCCAGGGGAAGGAAAACGGCACTACACCAAACAGTGGGCAAAATCCCTCAAATCTTCGTGATAAACAAAGCCTGAAGGAATGCGCATTATAGAAAGATTTAGATTGCTGGCATGAAATCAAACGTATAAGCCAAAGATTATTCACAAAGATCAAGACAACCTTCAAAGAAGCCAGAAATCCAGGGGGAGGCAAAGTATTTCCAAGTAGTTCCACTTTCCTCACACAAGCCAGGGAAACTCAGAGAGAGGGTCATAAATAATGGACTTGATTTTCAATCTTTGCATATACTCTTGCTGGTGCAGTGCCCAGTGTCATCCAGAGATGGAAGCTGATAGCGAGCTGTTTGTGGATACTCAAAGATACCTTAAAAGGGACCTTTTCTTGGAATAGGCATGCTGGGTTTCTGAAATTCAAACTCTTGTAATTTACTAATTGCTTTACATAGTCTGCAAGTATAAGAGCACTTCTAAGAAAAATCAGATTTCTGATAATAAAAGCCTCTGTAAACTAACAAAAAAAGGGCATTTCAAGATGCAGTGGCTAAAGGTAGCCTATTCAAATTAAGGTAGATATTTAAACATCAAAGTAACCAACCACTGACAGAACTCCCCTAGAGCAGAGGAAGTCACCATTACTGGAGGTCTTCAAAGAAAGACCAGAGAATCCTTCTCAAATATATGATCTAGCTTAAGCTACAGTTGATGGTTAAATGCTGAAATTAGTGCTAATGAAAGCAGGCCTTTCCCAGACACTCTTATTGTGAGCAGTTCTGGTCACACCAAAATTCAAAGATAATTAACTGAATCAAGAATAGGTGCACAGAAGTGCTGGTAAGAATAAGAAGCCTATCTCAGGAAAACTTGGTTTGTTTAAGTTGGCAAAACACAGCCTGATAAGGGACAGGATCACTGCCTGCAAATACACTTGAGGAGGGGAGCAGCAAGAAATGAGTAGAGCCACTTAAACCACAGGATTATCTTGGTGCAGAAATGGCATAAATCAACCATGAACACTTCTAGGCTGGACGTCAGAAAAATCTGAGTAGGGAGTAGTTGTGATCTGGAGCAGCCTCCCACTGGGAGAAGTGGAAGAGGAGAAGAAAGCAGATAAAGAGAGAACCTGAGAGTCCACAGAAAGGGCTCCTGCCCCATGTTGATCCCTCAGCAGCAGAGTCTCTTCCCTGGGACTGAGGCTTGGAAAGTCAGGTTGTCCTTTCCAGCTCTGAGCTCATACACAGAGTTTAATAACTTGGTAAACAGTTATTTGTGGAAGACATGGATTTGCTTGGGGTTTTTTTTTTTGCTGTTTATTTCTAAACCAGAAAAGTTTCTACTTTCTTTAGACACAAATGTAACCTCTGATTTTCATTAGTTCTTCAACAGCTCTGGAGAACACACAGCAGGAGCAACACATGGCAACGAAGAGATAATTTAGGATCCAACCTTGAGTAGCCCGTGCAGTCAGAAAGGCCAGCATGAGCATCTCCACCACCACCAGAGGTGGACTTCACAGACGTTCCATTGTAAAGGTCCTTCAACTCTTTATCAGCAGAGGGAGGGAAAACTAACTGGTACTGAAGAACCAACATTAAAGCCCAAGAGATTCAGAGAAATAAAAAAAAAAAAAGCAGCAGTGTTCTGCAATGGCCAGGCAGCACCGGCTGCTAGGTTGTCAATCAATCTCAGTGTCTCCTTCCTTCTACAGACTGGATCCACAGGCCCTGGATCCAGTAACCCTTTCTGCAGCACACCAAAGTCAGTAATCATATGAAAGTTAAAGCCAAAGTCACATCAACCTAGTAAGGAAGCTGTTGCTCTTGCTCTCTCTACTTCAGAAGCAGCTTACCATAAAACCATCAAAACATATATACTGGGACTCAGGAGAGCTTGGTTACCCTTCTGACAGTTCACTTCCTACCCTTACTCTCATCTCTTTAGGTCAGGTTCCATCTCTTACCAGATATACATGGGGATCTCAGGGAGAATATCTATCATTAGTGGCTTAGCAACATCTAAATGACCTTCCTGCTTATACCAAAATCCTTCCCTTCATCTTGCAATACGAGGTATTTGCTGGGAGTTGGGAGCTATGAGAACAAACTATCATCAAGCTGCACCATTCCTTGGAAATAACATACTAACCCTAACAGAAATAACTAGAAAAAAAAAATATTCAGGAAGCAAAAGTCATAAGCTTTCCATAACCACTTCATTGTCTCAGAGGCTCTCACTCTCCCCCTCTGTACACACAAAGCTCCCCCCCTTTGGAAAGTGAAAAGAGACTCTTGTGTGCTCAGAACTGTAATGTGAAAACAAAATTGTGTGTTGATGATCTTGAAACTGATTTAATGAAGCGGTTTCAATTCCACCCTTCCTTCCTCCCAACTCCACCCTCTCCTCCAAGAGGGAAATTTGTTTGGGTTAATACAGAGGGGAAAAAAGGCAAGCTAAAAATAGCCTCCTTTTTGCCTTAAAAAAGTTAAAGCTATGAATAAACAGCCTGAAGCAGGAATGCAATTAATCTGTCCACCAAATTCCTACACTACTTTTTTGTTCAGTTCTTCAAAACATTTTCATAAGGATTAAACACACAGACCTATTTCTGCAGAGCCAGTGGTATCCCAGAACAGCCTGCTTCCTTGCAGGTAGGGCTTTGGCATAAGGAGAAACAGGTTATGGGACTGGATGAACTAAAGATATAACCCAAGATCGTAGAATACTGAGCAATATCCTTGCATCCTAGGAACCAATATGGAAAAAAAAAAAAATAAGAAAAATGCACCAAGAGAACACAAAAACATTTCTGTTGTTTCCCTTTACTGTGGAACGACAAATTGCATTATCTCCTGTAATCTACCTTTCCACTAAAAAGCGCTCACACTGTTATCTCTATCTTGGACCCAAGTCACATCTGTCCCTGACAGCAATAGCTGTCAACACTGAAAGAGCAGGGTGATCAGCCATCCTTTTCACCTTGGGCTGAGAGCCAAAGCAAGGTTGGCTTATGTATTTGCGATGTAAAGCCAAACAAACTACTTTAATCTATTCAGTTCCCCGTGCTATGCCATTAGCAAGCAAGCAGACCAAACCCCAGGGAGCAGCCTAGCAATCTGAATATTTGAACTCTAACTTGATTTTACCCTATTCCTTTTCCGCTGTATCACCAGTGAGATTCAGGTGATGCCACAAGTGTCACATGTACTACCCTATCAATGCAGACAGAACCTCTTGGCAGAGTTGCCTTTCATTCCCATATTCCCAGTTTCCCATTGCACGAGGCAATCACAGCATGCTGCTGGGAAGCGCTATAGACACTGCTATGATACCTGATATGAGTTACATTTTAAAAAAGCAAACCACCTCCCTCCTCTTACAGCAGATGAGCCCTCCGGAAGGAGAAAGGAAATGCCTCGCTTTCATCTCAAAGTTCAGAGGGAATGTTTTATAGCTGTCAATCCTATCAAGATCCTATTCATTGACACACCAGGGACAGCAACTATTCTGAGGTAGGCTGTGCAAGCATGAAACAGCCAGGGTCTGAAAACAACTTCACCCAGTGACATTTGGAAAGCAAGTTAAAAGACTTTCCTGCAACCCTAAAGTAAATGCTGAAAGCCAGCACACAACAGGCAGGCCAGCTGAGTTCAGCAGATGTGACTACACAAGGCAAAGCCATGAGAAACAAAGCAGCACCTGCTGCTGGACCCCCGGTGAGGAACGTGAACCCAGGCTGTTCCCAACCTCTGGTGTCCCAGGTCCAAGCAAGCGCTTTCACTCGGAGAGGTGAGACACACTCAGTGATCAGGGTGGGACAGCAGATGTTGGCTTCTCGTGCTCACACCTGGCATCACTGGCATGGTATACAACCCTCCCATTCGTACACAGTGCTCATGATCTCATTTTGACTGCTAAAAAGGCTTCAGATACTATTTGGGCTGTGTACAAATATGAGAGACATCCTGATTAATACTTACATTACTTCTTCAACCACTATACTGGAGCATTCACCGGCTCCTTGCTTACCCTCAGTTCCCATCCAAGGTGGAAACTGTCCTTTAACAGAAAGAAAACGGCACAGAGACTAAGTCACGCTACTGAATTCTCAGAGGGAACCTGCAAGCAGACCACGGAGCTGAAACTGGATTTGCAGAGCTCTAAATTAGCTACCAGATCACTCTCCTTTCAACAGGCATACCAGCCAGCGTGCACGTGTGCAGCCTACTTGGAAAGTCTGGTGGCTAAACAAAAGAACAAGCAAGTCAGAGCAGCAAGTCAAGGGTGGTGCGGGTCAAGGTTAGAAGCGACTGCATCAGCAGGGCTGCCAGTGCAGCATCTACCATGCACCCAGCGTCACACCAGGGCTGGCCTGTGCCCCAGGGAGCCTTGCTCAAGCAGGTACAGCTGCAGACTCCTGCCTTCTCAAGGGTGCAGCAGCCACATGTCCTAGCACAGAAAAGACCTTCGACATCACTCGTCTGCAACCTCACCCTTTGCTGCCAGCTAGTTTTAACAGATGCAAGGAGAGGTGGCTTCTATGGGTTCGACGGGGATTCAGCTTTCTCAGGGCACTGTAAAGAATCCGAAGGGAATGGACATTGACTCAAGAGAAACACAAAGCAGGCTTAAGTGTGTGGAAGCAATCCTGCTTTTGATCTGAAAGCCAAGAACTTCAAAAATAGTCTAGGCTGTTTCTTTGCAGAAACACGAAAGTCTAGGGCTCCTTTACAGCACTCAGCTGAGCTGTGTGTACAGTCACTGTTCCCTGTGACACTCCTTTACAATGACTCTCTTCAGAAAACACCCACAATCGCTACAGATGATTTGTCAGGAATGCTAATTGATATGAACTGGCACGTCTTTGCCACAGTCAGTAGATTTAGTCAACTATCTCTCCATGCACCAAGAAACTTCTCCTCGGAGTAGCATTCTCTGTCAGCTGACACAGAATCACAGAACTATCTATGTTGGAAAAGACCTTGAAGATCATCTAGTCCAACCATTAACCTAACAGACACAAGACATCTTAAACCTTTTCTCCTTCCTGCATTTTACCCAGTCAAAATTCATGGTCCACAGTAAGATCCATCCATCAGTGACAATGCCTGCAGTCAGGATCAAGGATCTAAGTGATTAACAGGAAAAGGGAAGGGGGAAATCAGAGGCAGCTTCTGTGACAAGTTCACGTTACCTTCAGCAGAAGCAAAGCTGGCTTGCAGATTTATTAGAAGACCTCAGAGGAGAAGAGAGTGAGCTCCCCACAACTTTTTAGCTTTTTTTTAATGATTAAAACAGTCACTTCTGCACAACACTAAATCAGAAGGGAAGAAGGGTCAAACTAACCACCTCAAAGTGCTGAGCTGCCCATCACACCAGCACCAAGTGTTTGTACTTGGTCACAGAGAAAGGAGTGGAATTCAAAGAGTTAAAAAATCTTGATCACAATGATCGGGAAGAACAGTGTTAATGCAAGGTACAACCATGGCCTTGATCAATATTTCTAATACATAAAATATGCATCTCAGGGCACGTCTGCAGCACTAGAAGCACTCTTCCAGCTGAGCAGTTGTTCCTTCCTTCGACTCAGTCTCACTTTTAACTACTTTTGATTAAAACGATTACTTTCACTCAATATTCAATTTCTGACAGGTGTTATTCTCTACATATGCTGCAAGCTGGCTCTATCCTTCCAGGCAAAACACAACAGCTCACTAGAAGCAACCTTTATTTTACAAGTCATATATAATTTATGCATCTGCAATATTGACAAAGGCTAGAAACACACATTGCATCCAATTCCCTTTCCTATAACCTTTCAAAAGAGATTTTGGGGTGTGCTGGGTTCGTGTGTGGTGGGGTTTTTGGTTGCAGGGGAGGGGGCTACAGCAGTGGCCCTTGTAAGAAGCTTCTCGAAGCTCCCCCAGCTCCAAGTCAGACTCTCCTCTGGCCAAGGCCGAGGCAATTAGTGATGGTGGCTGCGTCTCTGCGACAATATATTTAAGAAGGGGAACCTGAGAGAGGGTTGGGGACTTTGAGGATGAGTTACAAGAAGGACACCTAAGTGAACACAGAGGTCAGTAGAAGGAAGGAGAAGGAAGCGGGGCAAGTTGTGCCAGAGCATGGACTCCCTTGTATCCCATTGTGAGATGGCAGGGCCACCCCCCCACCCCGCCCCAGCCACCCATGGAGGTCACCAGGGGAGCAGAGACTCGCCTGCGGCCTGCGGGGGACCCCTGGGACTCTGTGGGGAGAAGCAGCCCCTGTGGTTGTAGTTTGGCACTGGGAGGACTGCAACACGTGGGGGTGACCCACGCCGGAGCATCTCAGGAAGAATGTACCCCATGGGGAGGAGTCACGAAGGAGAGAGTTTGTGGGGGACTGTCTCCTGGAGAGGGACGCACGTGGAGCAGGGGGAGAATGCAGAGGAGTGCTGCCCCCTCCCTTGCAGGAAGAAGCAGCAGACTGACTGCACCCCCATCCCCTGTGCCGCTGGGGGAGGAGGTAGAGATATTGGGAACAAAACTGAGCCCTGGAAGAAGGGAGGGGTGGGGGGAGGTGTTTTTAAGATGTGGTAACGCTTCTCACTGTCCCATTCTGTCTGTTAAGTGTCATTATCGTTAGTGTTTTGAATTAAAGTGACATCCTTTTTCTTCCTCTAACGAGACTGTCTTTTGCCTGTGATGGCTAATGGGTGAGTGACCCCTCTCTGTCCTCATCTCCATTCCTGAGCTTTTGGATTCATTTTTCTCCTTCCCAGCACTGAGGTGGAAGGGGTGAGTGAACGAGTGCATTGTGCCCAGTGGCCTTCTGGACTCAAACCACAACATGGGGCCTTTTCCTTTTAAAACATTGCTTCCTCCTGCTATTGCCATTAGTGTTTAGGAGAATCAGTTACCTGAGCACAATTACTTCCCTTACACCCAACCCCATAACCCAAAATCTAAACCACGTCAATATTCAATGCCATTTAATTGTACAAGTGTCCTACACTCCCTTAAGCACTTACCTTTTTTTTTTGTTCATTGAGTTCTCAAGTTTTCCTCAAAGCAAACACTTACACATGCATACATTTGTTCCTGCCCTTCTAGTCTTGCAGATGGATTCCACACAGGAGATACACGACCGACATATTCAGCTTTCCCAACCAGCGCAAGACAGATAAATAATTGTCTGAAAACCAGAGGTGGTTTTGCAAGCAATTGCTATGCCATCGTTCTAAAGGGTCTGAAATATCAAAATCACCTGAGTATATTCTACTGAGGTATCACTAGAAGAGAATTATTGACAAAAGAATCACAGTCAGGTTATATGGGCATTCAGAGATAGCTGGTAGGAGTAGGGACGCATTTTCGTCACTGTATTTCTTTTAGGTAGAAATTAAGAGAGTTTGAGGGAGTGAGGATTTTCAAGAGTTTTCATTTGGTATCCAAATAGCACCAAATTAGCTGCTCTTACACTGTTGAGAAAATTCCAGCCTCTCATTTTAAGAGTATACCTAAGGAACAGGCTCAGGGACACTCCAGCACTGAGACACCCTCTCCTTCCACCTGCCACTGCCTAGGACTAGATGCCACACAGGTATGATGTGTTTGCTTCTGGCACTCTGAATGACTAGGGTAGTTTAATCTTCTTTGCCCAAGTAATCATTTTCACTCCTCTTTTTATTTAAATACGTTTTTCTTTCTGAAGCTGTTCTCAAGAACAAAATATTTTGTCCAATTCTCATCCTGGCCGTTGGATGAATAACCAGAACACACACTCAAAGCACATAGTCTTCCATTGTCCCCCCCCACCACAAGGTGTGCAGGTGGCCAGAAAAGAAGAGTTTGCAATGCTGAGCTTCCAGTATGATCTTTTAGGGGTGTGGGGAGGGAGAAGGTATGTATCCATTTGGCTTGGGATTGGTAAATCAAATCTTTTTGCAGTATTAAGTGAACTGACAAAGTATAAATAGAGAAAAAGATTATTATCACAGATTACAGCTAACAAATGCTCACTGGGGAAAACAGAGTGCATGTAGGAGAAACTCACTGTGACCGGTGGTTTTGCAGATGACACACAAGACACGGTGGGAAGTAGCTTTTGATCTCCCACAGCAATAACAGCCAGCCCTTCAGTGATGCCACTGCAAGACACAAACCAACAGATTCATGAGTAAAACAGGCAGGTGGTGATCAGGAGTCACTTCAGGAACAGACTTTTCAATCCAGGATTACAAATCCCTGCTTCACAATCCCCTTCCCCTCTTCTCTGTACTTCCCTACACACTCTTCAACCTCAATGAAGTTTGTTACTAAAATGAAACTTGTTGAATAAGGATTAACTCGTTGAAGAAAATTTTGTGTTGCACATTTCCAATACAGAATTAAAAAACATTTTAGAGGTTACTTTTTCTCATTGAATCCACACACAAACTATTAAAGTGAGAGCGAGTGTGCAATGGGCATGCAGAGGAAAGTCCAGGTAAAGAGTGCCTACAGAACAGCACCCTCTAATTTATGGTCCACCAGCATCCCACCAAACGAGCTTTGTTGTTCCCAGGGAACAATGCACAGAAAGCATTAAGACAGCACAAGCTTATGTCTCCTATGCAGAGAGAAGGTCATGGTAAGGGAGAGTAAAATTGATAAATACTTCTAATCATTCAAGTTTCTGAGACTGACAAATGCTAACGAAGCGAGCTCAGCTGGTGGAAACTGTTTATGCAACAAATACCCACAAATGAAAAGCACCTTCTGCTGGGAGTGGTAAAATTGCACAAAGTGATGCTGCACAGGGAAAAGTAAGGTTATAGCTACACTGAAACGCACAGCAACGTTCCAACACATCATCAACCAACAGTTTACTTCTAACTACAGAAGCAGCAGTAAGGTCTGTATTGTAGACAAACCCTTCTGAAAAACACAAACAACCCCTTTTCCATTGCAGCTTTATAGCGGATAATGAATTACACCACTGTTTTGTGCCTCGAGATTTTTACTAGTGTATACACCTCCTTAGCATTAAGTTCAGAACTGTAGCTAGATTTTATTTAGGCACAATGCAATTAGCCCCACTGTCAATTACTTCGAGTTAAAAAGCCAACCCCTACAACAGAACTATGACATCTTTACTGACCACAGACAACCAAGATTGCAGCTTATCTACCCTCTGGAAAGGCCTTTGGTCTGTAGATCAACTGTGCCTGGTTTGCCATACTGTAACTCCTACTTTTTGTTTGGTTTGGGTTTTTTTTTTTTTAAATCTTTCTATTTCAGATGCTTAATGCCGCTAATTTCCTGATGGTCTAGAAATCTAGCACAACAGAAAGCAGGCTACATCCCTGTTATGTGCTGGAGCGTTGCTGTCTGACATTTTGCTGCCACATAAATCAAGCAGGCCCCAAAGGAGAATCGGCAATGCATTCCCTAAACGTTGCTTTATTTTGGTTTTTCTAAAATAAAGAACTAAGAACTAATCAAGTGTTTCTTGAGAAGAGAGCTGCCTGATGATTTTTAGATTTGGATTTTCTTCCTAAATTTGACAAATACCAGAAGCAACATCACCTTTTAAGGCAAAAGGCAGCTGAAAGCTAAATCCTTCCTTTAAGCCAGAGTGACTCATAACAGCAAAGATTCTTCCTAGAAAAACAAATTCAATCACGAAGCAAGAACAAGCTAGAAACCTTAGTAATAACAATGCAAACGAATCCTTCTTTCCCCGTGACTTTTGTGGGCTGGTGCTGGCTGGTTCAGCAGGTGCTCTTGGCTACTGCGAAAAAGAAAACAAGCCAGACGGACTACTGGCCTGACCCAGTCTTCCCGTTCATTTGCGTTCCTAGAGAGTACAGTGCAGTAGACACAAGCACAGGTGCACAGGAACACATTCCATGCCTTATCTTTTCTGTAAGAATGCAGGAGGAGGCGTGTATCTGAAGATGTATCTATGCTGCAGTCACACGTGCTTTCACCACAGGTGACAACCAGCCCAAGAGATAAGGCAGAGAAGATGCAGCAGCGTGCACACAACACTGCCTCCAGCGAGCACGTGTAGTCATGTATAACCCGGTACCACCATAGCACCATCGTGCCTGTTAAACCTTAACGAAGCTTAGGTCACAGACGGCCATTCAGACTGCAATCCTGCCTCCTGAAACAGAGGTTGTTGCTGTCATCAGAAGTGGCAGCATTACACTAACGAGAGGATGTGATCTCAGTGGGTTGCATCTACTCAAGTCCAGAAGAGATCCAAAATCCTTGTCTTTGAGTGTCACAGGCATTGCACAGATTTCCCTTGACCCATCCAACGTGTCAGCCCAGGCAACTACAGTTTCAAGAAGGTGCTGGCACCACCATCAGAGAAACCAGGGCTCCACTTCCCTCTTCACAAATGACCTGTTGTATAACCCCAGGCAAAACATTTTGTCTGCTTCTGTCCCACTTCCATTCTCAGTTTTTGGGTTTTTTTTTTGTCTCCTCTTCTGACCAGAGACCATCTTTTACAAGATGTTTATGTCTATTTATCATGTGTTGCTGAGCACAACAGGGCCTCTAAGCATTAACTTTAATAACAACAGGAATGTCAACTGCAGTGTAACTCCAATTAGTGCTACAAGGCTCCCCTCAAACCCAGCTGCACCAGACATCCTGCTCCAGAGACCAGAGACATGTGTTTAATCTTTCTGTCCTGGCTTGTGTCAAATGTTTCCTGGCTCTCTGGCGTGCACCACACAACCTGGAGTCCATCTAAAGAGAAGTCTCTGACAACCCCCAACTGTTAAGATTTTTTTTCAGGCTAACTTCACAGGTTCTTAAGGGGGAAACTGCAGCTTAGCAAGAGGGTTAATTGAGTCCTAATGCCTAAATTCAAACCGTCTGATTAAAGACCTGTCACAGACAGCTCAGCTTTCCAGGAACTTGGACACCCCGAGCTAGACAAGAGTCCTGCTCTCTGATTTTCTTGCTTTGAAACACCTGTACTTGCTCTCCCCACTCTTGCATTCTTCCCTGGGCACTGCTGTCAGAGGCAGAGATCAAGGTGATTTTCTGCGGTGACCCACGACAGCTGTTCCTTGCAGCTTATACTTCTTCACTCTTTGGTCAAGGAATCTGGTTTCTAGATGCAGGACATGCCCTAGTACTGTCCAGAGCTTGCTGCTACTTCATAGAATCACAGAATGGTTTGGGTTGGAAGGGACCTTAAAGATCACCCAATTCCAAGCCCCCTGCCATGGGCAGGGACACCTTCCACTAGTCCAGGTTGCCCAAAGCCCCGTCCAACCTGGCCTTGAAGCCTTCCAGGGAGGGGGCAGCCACAGCTTCTCTGGGCAACCTGTGCCAGTGCCTCACCACCCTCACAGGGAAGAATTTCTTCCTTATATCTAATCTAAATCTGCCCTCTTTCTGTTCAAAACTGTTACCCCTCATCCTACCCCTACACCCCCTGATCAAGAGTCCCTCCCCCCTTTCCTGTAGCCCCTTTAAGTACTGAGAAGCCACAATAAGGTCTCCCCAGAGCCTTCTCTTCTCCAGCTGAACCCCCCCAACTCTCTCAGCCTGTCCTCACAGGGGAGGTGCTCCAGCCCCCCAATCATCTTTGTGGCCTCCTCTGGACCCGCTCAAGCAGGTCCGTGTCCTTCTGATGTAGGGGCCCCAGAGGTAGACACAGCACTGCAGGGGGGGGTCTCACAAGAGCAGAGTAGAGGGGCAGAAATCCCCTCCTCAACCTGCTGGCCACAATTCTCTTGATGCAGCCCAGAACACGGTTGGCTTTCTGGGCTGCGAGCGCACATTGCTGGCTCAGAGTCAGTTTTCTATCCTCCAATACCCCCAAGTCCTTCTCCTTGGGGCTGCTCTCAATCCACTCATCTCCCAGCCTGTATTTGTGCTTGGGATTGCCCTGACTCATGTGCAGGTCCTTGCACTTGGCCTTGCTGAACTTCACGAGGTTTGCACAGTCCCACCTCTCCAGCCTGTGCAGGTCCCTCTGGATGGCACATCCCTTCCCTCCAGCGTGTTGATCGCACCACACAGCTCGGTGTCATTGGTGAACTTGCTGAGGGTGCACTAAATCGCACTGTCCATGTCACCAACAAAGATGTTAAATAATACTGGTCCAAATACAGACCTCTGAGAGACACCACTTGTCACTGATCTCTATCCAGACGTTGAGCTGTTGACCACTACTCCCTGGATGTGACCAGCCAGCCAATTCCTTATCCACCAAATGGTCCTTCCATCAAATCCATGTCTCTCCAATTTAGAGACAAGGATGTTGTGCAGGACAGTGTCAAAAACTTTGCACAAGTCCAGGTAGATGACATCAGTTGCTCTTCCCTTATCCACCAACGCTGTAACCCTGTCTTTGAAGGCCAGCAGATTTGTCAGGCACAATTTGCCCTTAGTGAAGCCATGTTGGCTGTCACCAGTCATCTCTGTTTTCCATGTGCCCTAACAGAGTTTCCAAGAGGATCTGCTCCATGATCTTGCTGGGCACAGAGGTGAGAATTATTGGACTGTTTAAAGACAAAGAGTGAATTTGGCAGACAGGAGACACTTAGTACCGTGATATGCTAATATTGCCTGAGTTTTCATTCATCTGAGCCCAGACAACAATATTTTTTTTCTTTCCCCTTAAACCGGAAAATAGCTTCACCCTCCCTATTTTGAGGCAAGACCCATAACGTGATAAACACCAAGCTGCACCCATTTGGGAAGCAATCCTGAGAAACAGAACCGCTCTCAGCAGAGACATCATCAACAGCGTTCAGTGGTGGCCCTAAAAAGCAAGAAAGGCTCTTCCGCGTGGGTCTTCCCATGAGGCATTCATTACAAAGTGACCTCTTTTTGCCAGTGCCCATGTAGATACCCAGGGCTAGATATCACCAGGGCCAGCAGGCCAGACGTCACCACTTTTACCTAGGCTGTACAAGTCGGGCTAAGGAGCTCTGCAAACACCCAGCACTGGACATACAACCAGAGATAACAGCACCAACTCAAATAGTCGCTTGTAGCACAGAGCCACCATGGAAACAAGGAGAGGAACGTTCTCTGTGGGACATGCTACATCTCGCCAGAGAGCACAGGAGCAGCTCCCACGACACCTTCTGCACCTGCCAGGAGGGAGAGGCTGCCTGATGCTGATCATTCACTCATAATTCAGACACTATTATGACCTGCACTAATAATTTAATAGCTTCAATATTCATAATTAAATCAAAGCGATTAGAGGTCCAAAATATGAAACCTTGATTAATGTCAGCCACTTTAAACTTGGTTTCCATTTTTAGCTGTTATGCCTGAAAAAAAAGGGTGATCCTCCCTGCTTAGTAACTATGAAAACATACAGGTGCTTAGATTGAAATACCCCATACACTAAAGTTCAGCATGCAAATTCATTAAGGAAGATACATCATCATTCATTTAACCAAGCAGTTATGCAATAAATGATACATTTATTGAAGTTTCAATTTTTGCCATTTTTAGATGAATGAATGATGGATTTCCTTTTTACTAAAGTTGGGGTAGGGTTTTTTTCTTTGTTTCTTCTTTTGTTTTGTTGTGGCTTTTTGTTTGTTTGTTTAACATTTACTTTATGTCAAGCTGTCCTTGGAGGAAAATTCAACCCAAATTAAAATCTGCAGAAACAGCATTTATTTACTACCTAAACTGCCCTAAACTTGATGGCTCACCAAGAAAAGAAGGTTTAACAAACTTTACATTTTAAATTGTTTTCAAAATAGTATTGTCTACAGTAAAAGAAAGTAAGGAAATGTGACTGGCTCCACCAGAACAAAGAGAATGTCTCACCACCCTTCGTTTAGTCTTTCTTCAATCCAGCCCTGGCCCAAGGTACATGGCAATCCCAACTCCAAATCAGTCTCACAATCTCCTAAATTACCCATTGTGGAACTGATATTGCTGTTCAACTTCAGTGACAAGTATTCTCCCTGCACCTGCAGAACAGGTTATTGCTCTCCCAGGTTATCCTGGCACTGAAGTGAACTCTTTTTCCAGACAATTGAGCCACTGATTTCCTGCGGTTCAAGCACTTATATTTTCCTTTAAAGCCCTAGCCAAACCTGCACTGGTAAATACTTTTTAAATTTAAGTGCTATTAAACGGTTAAGGAAAGTTTAAATCTTAACCTGATTTGTCATTATTTCAAATCCACGACTGAAGAGGTTTCTTTTCAAAGAATAGACTGAATTTCATATATCTGATTATACATACACACAAATATAGGCATAGCACTGTTTAAATGCCTTGATTCCAATACTCACCCAGTAATTCTTAAAACTGTGCCACGGCTTTCGGAAGCATAAGGTGTTTTTAAAACATGACAGGCACTTATCTGCTGAAATATATTCTCAGTGGACACAGCCAACTATCTCACACTGTAAGCCTTTAAGTAGAGATCGCAGGTATTTTCTGAAGCAATCACTCCAATTCCCAAAGAGCTGATACATCTCTTCTAGTATCACAATATTGCATACATTTGTCTCTGTCACCCTTACAAGCACAAAGAGGACTGTCCTTCCCATGCTGCGATGGGTATGGACGGGAGACACTATGCGGAAGGCAACACCAGCAACAGGAGGATCCTCCCCACTCTCCAAGCTCTCTCTGAGCAAGGGTAATGCAGCACTGCCTGAGCTAACTAATGGTTTACCAGCTAGCTCCAGGGTCACACTACACTCTTTCAGAGGCCCACCTAACTTCGGCCACAACAACCCCCAGCAGCGCTACAGGCATGGGGAGGAGTGGCTGGAGAGCTGCCAGTCAGAGAGGGACCTGGGGGTGTTGATTGACAGCCGGCTGAACAGGAGCCAGCAGTGTGCCCAGGTGGCCAAGAAGGCCAATGGTATCCTGGCTTGTGTCAGCACTAGTGTGGCCGGCAGGGACAGGGAAGGGATCTTACCCCTGGACTCGGCACTGGTGAGGCCGCCCCTCGATGAGTGGGTTCAGTTTTGGGCCCCTCACTACAAAAAAGACATTGAATGACTCGAGCGTGTCCAGAGAAGGGCAACGGAGCTGGTGCAGGGTCTGGAGCACAGGTCTGATGGGGAGCGACTGAGGGAACTGGGGGGGTTTAGTCTGGAGAAGAGGAGGCTGAGGGGAGACCTCATGGCCCTCTACAACTCCCTGAAAGGAGGGTGCAGAGAGGGGGGATGAGTCTCTTGAGCCAAGGAACCAGCGGCAGGACAAGAGGGAATGGCCTCAAGCTGCGCCAGGGCAGGGTCAGACTGGCTCTTAGGAAGGATTTCTTTGCAGAAGGGGTTGTTGGGCGTTGGAATGGGCTGCCCAGGGCAGGGGGGGAGTCCCCATCCCTGGAGGGGTTCAAGAGTCGGGTTGACCCAGCACTGAGGGATCTGGTGGAGTTGGGAACGGTCAGTGTGAGGTTCATGGTTGGACTGGAGGAGCTTCAAGGTCTTTTCCAACCTATATGATTGTGTGATTCTGTAACACTGTGGCATGACACCAAGGCACAGCAACACTTTCAGCTGCCCTGAGATCATCCACAACACTTGACATCATGCGGGAAGACAGAAGTGACCTTCCCAAGGAGCCCGCTGCAGAGCTGGGAGATGAACCGAGTATCCCCGCTCCCAGTGAGCGCCCAGCTCCGTGGGGAGCAAACACCATCCCACAAGCGTGCCCTGAGCAAACACTCAGAAGCACCCATGGAGGAGTAAGGTAGGCAGGAGAATCAGCCCGTGTACACAAAGGAAATTTTGGTGGTAACAACAGCTTACATGTCATTTGATTTCCTACTCCAATCAATCAAGTGAAGCACTTAAGGACACAGCACTAAGTTTTCTAGTGCTGTAATCTCTGCAAAGTGCAAGCTTCACTTTTTTTTCTTTTTTATTTTAAAGCTTTTCAACTTTTCCTTTTAAGCTAGTGACTTAAAATGACTGTTATCTTAGTTTTGTTGCTGTGGATACACCAGGACACAAATTTTGCTCCCAGAAAACCTCCAAGGCAGTAAACTACATCGTAGAATTTTTAACCGTGACATTTCCAGGAAGAAGACACACCTATCCTATCTTTGACCTTTGTGGTAACTTCACAGAGTTAAAACAACACATTCCCAACTTTGAGACGAGTCTAGAACAAAAGGCTCTCCTAAAGCAACCATCCAAAACACACAAACCAAGTTAGTTTTCCATCTCAGGCTGTAGCAGTTGCCTCTGCTCTGATCTTCCATCTGGCCACAGAGTAACTGGATCTGGCCACTGGCCCCACGCTGGCAGAGCAAGGCAGGATCGGCTGTGAGCACGTCAGCCAGCTATAACAAAAGAACTCTCTTGCTGGGCCAGAATGGCTGCAGATATGGCAGGCACTTCGTGGTAAATGAAGAGCTGCTGTGCAGTAATTTAAGAGCACTGGTGTTTGGCAACGGTGTGAGCACTGGATGTGACCTCGCCAGTGGGTGACGTAAAGCACAACTCAGATCCATCTGGGCCAGGACAGCAGCATTCATTGTCCAAAGAGTTCTTTGCTTTAACAGGTGTTGCTCGAAGCAACTTTCTGACAGTCTTAACCGCTGGATTTCCCCACTGACTTGTGGTCTCATGTCCCCTTCTGTCCGGGGTGAGCACTCACATTCAGTTTGCTTCCAGCCAAAGCCCTTCAGGCACACATTCATCCCCCTGTCTTGTCACGGAGCATCCCCAGGACTTCACAACATGCTGCCCTACCCTTCTCAGGTCCTGCAAAAATTTGGATGCCTTGGGTAACACTCTCAAACACATAGCCCCATGACAAGATGAGAGCTCATTATAGGATAATCGCACAGAATACATTGAAAATTTATTTGTGGTCTATACAGGAGTCAAATTATCACCTTTCAGGCAGGATCAATAAGTTTCCAACCCGCACTTACTTGCAAAGCTTAGACAGCATCTAAACCAGCACCTAGGTATCTGTACCAAGGATACTAAACAACTATATACATCGCTGGTACCTCAAACACCTTCTCTCTGGAGAAGTATTTAAGAAACCCCTTTAATGAGATCACTATCACCACTAGGCCTTGGGAAAACCAAACACATCTCATGAAGAATCAACATGGCTTTCTGTGTTTGCTTTAAGTTCCGCTGTAGAAATGAAGGTTGGCTTAAACCACTGCAAATATTTTGGAATACTTCACACTCAAGTCAAGAGACCCTAAATGGCTTTGGAATCAACATCTTTAAATTATTTAGAGGTTTTCAAAAGTTTTGTGCCAAGTTAGCTACAGTAATGCCACATCACACCGTATTACTTAAAGCAACTTGACAGCAGATGCAGTTCCTTACCTCCTCTCCAGATCCCTGCTATCCAGGCAAAGCAGTCATCAATGGGACTCGAGTCTCCACTTCTCTGCCCCTCAGTTATCACACACAACATAGAGAACACTCTCAACTAATTGGTCCATCTTGAGACCAAAATCCACCCTTTGATAGCAGAAATCATCTCTCACAATACCTATTTTCTATGTCTAGTTCAGGAAATTTCTGATTCTGTTTGGGGCATATTGGGCAGCACCGCATACAAATAATTACCTGCCTATACCTAACAAAAATGGGGGAAAACAGGAAAAGATACATACATATATATTGTAAAAATATGAAAAAAATAAATGCAAAGCCCATACAAGTCTATGACAAGATAGAGCCCCCATCTGGAGCTTCAGAAATGTATAGAAGACAAAAAGCAGGAAAATACAAATTTAAAGCATTTCACTTTGATTGTCCTTCTGTCTTGTGGTTTGCTACAATCACACTAGAATTGGTGTCCTGGTTTCAGCTGGGAAAGAGTTAATTTTCTTCCTAGTAGCTGGTATAGTGCTGTATCTTGGATTTATTATAAGAATAATGTTGAAAATACACTGATGTTTTCAGTTGTTGCTAAGTAGCGTTTATATTAAGTCAAGGACTTCTCAGCTTCTCATGCCCTGCCAGCGAGGAGGCTGGAGGGGCACAAGAGGTTGGGAGGGGACGCAGCCAGGACAGCTGACCCCAACTGGCCAAAGGGATATTCCATACCATGTGGTGTCACACTCAGTATATTAACCAGGGGAAAGCTGGCCAGGGGCCACTGCTCGGGAACTGGCTGGGCATTGGTTGGCAAGTGGCAAGCAGCTGCATTGTGCATCACTTGGTTTGTCTATTCTAATTATTTTATTATTATTATTTTCCTTCATTTTCTGTCCTATTAAACTGTCTTTATCTCAACCCACAAGTTTTACTCTTTTCTCCCAGTTCGCTCCCCCTTCCCACCAGCGGTGGGGGCAGCGCAGAGTGAGCAAGAGCCTGCGTGGTGCTTAGTTGCCAGCCAGGGTTAAACCACAACAGTTGGTCAAGTAGATGAAATGCTACAGGTGGAGATTAAACTTGCAGGGATAACAGCTGTTCACTGGCCACTGGTATTCTAACAGCATTATGGCTAACCAGCATATTTCTGGTTAGAACCACACCAGGCCCACAAGTCAATAACAACCATAATGTCTTTCTTTACCTCCCCCCAGCAGTTTCTGCCATCTGCCTCTGCTCTTCTGTCTCATCTCCAGCCTGGCACAGTCTAAAACCGCTTGCTAGTTTATACTTCATACACATGTTGCTATTCACTTTGTACAGCTAGTGCTGTACTCTCTTGCAAACACAATGCTTGGCTGATGCCCACGCGTTACAACTAGCGTGTGCTGCTCTAATGAAGACAAAATGCCTCTCAATCCAGAACCCAAAAGCAAGCAGCCCCCTTACAGAAATGCCTGCTCGTACAGCGCTGTAAGCACCACTGATGCACTGGGGTTGTCTGAAGCCCATGAGTTAGCTGGTCCCTGCCCTGAGCAGATGGCCAACCAAAGCACATATTTAATTTTCAACTAGGAGAAATGCTGCTGTTGCTACCTACGGTGAAACTGTATTTAAGAAATATGCTGTGGCTGTATCAAAACTTTGTATCACTTAAGATATAAGTAAACTCCTGCTATGAAGATAACATCGTCTCGCTTCTGGTCTGCTTTAACATTAGGCAGTCCATGGGAGGATAAGGCAGAGGGATGATACCACACAGCTGGATGGGAACAAGAGCCACAAGTCAGCCACAGGAAGTCAAGCAAAGCCTGGAACCAGCTGGAAAAAAAGTAATTCATCATTATGAGCAGGCTGTGAAGTATAAGCTGATAAAAGTTTCTCATGTTCTACAGAGCAAGAGAGGCTTAAGAAACAACACCCGAACTTAGAAATACAAGTTGTTTCTTGTACCTGGTCCATGCTTTCTGCGATATGCCAATGCCACAATATTCCCAACACTAAGCCAGGTACACAATTTCATCTCCAGTCAACACAAATCCAGCCAGCAGTTCCGCACTACCTCCTTTCTATACCTTAATCTCTCAACATGGGTGACTCGTATCAACCAGTACCAGTTCCCACAGACTTCCACTTCCCTGCAAATATGACTAAGACATCTACAATTACATGACAGTTCCTGATACAAGGAACTGGTGATATTTCTTCACCACACAAACATACACATAGCTGTATCCCCCTGGGACCCCTCCACCTGGAGGGAAATCCAACCACTGAGGGGGGCGAGTAGGAAGAGTGTGGTGAAAGAGGAGGATGAGAGACTCAAACAGCTTCAGCCTAGGGAAGAGAAGGCTCCGGGGAGACCTTATTGTGGTCTTCCAGTACTTAAAGGGGCTACAGGAAAGATGGGGAGGGACTCTTGATCGGGGGGTGTAGGGATAGGATGAGGGGTAACGGTTTTAAACTGAAAGAGGGGAGATTCAGATTAGAGGTAAGGAAGAAATTCTTCCCTGTGAGGGTGGTGAGACACTGACACAGGTTGCCCAGAGAAGCTGTGGCTGCCCCCTCCCTGGAAAGGTTCAAGGCCAGGCTGGACGGGGCTGTGAGCAACCTGGGCTAGTGGAAGGTGTCCCTGCCCGTGGCAGGGGGGTTGGAACTGGGTGATACTTAAGGTCCCTTCCAACCCAAACCATTCTGTGATTCTATGAACTTGGAAGCCATCCTCCTTCCCAGCAAAGAAAGCACAGATTACCCTGAAGATTCATCTGTACCAGTCCGGCACATTAACAAAGCTACCATGGACCTCAAGCTTCCCCTCAGCCCTTCCCAGCTCTGCCACACTCGCTAGAACACGGGTTCTCAGGTGGGGTGAAAGGCCTGAAACCCCTCCCAGTTCCATGAAGCAAAGCCAGTTTATACTGACTAACAATCTGGCTCAACGTATCCAAGGAACTGACACACTCATTAGTTATCCTAAACAGCAGGATATTACAGTAAATTATGACAGCTGCTCTCTGTAGCTTTTCAAACTCTCTTCTATGCCTTTAAATACAGTTAGCATTGGAGATGTCCTTTACTAGGAAAAAACCATCTATAGATCAGCGCCCTGTGCAGAGTCCAGCAGTCTATAACAGTATTACTTGCCAGCGTTTACAAAGCAGTGACGCACATGGTGTAAAGGTTTTGCTAACACCAGTTCACATGTACTGCTTTCAGTAAAAGTAAACTCAAAATCACTCTCACCATCACCCCCAAAGTAAAGCACAACATCCTCCCTCCCTCCTCCATGAACCACCTGGTTCTCCTTGCTGCCTTCATCATGTTACGTTTCACTTTTAAAAGGCACATGAATAAAGGCTGAATTCATGAGGAAACAAAAAGTTTTCCTACACTTTCTGAAATCTCACAAATTATAAATATTTCAAGATATTTTCTTATGCCCCTCTACACTACTACGTCTTTACAGTTCTGAGTATCACTCCATCTCTCCATATCTTCCAGTCTCTCCCACGCCCTTGCAGCTGTACTTACCGCAAAAGAAGGGAGCAGACAGGAAACTCCTCTACATTTGCACAATGTGTGCTGTCCCTGCCTCACAGACATCACCATTTAAACAGATGAGGTTGGGAGAAAAGAAAAACAATTTATCTCATTTACAGGTTTTCAGGAAACTAACAGTCTTGCTCATGATCACCCAAAGAAGTTTATGGCTGAAGTAAGAACTGAATTTGTACATGTGCATTCATTAGTATGACTCCAATAACACCTTTCCTTTCAAGAGCAGTGCGCCCAGTCATTCCTCACCATGAGAGGTCAGGAAGGATTTTGGCTCCAGACAGACATGTTTCTCTCATTTCTCATTCTCCCCCACCGGAGAAGTGATCACAGAATCGTCTAGGTTGGAAAAGACCTTGAAGATCATCCAGTCCAACCACTGACCTAACACTGACAGTTCCCAACTACAGCATATCCCTAAGTGCTATGTCAACCTTACTCTTAATCATGTGATCATGTTTTCCTGCACTTCATGACTTGAATGCACAGGTAAATGTCACACACATAAACATTTACAGCTCTATCTGCAACAAATGAGGTATGTCCTGTTCATACTGATGGTAACAGTTCTCTGGAGTACTGTAAGACATTCCCTCACAAAAACACCCCAGTGGAGTCCCAGACTCGTTTGCCTGACTCTTTGCCTTGTGAATTAATGGATTTGAATGTATATCAATACATGGAACCTTAGGCACATATAAGAAAGAGGACTAGCAAAATTAATTCCTGTAGACCCATTCCTCTTGAAGACTCCAATTGTGTCTGCAAGATAAACTACCAGTCTACAGGTTCTGGGGAGAAGAAAAAAGCAGTTGGGGGTGGGGAGGGCAGAGGGGCATGTGGGAAAAGAATACAGCAAAAGAAGCTGAGAAAGTCCTGCATTTATCCCCTCATGGAAGCTATCTGAAGGGAGCCCAGGACTGATACCTTTTTGACTAGAAGAATCAAGTAAGAAAAGGAGACTGAAGCCCACTGTTATAATGCTGATGGAACACAGAAGGAGGTTGGTCTCACCAGCTCAGGACAGCTTTTCCCATCTTGTGCCCTCACAGAACAACAGCAGCGTCACAAGACTAGTGCAACGGTTCATGTCTCCATACCCCAGTCCCCACAGTGGCAGCAGCAGATACTCTGAAAGCATAAATCCCGTCCTATAAAGCTATGGTTGCAAGGCAGCATGCTACAAGAAAGAGGAAGTGTAGTCTTCATCTCCACACCCAGGAGCCTCTCCACAACTTTGCTAGTCACAATTGCATATAAACTCCTACAGAGGACATGACAGGCACTTTTGAAATGGGAAGCCAGCAAATTATCCAACTTAGGACTTCCATAACCTCCCAGTTAGCATCTCCTGCACATGATGTGCTTCTTCAGAGTCCTTCCCTTTTTTAGAGGCTTTGTCAGAGTAACAGTCCACACACACACACACCTTGAGTCACCAACTGGAGACACTTCACGTGCCTCTGTTCTACCCTCATGCCAACAACTCCAGTTTAAAAGCCACAGCAGAGACAAAGAGAGAACATCAAAAACAAATTCAGCAAGTTCGTCTCACCTCTCACTTGCTAAATGGAACTCTGTTTACACTGGTCAGCAGCATCTGTCAGGGAATTAATAAAAAAATCATTGTTTTGGCCAATTTATTCAGTAGCAAGGATATTTTCTGAATGAACACTTCCCTCAACCTGTTAGTTGCACTCATCTAACCACTGTGCCAGTAAAGGCACACAAAAGAGTCTCTTCTCTTCAGTAAGGAGAGTCACAGGAATGAAACAAAAGGGTTGCAATGGGTGCGAAAAATAGCCCTTTCAGAAAAGCATCAGTATGTTTAAATGAAGATACTAGCATAACAAGAGCAAATAAACTGCAGTACTTCCCTTCAGATAAGAAATAAAAGATGTTTAATCAAGGTAGTAATTTTGCCCTGACGGAACCAGTCCAACTACTGAAAAACAACATTTTACTGAAAAAACTTTCCAGTTCATAGCCACTGGGGTGATTATCCCAGAATGAGAATGCCCAATACTGGTATAGTTTGTATTCGTACAAGAGCAAGTTAAGCAGTACATTTCTACTACTCTAACAGGGCTAGTAAATGTAATCTATTTACAGAATCACACAATCATCTCGGTTGGAAAGGACCTTAAAGATCATCTAGTCCAACCTTTAACCTAGCATTGGCAGTTTCCAACTCCACCAGATCCCTCAGCGCTGGGTCAACCCGACTCTTCAACCCCTCCAGGGATGGGGACTCCCCCCCTGCCCTGGGCAGCCCATTCCAACGCCCAACAACCCCTTCTGCAAAGAAATCCTTCCTAAGAGCCAGTCTGACCCTGCCCTGGCGCAGCTTGAGGCCATTCCCTCTTGTCCTGGTGCTTGTTCCTTGGCTCAAGAGACTCATCCCCCCTCTCTGCACCCTCCTCTCATGGAGTTGTAGAGGGCCATGAGGTCTCCCCTCAGCCTCCTCTTCTCCAGACTAAACCCCCCCAGTTCCCTCAGCCGCTCCCCATCAGACCTGTGCTCCAGACCCTGCACCAGCTCCGTTGCCCTTCTCTGGACACGCTCGAGTCATTCAATGGCCTTTTTGGAGTGAGGGGCCCAAAACTGAACCCACTCATCGAGGGGCGGCCTCACCAGTGCTGAGCACAGGGGCAAGATCACTTCCCTGTCCCTGCTGGCCAAAAATTCAGTAAAGTATTCAGTAAAGTATTTGCCCTCCCCCTCAATCACAGATGTAATCACCATCACAAATTGTGGGAGAGTCCCACTGCCAGGCAAGGGAATGCTGAACAGCACGGATGCCAAGAGCTGGATTCCACAAAGAGAGTGGCCACTGGGGAAGAGAAGCAAGCATGCTTCACCCTCTGGTTCCTGTTTCTTTTTAAGGGACACGCAACTTTTGTGGATCTTGCTACTGGGCACATTTTGTAAGGCAGAAAGTAATTCCATTATAGATTTATCTCTCTCTTCTGCTAACGCTTCCTTTGCAAGACCAGCAAGTAAGTTTCCGTAAGGTCAAAATTGGCTTTTCACTCTCTAGAGACCCAACTGGTCTTTTCAAGCAGTTTAATAGCCTTTATCTCCTGAAAACATTTCAGTTGTGTGGGTGGCTCCTCTGATTCCCCTTGCATTATAAATATATCTGCAAGCCCTGCAGACAGCACCAGGCACGTATTATACAGCATAGCCACCAAGTGACATTTTTCTGTTGAATACACATAGATGACAGGAGCACAAGCGAAGGATAACATCTATCCTTTAATACCTATCAAAGCTAAGGAGACTCTGGACCAGCTCACAAGTCGGCCAGGCTGATTCTGTGACAATATGCAACTTCAGCTCTGCTCCCCCTTTAGATGCATCCCAGCACAGTTTCCAAGCCTGTTACAGTAGTCGCCAAGCAGAGCCAGCCCTGCCTAGGAGTACCAGAGAGATTCTAGGCTGAACTAAACTTTCACCTGAGGAGAAGCAAAATTCTGGAAGTCCAGCAATTAAAAACACTCACCGGGTAACAGGACTTGTCTGCTCTATACATGGGGTGCAACATGCTTCAATGAGACCAGCTTCTAACACAGAACAGTCCTCAGTCTACAATACTTCAGTTATTTCAGACAGCAGTGAAGAAAGCAGGCACAACAGTGTGGAAGTGTGAACTGACAGTGTGCACGGTCATGGGTATACTCATACACACACATTAGTGTAATCTCTTCTTTATTACATAGAAGATCAGTATCAAGAAAGAACATGACTCCTTCACACAAGGCACTATACCTGTCCACCTCTTCTCTGGACATGCTCGAGTCATTCAATGGCCTTTTTGGAATGAGGGGCCCAAAACTGAACCCACTCATCGAGGTGTGGCCTCACCAGTGCCGAGTACAGGGGTAAGATCCTTTCCCTGTCCCTGCTGGCCACGCTATTGCTGATACGAGCCAGGATGCCATTGGCCTTCTTGGCCACCTGGGCACACTGCTGGCTCCTGTTCAGCCGGCTGTCAATCAACCCCCCCAGGTCCCTCTCTGACTGGCAGCTCTTCAGCCACTCCTCCCCACGCCTGTAGCCCTGCTGGGGGTTGTTGTGGCCCAAGGGCAGCACCCGGCATTTGGCCTTATTGAAGCTCCTCCAGTTGGCCTCAGCCCATCGCTCCAGCCTGTCCAGGTCTCTCTGCAGAGCCTCCCTACCCTCGAGCAGATCAACACTCCCACCCAACTTGGTGTCACCTGCAAACTTACTGAGGGTGCACTCGATCCCCTCATCTAGATCATCAATAAAGATGTTAAACAGGAGTGGCCCCAAAACCGAGCCCTGGGGGACACCACTCGTGACCGGCTGCCAACCGGATTTAACTCCATTCACCACAGCTCTTTGGGCCCGGCCATCAGCCAGTTTTTACCCAGCAAAGCGTGCGATCATCCAAGCCTCAAGCAGCCAGTTTTGCCAGGAGAATGCTGTGGGAAACTGTATCAAAGGCCTTGCTAAAGTCAAGGTAAACTACATCCACAGCCTTTCCCTCATCCAATAAGCAGGTCACCCTGTCGTAGAAGGAGATCAGGTTTGCCAAGCAGGACCTGCCTTTCATAAACCCATATATGGAACTTCAAAATAAAGCTCTTATGCCCAGGTCAACACACCTACACCTTATACAACAAAGAAGAATAATCACAATCCCTGATATATAAAGGTTACAACTCAAGCACGCAAACGTAAGAATATATAAGTATTCAGTGAAAGCACCAAACTTACTGTCTGAAGTATAAATCAAAGCATCACTTCAGATTCAAAGTTAGTGCTAGACTGTGGTTTGTTGTTGTCATTGTCACTGCTTCAGATTTCAGAAAAATTCATGTGTGCACTCAAACTCTGTCTTCAGGAATTCATCAAATATTTTTGAACAGATTAACAGACGTTTAAGAAGTGGGTCAAGCTTTTCACCTGACAGCCCTACCAGCGTCCCTTTTAATCCACATCAACTACTATTAGACACAGTAGCAACTGTAAATTAATGGCCTAATCATGTTTAATTCCTGACATTTATGACAATAACATGATCTTGATGGACTCATTTAGCATTAATAGAGCCATTGGTCATTAATTCAGCTAAAAAATTTCTCTTTGCAACTCAATATTAAACATACCAATTGATAGTTATAATCTTCAAATATTACTGACTTTTCCTACACTAAAACTTACAATTGAACTGTAAGAAAATGGGACTTTCTGGCAGGTAAAAAGGGAATAGCATGAAAATAGCCTTAAAATACCATGCAAAATAAGACAAAAAAAAAAAGCTGAAGTGAAATAGGAGAAAAACGTGTCTTCAATTAATCCAGAAAATGAGGAAGCCTTTAGAAGGCTGTAAGACACACAACCTGGGTTCAACTCTGCTGGTCTTCACTTCCATTCATAATTTAATTATCATATGTGGTGCAGAGACCACTGTGTGCCTTTCAGGTTCCTACACAAGCTGCCAGAAGGAAGACAGATCTGTACTGATACATGGAAATGATACTCCCTGTGATCTCTTTGCTGTCTAACTCCCTCTGGTGCTGCAAAGCCAAGCACCCCACCAACCCACCCCCTTTGCAAATTACACCACTAATTCCTTAGTTCCCTTCTTCGCATTTTATTCATATACTGTGGATAAGTTATGCTTCCTTTTCCACATCTTTTCTCTGCTTAAACTGTACATTGTCTTGGGGAAGGGACTGGCCCCTCTACATGTGGCAGTTCCGACCTGCTGAGCACTCTCGCAATTCAAATGACAGGAACTTAAAAGCTGTTAGAAAAATGAATGAATGACAAGTCTAACCTGCAGTTTTTGAGCTGTACATGGCTAATGGAGCACATTTCTGGGGCTTACAAGTACTCCTGGAAGAGGTAATTTATAAATTCAATCCAAAACATTAATAACTCCAGGGCAAGCACCACACAATCCTGGCCTGGGCAGTGTCCAAACATTCCTTTTGGCAGGAGCCTCCTCCTCCAGGTTGGCTACTCCAACCAGTTCCTGCATCTCACGTCTGAGGTTGAAAATGATAAGTGACTTAGTCTTAAGGGAAGGTGCATACTGTAAAACTTAGCATATCAAATCCATGCCAAGAAAAACTGGGAAGGGCTGCCCGGGGCAGGGGGGGAGTCCCCATCCCTGGAGGGGTTGAAGAGTCGGGTTGACCCAGCACTGAGGGATCTGGTGGAGTTGGGAACGGTCAGTGTGAGGTTCATGGTTGGACTGGAGGATCCTCAAGGTCTTTTCCAACCGAGATGATTCTGCGAAGAGCAGCGGAGGGCACACAGCACCTTGCAGGTAGATCTGGATCTTGCTGCACTCTCTGTGCCAGCTGTGCCTGCCTGAGGCAGAGGATGAGTCCTTCTGCAGCTCTGCCTACCACCACTTCCACAACACAGGAATGTTTCTGAGAAGAGGGGTGAAGAGGTTCGATTTTGACACACAGGATCAAAGACACTGATAGTTGAAAGCAGCAAATTAAATTCATTAGGTGAAATTTTATGCAGACGGTGAAGGAAATTCTTTCAAACACAAACTGGATAGTAAGTCTTAAAAATAAATTCTGCTGCTTTGTGTGCTGGTGCAAGAGGAAGGGCCTGTTCTTCTTCCAAAGCCTCTCTCAATCCTCCTTTTTATTGCTACGCATTGCTAAACGGCAGGTTCAGAATCTCCAGTTAAGATATGCAGAAAGAAAATGAGAAATAATTTTTACTAAGCAGACATCAATTATGCAGAGGAGGAAACGAGATCCTTCTGACGGAGATTTTTCTGTAACCAGGTCCAACACCTCAGAGCTCAGAATTACAGAAAATCCCAAACCACACCACTGGCACGTTAAGGGCAAGATTTTGTGATCCAAGCAAACAGTTTTAAGACACCTACAGAACTGGAGCAGTACAAGATAGTTTTGCAGATTACATCCTGCTACAGCCATTGTGCGTGGAGTGTTCTAAGTATATTACTAGGAAATATTTGTCCCTGCTGAGGAAGTGTGGCTTCTTCCCCTACACACCTTAATAGAGCCCGAAAAATAAAATCAGATTCTCCCAAGCTTATATGGGCGCTGAGTATTTCAAGCTCTAGGTACCTCAAAACTTTAAATACAACAGAACAAGTTGAGTGCTGTCATCTCACTTAACTTTGCTGACTGCAGAAAAACATCCTGGAAACCCGTTTCCTCACTCAGCTAATTCATCTTCCCCACGTGGCCGTACAACAGCAGAACAGTGTGCCAGTGACAGGCACATCATGATGCACTGCCTGTTAATGTTGATGTCATATATCTTGTTGGAGCAAAGCCATGACAGAGGCATTTGTTATTCCTTCTCCTTCAAGCTTGTACCGAAACATAAACAAACAGGGTCTTCACTGTAAGATGGGTAAAAAGCAGTCAGTTTATTTCCTTAAAGCAACATGAAGTATCTTTACTTGATTCTTATTTTTAGAATGCAAACCTCGTTTAAAATTTATTTTTTAAAAGGAATTACGTTACAGCCTAGTTGTGCCATATTCTACTCAGGGCATTCAAATAACCTTTCAAGTACTCCAGAAAACAATACCCACCCCAAATTTCAGTGTTAGAAGGTTCTTTTTAAAGTTGCACATATAATACAGCTTTGACTTTTGAGGTTAACTCAAGCTTGATAAATATAGCACAGTGTCAAGTACTGCTTTCAGTAAGTACCAAAGAGTGAATGCTCCTATTTGCATTTCCCCCAAATGTCAATACTTCACTTGAAAAAATAGAGTTGAAAAATCAGGACAGTTTGTTTCTCTTTCCTGCTCTACAGCTACAAACAAGGTGGAAAAGTCCGAAATCTACTTGTTCTAGAAGCCTAAATGTCATAAGACCTGTCTTTTCTTTAAATTAGTGCCTAGCTGCATCTTTTAGTGTCAAAATGGTTTTTGTAAGTCAAGCTCCCAGTGACCAGAAACAACCACCTAGTAATGGCTCTGTTTAAAAATTTAGTTAATGTTATACACAGGACACATTATCATAAGTTAATCTTCCTCCCAGCCTCCTTTTCTTAACCTGCATTCAAAATATGAAAGTCAGGGGGGCAGGGAAAATAGAAGTGAAACAAAAGTACTGTATGGGTGTCATTTCAGTCTCTATACTGGTGATTTGAATACATCTGAAGACAATTCTGCTATAGTAACCGATTACAAAGCTAACTGATAAAAAGCATACAACACAAGATTTAAAGGGGTTGTTGAAGTTTTCTATTTGCCCAAACAGATCACAGTCACCATCAGGAATCTGTGTGTCTGGCTTGAATTGTTATCCTCAGCTCCACACTACAGCCATATGTTTCACATTAAAACCAAGGACAACCAAGAGTCCTCTGAAGGATCAAGCACAGTTGTCTTTTTAAAAATCACGCAACTAGTTATGTTGCGTAACTAGGCACAAATGGAGCTCTGCTTCCCCATGATTTCCCTGCTGCTGCAAGCATCTGACAGCATCCCTACGCTGGACACCAAGAGATGAGGAAACAAATGCAACATCTCAAAATAGTGAAGAGCAAGTGTCATCTCCAAGACTGGCAATAAGAGGACTACGGTAGGTGAACTGGCTCCCACGCTGCAAGCAGTTTGGTTTTGTCAGACACTAGTGATCTGGCAACCTCTGTTTGTTACCACAGACCTCCACTGGTTCAGGATTGTTGTTGACCTATTGAGAAATATTTAATGAGCACCACATGTTCCCCAAGTGGTCTGGGATGTAACCTAGCACAGCAGAAAAACAAGAGCGCTACACAGACAGCTTAATAAATGGCAATACAAGTATTTTGGCTTTTTTGTGTGTCGGACTAAAACATGCAGTGACCCATGCTCTCTGCCAGCTTTGGAGAGCCTCTGCCATGACTGTGACTGATAGCATTGCCACCAGTAAATCTATCACCCCAGCTGGGATGAAGCACTCCTGTCTTTTCAGCTGGAGCCCTGATCTGCAGCTGGATTAAGATATACAAACGTCTCTCTGGTGTTGCAGGCCACATGCAGAATTTCTAGGCATACTATGAACATATTACGCAGCCGTATCTGAAGACTTACCATCAAAATGAAGATAGGTAGCATAAGAGGAACGCTATCAAAGGGCCCCATTTTCAAAATGTATTTAGAAACTTTAAAGAAAAAAAAAAACTACACTGATGCAAGAGTTTTCAAATCAGCCCTTAAAAAAAAATTTATATTCAAAGAGAGCAAGCATCCCACACCTTAGTTCACAGAGCAAGTTAGCAGCAGAGCTCAAAGTCTCCTCGGCCCCCACAGAACACCATTCTCACCACTACAGCTGCAGTTATGCAAAAGATATACACAGCCATATGTATTTACAGCATTACACAATAAACCAACATAAAAATCAATGCTAGGTTATATTATGGGAAGTGCCATCCAGATGGCAGGCAGATCTCGAGTTATTGCTGCAGGCAGCCAAGAAAAAGCCCCTGGATGGAGGGAGGCTGCACTGGCAGGCAGATGAGCCAGAACAGCAGGTCTCAATCAGCCAGCCCAGCCTCTGCAGCAAGGTGCTGCTCTAGTAGAGGTGAGCTACTAGAGACAGCCTGCAGTATCCCAGAGTCGGACTCCTGGCACCAGGATCTGAAGCCAAGGCATCTCCACAGAGCAGTTCAAGGTAGAAGGAAGTGGATTCCACCAAGGGGGGAAAAAAAGGAAAAGAAAAAAAAAAATTACACTTTTTCACCAGAAAGGCTACAGGAAACATGCGAAGCACTGGGCAGAAGGATCTGAAGAGCTCTCCTCTACACGAGTGAGCTCCCAGAGAAAGTAATACCTTTGCACATGCACCAGAGCAACCTGCTTATCGGCAACAGCTACAAGCAACCTGACATGCAGAAATCAGATGAGACTTTATTGAAATACCATGTCACCCTTAAGATACAAATATCTGCTCAAAATCAATAGATCTGACAGAGCTGGCTCAAAATTCCCATAATCTCTTTCCCTCCCCTCCACTGACCTACATTTACTGCCCCTTGCAATCACAGACACTTTTCCAGCCTGGTTCCTCACCATACTGTAGAATCACAGAATCGTCTAGGTTGGAAAAGACCTTGAAGATCATCCAGTCCAACCATTGACCTAACATTGACAGTTTCCAACTACACCAGATCCCTCAGCGCTGGGTCAACCCGACTCTTAAACACCTCCAGGGATGGGGACTCCACCACCTCCCTGGGGAGCCCATTCCAACGCCTGACTACCCGTTCTGTAAAGAAATACTTCCTAATATCTAGTCTAAACCTTCCCTGGCGCAACTTGAGGCCATTCCCTCTTGTCCTAAAACAAGAACAGTCACGTGCCTTCACAGTTAAGGGTCACACAACTCCCAAGACCTAGCTGAGACAACACAAGTCTAAGTGGCACAGAGTCCTTTCAGTGCCAAGATTTAAACCCACCTTGTACAACAATTTAGGAACAAGGGCAGTGGTCCCACCAGAGACCCCTTCCAGGGCCTAATGCAAAGCTCAGTGGAGGCAGGGGTCAATGGAAAGTTCCAGCTGGTTCAGGCACTTTCATCGTTTTTTTCAAAGCTGTCAAAATAAACTGTCACCACCTCTCAAGAAAGCCCCAGTGTTGGACACTAGAAATAAGAACTGTTATGCAATAATGGAAGTGGAGAAATGAATACACTGCATTATTTCAGAAAAAGAGAGAGACCGAGAACTTCAGAAGTAAAACAGACTACAGCATCACTAAATTCAGCCTCTAAAGGTCCCTCCTTTTAATCATCTAGTGCATACTCTAGACAAGGAATACATTACTTTTTACTGCTAGCTGGCTGAGGGTAATTTCATTTTCTATAAGGAGCACCCATAAGACACGATGGAGCAAATGTCAGGAACAAAATAAGTAGCATGTGATACACATTTCAGAGACAATTATTTCCAAGCAATCATTTCATCATTTGCAAGGTTTTATTGCATTGGGTTAATAGTCATTTTTATTACATAAACAGAGCCCTGCAAAATGCAAAAAGAAAAAATAATCACTGTGAAAAAGTAACAACTTAACTGGTTCTCAAAACAAAACTGAAATGGCAGATTAGCTTTCTCAAGGAGATTTATCCATACACTGCTTTCATTTGACACTGAAGTCTTTAGCATTTCCACTTAAAAATGAAAATTCAAACTGCAGACTACAAGGAGAGATCCTTTACCCTATTTACTAAACTATTAAACTTGCTAAAATTTCCTCCATGATCCAAAGTGACATCCCCCTAATACTCATTTACCAAAGGATGAAAAAAATGATTTGGCAATAAGAAATACCAGAGACAGCTTCTAACATGAGATGCAACGTCCTTAAAGCAACGAACCAGTTCACAGCTATCACACCAAACCTCGTTATGCTCACTGCTTGGCATGCAGTATTTCTTGCATATTTATTCTGGCAATTTCTTCCAAAGCTTACCGGAGCTAACAGGCTTCAAAAATCAGGTTCTAAAATGGAGTCGGGTCCTAAAATGAGCAGCCCAAATGCAAGTTATTCAAACTGAACACATTGTGGGAAAGAAATCCATCAACTTTTTGTTCTGTCTGAAACTTAAGAGCTCTCTGCCTCTACCACTGAGCTATCATCGCAACAGGACGGATTTCAGCTCTGAAGCACAGGGGAACATTTCTGAGTAATCTCAGTGTGCGTGCTGGATTTCAAGGACAAATTAGCACGCTTTTTTTTTTGCACTAGCTCTGCCATCCATCTCCACTGTAAATTATTCACTTAGCAGCAAGAAAGAGAGATACAAACACTAAGGTGAATCCCTCCCCCTAAAATACACATCTGTTTACAATCATGTTTCCACTGGCATGAGAAAGTGAGGTTGTAATTGTGTGCAAGCTGTATAACGCTATAAATCAGCTAAGTATATTTTAGCAGTCAAGTAACCTCTCTTCTCTACAAACTTTGTTTGAAGGGATTTCCTCAAAGAATGGGAGCAGGATCCCCTTTTTGCAACAGGATGGATGCCGATTACAAAACCCACCAAGCCCTCTGCGTCTAAAACAATTATTCTGAGAACATCATACATCTGCACTATTGAGGGTCAGATTTAAAACTGGGATCCATTTACATTTACACAGTTACAGTCAGCATGCAAGTCTCCCAGCTGCAATAAATATACCTACAGAAATATGGACAGAAGGCAGAAACTCCAGACCTTGATCAAGTCCTGAATGCTGAACAACAGGCTCTATGGATTTGCAAATTTATTGAGGAGATTAAAGGCACACAGACACCTAAAGGGATTTTCAAAAGCACCTAAGCAAGTTAAAAGCCTTTGAAAATTTTACTAAGCATCTGTTCGCATCTTTAGAAACTTAAATACATTTGAAATCCAACCCCAAGAGCATATTAAAGGCAAATTCAATCTGGGGAACTTAACAAGCATGCTAGACCTCATATTCTCCAAAAATTGTGTTTATTCACACTTGTCTTCGTTGAGGAAAGCTTTTTAGATGTCTCTTTTCTGGACTGCCTGGCATGAGAAAACAGGAAAAATTGTGCATGTGAATGAGTGATGAATCTAAGAACAAGAAAAGACAGGTCGGTCTAGGGAACAGCATGCTTAGCAGGGGTTCAGAACAAATGCAGTCATGCAACGTGACCTGGACAGGCATTTTCCCACTCTGAGCCACAGTCTTCCCAACATTTTTCAGTCTAGTGAGTTTACATGCTTTTCGGGTCAGAGAATCTCTCTTACTATATACCTGTACAGGGACTAGTCCATAGCCATCGTGACCTCTGTCAATGCCTTTCAGTACTGCTATAACTCAGATACATACAACCCGATTTCTAGATGATGGCCCTCAAACCTCCCCAGCTCTAGACCCATTTTCTGATGGAAATCTCGTTAACCACATAACACTTAGAATAACCTGAGCCTACCACTGGCTACAGTTTTTCCACATGTGTCTTGTATGTAACACCATTGTCCAAATTAAAGGATCCTTAAATACTTTAAATGCCTTTCCTTATATACATATATATACTTTTATATATATATATAGACACAGAAGAATGCAAGCAGCAGGCTCTTGGGTATGTAATTGGCATTTTATAAAGGTCACCTTTTCATGCAGAAAGAAAGACTGCTGAAGGTTAATTAAATTAAATCCTACATTTATCCAAACTCTCCAAAGCAAGGACTTTAATAACATCCTTAAATAACAGCCAGCATTTTTAAAAGAACTTTGAGGACATGATGATCAGATACATCTTAGAGCAAGACAGAGAAAATCAGCTGCATTGTAGATGTTTTATTCCTCAGTTCTCTTAGAGATGTTTGCTGTGGTTTTGGTTTGTGGGTTTTGTTTTGGTTTTTTAATTAAAAAAAAAAATGTTGAGAGTAGTTTACTGCTTCTGAACTTCTGCTTGTTACCATTCCAAAATGCGTGTAACAATAATCATTCACAATTTTGCCTATTCAGGCCTTCAGATGGCAACGTCAGCCTTTCAGTCAGGACCTTTGTGCTGATGGGTGTTAGCACAAAACCCAGCAGAAGAAATCCTGTAGTAATAAAATAGCCAAAATCCCAACAAAGAGCAAAGTAATTCCAACCATTACACTTCTGGGTGCTTGTTGTGAGCATACACCAACACAAACAGGGTGAAGCACGTGAGAGCTTATCGCTCTCTTGACTTCAAGGCAATGCGTAACACATGCATCCCAACTGCGTTAGGATGCTCTACCCTGTACGTGGCTATTTAGGCCCCAGGGTTGTCACGCACTCTGAACAGGGCGCTCCTATCCCTGGGAACTCACGTGAAGAAGAGAAGAAAGTATGGTTGGGAAAGCAGCCCTGCGGTGGCATCTGCTTTCCACTGGCAGGCAAGCAGGAGGATCAGCTCTCAGGGTAGCGAGGACAAATGGTTACACATTCCCAGCTGAAAAGTTTAGGTGTCGCCACTTCCTCCACGTCATGTAAGTCACATGCTACAAGTTAACACTAGACAGCTATAATTTTTAGTCAAGCTTTGTTACGCAAAGCTTCTGATGCATTTTCTGTCACCAGATCTGCAAAATGACACAAGGAGACAGTGCCCTGCACTGACATCAGGACAAGAAGAGAATCTACAAACATAGCTTTTCAGCCTCGCAATTTAAACATGTTGTCCACAGAAACGGAATGAAAGGAAGGTAACAGCCTTGTGCAAAGGACAACTAGCGCAGCAGAGAACTCATTTTCAGGAAATAATGTTTTAAAGTTCCTTGCTCTGGACAAACCTGACAGATAACCTACAAATAGAAGAATGAGCAATAAGCAGCCACTTGCCTCAGGGTATCCTCTCCAACCCACAACGCTGGGCCAACTTGTCGAGAAGCAACGGCCCAGATGGCTAGTGAGCCAGGAGAACAACATTCCCCTCTACAGATTTTCTTATGAATAGCATACAACAGGGTCTGGTTTCATAACAAACTTCAGAGGAGTCGGGGGAACAGCTACAACCTTTTACCACCTACAGAAGCCCTGGTAACAAATTGTGTTCTCAGGTACCCAGCTGTTCCCATCTAACGCACACACACACAAAGTCCATCAGGGTCTATGCTCTGTACATAGGGCTCAGAGTATTTAAGTTGTTACAGCAGCACTGTTAAAAATAGACTACTTATAAATAACAATTCCCCATCACAGATTTCATTAGCAGCAGACATACCAGTAGAATCAGAAATCTACTGTCCAGACCAATTAAAAACTCTTGTTTCTGCAAAGAACTACATAATCTCTGGCTCTCGGAAGCACACCACCCTCTGTGCATAGATCCAGCCTAGGCCAGATCCCATTATATGAATTATTGGGGTTACTGATTTCATTGGGAATCTGCCAATTTACACCGAAATGACAGCAGGGGAAGCCTCATTTCCCATGTTGCTGCAAACACTTCTGTCCTCCCACCAGCTCTATGAGTTTAATTAGATCCCTCTGCACAGTGAAGGAGTTCACTGCAATTCATTGAAATGTTGTAGCCAAGACACCAACATCAGCTCCTGTTCTAAACAGGAGACAACAGTCACTTCTAAAATTTGTCCCCTAGGACCTGCCCTTCCTCAAATGCTGCAATGCTCTTTTCAATCTGGTGTGACATATCAGAGAGTATTTTGGCATATGACAGATTCCTTGCAAATGAGGGGGGGGGCGGAGTGGGGGAGATCAGAAGCGATCTACATATCTCCCAACATACAACATGTACACATATAAATCTTCACAAAAACCTTGTGGTTTACAAGGAGTTGAAGATGATCCATCACACTAGTTGGTCAATCAGGTAGAGAGAGAATACAGAGGTAGTCTGTGCTCTGCCCAGCCCAAAGTCTTCAGCTATTCCCTCCTTCCCCCTCTGTTACTGTTTCATAGCTTTTCTGCACGTCACAAAGATATTTGCAGTAATGGTTTGGCTGACCAAACTACGTAACTTCATTAGCAGGCATTGACTCCTGAAAGCAGATTTCCCACAGTTTACAAAAGTTGAAGATATAGTCTCCTTTAACTAGAGGCTGGATTAGTTCATTAGATGGGGCTTTCATATAAATTTGTAAAAGCTGATTTTTGTATAATAAAAATGAGTATTTGTGAAGAAATATAAATCCTCCCCTAGTATTTTCTAATACATATCAATAAAAAAAAATACAAGAGATACATTTCTAAGTTTACATTCGTATTATCTTTCACATCCCTGTGCACATTTGTCAGTCTCTTTACTTGTCTGGAAAAGTTATCTGCAGACTTTTCTCTCCTAAAGAAAGAAAATTATCTCTGAGGATCCTTGTCAGAAGCTAAGGATGAGAATCCTTGTTATTCCTACTAATTCCCCTTGTGCTTGTCTTCTTCGAAGCTCTCTCCAGAGAAGTACAGAGACAGCATAATCTCTCAAGTTTTAGGCAAACAATGTTTCCACCAAAATAAAGTGGTAAAAAACCACCTGATTAATCTAAAACTATCAATGCATTTGGATTAAATTTGCCAGGCTTTGCTGGCTTAGAAAAAACAAGCCCTGGGCAACAGAGCCTCTCTCTCTGTCCCTGTTGTGCCTCGTAGTTTGATTACCAAGCATCTCAAAGCCTGAGCTCAAGCTGATGCTTTTCTCACAGCCAGGACAGTCGTAACATCTAGGTCAAATCCTTCCCATATCAACACAGAGCCACAGTCTACCACAATTTAGGAGAGCGCATTAACAACTGGGCAGTCTGGAGCAAGCCTCACAATTGCTCCCAGAGAAATTGTGCTATTTGGCATAAACAACTCTATACTTGGTGGCCAGAGGAAACAGGAGCGAAAAAACACGAGTGCATGGCCAGCCATCAGGATGTTCATTTGCAAGGTAAGAATCCGCATTGCAATCTCTGCCATAGATGACCGCTCTAATGTGGAGGCAGATGTCATTTATGCAGCTCTAGTCATGCTCCCATTAGAATTTAAATTGAATTTGCAGTGCCAGATCCTCACATATGAAAAAAAAGGAAAAAAAAACCCCACACACACTCATTTGAGCCAATAGGGTAATATAAACACTTAACACAAAATTTGTAGTTGTCTGCTTGGCTAAACCAAGAGTGTCTCTGTCTTCTCTGGAGCTCTGGGTGTTTACACCACTTAAGCAGCTGACCCCTCATTTTCTTCTTGGGTCAAAAAAAAAAAAATCTCTTCAATATGTCAGCTGGAATAAAACCACATTAGTCCTAGACACAGAAGAGAAACCAATATAATCTCTGATGTTTACTGTTTATCTACATGACCTAAGATGTTTATAGGATACGCTCCCATATTTCTGCTCCTTATTGGGAATCCTAATATTACTCCCGGGAGCCCTGCTTCACTAGTAGCAAATGCTTCCCAATGAGTTGCGAGAAGACAATTTGATTTTAGAGGGATTGCCAACCACTCGCATTTGGCACAAGGCCAGTTTGCTTGTTTGTTGTTAACCAAAACACACACAGAGGAAAAAAAGGGAACAAACTGCACCAAGCTGCATGTTAAATCATGTCCCTTGACGTGCTAGTTCGTGCTCGGATGCTATACTGACAAGACATACCAAACAGTAATGCAGTTACTCTAAATGTACAACTATAGGGGAAATCCCAGAAACAAGAACTTCAGCAGAGCTACCATTTCATCCAGCGTCTTCATTTTCTTCAAATACACCTGCCCTTAATATAAAAAGAAACCTTTTCTCCTTTATCACACACTCAAAACATCAGCAAACCTCAATAGCTAGCACAGTGCTCCAATTAAGCTCCAAATCAGTAAAAGACATTTAGTTCTCCTTTTAAACACACACATTTAACCACTCTTCTTCCTATACACAAACGAAATCAATTCTTGTGGTGTTTTATAGACTTTTTTTTGGAATGGGATGATTTTTTTTTTAATGCAGTTGTAAGAGTTATACCATTACTGCAAATATCTTTGTGACGTGCAGAAAAGCTATGAAACAGTAACAGAGGGGGAAGGAGGGAGACACACAGGGCACAGAGGGAGCACAGAGAATGTTATGTAGCCAAACATGGTTTAATTGTCTGAAGAGAAAAAAAAAAATATAGAAGTAAACAACAGAAGAGTTCTAAAAAGGTTTTCAGATAACAGAAGGATAGCCTTTAAGCACTAATGAGTTCAAACGCTTCAAAAGGTATGAGTCACTGGGGGCAGATTCTCAATACTCTGACAGTATCTTCTTAAACTCATAGCCTGACATTGTGCCTGCTATAGTACGGTTTCCAGGCTTTTACCCACCGCAAACTTAACTATGAAACGGCATCTCATATTTAGCAATGATACTTACGAAATTATTTTTTTAAAAAAAAAATCTAACTACAATAACTTTAGTGTGGTTTCGTGAATGTTCTCATCTGGTTAATATCAGAGCACAGAACAAAAGAAAACTAACAAAGCATGCATCTTATTCTCAAATTAAGGATAATCTAGAAAATACACTACACAGTTATATAGTTCACCTTCTCAATTCCATTCATTTCAAACAGCAGATTATAATAACAGCCTTGACATGCACCACAGTGTTCAATGCTGAGGCTTCGCTGGCAAGGAAACAGATGTATGTGGTGAACGGTTGGAGAGGAAGGAAGGAAATTTTCTAGCATTGTACAGTTTCATTTATGTCTAGACTATAAGTCTTTGAAAGCATAATATTGTTCTTAAAAAGAAGGGCTATTCATATGGTGAATAATACTTGGGAGGGGAGGAAAATAACCGTCAAAAAAAATCTCACCCAGTGCAATCATATGTACTCCTCCCACCCATCTTTCTCATACTAAGGGGAAAAAAAAAAAAAATCCACTTGCTAGTACCGCAAACCACAGATGGAAGTTTTCTCGATGTATCCAAAATACCGAGTGATCCACTACACGAAAAAACAATCCATCAAAGCAGCTTCCACATGCCTATAGTCAAACAAGCAGGAATCTGATATTCTCAGTTCTACTCACGGCTCAGCCATCGACTCACCTTGACCCTGGGAAGGTCACCTGGAGCAAATGAGCACAACACTCCGCGACAGCTCACAGCACAGCTTGTGGAGGCCTGGGAAGAATTCTTTTCCAGAAATTTGTATGGGCAAAGGCACTTAGAAAACTAGGCCAAAAGAAAGCACAGCAGCAGCACTATCATGTGTGCCAATTCTGACTGCAGAAAGAGCACAAGTCCATCAGAAAGGGTTTCAGCTCTTCTTTGCCATCACATCCCATATGTCTCCAGATGCCAGTTTATCTCTACTTCTAGTGACTAGGTAAAAAGATATCAAAGGCACAAAGGGTCAGAGGCATCTTGCCACCTAAGCACAAACGGATTTAATAAGTAAATCCATAAAGAGATAAGAATTGGGAGGTCAGTATGAATTACACAGTCACTAAAAGTGCAAGTCCTAGAGACGCACAGATGCATCTCTGCCATTTCAAAAAGCCTCTTAGGGACAGGGTTTAGTGGTGGGCTTGGCAGTGTTAGGTTAACAGTTGGACTCGATCTTAAAATTTTTTTTCCAACCTAAAGGATTCTATGATTCCATGACATTTTTCCACCACCCACACAGCACTTCTGGATCCAATCACAGTAAAGCATACACAGTTGTGCATGCTCACAGCGGGCACTGTAAGAGCTTTGCAGTGGCAGTGGGGATGGTATGGATGGACTCTCTCAATCAAACATCCAGAATGTACCCTGAAGAAAAGCTAGCTACTAGACAGCACAGTGCTTCTGTGAGCAGACCAGGTCACTGGCACTGTAAATACCTTGCAACCCTACCAGCACTTCTCTGGATCAAGACACAAATTCATTCATGCCTCTAGTATACACTTTGTGTCCTCTCCCTACAACACTCCGGTCCTTTCAAAAAAGAACAAGCATTAACTTAAGTTCTACTTTAAACAGTGGAGAGGCTGTTAAATATAATACTTTGTACTTTCAGACCCAAGTCCACAGGCAGTGATTGGTGACCGTGCTATTGGGAACAAGGCACCAAGGAGCCTCACCACCTTCAGTAGAAAGCACTTCTAGAACAGCACAGAGGTGGGTATAGGCAATGGAGCTTAATCTCTCATTCTTGAGGGCAGAAGACACCCCGTGTAAGTGACAGGGTGCCCTGCAGATCTGTGCCGTAACCACCCTGCCTGCAGAAAGCTATCAGGAACCCAGTCATGCAGTGGCTGGTTGGCAGACCCCACCTGTCTTCCTTCCTACAGGCCAAAGAGGCAGCAAGTTATTTTGCCCCGACAGCACCTCCTTTCTGTAGTCACCTCAATTCAAGGGCATCACAGGACAAAGAGCATTGCTGTACACAAACAGAACTGTGCACTACCAAAGGATCTCTGCCACTGTTTTTGTACTGGAGAGAAGAGGGGAGCAAAAGTCAGCAGGAGTCATGCATGAGGGAAGGGGGGAAATCCCGCAAGTGAGATGAACCTACTCTCCAACAGCTTCACCGTAAAAAGTCAAACAAGTCTGGAAGTGAAATGATCTTCAGCAGCACTCACCAAGCAGCCAGTTACCTGTAACAACCTTCTGCAGGTCTGGGCAGCTGAGGTGGAATGAGCAGACACATGCCCCTCTCTTTGAAGGCCTTCAGCACTGCACAGCAGCAGCACTGGCCTGGAAAAGCAGGTCCTCCTGCACTCCACATGCCACTGGTCATTCTCAGAGAATGGGGAACCCATGAGCAGACTGGGAATCACCCAGACCTCCTCTCAGTCCTCCCCTCCTCAGTTCAACACCACAACTGCATTTAGAGCCTCTTCCCCTCTCTCACAGAACAGTTGTAGCTTGAGTTCTCAGTGAGGGCTCGGCAGCCAGAGCAAATCAAGTGCATGTCTAGGTTTGCTGCCCTTTACGCTCACGGGAAAATATATAGAGTCTTGACGACAGTACTCACACAGTTCTGTGGAGACTCATCCCTCGCATAAATGACATATGCTGGGTGATGGCCCTTAGTATTGTTAACCCATTGCACATATTCCCACGTGTCCGTACAAAAATCTCTGTGCCCACAGATGCCCTCTACTTCTCCCAGTCAGGGTCTTCTACTCAAAGGAAAAAAATACAGAGCCAGCATTCTCCCCCTCTCCTTTCTCTGTTCTTCAGTTCTACAATCTTTTTACCTTCTTTTCCTTCAGGGAGGAGGAGGAAGGTACATACAGTCTCTACATAAAAATGCATGACTCTAAAGCAAGCCTCAAAATGACAAGCAAACATAAACGCTGCTCCCTCTCGAATGTGCAAAAAGTTTAGAGCTGCCTTGTTCATCTCGCTTTCACAACTTGTGTGTGAAGTTTATTTCACAAGCAGGCCTTGGTAGACCACTGCCTCACTCCTCGCCTCCAGTTTGACCTCTAGTGTGAATTACTGTACCTGTAAACCAAGAACAACAAATGGTAAGACAAAGTTATCGGGCACATAGCACCATGCTGAAATCCTGCATGACAAAACTGAAAAGCTCGGGTGCGAGGTTTTGAAATTCCCACCTCAGTAAGTTTACTCTCAGCAGAAAAGGAGCTCTCTTCACGTTGTCATTTCATCCAAACACAAGTCTGTGTGTACAAGCCATCAGACTGCCTGAACAGATTCAACAGGTCCGTAGTGAGCACAACAGCCAGTCCATTTCTGGGCAGCTACGTAACACCAGAGGTGGTGGAGTCCCCATCCCTGGAGGTGTTTAAGAGTAGGGTCGACATAGCGCTTAGGGATATGTTGTAGTTGGGAACTGTCAATGTTAGGTTAATGGTTGGACTGGATGATCTTCAAGGTCTTTTCCAACCGAGACGATTCTGTAATTCTGTAATTTAAACACTTCAGGCTGAAACCAAACTGAGGTGCAGAGTAACAACAGCCTCTTCAGAATGGCAAATAGTCTTGGAGAAACTTGCTGGCTGCGTTCTCCATTGATGGCGTTGCACATGCCACCTGATGACAACGTGGAGAAGAGACCAGGGGGACTTACTGGGTGTTACAGCAACAGATAAGAGAGTCAAGGACAAAGTACTACTTCTGTCCTGAGTTTTAAAGCTATTCGTTTAAATAGATGCTCATTATCACTAAACTGAATGATGTATCTGAGAGGGCAACTACCAGTTTTTTAAGCAAAGGTAATAGATTAATTTTACAACAGCTATTATATAGATCCTACTTCCATTTAGCATTCACAGAGTACATGAATTCTATTCCTCTCATTTGTACAGTTCCATTGCTAATGGCAAATAGAGCAGATAAACAATACTTCATGATTCTTCCCTCACACAAAACTCCGTCTTCCTTCTATGTGTTTGACAGAAAAGAATAAGCTCCAAGAAGATACTCCATTTTGCTGTTTTCTTTAGGTTTACTACATTTTAGACATACAGATTAAATCTATCTTTACAAAGACCTTAGAAATAGCTGCATTCCTTCAAAGGCAGATGCATGGACAACTGCCTCCTCTCCCTATTTCTATGAATGGCATCTTGTGGTGATATAATACATTTATTTTTAACTTTAACAGCCACACCAACTTGTTCCAGCTGAAAATACATTACCTAACATTGTATAGCAAAGAAGCCTGAAAAATGACATCTGCAGGAACAAGGTGTAGCAAAGCCTGCTTCTGTACAGAACAAGCTCCTGGGGGTTGAAGAGGTAAGAGTGATGCACTGTTCACACACTTTTCTATCAGGGGAAATTGATGGCATTTGGTTGACCTAGAGTACCAGTCAATCAAAAGTCAGTAGAGAAAAAGCAGAGGGAGAGGGGGAGAAATGAAGCTTGAGCTGCAGCAGTCATTTGCAGAGAGGATTACAGCTGAGAAGATGGTCCAATCTTTTGGGGATGCCTGCCACAAGCTGGCTTGGGGCAGTGCTGTGGGCCATCCTCTGTTCCATGTCACAGAAATCTTTCCTTCTTAAAGGAAAAGGCGGCAGCTCGTAAATAAAGCATCAACATGTGCATGTGTGCAAGAAAAACAGAACAGGACTGGCCTGTGGTCCAGATCGGGCCCAATTGCTGACACAGTTGAACCTCTGAATTACATCACTAGTTCATACCCGTTTGCTGCACCTTATCTGATTCCCTGGTCTTCACATTACAATACTCATTTTAAAAAAAATATATCTATTAATACCTACCAAGTTATAACTCACTGCAGAGTTAAAGATACTAATCCTTGCTCTCTGAAAGCTCGTTGCTAAAGCTCTGCTGTATTATCTGGAGTCATGTACTTCGTTATGAGCCACTATCACATGCACCGTGAGCACACACTCAAGGAAACGTGCAGAAAGATGAGACAACAGGATCACAAGAATAAAAGAAGCAGCTGTTAAATATCTGGTCAGCGTGCTTCCCCTCGCCCTCCCTCACTATGGCAGTTTGCTACTTTTGAACAATCGATGAAGACCTGCAAGACCCCCATCAGACAGCTGAACACCACGGCAGTCAGATACCAGAGCCTGAAATTCACTGAAATCTAATGACTAATCACCACCGACTCCAGTAAACCTTGGATCAAGCCCAACCTCCAAGTCTCATTAAACTCATTTTTATATAAAAATCAACAGCTCTTTTGCCTCCTCCCTCAGCTGGGAGGGAAACAACAAAAGCACTTCTACAGTCGGACTTACTCTTTTAGCCTGTGTAAGATGTAAAGAGCTCCACAATGAGATTAATCAAAGTGAAGGAGTTATAATAGGCTTAAAAATGAGAGCACATTAATAACTGCTCCCTTGTGGTAAACAGAGCTGGTAATCAAGTGAGGGTTCAGCAGAATTCCTTATCCATTGCTGAAGTAGAATTAGATCTGTAGCAACATGAATGAGCAAGTGATTGGCCCAGACAGTCACCAGTCAGAGTGGAAAGGCTCTGCAGAAATTCAATTCATCTGTCAAAAACCCAGGAGAAGAGAAAGACACTCTTCTCTTAGAAAAGAGATCACGTTTCTTGGTTATTTCAGAGCAAAGCTCAGGTTTCTCCAGCCACCATGAAGACATTTTGCACTGCCAGCACCTAGCACAGCAAGGATGACAGTCCCTGAAAGCAATCCTTTCTCCACTATTACTCCAGGCCTAGCACAGGGCCCCAGGCTCCAGCTGGAATGAGCCATGCTTCTTCAGAACAACTCATTTGTGAAGACCAATTGATAGGTGTCCAGTTTTCTTCTTCTGTTCCTGTGACAAAAATGTATCCTGACAGTTCTTTGCTGCCTTTATCTTGGGTCAGGAAATTTGCCTGGAGAAACCTGCTCTCCCACTGATCTTTCTTTTGTCAGCCTAGCAGCCTACAATGCTGTGATGCTCTTTGAAATTTAACAGAAAAAGTAAAACAAATGAAGTCTCATCTCTATTCAGAGTTATAATTTGTCAGTGAAATGTTTTCAGAACTTTCAAGCTAAAACACTGAAGTGGGAGAGGAGAAAAGAAAGCAAGACTGGCTGTATGCAACTTTTCACTAAACGTTCTGGTTATGCAGGAACATGCAATACCTTCCCCTTCTCCATCCTCCTGTGGGCACTCCATATATGAACTCAAAATCTTGACTGTACTTACATTCAGAAGCCCCTTGGAGATAGCTGTCTTTATTTCACAGATGGGTAAGTAGTCTGACAGACAAGGTGGCTTAAAGTCACACAGTGAGTCTGCAGCTCAGCACTGAACTGCATGAGACTGGGTTTTGCTTTGATTTATCCACCAGTTTTAGCATTTTTCGATTCATTTGAGGAAAAAAAAGGTTGGATGAGAAGAAAGCAAAACCACACCATTACAGAAGGAAAAGCCCACCATGAGAGGCTAAAAAACCCTTCAGAACTTGCTGGAGTCTTTACAGCAGGGCCCCCCATGCACTCTTTAACCAGCTCCAGGACACTAGATCTGAAGTGAGAATATACCCACGTTGACAAAAAAAATGGCTACTTAATGGCTAGATAACCACTCACTCCCATAGCTATCTTCCAGATGAGCGACAAGCTACCAGGAGGAATGCCAGCCAGACCCTGAAAGGTCTGTAAAACTTGGACAACAGTGGAATTACTCGGTGAATTCAGGGAAGGAAAACACTCCGAAACCCAAAGAGTTGACTCACAGCTCTAAAACTTTCGATTTTACATAACATAAGCTTCTACTTTAAAAAGCCCTCTTTTAATTTATGTTCCCACTGGTTTTTTATGAAAATTTTGTTGCGCCATGCTGACAAAATCCACCCTTCATCATCATTACTACAGTAAGCAGTTAACTGTCCAAGCAAACAGATTGAGCTTCTTCCAAGCCTTTGCAAATAGACTCTGCCTACCCAAGAGAAGCAGGTTCTGAAGGTGGGTCTCCCTCACACAATTACCATCACACTCAACTAAATACACGTAAGCTACCAGCATGAGAACTCCACAAACTGAACATCAGCCTCCAAAGTAAAATATCTCTGGTTGCAAACGCTGCATGATCTCAAGGTACATCCCCTGTAACAAAGTCAGTTGTTCTAAGGATGATGCTTGGGATGCAAATCACACATGCAAACACCTGTGTGCAGCTTGAGCCGTTTAACTGCCAGATGCAGTCTCAGAGGGACATCCTGGCTCCCTGTACAGCCAAAGCAAAGAAACAGCAACGCCAATATAACCCATCTTGGGGAAAGCCCTATTTGAGGTGGGATAAACCTCCCTCTCCAAGTTCCCCTTTTCTTTCTTTTCCCCTGTCACCTGCAGAAGGAAGCCCTAAACGACTGGTTAGGTGTTTAATTCTTAGACAGCTTTAGTTACACAGAATTAACATAAGTTAAAGGTTTTACCCTTGACCAGAAAAAAATTGTGCCACAGCTGGAGCAATCCCTACAGCAGCCAAGCATCTCCTTTGCAGGAAAAGCAACTTGTTGATTTTTAAATTTAAAAAAAAAAAAAAAAAAAAAGGATATTAGGCAAAATACAGTTTTAGGCTCTAAACAGATTTTGCTCTTAACCAGACTATTCCCCTCTTCAGCAGACTATTCCCCTCTTCCCCCAAATGCAGGTTTCAGACTTCGATTCAGGACATTAGAATAAAGATTTGGGCCAATTACAAATATGATGTAAAGCATGGAGTTTCCTTGATCTTCAGAGATTTTACTTATTACCTGAATTGCCTTATTTGCCTCATTCACATAATGAAGGTTTTCAAAACACCACTTTGTTCTTAAGTGATAAAAAAGTAATCACTGTAAACAACATCCTCAAGTGTTGTTTCACCTACTGACTAAGATTAGATGCCAATTTAGATCACAGGAAGCTGTAACACTTCAATTTCTGTGTACTATGATATTTTTACTAGGTTGCAAAGATTTCCTACATAATTCTCTCTTCATTTTTTAAACCATAAAACTATCTTCTGTCATATTTATGTGATGCCTTGAACAAAGCTTTTCAAAACTAAGCTACTGGTGCTTGTTCACACTGCACTTTGTCTCGTTGCTTCTGTCATTTTTATGTTGCCCTTCCAGCACAGCAGAGAAGATCATACGGTGTCCCAATTCAAATGCATGACTGCGACCCTTGAAGAAGAGTTTCCATAAAATAGGGTCAAACAAAACAGAAAGCAGATAAGAATTATACTGCTGACTTGTTCCTGCACACAGGACAGGAAAATAAAGGCAGAGGAATTTATCGAAGAAAAAAATATCTCCAGGTAATTGTCGGTTTGAAGACATTATCATATTTTATGACAGTACTGGCTTCAGGCCTCAAAAAGAAGTAAAAGTCTCTTTGAACAATATATAGGGAAAAGCCTGTCTTTGACAAGAAATCAGCACAGGAACGTGCCCAAAGTGCTAACATACAGTGCCCATGCAGACATAGCATTTTTAAAGATCTAGTTTCTTAAATTAAAACAGTGCTTCTAAAGCTCAGTCTTTCATGGCTAGGAATATAAAGTTCTCTATCAGGAAACCCTTTTAGAAATGAATTCAAAAATCAAAAGCCCAGATTGAACAGAGTAGCTTTGTTATGGCAAAAAAAAGAAAGATGGAAAAGCCATAGTCTTTTAACATCTTTCCTGCTGTCCAGAAAAGTTAGATAGCTACAGTTGATTTCAGAGTAAGCATGTGAATTTTACATAAGAATAGTGACCAAACACCTGGTATATAAGGCATGTACTCTGACACCAGCACCCCTTGCAACATCAAAATACTTTCTTCAGTTGGTAGCACTTTCCACTGCAAATCCCAAACCCTTGCTAGTTTACTCTGTAGGCATTGTGGAGACTGCTTTTTTTCTCCCCATAGATACAGTTGATGCATAAGTAAATCATTTCTCTCCCTTGTCTATAATGCCTTATGAATTGCTTATACAGCATCGCTAACATTTGCAGAAGGATGCTGTAACAGCAGCCAGATAGCCTCAGAGAATCAATACTCACGCCCCAAAGAAAGTCAGTGACAAGTAGGTTCCTAAATCCCAAAGAAAGCTTTGGAAAAGTCCTGTCCATAAAAATCTATCAAGAAATTGTACTGTATTAAGTTCATGGATTCACGCTTTCTTTGATCAGCAAACAGCACAGGGATGGCAGGAGCTTGCCAGTTATGCTGAGGTAAGTTTTCCTGGCAGAGATGGCTTGTTTCAATCTTTAAAAGTGCTACCTCCCTACTTTCCTGCATTTACTGGAGCCACAAGGTGCTCTAGTTATATTTACAGAGTAGTTGGAGGCTGTGGAGCAAAAATGTTTTTGGCTTAGGTGCTTAAACATAGCTGTGCTCTAGAGAAATACTGTAGTGAACAAACACATAATCTGCTAGCACAGACACTTTCTCTTCTGTGCTGCATCGCTTCTGACACTGCCTATATCACTGTGGTATCCAAGTGCCTCCCAGCAGTGCACTAAGTGCTGCAGCTAATATCTGATGTTCAGTTTATTCTCTCTCTTCCCCGAGGGAGAATCATATGCACTGCAGTATGAATCGTTTTGAGAGAGTATAGGTTTTGAACAGGTACAAACAGCTGCTTTTTTGAAGCTGAAAGCATGTGCCCTGAGTGAAAGGTGCTCAGGCACATCCTGCGCAATAAAAGTTCATTTCAGAGACTAGCGCCAATTAAAAACAGTCTTTTCTGCAAAAGAATGGCTTTATCCTTTTGGAACAATGTTCTACTAAACCAAAAGCCATCAACCATTCTTCTACCATAAACATCTGTGGAAGTTTTTATGACATACTAGTGCTGAAGTACACCATGCCTGTACAACCATCAGTCACTGATGCTTGTAAAGTCTTTTGGAATCCCTGAGTAAGAGGAACTATCAGTTTATTATCTGATATAGGATACCAGTCGTTGTTTCCTCTCTGTTTTGCGGACTCTCATTTTCATGTCATCTGCACCAAATGCTTATATTCTCCTTGAACTAGAACAACTCTTTTCCAGTTCAGTGGCAATACTCTGTTTCTCTAATTTGGCTTCCTCAGCTGTGCACATCTTTATCCTTACATCTGGTTCCTGAAACAAGCCTGCCTAGAATATTTGATAAAATTTGAATGAGATCGCCTGAATTATTATTATTATGAAAATGCCATATCTCTAGGGAATGATACAGTTAAGTTTTCCTAATAGCTTGTGCACTTCATGGAAAGAAAACACTTCCTCCTTAGAAATGAGCAAAACAGATTAAACAATTGCAGTAACACTGGAACAAAGAACTAGATTTTTCAATGCAGAACTTTTGCATAGGACAAGAATGGTTTCCATAGGCATTTGACGGTTTTGTTATTGGTTTTTTGACAAGTCAAAATCTACAGGCCTTAATACTAAAAATTCTTGTTTGCAGACTAGAATTTTTTCTGTATTGAGAAAAAGACAAAAAACCAAGAACAATTGAAAAATTATTCCTACAGAGAATGCATAAGAAAAAACTAATCAGTTCTGCTCAAAAAGAGCTTTCCTATAATTCCCCAGCGGACCTATAAACAGCAACCAATAAAACAGTTCCTAACTCTCCACCTGTTAATGTAGCTTTCTTCTTCATGAAAAATTAAGAGTCCACACTACCAGCAGAAAAAAAAAAGGAAGTTACAAGAAAAGAGACAACAGTCTCTCCCTGTAGTCTTAATACTATTTCAGATTTTCAACAATAAAAAGTCTTCTAAGAGCCAGAAAGTCACATTTGAGTCCCATATGTAGGTCAAACTGTTCTTTCTAAAAGAAATTAGCAATTAAAATTTAGAGATTTGATTTAACTTCACACAAAAAAGTTTCCAAAGAAGCACATCTGCCATCTCCGCTGTGCTGGTGGACTGAGATGCTCTGAGTGCTAGAAGCACTGTCAACACAGGAACCTAGAGATCCTGAAGGTCTAGAGCTCAGCCCCCAAGCTGTTAAGTCCAAAGTCACTGAACAAGTTCTGGTGACAAGCAGATGTTTTAAACTGTAGGGGTCCAGCATGAACAACCATCCGATTTTCCTGGATGAAAAAACAAGTCTGAGGTGCACAGCACATTGCTGTTATCACAGTGGTCTTCTCTAGAACGAGCACCTCCAAGTCTCACTGATGACTTTTCTCGAGTATTGCAGCAGGCAAAAGTGTCAGCCAACATGAGCTGGGCAATGGAAATGGAGATATAAATATGTAAGGAAAAAGACTCTTCCTGGATTTTGATGAGCACACTACATGAATGGGATCGGGGAAACTCAAAAACACTACAACCAAACAGAACAATTCCCAGGGGAAACTTGTATCCAGAGTTAAAATTCTTCTACCTGTAGTAACTTCAGGCTGTCTGACTTGTTTTGCCATGCTGTCCTCTCTGTCACAGAGCTCGTTTGATTTCAGAAATGCTTCACACACAAAACTTACATCCCCATGTAAAGAATAAAAATACTTTTCTCGCAAGACATTCTCCAAATCCCAAACCTCTGCAAAATGCTACAACAGAATTTGCACGTCTTCTAGTTCTGATGGCATGACAATCCACTTTGAATTGGCTCCCATGGTAACCACAACATTGAGGTCCCCAGAGAGCCATCACACACAAACACACAAGATTGGAAGGGATGTGTCTGTAGCTTTGCAGTTGAACACAAACTTGATTCAATGCAGGGAGTCTCGCCACAACAGTACCCTCCATTCAGCTGACAGGGTTCAGCAAGACACCATTTCTTTCCCTTAGGAACGGGGATTCAGCTCTCATGTCATCTCCAAGACTAGAGCACGTGCTTCTCTTTAGGAACTGACCCTTGCTACCCTCTTCCCTCACACCACAATGCAGCCTAACTGTAACACGTGAACTTACATCATTTCACCAGCAGCTTTTTGTTCCTCAGCAAGATCCTGCTTTGTAATTTTTCTAGTTGGGTTGGTGGAAGCCCAAGGAAGCCAAGAAAGCAAGCTCTGAATATTTTTCAGTCAACTGGAGAGCTAGCTGCTCTAGAGAAACACTGCAGTGTAGTCAGCCCAGAGATGCAGCCCAGGGGAAGTCCCCTCCTTCCTTTGCCATACAGATGACTCCAACACTCCTGAAAGCAAAGACATCCTTTGCTCACTCATATCTCACCAAATTCCCCTTTCCAAGGGCATGCCTCATCTCACAGTTTCAGCTCCCTCACTAATGATTTTTTCTTAATTGGCGAGTCTAAGCTGCTGCAGGATGACACAACATCATGCTCCCGCAGCACACAGATGCAGGAGCAAGGGAATGAAATACATCTACTTCATCAGCTTGAGAGGATGGAGCGGTAATGACTAGACTGCGAGCAATGAGGCAGCGCGTACTGTTCCACTACATCACTGCCACACACGTAAAAAAAGTCTGAGTCTCATTTCCACCTGCTAGCAACTGCGAGGACTTGGTCTAATCAGAACTCAAGAGATCCCCAAGAAAGGGAGCCGATTTAAAAAACAAAACACCATGCTTACCCTGTTGGTACCTTTCTGACCTCTAGCTTGCTGTGGGGTACACACTATGAGAGGCAGCACAGATTTTTAATGCAAAAAGATCTCTTTGTGTAAGGAACATTTATCACCCTTTTCATGGAACTCCCCTTAAAAATTCAGATAAACAGTCCTAGAAGAGGCACGTTCACAACATCCCACTGACAGACACAACTCCATTCGTGTACATCCTTTCCAGCCCACAGTAATTTATTAAAGTGTCACTATTTGCGACAGCAAGACAGAAAGAGGCAGGAAAGGAGTTTGAGCAAGACCTGTAGCAATAAGAAGGAAGTGTTTTTCAGGAGAAAGACCAGAAAGTGATGGTTCACTCTTTGACCCGAAAGAGGTTATGTCTCGCAGCAAATCAAATCCTTCTGGTCACCTTCCAAACATATTTTGGCAGAGCTTCCAACTTCTAGAAAAGAGGCAGGAAATAGCAAATGAATTATAGTATCATTATAAAGATAGGAGCCTAGAAGTTCATACAGCTTTTATTTAAGGTTTCTGTTGAAAATAAGGTTTTTCTGTCTATTATTTTCTGAAGTTGTTCTCCTTAACGTTTATAGAACTTCAATTACTTGTAGATAAAAATAATGCATGCTATCTAATGAAAATGACTACGAACACTACCCTTCCTTTGGGAAAGTGTCTTCAAGTAGATGAGCCAGAGATACTTACGCAAGCAACAGGTATTTTTGATTCAGTTTCTCAGAAGTGAGAAACAGAAGAGAATTTAAAATTCCTGCCCATTTGGCAGAGCACAAGGCTCTTTCTGCCTCCCTCTCTCTCTGAGCCATGACATGGTAATTCACAAAGTGAATTCAAGTCCTGAATGTATCTGCTATTCTACATCTGGTTCCTGTTATTTTAACCTCAGAAGCAAATTGGGGGGGGGGGGAATCCGATTTCTGCTGATTGCTTATACTTTCCTAAAGATCCCTTCCTTTGTTCTATCAGCCAGGTTACTTAGCGGATATTACCCTAATCCAACAAAGAACTTAAGAATATTAATATTTCCAGTGAAGGCAAAGGCTCTAATGGATCAAAATGCTTTATTTATTAGAGTTCATCAGCTCCTGCTTCATATCCTAACTACTCCACTGAAATACCCTTACAGTTTCATTATTATGACTGTTGTATTAGTGATAAGTCAGGCACAGAGCACGTATGCTCACCTTGGGAGTTCAGTTTTACCCTCCTAGGGGCAATTTTTCATACATCACCTACCAGATTCTTCTTCCTCTAAACTTTTACCACAGCTATTAACAGCTGCCTCTGAAGAACAAGCGGTCAGGACGCACACACAACATCCTGTCTGCTTCAGGGAATAACCAGAAAACTAGCAGTACACCACTTGTATAAAAACCAACCAGTCTGCTGCTGCTCTCTGTCCCCAGTACAGTCATGGTCGCCCAAAGCAGACCTACCATCAGATAAAACAGGACCAGGCTCTCCTCAGCTACACCTTGGCAGTCCTACTCACTTCACTGGGAGTTGCTCATTTAAATGAGAATAGCATGCAACTTTGTATGACCACAGACTTATCCAATGCAGTTAGAGAGCAGTATCTGCAAGCAAGTTAATGAGTTTGTAAGGGCATGTTAGTCACTAAAATAAACACTGCTCAAGGAAATTCCTACTGCTTCATTTGTCATGTCTAGTATTGCCTGATAGAAGATCAAATGAGTTAGGAACAAATGGCATTAGCATTGCAACATTCAAGAATTCAGGAGAAATGCATGATAAATCAGACAGAAGTGTTGTTCCTGCATCACTGCTTGCTTGCTGTGTTTGACGCCAGCTGTCAGCACTTCCACAGAAGCTGCTTTATTCTACTTTTGCTCCGTCCCATACCAGTTACCCAGCAGGCAGGCCAGGAAACATCACCTCTGAAACAGAGGAGAGAGAAGGGGGGCAGAAGGGAGATACTACATCCCCTGGCACCTTCTTTCTCAAAGTCCATATTGCAATACTTCCACAGTAGCTTCTGCTTCTTGCTCTCCCTCTTCAAAAAGAAAAAAAAAAAACAAGCATTACCTTTGCCTGTGGGTGTCAAGGAACTAAACAATCTCAAAGCTCAAGAAAAGCAAGATGCACCCTCCTCACTCGGAGCTCCCTGTAGTCAGTCCTATAGCAAAGGGACTGTAGCTAGCACTAGACCGCTGCTAGTACTGCTGGAGCCTGGATCCCTTTTACCAGCTCTTCACGAGAGACACATCCTGCTCAGACGTGGCTGTGGCAGGGTCACAGAATCATCTCGGTTGGAAAAGACCTTGAAGATCATCCAAGTCCAACCATCAACCCAACATTGACAGTTCTCAACTCCACCAGATCCCTCAGCGCTGGGTCAACCCGACTCTTCAACACCTCCAGGGATGGGGACTCCCCCCCTGCCCTGGGCAGCCCATTCCAACGTCCAACAACCCCTTCTGCAAAGAAATACTTCCTAATATCCAGTCTAGACCTTCCCTGGCGCAACTTGAGGCCATTCCCTCTTGTCCTATTGCTTGGTACTTCATTAAAGAGACTCATCCTCAGCTCTCTGCAGCTTCCTTTCAGGGAGCTGTAGAGGGCATTGGCCCAGGTACCAATGCAAGCCAGCACTGCTATCCCAAGCAGAGACCCTTCCTTCCTGTACTGCACCTCACTCCTGCTCCCAGAACCGCTCCCTCACGTGGCTGTTTGCGTGTTCCTGTTTGTTAAAATTAGCATCTTTCCCAGAATAAAACTCCACAAAGAAAGGGCCTTGGTAAAGAAATAGTCAGTCATTAGCACGGGACAACCTGACTGGGGCAGGGGTGGAATACATCTCCCTCTAGAGAGAATCTTCTAAAGCCAAACTGCAAGTCCACAAGTCAGCAGCAGCACACAGATACCCCCAAAGCTAACAAACATCTGCCTCTTCTCATAGTTCTCAGGTTCCTGAGATTTTCCTGTTACAAAATTGTATAAACATTCTTGTTTTCTCACATGGGAAAGGAATAGAAGCCCAGAAATTGAAGGAATATATTAGTGCAAAAGATTTTCAATGGGTTTCTTTGGACAACTGATGAAGAATTCACATATTGGTGATGGAGTGACAAGGTACAAAAATATATCAGTGCTCTTCAGAAAGCAGGAAGGCAGCACTTACCCTCTTTATTCCAGCTTGTTCATTTAAACCTAGGCAAATGGGAACTTTAGACATTTTTCAAGCATTTCATAAAGTAATAGCAATAAAATATCTAGGTAATGAATCTGTTTTACATTAAATGGGAAAAAGAAAAACAAAAACAAACAAAAAACCAAGAGCCTGGACTTCCTAGCAAAAAGATTCAAGTATGCAAGTAAGGGAGTGGGGGAGGGCAAAAAATGGGATGTCACTGCAAAGACAAACTATTTGTAAACCCCTGAGATTCTGAAAGCCTAACCATTTCCCTCTGTGATGCAAGGGCAGAGCCACAATACAGCACCCCACCACCCCTGAGAAAGGACGCACCTCCTTTTCCAGGGGAACTGTATCCCCATTCTACAATAACACGCCCTGCAGTTTATTAGGCTCTTCTCAACTAAAACACCAAAACCAAACCGAAATTCCACACTTTGCCAAAGCAAGGAGTAACAAAGAGTCCCATCTTAGAGTCTGTACTCCTGTGTCCCATGAAGCCTGCAAGGGAGCAGACGTGTCTGCATTAGGAAACACGCAGATCCTGCAACTCCTGAACTGTTTGGTTGGCCTCACTGATCTGGCTTCAGTGTTGGACTACACATGCTGTCTGTTGTTCATGGCCATACCAGCCCAGTAGTCTGGAAGAAAGGAAAGTGGTGGTGATGAAAATCAGAGCACATTCTTTACCTCAAGGAAAGAGGAAGAACTTTATTCAAGGCAGTGCAAGACAGTCATTGTCACTCACCAAAACAGCTTACAAACTTCATTAAGGCACACAGTCTGATCCTGGTGTGAGTTTTGAAGAAGTCCTGACAGCCAGGACCGGATTTTGAAAAGTAGAAGAACAGGAGGGCAGAAAAAGTCACACCACGCATTCACAGAACATGACTCTGACCTGTCTGAAGGAAAGGCCAAACTTTGAGTCTCTCCTGTCCAAAACAGACAAGGACACTCACACCTACTAGGTTTCCTATGCTAGAACCAGTGCACTAAAGTCAGCTCTTTCACAAAGGTAAAGGACACAAAAAGGGTACTTGCGTGGGAAGGTGGAACCTCCACCTTCTGACAGATTTGATTAAAATAGGCTGATAAGAGTCAAACATTATCAACATGGGGTGATCGCATGTGCCCAACAGCCTCATACATAGCATGATCACGTAAACTCATTTTTTCAAGTGTAGTTTCCTAAGGAATCATGGGAGGGAAAGGCATTTTCACTGGCACTCCAAGCAAAAACAGAGTTTAATCTGGCACCCTTCACAAGTACTCAATTAATTTCCAATTCAAGAACTGAGAAGAACAAATTAATTGACCGGCAGAGTCTTAGAACAAGCCTGGTACTGTGCCATCAATCAGGGGAATCGGGCTACAGACTGCCCTGCTGCAGGCATCCGAAGCCCTCCTCTGCCAACACTTTTCCCACAGTACACCTTTGGTTCTCATCAAAAAAGCCAACATAGTAATTGCAAGAAAGACAGTAGATTTGAATGTGTGTACCAAGAGAATTTCCAGCAGTCAAAAGCCACACACACAGAACCAGGGAGCTGACGTACAGACACGCACACAGATCAGACTACCAAGTGGTCTAACCTACACAAACGTTAACTAAAGCACAAATCAGTTCTGTAACATGCTAAACAAAAGTGGATGGACGAAAACCACCAAAAAGCTGCATTCTGAAATCCACCTTTACACAGGAGGTTAATCAGCACGTGTGAGTGAATGTTTTCACTCCTGCGTGTGCAACATTCCCCAATGTCATTACAGCAGGAACTCAAGCCTTTAAAGGTAGATCTGCCGAAGAAGCTGAACCACTTAGAAAGCAAAATTAACTTGGTGGTTAGCTTCCCTTCCCAATGAATTGTATTAAGACAATTATCTACAGAAGTCAAAATCAGGCCAACATTTAAGGGCCACAGGGGGAATAATACAATGATTGCAAAGGAAAAAAGCAAACAATGGCTAGGTGCTCATATTTGTTTGAGTCATATACACAGTGGCATTCATAATGAATACTAATTTTGAGTTCTGCTTTATAAGGCATATTCCTAAAAGGAACTTATTTTCTAATTATGAGCTCCAGTGACCATGCACATTAAACAATGAAAACAAACGGCAGTAGATATTAACGTTGTGACAGTCCTATTATCTCTCAAGCAATGCATGAGGATAAAGCTGTTAGCCATCCTCATAGGCAAAATTTACTTCAAGTGTCACTTCAATCCAAGCTCCTATGGCTGTCAGTTTACTCTCCCTCTATCGATACCAAAAGGAGGCAAGTAGAGAAAGCTGAATTAAAGATTAAAATTTTTACTTACCAAGAATATCTGTAATTTAGTGATCACATCCTTAAAGTGTTCTTGCTAGCTTTTTTAAAAGCAAAAAGCCAAAACGATCACCCTCAACAGAGACTGGGAAATGACTGGAATTTTTTCCTTCATGATGTTGAACTTCTAAGGGACTCCCTGCTCATTGTCCTCCTTAAATATGCAGGGGCAGCAAAGACTTGATCTTCTAGGTTACATGTTCTTCAGGCACACGAGGCATTGCTATTTTGCCACAGAGCACTCAAGGTGTCTAACAGCCCTTCATTACCTCTCTAAGAGCCTTCATTGGCAAACATATCAGTACTGTATTTCTCAGCTGAAATCACCTTCTAGATGTCACCTCAAGTCAGCTGAGTCCAACAAGCAAAAGCAGAAGTTTGATGCTCAAGAGCCCCAGCATACACAGCTCCCTAGACAGGGTTTTATTTCCTATTTTACTAGACACATTAAGCAAGGAAGAGAGGCATGATAGTTTCCAAAGAGATTCACTTACAGCTTCAGCCTTGCAGCAGGTGAATTTCAAAGCCAAACGATATCACCAAGAGCAAGAAAACACCATCTGATTTAGAAGCGTCAGGAAAGTAAAAGATGTGCAGCCTATGGCAAAGTTAAAACACCCCCTTGTAAGATAAAACCATGTCACTTAATGGTTTTCTGCCTGCTGCATTACTGCTCTCCCAGCACCACAAGTGATTCCAGACAGACATCAAGCCCATAAACAGAATAAAGCCCAGAAGCCTCAGAGGAGGTAAAAACCTACTGTTTTATCAGTGGCATAACCTGTAGGTATTTCCTCATGTGGCTTTTAGCTTAAACATGCAATAACAGGCACAATACCATCATTGCAGGGCTGAAACCAAAACCCAAAAATAAAAAAAGCTACAAGACTGCACAGAGAAACCACAGGCTTCTCCCAGGACAGACAGACGGACAGTGAAGAGTTATGTTTGGAAGACATTTGAGTTACCCACACACAGTGCAAGAGACTTGCACTGAGAGAACAGCCTGGGAGAGCAGGACTGCTCAGTTACTCTCCAATAGTGTTAAAGATTAACCTCTAGCAAGTCTTCCAGTGATTATACAGAATAGACTTCCAAGGACAATAGCGTGTGATGAAAGAATACTCAGAGACAAGACTGCGTAAGACTTTTTGTCTTCTAAGCGCTGTTGTATCTTCTTGCCGGGGTAAAGGATGCAAGCTGGCCCTCACCTTAGTCTAAATTCCTGAATAGAGACACAAATAGCAGTAATACAGGCGTACGGTTAAAAACAGGATTCCTATGCTGATTCATACTGAAGCTAGGACAGAGAATGACACATGTGCTGTATAGCACATTTCAAAAGTTTTGAATAAGACATCCAATTTACATTCCCTTTAATAAAAATAGATCTGCTTTATTCTGAATTGCAGCTATTCCTATTGTAGTTCGTAAGAAATGCAAATTCCCAGAAGAAAAATGTATTATTCACTTCCAGTGTGTGAATCAAGAAAGATTTGCATATATTAGACTGACTCAGAGGTAAGTTCAACTAATGCAAATCACGTGAAAAATTAACCACAGGATCTACTCATTCACACAATAGCAGCGACTGACATCATGCACCAAGAGAAATATTTTGACCTATCATGTGACACTCCCAACATACAAGGATTTCTTTTTCTATGTGAGCACATAAGTGTAACCTAGCAACAGCCAGTCTGTACCCTCCTTCACACGTATCTGACCTCAATAAAGCACATCCTTTGTCCCAAACCCCAACAGGTTTTTCTAGCAGAAAGTAGTAAAAGAACAGTGTTCCCAAGAAAATTATGAACTTCCCACAAATACAGACATATTAAAAAGAAGAAATCTATTCCAGTAGATTAGAGGTTTTGCCAATTTAGTTTTTAGTCTGATGTTCTTTGGGTGCTCAATATACATAACCAAAACCCTGCTTAGCTCCAGGAAGATTAACTGGCACTTCAAGTCCAGGATTGTGATCCTGCTTTTTGTCTTGTTTCCTCCACTCAGGATCCTGAGCTCCATCTCATGGCCACTGCAGCCAAGACTGTACCCAGCTTTCATATCCCCAACCTTCCTTGTTTTTAAGTATGGATGTAAGCAGAATGCCTTCCACTTTCGCTCTACACGCTGCTTGCTCACAGCGCTTTCCTTCCCCTCGCCCAGTCCCTCACGCACACAGCCCAGATGAGCACCACTAGCCTTACCCAAGTTATTTCCATCCACCAGAAGGAGATGCAAGCTGTCCAAATGCAGCCCGGGAGCAACAAACCTGTAAAGCAAATAAGCTGTTCCCAAGGGCCCCCATCATCCACACCATTAGCATTTTGGGATGCGGTACTTTGGATTAGACTATAAGCATCATATACGCTCCTGGAACACAGCTTCCAGTTCAGCTTTATCCAAAAAGGAATCAGATATACACTCTGAAGCTACTCCATTACCCAAATTGAAGTGCAGTAAGGTGGGACAATCAGGAGAACTAGCTTTGAACAACGCGCTCCTAACACAAACTAAGCGTCCAACATCAGCACGCACAGAGAAGCCCACGGTCTAATTCACACTCAGAAGATGCAAGATGCTCTGCAGAAAGCAACACGGGCCAACCTGAACCCAAGGAAATCTTGCCCCAATTCCCAGAAATTAGGTATCTCTTCAAAACTCCCAAAACACAAAAGGCTTGGTATCTCTACCAAAATGCTTGTTTAAAAGTGACTTGAAAGAAATTATACGAAGAGGTATATTTTAATCATTCTACCTCAGTAGCATTTGAATTATTTTCATTGTTAAGACATAAAAGTACTTGGTTTTGATACACATTAAAGGGACACAATCAGGTTAGAATTAAGCAGGTGCATTAAGTGGAAGTCATGCTGAATAAAGATAAATCTTAGGCCATCAGTCCAGTGTTTTACTTGCAGCATTAGGCAACACTTCAGCAAGCACAAAGGTGTATATGCTAATATACAATGTCCTGTCCTCCAACCAGATACATTGCTTGGGTTCTTTACAGGAAATTCTGCCAAAAGAGCTTTAAGGCAAACGTTAGTGTTTTCTGTGAGCATTCTGACCAGACAAAAACTAACATTAACATACATTTTCCTAACTATCCAAAGCTTAAGGTTAGTAGGGAAAATATTTCTGTACATATGGGGGGCAGTGTTTGTACTCACATGTATAGCATTGGGTGTTATACAATTAACTGAAAATCAGGTACCTGTTTCCATGCTCAAAGGTTAGGTCTTCAAGAGTCCTCACCATCTACTGGACAGACTTTGTACAACAGCTAGATCCAGCATACAGAGTGCTTAAGTTACACACTCGAACAAGAACATCTATCTCTGAAAATCTAAATGCCTCAATGTGGAGGGTTGACATTGGCTGGATGTCAGGTGCTCACCACGATGCTCTATCACTCCCCTCCTCAGCTGGGCAGGGGAGAGAAAATAGAACAAAAGGCTTGTGGGTGGAGATAAGGACAGGGAGATCACTCACCAATTACCATCACAGGCAAAACACACTCAGCTTGGGGAAATTAGCTTAATTTATTAGCAATCAAATCAGAGTAGGATAATGAGAAATTAAACTAAATCTTAAAAACACCTTCCCTCCACCTCTCTCTTCTTCCTGTGCTTATTTTTATGCAATTTTCTCTCTCTCTCCTCGCCCCCAGCAGCACAGGGGGTAGGGGATGGGGGTTGCAGTCAGTCCATCACCCTTGTCTCTGCCGCTCCTTCCTCCTCAGGGCGGGACTCCTCACACTCTTCCCCTGCTCCAGCGTGGGCTCCTTCCCACAGGAGACAGTGCTCCATGAACTTCTCCAACGTGGGTTGTTCCCCCAGGGCTGCAGCTCTTCCCCAACTGCTCCAGCGTGGGTCCCTTCCACACACAGGGTGCAGCCCTTCAGGTACAGGCTGCTCCAGCGTGGATCCCCCGCGGGGTCACAGGCCCTGCCAGCAAACCTGCTCCAGCGTGGGCTCCTCTCTCCATGGGGCCACAGCTCCTGCCAGCAGCCTGCTCCAGCGTGGGCTTCCCACGGGGTCACAGTCTCCTTCAGGCACATCCCACTGCTCTGCCATGGGGTCCCCCACGGGCTGCGGGTGGGTCTCTGCTCCCCCGGTGACCTCCATGGGTGCAGGGCACAGCTGCCTCACCATGGTCTTCCCCAAGGGCTGCAGGGGAATCTCTGCTCCGGCACCTGGACCACCTCCACCCCCTCCTTCTTCACTGATCTTGGTGTCTGCAGAGTTGTTGCTCTCACACAGTCTTGCTCCTCTCTCCAGCTGCTGCTGCCCAGTAGGTTTTTTCCCCCCCTTTTTAAATATATTATCCCAGAGGCGCTACCACCACCACTGATGGGCTTGGCCTTGGCCAGTGGTGGGTCTGTCTTGGAGCCGACTGACATTGGCTGTTGGACATGGGGGAAGCTTCTAGCACCTTCTCACAGAAGCCGCCCCTGTAGCCCCCCTGCTACCAAAACCTTGCCATGCAAACACAATACACTCAAAAAGCAAGTGGTTGGTTTTATGTATGTGGTTTTAGATGAGGAAAATAAAAATAACTATAAAGCCTCCTAAGTATAGCTCTGTTTATCTAGAAGTCAAGCTTACCTCCTATCTATGGATACACACAAACCTTTGAGCAGCAGTGGGAAATACCAATTGTAATGAAGGAGCATCTATTCTTAATGACTTGGGCTAGCTGTTTCAAATGCCTTGACCCAGTGTGTTGAGAACTGGTCAGTAACTCTACATTGATTAAGAAATGAGTTGTTGGTACTTTTCAAAAGAAGTGGTTGTAAACCAAAAGGGCAAGAAAAATCCTTTATGAGGTCTTCCTCACTCTACCCTTTTCTGGTTTTCCCTAACTATTAAATGGCATAAGGAAAAATAGATGTCAGCTGCATTAATGGTCCCTCTGTATGGGAATTCAATACTGAAATACATTTTTTAAAAACAGCCTGAGGCGATTTTGGAAACCTAAGGTTTACCATTTGTAAACCTTTCTCCTCCAGACTTTGTGTCAATCCACAAGCATCAGGAAGAGAATCCCAGCTTCTACGAGGAACCTGGGGTCTTACTTATTTTCATCCCATTTATTTGTACACCCAAGTACAAAAATTCTCCAGCTGAATAGCCACAACAGAACAGCTATTTCCAGAGAGCAGCAGCTAAAATATATAACACACCAAAGATGAAAAATCAGCAGGCCAGCAAAGAGTGCCACACAAGGCTACGCACCCATCAGTAGCTGGGAGGCTGGACTACGTGCTCAGGAGACCCAAGCTCCATTCCCAGCTCTGGGTGTGCTAGAGACAGTCCCTGCCCATCTTCCACCATTTAGAGGACTCGTTCCTGAGAACAAGAGCTCTCTTTCCTTGTGCAGTGCCTTAATGCTACGGGGTCTCTGACAACCAGCAGAGCAAAGACTAATTCCCTCCTCTTCATGCCTGCAACGGGAACAGGCTGACACAAAACTGCAAGCCATCAGTAACTGTAAATAAGAGAGAAAAATACATAATTGAGGCAAATTAGATTTGGAAGAAAACATTGAAGGGAAAGGAATAAAACAGCACTCTTCATCAGCCGAGACATCACTTAGTCATGATCTGGAGTGTTCACACCTGCTCCACTGTCACAAACTCCCACAGCTCTGAAACGCACTGCAGCAGCACCCCGACACCTCTCCTTCTGCCAAGCCTAAGCAGCGTAACAGGATCATTTTGTCATTCAAGTTCCCATTTAGTTAATCGCTGTAACACCTTCAAATCTACAGTGTATTTCACGCAGAATTTCTGCACAAAGTGAGGCAGCCTCGCGGGTCTGCCTCCACCAGGCCCGCGCAGCTCCTGAGCTGCTGAACACACGGGCGATCTTGCCACCAGACAGCAGCTGAAGGATGAATAAATGATGAATATAAATATAAAATAAATAAATAAAACACAGATTAATAAATCTGCGTGCTTACACAGGCATTTGGGCCTACTAACAACCCTGTTCTGGTCACCATTTCCCATCATTCTTATTTCGGTCTGTTCTATCATAAAGGCCTCAGTGCAGAGCAATACTTTGACACAGGCTGCTCTGCCTTGGCTAAGCCAGACCAAAGCAAGACAGGTCTCAGAGCCAAGGTGTTGAAGGAAAGAAACCAGCAAGGATCTAGGAGGAAATCCTCCACTGACTCTGTAGGTACAGGGCATCTATAACACATACATTTTAAAAGCCCTTTGAAGTGCTGCTCTCTGTGCCTTCATAGACTTGAAACCCTTTGGAAACACACCTCTGAATACTTAGCTGAATAGGGATTTGTCAGTACTTTGCTGAATAGAGACCCAGATTACAGGAGAATAAATGATACAGGATCTTTATTTTCTGTATCTTGAAAATTCCTTCCCAGTTTCCCTTGCTTTCACCCCCTCAGTAGTGGCTATTTATCCACATTACATCCACGTGGACCTGTTTAGTTCAACTTCCACTCCATTACCATGGGTTTGGCAGGTGATACAAGGAATGATTTGTTGTTGTGATAAATATTCTTTGTCATGATGTGATATTTTCAACTACCTAAACAAAAAAGTTTATATTGTCCCTTCCAACACCTAAATCAGTCCTTTATTTGAGATGCAGTGGTGACAAGAAAACTCAGCAGCATAACCCTTCCTTCCCAATTACAGCTGCAGCCAGCCACATGGGTTCATGCCAGTAAAACGTAAGCTTCTGCCTCCATGGAAGTGAAAAAACCTCTATAGACTGAAGACAGAGGAGGAATAAACAGAAAACAACATCAGGTCTTGTAACTCATATTAGTGCCTGCATGTGATGGTGTTGAAACTTCCCAAGGCAAGACAAAGGGCAGATTTAAAAACATCTTTTTGAGACTGGTTTTTGCCAATTGCCAGATTCATGGTTTTCAACCCTAATTATTCCAAAAGTCCTGGGTTCCCCATCTTACTTAGTCAGACATTCTCTTCTGACTCTGTGGTATGGAAATGATGGCATTGCCGTGATTCCCAACTCCTGGTCTTCTGCCACAGACTGTGAACCTCTATCCTACATTGAAATGGTCTGGGTAAGCGCAGAACCACCCCTCCCACGGATCCAGAACTGGGGGATTTATCAAAGCCAAACACTCTGGCTGCCTCCACATACCAACTTCTAACCAAGTTTGTAATGAATCTTTGGCAGGGCCAGCTATGAACATGACGCATGTCCACACATCACAGCTAAGTGACTAATTTATGAACAGAGCTCCAGTTCATGTTGTTGCAAGCCTAAGCCCTGTACACAAGCCACCAAGCAGGTGTCCAGAATTATTTTGTGTCTGTACAGTGAGGCAACTTTCAGCTCCCATACAACTGTAAAGCACGCTGCTCTGCATGGTATAGCAAGTTATTACCCAGCAGCTGGTTTGCAGTGTGTTTTTCTATCCATTGCAGTAGTTGAGTGCTGCCATCAAACCAATTCAGAAAAAAAAAAAATTACTACTATTATTCAGTCATGAACGTGACATACCCACCTTCACTCATCTTACTACAATCACTACTGGTAATCTACAGAATCAGTTAATCGCAGGTCCAGGGCTTGTTCCACCAGACAACCCTCAGCAAAGCACTGCGTGACTAATATCCTGACCACCCCCAAAACTTACCAATACCACCTCAGGTAGGCTCAAATCCCAGCCTGAGTCCAGCAAAATTCTATCTCACCATTTATGCACCATAAAGGTGTGCTGAAATCTGTGACAAACAGCACATCAGCAAGTGATGGGAGCAAACAATGTGTCCAGCTGCTGGCGAGTTTACCTATTTAATGACAAAATGCCATTCAGCATCACCAAGTACCCTCTCAAAGCCAAGTCAGCGGGAAAGAGCTCCTGGTACCAGTCAGCTGCTTCACCAGTTATTACACCTCAAATCCTCCCTCAGGTAAGTTTGTAACAGCAGAGAGCTGCAACATGGATACCATCACCTGCGTACCGCTGAGATGTCAACACTCCTAAATGCCTGCAAGATGGAAAGAAGGGGAGACCTACCTACAGCAACATACATTCATATTTTGGTTTTTTTTCTGGCCTAAATCTATGACAGAATTAATTCAATTATTTTTCTATACTACTGATTAACCATCCAAACACAACATGCTGGCTATTACAGCTGTGTTCTTTCCTTCTCTTTCAAAAGATATTAGCCACAGTTCAGATACTTAAGCGTATAAACTCAGCCAGGCATGTTTAATGAAAGCTTTACCTTCTATCATGGCATTTTTAAAGCTGAGAATAGGCTGCCTTTTACCCTTCCAGCATCATAATGAAAAAGTAACTATTTCCATGGAATTGAAGAAAATACTGTGGCCAGCAGAGCCCTGTTGAGAGACAGATTAATTATCTACTTGAGTGTGCATGCAAGAGTAAGCTTGTCACAGCTAAGGGAAAAAAGTAAAAAGCCAATCAGTTAGGGAAAGGTAGCAAAGCTGCTACACTAACGTTCTCCTGCCTAAGACCTTCTGCACAGCTCAGTGCAATGAGAGGGGTACAGTGTCCAGAAACAGCAATAAAGCAAAAGCAGGCTGGGGAAATCACCACCCTTGGAACGGGTCAAGACAGGTACTACTTGCAACCCACAGTGCTGCCTTACCACACAGTGCCACCCCACTCCATTTCCAAGAGTGGAGAAGCCACATTCTGAGTGGCCAACCTAGAAGGGAGCACAACGCCCTTCAAAGCAAGAACAAAACTGCAGCCTAAAGCATCCCCAGAGTGCCAGCTTTCTAGGGACTAGCTGTTGCCTGGAGCTGTGCATAGCCCAGAGACACCCAGTGGATGAATGGTACATCACAAGCACGTACCATCCATGGCAAGGTTGGGGAGAGGGTCCTCCCAGTTCATTTACCGAGTATCATCTCAGATTGACATGATGCTTCTCTGCTCGCTTCCAGCTCTCAGACTGGGGGTGGGAATGCATAGGGAGGGCGAGGAGAAAGACCTGATTCTGAACGAGCGACAAACAGCAAGAAAGTTCAGAGAAAGGAGGAATCTTCAAGGTTTCACACCAAGCTTTAGCTTGCACCTGTGGATGTTACTGACACCCTCATACCCCTCCTGTGCTCTGCCGTTCCTGAAGAAGTCCCTGCAGGCAAGGCTCTGCCTTATTTGAGGTCTCTGGCTGAGTTTGGGTAACCATGACCTGCAGTCTGAGATAGGGGCAAGTGCTATGCCACACTGAAGGTCCAATGGCAGCTAAACGCTCCTTGTCGAGCTGCTACCGTTGCCAGCAGCAGCTACGCTTCTTGTGTAGCTTCCTTAAAGGAGACTTAATGACCCACCACAAGATACATGTGCAAAACAAAAGGCATCACCCTTCATGTTACTAGCAGCATAGGACTAGACTCTATACTAGAAAAAGAGAAGGAAAATAGATCCAACTTGAAACAAGCTTTTAGCAGCTCTACAAAAGTATAAGCAGAGTTTCCTTTAACCCAAATAGCAGCAAAGCTGCAAAAGGTGGCACGCACAATGGGTTTCAAATGCATTTCATGGGCTGTCCAGCACTAGGCTCGACTCCATCCAACCCAGCTTTAGGCACTCGGGAAATACTCAAGTTAGGCAGATCATCATAGTCAGCTTCCTCTAAGGTCAGACACCTCTTCCCACTAAGGTGGAAGTCATCATCTAGCATAAGCATCTCTCCACCTCTTTTTTAGACACTTCAATTACGTGGCATAAATCCAAGCCCAAGTGTATTAGGAACAACTGGATTACACAGGGCCAACTAAACAGGATTAATATTACGCTGCCTTACTTGTCCTACACTATTATTAAATTTGAGCAGCAATGCTCAATTCAGATGAAAGTAAATGGTGAAAGCACAGTAATCTCCAGAGACACACAGAAATGCATATTTTAAGCTTCTTTGTGGCTCCTGGGAAACAGCAGGGCAAACTTTGTTTACAAGCCATACCACATGCACAATGACAAATGCAACCTTCAGCCAAGTTCCAGCAAAGACAACTCTGTTTTTTTCTAGAACTGAATTGTCATTTTTCTAAGGAAGCAGTGCTTTACGGAAATAGCAACTATATTGTAGCAAGGGACAAACATCAGGGAAAAGTAATAGGTCAAGTGCATGAATGGGTGACCTTACTGTGATCATTCTACCATAAGAGACTTAAGAATAGTTTCATTCCCTGACCGAAAGCTCAGAAATGCAGCAGCACCAGTAACCCAAAAACACTATGGTGACCCACTTGTGTTCAACCAAGAATCAACTCAGATGCTCAGGAGAAACAACAAAGGCATCGACCAGGACACAGGCTAGCCGAGTGGATGCAATACGGCAGCACAACCCAGACTCGAGCCACAGCTCCTTTCACTGACTTGCTGGGCCCTTTCTGCGTCACTTCTCACACCCCATATTCGATGGGGATCGAGTGCACCCTCAGTCAGTTTGCAGACGACACCAAGCTGGGTGGGAGTGTTGATCTGCTCGAGGGTCGGGAGGCTCTGCAGAGAGACCTGGACAGGCTGGAGCGATGGGCTGAGGCCAACTGGAGGAGTTTCAATAAGGCCAAATGCTGGGTGCTGCACTTGGGCCACAACAACCCCCAGCAGCGCTACAGGCTTGGGGAGGAGTGGCTGGAGAGCTGCCAGTCAGAGAGGGACCTGGGGGGGTTGATTGACAGCTGGCTGAACAGGAGCCAGCAGTGTGCCCAGGTGGCCAAGAAGGCCAATGGCATCCTGGCTTGTGTCAGCACTAGTGTGGCCGGCAGGGACAGGGAAGGGATCTTACCCCTGGACTCAGCACTGGTGAGGCCGCCCCTCGATGAGTGGGTTCAGTTTTGGGCCCCTCACTCCAAAAAGGCCATTGAATGACTCGAGCGTGTCCAGAGAAGGGCAACGGAGCTGGTGCAGGGTCTGGAGCACAGGTCTGATGGGGAGCGGCTGAGGGAACTGGGGGGGTTTAGTCTGGAGAAGAGGAGGCTAAGGGGAGACCTCATTGCCCTCTACAACTCCCTGAAAGGAGGGTGCAGAGAGGGGGGATGAGTCTCTTGAACCAAGTAACAAGCGATAGGACAAGAGGGAATGGCCTCAAGTTGCGCCAGGGAAGGTTTAGACTAGATGTCAGGAAGTATTTCCTTACAGAACGGGTTATTAGGCAGTGGAATGGATTGCCCAGGGAGGTGGTGGAGTCCCCATCCCTGGAGGTGTTTAAGAGTAGGGTCGATATAGCGCTGAGAGATATGGTGTAGATGGGAACTGGCAGTGTTAGGTTAATGGTTGGACTAGATGATCTTCAAGGTCCTTTCCAACCTAGTTGATTCTGTGATTCTGTGAAATCAGCCCTCTCTGAGCAGAGGTTTGACCCATAGGTGAACATCCCTGATAACCAGTCGGTGCTCTCAGAATACAAGCTGATCACGGCATACTGACAACAAAGAAAAGAGTATGCGCAGATTTCACATTCCAACACCCCCAGCCCTAACAGACATACTGAAGGCAGAGGGGAAAGAGGGAAACATCCCAAGTATTCCAGGAAAACAGACTGAGCAGCTGTATAAACCTGAGAAAACAGAGAGCAGGCAAGGCTGGTCACTGAGAACAGCACATGGCTAGTGTGAAATGAGACAGCACAAACAAGCTTGGAAGGCCTGAGGTGTTCTCACGAGCAGAGGGCAGCATTCAGAATCCTGCTAGCGCCCTTAAATCACACCCTGTATCTGCTCTTGTGCTCTGCTATCAGAATTGGCAACAAAAATAAGAAGAAACAGGTAGGGGACAGAGCTAAGTCAGCTGCAGCCCCCTTCTCTCAGCTGCTTAGAGTTCCAGCGTCCAGTATTTGCCTCTCTTCTTCAGCCCTGCCCATGCAATCCTGCTTCAGCTATCCCCTGTATGACTCAAATCTGAGCACTTGCTCCACACCACTGTGTGCACAGAGACACTGACACTCACACCATGTTCTACTTCGTCAGTGACACATAAGCAGCAAAAAATTAAGAGGGAAGGTTCCTTCTCCCTCCCTCCTCCTGCGTCATTAGAGCCTCATCTTCTGCTCTGCGAAGCTTTTAAAAAGAGAAAACAGAAATGGGAGGGGTGTAAAAACTGTCTGGAACAAAATACCATATGTGCAATGCCTCTTCCCCTGTTCTGTGAGCTGCAAAAAAACCCAGCACCTTCCCTGATAGAAGCAACAGGGCTATCTTAAGTAATTGGGGGATGGGGGAGAGGGGCAACAAAAAACCCACGTTTTGTCCACATTTCAGAGAACAGCCTGTTTCAGCAGCCATGAGTAAGAAAGTTGCAGAAGTGACAGCTCCACTGCCACTGCCCAGCTGGCTCTCCAACCTGCCTAGAAGCACCACAGGAAGGGCTGGCTTTGTTTTCGACACTGTTGGCCAGTGGCGTTATACACAGGATTACAGAATGCTGCTTTCCTCACAAGTTACGATGGGGCAATTTATTTTCATTGGCATAAGCAGAGAAGGAAAGACAGTCTGATCCACTCTGCAGCAGCAGGACACTGTGAAAGGCAATTTTACATGTGTACATCATACAGCCATAACACAGTATGCACATTATGCACACCCTGTCTTAGAAGGAAACCTTTCAAGAGAGACTTTTGACTTCTGAAGATAAACACTGAAGCATCTACAGCCAGCATCTTCAGCCTTCAATCCCCATCATCCCTGTGCTGCTACATCAAAGTAAAACCTTGTTTTGACTTCCTTCATGATATCAACTTCCCATTCCCTTGTATTTCCACAGTCCGCCCTATAAAGTCATAAGAGGATTTTCCCACCCTGTTGACATCATCTCCTCCTCGTTACACCCAGGCCAGTCCATGCCACTCAGCGCAAGCTACAGGCTTGGTGCTGGGTAAACAGTACCAGATCCCTCGCGCTCCACTGATCCTTGCTGATATTGGCTCATCGGCAGCTCTTTTAAGGCCAGACTAGTGAGCAGCAACTTTCTGTGCATCTGTGGTGATGCAAACCGTTCCACAGAAAATCTAGAAACTACCAGTCACACTCTGCTCTCCTCATCTGCACACACACGTGCACTTACACTCACAGGTGCTCAATACCAGCCTGGCTTTTTGCATCCTCTGTGACTTTCCTCCTTACCCAGTCCCTCAAATTTGTTGTGTCCACTCTGACCCTTCAGACTTAACAAACACAGCTTGGCCTATCAGATTTCAGAAAAGCTTCTTTTTCTCCAATACTTCCAGCTTTCACCCCAGCTCTTCCAAACCATGGCTTAGAAACACATCCCCTGACTTGTTTCCCAACATCCATGCAGCTGACCTAATGCCTAGCTCTACTGTAGTGCTATCATATGTAAATCTTCAAATACTTCAAATCAAAATGAGAAGTTCTAAATTTAAAAAAAAAAAAAAACCAAAAAAACACAACAACAAAAAACCCACCAAACAAATGACTGCTAAAATCATTAATATATCAGCAGCAAATAGCAACATTTTGGAGAGGATTTTTCTGGGGCTTTTTATTATTACTATTATTTTATCTGCAGAAAGCAAGCCAAGAAAAGAGAGGAATAGACGGAACCAAGCCCTGCATCCAAGCAAGATCTCTGCGAGCAAATGCAGACACATTTCAGGGCTGGCAGAACATTGTGCTGAAACGAAGTGGTGTGGGTTCTGACAGAAACACAATTTTTCAGATCTGGTATGAAATCTGTAATGCATGCCACTGAATAAAAGCTTCCATAGGCTGTACAGCAGCACCTAAATATTTGTCCTACTGCTGTTCATCCATAGCTGGCACACATTCAGAGACTGCAAAGACAAAGCCAAACCAAAGCTCAGACTGACTTTTCTACCTCCAATTTGCATTGCACTTTTCCCTCCAGGGATCTCGCATGGTTTGGTTTGGATTCCATCCCAGCTCACTCCTGAACAGAGAGATGTATCAAACAATTTCAATGCACCAACACATTTAATTTTAAATTTAAGTATTTGAAATGACTTTGAATGCATATGCTTGACATTTCAATACTGTTCTGGATAACTTTTTAATCCACTCATTTTTCACTAAGTGGTTAGAGTGTAGGGCAATTGGACCAAACTAAAAGCAGAAGATTGCACCAAGGCAGACATCCACAGAATGAAAGCTGTTTGGGTGGAGGACCACCCTCCCATGGGAAATGAAAACTTTGGCACTAGCTTTTCAAAATTCAGTTGAACCAAACACTGTCCACCATGAAGCAGGACAAAGCCATGAGCTAGCAGCAAAAAAAGGAAACGCCACGAGGCAAATAAGCTACTTGTGACTTCACCCCTTTCACTGCAGAGGCACATAAGGGGGCAACAAACTGCCAAATGACTTGAGGATGCGGGGCAAACGTGCAGGGTCAGAGCAACTCTGCAACTTATACAAAAGCCTGCCCAACAGAACTAGTCACAAACAGGCAAAGGCAGGGTTAATACATACACTCTGTGTGTATGAGTGTATATAGTTATACACACACTAAGGAAATACTACAAGGAGGGGTCATCAAAACCATTTTCTTTATTATAACAAATAACTTTGGCAGCAGTAAAGGACAGTTGGCTCGTCCACAGCAGCACTTGCCATCAGAATCAGTATTGCACAAGGTAAACGGGGCTTCCACTTGCCAAAAGCCACAGGCTGCCAAAGCAGTCTGACTTTGGATGGATCGTTGCTAGGACTGAACCTGCAACAGGTGAACTGGGTGCATAGGGAAAGAACCCTAGGGAGAGGAAAAAAAAAAAAGAGCTAGAAAACGAGGCTTATTAATCTGTAAATGCTTTGATACAGAGAATCTTGTATGTTCTTACATTGGCCAAAACAACGGCCCAGAACTAGTTCTCCTTTCACAATACAGTACAAAGGAACCTGAAACCATTATTGTCTAGCAATGGCTCATCATGACTCCCATGAATAAAGGACTTGGCAATAACCCAGCAGCCACAAGGCTTACGACAGCTTTCTCAGGAACTTATGAGAATCTGACTTCTTTCCAACAACTCCCTTAGGCTCCCAGAGGAATCCCCAAACAGCTTTTCAAGCCCTAGGAGTCAGGCCAGTTGACAGCAAAGAGGATACCCAAAAGGCACTGCAATGACAATCCCACAGCAGAGCAGGAATGCAGGCAAGCAATAAAACTGATGCTAAACAGGTCCACAATAAACTGGCCCTACCCATAATTTAAACAGTAGGGCACTGCCAAAATTAAATGGTCATTTACTGACAGAGAGAGCAAAGAAACCTAAACCCCCAATAGAACAGTAAGAGATCACAGACAACTTTCAGAAAACAAATGCTTCTCAAGCCTACCACTGCATCTAGATGAAGAAACCTCATCTTCTACTTCCAAGCGTAGCTCTGTGTCCTTACCTCTAGCAGGAGAGTAGGATCTTCTGGGCAGTTCTTGTTTTCTGGTATAAAGGCATTCTATTATCCATTCTCCAAGTACAAAATCTTCTTGCGTGTGTGACAGAAAAGTCCTAGTCATCCCACAGTCCCTTTCCTCCAGATGTCCTGATTCACTCTGACAAAGGCAGAATGCCTAAGCAGCAGTAGCAGTACAGGCAGAGCCACTGCAGCACAGCCCTAGCCCACTATCACTGTGGCTGAAGCTAGGAATGCTTGAAAGAGGGTATCGAACCAGCACTTCTCTACAGCAGGAATAGCTCTTCTGTGCTCCACAAACCCTTCCTCGATCCATAAAGTGGCTGCACATGTGCTGGGGGGAAAGCCATTCTTTCACCCACATACCATTTTGTTCTGCAGGATAGAAGGGAAAGTGTATTTGTTCAGCATGCATTTTAAGATGATAGAGCATCTCTGCTTTAAACTGAACCCACACCTTGGGGATGTAGCTCAATAGAGAAGCAGAAAAATACATCTCCTTTGCAGAAATGCAAATACATCCAAATACACCTCTGGCCCAGATGCAGACAGGTGGCATCCTTCGTATAACACCATTCACCCACATTACAGATAAACCACTGCACAATTCAGTTATTAGAAAGCTAAGCAGAATCCACACACACATTCATCTTCAGAGGTTTCTCAATACAAACAGAAAAAGCTATCTTTCACAGAATACAAGCACTTTCATAATATTAACCTTTTTAGCTTCTCTACCGAGAATGGCAAATGTCATAAATCAAGAATAAAAACGAAGCAGCTTGACAAAGTCATACAAGAGGCCTGCAGGGAAAGGCCCTGGCTGGGGGGACGTCCCAGGGAGGGGAACTCACGTCCATTTGCTCAGCATGCAGCTCCTCAGGCAGGGGGGTGTAAGGGTGAAAGGTGGAAAGATGTCTTTGGTTTATGCCTACTTGGGAGAGAGCCAATTTAAGGAATCAGAATAATTTGGGAGTCCTCAAAATACTCAGCATATCCTAAAGGAGATGGGTAAAGTGCTTTCCAAATATCTTGGGGGAGAGCAGAGGTACGTACTATTTTAGATCAGGCAGGGATTTGAAGGCAAACTGCAAACAGAACTGGAACCCTGATCTCACCATTCTTTTTACTTAGGCCAAAAATGAATGCAAAGCCCCAACCAACCCCATCAGTCCTTGGGCACAGCTCAAGCAGCCTATTGTTCCAAGAGGACTTATCAATCACTACAGACAACCCTCTCTGATCAGGCCATATGATTGAAGGCTTTACTTTATTATTCCCTCACACCAGCACCAAGCAAAGCAGCAGTGTATCACATCAGACAAAGGAACTGCTGCCCTTCAGAACAGACTCCTGACTGCTCCCCGACGCGCACGTGTGTGATTTAGCTGTGTGCAGTGGGAACACGAGAGTAACACACCACGTGTGCCATTCCTTACCAGCTTTAAGGAGGCCACACAACCGAAAACAGCCAGGATGTTCAGAAGTCAAGTTGGTCTTGTATCTTGAGTTTACTAAAATTTCATGACTATTTAACCCGGTATGTTGCAGCATTCCAAAGTACTACCCACATGCTGAAGCACGCTAGAACTGCTGGGTAGAGGCAAGAGATGATGGAAACCTCAGTGAAAGGTAGCTCTCCACAGCTCAGTCCCAGCTCCAACATGCTGTGTTTTACCAGCGTGCAGCCTCAGGGCTTCTGTGCAGTAAGCTGGAGACCCTCCCTCAGCTTTCTAGTCCTGGGGCTACTACATCCCACAGTTTCCCAACCCTCTGCTACTCCAGTGCCACTGTGATGTGATTAAAATGCTGGAACTGGCTCGTGAATGAAAAAAGTTCACCTGCAAGCAAACCAGCTTCAAAATCCATATTCATAAAGAGCATTTGAGGAATATAGAGGCTTCCCCGCCTTTACCCACTGAAACATAACAGTCCTTGGTCTTTCATACAAAACACGTTGTAATTTCTTTCTTTCCTGCAGAGCAGTCTCTGTGCATGTGTCTACCACTGTATTACCTCAATATTTTTTTCAAGAAACGCTTCTCTAACAAAAAGGAATTCACTCGTACAAAGCAAACTGTATTGCTTCTGCAAAATTTCATTTGAGAATCCACAGTTAAAGTGCAGGACCCCTACGGTTACCAGTTCTGCAGTGTGATAGCTTCAGCATCCCTTGTGAGATGAAGCATGTCACCTTAATGCATCCTTAAGGTGAGAGAACAACCAAGCTGATTGGCTTCATCACCCTAAGGACACACAAAGTGACATACTTAATCTGATGAGAGACACTAAAGCAGTGCCTCTTAATATTTTATGAAACATTTGGCTGTTTTTAATTTTAAAAACAGCAGCTCAATAAACAAAGCAATGGAATGTTCCCTGTGGATGGCACAATGATAGGTGCACAGCAGCCCACTCATCTGAGTGACAACATGATATCATGTGCCTCGACTCTGTCCTCCTCCCCACATCCATGCTGGAAGCCCCGTACGCTGGAAGGTCTCAGGCTCTGCACACCAACAGCGACTTTTCTAGAAATAGCTGTCTTTCCCCAGGGTGCAGCACACAGCAGGGGCCGCTTTGGAGCTGGTTTAGGACATCCAGCTTCCATACAGCACCTTAATCTGGACACAGCAGGCTGACATGCCCAGGCTGAGTGATGGTTTTAATCAGAAAAACTGCATTTTCTTCCCTACCTGGTCAGTTCTGGAACAAGACTACAGTTACAGACTTTCATGAAACACAAAATGCAAGCATCCCACTGCATTCCTACTGCACGCTTGCTTTAAGCTTACCTGCTTCCTTAAGTAGCCACTGCTGACCACTGTCAGAGACAAGGTACTCAGCAAGATGGATCTTTGCTCTTACTTATAACAACCATCTTTTATTCCCACTCCCACAAAGGCTTGCAAGACGCAAAACCGGACAGAAGACAGATGGAAGGAAAAGCCCAAGCATCAAGTTTAAATACAGACATAAGCATCCCCAAAAGGCCCAAAGGCTAGTCTTCAGCAGAGCTTGCTCTTTAATTCTTTGTTCCAAATACATCCATCATCATTTATGAGAGCCTCAGAGATAAGACTTCAAAAATAAGTTAGAAAATCCCCCCATTCCTTTTCACTAGAGTTCAGAGACTCGTAGATGCCAGGGCAAACTACTACAAGAGGACTGGCTTGCTGCAGTCTTTTTAGAGATAAATCTTGACGGGAGAGGACCTGAAGTGTATAAACACGCAGAGAAAAAAAGTTCCCAGCCAAAGACAGGAAGTACATCAGAAACAAAAGCACATCCGTAAACTCAATGGGAATGCACATATTGCTTTCACCATGGACCACCTTGGGGCTCCTCCCTTCAAGCATCAATAATTAACAAGTTCTGGCCTCACCTCAACTTCACAGTCCACCCTTTACTCTGGAAGGAAAGATTCTGCAGAAATGAAAAGCATTATCCCAAGAAAGAAGATTATTTTGTCATCTGAGGATGCTTGCATGGAAGAGCAGAGCTGATGGGCAGCTCCTGTGATCTTTCTGATTAAAATGCTGCCTCAGGATATTATTCTCCCCCCCCCTCCCCATGAAACAGCCATTAGGCTGTGATATATTCATGTAATAAAGGCTTTTTCTTATAAAATATGTCAATCCAAGACTGGCAAACATTATACTTTTGCCTTGAAGTGACCTTACTGAGAACAAACATCACAGATAAAACCAGTCCTAAACTACTTAAATACTGACATCTGAGGAAGCACAGAAGTGAGGGAGTAGACAGGTGTTTTTTCCAACCCCATCTCAGTGCTTTTAAAAAAAAAAAAAAAAAGGGGAGGGGGCTAGGGGGAGTTAAGGATGATAAGCCATTTCCGTGAAGGGCTATCTTACCTTTTCATGATCAATTTTATATACGTGTACATGTATACACATATATATGTACACATACACACACAAAACTACACTCACCTGCCACCTACAGCAACCTCTACAGGTACAATAGCATATAAACCAAACAGCACAGAATTCTGTTCACGGCAGACACAATGGTGTCTGATGATCATCATTATGACCATCAACAGTCTCGTACACTAAGGAACCTTACACCACATCTACAAAGTCATTATTAAAGCAAGAACTGCCTTGGTGGAGCACCCAACCCTAGTCAGAACATCTCGGCTCTCACTTCTAAGCACAACCAGGAGCACCTTGAAAATACAGATGGTCCAGCTGTGCTTCTCCATAGCAATGCCCTGCCTCCCAGGGAGGGCACCTGAAGTGGCACTAACATACACGAGCAGCAGGGAAGGCTCCAGAAATCTCTGAAAGCTACAAAACACCACCACGGCTCACCACCTCCTCCCAGTTTGTTAGCAGGAGCAATCGCTAGATATGCCACCGAGATCATTGAAGATACCTTTACAAATACACGTAATGCTGTCAGACCCAAGCACAGAGCACCATCCCAGCATCCTAACTCCTGTCCAATGAAGCAGAACAAAGTCTCTGCCCCACTCTCAAGTAATAGGCAGTGACCTTTCCATCTAACACAAGGACACCTTAAATCGTTTTATGGAAAAACAGTTGCATTTTTGGACACATCTACGGGACTTCCTCATACACTCTATTTAGCAGAGACATCTGTTACTCAATATATATATTTCAAACAAATCCCACCCTTCAAATCCTTTCCATCGGTTGTCACTAATGAAGCTTTGTGTGCAAAACCAAGTACATTCTGCCCCCATTAGGAAGCCAATTACAGCAGGAAAAACAAGCAATTAACAAGGTGTAAAATAAACATCCTGCCACCTGCCTTTTAATAGCAACCCCACTTCAAACAAGTCACAGTCTCAGCACAGCTTTCAGAATTGGCAACTGATATTATATATGTATTTATGCAGCAGCTGCTCTTCATTGCAACAAATATTACAGGCTTACCAGATAAGGTCAGCATATGTAAAAAAATATATAGCAAGTATTAAACCCTGCTTTGAGTCCCCGAATGTTGCTTTTAATGAAATCAGCAGCATCAGGCTTGTCTGGTATTACAGTGAAGCTGCAGGCACATCCCCAGCTTAGAGAGGTTTCTCTTCATTTCTACTTGCTTAGCAGCTTCTGCATTTGTTTCACTAAATCCAGGGGTCTGAACAGCTATTAAACACCATGCAGGGCACCTAAACAATGCAAAGCTCTACAGAGTAGACAGGTCCTTCCTCCTTCCATCATCCCTGCCTCTCCTTGGTTTTCTCCACCTCCCTACCATCCCATGTAAACCTATATGCAATTGCATGGGGGGCACATAATGGGGCAGAAAGCCACCCACTCAGAAAAATCAAGGGGAAAACAAATCAAGATTCCAGCTTAGTCTTTGCTCCTTAAGCCTGCAAGCTTCAGAGGGAAAGGAGGGAAGTCCTTCCAAAGTCACACTAGCTAGCTCCAGAGGGAGCCACTTTTCTTTCTCTTTTGTGGAACGGGATGAATGACACACTTCTGAGTAGTTAACCTGAACTAGAGAAAGCCCAACAGTAAATCTGCAAGATGTAACAAACTTGGGAGTGGAGAACGTGCCTGAGAAAACAGCAGCCAAGCCTCGCCTTGCATGTTGTGGTTTGGTTTTTTTTTTATCATCCCCTCTTGCTCTGGCTCTCTACTTGCTACATATTTATTTGTTAAGTCTTCCATGTCACATTTCAGTTCCTGACTAACGTCCTATTTAATCACTCATTTCAAGATTCATGCAAGTCGTCTCCTCTTAGGGTTCTTCTCTCTCTGGCTTTGTTGAGATCTGAGGTACTGAGTGAAAACTGGTAACACTCTGTCTCTCAATGGCCACAGGAAGCAACAGGAAACAGACCTTTTAACTCCAGAGCCAAGAGGGCTATCCACAGGTTTATAGCAGGTTGCAAATCATGATCAATAGTACCAAAACAATCCCTCCCTGAAAAGTTCTTCTAAAAAGTCCTGAATTTAAATAACAATTCACTACCCCTGAACACAACTGCTACCTAACTGACAAATCAGATCTTACAAGACCCAAGTCTTCCGTTCTGGTGATGATCTACATCTACGCAGAAACGAGTAAAGTCAGAAGAAGGGGAACAACCACAGAAGGTGAAAAGCAATGAAAGGTGAAAAGTCTTCAGACTTGTGAGGGTGCATGCCTAAACTTAACCTACTGCAACCCACAAAGTTAAAAAAAAAAAAAAAATTTCTCAGCCACGGGTTTCTCACGCTACCAGTACGAGGGCAGAGATCCCACGACTCCTTCCTACAGCCCTAATTACAGAGACAAGGTCACAAAAGACACAATCTGCCAACATGAGCTGCAGGAGGTCATATGGCCACTCAAGCTATAAAAGTATTTTAAGAGTAGTTCAGTCAGGTCACTTAACTGACTTTTTATGGGTTTGTTTTTTAAACAAGCAGCAGTATTTTGCCTTACATTTTGTGGATGGGAGAACAGGAAGCGGGATCTACTCCTTAGTCACCAGTCTAGGATTTCAGGACCCATCACTAACAATGCCATGGAGCAGGCATGCCTAGCTACATTTGGTAGGTCTAAATCCACAAAAAAATGCCAAGAACAAGCCTCAACCACTGATGATGGGACAGAACACTGTCAGCTTTCAAAAGCTGTTCAGATCACAGGAAGAAGTCCTGTACTGCCTTAACCAAGTGGGATATATTATCTGCAATGCCCCACAGCAAAACCTCACATGACAGCAGCTGCTCCAGAAGCACATTGAAGAGCAGTCCACAGTTCTCAAACTTGCTTCAACTTGATTAGCTCTAGGGAAGTCTCTTCTGCTCAATGCTGAGGAGTGCTCCAGTTTCCTGACCACCAGGCTGTCTGAAGACCCAAAGAACCAGTAGTCTGGGGACTGCTGCTTGTTGAAGGTGGCAAGAGACCAGAAATGGGATGAGAACTTACTGTCAGAAAGACCCATGCTGTTCTAGCGTTAGCTCTAAGAGATAGGACTCCAATTCTTGCAATTCTTCTTCAAAGGATGCTTGAAGCGACCTAACTCTCCGATTCTTCCAGTCCTCATCCCCCTTCAGAAGGATGGTTGAAGAGACCAAATGTGACTAAATACTAAACTGCAACAGCTGAGTGTCAGCAGTACCCAGCTCACCTGAAAAAGAGAGCTGAAAGGTGGCATGGCACAACGCGCTCACTCTGCAGAGTCACCCTGATCAGCCTGAGCTGCAGTCCAGAAAACACTGACTCTGATTCCTATTAGTCACATGTGTGCACATCCCCCCCAACTCTTTTAAACAAGCTCCTGCGGTTTGGCAAACAGTCAGATTAAGCAGAGGATACATGAAGTTGAGCGGAGAATGTTCTCAGTATGTAGCAGTCTCTCCAGGTCGTAGATCATAAAAATCCTTACATTTTCTAGGATCAAAGAAGCTACAACCCTAAAAGACCTGTTAGTTCATTAAGCCCGTCACCCAGCCAAAGCAGGTTATCCAGAAAAGACGTAGCAAAGTTAAAGTAATACTGCGAGAACTATCCGAGTTATTTTTTCTTTGAAAAAAAAAGATGTTAAGCAAAGTCAGATATAAGAACTAGGTCTGAAAGTTAAAACTCAGTTTTGTTTTTAAGAAATAAGCAAGCACATTTCTACAAGGCACCTATAAGACGCTAACCTACATCTAACGATGTGGCTCTGCCACGAAGCCCTGTGACAGCCCCTCTTTCTCACTCCCAGTTGCAAATTTCCATCTCCAAACACAAATGCCTTTCACTGCACAGTTCAGTAAGAAAATTACTTTGGAGCCCTGGTGCTGAAAATGCATCAAAGCACAATCTCCAAATTCTCAACCCCACAAAAAAAAAAAAAAAAAAAAGAAATCAAAGGAGAAAAAGAAAAGACACAGTTTGGCTCCCGCTGGCCTACAATAACAATAATGATAATAATCTAGAGATCGCAGGAGGTTCAGCTACCCTCCATGCCAAGTCAATTTGCCCGGTTCACAACTGCATATAATTGTTCCTGGGACTGCAAAAATAACCATCTTTTCACTAGCGATCAGAACTGTAAAAATGCTTTCAACCAACCTCAAACCCTTATTTGTTAAAACAAAACTATTTGCTCTTTTACAGTTCAAGTTAGGTCTGGCGTTTCTGTGCAGAGGGTCAATAATCCAGCCGTTCAAAAAATAGTCACGAAAGACGTATTAACATAAACTGTGCATTAAGACACAATTATTTATATGCCTGACAGTAATGGCTCTGCGCTGTGCACTGTATCAACTCACAGATACTTTAGCAGGAAAATAAAACACTTTTGGAGAATTTCTGCTCTGCCCAAGGACAATTAGCATAATGCTCACGCTGTCACAAGAGGACAATAAGGACTGACTAATGCTTCATCCCAGAGTCTCCAGAACAGCAGTGTCTGTCCCTAAAGTTTGTAGCCATCGCAGCACGCTTTGCTCAGCACACGGAGGCTGTGCCTAACGCTTCCCCGCTCCTTACATGAACGAAATACAAGGAAACAGTTTCAAGATGCGTTATCCTCTGCTACCAAACCTCCCCCGCTTGGGGCACCCTATAAAAGCGGCTGCTTTGCCTGCAACCAGCCTCCCGAGCAGGGGGAGCTTCCCCCGGCCCCCCGAGCCCGGGGAAAACGCTCCGGTTCTCGAGCCGCTGCTTTTTTTTTTTTTATTATTTTAGCCCTAGCACAGGTCACAGCAATACGTTAAAAGTTAAACGGGACGGCGTCAAGTCCAACCTGACCCCCGAGTTTAAAAACTCTCGGCAAACCCGCAGCCACGATAGCGCCCGCAACTTGACCGGGACCGCGGGGAGAGTTTGGTTTTAAAGAAATAAAACACTGTGGCGCCGGGCAGGACAACGAATAAAACCCGTCACCCCCGCGGCGGGACAGCAGCGGGGCCCGCAGCCGCTCCTGCCGCCCCCCGCCCGGGAGAGCGCGACCACGGGCGGGGAAACAGCCCCGCGAGGGGCCGCGGCGCCGCGCTCCCGCAGGCACGACAGGCGACACGGCGGGGGGGGGTCCCGCCGCGGCCGCTCCTCAGCCCCGGCACAGCCGCGGAGCCACCGCGGGCACCGGCGCGCCGCCCGTGAGGGAGCGGACCCGCGCGCTGCCCCGCCTGCGCCCTCCCGCCGGGGTCCCGGCACGCCCGCCGCCCCCCTCCCCTCTCCAGCCGGCGGGTGCCGCGCTGCAGCCACCGGTTGCGCGTCCCGCCCCGGACGGCTCCGGTACCTCAGGCAGGACGGGATGAGAAGTCCGGTCGCTGCAGAAACCCTCTCGCAATGCAACAAGTGCCCACCCACCCGGGTACGGCGAGGGGGAGGAGCGGGGGCGGGCGCCGCGCTCGGTGTCTCCGCCGCCCCGCGCTCCCGCCGCCCCAGCTGCCGCTCCGCACGCGAAACGCGAAAACGAGCCCGCCCCGCGCGCGCACTCTTTTGGGCCGCCCGCGCCGCCGTACAGCTCGGCCGCTACCATCCCTGCCCGGAACCGAGGGGGCGCCGCACCGCCGCCCGCCGCCTCGGCCCGCCCGGAGGCGCCGCGCTCCCCCTCCCCCGCTTCGCCGCACTGGCAGCGCCCGGGCCGCCGGTGGGGGAGCGCAGAGGAGCCGCGGCGGTAAGAGGCGCCTGGCGGGGCGGCGGCCTGGCGGGGCTGGGGGGATCCGCGGCGCCTTAGGGCGCGGGGCGACTGGGACCGGCCTCCTCCGGGCCTCGGGGTCGGCCCCGGCGAGCGAGGCCTCGGCCTCAGGCTGCCCCGGCCCTACGGCCGTCTCACGCCGGCGCTAGGCCCGTTTCTGCCGGCCGCGGGGCAGCGGTAACGCGGGCCCGGGCTGGTTCCCCGAGCCGGAGGGTGTTGGGTCTCCAGCTCCCGGTAGCGCGCCGCTGCCCGCCGCCCTGTCCGGAAGGCGCGGGGAGGTGGTGCGGGACGGGTGGCGGGGCGCGACACCCCCACCCCCCCCCCGCCTTGCGCCGCTGCCTTCCGCGGTCTCGTTGTCTGTTGAGCTGCCGGCTGGGACTTGTACAACTCCCGAATTTGCTTTCTCATGTCTGAATATGGTATTTAGTCCTTTTGCAGAGGTGCGATCTGTGTTTTTTAATGTTACAGCGCAAAAATGATCATCCCGGTCAGATGCTTCACGTGCGGCAAAATAGTTGGAAACAAGTGGGAAGCCTACCTTGGCCTTCTGCAAGCAGAGTATACAGAAGGGTGGGTATTATCTCTGTACTTTTGAGATTTTAGATGAGATTGCACAGGGTGTAAGATACAGCTACTTCGTGATCCTGCACTTACGTAAAGAGGCTAAAAACTGAGGCTAACTATTTAGCCAGAGATTAGAAATGATAATGGGTAAGAAAGTACTCATTTCCGTACTGAATCTTTCTGGGTAGTAATATGGAAGTTGCCAAGTCTTAACCTTTATACCCAAAACAGTCTCAAATATTTAACTCTGTATGGAACAGGAGGGAAAGGAACAAGCAGGACAGACAACTTTGATACCCATGTGTTATTTTTTAAAGGGGAGAGAAAAGTTACAAGTGTAAGAAGTAATGAACGTCATTAACAATATATATATATCCCTCTTAGTCTTTCTTAAAAGCATTTCATCTTCGATACCCAGAGTTGCTAACAGGGGGGAAGGGGTAGTTTAACTGCTCTAGATACCTGACTGATAGTCCTAACAATTCTATTTTAAGAAGTCAGTGCATGCTTTGCATAGCCAGAATTGTCTTTTAATAGTTCAAGGAAGGCCTAGCTGTGGTGGGCCTGCTTCAGAAGGGTTTGAGAAGGTAACTCTTGAGAAATATTTACATTGTCATCAAGTTTAAGTATGAAGAAAAAAAAACACATATGTTTGCAATTTAAAAGAGTGGGAAAAAAAAGTTAGAAGTTTGAGAGACTTCCCAAAGCGATGTTGAAACTCTTAAGTAGAAAGAAAAGAGTATTTGCTTTGCATTCAAATGTTAGGGTTACTAATAGGTTTTTAAATGGACTTATGTCTGTGAACTGTCAGAAGAATGTATATTAACAGCACAGATTTCGCTGCCTTTTCTCTGAAGTAAATCTGAAAACATTCTTATGGTTTAGAACTGTCCAGAGAAAATCATTCAATACTTTTCCTAAAGCTCATTACTTCTGTGAGTGGCCTTTTTAGAGTGAGTTTACATCCCAGAACCTGTCAAACATAGCTGAGTAGAATATTGCAGCTGCTAAACTAAAGGTATTTGGAAAGTTCCAACCAAAAAAATGTTGGTTTTCTTCCATTTATGGAGCTAAAAGCATTAAAATAGTATGGGCTGCTAATCATTTCTCAGTAATTCTGAAATTTATCAGAGCTGTTCTGGTAGCACTTCTGACTTATTTTCCAAGCACTACATTTTAACATTTTTCCTGTCCTCGTTACTCTTCAGCTTTTGTATGGGACAGGAAGATGTATGTTGTTACTGGTAAATGCTCACTTGAAAACAATTGCTATGGTCACTGGTGTGATCCCAGGATGCCTGTTCGAGCTGACGCAGTTATGGTACTGTCAGATCAGAAGCAGAGTTTACAGGTATCGAACAGTTAAAATCTTACAGTGCAGTGTCAGAGTCACTATTAATGGTGGCTTAGGTAAGAAATGGATGGACAAAATGGAAGAAATAAACTTGTCTGAACAATTTGTGGTTACAAAAGACCCACACCTTTCTGTTTGCTCCTTAAAATTGCTCTTTTTCCACAAGTTCTTGGAAGCTAGATGAAAAGGGAAATACAGCTGAAGTTGTTTTAGCTGAAATGTATATTATGACATCTAAAGATGTGATTCCTGTTAGTATTTTGTACCTCTGATAACTACATTTGAAAGTTCAGAACTTTCCAGATAGCTCTTAAAACTTACATATCAACAGACATCAGATGCTTTTGTTCTCGAGTGTTTTGGAAAGTTTAGAGATCATGTGATATTATTGATAAGGGTTTTTTTTAAAAAAAATACACTGTTCATATACTTAAATAACTTCTGCAAGTGCTAGCCCTGCTATTTAAGCCCTTGAAGGACTGTTGATAGGTACAAGGACTGATTGACATCCTCAGAGAAGCTGCTGGAGACTCCATGCAGTTAGGCTGTATTGCTTGAAGCCAAACAACCTTTTACCATGGTCTGGCTTAGGCAGAGGCTTCCTCTCAGTCCTTTGTACTTTAGAAAAGTGTCTGTCAGCTTCTTCCTACAAGAGAATTACAGGTTTTGGGAAATGACATTTGTTTTAAGCAAATGCTGGATTGTTGCACTGCATCATACAGATCTGGAGACCTGAGATCAGTTGTATTTCATGAATGCCAAATTCTGAAGGAGTACCAGACTGGCTTTATGGTTAATAGGCTGGTGCTAAAGAGCTTGGATAGTGTCACTTAAGAGGTCTGATAGCAGTAGCCATTGAAGACACACGCAGGGGTTTAGGCTAAGGCTGACTCGTACGTTCTCTACTCAGCTGTAAGAACGTTGAGCAGTCACTCAGAAGAATTAAGTGGAAAGACTGTATGACACAAATTTCTTGTTGAGCAGTGTGCGCATCCCTATTTGTGTATTTGTGGGGAACAGGTTGTGTAACTGAATGCTTTTTTATATGGGAACTGGAAAGGGTTTTAGCCTTCCTCAGAATTAGCCTCCCATCCATGTGTGGGCTAGTTTGCATTTGGAGTTATTTTAGTTTCTATATATCTCTCACCCTTTTAATGTGGCTTAGATCACAAATTTATCTTGTGAAGTAGGCAAGTATCATCCTCAGTTTACAGAAACGTTGTGTTATAACGGTGCTTAGAGATGCTAATAGCGTGGGTAACAATGCTCAGAGATGCAATTCCTTATTCCTGTGTCAGGAGATTGTCTAGTGCCTTCACGCTACCTTCTACCCTACAGTTAGCAGGAGCTGTAGCCAGCACAGGGAATTAAGGACTGTCCAGGATTGTAAGAGCAGTGGAAATGGCTTCTCACCTTTCAGAACTGTGTTCCTATGACTGCATTCATACCTCTTGATTGATCAGATTTTTAACCAGATCGGCTCCTCTCTTTTCTAGAGACTGGTGTTTGTAAAAGGAAGACTGAGTTACTGTAACTAAATCATTGAGGTTAGAAATGAACCATATTTCAAGTCTCTTTCCAGCTGTAAAGACTAAAATTTTTGTTTCCAATACCAAAACACTTGCATCTCTCACTTAACCTTGCTGTTTCATGACCAAATATGCCCTCACGAGTGGGGTAGTTCAGAAGAGGAAATTTATAAGAGCCTGTTACAGTTCTGTTCCTGTGGGAGTTCTGCAGACTGACCTCTGAAAGTCCGGTAGTGGTGTCAGCTAAACACCATCGTCAACAGAAGATGGTGTGTTCTTGCAGGCCAGCGAACAGGCAAACACCCCGTCAACAGCAGTAAATGGAAAAGAACATTAGCAGCACATGCTGAATTTCAGTTTCTTAATTTGAACTGCAAACAAGGTTTCCTCTATGACTAAGCTCAAAGTAATCAGTATGTTGCTTAGGAACGCTTACAAGTGGTTCTGACTCACTTCATCCATTATTTTTTTTTATTGTTGTTCTTGTTCATTAATAGAGATGCCCTGGATGCCCTTGGTTTGAAGAGATACTGCTGCCGCAGAATGCTCCTAGCCCATGTGGATCTGATTGAGAAGCTTTTGAATTATGCACCCCTGGAGAAATGAGATTAAAAAAGTACCATGCTGCAAGCCATGTGGAACGTATCTCTAATTCTAAACTTGAAACTGGACTTCAGGCAGTAAAGGATGAAAACCACCTGTAGGGCAAGCTTTGACAGATGTTTGCCTTCTGGAGAAAATACTGCCCCGAGCCACTAACCTCTTTCCAGGAAACAAAGGAAAGTTGAAGTCCACTTAACCAAGATTTTGGAGATTAAATTAGAAGTTTGGATGCTTCTTTTCAAACCTGTGCTTGAAGTTGTTTTGTGAACTTTTAGATGCTTCTGCCAGCAAAAAGAATTGTTTGCTCATGTAGAAAAATTTTATTATTTTTCATTAAAATGTTGAAATAAAGGACGTCTTTCCCTGTAGCATTCCCACAGTTTCTGGGTAGAGTTATGTGTGTGCTTGGAGCTTGCCATTTGCTCGTGCTGGTTGTTTGAGGTTAGGAGCAGTATTAACTAATTGGTTCAGTGGTTTGCACCAGGCAGGCAAGGGGGTTAGAAATGTGGGACTGAGGCTCAGGGTTCCAGCAACAGGGAAGTGGGAAAGTTTGTTTGGTAGAGCTTCTGGAGCTAGCAGAGTGCGCTCCCCGCTGCAGTTAAAGTCAACTTGTGGTCTTTACCCCAACTCTTACAAAACACTACGGCTGCTGTATTATAAAAAACAGTGAATCAGATGGTGCAGTGCCCTTGATTTCGGTAAAACATGTGTGAGCGTTCCCACGGAAAGCACTGGATGTGAGACTTCACGCATGCTGGTGTGAACAGGATCAAAGTCTTGCTCTTGCCAAGCACCTGCACCGCTCTGTAGCTGGTAGGCAGGCAAGCTTTCCACTTGTTAGTCATTTCTCTGCCTTCACGTTGCGCTGCGCGTGCGGTGTGGTACTGCCTGGCCAAGCGCGGAGTGCTGTGTGCTCTCCTGGTGGAGTGACACACAGAGGTCAGCTGGACGTGCAGGGCTCGTGGAGGTCACCCACCCCGAGAGACGGGCACTCACCCTCCCCAAAGGTCTCACCCTCCCCAAAGGTCTCACCCTCCTGTTGCAGCAGCAGCTTGAAAGCTGGGCCGTGTTTCACGCTGGTCTCTGACACCCAGAAAATGCATCAGGCGGGGTGGTCTGTGAGCAGGCAGACACACCCACCTTACCTGAAAATGAAGGAGGCCAGTTCCCCACATCTGTGCACGCTCAGGATCTGTTCAAATGCAGCATTAGCCCATATGCCAGCGTAGGACAAATCATCGTTACAGCAGCCTTGGAGAAAACGGGCTGGAATGGATGATAATCCCTTGTCTTGCAGTCTCTTACTCCTTGGTACAGTTAAGTTTTGGCACACGTATATCAGCTGCTGGGTAAGAAGTATCTCTGTGGATTCTTTCCCGTAGTTGAAGAACTACAAGGAAGTTTGAACAAAAGCTGGGTTTTCAGAGATGGTAATTATTTAATGTGCTTACTGGGTCAAACTTAAACCTTAAAACTAGATTGTCTCCCAAAGTAAGTTGCAGGACAGCTTGCCTTTGGCTATCACCCCACCAATCTTTACACTTGAACTTGCTTTTCAATTTAGTACAAGGCAATAGTAGACGTTTCCCATATTCAGCAGTTCTTCACTGAAGACATTTTAAAACCATATGCTTTATCCTAATGCAAAGAGAATTAAGCAATTAATTCCAGGTTTTGTTTCATAGCTGGTTGGATAGCTTATGTTCTGCATGCCTGCTGTATGAGCTAGCTAAATGCACTTAAAAAAAAAAAAAAAACACAATACCTTTCACTTCTCTTTCAGGGTATTTTTTAAAAGGGACACTGAAATACAGGATGACCTTTGGTGGTGGGTTGACCTTGGCTGGACACCAGGTGCCCACCAAAGCTGCTCTGTCACTCCCCTCCTCAGCTGGGCAGGGGAGAGAAAATACAACAAAAGGCTCATGGCTGGAGATAAGGACAGGGACATCACGCACCAATTACAGTCATGGGCAAAACACACTCAGCTTGGGGACATTAATTTATTAGCAATCAAATCAGAGTAGGATAATGAGAAATTAAACTAAATCTTAAAACAGCTTCCCCCCACCCCTCCCTTCTCCCTTAACTGGGCATCTGCTCCCCCGGCGACCTCGGGGGAAGCTTCTAGCACCTTCTCACAGAAGCCACCCCCTGTAGCCCCCCCCCGCTACAAAACCCTTGCCACGCAAACCCAATACACCTTTCCAAAGTGAACTCCTGTGGGAGACGTCTCCGTGTTGCAGTGGAGCAGTACAGGGAGCTACGTGCCAGCTGGTTCCCGGAAAGATCAAAACACGGGGCCCAGCGCTTGCGGCGGGAGCTGCGCTGTGAAAGCGCAGCAGCCCGGGCTGGTACGTCTGGCAGAGGCAGCCGTGCATTCTGGCGTGCAGAAAGCTGTCCTCCACCAGTGCCAAAGAACTGGATTAGACGAGCCGACAGGACTTCGTTTCTATCTGCAAAAGCAATTTTCTAATCTCGTTTTCTGCTTTAGAATAACATGTTTCTTCTCAAAGCTGATGCCAGCTTGTCTGATATGAAAAGCTATGGCTCTTAAATACTTATAACGAAGATGCAATTTGCAAAAACACAGCAGGCCTCATTCAAAAATTCAAGGAAAAAGAAAAAACACCTTGGTTTCTCTCATTAGTGTTTCTGACAGAAAACCGGCTGCAGTGGAAGCCAATGACAGTCTGGTATCGCTCCATCAGACAGATGTAACACAAGGAGCAGCAAAAAAACCCCAAGTAGCAAGACTAAGTCACAGCAGGCATTAATATTAGCTCATGCAGCACTTGACAACCTGTCTGCATCTCAGCTTTTCCTCAGGAGTTCACAAATGCAGCATTGACCAAAAAAAGCCGTTTCCGTAATGTGGCGAAGCAAACAGTTTATCGTGTTCATATGAAAGGTGGGCTCAAGAGTTTTGTCCTTGCAAGGGTTAGGAGAAGAAGCAGAGCTTAAATCCTGTTCCATAAAGACTCAGTGAATTTTTCAATGGATTTCTATAAATCCCAGCTTTCACCCCTGCTCTTTGGTAACTAGGAAAGTAATTCCCTTTTCGCTGTCATTTCTCCTGGGTTTGCTTCTGCAGGTGTTAATAATGTTAAGTGTATTGGATCTGCTTTCTAACCTGCCAGATCTCTCTGAGAAGAGCCATTAAATATGCTCACAGTAACCGTACTTTTTAAAGCCAATGTAAAAGACACATGTGTATACACAGGGGAAAAAAAAAAAAGCCTCGGTTTTCCCTGAATCTTCCTAAAAAGCACCCCTTAGCAGAATCAACAGATAAGCAGAAGTGGCAAAAAAAGAGAAGTACTAAATATGCAGCCCTTAATTCCACGCAGAAATACGCCAACTGGAAGACTGCTGAAAAAAACAAAAGTCCCACCACTCCTTTGCAGCCGTTTATTCACTTTAAAGCATTTTGGAAATTTTTCAAGTCTGTTTTGAAAGACTGTTGCAGTCCTGCTAACCTGGTATCGGGCAAGCACAATCAAGAAGCGTACCAGAAGAACCCCTGTCACCCAGGCAGGACTTTCACACATCGCTATGATATAAAAATAAGAAAGTAGTGCCTGAGAAGCACGTGGGGAGAGTTGAGGTCATGAAAGTACAGAGGAATCTGCTTGTGGAGTCCAGCGTCCTGCTTCTACCTGGAGCATCAGTGCCAAGGTATGTGTGTGCTTGGAAAGATTTACGTTTCTTGAAATGACAGTTTTAAACAAAAAAAACACCTCTTGATCACAATTCTGAGTCTATCTGCAGGAAGGAAGTGAAGTGCTTTCATGCCTATCCATAACGAGCCTCAAGTCTTCAATTTCAGAAGGAGTTTTGCTCTGAAAAACAAACTCTGGCGGGGATCTCACCCCAGGGTGAGCTGGGTTTTTGTTCTTCCCATGACCTTTCCCCAAATGCAGCCTGGAATTGGACGCTGAAGTCTGACTTCTTGTATATGCTTCTTGTCTACGTGAAGAAAAATGAAAACTCTGAAAACCCTGATTACAACCAGTGCACAAACCCCGTGGCTGTACGTTTCCATAGAGATGCCTAACTAGCCCCATGGCTACAAATCTACATTTCGTTGGTAATAAACTATGAGGATCTAGAACACGAGCTACCTCTTTCCCTGCAAATAGCAAATAGCTCTACAGGAAAAAATATCCCACCCAAAAAAAACCCCACAAAAGCCTATTTGCCTCTAAAAGCAGTTTAATTCCTAGTGAGAAAATAGCACTTCTACTTAATCCCCTCTCTGAGCAGCCCATGGACATCCATTTGAGCTTAATTAGTCAGCGAGATTTTCTTACTCCTGGAACTTCTTGGTTGAGACATCTTCAAAAAAAATGTTGTTTCCACCTGGCTCTGACTGCCCACATGATGAACACGGCTTTGATTTCCCCTTCAGCGCCTTTGCACCGTGATTTATATGGTGGCTTTTTTTTCAGATCCGATTTTTATCCCATTCCTCCAGCCGGCGAGAAGGTATTGTCCGGGGTTCAATGGGGACAGCACAATAGAGATGTTTGACAACGAAGAACAGGAAGCACGTGACTGAGCCTTCGGCTCCGCGGTGCTGCGTGGTTTGATGTGGTGCCCGCTGATCTGTGGGAGTCTTTTCATTCACTTCAATGTGACTTAAAAATGGCCTGGTAGCATGTGGTGCCTTACACCACTCGAGTGCCCAGGATTAATTCATTTTTGTTAAGTTCTGCTAAGAAAAGCTGTTTGAGGTGCCCAAGCCTTAGATACTCAAAGAGCTTTCAGATCTTGCTGCAGACCTCAGCCGTGCGCACCTCCAGCGTGTAAGGCCATAAAAAAAAAATAAAAGGTAAGAAGTTATCAGCGATCCAGCCTGCCAGGGGGAGCTGCAAGGCAACCGGCTTCGCTTTGGGCTGGTGTTTGGAAACAGCACAATATTTACATGGCAGGAGGTCTTGTTTAAACGCTCAGCTCTTTCTCCTTGACACTCCCTTACAGAAATACATGGGGGATATAGAGCCGAGACATGCAGAGAGCGTTTTGCACCCCCAATCTTATTACTCCCTCTCCACAAATGCACATCTTCCAGACTTTGTCAATCCCCCGTTTTGGTGACCTACACCTTCTCTTGTGCTTGTAGGTCTCACGTAGCTGGGGTGAAGACATGGAGCTCCCAAGCACCACACGAGTTTCCCCACAAGTTCCTTCCTGATGCATCTTCTCCCATATCGAACATTGTGTCTTGTAACAGCCAAGCTAGAAAATTCATGCAGGAAAGTCTTTCATTTATTCCTCCCAAATACGAAACAAGTGTTTTAATAAAACGGATTCATTATTTCCTACTTTCAGGAGCTGAACAAATAGTGATCAAAGAAAGGCATGGAAGAGCAGACAAAAAGCTAAAAGCCTGTATACTTTGGGGAGTGCAAGAAACCAGCAGTTAACTGCAAACTTCAAAGCAAGCAGCAAAGGCTGTGGTCAAGACTTTCCGTAGGCACTGATGATTTGGAATTAACCCGTGCCCCACCCCACAGGCTGGATTTGGAGCTAGGAAGAATGAATGCTGAATACCCACTCTTTGAGAAGCAGACCTGCTTCTTTTAAAAGCAGGTCTACTTGGAGCACTCCAAGAAATTAAATGCTTTAAAAAAAAAATTCAATATATCAGTGCCAGCAGTAGGACAGCTGTGCTCAGCACCCACCTTTAGGTGCTGACCTTTCCTGAGCTGCTGCTCTCCGCATTTTCTAGTGGTTCACCACAGTGGTATCTACAAGCTTTGAGTTACTTCAGAGATTAACATGAGTGTCACTGACCTTACCAACGTCTCTCCAGAGACCAGAGCCAAGTGCATGAAGCTCAATGGGAATCTTTCCTATAATGCTGGTGTACTTTGGGTCCACACTATTGCACCTTCTCTTTGTTTTCTCCAGGCTGGTCACATCAGCAACGGAGACTCCCTTTGGCCATCTCCATGTAACGTCATTGCTCATGTCTTTCAAAAACAGAAAACCACTTCACCTTAAGATGTGTATTTAGGGACAGGCTTTGACAAGAACAAATAGGCTTGTTACACAAGCCTTGGGCAAGCCACCGGAGCAGTGCCTCAGTTTCCCTGCCTGCCCCTCTGAGATGTCACTCATCCCACTCTTCAGAAGCCATCAGAGATGGGCAACAAGGAGAAGCCTAATCTCACCCAACCTCTGGTGTCTTCTTGCCTCCATTTTATCAAGGAGCTCTATCATATACTACCCTCAAATCCTAATGGAGTATCTTTAAACAGATAAAGTGCTTTTTTGATTGTGAGCAGAGCCCAGTGCAGGAACTGCTGATGCAAAGCTGCTGCGCTGAGCTTGTGCAGCAATTCAGAGATCAGCAGCATCACTGTCCCAGGCAATCCAGAAGGTATGGGAACCTGGCTAAAGCCCAATTATCTCCAGCTATTTACTCAAAGCTGCTGTAAAGTTCTTCCCCTCTCCTTTTTTTTTAATGTTTAACTAAGTCTTCCTTACGGTAGTATGTGTGAAAGTGTGCTCCTTCCCAGACAGTGCTAGGAGAGGGAAGAGAGAAAACATCCACTTAATGGAACAAGGGGGTAAATGGTGATCAGAGCAGTATCAGCTATCGCAGGTAAAGGCTGCACTGATGAGATAGGATGTGAGCCTACCAACATTGATCAGCCACTACCCACCAGCTGACAGGCTCTGCCCAGCTCTTCATCAATACAGTAACAGTTTGTGATACAGCCAAGCCCTCAAACCTCCCATTTCCAAAGACTGTGGAAACGCAGAACTTTTATAATTGAGTTTATAAATTTATACACAGCAATGGAATAGCTAACACTTGGGCTGGAGGTATAACAAGAGGTTTTGCTGAACTTCCCCCTGAAAATTTAAAAACAAAACCAAGAAGATGAGTTCTGCTCTCAGCTGTAGGCCTTTCCTTCTAATGAGATGTGCAGCTGAAGCAATTACTAACTTTAGTTTTTTAAAGGAGCAATAGCAGTTTGACTAGGAGGTCTTCCTCCAGGAACAAGCTAGTAAATGAAAGCATTAAGTTAATAAGGGCTTGAGTGCTTCAGATCATTACAGAGACGGCCTACAGCTCCACACTTCACCAACTTGATTTTTTTTTTAATTATTATTGTCAAAACAGCTTGAAGAAAGCCCCCTCTGTAACCACTCAGCATTAAATGCAGCCTAGACAAATGGCTGCTTTCCTCCATTAAGCAACATTTTAAAAAGGCAAAAAAGTAATAATTAAATTCCACTGATGAATAACTACTTCTAATAAATAAAGAGAAAGAAATGCCATTGGCCTCAGAAGCTTTCATGTCAGCTCCCCGAGCTGCTACCGAGCACAACGAACACTGTGTGCTGCAATAGCTGGGAGCAGCGACATGGAGAAACTCCTGTTTCAGCTACAGCAGGAGACATCTCGAGACACGGCTCGTGATGGTTGAGCCACCTCTGGAGCAGCTGATGGTTCCTGAGAGCCTGGCATCCCCCATCCACCCCGCAGCCCCGTGCTGAGCACAGTTAAACCCCTTTTATCCTGCCCTTGGCTCAAACCAGATGGGCAGACCTGCTTTGGGCCAGGTCCGGGGCATAGATCTGCCTTATCGGGAGCGAAGCTGGAGCCTCCACCCAGGATCAAGGTGGTCATGCACTGCCTGAGTGAAGGTCCTTCATGGAGGCTGTGGCCATACTGCCCCAGACCCCCCAAGCCAGCATTGTTTACCGTGCTCCCTGCCAGTGCAGCATGTCCAGGAGGCCAACAAACTCCAGCCACCTCCACGTTTCAACCTAGCACAGATTTTTCACAAAAGAAGGTGAATCTCCCAGAGGACACTTGGTCAGCAGAGCTCTTCCTTCTATTGGAGGCTTCTTCTAAATTATCCTTATCCTTTTTCCCTCCCAACCCACCTCCCCGAGGCGTGTTCCCAACTCAAAATATCTGAAACTGATTCTAAACTCTGAATGGGATCAGCTAAGCGTAACCAGAGAGAGTTTCAGGCCTCGGCTCCCTTCTGCACGTCCGCTTCTGGGGGTGTTCCGCCGGCAGAAGCGGGGAAGTCATATTGCATGTGAGGTTACTGCAATATCACAGACTTAAGCTGGTTATTTCTTTCTTCCTTATTTTAAAAGCTACAATATTCAGGTAGCTCAAGGAAAAACAACCTTTGGATTTTGTCTGCTCATAAATCCATCACAACAGCTTGGGGGAAAACAGTAAATAAGATATTGGAAGAAGAGCACAAGAGGCCAAAAGAAGAGTATCTGCCTCTGGATGTGCTATTTGCAACCGAAGCCAGGTACCAGGCTGTGATATTAGTATGTGGTATTGATTTGTTCTTAATCCAGAGAAATGCCCCTGTAATGAACTCTGCTGTGCCCTTAATGATTTCATATTGAAGGATGTTAGGTGCCTTGCTCATAACAGAGTAACAGCAATTCCAAAAATAGCAAGCCTCATAATAAAATGTTATTGAGGAGCCTGAATTTCAATATAAAAGGGACTCTGCTGTACTCAAGGGCTTACTAGATACAAATGCATACTTTAAAAAGTTGTATTAAAGTCGTGTTGGCGCCTGAGTTACAGAGGCGATGAGATGATACTCCAGGGAGCAGCTGAGCCCCAGGTCCCCAGGAAACTTTTAGGCAGATGTGATACAGGCTGGATTTAATCCCACCAGATGACTGGGGCCTAGAAAGCGCTGAGACACTTTTGAGAGCTGCCTGTGAGGGTGGGAGCGTGCGGCTGTGGTGATTCTCAGCCACAAACAGGGACAGCACCTGAACTGGGCGCTGGACCAGATGCCACGGGCCTGATCCTGGCGCTGCCACTCAGCCCCAGCCTTGGGCAGGAGCCTCCCGGAGGGCCACCAGTGAGCTGCCACTGCAGCTGGTGCAAGTGAGCTTGCAAGAGATGGCAGCCATCGCCAGCTTACCAGTGGGAAGAAGCCGACATCCCCACCCAGCTCAGGGCCACCGCAAAGAGCTCAGAGCTGGGAGCACCAGGCCTGAGGTTGACCTCGCTTGCAGGTGAGTCCTCAGTCTTAGTTTTGGCAGCGCAGCAAACAGTAGCCCCAAATGAAGCCAGCGAGGCTCCCTGGCCTCTGGGCATGGACCTCAGTGGCTGGGGAGGATGGTGGCTGCCCATCTCCCACCAGAAGCAGCAGGGAGCAATGGCCAATGTACAGCCTGGTGTCGAGATGTGCAGTTGGCAGCGGGTGTGAGTTATGACGGGGTGTATCCATGCATAAAATCAACACACCAGCCCCTGTGGGGAGGAAGAAGGCGCCTTCCCAGCTTCAGGAGGTCAGGTGACCTCTCCAAAGCAAGGGGTGGATGATCTCAGGGGGCTTGGCTCAAAACGCAGAGCTGTCTGTCTGCACCTAACTACACTCCTGGCCTTGGGGAGGTCTTCTTGCTTAGAAGAGGTCAGAGATAGCGAGCATGCCACCTAACTTCATGCCCACCTCTACTGAGGGGCACTATAAGGACCCATTTGCACTTTAAGCCTTGCTCACACTCCTGCTACCTGGATACTACCTATTTCTGCTGACTTATTTCTGCCCATCATTTTGGGCAGCTGCAGCCCAGGATCCAGAGCAAGTGGTCCCCAAGGTATGCCAGCAATGACAGGAGGGAAGCACAGGGAGGGGGCAGCCCTGCTCCCCTTCAGGAGGAGACCCCACCCTCGCCCCAGCATGGCCTCCCCCTTTGCAACCCACTTTTTCCATTTGCCCTTTTCCAATCCACTCTCCCCAGACCTGTTTGGGGTGGCATCTCTCACCGTGTGAGAACAGATCGAGATGAGGTCTCCTCTCTCCAGGAGACAAAGATTTTCTATTCGTTGAGTGTGATGAGAAGAATGAGTCAGGCAAATGCTCACCAGCAAGTTCAAGTAGGTGTTTCAGCCTGGCTGCAGAAGAGGACAGCTGCAAAACATCATCACGAGACAGCCACAGCTCCGTGAAATGGATGAAGCAAAAAGCATCTCCGTATTTCCTCCCCCTTCACTTCTGTACCACTTGCCCAGCAGGAGCAGTGTTTAGTTCTGGCCCTGGGACCATCTCTTGCTCCCTTCACTCTTGTGTCAGAGATGTCCAAATTAGCACTTACCTGCATAACAGGGTTGCTCTTGGAAATAAAAACTGGAGCAACCCACTGGTGAGAGGACGTGACGTTTGTTTTGTTCACTCCAGGGTTTATTTAATCCTTGCTCACAGCATGCAGGGTGCCTCCCCCATCCCTGCCTCATCCTGCCAGCTCCTGCGTAGGAAAGAGCTCGTTGCAGAGCTGCTGGAGGTAAAGCCAGTGGTGCGGCCATCCCACTGCTGCTCCTCACCCTCTGCAGAGGGTAAGAGCTCAGGCCACCTGCACCAAAACCTAAATCCCCCCCAAAAGGGGCTGTGGCAGCTGCTGCTTCCCCCCGGAGCGGGGACAGGGATGCTGCGATGGTTGGGATGTGCCAGGCAGGGCCAGGCATGGATCTCACCAGGCCACGGCACCAGGGAGGAGGCTGCTCCTGACCTTGGCCGTGTGAACCAGGTGATGGTGGTGGCACATCAGGGACACGTACTTGGCTTCCTCCTAGTGCTTCTGCAGCGTGGGATGGGCTACAATGAAAACAAAACATGCAGCTTCATTTCTCCCATCCCGCAGCCTTTCCTTCAGCACGCAGCCCTGCACCCGGACCGCTCTCGGGTCAAAGCGCATCTCCCCCGCCCGCAGCTCAGCCACCATGGCAAGGGCAGCGCTGCCACATCTGTTTTGGCTGATGCCAGAGGCCCTCTCCAGGGCTAGAGAGCCAGAGGGGAAGCCCAGCCCTGCAAAGAGCCGCCTGGGAGCCCTTCAGGCCTTCAAACAGCCCTCATGCACCAACTGGCTTCAAGAGCAACTCGGGGATTCTCCTGCCACCTCCGGTAGGACTGGGGCCAGGATTAATTAGCTGGAGGAAACAAGGGATGAACATTTGACTCCTACAAGCCCTAAAAAGGAGCTTAGAGTTTGGCTCATAGGTTATCCCAGAGAGGGGATGTGGACTGGAAAAAGAGCCATTAGTTTATGCCTAATTAAAGGCATATTTGCCTTAACTATAGCCCGTTGTGTGTGACCCGTGCCCAGGAGGTGGTGTCAGCAGGGATGCCCCTGCCCACAGGGTCCACATGCTGGTGGAAGCCCCCGGGGGGGCTGTGGCTTGCTGCCTCCTCCCTCCAGGACCCTTTCCTGGGGAAAAGTGACATTAAAAACTGGGCCAGAAAAATGAATCTGTTCCCCTGAGCTGGCTCTAAGCAGGCGAAGCGGGAACTGCCTCCCTCTCCCCAAACCCTAAACTCCCTCTCTGCTCTAGCCTAGTTCCTGCTTCCAGTTAACCCGCAGGCTGGCAGCACGTGCTCCCCCCCGGGAGATGCCGAGCATCCTTAGGCCCTGTCGCCGGGAAGTACTCTGAATCCTAAAGCAGTGAAACAAGAGCATCTCTCCAGCGGTGCGTGGAAAGCAGAAGTTATTTGCATTCACATTCCAGAAACCTCTGCCTGCAAGAGCAGAATCGAGTTTACTCGAAGCTCCAGGCTATGCAAAACCAGAAAAAATTGCTGATGCTAAAGCAGAGGCTGCAGTTTGACATCGATTTGCATTTCCCATTGTTGCTTTCAGAAGAAGAGTACCACCACAGTTCAGAGTTTCGTAGGGTCATAACTCCTTTGGAGCAATATTTTTATTGTTACTTAGGTTACAGGCAGAACTTTAGTGCTGCAGCTGCAACCGGGGCTGCGTGGAGCTCAGCACAGCTTGTACAGACACTAAAAGAAGTTTCAATCTAAAGGGACAAGGAAAGGTAATATGATTAGAGGGGAAAAAGAAACACTGATAGGAATTAATTCGTCTGCTGTGGTTTGCAGCGGGCTGGCAGGTGCAGAGGAGCTCAGCTCGCACTCAGCCGGGTGCAGGATGGATTGCTCCTGCGGTGCTGTGTCGTCGCCCGCTCCCAGCCAGCACCAGCACCACCGAGCTCCGCCAAAAACCCCCATGCAAGGGGTGTCCTCAAACCCCCCAGGCAAACCAGGGACGCAACACCAAGCTCCTGTATTCCCAGTCAGCACCTTAACCGCAGCCCCGGCGACCCAGCGCTCAGCTTGTGAAACGCTGCCTCTTCTCACCCACGTTCGTTTAAATTCAGTTCACTTCCAGAAGGCAGCGTTGGTGTTTTGGTGAAAAGGGCACCAAGAGCCCACATTTGTTGACACTGAGATTTTAATAGGCCCATCCAGTGCCATTAACTATGGTAAGCGAACAGTAAAATACATTTGAATAACATTTGGGTTTGGATTTTTTGGGGGGGGGGGTGAAAAAAATATTTAATACATATGCAGCCTATGATTTAGGGCTCCACTCCCTGCTCTGGGGCTGGGATTGCTCAGCTTGGAAGTGTGGACAAACCTCAGGATGTTTCCTTTGAGTAATTCTGCCACAGCTGCCAGCTAGAGCCCAAACAGCGGAATCATTCATGAGCCCATCCGCAGAGCACGAGGCATTCAGCAAAGGTCAGCCTTCAACTGGCTGCTGTTAAAAAGTTTCATTAGAGTTCCAGAAGAGAGCGGTGAGAGAGGGAGAAAGGAGGAAAAGGAAAGAAATTGTAACATTGATCACGTTTGTGGATTGATGGAGGAGGAGAGATGAAAAATGCAAGGAAGGACAAAACGTGAATCAGCCTGGAATATCTTAGTGTCAGGCACATTTAAATAGGACAAGATTTAATTTAGATAAATATAAAATAGTACCTGACATTGCTCAACATATAACAGAGGAATAACATGCAAGAGAGGAAGGAGCCGTAAGAGCTGGGTGTGGAGGGACATGCCTTCAGGTGTCATTTTGTAGTGATATGAGCTGTTATTTCGGTCTGGGGGGAACTGAGCTGACATCCTCCAGGAGTGGGGACAGCGGTTGGAGTCCCAATCCCAAAACTTGAGCCTGGTGCCTCACACCTCAGGCCATCGTTGCTTAACGCTGCATCCCAGAAGGGGCAGCAAGAAATAAAAGCGTGGAAAACAACCTGAGAAAACTCGTCAGTAAAGACTGCTGGGGCAGGTTAAAAGGCAATGAAGCAGGCAGCTCTCCCAGGAAAGAGGAGGCTTTGTCAATACTTAAAATATGTGCTGTGGGCACAGCGTGCTACTCTGCAGCTCTCTGCACAGGCGCCCCCACGCTGCAGGACCCCAGCACCCATCACGTACTTGCTGTGTGAGCGGGGATGAGACACTTGCCTCAGTTTCTCCTGTAACACAAAGCAAGGGGCTTAAGCTTTTTGGTACTGCCCAGAGGTGCTCTTAGGCAGACGCCTGTTTATTTACCGCCAGCGGCAGGCAGAGAGATGTGCAGCTGAGCCACCAACCATTAATGGGGCACGGCGAGGTTAATGAGGAAGCCTTTGCTGTGTGGCACGACAACATGCCTTGGTCCCTTGCTAGTCTGGGGCTGGGAAGCATTTTAGAAGAGGAGAGGCTGTGGCTGGTGGCAGGTTGGGGGCATCCCCTGCCCCACTGGGGGAGAGGACGTCCCTTCCTGGGAAGGGGAGGGGGACCATAACTCTGGAAGGAGTGAAGGTGTTTCTAAGGTGGCAGGTTCCTGGGATATGAAGGTCCCAGCATTTCTGAGCAAAATAAGAAAGTGTAAACCTCACCTGTGAAAGTTCCAGCAGGGGAAATCCTCCAGCATGGCAGGAGGAGACGCACAGATACAGCTACATGTACACAGACATACGGTCAAAATTGTGACACGTCGCTCCACACGCCCTGCACCCCGGGGTCAGTGCCTGGTTTGGGTTGGCCTCTAACCACAGAGGGGTGCAAGGGGCTCAGTGTGACCCCCACGCTCCCCGCCAGCTGCCGGAGACACGTGCTGCAGCCATCAATGCCACTTCTGGGACTGCACGAGGGGAGGGTTGGGTGTTGTTGCCCCAAGGGGGGACACAGCAGCCATTGGCAGGATTGGGCCCTGCTGGGGCACTGGGCTCTCTCTATACTCTGTGTAGGCAGAATCCCAGAATCATCTCGGTTGGAAAAGCTCTTGAAGCTCCTCCAGTCCAACCATGAACCTCACACTGACCGTTCCCAACTCCACCAGATCCCTCAGCGCTGGGTCAACCCGACTCTTCAACCCCTCCAGGGATGGGGACTCCCCCCCTGCCCTGGGCAGCCCATTCCAACGCCCAACAACCCCTTCTGCAAAGAAATCCTTCCTAAGAGCCAGTCTGACCCTGCCCTGGCGCAGCTTGAGGCCATTCCCTCTTGGCCTGGCGCTGGTTCCTTGGCTCAAGAGACTCATCCCCCCTCTCTGCACCCTCCTTTCAGGCAGTTGTAGAGGGCCATGAGGTCTCCCCTCAGCCTCCTCTTCTCCAGACTAAACCCCCCCAGTTCCCTCAGCCGCTCCCCATCAGACCTGTGCTCCAGACCCTGCACCAGCTCCGTTGCCCTTCTCTGGACACGCTCGAGTCATTCAATGGCCTTTTTGGAGTGAGGGGCCCAAAACTGAACCCACTCATCGAGGGGCGGCCTCACCAGTGCTGAGCACAGGGGTAAGATCCCTTCCCTGTCCCTGTCCCTTGGTGGCAAGACAGTTCACTACTCAAAAAAGGGAAGCCTGGAAATGCCTGACACTCAGCAGCTCCTTTTCAGCAAGCAGGAGCAGTAGTCAGAAGGGAGAAAGGTGCCGATCCTGAGGGCCGCAGCACACACAGTGTCCTTCCTGCTAATGCAGGCAGCCAGGCGAGCAGGAGGAGCAGCCTCCTTAGCAGGGAGTGAGAGGAATTCAAACCCCCCCAAGTGTCTGATGAGCTGCTGTGCTGGAATGAGTCACGGAATGAATCTGGTGGGCACCAGCATCCCTGCTGTTCATGTGATTACAGCTCATTTGAGAGCATCGTGCCCGCTCCCCACAAGGAATTTGGTATTCCCGAAGGCACCACATCAATGTGCTCCCGCCGCCTCCTCGGCCGCCTGGGAGCAGCCACCACCTCGCCTCCTGCCCGGGCTTTGGTGCAGAGAAGCAGCTCGCCGGGGAGGCATGGCCCGGCCACGTGGAAACCTGGGGAGGCTTCACGGCAGGAAAGGAGGGAGCATCCCCCCTTTGTCATTTCCCAAGCAGGGTGCATTTGTCATGTCTCACCAGGGAGGAGAGTATCACTGCTTGCTCCTGCTGCAGCAGGAAAACAAGGACATTACAACCAAATGGCAAAAGAAAGGGGCACAAAGGCCTTCCTGGGGGGAAAATTCCTCCCAACCAAACATCATGAGCAGAAAGGGCATGTTCGTGAACTGGTCTGGGGTTAGAAGCAGCCCTGCAGGGGAGCATGAAATACTTACGTTGTTTGAAACTGCAGGAAAAGGGTGACTGCCCCAAAGCTGGATCCTTGCGGAAACTATTTACTGCTACAACTGTCTTCCCTTTTAATCCTGAGCAAATTTTACTGAGCACCGAGGCACCCCAAGAGAGCAGACAACCCGCCGAGCTAATTGCTTCGAAGGGCAATTAGCACAGCCCAAAGCTCCAGGTCCAGAGGGGGAGAAATCCGCTCCCAGAGCGCTGAGGCTGCGCGGCCCTGGGGATGCTGTAAGATGGTAATTGCACCCTGAGCACAGACACTGCAGAAGTCAATTCAAAGAAGAGAAATTGCTTTTAAGCAATTGCTTCACGCAGAAAGACACTGCTACAGCCTTCACAGAGGCCACCCCGTGACAGTCCCACAGAAGGGGGGCTCGTTTCCCTTTGGGGGTGGGAAAGGGTGACGAGGCACACTGCACCCCTAATGACACACAGGGGAACGGGGTGAGGCACGAGGAGGGGAGTTGTGGACATTTCTCTTTCTGCCACGGCAGCACAGCTGAGGTGGTCCAGGGGCTGTCTGAGACAACACCGAGCCACCCATGCCCCCTTCTGTGCCCCCACTGCAAGCGTGGGGGCAGGAGCCCAGCTGGCCCAGCTCCTCTAGCCCCACCTCAGTAAACAGCCCTCCAGGACGAGCCCTCCCTTCCTCATTTGTGCTTCCCCTTCAGCTCGCCTCTCCTGAGAACGGGTGGCCAGCTCCTGGGACAAGGTCTTACAAATGGACATGACCCCATCACAGAATCATCTCGATTGGAAAAGCTCTTGAAGCTCCTCCAGTCCAACCATGAACCTCACACTGACCGTTCCCAACTCCACCAGATCCCTCAGCGCTGGGTCAACCCGACTCTTCAACCCCTCCAGGGATGGGGACTCCCCCCCTGCCCTGGGCAGCCCATTCCAACGCCCAACAACCCCTTCTGCAAAGAAATCCTTCCTAAGAGCCAGTCTGACCCTGCCCTGGCGCAGCTTGAGGCCATTCCCTCTTGTCCTGGCGCTGGTTCCTTGGTTCAAGAGACTCATCCCCCCTCTCTGCACCCTCCTTTCAGGCAGTTGTAGAGGGCCATGAGGTCTCCCCTCAGCCTCCTCTTCTCCAGACTAAACCCCCCCAGATCCCTCAGCCGCTCCCCATCAGACCTGTGCTCCAGACCCTGCACCAGCTCCGTTGCCCTTCTCTGGACACGCTCGAGTCATTCAATGGCCTTTTTGGAGTGAGGGGCCCAAAACTGAACCCACTCATCGAGGGGCGGCCTCCCCAGTGCTGAGCACAGGGGTAAGATCCCTTCCCTGTCCCTGCTGGCCACACTAGTGCTGATACAAGCCAGGATACCATTGGCCTTCTTGGCCACGTGGGCACATCCCCGTCTCACCCACCACAGCTCAGGAGCGCCTGCCTGCCCCACGGCGGTACCACTGCAGTGGCCATGGCTCATCTCACCACTGAGCCTCCCAGGTCTCGCTCCTTGGCATATGCCAACACATTTGTGGGGGTTTTTGCAGCAGAAGCCTGTGCTCCGAGCCAAGGGCAGGCCAGGCCAAGCCCTCAGTCTCGCATGGCCAGTGCCTTGCTGCAGCATGAAAACCAGGGGCTGGAAGGTGCGACCTTCCCCATCCAGGCACGGGACCTGTGCTGCGCTTCCCTGGGGCTTGGCCACGCCAGGGCCCTGCTGCCCACAGAGCCAAGCAGCAAGAATCGAGACTCACTTGAATTGCCAGAGCTGAATCCACAGCGCTGTGCTGAGCCCCGAGAGCCACCGAGTGGCCGTGCCTGCCAGCTGCACCGCGCCTGGCCAGCGGGCAGACACCGGCCTATTTCAAACTTGTAATGGGCCATTTTCAACCTTAAATCCTCAAGGGCAACAAAAAAGGGCACACAGCCGCTCCCTCTTTTTCTCATCTGTGATAGAAGGTGGCTACAAGCTACTCCCCAGCACATAGAGCAAGTACTCAGCACGCAGCAGCACGCACAGCCGGCTACCAGCCCCGCTGCGGTGGCCCTTGTGGGCAAGACAGAAAGATGAAAGACTTCCCCTGTCTTTGGGGTGAGTGGAAACGGTGCAGGAGAGCAGAGCAGAGCCCTGAGTCAATTCATACCCTCAACTAAGAGCACCCTGGTGCTCTTAAGCAGACCTGCCCGGTAAGCACAGGCAGCAGCAAGGTGAGGCAGCTCACGCCACGGCAAAGGCCCAGTTGTGTCTGCCTCAGCACCCTGCACGGGACAAGAAAGCGCAGCCTGTGTGACAAGGGGGAGATGTCACCCGTGGTCAGGTGTACCACAGGCCCGGGAGCCGCACGGGGTAGGCGCTGAGGTTCTGCGCCTTCGGCTCTCCGGGTGCCCCACCGAGGAGCAGGCTGCAGCACCCCGCGGCAGCAGACCATGACCAGGCTGGCAAGGTCAGCGACACGAAGCGGATCCTTCCCCAGCTTCCTTCTCAGCCTGGTCCCTCCGAGCAGCATCTTTGGGAGGAACTGGCTCCTCAGCAGCAGGATCTGAGGAATCCCTAACACCCACCCGGCTCACGGTACCCCTTAAGTTTTGCTACACAAAGTACAGAACCTTAAGCTTTATTTTTCTATTGGCCAGCAACTTAAACTGGGTTAAAAAAAAAAATGCAATGAATATTATTACACAGAGAAAAAGTATAAAACAACTCAACGGATACAAGCCAACTTACTGGTCATATCTCATTCTTCCTGGCCTCTCCCAACCCTGTACAGTGTATTTGAAGGGAATGGGTGAAGGCAGCTATGAAGATATGCTTAAACTAGAAATATTGCTTCAAGCAACATGCTCAATATTTTCTTCTCAGTTAGTAGTCAATACTTGTCAGGAACTTGATTCTAAAACAAGAAATAATTTAGAGATTTCTCCTTTAGATCATTACACAATAATTTAGATTTCTTTCCCCTCTTTCCTACTGCTGTGGAACCGAGGATACACCTCAGTTCCTCCACCTCTCTTTCTGCATTAGTTAAGGATTATTTCACGGGGCTGATGTTGATGGGGGAGTTTCAGATTGACCTGCTCTGAATTTTAACTTGTCACCCTTTAGCGCCAGTCCAAGATTTCCGCTCTGTGAACTAAAACTCCCACGATGGGAGTCTGGGTGATTTTGCTCATGTTAACTGTCTGCTGTCAAGGGACAGGGCTCAGCCAGCACCACTGAAAGGCCAGGAGAGGGAATAAATGTGTGTGTTTATAAAAGGGCTTGTCTTCACTGCTTAGAAACACCAAAACCCCACAGCTCTTTCTGCTTCGTGGGTGTAACAGGCCTACCAGGAAGGTGAGAACAAGACAAGAGGCACACAAGATCCTATGAATTCAGGCTAAGACCTGTTGGCATCATGATGGCACTAAGTCTGTGGCAATGGTGACGTCTGTGTCCTGTGTGTATCCAGGACTCCAATGCAGAGAGAATACTTAATTAAAACCTATTCCTCTGCAGCAAACAGACAGTTAACCCAGCACTAACAATTTGCCGAATACACTGGGGCAACTGGTTGAAGCTAACTCTCCTGACCTTCTCGGCAGTAACCAGTAAAGTGGGCTTCCACATCTCGTTAAAGCCAGAAAACCCTCAGCTGATTAATGAGCTCTTTGGAGGCTGATAAAACATTCGTATGTATTCATCTCCTGCCCAAGAGAGACCAACCTGGAGGTTTTAATTAGAAAAATCAAGCCAAGGGCATCTCAACACGTAAAGAGATGTGAGAAGGTATTTCCACTAACTGAACAGGCCAAGGGGTAGGAAGATATGCCAGCCCCACAAACAGACCAGTTCTTCACCAAACCTCAGCAGGGGATAGGTAGGGGGAAACAAAGTTCTCTCACTTGCACTGGAAGCCACTCAGTAAAACAGACCAGATCCAAGAGTCCATCGTTTTTGCTCCAGAATCACTAGGAGGCAAAAGGCCTCTTGTGGCTCCTAATGGCGCTGTGCTGGGGGAAGCTTCAAGGAGGAGGAGGAAGGATTGCTGAGAAATCCTAAGGCACCCACATCTTGGCAACATCAGAGTCATGACAGGATTTCAGCTGCAGCGCATGGTGCTCCCGATCAGCAGGGAGAGCAGCTCCTGCTCCAAGCAACCAGGCAGGCATCCTCTCAGGCAGAGATCAGCTGTGGTAGGACATTGGTGCACACTTGTGAGGAGGGAGAGAAATCTTCCATGTATGAGACACTCAGCTCTGGCTCCAGCTCAGCGCAGAAGCATCATCTGTCCTCAGTCAATGCCCGGTGCTGCTGAGCCGCTTCTCAGAGAGCAAACCACCGTTCTCGTATAGCATCCAGATACCTTCACAGTGGCTCAAGAAAAGCCTCAAGAGAAATGGCCCTGGATAAATCTTGCTTCGTAGTTCTATCATGGGACTGTTTTGCTAAAATTTCTAGCAGAAGATCCACAGCTCTTTGTTTCTTGACAGTGAAGAGGACCCGCTGAACTCCTGGCTGCCTTGTGCACAAGGAGGGTGACTTTCCCCAAAGGGGCAGGTAAGGCGGTGCACGGTTCGAGAAGCATTTAATTACAGAGCCAAGTCCTCAGGTTACAGACACTTCTGTGGTGGTGGCGAAGAGTAGTCAGGTTGGCAGGCGCTAAGGGAAGTGGCAGAGGGGGAGCGACAGAGTTCCCGCAGCTATTAATATGGTTCTGGCTTTAAACTCTTGTACAAGCAGCAGGTGAAAATCATCCCAAAGATCTACAGGGTGTAAAGAGAAGAGAGAAATGCATGAAAAAACAGAACGGATGCAGTGGAGGCAACAGCTTTGCAAACTAACAGTCTGGACCCAGACCGGAGTGGCAGCTAGCTCCTGCCTGGGGATACTGCACTCCAGCTTGCAATAAGCAGCAGGAGAGAACATAATCTGTGCTAATCCTTGTAATTAATCACCAGCGGCTTCTCTGGGGTGTAATTTGGCTACTTGCCAGAAAGAAGGGGAAGATGAGGAACTCCCAGATGTCTACATCTAGAAGAGAAGAATATCCTGTGCCCTCCCCTCTAAAATGGGAGCAGGGGGCATCCATACCCCACCCCTTTATTCATCACCCTCTCCCAAATCCTTTACAGACCCACAGTGCTGTTCTTCAATATGACACAGCCAAGGGAGAAATTCAGCATGACTTAAAATAATCCTAAGGAAGGGAAGTAGGGAACTCCTCCAGGCTGGCTCTTCAGCAGCGCGGGCAGCCACGGCAGGTCCCCACAAGAGGTCCCTCTCCAGCTGCCGAAGCGCCTGCCAGGGCCAGCGCTGCTTTGGACCTAGCAAATCCTCGGGTCCCCAAAGTACCTGGCAACTTCTCCTTGCCAGGCAGGGAAGAGCCTAAAACATCTGATTTTTTTTTTCCATCCCTCGGGTCTGGGGTTCCTTTAACTTCTGCCCAGCACCCCCAAAACTCCACTCAGCCCTTTTACCTGCACACAAGCAATGCTGATCCCTACTGCCCCGATAATTTTCAGATGATCTTGAATGAAGTTTTCCAGCTTGGTAATGCAACCGCTCTGCAGGATGAAAGGAGGGACATGGAAAATCAGCTTCATTTTAACCTCTTCTTCACTTTAACCCAATGGTTGTGACCCTTGAAAGCAACGCTAGAAAAAGCAGTGTCTGTGAGCAATCTCTTTGCCTGTGGAAAAGCTGCACAGATGATGTAAACCGCATTGCTCTGGACCTACTGGCTCAGGAATTGTCAAAAAAACCCAAGGTGGCTGCTAGCTGAGAAATGCAGAAGAAGAACCGGTCACATCACACAGAGGGAGAGTGTCATTTTTCTCTGAGATACATGGAGAAAGGTTCCCTCACTCACTGCCTAGCACACGCCTGGAAAGGGTATTTACTCCTGTCAGGCCAAAAGGCTGAGGAAATGCTGCTGAGTGGATCCGCTACCAAGAACTGTAACGTGACAGGAGCTTTTTAAGAGTAAATTCCTCCCACTGCTATTTATGACAGCAATGAGTTTCGGTGTGAACCTGGAACGCCAGGCTCTGCCTGCCTCTGCCTTGCAACTTGGCTGGCAGCATGACCTTTCCCCTCCCTGTTTTCGGGCCAAGTTTTTGTTGTCATAAAAGCAAAAATAAATTGGTAAGAGCATTCTCTGTCAGTGTTTCTTTTTTTATATAAAAAGAGTTCCCTTTAAATAATTAAGCTGTTTAATCTATTGAGGCAGGTTTTCCATAGTAACATCGGGGGGATATATTGTGTAGGCTACAGCAGTGCCCCAAGGGTGCTGGGGGCCCTCCTGCCCCATGTCACGGAGAACATGCACGCAGGCAGAGGGAAGGAGCAAGCACACAGCCCTCCAGGGAGGGATGGCAGAGGCCTCACTTTTCCCATGTCAGCGAGAGGTTTTAGAGTCAGCCCCAGCTGCCCTGATATGAAGCACTTACTCCTGTTCCCTCATCTGATCCTTTTCTAGGTTCTTCTTCCCCAAAGCCACTAAAATCCTTTCTGGACTCTGACTGAGACCTCATACCATGACATGCAGCATCCGACTGTGGATCCAAACCTCCCCTTACAGCTTCTTCTTCTCTAGAGCTAGCCCAATACATTTGGCAGCCTACAGGGCCTCTCTTAATAATGCAGCTGGGCAGCTGCCTCCAGCTCCACGCAGGAAAGGAATTGCCAGCCCTGCCCCTCAAATGGTCGTGGGTTTCCACTCCCAGAAACACCTCATCAGCCCTTGGACTCTTTTCTGAGCTTCCTCCTTGGGTCTTGCCTGGAAGGCACAAACCTTATGGGAAAGGCTTCTTTCTGAAGAGCAAAACCCAGCCAAGCAGCTGAACATAAGAGGGGCTTTAGTGGATCAGAAAGACTGGACTTCACCTCCCTGTTCATTTCACAAAGATAGATGGTTGGTTTCCTTTTAGCTGTTTGAGTTGCTCAGCTTAATGCAGATGTTATCCACACTCCTGTTCCGAGTCCTGCTTAAAGCACAAGCTGTGATAAGAAATACCTGCTCGGAAGGGGGCCACCTCTTCATCCACAGCCCTCCTTAACTGTCAGGGGACAGAAACAAGGAAAAAGCTCCAGTTGCTGCTCCCCAGGCTCAATACAGCCATCCAAGGTGCTGGTTCCACTGATGAATTAAAGGACTATGCCTCCCCACAGAGAGCATCACAGTGAGCAAGTTAAAGCCAGGTGTCAGGACTGGAGGGTACCAAAATAAACACAACTTTTTACCAGCCTTACACAAACTGGATGAATAGATGGTCTGAGAGCAACCTGTTTACTTACTCAGCTAGTCTGGGATTCAGTTTGCTTCTTCTAGAAAAGAGACAAGCCCCTCTACCTCAACTCAGCCTGAACTGCAGCCCAGTGGAACTGGCCTAATTTGTCTTCTACGGGGTCCTCTTTCTTCCCCATATGCTGTTTCTTCATGCTGTAGGTCAAATCCCACTATCTCAGTCTAGTACCAGAAGTATCTCCATCTGCACCTCACCGAGTAATTCCAATGACAGGAAGCTGTGTCGAACGTAGGGCTCACATCCAAGTCTCTGGCCAGAACCAACCACCTCTCCCACTTCCCCCTATCACTAATATACTCTGTAGTAACAAATATAATTTATTTTTTCCTCTATATTTACAAACAAAATAACCTAGATGGCTGAACACTCAACCAGAGAAATTAATTCTGCTTTCTAAGGAATCCTACACACTTTGCAGCAGTAACCCAACACCCTCACTCCCTGCCCGTGTCCTTTACATACTTTGTGACAGGGGGCTCTGAAGCCCTTTTGATCTTTACCTCCTTGTAGATGTTGGAAGGATGGTCTCTTCGGCCACACAGGTCGGTTATCGTCTTACAGCAGCTGTCTGGGACCTTCCGTCCATTGGCCTCTGGAGATTTGATCCACAGGCTGTCAGCCCAGTCTGTGTAGTTGTTGCTCCCACAGCACTTGAACTGCGTGTACACAGAGCAAAGCCTGAGCCTGCAAGTGCCACAACCTCCTTCTCCCTCCAGCCTCCCACACCAAACCCTGGGCTTCACCCTCCAGCTATTGCACGGGTTTGATTTTATGGTTTTCCGTTTTTCTTGGGCAGGGGGCACAGGGAGGAGAACTTTTGTGTTAAGAGTCCCCAAAACGGCCATTAAATATCAGCTTCATCCATCTTTCAGCAGCTGTGACTTTTGGTTACTGCTGGGATGAACTGTAACCAGAGCCCAACTGCAGCTGCCTCAGCTCTGACCCACCAGACTGGAGTGTTGATGATGATAACAGGGTAAGTTTAATTACCAGTTACTATCACAAATGCACCTGCTATGGCAGTATGCGTGTAGTAGGCCCCATGCCTTGAAAGTGCCTGTGCACAAGGGTCCTTTCTGTGGGAAAGCCTGTCAGAACTGCGGCAGCCCTAACCCAAACCACCCCTGAGCCAGGCACAGCTAGCAACAGCGGCAGGAAGGCTCTTTCATTACACCTTGCTCTCCAGGGTACTGAGGAGCTTAATGAAAAATGTCAGCAATTTCTCCAAAGCTTTGAAGTGTGAACTAGAAACAGCTGTCAGAGTGACTTGGCAGCTCCAGTTCACTCCAGGAGCAATTCAGGTGTTGTTTCCACAGTGCTACTGGGCGTGCAATTCAGAGATCCCACCACACAATTCTGCCGGTTACATGGCCCAGGCCCTGCACCCCATCCAACCATGTCTTGAATCAGAAGCAGCAGAAGATACACTCAGCACACAGAGGAAAGTCAGAGAGGGACCTGGGGGTGTTGATCAATAGCCGGCTCAACACAAGCCAGTAGTGTGCCCAGGTGGCCAAGAAGGCCAATGGCATCCTGGCTTGTATCAGCAATAGCGTGGCCAGCAGGGACAGGGAAGGGATCTTACCCCTGGACTCGGCACTGGTGAGGATGCACCTCGATAAGTGGGTTCAGTTTTGGGCCCCTCACTCCAAAAAGGCCATTGAATGACTCGAGCGTGTCCAGAGAAGGGCAACGGAGCTGGTGCAGGGTCTGGAGCACAGGTCTGATGGGGAGCGGCTGAGGGATCTGGGGGGGTTTAGTGTGGAGAAGAGGAGGCTGAGGGGAGACCTCATGGCCCTCTACAACTCCCTGAAAGGAGGGTGCAGAGAGGGGGGATGAGTCTCTTGAGCCAAGGAACCAGCGCCAGGACAAGAGGGAATGGCCTCAAGCTGCGCCAGGGCAGGGTCAGACTGGCTCTTAGGAAGGATTTCTTTGCAGAAGGGGTTGTTGGGCGTTGGAATGGGCTGCCCAGGGCAGGGGGGGAGTCCCGGGAACCCTGGAGGGGTTGAAGAGTCGGGTTGACCCAGCGCTGAGGGATCTGGTGGAGTTGGGAACGGTCAGGGTGAGGTTCATGGTTGGACTGGAGGAGCTTCAAGGGCTTTTCCAACCGAGATGATTCTGTGAAATATCTGTATGTTGGATGTCAAGAGCCCATGATGCCTTTTGTGCATTTGATTTTAAGCCCTCTGCAACTGCATTAACTCTCCCTGCCTCTAGAGATTCCTACCTCCTGCTGCAGTTTGTCTACCGCGCTGGTGACACTCTCTTCTCCCTCCTTCCGGTACTTCTGGGTCATGGTGTTCTTCAAATTTTGCTTCAGCTCCATGCTCAGCTGAATGGGAGAGACAAGTGGGATAAAATCACAAGGCAAACTCACCCCTCAGAGTGACCCAGAGCCCTGCATACATTCCATTGCCTTTGCTCCAAGAGGAAAGCAGAGAGCCTAGTGGAAGCTACAGCTTCCTTCAAGATCATCCTCCAAGGCTGGAGTGCACAGGCCTATTTCCAACTGACTACAGACCATGCCTCCATTTTAATAACTGGAAGGAGGTGCTTCAGGACCAAATTTCAGCCTGTGTACACATCACCATATGGGTCCTCACCTTGAATATGTAAGATTGCCAAGACACGCCTACAACAAAACAGAACACAAAACTGTGCCTGCTTAAATATGAATATGCCTATGAGACCACGTGCAGCCGTTTTCCTCTGAAGCCTGTGACAAAATGCTAAAAACCAAGTCATTCTGACCAGGAGCAGGAAGAAATTAGAGTCCTGTGCATGCTGGACTGACGCCACACAGTCTGAACAGCTCTTGTATCGGCACCAAAAAGTATGCCACACAAGAGAATTAAGTGTGAGACTGCAAAAGCACTGCAAGGCCTTTCTTGGTAACAGTGACAGAGAGACAAAGTCTGGTTTTGCAAGTACAGAATTCCTGAAAGCATCATCATAAAGCACTGGCATGTTCAGGTGATTGGACTCAAACATTTATTCCTGTGAAGGCTCTTTCAATCCAGCTGAATTCTTCTCACCCATTCAGGTGACAGCCAAAAAGTGCCAAAGAGCTGCATCATTTTTTTTGGTCATACTGGTTCATACAGCAACACTGCTTTAGTCCAACACCTGTGAAATTCTAAGTTCCTATACCAATAAACAATGTCAACATGCATGTTAGATGGGGTCAATGAATGAAACAGGTGGGCAGCCTCTCTGTACACCTTTTATTCTACACAGTAAGTAGTAAATGAGAGGTCAAACACCTGGTTATGCTGAACTGTGCAAAATACACTCTGCAGTTTATTCTCCCTTTGAAACAGTTTTTTTCCAACCCCATGTGTCAAATGGGGACAACACCTACCTCACAGAGATGATATGAGGCTTCATTCATTAGTATTTGCAAAATGCTTTGAGATCCTGGGCTGGGAAGCTCTACAGAGGTGCAAAGGACTTAGTGTAATAAAAGGAAAGCAAAAGGTTCAGCAGCTGGAAGGCATCAGAGGCAAATAAAGAGGAGAGTCCATTAGCAGAATTATTACTTGGGAGAAAAGCAGTTACCTGCGGGCTCACGGGGAAGAACTGCAGCATGGAATAGAGATAACAAAAGAAACAGTTTAGACACACATGCACGAGCCTTAGACACCAAAGCAAGGGCTGAAATAAAAACAGTGGCAAACAGAGCAAGCAGCCTGCAACCAGGAAACAAGGGGGATTTGTCAGCCAGAGGGCAAGGGGGAGTGCAGCTATTGATCAGAGGCACCCTCAAGTGATCTAAAGTGCTCAAGGGAATAGCTCTGAATCTGTTGTCCCTTATTTCAACCTCAGGATCAGCTCCTCTTCATCCATTGTCACATACGAACCTCGTGCCTTTGCACGGATAGATGGACTGACCCTGGCTTCCTGCCAGGATTGATCTTTCCCTGTTAAACACACACATTCGTACCACTGATCCTCCTGGCAGGAGCCAGCACGGTTCTTTGGCTCCTCACAAACTGCCAGCGCCCACCTTAGGGAGGCAAAGCACAGAAGGCCCAAGAGAAAAAGGAATGGCAAGGAATCCTGGCAGTGAAGCCAACAAGATGGGACGTCCAGCTGCTTTTCAGACAGCCACTTGACAACAATCCTAATTTGCCATTTCCAATCAATTTCCAGACATGAGAGCAACTTTGCAGGTGGTTCGTGCCTTGGTGGTGAAACTCCCTTTGAAAACAAAGTGATGACTTAAAGGCTCTGCTCTCTGCAACTGCAAAAACTGCCAGGCTAGAACTGCAGCTCTTGGCAGCCTGTTCTCCAGCCCCTCGGCTGGGCTGGTTAAGTGAAGCTCTCAAACTTCTTGACCTGAAAGAACCTCTCAGCTGGACCATCCATTATCTCTGCTAGTTCAGAAGTATGGCAGCTAGCTTGCTGGATGCAGCAGGGACTGTTGCTGTGTCCTCAGTATACTAAGTGTCACTAACATGATTTCAGGTGCTTGCACTATGTTTTGAAGGGCGTTAGGAGAGTTCCTAGATCTACACGGCGTCAAAAATTGTCTTCTACAAGGCTCTGCAGAAAAACAGTGCACAAAGGTGAACCACAGGAAGAAGCTGAGCAGCCTCCCTAGAGTAATCACCACCACTTTGTCAAAAACAGTAAATAATCCAAGGTCTTCTGTATGGGGGGGGAGTACAGACATGTGGAATGTGAACCACAATCAGACTGTAGGTCCCAAGCCTCCAAGCCCAATTCTGGCTGGAGAAATGGGATGATAACCAGCTGTTTTCTCTCCCTGGTTTGAGTCTCTGAGGACTAATGTCCACTCACCTGTTGGTAGTAAATATAGGCCAGGATTCCAGCAATGATCTCCAAGAGAAAGATGCACAGCAACAGTATGAAGTACTGTAAAAGAATGGGAAAAGCAGGATATTAGAACAGAATGTGAGGAGATGCCGGGAGCCAGCTGTTCATCATCTGATAAAACACATAACTGTCTTCATCGATGCTTTTCTGCAGCAGTGTTCAAAGGCAGGGGCTGGGATTAAGACCTCAATAGAGTAGGAAAAGAACAACCCCACAGGTTAAAAAAAAAAACCAAACAACCAAACAACCACAGGATAACTGAAGACAAGCAGCAGCAAGTGTGAGTTTAACTCACAGACCCAGAGGGATGTAGAGAATGGAAAAGTGCAGGCAACTAAGATAAGATCACTGGACAAAAGAAAGTGGTTGCTGGATAACCTGATGACTACACTCAGTATCACAGAAAACATCTGATTCTGACATCAATACCAAAAAATTTGAAACTTTTGCTTGTTCTGATATTGTTTAGGGTATTTCACCACGTTACTAAGGAGCAATGTATGTTATAATGATGATTCAATAAAGCAGCAAAGGGCCTGTTTCACCAAGGACAGAGCAGACCAGCTAGGCGTATGTATAAACCACGGGTTTATGTTCCCAGTGACTTGTGTGGGGCTCCACCACAGGCTGAAGGGCACTACTGAAGCAGATGGACTTTAGCACAGATTCATGCTCAGGACTGTGACTAAATGTTCTGCTGAACTAGGACGTAGAGGGAAAAGCTCAGTATCTCAAAACTAAAGTGAGAAGAGCTCTTAGAAGACTAAGATGAGAACATGACTATTTCTTAAAAGGGCTTAACGGCAATGAAATGGAAAGGGATGTGCCCTGCTTACCACAAGGAGAATCAAATGGACAGTACAGAAAACTGTTTGGGAACACTGTTCCTATACACACCAAAACTACAAGGAGGAACATATGTACTAGATTAAAAGGACTGGGCAGGCCTGAAGACAGAGGGTGATGTGGCCAAAGAGAGCTTTTCAGGGAGAACCCCTGTCCTGACACAGCCCCTGCCTTGCTCCTGGTCAGCAATGAACGGTTTCTTTACAGATCCAGGGTGTTCTGCAGCTTAATAACTGCTATTAAATTCATCTTTTATGTAGATAAAGCTGAAGAGACACCAGTTCCAGCCATAACAAGGACCTCATGCTAAGTCCTTGTAAGAGTTGGCCTCCCCAGGAGAGAACAAACGAATTATCTCCCAATTTCTGTTTTAATCCTGACCTTAAGAAACGGCTGTTCCCAAGGGACAAAGCAAATGTAACTGGGTATCAAACCATCTCTCTTTCTCCCTGACACAAAGGACTGTGAAGACATGGACATGGCAAGCTGACCTACACAGCCACAGATGCCTTTTGTGGCACAAGGGTTACGTTCCCACTGTGCACCCTTCTTCACTAGGTATTTCCAAGCCCCTTTGCAGGAGTAAAATGACACAGACATAAACACTCAGGCTTCCTCTTTCACCCCCGTTGGGATTCAGCAGCTGCAAAGGATGGACAGCTGGGTTTTATCTGCAGACCGGGCTTTAATCTGAGCAGACAATCTCAGGCTTTCACTCCCCAGCCACACACTCTCCCCCACGGCCGAACACTGACCATCTCTGCAGACGCCTGTACAAGGTACCCATTCATACCAGGGGAATGAGTCACCCAGCGGAGTGCGGGATAGCTAAAGGCTGGTCCCAACACAGGAGGTTGGAAGGGGGCAAGAAAGGATCGGCATGCCTTGACACAAAGGCTGGCTTTCTTTTGTTGGGACCCAGTTATGTCCTAACTGCTCTGACATCATCTCTCTGCCAAGGAGGGGGCAGGAGAGCGGCAGGATGCTGAGAACAACCAATGAACTGGAAAGTTTCTTTTATTTATTTTCCCCTGCTCTGTGTCGTCATGTCAGAGGCATTCAGGTATGAGCTGTGTCACCACAGCTTGGCTCATTGCGCTGGCTTACAGTGGAGAGAAACAAACACGTATCCAGCAGACCTTAAAAAATTTGAGTCACAAGGTCCGTGTAAAGCCTTGTAAAGGAGGTTACTGCATCTGCCACCCACGACTCCAACCTGTCTCTGCTGATAGACTGCATCATTATCCTTATCTCAGTCTCATCGTTCCCTCAGGGCCACTTCCAAGTACCATGCTGACACAGGGGAGCAGCAGCTTTCACTCTGGACACACACAGAGCCCAGGGCTGCGCTCCTGGCTCTTCATCAGGAGTTGCAGGGCTTTCTTACAGAGCTCTGCTCTGGGAGGAGTAGGCCAGCTCTGTCATGGAGCTGCAGGGACATGCCCTACTTGCTTCCCAAGAGGCTGCAGAACAAGTCAGAAATGTGGTATCACCCCAAGGCCTGTAGTAGACACATGCCTGGACCTGGGTGGGCTTTGGGCAAAATCTGCTCTTACTCTGGGGCCAAGCCAGAGTCAGGGCTACCTGGTGTCTCCTCAGGATCTACAGGGTCCAGATTTGTTCCATCCAGCTTCAAGTGTTTGAGTGAAGCACCAAGTTTTAGTTTGTTTTCTCTGAAAAACCTAAAGAATAGTTCAACCCTCCTACAATCCAAATCACTACCTGAAGAAGGCATACACAGCAACTATACTCCTAAATCAGCGATCTCACTTCAGTGGGAAGGCTCCTGGCTGAAATGCAGCACGGATAGAAATCATAACAGATGTGTGTTCCCTTCTCCCTATCCAAGGTAGCTAACCAGAAGTGGCAGGGTGAGGGGCCAAGCCTGCAGACAGCCACCTCCTTTCTTTACATGCAAGGTTTTCTATTTGATAGGTGCTTTCCTGAGACTCCTGCTTGCTTACTTTTGTGTATGAAAGCATGCATCTTGACTGAAGTATAGTATGGTAGTGGTTTGTGTGCTTGTAAAGAGCTGGACTGCAGCATCACAGCCAGCCAGGCTGCAGATCCGCTGCTGTGCCTGCTCACGGAGCCAGAGAAACTCCACATCTGCTGCCCAAGCCTCAGCACATCACCTGGCTAAAGGGGGACGCTAGGAAGGCAAATAAGCAATGACAAAAAAAAAGTAGCACAGCTGTGAGTGATGAGCGATGAAATACTATGAAAAGCCTTGAAGTGGGCCCATAAAACTGAGTTAGGTAGAAAGGCAGTGAAAAAAATTCAGAGCTTCCTGAGTCTTCAACAGAAGAACAAACTAAAAACCAGGTATGCATTTTACAAACAGCACCCAAAGCTGTCAATAGTTGATTTTTAAAAGTACCAAGGAGGCACTGGGGAGAGCCGAGAGTGCTGCTTACAGTGCCCCCTCCCATAGTTATGTGGGCCTCTGGTACAGAGAGAAATTGGGACAGGCTGGCACAGACGCCGGGACACTGACTGTGAAGCTGTCAGGATTACTGAGCTCAGAGCTGGCAAAGGCCCCCAGCCAGGCTCACCCAGCCCTGGCAAGCACAGCCCTCTCTCTTGTGCAGATTACTCACCCACAACCAAAGCGGAGCGCAAGCAAGAAGAGACAATAGGCCTGTTGCAACCAGCCACTCCCAAAGGACGGGTGGTGTAAGGAGACAGAGTGACCTTTTGTTCCCAAGAGACAATTATTAGTTTTCTGTGGCAGAATAACAAAGAAAACCCCACCGGATTTTCATCCATAGCTTCTGGTTGAGGCAAAAAGACAAAGGGAGATCTCTTTGGCATGGAGAGTAAGTGAAGCAAGGCCAAAACAGACTGCTACAGACCAGGAGCCTAATGAACAAGCATCAGCAATGCACTCACTGTGTCCTCCTCTCTGTTTTATTCTCCCTTCCTGGCCCTACTCTGCCTCTCGCAGGGATTACCAGGCCTTCAAAGCAGTTCTACAAGCATCAGGTTTGCTCACCGGCTCCTATTTCTGCTGCTCTATCCAAACAAAAGAGGGGAAATGGGACAGTCAGGTGAATGAGGATTTGCAAAGGAAGGAGCTGGTGAAGAGTTGCTGAAGTATCCTCTTCTGTAACTGTGAAAGCAAAGAGCCACTGATTGTTATTTCAGTCACTGCACTCACCAGTGTAGCCCAGATACTAAAAGGGACTCCTACCACACACCAGACTGAAAGGGAGTTTTGAGAGGGAGGAAGTGGAACAGAAACCCTAGGGCTGGTCAAAAACTTCAGCGTAGGTGGGTGAGCAAGGAGCTCAGGAAGTAACACAGGGAAAGGTGTAAAAGAAGCAGCAGATTATCAAAACAGTGCAGCCTTTTCTGTGGAAGTGGAACGAAAATAATTTTTTTTGCGACTAAAGAAAATATTCACTGGAAACGTTCCGAATTTTGACAACTGTGTGAATTAAGAATTGGTGGTTAGCAAAATGTAAACTGACCTTGAGGTTGGAAGAATGATTGTGGATAACTGAGGCAACATTACGGAACACTGTGTTGTGTGAAAAACAGCAGGAAAAAACACCACCTGCAGAGTGTGGTGAGCATGTGAGCAGTAAACTGGCAAAACCTGAAGGTCAGTAGGATGTAGAAGTAAAAACAAACCTATGTAAACAAGTGGGAATAAACTGGGAGCTTGCAGACAGTGCAGCAGCATTTGCTCTTGGCAATGCTCCCCCTTCAACAAACTGGAGTGAGTTTGTCATGATTCAGCGTGTCGCCATGATCCTGGCTGGTCCGAGACCAGTAGACAACCAAGTGAAAAACCACGTTAATTTGGCTTGAATCTACTGTCATTAAAAGCCAGTTTTGTTACAGGTCTCTCATTTTCCTCTCTTTTTCTATTTTCCAAAAGAGAATATGGGATGGGCAGGGAAGAAAGAAGAGACAAAAGCCAGGAGATTTTGTTTTGAATAGTTTCCAATAGATGTTCTTACACAAAGTATAGGTATTATGACTCTACTCTGTACTTCTGAACCATGCAGTGGTAAGCACATTCTTTGGGCAGATGAAAGGCAATGCTCTGCGGGAGAACCTGCCCCTAGGACAAGGACAGCACTGCTGTGAGGAGCTGGAGGCCTTAGTGGTATTTGCTCTAGGACAAACAAATAAGGTCAGTGCAGAACATAACCAAGATATTTCCCTCCCTCCCAGCATGGTTCAAGACAAAATGGGATGAATCCACCCCCAAACAAAACAACCAAGAAAAACTTACCACTCTTAGCAAATTCCGACGCTCTTTGAAGGTGGCACAGCAACCAAGGATGCCAGTAACCATGACAACCACCCCAGCCACCACCAGAATATAAGCAGTTGCCGAATACGTGCTGGAGGAGAGCAGGCTGATGTAGTCACTCTTCTCAGCTAGGGTCCAGGTGCCCACTGCCATCACGGCCCCACCAGCCAGCTGGGCAGAGAGAGAAGGAAGCAAATGAAGGGCATCGTGAACTTCCTCACCTCCCAGAGCAACTGGGCTGGGATACCAGGATGTGCCTCAGCTCCGTAAGCTGAGCCAAAGATGACCTGCACTAAAGGAAGGACTCCCAAAGGTCTCACTGGGACCCACAGGCCCCAGTGCACCAGGGGGGGCTTCAGGGCAGCCAGTTTAGCATCCCAGTCAGCCTGAGACACAAGCTACCTGAAGCATCTACCTGTGCACAGCAATTCGGACTTGGACCAGAACCTTCCCAAACGTAGCCACACCGTTATCTGGGCAAATATGAAAAAATGTCAAATCTATCGGGGTGCAGCAGAGGGGAAGAAAACAGCTTTACATCAGCAAGCTTTCCACTGGAGCAGTACTACCAATAAATGACAACCATGCCCAATATCTCCTTCCTAGACCACTCATCTGGGGAGAAAGAGTCAAAGAGCTAAACAGCCTGGCTGGCTAAACTCTGACCCTTGCAGCGAATGAACGTGGAGAAGCCCACCAGACTCCTACCAGTCCCTTTTCTCTTTGCAAGCCTTGTGTTTCTGGAGGGTTTTATGCAGCTTCTAGTAAGCTCAGACAGTTTTTCTTAAAGGTCTGGCCTGGACACTCTAATGCTCTGTCCCAGGCAGCAAAGGGAAAAACAATCCTTTGCTATCAGTAACTTTCTGGTGGAAGCATGAGTGTAGGAGGCTCTAGTGTGGACTCAGCTGCAAGAAGGTGTTTGTGGCCTTGCTCTAGCTGTCCCACTCCACTGCCCTTGCTCTAGCTGTCCCAGGACTCCCTCTGCCATTTTGAGAGGAGGAATGGCAAGACAGTGGAGTCCTCAGGCTCCCTGAAAAACCAAGACAGGTGAAAAAACAAAGCATGTTTTCAGGCTCCCTGTTATTTTCTATACTTGGTAACATGACCTAGAAACAGCCAGAGGCTACAGTATCAAACCATAACTTCTGCAGCCTGGGCAGGCAAGCCCAAGGGATGGGATTTCACCCCACAGGACAAAATCTGTGTCCTCCTGACATCAGCAGTGTTTGCCAAAGACTTCATCAAGCTCTAGATTTCTGCGCCCCTGACACCAAAACTGCAGTGCCATCTCAGTGCCTCTGAAACAGACTGAAGTTTCTTACCCAGAAAAAGAAGTTGAAGATGAAGAGCAGGTACTTGAGACAGATGGTTCCACATGTTTCCTTCTTTTCCGTATACTCACGCATCTTTCTGGCTCAACAAGTTCCTGGGGGGGGCGGGGAAAAAAAAAAAAAATCAGAAAAACTTGAGTCAGTCATCACACCCCTTCTCCTAAAAGACCAGCATTACTGCTCTCCTCCTGCAAGAACTCAACACTTCTGACCTTTTGCTGAAATAGTCCAGTGAGCAAGCCATTCAACTGACTGCAGGAATGCTAGGCAGCGCTTGCTTAGATAAAGAGCTCTTGTATCCATTTGGGTGACCTACACAGCACGAGGCCTCGCACAGTGTGAAAGGGAGGCAGATAGTACCAGCATGTGGCCTTCCTGTACCGCCTTCATCCTCCTTCGCTCTCCCCATCCTGCTGTCACTTCTGGAGACTCACTCTCCTTTAGATCAATACTTGCAGTGGAGGGATCAGACCTACCATCGTGCGAGCGGTCAAGCCAAAACCATGAACTGTGATCAATGTCACAGTGAGGAAGCTTCGGTATAGTTCATGTTCACTTCTTCCTATCTGACCCAAAATAAATGAAATCCCAGACCTGTTATCCAGAAAATCCCAGTATCTGGCTCCTGACCGCAGCCTGTAACTGCTGCTTCTGAAGGCAGCGACAGAAACCTCTGTCTTTGACATTTACGGAATAATCTGTCTCCAGAGAATGTTCCTTCCTCACTGGCATTAGTTACAATTGCCTTAAATAGATCTCTCTCTAAGTTTGGTGTATTTTTAGTCTTTACAACTGTAACTGGGAACATACTTGTTATCCACTCACATGCCCTATCCTTTTTGAACCCCAGCAATATGCTGGAGTAATTAATTCTCTTCTCCACTCTGCTCATTTCTCATGGCCCTTCTCACTGGCCAGCGGACTCCTAGGGCAGCTGTCCCAGCTACTAAGAGGAAGAAACATAACCACTGGCTTCAGAGGATCTGACAGCATAAAATGCCACTGCAGATACATCACGAATGGGAGCTCACTGTGGGTCAGTCCTGGTGCAGTGCTACAGATCTGCTATAGTCCTGAGCAGGTTTCTCAGAAGCACGTCTGCAGCAAGTGCAGGTCTATGTCACTTCACTCCCTCCTGTTGATGCCAGAAGGTCTGAAACTCTTGAAAAAAATATTCTCACCACTGCTCGACTAGGCAGACAGGCCAAAGGCACTGCCCAGAGCAACACTGCCAGCACCACCTGTGCAAGGCAGTTTGCAGAAGTGCAACTAAACCCACACCACCTCTCCTGCATTCCATTAAAAAAATCATCCCTTTCCTCCCCTACCAGCCAGTCAGGAATGCTGCAAACATCTTGCACCCATATCAGAGCAAAACGCTTTCCTAAAGCAGCAATCTCCCTGGAAGTGGGCAGGCAAACAGCCTCTCCCCTCTTCCAGAGGCATGCAGTTCATGCTCGCTTACATTACAAAACCTCATCCCACAAGTGATGTGAGCTTCCTCGGCAGACCCACTGCAGCTGCAACCCGGCCACGCAGTGCAGACGCCCATCCACCTTGGCGAGCCCACTGCAAAACACCTGACAGCACAGAAAGAGAGCCATGGGGATGCGCATCACAGAATCATCTCGGTTGGAAAAGACCTTGAAGACCATCCAGTCCAACCATCAACCCAACATTAACAGTTCCCAATTCCACCAGATCCCTCAGCGCTGGGTCAACCCGACTCTTCAACCCCTCCAGGGATGGGGACTCCCCCCCTGCCCTGGGCAGCCCATTCCAACGCCCAACAACCCCTTCTGCAAAGAAATCCTTCCTAAGAGCCAGTCTGACCCTGCCCTGGCGCAGCTTGAGGCCATTCCCTCTTGTCCTGGCGCTGGTTCCTTGGCTCAAGAGACTCATCCCCCCTCTCTGCACCCTCCTTTCAGGGAGTTGGAGAGGGCCATGAGGTCTCCCCTCAGCCTCCTCTTCTCCAGACTAAACCCCCCCAGTTCCCTCAGCCGCTCCCCATCAGACCTGTGCTCCAGACCCTGCACCAGCTCCGTTGCCCTTCTCTGGACACGCTCGAGTCATTCAATGGCCTTTTTGGAGTGAGGGGCCCAAAACTGAACCCACTCATCCAGGTGCAGCCTCACCAGTGCTGAGTCCAGGGGTAAGCTCACTTCCCTGTCCCAAGTGGCTATCAGGTTGGGTCAGTCACTCACTTTGATCCTTGCCGCTAGCGCTGCTAACGTCTGGCTTTAGAGCCAGATGAACCAAGGCTGGGAACAACAGCTGCCCATTCTGCAGCATAATTGTATTTTATTTGCAAGGAACTGTTTCCTTTTGCTTCATGCCAGCCCACTCAAAAACCCCAGCCAGGCCTGTGCTTTAGAAACTAATAAATGAAACTAACAGGGAAGGGTGAGAATATGCCAGCAGTGTCACCCATGCCTGTCCCCTGTCACCATTTCAGAAGAAAACATTTTTCTCTAGAATAACATCTGGCAACAACAGTTGGCAGCAGAAGGCTGTTTCACTGGCAAAGGGAGCAGATCCAAGATGGTGGCATATATCAAGAATAACTCTTTGGAGTTATCTTCAGAAGAGATCAGAACCTCCAGCAACGCTCAGATTAATTACCGTGTTGCAACACAAAGAAGCCCGGGGCAGTGAGGAGGAATGGATGCTGGCGGTACAGTATGCACCAAACAGGCCTGTAAATTCTCAATGAGAATACGCCCCGTGAATGCAATGTTCACGGAAGGTGACAGATTTACAGCTCCCAGAGGCTTCATTTAGCCACAGAACAGGAATGGCAGCAGAGACAGGCTCCCACAGCCACACACGCCTGCACAACCCAAAACAGAGAGATGCCCTCCAGTAATAAGATTCTGAGGGCTGTACTTGGATTTTTTGCCCACCCCTTCTAACATCGGGACATAAGTAAAGGAAAATGCACTGCAGGTTTGCTGAGAGTGACCCTGGTCCTCATCACAGATAGCCAGGGGACAGTAACAATGCTTACTGTCCTTGGGCTGGCTCCTTGGCCCAGTTTCCCTCTTCCTCCAGAGGATTTCAAGAACCTTTCCCTCTTCCTCTTAAAGTATGTCCCCTGCCAAAAAAAAAGCCACTACATGTATTTCCACATATCAGCATACAGCAGGTGCTGGGCCCTAGCGAGGGATGCTAACTTGTCCCTTCTCCTGATCTGAGAGGTCAGAAATCCCAGCCCGAGCTGCATCTCGTTCTGGGTGAGGACTGGGCAGACACACAGCTGAGACTGCACTTGCACTCAGATGACAGAGTCTGAAATTCCCCTCAAGACTGCAGGTCCTGCTCCACTGAGCACCACGTACAGGCCTTTCAGGCAGCTCAGCTTCGCTGCTGCAAGGAAAGGATCTGTTTCCAGAAAGCTGGCAGGAAACAGCTGCAGGTTTATAAGGCACCGTGATTCACGCAGGGATGGCAGGCCATGAATCAGAAAGCAATCAGGGCTGTCTCCTGTTTGATCTATCCTTCCTAGCCAGGAGCAGAGCTGATGGCACTGGCTGCCTCTGCGTGCTTAATGACTCACCCAGCAAGCTATTCAGGGAGAGGCAGCTCTCTCCAGACCCTCCTTTTGGAAGGTGTGTGTTTGTGCTCCTTGCCTCACACAGGGTGGCCTGCCACCTCCCATTGCCTGCAGAGACAGGGTCCGGCTAAAGCCTAAAGGGAGCTACGCTGGTCTTCAGGGGAAGCAAGTGAGGGCAGGAGATGGCAGTGAAACGCCTTTCCCAAAGAGCCCAAGCAGTGCAGAGGGGAGCCACGGTCTGCCTCGCAGGGTAAGGGTGACTTCTGACTTCAGGCTCTGAGCCCCATGGTCCCAAAAAGCACAGAGGTGTTGATCCGCTCCACAGTGCCCCAATGAACACGGGGGCCTCATCCTGAAATCACTGACGTGACCAGGGTCTCTTGGCTTCAGTCATCTTTATAACAGACCTCAGAAGTGACACGAACCACTCTTGCAACCAGACAAGAAGCAGCAACATTAATTAACACACAGAGTTATATTCTATTTTAAAACACCGAGGCAAAGGTCTATTCTGAATCACATCGATAATTACGAACAAGCTCTCCACTGGACAGAAAACGGCCAGCCTTGCCACAGGGGTGTGTTTACAAATGCATAAAACCATAGTAATTAGACATGAGCTTCATAACAGGAAGTGCTTTGCTAACTGTAAAAGCGGTTAGAAGACCAAAAGCACTTCCATAACGGAGTTCACTTGGTCCAGTCCAATAGCCAGTAACTTCATCAGCAAATTAAATTTAAGCAAGCAATCATGGGATACAGGCTGTGAAATTTAGTCATACAATGATGAGAGGTATTTTTATGTAATCCACCAGAAATCAACAACAGGTTCCTACTATGCCCACACACCTGCAACATAAGTGGGAAGGAGGAATAATGCTCCAACAAAAACAAAACGCACAAAGATGGGAGGAAAAAACAAGGACAAATTCAGTGTGACAGAACCTGCCCATGAAAGGGAGGGGTAACAGTTTGAAGATTAATTCAGGAAACTGGGACTTGAACAGCTTGAATGCAATTCTCCACTCTGACACAGACTTTATGCACGGCCTTGGGCAAATCCCTTAGTCTGTCCCTTGCCTCTGCCCTTCTTCCCCAGTGCAGGACCCTCATCTTCTTCTAAACCCAGTGATGTTGTCATGATCTGCTCTGAGAACCCCTGCTGACAGAGGAATGCCAGCTGCGAGGCATGACAGGCTCCAGGTGACTGGTGTATTGGCAAAAGCCCTACAGCCACACAATTTCACTGCCTCAAAAGTGCTTTTGCCAGTACAGGCTACTTTGGCCAGTGAACTGGAACCACCTCTTTTGGGGTTAGTAAAATCCTTACTGAGGAGTATGGAGTAAACTCCATAATGAGAGGACTGTCTGGTAAAATAATTTTGGCAACCATTTACAAGGCGTGCTGGCTCAAATACATCAAGGATTGCAAGATGCCAATAATGAAGTACGAGAGAATGGAGTAATAACGAAGCACCTAGGTGAAGAGCAAGAAGGAAAGGATGATCCACCTACACAGACATCTCCAAAAAAAGAAAAAAGAAAAAGAGATTGAGCTCATCCTGCCCTGGGTGACTGCAAGCCACAACCTCCCAGCTGTGTAAGAACACACAGAGCATGGCTGCCAGGCAAGGCAGGGGTCCCTTCAAAAGTCAAACCATTCCCCAGCCTGATTTTCTTGGGCTCTCATCCTACCACGACTGAACTCTTGGGACAAGCCGGACAACAGGAATGCACCACCAATTGAGCATTTTGGCTCCAGTTCTGGGTGCTGAGCACCCTGGAACACAAGCACTGCACAAACAGCTGCTTTGTTGTGCTGAGCCACCTAAAATCTCAATAGCAGGACTTGCTCTGGTTATCCCCTGTCAGACCACTGTATTTTTATTTGCAGGCCCAAAGGCACACAAAGGCACACACCCACATCCCAGCTCAGAAAGCACGTGGCATGCACACACACACACTCTCCTGCTGGCTAGACATTCATTTAGTCATCACAGACGTTGCTTGGTACATTTGCCTCAACTTGCACAGTAACAGTACTTAATTAAACAGCAAAGAAAGCCAGGCCTGCAGGCTTTTTCTGCACAACCTCCCCTAAAGCAGTGTCTGACAGATGGGGAAGAAACAATGCCAAAACATGAAATCGCTCCCAGGTCATTAAAAACATCATTATTTTTAAGTATTGATTTTTGAACGATAGCAAGAAAATTGGTATCCAACACATCAGTGACGTCTATTTCATAGAAAACTTGTATGCCAGAAGTTAGATAACTTTGGACATCTTTGCCAACACACACAAGAAAGACTTGCTGCAGGAAATCCCGCTGCACCTATGCTGCTATCAAAGTGCAGCTCCCAAGGGCTGCAAGTCCAACATCATCAGCTGTCTGCTAGGCTGGAGTCTCTCTGAGCTGGACCAGATAAACCCTGGCCCTGAGGCAGCTCTTTGGAAACAAAGCAGATGTCCTCCCCTTGGTACGTGCGGGCCAACAGCCTATTACCTTCAGCAAACTGACTAAAGACCTCATTCTCCAGCAAGGCTAAGCTCCAGCCTCTGAAAGTATGACCTAAGTTCCCTCTCTGTAAGATGAAAATATTACCAGTGCCACTTTACCTACCCCACTGAACGTGCTCAGAAAAAGCCTCCAGCTGCTTATCAACTTGCCAGCACACCTCTCAGCCCAGAAAGCAGGCAGCAGCCATTAAGTAAAGCCTTCCCAGAACTCTGAAGCTTGCAGGTGAAGAGCTCGTATTTACACAACTACTGAGGGCCATTATCTACCCCAAATCGAGAGCCCACATGGGTCAACAGTCTTGATGCTGACCTTTCCCCACCAAGGCAGCTCACAGCACCACTGCAAGTCACTCGTCTTTAAGTGCTTTCTTCCACCCCCTCTCTTCTTGCTGACTCTGGTCCTCTGCTGGATTCAGGAAAGCAGAAAGCTGAAAAAGAAAAAAAAGAGAGATGAACTATGTCAAAGATTATTCTGGGAATCAATATTTGATAATATGCTTTGCCACCAAGTTCTCCTTTTAACAGAGAGCGCATGATTTCAGAATACACCTTATGAATGCAGTTGATTAAACTGCAAAGTGGGCACTGGATAATGGGAGAGAGCCAAACCACGGCCGTGGGGAATGCAAAGACCTTCTGATGGTAGGAAGCTGTCGGAACAGGTTTATATTCACCACTGCATCCTCTAAATGGTGCTATGGTTTCTGTCAAGGCTGCGGACACACCACAACAGCAGCTCATTCTGGTGCAAAAGGCCCAAAAGTAACCCCATGAGAAAGCTCAGAAGCGGACCCTTCTGTGCAGTGGGAAGCGCCAGCTGGTGTTAGTGCCTCAGAGATCACTGCTCCGGGCCCTCCCATAGGAACTGCTGGGGAAGAGGAAAGTCATGGGCAGACAGTACCAGCACTCATTGTATATGTCCATCCTCTGCTCCCAGGGCGTACGAGCCCCAGGATATAGAGCATGAACCAGAGCAGGGCCCCTGCAGAGAAAAAGCGCGCTAGGAACTCACTGTTTTCTTCAGCCTCTATCCCTGCTGAAGCATAATCAAGACACAGATCTTAAGCACCACACTAGGCTCTGCTGGAAAAGAGCTCCCTGAATTCATCTGCCACTGCCAGCCCTCTCAGAGCAAGGCTTCAACTTCCCAGTGTAAATGCACAGCACCTCCCTCAAATAAGCAAGAAGCCACAGGAAGGTGCCTTCAAACTTAACAGGAGTTACTTCTCTACAACCATACTACATTTATCATAGAATGGCTTGGCTTGGAAGGGACCTTTAAAGCTCATCTAGTCCAACCCCCCTGCAGTGAGTAGAGACATCTTCAGCTAGATCAGGTTGCTCAAAGCCCCATCCAACCTGACCGTGAATGTTTCCAGGCATGGGGCATCCTCCACCTCTGGGCAACCTCTTCCAGTGTTTCACTACACTCACTATAAAAAATTTCTTCCTTATATCTAGTCTGAATCTACCTTCTTTTAGTTTAAAACCATCACCCCGTGTCCTATCACTACAGGCCCTACTCAAAAGTCTGTCCCCATCTTTCTTATAAGCCCCTTTCAAGTACTGGAAGGCCGCTATAAGGTCTCCCCAGAGCCTTCTCTTCTCCAGGCTGAACAACCCCAACTCTCTCAGCCTGTCCTCATAGGAGAGGGGTTCCAGCCCTCTGATCATCTTCGTGGCCTCCTCTGGACCCACTCAAGCAGGTCCATGTCTTCCCTGTACGAAGGACTCCAGCGCTGGACACAGCACTGCAGGGGGGGGTTTCACAAGAGTGGAGTAGAGCAGGAGAATCCCTCCCCTCAACCTGCTGGCCACACTCCTCTTGATGCAGCCCAGGAGACAGTTGGCTCTCTGGGCTGTGAGCGCACATTGCCAGCTCATGTCCAGTTTTTCATCCACCAGTACCCCCAAGTCCTTCTCCTCAGGGCTGCTCTCAATCCCTTCATCCCCCACCCTGTATTCCTGGACTCATGTGCAGGACCTTGCACTTGACCTTGTTGAACTCCATGAGGTTCACATGGGCTCATTTCTTGAGCTTGTCCAGGTCCCTCTGGATGACATCCCATCCCTCAGGTGTGTCACCGCACCACTCAGCTGGGTATCATCTGCAAATTTGCTGAGGATGCGCTCGATCCCACTGTCCGTGTCGTTGATGAAGATACTAAACAGTTCTGGTCCCAGTACAGACTCCTGAGGGACACCACTCGTCACAGACCTCCATGCAGCCACTGAGCTGTTGACCACTGCTCTCTGGATGTGACCATCCAGCCAATTCCTTACCCACCAAATAATCCACCCATCAAATCCATATCTCTCCAATTTAGAGACAAGGTTGTGTGGGGATTGTGTCAAAGGCCTTACAGAACTCCAGATAGATGACATCCATAGCTCTTCCCTCGTCCACTGATGTAGTCACTCCATTGTAGAAGGCCACTGGTCAGGCAAGACTTGCCCTTGGTGAAGCCAGGCTGGCTGTCTCGAATCACCTCCCTGTCCTCCATGTGCCTTGGCACAGCTTCTAGGAGGATTTGTTCCATGGTCTTCCCAGGCACAGAGGTGAGGCTGACAGGTCGGTGGTTCTCAGGATCTTCCTTTCTCCCCTTTTTAGAAATGGGTGCAATGTTTCCCTTTTCCCAGTCACTGGGGACTTCACCTGACTGCCATGGCTTTTCAAATACCACGGAGAGTGGCTTGGCAACTACATCAGCCAATTCCCTCAGGACTCTGGAACGCACCTCATCAGGTCCCACAGTCGTATGTATGTTCAGGTCCTCAGGTGGTCTCGAACCTGATCTGCTCTTACGGTGGGAGGGACTTTGCTCCCCCAGCCCCTGCCTTGAGGCCCATCCACTCGAGAGGTGTGGGAACAGAGGTTGCCAGTGAAGACCATGGCAAAAAAGTTGTTGAGTACCTCAGCCTTCTCCTCGTCCGTTGTTACCAGTTTGCCAGTCGTGTTCATCGGGGGGTAATACTTTCTTTGCCCTTCCTTTTCTGGCTGACATACCTATAGAAGCCCTTCTTACTATTCTTTGCATCCCTTGCCAAGTTCAGCTCTGGCCGCACCTTGGCCTTCCCGAACCCGTCCTTACACAACCAGTAACGTCCCTACACTTCCCAGGATACCTGTCCCTGCTTCCACTGCCTGCTTATTTCCTTTTTGCCCTTTAGTTTGACCAGCAGGTCTTGACTCATCCATGCTGGTCTCTTACTGTCCCTTCCTGATTTCTTACACCTGGGGATCGAGAGCTCTTGCACTCTATGGAAAGCGTCCTTAAAGATCTGCCAGCTCTGTTCTGCTCCCTTGTCCCTGAGGGCAACTTCCCAGGGGGTCCTATTGACTAACTCCTTAAACAGCTGGAATTTTGCCTTCTAAAATTCAGGGTCCTGGCTTTACTCTTTGCCTGACCCATATCCCTCAGGACTGTGAACCCCACCAGTGGGTGACCGCAGCAGCCCAGGCCGCCTGCAGTCCTGCCATCGCCGATTAGCTCACTTGTGTTGGTGAGTAACGGGTCCAGCAATGCAGCCCCTCTGGGAGGGCTGTTTATTACCTGCCTTCAGAAGTTATTTATCCTCAATGCACTCCAGGAGTCTCCTGGATTGCCTACAGCTCGCCGTGCTGCTTTTCCAGCAAATGTCGGGGTGGTTGAAGTCCCCCAGCAGGACAAGAGCCTGTGAGCGCGATGCCTCCTGTTGTTGGGGTAAGAAGGCTTTGTCAACAGGCTCCCCTTGTTTGGACAGCCTGCAGTAAACACCAACCACAAGGTCCCCTTTGTTGGCTCGGTCTCTAATTCTTACCCATAAGCTTTCAACCTGCTCATGGCTATTCTTCAGAGACAGCTCTTCACAATCTATCCATTTCTCGACAGAGGGCCATGCTCCCACCTGTCCTTCCTCACCTGTCCCTTCTGAACAGCTTGTAGCCATCGACAGCAGCACTCCAGTCTTTCTAGCAGCACAGTGGCCTCCAACTCCTCCTGTTTGTTGCCCATGCTACGTGCAGAGGCACTTCAGGTGGGCTGTTGGTCGGGTCACCTTTTCAGAGGAACACACCTGAATTCCTTTGAGGTATTTCACTGGTGTTTCCCTGCTGGCTCCTATTACCTCAGGAGCCCCTGGGTCCTCTCTGTAAGACTTCAAGTGTGCTCCAGTGTACCCAGCAGGTCTCAGAGCAACAGGCTGAGGGCCCTTGCTAGCACCGCATCCCTCTAACCTTGATGTGTCGTCCCACAGCCTGTCCTTTCTGTGGAGGCAGCTAGGCTGCACAAGGCTGCTGTACTGGAAAATGGCTCCTAGCATCCCCTCTGTCTCCTACTTTTCTAAGATACAGGGTCCCAAACTTTTTGCAATCATTTGTACTGCCACATCCTCAGCCATCTCACCCTCATCTCACAGCAGGCAGGTTCAATTGTCTCTACAACGTTTCCACTGGCATTGCAGGCAGCAGGATGAGGAGGGGAAGAGAATAGCAATTCTTCCTCCCTTAACCTGTTTGGATACTGAATTAGTGATCCTTTGATCTACACCCCGACACTAACTTACTTCACAGCCTAGGGCTTAAACTCTTATCTACCACGCGTACCAGGATATGGGAGCAGTAATACTTCCTGACTTGCCCAGGTGGGATAATGGGGTGTTTGCAAACCACCAGGGAAGAGAAAGCATTTACTTTTTATTAACAGCTCAAATTTAATGCAATTCATAAGCATTTTAACTTCCTATTATCTTCAAGGAGAGGTTCCTGCAGGCCTTCACCTAGCATAGCATGGGCGACACACCTTCATTTATAATCACCTTGGATTACCCCTGCTGCCATCCCCTATGAAAAGGAATGCTCTGGTAAGAGCTAGAAACTTGTTGATTCACATTACTATGTAGCCTCTAGACCACAAAATCATCTTGAGAGAAACAGTGGAAATTCCAACATTTGAGCCATTGAGAAGCAGGAGAAAGTCCTGGAATCATTAATTAAAGATCAGACAAGGAAGCTTTCTGAGAACTGGGGAGAGGAGGGAAGGCACTGGCAGTGTGGTCACCTGCAAAGCAAGCAATAGCTCTGAAGCATCCTCAGTCCTGGGGCTGGGCCCAAACTCAGATTGAGTAGCCCTTGTGCCTTACCATTTATCCATCTGCTTCATGCTGCTCCCGCACTGCTGCCCTTTCAGAAGGGAAAGATGCCCCAGGATGCAAAGCTGAACGCTTTGCTTTCCATCTCAGCATGCTGGAACGTGCTGGAAAGTCAAAGTACTTGTGCCTCTAGGGCTGGGGAGAAGGCAAAACACAGGCCAGACATCCAGTGAAGCAAAAAAGCTCCTTCTCAGGAATTGTCATTTCTACTTATGTGTGGGGCAGGCACACAGAACAGATTTTGGCCCAAACCCCTCCTCCCTGACCCTTCACATGGAAGCTGAACTCATTTGGCACTAGTGAAAGAGATTCCCCAGACCACAGGTTGGAAACTGCCTTTATCTCCTTCTGCCTGTTGTCTAAACTGACTACATACTCCTGAGGGCATGGAGACATCTTTCTTGACTGTACAGTACCTGGCACAAAAGGATCTTGCCTTCAGCCTTTTAGGGGCTGCTGAGAAGTGAGGAATACAAACCAGTGTTTTCCAGCCACACCATCTGCGCCTACCAGGAATGTGCACAGTGGTCCTGGGACAGGTGGAGACAACTTAGAAAGCCACCTACATTCAACTCGGCCATCTTTGGCAGACCATGCTTGGCTCCACCTCTCAAATGGGAGAGCACCTTTCTGAAGAACTTGAAGAGAAGAAGCAAGGTCCCATCCTGGGCATTTGGGAGGATCTCACCTCAAATCCCTCTGGGTCTAGGTAATATCTCCACAGGCGCATCACAATCCTGCTGTCGCCCCTCAGGACACTTATGAAATCCCTCCCTTCTTCTACCCTGCTTCTTTCTGAATAGACCCCTCAAGAGAGATGTAGATCCTTAACTCCTGCGAATTTTGATGAGCGTCAGGTATCCAGTGAGGAACTGTGTGCCTAATACACCTGAGGAGCTGCCTGCTCTTTGAGACAAGAGCTGTCTCAGAAGAGCACTTAGCCCTTCCGCTCATTTTCTGAGACTGTTTACTCCCCAGGGGAGGGACTTACTGAAGCATAAATAACAACGAGCATAAATTTCAAACTCAGCCAGGATTTACATGCTTGGCATCACATACATACCTGTGAATTATGCGTTTTACGAGGGGGTTAGTCAAACCTAGGCGAAGTGATGGCTGGCTTCAGGGTCCTTGAGGATAAAAGCAACCTTAGTGTAAAACCAATTTCACAACCGTTAGTTAAGAAAATGTAAGAGCGAAAAAGAGTGACCAAGCATGCCCGGAACTGCACGTGTCTGTGCTCTAGCACTACAAAGCAAACAAAAACCCCTTCACAGGGCTTTCTGGTCCTAACAAAATACAGAGGCAGCCACATCCTGAGGGCAGGAAGGCCCCGTCTGCTGCTCCCACAAGTGGATAACCAGGGAAGCAAACGGCCCCTCCACACACCTCGTCCCATCAGGAGCTGGAAGGCCAGAGACCAGCACGCACTGCACGACCAACGGGAACTCCTTCTGCGTCCAACAACATCCTCTTGTATCTCATAAGGCCTCCTTTATCCTAAAAGATCCCAAAGCACTTCACGCTATTTATACACAGGAACCACTTCACCAGTCATTGAACTGAGGAGAGGAACAATAACCGTCTCTTTTCTGTCACTTGAAGCACCAGAAATCAGTGCCTGGCGCGTGTTTGCAGAGAGCTCATAGCAATGAGGGTTCGCCATGACAAGGAACAATAGTTCAGATAGGTCAGGGTTAGCCAACAGACAAGACAAACTCTTCACTGCAGCCTGATATTGCTATTTTAAATTCTATTTTCCCAACTCTGTTCACAGGCATTGTGGGCTTTGTGATTTTTGGGGGGTTTGGCTTGGCTGGTTTTTTTTAAAGCATGGCTTTGTCTGCGCTGGAGAACTTACCAGTAGCATTAAGTCACATTCCTAAACAAAACAGTTTGTGCAGAATCAGCTTTCTGCCTGATCCCTTCCTATTCATTATGTTCATTTTCAGCTCAGCTCTCAGAGGCGAAGCCACTGGGTCCTCAGCGTTTTCAGGAACTGCTCACAAAACCTCCCTGCCCTGTAGCCATGCCAGTACTAGGACCAAGCCAATAAGCGCTAAAAATCCTGGGAGGATTAAAACCCTCCCAGCCCCACAAAGCCTATTCAGGCAATTCTGTACATGAATTCAAAGCGCTCTCCAAATAACGCAGCGATCATAACCGTTTGTTCACTCTCTACAGATAGCTGGTTTTTTACACAGTGGTTTGAGCTCAGGGTAAAGACTAACCTAAACACGTGCTGTGTCGTAGCTAGCACACAGTCACTCAGAATTTGGCTGCAGTTTCATTGCACAGGTACTTTCTGTTTCATTCCCTATAAATCCCTGCAGTGAAAAGGCGACTAGCTAAAAGCCAGTAGATTTTCTACCTGCCCACAGTATCGGGTGCATATCCCGTGGCAGGCCAACATCTTCACCTCACCAAGCTCACGAACAAATCGTGGGACTCTAAATCCCACTGTCAAAAATACGTGCAGCAGTTTTTGGAAGAGAGGGCAGGCAGCTGGTGTGTCACCATGGGGTATATTTCTAGCCTCTCAGTGACACAATGTTCTATAATCTCACTGCCTGAAAGACCCTTTGCCTCCTCAAAGCATCTCAACAAAGAAAAAAAGGTAGCACATTATAATAGGAGCACAGAGAGATCAAGTGACTCTCCCAGCAGAAAGAAGGGGTGGATTCGCCCTCCTCACACCTCAACATCCATCCTCCATCCACCATTGTTAGCACTGCCCTGTCGGTGCCTGAGACACCTGTCTGCAGACAGCACTAAAGCAAGAAGTGCAGAAAAAGCTGGCACCAGCTTTAGCTCTTGTACAAAACTTGTTTTGCTTCGAGTAGGCTGTTCCTGTTCACACATTCTGCGATGTAAACAAAAGCAAGGCAAAAGTCTCTGGAGTCAGCCCAGATCTCTCCCAGGCAGTCTGCCTCAGTTTCATCTCCACAAAGATTGTATTTTAAAAGCAACTGAGAAGATATTTGACAGTGGAAACTAAGGTTAACAGTCTTACTGCTTCAGCCACGCTGCTGATTAGCTCAGAACTGGTACCAGCCATGTCAGAGAAAACCTCTCAGCCTGTCAGCGACAGAGCTGGCACCTGTGACCTTAGGAACAGAGCAATGCACTCTGCAGCACCCCAGCACACCGACAGAAAAGGGAACATCACGCAGCCACCCAACAGGGCAACAGCAGCTCTCACCTCAGCGTGGCAGCTAGAGAGATACCGGTGACATTCTCAGGAGCCTCCCTTCCTACTCAGGACAGCCACCTCATGCACCTGGAATTACCCGCTTTGCTAACGGCAGTGCCAGGAATGGCCATGAAGTCTCTTCTGACCATCAATCCTTATATATCCCCGACGTCCGTGTCTCCGAGGGTGTTTGGGAGTGATCGCTGCACGCTTTGAGGAGTTATATTCCTCTCCAGAGCTAAAAACACTTTACTAGAGTCAGATCAAATATCAAGCACAGTCAAGGGCAAATTAAATGACATTTCATTTCCCAGAGCTCTAAGTCCAAGTTCATAGGAGCTGTCTCTCTCCTGTTGCTATAGGAGCAATGCTGGAAACAATGCTCAATCCACGCTGCTTAAGGCTGCCTTGAAAAGGACCATTCTTCCAGTAAAAATTAAACAACCCCCAGCCAAAAGTAAAACATTCCTCCCCCTTCCGCCTCGCTCTTGTGTAGCAGGTTTTAATGACTCCACCAAAACCATTTACACAGCCGTTTATAGACCAGCCTGCAAACTTGACAGGGAGGCACCAGCATGTGAATTAATAACCCGGAGGCGAGGGCTGTCCTCAAGGCAATTACTTGCTGGCCCTTCGCCAAGGCTGCAGGCAGGAGAAAAGATAAAAAGAAGTCCCTGACCCCAGAGCACACGCCAACAAGCTCTAAAGAAATCCCCCAGCCCCAAGCCGTCAGCCACTTCCCTGAAAACACCTTGCTCCACTGGTCTGTACACAGACCTCCAACGCAGAGGCACCGGGAGCTGCTCAGGTCCTCTCTGCTGCTTCATAGAGACACACGGGCAAAGGGCAGCTCCTCGTGAAGGGTACAGAGCTATGGTTAGTACAGAAACTTTGGCAAGTCTGCCTCAGCATATCATCCACTTCGTTTAGAGGTGGTAGGAAGGAGTAACTGGAAAAGGGTTCCTCTAACAGATGCCAACCCACCCTCAGGTTACCCTGAACAAGCTTCATTAAAACAAAACCTAAAAGGAGTTTGAAACTTAATCCTCCACACCAGCCCCCCAAACCTTGGAGGTCAATTTTTAAGTCAAGAGGGACCATACCATCTCATCTGATCTCCCGTTATTTCAAAAGTTAAAATTTTAAAGGCCAAAAGTAGTCCATTCTACAACTGTGGGACACACTGAATTAACCCTCAAATACCAGGAAGACTAAAAAGACTTCAGGAGATGTGAGAAACCACGTACTTTGTTCCCTCGGGAGCCTCTCCAAATGTCACTGACACGCACTCAGTGTTCAGGATACTTCAGGCTTAGCAGAAGGCAGCAGAGCATTTTCCTCTGCGTGTAAGAGCCAGGAACTCAGCAAACATCCAGCGTTGGGCAGACTCATTATCCAATGCCACCCCATGCCATTAGCGAGCAGGAGGGGAAAAGTAGTCCACACCATGGTTCACTTGTAGGTTAAGACACTCAGTCAGTCCTTAAACATTAAAAGTATAAAATACTCAGAGAAAATCCAGGGACAACACAGCCAAAAATTTCTGAAGAAACTGAGTAACTACCTTCACTTTGACCTGAGTTTTGGTCAGTACTAAATGCCCCCTGGGAAGATGAGGTCCCTCTAGAATATCCAGGGATAGAGCAACCCAGGAAACAAGAGTCACCCCTTGCTTTTGAAGAATTTAGAGAAAACTCTAAAATTCATGCTGGGAGTAACCAGGGCAATCCTGGCAGAGAAAATAATCCTCATATTACTGACCTCAGACTAAAGGGTGTTTCAGCACTGACCACTCTGGTGCCAGGGCCACCTTCCTGCCGCTCAGAACACTCCCCACTGCACCGGGGTACGCGTCTGCAGCAGCAGCAGCATCTGACTTGATAACCACTACCCTGTGCACAGACACAGGAAAACAAAAAGGACTATTTGGTCAGGGTGATACAGGGAGAAGGGAGCTGGGCTGGCCAGAGATGGTTATCAATGTCAAAATGGGGAGGATACTGCTGATCTGCAGCTGTCATGCCCTTCGTACACAGGGAAACCAGCTTCCCACTTACACACTCATAAATATACTGTTGATAAGTATTACACTGATATAACTACAATAATTTAATTTGGATACTCTCACCTCTCTCATCTAAGTTGGCTTCCCCTCCTTTCCTTTTTTCCTAAAAACTTGTTAAAATTTCTGATGAAGTAGCAAACAACAAAACTCCTTTTTTTCTACAAGGGCATTTTCTTCCACATGGAGACAGATGCAGCCTGTAAGTAAAGCTTGTGACACCAATGAAAGCAGTTTTTTCCTCTGCCACTGTGTCCGCTTTTCCTTTTTTCCAGGCTTCCTGCAGCACACCTGAGAGTCAGGATCCATGCTTCCCCAGTGCCTGACCAACTCTGAGAGCAAACAGCCCAGTGAAGTCAGCAACCAGGATTTTTTCCTGGTGTAAGCACAGTGGTTTAAATTCCCTTTCTTCCTGTCTCGGGACACAGTGCACACACTGGAGGTAAGCCCTGAGAAGCACACAATGGACAGAGCAGGCTTTTGTTAAGCTCTCCCAGAGCCCATCTCCAAGGCTGAGCACTGCCTCCTTCCCCATGTACAGCACAAGAGCCCAGCGGGATGCTTGTACTATTTCCCCACTCAAGAGGAGGAAAAAACCCAGCAAACTAGGACTCAAAGGCACAGAAACCAGCTGACAGTTCCTCCTCCCCAAACACAAAAAGAGGTCCTCCTGATAACAGGAACTTTGTCCCTCCAAAAACCCTCCCAGTGGACAAGGTAACTGGAGACCACCTCAAATCTCTCACCTCACCTCTGGCAGACCTCCCACCTACGCCAAGTCTCCCGACGAAGATGGAAGAGGGCTCCTCCATACGGCAACGAGGGACCTGCAGCTAACCACAGCTTCCAGATCGCTGGCAGCTCAACTCCTCAGCAAGTTCTACCTTCACACAGGACAGGACTCATCCCTCTTATGCTACAACAGCCAAACCCACATAAGCTCTGTGTGAAGTTTACAGCAACCACGGGGAAAAACAACAAAATCACCTCTGCTTCCAGGGCAATGTAGGGGGAGAGATATGGGATATGAATTCCTTCCTTCCAGAGTCCACCAAAGCTAGGAAGAAATACTGACATTCACAAGCCATGACTCACACCTGCCTCGTGTCCGGCACTCCAGAAGTCCCGCTCACTGACTGGCATGCCAGAAATACCAGCATGGCTGGCATCTGCCAGCTGGCTGGAATATAAATTCGACTGAAATCGTCCTTCCCCCTTATTTTCTTTATTGTTGCAGTGCGGTGGTCACTGAGGATCAGAGCACTCCCTGAAACCACAGCCACACAGGCATTGCGGCTGTTGCTTTAGCAGATAACAGGTCAGCGAGGCTCAAAACATGATCCACTTCACACAAAACAGGAAACCTCTCCCCCAGAAATTCCCACCTCAAACCACTCTTGGTCCCAGTTTTAACTGGGTCTCAGTGAACGTGCCAAAGAATCTGTTGTTGGTACTCCAGCTACACTGATAACTCATACACTTGTATTTAAGGAGCTGTCAAGGACGCTGCCGTTAGCTGACTGTCCCTCCTTCGCCCACTAGACCAGGATCCTGCCCCCGCCAGCAGCTACTCACGCTGACGCCCTTCTATAGATGAGCCAGCTACACTTTCAGGCCCATGTCGAGCTTATTGCACTGCTGCCTGAAATGCACCTCCCAAGCTGTACAGCGCTTTTCCAGCTCGGGCTGGAGAGCTGTAACCGCCCAACCAGCAAGAGGAACTTGGGTTAGAAACACGGACCAAGCTGGTCATACCCAAATGTGGCTCAGACCCCAAAACCTCCTCTTATTCTGCCATGCAATGCCAGGAGTGCAAAACAGTAATTATCTGCTTGGCCTTTCTCCTGCCTACGTCTCACCCATCGGGACAGAAGTGTTCCAGTGCAAGGTACCAGACATGCTTTCACCCTACCCCCTTGTCCAGCACAGCCAGATCTTTCTCCCACAGCATCACCAGAATGTGTTTGCTCCTCTCAACCTGTCGCTCTCTTATGGTGGCAAAGACATCTGGGAAGCATGCTGCAGATTTCAGCCCAACTCCAGAGCTTCTTAGGAGCGTGCACTTCTACTCTGCAGCTACAGGGACAAATCCCACCGAAGCACAGGCACTTGGAGCCTCATAACTCTTTCCACTGCCCCAGCTCCCCACTGCTCTGTTTAAAACCAGCTCCCTGCTGCTCTGTTTTCTTTCCTATAAAAGGAAAGAGAACCTGGGTTGGAAAAGCGAACTTTGCTCCTTTTGCATTCAGATCTATTACCAGCAATAGATAACAAACAACGGTTGATGCCAAACATTTTGTCACCTACTTCTGGCTCGGCTTTTCCTTACCAAGCCTCGGCTGCCAGGAACAGCCTGTGGGTCTGAGCAACATCCCCTCTCGCACCTCCCACACATCTCATTTCCACCTCTCTTAAGAGGCTGTGCCACATCCCCCATCCTCCACGCTCCCTCGCTTCGATGCACTCACCGCTGACACACATGCTCAGCAGGTAGAAAAAGTGACTCTGCAGCAGCCTACGTGGATGCAGGCAACACACACTGCACGGTTGAAATTGCATTTGGTTGGCTGTACCCCGCTGACAGTGGGTCAACTCCCAAATGAATTTAAACAGCTGCCAAGGACCCTCCCTTCACCTCCACAGAAGGTAATTCCTGATGTCTGTCCTTATCCCATTAAACCAGTACCCTGCCTCCAGTAGTGTCCAGCACTGCTGGCATCAAAACTAGGCATGAAATACACACACACAAATAGATATATATATATATTTGTATGTGTATATATAAAGAAGTCTATGAAGACCGCAGCTGGCATGTCATGGCAGCTACTCATGCTCGCATCCAAGGAGCCGGCTACACTTTCAGGCTCGTGTCAAGCTTATTGCTTGACCGAAATGCACCTCCCAAGCTGTACAGCGCTTTTCCAGCTCGGGCTGGAGAGCCGTAACCACCCGACCAGCAAGAGGAACGTGGGTTAGAAACACGGACCAAGCTGGTCATACCCAAATGTGGCCCAGACCCCAAAGCACTCCTCTTATTCTGCCATGCAATGCCAGGAGTGCAAAACAGTAATTATCTTCCTGCTCATTCTGCCGAGAGTTTTATTACTGTGCAGCAGCCAGGACGCAGGACTAACAGGGCTGCCAATTCACTCCCCGGGATGCCAGGCTGTTGAGATCACAAGCAGAGGAGTCTGGCAGGCGGGACAGAGCAGAGCACTGGGGAGAGAGGCGCCCATCAGCAGTGCTATTACAGTGCTGATCCTTGCCAAGAGGGCCTGGCAGTGAACAGGTTCTGCGCCACGGATGGTATGGAGGGATGGTACGAGGTGCTCTCCGCAGCCCTGACAGAACGCCTCACCTCCATCCTCCAGCCCTGCCGATCATTTCTCCCTCCACACCCTGGCTTCAGGCATGGGGTGGCAGGGAAAAGCCCATTTCTCACAGATTGGGAAGATGGTCACCATCCTGGGGGAAAGCTCTGACAAAATGCACATGCAAAAATGCATGGGAAGATAGGATGATTTTACAGTGACACTGTTCATTCCATTCTGGCTTTGCTGTGGCAAAAGAAAAATCACATTCAGGGTCTGAAAGGCAGGATGAGCAAGTGAGACAGAAGGAGACCTGCTCTTCACCTTCAGGACCTTGAAGGTTTTTAAACAACCAGGGAGACTAAGCTTTCTGTTCCTCACAGCCAGGGAAGCCCAGACCAGCTGTAATTTCCAGGAGTCACCCTCCCTCAGGCTTTCCATGACCTCAGCTGTCAGTGCACATGCTCGGGGAGAGCTGGAGATAACCCCAGGTGGAGCCTGAGAGCAGAGGTGGGGAGTGGGAGAGTGTCTTCTCAGGAGGTTTCAAGAGCAGGACTGATGAGGCCACTAGGGATAGTAACAGTAGACTGGGACATGAAAAGCGAAGCTCCCCTTTTTGTTTTTCAGAGCCAGTTCATCCACCTTCTATTTTTCCAGGCTTCTGTCTTAAACAGAAGGCACAAGATAAACAGAGGGACAGCACGATTGCTTTGTAAGTGACCAAATCACCTGGAAACATCAGACAGGACAGTTTGCCACATGCAGGTATACATGCTGATAGAGATACTACGTGTACAAATAAATATAAATATGTATTTTCCTCCTATGCAAAACAAGTAGCCCAACGCACTCCTGAGAGCAGAAGCCAAACTTTGTAGAAGCAACAAGTGAATTCACCCATGAGATGACCCAACTAAAGGAGACACAGCTCACCAGTCAACCCCTTCGGGGCTCTCTCAAGAGCAAGGGATTTGTTGCCTGGTCTATGTATGTGCAACAGGAACAGCTAGAGTTGTGCTATAACTTTTATTAGCTGGGAATAATATAATATGCCTGCTGGAAACTTCCTAACGGGCATAGATAGCACTCCATCTGCCACTCCCACCTAGTATTTTTCCTTGACAAGGGAATACAAGCAGCTTGCTTCCACCCCCTTGCTGAAGAATCTCTCACACCCATCGACACAAACTTTCAGAGGCTGCACTGAAAACATCCTTCGCAGAGCCAAGATTTCGGCTGTGCGTGCCTTACTGTACTCAAGAGAAGCCTCAGAGTCCTGCCCGCTTCCAAACTGGCATAAGACTTCCCTTCTGCACAAGGGGACCGGGAAGATAAAGCGTTGGAGAAAAATCTTCTTGGGTTGGTATTCCCTGCTTACTCAGAAGACGGCTTTTGTATTTGATCCAAGAAGAGAGCCACAGACCTGCTGAAGTTCCTCTTACTCAGGGCTCTGCTCTCTGCACGAAGAACAAACCCTCCTTTAACACACCTGCCTTAAGACAGGAGAAAGAAAACTTGACTGTTAAGCTCCCACAAAACATACTGCAGGATGGACTAACCACCTTAGACTCAAGAGTAAAATGAGGTGTCATACATGGGACATTATCTCAAGCACATAGAAAAGGCACGTTCTTATTGTTTACTGGAGTCAATATACAGCAGGGAATGTCAGGACTTTTACCAGGCAACTGGGGGAGTCATTCCCCTCCACCACAGAAAGACTCCACCAAGAAGAGAAGCCATTATTTTAAAAAAGCCACAGACCAGTCAATATATGCAACAGCTTGGAATAAAACATGCTTTTTGCAGAAATATAGCCTATGGACAGAAAGACATCCAGGTCGGGAACTCAAAGACATCATCAGGAAACCACAGAGCAAGGATGTGATCTCAGGATAGTTACAGGAAGGAGCTCAAAAGCTGCCAACTCCTCCAACTCACAACCCGAGCTTTCAGCAAGGACATCTGACTCAAAGTACTGGCACCTAAGAGCAGCTGTAGCACACCAGAGCCCGGACCCACCTATACAAGCAGCATTATGCCTTTGACAGGGACCTGTCACCAGATACCTCGGGTGATGCATAAGTCCCAAACATTGCCCAGCTTCCAACAGTTTGCAGACTGAAAACTGCCTGTCCAAGTCACACAAACTCCTTCAGAGAAACTAAATAAACTGAAACTTTTGCATCACTTTTCTAGTTTCCATTGAGCTCAGCAACAGCTCAGAAGACAGATGCTCTGCTCTCCCCACCACAGGCAGTCATCCTTGGTAGCAGCGAGTCACGCAGGAGGACTGGGACGGACCTGGTCTGACTGATAACATGCTCAGAGACTCTTCAGCCTCAACAATACCAGGCGGTAGAGATCCCTTCACACCAAAAACTTCCCTAAGAACCTCGGCAATGGCCTTGCAGATGGCAAAGGAAACGCATTCTGGCAGAAGGGACTTGTTTCAAAACTGTTTCAACAAAATGGCCACCACAGGGCACTACCTCTGAGGGGTGATGCCATTTGAATTAACCCTCGTTCTAGCAGACACCACACAAAACTCCCAGAGTGAGCCAGGGAAGTGCTGTAGGGGGACAAAGGAAGCGAAACAGCGTAATTTAACGGATGCTATAGAGTAGCCTGAGATGGATATATCATTGCTAAAATTCAACAGGATACTGCAACAGGTTGATTACAAAAGCCCTCAGGAAGAGGCAAGATTTTTTTTAAATTTACAGCAGTTTACATTCTTCATGAGATGACATGGAGCAAAGGCTACTGGGAAAGATTCCTCATGGCAAGCAACACCGCAGTGCAACAACAGCCCATCGCCATCAGCTTCCAGAAAACGAAATGGAACATCGCCTGGATTCTGTGGTAAACAAGGGCTCGCTCTCCCCCTCCTCCGCCTCCAAGGGTGCTACAAGCCCAACATAAAGGCCAAGTCTTATTTGTACAACAGGGAGACTTGGCTGAACAAAAGGCAGAGGGAGATAAATATCGTTTCACAAGATTACGGCGACATTCAGAACACCTTCCCTACTGCACGGGCTGCGCAAAGCTTCCGACACCCTCCCCGCAACAGGTTAAAACACCTTTAAGAGAAGCCGCCGGGAGCTGCACAAGGCCCCTGGCGCCGGTGGGGAAGCGAAGCAGCGCGGCAGCAGCGGCCAGGTGCCTCACGGCCCACCGAGCCGGCACGGAGCGAGGGAGCGGCGGGTGAGGAGAGCGCCGGAGCCCGGCTGCAATAAACGGGGCCCCGGGCAGCGCTTTGCCTCCCTTCCCCTCTCCTCTCCCAGGCCGGGCTGTCAGGCGCTGCCGCACGCAGCCCCCGCCGTTGCCCCGGCCTCCCCACACCGTCCCCCAGCCCCTTCTCCCCCGCCCGCCGCCATTTCGGGGCGCCCCGCCTCACCCCTTCGCAGCGACCCGCGCCGGACCGCAGCGCTCCGTGCTGCCTCACGCCCCGACCTGCCGCGCTGTGAGGGGGGCGGACAGCCCAGCTCAGCCCAGCCCAGCCCAGCTCAGCCCGGGCCGGGCCGCCCCGAGCCGGCGGGGCGGTGCCTCGGCGGGGCCGCCTCCCTCCGGCCCCCGGGCCCTCACGCCCGGCCCGGCCCGGCCCGGCCTCGCCCTTGTGGTGTTTTGCGTTTCCTGCAAACCAAAGCGCCCGGGAGGGCGGCGGGGCCGGGGGCTGCGGGGCCGGGGCTGTGCCCGTCTGCCACACCGCGCCTCGGGCACCGCTGAGCCCGGCTCTCCCCACCTGGGCCTCCCGCTGGCGTTTCCATTGCCGCAGGCAACGCGTTACAGCAAACTCGAGCTGGAGCTTCTTTCTCTTTTTTTTTTTTTTTTTTTAAGGCGTCAGACCTGCTTGTTAAAAGCGTTTTCCATGAAACATCCTGTAAATCAAGATCAAGCCCTGACTGGCACGTTGCCTCATCCTTCCATTACCTCATTTCAACTCCAGCCCAAATACCCCTGTGCCAAGCAGCAGCCCCGCACAGAGGCTGGTCTGGGAAGACAGACCCTCGCCTGCTCCCCTCAGTGCCTGAGTGGCCTCGCACCGCTTTTAGGGGTGAGTGAGAAGAGGGGAGATCACAGGGGGAGGGAAAAGGCCGGTGTAGGACCTGCTGGGTGTTTGCCTCAACTGTATCGCTTAAGCTCTCCCGCCTATGTGCCCAACTCAGACATCACTTCATCCTCCCCAGTGAGTAAATCAACTCCTCAGCCCGTGGGGATCCCACCTGAGCTTTAGCTTAGAGCCTCTGGAGAGCCAAGTGATGACACGGAGCGTTAGGGGACCAGCTCTCCCTTACACACCCAGAGGGTTCTCGCAGGGAGCGTGTGGCAGAGCCAGGAGGCAGCCAGAGACGCCAGCCCCTACCCCAGGCCCCTCTACCCCCCTACCCCTCAGCCCTCCTCGGCAGAGCCCTGGGTAACCAGCCACGCTGGGCCGCTGCCTTCTTGCCACGTCCAGAGACTCCGTGTACAAACAGGGAACAGCATAACCTCCCGTCCTGGCAGATTTGGGTCAGCAAACGGGCATGACTAGGCACAGCTGGTGCCTGTGAGGCAGTTGTGTGCTTGGGAAAGCCCGCAGCTGGAGGTGAGATACACCACAGGACCCCCCAGTCCTCAGCTTATTACTGGAGATATGTGTTTATCTTGAAAAAACTAACTTTACATGGTCAGGTCTCCTGTGGACTAGTCATTTCAGAAGCAGCGCACAGCTACATTTGTGTTTGCAGGATCAGGGCCTTATTAAACCACGTAGCTTGATGTGCATATAAAGCATGCCTTGCAGGCTGAAGAGCGGAGCCGGACTATTGTAGATGTGCCAACTGAAATTTCCGTGTGACTCATAAACAGCCAGGTAAGTAATGATCAGACTGACGGTGGCTCAAAGGGCTAATGAAGCTCTGAACTGCAGGACTGTGGATCTATTGGTGCTGAGCAGGAGATTTCCAAGTAGAGCATTTAAAGGTGTATAGCATGAGCTATGAGATACGCTTATACTGGGAGCGTAAGTACTTGGTCAATATATATGTGGACGAAGCAATTAACAACTAAAAAGAGCATGAAAAGTTACAAACAGAAGAAGGTGACAGGACAGAAAATAATGTGTGAGAGACCATGATCCCCACAGCAGAAACTGATTAAACATCTGTAAATGGAAACTGTCCCTTGGAGTTCAGGCTGCTGGAGTAAGGAAGGTAGCAGAAAACATCCCAAACCTTTGCAATTCCTGCATTTGTCCTGTGGGAAAGCTTTAAAGTTAACACTGGTTTAATGCTCTCCCTTCAGCCCTGTTTTGGTTTTTCAAAGAGATGCTGTTAGGCTAATCCTGTTATGCTTATCCTTAGCACATTAACATAAAGAGACAAGCGAAACCCAAGGCAGAGTGGGGTCCCTTTGCCTAGGTGCAGAGCTTGGTGAGACCAGGACTGCTTATCAGAGCAGCTGTTTTTCTCGCCTTTGCCCTGATTGTATACACAGCTGCACTGTTGCATGTGCCAGGATAAGGTTTCCCAGGCTATAAGGAGAGTATTTTCTTATGATATGATTCCAAAATGCCTTACAGGTTATGTGCAAAAAGTCACCTGTCCACTAAGAGGCTGCAACCAATATGGCACAGGAATAAGACCCTGGGCAGAGTCCGTTTTGTGTCCTCCCTCGGCTCATGCCACCTCAGGATATCCCCTTTATTTGCTTTTTATTTACGCTGCAGTTTCCAGCAGTCACTTACAAAGGGTGGCTGCTCCCAGGGCTTCCATTCAGAGGCAGGAGAGATTCTGACAAAACCAGGGGGATGTAGTAAAATTAGGAATTTTGTGGAAAGTCTGGTCTAGTGTCTGGGTCTTCCAACAGGACATTTAAATATTGTGCAGAGAGACAACAAAAGACCATCCAGTAGTAAAACCCGCCCTGGTGCTTACTGCTGTCCAAGTGCAACCTGCTCAAACTCTGTGCCACTTTATCATGGCTGAAACAAAAGTCCACCCTGTTCCTGCTAAAAAAAGATGTTCCAATGAGCTACCTGTGTTATCAGTTTATAGCAGGGGAAATGAGTAATAATTTCTTTGGTCAAAGCTGCAGAGAGATTCGTTCTGTAATGCACAAACATCCAGCTGGAGCCATGCCAAGGCACAGGGATTAAAAGCAACCACATTCCTGACTCTAGTGAAAAGGATGCCTGGGACATTATTAAAACAAGTGTTTAGTTCTACAAATAGAGGTACAAGGTGAGAACGTGCCCTCTCTAAAAGCACATTGGGGAAGCATCTCCCCTTTTTCTCCACCCTGCTCTGCCTTCCCTGATCGGCTGGGCTCTGGCTGCTTGAAAGAAGTAAAAAAATAAGACTGGAGATGAATCGCTCCTGCGCTGCCTCCAAGACACGGGTTCCTGATCAACTCCCTCCCTGTGTACAAACCACGTTATTGGTGGGGGGGGACAGGCTTCTCGGCCCTGCCTGAGCAGCGAGAAGGGGAGGTCACGCTGCAGTCACCGACTGAAGAAGGGAGGCTGAATCTCCCTTAGCGCCTGATGAAAATCTCTCAAAACAACCATTTGCAAGACAGCATTTCTTTATTGCCTGTACTCTGCTTGCACACTAAGAAAACATGCTTAAGGTTGTACATTACAAAACCCACGATAGATCTTGCCGTTGCAATATGACAGCACTGATAAAGGTAATACACAGGCTGGCCCATAGTTGTGTGGCAGCTGTATTTCACGCTTTTATCTTTCACTTCGTCTGTACGCAGTGTGGGAGGTACACGTTCAGACCACGGTAGCAGACTGGCTGCTGCTCTCTTCCTCCTGCAGCAACTTCCCAAATCCTGCTGCTGCGGGTAGCTAAACTTTAGCAGCACTGATGTGCCCCGACCAAAGATGCCAGTTCTTAGTCAGCGTCGCTCCTCATTGACCCGCAACTGGAGCATGATGCAGAGGAATCACTGACAGCAGCTGGGATTGACCTGTTCAACAGGTGAGAACGTCTGTGCTCCTTCATGCCCACGTTGGCTAGAAAGCCACATCTGTGTGCAGATTAGCGGTGCTTTCTGAAAACAGAGAGGATTTCCCTTCCCAGACATCGTTTCTTGCAAACACAAGCAGCACTGCTGGGGTTACTCTAGACACCCCACCAGAAGCCCTGGTTCCTTCTGGACCTCTTCCAACGTTCTGATTCCCAGTCTCTGGAAGGCATTAAAGCAGTTAAACACAGCGTAAGCCACAGCCAGCCAGCAGTAAGGACTGAGCAGAAGCTTATTACTTCTAGCTATTCCTTTTAGTCAGGAATCCTGCTCTTCCAGAGAAGAACTTCCTCTTTCCTGTCAGCAGTAAAAGGCACCGGGAGGAACCACGGAAATCCTTTGTACCACTGATGGGCTATAGGTGACTCAGAGCACTTTTCCTGCATGGGATGTTCCCAGAGAAATTCGTGCAATAAACAGACGTTCAGAGTGATTGCCTTGTCCCAAGAGAGGAAAACAGTGGGTAAATATAGGCCTTCCCTACGCTGCAAGGCTGGGGCACTGCTTCACAGCTGCAGGATCGCGTGTTGTGCCTAAAACGTCAAAGTCACGTACAGAAACAGGCTCAAAGAAGAAGGGGAACAGAGCATTACAAAAAAACCTCACTTAGTCCCACCAGGCTTTAAGAGCAACAGTGGAGTGACACAACAGAAAGCAGCTCACCCCAGAGCACAGCAGGGGCTTCATGCCCTGGCACAGCAGCAGCTGTGCCGAGCGACGCGCTTTTGGGACCCGTTCCTACATCAGCCCGTGCCTCCCCTCACCCTGCTTGGCCCCGCTCCTCAGTGACAAGAAGGCCCCTTCCCAACCAACAGGTTCAGCCCTGCTCTTTCTCAGACCCTTCACCAGGCAAGCGAGGTTATTGCACAAGGTCACCGCAAGAGGAAAAGCTTCACTAGGAAGGTTTCACACAGGCAGGTGCCTTGTGCTGCCAGCCCTGGCAGGTTTGAAAGCACTGTGGTCCAGCTAGCAGGGTGGGATCTTTCAGTACTGCACATAAGTAGTTCCTAGTTGCTGGAGCTTCTTCGGGAAAGGATAAGAGAATGGGAGGAACCAGGCAGCAGTCAGCCTTCACACAGGCTGTATATGGCCCCCCGGGAGGTACAGCACAGCTCCTGCAACGGGTTATGAATCAGCAGCACAAGCCAGCGCCTGCGAGTCCCAGGGCAACTGCTCTGTGTTCTGTAAACACTGAGAGAGGGACAGTGAAGAAAGCCATCGGGATGACTCGTTTTACCAGTTCATACTACATCCACATATGGAATCGGTTAACTACAGTATTGGCAAGTCCAACCAAATGTTGTGGGAAATACAGGGCCTGATCCAGATCTTACAGGAACTGATGGAGGTTTTCCCGCTTACCACAGCAGGCTTTCAGCTGAGCTCTACTGTTACAGAACCAAGAGCAGATGCTGCTCTGAGAAGGATGGATGACTATCTAGAGCTAACCCAAATTTAAAATACTTTCTTTATCTCTTACACTAAAATTCTATTTAACACAGCGCCCACTGTGTCCTCCACTCTCTGCTGCTAGGCCACTTCTTTGCCAGAAAGAAAAGGAACAAGGCTTCATCCTCTTACAGGGGAGTGACCTCCCCAGACAGAAGACCCAGTCTGTGCTACTAGCCAAGAGCAGATGAATTCCCCCAAAGCAGCAGAGGCCCCCAGAGACCAGGGCTGCACGCAGAGTTGGGAAATGGAACATGCAGATCATATTTGGCCTGATTTAGTGCCCTGAAATTCCCAGGTGGGGAAAAGCTGCAGCTTCCCCAAGTCTCTGCAGAGCTGATACCATCAGATGCGGCTAGCTCGAAAGGAACCCCAGCTTCACAAAACAGTGTTGGCACATGTCTCTTGCTGACACATTGATGTGCCTTATGTGCAGCACCTTTTCCTCCTGCTGACATCTTCCAGCTGCAGGGCATTCTCCCTCTGCCTGTCTTCTTGTGCCGTCAGCAGCCTGGAACAAGCAGCACAGATCAAGAACACAACCCAGTTACTGAGATCTTCCTGCCAAGGCATTTGGCTCTGCCCTTTGCTCCCCATCACCCAGGGACATTTAGGATTGTAAAAAGTACCTGGCCCAAAGACCGGGCTTCTCTGAAAGCTGGGCTAGATAAACCACACACAGAAAATGAGCATGAATTTCCAGGGAACAGGGAAAGAAACTGGACACGTACAAGAGGGGACAGCATGGCTTAGTAATCAGAGCACCAGACCAGGGCGTGAGTGGCCTGTGCCTTCTCCCCAAGCACCCACACTGATGGCAGAATCCCGGGCTGTTTGCTTCATCTGCCTGGGCCATCTTGGGCAGCAGCATGGCAATAAAACATGCTGAAGGCACGTGCTATGGGAGACATGATTTACCTAGCTAGTAAGTAAATCATCCCAGTTAATGAACAGCTAAGTCCTGCTGTGAATTTAACAGAGATGATGCAGCAGGAGGTGAAGGGATAAAAGAAAACAAAAGGATATTCTTCTTGCAAGATTTCAAAGATTTTTTTTTCAAAACTACTTGCTTTTTTAAAATCTGAAAATCTTAGATCAAACTTCTTTCAGCCTTACAAAGTGTCTTATCGCCCTTTAAAAATATTGCCACCAAAATGTCACGTTCTGTATAATGCTTAATAAGATAAGGAGGAAAAAACCCTTAGAGATGCGTGCAGACTTCAAACTAAAAATGTCAACTTAAAATCTGGGGTAGTACACAAAACTTTTGTGATGAAACATTCAAATTAAACTCCCGATCTTTCAACAGGTAGCTCTGCCAGACAAAGCTTTGCATGCAGTAAGATCCAGTCTACACTTGGTGCTCTCCAGGCACAGAAGACAAGGACCTGGAGTCAGGGGGAAGAGCGTGTTACTCCAGGTCTTTTTGGTGACGTGGCTGGAAGTGAGTCTCTGACAACCCCCTCTCCCTGCCTGTTCCCCAGGAGAGCCCACACCAATCACCTCCAGCGGGGGAGATACCCCAGGGTGACTGTTGCTGTTCGCTCACCTGGCCATGTGCAGCATGGGCTCCATGATGTTATAGCCAGTCATCGCGCTGCACTCGTAGAACACGGCCTTGTATTCCTGCCAGAGAGCACAGCAAGCACCCGCGTCGGCTGCCAGCTCTCCCCTCGCATTCACCCACCCCCGGGAGCTGGCCCACCCTCGCCGCCGGGAACTCTGCCGAGAGCAGCGGGGGCCAGGAGGGTGGCTGCTACCCCCCCGCTGGGGCGCACACCCTGCTCACTGACCCAGGAACAGGAGATGCTTCTTCAGCACTGGGGGCCCAGCCAGAACATGCATTAGGGGAGTCCTCAAAGGGAGAAGAGCCGGGCGTGCTCCCCTCAGAAGCACTGAGCAGCACTGCAAGGAGGTGTCAAGCCTCAAGAGGCCATTGTCTGCCACATGCTGGCCACCATCTCATCCTCCCTGGCACCAGAGGGACCTCAGCACACAGTTACATTGGAGAAACAGGGAGCGGGAGGGGAGAGGGAAGGTACCATACTGGGAAATGGCTCCAGGAAGGGCTTCCTGCCAGCCAGGCTGCCCTGCTCACAGCTGGAGGGAGGCTGCAGAGCAGGTCGAGCAGCAGAGCAGAGTCACACCTTCGCCAGCCTTTCCCCCTCCACCCTGGGCACATTCCGGGTCTCTCTCTGTGCAGCATCCATTTTATTCCCAAGCAGAAAGACCACAGCTCCATCCTCGATACCTTCCTGCAAAAGAAACCGAGTAAAGCACCCTAGAGACTCAGCTGAGGGAGGGAAGTATCTTGAAGCAGATCTTGTTCCACCTTCGGTGGCAGGAGGATCAGGCCCTTTAGCGCATTAAAGGGCCATTCCTCAAACAGCCCCAGGGATTTCTGGAAGCTTAAATTATAGGAATGTATTTCAGGTGTTTGGTATGTACAGCTGGGATGTGGAGAGAGGGAGACAGGACATAAGTTCCTCTCTGGGAAATAACAAGCCTAAAGAAAAGCAGTTTGCCCCATAGGCTGTTGGGAATTTAAGTTCAAGCAGAGCTTCTTATTAAGTTCAATACTTTTTGTGTGCTATCCATCTGATGCGCTGTCCTAAACTCAGCAATCCCTTGCTGAAAATCCAGGGGCCAAGCGCACTAAGCAACTTCCAACTCGTGTAGGGTCTCTGCAGGAACTGTTATTCCTAGATGATTCCTGGAGCCCATTACCTTTGGTAAAACTCCCTCTAGTTGCACTGGCTCACTAGAACATCACCAGCATAAGGACTGCAGAATGGGGCTCGAAGTTATTTCCAAACTTGACTGCCCTGCATGACTTACAGTACCTGAACAGCTTCAAAGCAAGATAAATACTAAGACGGGGAAAGGAAACAAAGAGAGATTATTAAAAGTTACAAATTCCAGGTGCTTTGATTTTCTGTGTGCTCAGTTTAACCTTTCTGAAAGGAGCCTGATTTTCAGAGGCTGGTTAGTTTTGAAAAATCTTAACCTTTGATCTTTTAGAGTGCAAAGAAATACCTGTTTTATTTGGTTTTTTTTCCCCCGAACAGGCCTGTGGAAGTTAATAATATTAGAAACCTCCAACCTAGGCTCTCTTAGATCTTGGTTCTTGGTTTTTGAGACCGGGCACAATCAAAACAAAACCATCCTTGACAATTTGGCTTCAGCTCTGAGTCATCTACACACAACTTATTTAAATTATACAGACAGGTATTTTTGTCTCCCCAAGCAGATACAGGCCACAGATGAATGCTTTTATTGAGAGTTTGGAAATAAAAAGCAGGGGATAGACTACAGTATTAATACACAGTCACCAAATAGAAAAGAAGAAAAATCAGCTGTTAAAGTTGAAGCAAATGAGGACAAAAACTAAGCTATTACTAATAGGTTAGCCTCATTGAGAAATCTCAAAGCAGAGTCAGGATGTGATCGTGCAAAGCGCTGTGCGTGCATGCTGCAGGTCTGAGCCTACACGCACCAGGGCTGTCTCCCTTTCCTGAGCATAAGCTGGACACCAGGAGATCTCCTGAGCACAGGTGGGATGTGACCATGTTTAGGAGACGTTGCCAATGCACACGGGCTGCTTACAAACACACACTACTGCTTTGGCAGGCCCCACCACCTTCTGCCATAGAAACAGCCCTCCCTCGTTTAATGGGCTACCACTGGCTTTGGTACCTTCAACAAGAAGCCCCTGGTCCCAAACTGACTACCACAGGCAGCACCCATGGCATCTGCTTTGATAATTCATCTTCCCAAGGTCAATAGGACCTCCTGGTGTTGCTCTCAGACCAGCCAGGACCGGGGCGACGCGTTGAATAGTAACAAACTCGCACCAGTTTATTGAAGGGGGAGCATTGTCAAGAACAAATGCCGCCGCACTGTGTGCCAGCTCCCAGTTTATTCCCACTTGTTTACATAGGTTTGTTTTTACTTCTACATCCTACTGACCTTCAGGTTTTATCTGTTCACTGCTCACCATGCATTCTGCAGGCGGTGTTCCGACCTGCTGTCTCTGACGCTCGCAACACGACGTTCCGAACGTTGCCTCAGTTATCCACAATCATTCTTCCAACCTTAAAGTCAGTTTACATTTTGCTAACTACCAATTCTTAATTCCCACATCCTGAGGCATCGGAGAACGTCGCTCCCAGACAGACTGTTGGAGCTGGACTGGAGCGAGGCAGCGGCAGCACCACCAGCGTTTAGAGAGCCGAGGCCCCCCCTGCTCTCACCTGGACACTGCTCATCCAGTTCCGCACCGCCGTGAAGGAGCACTCGGCCGTAATGTCATACATCACCAGAATCCCATCCGCCTTCCGGAAATACTGCTTGGTAATGCTCCGAAACCTGAGCCCAAACGAAACCAAAGGCACTCTCAGAACCACGGCTGTGTAATGACAAGAAACAGAATGGGATTATCTGTCTTTTAGTGCAGGCTCTCTGCAAGGCCTGGCAGCCCCTGTGCGTGTGATGTCTCCCCGGGGTCTGGTGTGCACAGACAGGTGACAGGTTAGATCCTTGCACCCCTGAGGCAGCCAGGGGCATGCAGGAGTCTTTCTAAATGCAGAGTGCTGAGAAAGCAGGAAGACCTTTGCAGGTCAGGAGGAAAGAAACAGAAGAATCTGTTAGGTGGGATAGGAAAAGGTAATTGCCTATAAAAAGTGAAATGGATGGAAAAAACCATGACCTTTCTCTAGAGTCTGGAAGAATCTGCAGACTAAGCTGTACCACAGTATAAACTAGGCGTGCATAATGTCCCCAGTGCTGCCAAAACAGCAATTAAGATCTCAGCATCAATACAGTCTGTTTCCAGTTTTGAATCTATAAAGCAATGCCATCATACATAAAATCAGCAGTTAGACACAATTTCCAGGAGGAACTCCCACCAGACATCTACTTTGTCCTCTGGGTACCAGTTAGAACCACAGACTTGTATTTTGGGAATAAATTTCAGCAAAAAACAAAACTCAAAAAACCCCACAAACAAAACACCCTCCCCCCCCCCCCCCAAATCCCCAAACCTTAAAATCTGTAAGCATTTTGTGACAGGGCCATGATGGAACCACATTGATTGCAAACTGATGGAATTAAATGCGAGACAAGTACTGAGATCTCACTGGAAAGCTGTGATTTACAGCCCTGCACAGGCTGGCAAGATCTCCTATTCTATTAAGAGCCAAGAAAACCTACAGCAAGTAGTGACCCTCCTGAACTCTTCAGATGATTGCCTGAAGCCTGTTCTTTCTCACTACAATAAGGGTATGACATTCTGGCAACTACCCAACTGAGAAAGCACAGACTCTATCTTTGGCCGTCAAGGTGCACCTCTGCAACTACAGGACAGGCTAGATGCTCCAGAAGGAACATCAAATATAGGTTGCACCAGTCTCAGGGACGTCACCAAGGAGTTCTCCTTGCACGCTCCGAGGGGTTCCTCTACCTCTTCCATAGGATATTCACAGCTGGACACCTCCAGTTAGAAGTGTGGAAGAAAGAAAAGCTTTTGCTTCTTCCCAGGTCTCCTATTCAGTATCAGCATTGAGCCAAGTTCTCTCTTGCACGTACACGTCTAAGACTTCCTGGTGCTGCAGGGGCCTACGCTAAAGGTCCTTTTGCTTGAATTTGGCCTCTGATGCGATCTGGCCTCAGTCAAGTGTCACATTTCATGTCATAACAACTCCCCTTACTGCTCAGCTTCAGCACTGAAATAACCACAAGAGTCCCCTCAAAAATCATTATTTCTGCAGCATGAAGCTTGATTTTGGAAGAAATAGTTTGCTTTTCAATAGATATTCCTGCTTAGTACATTCCCACCAGGTCTGCGTGCCGATTGAGGTAGCCAGCATCATTACTCTGCTGGCACAGTTTAGGATTATAGTATTCCCATGACCTCGGCTGCCTCCTAAAGGCCTGTCCCCATAACATATTTAGCCCAAAATACCCAGTACTTATTTTTGCCAGGCTCTTGAGGTTAACGGCCCCCTTGAAATAGCTTTTCATCTTCAGCGTCAAAATGCATCCTAAACAAAATCTAATTTACATGAAGATAGTGGTGGGCCTCCATCTCTAGAAGATGAGGGTCAAGTGTGTCCTCTACTACTCTGATCCTCACCAAGAGTGCTGGTAACATCTAGTGATGGCCCACGCTTTTGACACTAGATGCCTTCAAGTGGGGAACATGTATTCAGAGTCACAAAAAGCCACACTGCCCCTCTACCAAGGATTATCACTTCCATGAGTCTATCAGCAGGAGGGACAGTGGAAGAGGCCAATAACCTCACTGACAGAGGCCAGCAGGGTAGTTCAATCACCTTCTGCACAGGTCAAGCTAATTCAGCTGGCTTTGTCCGAATCAGATCTGGAAAGGTTCACACACTCCTTTCTACCCTCTGAATAGCAGGTGATGGTGAGCAGCTGGGGACAGCAGTAGCATAACTGAGTCTGAGAGCAGGATGTCTATCCAGAGCCTTTGTTTCTATCCTAATCTGCAGCCCTGTCCAGCTTTTCCCAGAGCAGGCTGATGCAAGAGAGATTTGAGAGCTAGAAGAGCTTCGAACCCCACACCATACAGTTATTTATGGAGAGACAACCTGAAGCCACAAGCGTGCAGGTCAGACATATGGATAACTACTTTTCCGTCAGTCCTCAGAGCGACCTCCCTGGGCCCTGCTTTGCAGCCACAGCTTCTAGAAATCTCCAAAACAGACCTTTGCTGCAGGCTCAGCGCTGGAATAGCTGCTGTGACCTCTCTGGTCCTTCTGAAGCTAACAATTTTCCCAAAGACAGAAACCAGGTGCACACACTCTTTCCCTTTCCTCCTGTTTCCTCCACTGAGCCTGGCAGTAGGGCATCCTCACAGAAATTGCTTACCTTTCTTGTCCAGCTGTATCCCACAGCTGTAAGGCAACCTGGGTGTTATCCACCATCAGACTCTTCACCTGGTAATCGATACCTGTCAGGAAGGTAACAACAATCATAAGATAGGATGGGGAGGAAGCAGCTTGCCATTGAAATGGCCAAGATCAACACTATTTAGTTCAAGAAAATTGCAAGATTGATGGGAAATTGGGAGAGGGACCATCTTTACCTTTAGCTGGGCTAAAATGGGGGCAAAAAGCAAGTGTCCAGGCTGACTTACCCACCCTTCTTAGCCAGATGAGTCAGGAACCCTCTTACTTACCGATGGTTGCGTTGAGCTCAGCCAAGAACCTGTCATAGCAGAAGCGGTGGATGAAGGAACTCTTCCCAACGCCGGAGTTCCCTACAAACACCACTTTAAAGATGCGGTCTGGGGAAGGGCTGGCTGCTTCCAGTGCCTGGAGCTACAATGGAAGAAAGGAGTGCAGTTTTGAAAAGCCCAGCTGCACACCGTGCTTTGGTTTAGGCATCGGATCCCTGCACTATAAACCGATAGAGCTGGACTTAGGTGGGAAGGGTCAGAAACCCTCAAGTCCCTGGTAGCGGGTGTTTGAGGAAGAACCCCGAGTAATTGGACTCACCCTGGTTTCGGTACCAACAGGCTGTCCTCTAGGAGGCAACGGAGCATCATCTACTCCATCTGCGTTTTTTCTACAGCCAGCATCCCCCTTCAGAGTCATCTTCAACCACTCAGCATCTGCTGCCAGTGACCATCTCTCCTTGTCTCTGCTCTTCTCCCCGAAGTTTGTGTTGCCTCCTTCTCCTGTCTTCAGCCACGTCCCGTTGCCTGGGAAGTATTTACAGTTCTTTCTGTTGGGTTCCTCCACTGCCACATCCACCGGGAAGGTGAAGGGAAGGTCCGCAGAGGCCAGTTGTCTGTATTAAAGCCCACAGGCACCACAAATAGGGTGGGAGGGTAGGGGGTGAGGGGTGAGGTTGCAAATTCCCAAAACAATCAATGTGATCCAATTAGTGCATATGCAGCACTTGCAGGAACTCTACTTCATACATACACTCCCCATACTCCCTGTGACTAAGGCATCAGCAGCACCCCTAGGGAAAGAGAGACAGCTCACCTGAATGCTGTACTCCTATGTGCTGACATGTATTTGATTAATTTTAACAAAAATTCCCACCTTCTGGATTTTTCAAGGATTCTTTGCCTCCCATTTCCCCCAGTACTGAAAAATGAGGCAAAGCATACAAAAGGTGGCAACAGGAAAAACATTAGTTTTTTAAAAAAAGAAGCAACAACCCCCCTCTATTTTTGTTACCAAATACAACACAAAAAGAAGTAACAAAGGTTTCAAGGTTAGTGAAACCCAGGAACCCAGCCTGTCGCTTCCAAACACCGCTGGAGCAGAGTCTGACTGAGTTCAGGCCGCAGAAACCTGCCACGGGAGTGCAAACTGCTGTGAACACACTCACACCAGGGCCACTTTGCTTGGAGCTGGCTCTGCTCTGGCCTGAATCTACTCCTGGCCCAAAGGAAAGGAAATCAGGACCCAAAAGATGTTTATTTTTTAAAGCTTCCAACCAGACATGTTGTGCTCCCAACAGCAAAAAATCCCCAGGACTCCTGTGCAAGCTGTGGCAGTGGGGAATAGGTGTTGCACGGACCGTGCCTACACAAGAGCAGGTTGATGCACTTTGTTCACTGGGGGTAGAACCAACAGGGTAACTGGAGGAACAATCTTCAAAAGAACAGCTAGAATAACTGATTTAAACTACTGGAAATCATTGCTGAGGAGCAAGGCAGCATCATAGCTCTGCCTTGGCTTTCCATGGTTAAAGAACTAGACGAAGGGAGTGAGAAGGCTTAGAACTCAACTGAAGGACTTTATCCACCAGAGATAGCTCTGTTGCCTTCATTGGCCAACAGATTGCATTTGGAAGCAAATTAGACCAGTCAATCTCTTCAGAGGCAGCTCATCCCACCTCTCTCTGCAACACCTGTCTTGCTACTAGTGCAGGAATCAAGGCAACAACTCTCCTCTCTCACTCCTGTAAGTACACCTCATCAGGGCTGCAACACGCCTACACTTTTCCTGAGAAAGGGAGCTCACATTCCTAGTTGTCCTCCCTGCATCTGCCCCAAATGCCAGCCCAGAGCCAGGCCAGCTGGAACCTCTCCCCACTGAAAACAGACACATCCTCCCAGGCTCAGGCTCTGGGGAACGGCCCCCATCTCCCCGGGCTGGCAGCAGTTGCAGCAATGAGGGGCTGAGACTCAAAATCCTCTTCAGGTGGGGAAAAAAGGGACAAACAAAACTTTCTAATCAGTGACTCCAGATCCCATGGATTTTATTCATGTTTCTCAAGCAATGTGGTGTGACACAGCACTGGGACAGAGACAGGACCAACAAATACTTCTCCCCTTCTCACATCACCCTCATGATGTCCATGAGCCCAGAGCCTGAAGCTCAATTCTTAAATGCCACTACCAGAATTGCAAGCATTAAGGGTGCGCTGAAGTTGAGAGTAACTCCAAGCCTAGATCTATGTCTCTGGTTGGCACCAGGAGAAACTGGGAAGCAGTGAAACCTTCTGCAGAGACCTGGTAGGAAACAGGGAAGCGTGCCGCCCTTAAAACTTGTTTGGGGCCAGCAGTTGCAGGGGAGACCCAGCTCCAAGGCAGTTCAGGGCTGGGCTGGCCTCCCCTGCCTCTCAGACAAACCAGGCTTTTGGCATATGTGGGTGTTGAAGGCACTGTAGTGTCTGCATGTAGAGTGGAAAAAAAAAAAAAAAAAAAGGGCCTTGGCCACACAGACATGTTTGCCTGCCCTGGCTGGAGGGGAGGCCTGGTGTGCCAGGTGAGCATCTGTATAGGTGTGGAGGGAGATGGGCAGGATGAGCCCACCTGGAGCTGAGCCCTCTCCTTGGGGCTTTCAGCTGCCAGAGACAACATGAGCCTTGTGCAACTCCTGCCCTCTCCCATGCCCCAGGGATATGGGCTCTGGCATGAGGTGCCAGTGCACAGGATTTCTGACCGAGGAGGAACTGGCACACTCAGGAGATGATCCAGTCATTTTAACGGAGCTGCCTGACTCGGTCAGAGGCAGCCTTCATGACTCCCATCCCATGAACACCCCCACAGCTTCTGATGGCATTTAGGTTTGCTCCTCCATTGCTGCATGTAGAAGCAGCCCAGAGAGGGGCCACCCCCCTGCAGAAATTAGCTAACAGCATCCTCAGCTTCACGCTGAGCCAACACCCCCTGATGCCAAGAGGCAGCTGGGGCCACAGTCAAGCTGCAACCCCTCCCTTGCTCCCAAAACCAGCCAGCACCCAGGCGGGAGAACTAGCCACAGGACACAGCTTGGCTGACAGGGCACTCCAGCGGGCACAGACTGACACCACGAACACAACACAGACACCCATCTAACCGTTTGACTGACTTGTCGTCCAGCAGGTAACTGCCTAGCACTGACCCTTTCTTCAACAGGGGCTTTTTGCTCTGAGGCGCCTGGAAGTTGAAAAGAGAAGAGATGAAGAACGAGATTAGGACCCAGGAACCCGCCCAGTCCCAGCTCAACCACTCTCCACCTCTGCAGCCAGCTGTGGGGAGGCAAGGCTGGAGCCCTGGCAGCCCGCAGTGTCCCGCAGCAGGCTGAACAGAGGTGAGCACAGGGCTTGCTTTTCTCAATTCAGCTTCTTTAACTCATGCAAGAAGGCATCACTGTTCCTGTTTTCCCTTTTGCAACAAAATCCACCAAAAATGGTGGTGCCCCAAACTGAACTCTTTCTCTAGCCAGCCAGAGCTTTTATTTCTGTGGCTTGGTCTCCCAGCTGAATCTGTTTCCCCACCTGCCTTTTTATTATGCTGATGTGTTGTGGGACAGACTAGTACCCCTCCTCTGCTGGTACTCACCCAGAGCTGCACATGCACCATAGGGAAGGAAGGAGACCGCTCTGCAAAGGGCAACGGCACATGCTCTGCCCCACACGAACATCCCCCTCCATGCTTTCCTCCTACTTACCTCAGACTCCCTACAGCCAGTGTCTACCAGCTCCCCAGAGAGGGAGAAAGCAGGACAACTCCTCTCACAACCCTCTTTCCCCCACACAGCAGCTTTGTAATCCCCAGCAGAATAAAAGGTGAGCAACTTCACAGAATCACAGAATCATCTGGGTTGGAAAAGACCTTGAAGACCATCCAGTCCAACCATCAACCCAACATTAACAGTTCCCAACTCCACCAGATCCCTCAGCGCTGGGTCAACCCGACTCTTCAACCCCTCCAGGGATGGGGACTCCCCCCCCTGCCCTGGGCAGCCCATTCCAACGCCCAACAACCCCTTCTGCAAAGAAATCCTTCCTAAGAGCCAGTCTGACCCTGCCCTGGCGCAGCTTGAGGCCATTCCCTCTTGTCCTGGCGCTGGTTCCTTGGCTCAAGAGACTCATCCCCCCTCTCTGCACCCTCCTTTCAGGCAGTTGTAGAGGGCCATGAGGTCTCCCCTCGGCCTCCTCTTCTCCAGACTAAACCCCCCCAGTTCCCTCAGCCGCTCCCCATCAGACCTGTGCTCCAGACCCTGCACCAGCTCCGTTGCCCTTCTCTGGACACGCTCGAGTCATTCAATGGCCTTTTTGGAGTGAGGGGCCCAAAACTGAACACAGTAAACTTGACCGAGATCACACCGGAAAGCCCGTGGCAGAGAGAGGACTGACCTGCCAGCTCCTCCAGAGGCCACGCTAAAGCCCAGCCCCCCTCACCCCCATGGACTGGCTAACTTATCTGGCTACGCACCCAAAACACAAAGTGAGAGACAGTGTGGCAAGGTGCCCTTTGCCTTGGTGCTGGGGGAAAGGGAGATGGACTCGCTTTGGACGTCTGGAGATTTCTGACACGTTCTCACAAGTTATTTCTGGGGGTAAAGGTGGGGAAAGAAAAGCTTGCAGCTTGCCAGCTCTGCCTCTGGCAGCAGTTCTGAACTGACCAAACACCTGCAGGCAGCACTGGACAGGCCTTCTTTAGTGCTGCCCACAGCCCAGGGGAGGAATACGAAGATTATTTCTTCAATAACCCCTGCTTTATTTTAAAAGGCAAAAAATTAAGAAGCTGCTCTGTTGGCCAGAACTCCCAGGACACCTTTACTGCAATGCAGTCCCACAAAAGGAGACTGGACGCCACAGAGGGTCTCACCCAACCAGGAACTTTGCGAGAAAAGAAAAAAAAAAACCAAACCCAAAACTTTTTTTACATATAAAGCTGGTGTTCAAGAGAAGCTCCAGCCACAGAAACAATCCAGCACCACGAGGCTCACAACTGTGGAGCACATATCCTCCAAGGCAAAGGACCCCCAAGTGCGTAGCAACCCTTCAGTCAACACTGGCATCAGGCTATGGTTCAGCCAACTAGTGGTTCTCCAGTGGGGATGGAGGAGGAAGTTGTCAGGGTTTGAGCAGGTTCACTGAAGGGCACTCTCTAGACACACAGGAAAAAAAGAAAATTGTGTTACAGCCCACTGGAGCTGAGTCGCAGCCTTCAAGTCACCTGCGGAGCAAAGGGACTCCCAGGCAATCTGGTATGGCACCACCCTGCCTGGAGAGCAAACAGCCTGCGGAGTACGTACCTGGGTAAGAAAGGAGAAACAATGGGGCATGATTTACCATTGGTTCTACCATGCTTTATTGGCCTGCCAGCTTTGTGTAGCACGTGGCTTTTCATCGGGATGGTAAAAGGACAGACGTGACATCACAGCTGTACAACACATGATGGCAAGGACAACAGCACACCTACGAGCATTTTGGATGGGAAAGATTCTGGCTTATCAGTGGGATAGGAAAAATTCTGGCTTATCAGCGAAATACGTGTCCAATGTAGTCAGAGTCCCAAAACACTCTTCATGATGAGCAGACATGAAATTTGCTGTCAACATACAGCATGCAAACATAACTCCATAGCCAGATGGGTCATGGGTGTGAAACTGAACCTGCAACCCCCGAGTCTCAAAAGCACCCAGCAGTGGTTTGCACACAGGCAGGAAGAGCCACACGCTGCTATCTGTGACCTAGCCACTGGGGCAAAACAGTGCCCCACAGTGCCGTGGGGCCAGGGTCTGCCCGCCCTGGCAAGGCCAGAAACTCTTACGAAGAGCAAGGTATTAAGCTGAGCACGGAGCAGTGCAAAGGAGCAGCAGCTGGGTTGCTATCAGCCACGTACAGCCCAACTCCTCCTTCCAACCACTTCAAAATCTTTGCTATGAAAGAACCACTGTTATCACAACGTCATTTCACAGAAATAACACAACTCTTCCCAGCACTAACAGGGGGTATTAAGGCCTTGGGGTTTTTTTTCAGCCTGTAAGAACATTGATAGTCTCTGGCAGAGTGTGTCACACACTCAGGAGGCTGGACTCTCCTCTTTGCTGCTGCAGGGAAGTACTGCTATTTTCTCTCCCCCTTACAGTGGGACCGGCTGGACAGCAGATCTTCTCCAGGTGTATGATGATAGCAGCATCTCTGCAATCCCTCAGGGCCCTGCTCTCCTCTGGACTGAAACCAGAGTGGCCAACAAGAAGTCCTGACAAAGGAAAAAGCCTTACTCCGGTGCAGGCTTCCTCTGCCCAGCGTGACACAGCCGCGCCAGACGAGGGGTGGTGGCAGGAGGAGTTCCCCCTGCTGCCAGCACAGGGAGAAGGAGAAAGCAGCTCCTCTGTACTCTGACTCTCTCTTAGGTCCACCCACAACTTGCGGTCATGTTTCAGAGCAGCCCTGAGCAGGTCCTAGCAGGCGACAAGGAGAGGAGACTAGAGGAGCAGGCGAGCTTTGAGCACACAGAGGTACATACCTGAGCTGTGGTCTCCACGGGCCACCCGCCCCACCCACAGGAATCCAAGAGCTGATGAAACACTATGCATGGAAAGAGGAGAACAAACCATTTTCTTTGCCTGCTTGCACTGGACTCTGCTAGAGAGTGACTGTGTTTATTACTTATCCAAGAGGGAGCAGGAAGCTCTGGTGCACATACACATACTTAGCAGCTTTAAAAATGGAGTGAGGGGGAAATAAAATCTTCTTTCAGATTTCAGAAACACGCACACAAATGCACATGCACACACACCTCACCTCCATCCAAAACAGTTACTGAGTTATTTTATACAGCTGCTGCTCCACTTGGAGAAGAACTCCAGCCTCTCCCCCAGCAGGGCATCTCGTCCCCTGCCTGGGCACGATCCCTGCGCTTCCTTCCCTGACACGCTGGCCTGCCACTGCCTGTCCTCACTGCAAGGCAGCTACTGCCAGATCTTCAGGTGGGGCACGGTGGCAGAGCAGGCAAAGATACCTGGTGGCAGGGATGGGTCCCAGAAGAGCACAGAGCAGCCTTGCCAGTGACATTTGGGAACACAGACTTACTAGTGAAAAAACAATGAGAACTAAAACTAGACCACGTATTTGTACTTATCTTGGAGACTGGGGAAGGCCTGAGGTGGAGTTGACTGTTCCAGTGTCAGAGGCCCCCTGCTTTCTCCTAGCCCTGACACAAGGCTCACTGCTGCCCCTCCACCCCAGCAGAGCTCCCAGGAAGGGGCAGTTGCCCCAGAGGAACATCTGAAAACATCTGCCACAGACTCAAGGGGTCAGAGAAACTCCAAAACCTTCCTGTGCCCCTCCACCCCCAGTCAGCCGGCAGCACATCTGGGAATCCATCTTCTTCCTCACCACCCATCTCCAGGGACGTCTCCCACTCCACTCCCCTCCTTGCACATGCCCGGTGCCTGTCACAGCGCAGAGACCCCCGTGTGAGCAGCAGAGCCACCACAGTCCTGCACGGGGCCGCGTGTCAGTCACAAGCTAACACGCCTTGCGTTAAACCCGGGCAGTTGGCAACAGCAACCAGCAGAGCTTGTCTCCAGCACGGGCAGAGAGGTGCTGTAAAGTCTGTATTAAGCACCACACCAGGCCTCGTGAGCTCAGGTCATTGTCCCCCGTGGAAGTGACAGGGCCCCGAGTGGTGACAGCAACAGCCGCAGATGAAAGGAGGGTGGTTGGGAACTAGGATTTTCTTTCTTAGACTAACCAGCTTCTTGGCTTCAAAAGCGTCTCGCTCATCTCGAAGCTTCTTGTTCATCTCTCTGCTCCAAAGGAAGACACAGGAGAGACACAATGAAGAGCTCATCAAAAATGGAGTAAAGACCAACATTTGAAAGCTAGAACAGAAAGGGAGCTTGGGACACAGATAAAGATGTTATTTATTGCCAGAAGGGTTGGGATTTCCACGTATCCCAGCTCAGGCAATGGGCTCCACATGGTGCCCTTAGCCAGCAGGAAAGACTAAATTTCTCCAGTGGAGGGATTACTTGGTGAAATAACACAGCCTGGACTCGACAGAGCTGGCCAGATTGCACACCTCTGTCTGGACCTAGAAAAACAAGCAGTGTCTGAGCACTGCTGGAATACACACCCATATTTCTGTGAGAGAAATAAGCGCAGTGCTGAAACCTCAGCCCCTTACATGCACAAGAGCTCAGCACTTCTCCCAGCCCTGTTCTTACCTGAGGAGCTCCAGCTGCCGAAGGAGGCTTTGTTTCTCTTTCTGCATGTTCTTGGAGACTCTAAATACATCCCTGGGTAAAGAGGATTTTAAAAGGAGAAATGAGTTAATGGGAGAGGAAATACAAAGATCCCTTTCTCAGGGACACTTAGGGTATTCTCAGAGATCAGGGGCTGCCCTACGCTAGGATGATTGAGAGGCAGCAGCACTGCCGCGGGAGCTGGGATGGCTGGGTTGTACCCCAGCTCTCTCGCCCTCCTCCAACGTCAGGGCAGGCAACCCATTTTCTCCTTTCACACTCCAGGTTCCTAGAGATGAGAAGGATGCTCACTGCCATCTGGAACTGAAACACCCCAAAGTTTTAGCTAAGTATTATTAGATTAAACCCAGAAACAGGAACACAAGTGATAAGAACCTCTTCTGGCTGTAGGAACTTTATAGAGGTGATGGTGAACTGGAAAACACATGGAGGAGAAGCCTCCTTTAGGCTGAGGAACATCTGTATTTTTTACAGATTTTTTACTGCTTTTCTAGCCAAATATCAATGAACATACTAATTTCCCACTAAAGGCAGGTGGGAGGTAGCAGCATCACTCCCTGTTTCTGCCCATAAGACCACCGGGATGTTACTTTTTTCCCCTCAAGACAAGACGGACAACCCTCTGATGAGACCAAGGCTTCTAATTAGAGATCCTTATTCTTAAACTACTCTCCCATCCGTCCTTCCCTGCCTGGGTCCCTGCCCTGACACCCCCTTCCCTGCCCATTCCCACCTGTCCTTCTGCTCTTGCTCAAGCTGAGCCTCTTTCTGGAGCTTCTGTAATTGCCCCTTCACCGCCTCCAGCTCCCATTTGCTCTTCTCCAGCTCTTCCAGCAAGTTTTCATTCAGGTGCCGCAGCCTTTCGTTCTGCACACGGGTCTCCAGCTGCTCTGAGTTCAGCGACTGTAGCTGATGTTCCAGCTGCAGTGGGAGAGGAGGGGTTAAACACAGAGAGGAAGGGTTTTGTGCTATAATCACAAACAGGCTGAAAAAGCAGATGTAAACACGGAGGCAGAAGGGAGGTAAACACAACTTAGGTCTACCAGACCACCAGTGGCATGGAGAAGGTGAAGTGGAAGCAATTATTTCTCATCGTGCCAGCAGTGGGGGGCAAGCAATGCAATTAGTCAGGCATAGCTGAGGAAGCGCTTCAGGCAGTGTGAGGAGCTCACTGCTGTCAGGCTTTGTAGAAATCAAAGTGCAAATCAGGGTCAAACGAGGACTGGAAAAATCTGGGTGGAAGCAGGGGTGTGTCTGTCTGGACATACTAAGCACAGTTGTTGAAATGCATCCTCTGGTTTGGGAGCTTCCTGAGCCCGTGGCAGCTGAAAGGGGGGCATATCAAGGTACCAGGGGTATCTCACACCACATCTGGGAAGTCAAGCGATCTGGTGGCCTTTACTACTGCTGCAGACAGGACCTCGGGCTAGAGATGTTGTTTAAATGCCACTGGGGCACATCTGCTCTCTAGGCAGCACAAGACCCCAGCACAACAAACAAGCCTGATTTGGGAAGTTCAACGCCTGCTGTCATGTACTCAACCAGTGATGCGATTCCTCACAAATGGCTGGTGTAGTCTGGGGAAGGTCAAAGACAGATGCAGCAGCCAAACCCACCCAGCTCAGACGACAAGCAGGGCATTGCAAGAAGGATGGTACTGACACAGCATCTAGCCAGCCATACCAGCTAACTGGGGCCCTCTGCTGAAGCTGGTGCTACGCAGAAATTGTGGTACCCGACTGAGAACTTACAGCCCCAAAATAAAATCATGCAATTCATGCTTGCAACCAGAGAGGAGCACTAGGAACCAGTTCTGACCAGTGTAGTAGGTGGCAATCAGCCTCCACATTTATACCTTCAGCTTTTGTCTTTTCTCTCGGCCTACCTTCTCCCCCTCTCAAAGGGAAAGTAAAGCAGCACACTGAGGCACAAGATAAAGTGCTTTCTTCTTGCCACCCAGCTCTCTGCCAGCACACATATACAAGTCGTGAGCAGGAGTGAACAGAGCTGACCTTTCCTAGGTTCCTTGAAACACAAGCCCCACATCTCTCCCCGCTGAGCCTACAAGCACAAGTCACACCCAGCTTTATCTGCAGAATTCCAGTCCTTTGGACATCAGGGAAAATTTGAGCATGAGCTATGGACTTCAGACTAAGAAACAGCAACACCTCCCCACAGCCTTTGGATCTTTCAGTAAGCCAAGGGACAAGCTTTAAGCAAAGCACAGCGGCCCCTCCCCAGGAAATCTCTATCACACACAACTCTCCCATTTATGTTGCCCGTACTTGGAAGCGACACCGTAGAACAGCACAGTCACAATACCGGTCTTACACCACAAGAGGGACCTGATTATCTGCCCAGCTTAGTACAAGCCCCAGAGTTAAGAGCATCAGAAATGACCATTCAATTAAGATTAAGTGTCCATGTAGCCCAGTGCAAGAGGGGATGCTACCTAGGAAAAGCATGCCTGGACACCTAACTGTGGTCCATTGCCCTCATCCAGCCCCAGCAACTACGGTCCCTGGCCTAGGGATGTTAGAGATCACATCCCTGACTACACCTCCTTTTAATAAACATTTACAATCCTGTTGTCCATTTGTTTGTCCAGTCCATTTTTGAACTGCTGATACTGCCTGCCTCCTGCGGCAAAAAAATCCAGCACTAATCTCTGGGTAAATCAAATTCATACTGGTCTCACTGAGTGTCCCTCAGCTCTGCTGTTGCAGGATTTAGGGAATAACAGTTCTATGTGGACCTTATCCACCACCTTCCTGAGTCCATAAAGGTCACTTATATCTTCCCTCAGTCTCCTCCTCTCCAAAATCAAGTCTAAGCTTTCCTAGTTTCTCTCCCCCAGGCAGATGCTGATTTCCTTAATCATATTAGTTCTCTGTATCTTGATACTCAAGGAGGACACAGTGGAGTTAGAGGAGACCAGAACTGCACACGCCAATTGAGGCACATCAAGGGTGTGGGCAGCAGGAAAATTATGTCCTCTATCTTATCCTCAATATCCTTCCTGACAGGACCGAGGTTTTGCTGGCTTTTCCAGCTGCTGCACAAAGAGCTGATGATTTCAGAGAAGTGCTGTTTCATCCACATCACAGCTAGGTATCCAGCCTGGATACCCCCAGTCGCCAGCATCTTACAGGTGCCTCCCATGACTTGATTCTGCGGGGGTCATGTCTCAGTTCTTCAGACAAAAAGGAAAAAGACATCGAGAACGGACCAACCCATACAAACGTTCATGCCAGGGACTGCAAGCTAACAAAAAGTTTCTCCTTTGATCTTTTCTGTGACTGATTAATCAGTACGTCATTAGGTGCTGAAATGTAAATATACAGTACGTACAGCTCTAAGTCCCACAGAACTGTTCACTCTGGGTTATTTTGGAGCGGCCAGAAAACACAAACTAGAGAAATCTGACTCTTGTACATCCATACACATCTTTCTTACACACCGCAAAAGGCTCCAAACCCACAACTTCCAAATGTTTACCCCGTCTTCCTTGTCAAACAGTTATTGTACAACTGATAGGAAGATTGCGGCAAGAGAAAACAAAGCAGATAAGGAAGTGCATAGACAAAACATTCACAGGAAGACGTTACAGTTGAAGACAAATCAGTCACTTGACAAACCACTTCAACACCTTCAGAGACAGGAGAGAACTAGACTAACTAGTACCAGATTAGCTAGCACCAACCCTCAGCAGACAAAAACCATTCTCAGACAGAAAAGGCCTTAGCAGAAGGACAGTAGAAGGGGATGTGCTGCTTTAGAAAGGATTTGGGTCCTGTTACCTTCTTCTGACGGTAGAGGATTTTCTCCAGCTCCTGCTCTTTGCTGCGCAGTTCCTTCTGGAGCAGGTTGCTCCTGTCATGTCTCAGTGCTTCCTGCAGAGGTAAAGATACACAGCTGTGCATACAGCACCCAGCACGGAAATAGCTGTTCTGTGGCCAGGTGAGCTGCCACCTCTGCTTCAGACCAGAGGAAGTTTGACTTCAGCCAAGAGAGATGAGGTACCTGGCAGATCAGCCTCTCCCTTTCTGCTTTGATCTGTTGCTCCATTTCTTCATAAAGGCACCTGACTTCTCGGTCATGGTCTGTCTCCTTCCTACAAAAGGCAGGGTGCACACAGGTCAGGAGGGAGAACAAGAATACAGAAAGGAATCAGGAGAGGAGTGGGGAAGCAGATTCCCACTAACAGCTGCGTGGCATGAGTGGGATTTTAACCCAACCAAATGTTATGGGTGGGCACCGATGCAGTACAAACCCATGGGGATCAGATCAAGAGTCATTTTATTACAGCAAGAGAAATCTCTGCATCCTGCAACGCAGTCTCTCCTTGCATTTGAGGCAGCATCCAAGTATTGGGTGATTCCTGACAGCAAATGGCCATGAAGTTCTCCTTACCGCTTCAATGCCTGTTCCATAGACTCCTTCTCGTGATTCACCTCCCTTATGTATGATGAAACACGCAACAGAAACTCTTCAAAACTGGATAAGAGCTCCGGACGCTCCTTTCGTAGCCGAGCCCAGAGCTCCCGAATCTCACGTGGACTGGAGCAAGCATACAAGTGAGAAGGAAAGCAAATGAATTTCTGTGTCATCTTATGGACTGTTATTCCAACTCCAACATGCACTGGGGACAGACAAACTGCCCTTCTGTGACGACCTCCATTGCACCATCATAGCTAAGAGGGAACTTGGACAGTGCCAGAGCATGCATGTGGAGTGAGATCTACTGCAAGGTTAAAATAAAGGAAGTCATCTGAAAGAGGAAAAGAAAAGTCATCTAGGAACCAAACCTGGAATGATTATTTTTCCAAGTATTCAGCAATAACACATTTCGTGTCTAAATCAAGACTCGAAGAGATGAACATTCAGCAAATTTGCTGTGAGCTATGGTCAAGCAGCAAACTGCTATAGCTCAGGGATTTTAGCACACATCACGTAGGTGTTTTTCTCATACCAGGGCTGTACTAGTCCTTCTTATTTTATTTTACAGGTTTGGAAACTGAGGCACAAAAAAAAGAAGCAAATTTGCCCAGGTGTCACATCAAGATAATAATGGAGGAAGCCCTGAAAACCCAAAGTCTTCTTTTTAATGAACCTGCAATAGTGATTACACTGTTTTGGCATTTAATTCATCGCAACTTGAACTGAGCACTTATTAACTTACTCTTTCCCAACAAGTCATAAGCCCGCAAACATCACTTCATGCCTCTTTTTAGGGAAGAGCCTTTCATTACTATTTTAATTTTTTTTTTAAATCCATGAAGTACTTTGGAGGAACTGCCTTGAAATATACAGAATAATTATACCTGTAGACATTATCCAAATAGATATTTTTCTTTGTCTACGTATCTGTCTCCCTTGATAGTCTTTGTGAAAAACCAACCAAAAAAAACCAACCAAAAAGCTCTTGATTCCCCCTGCCACCATTGCATGATAGCCTCCTTTTTCTGTCCCAAGTTGAAAAAGTTACTAGCACTTCATCAAAACTTCGTGTTTTAGATAAAAGAACATACTAAGTCCCATAAATAAACAAAACCATTTCTTTCTAGCAAAAACAGTGAAGACAGTTCAGATTCCTGCTCTGACCCCAATTAGCTTCTGTTTTATATTACTTCTTTACAACAGCTGGCTTGGCACAAAAGCATGACATGAAGTAGCTACTGAACTCACTGCATAAAACTGCAAGTAAGTGGTCAAAATAAATAATACCACTTTAGGACTTGATGCTTCTCAAAGCAGAGTTATAAACAGCAGAGACTGTTTTTCCAGAACAGTAACATGGCCTTTCAGTGCCACCCCATTATTTGAGGCATAACAGCTTTCCAGAATTTTTCAGGACAGGAGAAGTTGTGTAACATTAAAAGAAACACGCAGGTGCATTGCATCACAATGCAAATGAGACAAAAAAAACCTGTTTCATGACAGATGCAGCTCTGAAAGCAGCAAACTCCTTCACTCTCAGCTTTTGTCTCCAATGCTGTCTGCCTCCTGTCCCTACCTGGGCTGCTCCCTGCAAACAGGCAACACTGTTGGACTACGATGCTTGAAAAAAAAGAGCTGCTACAGATGCAGTTGGGCACCCCAGTCCCAGCAGACGTGAACCAGTAAGAACCAGTATATAACCATAATGCTTCACTTGGGAAGGCCCTAAAAAAAGGCTGGATGACACCAGGGCCGGCAGACTCTACTGGGGCCACACGCAAGGGCATTCATATAAAGTTTCAAGGCTCATGTGAGCATCCCTTGCCCAGTTTAGCCTTTCACACTCTTCAAGATCAGCCCAGTCCCAAGCAGCCCCTTGAGCTTGGGACTCAAAGTCTCTTTCACAGAGACTCTTAGAACTAAGATTGTCTGAACATATGTGAACAGTCATTTTGGAACAGACAGCACACTCATCCTCCTTACCTTGTCTAACCCCCACATGCTTCTTTTCATTTGCTGCATGCAAATGGGCTTCCATGCCACCAACTGTTACATTTTACAGCTGTGGTATGAACTCTAGCTTGGGAAAATATTTGCAAAAAGCACGGCACTAAAAGTAATTGATAACTGATGAGAAAACCCAGACTTCACTGCATTTGTTACCAAGCATATGAAAACCTAAGACGGCAGTACAGAAAGCCCAAGCAGCTCAGTTCGCATCTTTGGTCTTTGCTGGTACTTTGAAGCTTTGGTATTGCAAGATCAAAACAGGGTAGAAGTAAGGCCATGAGACTCCCCTACTTACTCTTCAAACATTTGGGCTGCTCCGAGCTGCTCCATCATGGAACAGAATCGTTTCTCTTCATCATCATCATCTGCTGGGTCCAAGTCATCTGACCAGCCTGACTCAAAGGTCTCCTCGTGTCTGGAGTGATCCATTCTCCCAGCCCCTTGACACAATTCAATCCCTAGTAATTTTCCTGGTGGAAGGAGAAGGGAAGAAGGAGAATAAGGAAAGTCAAATTGGATGTCACTTAATAAGCTGTTATTTAAACAGCAGCCTGACAGAGCTCCACGAGAAGCTGCCTGCACGCTGCTGGGGTAGAACACAGCTCCTGGTCAGTAAAAAGCCTCCATTCTGATGTCCCGAGTGATGTCAGTCCAGTCTGCAATGCTGGGACTGAAACTGGCTCCCAGCCCGACAACAGGCTGTAAGGTCTCTGCTCACATCTGCATGAAGATGATCTACCCCCACGGCCTTGGGTTCTCAGCATCAGGTCACTTCACTCCCAGGGAGCAGCGCTGTGGGTTCAGTCGTCAACGATCCCACAAGCTCCTTCTGGGACCGCAAGCCCCGCATGGAATAGCACCGTGTCTCAGTTCCTCAGCTGAAAAAAAGTGAGGAGGAGATCATTGCCCCTCCCTTCTCATGTGCGACATCTGTTCTGATTCAAGTGCTACGGGACAAGGACCGCCTCTTGCTGGGATTGTGTAGAGTGTCTGAACAAAATGAACTTAACCGCTGAGCAGCCCCTCCTGCCCCATCCCACGTACTTCCAGCTTCCAGCTATCTGGATCCTGCTTCATGCTGAGACACTAATGCCATGAGAACTTCGTGCTGTGCAAGGCATGTGACAGATACTGGTGCTGGGAACAGATTCTTCTCAAAGAAACAAATCAAGCCATCCTATCCAGAATGCAGGCCCCCATCCTGTATACAGAGGTCAGACCTCCATCAGCAGCTACTCTTCCTTTCCAAAACATATCTGTTCAAAAAGCAGAAATTACATCCCAACTACAAGGCCGGGAGCCAAGGATGTTCAGAGCACAGATGAGAACATGAAGCTGCTCTAAGGGGAAAAATATCCACTCTTTGTGTACCTCAAGAGACTTAACTCCACCACTTCCTAGCTCTGTATGTCCAGAATGTAGCCACTTCTCTCCTGCTCTTAAAACGTGCTGTAAAAAAGCTTGCAGTGTGGAGATACAAGCCCTGCTCAGTTTAAAGCCTGAGGCTCAGACAGTTAATTAAGGAGATGGGCTTAGACTAGGCACTTTGGATGTCTGCTTTAAAGAAAGATTCATTATGTCTCATTATGTCACTTTTACAGCTAGGAAAATTGAGGTAGAGAATGATCTGAAGATTGTTTTGACATCCTAGAAGGATTTCAGATTGCTTTAAATTGAACAATTTAGATGTATGTTCTTTTGTCAGTTGTGCAGATGCACCCTGTAACCTCTCAGAGGCCACGCAAGGAGCCCTCTCAAGAAGCAGACTTGATTGCACCTTGAATCGCTTCCTTTGATTTCCCTCCTGCACACTCCAGAAGGAAGACAGCAATGTGCCAGGTGAAACGCTTGAGTTAGGGGCAAAGTCTGAGAAGGATTTCAATGAAGCCAGACACGAAAATGACCATAAAGAAAAGAAATGCTGAAATTAAGTGTTTTGCCTAGACTGGAGCAAGTCCCACACAGCCAGGTTGCCAGCGCAGGGTGGCACCTGACAACTGGTGGCTCACACAAAGAGAAATCTCGCCTACCTCTCCCAGCAGTGGCACTGAGGGAGGTACCCTATGGTCTATGGCTGGGACAAATGCCTCAAACAATGAGATTTGGGGATAACCCAGTTGTAACACAGAGGGCACTGTGGGTGCCAAGGTGCCCAAATGGTGCGTGTTCACCTTCTACACAGTGCTGGGCAGGAAAGCCCATGCTCCCGAGGTGACTCTTGTTTCTGGCAAAGGCAGCAGAACCAGCCAACAAGGCTTCACCCCCACAGGCAGGGGCACAAGGCAGAAAGGGACATAGTCAGCAGGCACGCAGGGCGTTAACACATTCCCTGAACAGGCTGGCCTGTTTATTCCAAGGAAAGCTTTACAGCTTCTCCTTTCAGGGGTGGCTGTTTCCGGCCTTCAAACTGAAGCACCAAAAAGTCCCCTCTCTCTAAGTTGTGAGAAAACCTTGAGTAGCCACAGTCTGAGCAATCAGGACACTGCAATTCAGGAGCCCCCTCAATCACTTCTGAAAATCCTGAACCACCTGGTTCAGTTGCTTTGTCCTGATCCAGTTAACACCTCTACATGTCCAAGGAAGCTGCTAACAGGGTGCAGATTTTCTGAGAGCTTACAACCAGCTAAGACAACTAAGCACCTACAGCAAAGGTTATTAGTGCTAAGGCCTTTCCTCCTCCTTAACACCTCTTGCACTGCTTGTGCCACTGGATAACGGCTCTGGTATAGAATGAGCATTCTCCTAGTGTTTGGAAAAGACAACAGTAAGAGGAAAACAAAAGCTCATTTGCCAGTGTGCTAGCCTACTAACAGGACTCCGACTAAAATCCTTCAACAGCACTGCTGCCAGCTGGAGACAGTTGCCAAGGGGGATATTTCTGTCCCCTCACCCAAGGAGGGTCCTTATCCAGATGAACAACTGTGGAACAGATAGCCAGATACAGGCTGCAGTATGTACCATCTCCAGCAGGAGATGTTCAGAAGCTGGCTCTTCCAGGGTAGGCGGGAAACAGCTGTGGAAAAAGGCAACACAAAGCCCAGGAAAGGGCATAACAGTATTGCCCACACACCTCCTCCAACGATACTCACATAAGCATGGGGCATTGCCTTGCACAGCTGGTACAGCTTCAGCAGAACCACTGCACTTTCTTTCTTACCAACCTAAAACATCACAGGGGGGATTTTTCCTTCCCCTGCCTCTGTGCAGTCCTTACCTAGTCCCATGCTGAACTCCACAGGTGTCAGGTATCCATTATTGTTCTGTTCCAAGCTGTCGAAAACAGTCTCCAGCTGCTCAGGGGTTAGGGGCAGTTCACTCTGGAGCCGCTGCAAAAACAAAAGAACGAACAAAATTAAGGCATGACTCGTCTTCCCTGGGACTAACTCCTGTCCCTGCCATCCTCAGCTCTGACCCGCAGCAGTGTGCCCTTTCAGCACCGCATCCTGGCTGACAGTCTGCCAGCACAGCTGAGTGGTGACACAAAGACCTGTCTGGGCCCACTGATACAGCGACACTTTCCATTCAGTAATGGTTCAGGATGGTTCAACCAGGACTTCAGAAAGGGAACTTTGCGTTATTTTGTTTGGAGGGAGCTCAACCCTCTTCCTCTCTCACATCAGAACCACTGCCAGCCTCCTGGCACCCCTGCTGCTCCCGAGAGCTCTCTCTGGGCACATCAGGTACAACTCCATCTCGTTGGCCAGAGAGGGAGGACAGAGCTGTGGGTGCCTGGGTTCAGTTCCCAGCTCTTGCAGGAAATCTTGCAGATCATAAACAAAACGTTCAGTCCATAACAGAGAGTTAGCTTTCTCCTGTCATCTTCTGCCTGTTGGGACCGTATTATTATCCCCACAACACAGACAAGGAGCAAAGAGATTTCCCTTCATAATACATGTGCAAAGCACCTAGTGCGAAGGGGCACCTGAAGAAGCTTCCAAATAACAAGAGGTGTAGGCTAAAACCTCATTACTTACAGCTTTAAACATACAGCTTTAGATAAAAGCCTAATAAATATTTATTAATGTAACTATACAAAATTAGGCATCACGCAACCCAAAACAAAGTGAGTCAATATTTAAACCAGCATGGACCTGCCAAGTGTTAATTACAGATGGAGGGAGAGATGGGACAGGAGGAAAACAATCCACATGTAACCTTCCTGATAAACCGTTAAAACAAAACTCACAAAGGACTATAGAGATTCTGCTAACAACTAAGAAAAGTTCTTAACAGAAAGCAACAAACCACATTATCCTAGAGCAAAGTTATAGTTCAGGCTTATAGTGAATTTTTGTGATCAGGCTTTAGCTATGATTGAGACAAAAAAGTTATACAGATGTTTGTGAAGAGGTTGGTGGATTTTTTTTCATTGTTGACTGTGTGGGTTTTTTTGGGGGGGTTGTCATTTTGTTTTTCTCAATTAAACTGAAGATTTTTTTCCCCCAGCTTTGCCATCCACTGCATGCTTAATGTTTGTAGGAACTGTTGCAAATTTTTTCATTTTATGCATTCCTTAAAGATTTGGAATTGCAGTCCCACTTGTCCCAAGAACTCCCTGGAGGTCCAAGGCCCTCCTGGGATTTTCAGTTCCTATCAGCTGGCTGTGGCAGAGTTTGGCTCCCAGAAATCTGAATGAGACAGAGCCCACGTGCACACCCACACTTGCCAGAAGTAAAGACATGATACATTCTCCCCTCTTCCACCACCCATGACTTTACAGCTCCTTCCAGGAAAGGGGAAGGATTTATTTCCCTCACCTGCATGTCCACCTTCGTGATAAAACCCTTCTCGTCCTTGTCACACAGCTGGAAGAGCTCCCTTGCCTTCTCCAGCATCTCCACCTGCACATCTTCCAGTTTGCCCATTTGGCTGGAAGGGGAAGCACCAGGAGCCACCCCATCCTCCTCATCCCCGTCCTCTTCTCCTTCCCAGCGGACATATCCCGAGAGCGCTCCCCTCTGATTCTCCATCTTCTCAAAGTCTTCTCCCCCAGGGCAGGGGCAAACGAAAGAGCTGCCAGACAGGAAACAGAGAAACCCCAGTCAAACATGACCCTCCACTTCCACCCCACACACCATCTACTCACATGCCTTGTTGGTTTGAAAGAACAATATTCAGTATCTGCACCTGGACTGGATGACCTTTAAAGGGCCCTTCCAACCCAAACTACTCTGTGATTCTATGCTCTGTTACTGCGGGGAGGGGGGGAAGGGAGGGAGTTTGTGTCAGAGGTACACAGCACACATAGGCACACACTGCACACACGTGGGTGTAACCAAGCCTACCACACTGCCCTAACCCTCCACGCTGTGATGGGCTCCAGACCCTGCACCGAGCAAGGATGTTCTTTCGCCATCTGTCCTCCTCTGGCTCAGACCCACAGGCAGTCAGAGTTCTCTGCTGGTGAAAGCCAGGTCCCATGGGAAGGTTTTAGCAGAGATGAGATGACGGGAAGGGAATATTAAAGCATACAGGTAAATCTGCATGGGAGCATGGTGAGACAAGGGGTTTGAACACCGCGAGCAGGGCCAGCTCCCAGCTCCCGCACAGCTCCCTGGATGCCCTGGCCAGGATGCTTCTCTCTGGTCCTGGTTCCTCTGGTAATAACACGTGTTTTTCCTCCTCCTGTTGCTTTTCTGTGGATCTCTGAACACCAAACCTGCATCACAACTGCAAGAACTCAGAGCAGGATGAAGGCAGACAGGAAGAAGATCTGTGCAAGCGACCAAGAGTCTCTCCCAGCCCTCTCCCGCCCAGGTCCCCTGGCTGGCCTTCCACCTCTGACATTTTCTTGTTACTGCTTCCCAAACAGTAACTCCATCTCCTTTCATGTTACTACAGCACAAAGAAAGGCCAGACAATTCCTACACTGGGAAAAATTTAATAAGCTGGGTACTCCTACCCTCCTTGCCTTCCAGCCTCTGTTTTGAGAGCTCATAAGCTGCCAAACAGAATTTTAATCTGAAATGTTCACCTTTATAGGAAGGAAACCACATGACTATGGAGACATTTCAGAGGCCAAAGAAAATAATTCCCATTACTTACAAGTACCGAAACCAAAAAGGCTAGGAAAGACAGCAACCCTTTAAGCTTTACACTGTGAGTGTAAAGATGTGTACAACACATCCCTACCCCGACCCAACTTGTGACTTACTGATGCCACGTAGCACCCTCCAGACAGCTTTTCTTCAGCAACACCACCACATTTTTTAAGCCTTGTTGCACTGACTGCTTTAGACTTCTTCTGCGGATCTGTGTTCTGCATTGCAGGGCAGAAGTGAGCTGTGCAAGCAGGCTGAGAGCAGATTTAAACAGTACTAGACAAAAAGGGCTTGAGGGTGGTTGGTTTTTTTTTTTTAATCTCCAACAAATTAAAAGCCACATACAGATGCTGTGATAACAAACAAGTTAATTCTGTTTGCACTCTTAGTACAATGGGAGGATAAAGAGCATGATGGCCAGGAAAAATGTCACATGCAAGAACTATATGAAGCTGACATAAAAGCAGAAGGCAATTATGTACCATGCTATCTGACTCCATTTATTACTGCTGGTTCGTGAGCCAGAGGGTGGTTCTGCTTCAAAGAACAAGCAGAACGCTTCACTCCACCCTTCAAATCAGTGTTTTCTCAGGGCACCACCATTTAGTGTCACTTGAGAGGATATTTATTTGAAACTCTTCAGAAGACTGCCTATAAATGGGTACTATTATATGTTTCTAGTCAAGCAGACATCCCTGGCAAGCAATGGACACAGAGCTGGACCCAAGCTTTGGGGAATACTGCAGAGGAAAGGAGGGAAGAAAGCATGAAAAGCAAGAAGTGTCTTTCTCTCTTGCTCTTCTTCAAATAAACCCTCCTACCAAACTTTTTTTTTGTGTGTTATGGAGCCAACACTGCAAAATTTGGAGACCAAAGCTTGATTCTATCCATTAGCTGGACAATCAGCTTGCTTCTGATGGCAAGTCTGTACATGGTAGTAGTAAAGAAGTTGGAAAGAACTCCAGCTTACTTTTCACATTCAAGTAAAAGTTGTAAATCCAGCCTTGAAAGAAAAAAAGACCCAAATATCTTATATTGCATAAATTTTACACATGATTACAGTGAGGAATCACACAGCCACACTGATGAATAATTATTGGCTGCTACAGGCCACCTTGCTGAAGCTTTTTGCCAAACCCATTCCTTCCACGAAGCCACAGACTCAGCACAAGTAGCACCTTGTACCTGTGAGCGCAGGGGAGGAAACAAAACGGGAGTTCAAAGCAAGAGCCATGACAGGACTGTAGAAAACAGACAGAATAAGTGTAAATAAGAAATAAGTTTTCTGAAACGTCCCTCTAGCTGCCTAAGAGTCACTGAAGTCCCCAGAAATAAAGTAAGATCTTACTTTCTTATTATCAGCTTCATCATTTCTGTTTCAAAAACGGGATCAGTCCATGCAGATGACGTTTGCTGCAGCAAAAAGGTTGTACAAGGAGTATGTTCTGTTCTCTCTCTGAGACATATTTGCAAGCTGAAATTGGACCCATTATGTCCCTACCTCTAGCATTTCCTCATTTTATCAAAAGCCCAGCTGTACTGTAGCTCCCAAACCTTGGCTGAGCTAAAAGCCTCTTAATTAGAAGAGCTGGGAGCCTGACATGGACAAGAGTCTGAAAGGATTTCACTCACATGTAAAAGACCAAGCCCATTAATTCAGTGTTCAGAGCGCAGAGTCTCTTATTCAAGCTGCTTCAAGTGGCTTCAAGCCAGATGTGGCTCTTTCATGATGAGACAGCACTTGTAGAGGAACAAATCAGCAAATAAGAACGAGTCCCAGTAAGCAAAACACACTGCAGCTCTGGTGGACTTCTCTCCCAGAGGGCTTTGACTGAGAGGCTTGTCCCCATCCCTGTTTGTAAGGGCATTGCATGGTATAAATGGACATGAGGCACAAAGCAGATCTCAGTCTATCAAGTGCTGTCATACCTTCCCCAGTTACAGCTCATCACTGCAAACTACTGGGGAAGCAGCCTCATCAGCAAGATGCAGAACATCACTGAAGGACAACTTTGAAAGAGGCTGCGGTCACTAGAGTACTAAAAACTGTGGACAGGTACCCAAAAGTGAGGCCAGCAGAGCTCGCTTGGGTGCAGAAAGATCAGCGTGGGAAGAGCCATGCTTGCCTGACACAAGTGGAGAGCGCAGAGAAGATAGGTACGGGCAGTTAATGCTTTTGGTCAGGCAAACCTGCCAGGCTCCCCCAGTGAGATGTAGCCAAGCCACCTCCAGCAGCAAAGCCAGGGGCTGTTACCAAAACCTGTCAGGAGACAGGATTAATTTTTCCGGGTGTCTTCAGGCATTACAAGGTAGTCAATGAGTCAGCACCCGTTATTTCCACACCTAGCCTGGAGTCAGGACAATCTCTGTATCTTGGGCTGTTGATTTCCATCATAAGAACATCCGCAATAGGACACAGCAGAGTACTCCTAGCCCAGAGTCTTGCCCTCAACGGTGGCCATAAATGGCTGGTGAGGGAAGAGTAACAGCAGGGCAAGCACAGAGAAGGCTTCCCTGAATAGATCTGAGAGCTTCCAGCCACTGTCAGCCTGGGGCAATTCCTGAGCCATGTGGTTCCTCCCTCGCCTTCCAAGGCACTTGTCCAGCCTCCCTTTGAATCCAGATGAAAACACTCACCATTCACATGAATGTGCTGATAGAAACAGGGTGCCTGCTGCAGTCAGTGGGTGCTGACAAAGCTTCACAGGACTATTCCAGTTTTCTGGGTACGTGGTTTGACCAGCACCCACTCCATAAGAGACGGAGTCCCAGCTTCAGCTCAGACAAGTGTTTCTTGCCACCTTCACACCTGGGAACCATGGCAGAGACCAAAAACTCCTCTCCCAGGGCCTGGGAGATCTACCAGAAAGATGGAAGTGCCAGGGACACAGGGGCACCAACAGACTCCAATCACCCTGGCAAGCCTCGGTGCATAATGTTCTCTCTTCCCCCCCACCCAGAGGTTTGGCTGCCTGTGCTCAAAGCCAGCTCTGATATTGCACAGTCCAGATTCGGGTAGTATCCAACATCTGGATAACCCGATACAGAGCTCAAGAGAAAGTCAGTCTTCAGGACCTGTGGATTAGACCAGATATCTCCTGCCACAGTGTATGCTGGGGCCCAGCAAGCAAAAATTCACCTGTTCCTGCAAGACAACTTTCCCAGAGCCTGGAAAGCAAACACAGATCTCAGACACAGCACAGGAAATTCAACTGCCAGTGAAGACAGCTAACACCAGGTCTTTTATTTCCGCACAGAGATAACTCAGACCAGTCTTACATGCATATTTTAACCACCTGAGGCATAAACTGAAGTTTGTCCTGTGCAAAGCTGGGCCAGAAAGTCAGCTGGATCCCATGGGCATGGCATTCTTTGGGGAAATCATAAGACCTGAATTTTAATCCTGACTCAGCTTGCCATATGGCCCTGGGTAAGTCACGTCACCTGCCTATGCTAATAGATTGTCAGCTCTTCCAATTTGGTTCTGATGCTTGTGACAGCTGGCACTTTATTTTAAGACTCAGTTCCTGGAGACTGATAATTACATGTGAAACTCAAGCATCAAAATAGTTTCAAAGCCTCAAAGCTGAAGAATGAAAAACTTCAACACAGAACTTGAAGAAATTGCAAATTTCAACAAACAGAAGAACAGACCCAAGGTGCTCTTCCTGGTAAGGGGAGATACTATTTTCAAGGTAGCATTACAGGGTCATGGTTTCTGATTTATTGTCTCGGAAAGCTTCTTGTTGTAGCAGTATTAAGGAGGTAAAGAAAAGTCATGGCTAAAATGCTATCAACAGCCAAGCACTTATCTATGTGACCGTGACCACCATGTGCCCATGACAACTTCGGGGTGTTTTTTTTCTTTCCACAGCCTGGTGACAAGGAGGAAAGGAAAGTGGGGAGCGCAGCCAGATTTTTCCACAGCTGGTCCTTAGCTGATCCCAGTCACCGCCGGGCACTGTACACGCACTGAATCCACAGCATTCCTAGCAGTTCTGCCCCAGTGCAAGACAATGAATCAACAGTTAATGAAGGAGGAAAAAACTAAGCACAACGGGCTAAGTGGTTTACCCAGGATTACAGAGCAAGTCCGGTGTTTGGGTCCTGTAGAGTTATAAGGGAAAGTTTTCGCTTTCCTGTAGCACTGAATTTTTGGTGACATGGTGGTAGAAGGGAATATTAAAGAAAGAATCATTGTAGGTACATAGTAGGTGTCCAAGGTGTACCACAAACTAAAGTGCTCAGATACTTGCTGGGCAGTTTCTCAAAAGACATCCTCCTCTATCTTTGCCTTAGAAAGAACAAAAACACCCCCATACTAAAGCTAAATATTTAAGCCATTTATTTAAACAGATCAGAAGAACACACACCCTTTCCTTTCTACCCCTGGTGCAGAAAAAGTCTTACAACTTTAGAGGAAGGAATTCATGGGGTGTTTAGGTGTGCGTTGATCATGCTCTTGATGCATACTCTGGATGAGACAGGTTTGGTCCTGTGCGTGAGAAGACATTACACAAAGAGAAGGAGATGAAGGGCTGGGGTAAGGGATCCCTGCAGCAGAAGCCTGTTGCTTCAGCAAATAACAAAATCACAGCAAAAGCACGCCAAGATGCAGTAGGACAAAGCATTCATTGCTTGCTCATGGAATGGGAACATCACTCAGGAGCCGCTGAGTAACGTGTACATTTTAAAAGAAAAGGGCAATAAAAGCTTCACAGGCCCTTATACCATTTTATATCAAACATCTGTCACTTGCTTTGTTTGTTCTACCTCCTTTTCCTTCCCAATGTTTTGAAAGCCAATAATTACTAGAAAAAGTGTTTGTTGTAGGACACAGTCACATCTACACATCCCAGATTTTATAGTACTGTGAGATTCAGTATCAAATACACATATTTAAAATTATTATCCTAGTTGCATACAAAAAGCACATATTCTAAATGCACTGACAAAATTACAGCCATACAGATCTGAGCAGGTGAAGGTAGAGCAGAGATCTTGCCAGGGAATGACACCGACCCCCATGTCAGACTGGCTTCCACACAGGCTGAATTTCCAAAAGCTGCTCAAAGGCACTGGGCACCCATTTGATGGAAATTTTTTTAAAAGGCTCTGCCACCATGCCTGAAGAGGCTGAGAGGAGAGCAGAAAGAAAAGAGTTATTTCTCCGTGTGCTTTGTTCAAAATTAATTTTGCTCTTTCCCTTCTCTAGGAAATTTGTTTCCATTGTTTGGAATTTGTTTGGGTGGTTGTTGGGTTCTCCCTTCCCAAAGGGAATGGCAGGAAAAGAAATACACTGAAAAATTAGAAAAACATCAATTGTTTTGTGAGGGGTTTTTTCTTTAAAAAAACCTAAGAAACCCATACACACCCTGGGCAGAGCGCCTGAAACCAGGTGTAATATCTAGAGCTGCACTTCACTCTCTCTCTCTTTTAATTGCCTGCACTTGATTGTATCCCTTTAAGGGAACAGGAACGAATCCAGGAACCTTTGTGTTGTTTACTCAGCAGGAGATTAGCCCAGCTTGATAGCCCTGAGCTAACTCAGGCTGCAATATCGATGGATGACTTCATCAGGAGATATGCCAGTAGCATACAGAGGTATATCCCAGAAACACAGACAGCTGCACGGGGCTCATTCTGAATAGCACCTTAAAAAAGGTGCTCTGCTGCAATTTTCCCTCACCCAAGTTCATCAGAGGAACCCTTCTTTAGGACTTATCATACCAACTTCTTGATCTTTGCTAAAAAAACTTGCCACAGCGAAACGTGCTTGATGCACACTCTATGCTCCTATCTGCAAGCAACTTGAGATTGGTAACTTCTCTTTTTTTTATTTCAAGAGGTGAACAAATAAACTTCTTAAAACTGCAGTCACTGACGCTTCCTGATTCAACAGCACAACAGAAAGCACCAACACGTGCCAAGAACCATCAATATAATAAGGCTCCAACACAGATAGGTATCCACAACATACCAAAACAGTATTCTTTCCCCCAGAAATTGCTACTAACCCTCTCCCACACCCCCAGGCTGCTCCCCAGCCATGCCCACCGCAAGGCAGTGACACTCTGCAGCTCTCTCACACTGGTGCAGTGTCACGGCGTTGGCACCGCAAACACCGAGGGCGCGTGTTTGCACTGGAACCGCTCCTACTAGTCGGGGTTTTGGCTTCGTTGGGTTGTTTTGCTTGGGGAGTGGAGAGAGAAAGCATCAGTTTTTCCTCTAACAATATTTGGGCCAAGAGTTAATTCTCAGCAATTAAAAACAAAATCCAAACCGCATTTTTTCCATAAACAGCTAATGGTCTTGGATCTGTTAGTGTAACTAGCACGCAGCTGATTTTTCAGAAAATAAAGAGTATGCCTGCAATAAGACATGACAAATAGCAACAGCTAGTTTAAAAACAATGAACTTTTAAAAATTCCTTCACTTTATAAAGACTTACAGGTTTCCTGCAACTTTTTTTTTTTTTTTTTTTTAAAGAAGAACAGAATATTGCAACATCTCATACCATACAACACGAGGATTCATCTTATATACCACAGCGGCAGAGGAATGGAAAAAACAGCAATATTGTACCCTTCGGCTTCAAGAAGAAGAATTCATTGTATTTTCATAGGCTGGAGATCATGCTGCACATCCACAAAGGACATGGTTAGCCAGCCGTGAGTAAACATCATTCACTTAGTCAAGTAGAAAAGGCTCTGAGCGGTATCAAGTTTCCCACTGATGCCACTGCTGTTAATGTTCTACCACAAACGCGCGGTTGTTAGAGGACAGAAACAATTAGCTCAAGGACATAATTGAGAAAGACAGGATATTTTAGCTGTGAAGAGATAATACAGCCTTTATTCACATTAGCTGAACACTGCTAACAGTGTTGTGAAGTTGGAGGTAGATGCTGCTTTGAGCTCAGCAATCAGTAGGTAGATTACGTCAGCGTAACACCAAGCATGTTGACTGCACTGATACCTACAGGCCAGGCAGGTAGGCAGGAGGCAAACAAACTTTCTTTGCCAGCCCAGATGTGGGAAAAGGAGGAGAGAAGGCAGAGGACTTGGCACTTGATGTCAGATGTGCTGGATCACTTTTGATTCAAAAAAAGTGAGCACTGGGAGCCCAGGCAAAGGAGATCCCTGCTCTCTTCTATTTCTCTTTTCCAAGGGCTGGTGCAGCGGGCAGGAATGCCCCACAAAGAAGACAAACTCCAGACCTAAGCTGGCATTTAAAGCTCTCTTTGAAGTCTTTACAAGAAATTACAGAAATCCAGGGCAGCTCCTCAGCTTGTTTAACTGAACGTTGCTGGCCATTTCCTCCTGCCTTACCTGCCCCTTTAGCAAAGGGAGCACTTGTGTGCAGAGCAGGTTGTAGCAGAGACAACAACCCAAAGTCAGCACAGCACGCTCCTGCTGGGCTCGTGCCTCTAATTACTGAACAGCAAAGATGCAACCCAGGAAAACTCAACACATGTCGAGCACCACCTTGGCTGCGGCAGCTCTGCAAGGACACGTCAGCAGAAATGCTGCTGCGGAGACTCCTTCCACAGCCCGAGAGCAGCAGAGGCACCAGGACACAAGGTGCTTCCCCAGTGCTCAGAAATGTTACCACAATTGGTGTCCTGCTGAGAAAATTTAGGCTAAAAGGATGCATACCTCAGTCCTGTGCTGGTGGAGAGCAAGACACGCTCCAGTGTCCTTGAAGTACTTCAAGGGTAAAAATATATTATGCAGAAACAGCCTTTTGTTGAATAAAGTGGATAAAAGGTTCTAACAGATACACAAAGCTTCAAATGCAAAATTGTGGGTCTTGTGGAGTTGTCTATGTAATCAATTCCCAAATGGCAGAGTTGGTGAAGAATTGTCCCCCATCACTGTCTTCTTTAAGAATCCAGGAGCCTCAGATAAAACTGGGTGGTGGCAGTTGCACATCAAACAGGAGGAAGCAATTCTCTGCAAACCATTAAAGCGTGGGACACAGGATGCTGAGGATGTCACAGCTGTCCATGGGCTGCAGAAGTGGCTGTTTTTTTCTTCCCCGAGTTTGTCCATAAAGGACTATTATACAAAATGTCTGTTTTGGTGAATATTTTCTGAGCCACAAACAGCCAAAAATGTATACTAGGAAAGTATCATTACACATTTATGCTGGGAAGACAAGGGTATCTGGAGACACAGTGCTGGTTCAGCCTGGCCGTTCCTCAGCACAAACAGAGGCTGCTTTTTCATCAGCAGGAACCACCCTCCAAGCACACAGTCCTCCGCCGAAAGGACACAGCATTTGGTGCATTTGCACCAAGGACAGTCCTACGAACTGGACTTGGTACTTCAACAGCCAAAGGTCAGGCCTCTCCCCACAACTATCACTGCCACCAGACCCATAACTTGGGTGCCAAACTCAACTCAGACCTCCCTTTGAGTCCTCAGATTCTACCTATGAAATACCAGAACAAAGATTTTCCTTTCCATCAAGAAGCTGAAACTCCCCATGGCAGCCACGTACCTTGCCTGACCTCAGCAGAAACTCTCCTGGGCTGCTGTTACCTACGTACACTCATCCAGCAGAATCCCTGTTCAAGTCTGTCACCCTCTCTAGGCACCTTTTTACTCGTTCTCACCTCTGTTGAAAGAGAGAGAAACAACTGGTGTTAGCTTCACGGAGGATGATTTTTCTGCCACTCAACCTTGGGATGCTGAACAAGAAAGGTGTTGACTGCTGCCTCTAGTTGGCTCCCAATCTTGTTCTGTCACTTCTTGATTAAGTTTCCCAACAGTCACCTGAGTCCTGAGCTCAAGCCCCTCCTGGCAAGTTTTCCTCACCTGCCTCAGTGCCCTCTTTGTGCAAAAGCTAAAAATCCTGTGACAATCCCATCTCATGTGGAGTACCACAAGTGTAAGATCACAGAAGTGGGCAAGAGCCTTATCTTTGTTGAGTAAGATCCTTGATCTTGCAATCAGCCTCATACAAACAAAAAAATCACAGCCTTATGTTGTCCTCAAATAGCTCCCCCACCACACACACACACGGATAAAATATCAAGCCAGAACATCAGACCACCCAATCCCCTTTCAAAGGAGAAACCTCTTTTTGGTAAAGCACCCACTCACGCTGCTTACTGAATACATGTGACAGACAGTGTTTTCTTCTCCAGCTGAGCCAGCAAGTTCTCTGCAGCACTTGAAACCTCCTTATCTGGAGGGCTACAACTGCAGGGGGGGTGCATGAAGTTCCAGCATCTTTACCTCATCCCAGGAAATTCAGCTCCAGTACCTTGAGAACTGGACACAGTGATCTCACCCCCATAATCTTTTCTGGGCTGCATGTTAGCAACAGAACCAGGGGGAGGGAGAAGCTTTAATTTGCTATTCTGAATCTGCAAAGGACAAAATCGGTTTGCAAAGATTAACAAGTAGGAATGAATATGGAGAGGATTTCTAGGCACCACGACTCCCTGCAGAAGCTTCTCCATGGCTGGTGCTGTATTGGTGTTGCCCAGGAGCAATGTATGGGACCCATGGACAGTTTGACCTTTCTGCAAATGCTACTAAAACAACAAACAGAGCCAAGGCAGCTGGGTGAAGCCAATTTCCAAGAAGATGGTTAACCCATTCTCTGCCCCACAGAGATGAAAATGGCCATATGCACAGGTGCAGGACACTTGGTTACCTTCAGCTAAGGATCTACCCTGATAACAGCGGGGAGAAAGGTGAAAATTCACCCCTTCCTGTGAGCTAAGGACGTGTTGGCTGTGCTATGCAAAACACCTTTCCTGAAACGCCAGTGTAATCTGTGCACTGGAAAAGGATGAAATCCATGCCCTGAGTAAAGACACCTCTTGGCTATCTGACCATTGAGGGGGCCACAGGGGAAGTCTCAGATCCAGGGAGTCAACACTCCCACTCCCAAAAGAGAGAGGATTGCTCTGAATGTCCAAGAATTCCAGGATCTCGTACAAGGTATCAGAAATATCCTCTCCCTTTCTCATTCGGGGGGTACAATCACACCAAAATACGAAAAGCCTCGGATTCCTACACGACAGAAAACTAAAGAATGTTTTGAGCAGCACAAGCCCTGAACTGCTCCTCCAGAAAGAGGGATAACACGTGCAACTGAAGGGCACGTGTTCCCTGTGTACCAGGCACAGCCTAGTGCAGGGAGCAAAGAAAGCAGATGCTGTCTGAGAGGTGCTTTTGTTCAACTTGTACAACAGTTCTGGGAAAGGTGAAACTACTCGGAGCAGGCAGAAATATTCCCCTCTTTGACAAAAGCTGTCACTGAGTCAGAATTGATGCAGGATTGATAAGCAGCAACACTGATTTAGGATTACAGAAAAGGAGGGGCAGGGGGAGTAGGTGTGCTTATGAGAGATAGTGGAAAATTTCCTGACAAATGTTTTTAAAGAAAAATTTCTAAGTCTTCACAAAGTATGCAGCAGAAAATCCTTAGTTTTAATCTAAATAGCTCAAGACATCTGTTTCATAAGAAAACATCAGAATCCCACATATTCTAAGCATGTACTTTTTCCCCTTGACTTTTGAAAACATAACCACTGCAGCTATTACTCTAAATCGACAGTTTCCCAAATCAATAAGTCACTAGAAATAGTTAAGCAACCTGCAGAATCACATCAGAACAGAGAGCAAGTTTCTTCAGTTCAACAAAGACCTTGGGTGATCCAAACTGAAGCATTAACCATCTGTTAATTAAGCACCTCCAGGCTCTTGAAAACCAAGGAATAAATTTTCCTTCCTCCATCAGGGGAATAACGACTGTTGTCTGCAGTGATACACAATGCCACTGCACTCAGTGAGTTCTGCTGTGCTGCTTTAAAGCAAAAGCAGGAAGTCAGAACAGAAAGTTCCTAGGGAGAAACTCTGCTGAGACACAGCAACTCACAAGCTCCTTCAGACTTCCTCCTCAAATAATTTCTTGTCCAAATGAGACAGACTTTCTTCCCTCCCCTCCACCCCATTGCACAACCTTGTTTTCTCTCTCTGCAGGTGTCCCCAAATACCTCGAGCGGCAGGACAGTATCGCTCCCCTTCCCTGGAACCAGCAGTATATTCCACAGCAGAAAGCTAGCGGAGAACGAACCCTGCCACTGTAAACAGAGTATCAGAGCAGGTCCAGGCTAGGAGGTGTGGTCTGCAATGCTCCCTACGCATCATCCCCTTTCCAGCAGAGGCTAGTAGCCATCAGTTCAAAAAGCTGCACAAGAAAACCTGCCATTAAGCTCCCAAGGTAAATTCCTTGTAATCCTGCCTTGCACACAGCTGTGAAGAAGCACTTGTTTCGGAGCTTCCTTAGGCAAGAGGGGAAGAAGTGGTAAGCAAGCAGATGATCCCTTGTCTCATGCTGAACTTACCTTCCCTGAGAAACTCTAGCTGGGCTTGTAGGTAGCTCACTGCCTACCTCCCATCCGATTTCAACAGGGCAAACTTCCCCTGTGAATCCTGCCTCAAGTTTGATTCCGCTTTTAAAGAGCTGGCAACCTGTTTCACAAAGAGAAGCACAGAGAGCTTAGAAAAAGAGAAAGGCAAAGCGTAAGGTAACAGTGCAAGGAGCATCTTTCCAAAGCACCGTAAAACACACCCCGGGGGTAAGGTGCACACTTTCTCACTAAAGGATTTCTCACTAAAGCAGCCAGAGATGCCACCCTCTATCCTGCCACTGACCAAAGCGTCCCTTGATCCCACAGCACCGCCGAAAGGAAGCTAAGACACCCCTGCCTGCTGACAGCTGGAGATACTGAGGGGGATTTGTCACTCAGGGGCAGCTCCAGGACCTCCAGGCAGCATGAAGTTGCCCTCAGCTGTGTCAGCTCCCCCTAGTTAAGCCTGAGGACTTCTTGGAAGGGGACAAAGGAAAAAGAGAGCATGTTGAGATCCTGGCAGGTTGGCTCTTCATCACCTGGTATGGTTTTGTCCCCTTTGCTCACCCCTGCCCCAAATGCCTCTTTGTGTCAGCCCTCAAGGATAATATTTGCCCAGCAAACAAGCTTTGCCATACAAGTCAGGAGCGGGCAAACCCAGACTCTACAGAGAGCAAAAACCACTCTTCCACCGATTCCCACTGAGAAGACTCCAGCTGTGTCTGAACAGCAGAGACCTCATCAACCTGCAAAGAGAGGAGCTGCAAACAGCCCCATCTCCCTAGCAGCCAGCGAGGATAGGACCTGCAGAAAGCAAAGGTAAAATACATGGGGCCCGCCTTTAAGACCGTTATTTCAAAACCCAGACTAAAAAATGGACATGAAGACTACTACAACCCATCACGTTTTTCTTTAATACAGGTTTAACAGCGCCAGTGAGCTCCCTGAGCCATCTGGGAGGGCTCTGTGCTGCCGGAGGGCAGCTCTGCTCCTCTCAGACCAGGACAACCACCTCTCCACTCCTCACAGACTCAGCTTTGCCTCAGCCCCAGGACCACACATCCTTTGGGGCAGGCTCTAGCAGTGTAGCTGAGGCAAAAACCCCCAAACAAACCCATACCAAGTGAGGTACCTGTCTCTGAGCAAGAGAGTTTACTCACCATTTTGTTTACCGTTGCTGCAGAGGCGATGCTTAACACTGAACCATGGTCTCAGCTGGGATGCTGCTAGAACAGCACAAATAAGGGAGCAAACTGCTTTTCTGCACCTCGCAGCCTGTCTCACCTCTAATCTCCTCCTGGGGTCCTTTATAAAGCTTCTCTTAATACTGACCAGAACAAAAAAGCTTATCAAACACACAAAAATAAATAGCATTTTGGAGCTACATTAATGAAGCCTTAGCATTACATGGATAAAGGTCAGGAAATACAAAAAGTTACGGTTCCCATAGTAATGCTAATTCAACCATACTGCACATCCTGGGTGTTTAGTGGTACACGTAAAGAAAAAGGCTTCATCCACCGAAGCCAAAAAGGTTTTTGATTTAGTAAAGACACTTGAATACCACCCCCCACACGCAACATTTATTGTTCAGAGATGTGGATTTTCAGATCGAATTGGATTAAGCCAATCTAAGCATCATTACAGCTCCCCATATCTAGGGCAATAGCGAGAGCTCTCAAGCATGATTACAGACTGAACATTATTTGCCCAGCCTGAATAAAGGAAAAGGATCCAGGCGTCAGAACGTGTTGAGTCACCAAATCGCAATCGGCACCGATTCTGCACTTGGATGCAGCAGGGAGGTGGTAAGGAGAGATGGGAGAGAATAACCGACCAACCCCCACACACCCCTAACTAGTAAATGTTAATCCGTTTCTAGAAACGCTCATTTCTTTGATACAACTTGAAATATCCCCCTGCCCAATATCCCACCTCTCAAGTCTAGAAACAGGTTATGAATGAACTCCAGCCGTGCTGACCTCTCTCCAGCACAAATCTGTGTATTGCTCTACTCTCTGAGCTCCCGAGGTCTTCTCTTCATGCTTTACATAAAGCCCACACCACTCTTCCCAGAGGAACAGCTACAAGTGGTCCATTTGCATTTAGCAGCTTCGACTGAGCAACCAGATTTGCATGGGAAGCAAAAGACTCTTTTCTGTGCCATAGGAAACACATTGAATCAAAGGGGTTTGTGCATCTGTACTGGAGCAGGGGATTACTCCTCTGGCTATGTGTCTGGGAGGAAGGAAAGGTAGAGCAGAGATCTCACAAACTCCTTTCAGAGGCAATGAGGGTGAGGAAGAGGGAAGGCAGCTCTCAAGCACAGGAGCAAAGCGTGCAATGGAAGAAACACGTACATCCGGGGGGCATCCGCATGTGTCCTTTTTCCCTCCAATAAATCTGAATTCTTTTCCTGGGTCCCATGCTTTCAGACAGAAGGGCACAGTTCAGGACAACAGACACCTTTGAACTTCAAAAACCTGACAGGTGAAGAGAGAGGCTCTGGCAGAGCTGCTGCGAAGAGGTGCTCAGCCCTGCTAGACCCCAGGGCAGCCGCACAGCCCTGCTCAGAGGGCACCGAGCTGATGGAGCTGCTCGTGAAGCAACATCGACCCCAGAGTCTGCAGCAGGACACAGGAACACACGGCAGAAGTCCTCTGCTCCCAGGGTTACTGGGTGGCTGTGCCTTCACTCACCCCCCTCAGGGCCTTGCTGTCACCACCCCTTGGGGTGCACTCACCTTCTCTTTCAGGCTCCGGCATCAAGTCTCCACGTTTTAAAGAGGCTTTGCAGCCCTCCCCACAGCTGCAATGCCTGGCTATTCCTCCGAGCTGCACAAATGCCAGCCAGCATCTAGCCACACCTGCCAAGGGTAACACGGATTTGGTCACGCTTTATCTTATCTAAGAGATGATGACGCTCGTCTTTCTTCTTGGGCAAAGCTCAGCAGCTCTGCACCTGCGAGGAGGGGAGCTGGGCAGATGCCAGGAGCTTCAGCCTGCAGCAGTTCACACCAGAGTGGGATGGCTCTGCTGGCCTGTCCCACAAACAACCCGGCATTTAGTCCACAACCAAGAGTTATGGGGAAAATAAGGCTCGGCAATATTTACACATCTCATCTCACCTTCACTTCAGCTGCTAGCACGGGCAGAAAGCTCACCCTCCCTAGACACAGTGTAGCCACGCCAGTCCTTGCCAATAGATAAACCAGTCAATTTTATTTTACAGGGAGTCAGACCATTTGTCCGGAGAGAAGACTTCAACATCCATCATGTTGTCAACCTACAGGTCCCCTACAGCTTAAATGCCCAGCTGGAGATGAGCTTGGTTTCCTCCTCTTCATTTTACAGAAGGGAAACTGAGACAGGTAAAAGCACTGCTCTTACTCAGAGATGTTTTGCTGAATGAGATGGAGGGATATCCAGATACTGTAACAGTGAGGGCACCAAGTCTTCCTGTTAGATCAGGTGTTAGATCTGTCTCTCCACACCTGCACCTCTCCCAGGCTCCTGCTACGCCCAGCCAAGGGCTCACAGCTAGCCTGTGGTCTGCTTCTAACCTGCCTTTTCCAGAGGCTGGACTCACCAAGCTATGCCCAGACATAGCTGGATTTTTCCCGAAAGGTTTGCTTGCCATAGCCTAAATAACGTATTTAGACATTCCACAATTTTATTTTTAACACCACACAGCTACCAGTGCTACTCCTCCAAAGGGCTGCAGATATCCTGCTTGTTATTCTTTTGAAGAGCTTGAGATGGAAGCAATGAACAGCCAGACACTGTTACCTTGATTGTACAGCTACAACTGGAGCCTTCACTGCATTGCTTTAGCCTCATCCAGCACATGTGCTAAAGGCTAATTCTTTCAAAACTCTGTAGAAGACGTCTTAAGAGCTCTCCCCTTATTCATACTCTCATCTCCTCTTCAGAAACGCAGGTTGCCTCAGCCCATCATCTGCTGTGAACACCAACATCTTTGCATCTGCCAGGATCTTACCAGGGTCACACGCTCGGGCCAGCCCCCTGCCCAGACAGCGCAGGACCACCACAGCGCAGATGTCAGGAGGTTCACGGCTCCCAGGCACATTTTTAGAGGTCTCCTGCCATCCTCAGAACAACACAAACTTTTCCTGAGGGGCTTTCAGGTGTATGTAATCCTCAAACATCCCTCTGAACCAGGCAGTCCCTTCCACATAAATGGGGCCGTTAACTGGTGCAGAAAAGTGATACCAGCACAGAGATTAAACCAACAGAGCGGGGACAAGAGCTCCTCCTTCAGATGACATCTCTGCTAAATTAACTGCAATCACACACTTCACTAGATAGAAAGCAGGGATATTACAAGCCTCTTTGCTCTCAATCTTATTACTTGACAGATTTTCCTGCAGTTATGCCAACCAGATGAGAGCACTGTGCCCTTCCAGAGCGTTGTACCATACCCCATGTCCCCCAAAACAAACCTGTGATTAAAGTCACAGCCTCTAAGAGCACAAGACAGTATTAGTTCCTGCTGTAGTGCTCTGTGACACATGGTTAAGAGAAAAAAGGGCTTCCCAGTCACGCTACCTCAACTCAAATGAAAGCCAACCATGGCTCCAGGCTTCGTTTGAAAGTTCACAGTACCACAACCTATGCACAACCCACAACAGCTATTAACCTGAGGTTTGGCACCATTTTCTCCCAAAGCTCACAATATTTGTTATTCTACTGAAGTCCTGCAGTCAAGTGAACTACTGAGACTCAGGCATTCCTGGCAGCTTATACAAACATGCTGAAATCTCCAAGACAATCAGAAATCAGCGTGAGAAAGCAAATTAAGAACATAATTTTCAAAAAAACCACTTATGTCATCCCATGGCACCTTTTTTTTTTTTTTTTTTTTTTTAAAATGTCTGGCTGAGGGTTTTTAAAAGCTTCAGGCTGACAAACCTTTTGAACATATGGCCTGAGGAGAGCACATTGTGCTCCCTGCCACAGCACAAGCACACAGGGAATACGTAGTGGATCCACCCCGGTGCTCCTTGCACAGCTGCAGAGGTCAGGTTTGCTTAGCAAAATGTGGAATTAGGTCCATGCATAGGGAAATCCTTCTCGGTATCAGCTGAGAAATTAAAGCTTTAGGATGCAGGATGGGGAACTGCCAGAGAAATATTAAGAGGGGTAATCAGAACATCAGCAGCATCTGCCTTTCAAGCCTCTGGGCTATCAATACCTCAAAGGGTACACAGTGACAAAGGACAGAAAGCCTTACTAATTGTTGCAATTCTGCTCTTTTGGTGCAACAACAAAGCAGACCATTCAAGATTCAGATGTTCAAGGTAAACCAAGTATTTCCACCTCAGACTTCACATGGACAGCAAGCAAAGGCGCCTGGCAAGAACAGGGAAGACGCTGCTCTGCTCGGTGGAAGATGACACATTTGCTACAGCTGAAGGTTCCTGCCACTGTCTTTAAATCCGAGATGAGTTCCTGCAAGCAGGCAAGGAGAGGTGGGAGGATTTGGTCCTCAGAGCAGCCTTATCAAATCAAAAAGATTTAGACAGCAAGTAACATGTGGGTTATATTATGGAAACCAAACCTAGTTTATTGTACATAGGGATCAATATCTGCAAAGCTCTCTGACCATGAAGAACGTTGTGCATGGAGCTGTGCCCAGAGCATTTATGTCACCACCGACTGTCCTCATCCCATTAGTTTCTTCTCCAAGGCTGCCTGGCAAAGCCACGAGTGACAGCAGACCCCCAGCACTGCCTGTGTGCTGCTGCAGACAGCCCTGCATGGCGTCCCCTCTGCAATACCATCTCCAGATCAGTGGATGGTAAGGTCTTAATTCATTAGATGCATCAAATTGGGGTGGGGGGAGAAATTTTCCTAGTCAATGGCGACAGAAAAGCCAAGCAGACTTTCCGATCAGAGAGTTTATACTAGCCAGCTTAGCTCGCCACAGCAGAGAGACCAAGAGAAGAGTGATGCTCAGGAGAGTGAGAACATTGTTTGCGCAGCAAGGTAGCTTTGGAGAGATTTCATACCATCTTATGAAAGACCCTAAAATTTCATGCCTCAGGCCTCGTATCAGTCTCTGCAGCAGGATGCTCTGGCAAAGAGAGGATTCGTCCATTCCAGCCCATTGCAGTGTCTCAGAACCTCCTCCAGACCACCTGAATTGGCCAGTGAAAGGACAGACTAGATTGTTTATCTGCTTAATCTAGAAAAGCAATTTCCGTAGCACTGAGGAGATGTATATATATGCATCTGTATATACCTGCTTACATGATCCTCAGAAATAAATACAGCTCTAGAACATGAAAAATACGATGCACTGCCCGTGAACCTGGGTAAGGCAAGGCTAGAAGTTACTGGTTTTCTGAGCCCCACGATGCACAACAGCCATCATCTCTATCAGAATAAGCAAGGACTCAAGGGGTCACGTCTAAACAAGCAAGCTGTGTTTGGACTGTCCTGCCTCCTCAGGACATTCCTGAGCACGGCCATCTCAGTGTCCGAGGCTGGCGATCGCTGGCCTCTCTTCCCCTTGGCTGTTTTCAGGAAGTCCTGGAGGAAGGACCTGAGGTTCAACACAAGTTCACCCGAGTGCATCCCATGCGCACGGGATGTTAAAGAGAAAGACGCTGCGCTCTTAGGAGAGGGAAAGCTCTGGTATTTTTTCCTTCTGAAGAGGAGAAGCAGCAGTAACGCAGCTGCCATAGGGACCTGCAGCATCTTTACTGTGCAGTGTCATCTGCACCTGGATCGTGGCAAGAAAGAACATTCCCCAAGCAGAGGATGCTAAAAAGAGAGAAAATACAAGACTCCATTCAGGTCCAGCATGCAAGACCAAAGCCTCTGGCCCTCATGGCGAAGGAGCCTGCAGACTTCAGAGCCCCAGAGGAGGGGAGATGGTGGGAGGGGCGGCAGCGCCCCAGCCCGGACCCCACCCGGGCGGTGCTCCCCAGCCTCAGGAGCGGCGGGGGGGGAGAGAAGGCGACTTGGCACAGGAACGCGGATCCTCCATGCCCGCCCTTCGCCGGCCAGGGACCACCCACAGCCGGGGGCGAGCAGGTATGTCGCGCTGGGCGGGCGAGGCCCCCCCGCAGCCTACTGACCCCCCCAGCCCTCCGCTCCCCTCTCAGCCGCAGGGGAGGGACCGGAGGGGCCGACGAGGCGAAGGCGCCGGCGGGGCCCTTCGCTGGGGCGGCCGCTCCCCAACACCTCGCTGCCGGGCCCTCGCCGGCTCCCCGCGCCCCTGAGGGGGCCCTGCCCGGGCGCCACCGGCCGCACAAAATGGCGGGGGGCAGCCGCGCCGCTGAGGGGCCCCGTCCCTAGGGGCAGCGCACCCTCGGCCCGCCCCGGGGAGCGCCTCACGCCGCTTACCTGACCCGGCGAAGGCGGAGCGGGCACCTGCGGCCGCCCTGCCCGGGGGAGCGGAGCCGCCGTTAGCGCCGGCGGCGGCCCCGACCCGGAAATGAGCGGGGCGGCGGGAAACCCGCCGGACGGGCACCGGGCTGCCCCGCCGGCCGCCGCCTCCGGCCCCGGGGGGACGCAGCGACCCCGGTCCCGAACACCCCCCCGAAGGCACGAACCCCCCACAGAGCCGCGGGCATCGCCCGGGAGAGATCAGCTTCGGCGATCAGCGGCACCGAGCTGGGGGGTCGGTTTCGCTGTCATTAGAGGTGAAAAAGCTGTTCGCGTTATCAGCTGCATGCTATAACATTAATTACAGCACTTCTGCCGTCCTGGGATGGCGCCTAGCGGAGCAGCTTTCTACAGTTTACTGCTGTCAAAAGACTGGGGAAAGAAAAAAAGAGCCCCAGCCCTGCAGCACCTCTCAGCCAGCTCGGGGCACTGTGATTTCCCCGGCCCTGGGGCTCCCCGGGAGCGATGCCCGGTGCCGGGGGTTGCCCCAGGCAAGGCCCTGGCTGGCCCGGAGTCCGGGGGCTACCGCCTTCCCCCTGCCCCAGGCAGGGCAGAGCGTGGTATCTCACCGGAATAGACACACGACAGCCACTATCAGCTATTGCACCAGCTGATGAAGCGTTCAATGTCCCCAAAAGATGCCCCTGATTTGGAGAAGTTTCAAATTTGTGGATAACTTTTTACTAACCCTTTCACAGGTACCAAGCACCTGCAGTTCCCAGAAAATGGTGTTTAACGCCTCCTGGAAACCAGGATCTGTTCAGAAGCTCCAACAAAACAGAGGCTAATATCATTCAGGGCATCTTGACTTGGGCCGGAATGCACCATTTTTCACCTCATCCCATCCTGATATATGTTTACCCTGAGAGGATTTTAAACAGGATAGGGCCCAGCAAAACAAACCCACATCATACAGTGCATTCAAAAAAATATTTAATAAACCTTTAAAGGGCAAGGCAAGCAACCTACCACAGCCAGGTAAATATATTGAGAAAGTTTTTATTAGAAGGTGTATTTCTGCCAAAATAAATAGTTACCTTTTCTTCAGCAAAACATTAGAAAAAAAGAAACAAGAGGGAAAAAAGCATAAACAATTTAATACTGAACTTTTAAAGTGACTGTGAACACTACTTAGTGACATTGCCGTGTAAATACATGACTTGTGTATGCTATTGCTGGTCGAGTTGCTGCTCTGACATCAGTAATTTCCACAGGATCTCCACGTGCGTTGTGTGCTTAAGGGTCTTCTCCAACTCAGCGACAGCAGTGGAGCCCCAGACACATTTAGCTCAAAGAGCTGCTTTAGGTGCTGTTTTTTCAAGAGCAAGAGAAAACCCCGGAAGAAAGAGGTATTTATTTCAAAGTTACGTTTCTAAGTCCTCTGTTTGGAACTAGAGGTTTCCCCTCCCTGTGCAGGAGGGCTGATGTGGATGCAGTGACAGACTTGCTAGCAGAGCTGCCTGCAGGTTGGAAGCAGAGCCCTGGCCCATCGGTAGGCACAGGGAAGGAGTGAGAGGAGAGTGGAGCGAGTATCGCTGCGGGCGGAGAGGCAGAGACGCAGGGACATGCACGGCAGGCAGGCCAGGGCCCACTGTAAAGGCACAGAGTGTTGTTTGGCACAAATGAGCTGGCTGACGTAGCAGCCAGGTGAGGTGGTCCATTGTCTTATTGATTTAAGGGGAAGATGAAAACTTGAGGAAACTGTTGGCAAGGCCCTCTGACTCTGGCAAGGCTCAGCCCTGCCACCCACCACATCTAGCACGTGTTTAGCATAAATGGACCCCTAAGGAAGACACACACACACGGAGTTTTAGGTATTTCTCCCACAACCACTCTGGCAAAAGTGAAGGCTCTTCTCTCAGAGGAATGAGTGAATTACTAGATTAGTTTTTAAAAATGGATTAAAACACTGGGGAATATACCAGCAGTACTAGGGACACCCCAGTGCTGTCAGACAGCAGATTCTCTTTTATTCTCAGGGGTACACAGCCCTCCAAGAAGTCATGAGAAAACAATTCCTAGGTCCTATAGACAGTGGTCAGAAGGGAATTATTTTCTCCTACCCCTTGAAAATCAGCTTGCAACAGTATTGGCAGGCAGCAAACCAAACCCAACATAGCACACACAAACTGTGGCTTACGGAGCGTGCCATAGATGTGGACTGTTGTACACAACATAAAACAACTCTACAGTGTTGTACAGGTTAGGGGCTGGTTAGATGCACAAGAAGTTCACTATTAGCCTTAAAAGCAGCAAGTAGTATCACAGGAAAGAAAAAAAAAAAAAAGTGGATTCCTGAATGCACAGACCCTTTATGTGAAAGAGTGGAAATAGCAAGGGTTGGGACTCCTCCAGAGTTCAAGTGAATGCTGTAAGGACAGTTGGACATGGACTGCAAGATGAACAGAGGTCCAGGAGCCTGACCTCTCAACCACCAGGCCCTGGCAACTACCCGCTGGGCTGCCCAGCCACACATTTTGCTGAAGAAGGGACTGACTGCTGCAGACCTTGTTCCTATGAACTTGACACGTGTAGGTTAATCAGTGACTGCTGCCCAGAAGGTAACGCATGCCATGAGGTACATGTAAAACAAAGGCTTGAAGAATTCCAATTAGCACCATCGCAACAAACCTCTCCATATCCAATCCAGAGCCTATCACGAGGTTTCCAGGGATTTTAAAGTGGGGTCTGATCTAGAAAAGGCAGCACTGCATAACAAAAACCTGTTCTTCAAAAGCAGCCAAAGCCCTTTCTCTGCATCAGCAGGCAAGATGATCTTCCCTACTTTCTTCATCCTTTGCAATCTGTGATGAATGAGCAGCAAGAATTTCAAGCAAATGTGTGAAACTTCTCTTAAGGAAGAGGAGGGTAGTTTGAGGTATTTTTGTCAGATCTGCAGTTCCTTTATCAGAGCTTAAATCTATAAAGCCAACAAGCTATCACCCAACAGCCATTGCATCACTTGGGGAATAAACACAGGTGAAGAAAGAGTTAACACGGAGTGGTGCCTTCCCAGTATCCGTTCACACCCTGCAAATTAGCATAGGGAAAACAGGAGTTTCCTCCCTGAAGAGTTAGACCTTTATATTTAAAGCCAGGCTCTGGTTTGTGGTTACAGTTTGAAGTGTACAAAAGCTCCCCTTTGAGAGGTTAACATAACCACCTAAACAACAGAGGCGGCGAAACACAGAATGGAAGTCAGGCCCTTTTACCAGGCACAGCGGTTAGCCTCTTGAAATGCACGGACCAGAACCAGCAAGCCTTCTGGATCCCAGCACTGGAAGACAGTGGCACCAGCCCAGTCAGTTCTGATGCAAAAGGAGAACAGAGGAGATCCAGGGAATAAGGGTGCCAAGCTGCAATTTCTTAGCACACTCTGTTGCCAAGAGAATTTTGTTTCATAGTTTAGTGGTTTACATAATCACTCAGTAGTTTTACCAGTCCAGGAAGAAGGGATAAAAAAAATAGTTGCATCATTTTCTCCACCCATATATTAACACAAACAAGGCAGAGTCAAAAGGGCAGCAGCTTCTAAGCACAAGATTTTCCTTATCCAGCTTTGCCCCTCACAGATGTTTTGCTTCTGGATGAAATGCCTTCATCTCTTGCCACTAAATATCTGTATGTTCTTGCCAATTGCTCTGTGTGCGTCAGGGACGAGAGACATGCATTTGGCAAACTAAGCAGCTGTGCCTGTGCCACTCTCCCAAAGGAGGGAGCCCAAAGCAGTGGAAGAAAAGAAATCCCACACCAAACCACAAAATAAACCCCTTTTCTCAATTCCAATTTTCATCAAATTCACCCTGCTCCCACTGACAGTAGCTTGTGGCTGGTTCACTTCGATTAGAGTTATATCCATCTAGCAGTAAGCTTTTTCTACAGGCTTTAGACAATCACAAGATTGACTTGTTTTATAATCCAATATTCCTATTCTGGGTTCAGAATGCTCCAATTTCTTCTCTTCCTGTAGCGACTTCCCTGTTCCCTAATTGCCTAAACTACGTGAAGCTTAAGACTAAATCTGACTGCGTAAGTGCAGGCCTGCTTCATAAGCTATGCAGGCCCTTGTGTTACATAGGTAGGTTACATCCAGGAAGGGCAGTGGGGGGACGCTGAGTCCCAAGCTTGTATTTGCACTGGCATCTCCCAGACAGTTGGTTAGCACCACAGCTGTCCAGTCTATTGCCTCCCTGCTTGCAATGGCCACTGCAGAAGAGTCCTGATACTTATCACAGTCTCCACCACAAACACTCAAACCCATACCCAGTGCACAGTTGTGCTGGTAGGAAACAGCACCCACCACCTCACCCACACTGCTCATGCAGATGTGATCGAGCAGATTCACTACTTCCTCCAGCTAGTAGTAGAACTTCTGGGGTTATTTTCCCTTTCTATATCAAAGGTGCAAAAGAGAGTCTATTATAAATCACTATTCCACGTATAGGCTATGTATCAGCTTCAGATACCCTGTCCTGCTCCCCAGCAAAGACAGCGTATGTTTGCTTTGGCCAGTTGCATATTGTTTGTGCTAGGAGAGGTAGAAGACGCCTCATGCAGCTAGACATGCTGCAGAAAAAAGATACCAGGAGCTGGTTTGGTGTCATAGTGCAAGGACTTAAGCTGAAGTACATGCAATCCCCAGAGGAAGCCACGTCTCACCCTGTGAAGAACAGAGTTCATGCTTCTGCACTGCAGGTCACAACCAGACCAGCACCAAGAAGGCAGTACCTCACAAGGCACAGTCCTGCCCTGCTACAGACCCACTAGCTCTGGTGTTTTAAGGGACGAGGCAAAAGTAGCCCCTTCCAAACAGGCTGCACGTGCACCAACACTCCTAACTTCACTTCCACTTCTCATGCTCCTGCTATTGCCAGCTGCAGAGCCATACCTGCGAGCCACGACATGAGACAGGCAAGCGGTGAGGCTGGTATGGCTACAAGCCTAAACCCTTCTCACTCCAAAGCTTCAACATCCAAACTCTTCAAAGCAATAGAGCCAAGCCCCAGTTTGGCAGGAGATGCCTTCTGTATCACCCACTTGGAATTCCCTTCAGTTGTACGGTCCCTTAAGGAGCAAAGCCTGACCCCTGACAGAGGCAGCCATTTCCCCAGCACTTGCTGTGACACTCCACCACAAGACACTCAAAAATAACATGCCCTGCACAATCTCACCTTCCTACAAGCATTTCACATTGCTTCAGCTGCTAAGCTGATCCCAAGATAGTCAGGCTGAGCTTTTCCAGGGCAACCCCACACTAATTCCATTCACAGTGACAGGAATGGGGCCTCAAATTCAATGCTTCCCTGGAAAAAAAAAAATCTGCCTAAATTACTTCTTTAAAATAAACTCAGTGACTTACTTAACACTCAGAGTTCAAGCTGCAGCAATTCCATGAGGACAAAAATCAAAAAGGGAGAGACCAGGACAACATGAATCAGGGTAAATATGTAACTTCTCTTCATTTCTGCAGTCCCAGTGCAGTCTGAAGCAGGGCCAGCTCTGGCTTCCAGTGGGGATGCAGTTAAGGGACAGAGGGAAGGATGAGGCTTCAGCAAAGAAAGTCAAGAGGAGATTTGGAAGCCATGAGAAAAATTGGTTCGGCAAGAGGCTACTTCAGCACAAAGAGTTAAGGGATGTCAGATGATTTAAGAAAAAACAAGACTCATGCTCTAAAAGACAAAGGAAGCTAAAAGCTGTGTGAACTTGAGAGCGTCATCTACATCCCAATTATTTGGCGGTAAAAAGCCAACGGCAATTCAAAGTGCATTATTTGGGAGAGCCCAGCTGAGTTCGCATCAGCCTGGTCACGGGCAGTGCCCAGGCCTCAACACAAGCCTAGAGCAAGGTATCAGCCCATGTGTGCCTTTGAGCACAGAGATCCCTTGCCTGGCCCAGCGGGCAAGAAATGGCTACAGTCAATTCCACCAGTCTCCATCCTGGGGAAATCCCCTTTGCAGCATATTCAGGAGCACAGGGCAGCCCGCTGCTGAGGGATGAGACTGGTCCCACCCTACATCCGCTCCCCTTCCCACCCACCCTCATCCCCTCACGGCAGCAGGCTCAGAAGAGTGGCAGGCACTCTTTGGCACAGTCTAGAGGTGGAAGCTTTATCTGAAACCCTTCCCGAGTGAAGAGGGAAGCCTGCATGTCCACGTTGATGCAGAGTAAGCCCAGCATGAGCTGACGCTGGTACTCCTCCCACTTCATCATGACATCAGACAGGGAACGGTTGCTTCTCATCCACATAGGCAGTGCTTCACCACAAGCTGACGCGGAAGAAATCGGCAAGCTCTGAGGCCCTCCAAGCTCGAGGTGATAGTAGAGCCTGAAAGGCAAACACATGCAAAGAATCAGTACATGGGAAGGCTTGAGCAGGTCACCAGACCAGAGCTCCAGAACCACAGAGCTACTTTGTTCTACCACTGACTGCCTGATCACAGAATCATTCAGGTTGGAAGAGACCCTCAGGATCATCGAGTCCAACCATCAGCCCGACTCTACAAAGTTCTCCCCTACACCACATCCCCCAACATCTCATCCAAACGACCCTTAAACACATCCAGGGATGGTGACTCCACCCCCTCCCTGGGCAGCCTATTCCACTCTCTGACCACTCTTTCTGTCAAAAATTTGTTCCTCGTGTCCAGTCTGAACCTCCCCTGTTGCAGTTTAAAGCCGTTCCCTCTTGTTCTGTCACTAATCCCCTGTGAGAAGAGACCAGCACCAACCTCTCTACAACGTCCTTTCAGGGAGCTGTAGAGAGTGATGAGGTCTCCCCTCAGCCTTCTCCTCCTCACACTGAACAGCCCCAGCTCCTTCAATCTCTCCTCACAGGATTTATTCTCCAGGCCCTTCCCCAGCCTCGTTGCCCTCCTCTGCACTCGCTCCAGCACCTCGAGATCTCTCTCGTATTGAGGTGTCTCTCTCATAGTGAGGTTATCTTAGTCATCAGTCTCTGTGTGTGCCCGTTTTTCCCCCCTTGCATCTCTTGATTATTCTGACCATGAGCTCTTGTGGGTAAGAATCACCCCCTTGTACTAGGATCCAAATCACAACTGGGACCCTCTGTCTACTACTGTAACACACAGTTTCCCATTCTTGTCCAAGCAATGCAGTCTTGCCTGAGCCTCAAGCCATGGCCTACTGCAGGGAGTTCACTTCAGAAGCACAGGCGCACACGCAGACCCAAAGACAGTCTCATTTGGAAACCCTCTGATGTTTCCTGGCCACCCTAGTGCCTCCCACCCTAAACCAGACCTAGATCTCGAGGCAGAAAAGATCATTTGAACACAAGTACCTCTTGGAAAGAGCTTTTAGGAGACCCTGGGCCTGCAAATGCCATGCAGACAAGCACCTTTGTTTTCTACCATGGAAAGAGACCATGGAATAAGCTAGCATATTGTTTTAATCAGACCTACATCTTCTGCCCTATTGCTATAGTAACAGCTTTGTTACAGGGTCTGCCCTGTAATGGGAAGAAGGAAGGAGACCGTGTGCCAAGTCTATCCAACAGTTAAGGAAGCCAAGAAACCAAGGACCAGATTTGCATTTAGGTTGGACAGTAAATCCTTCTGGTCAATTTGTGCCTTACTTGCTCTGCTCCAATGGAAGAGAGTCTGTAGAAGTCAGAAGGTGAAAAGGGAAATGGAGAGCTCCTCCAGACCAGTGCTGTGGAGGAAAGCAGACATACCTGGCTGAAAGATGGCTGCCCAGTTTCTTCTTGGCTTTCTTCACAAGATAGTTGCAGATTTCAGTCATCTGCTCCCTCATCCATCTAATATCCTCAGGGATATCTGGGAGCCATTCCAGCAACCTGGGAGAAGACAGGAGACAACCATTAGTTGGGCCACACAAAGGACAGGATGAAAAGAATGCCAGTTTTGCCTCCTATCAACGGTTACTCATTATTTTTAGTGACAAATACATTAAGAGTCATTTACAGTACCATTCACAGAATTAAGGGGGACAATCTGTGAAGGCTGAGAAAAGCCCAGGAACTTATTCTTTCCATTTTGCATCTGCACTTCCCATATTTTTCACATATTTCCAGGTTTGGAAAGAGTCTTTCCCCTAAGTCTACCTATCACAAACTATCTCCTTCTGGACACTTTTCATAGGGTATTTCATACTAAGAACAAGTCTGACAGACCTGTCTTCCCAGCCGTGTAAGTGTAGAGCTGGAGATGGCTAGGACTACTCTACCCCTCACTCCAGAGGGGATCCACCTCTTGTGTGGTTCCTACTTTCATCCCCACACTCCCAGTTCAGAAGTCTCTCTCCAGGCTCCAAAATTTATCACCATTTTCTGGGGCAAGTTCCAGCACACAGCCGTCTTCCTTCAAGCTGGAACTACTGACTGTAGCTAAATGACACACGAAGGTAGGAAAAGTTTTGGGTTTTTTTGTCATAGATCTGCTAAGCGCCAGGAACTCTTTTCCCAGGAACTCTGGTACTGCAGAGTTAAGAGAGGATCCTACTCTCTGTCCATTCGTGCCCCACCAGCTACATCAAACCCTTCGCTGCGCTGAGAACACCAGTGAGGGAACCAGCTGAAGGCCTACCTGACAGTGAAGGAAACTGCAGACTCCAGAGGCAGCATATAGGGAACCATCATTGCCGTGGCCACGCGTATAGGCAGCATGTTGGTGATGCCAGTCAAGAAACTTCTTCTTTCAGCACAAGCTTCCAGAAGAGCTGAAGACAGAAGATAACATGGCTGAATCCCCCCAGTGGGACTATTCCTTTCCTTGCCATACCCCAGAATATACCCAGCCTGAGGTCTCCCCTCTCCACTTCTTGAGGAAGTCTTGCTCAGGGTAGTAATTCTCTGAGCACAGCTGAGAACAGCAGCTTTTAGCTTTATCAGACTCCCAAAGGAGTGAGCAACAAGATCCACTCCTCTCCTTACCATGCAGAACACTGTCAAATGAGTCAACCTCTCCCAATTCAGCATCCATAGGGCAGGCCACAGCTTTATCTCAGAGGCCCCAACTCCATCTGACCATCAGTGGGTGCCAGTTCAATCCCTGGGGATGGCCCAGCCCAGCCACAAGCAATACCCACACATTCCAGTAATCGTCTGAAGTGGACCAGAACATTTCTGAGAAGATTACCAGGGCTCTCTCCCTTGGATCGTACCTTGGTTCAGTCTGGGAGGCAAGTGTTCAAAGATGTGCTCTTCAACAGCAGCAAGGGCAGTATTGTCCTCCAGTTGGTCCTCAGCTTCTGTTTCTTCCTCTTTCTTCTCTCCTGGGGGAGCTTCTATGGCAAGGAGAGGACGGGCAGGACTTGGAGGATGAAGGAGACCTGAGAAGAGAAGTCATGCCATAACGATGATACAAACTAGCTGCCCTGCCTTGCCAGGCCTTTAGAGTGTCAGTCCTCACTTCACCCCAACCCACACAGACAGACACCACACCCAGCCTCTTTAGCTTACATCTACTGTAATGCTTACCACAATGAGTTAGAAACCTTGCTGCTTTAAGATCATCCTCTCTTTCCCCACCAGGAATTTTAGGTTTTCCCCTTTAAATACCACAGGGTGCTGTTTGGCAGTGTTTTGTTGCTATAATCTGCCAGTCACCAATCTTGCAGGCAAGATTTCCCTCCTGCAGCTTAATCCACAAACACAGCTGCATGACAACTCTTATCCCAGTAAGGTATGCATCACAGTACAAACAAATGGGCTTGATCTGCTCTAAATTGACACTAGGTGGCACCAAACACACACTCAAGAGTTGGAGGCAAGAAAGTCCAGGGCTTGCACCTAGAAGAGTGAAACTAGTGTCAAACTGCCAGACGCTGGGGGCTGCTGAGGGCATGCCTGCACTCTGCACCACTGTGCCACATTAGACACACCCTGGCTACACATAAAAAGCAGCAGGGTATTTGCAGGAGGTCCAAATGGCTCTGGTGCCTAACTGTGTTGGTGTAGCACTGAGCACGTGCTAAACAGCTTCACTCAGTGCCAGAACCACTGTGCTGGTGTCAGAGTGGTTACAGTCCTTCTGTGTTGAACTGGAAAAGTGTCCACTCCACCTGTGCTTCCTGAAGTGCTAAAATAGACTTATTAATGGAAATTCCATATTCCAATATCTGAAGTACAGCTCAGTTCTGCCCTTCCACCTTTCATATGCACCACTGACTATCCTCAAAGCCAAGGTACCAAGCCTGGCAAAGAGGCAAGTCAGCGCACCCTACAAACACCCAGTGCCTTACCGTTCCTCTTCAGGAAGTGCAGTGCGTCCCGATAGCCCTGCTTGCACATATCCCGCAGCACCTGTGGGCAGAGGAAAGCAAGAGCAAGTCATCTGGAGATTGGCTGGCTGAGGAGAGCCAACACCCAGCTCAATGCTGGCTTTAGAGCAATTCTCCTGAGGTCTCCCAAGGACGAGTCTCATCCCTGCCAGCTCTTCCTAGGCTTTGAGCAGGAATGGGAAGTATAACGTGAATACATTGGGTAGGGGAATCACAAGATAATTCAGATTGAAAGGGACACCTGGAATCCTACCTAAGTACGGGCTTAGAGTTGCAGCCACCTTATTGCCCCATCTAGAGCTGACGCTGCTGTGGGCAGCCTTCAGAGAGTCACTCTGACAAGCAGCCCAGAATACTTCCCAGCAGATGCCAGGAAGGGCCACTGCATTTGCAGATAAAGACAGCTAAGACTAGAGAGGGAGCAGGAAAAAACTTGCCCAAGTAACTCAGCACACAAATGCATGCTTATTATGCCCAAACACCAGGGCTATCTGAGGCTGCATTTGCTCAGAAGCACGCAAAACGGTTTGCAGTGCCACCTGCTCCACTGGTACTTTTTAGGAGACAGTCACTGGCTGCAGGCTGGCAGCTCCATCCTGACCTTAAAGCACTCAAGAGCTCATTGGTTGTGATGGCTGATACATCCTTATTTATGAGTGAGCCTGACTTCCTGGCAAACACTACCCTAGAGAGAGTGACATGGGAATACTTTCCAAGCAACTGCTACCACCTAAATTCCAGATCTTCCAGTAGCAAAAGAAAACCAAGCCACCTATAGAACCTTGCATGGATGGTAAAGGTTTGCCAAGTCACTGGGTTGATAATGTCAAGGTTAAAAAACAGACAAACAAGTGATACAAAACTAACACTGGAATCTTCTGCTAAAGTGCAAAAATATAGCCAATGCCTATATATTGAACCCAAGTTCTGGTGCTGCCAGGAGACTCACCTGTGGCTCCGGGGGGAACAGGGCCTTTGAGAGGCGGTAGAGGTTGCGAAGGTTGAACTGGATGCTTGTATTGGTGACTCTCAGCTCATGCATGTTTGTGGAACTGTCCCGTGGACAGATATCACTCTCTCCTGAGAACGGAGACACTGTGATTGTGTTCTTCAGCTCATATCGTGGCAAGTTGTCAGAAATCCCTCCGTCAACGTATCTCTGAAATCAAGACAAATGAAACACTCGTCAGTCTCATAACTAATCAGGTAGCTTTTTTACTCTGTGTTGCTGTTCATATTGGTGCCAACAACTTGAGAAGAGAATGGAATACATCCAGCAGCATTGGAGGAGTCTAAACCAGTGACAGCACAGCTGTGTGGTCTATAATCCCCTTTTGCTATGTGCCTGCCTTCCTTCCTATGGTCAAGTGTGTTGGTCACAAGTGTTCAATGAGAAAGGCATATTCACTTGTGTGACTGCTGACTTACATCTCCTATGGTGTTTAACTGCTGTCCAATTAAATAATATGACACACCAACAACCACCTGCAGTGAAAATTAGCACTGATCTAAGCTGTCACACTGTGACATTGTGCCATTTTTCACTTGTGTTTAAAACAAATAAGCTCAGACACGAGTCCCCACTGGCAGAAGGTTTGTTACCAAGAGTAAAACCAGCTGACTTGTTGCTAGCAGGCTTATCAAGCAGCAATCCCAACTCATGCATACACATTTGGAATCTACTTGCTGCGGTGTGATAACAGAGCACAAGGGACTTGGGTTTTGCTCTTAACAGGCACCCTCTTATCAGAGAATGTTCTGTACCTATGTACCGTAACACATTCGTGTTATCCTTGCAGGAAGGGCAACCCCAGTAGCATGTACTCAATTCACAGTATTCGTTGGAGCACCACAATTGCACAAGGAGCTGAGCAAGACAATCCCTATCACAGGCCTTTGGCAGAGTAAGCAACACGCAGAAGATAAAAGGAAGGGGATGTTGGTCAAGCCAAAAGAGCAGGAAATTCGAGACCTTTGCAGAGCAACAACTCAAGCTCTTGTGACCCTCGGTTACAGAATAGTCCTGCTGATTTTCTATTGGGTTGATCCTGCCATTTGCTGCCTGGAACCCTTCCCTTTGGAGGGGTTCACACGCAAGTCATCGTACAGGAGCTACACAGCCCTGTAAGCAGCAGCTGTAACATCTTTCAGCTCTCTGCTGGGTGAGGAGCTGAGCTGGCAGAGGCTGAACCCAGGCACAGCACAGAAATGCTCATCGGAAGAGGAGGTGCTCCAGTCTGTGTCTTGCTTTGCCTTGTCTCACAGGCAGACGGACCACCAACATCGGTCTTTTGCTGCACAATGCCTAGGAAAATGCCAGCTGCTTTGCCTGGAGGGTGCTTTACACTTTGTTCTCTCTTGCTCTGGATGGCAGATAGGCAGAGACCTCTTCAAGCAGCTTCTCTGAGCCTAGGGAACAGTACTTAGGCTGAAAGCAATCAAATTCAGCTATAGGAATCCAGCTCCCATCAAGCCAAGACAGTCAGGGTGGACTGACTGCACAGTAGGTTTCTTGGGGGCAAACTAGACCTCAGGGCTCTCTCTGCATACAGCCTACAGGTACAGGTTCAAGGGAGATGGCTTGTGATTACAGTTGTAGGCTACAGCAGCACTAACTCACAGGACAGGGCATTTTATCCTCATGCCAGGCCTTGTTCACCAAACGCAGTATCAAGACAGATGTAGTTAGGGACTCCTGCACCACCTGGATTTGGGCAGTGAATAAAGTGGAAACTCAAGGAGTACACCCTCTCAAAAACAGTAACAGCTTGCTTACAGGATGCTTTCTAGACAACAGAGGTGCCAAAAGTCAGTTGAGCCCTTTTAAAGTGTGCATCAGTTTTCCCCAAGCCAAAAGCACCCACAGCAAACTGTCATTGTCATCATCTCCCCAGAGCTGCTCCACGAAAGCCAGACTCGGCACAGCTGGAGCTGGAGCCAGCTGGCTGACTGCCTCTGCACGGAGGAGACCACGACAGGCTGAGTGGGGCGAGGGCAGAGCAGAGCAGGCAGCACCTGCTTTGTTTAAAGGTGGAAGTGAGTGTTCTGGCCACTTAACTAAGACAGCACCGCTAGTTTCGAGGTAAGGATGCAGAAACATGCATTTCCCTGAGGGTGGCAGCCTGAGTGCACAGATGCCATTAGAAGGCTTAACTACAATAAGGCTGACAGGCAAAGCCTTCTCACTGCACGGAAATCTGGGAATACACGTGCAGACCCTGCTTTCTGGTCCACCATTCCTTAGTCAAGATCAGCTGCCACTCTGGATTTGCCTGAACCTCCAGCCTTACCACTCTCCAACCTCCTGCCAAGCCCCCAGCAGCACAGAGCCATGGGCTGGAGCCACCGGCTGCTTGCAGGCATGAGCAGCAGCTGCTTTTGGGGATGGTTCATGGACTGGGGCAGTTTCTGGAGTGCCCAGTTCCATTCCCTTATTGTGTCCCCCCCGTGCACAGGGCCCCTTGCTCACATGAACTGACAATTAGCTTTTTGACCCTTGTTAAGGGTTCATCTCACCCACGTGCTGCAGACAGCTCATGGCTAGAGCGTGTGTTGACAGGTCAGTTATCAACCCTTCCACTTCTTGGTATTTGAGAATTTTTTTTTTTTTTTTCCTCCCCCACCCATCTTCATCATCCACTCCATGGGACTACCAGAGCTCAGAGAATTGAACACTGAAAAAGATTAGGAGGAAGGCAGAATGTGGATTTTACAGCTTGCACACAATGATGTTGCCTTGAAAAATGTCCTCATGCCAGGCCTGTCAGTCTGTCCTGTGGCAAATACAGTCATTGCAGGCATGCTGGGAACCATGCAATCCTGTTTCAAAACCTTCTCCCAGGCTCATACCCAACCTCTTCTCTCACCAGCCCCCACTTCACAGACACAAAGAGCCATGACTTTCTGGGGAAGAGGTAGGAATTAATTTCTTCATCTCATATATTCCCTCCCGACGTTTCCCCATGAGGAATCTTGACATGAGAAGTCATCCCTCATGTGCCCTGTGCCAGGGCAGCTGCACATTCCAGAAACCCCGATGTTGTACGCACTTTTGGAATTTTGAGATTCCGTCTGATCCACACTGACCTCAACTCGCCCCAAAGCGGTGTCAGGCAAGAGCTACTGCTGTGCTCCCACCAGCTGTGGGACAAAACCCTGCCTGCAGTCGCTGAGCAAATGCCAAACCATTACTGGTTCTGTCACCTCTCTGAAGGGCTGGACATTGGACATTTCTTGTGGGTCATTTCCCTGCCCAACGTGCTTGCACAAGACAAGAACAGCCAAGTTGTATATTATGCAGGAGCAAAACTGACCTCGCTTTTAGCGGACAAGTAGCAGCGGGAACAGATCTGATGCTGTGCTCTGACAGACTGAGGCATCCTGGTCAGGTCACTTATGGGAAACATATACATTAATAGCAGTTCTCCATCTCCCTTCTGACTATTTAGTTTGCAAACAAACTGCCTTTTAATGTGTGCATTAACCTATGTAGCACAAGGGGAGTCCAAGCTCAATGGAGGCCCTTAGGCATATTCAGAGATGCTCCAGCTCTGCACAGCTTTCAAATGTTTTAATTTCTAACATGCAAACACGGAAGGGAGAAATTGCTCTGGTCAGCCTTGGACGGGATGTTAAAGAAAGCTCCAACAGGCAGCAGAACATTATTCTCAGAGGAAGGACAGGAAGAACTCCACAGAAAAGAGGTCTGGTATCAGCACGACTAGTTAAAACCCTGTAGAAAGTGTCAGGCACATGGGAGAGAGACTACACTCATGATTTCTAACCTGGACCCAGGTTCTTTCCACATGCAGAGGATTGGAGCCTCAGCGATGGACAGCATTGTACCAAGCAGCCAGGAGAACCATCTGCTACATCAGCCAGCACTTGCCCAGATTACTGTACATTACTACCACGTTAAATCCTCTAGTCCTCAGGGCATTTATAGCCAGCTGCAAGCAGCAGTGGAAAGATGGCACATCCACTGTTGGAAGTTGTTTATTTGGGAATTTCTCATGCCTCTTCTGGCTAATTGCTGCCAGCAGACCAGGCAATAAGACTGCCAAAATTGAGTACCAGCATTTCTGTCTTCTTATTCATTAGTACATGATTTAATGAAGGAGCATCTTAGAGTCTTACTCACCACTCCACGCAAGGTTGGAGGTATCAGCCCACAGTAGACAGGGATAAAGGTGCTGCAGACACAGGCCTGAGAGGGAAAGAGATCCAGAATGTAATAAGCAAATCAAAACCTACTGAAGCTATTGCTCTTCTCAGAATGCCACACTGGCACGTGCTGGCAATTATACTCCAGTACTAAGGACACTTGGAAAGCAAGGCAAAGCAAAATTGCACACAGGTCCTGCCTAGCCCTCTGCAGTCAGTTTCCATTCACCTGGATCAGCTCCTCCTTGGAATTGAAGTCTGACAGTATCACATTTTCTCCATCAGAGACCCGTGTTAGGGAAATACCCAAACGTCCCGCTGCAACCTCATGCCCATTCTCTGGCACGGTCTTGGACAGGCAGATCCGAATGATCTTCACCAAGTTGAACGATGGGTGGAGAGGGCCCAAGAACCTCTTGCGGGCTTCTTTCGACACTCGAATAATGCTGGCACCAGCCTCACCTGCAATGAGAGAAAGAAAAATGCACCATGAAATCCTAGAAAAAACAGCCTTCTCCTTTACAAAATAAGGCACAGGAAAGCCTCGCTCACAGCTTTACTCAGAGGTTTCTCCCCACCGGCTGATATATAATTCAAGACGAGAAGCTATTGTGGGCAGTGTTACAGAAGTCATGAAAGTTTGCTGTCTTGGCCCTCACACTCCCCCATCACAAAGAGCTACCCTCATCTTACATATGTTTTATAAAGTCAAGGAAGATCACATGCATCTGGCTAAGGCCTCACACTTTTTCTTAAATCCTGTTTCACTGGCCAGTACAGGGCTGGTGAAAACACAGACTAACAAAGAAAACAAGGGAGATGCTTTAACAGCTCTAAGCTTACGGCTAAATCCACTTCAAAACATCTTCAAGTAAAACTTTTCCAGTAAGCACCTTCTTTTTCTGACAGGAAAAAAAGTCATCTGCCTGTAAGCAAAAGTGCCAGCAAAGAGGAATGTCAGTGCTTTCCAGCTAAGTGATCCCAGCTCTGCTGTGAATGTCAGACCATCTCAGGTAAGACAGACACTATGCTCCATTAGTGAATCAGTGACTGCAGAGTCTTTGGTGTCCCATCCCTTCCGTGTCCAATTCCACAGCACTAAACTAGGCCCTGATGGCAAGCAGGACTCACAAAGGCATGCCTGCTTTACCCTTTCACACAGTGACCCAAGCTGGGTTTGGAGGAAAGGAGACATGCCATCTGCACAAAAGGGAAGGGATCTGCTAAGCCCATTATCTCATGGTCACTAGGAGCCCAATCTGGCAAGAACATCAGAGCTCTCCAGTGGGAAAGGAGGCATGGGAGAAAACAAAACAAAAACATCAACCCAAGCCAAACCCTCAACGCCCAGCATACTGCCCTTTGCACACACTGACTGCCGTTTCCACACGCATCTCCCAACCACGGTGAGATACAAGACAACAGTTCCTCTAAGTGCCAGCCCAATGCACTCCCAGTGGCATCGGGAATATAAATGCAAGATGAATGTGAGGGGAAGAATTAAAGAAACGAGGAGAAAAAGAGATATGCTTTCACAAATTAAGACTTCTCTCCAATCAAACTGAAGTTCAGTTCCTGGAGAAAGATGAAAGACTATCACCTCAAGCCAACTGGAAATCCCTCTGTTTTCCTCTCCCACCCAGTCTTGCAATTGCAGAAAGGAGGCAGCAGAATGAAAGGACCCAAGTTAGATCCAGGCTAATAAATATAATGGAGATAAGAGCAACCCTCAACGCTATGTTGACATATCCCACTCTTTTGCAATGCACGTGTGCCAGCAACATGTTTTCCATCACACAGCCTGGGAATGTGATTCTGTGCTTAGGAAACCCATCAACATCAGTAGCTGAAGCACACACAGAACTGAACCCCTGAACACGACCAGGAACTCTGGGGTCTGGATTTCAGGCACTGCGAGGTAGCAATTTTGCAGAAAATCCGAGTTTCCCCCTCTGAAGCAATTATTAGCACTATAATCCCAGACTTTTGCTCTGTCCTAGAGCAATGTTTAGCAGTCTAATTCTGATCTCACTCACCCAATTAGCAGTAAGCCCAGCCTGTTCCAGATAGAAGCCACATGGTTCAACATCCTTCCCAACATGAAGGAAGTCAGCCTTACATTTTATCAGCAGCATGACATTAGCACTCTTAACGCTCCCTAAGACACCTTCACATCTGACAAGGGGAGGAAAGACACACAAAGAAACTGCAACAGAGCCAAATACCAACCAAATCCCAGCCCAGCACCTTGGCCACACCACCCCAGGGAACTCCACTGCACCGAGTGCATTGCAGGGAGTCTCTGGCTTAGCTGAAAAACCCATCGGGAGGGTGGGAGTTGAGCGTGCAGCTGTGGGGAGACACCCTGTGTGCAAAGGCAATGCTGGGGGGGCGGGAGCGAGTGCGTCACCCAAGACTTAGAGAATGATGCTTTCAGACTTGGCGTCTCAGTGTGCAGAAAGATTTGATAGCAATTCTGAAAACAACTGCAATTAAATTGAGCTTATCACTGTTTGAGCTAAACTGTGAGTTGGGACAAACAAAACAGCAAAGTCCCAACTATTCCAGGAAACAGACTGTCTCAGCATTTGAGAGGAGACTTCAGCTGCAGCTGCCTGCTCTATCACCATTTCACAGCCAAGAGAACAAAGAATTAGTGACAATTAGCATTTTCATTCTCTGAATACTTTCTGGGTGTTTGTTGTTTGGGGGGAGTTTTATACATGTATGCATACATGCATGCACACAGGAGCTTCTGAGGTATTTCAGTGTAAGGTACTCGTGATTCTGTTGGACTTGCTGGCTCACTTGCACCAAAGCTGAGTGCAGAACGGCTCTCTGGGAAGAGACGGGCACAGGGTGATCTGCAGCACCACCACCTTTCCTGGAAATAAGGCTAGCTGAGAGTTCAGCCAGAGGAGTCAGGTTTACGTAGCTAGATCCATGACAGATGACAAGCCCAATCTTGGAAATACATTTGGAAGGAAAGAGAAGAGGCAAGAGTGTTTTAATCCCGTTACTACCAGAAGTGCTGTTCCAGGAAAACCAGCTCACATTCTGCTTGCAGCCTGCCAGAGGGAGCAGCTGAATGAGAGGTGGTCAAGAGAGACATGTCCTACGGGGGTCAGCCACAAGCTGTCAATTATTACTAGGACTAGTCCAGTGCCAATTCCAGTCCACAGAGAAGTTTCCCAAGGTTTTTGATGGATCTGGTGATTCAGGACACGGGGTCATGTGAAAAAGCTGAATAAAGTTCCTCTTCCCTTATTGAGGTATCTACCGATAGGCAGAGACAGTCCCTCATAGTTTGGTATTGCTTGTTGGGGAAAAAATTTCATTCTTCTCCCACCAACCAATTAGTTCAACACTTCTCCCTATACAGCTTTATTAATCCAATTGTCCTCTAAAAATTATGTTAAGGAGCAGAATATTCAGTTTTCATTAGAAAAGCCATAATCCGCCTTCTTCCCTGTCCCCACCACTGCCCCAGTGGGTGTTGTTATACATGAACCAGAGTATTGCAGGGCCATCGTCCTTATCTGAATTTCAGTTGTGATGACGCAAAGGAGCATCAAACAGTTGTGTCCTGAAACACCCCAACGTGTCCCTTGCCAGAGAAGGGAGGCCAGCTGCTCCACCTCTGCTGGTTCACCCTGTGATCTTCCTGCAACAGCTACAAGGGGCAAGTTACTGTTACCCCGGGGAAAAGACCTGAAGGAAGCTGCTAGTTTGCATTTCATTTTTAAGCTGTGTCAAACCAGCTTCACATTAGCTTACTGACACAGAAAGATTGTTCCCTTAAAGAACTTTTACCCCCACCAGTCATGCCCGACTCCAAAATAACCCAGTATCTAAGTTGCTACTGCCTTGTGTCCCCTAAACTACCCTTCTCTAACCTGAAAAGCATTCAAGCAGCACATGCTATTTATAACTGTATACAAATATACAAACACCTCCAGCCACAGCAGGCTGCTGCTACTCTGCCTCTGAAAAAGAAGAGCTGGAGATCATTCACCTAGAACTGATGTTAGCCAGGCTGCTGGGAAGACTTCAAGTGCAGCTAACAGCTCTGAGATGAAACAGAAAGGCCACTTCAAGCTTGTACAATGCTTGAGGATGAGGAGCATTGCAAAGGTTAAACACCCCATGGCAGGAGGGGTGACAAGTGAGGAAGAAGGGCCTCTTCAGACCCATATATTCAGCAGCAAGGCTTTTGCACCAAGAGCATCGTGATGCTCTCCTGTTGACATTAGACCACAATGATACCCATTTGCCAGCCAGCAAAAGGACAGCTGACCCATAAAGTATTTCAAGTGGGAAAAAAAAAAAAGCCTAAGACACAAACAAAAATAGGAACAGAGCAGGCTGAAGAGGGAGAGGGGCATTCTGGACATTCCACCCAGCAGCTCCTGTGACTGTGGCTCACCCATGACACCGCGGCTCCCTCTGGAAGAGCTCCATGTCAGCACAAAGATCACCCTCTGTGCCTGGGACATTCCCGCTCCCCGGCTAATGCAGCAGTAAACAGGACGCAAGCTTGAAGTAAAGGTTCTTCCACAGGAATGGAGAACAGAGGACGGCACAGACAGTTGATGGACGTAGGGACAGCATCTCCTGTCCCTGCTGGTAGGAGGCACAGAGGGGTCACACCTCAGACTGCAGATGCCATACCTCACCTGGACAGCTGGAGCATGCAGGGAACTGTGCAGATCCTCACCAAACCTGCCTCTCATTCAACACCAGCAAGAATTCAAACGGACTCCTTCCTTCACATCAGCAACCCAGAAGGCACCACTCACAGAATCATCTAGGTTGGAACCTCGAAGACCTTCAAGGTCTTTTCCAACATAGATGATTCTGTGATGATCATCCAGTCCAACCACGAACCTCTCACTGACCATTCCCAACTCCACCAGATCCCTCAGCGCTGGGTCAACCCGACTCTTCAACCCCTCCAGGGGTGGGGACTCCCCCCCTGCCCTGGGCAGCCCATTCCAACGCCCAACAACCCCTTCTGCAACGAAATATTTCCTAAGAGCCAGTCTGACCCTGCCCTGGCGCAGCTTGAGGCCATTCCCTCTTGTCCTGGCGCTTGTTCCTTGGGTCAAGAGACTCATCCCCCCTCTCTGCACCCTCCTTTCAGGGAGTTGGAGAGGGCCATGAGGTCTCCCCTCAGCCTCCTCTTCTCCAGACTAAACCCCCCCAGTTCCCTCAGCCGCTCCCCATCAGACCTGTGCTCCAGACCCTGCACCAGCTCTGTTGCCCTTCTCTGGACACGCTCAAGTCATTCAATGGCCTTTTTGGAGTGAGGGGCCCAAACTGAACCCACTCATCGAGGTGTGGCCTCACCAGTGCCAAGTACAGGGGTAAGATCACTTCCTCTCTCCTCAGCCCCATTACCCAGCTAAGTCTCCAGACTGGCCAGACACACCAATACCAAAAGCTCTGACAGAAGCCAGCTAGCAGAAGGACGTGCAGGTGCTTTTGACACTCCTCCAGCACCCTGAGAGCCCAATGCCTTGTTAGTTTGGGATGGCATAACCAAGTTATTTTGACTGCAAGATTTTCAGGACAGGAGCCAGGTCCTGCGTACTGTATCCAGGACCTCATTCAGGAGCTGCGTAAGTTCTGCTTCGCTATCTGTTTGAGCAAGGTTTGTGTGATCCTGGGCACGGATGCTCCCTGCAAGAGTCCCCAGCTACAACCTTCACACTTCACTTTCAACTCAGATGGTTGCTGAGCATCACTGGACTTCTCGTGTTTCCCACTGGTAGATCCCAGTCCAGACCTGAATTTAGGAATAGGCTGAGTCAGAAGGAATTTACTATCATGATCTCAAGGTTAATTTATCTTGCTTGCCTGCCCCTTGCTATTTCAGCTGTTCCTGTACCTCATCCATGGAAGAGCTAAAAGCCAGTCTCTAATGATGAACACAGTTTCAGGAGAGCTGTCCCATGTTCTTACTGGGCACAAATCCCCAGGCTGCTCCAGCTCAGCACACACAGCTCCCACACCTGCCTCCTCTCCGAGTACTAAGAGCAAGCAATGCACATGCTTTCCCTGCCTGGCCTCTCCCAGGAGATGATACGGTCCTAACTATAACAGTCCTGTCACCAGCTCAAAACCACAGAGCTGTAAACAAGAGGCACCGAAACAAAAGTTTGCAAGCTGATATCTAGAAAATAATTAACAGAGAACTTTATTGGATGTTTCCTCACAGGTAGCTCAGACTGCCAGAAAGTGCCTGTTCATTCACCCCAAGCAAGTGCATAGCAACACACCGGTGACCCAAGGACAACCTCAATTGTTGTGGGCAGTGACATCAGTTTGTGAAAGATCCCACCGCCTGGCTGGACTTCTCTTCCTCTTCCTGCACTCACGCTGAAACCAACTGGTTTCCACTCCTTGTTCCAAGACAGCAAGAACCAGACAGACCTTCAGGTGAGCTAAGCTGAACTTAGGCCAACTTGTTCTGAATGGGAACCTGATCCAAGATGTTCTCTGACTGCCTATCAGCGAGGCCAGAGGGACATCAAAGGTGGGCCCAAAGACAAATTAATGCCAGCAGGAAATAAAGTGAGAGCAATGTCTTATGATCTGCCCTTATAAGACATCTTCAGGTGACGGGTCTTTAATTTCAGTGTGAAATCCTGGACAGGTGTCTAAAAGCATTGGGTGTGGAAAGGATATCTATCCCTCACTTGCCAGAAGCTGTATAACTCCCACTATTTAACACAAAGAAAAACATTTTAAGACATTTGAGGCTGGGGGATAGCAGCTAGCCTTTAAAGACACCAGTTCTTTTCACATCCGTGCACATCTTCCTGTAGGCCAGTAATATTGAGTAACACCATGTACTGGAACACGCTGTTCTTCTGGGACTTCCCTAATTTTTGTTGTTCTGAGGTATACTTATTTTAAGGTTTTCACTCAATCCTTCTCTACTACTATTTTGCTGTCAGATAAAGAAACAGCTCAGCTGACTTGGCTCCAGGGAAGAGATACAGGAAGGAAGCTTTTTTTTTTTGGTGATAAATAGGTAGCAAACACAACTCCCCCCACAACACACACCCACTCAGTCTGCAGACAGCCTGGCTGCTTGACTGGCTGTTTCCTGTGGCAGGTAACCCTTCCCATCAGGGGGTCTCTGCAGGGATTTAACTCCAGAGCTCAACAAGCAGATGATTTTGCAAAGGAGATTTCTTAGAAAGCCTGGCCACTGGCTGTAAATAATGGTCTTTCTCCCCCTTTGCTCAAGAGTGAGATACATACCCGAGATACGTACCTGCTCAGAGTAACTCCTAGGGATCCCTATCAGACTACAGTAAGAAACACCTATTCTGACCTTACAGGTGGGGCAGGTGGAAACACCAAGAGGAAGAGACAGCTTTTCAAGTAGGGCCAGCTCTCGCAGCCAGAGGCAGACGTTGAAGGAGGGGCTCAGCCCACAACACCTTCTGGCTCAGATTCTCAGTGCTCAGTATTGCAAAGTCTAGACACAAGCAGCGCCAGGACGCAGCCTGCAGCAGGAGGACTAAGTAAATCCAGACCACCTGCAACTGCTTCAGAGCCAGAAGCCTCCCTCTGTGTTTGTCCCCAAGATGTTTGGTTTTCTATTTCAAGTAAAATTTGGGAAAAAAGCAAAAAGCTGTCGATCACTTTGTTTAAATATTTGCCCCCCTTGAGCCAAAAGACATGGTTATTTCCTGTGCTCTAGATACCAGTTAATAGAGAACTATTGCCACATCCTAGATATGGGGAGCATAAGGAGAAGATCTGCCTTTAAGTTGCCCAAGTTTTTTCCTCTTGCACAGAGCAGCTCACCAGGCAGCCCACAGTCACTACTGCCTGCCTGTCCACCCACTAGCACCTCCAGGGCAGGACCCTCATGCGAGCCAAAGCGCAGATGCACAATTCATACCCCAGCTCACCTTAAGGCAGATTGCTCTGCTTTGTACAAAAAGACTTTGGGAGAACAGGCACAAGAGCTGCCAGGCTTGATTACATCTCTAAGCTGAACCTTTGCACCGGACTTAATGTAGTGCTGGCACACCAAAGCCTCACCAGGCAACTGATGTTCTGCAAGCGGAGGCCTGGTTTGTTTCTGCAGCCAGGATAGGAGCGTTTATTTTTGCAAAACAAATCAGAAAACAGTGCAGCTGCTACTGTGAAACAATCAGTAGGAAGGTCCAGAGGCAGCTCAGTTCAGGCAGACAGCCAGGATCATTCTGTCACAACCACAACAGCAATCCCCACTAGCTTAATCTTTCTCCACTAATTCCCTAATACGAGGCTTAATGCTGCATTCCTGTTCATTGCATTAGAGAGAATTTAAATGGTATAACAGCGCATGAAAAGGAAAAGTTGCTCAGAACCCCAGGCAAGCTGTACTGAAAGCCGTGTCCCATCCTCATCCATCCATCCATCCCTGTCAATGATGTAACGCAACTCAAATTGCATGGGGTGACAAGAAAAGGGGATTCGCAGAGTAAGAGAAGGTGCAGCTCAGATCCCTGCTGCTCACTATTAGCCAGAGCAACGCTGGGTTTGGGGTAATTTTTTAAAAAGTACTCAGTGAGAGAAAGCTAGTGGAGGGGAGAAACAGACTGAAAAGCGTGTTGTAATAATGCGAAATTGCCTTTCTCCTCTGCCCTGAACAGAGGCAGAAGTGGAACCGCATCCAACTCCCACTTTATTCATCCGAGTGAAAACCACCAACACAAAGCCTCCAGTGGTGGCTGTTCTGAACAGAAACTGGTGCAGGAGGATCAAGTCTCACCCACGCGCACAATGTTACACATACACTCCATACTCACTTCTCGGGGTTGGTTTGCAGGATGGCACCACACACTTAGAGAAAGAGAGCACTGTTTCCACTTCACAGGGGAGGGATCACTAGAGGATGCTTTGGAAAAAGAGATCAGTGCTACAGGACAGTAGATACCTTTGCCAGGTACCTGCACCACAGATCCACAAAGACAAAAAGTGGAGTGAGCAGTCATCATTTCTATTTCCGGAGCCTGAAGAAATAGTTGCCTCTCGAGCATCCCTTCAGCTTTATCACACACTAGCCATTACCCTCAGCTGGCTCACCAACACCAAAGCAAGGCCCACACACAGCTTTCGGTGGCTTTCAGTCTAACCCCTGCTGAAAGCTCTCCTACGTGCTTGCAGACAGCGATTGTTTTGGGTTCACCAGAGATGTTACCAGAGACACAGCCAGCTCTGTCAGGCAGAAGAGAGCAGCCTTTCTCCCCGTCCCTTCCCACTGTACACTTGTATGGATGCTAAAGCTCTGGCACAGAATGAAAGGAATAGCCCTGAAGTCCCCCACTGGCCCTCAGCCTGCATCGTGACCAGCTCCCTCGTGCTTGCGCACAGGTAGCCAAGCGCTCCAATCCATGCCAAGCACGTCCCCACACACATGCGAGCACACTGCTTGCTGCGCCCGCTTCGCCCTTCCATCTCACCCAGGCACACTGTCACCTTACACCCCTGAACTCTTCCCCACTAGCCGTGGCATGAGCGGGGCAGGCTCCAGCAAGGAAGTGAGAATGAGCAGCTTCGTTCCAAAGCAGTCCTCAGAAGAGAGGCACGGGCATTTTGCTCTAGAAGGAATCTTGTTTTGACGAAGCAGCTTATCTGGGAAGCGTCTTCAGGCAGACAAGGCAGGCTGCATTTCTTGGGAGTCATGACACAAGCATACCTGGAGACTGACGTTACCTTTCTTCTACAGACATCAGCAGTGGTCCCCCAGCCACCAGTCCCAAGCATCAAGATGTTGTGGGTTCTGAAAACAATTGCGTGAGCAGGATGGGAGCTACTCACAGAGGGTTGCACAGACCCCTGCAAGGGAAGAGCCTCTGCTCAACCCTTCCTGCAAGGCTGAGCAGTGCACAAGCAAGAAGAGCACAAGACAGATGTAGCAACATCCACCTGAAGCTCACACCCACTGAATGAACCCTTCTGTGTGCAGAACTATGGCAGTAGTTAAACAGTTAGTTTGTTCCCATGAAGAGGTTTCTACCAATCCCACTATGTAAGAACACTGGACTAGATAAATCAATGTAAACTCTCACTGTGCTGACAGCCCACTCTGAAACAGGGCTCTAACTTTCTCCATGCATGACATAACTATGACAGCCGGAATCCACACCCTGCTCCATGATACACTGGAATAACTCTTCCCAGGCCCAGCCCTGAATCAGCAGCGTTCAAGGAAGCCAGCAAGAGCAGCCCTTGTAATTAACATATGTAAAGGGCTCCCTGATTCATTTACACCCTCAGATGTCACCTCCTCTACTTCAGGATGCTAAACTAGATAATCCACAGGAGTGGCAGCTCAGAGACACACTGCCAGAGCCTCCAACGCTAAAATGGTACTCAGTCCTTTAAATCCTAACCCAAAAGGCTTGCAAAACCAGTATCCCTCCAAACAAACTGCGGTGTATGAAGAGAATGGTTCATTCTCAGAAGAAATCCTCCAGGCATGGCATAGCCAAAAGCCTGGCAAACAGCTGCAGAAGATGCTTTATGAAGCTTGCTGATTCCAGAGGACTTGTCAGACAGAAGCCATCAATGTAGATTTGGCCTTTATCTGTACCAGAAAGCACCCCAGTTTCAGGTCTGGGCAAGTGCCAGAGGGCAGCACAAAGCCCTTAGTTCTGCTAGAAGTACCAGCTTCCACCCCTGACATGTCCCAAGCACCAAAAACAAAGTGCATGCCACCTGCCCAGACTCTCCCCCACTGGGATCACATGGAGCTTGGCGTGTTCTGAGCCTTTCCCCCTTTCTCCAGGAACACTGAGGGCAGCTCTCTTGTACACACTGTACCACAGATCAGCACAACCCCAAGGACAGGATCAGGCCTGTCACAAGCAGCTACTGTATCAGAAGTGCCAAACTCTCTCCTCCCTTCCTCTGGCCTTTGTAGCTACAACAGCCTCCAGCATCATTTCTACACTCCCAGGCTCACCAATTCCCTCCCTTCTATGTACATCTTGAAAGGGATTTTCTACTGCCCCCAGACACTACCACTTCCTGGACACATTCTTCTTCCCAAAAACATACTTATTTAGGGCCTTCCACACAGAGTCATTTCCTCTGCCCCTCCTTTTCACCAGCTCTTACTCTCTCTGGTGCCTTATGCCTGCTTGACAAGGAAAACAGCCCCAGGCAAATACACATACATGGGCTCCCTCAACTCCAAGATTCTTGAAGGCACATCCTGACTTTCACTTCAAGTCCCAGGAACACTTAGCAGAAAGAAAGAGGCCTAGTGTTAAGAGCTGGGCAGTGGAAGTGTAGAAGTGCAGAGGATTCAATGGGAAAGTGGTGGCCAGCTTAGAACCCAACCAGCAGCAGGGTTTGCCTCGTGGAGAACAAGATGGACAGGAGTCACCCACTCACACTGCTCCTTGGAGTAGGAGATTTCTGAGCTTTTGCAAAGGCCCTGGAATTAGAAGGCTTGCCCATTCCCAGCTCCAGAAAGAAGCAACGCTGACCAAATTACCATTTTTCCAGCACTTGCATGGTCCTCTTCAAGTACAGTACAAAGCAAGCATAGCAGAGTCGAAAATCGTTCTCCAGCCAAGCCAGTGAACATTTCACCCCTGCTTCATGGAGGGCACTGAGGGAAACGTGGAGAAAGCCAGAGCGAGCAGAGGACTAGCATCAGAGTACAGTCATTCCCAAGCCCACTGCGCTGGAAGGCAGCACGGCCCTCGGACAGGCAGGAAACAAACACCACCAGCTACTGGATATGCAGGCAGAGCTGATGTAACCACTACAGCAGCAGGAGTCTGGAACTGGAAGACAGAGCAAGAAATCTGAGGAAGGTTTTTGATTTAGCAGGACTAAACTTCCAAACATTACCAGTAACCAGACACAGGACCCTGAAGGACACATGACAGCTTCTCATAATTTATATGGAGGACTTGCGGGTGCCTTGAAGAGTTTTGGGAGATAAGAGGCAGAAAGAAGTGGAACAGCCTGGACATCTTACAAGTTCAAAAGCAATGCTGAAATTATGGGTGAGAAGAATGACACGCAAAGACCACTTGTGCTGTTGCCACTGACACTACACAGCTGCTGCCATGGCTGAGGGAGCAAGGCTGGGCACCAAGCTGCTCTGCACACCTATCTATGTGGGGTGTCCTGATTTCAGCAGGACAAAAAAACACACACAGGCATTGCTATGACTATGTTTTTCACTAAAAGTGGCTGCTTGGCTTCCCTTGCACTCATCCAACGAGATGCCTGCAAGAGCACCTCTCCTCAGGGGAACTTCCTCGTCAGAGCCAGGCAGACAGCAGAAACAAGCTCCTTCCTTCCCTCCCAGCAAAAGGTATTGCAGGGTTCTCCAGGGGCTTGGCTGCCAGCTCACTCATCAGGACAGCCGAGCCTGCAGCCCTGTGACCACTGATGGCACCGATCCAGGCACAGCAGCTTCTCCACCAAGCCAGTGAACATTTCTGACTATGTCAGCACAGAACATCCCCCCCACCTCTATTTTCCACCAGAGAAAGAAGCAGCAGCTTTACCGCTTCCAGGAAGCGCCAGAAGGTTCCCCATGAATTACATCCATGTCTCCATGTATGTACATAAGGGTGCCTCTCCTTCCATTGACCGGGCTCAGGCTGCTGAGCTCAACAATCTTCTCTCCAGCAAGGGCCTCTACAGGAATACAGATGACAATCTCCTGTGCAGGGGGGGACTTGAGTTTTGAGAGGCCACAGATGCTATGAAGCTTTCCTTCATGTACCTGGGGAGATCTATAGATCTCTTCACACAGCCACACAAGACATCACATATGCTTCCCTTAGGATATGCTTCACAATTCACACATTGACCAGCATAAACTGGGATTGCTCTGAGAAATCTATAGAGACCAAGCGGATTTATTTCCCTTTCTCAGACTGGAATTTGGTGTTAGACCCCTCCCACACAGAGAAAATCATCTCTGTGACCACTCCTTAAGCCTTTGCATGCACATAATCAAATTTCAGGAGCACATTTAAGATGCTGCTATTGTTCATTATCTCAGTTTCAAAAGGTAGAAGAGGGTTTATTTGTTGGGTTTTTTCTTCCTGCTACCCAACAGAAAAAGTCTCTACAGTTAGCAGTGTATTTCCTGGTGGTCACATGGTGACAGCTTGACAAGCAAACCTGAATGCTAAGTAACTGTTACCTCATCTCAAGTCAAGTCTGAGACAGAGTCCTGGCTAAGACAGTTGTTTAAAAAAAAAAAAAAATCCTGTAAACAACCAAGGAAGAGCTCCCCAAAGAACACCCCAAACACCACCGCTCTATCTAGCATATATATGGTCTCCTTTCTGTATTCTTAGTACTAGAAGCCTCTCCTCAGCTTGCTTTATCATTTTCTGCTCACATTGTCACGCTTAGGGAAAACAGCTAACTCCCACAGATGGGGGTTTGATAGCCAGCTTTGCCTCTGACAGCAGAACCCACCTCCTCCCCCCTAAAAAAGCAGCAATTCAGCAGTTCCAACCCACCCTCAGATGAGAGCTGCATACCACAATATTCACATGCTACACAATTGAGATGCTGTTGGTTAACTATGAGTCACAAGCACAGTCCAGGACCTTAGCATCAGCTTGAAAACAGCTTTTCGGTGATTACAGGTTCACATCCCATCATTCATCTATTCATGCTGCAACACTGCAGTACGCACAATCAGTAACTTGTAAACACGCGAGACTTTGCCCAATGCATCCTGATAGCCACACAGACTATTCTAGTGGAAAAACAGCAAAGTTTTGTCACGCCAGTGAACAGAATAACCTCAAAGCGAGAGAGCACTTCAGATGTAGGACAATACCAATGTTGCAGCCCTGGAAAACAAATCCAAGATCCCTTCAACTCGGTGGTAAAATGCTTAACAAGAGCTAGGTGAGGTTGTATCAGACCATAAATACCTCCTGGAATCTTACTTAGAAATAAGGTCCTCTGCCTAGCCAATATGGATGCCCAATGTTGTTTTATTTGGTATTCTCAAATATGCCTTTGAAGCCCACAGTGAGATCTCAAGACTGCAAATCATTTGGTCAGGACTTTCAGTTCAGTGTTAGCCTACAGTGAAGCCTTACTGCCACATACGAATGATGACAGTGAGGTCTTAATTCAGGGAGAAGGCAGAATCAGCTCAGAAGCAAGCTGAACAGATGCAAAGACCAGAAGGAAAAAGCTGGGAAAGAAACCACTAAGTGGGATCTTACACTCTGAAGTCCAGGAAAATTTCTGTTCTCTCCAATCAGGGTCTCAAAGGATTAGAATTACAGAAAAACCACAAAGGAGGTATTTACCTTTGCACAGTACAGTCTGAGTTCAGCGCCAAGTACACATGCATGAAGGCACTAACCTTATCTACACACAGCCAAAGCAGCAAGGCTTCTGCAAAATTCCCCTCTGCTTGGCATTCAGACACTATTTCACATTCCAGTTTGATGGACAGGGCAACAGACAGTGCAGGGTAGCAGTTGCCACAAGCTTTAAAGCCCACGGGCTATTACACCTACTCTCAGACAGAAACCAGATGCACGGCAAACACAGATACTGGGGATCCTACAACAGCCTGTGCTAGGATGAACTGCCCTCCCAGTACAGGCTGCAGCTGTACCTTCTGCCCTGTCTCCTTCTTCCCTATGATTTTATTCTAACCCCTGGACTTCAGCCTGGAATCTGCACTGTCAGGAGGGTTTACGACAGGGACAAAGTGCAGCGATACCATGCCCCAACCAAGCACCCATCTGCTTTTACTTTCAGAAGTCAGCTCTGTTGCCTTAGAGTTGCTCTCTACCCAAGATATATGCCAGCCACACAGGCAGAATCAAAAGAAAGCTATCCCAGAGAAGTCAAACTTAAGACAGAGTTTGAACACCCCAAATCCAGGCCTTGTCTGGCTTTAAGCAGCACGGTTTGTCCTCTTTCAGCAGGGAGGTGCATGCTGCCTAGAAGGTGGCCCCTAATCAGCCCTCATTATCATGCCTCCCCTTGTACCTCATAGGGAGTGGGAAAACCTATCCTAATCCTGATTCACAGAAAGCTCTCTACCAGGCTGGCTAACTCCCTGAGGACAATGCTTAGTGCTCCATGGATGCTCTGGGCATACAAATAGCAAGAACAGGGTAGACGTGACAACAGACTTGCTCAGCATTATAATGGCATCTGAGCAAGGCAAGGATTTGGGCACTACGGCCCAGCCTGTCTCATGTTCATGCCACACCTCCGAGTAGCACAGGGACCACTAGGTTCGGGCACTAATTGGGCAGCCACCTCTTCACTGGAAGCAAAGCAACCAAATCCCTGGCACCTATCAGCCAATGATCGCTGCAGGAGAAGGGATTAGAGGCCTTTTCGCTTATCCACAATAAAAGCTAGCACCATGGCATGACTACAGCCTTGGAGATGCCAGACCAGGGTTTGAACAGCTGTTAGGAGCTTCCCATCAAGCTCCAGAAGCAACGGTTGCCCTTCACAGGGCATTTCTGTAAATAAAATAGTAAGGAGGGGGAAACTTCAAACCCAACTGCACAGAAAAAGCTAACTTTTGCTGCATGAAGGCTATATCTCAAAACTCTACCTGTCCCTAAAGAACAGGGAGTGCTGTGGAAAACACCTGTGATCAAGGTGAGAGGAGTTCAAGCAGTAAACAGCTCTGGTTTCACTTGGCTCTAGGAGAGACTCGTAATTCTCAGACTAAATAGATACACCCGATTCTCCCACACCACCTTCCCAAGTTTAAGATGCTTTTCTGCATTTGTTATTCTCAAAAGATTCCAAGTACAGACTCTAGCATGTGCCTGTTGACTTTTCCGCCCATATGCAAAACAGCTGAACTTCAAAACAGCAAAAAACCAGGAAGCACCGCACACCATTCTCTTCAGCTGCTCCCCAGACATGCCCTAAGCAGGGACAGACTACACTGTGTGCCTGCTTCAGAGACAGCTTTTTAAGGTTTCTTTTCTAACTTGAAAACAGAGGTAACATCTAGCTGAACTGGCAACCTAGCTCTTGCAGAGGGCAAGAAAATTCCCCAGTGCCCTCCACCCTGAGAAACAACCCTCTTCCAGAAACAAAGATGCCAAGAGAGATTTCCTAGTTACTCAGAGATGCTGTTCAACTCTAACCCGTAGCGGTAACACGCTGCTTGGTGTCTCCAGTCGCTTCGCCTCCCACTCGCAGCCACCCAGAGCTGATGGGGCATGAGGTGCCTCCGACACCCTCAGCTCGAGGCACGCAGCCTCCCCCAGGGACCGGCCGGCGAGGGGGCGAACCCTGAGGTAAAGGCCTTAAAAACAAAGCGCCGCGCGCATTTAGGCAGGATGAGGTGGAGGGCGGAGCGCTGTTTCCACCACCCCCCCCCCTCCCTACCCGCTGTTATAATTAAAGAATTAATAACAACGAAGGGAAGACGCGAAGGAGAGCACCGGCCCCTCAGGCCGCCCGCCCGCGCTTACCGAGGCAGGCGCCGCTGACCAGGGCGGTGGCGGTGAGCGCCCCGGCTGAGGCGCCGTAGACCTTCCTGGCGTTGGCGACAAGGAAGGGGGCATGTTCCTGCAGGCAGCTGGCCACCCCGATGTGGTAGACCCCCAGGAAGCCGCAGCCGGCGAAGGAGATATTCCAGGTGGAGTCCGGCGGGAACATGGCCTCCGCGCCCCGCTGCAGGCGGGGGGGAAGGATGCAGCCGCGACGGAGAGGGGAAGCCGCGGGGCTCCTCTCACATCACACCGCCCCTGGGCGGGCGGGACGGAGGACCGGAGCCGGGAGACGCCGCTGCCGGAGGAGCGGTTCGTTAGCACGGCCGGGACTGCCGCTGGGCCGCCGGTGACAGCCGCCCAGCTTATATGAGGCGGCTCGGGCCCGCCCTCGGCCTGCGGCGGGGCCGCGCTGAGGGGCGGCGGCGCTGGGCGGGAAGCGGCCGGCGCCTCCTCCCAACCCTTCCTCCGGTGAACCCCCGCTCCCGGCCGGCCCCCGGGGCATTGCGGGCGTTCGCCGCCGGCGGAACCGCGTGGAGGGGCGGAGGCTAAGCCGGCTCCTTCGGGGAGGAGGGGGAGAGGAGAGGGTTACGGCTCCGCGCAGCACCCCAGAGCCGTGTACCGGGGCAGCAGCCTGTCTCCCCCTCACAAAACACCCTGTTTCTGGGAGGCCTCTGCTCCAAATTGTTGGAGTTTCCCACAAATACAGCCCTTTGCTTTTCGGGAGATGGGCAAGAAACATGAGAGGAAGGGAAAAGCTTCCCCCTTTCACACGAAGCTGAGGAGCCTGAGGGAGGCAAGGCTCAGCACAGCCACGGCAACCCCTCTCTCTCAACAGCTTTCTCTGCCTCTAAACTCACTAGAACACGCACAGTTGCTTACCTTTGCTAACCTTCTCCTAACAGTTTTCTCTACATGCCTCTAAGCTCACCAAAACGCTTACTTTTGGTCAGGGCAACTGCAATTTTCTCTTAGCGCCGGCAAGCGCGTGGCGTATCGGCTCACCACAGAGCAGCGCTGGGTGGGAGGCCGGTGCTGTTAGGAGATCAAAATAGATTTCAGAAGATGGAAAGATCCCCTTGTCATAAACTATACAGACTGTAACCATTCAAGCAATTAGATAAGTGTGCAAGTTTACAGGGGCATCGAAAAGATCAGCATAGCAAGAGAAGCAGCTGCTCAACTCAAAGCAGAGAAGCAAGCTCAGCAAGAGGGAGGTTGGGGGGGTACAAAGCAAAAAGCATAAGTAGTTTTTTAATTGAATCAACATAAAGCAGAAGCACTTTCTACCAAAGCTTGTTGGGTTTTGGATTTATTTTTTTTTAAGTCTTAATTCATCTTGGCATAAGTCTATTTGCATTAGTTTTCTTACAACTGGTCAAAAGTTTCTCGTTTGGGACACTGTTATACCTATCCTTAACAGCTCTCAGACTACACAAAGCTAGGCCTTCCTCCTCACAGAAATTTCACCAATTATCTTAGTGGAGGTCATCCAAGTAGCCCCTCTCCTGTTCCTTCCACTTCAACTGTCCTTTCAAAGGGTACAAGGGAGGCTGATACCCTCCCTGTAGAGGGGCCATCCAGGTTGTAATAACAGCTACTGCCTCACAGTCAGATGACCAAAGCAACCAAACTCAGCAGGGAGCCCTTGTATAAATCCAATACTTGAGTTTAAGTTAGGCCTCATACTCCAGGCTCTACAGAGTGCTTTTTCATTAAATATTTGCACTTTCCATCCATCAGACAGACAGGAGTCCAGCCTTACCTTTCTTCCAAGTCCTACCCTGGAGCCCACCACCTCACCTAGCTCACAGGAACTAACCTTGATACAGATTAGCTCCATCCTGGAGCACCTAAAGAATTAGCCCCACTTATCTCAAATCCTCTGTTTATGCCCTATACACACCCTTCTTTCTCTTCCTCCTCTACCTCTACTTGCTTTTGTAATTTCCTTCCTCCCCGGTGTTTGACATTGTTACGTAACCCTTGTCAGCCCTCATCTCCTCCACCTGAAGAGGTGAGCATTGGCACACCTGAGCCTTGACCCTCTTAAAGGCCCTTAGCACCAAGACAATCATAGTGCTTTCACCCCGTGCTTCTGGTGACATGGAGAGGTATTTCCAGGTAGCCAAACCCAAAGAAAACATTGTGTCTTGCATTTTCCAGAACAGGGATTGTGCTGCAGAAGAACTGGTCAGTGGGCTGTGACTTTAGCGGAAATGTGTGGCAAAACTGAATACTGAACCTTGTTTGCAGATACCTCCCTAACACTTGTAACCACAAGAACAGCTTCATTCTCGAGCCAACGCTGCTTCCTCTTTTTTTCAGCATTTCACAACGTTAAGGTTCCTACTGTGTCTGGAAAATAAACAATACTGTGACAATCACTTGATTTCTCAACAGCAATCTCATCCTAAATTGTTTACATCACTCTGCCTTGGCCCTCAAGGTTACCTATTTGAGGAGGTTCAACCCTGTTGAACCAGGTTAATGAAGTAAGCCATGTGAACAGTAATTTCTGCAGAGCGCTGCCTGGGTACTGACACTAGCAGGCTGGCAAACAACTGTTTTTTTCTCAAAAATAAATTATCCCCCCCAACTAATCTTTTTCTCCTCAATAAGAAAGTACTGCCAGAATCCTGTAATTGCTCTTAATGCTGCAATAAACCAGGTCAGCAAGATTTACATGGCAGCTTTTCATGTGTATCAAACTCCTATCAGGACACTGCAAGTTCACTCATGCCCTTACATGTTGTGATGCCACTGAGACAGCTTCTCGTGCAATCTCTCTTTGTTGCATTTATTTTCTAGTCTAACAAATGGTGAGCAGTTAGTACATATGAGATAATAACGTACAAGAAAATAATCTGGTTTTCTGGGTAAGACCTTGGCTGTTGGCGGCCAACGGGAATTAATTTTAAAGGGAAGCTGAGAGGCAGTCTGTTACACTGTTGTCTTCAGCATGTTACTTTAGCAGTGTTGCCTGTAGTCAGCAAGACTGGGGCACTGGTCATGAAGAGCAACCCGAGTGCTGTTAACATCACTGGAAAGCCTGACCGATGTCTTTTTCTTGACTGTGATGTTTGGGTATGTTGGACAATTCCATGGCAAACTCTTGGGACTTGCTTCATAGGAGTATCTCCTGAGGCAACAGAGCAGTCCCCTTGTCTGGCTCTCTTGGGACTGAATTTTCCTTCTAGGAGAGCTACTACAGATATCTCTGCCCTACATAAGTCAAACCTACTGAGTTCAGCAGGGCTGCCTGCATGTAGCAGCTTGCAAAATCAGGCCTTAGTAGTAAGAGTGAAACTCGTTAATTTGACAGTGGCCCCAGGGAGCCCTTACTTATTACTTTTCAGTAGTATCCAGGACATTCACCCCGCTTTCCAAGTAGTGAAGATGTCATGTTACTCTCCCTGCCCCATGGTGCTTGTGAGGAATGACTTTCAGTCGGAGTTGATTTGAGATGGCGCAGATTTGTGTCCCAGTGAGGAAAGCTTGCATGTTTCAGCGTCAAGCCTATGACTAAATCACTCTTCCCTACCGTCAATTTAGTAATGATCAGTTACCAGTGTAATCTCCAGGCGCAAGGCTATCCTTTCCTTTCCCTTCAATGCCTTTGAGCCTTTCTTTATGAAGACGTCAGGAAAAACCTGTCCTAGCTAAAACTGATGCTGCAAGGGGACAGACTAGGCCACCACTCCAAGCTTTGGCAGGCACCAGTTTTCTCCGAGAGCATCATGGAATACAACACATCCACCTCACTGCTGCCCTTGCCTTTGGAAATCATTGCTAAGTCTGAAGAGGCACCAGTGATACTTGAAAATTCAGAATAGTGTCCACAGAGCAGGGCAGGGATCCCATCTCCTTCACAGCTGAAGCTCATTGAGATCAGCAGAAGAGAGTGGTGAACAAACTCCAGCCAGAGCACCCAACTTCCAGGCACATCACTGCTCATGTACAAAGCCATCAGGTGACAACTGTTTTGTGAATAGATATGAGGGATAAAAGCTTAAAGTGCTTTGATTTTACATTCACAAGGAATACCTGTGGGCTGGTTGTGTAGAATACATCGGCTCCCTGTGGCAGTGTAACAAATGCCGTTATTTTCAGTGCTTTCTCTGAGAACTGCCCCAAACAGTTTAGCAAATGAGCTGTCCCTCTCTTTCTCAAAGCAGATTGAGCATCAGGAGCGTTCATTAAAATTATGCACTTTCAGGAAGGCATTTAAAGGTGGTAAGAGGACACCCAGCACAGGATCAGGTCCATAACTCAAGGTTTAACAGGTCATAGGGAGAAGATAGAGAAAAATAGGGGGAAGAAAGAAGTTAGTCTAGATGTAGCTGTAGTCCTCCCCTCATCACAGTAGCCAGGCAGCTGGCACCATAGGTCTGTCTCATCCCACAGGCCTGGGCACAGCAAAACTCATGGAATAGCTCAGTGCTGCTGAAACAAATCCCTTTGTGCATGGAAAATCCCTGTGGAGTGGTGTGACAGGGCAGTTCCTTCCTGTGAAAACATTGACTTTGCTCTCGCAGCGGCCAAGCAAGGCAATATCACAGGGTGAGGGTAAAACCACATCCAAGAACCACTCTTCTTCAGTGATCTGGAGAAATCAGAAAGGAAACACAGCTATACCTGCACCCCTTCCAGTGCCAAACCACAGCCGTTAGGGGTCTGACAGAGGATTAAGAGCAAACACGAGTGGTTGTCGTTCCTGCCACAAAGATCACCGTGCTAGGCCTTACGAGATAAAGCAGATGAAAGGTATTGGCACTGTTACCTCCTGTAACTCACTCTTGAAGCAGGCACAGAGGGCAGCAAGGGTTAGTTGCTCCCATCACGGCCATTCCGAGGACCTAACTTTCAACTGCTCTCTCCCTTGGCTGCTGTGAAGTCATGGGCGTTTTCTCTCTCAGTACACCACAGGGAGTTAAAATAGTTTTTCCTACTTGGATTTCACCCATCTCTCCTCCTCTCAGAAGTACTTGCCACGCTTTGTCCAATGACTCATAACCAACATAGTTTCAGGAAAAAAAACCAACAAGAGCTATGTTGGAAAAACTTCAGTGTAGGCTGCTCCAGGACACCTCTTTTTGACACTGCCTGTGGAGACTGGGTATGGGAAGAGCATCACATGTGCCACTTGCACTCTACTTTACGGTGACAGACAAAGACTGCTGTAGAAGTCAGGGTAAGTTGCCTGCCAGAACCATCTCCTAGCAGAATACACTTTATAAAAGCAAAATTTACTGTCCTCCCAAGCTGATGCATTCTTCTGGTCACGCTAGAGATCAGTTTCAGTTCTCCAAAAACACCATTCTCCTCATGAAATCGTTCTTGTTCAGATCAAGGTGATTCACATCCAGCTATGCCCAGGACAGCCATTCAGTAGGACGGGCACCTCTGCACTGGTCTGTGTCCTGTGAAGAGCAGGATGCAGTAATGCTTTTTGTTACAGATTCTATGTTAAGCATACAGATGTCACATGAAATCCAAGCAGAGTCAAGCACTTCACTGGTATTGTCCCTAGATCTTGGAAATCTGACATAGCAACAAAATTGGTGCCTTTAGACATTTTCAAAAACTAATTGCTGTGAGCTCTGAAATGTTAAATGTTTCTGGGCTAATTCAGACCTGCTGTCCATTCAGTTTCACATATTTTGGAACTGATTAAACAGATCCTGAAAAATAAAAAGCCCTTTTATTGCTGAATAGATGGGACTCTTTCTGAGTAACTGGGATGGCAAAATAGTAAGGGGAAGGTGAACTTAACATCAGGTAGATTCAGCTTCCACATACTGTTTAAGAAACAGCAGTGTCAAAGCAAGCATCCAGGTTCAGACAAGCTGAGCCATTTCTTAAGCACTTCAAGCGGGTTGAGTCCCATGGCTTGTCACAAAATTCACATACCTGTTTGAGACAAAAATCAAAGCTTTGTTGGAACTATTTTAAGAACAGCTGCCTGAATCCAATAGCACTTATTATAATTATTATTATAATAATAAACTCAAAACACATTTAAAACAAAGATTTTTTTAATATTTTCTCTATAACAAATAATTAATCAAATAGGCCGAATCCCATGTCATCGTCAGATTCTTCAGATTCCTCCTTCTTTTCTTCTTTTTTCTCCTCAGCTGAAGGAAAAAAAAAGGACCAATGGTCATTATTTACATTTTTCACACCACAGATTTTCAAGATACACATTTTGGTGTTCTCAGCTTCCATGTTATTGGTATTTCAGCCTCTGCAGTTCATCTCATTCCCTTTCAACAGTCAGATACAAACACCAAGGAGACTACTGAAGGGATAAGCTTTACACAGCAAAGTCCATCTGGTTCTCAGTTCTAAGCCAGACCAATCTCAAGGTGGGTAAAAAGCAAATGCTTCCGATTGCCCGAGGAAAAATAACTGTTCAGTTTACACTTCAATCACATAGTGAACTGCAAAAGCAGAAAAGCCTTGAAATTTGGACTGAATTGTTCAGATTTTAACAGAGAAAAACGGAGCTGCCCTGTAGCAGTGCCTCTGCACTCGCACTCACCGGCAGCAGGGGCAGCAGCTGCAGCAGGAGCAGCAGAGCCCCCTCCAGCAGAGACTGCCACAGCTCCCCCAGCCGGCATGCTGGCAAGTTTTCCGTTACCTGTGTGGGACAGAAAAGGAAGTATTTAAATGCTCATCGCAAGCACAGAGGTAAGGTGAAAAGGAAGAAACACAACGGTGCAGAAAACAGATACTATGTCCCATGGACTGAACCTGTCACTATTAGCTGAAAGGAACACGAGGCTGCACCCATGGTAAGAAATTATAAACTATTCTGTGAAAAAAGCCTCAAGAATTTAAGATTCACAAAGGCTTACCCTGAGAACACTGACAGCACATTATTAGTAAGTTTTCTTCTATACACAAGTCCCCTATTTTTTTTTCCCCGAAACTGTCATATTAAAAAGTGGCAAACGCATCCATTTTACACATGCAAAAAACCTGTACGTTCTCTAAATACAGCACAATCACCCAGAAATTCATAATTTCAAGATACCTCAAAAATAACATAGGCAGCACTGGCTTCCCCCTGCCCTTTAAGGGTACAGAGAACTGTGAGGGCATGACTGGATCACACTTACAGGAGAAAAGGGGGTGAGGGGAAAGATCTATTTATGGCCAAGAGTACAGTATTTTAAACAACTTCTCTAGCACCCTATGAACCCTATTGCAGCTCCTTTGAGATTAGTAAACTGACTTCTGATTTATGTTCGTCTTTGGAAAGCTAGCTAGTTCTCTGGCATCTGCCTTTCACATACCAAGGCTCCCACAGCATTCAGAGGTCGCGTACACAGTACGTTTGCCTGTATTCCAGTTTCTGGGAATCAGTTTCTAAATAATTCTCTGTTACTTTAAGCTCTAATAAACTAGCCAAGTAAACAAACATGTTTCATATGCATGTCAGTATGTTCTAGAAAACAACTGACTTTCAAAAGTATTACAGAAAGAGATGGCCTAAGTGTGTTGTAAGCACATGCATAATGGCTCTCTTAGGTTCAGACCGCATGGCCAGAAATGTCCAGTTATTGCTCATAACAGCAAGGCCAGGCAAAGTCCTGGCAACCTTTAAGCAAATATATGCCTAAAAGTTCCCTTGTGCCTATGCACTTGCAAAAAAAAAAAAAAAAAATTAATTAATCAGAAATCTTTGCACTACCTCAGCTCTGCTTTATTTCAGCCCTATGACCCAGTGAATGAATGTTAAAAGTTCTAGCTCTGGTGAAAGCCAGCAGGTAAGAGCACAAGCTTCTGCAGAAGTCAGCACTCAGAGTCCTTAGAGTAAAAGAAACACCAAACTTGGGGGGCTCTAGAAGAGATGTGTACTGGAGAGGCTTGTGTTAATCACAGAGGGTGTAACTGTACCCTTCATGTGAATTGACGTTTACATTTAATGGTCTCTTCTTCCTGTTTTACATAATTGGTGCACACAAGTGGGTAAATACAAAGTAAAAAACTCCCAGATAACTTGAAGGACAGCTAATTCATTCTCTGGTCAACATGTCCAGAAAACTACGTCATGAGCGTACTACCAGTAAGCTCATACATGCTTAAGCTTTCCGGTTTAATGTGGTCCACAAGCGAAACCCAGCAGGTACTGGCACCGACCTGCAGAGAATTAGAATGGACCTGGATTTCAGTCATTTCAGCTGAGATCCAGCATGGAAGTCCACAGCTGCGAAGCTAAACTGATGAATAATCAGGGTGTTGGCAGCTATTCTACACTCTCAGGACTACGTTACCAAAGTAGTAGAGGCAATTATCTGTGACACTCAGAGACACTACTTACCCTGAGCAATGACATCCTCAATGTTTTTTCCATTCAGCTCACTAATAACCTGTGTAAATTAAGTTTAGAATGTTAATAGTTTCAAAACAGCATGAGTATAAGCTATATTTAAACAAGTAGTGATTAATCATTATGTGCAGTGCCTCCTGCTGCTTATCTTGCTGCTTGTACAGCCCCATTCCTTATTTCTCAGTGGAAGAAAAAGGACACTGAAATGGAAGCTTCAGCTAAGTCTCTTACGCTTTCCTGAGAAAGCATTTTCATGAAATCTGTTACAATAAATTCATAATGAATCCAAGAACTTTGCAGAAAGAAGGATACACAGATGTTGCAGAGCCAATTAGGAAACCCCACTAATGGTCTGTTAGTCACTGAGGGACTGTTAACATATCTTGCTTAATACCCAGCGGGAGGCTCTGAAGCATTGGGCCCTAGCCCAAACACCACAGGGTCCTGTCCCTAGCCTCACCACATGTTACAGCCAAGCTGGCCATTGTATCCTTGCACTGGAACAGAGAGTCCCAACTTCAGTTTTACTACCATTGTTGTATAACCAGGGATGAGGAAAGCAAAACACAAAACCAAAAATTGCTAAAGCAAGCAAGCACTTTAAAAACAAACAAAAAGAATGCCACAGACCTTACTGGCGAGTCCCTCTACCAAGAGTCAGTGCCAAACACTGCCAAGTCGCCAAAGCCAAAGGACTTTAACCAAGAGCTTTTCAACAGGCACCTTCTGCTTACACAGAGCGTGCGATCTGCAAAATGCCGTGCCCGTGTGCTCGCTTCATCCGCAAGGAAGGTGTTTTTAAGACTTCACTAGATTTACACTGGCATAAGATACAGCCCGTGCAAATAAAAAAGATTAATTATGACCAAAACAAATTCCAGACAAGCTTTCTGGATATTGGAGGATCAGAGAAAACAACTGATGGAAGGTATTAAACATAAAACAAGCCGAAGCCAAAAGACCTGGTGTTTAAACCACGAGTTCAAACCAACATCCCAAACCGTAATCAGGATGCTGTCAGCTCAGTCAACCCATTGTTTGGTTGGGCCTATGGCAAAACGCTGTCTCCAGCTGGGAAAGTAACCTGTTCTTCCTCCACCTCACTGGAAGCACTCCGTATACAAGCATGGGTCAGGAGATAAAACTGCTTTTTTGGTTTTTTTGTGTGTTTTTTTTTTTTTTTCCCATGGCCATTTATTTTTAGGTCCACAAGGCTGAAAGTCTATTATAATCACAAGAAACATTCTAAATAAGATACTCTCTTCTTAAAAAAACTGCTTTCCATCACAACCATTTCAGCATTAACTTCCAAAATCTTCCTACATCTTAGTATTGAATACTTTTAATGTCCATGTTATAATTTGCCTACATTTCTTGGTGAAGGAACAAATGATTCTTTGCAGTACACTAAATAAGAATTTATTACTGAACTTCAGGCCTTCTAAAGTGTTAGCTTTGAATCAACACCGACCAAAAGCCAAAATTAAATGTTAAGTGCAAACTACATGTTGTGTCAGACCAGAACTTATTTTCAATTTTCAATGCATGTTTATCTGCAGCCACCATCCCACTGAAAATTATTAGGTTGAACAGTCAGAATTCAGCCACAACTGACAGACATCTTTGCAGATGACAGCTGTTAAATAGGAAAGACAGACTTCTACAAAAACGTCGTAAAAACAGTTGATTGGTTAACCAGTGTTTTAGAAATCACACTAGCAAACATCTGAACAAAGTAAGACTAGATCAACAGCAAGGCAACTAAAGAAACACCAAAGCCAAGGAGCAGCTCCCGTGTCTGACGTTGATGGGGACATGACCATCTGGAGTAAGAGGCAATGCCACCTTGTTCATGCGCTCATCGTCCGTCTCGATGCCAACGCTGTCGAGGATCTTTTTCAAGTCCTTTGACGTGGGAGACTCATTGCCACCGAGGACCGCGAGAAGGTAAGCTGCGACGTAACGCATCCTGGAAAGCAAGAGACGTGGATCTTCAGCGCTCATCATCTCCTTGCGTGGCTAGAGGAAGCTTATCTCCTCACAGCGCGAAGCAAACCTCGCCCTCCCCGCTGCAATTGTTTTGCTTTATTTTTCAATGAAAGCCCACGGCGCTGAGGCCGTGTACCGGCTGCCCGCCAGCACGGGGCCCCGCACAAGGCAGCCCGTTAAACACCGCCGGGCTCCGGGGCGCCGCTGCCCGAGGCCCCGAGCAACCGGCCCGGCCTCACACCGCCCACCTCTCCCTAAGGAGGTCGGCACCCGAACGCCTCCTCACCGCCGGCTCCCCGCGGCGTTCGCCTAAGCCTGTCCCATCCCTCCGCAGGCCCCGGCCCAGGCCCAGGCCGGGAGAGCACATGGCCGCCATTTCCCCACTCCCGCCCAGCCCCCGGCGGTCTCGCCCGAGCCCCGCTGGCGGCCGTGGGCCGGAGCGCGTGGGCCGGGAGCGCCCATTCCCGCGGGGGAGGCGGTGCGGGGCCGCCGCGCGCTTACTTGGGCGGAGGCGGCGGCGCGGGAGAGAGGCCGAGGACGTGCGCTCGCGGTGGCAGCGCAGCTGCGAAAGGGAAGGGGCGGCGCCTCGGCAACGCCTTCTTCCCGTCACCCCCCAACAACGAGCGCTGCCATTGGGCCGGGCCGGGGGGGAGCGGGCGGGCCAATGGGGAGCCGCAGGCTGGGCTGCCGCCGCCGCGCGCAGTGGCGCATGCGCAGAGCGGGGCCGGGGCAGGGCGGGGCGCCGCCGCTTCAGCGCAAGGCTGCGGCAACTCATTTTCCGCTTTAGGGTTTTTTTTCCCC